>NC_133450.1:175549108-178049108 GCF_048565385.1 Saimiri boliviensis | reverse complement strand
AGGACGTGAACTCATCATTTTTGATGGCTGCGTAATATTCCATGGTGTATATGTACCACATTTTCCCTATCCAGTCTATCATCGTTGGGCATTTGGGTTGGTTCCAGGTCTTTGCTATTGTAAACAGTGCTGCAATGAACATTCGTGTGCACGTGTCCTTGTAGTAGAATGATTTATAATCCTTTGGATATATACCCAGTAATGGGATTGCTGGGTCAAATGGGATTTCTATTTTTAGGTCCTTGAGGAATCGCCACACTGTCTTCCACAATGGTTGAATTAATTTACATTCCCACCAACAGTGTAAAAGTGTTCCTATTTCTCCGCATCCTCTCCAGCATCTGTTGTTTCCCGATTTTTTAATGATCGCCATTCTAACTGGTGTGAGATGGTATCTCAATGTGGTTTTGATTTGCATTTCTCTGATGACCAGTGATGATGAGCATTTTTTCATATGTTTGTTGGCCTCCTGTATGTCTTCTTTTGTAAAGTATCTGTTCATATCCTTTGCCCATTTTTGAATGGGCTTGTTTGTTTTTTTCTTGTAGATCTGCTTTAGTTCTTTGTAAATTCTGGGTATCAGCCCCTTGTCAGATGGGTAGACTGCAAAAATTTTTTCCCATTCTGTTGGTTGCCGATTCACTCTACTGACTGTTTCTTTTGCCGTGCAGAAGCTGTGGAGTTTGATTAGGTCCCATTTGTCTATTTTGGCTTTTGTTGCCATTGCTTTTGGCGTTTTGGTCATGAAGTCCTTGCCTACACCTATGTCCTGAATGATTTTGCCTAAATTTTCTTCTAAGGTTTTTATGGTATTAGGTCTGATGTTTAAGTCTTTAATCCATCTGGAGTTAATTTTGGTGTAAGGTGTCAGGAAGGGGTCCTGTTTCTGCTTTCTGCACACGGCTAGCCAGTTTTCCCAACACCATTTATTAAACAGGGAGTCCTTTCCCCATTGCTTGTTTTTGTCAGGTTTGTCGAAGATCAGATGGTTGTGGGTATGTTGTATTTCCTCTGAGACCTCTGTTCTGTTCCATTGGTCTATATCTCTGTTTTGGTACCAGTACCATGCTGTTTTGATTACTGTAGCCTTGTAGTATAGTTTGAAGTCCGGTAGTGTAATGCCTCCTGCTTTCTTCTTTTTGCTTAGAATTGACTTGGCTATGCGGGCTCTCTTTTGGTTCCATATGAAGCTTAAGGTGTTTTTTTCCAGTTCTGTGAAGGTCATTGATAGCTTGATGGGAATAGCGTTGAATCTGTAAATTACTTTGGGCAGTATGGCCATTTTCACGATGTTGATTCTTCCTAACCATGAACATGGAATGTTTCTCCATCTGTTTGTATCCTCTCTTATTTCGTTGAGCAATGGCTTGTAGTTCTCCTTGAAGAGGTCCTTTACGTTCCTTGTTAGTTGTATTCCTAGGTACTTTATTCTCTTTGTAGCAATTGTGAATGGCAGTTCGTTCTTGCTTTGGCTCTCTTGAAGTCTATTACTGGTATATAGGAATGCTTGTGATTTTTGCACGTTGATTTTGTATCCTGAGACTTTGCTGAAGCTGTTTATCAGTTTCAGGAGATTTTGGGCTGAGATGATGGGGTCTTCCAGATATACAATCATGTCATCTGCAAATAGAGACAATTTGATTTCCTCCTTTCCAATTTGGATACCCTTTATTTCTTTTTCTTGCCTGACTGCTCTGGCTAGAACTTCCAGTACTATATTGAATAGGAGTGGTGAGAGAGGGCATCCTTGTCTAGTGCCAGATTTCAAAGGGAATGCTTCCAGTTTTTGCCCATTCAGTATGATATTGGCTGTTGGTTTGTCGTAAATAGCTTTTATTGTTTTGAGATACGTTCCGTCAATACCTAGTTTATTGAGAGTTTTTAGCATAAAGGGTTGTTGAATTTTGTCAAAAGCCTTCTCTGCATCAATCGAGATAATCATGTGGTTTTTGTCTTTGGTTCTGTTTATGTGGTGAATTACGTTTATAGACTTGCGTATGTTGAACCAGCCTTGCATCCCCGGGATGAATCCTACTTGATCATGGTGGATGAGCTTTTTGATATGCTGTTGCAATCGGTTTGCCAGTATTTTATTGAAGATTTTTGCATCTATGTTCATCATGGATATTGGCCTGAAATTTTCTTTTCTTGTTGAGTCTCTGCCGGGTTTTGGTATCAGGATGATGTTTGTCTCGTAAAATGATTTGGGAAGGATTCCCTCTTTTTGGATTGTCTGGAATAGTTTCAGAAGGAATGGTATCAGCTCCTCCTTGTATGTCTGGTAGGATTCAGCTGTGAACCCATCTGGACCTGGGCTTTTTTTGGGTGGTAGGCTCTTTATTGCTGCCTCAACTTCAGACCATGTTATTGGCCTATTCAGGGTTTCGGCTTCTTCCAGGTTTAGGCTTGGGAGGATGCAGGTGTCCAGGAATTTATCCATTTCTTCCAGGTTTACTAGTTTATGTGCATAGAGTTGTTTGTAATAATCTCTGATGATGGTTTGGATTTCTGTGGAATCTGTGGTGATATCCCCTTTATCGTTTTTTATTGCATCAATTTGGTTATTCTCTCTTTTCTTTTTTATTAATCTGGCTAGTGGTCTATTTTGTTGATCTTTTCAAAGAACCAGCTCCTGGATTTATTGATTTTTTGAAGAGTTTTTTGTGTCTCTATTTCCTTCAGTTCTGCTCTGATCTTAGTTATTTCCTGTCTTCTGCTAGGTTTTGAGTTTTTTTGATCTTGCTCCTCTAGCTCTTTCAATTTTGATGATAGGGTGTCAATTTTAGATCTCTCCTTTCTTCTCATGTGGGCACTCATTGCTATATATTTTCCTCTAGAGACTGCTTTAAATGTGTCCCAGAGATTCTGGTATGTTGTGTCTTCGTTCTCATTTGTTTTGAAGAACATCTTTATTTCTGCCTTCATTTCATTGTTTATCCAGTCAACATTCAAGAGCAAGTTGTTCAGTTTCCATGAAGCTGTGCGGTTCTGACTTAGTTTCTGCATTTTGAGTTCTAACTCGATTGCACTGTGGTCTGAGAGACTGTTTGTTATGATTTCTGTTCTTTTGCATTTGCTGAGGAGTGATTTATTGCCAATTATGTGGTCAATTTTAGAGTAGGTGTGATGTGGTGCTGAGAAGAATGTATATTCTGTGGATTTGGGGTGGAGAGTTCTGTAAATGTCTATTAGGTTTGCTCGTTCCAGGTCTGTGTTCAGGTCCTGGATATCCTTGTTGATTTTCTGTCTGGATGATCTGTCTAATATTGACAATGGGGTGTTAAAGTCTCCCACTATTATTGTGTGGGAGTCTAAGTCTCTTTGTAAGTCATTGAGAACTTGCCTTATGTATCTGGGTGCTCCTGTATTGGGTGCATATATATTTAGGATCGTTAGCTCTTCTTGTTGCAGTGATCCTTTTACCATTATGTAATGTCCTTCTTTGTCTCTTTTGATCTTTGTTGCTTTAAAGTCTATTTTATCAGAGATGAGAATTGCAACTCCTGCCTTTTTTGCTCTCCATTTGCTTGGTAGATCTTCCTCCATCCCTTTATTTTGAGCCTTTGTGTATCCTTGCATGTAAGATGGGTTTCCTGGATACAGCACACTGATGGGTTTTGGCTTTTTATCCAATTTGCCAGTCTGTGTCTTTTGATTGGGGCATTTAGTACATTGACATTTAGGGATAGTATTGTTATGTATGAATTTGATACTGTCATTTTGATGCTACCTGGCTGTTTTGTTGGTTAGTTGATGCAGATTCTTGATTGTGTTGATGCTCTTTTACCATTTGGTGTGTTTTTGGAGTGGCTGGTACTGGTTGTTCCTTTATATGTGTAGAGCCTCTTTCAGGAGTTCTTGTAGGGCAGGTTTGGTGGTGATGAAATCTCTGAGTGCTTGCTTGTTCACAAAGGATTTTATTTTTCCTTCACTTATGAAGCTTAGTTTGGCTGGATAGGAGATTCTGGGTTGAAAGTTCTTTTCTTTAAGGATGTTGAATATTGGCCCCCAATCTCTTCTGGCTTGTAGGGTTTCTGCTGAGAGATCTGCTGTGAGTCTAATGGGCTTCCCTTTGTGGGTAACCCGACCTTTCTCTCTGGCTGCCCTTACCATTTTCTCTTTCATTTCAACCCTGGTGAATCTGACGATTATGTGCCTTGGGGTTGCTCTTCTTGAGGAATATCTTTGTGGTGTTCTCTGTATTTCCTGGATTTGAATATTGGTCTGCCTTGCTAGGTTGGGGAAGTTTTCCTGGATAATATCCTGAAGAGTATTTTCCAGCTTGGATTCATTCTCTTCATCACATTCAGGTACACCTATCAGACGTAGATTAGGTCTTTTCACATAGTCCCACATTTCTTGAAGATTTTGTTCATTCCTTTTTGTGCTTTTTTCTCTGTTCTTGCCTTCTCTTTTTATTTCATTGAGTTGATCTTCGACCTCTGATATCCTTTCTTCTGCTTGGTCAGTTCGGCTGTTGAAGCTTGTGCACGCTTCACGAAGTTCTCGTGTTGCGTGTTTCAGCTCCATCAATTCACTTATACTCCTCTCTATGCTGTCCATTCTGGTCAGCAGTCCGTCCAATCTTTTTTCAAGGTTCCTATTTTCTTTGCGATGGGTTAGAACATGTTCTTTTAGCTCATTGTAGTTTCTTACTACCCACCTTCTGAAGTCTGATTCTGTCATTTCATCACCCTCCTTCTCCATCCGGTCTGGTTCCCTTGCTGGTGAGGAGTTGTGATCCCTTTTAGGAGGAGAGGTGTTCTGGTTTTAGGAGTTTTCATCCTTTTTGCGCTGGTTTCTTCCCATTTTTGTGGGTTTATGCACCTGTTGTCTGTCTCTGTCCCAGGGAGTTGGAGCTTTATGAGTTTCCGTTGCACTACTGCCTTTTTTGATTTTTCTTTCAGGTCTGACCCACCCAGCTAGCAGCACGCCTAGCCACTGCCTGCCCGCAGGGGCTTTGCTGAGCTGCTGTGGGCTCCGCCCAGCTGCCCTGAGCTCTTCCCTGTAGTCCTTTTTATATGGGCGTAGTTAGAACTGTCTCGGCAATGGTGGCCCCGCCTCTGTTATGGCGGACTCTCTCTGTTCCAGACCTTTATATAAAAGTATGAAATAAAAATTTTAAAATGGTTATTTTTATATTATTATAAAAGACCATATGTGTGAATAATTATAACTGAATATGTGTAAGGCTCGTATACTTACAAATATTACACACAATTGTGTTTTTTTATAAATCTTAGTAAGACTTTTCAAATTGAAAAATGTTCAAGTCTTTGAAAACTCTGTTATGCCTCTGATCTATACATTTAATGAAATTATATTTAAAATCCTATAAGAGTTTGTACATTTGTGTAAATTCACAGCCTCAGTCTGAAGTATCCATGCCAATCAGACGTCCAGAATGGTCAAGGAAAACTTGTGGAAGAAACACAAAGCTGGAGAAATTTCAGATTAAATAACAAACTCCATTATACATGTCAAGATTTAGAAGTTGTGTTATTTATTGTAAGAGCAGACAATAACCAATGGAAGATATATTACCAGTCTTTATATTAATGTCTTCAGCCAGACAAGGGGAAAATTACCTTTTCAATAAATGGTTTTAGTTAAATTGGATATCCTCATTTTTTAAGGAAACAATGACTTTTGATTAGTATCATACACAAAAATCAATTACAGATATATCATGGATTTAAAAAAAGAACAGCAAAACAATAAAGCCTTTACATGAAAATTTACTTATTCATGATCAGTAAACTTTTCTTCAACACAATACAACGTGAAATGGTGTTTGATAAATTAACCTCTGTTTAGACCTGATCTTAATTAAAATTTACTATTAAAAAGGTGAAAGTCAAACCAAACAGTATGAGAAGACATCTGCAATGCTTGTATCAAGCAAAGATTTGTAGACAAATCCCATAAAATGAATCCCCACAAAATACAAAGACAGAAAAGCCAATTAAAAAAAATGGATAAAGGCTTGTACAGGACCTCCCTCAATGCTAGCAGTGTTAGTCAGGCATTCCTTCAAAAAAATTTGTAGAATGGTATATACGTTTTGAGTACTTTATCTGTCTATATTATGTTTCCTGATAAAACTTTTAAAATTAAAAACATACATGTGATACGTTTCAGATTAAATGGACATTCTTATACAAAGATTCATAGATGATGAGAGAAAAACACATTGTGTCATAATATGTAAATTATGTCAACTTTAGTTCAGAAAATTTTATTTCTAAGTTAAATTATTTAAAAGGATATTAGCAAGGAAACAGTTTAGTTTATAAGAGCCATAAAATCTAAATGTCAGTTTAAGTAAGATATTTATATAGTAATTAAAATTGAATGCAAGTACAGATTTTCAAAAGAGGACACCTCAGATACAGGAATAGTACTCTCGCTTTTATTATCATTTGCTTATTATTTTGTCATTGACTTAGAATTAAAACTGTATTTCTATGCATTGGCTACATGACAATTTGTCTGGATAGTATTTAAATATAGCTTCACATTAAAAACTATTTTGTTGAAAAGAAATTTGTATTTTAATTTGACATCAGCTTGTTCAAATGTTTATAATATCTGAGAACCTTCTGACAGCCAAATACTGAAGGCTCCTTTTAAAATTTTCATTATTATTTATTGTTTTGGCCAGGATATGTTACTGTTCAAGAAATAAGCAATGAGCACATTCTTTTTTTAATTTTTTTTTAATAACACTTGATGTTTCACCCCCTATGTTTTCACAGATTTACCTAAAAGGAACATACTCACCATTAGTTTTATAAATTAATCAGAAAAACTGAAATTTTTATTACTAATTTTCACACATTTTATATCTTAAAACTCTCTAAAATAGTCCAAGGAACACTGCATTTGTTTGTTTGTTTGTTTGTTTTTAGTTTTTAAGTAATTCTAACAGCATTTCTGTGTTCTAGTTTGTTGATAACTTAAGTGTGTTATGATTTGAAAGTCCTGTGCTTAAATTCTGTTTGATGAACTTGTATAGATTTCTTTGCTGCAAGTTTTCTCACTCTTCCATAAGTGAATGCATACCTATCCATTTAAAAAAAAAAAGATGTTCAAATATATATAACTGCAGCATCGTTTCAAGTAAGGTCTTATGGGTCAAGATGTGCACATTATGCATTGGTAAAATTGAACTTCAGGTGAAAACAATAATTTCTCTTGTATGACAACGTCATAAATTAAAGCGTATTTTACCTATCACTCCTGGTGGCTTTCTTGATCTTTCTTTGCTTTTTTTTTTTTTAATGTAATCATTTATTTTTTACAAAAGTTTTGGCTTATTTGTTAGTATACTTCTCAAACATTTTATATCATGTTGGTAACTGGGAAATTATGAATTAAAGAACTGAATGGTGAGTGTTTAGAATATGGATGGAATGCATATTTTACACTAGTTATGACATCTGTCACCTTCAGTGTACTTTCTAGGAGCAGATGATTAAGACTAAAACAGATAAGCTAGAATATACACACATATATCTTACTCAGCTGTACATTTCAAAGCACATATTCTAAATCATGGCTCCATGTCAAAGACATAGAACAGCTATAGAAGAGCCATATTTCCTGTTTTGCTGTAGACATAAATGGTCTCATAGGTTTAATTTTTTTTAATTTGAAGATTATAACATTGCGTACTAAAAAGAGAGAAAGTTTGTAAGATTGCTTACCTCTTGAAAAAATGTTTATTTGGCTTTATAAACTAGTGTATGTCCATTTTGCATCAATTTATAGGATAATGAGATTTATTGTGAGATACTCTGTGTAATCAATTTAAAATTACACAACACTAACATAATTAGATTTTAACACATAAAAATTTTAGAGATTTTTACACACTTAATCAGAATTTTAAAAGCCAGTGATAACAAGTTAATAATTGTGACAACTAATAGAGTATCTAAATAAATGTCACTATTTTATTAATTGATATTTAATTTGCTGTAGTGTGCCTCAGTAAATGTTAATTAAATGCCAGAAAATTCCTTATAATCTTATAATTATGCTTTTATTGCTTACATAATTATAAGTTAATTACACAGCTAGTAGATTTACTGTACCTTTTATAGAGAGCTCAAGAATACCCATTTTTCTCCACAGTTCAATAAATTTGATTGCCTGGTAATCACTGTCAGTCATAGAACATCAAAAGCTGTTTTTTGTTAAAATATTTCCACAGAAAAGATTAAGCATTACATATCAAGTTAGAAAAATAAAATAATTGAAATCTGCCGTTATTCTTATATTAATTGATTATGATTTGCCTTAGAAAATATGTGACAATTTAGGAGAACATAGACAAATTGTTTCTCTTCCTCAGACATTTCTAAAATGATGTGTATTAAGAGTGCTTTGTTTTCTTTCAAAGTGCTTTCATATGTATAGTCTTAATTTTACATTTATGACGACCTTAGAAAATGCAATTATCATTTTACTAATGAGGAAATTGGTTTAAAGATGAAGCAAGTTTCCCAGTAGAATCCATTTTTGCTTTTTGTTAGACACATACTGATCTTTTGTCTTATGTCTTATATTTTCACCCCACTCCCTCCCAATTTACCTACCAAGGCTGTGTAAATTGTCACTAACCTTAGTCTCTATTTCTGGTAGATAATTAATATTATACAAAGAACAAAATGTAGAGAATTTATTCTTCAGTAAACACAATTTTTACTTAGCTTTTCACCCATTTTGGTCCACTATGCTGATGAATAAGCTGTGCCTTGTTCATCTTTGTATTCATATTTATATGCTTCATTCATCATGTAATTTGTCACAAAACATGTATACTAAAAATGGTAATAGAATTCAGTAAGTGTTCTGGGTAAAAACTGCATATAAAATGATCAACAGATAGTCTGTATATCTATGAAAAAATATCTATACAAAAAGTTATCAATCTGACTTGTCAAATTACACATTACATATGCTAGACTGGTATTTAATATTGAAAACTTATTTAATGAAATAAATACTACAAAGGAAGAGAAAATATAATTAATGGAGGAGAAACACCATGTGTCTGCTTAGGCACATAAATATTAACAAATTTTATGCAATTTCAAGCAAAGCTCCTTGGATGTTAATTATGAAATTTGTAAGGATTCTAAATTATATTTGGAAGAATAAATTTGAGAATAGGTAATAAAAATTAGGATATGATTCATACCAGATATGGCATGTAAAACAGCCAAGTAATAGCATATCTTACACTGGGTTGATTCCTAGATCCTTAGTGTTTCATTAATGTTAAAAAGGACTTATGTGAATGAATATTTGTGTCTTCTGGGAAATGTAGATCTTAAATGCAGTCTTTTTTTATTAAAAGCATTACGAATGCAGGTTGGTATAGAGATGGAAGGCAAGACCTATTTACTATGTTTTATCTAGAATTTTCCACAGCTGATCAAGGATTGTGTATGGGTTTTATGAAAAATGTTATACTATCCTAAAGAATTTTGGAGTCTTGGCAAATAGTCTGAAGATCATGAAAAAATACTGGGTGACAAAATAGTGTTAAGAAGTTGTCTGAGTAGATGGATAGTCAATGAAGTTAATATTTCTATTTTCTTAAAATATACAATAACCTTAAGAATGCCATAAATCGAATGACCTTTCATTTCATATATTAATTTTCATTTAGATTCTATTTCAGTTTTGTTTATGAACTTTTGAAATGATTCATTGACACATTTTAATGTTTTTCTAAATCACTGGTTTTTGGAACTCTTTTTCTATATATCTCCCTACTCTCTGAAATTATTCTGTCCCCAAACTCACAGGCATCTCAGCCTCCCCACATCTCTATGTACATTTCAGTTCACCATGCCAGCTCTGCTGTGTGAGTTTCCTCCCTGAGTATACTGCCCAGAAGTAACTGACTATAGCCTGAAAGCCTTAGCAGTTGAAATATTCACTTTGTTTCCTTTCCACAGATATTGTAGTCTTGTCTTGCTTGTTTAATGTCTGAAAACAGTTGTTTTACATGTTTTGTCTGACTTTTCAATTGTTCATAATAGGTAATTAAGTTCTTGTTATATCATTATAGCCTGAAAACACATTATTTATAACTATTTATATTAAAGATTGCCAGAAATATGGCACTTTAAAATTTTACATAGCTGGTGTATGTAGATTTACTTAAGCCACATAATGTGCAGCAATGTCAGAAATTCCTAAGAATAAATACATTTTGAAGACAGCAATGCAAAACATTTATTAAAGCATATGTATATTTTACATTTATTATCACTAAGAAATTTGTTGTATTTTGATTCCTAAAACATAGTATGGAGTATGAACGTTTGAAATCCTAAGAACCAAAATAAAAGCAAATGTTAAAATTACCATAATAAATTATAGGAAAAAAGAATCGAAGCTTTCAGGGAAAGAGAATGTTCTGAATAAAATAAAATATGGTTTCAAGATCAAATTTGTTAACCCAAACAGATGATCATGTCCAAGAATTCACCTTGAATGGAAATATCATATCAGATTTAACTTTTATGTTACTTGGTATTTATTTACTATTAAGTGGTTTTAAAAATAAGACTATTTGTTGGTGGTAGCCTAATATTGAGTTGTGTTTTTTTTGTTACTTATGCATCTGCCATAGATACTATAGTTAACTTTTTCTTGACTGGTATTTTCAATGAGACTTTTTTTTCTTAAAGGACCAAGATATTTAAATCATTAGAAGTTCAGTTTCTTCTTTTTATGGGAATTATTTCATATTTAAAATATAAGTACTTAATTTTTATAAGTCAATTAGAGAAATAACTTTCAAATTTAAGAGTTTTTATAATCTGAATTATCAGTTCTTTCTGGATGTAAACAAAGATGTACATATCTCTTCAGGAACATTTCATTCTCACAACAAAATAATTTTAGCAAATTCACAAGAAAGTAAGGAGACTTGGGCTTGGCTTTTTCTGAAGAGCATAGTCAGTATTTCTGAACTTGACTATCAAGGAAGGTTCTTAGTCTTGGAAATTCTTCCTATTTGATTTGTGCCATTTTCTGTAGTACCTAAATTTGTCATATTTGGGTAAAGCTAGAAGCTTAGCTTTAGTATTTAATGGGGTATAATTGGTCCACTAAGCTTTTTCTTATATCTGGACATGACTCCTTTTTTTGCATTTCTATTGGGAATCTCAACTTCTAGAGATAAAAATATTAAAATCAGTGCACTCATATCCTTTCATATTTCTTGTATAGTAACTCAGGAGAAGTTATGAAAGGCAGTACAAACTCAAGATACCTTATCTTTCCATACAAGTGTTATTATACAAGTCATACAACCTTTGTAGGCTATAATTTAATAAAAACCTGATTAATTTTTTACATCTTTCTATGTTTCTTTTGATGTTGGATCTGTCATTAATTAAACACAAGCATGATATATATTGGCAAATTCTTACAATCCATACATAGCCAAAGGGCCTATATGAAGGGCTACACTTAAAAACACATCATTATAAAATCTTACTATGTTTTGTCTTGTACAATAATGAGACTTTCCTCACAGATATAGAAAAACTAACATCAGGTAACTTTAAAACAAGTTGAAAGGAAATACACACAGAGGTACTTATGAGAAAAACTATTGCATGGAAGACAAACAGATAAAACAATTGGATTATTCCTTTTATAACCAAATGAAAATGGTATTAGTCATTAGAACTGTAGGTTTGATGACCTGGTTATCAGAAGGAAGTAGACTCAGTTGCTGAAAATTTTGCAGAATATGGTAAACATGCCAAGTTGTTTTTTATTTTTATTTACCCTTACTCAGCTCTTTTTTTTTTTTGAGACCAAGTTTTGTTCTTGTCACCCAAGCTGGAGTGCAGTAGAGTGATCTCAGCTCACTGCAACTTCCACCTTCCGGTTCCAGCAGTTCTCCTGCCTCATCCTTTCGAGTAGCTGGGATTATAGGCATAGGCCACCACTCCCAGCTAATTTTTGTTTTTTATTTTTCAGTAGAGATAGGGTTTCACCAGGTTGGTCAGGCTGGTCTTAAACTTCGGACCTCAGGTGATTCACCGCCCCCCCCGCCCCACCCCCTCAGCTTCCCAAAGTGCTGGGATTACAGGTGTGAGCCACCACACATGGCCTCAGCTGTTTTACTAGTTAAGAAGACCATGAGGCTGTTAAAACAGAATTAATAGAGATTGGTCATGAAATACAGATAAACCAGAAACATTCTGCGGTAGCAGTGATGCTTAATACTGAAGCTGAAAAAAATAGGATAGAGTGTAGGAAGTCTTTGTGGCACAGTTCTCAGGCAACTAAGTTTATTCAACCCAAATGGGTGATCCCTGTTGACCACATGGAGTTACCTCCACTAAAAAAAAATAAAAAAAAATAAAAAAAATAAAAAAATAAAAAAATTGTGATTGCTGAGTGAAGGTTTTTTTTTTCTTCTTTGCTTTGATTGAAGCATATTGATTGAATAGTGGGCAAGCCTTAAAAATAACCAATTGGCTGAATTTTTACTGTAAAGTTTTATTATGACAGTCAATCATTTTAATTGAATTATGTTTTATAATCTTGATTAAAATTTTAATTATGAAAAAATTAACTAAAGCAAATAACCCGAAACACATACACACATAAATACACAAAAATAAAGAAAAACAAATAAACAAACCAAGCTCCTGATTTGTCATCTGATGTAAACAAAAAACTGAAATCTTCTGGTGATGTATATGATCTGTTCTATGGGAGAATAGCAACTAGGTTAAAGTTAATTAAAGACTAAATGTTAGCTTTACCTTTGTATTTCATAATTGCTTTAGGTAAGCCATTTTGGTTTTGGATGTCTATGTAAAACAGGCCTTTGATTAATTTTTATTATAGTTTTCTATTTGTTGGTTTTAACACTGCAGATCTTACATATTTCATATACATAGCCATGGAAGCTCAGACTTAAAATACAATTTTTCAGGAGAAACACCACTCATTTTGGTTCCATGTACAGACAAGTACTAGTGTGTTTTTACCACATTAGTAGGATGCTTTTTTTTTTTTTTTGTCTTTTTCAAATTGCTGCTGACAGTGTATTGCACTAGGAACTCGAGTTTTATAGATCTGTCTTTTTTCCAGCTTCTTAAGTCCACGTCTGGTCTACATTCCCCAGGTGGACATGAGTGGGAATAATTTTAGCTTACTACGATTGAAAGAACATCTGGTACAAGGAATTTCCTTTTATTTCTCTTACATCAGTGCAGAAAATTCAGGAGGATTTGTATTAGGTTAATGATATTTGGTTTGTCAAATTTAAGCGTATCATTCAGGAGATGCTAGATTTAGATAGAAATGATTTGGGATAATGTTTTAATAATCTTTGTATTTACATTTGAATAGACATGAGAAATATCTAGGCTTCAAGATAAATAATAGTGTACTTTTTAGATGTTTTAAAATAAATAATGGGCTGTTACTTGGAAGATACCAGAAGTTGACCATTTTTCTAATTGCTAACTTCTATAGTCATTTCTTCGGCTCTTCTCTAGCAACATTTATCTCCTTAGTATTGTAAAAATAGGAGAATGATAAAATGTTCAGGTTTCAAGGGACTTCTCTTTATACAAAGTAAACCCATACAGGTACAGATATAAATAAGTAAGTGCTGATCTAGCTATCAATAAGGATATTAAAGGAGACATCAAATCCACAGAACAGTGAAATTGCCAATAGATAGGAAAGTGATTTTTTTCTAGAGTAAGCAGGGATTGATTATGAGATCGATAATGATCTAGCCTTCTGTTACTTTCTGGCTAATTGTAATATTTAGAAAATAATATATATTAACCAACGGAGGTATTCACAATTTCTGAACTCTTTTTGATTACTATCTCAACCTAGTAATGTTACCAAGATAGTCATTTTTTTTTAAACCCAAGGGCCAATTAGATTGGTTCTAAGTAAACACGTAATTATTTTTTAAAATGTTATGACTAGTTGCAAACCTAGACTTGTAAAAATATCCATGTTTCCTGCAATTGGATTGAGCAGGTAGTTGGACCTTAGAAGGGGTAGAGATTTATTCAACATGTCCATTTAAAAACTATACATTTAATACTTGTCATAATGACAATAGGTTTACGATGTCTAATAGTTTATTATAAATAGATAACAGATGAATGTGTTTTCTATGATAACTCATGTTATCTATATCAATTATTCATTAACAATTGGATATGATAGGTAATCACTAGGAAGAGAATTTGTTTAACTTAATCCCATAAATCACAAACAACTTTCTGTTATTCTAGACATGACTCATTAGAGAATTTTTAAAAATCTCTTACAATATATCAAAATCCTATGACCTGTACCAGGTAAACAACTGCTTTGATGCCTAATGCAAATTCAAAACTAATACACAAAAACTGACCAAAATGGCTTGATAACCAACTAATTTGAAGTTCATCTAAAAATCAATTTGTGTCCATTGTGTGCAAGCAATTACTTCAACTCCTAAATATTTAAACATTCATTTTAGGAGCTGGTACAGAATGCACTTTTTTTTTTTTTCACATTTTAAGAATTTACCTGCATTTCATCACAGAAGTTTATTCTTGAAAATGTGGCTTATATACACCATGAAATACTATGCAACCATCAAAAACAATAAGTTCATGTGCTTTGCAGGGACATGGATGAAGCTGGAAGCCATCATTCTCAGCAAATGAACACAGGAAAAGAAAACCAAATACTGCATGTTCTCACTCAAAAGTGGGAGTTGAACAATGGGAACACATGAGCAGAGGGCGGAGAACATCACACACCTGGGCCAGTCGGGGGCCAGGACCCTTGGGGGCAAGGAGAGGGAGAGCATTAGGACAAACACCTAATGCATGCAGGGCTTACAGCCTAGATGATGGGTTTATAGGTGCAGGAAACCACCATGGCACATATATACCTCTGTAACCAACCTGCATGTTCGGCACATGTATCCCATAATTTAAAGTAAAATTACAAAAAATTACCAAGAACATACTAATTATTGTCAATATTTTGTCTGAACTAAAATTCTTACTTTAGGTACTATGTGTTTTAACCTATTGCAAGAATAAACTATTTTGTACTTCTTATTTTCATTCAGTAATGCTTTTATATTGGGGAGAGGTCCAGAGACCTTTTACATTTGTGGAGATCTTTCTTAAATAACTGTATGTCAAGATGTCTCAGGATTATTGTATATTTTCTGCCGCATGATGAAAAGCAATTATTGCCCCATGAAGCTCTGGCTTCTTCTAATAGGAAATGACATATTAGGTCCATTACTGGTGTTATGGAAGCCAACTGCTTCTGCACTGGTCATTGTTTCTAGGACATTTAAAAAAATTTTTTTTAAGTTTTAAAATTATACTTTAAGTTCTGGGGTACATGTGCAGAATGTGTAGATTTGCTACATAGGCATACAAGTGCCATGGCGGCTTGCTGCATCCGTCACCCTGTGATCGACATTGGACATTTTAAAGAATGGAAGTAGGAATAATACTAGCTAGGAAATACGTATCTGTATATGTGTGTGTATAAATTTTTAATGGTAAAAATCTCATGTTTTCATGCTGCTATTCCATATGTGGCAGCATCACGAGGATTTTACTTAATCTCTTCTATATTACAAATGAATCTTCTTAATTCCACACTGAGAATTCTGGTTTTGAATAAAAATAGGTGATGATAGGATTAACGTAACTGATAATGACATATTTTCAGTATCTTCTTTACATACAAGTTATAGGTTAATATTAATACTGTTTATCGCCGATTATTATTGAACATGCTTAAAATATTGACATATGCTAACCTCATTATCTTCTCATTTGGTAATAGCAGCGGAATATCTGTCAGATCAGATAGCCATTACATGATGTTTTCTCTCCTTTTAAATTTTCACTAAATTTTGATTCTGTAGAAACAATTAGTGCTCACCACCATCTCTTATGTCTGACTCTCTCTAGTTGTCTTGCTTTCCTGAAGCTTGCTCTGAGTAAAATATTTAGAAAGAAATCCTGGGAATAACATTCCCTGAGTTTTTGCCAGTTGATAACAGTTTGACTCTGGCCTTCATATTTGAAGCTCAGTATTCCTAAATCTAAATTCTGTGGTTCACATGTTCTTTCCTTGAATATCTTTATTATTCTGTCTTCACATACAAATTGCTATTGAAACTCTGATAAGACTCTATTTTTTTTCCTTCCAAGTCTTATGTTCAGCTTATTTATTTTCCTTAAAGTACAATCGTTTCACTAGAATAGATTTCAGTCGTTAATAGTCAGTATTCTCAGATGCACAGTGCATCTATTAACATAAAATTTAAACTTTTTAAGAAATAATTTTCCTTGAAAGGTACATTTTAATAATTATTTTCTCTGATACTTACCTTAGGTTTTTCAGAACTATAGTGTCTGTATGTTGAATCCTCTTTATCCATCCTCAGTACTCATTACTTTCTCTCTAATCTTTTCATCCCTTCCTTTGTTACTTCATATTTTTTAAATGTTTTTTGCTCAACATCTATTTTTCTTAAATTTTTGTTGTTCATATTAAACCATGTGTTTCTCCTAGTTTAGTCTTCATCAAAATAAATATTCCTTTCATAATATTTCCTTTCAGATTAATTCATCTGCTTAAAATTGTCATCTGTTTCTGAGTTCTTATAATTCTGTTTATGTTGTTGTAATTTTCATGTATATTAATGTCTTCCAACTTGTTTTGAAATGAAATGTTACAATTTGGTTCCTTTATTATTACTATTTTTAGTATGCTTAAAATGTTTGTCAGGATGTTATAATGCTCCTTATTCTCATTCTTTAAGTAATTTTCTATGAAACTTCAATATTTGCCTCATGTTCATTTGTATTTTAATTTGATTTTACAAACATTAAGAAAAAAAGGTTTGACTCATAGTGTTTCTAACTTCAACATCTGTCATTTTAGGGTAGCCTTAGAAACTATGGTATGTTGCTTTGTCAGATTCCCTGCTTCTGTTACCCTCTTTCACTTGTAGACTTTTATGTAGAACTTGACTTGCCTGCATCTCTAAGGTCTCTCTCTTGCTTAATTTTGGCACCAACCCCTGCAGTTGTTACTCAGTGAGAAGGGAGTCCTCAGAAGTTCAGTGGGGCTAGATGGCTTCAGATCTTTTAGGCCTTATTGCTGGCCAAAAATGTTAAATACTTTGCAGCATAGAAAATAATTCTGTAGTTTGGGTAAGAGTGAATCAGAACAATGTTAGCCATACTGGTACTTTATTATTATTCTGCGACCAGTTTTATAGTTTAAAAAGAATGTTTTTATATAAAAATGTACTTATAGGAAAAAGGTTGAGGTGTTTTGTTTTTTTATTTTTCCTCTTGAATCAAAAGCAGAAAGTGAAAGCCCAGATTTGTTTGATTTCACATACATTGTTCTTGACTTCAGTTTTCAGTCTTTAGGGAAGTTTTTACAAAAGCAAACAAGAAATCAAAGAAATCTTATAGAAGATTCTAAGCAAAGATCACAATGCTGATTTAGATATTTGATCCTGTTAAAGGGGTCAGAATTAGATGAATTGTTACTGCTGCCTAATACTGAAATAGAAAAAGAAAAAAAAACAATATTCAGAGATCATCTTTAAAATTACACACTAAGAAGTCTAAATTCCCAGAGAGCATGAAGTTAATTTCATTTCGGTAGTTAGTATATTTTTGAAATATATTCTTGTGGTTGTGACATTTGGAATAAAAATAACCAATTCAGCAGTGGTGAATGAAAGGAAAATACATCCATATAGTATTCCTGCTGGAAAAAAAAAGTTTCTGTAAAGACTAATATTGTAAATAAGCTTGTCAATTGTAAAACATACTATATTTTTCATATATACATACACCATATATGTATTTCTCATATTTACATACATTTCCTAATGTATACATTATCTCCTAATGAAAATATTTTTAAACTTTATTTTTCAAGTTATAACTAAAGACACTTTTGTAACTTTATTTTTCAAACCACTATATTGATGTTAAGTTTTATCTGAATATTTCATGCTATTTGATTATGCTGCATGTACATATTGCAAAATGCCAAATGTGTACCCAAATGCAAATGCTTGGAGCAAACTCTGAATAATATGGAAGTGCGATTATCACTGCAGTGCTTTAGGAAAAATTTTCAATTAAGTAACCATTTGTTTACAAACCAGGGGAACAAATTTTGGTTTTATTAAAAATTGATATCTCTTTAAGGAAATTTAAAGATTAAGGAATTTTGTTCTTCTTCCTGTCCTTTTCTATAGATTTGTGAGTCTTAATGATAAAAAATCCAGCAGTTAAAATTTTTATTAGTAACCATAACCATCAAAAATATTCTGGAAAATTGCTCACTTAGCAGGCACTAGTTCTGCAGTAAGTTAGAATGAACAAATATTATTCAGAAAATAGTTCATTTATACAAAGGTAAACAGTTCTTTCAGGATTCCAAATGCCATTCAAAGACATACATACGTGCTGTACTTTTTACTTTGTTTCACAAATAAATGTATGCATTTAAGTACTTATACTTACATAAATATATAAATGTATTTCTAATTATATGTAAAATATAAGTATATGAAATAAATAATTTAATAACAACTTTATTATGTAATTTACGTATATGCAATTCACCTATTTGAAGTGTATAATTCTGTGGGTTTGAGTATATTCACAGAGTTATGCATTATCACCATCATCAAATTTAGAATATTT
Organism: Saimiri boliviensis; assembly: GCF_048565385.1. NCBI lineage: Eukaryota > Metazoa > Chordata > Mammalia > Primates > Cebidae > Saimiri > Saimiri boliviensis. The sequence goes on along the minus strand of NC_133450.1, from coordinate 178,030,323 downwards.
TCATCACCCCAGAAGGAAATCCCAAACATATCAGCAGTCATCCTCCATTTCTTCTTAACTCCTCCCTCTCTCACCTCCCTACTCCCCTGCAAGAGCTAGGCAACCAATAATATTTCTATTTCTATATATTTGCCTATTCTGTATATTTTATATAAATGAAACATTGTGGTGATAGTATTTGTGACCGGATTATTACATGTAGAAAAATGTTTTCAAAAAGCATTAATTTTATAGCATCTATCAGTATTAGATTGGATTAGATTTGATTATTTTATTTTAAATAATGGTCTATATAATGAATATACCATGCTTTTGTCTATCCATTTAACAATTAATGGACATTTGGGTTGTTACTACTTCCTGGTTTTGAAGAATAACACTGCTATGAATATTCGTGTATATATATAGTTACATGGATATATATTTTTCAGTTATTTTGAGTATATATCTAGGAGTAGAATTGCTGGATCTTATGAAAACTCTATGTTTTACCTTTTGAGGATCTTACAGAATATTTCCCAGAATACTGAGAACAGTTGTTCTCAACAGTCATGCTTGAAAGTTCTGATTTCTTCATATTCTTATCAACACTCATCATGCCTTTTTGATTATATAAGTGTAAATCAGTATCTTGTGTTTGCTAAAAATGTTGAATATAATAATTTTATATCTTTTTTGGATAATTTTTATTGAAACGTTTTGTCCATTTTATAGTTGGGTTACTTGCCTTTTTATTACTAACTTGTAAGAGTTCTTTATGTATTCCAGATACAAGCCATTTCTCAAATATGCAACTTGTGCATACTTTCTCCCCCTCTCTGGGTTGTCTTTGTTCTTTCCTTATGGTATCATTGGAAGCACAATGTTTTCAATTTTGAACAAGGTTAACATATACAGTTTTTTCTTTTTGGTGATTGTGATTTTGGTGTCAAGAAACCATTTTCCTTTACAAGTTTAGAACTTTTAACTCATATTCATAGATTTATTCCATTTTGAGTTAACTTTTGATATGGTATAGAGTTTTTTTTATTGCATTTTAGGTTTTGGGGTACATGAGAAGAACATGCAAGATTGTTGCATAGGTACACACATGGCAGCGTGATTTGCTGCCTTCCTCCCCTTCACCTATATCTGGCATTTCTCCCCATGACCTCTCTCCCCAACTCCCCACTCCTCTCTGTCCCTCCCGTATTTCTCCCCAACAGACCTCAGCGTGTGATGCTTCCCTCCCTGTGTCTATGTGTTCTCATGGTTCAACACCTGCCTATGAGTGAGAACATGCAGTGTTTGATTTTTTGTTCTTGTGTCAGTTTGCTGAGAATGATAGTTTCCAGGTTCATCCATGTCCCTACAAAGGACAGGAACTCATCGTTTTTAATGACTGCATAATATCCTATGGTGTATATGTGCCACATTTTCCCTGTCCAGTTTATCATTGATGGGCATTTGGGTTGCTTAGAGGTCTTTGCTATTGTAAACAGTGCTGCAATGAACACTTGTATGCATGTGCTTTTATAGTAGAATGATTTATAATCCTTTGGATATATAACCAGTAATGGGATTGCTGGGTCAAATAGAATTTCTATTTCTAGGTGCTTGAGGAATTGCCACACTGTCTTCCACAATGGTTGAACTAATTTATACTCCCACCAACAGTGTAAAAGTGTTCCTATTTCTCCACATCCTCTCCAGTATCTGTTGTCTCCAGATTTTTTAATGATCGCTATTCTAACTGGCATGAGATGGTATTCAATGTAGTTTTGATTTGCATTTCTCTAATGCCTAGTGATGATGAGCATTTTTTCATATGTTTGTTGGCCTTATGTATGTCTTCTTTTGTAAAGTGTCTGTTCATATCCTTTGCCCACTTTTGAATGGGCTTGTTTTTTTCTTGTAAATCTGTTTTAGTTCTTTGTAAATTCTGGATATCAGCCCTTTGTCATATGAGTAGACTGCAAAATTTTTTTCCCATTCTGTTGGTTGCCGTTTCACTCTACTGACTGTTTCTTTTGCCGTGCAGAAGCTGTGGAGTTTGATTAGGTCCCAATTGTCTATTTTGGCTTTTGTTGCCAATGCTTTTGGTGTTTTGGTCATGAAGTCCTTGCCAACGCCTTTGTCCAGAATGGTTTTGCCTAGATTTTCTTCTAAGGTTTTTATGGTGTTAGGTCTTATGTTTAAGTCCTTAATCCATCTGGAGTTAATTTTAGTGTAAGGTGTCAGGAAGGGGTCCAGTTTCTGCTTTCTGCACATGGCTAGCCAGTTTTCCCAACACCATTTATTAAACAGGGAATCCTTTCCCCATTGCTTATTTTTGTCAGGTTTGTCAAAGACCGGATGGTTGTAGATATGCTCTTTTGCCTCCAAGGCCTCTGTTCTGTTCCATGGGTCTATATCTCTGTTTTGTTACCAGTACCATGCTGTTTTGATTACTGTAGCCTTGAAGTATAGTTTGAAGTCTGGTAGTGTGATGCCTCCTGCTTTCTTCTTTTTGCTTAGAATTGACTTGGCTATGCGGCTCTCTTTTGGTTCCATATGAAGTTTAAGGTGTTTTTTTCCAGTTCTGTGAAGAAGGTCATTGGTATCCTGATGGGGGGATAGTGTTTAATCTGTAAATTACTTTGGGCAGTATAGCCATTTTTATGATATTGATTCTTCTTAACCACGAACATGGAATGTTTCTCCATCTATATGTGTCCTCTTATTTCGTTGTGCAGTGGCTTTTAGTTCTCCTTGAAGAGGTCCTTTATGTTCCTCATTAGTTGTATTCCTAGGTATTTTATTCTCTTTGTAGCAGTTGTGAATGGCAGTTCGTTCTTGATTTGGCTCTCTTTAAGTCTGTTATTTGTGTATAGGAATGCTTGTGATTTTTGCACATTGACTTTGTATCCTGAGACTTTGCTGAAGTTGCTTATCAGTTTCAGGAGATTTTGGGCTGAGATGATGGGGTCTTCTAGGTATACAATTATGTCATCTGCAAATAGAAACAATTTGACTTCCTCCTTTCCTATTTGAATACCCTCTATTTCTTTTTCTTGCCTGATTGCTCTGGCTAGAACTACCAGTACTATATTGAATAGGAGTGGTGAGAGAGGGCATCATTGTCCTCTCAGATTTCAAAGGAAATGCTTCCAGTTTTTGCCCATTCAGTATGATATTGGCTGTTGGTTTGTCATACATAGCTGTTACTATTTTGAGATACATTACATCAATACCTAGTTTATTTTATTTAATATTTTACATACAGCTCTCCAGTTGCTCCAGCACAATTTGTTACAGGAACAACCTTTTTTTTTATCATTGAATTATTTTAATAATCTTGTTGAAAATCTAATGGCCGTAATTATCAGGATTTATCTCTGTACTCTCAATTATATTCTATGGATTTATGTATCTCTCCTTATGATAGTACCATACTGTCTTAATTTCAGTATCAAGACAGTGATACTGCAGTCAGTTTTGAAGTTGGGTCTTCCAACTTTGTCTTTTTCAAGATTGTTTTCCCTATTCTAAGCCCTTGAATATCCATATGACTTTTATTATCAGCTTGGAAATTCTTCAAATAAACCATATAGAATTTGGATAAGAATAGGATATGGCATTTAATGTGTAAATTGATTTACAAAGTAGTGCCATCTTAGTGTTATTAAGTCTTCCAATTCATGATATGGGATATATTTCCATTTCCTTAGATATTCTTTTACTTTTTACAGTATGTTTTATAATTTTTGCAATGTTTTATGCTTCTTTCATTAAATTTTTATTTAAAATTTTATTTTATTTTTATAACTAGTATTGTTTATCTTACTATGTTCTGGGATACTTATTGCTAGCATAGAGAAAAAAATTGCTTTATAAATATATTTATTTGTATCCTGCAGCTTATTGGAACTTGTTTATTAGTCCTCATAGTATAATTTAGTGGATTCTTAAAGGTTTTTTATACAGATAATGCATCTACAAATAGAGGTAATTTTATGTATTTTTTAATCATCTAAATATATTTTATTTAATTTATTGCTGAGTTGCCCTTAAGAGAACTTCCAGTAAAATGTTAAAAAGAAATTTTGAAAGCTGAGATATTTGTCATGTTCCTGATCTAAGGGACAAAGCATTCATTATTCCCCCATTTATTTTGATGTTAACTGAGTTTTTTGTAGATACCTTTTTCCAAATTGAGGAAGTTTCTTTCTAAATGTGTTGAATAATTTTTTAATGAAGGGGTGGCATATTTTGTTAAATCCTTCTTCCTTATCTATTGAGATAATCATATGGCTTTTATTCTCTATTGTATCATATATGGTATATTATGTTAATTGATCTTCAGATATAAAAAAATCTTGCATTCCTATCTACCATGAACAAATTTCCATTGTTCAAATCTCAATTGTTCATGGTGCATAATTCTTTTTTATGTTTTGTTTAATTCAGTTTTTTTATACTTCATTAAGTTTTTTTTGAATCTATATTCTTTAGAGTTATTTAGCAGTAATTTCTTTGTTATGACTTCGTTGGCCTTAATACTGAATTATGCACACCTTATAAAATGAGAAGTATTTTCTTCTCTTCTATGTTTTGAATAATTTGTGAAAAATTGGTATTAAATATCCTTTAAATATTTTGTAGAGCTCACCAGGGAAGTCATTTAGACCTGAACTTTTCTTCTGAGTAATTTTTGATTATTAAATCAGTTTTTTTACTTGTTATAATTTTATTCTAATTTTCTATTTCTTCTTGAGTCAGTTTTGTTACCCTGTGACTTTCTACAAATTTGTCAGTTTCATCAATGTTAACTAATTTATTTTGTAATTTTAATTGCATCCCATAAATTTAATGTGATATTTTCTTTAATTATAAAAGCATACTTTCTCATTTATTTTGGAATTTCTTGTTTAACCTATTGGCTATTTAGGAATATGTTGTTTAATTTTTGCATGTTAAATACTCAAATTTCCTACTGGTATTGAGTTTTAGTTTAATTCCATTGTCATCAGAGAACATTGTTTATATCATTTTAATACTTCTAAATTTGTTGAGTCTTGGCTTATGCCCTAGCATATTATTTTTCATAGGAAATATTCTATGTGCACTTGAGAAAAATGTTTATTCTACTGTTGTTGAGAGAAATGTGCTGAAGATCTCTGTTAGTTCTACAAACAATCTTTCTTTTTTTTTGTCTTCTGCCTAGTAGTTTCATGAATTATTAAAAGTAACATACTCAAGTCTGAAACTATTATTGTTGAGTCACTTATTTTTCTGCAATTTTTAAGTTTGTGTTTTATGTAATTTAAGGCTCTGTTTTTAGGTGCATATGTGTTTAAAATTCTTTCTGCCGCATTGACTCTTTTATCATTACAAAATATTCCCTTTTAACTGTAACTTTTTTGTTGTTTTAAAATCTGTTTGTCAGATGTTAAATTTAAGATATGGACCCTCTCCCAAGAAATTTCTGGTGCCTGATTTTTTTCTGTATATTGATCCCACTATCCTGTGTGTTTACATCTCTTGTAATTTTTTTGTGGAAAAGTAGACATTTAGATAATACAGTGTAATAGCTCAAAATACTGATTCCCATCTCACCTATGGGCTTTTCTTATTTTCCCACTTATTTTTCCACTTATTGGCAGATTTATTTTTGTAAAATGTGTTTTTCCCTCAGTGTGAAGCTTGATATTTTGCTTTTTAGAGGGACAGCCCTAGGCATAAGCTATTACCTTTGTATGACAATGGTTTTTATCAAAGTTCTCTTTCTCTTTTCCCTTGATATCTCTATTAAGCTGTCTTCCTATACTGATATCATATACAACAGTTAGACTCCCTAATGACAGCTGACTAATCTATAATTTTTAACAATGCTTTGAAGTACACATGGCTTCACCATTTGATCTAATAAAATTTAGACCTGCTATGGTTTAAAACTGCTATAGTTTAAATGTTTGCCTTCTCCAAAACTCATGTTGAAATTTAATTGCTGTTTTAACAGTAATAAGGGTGGAAACTTTTAACAGGTGATAAGGTCATGAGAATTCTCTCATCTATGGGAGGAATACTGGAATAAAGGTGTAAGTTAGGCTCCCTTTGCCTTTTGACCTTTTTTGCTTTCTGCCACATGAGAATCCAACATTTTTCTGTCTGAAGGACAGAGTACAAGGTGCCATCTTTCATTATTTTGAGTAGTTTTTGATTAATACGTCTTGTTATACTTTTATTCTGATTTTTCTATTTCTTCTTTAGTCAGTTTTGTTAGAGAAAGAAGCCTTTGGAACTGTGAGCAAAAAAAAAAAATTCTGTTTATAAACTATCCAGTCTCAGGTAGTTTGCAAAATAGTCTCAGACCCCTTTGCAGGGATAGTTTTTAAGGCAATTCTTTAAGATTTGTTTGGACATATAGAGGGCCTTGCTTAGCTATACATTTTTCTGAATAAATGTGACTTTGTTTTTCTTATACCCTTAAGACATTCAACAGGTATTATGTGATTTTTAAAGAATTTTCACCAGTTTTGTTTTTCTGAAAAGTTACTTCATGAAGTTTGTCATACTGCCATTTGAAAGTGGAAGGTGGATATTAATTTTTATGAGTACTTTCTCAAATTTTGGCTCTTTGGAAGATATGAACTTCAGCATCAAGTTCATTTGTTTGGAGGTTCTTTTAAAACATTATTGTGAACTCATGTAAAAATATTTACACATAGTAATGCCTAAAGTTCCCAGAGATCTAAATATCTAACAAAGTCTTCTACTCCATGATGTTAACTTTCCCCAGAATGCCCCATTGTCAGACTGTATCTGTTTACTTCATCTCACTTGTCTTCCCCTGTGATCTTCCCCAACCAACAACATATACTATTTTAATTCAACACATGTAATAAAAATTTTAAGGATTGAGGTAGAAAACCATTAAGAAAGAGAAAGGTAGTGAGGCACTATGTCTGCTGATTTTTTTTCCCAGGCCATTTATTGATTTGTTGTCCAAAATGTGATTATGTAATGAAAATACTAGATATAAACTTACAGCAACAGATTATAAGACCGTTAGAACAACGTCAAATAGAGAGAGATAACCAATAAGAAATTTCAACATGTTTGACACTATGAGAATCAACTTAAGGAGTGGTAAGTACAGGTACGAGAGAAAGCCACAGTTTAAGTTAAATACAGTGAGAGATTCAAATGCCTTGGAGGATACCAAAAAGGCTATATATGTATGAAACAGCAGAGAGAGAGATATTGGTCTCCAAATCAGAGGATATTGGTCCAAAAATGTGGTTGATTAAAATCCTTGACATAGAATAATTACTTGCCAATCTCGCCTTTTATTTTTGTAGGCCACTAAATGTTCTAACTCTTCGAAACAATTTGTTCCATCTTTAAAGAACACTTGGACTCTTTTCTGAGATGGAAACACCTAGTTTTACAATCAAAACCTATAATATCTTTATTTTTCATGTACTCAATATTGCTTTAAATTCTTTTAAGTAGAAATCTTCCTTTTACCCTAGTGAAACATGTTTCTTTCTGTGTCTGGCATGTTCACTTAGCATAACATCCTGCAGGATCATTTATATTGTTACAGATGGCTGAATAGTGTGAGTATATATCTCACAATTTATTTATCCATTCATCCATTGATAGATAATTAGGTGGTTTTCATGTTTTAGCCTTTGTAAATAATGCTGCACTAAACATGACAGAAATAATATCTCTGTTTGTTACTGATTTTATTCTCTTTTGCTCCATACTCACAGGTGAGATTGCTGGATTGTATAATAGTGCTATTTTTAATTTTTTTGAAACCTCCATATTGTTTTGTATAATGGCTGCATCAATTTAAATTCCCACTGAAAGTGTATCAGGATTCCCTTTTCACTACACTTTTGCCAACACGTATCTTTTGTCTTTTTGAGAATAGCAATCCTTTTTATTATTATTGTTATTGTACTTTAAGTTCTGGGGTACACGTGCAGTTTGGGCAGGTTTATTACATAGGTATACACATGACATGGTGGTGGTTTGCTGCATCCATTGCCCTGTCATCTACATTAGGTATTTCTCTTAATGCTATCCTTCCCCAATCCCACCACCTACTTCTATTCCTCCCCTAGCTCCCCACCCCCCAGGCCCTGGTGTGTGATGTTCCCTTTCCTGTATCCGTGTGTTCTCATTGTTCAATGCCCACTTTTGAGTGAGAACATGTGGTGTTCAGTTTTCTGTTCTTCTTTCAGTTTGCTGAGAATGATGGTTTCCAGTTTCATCCATGTCCTTGCAAAGGACATGAACTCATTCTTTTTTATGGCTACATAGTATTCCGTGGTGTATATATCCACATTTTCTTTATCCAGTCTATCACTGATGGGCATCTGGGTTGGTTCCAAATCTTTGCTATTGTGAACACTGCCACAATAAACATATGTGTGTATGCATCTTTAGAATAGAATGATTTATAATCCTTTTGGTATATACCCAGTCATGAGATTGCTGGGTCACATGGTATTTCTATTTCTTGATCCTTGAGGAATCACCACACTGTCTTCCACAATAGTTGAATTAATTTGCACTCCCACCAACAGTGTAAAAGTGTTCCTATTTCTCCATATCCTCTCCAGTATCCATTGTGTCCTGATTTTTTAATGATCATCATTCTAACTGGTGTGAGGTGGCATCTTAATGTGGTTTTGATTTGCATTTATCTAATGACCAGTGACAATAAGCTTCTTTTCATATCTCTGTTGGCTGCATGAATGTCTTCTTTTGAAAAGTGTCTGTTCATATCCTTTGCTCACTTTTTGATGGGGTTGTTTGTTTTCTTCTTGTAAATTTGTTTATATTCTCTATAGATTCTGGATATTAGCCCTTTGTCTGATGGGTAGATCGCAAAATTTTTTTTCCATTCTATTGGTTGTTGGTTCACTCTATTGATTTTTTTTTCTGTGCAGAAGCTCCTAAGTTTAATTAGATCCCATTTGTCTATTTCAGCTTGTATTGCCATTACTTTTGGTGCTTTAGTAATGAAGTCCTTGCCCAAGCCTATGTCCTGAAAACAGGCATGAGGAGATATCTCGTTGCACTGTAATTTGTATTCCCCTCATGACTAATGGTGTTGAACAGCTTTTCCTATACCTTTTGGCCATTATCTGTCTTCTTTGGGAAAATGTCTATTCAGTTCCTTTGCTCACTTTATAACTTATTTATTTTTAAAAATTTTTTGGCATTGAGTTGTGTGAGATTCTTGTAAGTTTTAGATAAAAACTATTTATCAGAGATGTGGTTTTCCAATCTTTTCTCTCAATCCATACATAAATTTTTTATTTTTTTTTATTTTCTCTTTTGCTGTATAGAATCTTTTCACTTTGATGTAGTCAAACTACAAAATGTTTTTCACTTTTGTTGCCTGAGTATTTGGTGTTATAAACAAAACAACAACAACAACAACAACAAAAACTGCTGTTGTCAATATCAAGGGGTTTTTCCCCATGTGTTCCCCTAGATTTTTATGGTTTTAGGACAACTGTATCACCTGTCTCCTTGCTTTCAGCTCCCTCTCTTTCTGGGGAGTGCATAGTTCCATCCCATAGGTGCTCCCAGTGCTAGTCAAAACATCTGCCAAAATCTGTGCCGGCAATCTGTGGCACCAGCTGGAGCTGCCACTCAGATCTGTGTTGGTAACTTGTGGTGCTTTTCAGCCCACTGGGGATCTCCAAGAGCAATGGCCACAAAAGCCAAAATAGACAAATGGGACCTAATTAAACTTAAGAGTTTCTGCACAGCGAAAGAAGCAATCATCAGATTGAACTGGCAAACAACAAAATGGGCAAAAATTTTTGCAATCTACCCATCTGACAGAGGGCTAACACCCAGAGTCTACAAAGAACTAAAGCAGAGTTACAAGATAAAAAAACAAAACAAAACAAAAAAAAAAACAAAACAAAACATTCAAAAGTGGACAAAAGATATGAAGAGACACTTTTCAAAAGAAGACATTTATGAGGCCAATAAACATATGAAAAAATGCTCATCACTGGTCGTTAGAGAAATGTAAATCAAAATGACATTAAGATACCATCTCATGCCAGTTAGTATGGCAATCATCAAAAAACCTGGAGATAACAGATACTGGAGAGGGTGTGGAGAAATAGGAACACTTTCACGCTGTTGGTGGGAGTGTAAATTAGTTCAACCATTGTGGAAGACAGTGTGGTGATTCCTCAAGGATCTAGAACTAGAAATGTCATTTGACCTAGCAATCTTATTACTGAGTATATACCTAAAGGATTATAAATTGTTCTATTGTAAGGAAATATGCACATGTATATTCATTGTGGCACTGTTTACAATAACAAAGACCTGGAACCAACCCAAATGCCCAGCAATGACAGACTGCACAAAGAAAATGTGGCACATATACACCATGGAATACTATGTAGCCGTTAAAAGGAAGAGTTCATGTTCTTTGTTGGGACATGGATGAAATCTGGAAACCATCATTCTCAGCAAACTGATGGAAGAACAGAAAACCAAACACCACATGTTGTCACTCACAGGCAGGTGTTGAACAATGAGAACACATGAGCACAGAAGGGGAATGTTTCACACTGGGGTCTGTTGGGAGGTGTGGGCCTGGGAGAGGGACAGCGGTTGGTGGAGAGCTTGGGGAGGAATAACATTGGCAGAAACGCCTGATGTAGGTGACAGGGGATGGAGACAGCAAACCACCATGGCATGGGTGTACCTATGCAACAATCCTACAAGATCTGCACATGTACCCCAGAACTTAAAGTACATAAATCAACAACAACAAAAACACACACACAAAACCAGGACATTCACTTAGCAACAGTTTATTGAACTCTTACTATTTCCCAGGCACATGTGAGTAAAGAACGATATCATATCAAAAACATATGTAATTAACTATAGTCACTTTGCAGTGTGATACAGCAATAGAACTTCTTCATCCTACTTGCTGTAAATTTGTATTTATTAACCAACATCTCTATCCTTCGTTCTCCCCTTGCCTTCTCAGTCTCTAATACCTGTAATTCTACTTTAACATCTCTAAGTTCATCTTTTTTTTTTAACCTTTCATATATGAGTCAAAACATTTAGTATTTATCTCTCTGTGCCTAGCTTACTTAACATAATGTCTTCTAGGCTCATCGATGTTGTCACAGATGACAGGATTTCATACTTTTTGTGGCTGAATAGTATTCCATTGTGTCTATTTACCTTATTTTTAAAATTCATTCATAGGTTGGTGAACATTTAGGTTGGTCCTATATCTCGGCTATTGTGAAAAGTGCTCTAATAAACATTAAGGTGGCCAGGCGAGGTGGCTCCCACCTATAATCCCAGCACTTTGGGAGGCTGTGTTGGGTGGGTAACCTGAGGTCAGGAGTTCAAGAAAAGCCTGGCCAACATGGTGACATCCCCTCTCTACTAAAAATACAAATAATTAGCTGGGTGTGGTGATGTGTGCCTGTAATCCCAGCTACTCAGGAGCCTGAGGCAGGAGATGCAACCCAGAAGGTGGAGGTTGCAGTGAGCTGAGATTGCATCATTTCACTTCAGCCTGGGCAACAAGAGTGAGACTCTATTTCAAAATAATAGTTATAATAATAAATAAACATGAAGGTGTAGCTATTTGATTGATACATTACTTCCTTTCCTCTGGATAAATACCAAGCAGTGGAATTGCTACTTGCTGGGATTCTATTTCTATTTTTAGATGTTTTGGGAAATGTTCATACTGTTTGCCATAATGCCTTTAGTAATTTCCATTTCCACCGACAGTGTATAAGAGTTCTTTTTCTCTGCACCCTCACTTAATTTTATTATTTATTGTCTTTTTGATAACAGCCATTTTAACTGGAGTGAGCAAATATCTCATAATTTTGATTGCATTTCCTTGATGAGTAACTGCGTTTAGCATTTTGAAAATACACTTATTGACCATTTGTATGTTTTCAGTAGAGAAATGTTTATATTTTTGCCTATTTTTAAATGGATTCTTCCTTTTTAGTTGTTTGAGTTCCTTGTAAATAGTGGGTGCTAGTTCCTGTTAGATGAATAGATTTCAAATATTTTCTTTTATTCTACAAGGCAATCTGTTTACTCTGTGGATTGTTTCCGTTGTTTTACAGAAGCTTTTTAGTTTGATATAGTTTGCTTTTCTGTTTTTGATTTTGTTGCCTGAGTTTTTGAAGTCATACCCCTAAAATCTTTTCCTAGACAACTATCCTGAAGCATTTTACCTATGTTTTCTTCTAATACTTTTCTAGTTTTGGGTCTTACATCTAAGTCTTTAATCCATTTTAAGTTGATTTCTGTGTATGGTGAGGGTTTGGGATCTGGGTTTTTTTTTTTTTTTCTTCTTCTGTATATAAGTATCCAGCTTACCTGTCTTCATTTATTGAAGTAGGATATCTTTCCCAGATGTTTTTGGTGCCCTTGTCAGAAATTAGTTGGCTGTACATATGTAGACTTATTTCTTGGGTTTCTATTATGTTCCATTAAGATATCTGTCTGTTTTTATACCAATACCATTTGAGTTACATAACTTTGCTCTATATTTTGAAGCCAGGTAGTGTGATGCCTCCAACGTTGTTCTTTTTTACTCATTCAATGTGTTTTGTGGTTTTACGTGAAATATAGGATTGGCTTTAAAAAAAATTCTGTGAAGAATGTCATTGGTATTTTGGTAGGGATTGTGTTAAGTCTAGATTTCTCTAGATACTTTGGTCATTCTCCTAATGCATGAGCATAAAATATCTTTCCATTTTTTCTCTTCTATTTGTTTCATCAATATTTTATAGTTTGCATTGGTAACCATAAAACATATTTTTCGTCTTTTCAGTTAAATTTGTTCCTAGACATTTAAATTTTTTGTAGCTATTGAAAATACTGTGGTTTTCTTAATTTATTTTCCATTAGTTTTTTATTGCTGTACAGAAATGCTACCTAGTTGTGCATATTCATTTTGTATAACTTTACTGATATGAGTGTTTCTTTTTTGAACAGATGTAAGAGTGTTTTGGAGGTGTCTTTATGTTTTCCTATATAAAGGCTATGCCACCTGTAGTGAAGTACAGGTAAATTTCCTCTTTTTCAGTTTTGATGCCCTTAATTTCTTTCTCTTGCTATATTGTTCTAGCTATATTTACAGTACTATGTTGAATTAAAGTGGTGAAAGTTGGAATCTTTACTGTGTTCTATATAATGTTAGCTTGGGTTTGTGTTACTGCCTTTATTTTTTTGAGGTATGTTTCTTCCACATAAATTTGTTAAGATTTTTCATCCTGAATGGATGTTCAGTTTTATCAAGTGATTTTTCTGTGTCAATACAATGATTATGTTTTTGTGTTCTTCAATCTGTCAACAAGATTCATGGCATTTATTAATTTGTGTATGTCAAACCATTCTTACATCCCTAGGATAAATCTTATTTGATCATAGGGTATGATTGTTTTTGATGTGCAGTTTGATTTGGTTTGGTACTATTTACTTAAAAATGTATATCTCTAACAGGTATATTTACCTATAGTTTCTTTTTTATTCTCATGTTCTTGATTGGTTTTGGTATCAGAGTTATACTGGATTTGTAGAATGAGTTAGAAAAAATTCTTCCTCTCTGAATTTTTGAAATCATTTGGGAAAATGATATGAGTTCTAAAATGTTTGGTAGAATTTAGCAGTGAAGACGTTGATGCTGGAATTTACTTTGTTGGAAGACTTTTTATTACTGATTTAATTTTGTTGCATGTTACTGTTCTGTTTACATTTTCTGTGTCCTCCTGGCTTAACCTTGGTAGGTTACAGATATCTAGGACTTAATCATTTTCTAACTTTTCCAATTTGTTAGTGTATGGTTGTTCACAATAGTCTCAAATGATTGTATTTTTATGGTATTGTTTGTAATATCTTCTTTTTGTTTCTGATTTTATTTACTTGAGTTTTCTCTCTCTCTCTCTCTCTTTTTTTTTTTTTTTTTTTTTTTTGGTTAGTGTAGTTAATGAATGGTTTGTCAATTTCATTTATCTTTTCAGAAAAGTCAGCTTTTCATTTTACTAAACTTTCATCTATCTTGGTGGAGGGAGTCTCTATCTGTGTTTTCTTGTACCTCATTGAATTTCTTTAAGGTCATTATTTAAATTTTCTTTTTAGGTATTCCATAGATTTTCTTTTCTTTGGAGTCTGTTGCTGGAAAATTGTGTTTCCTTGGAGGTGTTACGTTTCTTTGCTTCTCATTTTTTTTGTGTCCTTACATGGATATATGTGCATCTAATATAACAGTCACTCCTTCCAATTTTATGGAGTAGTTTTAATAGGAAAAGACTTTTCTTTAGATGTATATATCGTGTTGGCTGGGTAGCATTGTTTGCCTTTGGTTGTGGGTGTGTATAGTAGTGTATATACAAAAGGGGAAGTAATGAGATACTAAAAGAAATAAGTAGGCATTAAGAGAAACTTTTAGACATATGGACAAATCCTCCTCAATTTATGATGGGATGATATCCCAATAAACCCAATACAAATGAAAAATATTTTAAGTTGATAATGCCCTTAATACATCTACTTCCAAACATTATAGCTTAGCCTAGCGTACTTTAAACAGTCTTAGAACACATTCATTTGTGTTCTATAATTTGGCAAAATCTACTAACATAAAACCTATTTTATATTAAAGTGTTGAATATGTTAAGTATTTTACTGACTATTGGTACTTAAAGTGGAAAATATAATAGTTACATGAGTAATTTGAATTCTGTTCTACTGAATGTATATTGTTCTGACAATATCATAAAGTAAAAAATCATAAATCAAACCATCTTAAGTTGGGGACTGTTCATATTAAATTTGCAAATCACAATCAGAAAAGAAGTATACTATTTATTAATAATTTGTGTTTTTATTTATACAAATAGAATGTCTTTAAAGCCAATAGAATTAGGTGTTTTTGTATTAAATAACAGCAGTAACAGGCATAGTTTCCCATGTTGTAAAATACTGAGGAAAATCAAAAATAACGGAACTGTTTGCTTCGGAAAACGCTTTTTCCTGGAAGACAGATTCATGAACCAATTAAAACAGGGTACTTATCAAGGCTAGCAGGTTGTTTATTGAGACTTCTTCAAAATTGTTGACTCTCTACACACACCTATCCTAAGCTGTTATGTTACATGTTCTAACCTTACTCAACCAGTACTCTGTCTTGCAGTATCCATCTTAAAATAATTATGTTCAGTCTTAAAACTCTGTAAATATTTCCCTCTAATGCCCCCATTCTAAAAAACTGTTGAGACTCTTTTATGGTGGACTTTCCTTGAGTGATGAGGTCTAATAAATTTAACATTTGATCAATGGATTTTTTTTAGGGGGGTGGTCTCTTAGAGAGTAAAGAATTCATATCTTTTCTAAATACAACTTTGCGCATTAGTGAAACTCAAGCTGGTTTAAAAATACAAAAGAAAAAAATTCATTTGATAATTTAGTTTTAAAAATGTTATTTAATTTTCAAACACTTAAGATTTCTAAAACTATCCATTTTCAAAATTGTTATTTACTTATGTAATTTAAAGTTAGGTATTATAACTCTTGAATAATGAAAAAGAAAATTTTACTTTAGCAAAATCTGAGTCTTATTAACCATACAATTATATACATTTGTAACTGCAACACGGAATTTGCAATAAAATTTAAGCTATATTTTAAATATTTTTCTCATGACTGCATGGAGAATCTGCTAAAGTTTAACACCTTCCCTCAGCATATCTATGCCTACACATTTCTACCTGATAATTAGGGTTGTAAAATATTTTTATTATACATTGTCAAATGACAGTTGATAAATGTCTAATATCACATAGGCATTTAAATTAACACCTTCTAATTTCATAAAATTCTTTATTTTCTATTTCAGTTTTCATAAATGTTATGCTACATTTTTTCTCCTACATTCTGTAGATCTCTCAAATAGCATAACTATATCATATGAGCTGAAAATTTTGGTGCAGATTAATAATATATAACTGGAGAATTTGTCTTTCATTAAAAAACAGAACATTCAAGAATGCATTGTTAATGACTGAGAAGCACAAATCACAATAAAAATATGGAAGAGAGACATTTTTACATGTGGTTTCAATAATACTGTTTATAAAAACATTGAAATAAAACTAATGGCAGAGATTCTTCATTAATTTTCTATTCTCTATAAAGCATTATTTGATCATTATGTTTATCATTGTGTGTATTATAATATAAATCTTTTCTATTTTATAAATTTCTTAGCAGAATCTTTATCCATAGAATGCTAACAATCTTTAGTGCTCTGTGCTTTATTAAAAATTTGAAATTAAACGAGGTCTACATTAAAGAGATTTCTCTAAGTTAACTTTTATATAAATTGGGACAATCAAGTTACTAAAAGAACACAAAAAATACACAATGATTTTCAAAGATATTTTTCAAAATAAAAATGTCTACAACTTTGGTTTTATATTCCTGCTATTAAAATGTCATTTAAAAAGTGTATAAGAGTTATTGTTTATTCTCTTTCTGGGATAACAATAAACTCCAACATATACAAAAAGGTAATATGTTATTATTTTATTCTTGTTCTCTTGGAAAGTGAGGTTAGTTTCTTTATATATCAACCTTGTCCCTAGTTTCATAAGCTTCTACCAAAAAGCGTATCATAAGTTCTGAGGTTTGATACTGAGTGATTATTATAGCTGCATATATGTGGGAATGCTATTTCAAGGTTATTTTATTTCCTATTTGCCACACTTCATACCACAGAGTAGTACCTAAAAGTTAAATGCATTTTCTTGAAATGAGCCACATGATAAAACAGTGCATAAGAAAATGGCAATAGGGTGCAGTGCAAGTGTGCTGTGAAAATGAGTAAACCAGATGTCAGCAATGCTTGAGCTCAGTTGTGGATGTGTTAATTTTCCCCTAGATCTGCTCAGGAAGCTGGCAGGCAGAATCCCTTGCCTCACAGAATAGGGAAATAGCTCAGAGAAGGCTCAGAGGCAGAAAATACAATTGACAGGGGAAAATCATCGAAGCTTATTTTTAAAAAGAAAGTGAAAATGTTTTTAGTAGATATTTTGTTTTTTAAAAAGCAGACTTTACTAATAACTTTGACATAAGCAATGTAATGAAACAGAATAGAATAGGGTTTATTGAACTCCAGGATATCTGAGTGAGCTGATCAATCTTTATTCTCTATTACATAGATCGAAAAGAATAATGAGAGGTTAAGTGACTTAGTGAACATTATTCTCTGACTCTGTGGCAAAACAAATATTTTACTGGATATGTTGTTTTTACATACAGTGTGTTTTCTTCTAAATTAAAAATGAAGCATTTCAATGGATATCGAACATTCATTATTATAATAGTTTGTTAAGAAGGAAAACCAGCTATGTCTAGACCATCATCATCATATCTCTGTATAATGAATGTTTTGTCCTTGCATGAATTGGCTTTGCAATTCATGGAATCAAAACTAAAGTAAAAATCAGTCCTTTTTAAATTGCATTTTAAGTTTTGGGGTACATGTGAAGAACATGTAAGCTTGTTGCATAGGTACACACATGGCAGCGTGATTTGCTGCCTTCCTCCCCTTCACCTATATAATGTAGTGTTACTGCAAATATTTATTGAGATATATTCCAAGTCTATTAATTGTTTAATAAAAATATTTTTCTTATTTTCTGTAAAATTTTAGACATACATCTATCTGCTCAGAATACTTTATTTTGTAACCTCCTTGGTAGTTCAGTTTGGTAGTATGACTAATTAATATTGAATATGATATACTGGATGTAATGTGTGCAGATTTTGCAAAGTGTCCTTAAATGAGGAAGTGGGGGTGTCCTTCTTTTCTTTCCTTTATGCCAACTAGAATACAGATATGGTTTCTGGAGGTCTGGAGCTGAATATGACACAGCTATCCTGAAGGTTAAGGCCTGAAATGAAGAAACCCACAATCCTGATGGAGGGGTCCTGATGCCAGCCCTAGAAAACCTATAGGAAACTTTTACATGAGAATGTAACAAAATTCTGTTTTGTTTAAGCCATTGTCACTTTGGATTTTATAATTGTTAGCCAAACCTTATTCTAACTCATTCAAGTCCCTGCCATGTTACTGAATGTTGTAGGCAGACAAAAGAAAAAAAAAAATCCTTCCTCTCATGGAATTTGTATTCTGGTTTACGCTAAGTAACAAGGGTCAAAGGCTGGAAGATGCAGGATGGAGGAGTTTTTTTTTCTTTTATATAAGATGGCCATCAGTGTTCTCTAATCAGGTGATACTTGACTGGAAACCTTAATGGTGTGTAGAAGTAAATCATTCAGAAAGCTGGGGAATAAAAATTAGAAATCCTGAGGCAGGTGCTTATTTCCTTTGGAAGGTCAGCAGGTCAGAGAGCAGACTAGTGTGCCAGGAGCAGAATGAGTGGTGGAGAGACTGGTGAAGAATGCAAGGCCTAGGAGGGCATTAAAAGATTGGCTTTGTCTTTGACTGTGATGAAAAGCTATGGAAAAGATCTTGTATAGAGAAGTAACATGACGAAGCGCATTTACAAAAGTCGGTCTGATAACTCTGTTAACCTGATCAAAAGGAAGTTACAGCCTTGCCAAATGCTGAAAGGATATTAAAAAATATATGATCTTGTAATGGAATACTTGCTCAAGACCAGAAAATGTGATGAATTTTTCTGAATATAATCCATGATTTATAGATGTGAATTGTTGCAATCCATATGCAGAGATTTTACACTGAGCAATATGTGTGCTATTTACATCTAATCTTCACAGCAACCCCAAGATATTTTGAATCCTCATTTTACATATGAGAACAAAATGAATCAAAGTTTTTCCATTCACATATGTAGTAACTAGTAGAGCCAGTTTTAAGACAGAAAATCTGAGTCCAGTCCCACCTGTCTTTTGGGGTACTCTCCTAACAGTATGCAATATATTGCCTTCCAATTAGGTTATACGGCAGCAAGTTTAAAGACAATCACGTGTGGAGTGACTTTTCAATCAATAAGGAAAGAAATTGTATCATGCAATAAATAGAACATATGCGAAAATTCCATGTGAAGCACAAGTTTATACTAATATATTTTGTGTGACTGGAATAGATAGAGGTAAATTTTGTTATTTAATTTTATTTAAAATGGTCATGAGTAAATGGGGTAGTCCAAAAAGGGTTAAAATGTTCTAGATAAAAGGTAGTTAATAGAGGCTCTTTTGAGTTTTATTTATTTCTAACTGATGAATTAATTTGTCATGCTCCAGGGGATGCCAAGCTCCAATTAACACCCTATGTGTAGTTAACACATTCATAATGCATTGGCTGTACAGTATGCTAGAACCAAGAGGCTCAGTCCCCTGTACAAGCAAGTAATGGGTCCACAGTTTCTGGGACTCCAGTTAAGCCAAGAGTAGATATAGAGGACCTAGCTAGCTAATTAGTTATTTACTGAAAGCTGACACACTACTCTGACCATTCGTTTATTTGTAAGATGCTCCGAAAAGAACACTGGTTTTTAGATGACCTCTAGGATGCTGCCCTGGTGACAGAAGGTAGATAATACTTTTTTTTTTCCTGAAAACGGAAATGATCTCAATTTAATAAGGAGCTTGGTTAATGATATCAATACTTACACAAAATAGTATTTGCTAATTTCATAGAAATCTAGTCAGTTTACAAAGTAAACAATCTGATTACAACCAGCTATTTTTTTGTGAGGCAGTTATAGTTTTTAAATCACTTTCTGATGTTTTCATCCTCTTAACCAGCATATAGTCATGTGCTGATCAAAGAATCATTTTGTTTCTTAAAAATATTTAAAACTCCATTATAGTATGGAGTATTTTAATAATTTTGACATGCTGTTGAAGGCTAGATTTTCAGTTTTCAACTAGTGCCTTATTGTGGTAGAATTCTTTTTTAAATTGCACAGGTATTTCAGCAAAATTTAATGTCCCCTGTCCTCCACATTTAATATGGTAATGCTTGTAACCTAAATTTTCTCAAAATGATGGAAAAATAACTGTAAGTGTAGTAAAGTGTGGAATTAATAAGATAAAGTAAAATGGTGAAAAAGAAGTGGGAAACGCAGTGATGTAACTGAAACATTAATAAAATGAAGTAGAACTCTGTCAAGTTTAAGAATTACCAGTCATTTCATGACATAGTTCCCCTTTAGTATTGATTTCATTCCAGTGGATTTTGTTCAGGAGTATGGGAATAGGGATGACAAACTGGTACACTGTGCTCTATTAGCATTCATTCATAGAGGTCATATTTCATTTCATATGTGGACATAAATGCAAACAGAGAGAATTTGAAATTTTAGTGAATGGGCCGAAAGATACCCTTAATAATTGAGAATACATTCTTATCTTAAAATAGTTTTATTTTATTCATTACATTATCCCATCAGTCTCTTCGATAGTGATATCTCCTGACCAGCAGTTATTTATTTTCTGTATTCCATGCTTCTTCCCAGCAGTGCCCATTCTGGTCCTATACTTAAAAGATAGACTTTGGGTTATTTCATTTCTCCTTGGATTTATTTTTTTAAAGGAAAACCTGAGGGGAAACATTAAGAATAGAATCCTCTCTTTTTGTCTGGTGAAGTACACAGTTCTATTTTTAGGAGCCTAGAAAAAGACATTTATTGTTCCAGCTACCATGGTTCATTGTTTATGAAGAATATTGGCAAGTGGCAGGGCAGCAAGAGAAAAGACTAAGAAAGCTGATGGAGAACCTGAAAGTAGGCAAGGTTTTTCTCCATTCAGACCATTAAATGATGCCTTACTTAGGATGTCAACGAAACAAGTGGTCACCTTGGTTGTTATTTTATCTTTGCGTCTTTTAAAAAGGTAAAGATACTGATGGAAGTTTTTCTTCTTAAAAGCACACATTACAGAAAGCAAGAGCATGCGAACAGCAAGACCTTAAATAAAACCTTTTATTGAATAATGAAAGAAGGATAATATCAATATGTTTTTTATTTGGCCAAAAAAATTCTCCATAACAGTCTTTGGGTTCCCAGAGTTATAAAGGGTTTATGACTACTAATGGCTTTTTAATCTCATCGTCTGTAATGCTAGAGTTTTAAATCTATTTACTTCAATTTCCTGAGATGCATCAGAGACAAAGAGGTTATTTACTGTCTTTGTGGGCTTTGTCTTACATTTTTTATTGCATTGGATGCTGACTTCTCCATCAGCAACTTGACTAGATCATTTTGGGGAAACGAAAAGAAAAAAAAAAGTCATCGATTATATTGTTTCAGAACCACCACCTCAAATGATAGAAAGGTTTACGTTACACTCAAAGTGTATATGTGATTTTGTATCCCAAGCAAATGTTGTAAGCTTTTTGGTTTTGGTTTTGTTATGAGACAGAGTCTCGCTCTGTTGCCCAGGCTGGAGTGCGGTAGTGCGATCTCTGCTCAGTGCATCCTCTACCTCCTGGGTTCAAACGATTCTCCTGCCTCAGCCTCCCAAGTCGCTGGGACTACAGGTGCCCACCACCATGGCTGGCTAATTTTTGTATTTTTAGTAGAGGTGAAGTTTCACATGTTGGCCAAGCTAGTCTTAAACTCCTGCCCTCAAGTGATCCCCTTGCCTGGGTTTCCAAAAGTGCTGAGCCACAATGCCCCGCAAGCCTGTAAATTTTGAATAGGCCAGAAAGAAACATGGTTCTTGTCTATGATGTTTACATTAGACTATATGTACATTGTAATCTGCTTTCCATAATCTTTCATGGTTCAGAATCTGTTTTTTGTTTGTTTGTTTGGTTTGGATTCATTTGTGTCCTGTATCTATAGCTAATATATTTTTATTTTCTCCTAGTAGAGTGATGATGAGGTGAATTACTTGGGTTAACTTGAAAGATTCACCTAGTTTCTCTTGTTCTGACATTCTTGGATGTTGAAAACTTAAAATAAGTGTTTTTCTTCTCTCAAAACTTTTTAAAAGTAAAATATGTACGTCAGTTTCTTTATTAATTTCTACATCATAGGTAGAAGCAAAGCATGGTCTATACTGGGGAAAAGAAAAGATATTAAATCAAATAAAATAATTATAAATGCCAAATAATAGTATATATATTAATTTTCTATTCACTTTATTCACTACTATCTACTCTTTCAAAAATAACATTATAAAACTAATTCTTGAACATGTATAATTTATCTGTAAAACACATTTAAAGTCTACTTTTCATAAACTTAGTATTTTTGATGAACTATCATAGACATAGTTTTGATGAACAAAACTGATATAAACTCAAATGAGGGTTTTACATTTTTAAAAAATATTCAAGTATTAACTTATTGTGACACAGCTAACAAATTTGTTCTTCTCTACTTTTTCAGTCCACTGTGTTTATGCTTCTCGTAGGGTACTTCTTAATCTGTTGTTGTTGCTTTTTGATGGTGTTTTGTTCTTGCTGCCCAGGCAGGAGTACAATGGCACAATCTCAGCTTACTGCAACCTTCTGGGGTCCAGAGATTGTCCTGCCTCAGCCTCCCAAGTAGCTGGGATTACAGGCATGTGCCACCACACCCAGCTAATTTTCTGTATTTAGTGGAGATGGGGTTTCACTATGCTAGCCAGGCTGGTCTCCACCTCCTGACCTCAAGTGATCTACCTGCCTTGGCCTCCCAAAGTGCTTGGATCACAGGCATGTGTCACTGCGCCTGGCCTTTATTGGTTTTTAAAAACAATTATTGTGTAATACAATCAAATCCTGTGACTTATTTTTACAAGTCAAGTGCTAAACAATAGTGCTTTGGTAATATATTGGTGTCTCAAATATTTTAATTGATCTGAGTCACTAAGCCATGAATTCAATGCTATTTCAAATTATAAATGATGGAATATAAAATGATATCATTTGTGTTTAAATAAGACAATAAATGTGTTTGGAAAAGCTTTCTAACATCAAGTACTGAAAAGTGACATATCTCATTATTTCATTAAACAAAAATGTATTTTTTTAACATTTAAATTCAGTGGTACAAGTGCAGGTTTGTTAAATAGGTAGGCTGTGTTAGGCAGGTTTGTTGTGTTATCACCCAGGTATTAAGCCTAGTATCCATTACTACTTTTCCTGACCCTGCCCCTCCTCTATTTTTCCACCTGTGAAAAGCCCCAGTGTATGTTCTTTCCCTCTGTGTGCCCTGGTGTTCTCATTATTTAGTTCCCACTTATAAGTAAGAATATGCAATATTTGGTTTTCTAAACAGAAATTTAATTATAATATCTAACTGCATCAGTACCTTTGATAACTGAGATTCTCTATTTTATTTAAAAGAAAAACGTATTGTGATGGTTAATACTGAGTGTCAACTTCATTGGATTGAAGGATACAAAGCATTAATCTTGTAAGGTGTGTCTGTGAGGGTGTTGCCAAAGAGATTAACATTTGAGTCAGTGGGCTAGGAAAGGCAGGCCTGCCCTTAATCTGGATGGGCACAATCTAATCAGCTGCCAGCATGCCCAGAATTTAAGCAAGCAGAAAGATGTGAAAAGAGAGACAGGCCTAGCCTCCCAGCCTGTGTCTTCTCCATGTGCTGGATGCTTTCTGCCCTCAAACGTTGGACTCCAAGTTCTTCAGTTTTGAACTCAGACTGGCTCTCCTTGCTCCTCTGCCTGCAGATGGCCTATTGTGAAACCTTGTAATCTTGTGAGTTAATACTTAATAAACACCCCAATATATATATACATATTCTGGTTCCAGGAGTGATTCTAGAGGAACAGAATATTAGGAATGGACTTCTTTCATTGGTTTGGGGGTTCCTGGAGTTGGCTGCTTAATATGATTAGACCCCAAAATGCTAAGACTCTATTTCTAATAGTATGGAGAACACTGATAATGTGAACTGTTTAGAGAGTTACGTAAGATAAATGCATTTGACACTTCTGATTCATTGCTCGTAAGAGGCAAGAAATTTGAAACATAATGAAGCTGGTTGGTTGCTCCTAAATTCAAGGGAAAAAGTGATGAAAGAAAATTATGAACTCGGGGAGTCTCTCTGCCAGCTTCAGAAGCAGATTCTGAGCCTCAAATATGCTAAGATTGCCTGAGTGAGAGTCTTATCTCCTGTAGAGAAAGAGAGAAAATTGTGGAAAAACAGACACAAGCTCTTATCATCCAAGTGGCTTTGTATCATAATCTTATTTGGAGAGAGTTTGATCACTTTTCACTTCCACAGGATATCACACTGGTCCATTACATTTATACATACATATATCTCTCTATATATCTATATTTATATGTATTTGTGTTATATATATTACTGTTATATATATATATATATATATATATATATATATATATATATATATTACTATAACATGAATTGAGTTTAATTTGCTTTGGAGATTTAAAATATTGAAATAAATATTTCAAATATATTTACCACCCATAGCTCCTGACACTAGTTTTAGTACATATAATAGAAGCAATTTCTAAGACATAGTAACAGCAGGTATATTAATTAGGATAGGCTACAATATGCTAAGATTGCCCTGATACCTCAATGGCTTGCAACACAACTTTATTTCCACCTACTCAAAGCCCAATAGAGTTGGTGAGCTCTCCAGAGTAGTATCCCTTTGTGCAGTGACTCCACAGCTTGCTTTCTGCTATCATCTGAGTCAGCAATGCCAACATGTGGACACCAGAATATTGTGCTCAATTCCAAGGGGTCTGAAAAATGCAGGGATATTAAGCCAACATTAAATGTTTTTGACAGATGAAACAATAAGGTAAGAGGTAAGACCATTCAAGAAACTTCTAGAAGGTTAGTTGGAAAGGATGGCCCAGTAAGTTGAAGATGTTTAGTAGAAAACAAAGAAATATTAGAAGCCAACAAGCCATCCTGGGCTTGTACAAAAAAAAATTTTTTTAAGTGAAGACAACTTTAAATATACCTCAAGACAAATGTTGATAGCTACAAGTGTTCTGGATAGGCAGACTAGTAATGTGAAGTACTTAATAGCAAATTATTTTTGATTTTGGAGCCAGAATGTGAGGGTTCAGACCTTAGTTCCGTCACTGCCTAGTTATAATTTGGGCTAAAATACTTAACTACTATCTTTAATTGAATAAATTAAATGTAACACACTCTCATAGCTGTGGAAAAAACTAAATAAATTTATATTTAGACTGGGCACAGTCATTCATACCTGTATTCCCAACACTTTGGGAGGCAAAATTAGGAGAATCACTGAGGCCAGGAGTTTGAGACCAGCCTGAGCAACGTGGCAAAATCTAATATTGACAGAAATTTAAAAATTAATTGGATGTGGTGTCATGTATCCATAGTTCTAGCTACTCAAGGGACTGAGGTGGGAGAATGGCTTTAGTCCAGAAGGTTGAGGCTGCAGTGGGCCATGATAACACCATTGCACTCTAGCCTGGGAAACAAAATGAGACCCTGTCTCAAACAAATAAACAAAAAATCAAAAAATGAAATTTACAGAGATTGGTACCTGATATATATATATAAAAAAAAAAGTAATGTTTGCAAAACACCTACATTTTTAAAATGTTACTCATGTTAATTCTTGACATTCTAAATGGTTTTGATGAGTCATTTTAAAAATTAAGGGAAGATGGGTTTATTATAAAAACGATCCAACAGTTAACAGATTATCAGAAAAACATTTTAATTGAAGACCTGACTGTCCTATCTGTTGAAGATCACACTGTTTCAGTGGTGGTGGCTCAGGGTGTCCAAGTCTCTCTCTTACCAGCTCACCTTCACCTACTCCTATTTTTAGAGGCCTTACATTTTTGTGCAAGTTTTAGACTGAGATTCAACTGAACTTACTCAAAGTTGAGTCATAAGTCAAAAAGAACTATGCATAGACACCAAACATTTTTTTTTTAAGGAAAAATATATAACTACCAAGCAGATGAGAAATAAGCAACAAGTTTGGAATTTTAAAGCAATCAGAATTCAAGACTGATATATTGCTATTCCCTCAAAGAAATTGAAGCAAAAAAATGCCTGGAAAAAAAAAACAAACAAACAAAAAGAGAGATATAGTTATTTTAAAAAGAAAGGATAAGACAACAGAATAAGCTGTAAAATTGGAAGAATTCATGAAATAAATTGGAGTTACATAGTAAATGTATTATAGAAGTACAATAACAGCAGTAGGAAAAATGCTGAAAAGAGAGTAATAGAAAAATATTTAGAAAAATCACACTAAACAAAAAGTAACAGTGGTAAAAGAGAATATGATAATTAGATGATGCAAAGGATATTCCATGCATAATTAGTACTCCTTACAAAGAGAAAAACTCAAAGATGTTAATAGAGAATTAAATTGAAGGCCTGAATCTTTTAAAATATGTATTGTTATAACACATTGTATAAATATTTTAATTTTTAATTTTTTTATTATACTTTAAGCTCTGGAGTACATGTACAGAATGTGCAGGTTTGTAACATAGGTATACATGTGCCATGGTGGTTTGCTGCATCCATCACCCCGTCATCTGCATTAGGTATTTCGCCTAATGCTATCCCTCCCTTAGGCCCCCACCACCAAACAGGGCCTAGTGTGTGACATTCTGCTCCCTGTGTCCATGTGTTCTCATTGTTCAACACCCACTTATGAGTGAGAACATGTAGTGTTTGGTTATTTGTTCTTGTGTCAGTTTGCTGAGAATGATGATTTCCAGCTTTATCCATGTCCCTGTGAAGGACATAAACTCATCTGTTTTTATGGCTGCGTACTATTCCATGGTATATATGTGCTACATTTTATTTATAGAGTCTATCATTGATGGGCATTTGGGTCCGTTCCAAGTCTTTGCTTTTGTGAACATTGCCACAATAAATATACTTGTACATGCATCTTTATAATAGAATGATTTATAATCTGTTGGATATACCCAGTAATGGGATTGCTGGATCAAATGGTATTTCTATTTTTAGATCCTTGAGGAACTGCCACAGTGTCTTCCACAATGGCTGGATTAATTTACACTCCCACCAACAGTGTAAAAGTATTCCTATTTATGCATACCCTTTCTAGCATCTGTTGTCTCATGATTTTTTAATGATCACCATTGTAACTGGCATGAGGTGGTATCTCCATGTGGTTTTGATTTGCATTACTCTAATGACCAGTGATGAGCTTTTTTTCGTATGTTTCTTGACTAATAAATGTCTTCTTTTGAAAAGTGTCTGTTCATATCCTTTGCCCACTTTTTGATGGGGTTGTTTTTTTTCTTGTAAATTTGTTTAAGTTCTTTGTAGCTTCTGGATATTAGCCCTTTGTCTGATGGGTAGGTTGCAAAATATTTTTCCCATTCTGTTGGCTGCTGATTCATTCTAATGATATTTTCTTTGGCTTTGCAGAGGCTCTTAAGATTAATTAGATCCCATTTGTTTATTTTGGCTTTTGTTGCAATTTTTTTGTGTGTTTTAGTCATGGAGTCTTTGCCCATGCCTATGTCCTTAATGGTATTGCCTAGATATTTTTCTAGGGTTTTTTACAGTGTTAGATTTTAGGTTTAAATTTTTAATTCATCTGGAGTTAATTTTTCTAAGGAAGGGATCCAGTTTCAGCTTTCTGCATATGGCTAGCCAGTTTTCCCAACACCATTTGTTAAGCAGGAAATCCTTTCCCCATTGCTTGTTTTGGTCAGGTTTGTCTGAGATTAGATGGTTGTAGATGTGTAGCATTATTTCTGAGGCCTCTGCTCTGTTCTGTTACATTGGTCTATATCTCTGTTTTGGTACCAGCACCATGCTGTTTTGCTTATTGCAGCCTTGTAGTATAGTACAGTTTGAAGCCAGGTAGCATGATGCCTGCCTCAAGCTTTTTTTTTTTTTTTTTCTTACGATTGTCTTGGCTATGTGAGCTCTCTTTTTGTTCCATACAAAGTTTAAGGTGGTGGTTTTCAATTATGTTAAAGAAAGTCAGTGTTAGCTTGATGGGAATAGCATTGAATCTATAAATTACTTTGGGCAATATGACCATTTTCATGATACTGATTCTTCCTAACCATGAGCAGAGAATGTTTTTCCATCTGTTTGTGCCCTCTCTTATTTCCTTGAGCAGTGGTGTGTAGTTCTCTTTGAAGAGGTCTTTCACATCCCTTGTTAATTGTATTCCTAGGCACTTTATTCTCTTTGTAGCAATTGTGAATGGGAGTTTGCTCATGATTTGGCTCTCTGTCTGTTACTGGTGCACAAGGATGCTTGTAATTTTTGCACGTTCATTTTGTATGCTGAGACTTTGCTGAAGTTGCTTATCAGCTTAATGAGATTTGGGGCTGAGACTACGGGGACTTCTAAATCTACAATCATTTTGTCTGCAAATAGACAATCTGACTTCCTCTTTTCCTAATTGAATACCCTTTATTTCTTTTTCTTGCCTGATTTCCCTGGCCATAACTTCCAATATTATGTTGAATAGGAGTGGTGAAAGACAGCATCCTTGTCTTGTGCCTGATTTCAAAGGGAATGTAACTAGTTTTTGACCATTTAGTATAATATTGGCTGTGGGTTTGTCATAAATAGTTTTTATTATTTTGATATATGTTCCGATAATATGTAGTTTGTTGAAAGTTTTTAGCATAAAGGGCTGTTGAATTTTATTGAAAGCCTTCTCTGCATCTAATGAGATAATCATGTGATTTTTGTCTTTGGTTCTGTTGATTTGATGGATTATGTTTATAGATTTGCCTATGCTGAACCAGTCTTGCATCCCAAGGATAAAGCTGACTTGAATGTAATGGATCAGCTTTTTAATGTGCTGTTGGATTCAGTTTGCCAGTATTTTATTGAGGATTTTCACATCAATGTTCATCATGAATATTGGGCTGAAATTTTCTTTTTTAGTTGTGTCTCTGTCAGGTTTTGATATCAGGATGATGTTGGTCTCATAAAAAGAATTACAGAGGATTTCTTCTTTTTATATTGTTTGGAATAGTTTCAGAAGGAATGGTACCACCTCATCTTTGTACCTCTGGTAGAATTTGGTGGTGAATCCATCTGGTGCAGGACTTTTTTTGGTTGGTAGTCTATTAATTGCTGCCTTAATTTTAGACCTTGTTATTCATCTATTCAGGGATTCCACTTCTTCCTCATTTAGTCTTGGGAGGGTATAAGTGTCCAGAAATTTATCCATTTCTTCTAGATTTACTGGTATATTTGCATAGAGGTGTTTGTAGTAATCTCTGATGGTAGTTTGTATTTCTGTGGGATTGGTGGTGATATTCCCTTTATCAGTTTTTATTGCATCTATTTGATTCTTCTCTCTTTTCTTCTTTGTTAGTCTGGCTAGCATTCTACCTATTTTGTTGATCTTTACAAAAAACCAACTCCTGGATATATTGATTTTTTTGAAGGGATTGTGTCTCTATATCCTTCAGTTCTGCTCTGATCATAGTTATTTCTTGTCTTCTGCTAGCTTTTGAATTTGTTTAATCTTTCTCCTCTAGTTCTTTTAATTGTGATGTTAGGATGTCAATTTTATATCTTTCCTCGCTTCTCTGATGGGCATTTAGTGCTATAAATTTCCCTCTGGACAGTGCTTTAAATGTGTCCCAGAGATTCTGGTACGTTGTGTCTTTGTTCTCAATGGTTTTGAAGAACATCTTTATTTCTGCCTCCATTTCATTATTTATTTAGTAGTCATTCAGAAGCCAGTTCTTCAGTTTCCATGTAGTCGTGCAGTTTTGAGTGTGTTTCTTAATCCCGAGTTCTAATGATTGCACTGGGGTCTGAGAGACTTGTTGTTAAAATTTCAGTTCTTTTGCATTTGCTGAGGAGTGTTCTACATCCAATTACATGGTCAATATTAGAATATGTGTGATGTGGTGCGATAAGGATGTTTATTTTGTGAATTTGGAGTGGAGAGTTCTGTAGATGTCTATTAGGTCTGCTTGGTCCAGATCTGAGTTCAAGTCTTAAATATCCTTGTTAATATTTTTTTCATTGATTTGTCTAATATTGACAGTAGGTTTTTAAAGTCTCCCACTATTATTGTGTGGGAGTCTAAGTCTCTTTACTGGTCATTAAGAACTTGCTTTATGTATCTGGGTGCTACTGTATTGGGTACATAATATTTAGGATAGTTAGCTCTTCTTGCTGCATTGATCCCTTTACCATTATGTAATACCCTTCTTTGTCTCTTTTGATCTTTGTCAGTTTAAAGTCTGTTTTATCAGAGACTAGGATTGCAATCCCTGCTTTCTTTTGCTCTCCATCTGCTTGGTAAATCTTCTGCCATTCCTTTATTTTGAGTTTATGTGTATCTTTGCATGTGAGATGGGTCTCCTCCATACAGCACACCAGTGGGTCTTGACTCTTTATCCAGTTCACCAATCTTTCTTTTGATTGGGGCACTTAGCCCATTTACATTTAAGGTTAATATTGTTATGTGTCAATTTGATCCTGCCATTTTGCTGCTAGCTGGTTTTTTTGCCTGTTGGTTGAGGCAGTTTCTTCACTGCATCATTGGTCTTTACCATTTGTTACATTTTTGCAGTGGCTAGTACTGGTTGTTCCTTTCCATGTTTAGTGCTTCTTTCAAGAGGTCTTGCAAGGCAGGCCTGCTGGTGATGAAATCTCTCGGCAGTTGCTTGTTCATAAGGGATTTTATTTCTCCTTCACTTATGAAACTTAGTTTGGCTGGATATGAAATTCTGGGTTGAAAATTCTTTTCTTTAAGGATGTTGAATATTGGCCCCCACTGTCTTCTGGCTTGTAGGGTTTCCACTGAGAGATTTGCTGTGAGTCTGATGTGCTTCCCTTTGTGAGTAATCCAACCTTTCTGACTGCCCTTAGCATTTTTTCCTTCATTTTAGCCCTGTTTAATCTTAACAATTATGTGTCTTGTGTTTGACTTCTTGAAGAATATCTTTGTGGTGTTCTCTTTATTTCCTGAATTTGAATGCCAGCCTGCCTTGCTAGGTTGGAGAAGTTCTCCTGGATAATATCCTGAAGAGTGTTTTCCAACTTGGTTTCATTCTCCCCATCACTTTCAGGTACACTGATCAAAGGTAGATTTGGGCTTCTCACATAACCCCATATTTTGTGGAGGTTTTGTTCATTTCTTTTCACTCTTTTTTCTCTGATCTTGCCTTCTCACCTTATTTCATTGAGTTGATCTGCAGTCTCTGATGTCCTTTCTTCCCCTGATCGATGCAGCTACTGAAACTTGTGGGTGCTTCATGAAGTTCTCATGCTGTGTTTTTCAGCTCCATCAAGTCATTTATGTTATTCTCTCTGTTGGTTATTATAGTTAGCATTTTGTCTAACCTCTTTTCAACATTCTTAGTTTCTTTGCGTTAGGTTAGAACATGTCCCTTTAGCTCAGAGAAGTTTGTTATTACCCACCTTCTGAAGCCTGCTTCTGTCAATTTGTCAAACTAATTCTCCATTGAGTTTTGTTCCCCAGCTGGTGAGGAGTCGAGATCCATTGGAGGAGAAGAGGCATTCTGGCTTTTGGTGATTTTAGCCTTTTTGCCCTGGTTTCTTCCCATCTTTGTGGATTTATCTACCTTTAGTCTTTGAAGTTAGTGACTTTTGGATGGGTCTCTGAGTGGACATACTTTATGTTGATGTTGAAACTATTTCTGTTTGTTAATTTTCCTTCTAACAGTCACGTCCCTCTGCTGCAGGTCTGCTGGAGTTGGCTGGAGGTCCACTCCAGACCCTGCTTGCCTGGAAATCACCCACAGTGGCTGCAGAACAGCAAGTATTGCTGCCTGTTCCTTCCTCTGATAGTTTAATCCCAGAGAGGTACCTGCCAGATGCCAGCCAGAGTTCTCCTGTCTGAGTTGTCTCCCTGTCAGGATACATGGGGTTAGGGAGCCACCTGAGGAGGCAGTCTATCTCTTATGGGTGCTCAAGTGCTGTGTTGGGAGATCCCTTGCTCCCTTCAGAGCTGCCAGGCAGGGACATTTAAGTCTGCTGAAGCTGAATGCACGTTCTCCCCATTTCCCAGGTGTTCTGTCCCAGGAAGGTGAGGGCTTTATTTTTAAGTCCCTGACAGGCTACTGCCTTTTTTTCAGAGATGCCCTGCCTAGCAATAAGAGAATATAGTGACAGTCTTCCTGCAGAGGCCTTGCTGAGCTGCTGTGGGTTCTGCTTAGTTGCTGTATAAACTTGCAGTGGCTTTGTTTACATAGGCAATGTTAAAACCACCTGCCCAAGCCTCAGCAATGGTGGACACTCCTACCCACACCAAACTCGAAAATCCCAGGATGAGCTCGGGATTTACAAGCCAGTGGGTCTTAGCTTGCTTGTCTTTGTGGAGGTGGGATCCATTGAGCCACATCACTTGGCTCCCTGGTTTCAGCCCCCTTTTTCAAGGGAATATGTGGTTCTATGTTGCTGGTATTCCAGGTGCCACTGGGGTATGAGAAAAAAAAAACTGTCATGGCTAAAATGACCCCCAGTTTTGTGCTGGAAACTTAGAGTACTGTTGTTGTAGGCACTGAAGGGAGTCTTCTAGTCTACAGGTTGTGAACATCATGGGAAAAATTCAGTGTCTGAGGCAGAGTGCCAGAGTGTAGGGAAAAGTCTGTAATGGCTTCGTTTGGCTAGGAGAGTGAGCTCTCCATCCCCTTGTGCTTTTCAGGTGAGGCGATGCCCCTTGGGCTGCTTTGGCTCACCCTCATTGGGCTGCACCCACTGTCTAGACAGTACCAATGAGATAAAACTGGTACCTCAGTTGGAAATGCAAAGATCACTCACCTTTTATGCCACTCTTGCTGGGGACTACAGACCAGAGCTGTTCCTATTCATCCATCTTGGCAGAAAAAAACTGTCAAAATATTTTATTGTATTTGGAGGCTTATCCATTTTTAATCTCTCCTTTATGTCTTTTGTTTTGCCATGCATTGGATGACTGTGTGCAAGTATATTTATCTCAATTTTTAAAGTCCTTTCTGGGTTTAGTTGTTCAAATTCTTACTTGGATAAGCATAAATTATAAATAGGAATCTATTTCTAGCATTTCCAAATTTTAGGCACTATCTAAGCAACTAATTGGGAATGAGAAAGAAATTAGGACAAAATATACACTAAAAATGCCTCTGTAATGCAGAGATTCATAAAGATTAAAAATAAAATGATGAACAAAGAACAAAAGTACATAGGCAAAGTGAACAAAAATAGGGTTGAGGAGTTAGTTCGTTATGAATCTGTCCTCCTGCAAATGATAGTTATAAACTCTGGAAAAAATAAAAGTATTTAAAAAATTTCCAAAAAGCAGGACATTTGGGGAAGAGAGTTAAAATCTGTTGGAAGTTGAAAGTTATATATCCTAGTGTCTTCTCCATTATTCATACTTTTACCCTGAAGGGCACAACAGTTGCAATAGTGGTGGTTCAATGTGTTTTAAACTCCTATAATACACCCTGCTGTCTTTCTAACACCAGTGCCAATAGCTCTGGATCACCAGAGATACCAAAAGGTGAGTGGAGAACTACAGAAAATATAGTGCAAATGGCCATACTGCCCAAAGTAATTTATAGATTCAGTGCTATCAATATCAAGTTACCATTGACTTCTTTCACAGAATTAGAAAAAAACTACTTTAAATTTTGTATGAAACCAAAAAGAGCCAATACAGCCAAGACAATCCTAAGCAAGAAGCACAAAGCTGGAGGCATCAAACTACCTGACTTCAAATTATACAACAAGGCTACAGTAATCAAAACAGCATAGTACTGGTACAAAGACAGATTATAGACGTGTGGAACACAACAGAGGCTTCAGAAGTAACATCACACATCTACAACCATCTGATCTTTGACAGACTTGACAAAAACAAGCAATGGGGAAAGGATTCCCTGTTTAATAAACAGTGTTGGGAAAACTGGCTAGCCATATGCAGAAAACTGAAACTGGACTCCTTCCTTAAACCCTATGCAAAAATTAACTCAAGACAAATTAAAGACTTAAACATAAGACCCAAAACCATAAAAATCCTAGAAAAAAAACCTAGGCAATACCATTCAGGACACAGGCATGGGCAAAGAGTCCATGACTAAAACACCAAAAGAAATGGCCAAAAAAGCCAAAATAGATAAATGGGATCTAATTAAAGAGCTACTGCACAGCAAAATTAACTATCATCAACGTGAACAGGCAACCTACAGAATGGGAGAAAATTTTAGCAATCCATCCATCCAAGGGCTAATATGCAGAATCTACAAATAACTAAACAAATAAAAAACCCTATCAAAAAGTGGGAAAAGGATATGAACAGACACTTCTCAAGAGAACACATTTAAGTGGCCAACAAACATGAAAAAAAGCTCATCATCACTGGTCATTAGAGAAATGCAAATCAAAACCAAAATGAGACACCATCTCATGCCAGTTAGAATAGCAATCATTAAAATGTCATTAAACAACAGTTGGTGGAGAGGATGTGGAGAAATAAGAACGCTTGTACACTGTTGGTAGGAGTGTAAATCAGTTCATAGTGGAAGACAGTGTGGTGATTCCTCATGGACCTAGAACCAGAAATACCATTTGACCCAGCAATCCCATTACTGGGTATAAACCTAAAGGATTATAAATTATTCTACTGTAAAGACACATACACACGTTTATTGCAGCACTGTGCACAATAGCAAAGACTAGAAACCAACCCAAATGCCCATCAATGATAGACCGGATATAGAAAATACAGCATATATACACCATGGAATACTATGCAACCATGAAAAAGGATGAATTCATGTCATTTGCAGGGACATGGATGAAGCTGGAAACCATCATTCTCAGCCATCTAACCCAAGAACAGAAAACCGAACACTGCATGTTCTCACACCAGGGCCTGTTGGCGGGGGTGGGGGACTAAGGAAGGGATAGCATTGAGAGAAGTACCTAATGTAGATGACAAGGTAATGGTTGCAGAAAACAGCTATGGCACGTGTATACATATGTAACAAACCTGCATGTCCTGCACGTGTACTCCAGAACTTAAAGTATAAAATAATAATAAAAAAAAAGGCTTCCAGTCAATAAAAAAAGAAAATAACAATTTAAATAACGGCCCCAAACTTTTTAAATTTGATAAAATATGTAAATGTAGTTTTCAGATGCAAAAGAATTCCAAACATGATACATTTAAATAGAACAATGCCTAGGTATATCATATTAAAATTACTTTATAGACAAAGAGTAAATTTTAAGTGACCAATGGAACATGTCCTATTGCATACAGTGCAACATAATTTGAATAGCAATGAGTTTCTCATCTGAAACCATAAAAGCTAGAAGACAGGGTAGCAATATTTTTTTAAATGCAGAAAGAAACAATGTTTCAGAATTTAAAATAAGTCTTAAACATCAATTAATAGAAACAAATCCACTGATTTAAAATTGTGCGGAATGTTTGGTCAGCAAAAATGACATGCTCATGACAATAAACAGAAAAACTGGCTGAACATTATTGTATTTCAGAAAAACACATGTGGAAAATACAATGAAATACCAGTGTTCACCCATTAAGGTAGCTTAAATTCAAGAGTGACCTTTAACAAGTTCTGGCCTGAAACTGGAGAAACTGACACCTTGATATACTACTTTCAAACTATTTATTAAAAGATTATAAGGGTTAAGAAGTCAATCAGAAATCTGTTTATGAAAAATAACCTATAATGTCATCAAAATATATAGACAAACCAGTAGAAAATATGGAAAAATTAATATATATTAATATATATATATCCTGGACAATATACTCTGGAGCTATATATATATATATATGATATATATATCTTGGGCAATATACTCTGGAGCATAAAATACTTTATTCGGTTAGCCATGAACTTCTTTAAAAATATATTAGGCTATAATATAAATTAACATTAATTTAAAACAAGCAGAACACATTTTTGGGAAACAATGCAAAATTACTGTAAATGTGTGTGAGTGGGTGTATTCATTATCTTTTAAACATGTATATTTTTAAATGTTGTTTTGTGTAGGCCTGGCCCTATGAAATATGGACTACTCATTAAAATTGCCTTAAATTACAAAGTTCAACTCTAAACAATACTGTCTAAAATAAGAGAAAAATAATTATATTCTACTGGCACTCATTCTATTAATCTAGCCCTTTCATTTTCAGATATTTCCCACATGTCATTCTTCACTGTGATTAACATAAATTCTCCTCCCTCTCTTCCTCATGGCATTCTACTTGTGTCTATGCCCTAGAGATCCAGTAAATAGCTCCTCTGGTCTTTGTAAAGCAGCAACTTATTAGGATAGACATAGTTATTAATTAACATAGAAACATTATTAAGAAATAACAAATACTATATTTGCTGGTTGTGTACTAATAATGTTATTTACCTCCTCATTGCTATAACTTTGAAACATTCTTATAGATTTCATTTACATTAAAAAAATGGAATTTAGGGGAAGGTGAAAACAATTTTTGTTCTATTCATTTTTTCAACTTTTATTTTAGATTCTGAGGATACATGTACAGGTTTGATATGTGTGTATGATGTATCATGCTGTCATTTGGGGTAATAATGATCCCATCACCCAGGTAGTGAGCATAGCACTCAACAGATAAATTTTCAGCCCACATCCCCTTTTCTTCCACCTCCCTCTAGTAGTCCCCAGTTGATAATTTTTCTTTCATAATTTTTGACTTATTTTTTCATGATGACTGATTTTCCAGTGGAGACAAAAATAGTTTTCTTTTTTAGCACTCTTATGTTAGTGTTCTATACTTATTTTGAGCACACTGTCAGAAATAGTTTAGATTTGAGAGAGCTCAACTTAGATTTGAGATTCATTCACATTTTAGCTTTGCGAGCTTGAACAAATAGCAATTACCTTGAGTTTTATGTTTCTCATCTGTGAAATGAAAATCTTAATACATACATTGGGGTACATAGTAGAAGCTAAGTAAATAGTAGCCATTACTATGATTAACCACTGTCTAATATTCATAGGCAAAAATAAGCACTTCCAGTCCCAGTCCATTTGACAAATTTAAAATCCCTAATTCTGGTGCATCCAATAACAATGGAAATGGTCTGTATTCTACCATTTGCATGCCTGCTGGTTTCCAATCTGCCAATAATAACTCTCATGGCTCAAAATGTTTGACTACTAAAATGCAAGTTATTTAGTCATCTTGATTTTTGTCACAGCGTTTGATTTTATTTCCAACATCTTACTACAGTAATATATTGGGGCAAATTACCTAACCAAAGGAGATAACATTTTAAAGTGTTATAATAGAACTAATCAGAAAACTTTATATGAACCCTGTAACCTTGGTTTAGAGGCCAAGCCTTGGATTAGAGCTAGCCTTAAAAAGCTATCCCTAAAAAACAGTTGACATTGTTTTAAATGAATTTCATCAATTTCTTCTCAAAATTCAATTCAAAAATAGAACAACAGAAGAATTATGCTCTTTACACAAAGAAGCAGAAAACTTTCTGATGAAAATGATCACCTGTTAAATTGTATATTCAGATGTTTTTACTGATTCTCATTTAACATGAAATATTTTTGTCTCTATTAAATATTCAATAATAACAATCTGAGTTACTGTTAATAATCAGCAGGATAGGAAAACTTAAAAACTCTTGGTAAATTGAAACAAAAGTGCACCCTGTGGCTTTCTTTGTTTTGAAATACCTTGGAGGTAGTATATTTTTAAGCATTGCTATTTTTTTAATCAACCTTATAGTTATGTATTTAGTACAATTCTCCAGGTGGATATTATACTCTTTATGGATTCCTTCACAATGCTTTTGCTATAAATTCTTTAACTTCACAGAGCCATTTTTTGGAGGCCAATTTGGCATATCACTAGATAGAAATGCCAAGGCTTAACTGAAACGGCCTTGTAGTTCTCTGGCTGAGTTATAAGACAACTTTCAGGCACTTTTGTGAGTTGTTCAATAAATGCTCCATTGAATGTTGAAGACAAGTATGTGAAAATCCTGTTGAAAATGATTTATCATATTCATAGTTCACTTTGCCATAAGTTAGAGTGTCTGAATCAAAGACACTTCTTTGGTTTGTAAAATAACACAGGGCTTTAAAATTTAAAAGAGTAAAATAAAGTATTTTCTTAGAAAATAATGAACAGAGTAGTGGTAAAATTAAAAACTGAGTAGTGTAGTGAATTACCTATATTCTTGAAATCTATTTGGATATTTTTGAGCACCTACCATGCATTAGTCACTCTTCTGTGTTCTTGCAGATACAATGGAAAACAAGAAATAAAACCTCTGCTGTCAAGAAATTTTCACTCTAATTAATTAGTATAGGATTGGAATTAACATTTCATTTTAGCAAACCAAAGTACATAATTTTACAACAGTCCATTTTTAGTTCAGTGTTTTATTTAAATGGGAGTAAAAAGATTTACATTAATGGAGCTATCAACTGCAACAGTTATTTCTAAGACTTTTCTACCATTAAGTCTTGAAAACTCCATATAATCCTCTTATCTCCTTGGAGAAAAAAAAAAGTATATTGTTGGTTTTGCCTTGATACACTGTATTGAAGTATTGTGCTGGACTTAGAGTAGGATTAATTTTCAGCTTATTGAGGACAAATAACAAGCCACCATTTAGCATTTGGAAGCCAAAAAAAGAAAGATGATTGAGGTCAGAACAGATTAACACAAACACTGAACAGTTTCCAGCTGATGGGGTATATTATGAAACACAGGCTAGTTTTATCAATAACATTTTTCTACTTCATTAGCTTTATTTAACCAGAAGGCTGCAAAGAGGGACCCCAGACCTCTTCACCATTACTTCACTTCTGCCAAGCTGTGAGGAAAATGGCAATAAAACCTCACTGAGCCCTAAAGGGCAACCATGAATAGATCTACTTCCTTTTCCTGACTTTACCTCCAGAACTCTCTGATAATGTTTAATGCACATTAATTAAAGCATGCACTTTAATTAATAGAAATATTCACTTGCTTTCCTATTACATCTCTAGGAATCATGCAAATTGCCTCTTAGAATCAAATAGAAGAAAATTAGTGTTTTTGTCTTTTTTGATCTAGGCAACTAGATCAGGTTATTATTAACATAGAGGAATATCTAGCTTATATCACCTGTACCCTCAATGAATCTGTAGATGCAGAGAATTTTTGATGCATTCGACACAGAAATACTAACACAGCCTTTACTTAATCTTCATAGATCAATGTAGTAAAGGGAGGAACCGTATGTGTTCAGCATAATTCTTTAACACTTTTTCACTGCATAGGAATAGGCTGAGTTTCCCATGGTAACTTCAAAAACAAAAATAGTAGACAATTAATCCTTAGTTGCATCAACATTTTTTCATACCTCTTAGTTGAGTCTGTCTTAACAGGTAGTCTTATTTCTCAGTCTGTGGTGTACTCTGTTGATTTCTGCCAAAGCTGCATTAAAAAAAAATTATCACCATCACTATCATCTTTTATTTTTCTTCCATCCTTACCACTGATTTCATATAAGATATTATTTCCAAGGTTAACTCGAAATTTAAAGAAATCTTGATGGGGTTGTCTGAGTTTAGATCTTTATATAGAATCTGAAATAGGCTCCTGAAGATATTATAGCACTGACCCACCTGTTTTAAAAACACTTCAGTGAAGGGAAGTGACAATAAGAAATCCCAGTTGTCCAACTGCAATGCTGAGCACTGATATTAATAATTCATTTCTGTTTGCCTGGTACCTCATCAGCCATTACAGTTTTAAAAGAGTAATCATCATTTTCTTTTTGCAGCTTTTCAGAAATGCCACAATTCTCTGCTTAGTTCTTTTCCTAGAATGGCAATAGGCTAGAAAAGTTCCCATGGTTGAAGGCTTCCTTTTATTTTATGCGCTAGCAACAGCACTTTGGGAGAAGTACATGTTTATAGTTTCAGTATCTTTTCAAACATTCTTGCCTGGCTTCACCTGCTCTGTAACTACTTAAAATCCTGAAAGGGCACTCAGTGAAATCAACTTGCAGTTTCAAAAATTTGGGCTGTTTTCAAGTCAATTTTGTTTTATAAAGAACTTAAATATGGAATTTGTCATTTGAAAAATTTAAGTTATTCCAAGACATAATCCAAGAGCAATCGCAGAATTTCTTGAGTGCTGAGAGAATGAACAGCCAGGTGTGCAGGGAACCGCAATGCAATGCATACTTTTAATTTTCTCTTTGTGTCCAACAAAATTTTATTAAGCATCTATTAAACACCAGGCACAATGAAAAAGTAAGCTAAATGTAATACTGAAACCCAAAATCCAGTGAAAATTAAAACAAATATGTAAATAGTGGTAATACATTATAATTGCCGCAGCACAGGTGGAATGAATGGGTATTAGCCGCAGAAACTTTGATTTGCATGAAGGCTGGGGAAGCTTCCAGAATAAAAGTTTTTTGTTTGTTAAATTATTCATTCATTTTTTAACTTTTATTTTAGATTGAGGAGTACATGTGCAGGTTTTTTTATATAGGTAAATTTTGTGTCACAGGAGTTTAGTGCATGGGTTATTTTGTCAGCCAGTAATAAGCATAGTACCCGCTAGATAGTTACTCTATCCTCTCCCTCCTCCCATCCTTCAGCCTCAAGTAGGCTTCAGTATTCTTGTTTTCTGTCCATGTGTAGTCAACATTTAGCTCCCACTTATAAGTGAGAACATGTGGTAATTTGGTTTTCTGCATCACTTTGCCTAGAATTGTAGCGTCCGGTTTCATTCATGTTGCTGAAAAGGACATAATCTGGTTTCTTTCTATGGTCATGTATTCTTGACGGTTAGGACACTGTTATTCTAAAGCATTCTGCAAGTAACCAAGCATCAAAAGCTAGTAGATCAGCTATCTGCTTCCTACAAAACAATGTGCATTACGGCATTTCAGAAACAATAAGCCTTCAAATTTATCTTCCCATTTAAACAAGTTATATTAAGAACCTTGTCAAATGATCTAGTTTAATACATTGTTCAGCCACCATCAAGGTATTAGAAATTCCAGGCAGAAACGGAGGAAAAATTAGGAGGATGTGGAAGTTAGAGGTTAGGAGTCCAAGAGGGCAAGAGTAAAGCATGGATGTGGGAGGACCAACCCAATGTTCATTTCAAAGAGAGTGCATCCAAATAAAGTGGGTTTATAAAAGGTAAAAGTAAACATGTCAGGTAATTCTTGAAATGTTTACTAAGCTCACCCATTCAATTATGATTTCCAGAAGCACTTACACATCACTTGCCTGTGTAGATGAATACTTAGGGAAAAGTACAACTAAGAAATGTAATCACTCCAAGGCTCCTATAATATTGTTGAAGAGGCAAATTCTCATTCGCATTCTCTCTGCCATCTGTCTATTTAGAATAGCGCCACCCCCCAGACTGTAATTTGCACAGCCTGAGGAAGAATTGCTAGATTGTGAGGGAGGGTGCACTTATTTGAGGAGATGAGGTGTTTATAGACATTTTGATATAGAGAGGATGTGTGGGGAGAAGAAGGACAATCCAGTCAGGGAAAATAACCATAGTGGCAAAATATAGCTATGTGGCAGGCAAAAT
The DNA here is from genome assembly GCF_048565385.1 of Saimiri boliviensis. Lineage (NCBI taxonomy): Eukaryota > Metazoa > Chordata > Mammalia > Primates > Cebidae > Saimiri > Saimiri boliviensis. The sequence goes on along the minus strand of NC_133450.1, from coordinate 177,988,749 downwards.
GTATTCTGCAAATGGTATAAGGTATAAGAAACATAGTATGCATAGGAACTTGTTAGGAGAGAAAGGTTAAAAGGCAACTTGAGATCAGATCGTGGCTATGTTTGTCACATTAAATATATTTTTTTACTATCTTAGTGATAAGACAAAGATTTTTGATATAATGAGTGTATACAAAAGTTGACTGTTGTGTATAATATATTCAAAGAGGAGAGATTAGAGTAAAAATTTAAAAAGTTCATTGGCTACTACAGTAACAGAAGAGAGAATCAATACAGAAGAAGTGGAAAGGAAGCAAGGGATCAGAGCATTGTCTCCTCAGACTTGTGGATTTTATCAACCTATCATGAGATCTACAGATTTTATATAGTGAAATTGATATAGAGCTTGGGAATTTGTTTTCAGAAATACCTCAAGTAGTTTTTGTCCCCAGGAAAGTTTGGGAAAAGACTAAGGTAGAGGACGTGTAATAAGGCTTGCTGATGAGGAAGCTCAGAGATAAGGATTTGAGGAGTTGTGCTGAGGAGTTGCCCGGGCATGCTAAGTAGGCTCAATTATTTGGATGCAGATAAGAGATACCCATCGTGGTGGCTCATGCCTGTAATCCCAGCACTTTGGGCGGCCGAGGTGGGTGGATCACGAGGTCAAGAGATTGAGACCATCCTGGCCAACTTGGTGAAACCGCATCTCTACTAAAAATACAAAAAAAAAAAAAAAAAAAAAAAAAAATTAGCCAGGCGTCGTGGCATGAGCCTGTGGTCCTAGCTACTCTGGAGGCTGAGGCAGAAGAATGGCTTGAACCCAGGAGGCAGAGGTTGCAGTGAGCCGAGCTTGTGCCACTGCACTCCAGCCTGGAGACAGAGCAGGACTCCATCTCAAAAAAACAAACAAACAAACAAACAAACAAACAAAACAAAGACTAGATGCCCATATAAATAGCATATTGCTTAATCAATGTATAAAGAAGTCAAATCCAGTGTTTGGAGGCCAAGTAGATTAATTTTGTTGTCTGTAAAACTGGACAAATAAAGTAGTAAAGAGAGCAAAGGAGCAAGTAGACAATGGGTCTAGAGATATAACTTAAAAATTGTGAAATAGCATAATGTGGTTTGTCTGATGGCATCATTTCTTCTAATATAAAGACTATGTATAGTACTGCCTTAATTTTTCAACCATATATATATAATCTAGTCAAAATAATGTTTCTGCCATACTAAAACATTGAAGAATAATCACTTTTAATAATAATTTTAAACAAATCACTGTCAGATATGTTAATAGCACCTGCTCCTGCCTGTAAAATGGTTTTTTTCATCTTAGGGTTACAAATACAGAAGACAAGGTAAATATTTCAAAAATTGCCTATGAAGAAAGTTAGTGAAAGCCCCAGATTGAATATTTATATGTTAAGATTTCTTTCTTGACAGAAAACTTTAAAAATAAAAAAATTTCAGTGTGATACAGATACTTGCTTTCTTTCCTTGTCTAAAGAACCCTTTTCCTCTGAATTAGCAAGATACATAGGAAATAGGAACTTACCAAATTTTTTGAACTATCTTCTGTAGATAGGAGGGAGGCAGTTCTTTTATCTCATGCTGTTCCTTTGCTCTGGTATTTGAAGATCCAGCCTGCCACTTACTGGATAAAATACCAAAATTTTTTTTTATTAAAGCTAAAAATTACTTTAAAATTTACCATTACTACATACTTTAGCTGTCCTTGAACAGGGAAGATATTATTTTACATGCATATGAAGTCTTCTTTTTAAACCACATCCACTTAAAATTTTTGACTCTTCTTTATCCCTGAGTTTAAACCATTGTATATACTTGCAACATGGGTTTTTCATTTTATTTTTATATTTATTTATAAATGTAATTATTGAGAATAAATAGAAGTGGGTTTATTAATTTTTTACTTAAGTGGTCATAACTTTGTGACAAACAGCTCAATGTCCAAACGTTTTGTCATCTTTAGAGAAATCCCACGGACCTATACCTCACAGCCATGTATCAGCTGAGGAAAGGCAAGTGATGCATCTACTGGATACTTTAACCCTCTCAATACTCAGTGGCAAATGCCCTGCACTTCCAAAATATGTAACATGAGTACTTCAGGCAGCTGCTGAGACAGGCAGAGTATTTCTTTGCAAGTCATGTTCAGCCAGTGTTTAGGCATCCAACTGGGGGTTTATGGATGTTGTCTCCACAAAAGAAGTAATACCCTCGTTCTTTAATGATCTGGTATTTAGTAATGCCTGATTAAATATAATGAAACTCAGTCTCAAATATGACACAAACAAGTTTTATACCTTGATCTCACAATCAGTTATTCTAATCCTACAAATATTCTTATTGAACTTAAAAATATATTATGAAAATATTGTTACCTCAGCAAAAGTATTTGTTTCTCATTCTTAAAGAGTTAGTGAGACCTGAAACTTAACATGTTAACATGTTTTATTTAATTTTGGAAAAGTATAATTTATTAAATTGGGAATTAGAGATAAAAGCGATGGTTTACTCCCATGTCTATCAGAAAAGAGAACATTCAAAAATGTCAACAATTTAAATGCGGAAAACACAGTAAGATTTCCTTCATCAGTTTATTCAGTCCTGAATCTCTCTCTCTTTCTCCTCCCCTCCTCTCTCCTCCTCCCCCACCCCCACCCCCGCCACCTCTCCCCTCTTTCTACACAGAGTCTCACTCTGTCACGCAGGCTGTAGTGGAATGGTGTGGTCTAGGCTCACTGCAACCTCTGCCTCCTGGGTTCAAGTGATTCTCCTGCCTCAGTCTCCCAAGTAGATGGGATTACTGGTGCCCGCCACCACGCCCAGATAATTTTTGTATTTTTAGTTGAGACAGGGTTTCACCATGTTGGCTATGCAGGTCTCGAACCCTTGACCTCGTGATTTGCCACTTTGGCCTCCCAAAGGGCTCAGATTACAGGCATGAGCCACTGCACCTGCACTACTTTCATGAATTATATTTGTTTCTGATCTAAAAGAGTTCTGATCATTCTTGGTTCTCTGGTACTGTCTGAAAGTTTTCTAGGCAGTGCAGTGCTAGTTCAGATCCCTGTACCTATTCTTGGAAGCATCAACATTTAAGAATACCAGGTACAGAACTTTCCGTGAGGGCCTGTGATAGATTTTTACTGGAGGAAAATTTTCACTTCATAACTTATAAAGAACTTTCAGACAAACATGAGAGGAAAGCAGAAACTATTTTGATGGTAAAATTGAAAGGCTGTGATTACTTTATTATGGTAACTAATAATATCAGAATGGAAGACAGTAAAATTCTTTATTGGGATACAATAAAAAGTCTTTTATAAAGACTTGATCAATTTTTCCCTTGGGGATATAAAATGTGTTAAAGAGCAAAACATTGATTAATCTCTAGTGCTGTTCTCTAAAGTGTACAACCTTTAAAACATATCTACATTAATAATAGTTTGCCTGAATATAAATAGATGTCACTATATCTATTGTTTTATTTCCAGATTGTCTGTAAATTTGAATATAAGAAATACTGTAAAAATAGCCTTTCCCAATTACTGAAAATAAACACATCTTCACTGCTTCTCACAACGCTCTATAGGCTATGGCATGTTTCATTACAAGGAATTACACACATCCTTAGCCTTTACTAAAGAATGTAATTCTTGTATTTATTCAGCAGTGCATACAAACAATATCTAAATAAACTCAAATGAATGTAGTTTATTGTGTATTAATTGGAACTCAATTTCTCTCATATTTCATTATGAGCAAGACAAATTGTATTTATATTTCTCTACTATAGCCTTCATTCTTTATAGTAGACATTTCTTTGGATTGTCTACCTGGCACCTCAGTTCCTTAGGACCTCCTCCTTTCCATCCTATTCACATAAACATCGTGAAGAATGACATATTTTTACATGTACGTACCCCCGGTTGTGTTTTATTAGCCTAGGCATTGGTGCTTGGCTTCAGCCAGGCCAATGATTCCCTTCCCTAGAATTTTTGAACTTTTAACAGTGTCAGAAACAAGACTTTTCTAGTGGCAGATATGTAGTGTGGAAAACTTGCTATTATGATAATCTATTCTGCCATGTGAATAAAGTCTACAAGCAGTAAGATAAAATCTAGGTAGACAGAGAAACTGAAATGAAGCACTGACAGAAGCATAGGGTTCAAAATTTTTACATCGGTGTTTGCTGAGGTAATGCAGGTGTTATGGCCATGAGCACATAGCTATTAAGTAAAAGAAGCAGTTCTAAAACACAGACATTCTTAGCCCTTTTCCCACTATTCCACTGATAAAAATTCCGAAAGCAAAGACATTTGTCTTGTCTGATTATAACTCTATCTTCAGTGAGTGGAATATTATAAATGCTCAATAAATATTTTTAAATAAATAACTATGGAATACCCTACTTGGATTATTACCCAAACTTAAGTTCTCTCATCCAGACAAAGGGTTTGGAGCAGCAATAAACACTGGCATAGACACATGGGTTTGCTTTGTATAAAAATACGAAGTTATCATGCTTAATATACTGTACTCATGATTAGTGAGTATATGGTGATACTACTGGAAGTAAAATATATGCATAATTTTCTTTATGTGAAATGATTGTATACTTTTTAAAACTCATTTTTAGATAATGGCAATAGCTGAGAATAATGACACTTACATAAACACTTGCTCTGACATTGAATCAGTGATGAATATGGTCTTATCACTACAGGTACACATGCACATTCCAAGATATACTATGCAAGAACTTACATTTTTGATTAGTTTTTGTTTTTATTACCATTTTCTATTTTAATACTTATTAATTGTATGAAAGATGGTGACTCCGTTGAAGGTCTTTTAAGAAAATATCATACAATAAAGGGGGTAACCTAAAAACCTGCATAATTTGGGCATTCCATTGATATAAAAAGCAATTGCTATATCTTACCATAATTTCTGCAAAATGTATAATATGAATCATGCCCTAATAACATATTTTGAAAATGGAAATTTAAAAATGACACAAATTAGAAAGATAGCCAACACATTTTAGAATGTGCAAAACATGGAAACTTTCCTGTTTTTTTATACTTATTGAAAGAAAAATGGATGTGAGGAGGAGCGGCCAAGATGGCTGAATAGGAACAGCTCTGGAGTGCGGATCCCAGTAAGAACTACACAGTCCCGACCGAGGTACCAGGTACATCTCAATGGGACTTGTTGGACAATGGGTGTAGCGCAAGGAGGGTGAGCTGAGGCAGGGTGGACAATGCCTCACCCAGGAAGTGCAACAAATCGAAGGAACCCCTTCCCCACCCAATGGAGGCCACTGGAGACTTTTCTAGCCACTCCCACACTCCTGCACTCTGGTTCAGATACTGTGCTTCTTCTGCAGTCTTTACAGCCCACAGACAAGGAAATTCCCACTCGCCGGCCTACAAACACCATGGGTTTCCAGCACGGCTGTTTCAGCTGGTGCCACAAGTTTCCAGCACAAAAATGTGCACACATCTGGGCAGCTGTTTCTACTGATGCCTGGAACACCTGGGAGATAGAGCTGCCTGTTCACCTCAAAAAGAGGGGGATGAAAGCCGGGAGCCAGGTAATCTGGCTCAGCAGGTCTCAACCCCACAAACACTAGCAATCTGAAACCCACTAGCTTAAGAGTTTCACAGCCAGTGCAGCAGTTTGAGCTTCACCCAGGACTGTTGCGTTCCATGGGGAAAAGGAACAACCAGTACCAGCCACTCCAAAAATGTACCAAATGGTAAAAACCATCGATACAATCCCTCCTTTCTTTTGCTCTCCATCTGCATCAACTAACAGGCAAAACAACCACCAGCTAGTATTAAAATGGCAGGAACAAATTCACACATAACAATATTAAACTTAAATGTAAACGGGCTAAATGCCCCAATCAAAAGACACAGACTGGCAAATTGGATAAAAAGTCAAGACCCATCCGTGTGCTGTATTCAGCAGACCCATCTCGTGCAAAGACACACAGACTCAAAGGGATGGAGGAAGATTTACCAAGCAGATGGAGAGCAAAAGAAAGGAGGGATTGTAATCCTAGTCTCTGATAAAACAGACTTCAAACTGACAAAGATCAAAAGAGACAAAGAGGGGGATTACATAATGGTAAAAGGATCAAAGCAACAAAAAAGACCATTATTTTGAGATTTTCATTATAAATATTGTGTTATGTACAATAATGCCCTTCCCCACCGCCCCGCATTATGTTGATTCCTAATCCCTGCACCTGTGAATATGTAAGGCCACTTGATTAAAGAGAAAGAAGTGGGTAGATGGAATTAAGTATACCTTATACTGAACTTGGTACAAGATAGTATTCTGTAATATTAAGATGTGTCCAATGTAATCATAATAGACCTTATAGGAAGGAGGCAGGTGAGTCAACATCAGAGAGGATGTGATGACAGAGCAAGGTTGGGATGATGTGAAGACTCAACCTGCCATTCCTGCCTTTCAAGAGGGAAGAGCCAAAACTTTGGAGGGCCTCTAGAAGCTAGAAAATAGAAAAGCAATTATCACCTAGAGCCTCCATACATGAATGCCTTCTTCTAACATCTTGCTTTGATTCCAATGAAACTAGCTGCAGACTTCAGACTTCAGAAATCTAGAACCCTATGATATGATTCATGTTGTTTTAAGTCACTAGGTTTATGGCAATTTGTTATAGCAGCCATAGAAAACTACTTAAAATAGAAATTTAATGTTTATCAGATTGATTATACTTATATTTGTAACTATTTTAGTTGATACTTTTTCAAAATTTTATTCTTGGAAACTGGCTTCAGTAAAAGAAATCTAACATACCTTCTAGTAATGGGAGATTACAAAATACCTTATTAGACATTGTCTCAGCTCTGATTGTTAAAAATGCCCCTTCCTCCTAACACAAAAATATACCAATCTGAAAATGTATAGTTATGCTCTGTCTTTATATAAATTTCAGGTTTACATTTTGTATAATCTATGTGGTCACTAAAACCACCATGTAAAAATTTAATCTAAAATTGTCTTAATTTGAAAGTGCCATGGTGCACCTCACAAAAACAAATGCAAATTCTTTCCCTGAAATTATTTTTACCTGATACCCCACAGAATTTCCACAGATATAGACCAGATTACTAATGTAAGCACAAAAACAAATAAATAGATATGGAAAGACACTATCATGAAAAGGTAGCAGAAATAGTAAATAGAATTAAATTCCAAAAACTTCAAATACAGAGTTTACAATTACAGAATATAAAATGGGTGTACATAAATGTAGATATAATTTAAGGACTGAAAAACCAAAGATCAAAGGATTATAAAAGTGCTCTAGGATATTTTTTAAAGAACAAAATGGAAGTTCAAAAACTGAACTCACAGTTATATAAAAATTCAATACACAGATGTAATGGCATATTGAACAAAACTGAAGAGATGAAAAACAGCAAAATAAAAAAAGAAAAACTTTAGAAAGATCAAAGAGACAAAGCAGATTATTACTCAATGTACCACGGTTATTTTGACAGTAAATTGCTCATGAACATTAAGAGAAACCTACATATGATAACATGCTTTCTTTAAAGTTCTGAAAAATAATAACTGTAAATTTTGGACTATATATTAAAGTAAATGATCATTTGGGAATAAAGTAAAATTAAAGATACTTTCACGAATAGACCTGTAATTTAAAACAAAATAAAATGAACAGTGAGAAATAAATTTAATATATTGATCTAGGATTGGAAAGAAAATAGAGTATATGCAAAATAGCTTAAATCTATATTTGTAATATTTTCCTAAACTAGTTATTGTGTATCAGTCATTATCTTGCAATACTCTACAGCTTTTTTAACTGAGATGTTTCATCATAATTTTAAAAATAATTTTATAGAAAATCTAATAGCAAATGCACAGTATTATCAAGGACAATTTGGGAATACTGTCTTAGAATTCAAAGAAAGAAGAAAATGTAACAAGTTCAATTTAGTGGTACAGTTTCAGTTGATAATCAGCATTTGGAGTATCAAAGGTAAATAAATAGAAAACATGCAAAGGTACAATAGAATGATAAACTGAGGTGAAAACAGTACTCCCATTAAAAAATGCATACGCAAAGTTAATCTCCCACTACAAAGAAGAGAGCAGAAGGATGTAATGTGTGTGTATGTATAAAAATATATATACATATATATGTATTACACATATGCATATATACATACATATACATGTATGTAATGTGTGCATATATAAATATATGTATATACATAAACACAAATGTATGTATACATATACACATGTATGTATATATACATAAACATATGTATATATAAAGTAAAGAAAAATGATCAATGAGAAATTTAATATATCAGTTAAATCTAGGATTAGAAAGAAAAAAAGTTTATGCAAAATAGCCTAAATCTGTATTTCTAATATTTTTCTAAACTAGTCCTATACATATAGGTATATACTGTGTGTGTGTATATATATATGTGTGTGTGTGTGTGTATATATATACAGTATATATACATATGTATATGTATGTATACATACATTTATGTGTGTGTGTGTGTGTGTGTGTGTATATATATATATATATATATATATATAAATTTCTGGTTACTATCCAACAAGAAAACTCTGTTGCCTAGTATAACTACAGTAACAACAACAAAATCAAAGAACCTTTTTTCTTATTTTTTGATATAATGAACACTTGTAACACAATAGTACCATACATATCTAAATACCTATGCTGAAAAATTATAGGTTTGCTTGGGAGGTATTTAAATACCCATCTCTTACACATTAATAAAACTAGTAGACAAATATAAAAAAACCTTTGGTGAATATTGAGGATGAGGTTGAAGTAACTTATATATTAGTACCAATTACATCAATAGTGTAAACTACACCTTATATTCAAGGTTTTGTAAAACAGGTACATAACTCTTCATTGTCGATCCATCTCTCCCTGTCATTATTTTATATTCACAATTATATAAATTATAAATAAGTATATATTATAAAAGATAAATATTTATTTATGACCATTGTATGACACACAAATGAAGCTAAAACAAAAATTCAAGGAGGTGGAGTTGAAGCTTCTGACTAGTTGAAAATATAATTTATTCTCTAACCTTTAGCGTTTTTTTTTCCCTTGGTCATGCAGGACCCATTGAATCAGACACAAAATTAGGACCAACTCCAATAGAATTACCCTATACAAAGCTAACTTCCTAATTTTGTCAAGCATGAACTAGGAATAAAACAACCCTCCATAATAAGGCAGGATGGAAACTTGCAGGTTTTGACATTGGGAAAAGAAAGGGAAAAAAAATCAAGACAAAATTTTCACTACAAGTAGGTTCTCTTGCAGAATTGTGTTCCACAGTAAATTTAAGGATGAAAATTGCTCCTCAGTGCCCAGTAGTAGTAAATGCTAATTTATTCTAGAACATACTCAACAAAGCTCTGAAAATATTTACAGAAAAAATTCCAAGAAAGAATGAGTTCATCATTAAAAATTACAAGACAGCTCAGAAGACAAAATACCATATGTACGAGACAGTAGAAATCATAGTCCTCCAAAGACTTAAGGGAACAACGTCAGGGTATTAAAAGTTGGAGGGCTTTTTAATCTGTGGTAGAATTTGCTTTCAGTATGAGAATAGTGGAAAATTAATGAGGGTCACTTTATACTTTATATATTGCCTATATTTTAATTTTTGATTTCATAAGATTACATTAAATTAAATGTTTTGATCCTTCTTAAATGTGTTTCATGCAGTACATTCAAAGATCCTAAAGAGGATACAGGAAAATTTGAGGATGATTTCCCATCTGTAGTTCTCATTCCTTTTACAGTTCAGTAGACCTAGCCCCTTGAGAACTTCATGTTACCACTTTAGCACTTTCTATCTCTATTTCAAGATCAAGGCTTTGAAGTGTTATTGTCTTATTAGAAAGGAAGCTCTAAAGAGTCCAGAAATACAATTCCTGAGTGTATTATATTTAATTATAAAGTATGACATTGGTTTATCCTAGTTCTCATTTCCTAGTGACTTGTTATTAATAGATTATTTTACAATATGACAAACAGTAAAAGGATATAATTTGGATTAGTATGGCACCTTCCCAGGTAACATTTGCATTTCCCCTTCCAAGGGCTGCTACCTGTACACACACACTGAAAAGGAAGAATGCATGGCTGTAGTAGATACTGCTGGTGCTCTACACAGATACCCTCTAATGGAGCAGTGTACCCTCAACTTGTGAGAGTGTTAGCTGCTAATGGCAGAGTTTCCCACTTCTGAGAATGGCCCAGGACCCAGATGAGCCTCTTTGCCAGAAAATGCCTAGAAATGTATATTCTTACAAGAGGCACCAACAGCTAATGGCTGATTAAGTTGAAATACAAAAGGCTGATCCTTCTCTCAAGGTATGACAACTTTGTGGTGGTATTTATTTCCCAGATTCCTCTATGGCCTTTAGTTGAACTCAAATTTTGCTTGGCTTTATTCCTTAATCCCACTTCTTTCACCCTCTTATCAGTTTCATCTGAGAGTACTCCCTCACTAAATCCCTTGCACAATAATCAGTATATATGGTTCATTATGGAGGAAGCTCATGCTAAGAAAACATATGTGGAACTGTCATAGACTGCTTTTTGTTACGGTAAATCATACACAGTCAAACATTTGGGATCTCCTCCTGTAGAACCCACAAAATAAAGTATCCTTTGCTCCTCCTGCCTATGACACTTTATTAATGTTAAGTGAATGTAGTTATGAGTATATGTATGTGCATTTATAAAATCTGCATGTAGATATTTTTACATTTATTAATATGTCAAATGCATTCACTGTGTGAAACTTGAAATATTTTGTGATTTCTAGGATAATGTTACTTACTTTCAGCCAAAATAAAATTTGAACTGTTTATAGGGCAAAACTTAGTAAAAAACTTTTGTGTGTGCATGTGTGCATGTCTATATATTGTCTTCAGGTAAAGGTGAATTGTTTAGAGAAAAAAATATCCAAGATTGTGTCAGGATGTTGGTATTGGTATAGCCATTATGTGAAGAACTCACCTATTAGAAAAGACATTATTGAGATGAAAACAAACAAACAAAAAAACCCCACAGATTAAATTTATAAGGTTGCAGTTATACCAGACTGAACACTTTTTAAAAGGAAAGACTTTTAAGTAGAAAAATCCCTCAATTATAATTAACTGCAGACTAAAAGAATTTAAAATAGTTTTTTCTTTAAAGAAAAAAAAAGTTTTGTTCCCTTGTCCTTTCTGAAGTGCTTGCACATTGTTTATGTTGCTTTTATAACTTTGCAAATGATACCACTAGTTCTTTTTAACCATTGCGTCTGATTTTAATGCCCAAGGAAGAACTTTTTTTGATTGAATTCCCCCAGTGCTTCCATCGAAGAGTCAGATGGTTTCAGGCCTCATCCTCAGCACTGGCTTGGGCTCTGGGAAGCGAGACAGTAGAGTGGAGAAATAAAGATGTCTAGGGCCAAATTGTTGCATTTACTAAGCTGATGGGACTTATATTTTAGCTAGTTAGCTTTTTATGCATACATTCATGCGTCTCCAATAAGCATTGCTTGAACATTTAATATGTGGAGAATGATATGAGCATCTCAGTGTATTAGAACAGGCGAGGCACATTTTCTGTGCTAAATGAGTTGCAAGTGTAGAATTGGAAGTCATGAATAAAATAATACATCACTAAGCATTGTTTGCTAAGAGTCAGAGAAGCAGTGGAAGCAAGGCCCAAGCACTTAAGAAAGAAGAACAAGACAAAAAAATAGAGGTTTGTTTAAAAAAAAAAAAGATTCTTAATTGTCCAGGACCCAATTCATCATAAATGAAAAAAATCCCTTACTTAAAAAATAGAAATGACACCATAAAATCATACCCCAAGACAGACACACACACATCAAAATATTAATTCACATATTTTTATAGTCACAGATATGGAAAGGTAAATTTTGAGGAAAGGGAAATCCAACTTTGTTCAGTTAAAAAGAAATAGATGTAGCTTAACTATTTTGATAGGCCATCAGAAATTTTATAGAAATTTCTATATCTTGTAATATTTTGAAGCAGTCATGTCAAATGTAGAACAAACGCTATCAAAATTCTCTTCAGTTTCATTTCAAAGCTTTCAAAATGTATTTTTGACTAGACTTGAAAGCATTTAATAATGTTCACCTAATATGCTACTCTTCTGCCCTGGGACTAAGGGTCTAAAAGTCAGAAACAAAAGACTCAGTTGGCAAAATCCTAAATTTCCCTTCTAGTATATGCCCAATACATTCTTTGGATACCTGGTTTAGTATTTTTTTTCCTTGAAAGTCTTTGGATTTTTTTTTCAATTGTAGGAAACACAAACTCTATATATATATATATGTGTGTGTGTGTGTGTGTGTGTGTGTGTGTTTACGTGTGTATATGTATGTGTGTGTATGTGTGTGTGTATATATATGTGTGTGTGTGTGTATTTACAGATGAGATGTTAACCTCAAAATATGTTATTTATGTAGATAAAGTAGAGCATAGAATTCTCCAAATGACTATTACTGGGATTTCTATATTTTGTAACTGATTTTTGCCTTCTTGATCTATCAGTTATTAAAATATGTATGTAACGTCTCTAAATAGGATGATAGATTAGTCTCTCTTTTTCTCTGCAGTTCTGTCAAGTTTTGTTTAATTTATTTTGTGGCAGTGATGTTAGATTCCTACAAATGAAAAACTTGTAACCTCCTAGTGAATTGAAATGTTTAGAATCACAAATTTGACCCTGTTTACCTCAACAAAGTTTTATGTCTTCAAATATATTTTACATGAAAATTAGCATAGCAATGCCAGCTCCCTTTTGCCTAATATAGCTCTGGTCTATAATTTTAATCATTTTTTATTTGGAACCTTTCTGCAGCCTTATATTTAACTGTTGTGCCCCTTGTATACAGCACAGCCTCTGTGAATTGCTTTACTCAGCCTCTTGCCTTTTCCCTTCTGGTAAGGTTCTCTTTTCCTCTGCCATGAAACTGGGGCTTTACTCATGACCTGTCTAAATTCTAAGCTGAGGAGTTTGGAACCACGCAGGTAATAGGAATATTCTCTGTTAAGGTAACACAGTTTTAGGGATAATTTAAGCTTTATATTCAGCATCAAGATTTCAGAATGGAAATTTTTCTTGTATTCCCTGGAAAAGTTGGATATCTTTTAAATTTATTCTCTGAGACCTCATTTTTTGTGGAGTCTCATTTTTCTGTAGAGGGCTAGAAGATGTTAAAAATATATATTTCTCATTTTTTTTTCCAAAGCAAGAGTCCATACTGAATTCCAATTTTTTACTTTCAAACACTTATTAAGTACTTAATAGATTTCTATGCAATGCAAGATAAATGCGCCAAGCCCTCAACAGATTTTCTGTCTACCTTATTGCTTGCCTCAGTCATTTCACTACAAATCAAGGGTGTGATTCATATGCTTGTCATTCATTCATGGCATCACGTGATACTTGACTGTTTGTTTATAGAGCAGAGTAAAGGGAATGAAATAATGGAAAGGACAATGTTGTCTTCTCAATGTCCCATACAATCAAGACCTTCTATCAGTTCTTGGCACACGTGTTTTAATCATATATCTGAAGGACCCAGCTATTCTGTTCACTTCCCTCATGTTCTGCAGTGTTCTGAGTTTAACATTGATTTACTACTTTTACCAACTCCATAGCATCTCTCACCAAAATTTACTTCCCTAGCAGCATATCTCAGGTTTCAAATTGTATTGATTAGACATCCTTAAATATACAAACTCACTTTAAACTCAACATTTCTGAGCCTTTGTGATTTTTCCCTCTTAAATTCATCAGACCCATGATCACATGGTCCTCTGAAGATAGATTTCCTGCTGGAGCATATTAAGTGCACATTTTTTATAAGGTGCTATATGCAGCAGACATTCACAAAGTAGGGGAGACAAAACTATCACTACTAAACTTCTTCAGTGCTCTCAATTCTTTTTTTATAATTTTCCACTATCCTTTTAATCTTGGAGTATAAAATAATATTAATTTAATCTTATATTTTAAGGGATTTAATGTTATAAAAATCCCCCTGCCCACTCCTCGCGAAATGTCAGAAAATATTCTGACATAGTCCAATTACCTGGTTATTCATGGAGTCTATTCTCAAAACGTCCCTTAATAAGAAATTCATCTAATTAGGAGACAATCACTTTCATTGCTAGCTAGTTCTGTTATCTTTTTAAAATTAAACAAAATTTAGGCTATGTCTTCTCTCTCTCCATCTTATTTCTAGCCTGATACCCTGAAATATCACTAAGACTAGTGATATTTTACTCAACTTCTTCACAACTATCAATTAAAGTTAGAATATGATTTTCATGATATCACCCACTTACTCTACAGAAATAATGGGGTCTTCCTGCTTATTTGGTCAAATTCCAGCTCTCATTTTTCAGGATTATTACCTCAGTTAATTCCACTTTATGATAGAATGTTCTGCCACCTGCCATTGTCAAACCAGTCTGCATATTTTGATTACATAGAAGTCATTTCAAAAACTTCCATCCTTGGATGCCACCACATAGCAAGGAGACTTGGATGGGCACTTTAGAAGTTCCTCAGGTGATTCTAAATGTCGTCATGTTTGAGATCCAAAGTTAAGTTCTTACAAAGCCTTCAAGTTCCATCATAATTTCTCAAATTTTTACTACTTTGTAAGGCTTCTTCTCATATTCCAGTCAACACAAATTTCCTCCAAGAATAAAAGTTAATATGTAATAATTTTATCAGAAAGAATTTTCCTTACTGGAAAATAATAAAGTACTTTAACAGCATACGGGGCCTTTACAAAACTTTCTTCGTGCTCCCATTTTCCTTTTTTATCTTTTATCCATAGTGAAAGCTCTATTTTCCGATCTCTAGTTCCACTACAATAAAAAATTATTATCAGTTGTTTCCATCTGAATTAGCATTTTATTAAGTCAATGTGTTTATGCTCTCTCTCTCTCAGAGTGAAGGGAATGAAATTATGGAAAGGACAATGTTGTCTTCTCTCAATACATATTATTTTTCTGGTTCTACCCATAAGTAACTATACATAAGTTGGATAATACTAGGCTGTAGAAAGAATTTTTTTTTTTTTAAGTCAAGATCCATTGGTGTGCTGTATTTAGGAAACCAATCTCACATGCAAGGACACACAGAGATTGAAAATAAAGAATGGAGGAAGATTTCCCAAGCAAATGCAGAGCAAAAAAGGCAGAAGTTGCCATCCTAATCTCTGATAAGTTAGACTTAAAACCAACAAAGATCAAAAGAGACAAAGAAGGGCATTACACAATGGCAAAAGGATCAATGCAACAAGAAGAGCTAACTATCCTTAACATATACCCACCCAATACAGGAGCACCCAGATACATAAAGCAAGTTCTTAACGACCTACAAAGAGACTTAGACTCCCACACAATAATACTCCACTGTCAATATTAGATCAACGAGACAGAAGATTAACAAGGATATCGAGGACTTGAATCAGATCTGGACCAAGTGGACCTAATAGACATTTACGAAGCTCTCCACCCCAAATCCACAGAATATACATTCTTTTCAGCACCACGTCACACCTACTCTAAAATCGACCACATAATTGGAAGTAAATCACTCCTCAGCAAATGCAAAAGAATGAAAATCATAACAAACAGTCTCTCAGACCACAGTGCAGTCAAATTAGATTCCACAATTAAGAAACTAACTCAGAACTGCACAACGTCATGGAAACTGAACAAATGGCTCCTGAATGTTGATGGGATAAACAATGAAATGAAGACAGAAATAAAGATGTTCATTGAAACCAACAAGAATGAAGATGCTACATACCACAATCTCTGGGACACATTTAAAGCAATGTCTAGAGGAAAATTTGTAGCAATAAATGCCCACATGAGAAGCAAGGAAAGATCCAAAATCAACACCCTATTATCAAATTTGAAAGAGCTAAAGGAGCAAGACAACAACAACAACAACAAAAAACCCTCAAAAGCTAGCAGAAGACAAGAAATAACTAAGATCAGAACTGAAATGAAGGATACAGAGACACAAAAAACACTTCAAAAAATCAATATATCTGGGAGCTGTTTTTTTTTAAAAGATCAACAAAATAGACCACTAGCCAGATTAATAGAAAAGAGAGAAGAATTAAATTTACAATAAAAAATGATAAAGGGGATATCACCATCAATTCAACTGAAATACAAACTACCGTCAGAGATTACTACAAACAACTCTATGCACATAAACCTGGAAGAAATGACAATTCCTGAACACTTGTACCCTCCCAAACCTAAACCAGGAGGAAATTGAAACCCTGAATAGACCAATAGAAAGGGCTGAAGGTGAGACAGCAATTAATAGCCTACCAACCAAAAAAAGTCCAGATCCAGATGGGTTCACAGCCGAATCCTACCAATTATACAAAGAGGAATTGGTACCATTCCTTCTGAAACTATTCTAAACAATACAAAAACAGGGAATCCTTCCCAAATAATTTTATGAGACCAACATCATCCTGATACCAAAACTGGGCAAAGAAGACTCAACAAAAAAGAAAACTTCAGGCCATTATTCATGATGGACATAGAAAAATCTCCAATAAAATACTGGCAAACCAATTGCAACAGCACATCAAAACCTTATCCATCATGATCAAGTAGCCTTTATCCCAGGGACGCAAGGCTGGTTCAACATATGCAACTCTATAAATGTAATCCACCACCTAAACAGAACCAAAGACAAAAACCACATGATTATCTCAATAGATGCAGAGAAGGCCTTTGACAAAATTCAACAGCCCTTTATGCTAAAAACTCTCAATAAACTAGGTATCCATGGAACATATCTCAAAATAGTAAAAGCTATTTACAACAAGTCCACAGCCAATATCATACTGAATGAGCAAAAACTGGAAGCATTCCCTTTGAAATCTGGCACTAGAGAAGCATGCCCTCTCTCACCACTCCTATTCAGTATAGCACTGGAAGTTGTAGCCAGAGCAATCAGGCAAGAAATAAAGGGTATTCGATTAGGAAAGGAGGAAGTCAGATTGTCTCTATTTGCCAAAGACATGATTGTATATTTAAAAGACCCCATCGTCTCAGCCCAAAATCTCCTTAAGATGACAAGCAGCTTCAGTAAAGTCTCAGGATACAAAATCAATGTGCAGAAATCACAAGCATTCCTATACACCAATAACAGACTAACAGTGAACCAAATCAAGGGCAAACTCCAATTCACATTTGGTACAAAAAATAAAATACCTAGGAATACAACTAATGAAGGATATAAAGGATCTCTTCAAGAACTACAAACCACTGCTCCAGGAAATAAGAGGACACAAACAGATGGAAAAACAAATCATGCTCGTGGTTAGGAAGAACGAATATCGTGAAAATGGTCATACTGCCCAAAGTGATTTATAGATTCAATGCTATCTCTATCAAGCTACCAATGACCTTCTTCACAGAACTGGAAAAAACCACCTTAAACTTCATATAGAACCAAAAGAGAGCCCACATAGCCAAGACAATCCTAAGCAAAAAGAACAAAGCTGGAGGCATCACGCTACCTGACTTAAAACTGTGCTACAAGGCCGCAGTAATCAAAACAGCATGGTACTGACACCAAAACAGAGATATAGACCAATGGAACAGAACAGAGGCCCTCAGGGAAATGCCACATATCTACAACCATCTGATCTTAGACAAACTGGACAAAAACAAGCAATGGGGAAAGGATTCCCTGTTTAGTAAATGGTATTGGGAAAACTGGCTAGCCATGTGCAGAAAGCTGAAAATGGACCTCTCCCTTACACCTTATACAAAAATTATCTTCATATGGATTAAAGATGTAAACGTGAGACCTAATACCATAAAAACCCTAGGTGAAAACCTAGGCAATTCCATTCAGGACATAGGCACAGGCAAGGACTTCATGACTAAATCACCAAAAGCATTGGCAACAAAAGCCAAAATAGACAAATGGGATATAATTAAACTCCAGTGCTTCTGTACAGCAAAAGAAACAATCATCAGAGTGAACTGGCAACCAACAGAATGGGAAAACATTTTTGCAATCTACTTATCTAACAAAGGGCTAATATCCAGAATCTACAAAGAACTAAAACTGATTCACACACACACACAAAAACAAACCCATTCAAAAGTGGGCAAAAGACAGTTTTCAAAAGAAGACATTTGTGAGGCCAACAAATATATGAAAAAATGCTCATCATCACTAATCATTAGAGAAATGGAAATTAAAACCACATTGAGATACCATCTCACACCAGTTAAAATGGTGATCATTAAAAAATCTGGAGACAACAGATGCTGGAGAGCATGTGGAGAAATAGGAACACTTTTGCACTATTGGTGGGATTGTCAATTAGTTCAACCATTGTGGAAGACAGTGTGGCAATTCCTCAAGCATCTAGAAATAGAAATTCCATTTGACCCAGTAATCCCATTACTGGATATATACCCAAAGGATTATAAATCATTCTATTATAAAGACTCATGCACACATATGTTCATTGCAGCACTGTTTACAATAGCAAAGACCTGGAACCAACCCAAATGCCCATTGATGATAGACTGCACAAGGAAAGTGTGGCACATATACACCATGGAATACTATGCAATCATAAAAACTAATGAGTTTGTGTCCTTTGTAGGGACAGGAATGAATCTGGAAACCATCATTCTCAGCAAAGTGACCCAAGAACAGAAAAATCAAACAACTCATGTTCTCACTCATAGGCGGGTGTTGAACAATGAGAACACATGGACACAGGGAGGGGAGCATCACACACTGGGGTCTGTTGTGGGGGCTAGGGGATGGACAGCAGGGTGTGGGGAGGTTGGGGAGGGATAACATGTGGGGAAATGCCAGATATAGGTGGCGGGGGGATGGAGGCAGCAAACCCCCTTGCCATGTATGTACCTATGCAACAATTCTACATGATCTGCACATGTACCCCAGAACCAAAAGTACAATTAAAAAAAATTAAAAAGAATTTTTTAAACACTTGGGTTTCTTTTCATATGGTAATAGCTTTGCAGTTGTCCTGTTTTTCATTGTCTCCATTTTTTATAGTTAATATCACATTTTATGTATTTTGCAAGCCACTTTGTTCACCAGTGTATATGAACATTTTGCCATGCAACGTATTCTAAATATACATTTTATTCTTCTATGGCATTCCATTTTATATTTTACTCATTACCTTAGAGTTGTTTTTAAAATGTTTGTTATAAATAATCTCACAATAAACATTAATATTTATATATATGAAAATTTTACTGTAATTCTAAATATTTTTTTCATTAGTTTTTTTTTTCCTTTTCTGCCTTCTAAATGAATTTCAAGCTGTAGCATGTTATCAAACTTGCAATATGAATGCTTAATGCTACCTAGGTAGAAATAATTCTAGGAATTTTCCCCTACATACTACTAAAATCAACTCTATTGTATGGTGTCTTGCATTTATCTTTTTTTGATGCATAGTCCCATTTAAATTTAATTTTTTGTATATATACAAATTTATTTCTGGAAAATATTATGTAGCTTCTTTGAGAACAGAATAATATTTTAACTATTTTACAGACCTGAAAGTATAAAACAGATGTTCAATGAATTAAAATAAGGAAGAAAGGAATATTTTCTCGATTTACCACTTTTCTTATGTTTTTAAAATTGTGACCATGTTTAACAGACAAAAAATTAGAATACATAGCATGTCCCTTGTGAATGTTCTTGTGGGCATATGGGATATGATCATTGAAACTAGAGATTTAGACTGTCGCACAAAATTAGGGATGCTTATTTTATGTCAGCAACATCTTTCTCATCATTACATCTTCACTTACAAATGAGCATGGTAAAATAGCTAAATAAGATATATTCGCTCTTATCTCCGCATTTGAACATCCAACATAAAAAGAAGAGCTTCTGTTTTACTGACCAAAATACTATTTCTCATAGTAATAAAACTCAAGGCTACACCCAAGTTAAAGATGCAATGCAGGATATTGAAGCTGTGTATTTCCTAAGTTTGCATAAAATTAATTTACCTGGAAATGTGAAACCTCAGAGAAAATAGCATAAACTGAAATTTAAATCATAAACAAAAAATGTGCAACAGGAGAATATCTTCTCATTTCTGATTTGTAAATAACTCATTTTAATAATGCCTGTGTTGCTGCCTTCCCCTGCATTATTTCGAGGGAAGAGTTAGTCTGCATTAAATTACATAGCCTAATGAGCACTGATAATATAGTTACACTTTTTTTCATTTACTTGGAAAATGTAAGAGAATATAACTACTTTGGAAATATATGCTGGCAATTCTCATACCTTACTAATGGATTCCTATAGCTCAGATGAGTTTTCACCTCATAATTTGAGATTTTTTACATTTTCCTCTGTATCAACATAACCTTAATCCTAGTAAATATTTCATTTTAATTTGTATCTCAAATATTGATCCTAAGCATCAATGGAACTGCCCCTAATTATCTCACCAATTATTAAGATAATTTAATCAGTTGATTTATAGGAATCTGCTTTCAATTGTTACTTCAGGCCAGATATAAATGCAGTATAATATTTTTTCTTAAAAAAAAGGATAGCATTAGGAAAATACCTAATGTAGATAACAGGGTGATGGATGCAGTGAACCACCATGGCATGTGTATACCTATGCAGCAAACCTGCACATTCTGCACATGTACCCCAGAACTTAAAGCACAATAATAAAAATAGAATGAAAGGGCTACAATTTATAATAAACTATCCAAAAAAGCGTTTAAAAATATTTACAATACACCCTACTTACTAGTTTATTTGTTAGATAATCTGGTCCTAAATTCTAGCCTGTCCGTAAATATGATAATTTTAACATTTGCCATCTATTTTCTTCCCAGAAGTAATACTCTCAGCAGGCTCACCACTTCTGACATTTTCTTTCGTTTTATAGAGATAAGTGGCATCCTGGAAGCACCTTCTCTATCCCCATTGCATTAGCATTCATAATATTAATTGCCAAAAATTACCAGCTGCAAGAAGTTTTATCTAACAAAACTGCTCTATGGCTTTCTCAAGACAATTTAGTAGCATTTATGTCCCAAGCAAACACTTAGGTATGTAAATAGGAAGAATCCCACAGTATGATTAATATTTAAAAGGTAAAATGTCAGACTCAGCTAAGCAATTGTTAACATTTCTCATGCCCCTCCCCCTTTGCTCTAACCACATGTTCTTCCTAGAGATGAGCTCTGGGATTTTACTGAGAAAGCTACAATTGATCTCAGCTAAGTGTTTTGCTATAAAGTGCCAACAATTACCCAGACATGCAATGCTAAATTCAGGTTTAGGAGTGAATATATTTAACTCTGAAACTTCTTTTGCTCATTTAAATACTTACATTCACCGAAAAAATGTATTTAAACCAATAAAGCAAATTATTTGAATTAACTTAGTACAATGTGATATAAATCAGGGTCATGCAACTCAGAAGTTTTGACAGGAAGAAATTCTTCATAATGTGATATATATTGATTAATCACCTGCCAATAAAAAGCTGTATATTGCATTCATCTCAGAGGTACAATGAATTCAAATTACTTCTATTAACCAAGAGGTCTTCTTTATTCAGATGTGTTCATGATTTGTGAGAGCCATATCAATTTCTGTCACTCTTAAGGGAACTCATTGGAGTTAAATAATCTCTTCCTTTAAATTAAGAAGATAATTTATAACATGTAGTTATCTGAAATATTTACTAATTATAAAAGTGGGGACATTTTGATTTATTTGGAATACTAATTTCTAAATCGAAGTCACAAGTTCCTTTTTTGAAATACTTTCTAGCTCTCTTACCGAGTTAAGAAATTAAACAAAAGGAATGGTGTTATGTAAATGGAAACAACAACATGAAACCAGGAAAAAATACAGAAAAAATAATTTGATAAAATCTACTCATTCAAAAATAAATACAACAAAAATGTCTGTATTTTAGCAAATGGCAAAGGAGAACTACACAGTGTGAGTAGGGCTGAGCTATCACTGACAGTAAAGCATTCACTACATATCCTAGGAGTAGAAAGTGAGATAACAGAGCATTCGAATGGGAGCACATGGTAATTTTAAGACATGCAAATAAATAATTGCAAATGATTCGCAAAAATGAGGATGTATGAGATATCTTGGCCATTTCCAAAACATATTTCTTTAAATCTCTGCTTAAACATAAATGTGTGCTACTTTATTCGTAAGAGATTTTGCTGTGTTGTTGTTTTAACATATTTCCCTACTTCAAAGTCAGTTTCTCAATTTTCTTAGGCATCATTCTCTTCTTGTAGCAGGAAAATTATTCCAATGTAGTAGGAAGATTTTCTCGTATGTTACGACATAGTCAAAACTTTATCTGACATTGTCAAAAAAGTAGCTGTAGCATATAAGGAATTTTTCCAGAAATGTGAACTATGATTTAGTTTCTTCTCATCACCACGTATTAACTATAAAACAATGTTTTGATTATGTGTAAATGTCTCCAATATAATTTATACACATTATTAAACAGAGAATATTAAACCTAATGGTACTTTCAATTTTTAACTTTGATGATTTGCAAAATGTATTGTTGGTCCACAGTACATTACTGCTGAATATGTCACATACAGATTTCTAAATGGACTCACTGCTTAATTTAAAAAAAAAATGTATCTTCTATCTTACTTTCCTCTCTGAGGAATTATCAGCAATCTTTTCTTGTAACAAGAATTGAATCTGCCTTTAGCAGTCTCTTAACTCAATTCAAATTTCTTGACTGTCAAGTAAGAATTAAAAACACAAATTGTTAGATGTATTTGTCAATTAGAGTAAAAAAAAAAACCCTAACTGGATGTGAGGGAAATCTGGCTGTGACATCTGTCACCCCATTGATTGCCAGGGTTGTTTCATCTGATCTGGCTGGCTAGGCAGCTGTCTGCTTCCTCCTTAACCTCTACAGGTGTGTCCCTGCAGAAGTTGTGCACTTGGTAAGGGGATGACCATCCCCTATAGAGGAGGACAAGAATTTAGTCAAGGGCATACCAGTTGCTGTGCTCCCCTGCTAGAACCTCCAAATAAGCTCTCAAGAATAAGTAACGTGTGTGTTTTTGTATATACACATACATACATTTTTCAGTACTCATGTTGGCTTCCCAAGAACCTTTAAAATTACTTAGTTGAAGCACTTTTCTGAAGTTTTAGTTAGCTGAGTTTGCTTCTTTATTAAATAAGGTGTGATTAGACTTACTATTTCTTTTAGATGGAGCCTTTTAAGAATTCTTAGATAATTAATAATAAATGAATGACAGTGGTTTCACTACAGTCACTAGTTTAGTCATTGCTAAGTCAACCATTTGTTCACCAATAGCCCGAAATGAGGCAGAAATTAACCATATAGAAGCACTTTAAGTGTAATATCCGTAAATCAGTAAATCCAGATAAATTAATATTGTGCTAAAAAAGTAAAAGATCAAGAATAAGAAAACAAGAAACCTAATTCAGAATTGGGGGGCAAAAGACTTGAACAGATGCTTAACTAAAGAAAGTAATGGCCGGGCGCGGTGGCTCAAGCCTGTAATCCCAGCACTTTGGGAGGCCGAGGTGGGTGGATCACGAGCTCGAGAGATCGAGACCATCCTGGTCAACATGGTGAAACCCCGTCTCTACTAAAAGTGCAAAAAATTAGCTGGGCATGGTGGCACGTGCCTGTAATCCCAGCTACTCAGGAGGCTGAGGCAGGAGAATTGCCTGAGCCCAGGAGGTGGAGGTTGCGGTGAGCCGAGATCGCGTCATTGCACTCCAGCCTGGGTAACAAGGGTGAAACTCCGTCTCAAAAAAAAAAAAAAAAGAAAGTAATGGATGACAAACACAGAAAAAGTCATCAACATGATTAGCTGTTATGAAAGGCTATTTAAAACCACACAGCATATTATATCATCAAGCGATACATCCAGATACAAATTCGGGTCATGCAAATTAGCTGCAGTTGGCAGAAAGAAAACTTCATAACTTCATAATTTGATAATTATTCATTTATTACCTGCCACCTCCAAAAAATACATATTTTACTCATTTCAAATTTAAATGTTTACTAATGCTATTAATACTGAAATACTCATGAAAAAATAAAATGACACCGTCAAGTGCTGTTGAGCATGTGGAGCAACTGTAACACACACATTAGAGTGGGAATGAAAATAGCCTCTTTAGAAAAGAGTATAGCAGTTTCTTATGTTTCTTATAAAGTTAATCCTTCACTTATCATATGAGCAAACAACACTACTCCTTTATCCACGAGAAAAAAAAAAAACTTTATGCCACTGTCTATAGAAGTATTACTCATAATTGCCAAAAATTGGAAACAATGGAAATGTCCTTCAGCTGGTGGACAAACTGTGAAACATGCATATAATGGAATACTACTGAACACTTAAAAGGTTAGAAATATATATAGATATATTCGCCCAGATGACAAACACAAAAAAAAGTCATAAACAGGATTAGCTATTAGGAAAGGCAATTGAAAACCACACAGCATATCATATGTGCTAATGCATTCTTCAGAATGAAAGAAGTCAGAGCCAAAAAGCTAAACTTTTATAAATTCATTTTTATAATTCTATAAAAATGTGAACCCTAGAAATGGGGCTAAATCAATAGTTTCCAGGGATTTAGAGAAATGAGAGGAGTTGACCATGAACAGACAACAGAAAGAAATTTGATGGAAGGGATGATGGAAGTGTTCTGAATCTTGATTTACATAATGAATATCAGAAAGATATTTGATGGGAGTGATGATGGAATTCTTCTGAATCTTGATATTCATAATGAATGTATGACTGTATGTATTTTTCAACACAAAACTGTATACAACAAAGTAAATTTTACTGTTCATAAATATTTAAAAAATAAAAATGAAGAAGTGAGAACACATGGGATGTATACCTACGTATCCAAAATAACAGCTATATAAAATGATATCAGAATATTTTAAGAGATACTAGGCCCATTAAACTAAAATTTGTTGATTAGGTTTTTAAAATTTTTTTTAAAGAAGAAAAGGAGTGATCTAAGAAGGATGCAAGATTGTGAGTACAGCTAACAAAACAAATTTTCAATGTCAAATATGTAATGAAACACATATGTTTGTGTATACATGTTTTCATGTGTAAACAGGAATACAGAAAACCAAGTATAGGTATGGGTAACATAAAAGTTTTCTTCCATTTGCCAACCTCAGTAATATGCCAGTGTCCAGACTAACGCAGAATGTTAAGGAGAATTAACTACAATGATTGATTGCTGGTGCAAAGAAGTAACAGCATATATATTTGCCATTTCTGTCTAAGGAGATTAGAACGGTTGGTAAAATAAATTAATCCATCAGGGCAGCACAAGCTAACAGAATTAGGAGATTTGATCCAATAGCAGAATCTTCCTTCTCCTAACATGCATTTGGACACGTAACTTCTCTCTAGTGAACCTGAATTCCACTCTAGTGGAATTAAAATCTATTAAATACTACAGAAATAATACTCCAGAGAACACAATTTGGAAACTCTGCTCTAAAGTCATAAGTGTTCAAGTACAAGATGATACTTAGTCTCACCAACACTGCTAAAGCAGAAACCAACAAAAAATAAATATCAAGAAAACTACTATACATAGATAACAGGAAAGAACAACATTTGTTGAAATACTAACTTTTAAAATTACATGTGTTTCCAAATATATTTATATATTAAAAGCATCACTATTAACAATGACAGTGGATTTATTTTTATAGTACTAGTAAATGATTGTAAATTTTGCACACAAGAATAAAAAGGGAGAATACATGAGACCTTTTTGAAAAAAAAGGAATGTTAAGAAGGCAAACTGGAAAAATTAAGGAATCAAGAAAACATAATGAAAATACAGGGAAAAGACTTGTGTATGTAAGTCTACAAATAACTGTCTATAAAACTGTCTATTCCCTGTCTATAAATAACTGCTTTCCCTCAATGTTATCATTTCTGCCTATTTCCTACCAATGCCTTTTGCACATGCCATTTCCTGCACCCCGTGCTCTTTTCTCATACCTCTACTAGTTATCTTTCATACTGTAGCAGGAATGTGTCTTGTACATAAAATAATATCCTTGCTCACAAAGTAAGTAAGATTACCTTTTTAGTCACTCTTATATAATTGTAGGCATCACGTACAAATGGTACATCATCACATTTGTCAGAGTTTTAATGGTGTTTGCTCATCATTCCACCCACAAAGCTACTGTAGTAACGATTATGTAATAGATTTCTATTAAATATTTAATAAATGAATCAGTAAGTAAATGATATTTAAAAACTGATTCTGTCATATTTCTAGCAGAGAGTATTGCAAGAGATAATGTTTCATAGTTTATAAATGTTCTGGGGATCATGATAGTTTTGGGGCAGATCAGAAGGATTAGAAAGCAGATTTGGTAATAGGCCAGACATGTCTTTTAGGATAGCATCATCTTGAGCATAAATATTTTCTTCTTCATAGATACCATACATAAACCTCTGTTACACATTGTACTGAAATGTGTTTACTCTCTGCTTGTGAAACATGACTTTGCATTATGCATCATATTCAGATAGCTTCTCACTTAAATAGGAGGCTTTGGATCGTCCCTATGAACGAATGTTTTATCTAAAAGGAAAGCACCTGTCAAGGATGTAGTGTTATCCTCTTTGTGTTTTTCAAGATTTGACATTCCATGCACCAAATCTACCTGCATTCTGCATTAGTGTACTCTGCAACATTTTCACAAACTCCTGAGGGCAGACCTTTCTCTTTATCTCTGCCTGCCATTTCCAAAATAAATAGTTTATCAATGGATTCAATGTTGACATCAAACCTTTATTTCCCTAAAATTGGATTTATTGTGTATGTATCCCTCAGGTTAAATTCAAATAAACTAATAATCAGGATCTACCCCACCAATTCTTTATAAGAAGCTTTTCTAAAAATCTTTCTGGAAGAGATCCTCCTACCCTCTCCCAAAGAGAGAGTTCAGTAGTTGTCTATGTGCTGTCCCAGAGTTTTCAGAAAAAAACTAAAGGCTGCACATGTATTCCAGAACTTAAAGTATGATAAAAGAAAAAAGCTAAAGGCAAATCTATTATTCCTTCCACTTTTTAGTTTTTCCTGTATTTTTACAATTTGTTTTATTTGGTGTAACTACATCGTAACATAGAAATTAAATAAAAATTGGTAAAAACAAACCTGCCACTTCATCACCCTTACAAATCAGCTGTTTCATTGTGACTTATAATACTTACTCACATTTGAACATATTTTAATGGTATTCAGTACCAAATTAAAGTGTTGTGTTTCTTGATTAAATTCTAAGAATATTTATATGTAAAGATTTGACTCATAGTATTATATTTTACTTCATATTTAACAATTTTCCTTAGAATCTCTTTTCAACAAAGGCAATTTAAATGAGATGTTTTTGTCTTACTTTTGATCCTGTTTCCAGAGGTGATAGTTGATTTTTATAATTTTGTACTTGAGTATTGAAATGAAGATTTTTTAAGTACTAACATATTTCAATGATTATAAGAAAATTTTATCAAATTTTAATATGTCTGGAATTTTCATGCATAAAATGAAAATTTTACCACATTTTAATATTTCTGGAATTGTAGTACACCTTTGAATTGATGACATCCTATAATTGCTGTTATCTGCTATTTATTATGATATAGTTGCCAATTTCTGTTCAAGAACAAACAAAACAGCAATAGCATTAGTATCTCAGACTTCATTTCTGTGGCTAGGAAGAAAATCCTGGGTAGAATAGTGAAGTAGATGTTTAACCTTTAGAAGTTAAACAATTAAGTGTTGGAGCAAGTGGGAGTTTTTAATTACACATGGTTACCTTTTCTCTCCAAGAGAAATACTATGATTATACTAATAGATGCAGAAAAAATTAATACAGTCCATCACTAAGTTATAATAAAAACTCTCAGCAAACTAAATATGGATGGGAACTTTTTCAATCTAATAAGAGACAAACATGTAAATCCTATTGCTAAAACCATGCCTAATGGTGAGAAACCTAGATGCTTTCCAGTTAAGATTAGGAACTAGGCAAGGATATTCTCTCACTATTCCCATTTAACATTGCACTGGAATTCTTTGCTTAATCAACAAGACAAGAAAATGAAATAAACAGGTGTACAGATTGGGAATGAAGAAATAAAACTGTCTTTGTTCACAAATTATACGATTTTTCTATGTAAAACACTCCAAGACCAAAAATACCTCTAAGAAGTCATAATTAATTGTGCCAAGGTTGCAGGGTACAGGGTAAATATACAAAATTACATCAATTGTTAAATATAAAAGCAATGAACAATTGGAATTTGAAGTTAGAACCTAAAACTATTTACATTAGCACAACAAACAATATAGTGTAAATTTAACAAAATATGTACAAGATCATATGAGAAGATCTCTGATGAAAGATACTAAAGAAGAATAAAATAGATATTTCATGTTCAAGGATAAGAAACTTGGTATTTTCAAGGTAGCAGTTCAATTTTATTTCATCTTGATCTATAGATTCAATCCTAACAAAAATTTCAGCAAGTTGTTTTGTGGATATCAACAAATACTAAAATGCATATGAAAAGGTAAAAGACCAAGAATAAATGATGCAATATTAAAGGAAAATAATAAAGTTTGAGGACTGACATCACCTGACTTTAAGAGTTACTGTAAAAATACAATTAAAACACTATGGTATTGCCAAAAGAATAGACAAATAGTCTATGAAATATGATAGAGAACCCAGAAATAGACCCAGAGATGACATAAATATAGCCAATTAATCTTTGACCAAGGATCAAAGACAATAAAATGAGGTAAAGTGGCCTTTTGACAAATGGCATTGAAACAACTGTACATCCACATGTACAAAACAAATCTAGACACAGACATAACATCTTTCCTTAACTCAAAATAAGTTATAGCCCTACATGTAACACAGAAAACTATAAAACCATTAAAAGCTAATGGAGAAAACCTAGATGACCTAGAGTATAGTAATGACATTTTACATGCAACACTAGCAGCATAATCCATAAAAAATAGTGATAAACTGACTTCATTAAATAATTCTGCTCGGTGAAAGATACAATCAGAATACAAAGACAAGTCACAGACTGTTAGAAAATATTTCCAAAAGACACATTTGATAAAGAACACTTGTTCATCCTATACACAGAGCTTTTTAAGCTCAACAATCAGAAAATAACCCAAGTTAAAAATAAGCAGAAAAACTGAGCAGACATGTTGCCAAATGGCAGTTTAGCACATGACACCAAATAGTAAATAACATAATTAAAATACTCAACATTATATGTCACCAGGGGAGTGCAATTAATATCTTCTATTAATTAAAACAAGATACCCCTACACAGGTATTAGAATGGCTAAAATATGAAACACTGACTACACCAATTGCTGGGAAGAATATGGAGCAATAAAAACTCCCATTTCTGATGGAAATGCAAAGCAGTATAGCCACTTTGAAAGAGTTTGACAGTTTCTTACAAAGTTAAACATATACTTATCATAGGATTCTCCCATCATTTTCCTTGGTATTTACCCCACTTGAGTTGAAAGTTTTGTACACAAAAATAACTCCACATGGATGTTGAGAGCAGATTTATTAATTATTGCCAATAATTGCATATAACCAAGACGTGCTTCAATAAGTGAATGGATAAAGAATCTGATATATCCATAATATGCATTCTCATATGGTGACTAAAAAGAAATGCGATATCAATGTATGAAAAGACACAGAGGAACCTTAAATGCATATTGCTATATGAAACACTGATCTGAAAATGCCACATTCTTTATAATTCCAAGTATATAACATTCTGGAAAAGTCAAAACTATAGTGACTGTAATAAAGATCAGTGGTGGTGAACGGTTTGGGTGAGGAGAGGAAGGGGAGTTGGTATAGCATAGGGAACTTTTAGGGCAGTGGAACTATTCTGTGTGGCACTGTAAGGTTGGGTACATGTTATATATATATATGTTAAAATCCATTGAAAGTACATTACATTCTGATGTACTGAAGAATGCTGATATAAATTACAGACTTTAATACTTGAGTAATATCAATAATATCAGTGTTGGTCCAT
The DNA here is from genome assembly GCF_048565385.1 of Saimiri boliviensis. NCBI lineage: Eukaryota > Metazoa > Chordata > Mammalia > Primates > Cebidae > Saimiri > Saimiri boliviensis. The sequence continues at coordinate 177,958,369 of NC_133450.1, read as the reverse complement.
CAAATGTACATATTTGTGTTAATAAAGGGAGAAAATATGAATAGAGGAGTAAAAGAGTTCATGGCAACTTCCCATACTCTGTGCTTAATTTAGATGTAAATCAAAACTGCTTTAAAACTGTCATCTATTTTTTTTAAAGGCAATGTTGCAAAAGGCATAGAAAAACAGAGAAACAAACAAACAAACAAAACCCAAGTATGCTTGTGGTGCACCAAGCCCAGGGGAGGTCTGGTGCAAGATAATGTTTAGCATTTGGGACTACAGTCATGTTTGTTTAACAGTGGGGCTACATTCTAAGAAATGCATCCTCAGGCAATTTCCTTGCCGTATGATCATCATAGAGTGTACATACAGAAAGTTAGATGTTATAGCCTGCTATATATCTAGGCTATGTGGTGCAGCATATTGCTACTAGGAAAGAAACTTGTGCATTATTCTGCCCCTCTGAATACTGTAGACAATTGTAACATGATGGTAAGTATTTGTGTATTTAAACATAGAAAAGTACAGTAAAATATAGTATATAGGGCCCTTAAAAATTAATGGAGCTTGTAGGACTATATGTTTTTCTGGGTAAGTCAGTGAATGAGTGATGAGGGATGTAAAGGCATAGGACATTACTGTACACTGCTTGCATACATTACAAACTCTGTGTACAATTAGGCTACACTTTATTTAAAAAGCTTTTCTGCCGGGCGCGGTGGCTCAAGCCTGTAATCCCAGCACTTTGGGAGGCCGAGGCGGGTGGATCACGAGGTCGAGAGATCGAGACCAACCTGGTCAACATGGTGAAACCCCGTCTCTACTAAAAATACAAAAAATCAGCTGGGCATGGTGGCGCGTGCCTGTAATCCCAGCTACTTAGGAGGCTGAGGCAGGAGAATTGCCTGAACCCAGGAGGCGGAGGTTGTGGTGAGCCGAGATCGCGCCATTGCACTCCAGCCTGGGTAACAAGAGCGAAACTCCGTCTCAAAAAAAAAAAAAAAAAAAAGCTTTTCTTAGATAAATTAGCTAACTGTAACTTCTTTATAAACTTTTTCTTTTATAAACATTTTTAAAGTTTAAAAAGTTTTTGAATTTTTATATATACATTTTTATTTTTAAAACTTTTTTTTTTTTTTTTTTTTTTTTTTTTTTTTTTTTTTGAGATGGAGTTTCGCTGTTGTTACCCAGGCTGGAGTGCAATGGCGCGATCTCGGCTCACCGCAACCTCCGCCTCCTGGGTTCAGGCAATTCTCCTGCCTCTGCCTCCTGAGTAGCTGAGATTACAGGCACGTGCCACCATGCCCAGCTAATTTTTTGTATTTTTGGTAGAGACGGGGTTTCACCGTGTTGACCAGGATGGTCTCAATCTCTTGACCTCGTGATCCACCCGCCTCGGCCTCCCAAAGTGCTGGGATTACAGGCTTGAGCCACCGCGCCCGGCCTTTAAAACTTTTTTTATTAAAAACTAAGACACAAACACAAACATTAGCCTAGGCCTACAAAGGAGCAGGATCATCAATATAACTGTCTTTCACTTCCACATCTTATTCCACTGGAAGATCTTCAGTGGCAATAATATGCATGGAGCTGTAACCTCCTATAATAATTGGATGAATGCTTTTTCAAAAATGTGCCTGAAGCTGTTTTAAATTTAACTTAAATGTAACATTAAGCTGTTTTATATTAAATGTATACATTAAGTGTTTTACATAACTCTTTTTATATAAGTAGGAGAAGCACACTCTGAAATGATGTTAAATAGTATAGTATATGGCTCACACCTGTAATCCCAGCGCTTTGGGAGGTCGAGGGGGTTGGATCATGAGGTCAGAAGTTTGAGACCAGCCTGAACAACATGGTGAAACTTCCTCTCTATTAAAAATATAAAAAATTAGCTGGGCTTGGTGGTGCATGCCTGTAATTTTAGCTACTCTGGAGGCTAAGGCAGGAGAATCGCTTGAACCTGGGAGGCAGAGGTTGCAGTGAGCCAAGATTGTGCCATTGCATTCCAGCCTGGGCAACAAGAGCAAAACTCCATCTCAAAGAAACAAAGTATAGTATAGTAAATACATTAAGAAGTGACACAGTTCATTAGCATTCCAACTATTCTTGGAATATGTGTACTATATATACTTGGAATGCTAATGAACTATGTATAGTAAATACATTAAGCAGTAACAGTTCATTAGCATTCCAAGTATATATAGTACATATAGTACATAATTGCACATACTATACTTTTATGTGACTGGCAGCAGAATAAGTTTGTTTACACAAGCATCATCAAACACATGAGTAATGCATGGCACTATATTATGACAGCTAGGTTATCATTATGCAGTAGGAGTTCTTCAGCTCCATTACAGTCTTATGGGACCACCATCATATATGTGGCCATCATCAACCAAAACATTGTTATGTGGCCCATGAATATATATCTGATAAGCCTGTGAACATGTCCAAAGAGTCTGTATTTTATCAAAGCGTCAAGGGAAGTTGTTAAAGTACAAGTGATAACATGATGCAATCACCCTAAGACAGACAATGCTTTGGAGGATGAATTACAGGGGAAGAGATTGATGGCAAGAGTAAAGGTGGGCAAATGCACCATTAATGTAGCATAAAAGAGTTAAAACTAAGGTAAGGTAGAAAAGGTAGAGGAACTTTTATAGAAATTCAATAGAATGTAGCTCTCTAAGCCATCTCATCTCTACAAACAAAATGGGAGTTCTATGTATTTCTTAAGGAAGAACACCATGAACTGCTTTTAAGAAGAAAGGCATAATCTCTGGGTAGAAAAAAAAAATAGCTAGTTTGATCCCAGCCTTTAGGGACAAGGACTTGACAATTCACCCTGAATTCTAGAGATACCTTGGGCCTTGGGCCTGTTCAGGGACATAGTGAATAGTGATAATGTAGAACATCAGAAAAAGAAAAAAATAAAATTTTTCCAATTACAAGAGATCAATAAAGTTACCACAAATATGTAATTAAGTAATATTTAATGAAAATGCTTCTTCATAACTATCATTTGAAGGTTGACTTCAGTAGAAAAAGATATTGAAAGGCAACTCATGGCAAACTGAGAACACACAAGTTCTTGGGTTAAGGACTTAATGTTTGAGAACCATCAAATTGAGTCTTTATGTTAAAATCTACTAATGGGGAGAAACCACTGTCAATTTTCATTTAAGATAAATTACCAAGTTTATGTTGTTTTATCCATAGTGATAATTCTTATTTTTAAGCTGTCTTGCACTCAATGTTTATATTAGGTCTACTGTCCTGAACAATTTAAATAATACTGTAGACAGGTTTCCAGTTTTAGAGTGACCTTTTTTGAATTCTTTACAAATTTTACAGGAGACTATAGCAACCTGAACAGTGTTTTTCAGTAAACTAAGAAGGCATTCAGGGAATTGGATTTTAGAATAATTGGAACCCAAAGACCTCCAGTAAGGAATAAAAGGGTACATCTCAATGAACCTCATTTTCAGACAGGGACCTTGTAAGTCATATGAAGAACTGTCATCTCAAACAATAAAGAAACTGGGACAATGTAGAGAAGCTGGTGAGTTTAAGGGGAGATGAAGGAGGACATCATATATATCATGGTTGAAAGAGTTAAAGTTTGGCTGAGTGGCTCACACCTGTAATCCCAAGTGCTTTTGAAGGTTGGGGTGGGAGGATCTCTTGGGAGCCCAGGAGTTCAAAATCAGCCTAGGCAACACAGCAAGACCTTCCCTCTTCTAGATAGATAGACAGACAGACAGACACAGACAGATGGCTGCTTGTTGTGGCTTAACAAGCTGTAATCTCAGCTACTTGGGAGGCTGAGGCAGGAGGATTGCTTGAACCTGGGAGTTTAAGGCTTCAGTGAGAGCTGATCTTGCCACTGCACTCCCGCCCAATAACAAAGCAAGACACTGTCTATTAACAAACAAAAAATAGTTAAGGTTTACTTAGATAATTCTTATAAGAATATGATGAAAGTATGATTTTGTTATTCCTATTACATTTTGTTGAAGGGATAATTAAGGCTTAGAGTTAAAGATTCTATCCAAAGTCAAATAGATAGTAAAAGATAAAGTTGAGATTAAAACAATTTAAACAAACAGATTAATTTATCTATTCCTCAGATAGCCAAAACTGAATAAACATTAGGCATATAAACTGTATAGTTTTTACTTTCAGAATGTCAAAAAAAAATGCCCATTGTTGCTGCATGTCTGATGACAGCTGTTGAAAGTTATTTCTCTGTTGGTGTCACTGAACAGTCACTGCCTAGAGGAAATGGAGTAACCTCAACTGGAGGTCATTCTGATGAAGTGTTTTGGAAATCAGAACTTTAGGCAAACTACTGAAGTGAGGATTGCAGATAGAAATGAATCTGTTCTGGTAGTTTGGTTTCACTCTTTGAAGTAAGTTGATAACATATTGCCTTAACAGGAAACCTACATGTTCATAAAGTATGAAGACATGATTTCTTTTCAATTCAACTGCTTTCAGAAGCAATGGAGATACTGCAATTGAACTAAAATATGCTGTTAAAGTCAGTTTAATGATTCAATTTGTACAGATTTGATAATAGATTTTCAGGTCAAATGAAGATAGAATGAAGGAAGCAGTACACAGACAAACTGCCTCAATTTAAGTTCAAAATGACAGTGAACAGATGGAAAAACTGAATTATCATTAAAAACATAGGAAATATGGGGAACAAAATATATGGATGCAATACATCTGTATATGTGTGTATATAATATAGGCAGAAAGAACTTACAACCTTTGTTAAAAGTATAATTTTCAAATTACAACCTCACTGATGTAGGAAAAATTAAAATTAACTCTTGAGTGTTCATTAATTCAAATAAAATTATATAATAAAACTGATAACACCAATTAATACAAATATATATTTAAAGTTAAAAATGGGCTGATATTAATCTACAGATTTTACATATGTTATACTGAAGCCTCAGTAAAGTCCTATGAAGTCAATATTTATCAAGTTACTTATCTTACTAGAGAAAATGCATGACATAATGAATAAGGGTGAACTCCTGAATTGCCAGTCCAAGTTCCTCTGATAATTAGTTTTGTGAACTTGGGCAAATCACCATTCCTTTATTTACAAATGGACATCCATTGTAGTCACACCACATTAGCTTGCTGGTACATTTAAATGAGAATTCATAGGAGCTCCTTAAGTTCTAGGGACTGGTCCAAGTAAATGCTTGATGAAAATGAGATTTTTACTCAATGCTACTATTAATAGAGGAAGAAGTGACCAAAACAATGCGTGTAATATCACAGCATTGGAAAGTAACAAAGCTGAAATATTGATGCTTAGAAAAACATTGTATGGTTTCTGAAGTACATATATGAACATTAAAATCTTGTGTTATTATCCCATTCTGATTTTCATTCAAAAATCTTCCCAACATCATTATCTACTTTAATAAATAAATAGTCAATCTAATAGGTTAATATTAAGTAGTTTTTAAAATAAACATTAAGGATCAAATTAAGCCAATTTACCCCTTCCTCGAATTAGATTTCTCTTTTACATAGTCTATAAAACACACACACACACACACACACACACACACACACACACACACACACACAGTCCTGATGTCTGAAAACTATGATAAAATCATGTGGTTTATATAAAACTGATATCCACGTTACTGTCCAAACTCCTTTCTTTTCTTTAAAACTGAACTTTAAAAATAAGATATCATTAACAATTCCAAATTCAGTTTATTCTGTAATTCATTTACATCATGCACATTCACCACCTCTTGGTTTCCCCTGTATATACTTTATTGGACTAGCTCAGCTGTCAAATTTTCTTGGGTTTGTTTTCAGCTGTCCCTGTCCTTGTTTTCTCTTTCCATATATTCTTCCAAAAGAATGGTATCTGAGCCTAAGGTTTCAAATGCTATTTATATGCTGATAAATTTAAATGTATATTTAAAGACCCCAAAACTCCCAGCTCCCACCTCACTTGTGTCTGAACACTAGATTTTCCTAGCTTAAAGTTTTTACATACATTCTAGCTTAATAACTGACTTATGGGTATTTCCAAAATTCTGCTTTCTTTATTTTCTGTTTTGCCATACACCTGTTCATTCATGTTCAAATCCTTAGAGTCACATTTAACTCCTACATATATCTCATTCTTTATATGTAATTAACCTCTAAGTACCATTGATTCTTTTATAGAATTATCACACAAATATGGCTTTACTGGTTTATTTAAACTAAAGCTGCCTGTGTTCAGATTCAAAATAATTGCTTGAATTATTTTAATATTTTTAAAGCTCCAATATTAGTACTCTCCAGAGAAATGGAACTGATTGAATATATATGTGAGATTTTATATATGTAGCATGTTATATATACATACATATCATAAATATTATATATACATATATATCAAATATTATATATAAAATAAATATTTTATATATATTTTTATATATATATATATATATCTTCTAGGAACACCCTCATAGAAATATAAATAGTGTACTTCACTAGGTAACTGGGAATTCCTTGTCCCAGCCAAGTTGACACAACAAATAATCATCACAAGTCTTTACTGTGATCAAATTCCCATGTGGGTGGCATAGGTATCCATGAAGAAACTTAACCTGCCACACATCTACCTGGACACATATCTTGTATTCCCCCACTGATTAAAGTATTAACCACGAATACATCACCTTGTCATATTGAAAAATATGTCATCAGAATTAGTCATAGTTAATAACTGAAAATAAGAACTGTATTCACATCCTGGTTTTGTTATTTGCTGGCTATAGATTTAGGCACGTTTATTCAATCTTTCAATTCTGCTTTTAAATTTTAATTGGTCACCTACCTTATGAAATTAAAGGTACAATGCAAGTGAAAAGGATACCATGGTTATAGGCAATTAAAACATACATAAATAAGGTAGAATTTCTATGACTTTGTTACTGTATCACAGATTAGGGGAGTATTAGATTTTCACTAGATTTCCAAGTGTTTGATTTAAAATATGCATAATTTAAAATATTCATCATTTAAATTTATATTCTGAAGTCTTTAGGAAGCACTCAAACAAAATAAATAATTCTTCAGAACAGCTGAAACTGGATAAAATAAAATGCCCATGACACCACTGATGGACAGAAACATGCTATTTGGTAGAATGCTTTGGATAGAGAACAAAGCAAACCAAAACGCAAAGAAGAGTCTAGCCTTGAGAAATTAATTTCTAATAGTTACTTTTTCCATGGAGAACTATACATAGATGCCCTGGGATGAAGACGAACAGTTCTTTCTCACAATTTTAGGCCAGCTAATGCTCAACCAGTGCTAGAAATGTACTGTTTGATACTGTAAAGTTTGGTCTCTGGGAACAGCCTGCCTAAGACTGCATCCTGACTCCACATCTTACTAACTATGCAATCTTGGGCCTTTCTGTTTCCTCATTTGTAGGTGGAGATAATAATATCTCCCGCTTCATAGAGATGTAAAAATTAAGTTAGCTTGTCTATATAAAATACATTTAAAAGAATAGATATATATGTCAGCAGTTTTTATAACTATTTCATAATTTTACTTCAATTATTTCTCTTTTCGCTCTTCATTATCTCATCATCATGACAGCAATATCTATATCATGATTATATATGGTTTCCTTATAATGCCAGGGCCTTGCAACTGATCTGCCTTCTACTGGAAATCTCTCATTCCTGTTGTCAATTAGGAAAAAAGTATTATTTAGTATTCAAAGCATGCTAGAAAAATATCTATAGAACACTGAAAAAGAGTTGATGCTTTGTCGTTGGTGTTTCCTCAAAAGTTTATTCATAAAAAGATAAGCTTTATAATGGGGCCTACACAGCATTGGGGCATGGAATAGCTTTAATGGAAATCGGTGAGACCTAGCTGACAAGAAAAAAATTTTACTAGAACAGCTAGAGGTAAATTGGTAATGAAAGGTCTGACTAGAGTTCCTTTTTCCTTGTGTTTTCTTATCATAATCAAAAAGTAACAAAAAACTTCAGAAAATAAATTATCTGGTGAAAAAGTTACCTACAAGAAGATTGGAATTTTGGAGACATATTTTGCATTGACTACTTTGTAAATATATACCATTGTTTTTAATTTCTCCTAACATCATACTAAAAGGAGAAAAATTACTGTGCTAGTACATAACAGTAATTAAGAGCTGAAGACAAATTTTCTGGATTCTATCATTGGTTTGGCCATCTACTAGATATGTAATTTTTGGCCATTACATTAATTTCTTAGGTCATGTAAAAGGAGCTCAATGAGTATTACCTAGTCTTATAAAGTTGGAGTTACAGGAAATGTAACAGTAAAAAATAGAGTAAATTTATAGGTAAAAGGAGCACAGAAAATACACTTAATATGATCCTCCTGTTTGTTAAGGTAGACAAATTTATTCTTGGTGATATGGTAGTCAACTCTAGACACTCTATCTCTCAATCTCCATTACACTTATATCTTTATAGTTTGTCAAACAGATTAAAAGATAATTGCTAAGTATTACTAAGTAGAAGAACAGCACCTGAATATGAAGCGTATTTTTAAATACCAGCATCAAAGAGTTAGGCAATGTAATGTAAATTAATGGTATTCACAATAGTACATGAGATCAAAAGAGCCTAAGCAGAAATCTAACAAACTAAGTGAAAGACCATAAGGAAAATAATAAAACCTTATGGAAAGATTTTAATACTTCACAGAGAAATATATCTATGGTTAGAAAGCCTCTTTGCCATTAATATGCTGATTTTTCCAAAAATTAATCTGTAAATTCCATGCAATCCCAATATTTAATTTCATAGAAATCAAGAATTTGAGGTTAAACTTTGTAAGAAGATTAGCGAAGGTTATTTTGTAGTAAAAGAAGATCAGGAATTTACCCTCTAGATACTAAAACATAATAAAAAGCTTTTGAAATTACAACAATGTGGCAGTGAAGCAGAGGTGTACAAATTAAGTAAAGAAACAGGATATAGATTATTCTAATAAACTGACTCATACATGAAAATTTCATGTGTATGGATTTTTACAGCACATCACCAGAGAAAGATTGAAATGTTAAGAAAAAGGCATAGAAAATTATGTAAGAAAGTTTGAGAAAAATTATGAAAGATGGTGATATGGTTTCGCTTTGTGTCTCATCCTTATCTCATGCAGAATTGTAATCCCTGGTCAAGGGGGTGGTTTCTAATGGTTTAACCTATCCTTGTAGTGCTTTCTCACGATAAAGTATCACAAGCGATCTGGTTGTTTGAAAATGTATAGCACTTTTTCTCCTCTCTCTTTCTCTCTCCCTTAATCCCTCTCTCTCTCACTCGCCTTTTGAAGATGTGCCTGCTTCTTCTTCAACTTCTGCCTGCTTCCCTTCAATTGTAAGTTTCCTGAGGCCTCCCCAGAAGCAGAAGCCTGCATAAGCTGCAGAACTGATTAAATCTTTTTTTAAAAAGACAAATTACTCAGGCTCTTGTAAGTCTTTATAGCAGTGTGACAATGGTGTAATACAGATAGTATTCACAGATTGGAAGAATTAAGATTGTAAAGATACCAATTCTCCCCAAATTCATTTACAGATTTCCTTTTCCATCAAATTTCTATAAACATAGATGCAAGGTTTTATAGACATAAACATGCTTATTCTGAAATGTACAGGGAAAGTCACAAGCTTGAGAATAACTGAAAAACAATCCCCTTTTTTAAAAAAAGAGAAAAAAGTGAGAAGAATTACTATACTGAATATGAAAGCTTTTTATCTAGCTATAGTAATCACAACACTCTGCCATTGGCAAGGAATAGACACAAAAATCAATAGAACTGAATAGAGAACCAAAAAATAACTGCACACAAGTACAGTTAACTCATTCTTGACAGAGTGCAAAGCAATTTAATGAAAGAAGGATAGTCTTTCCAGAAAATGGTGTTGGAGCAACTGGATTTACATAATCAAAAAAAAATGTGAATCTCAATGTAAACCTGGCTTCTATATAAATTAACCTGAAATGGATTATAAATTTATCTATAAATCATAAGACACTAAGACACACAGACACAGAAGGAAGCTTAGGGACCTAGGGCTCAGTCAAGAGTTCTTATACATTGCATCAAATAATATACCATAAAATAATTTGAAAAAATAACAAGTTCAGCTTTATCAAAATTAATAAATTTCCTCTCTTAAATGCCCTGTAAATAAAGGATTAAAAGACAACCTACAGACTAGGAAGAAATACTTGCAAATCACGTCTGACAATGAACTTGCATTTAGAGCATATAAAAGAACTCTCAAAACTCAACAGTAAATGTATAATATATATTTATATATAACATATACACATATCTTTTATTTATCTATGTGGCAAAATACACATAGAGACATTTTATGGAAGTAGATATAAAGATGACAAGCATATAAAAATATTCAAACCAGTAGCCATAAGAAAAATGCAGATGAAGACTATGATGTAATATTTCCATGTAACTAGCCAAACATCTAAAAAGGAAATAGAAAAACATGAAATTATTTCAAAGATGTGGAGAAACTGAGTCTGGTACACTGCCGGGAGAATTGTAAAGATGTAGACATAAATCTAGCAAAGTAGATGAAATATCTAGGAATACAGTAACTATGGAGGTGAAAAGTCTCTGCAAGGAGAACTACAAAACACAGCTCAAAGAAATCAGAGATGACACAAACAAATAGAAAAAGATTCCACACTCATGAACAGGAAAAATCAATATTCTTAAAATGACCATACTGCCCAAAGCAATTTACAGATTCAATGCTATGCCTATTAAACTACCATTGACATTCTTCATAGAACTCGAAAAAATTACTTAAAAATTTATATAGAACAAAAGAGAGCCCAAATAGCCAATGCAATTTTATTTTATTTTTTTTTAAACAGCAAAGCTGGAGGCATCATGCTACCCAACTTCTACAGGGCTACAGTAACCAAACAGCATGGTTCTAGTAAAATAAATAAGTAAAATAATAATTATAATCAGACAAATTGACCAATGGAACAGAAGAGAGAATCCAGAAATAAGATCACACAACTACAACTATCTGAACTTTGACAAACCTGAAAAAAACAAGCAAAGGGCAAAGGATTCCCTATTCAATAAATGGTGCTGTGATAACTGGGTAGTCATATGCAGAAGATTAAAAATGGACCCCTTCCTTACACCATATAGAAAAATTAAGATAGATTGAGACTTAAATGTAAAACCCAAAACTATTAAAACTCAGAAAGACAACATAGGCTAGGCAATACCATTCTGGACATAGTTGTGAACAAAGATTATGATGAAGATGCCAAAAGCAATTGCAACAAAAGCAAAAATTGACAATTGGGATCTAATTTAACTAAAGAGATTCTGCACAGAAAAATAAATTATCAACAGAGTACACAGACAACTTACACAATGGGAGAAAATTGTTGCATCCGACAAAGTTTTAATATCCATCATCTATAAGGAACTTGAACAAATTTACAAGAAAATAATAAACAACCCCATAAACAAAGTTGGCCAAGGACATGAGCAGACGCTTTTCAAAAGAAGACATACATGTAGCCAACAATCGTGTGTGTGTGTGTGTGTGTGTGTATGTGTCTGTATATGTGTGTGTGTGTGTATATATATATATGATCTCAACATCACTGATTATTAGAGTAATGCAATTCAAAGCCACAATGAGATACCATGTCACCCTAGTCAGAATGGCTATTATTAAAAAGTTAAAAAATAACAGATGCCTGTTAGATTGCAGAGAAAAAGGAATGCTAATGTACTGTTGGTGGGAGTGTAAATTAGTTTAATCATTGTGAAAGACAGTGTGGCAATTTCTCAAAGAACTAAAGACAGAAACACCATTTGACAGCAGTCCAAATTACTGGGTATATACCCAAAAGAATATAAAGTAAACATTCTATTATAAAGATACATGCGAAAACCACACTGCCATTTGTGTACCTATGCAACAATCTTGCATGTTCTTCACATGTACCCCAAAACCTAAAATAATGCAATATATATATATATATATATATATATATATATAAAGATACATGCACATGTATGTTTATTGTAGCACAATTCACAGTAGCAAAGATATGGAATCAACGTAAATGTCCATCAATGATAGACCAGATAAAGGAAATATGGTGTATATATACACCATGGAGTACTATGCAGCTATAAAAAGAGTGAGATTATATCCTTTGTAGGGACATGGATGGAGCTGGAGGCCATTATTCTTAGCAAACTAATGCAGGAGCATAAAACCAAATACCACTTTTTCTCACTTATAAGTGGGAGCTAAATGATGAGAACACATTGACACATAGAGGAGGAGAACACACACTGGGGCCTATCAGAGGGTGGAAGTTGGGAGGAGGGAGAAGATCAGGAAAAATAACTAATTGGTGCTAGGATTAATATCTGGGTGATAAAAGAATCTGTAAAACAATGCCCCATGACTCAAATTTACCTATGTAACAAACCTGTTCATGTACCCCTGAAGTTAAAAGTTTTTAAAAAGAAAAATTCTTGCATGTTCTTCACATGTACCCCAAAACCTAAAATGCAAAAAATAAATATAAAATAAAATTTATATAGTGAACATAAAAAAAAAACATATACTTACTACAGAACCCAGCTATCATTCACACTCCCTAGCACTTACAGATATAAAAACTTATTTTCAACATGAAGATCTAAATGATTGTTCACAGTTTTTAATGATCAAAAATACTGGAAATAGTCAAAATTCCCTAGAATTGGTGACGGTTAAACAAATTGCTACATTCATAGGCAGATACACATCTCAGCAATAAAAATTAACAAATTATTGATAAATGCAACAATGTGGATGGATTTAGGTTGAGTGAAGAAAAACACCATTGGAGTCATCTTACATATCAAAAAAAATCTGTCTATATAGTATTATCAATATGGTACAACCATACACATAAAGAACAAATCAGTGGTTTCCCAGAGTTAGGATGGCGGTAAAATGGAAGTGGGTGTGACTATGAAGGTGTAGCATGAGAGAGATTTGGTGTAAAAGAATATTCCTCTATCTTAGTTGTGGTTGGATGAATTTACAAGTGATAAAATAACGGAATATTCACACACAGTGTACCGATGCTGATTTTCAGCTGTTGTTCCTGTATTACTGTTAGGTAGTAAATGACTCATGGAGGAAACTGGGTGAACTAGGAGAAGAGTCCTGGGGACTTCTCTGTAATATCTTTGCAACTTTCTATGAATTTATAACTATTTCAAAATAAAAGGTTTAAAAATTAAACGAAAATCTAGAAGACTGGGATTTCAGGGGAGGCTAGTCTTTTTAAAGAGAAACAAATAGCACAAACTATAAAGGGAAAGGCTGTGCAATAATTCTAAACTAAAACAATTTATGTAAATGAAAATGATGTAAGAAAGTAAAAAGGCAATTTATAGATTGAGAAGATATAGTCTTAAAAATAATCACATGTATGGCTCCTGGGCAGGATGGCAGAATAGGAACAGCTCCAGGCTGTTCAGCTTCCAGAGAGACCAATGAAAAAGGTGGATGATTTCTGCATTTCCAACTGAGATACCCGACTGATCTCTTTAGGACTGTTTAGACAGTGGGTGCAGCCCCTGGAGGGCTAGCTGAAGGAGGGTAGAGCTTTGCCTCACCCAGGAAGCACAAGGGGTTGGGAAACTCACTCCCCTAGCCAAGGGAAGCCCCGAGGGACCATGCCATGAGAGAGAGTGATATCTGACCCAGATACTATGCTTTTCCCATGGTCTTTGCAACCCACTGACCAGGAGATTTCTTCAGGTGCCTACACCACAAGAGCCCTGGGTTTCCACCACAAAACTGGAAGGCATTTGGGCAGACATGGAGTTAGCTTCAGGAGTTGTTTTTTTTTTTCATACCCCACTGGTGCCTGGAACACTAGTGAGACAAAACTGGTCACTCCCCTGAAAACAGGGCCAAAGCCAGGGAGCCAAGTGGTCTAGCTCAGAGGATCCCACCCCTGCAGAGACCAGCAAGCTATGATCCACTGGCTTGAAATTCTCACTGCCAGCACAGCAGTCTGAAGTCAACCTGGGACACCTGGGCTTGCTGTAGGGAGTGGCATCTCTGTTACTGAGGCTTGAGTAGGAGGCTTTCCCCTCACAGTGTAAATAAAGCCACCTAGAAGTTCTGACTGAGCAGAGCCCACTACAGCACCACCAAGCCTCTGTAGCCAGACTGCCTCTCTACATTCATCATCTCTGGGCAGGGCATCTCTGAAAGAAAGTCAGCAGCGCCAGTCAGGGGCTTATAGATAAAACTTCCATCTCCCTGGGACAGAGCACCTGGGGAAAGGGGTAGCTGTGGGCACAGCTTCAGCAGACTTAAACATTGCTGCCTGCCAGCTCTGAAGAAAGCAGTGGATCTACCAGCACAGCATTCAAGTTCTGGTCTAAGGGATGGACTGCTTCCTCAAGTGGGTTCCTAACCCCTGTGCTCCTGACTAGGAGACACCTCCCAGCAGGGGTCGACAGACACCTCATACACGAGAGCTCTGGCTGGCATCTGACAGGTGCCCCTTTGGGATGAAGCATCCAGAGGAGGAAGCAGTCAGCATTTTCTGCTGTTTTGCAGTCTTTGCTGGTGATACTCAGGCAAACAGGATCTGGAGTTGACCCCCAGCAAATACCAGCAGACCTACAGAAGAGGGACCTGACTGTTAGAAGAAAAACTAACAAAAAGTAATAGCATCAACATCAACAAAAAAGACAATGCAAAAACTCCATCTGAAGGTCACCACCAACAAAGACCAAAGGTAGATAATAAATCCATAAAGATGAGGGAAAAACCAGTGGAAAAAGGATGGAAATTCCAAAAACCAGAATGCCTCCTCTCCTCCAAAGAATCACAATTCCTTGCCAGTAAGGGAACAAAGCTAGACAGAGAATGAGATTGATGCACTGACAGAAGTAGGCTTCAGAGGGTGGGTAATAACAAACTCCTCTGAGCTAAAGGAGCATGTTCTAACTCAATGCATAGAAACTAATAACGTGGATAAAAGGTTAGAGGAATTTGTTAACAAGAATAAACAGTTTAGAGAAGAACATAAATGACCTAATGGAGCAGAGAAACACAGCCTGAGAATTTCATGAAGCTTACATAAGTATGAATAGCCAAATTGATCAAGTGGAAGAAAGGATATCAGAAATCGAAGATGAACTTAATGAAACAAATTGTGAAAACAAGGTTAGATAAAAAGATTAAAAAGTAATGAACAAAGCCTCTAAGAAATATGGGACTATGTGAAAAGACCAAACCTACATTTGCCTGGTGTACCTGAAAGTAATGGGGAGAATGAAACCAAGTTGGAAAAAACACTTCAGGATATTATCCAGGAGAACTTCCCCAACCTAGCAAAGCAGGTCAACATTCAAATTCAAAAACTACAAAGAACACCACAAAGACAATTCTTGAGAAGAGAAACCCCAAGATATATAATCATCAAATTCACCAGGAGCTGGTTATTCAAAAAGATTTACAAAATAGATAGACAACTAGCCAGACTAATAAAGAAGAAAACAAAGAAAAGTCAGACACGATAAAAAGTAATAAAGGGGATATCACCACTGATTCACAGAAATACAAACTACCATCAGAGAATACTACAAACACCTGTATGCAAATAAACTAGAAAATCTAGAAGAAATTGATGAATTCCTGGACACACACACCTTCCCAAGACTAAACCAGGAAGAAGTCAAATTCTTGAATAGACCAATAACAAGTTCTGAAATTGAGACAGTAATTAACAGTCTTTCAATCAAAAAAAAAAAAAAAAAAAAAAAAGCAAGCCCAGGACTAGAAGGATTTATAGCCAAATTCTACCAGAGATACAAAGAGGAGCTGGTACCATACATTCTTAAAGAATTCCAAAGAATAGAAAAAGACAGACTCCTCCCTAACTCATTTTATGAGACCAGCATTATTCTGATACCAAAACCTGGCAGAGACACAACAAGAACAAAACATTTCAGGTCAGCATCCCTGATGAACATCAATTTGAAAATCCCAGTAAAACATTGGCAAACCAAATGCAGCAGTTTATCCAACGTGATCAAGTCAGCTTCATCTTTGGGATGCAAGGCTGGTTCAACATATGCAAATTAATAAATGTAATCCATCACATAAACAGAACCAATGACAGAAGCCACATACAGGATTATCTTAA
This sequence comes from Saimiri boliviensis, assembly GCF_048565385.1. Classification (NCBI taxonomy): domain Eukaryota; kingdom Metazoa; phylum Chordata; class Mammalia; order Primates; family Cebidae; genus Saimiri; species Saimiri boliviensis. Next base: position 177,942,077 of record NC_133450.1, on the reverse strand, counting down.
TAGATGAAGAAAAGGCCTTTGATAAAATTCAACACCCCTTCATGCTAAAAATAATAAACTAGGGGTTGATGGAACATATCTCAAAAAATAAGCACTATTTAAGACAAACCCAGAGCTGCCCATACTGAAAGCATTGCCTTTGAAAACCAGTACAAGACAAAGATGCCCTCTCTCACCACTCCTATTCAATATGGTATTAGAAGTTCTGTCCAGGGCAATCAGGAAAGAGAAAGAAATAAAGGGCATTCAAATAGGAAGAGAGGAAGCCAAATTTTTTCTGCTTGCAGATTATATGATTGTGTATTCAGAAAACCCCATCATCTCAGCCCCAAAACTCCTTATGCTGATAAGCAACTTCAGCAAAGTCTCATTACACAAAATCAATATGTAAAAATCACAAAATTTCTATACACCAGTAACAGACAAACAGAAAGCCAAATCATAATCAAACTCCAATTCACAATTGTTACAAAGGGAATAAAATACCTAAGAATATAACTTACAAGGGATGTGAAGGACCTCTTCAAGGAGAACTACAAACTACTGGTCAACAAAATAAGAGAGGACACAAACGAATGGTAAATCATTCCATGCTCATGGATAGGAAGAATCAGTATCATGAAAATGGCCATACTTCTCAAATATAATTTATAGATTCAATACTATTCCCATCAAGCTGCCATTGACTTTCTTAACAGAATTAGAAAAAAAAACACTTTAAATTTAATATAGAACCACAAAAAGAGTCTGTATAGCCAAGCCAATCCTAAGCAAAAAAAAACAAAAACAAAAACAAACAAACAAAAAAACCTGGAGGCATCATGCTTTGTGACTTCAAACTATACTCAAGGCTGTAGTACCCCAAACAGCATAATACTGGTTCCAAAACAGAGATATAGCCCAATGGAACAGAACAGAGGCCTCAGAAATAACATCACACATCTACAACCATCTAATCTTTGACAAACCTGATCAAAAGAAGCAATGGAAAAAGGATTCCATATTTTAAAATGGTGTTGGGAAAAATGACTAGCCATATGCAGAAAACCAAAACTGGACCTCTTCCTTGCATCTTATACAAAAATTAACTCAAGATGGATTAAAAATTTAAATGTTAGACCTAAAACCATAATAACCCTAGAAGAAAACGTAGGAAATATCATTCAGGACATATGCATGGGCAAAGACTTCATGATTAAAACATTAAAAACAATGGCAACAAAAGCCAAAATTGACAAATGGGATTTAATTAAACTAAAGAGATTCTGCACAGCAAAAGAAACTATCATTGGAATGAACAGGCAACCGACAGAATGGGAGAAAATTTTTGCAATCTATCTATCTGACAAAGGACTAATATCAAGATTCTTTAAGGGACTTAAACAAATTTAATAAAAAACACAAACAACCTCATCAAAAGTGGGCAAAGGATGTGAACAGAGACTTTTCAAAAGAAGACATTTATGTGGCCAACAAACATATGAATAAAAGTTCATCCTTGGTCATTAGAGAAATGCAAGTCAAAGCTACATTGAGATACCATCTCATGCCAGTTAGAATGGTAGTCATTAAAAAGTCAGGAAACAACAGATGCTAGAGAGGATGTAGAGAAATAGGAACACTTACCCTGTTGGTGGGAGTGTATATTAGTTATACCATTGTGGAAGACAGTGTGGTGATTCCTCAAGGATCTAGAACTAGAAATGTCATTTGACCCAGCAATCCTATTACTGAGTATATACCAAAGGATTATAAATCATTCTCCCATAAAGACACATGCACACATATGTTTATTGTAGCACTATTCACAATAGCAAAGACTTGGAACCAACCCAGATGCCCATCCATGATAGACTGGATAAAGAAAATCTGGCACATAGATGCCATGGAATACTATACAGCCATAAAAAAAGAATGAGTTCATGTTCTTTCCAAGACATGGATGAAGCTGGAAACCATCATTTTCAGGAAACTAACACAGGAACAGAAAAACAAACACTGCATGTTCTCACTCTTAAGTGGGAGTTGAACAATGAGAAGGCATGGGGAAGGAAACATCACACAGTGGGGCCTGTCAGGGAGTAGGGGACAAGGAGAGGGATAGCATTGGGAGTAATACCTAATGCAGATGATGGGCTGATAGGTGCAGCAAACCACCATGGCACATATTTACCTATATAACAAACGTGCACGTTTTGCACATGCCTCCCAGAAATTAAAGTATAATTTAAAAAGTCACATGCATACATATAAGGCAACAATAAAAAAAGAATGGGTAAATCAAAGAAAGAATAGACTTAATATATTAAGAAATAAACAAAAAAGGGAAACAGAATGGTCAATACATAAAAAGTTTTTTCATCTTATTAGTAACCAAAGAAATGACAATTGTAACATCAGATAAAATTCTATTTTTTTAGTCTTTGGCATTTACTTTCTAGCATTGAGCATAGTTTAGTTTTCTCCTTTCTCTTCATGTGTGCTTTAATTACATTTGCTTGAATGCTCATGGATTTCTCTGCCTTCAATATCTAGCCTCTTGTCTCAATATCTAGTCTCTGTCTCAATGATTCTCTCTGACTTTTAGGAAATACGGCAGCCTCTTCCATTATATAAATTCTTGTAAATTATAAGATGTTTTGTAATACTTCTGTTGAGATAATGTTTTATCTTTTTACATTTTAATATGATACTTTAGTTCTCATTTGGGGGTATACAAATACAAATATTTTTGGTCACCTTAACATATGTTATGTTGCAATAATTTTTTTTAAATGCTATTTGACCTTTCTCTCTTCTAGTTTTTGTAGTTCTTGGTTTCGCTTATTCCTATCTTTCATGTAGCTTATTGTGTATTCAACTATGTCTCTTATCCTTTGTACTGTTTCCAACGTTTTATACAATTCTTAGACAGTATTACCTTCAACTCCTTTCTCTGAGCTCTGCCAGAGATGTTTTATGTCTTTCTGTATTTTCCCAGAGTTGTGGCATTTCAACTTGGAGTCAGCTTATTTTGGCTGATTTTTAAAATTGTAATATGTTTGAAAGTGAATTTTATTTGCTCAATTGTGTCTCTTTTTTTCTACTAAATATCTGTTTACAGCTTTTAAAAAGTAATTCATTTCTTCTTTCTATAAATGTAGCTTACAGATTTCTTACTCCTTTCTACTTCAAAAATGCTTATGTTGGCAGAGATCATGCTAATGTTCTTTTCAGAAGATATTCTTCCTGACTCAGAAAATATGTTTTTATTTGGGTGTCTATGACTGTCCTTGTACTAGGTTGTTTGCTTGTTTGTATATTTGTATCAGAGTTATTTTAGCTTTTATCTTTCCACAGCCAATAGTGATTTCTGACTTCAGGGATGCTAGCTGTGTAAAGTCAATCTCCACCCCACTGTTTGATTTCTCATTCAGTTGATACACAACCACTACTCTATGGCATGATAGTGCATCCCAGAATCTCCTTTTATAAGACTAATGCTACTTTCTTTGCATATTCAAAGAAGAAAGTTGTAGTTTCCTTTGAAGAATGAGTACCTATTTTATTGAATCAAATCTGCTAGATTTGCCCAAAATAAACATCAAGCATCTTTCAGTATCTCCATCTGCCATTATGGCATTTAGCACTCTTTCTTCATATGTTGTTGTTCCAATATTTTACCTCAAAATAGTATGTTCTTTTCTTTTGATATAATTATTCATAATTTCTGAAATAAGGAAGAAAAACACTGTCTTTTTCTGCTATTTTAAAGCTTGTGTACCATCTATTATAATAATAGGAATAATTTTTCCTGTGCATTCAGATAATTTTCAATAGTCAAAAGGTTTTATAATTTAAAACCAAAAATTGCTCATTTGTTTTACTGTAGTTTAAACAAAGTTTCCATATACTGATGTAAGCTGTAATATCACATTTCCTGTGTATGGTAAACAAGGACAAAATACGTTTCTCTGTTTTTCATTTACAAAATGGTGCTTGCTATGGTTTGCCTGTATCCCCACCAAAATCTCACCTTGAATTGTAACTCCCACAATTCCCATGTGTCATGGGAGGACCCAGGTGGGAAGTGATTGAATTATGGGGGTGGGTCTTTCCTGCACTTTTCTTGTAATAGTGAATGAGTCTCACAAGATCTGATGGTTTTTAAAATGAAACTATCCCTACACAACCTCTCTCTTTGCATGCTGCCATCCATCTAAGACATAACTTGCTCTTCCTTGCCTTCCACCATGATTGTGAGGCATCCCCAGCCACGTGGAACTGTAAGTTCCTTAATCTTCTTCCTTTGGTAAATTGTCCAATTTCAGGTATTTCTTTGTTAGTGGAATGAAAATGGACTAATAGAGTGTTTCACAGAACAAAGGTCAAAGGTGGTAAAATGGCTCTGTGATAGGATCTGTTAATCTCTGTCATAAAACCACCATACAAGAAAGATTGAAAAAAATTATAATTTAATTTCTTCTTACATTATCTGGGAAAAAAAGTAGAAATCTCAGCAGTTTTGTAATTTTGCATGATCAGGGAGTGTATCAGAATTTTGTGGCCAGGAGGAACTATCCTATATGGAAAGATGGATGTAATTAGTTTCATGCATTGTAATCAATCCAACAGTCAACACAAATTAAATATTGATAGAAATTCCTCTACCAGTAATAAACTGAACAATCCCTAGGAGGTCCAGGAAAAAATATCATTGTACAGTAAATTTGTGTGATAATTGTGATCCACTGGTGTTATTTATTATACCTTAGGAGGCTCTGAACATAGGTTTCCAAGTGGAACATTTTGAATTTAAAGAAGCCTAAGGCCAATGGGTGAAAACTTACATTGGATTTAGTAACAGTATTAAAAAGAACCCCTTAACAAGTTGATTCATATACTATTAACATATCTTACATCAATAAATATTACAGCATATTGCCTATACCTAGAAAACAGAATATTTGTTGGCTTTCAACTTAGGATTCTTGTGAATAATTTGGATAATCCAAATTTCATTTTACTTTTAAGAAGATAGAGGGAAGAGAATGAGAAAGTGAGAGATCTAGCTCTTGAGGACTTAGAACAGTGTTTGCGATTTTTTAACAGTCATTGGATCTTCATGTTTATAAAAACATTTAGATTTAGTTTTACTTCATCAGAACAAATGGACATGTGATTATAGCTCTTTCAGTAAATATATATATACATATATATTTTCAGGAAATATATATTTTCAGGAAATATATATAAGTTTTCAGTATACACACACACACACACACACACACACACACACACACACACACCCCTACGTATATATAAAACCGTAGCCAGAAAACTTATTTGGGGGATGGATAAATACCCTAATTCAACGCTCTTCATGCTATCATTAATCAGAACTTCACTTTACCTCTGTAGACATACAAATTAAATTAAACTGTAAAACCCTCTACAAATTAAAACAGGATTTACTATTAATTCCATTGTTCTCTGAAATTTAGACAAAATGGAGAACCTAATAGTAGCATTTAATCAGTTAGTAAATATGCATTATTATCCATTACTGCAAGCTAATTAATTCCAAGAGAGTCAGATCCTTGAAGATTTTGTTCACTACTATTTCCTTGGAACCTCAGAATCATACCTGAAACTTAAAAGATAATAAATATTATTGACTCAATGAATAAATAGTAACAGACTTTAAAAATAATCAGTAAGCATTAATTTAACTAATACAGAAATCATTTTTAAAACAAAAAAGTGAGTCATTATTCTTGCCCTCAGATCTACTATTACCTAGCTATACAGATAATTTATTTCAAAGCTAATGCACCTGACAACATCCATAAGCATAATAAAATAGATATCAGATCCAATACAGCTATTTGCATAGAAGTATCTGTCTTCTTTGTTAAATCATAAATTATCAGAAAACTTCTTTATTAAAGAATAAATTACAGAAAACTTCAGAATCATAATTACAAATTACTGTTACTAAAAGGAGAAAAAGGGTTTTACTTTTTCACTTAATTTAAAAATTAAAGGTCTCCATGTATGTGTGTGTAGATTAAAAGTAAGGATGACATTTCAATATTAAGATATAGACGGTGGCCACTGACAGGATGGACACTGTTAGTATCAGGTTGGATTTAAAAAGGATACTCTTCCTGAAAATAGAATCACCAACTGAAGTGAAGGATGTTTTAAAATATGAGCAAACATGTTTATTGTATATATATATATATATTAGTTGTGAAGAAACCATAAAGTCACAGAAAGTCTCAGTTTATATTCATTATTTGACAGTCTTTGCAAGAATTGCTGACCCAAATACTATTATTCTGACACTCAAAGAATTAATGAAAATCTGTTGAGTTTTACATACAAGGTAGAATTAAAGAATGGATCTTTTGTATGTGGGTGTCCAGCTGGACAGTTTTCTGAAGAACTTTATTAGCCTGACATAAGTACAGCAACTTGAATATAAAACAGAGCCTGTGGAATTAGATAAGACATCTAAAATTATGTATTAGTATTTTTATCAAATACATTTATAACATTAAATATTGAATTATTTAAATTCAGCAATAACATTTTTTCTCAAACCTATCAAGTAGATGTTCTTAAGGTCATCTTGGTTTTTGAGGGCAAGATTTTACATTATAGTAGTTTCAAGGTTATTAGTGTTACAGTAAATCTAAAACTTCTTTATTCTGAGTACATGTTGGAAATTATAATATGGGTAAATATATATGACCTACAACATACATTTTTAAAGTCTGTAGGAATGTATACCCATAATGGACATGCTTGATGGTAATTTTTACACGTTAAACTGGCAAATGCTTATTCCATACAATCATAAGTATTTTGTATGTTGTCTTATTCTAAAGAGCCTTAAAATTCAGTATGTGTGGTTTCCAGGTTGATGCTCTACAAGCATACCACTTATATTCTCTGAAGAAGTTTCTGGCACCTGAAGAAGAATGGAAATGCCTTCCCACACGGAATTAAAGCCACACAAATTATTCAGGCAGAACCTCTAGGTTCTTCCTTTTTTTTTCATACAGAGGAAAAAATGCATTTGTTCTTTGGAGGATAAGTTCAAGCTAAGGGTGCAGAGGCTGCTACACCTCTCAAATATAGCTAGGGAATGTTGCTTTGTGTAAATCTAATCCTTTGCTCCTTATTAGGAAAGGTTGTGCCTACCTATATACAATGGAGAGAGGACTTCAACTGAATGTACAGTTTTGTTAAACAATATAGAAAAAAATGTTGCAAATTCAAATACAATGACTCTGTATGACAAAATATCCAACAAATCTACAAATCCATAAAGTGTCCTGGTTCCTATATTACTGAGCTGATTAGTTGCTTCCTAAAACCGAGGAAAGAAGGGTTACACATTTATATGTTTTATTATTATTTTTTTTTCTGAAGGGAGAAAGGGGAAAAAGCCCACCTATCTCATCATCTGTCTACAGTTATACCTAATTTATTTTAGAGGAATTTTCAGAAAACCTTTAAAGTCCCAGATCCCTTTATCAAGCTCAATCTGTTATTTGTTGTTGAAGGAAAAAAGCATTTTATTTCCTGCTCAAAAAAGACATTTTCATACTTTTTTTCTCCAAAAGGAACTATTGTTAGTCTGTTTCCTGGAGAATAAGATGTTTTACCCTCATAGTATGCAGTAAATGGATTGTATCTAACAATAACATCAGCTGGGTGTTACTGCTCACAAAAATGACAGGTCCCTCTGGAATTAAGTTGACCTGATAACTCAGAAATGGCAGAGCTTTAGGGTCCTTCATTTCACTAAATTGAGTTTTAGATGTCACCTTTTCTATCTGGTATAATATATTTGAATTTTTATTTGTGACTCCTTTCCAAACAGACAATATATTCAGTGTCTCATCAGTTATCACATACATCTGCAGCACATGTTCCATTTCTCCCTGTGGTGACTCATAAACATGATTTCAGCATACAGCAATTTCTGTAAACAGAGTTATTTCTATTTTGTGTCTCAACTTATTCTTACCGATCTCTCCCACTCCAGACTTCTTTATAATTTTTTCATTGTTAATAGTAGATGCCATAAAATATTGTAAATTAGAACTTCTTAAGTGATACTTATTAGAAAATGTTCTCATATATAAAAACCCCGTGAATCTAAAATTTGAATATTTAAATGGGACATTTTATCAAATTCAACATCAAGGCGACAACATCCTCTATAACAACCATTTGCCAAATGGAGAAATGTCATACTTTGAATGAGCATTATCCTTCATGCTGAGAGGTGAAATTAATGAATTAATTAAAAAGCCATAAAAAGAAAATGAAGAGTGTCAGAATACACCAACAAGATTGAAAACAAAATATTTTTGGCGTGGTAATGTGACTGGCAAAAAAAAAAATACCTTTCGCCATTCTGAAGAAGGAGAATGAAGCTTCATTCACTGAGCTGAAAAATTTTCCATGTAGTTAGCTTATTTTCTTTAATATTTAACATCCAACTTATGACACAATGGAATATTTTCCCCATGCTTTGTAAAGATAAAAAAGCTAACCAGGCACCATATTTAATATATTTTTTAATGAATAATTTTGGCATATTTTCTAAGAAGAATCCAATGGCTTTGTTACATAACTGTTTAGAGACACCAGCAGATAAGGAAGCCTAGGGTACCTTGGATAGAAAATCGCATAGTAGGAAGTATTTAATTTTTGTAAACTAGAAAGTAGTCATAAAAAAGCATGTTTGTTGGTTTATAGCATTTCTCCATTTGTTATGCTTAGACATTGTTTTCTTATCTTTTTAAGTGTTAGTGCCGATTAGAAAAATAAGGGATGAATATAAGGAATAACCAACTTTAAGTGTTGTGATTCTTTAAAGACAGAAGAAAGCACTATTAAAAAAACTTTCCAAACTTTGTTAGTTGTATTCCTAGGTATTTTATTCTCTTTGTAGCAAACGTGAATGGCAGTTCGTTCTTGATTTGGCTCTCTTTAAGTCTGTTATTGGTGTATAGGAATGCTTGTGATTTTTTGCACATTGATTTTGCATCCTGAGACTTTGCTGAAGTTGCTTATCAGTTTCAGAAGATTTGGGGCTGAGACGATGGGGTCTTCTAAGTATACAGTCATGACCTCGGCAAATAGAGACAATCTGACTTCCTCCTTTCCTAACTGAATACCCTGTAGTTCTTGCCTGATTGCTCTAGCTACAACTTCCAATACTATATTGAATAGGAGTGGTTGGAGAGGGGATCCTTGTCTAGTGCCTGATTTCAAAGGGAATGCTTCCAGTTTTTGCCCATTCAGTATGATATTGGCTGTGAGTTTGTCATAAATAGCTGTTATTATTTTGAGCTATGTTCCATGGATACCTAGTTTATTGAGAGTTTTTGACATAAAGGGCTGTTGAATTTTGTTGAAAGTCTTCTCTGCATCTATTGAGATAATCATGTTGTTTTTATCTTTGGTTCTGTTTATGTGGTGGATTACATTTATAGACTTGCGTATGTTGAACCAGCCTTGCATCTCTGGGATGATGCATACTTGATCGTGATGGATAAGCTTTTTGATGTGCTGTTGCATTTGGTTTGCCAGTATTTTACTGAAGATTTTTGCATCTATGTTCATCATGGATATTGGCCTGAAGTTTCCTTTTTCTGTTGAGTCTCTGCTGGGTTTTGGTATCAGGATGATGTTGGTTTCATAGAATGATATGGGAAGGATTCCCTCTTTTTGTATTGTTTGGGATAGTATCAGAAGGAATGGTACCAGATTCTCTTTGTATATCTGGTAGATTTCAGCTGTGAACCCATCTGGACCTGGGCTTTTTTTTGGTTGGTAGGCTATTAATTGCTGCCTCAACTTCAGCCCTTGTTATTGGTCTCTTGAGGGTTTTGATTTCTTTGTGGTTTAGGCTTGGGAGGGTGCAAGTGTCCAGGAATTTATCCATTTCTTCCAGGTTTACTGGGTTATGTGCATAGAATTGTTTGTAGTAATTTCTGATGATAGTTTGTATTTCTGTTGAATTGGTGGTGATATCTCCTCTATCATTTTTTATTGCATCTATTTGATTCTTCTCTTTTTTCCTTTTTATTAATATGGGGACCTCTTCAAGGAGAACTAGAAAACACTGCTCAAGGAAATGAGAGGACACAAACAGATGGAAAAACATTCCATGCTCATGGTTAGAAAGAATCAATATTCTGAAAATAGCCACACAGACCAAAGTAATTTATAGATTCAAGTCTATCTCCATCAAACTACCTATGACTTTCTTCACGAAACTGTAAAAAACCACCTTAAACTTCATGTGGAACCAAAAGAGAGCCTGCATAGCCAAGTCAATTCTAAGCAAAACCAACAAAGCTAGAGGCATCACACTGCCTGACTTCAAACTATACTACAAGTCAACAGTAATCAAAACAGCACAGTGCTGGTACCAAAACAGAGATATAGATCAATAGAACTAAACAGAGTCTTTGGAGGCAACATCACACATCTACAACCATCTGATCTTTGACAAACCTCACAAAAAAATACATTGGGTAAAGGATTCCCTGTTTAATAAATGGTGTTGGGAAAACTGGCTAGCCATGTACAGAAAGCAGAAGCCGGACCCATTCCTGACACCTTACACTAAAATTCACTCTAGATGGATTAAAGATCTGAACATAAGACCTAACACCATAAAAACCCCAGAAGAAAACCTAGGCAAAACCATTCAGGACATAGGAATAGGCAAGGACTTCATGACTGAAACACCAAAAGCATTCACAACAAAAGCCAAAATAGACAAATGGGACATAATTAAACTCCAGAGCTTCTGTACAGCAAAAGAAACAATCATTAGAGTGAGCCAGCAACCAACAGAATGGGAAAAAGTTTTGGAATCTACCCGTCTAACAAAGGGCTAATATCCAGAATCTGCCAAGAACTAAAACAGATTTACAAGAAAAAATAAACTCATTCAAAAGTGGGCAAAACATATGAACAGACATTTTATAAAAGAAAACATTTATGAGGCCAAGAAACATATGAAAAAATGCTCATCATCACTGGTCATTCGATAAATGCAAATCAAAACCATATTGAGATACTATCTCACACCAGTTAGAAAGGTGATCATTAAAAAATCTGGAGATAACAGATGCTGGAGAGGATGTAGAGAAACAGGAGCACTTTCACACTGTTGATGGGAGCATAAATTAGTTCAACCATCATGGAAGACAGTGTGATGATTCCTCAAGGAGCTAGAAATAGAAATTCCATTTGACCCAGCAATCCCAATACTGGGTATATACCCAAAGCATCATAAATCATTCTATTAGAAAGACACATGCACATGTATGTTCATTGTGGCACTGTTTACAATAGCAAAGACCTGGAACCAACCCAAATGCCCATCGAAGGTAGACTGGACAAGAAAAATTTGGCACATATACACCATGGAATACTATGCAGCCATAAAAACTGATGAGTTTGTGTCCTTTGTAGGGACATGGATGAACCTGGAAACCATCATTCTCAGCAAAGTGACACAAGAACAGAAAATCAAACACCACATGTTCTCACTCATAGGCGGGTGTTGAATAATGAGAATATATGGACACAGGGAGGGGAGCATCACATATTGGGGTCTTTTGGGGGTAATAGGGGAGGAATAGTGGAGTTAGGCAAGTTAGGGAGGGATGACATGGGGAAAAATGCCAGATATAGGTGACAAAGGGTTGGAGGCAGCAAACCACATTGCCATGTAGGTACTTATGCAACAATCCTGCATGTTATGCACATGTACCCCAGAACCTAAAGTGCAATTATATATATATATATATATATATATATATATGAAGAAAACTTTCAATTGAACAATCTCCAATAAAATGTAATACTTTTGAATATTCAATTTATTCAAAAATGAGACTAATTCTGTCATGAACATGGCATATAATGAGAAGTAACATCTTTTATAATGAAACACTCTTGCTTATGGTGTCTATCATGGTGTGCTGTGTCCCCACCCAAGTCTCATCTTGAATTATAGCTCCAATAATTCCCATGTGTTGTGTTAGGGACTTCGTGGGAGATAATTAAATCATAGGTGGTTTCCCCCATACTGTTCTCATGGTAGTGAATATGTCTCACTGAATCTGATGGTTTTATAAGGGGAAACCCCTTTCGCATGGCTCTCATTCTTTTGTCTGCTACCAAGTAAGATGTGCCTTTCACCTTCTGCCATGATTGTGAGGAATCCTCAGTCATGTGGAACTGTGAGTCCATTAAACCTCTTTTTCTTTATAAATTACCCAGTCTTGGGTATGTCTTTATCAGCAGCATGAAAATAGACTTATATTGTGTCCTCATGTAAATCTGAAGGAAGAACAGCAGTTTCCTGGCATTTGCAAACTGCAGACAAAAGAGGAAAAGTAATAGGAATCCTGTTATCCCAATTACACTCTTGTATGCATTTGTCTTTTGCCAGTTTTCCCTAGTTTATACCCTACTGAAACCTATTAGTGCTTTCCCCTGATAGGTCAAACAAACTACATCTGTACAATAAAACACTTATATTTTCCCTATTTTGGATTGAAATATTATTTTTTAGTCTTGGAGCTTAATAAGTACAAAAAAAGAGGGAAATATTTGATGCTGCAGGTGGCCAACATTTTAGGAAGGAATGTTGAAACAGTAATGGCCACTAATTGCAATTATGATTATTAGACAAATAAACAGCAATTGTTATCAAGGATATAAATTTCCATTCTATTCCAACATGAAAAAGGAAATTATTGCTCTTTTCTATTGCAGTGATGTTACTCAATCTGGGAATAATATACAGTATACTAGATTTGAAATTTCTGTTACGCTAAATAAAACAACCTCTTCTGCATCTACCACCATAGTATATTTACTCATCTTTAAGAAAACAAACTAATGAAAAATTATTCTAATTTATTCTTTCTACACATAAACACACACACACACACACACACACACACACACACACACACACCTGTTTAGTTGACAGGTATGAGGAAAGAGTATCAAATTGTACTTTGTTGTTTTGTTGAAGCATGGATGTACTGAGGTATTTTAGGCAAGACCTAACTCAGCATCTGTTACAAAATGAAGAACTCCAGGCATCTCGTGAAAAACAAGGCATATTGAAGCTATGAGCAGACAGTAAATAACAATGCCAAGGGGTACTTCTGAACTAATAAGCCAGCAAAAAATCAGCAGAGTAAATATGTGAAAGTCATTGTATACATATCTTGAGGGACTGAGAATGTTTAAAGCATTATACAAGGGAAAAACATTTCAGAAACCCAGCATGGTTGACGATTGATGTACCATATAGATCCTTTTTTAGTAATGAAGGATTTATTATCTCCTGGTAGCTGACAAGACTGTTCTCCTTGTCAAGGGTTCTGCATCCAATGACTGACCATTGCAGGTATGTAAATAACTAATCATATGACCCCAACATGAGACAGGTAGAACTTGTTTTAGAGGATCAACTGATGCTTCCCATGAAAGAAGGTGGTGCTCAACTCTCTGCCTGGTCTGGTCTTCTTATCCTATTTCTTCCCCATCTCCTTCCCTTCCTCTTCATTTTTCCTCTTTCCTTCCTCTGGTATTGATTTTTTTGAGATGGAGTTTCGCTCTTGTTACCCAGGCTAGAGTGCAATGGCGCGATCTCGGCTCACGGCAACCTCCGCCTCCTGGGTTCAAGCAATTCTCCTGCCTCAGCCTCCTGAGTAGCTGGGATTACAGGCACGCGCCACCATGCCCAGCTAATTTTTTTTTTTTTTTTTGTATTTTTAGTAGAGACGGCGTTTCACCATGTTGACCAGGATGGTCTCGATCTGTTGACCTCGTGATCCACCCGCCTCGGCCTCCCAAAGTGCTGGGATTACAGGCGTGAGCCACCGCGCCCGGCCCCTCTGGTATTGATTTTAAGAGCCCTCCTAATAAACTTCCTGCATACTGATCTGCTTATTGGGAAACCCAGCCTTATACTGCAAGGTAATTTGGGCCTCTGCTGATTGATAGTCGAAAAGATGATGTTTCAAGGCAAGGATTGCTTGCCCTTTTTATATTGTCCTATGACCTGTGGTGACCCTAATTCTCTGAGTATATGTTTAAAGACCAAAGGAAGGTGAAGAGAAGGGCAGACATAAATGCTCCTAATTGATCCATGATAGAAAAGTTTGAACTCTCCCAAATTTATCATATATTTTCAGTTGAGAACTATAACACTTTTTTTTTTTACTTTTCATAGTTAAAACAATAAGAATTATTCCAGCAATATGTGTCAGTAACTCCTGCTTTATCAGCCAACTGACAAAAAAATATACTCTGTAGTAAATTACAATACTTATACAACAGTCTTATGTGAACAGATCTGTAAAACTGGGAAGTGGAAAATAAACTCCAGATAAAGGAAGTAAATGACAGTTATTGGGTACTTGCTATATACATAGCAGTCCTAGGCATACCAGCACTATTCTAAAGAATACTGTGCAGTTGACATTCGATATTCTTTCTGCAAGTAAAGTTGCCAAATCTCAGAACTATTTAGTTGTTCACTCAAGGTCAGGAAATTGGAAAAAGGATTTAAATAGACATTTGATATCTACATCCATGTTCTTCAGGTATGTGATAATTCCAAAGAATAAAAGAAAATGGGAAGATTTTAAAGTCATATTATATTTTTAGAATGTATATTTTATAAATAAAGAGTTTGGTTGAAACAAATCATAGTGCCTATTCCAGGCTAGATTGTGGAAAACATAAATTACTCTTACCAATGTAATACCTTCAGGGATTTGCTAAGGAATATTCTGAATTTATTCACTTGTGTTCTCCCCACTGATATTAAGGCTTATTCAGTAAAAGATTTATTGTGGTCAAAGCAAGCCTGAAAATACATAAAATTTTATGTGCAAACGTTATTTCTTGCAAGAAAGTATTTATGCATAACAAAGGTCATGCCTTGAACTGCAACCTGGACATTTGCATTACTATGAGCCAGAAAATACTTTGCCCTGATACTCCAAAATGTGAATTGCCTGCTCTTCAAATTACACTTTTTTTCATCTCATAGTGCAGTGTTGGAATCTACTGACATTACCAAAAATAAATTTCTTGATAATGATTTTTCACTGAAAATGCGTTTTCTGTAATCAATTTATTTTTAATAACTTCTGTAGATGCAATTACTATTGCATTGCATATATGTTTAATGCTATTGCATTAAACATTTAAAACTATATTTTTTTCTGATTTGACTTTTGTTTAAGATTGTATAAAAAAACTAACAATATATTATAAGAAACTAATAATAGCTTTTCAGTTCTCCTTATAATTTATCTAAAATCTCTAAATAGCAAATGTAATAATTAAGCCAAATTAAGTGAATGTAGTAATATTGTTTGTATACTTTTAACGAATCACATCAGCTGATTAGAATGGAGTAATATTGTTTGTATACTTTAATCACATCAGCTCATTAGGTCAGCTTGTAATTTCTTGGACAGTGAATTAAGCTGCTAGCTTGAGAGCTGCCATGTGTTGAAGAGATCACTGCAGAACCTAACTGGTCACTCAGACTAAACAAAAGCAAGACATGCTTATTACCAGTAATGTGTAATTGATTACAGAGTGGGAAGAAGGGGACAATCTTAGAGCTATGATGAGCTTTTGCTTTTCTTAGGATCTGGAGCTCAGCCAAAGAAGAAACAAACAGGATGACTCATGAGCATCACATTTTGTCCTTTGCTCCCACTATCCTTCTAGAGTCAAAAGTTATGAGTGATGAAAGCAGAACTTACTTGTTTCTGGCTAATGCAAAATATAATTGTCTCAAGAGGATATATTAGAATTATCTCTATGAACCTCAACTTGTATCATTATAATAAGACAATTAAACTTACATTGGACTGTATAATAGACCTAGAAGTCTATGAATAACTATAATTGAATACAGTTCATTTTAATCTCAAGTAATTTGAAGCAGGGTTTGTTATTCTGCCGTTAAATTTAGGAGCTTCTTGCTTTTGTCTATTCTGTTTATTATTTGAACAAAATCATAGATCAGTATTCTAAAAAGTATTATTTACTACACAGACATATAGATTTGAATTAATCAACCTATGCACATCTATCAAGCAACTATTAAGTACAAGACATTATCTAGCTGGAAATGTGTGTGTGTGTGTGTGTGCGCGTGTGTGTGTGTGTGTGTGTGTATTTTATGACTGCTTTTATAGATCTTAGAGTTGAGAAAAATATAAAAGTAAAAAATGTTACAGAAGTTTATGAATGCAAAAACACCATCTCTACTAACAACAACTAAAAGAAAAACACCATAGCAATGAAAAAGTTTCCAGTGTACATTTCTTTTTATTTCTTCACCATTGCATTCCTTTGGTAAAAGCCTAAGCAGAACAAAGTCTATGTTGCTCTATGATGCTATGATAACCAAAATGTTTTAATCCTATTTATCATTTCTTGGTATAGTACACCAATGAGCTCATTGAATGTGGATTCTTTGAGCCAGTTTATATTTTATTAATCTTATTATTGAATTTTCTATTTAGGTATCCATTTATGATATGTTTTCAATGAGAGGCAAGTTACACCATATTTAAAATGGTATACTTGGCTTGTATGAATTATAGAATATGCTTCAAATTTCATTTAAAGTAAATAAGTTTTCTGAATTTGGAAGTAAATTTAGAACACCTCACTTTACAGTAAAAATTCAGAGAGATTATAAGTCTTGTCCATGGTAGTTTAGCTAGTTGACAACAAAGGTTTTACTACTGGTCAAGGTCTTTTTACTCAGAAACCAGCACCCTTTCTGTCTGGCCATCTTTAAATAGAGCTTTACATAACAAGAGTATTTTTACACTTTACATTATTACATTTTTATACAGTCTATTATTAGACTTGATCATCATGTCACTCCCTTGAAATAGTCTGTAGTGTTATGTTAGGGAAAGAGTTTGATATTGATGAGAGAATGCTGCAAGTATTTTTCTAGGCACTTAACTGTTCAGAAATGGGTTCATGAAAGGTTAAGTCTCATATCAAAGTTGCATAATGAATAAGAAAACAGAGCCAGGACATTAATGAAAGAACTTTGACTCTACCCAGTGTCTTGTCTAATTTGCCACTCTGTCCACCAATATAACTGTTTTTTCTTAACTCAAAAGTAAAAAACATTAAACAAATACCATGCAAGCAAAATATATCACAGCCGAAAATAAATAAAGCACACACCCCAACATAAATAAGTTCATAGACCACATGGCAGATAATGAGTATATAAATAAACAACTATGCTACAGTGTGACAAGGTGCCAATACTGGAAATGTGTCCCATCGGGTATAATGGGGACATAAAGGAAGTCAATATAATTGACTTCTTCACTCTCCTCAATTAAATTAAAAAGCAAATATGACTGCATATTTTATTACAGAATTTGTCATGTAGTAACATACTAGACTGTATTTTTATAAGGATTTGCATCTATTCTGCATCTGGTAATAAATACTCTTTAGTCTTAACAGTTTATACTACTTGATAGTTACAAAACTGTCAAAAGTAGACACCAAAATTGAAAAGTGAAATGAAAGAATGGTTTTGGTTTGCACATTTCTTTTAGACTTATGGGGTGGGACGACATACATACGACAATGAAAAATAAGAATTTAATTTAGTCCACCAGGGAGAAAATGGATTCCTCCCAAAGAATATATCATTTTAACTGAAAATGAGTAAGCCTCTCCATGTTTAAAATGTGTGATATATTAAATCATGTTTATATAGAACATTGCTAAAGTAAATTTGTTATTTTGATTACCTTTTCAGAATCAGAAATGGGCACAGCCAGTAACAAATCTCCAATTGAGAGAAAAAAATGGTGGTGTAAAGTCTTTCCTTTTACTGCCATTATAAATAATAATTTGAGTACTTTATAAAGTTATTTTTAAATTTTTTAACTCATTACCATGTTTATCCTGGTAAGTACCTTTAAGTTTGACTCACTATTGCTATCCTAATTTAAATCTCAGAGACATTGTCACTTAAGTTATTTCACCTGGCTGGTGAGAGGCTGAAAGAATATTCTAACACAGACCTTTCTATTATATCTTATCTTAATCGTATGAGGTTCCAAATTTCTCTGGAATGATCTGTAATCATTCTTCATAAAATATGAATATACGATTGTCTAAATATGTTACTTTTAAAATCAGATTTATGTCATTTACATAGATAAAATTTTCAGTGGTTAATAACCAGTTTTATGAGTTTGGGCATACACATATAATTGTGTAACTATGACTGGCAAGACATACAACAGTCTTATCAACCCATGATATTCCCTTATGGCTTTTTAAATGAACTCTTTCTTCACAAACTCCTTGTCCAGGCAATTGGTCTCTTTTAGTTCCCTATAGATTGGCCTTTTAAGAGTGTCATAGGAATGAAATTGTATGTATCTGTGCCAGCTTCATGGAATTGCAACCTGTGCTGTAATGTTTGAACAAGAAACTCCCATTAGCATTTTGTACTGGGCACTACAAATTATATTCCTTGACAAATATACAGCATGTAAGTATTTGAGTGTGGTTTCTTTCCCTTAGCATTATGCATTTGAATTGACCCATGTTTTTGTGTGGATCAGTAGTTTGTTCCATTTTATTGTCAAGTGATTTTCCCAGTGTAAGGATCTACCACAGTTTGTTTACAGGTTCACCAGTTTGCAGTTTGGGCCAATTACAAATAAAACAACTACACGAATCCACATATTTGTGCATGTGAACATAAATTTTTATTTCTTCTAGTTAAAGATCTAGTTGTACAAATGCTAGATTATGTAGTCAATGCATGTTTGTTTTAGAAGAAATTTACAAACTATATTTTCCACATTAAATGCACTCTTTTATATCCTGATCATCAGTGTATAAGATTTCTGATTGCTTCACATCCTCATTAGCACTTAGAATTCTTATTACTTTTTTTCTTCACTTCTACCATTCTAATTTTTGTAGTAATATCTCTTGCTTTTTGTGTTGTTATAAGGAATAATAATATTGACAATTTTTCTGTTTTCTTGCATTCCATATACGTATTTTTAGTGAACTGCCTTTACACATCTTTTGCCCATTTTACGTTATTTTTATTGTTATTTTTGAGGATTCTGTATATTTCCCAGATACAAATCTGTTATCATATATATGTGCAGCAATTACCTTCTCTCAGTGGATTAGTTTTTCATTTTCTTAATAATGTCTTCAAAATAACGGAAGTTATATCCTTTAAAAAGTGTCTGCCTTGAAAATTTATTGGATTTGATGTTCATCCACTGAATTAGGAAGGAAGGGAATGTAATAAGCCTACTTTGTCTCATAAGAACAAAGAATATTTTCTAGCCAGAATGGAAAAAAAGTTTTAAATTGTGATATTTATGATACATGTGGTTTAGAATACTGGAAGGTTTGAGGCTGGATCCGGCGTTGGGAGAAAATAATTCTATGTTAGATTATCAACTTCAGTTAAAAAATTGGAAGGAAACAATACCACCAAGTTGATGGCATTGTCTTAGTGGTCAGTGAAGCTTATTGCTTTATCACCAAAAGATCTATTGGATTATCATTAATTTAACTGATTTGTATATTCTATTTTGCATAGCAATTTTGTGTTCCAATTATATGTTTTACACATATAAAATTAAGCCAAATACATAATGATTACATTATATCTTTAAAAGTATTCACTTTTCCTCCAAAACTATTCTGATTTGATCAGTAATGTTCTATTTATGAATGTACTTATATTATATGTGTGTATATAAGCATACATTCATATATACTCATATATATATATATATATATATATATATATATAACACACAGATATATAAGCAATTCATTTTTATAACTCTTTGAAGTATACATTAGTCAGCTGCTGTCACAATAATTCCAGGTTACAAATCATCCCCCTTACTTATCATGCATATGAGTTTTTAGGGCATTAAGCAAGGGCAACTCAGCTGATCTAGTCTGCTTTAGGTTGGTGAGGCTTGACTCCTGACTAGAATTTGGGATCAGGTTTGCTGTACATGCCTCTCCTAATTCTAGGATTGATACTTTTCCTAGCATATTCTTACAGTAATGACAGAGTACATCAAGCAAACAGAAGCATGCAATGTTACTTTAGGTTGTGACCTGGAACTGGCACCTTATCTTCCATGCCCAAATTACACTGGCCAAAGAAAGTGATGCAGTCTAGTTCAATTTTAACTTGAGGGGAATATACCCCTTTCACTGTTATGAGGAACAATAATGATTCACATAGCTCAGGAACAGAGTTTAATTCTACCCTATGGGGAGACTAAAGAATTGAAAAAATGATTCAGGAAATTGAGATATAAAAAGGCTAAATAGCTCACATACAAAGCCTTACTCATGGCTGTGTCTGTCCATACCAACTTCTTCTTCACCAAAGGAAAGGTCTGTTAAAGTGAAAGTTTGTGCACTTTTAAAGTTCAGTGTGTTCAGTATGCATATAATTAATATATAGTACAATTTAATATATATATAATTACACATACACAACTTAAATATATATATATTTATACACACACACACTGTATATAGTGTGTGTGTATGCGTGTGTGTGTGTGTGTTTACCTGTTTGGGGAAATAGTGTTGGGGGTACTACTAAATTACAATAATGAAGAAATGAAAGATGTAGCCATGAACTGTATGGTCTTGAATAAATGGTCTGACCTCCTCTTTCCTAACTCAGCAACATCTTGTATATTGGAAGGAAATGAAAACAATACTTACAGAAAAGTTCTGAAGACTTTGGAGAATAAATTTTAGAATAAAATCCTAGGGATAATACATTCCAGAATTTCAAAACAGGAAAAATTTTATTTAGATTTTTAAAATAAATATGTTTGTTGTCCTAAATAGATGTAGCCTAAATTAAATCTCAGGATAGAACATTTTGTATATAGCAAACATTTGCCAAATTATTTTCTCCCATTCTATAACTTTTGGGGAAGAAAATATTGCTGAGGGCAAAATTAATGAGTTTTATACAGGCTTGTAAAATGTGCTGCACTGCCCCGCTCAGGGACTGCTTTATGGAACAAGGCTCTTTTGAGGTTTATCTATTATTTCGTTTCTCTATTTCGTATTTCTCCTTCATCTTTCTACACTTTGGGGTTTCTATCTTACTCTATCCTCTCCCTTTTTGTTTCTTGCCCCCTGTTTTTTTTTGTTTAAGATACTATTTATGGGTTTCTTCCTCTGACCTATGAGATTATTAGCTATTCAAGGACACGACCTGTATCTTAGTGTTTTATTCATTTCTATTCCTCAGGCCTGGTAAATTAAAAAGAACCCCTGGAAGTAAGCAAGTGATCTGAAAACCAGAGTTTAGTAATAGAACGTCTTTACCATATTTTTTATAATGTTCATATGCATATTTCCCTATTTTATTTTAAAGATGTTTTCTTACAGTAAAGTGAGGGGGCACCCTGTAAATTAGTGACACTCTCAGTGGCTCAAAGCATCTTGCAGAAATCAAGAATCTGTCAAAACTCTTGGGTTGCTTCATTCAACTCTAAACTGATAAGAAACAGTTTAAAGTCTTAATTTTCAAAAGACTCTTAGCCACCGTGTTTTTCATGTTTTCAACTTTGCTGAATTTGTTTATCAGTTCTAATAGTTTTAAGGGGGATCCTTCCGAGTTTTCTATATATAAGATTATGTTATTAAAGAACAGATAATTTTACTTTTTCTCTGTTAGGATTCCTTTATTTCTTTCTTTACCTGACAGCAGTGGCTTTGTCTTGTCCTGAATCTTAGAAGAAAAAATTTTCTATTTTTATGTTTGAGTATGATGTTAGCGAGCTTTATTGTGTTGAAGTACATTCCCTCTATATCTAATCTGTTGAGAGTTTTTATCCTAAAACAGTGTTGAATTTTGTCAATTTTTTTCTGCTACTTAGATAATTTTTTAATTCCTTCTTTCTTTCTTTAGTCAACGTGGTGTATGTTTTTTATGGGTTTCTTCCTCTGACCTATAAGATTATGTCTCATATATTGAATCATCCTTGCATCCAGGGGATAAATCTTCGTTGACCATGGTGAATAATTCCTTACGTGTTTTTGAATTTGGTGTACCAGTATATTGTTGAGGATTTCTGCATTGATGATCATCAGGGATATTGACTAGTTATTTTATTTTCTTGGAGTGTTCATGTCTGGTTTTGTTATCATAGTAATACTGGCCTTGTAAAATGTGTTTGGAAGTATTTCCTCCACTTCATTTTTTTATGGAAGAGTTTGAGAAAGATTGATATTAGTTATTTCAGTATTCTTATTTACTGTTGATCTGCTCACATTTCCTATTTCTTCATGATTATCTTGGTAGGTTGTATGTGTCCAGAAATTAATCCATTTCATCTGGCATATCCAAAGTACGTATTAGTTTCTTAAGACTTTTTGTTTTAAAAATGTTCTTCCACTACTCATAGGCGGGTGTTGAACAATGAGAACACATGGACACAGGGAGGGGAACACTACACACTGGGGTCCGTTGGGGGGAAATGGGGGAGGGACGGGGGGGTGGGGAGGTGGGAAGAGATAACATGGGGAGAAATGACAGATACAGGTGAGGGGACGGAAGACAGCAAACCACACTGCCATGTGTGTACCTATGCAACAATCTTGCATGTTCTTCACATGTACCCCAAAACCTAAAATGCAATAAAAAAGAAAAAAAAAATGTTCTTAACATTTTTCCTCTTTCTCGTTTCCCTGGATGTATATTCCTAGTTTTATAACTACCTTTTGCACCTTGTTATTATAATTATTGTGAAGTCTGTTTCTGTCCAATTAATATTGGTGTTTTTAAAAAGCATTCTTTTATCTCATATCTTTTCTCTAACATCTTTTCATTGCTTTTGAGTTCTGCATTTCATAACGATGTAACCAAGTTTTACATTTTTATCCTGTTTGGGACTCACTGTGTTTCTTTGGTCTGAGGATATATGTCTTTCATAAATTCTGGAAAATGCTCAGCTATTATTCTTTGGCTATTGCTGTACCCTTTTCTTCTAGAACTGTTGTTAGACAAACTAGATTTTCCTAATTTATCCTCTTCAGTTTTATGTAATCTTCAGTTGCCCACCTACTAAATTTTAAAATTAAATGTTTTGGTTTGATCTTAAAATGTACAGAGAGGACTGCTGTTAAACAGTTACACTTGAAAAATTAATACATTTACAAATCTGCTTATACTATAATTTTTAAAATTATTTACAAAATGTGCTTCCATGCCTGCAGAATGTTGGATACACTTTTTCACTTCTCTTTACCCAATACCCCACAGAATCAATAGCTTATTATTTTGCTATATAATTAACTAGATTTTGTTAATATAAAACATATTGGAAAAAATAAGAGATAGTCAAATGTAATCTCAAATATGACTTTGTGTTTTTTATAATTTCATTGAGCTATAGTTACAGCACATTAAATTTCACTTGTTGAAAATACAAGTTGGTACTGTTTTGACATATATATGCTTTTGTGAAACTGATACCACAATCAAAATAACAAATATTTCCATCACCCTGCAAAGGTTTCCTTATGCCACATCCTAGACCATCCCTTTTCAACTCCTGACTCTAAGAAACAAGTTTCTTGGTGTTGGTTTCTTTATTTAAACAGTTATACTGAGTTATAGTTCATAAACCCATCTCTAGTTATAAAGTGTATATTTCAAGAATTATTTGGTAAAATTCAGTAAGTTTATGGAGCTGTGCAATAATTACCATAACCTGTATTTAAGAACATTTCTGCTACCCTAAAAAAGTATTCTCATACCTATTTGTTGTCACTCTCAGCCTCAGAAAATTGCTGATTTGCATTGTTTCTATATAGATTTCCCTGTTCTAAAAATTCAACATAAATGAAATAATAATCTACACTGTTAATACTCTATATTATATATATACATATATAAGCATATATTAAGAGTGTGTGTTCAAATTTTTCTTTTTTTTGCTGATTAGTATTTAAGTATATAATTATATCGTGTTTATACTTTCACCAACGGATGATGACTTCAACATTTCCCTTTTAGGGGCTATAATAATAAAACTGATATGAATATTTGCACAGTCTTTGTGTATACATAAGATTTCACATATCCTAGGTTGTTACCTATCTAGCTGAATTTCTTGGTTGTATAGTAAATGAGTGTTTGACATTTTAATAAACTACTATTCTCCCAAGTACTTGATTTATTTCACATTTTCATCTGCAATATATGAGAGTTCCAGTTTCTCTAAATGCTCAACAATACTTACTAAATTTATTTAATGGTTATGATAACTTTTTTTGTAAATTCCTTAGAAGCATCTACATGAATGATCAGATTATATGCCAATAAAAACAATCTGCTTATTTTTCCTGTATTATTTATTATCGCATTAAATTGGCTAGAATGTCCAGAGTATTATTAAGAAGGAATGGTGAAAGCAGCCATCCTTAAGTTCCTGACTGCAAGGGTGAAGTATTGAAGTATTCAGTATTTCATCATTAAATACAACATGAGATGCAGGCTTTTTATAAATGCCTTTTATTAGGTTTAGGACTTTTTTTTTCTATTTGTTTTACATTATGAATAATATATTGCTAACTCCCTAGATTTTGTTGTCTTTCTTTAAAAAAAATAGTTGTTTTGAAGACAGTCGTAGAGCAGGTTGAACTCTTTGAAATTTGTTTTTAAGCATTGTTAGGGTCTGTCTTAAGTTTATAAGGTTAGTTTAATTTAACTAAAAAGCATGACCTTGCCAGATACTGTACTGAATGCTCAGGATTGAACCAACTTTCTCTACTGTAGCTAATTAGACCTTGAATATTTTCTAACATTTTGTATTTCTGAGCAATTTTATTTCATAGCATTCTAATAGTTCTGTACTTTGTCTTGCTGTTTCAACTTACGTGTGTGCTATTTAGCAACAGACTCAAGTGGACATCTATGCAGATTTCTAAACTTCTTATTTTGCAGAACTTCCTCCTCTACATAATCTTCCCTACAAATTCCAGTGTCTAAGACTTGTTGAACTATGAAGTCAGTCTTCTCAACTCAGCACAACTTGAATGTTCTGCTTGATTTTTTTCTTTCCCTATGGCAGGTTTCTGGAAGTGCTTCCAGGCAGAAAGTCAGGATAATAAGATGAATAATCTCTTTTGCTTCCATTCCCCACCTGTTGTCCAATATCTGCATATCACTGTTTCACATAATTTTTAAAAATATTATAGTTGTTTTCACTGGGAGGATAATGCCTTCACTAATTAAATCACAATGAATGAAAGCAAAAATTCTATTTTTTAATAAAATGTAAAATTTTGCTAAATGATTCCTCTATTTTCTTTAATTAAGTAGTTTTTATTTTTCTATTACAATTTTTAAAAGCTCATCAGAGAGGTTGGCCAATATCTTTGTGCAGACTACTATCTTAATTTAAAAAATCTTAATATTGTGCTAGAGTCAGTATAAAAATGTCTTTTGAGAAAAAGGCTACTATTCATGTTAATTGCAACAGAAGTTGGTTAACAAGACGTATCTGGGAAATTTCTGGAAAGTACCTGGAATTATGAAGTGCATTCTCTTCCATAGATCCTGGCATAGTCATTTTCAAATATCAGATAACAGTACAGAACTAGACACTAACATCCTAGGCATATGACAAACATGACACCATCCAATATGTGTGTAAAATAAACATTTGTATTTCAAAGAATAATATCATTGACCAATATTTTACAAATTCATTTAGATTCATAGGATGCAAGGGAAATTCAAAGTGGTTAGCTCTCTTCAACTATGCCTCTATAGCCAACTTACGCCTCTATGGCCCAGACAGAAAAACAAAACAAAACAAAACAAAAACCTGACTTGGCTTGCTCTGTTTCTGTCATTCAGCCACAGAAAGATTTTATCAATCCATTTGTCAGTTTCTGAATATCACTGCTTATAAGTCACAGGAGAGTTCTATAAATGGAAGTATTCTAACATATTTAAGAGATTAATCCTACAGAATAGAATGTTTTGACAGGACTCTGATCTCCCGCTGGCAAAGCTCCAGAGACATTTTCTTTCAAAGTGGCAAACCATTATCTTGTCTCAGTATTCTAGTACTAATGACAACTTTTTGTCATTTCAAATAATTTAAAAGTAAATATGGCAAAGAAAGGAGCACTCTGGGCTGGCCAACTAGATAACTGTAATCACCAGGAGGCAAGGTCAGGGAAAAGGAAGAGATTCTGTGCTTTTGTTTCAAAGACTCTTAATTTCTGCAATAGCTACAGACTACTCCCTCATAGAAGTGAAATTACTTTTTTCCAGACAGGAGGTTACTGGGTTCCAGATTCCATCACAATGTGTCTAATGAGAATGAGACATATCATAAGATATTTATGAAACATGGGGGCCTATGAGCCTGAATCATGTAACATTATTTCACTCACTGTTTAGGCCAGCATTCACATGGATATAAACTTGCAAATCCCATGGAAAAAACATGTTCAATTTTCTCATTTAAGGACATGGTTTGTTTTATGGTTTTTCTGTACTGGAAATCTTCCAAAATAACAAATTACATTAAATTCCACTGAGAACAGTGAATATGTGAATATCAGGGAAGCTTTTTTGAGAGTTCTCTTTCTACACTTCCTGCACCAACTCCCTATTGGTCTAGGTGTGACGTTTTGACACTTACAGTGCCAAAGATCAGTGACAGTACCTGCATACACAAATACATTCTTGTACTTGATTATAAGTGCTTTGGTCACTGGAGCTACACCTTCACTATTGTTTTATTCTAAATGCTTAGCAGAGTGTTTTGCAGACAGCTCAAAATATAAATATTTAGTTAGATTATTTCATCTCTAAAAAAGATCCTAACTTCTATCTGGTGAACAAGTTCTCATTGAATATTTCTAGCATACATTGCACTAGGTACCATGTGAAGATTTAAAAGGCAGCTAACAAGGTATTTTAAAGAGTCTCTAGAAAGGAGTGTGAGGACACCATTGACACTTGTTCAAAAACATTGTTAGAAAGTCTTGGAAGAGAGAAAGAAAAAGCTATTGTCATGAGCTAATCAAGAACAGCAAATCCCTGGTCAAAGGACTATTCTCCTGCTTTCTTGGATAGTATGTTTTTATCTGTATTATTATCTATCACTTTGCTTTTCATATATTTAGGGAATAAAAGAGTAAATACACAAGACATAATTAAACAATCACTATGCTATAAAACAGAACTTCATCATCTTTATTTTAATATCTGCTAAGATGAGTTTTCTTAATCTTTGTTGATTCTATTTGTAAAAACCAAACATCAGGCTTTGCTATTACTGAAAGATTATGAATATAATATAAAAGTTAAAATATATATATATTTTTAAAAGGTTAATAACATCTAATTTACAGTCATTAGTAAATAAATCCTAATAACTTTTAAATATTGCTTGAAATTATTATTTTGTTGATTTTGTAACATTACTGAAGTCCTAGAAGACTTGAAAATCTCCAATAGATTATTTAAATAACAAAAAGGGACAATTCAAACCACCCAAGTGAAATTTGAAAATTTGGGGGTGGAGAATCAAATGAAAAAACAGAGTCAAGTGTTTTCAGGAAAATGGTTTCTTAATATATAATTTTTTTCTTATATTAATAATGATAATAACCAATAATCCTCAAGTTCTAATCATGTAACAGGAATTATAAGTACTTCATAGGCTTTAATGAATGGAAGAGTCACAGCCTTATACAATAGGTTTTATTATTCTTCCTATTATAGCAATGAGCAAACTTATGCTCAGAAAGATTTATGTTTTTGCCTAACTTCACACACTTAATAAATGACAGAGCTTAGACATTAACTCAGTCTGTTTGAGTTTAATATCCATGGCCTTAACCCTGATGCAATCCTGCCTCATCAAAATT
The DNA here is from genome assembly GCF_048565385.1 of Saimiri boliviensis. NCBI lineage: Eukaryota > Metazoa > Chordata > Mammalia > Primates > Cebidae > Saimiri > Saimiri boliviensis. The sequence goes on along the minus strand of NC_133450.1, from coordinate 177,914,024 downwards.
TCTTTTTGGAAAAAAAGAGATCATTTTGAACTCAAAATCAAAACAAAAATATGTTAGTAAATTACACACTGTATAATACATGCATTCAACTTTCATGGAGCATTTAGGCACAGATAAAATTATTCTTAAAGCTAGAAGACCCTACACTTGCAAAAGATCATTGCTTTCCACTAATATTAAATTTTCATTTGATAAACTGGGAAAGTAAAAATTAAATATTATAAGTAATTCAAGGTAGTCAACTAGAAACTAGGTGTTTGATAGTTAAATCAGCCAAGTTTACTTTTTGCAAATAAGCACAACCATTTTCCTACCCTTTCCAGATAGAGGTCGCCTAACATTGCAAATCTACTTGGGTCTTGCAGAAAAATAAAAACTAATACTTTAATAGACTGGGCATGGTGGCTCACACCTGTAATGCCAGCACTTTGGGAGGTCTGGGTGGATGGATCATGAAGTCAGGAGTTTGAGACCAATTTGGCCAACATAGTTAAAGCCTGTCTCTATTAAAAATACACAAACTAGCTGGGTGTGGTGGTGTGCGCCTGTAATTCCAGCTACTTGGAAGGCTGGGGCAGGAGAATTACGTGATCCCAGAAGCAGAGTTTGCAGTGAGCGAAGATCATGCCATTGCACTCCAGCCTGGGCTACAGTGCGAGACTCTATGTCAAAATAATAATGATAATAATTTATCAAGCATGGCCAATATCAGTAAATATGAGTGCACCAAATAAAAGCTTTCATTCATTCATTCACCTATTCATTACAACACATTGATTACTAATGTTTCATTATTTGCTAAATCCTCCAGTATGCTTTAGGGAAAAGGGTAATGCTTGACATAAAAATTCTCAGTGAATGTTGAATGATTATAAAATGAATTTAAAAAAGGGTTTCTGCCTTTAAGAATATCGAAGCAAACATGTAAACTTATAACAGGAACACAATAGATTATATATGAATAAACAAAAATAAAAATGTTAGTGAATTTAAATAAAACTTGAATGTAAACACGTTGGAATCAATGAGAGGAGAGGTTAGTAAAAAGAGTATTAACACAGAAGTAGAAGTGGCTAATAAAAGAGTGTCATGCAATCAATAAAAAATTATAGAATGCACTTTTTTTTTTGCAAAAGCTAGAAGGCATAAACATTTGAGAAAAATAATCTCAATCTCCCTAGACGGCAGGATAACAATATAGACAGAAAATGAAATAATGTGATTTTTAATAAATGTTACCTTTAAAGGAATGATAAATATTTGGACTCACATGACTTAGAGTTCACTAAACAGAAATTTAAGTGGTAGCTGCACAGAAAGAGTGATCTTATGAATGAGTCAAGGAGATGGCTATTTGATGAAAAAGAGAAATCAATGACAAAAGCAAAGAGGGACAACCTATTAAGACTTATTAAATGAAATGTCGAGGATCTGGCAAGATGTCTGAATAGGAAGAGCAATCTGTAACTCACAACCATACCAATGCAAAAGGCAGGTCATTTCTGCATTTCTAACTGAGGTACCCAGTTCATCTCACTGGGACTGGTTAGCAGTGGGTGCAGCCCACAAAGGGCAAGCAGAAACAGAGTGGGGCGTCACATTACTGGAAAGTGCAAAGAGACAGAGTACCTCCATTCCCCAGCCAAGGGAAGCCATGGGAACTGTGTTATCTGACCTTGATACTACACTTTCCCAACGGTTTTTGCAATCTGCATAAAGATTTCCTCATGCCTATATCACCAGGGCCCTAGATTTCAAGCACAAAATTGGGAGGCTGTTTGGGAAGACACCCAGCTACCTGCAGGAGTTTATTTCATATCCTAGTGGCACCTGGAATCCCAGCAAGACAGAACCATCACTCTCCTGGAAAAGGGGCTGAAACTGAGTGGTCTCCCTCTGTGTGTCCCACTCCCATGGAGCCCAGCAAGCTAAGATCCACTGGCTTGATATTCTCACTGCTGGCAGAGCAGGCTGAAGTCAACCCAGGATGATGGCCCTTGGTAGGGGCAGGGGCAACCATAATTACTGAGGCTTTAGTAGGTGATTTCCCCTGACAGTGCTATGGAGGCTGGAGGCCATGAGGTTTAGACTGGGTGGAATTCACCATAGCATGGCAAAGCATCTGTGGCCAGACTGCCTCTTTAGTTTCCTCCTCACTGGGCAAGGCATCTCTGAAAGAAAGGTATCAGCCCCAGACAAGGGCCAATAGATAAAATTCCCATCTCCCTAGGACAGAGCACCTGGGGCAAGGGGCAGCTGTGGGCACAGCTTCAGCAGACTTAAGCTTTCCTGCCTGCAGGTTCTGAAGAGAGCAATTTATCCTGACAAAGGATTCTCCCAGCACAGCACACCAGCTCTGCTAATAAATAGACTGCCTCCTCAAGTGAGTCCCTTACCCCTGTGCTTTCTAACTGGGAGAGACCTCCAGACAGGAGTCAACAGACACCTCATACAGGAGAGATCCAGATAGCATCAGGCCAGTGCCCCTCTGGGATGAAGCGTCAGCAATCTTTGCTATTCTGCAGCTACCACTGGTAATACACAGTCAAACAGGGTCTGGAGTGGACCTCCAGCAAACTGCAGCAGACCTCCAGAAGAGGAGCCTCAGTGTGAGAAGAAAAACTAACAAAAAGAATGAAACAACCTCAATAAAAAGGACCCCCCACAAAAACCCCATCCATAGGTCATCAGCCTCAAAGATCAAAGGTAAAAAAATCCATCCAGATAGGAAAAACCAGTGCAAAAATGGTGAAGATTCCAAAAATCAGAATGCCTATTCTCCTCCAAATGATTGCAACTCCTCTCCAGCAAGGGTACAAAACTGTGTGGAGAATGAGACTGATGAATTGACAGAAGCAGGCTTCAGAAGGTGGGTAATAGAAACTTTTCTGAGCTAAAGGAGCATGTTCTAACCCAATGCAAGGAAGCCAAGAACCATGATAAAAGGTTACAGGAACTGCTAACTAGAATAACCAGTTTAGAGTGGAACATAAATGACTTTATGGAGCTGAAAAACACAGCACAAGAACTTCAGGAAGCACACACAAATATCAATATTCAAATCAATTTAAGTGGAAGAAAGGATATGAGATTGAAGATCAACTTAGTGAAATAAGGTGTGAAGACAAGATTAGAGAAAGAAGAATTAAAAGGAATGAACAAAGCTTATAAAAAATGTGGGACTTTGGGGGGAAATGGGGGAGGGATGGGGGTGGGGAGGTGGGAAGAGATAGCATGGGGAGAAATGATAGATACAGGTGAGGGGACAGAAGGCAGCAAACCACACTGCCATGTGTGTACCTATGCAACAATCTTGCATGTTCTTCATATGTACCCCAAAACCTAAAATGCAATTAAAAAGAAAAAAAAAAGTGTGGGACTAGGCCGGGCACGGTGGCTCAAGTCTGTAATCCCAGCACTTTGGGAGGCCGAGGTGGGTGGATCACAAGGTCAAGAGATCGAGACCATCCTGGTAAACATGGTGAAACCCCGTCTCTACTAAAAATACAAAATACTAGCTAGGCGTGGTGGCGCATGCCTGGAATCCCAGCTACTTAGGAGGCTGAGGCAGGTGAATTGCCTGAACCCAGGAGGCGGAGGTTGCAGTGAGCCAAGATCGCGCCATTGCACTCCAGCCTGGGTAACAAGAGCGAAACTCTGTCTCAAAGAAAAAAAAAAATGTGGAACTATGTAAAAAGAGCAAACCTACAACTGTTTGGTGTACTTGAAAGTGATGGGGAGAATGGAACTAAGTTGGAAAACACATCTCAGGATATTATCCAGGAGAACTTCACCAACCTAGCAATACAGGACAACATTCAAATTCAGAAAATACAGAGAACACCACTAAAATACTCCTTGAAAAGAGCAACCCTAAGACAATGGTCAGTTTCTCCAAAGTTGAAATGAAGGAAACAATATTAAGGTCAGCCAGAGAGAAAGGTCAGGTTACCCACAAACAGAAGCCCATCAGGCTAACAGCGGATCTCTCTGCAGAAACCCTACAAGCCAGAAGAGAGTGGAGGCCAATATTAAACATTATTAAAGAAAACAATTTTCAACCCAGAATTTCACAGAATAAAGTCAAGCTAAGATTCATAAGTGAGGGAGAAATAAAATCCTTTACAAACAAGCAAATGCTGAGGGATTTTGTCACCACAAGGCCTAGAGCTCCTGAAGGAAGCACTAAATATGTAAAGGAAAAACTGATACCAGCCACTGCAAAAACACAGCAAAATATAAAGACCAGTGACACTATGAAGAAACTGCTTAAACTAATGGGCAAAATAACCAGCTAGCATCATGATGACAGGATCAAATTTACACATAACTACATTAACCTGAAGTGTAAATAGCCTAAATGCCCCAATTAAAAGACACAGACTGGCAAATTGCATGAAGAGTTAAGAACCATTTGTGTGCTGTATTTAGGAGACATATCTCATGTCTAAAGACACACATAAACTCGAAAAAAAAAAAAAAAGGTGGAGAAATATTTACCAAGCAAATGGAAAGAAAGAAGTAGCAGGCATTGCAAACCTAGTCTGTGATAAAAACAAACTTTAAACCAACAAAGATCAAAAAAGACAAAGAAAGGCATTACATAATGGTAAAGGGATCAATGCAACAAGAAATGGCTAACTATCCTAAATATATATGCACCCAATGCAAGAGTACCCAGATTCATAAAACAACTTTTTAGAGACCCACAAAGGGACTCAGACTCCCACACAATAATAGTGGGAGACTTTAATACTCCACTGACAATATTAGACAGATTGAGCCAGAAAATTAATAAAGATATTCAGGACTTGAACTCAGCTCTGAACTAAGAGGATCTAACAGACATCTACATAACTCTCCAACCCAAATCAACAGAATATACATTCTTCTCAGCACTACATAGCACTTAATTTAAAATTGGCTACAAAATTGGAGGTAAAACACTCCTCAGCAAAAGCAAAAGAACAGAAATCACGAAAAACAGACTCTCAGACCACAGTGACATCAAATTAAAACTTAGGATTAAGAAACTCACTCAAAACCACACAACTGCATGGAAACTGAACAACCTGCTCCTGAATGACTATGGGTTAAATGATGAAAATAAGGCAGAAATAAAGAACCTCTTTGAAACCAATGAGAACAAAGAGACAGTGTACCAGAATCTATGGGACACAGCTAAAGCAATGTTAAGAGGAAAATTTATAGCATTATATGCCCACATCAGAAAGCTGGAAATATCTGAAATCAACACTCAAACGTCACAATTAAAAGAACTAGAGAAGCAAGAGCAAACAAATTCAAAAGCTAGCAGAAGACAAGAATAACTAAAATCAGAGCAGAACTGAAGGAGATGCAGACATGAAAAACCCTTAGCAATCAAGAAATCCAGGAGCTGTTTTCTTTAAAAAAAATAAAAAATAAATAAATAAAACTGTCAGCTAGACTAATAAAGAAAAAAAGAGAAGAATCAAGCAGACACAATAAAAAATGACAAAGGGGATATCACCACTATACACAAGGAAATACAAACTACCATTGGAGAACACTATAAATACCTCTATACAAATAACTAGAGCATCTAGAATAAATGGATACATTCCTAGACACATATACCCTCCCAAGACTAAAGCAGGAAGAAGTAGAATCGCTGAAGAGACAAATAACAAGTTACGAAATTGAGGCAGTAATTAACAGCTTAACAACCAAAAAAAAAAAAAAAAAAAAAAAAGCCCAACAGAAGAATTCACAGCTGAATTCTACCATAGTTACAAAGAGGAGCTGGTACCATTCTTTCTGAAACTATTCCAAACAATCGAAAAAGAAAGACACCTCTCTAACTCATTTTACGAGGTCAACATCATTCTGATATGAAAACCTGGCAGAAACAAAAACAAAACAAAAAAAAAAGAAGAAGAAAGAAAACTTCAGGCCAAAATCCTAGATGAACACTGATGTGAAAAATCCTAATTAAATACTGGAAAACTGAATCCAGCAACAGATCAAAAAGCTTATCCACCATGATCAAGTTGACTTCATCTCTGGGAAGCAAGCCTGGTTCCACATACACAAATAAATAAATAATTCATCAAGTAAACAGAACCAATGACAAAAAACACACAATTATTCAACAGGTGTAGAAATGGCATTCGATAAAATTCAACACCCCTTCATGCTAAAAATACTCAATAAACTAGATATTGATGGAACATATCTCAAAATCATAAGAGCTATTTGTGAAAAACCTACAGCCAATATCATACTGAATGGACAAAAGTTGGAAACATTCCCTTTGAAAACCAGCACAAAACCTGGAGGCATTCTCTCACCACTCTTATTCAACACAGTATTGGAAGTTCTGGCCAGGGCAATCAGGCAAGAGAAGGAAATTAAAGGTATTCAAATAGGAAGAGAGGAAGCCAAATTGTCTCTGTTTGCAGATGACATGAATGTATATTTAGAAAACCCCATCATCTCATCCCCAAAAAAACCTTAAGCTGATAAGCAACTTCAGCAAAGTCTCAGGATACAAAATGAATGTGCAAAAATCACTAGCATTCTCATACACCAACAATAGAAAAGCAGAGAAGCAACTCATGAGCAAATCCTATTCACAATTGCTGCAAAGAAATTAAAATACTTAGGAATACAACTTATAAGGGATGTGAAGGACCACTTCAAGAAGTACAAACCACTGCTCAAGAAAATAAGACAGGACACACACAAATGAAAAAATATTCCATGCTTATGGATAGGAAGAATAAATATTGTGAAAATGGCCATACGGCCCAAAGTAATTTATAGATTCATTGCTATCCACATCAGTAAGCTACCATTTACTTTCTTCACAGAATTTGGAAAAATTCCTTTAAATTTCATATGGAACCAAAAAGGGCCCATATAGCCAGCACAATCCTAAGCAAAAAGAACAAAGCTGGAAGCATCATACTACCTGACTTCAAGGCTACAGTACTATAAGGCTACAGTACCCAAAACAGCAACATATTGGTACCAAAACAGATATATAGACCAACGGAATAGAACAGAGGCCTCAGAAATAACACTACACATCTACAACCATCTGATCTTCAACCAATCTGACAAAAAGCAATGAGAAAAGATCCTATATTTTAAGTGGTGCTTGGAAAACTGGCTAGCCATATACAGGAAACAGAAACTGAACCCCTTCCTTATGAAAATTAAATCAAGATGAAGACTTAAATGTAAAACCTAAAACCATAAAAAGAAGAAAACAGAAGAAAACTTCCCTAGAAGAAAACTTAGGCAATACCATTCAGGACATAGGCACGGGCGAAGACTTCATGACTAAAACACCAAAAGCAACAGCCACAAAAGCCAAAATTGACAAATGGGATCCAATTAAACTAAAGAGCTTCTACACAGCAAAAGAAACTATCATCAGAGTGAAAACACAACCTACTGAATGGGAGAAAAATTTTGCTATCTATCCATTTGACAAAGATCTAATACCCAGAATCTACAAAAAATTTTAAACAAATTTACAAGAAAAAGATAACTCCGTCAAAAAGTGAGTAAAGGATATGAGCAGACACTTCCCTAAATAATTCATTTATGCAGCCTACAAACAAAAGGAAAAAAAAAGGTCATCATCACTGGTCATTAGAGAAATGCAAATCAAAACCACAATGAAATACCATCTCACACCAGTTAGAATGATGATTATTAAAAAGTCAGGAAACACATGCTGGCGAGCATGTGGAAAAATAGGAATGCTTTTACACTGGTGGTGAAAATGTAAATTAGTTCAACCATTGTGGAAGACAGTATGGTGATTCCTCAAGGATCTAGGACCAGAAATACCATTTGACACAGCAATGTCATTACTGGGTATCTACTCAAAGGATTATAAATCATTCTGCCATAAAGATATATGCACACATATGTTTACTGAAGCACTATTTACAAGAGCAAAGACTTGGAGCCAACCCAAATGCCTAACAATGATAGACTAGATAAATGTGGCACATATACACCATGGAATACTATGCAGTCATGAAAAAATAATGAGTTCATGCCCTTTGCAGGGGCATGGGTGAAGCTGGAAATGATCATTCCCAAGAAACTAACACAGGAAAAGAAAAACCAAACACTGCATGTTCTCAGTCATAAATGAGAGTTGAACAGTGAGATCACACTGACACAGGGAGAACATCACACACTGGGGCCTGTTGCTGGATGGGGGCAAAAGAGAAAAATATTAAGAGTAATACCTAATTCATTCAGGGTTTAAAATCCAGATGATGGATTGATAGGTTCAGCAAACACCATGTCACATGTATTCCTATGTGACAAACCCTGCATGCTCTGCACATGTATCCCAGAACTTAAAGTAAAATTTTAAAAATTTAAACTAAATAAATGAAAAGTCAAAATTACATCCAAACATTTATCTTGTTTAATTGGGATCTGGACCTGTTAATAACCTTGCCACACAACTATGTACCTCTGTGTAAATATAATGATATCATGAATTTGTGAATATTTAATTTAGACTTTGTGTTAAAATCCAAAACTACTTTTTATGTCTCAGATTGTTTCACTTTGGGCCGTAGGAGTGCTTTTAATTTTATCTTGTGTTCATTTAACAATGGGGAGGAGGGAAAATGGTTTTTTGAAAGTTATATTGTAGGATTTCTTTTGATTAGATAACATTTCTTTGTTTCTCTCGCTCTCTCTCTTTCTCTGTGTGTGTGTGTGTGTGTGTGTGTGTGCCTTAGATCATTCAGGACACTATAACAAATATGTTAATCTGGGTAATTTATAGACCACAGAAATGTACTGCTTATAGTTCTGGAGGCTGGGAAATCCAAGATCAAGATGCTGACATATTCAGCATCTAGTATGAACTTGCTCTCTGCTTCAAAGAAACACCTTGAAGCTGTTTCTTTACCCTCTGGAAGGAGAAAACAGCTCATTTGCACCTCTTTTATAAGATTACTAATTCCACTCCTGGGGGCTCTGCCTTCATGACTTACTCATTCACGGAAGGCCCACCTCTTAATAGCAGCACATCAGCAATTAAGATTCAACATAAATTTTGAGAGGACACACTCAAATCATAACAGTGTGTGTTTTGTTAGCATTTTATTGCTTTCTGTTGTACAAGAGCCTTCAAGATTATCTTTTATATTTTCTGCTGCAATCCTAGAATAGACAATGAACTCTAGTTTCTATTACTGGAGAATAATATAAGAAACTAAGATGTAGGTACTAGGTTTGCTCATTGCTATGAGATCTCATTGAATCTAGAAATTCTGAGCTGAAGGTACAAGGAAATGCATGTGCAAATACTAGCCTATATACTTACACCAGTCTGTAACAGGTATCTATAACACATCTGTAAATATTTGTGTAAGTCTGTATTTATGTCTAGCTAAACATGAATTTTTACGGATGTCTCTGTATCTAAAACATTACTCTTTGGATCACCCTTGCCTCATTCCCTTGATTAGATATATGATCTAACACTTCAGCAGGAAACTTGGTTCCCATCATCAAACATAAATTTATTTAATTATTCATTCTAGTATATGAATAAAAGCATTGGAATTGTTGAAGCCTAACCCTGTGAAAAACAACATAATAAATTAGAGTGCAGTGCCTATGTTTAGTTTGCTTTGCGTTTAGTCTTGTAGACTCAATTCATTTTCAAATTTAGTTGCTAGAAACCTGCTCCCCCAACCTCCTTAAGTGAAGTTGGTTCATACATTTATAATGCAGTTAGATTATCTTGTCATAGTCTACATTTCATCATCACATTTCACACCCTCTTAAGCTGTTTCCTTTTTATAAATAAACAATATACCATTATATGGATATACTATAGTATGTTTATCAGTTCTTCTATTGAAGGAAATTTTGGGTGCTTCCAGTTTTAGATGATTATGAATAAAGTTGCTGTAAACTTTCACATGCAGATTTGTATCTGGAAATAAATCATCCAATTAGTTGAGTAAATACCTAGAAGTACAGTTGCAGGGTCATATGGTAAAACTATATATATCTTTGTAAAAATCTGCCAAATTGTCTTGCAAGTAGCAGTATTATTTTGCATCCCTACCAGCAATGAATGAATGTTATTGCTGCTTGATATGTCTCCCAGAAAATGACATTAACATTTCTTGCCATTCTCAAAGTAATGTTGTCTCATTTTTGTTTCAACTAGTTTATAATAACAAATGACCCTGAATATCTTCTTATATGCTTATTTGCCATCTTTATATATATTTTTGGTGAGGTATCTGTTAAAAATGTATCCATATTTGATTGAGCTGGGTTCTTTCTTAGGAAGTGTTTAAAAGTTGTAAGTTTTTTTCACTTTTTCAAAAATTTTAGATACAAAGCTTTTACCAGATATGTGTTTCATAAATATTCTTTTCCAGTGTGTGGTTTGTTATTTCATTCTCTTTGTATTCTTTTTAACAGAAAAGTTTTAAATTTAATGAACTCCCACACTTATTTTTTTCATGGATTGTGTTTTTGATGTTGTATATAAAACTCATTATCAAAGCCAAATATGGTACATATTTTTCCTATGTTTTCCTTAAAGAAGTTTTATGTCTTTGCATTTTACTTTTAGATCTATGATTCATTTGAGGATCTAAGGTTTGTATCCAGGTTTGTTTTTTTACATGTGGTCAATCTGTTTTTTCCAACATGTGGAAAAGTTTATTCCTTCTCCACTGAATTGCTATTGCTCCTTTATTAGATTACCTCATGATATTTGTGAAAATCTACTTCTGGGCTCTCTTTTGTATTCCATTCATGTATATGTATATGTCTGCATTCTTTTGATAAAGTCATGTCATATTTATTACTGTGACTTTATATTAAGTTTTGAAATCGGATAGTCTGAATTCTCCAGCTTTATTTTTCAGTGTCATGTTGGCTATTCTAGGGAGTTTGCCTTTTCATATAAATGTTAGAATTAAGTTGTCAATATCTACAATACAGCTTGCTAGAGGTTAACTGGGTTTGTATTTAAACTATAAATCACATTGAGAAGATTTAACAGCTTAATATTGAGTTCTGAATTCCATGAACAGGGAATATCTTTCTATTTATTTGAATTACATTGATTTTCGTAATCAGCTTTGTAGTTTTACACACTTAGATTCTTTATATATTTTGTTAAATTTATACCTATTTATTTTTTAGGTGCCATTGTAAAAGGCATTTTTTAAATTCCAAGCTTCAGTAGTTCATAGGAAAGCAAATGACTTTTGTCAGGTTTATTGATTGTCTTCATTGTTTACTTATTTTTAGTTTAACTGATTTTTACTTTATAGTTTTTTTTTTCTCCTTGTTTTGAGATTAAACTACTCTTCTATTTCAAGTATCTCATGGTGGAAATTTAGGTTATTGATACTAGGTTTTTTCTTTTCTTTTTTCTTTTTTCTTTTTTCTTTTTTTTTTGCATGGCTGAGGAAGGGAGACATAGAGTGAGGAAAAGGAGAAAGATGAAGGAGGAGATAGAGCTTCTTTTATATATACCCATCTAATGCTGTAAATTTCCCTTTAAATTTAGTGTTGCTTTTGGTGCTTTCCACAAATACTAATTTTCATGTTGTCTTAAATAGTTTTCATTTTCTCTTGAGATGTTTCCCTTTATCCATGTATTATTTAGAACTATGTTGTTCATTTTCAAATATTTGGGAGATTTTTAGCTTTCTTTCCTTTATGTATTTCTAATTTACGCCAATTTTGATCCTAGAGCATACTTTCTATCATCTTTTTCTTTTAATTTGTTAATATGTCCTCTGTGGTACATAATGTGCTTGGTCTTGGTGAATATTTCATGTGAGCTTGAGAAGAATATGTGTTCTGCTGTTTTATAATGCCTATTCTATAAATGTAAATTAAGTTCAGTAGATTGATTCTACTATTCAGCCCATTTACATCCTTCTTGAGTTTCTGACTGCTTGATCTTTTAATTGCTAGAAGCAGGTTATTAAGTTCTTCAAGTAAAAAATGAATTCATTTATTTTGCCTTAAAGTTTTCTCAAGTTCTATGTCATTTTTAAGGTGATGTTCTTAGGCAAATGCATGTTGAGGATTGTTACGCCTTCTTGAAGAATTAAACTTTTCTTCATTATAAAAGCCTCTGTTTATTCCTGATAATTGTCTTTGTCCTGAGTTTAGTCTGAAATTAATATAGTTATACTAGCTTTCTTCTCATTGGTGAAATACAGTGGTGTTCACAGTCTATATTTCTCTGTCTCTTTATTTTAACCTATTTTTTATATTTAGAGTGGGTTTTTTTTTGTATACAGGATATTTGTAGGTGGTGGTGTTTATCTTCTGTATCTTTGTCTTTAATTCATGTATTTAACACATTTATACTAATTATAGATACAGTTGAAATAATATGTACTGTGTTTTAAAAAATTATATGTTTGTTGTATTTATCCTTTTATATCCTGGCTTTTCTGAATTCTCTTTTTTTATTGAGTAGTTCATGATTTCATTTTATAAGTCTCTCTTAGAATATCAATAGCACTTTTAAAAAAATAGTGTTTTCCCTAGAGTTTACAAAACAATTTAACTTCACTTACAAATTGCACAATAGTATATTATGAGCATTATCCATACATTATTAAAGAGTATTTTCAGTTCTACCTATTTATTCCTCCCCCAATACTCTTCCTTTTTTGTGTAGATACATGTTTCGGACCTATATAATTCTACTTTTGCCTGAAGAAGTCTATCATTTCTTTTGATGCAGTTCTCCTGATGATGAACTCTCTCAGTTTTTGTTTGTATAAGAAAAAAATTTCATTTCTCCTTTACTTTTGAAGGATAACTTCTCTGTATACGGAATTCAGTATGTTTTTTAAAAAATATTTTTCTTTCAACACTTCAAATATTTTATTTCACCCTTACTGGTTGCTTGGTTTTGACAAAAAGTCCACAGTAATTCTTATTCTTTTTGTTCTATAGCAAGGTGCTTTTTTCTCTGGCTTCTCTTAAGATTTTCTCTTTGATTTTGGTTTTCTTCAGTTTGAATATGATATACATAGGTTTAGATATGTTGATATTTATCCTGCTTTGTGTTCTGTGAGCTTTCTGAATTTGTAGTTAGATGTCTGTCATTAATTTTGGAAAATTCTTGTTCATTATTGTTTTTACTTGAAGTATTTTTCTTCTCTTTTTGCTGTTTCTGCTCTTGCTATTTTTCTAGTTATACATGTATTGTACCTTTGGAAATTATTGCAAAGTTCTTGAACATTTTGTTTATAAAATTCTTTTTTTAAAATTTGCACTTAAGTTTAGAAAGTTTCTGTTCAGAAAACCAAATACCACATGTTCTCACTCTTAAGTGGGTGTTGAACAATGAGAACACATGGACACAGGGAGGAGAACATCACACACTGGGGTCTGCTGGGGGTAAGGGGTCTAGGCGAGGGATAGCAGAGGGTAGGGAGATTGGGGAGGGTTAACATTACGAGAAATACCTAATGTAGGTGACGGGGGATGGAGGCAGCAAACCACCATGGCATGTGTACACCTATATAACAATCCTGCAAGATCTGCATATGTACCCTAGAACTTAAAATTAAAAAAAAAAAAAAAAAAAAAAGAAAGAAAGTTTCTGTTCATCTCTTTGAAGCTAACTAACTGAGTTTTGTTTGCCATGGCTAGTCTGCTGATGAACCAATCAGAAAAAGGTTTTATTTTCTTTACATTATTTTTAGCATTTCCTTTTGAGTATTTATAAGGGTTTTTCTCTCTCAGCTTATATTACTCATCTCTTCTATCACATTATCTACTTATAAAATTTTCCTTTGAGCCTTTAACATACTAATCATAATTACTTTAAATCTCTGGTAATCCAATATATTTGATTTGGTTTATGATTCTTTGTCTCTTCAGAATGTATTCTATTTTTATTTTTATAAAATAAAAATGATTTTGCCTTTTAACATGCCTCATAAATTTTTTCTGAAAGCCTGGTAGTTTTTACTGAGTAAATAGGTGTTAGTGTGAACACTTATGTTAACCTGGCTAAGAGGTCAGCTATGTTTATTGTTTTCTGTTGCTATAGGTGTCAAAGGTTTCAAATTTCTTAAACATCATTTTGGTCTCCACTCTTAACTTTGTGCTTTCCTAAAATACTACACTTCAAAGAGAATCCCTGTCTAACAGCTATTTCTTTTATAATCTGTTGTTACTATACTTAATCCCTGTTGGTATAATGGTAAATTGTGACTGACAAAAAGATTTCTATGATATTATGATTAAATCTCAGTCTTTTAGTGGGCCTGTGTCTCAAAGCTGTGCCCTAAACAAACATTCTCCAGTGGTATAATTTTTTGTTTGCCCTAGGTGAGACAAAATAATGAGTCTAGAGTGAGAGGAATCCACCCTCCTCACATTCTATGACATAATGCTCTGTGCAAATATTTTACCGTAAGGAATTAGAGCTATGCATTTTCTGCTTATCTCTATTTCTATGCCTGGGCAAAATCTCCGAACTACTAGGCTGGTTCTAGGAACAATAACATTGTGCACTTCTTTGTAAGTGGCATTTACACTTTAGAACCAAGCTCTTGATGAATTTAAAGGGTAACAAACCCAGATCTCTCTGCTTTTCTGGTATAGAACTCCCACTCTTTGAGCCCAGCCAAGGCCATCAGACCCCAATATATTCGGCATCCCATGCCCAAGGTATAGCCTCTATCTTACAAATGGCAATAGGGTAGAAGAAGAGAGCCCCCACCTCCTGGCTTTACTAATCTAGAACTTAGCCTCAGCAGCATTTGGGGGAAAGACAAGAAATGCTGACATCTTGCTTATATCAGGAAATGTTCCTCTTACTTGGACGGGGGAAAAAGTAATCTTGTGCCTTGGGTGTACTACTACGGAGTGGACTTTCTGTTCTGCTGAGCTAAGGCAAAGGGAGCGTATGGATACTGGGTTCAGATACCACTGGGTTTCTCTCATCTTAAAAATGTTTAGAAGTTGTTTTTTTTTTTTCATCATTAACTATATGTCTATAGAGACACTTCAAGATACCTTAAATGACTTATATTTTAAATATGTTTCAGCAGTTTCATTGGGAGGGGTTTCAGAGAGGTCCTCATACACACATAACCAGAAGTAGGACTTCCTACAGAAGATTTCTACTTTAATCATTCAACTTCTGAATTATCAGAAATAAGACAAGTCAGTACTCCACAGCAAAATGCATCAGTTTTGCTTTCAAACAATGTGTAGCATACCAGGATTCATAATCTAGCAGAAATTACATCATTTTTGAGACATTTACTTTATGTGTTTAGTTTTGAGAAATTTAGCAAACGTCGTTAACTTCATTGTATCTAATACTTTCAGGGGCAGTTGTAAATGCTAGTAAAAATAGACAAAGGATGATGATAAAAATGAAACAATATAATTAAAAAGTGAAAGAAGTGAGAGGTCAGTGCCTTTGGCATATTGGCATGTATAATTTACTCAGTATAAGCAACCTCTTTGAAGAACAAATTATTCATCATACCATATGTAAAATGCTGTGGTGTTATATGACTGCATAATTGTAATTTATCAAAGAAAAAGTAAAGGCAATGTTGCACTTTCAGTAACATGTAATGAAGGCAGCTTATTTCAATTTTGTTATTGAAAAGCTTTATATTATGGCTAGAAAATCAACATCAATGTTGCTTTGTCTGAAGTTAATTCAAGAGAAAGCCAGCAAGTTGTTGAAGAATATTAAAGTCCAAGTATAGTAAGAGGGCCTCTGATAAAATGTTAATAGCCAGGAACAGATAGGAAAGAATTAGGTTTTCATAATTTGAAAGTGTGTTTAATTGTGCACAGCAGTGTGCCCACAGAATGTGAATGCTGATAGAGAAGTTTTATGGGATTATCAAGAAAAATATAAACTGATTTACCAAGGGATTTTTAATTAAAGTTGTATTTTATTTAGAAAATTGAAAACATTCCTTACAAATTATGGTTGCTAGGAAGAAGAGGATGCCTAGATTTAAAGGTTTAAGAAATGACACACAATCCTATTTGTTGTATATGAATCCCTATAACCTGGAATGGCTGAAACCATGCTCTACCAATTAGATATAGGAATAACTCTTTGGAAATTAGTGTATTAGAAGAGACTTACCTCAGATTTATTAAGAGTAATAGGGAAAATGAAGTGAGTAAATCACTTATCGCAATGTCTAGATAAATAATAGACCTCTTTCTCATTCTCTCAGCAGTCTAAGATCACTGGATGCTTTGGTTTCAAATGGAGCTATCTAGGATTAGGCTCCTCAGAAAACACTCTGAAGCTATGAGCTTTTCATGTAGAAATGTCACTGGGGAGTGTTTTTCTAGTAAATTGTTTTACTGGAATGAGGGGAGCAGGACTTGTCAGAGAGAGATTTTTAATTATAATTTGGTAGCAATAGAGACTTCCTCTGATTCCAGGGGAAGTTCTTGTGGGTACCTGAGGAATGAATGCTTCCATTCTGAAGGGAAAAATCTGAGGAATGACCACATAACTTTAATTTTAATTCTGGTAAGGACAGTAAACATGATACCCACCCTCTTAACAAATCTTAAGGTGTACCATGCATTACTATACACTGTATGTACAATGTTGTGCATTGTACACTGTATGTACAATGTTGTGCATTGTACATACAGTCTATAATATGTATAATAAGCAGATTTGAAGGGATTATTCATCTTGCTTGGCAGAACTTTATGCTCATTGGTTGGTAACTATTTATTTTTCCCCAAATCTCAGTCTCCCCATCATTGACCCTATAGCTAACATTCCACTCTTGATTCTATCAATTTG
The DNA here is from genome assembly GCF_048565385.1 of Saimiri boliviensis. NCBI lineage: Eukaryota > Metazoa > Chordata > Mammalia > Primates > Cebidae > Saimiri > Saimiri boliviensis. The sequence goes on along the minus strand of NC_133450.1, from coordinate 177,897,178 downwards.
ACTATTTTAGATATTTTATATAAGCAGAATCATGCATTATCTTTCTAATTACTGGCCAATTTAACTTAGCACAATGTCCTCAAGGTTCATGTATGCTGTCACATATTGCAGATATCCCTTCTTTTTTAAAAACTGAATAGTAGTTCCTTGTATGTTTATCCCACATTTTATTTTATTCATTCCTCTGTTGATGGACATTTAGGTTGTTTCCACATCATGGCTAGTGTGCATAATGCTGCAATGACATGGGAGTGAATGTATCTCTTGAATATCTTATTTCAATTTTTTATTTTTTGAGGCAGAGTTTCACTCTTGTTGCCCAGGCTAAAGTGCAATGGTGCAATCTCGGCTCACAGCAACCTCCGCCTTCTGGGTTCAAGCAATTCTACTGCCTCCGCTTCCCAAGTAGCTGGGATTACAGGCATGCACCATCAAACCTGACTAATTTTATATTTTTAGTAAAGGTGGGGTTTCTCCATGTTGGTCAGGCTGGTGTCGCACTCCTGACCTCAGGTGATCCAACCACCTTGGCCTCCCAATGTGCTGGGATTACAGGCATGAGCCACCATGGCTGGCCCAATTCTGTTGGATATATACCTAACAGTAGAACTGTCACATCATATGATAGTTCTATTTTTAACTCTTCAAGGAACCTCCCTTCTGTCTATAGCAGCTATACCATTTTTCATTCTCACCCAATACTATGTAAGAGTTGCAATTTTTCCACATTCTCACTAATGCTCGTGTTTTATTTTTAAAAATAGCTATCCTGACAGGTGTGAAGTGATATCTCATTTAGATTTTGACTTGCATTTCCCTGATAATTACCGTTAAGCTGTTTTTCACATGCAGGTTGATCATTTGCATACCTTCTTTGGAGGAATATCTATTGAAATCCTTAGCCCATTTTAAATTATATTAATGTTATTTTAAAAATATGGAGTTGTAGGAGGTATATATTTTGGAAATTTACCTCTTATTTATCAGATGTTTGGTTATCAAGTAATTTTCCCATTATTCATGTTGTCTATTCACATCGTTATATTCTTTGCCACACAGATACTTTGGGCATGATATAGTCCTTTGTTTATTTTTGTTTTTATTGCCCATATTTTTGTTATCATGTGAATAAAATAACTGCCAAGACTAATGTCATGAAGCATGTACCTTATATTCTCTTGTAAGTATGTTACAGTTTGAGATTTTAACATCTATTTGTTTTCAGTCCATTTTGAGTGGACTTGTATATGAAGATGAGGTTCCAAGTTAATTCTTTTGCATATTGGTATCTAATTTGCCCATACCATTTGTTGAATTATTTATCTATTGTATAATATTGATAACCTTATTGAAAATAACTTGACCATATATATGTGGGTTTCCTTCTGGGTTCACTAATCTGTTTCACTGGCCCTTATATCTGTCCTTATGTATTTTGATTACTGTAGTTTTATAATATATTTTTAAATGAAAATGTAATACTCTCAGCTTTGTTATTCTTTATCAAGATTGATCTGGCTATCTGTGGTCTTTTGCAGTTACATGTGAATTCTAGAATTGTTTTTTCTATTTCTGTAAAATTTTCCAGGAAAAAGGCAAGGATGCTCACTCTCACCAGTTCTATTCAACACAGTGCTGGAACTCCTAATCAGAGCCATAGAGCAAGATACAGAAATAAATAGCATCTAAATCAGAAAGTAAGAAATAAAATTATCTCTTTATGCAGGCATCATGCTCCTAGATGTAGAAACCACCAAAAAACTGTTAGAACAAATAAATGAATTCAGTTAAGTTGCAGGACACAAAATTATCATACAGATATCAGTTGCATTTCTTAACCAACAATGAACTTCTGAAAAGAAAATTAGAAAACCAATATCATTTGCAATAATACCAAAAAGAGTAAAATATCTAGGAATAAAATTAGCTAAGGAGGTAAAAGACTTGTACACTAAAAGCTACAAAGTATTGATGAAATTGAAGTAGAAACAAATAAATTGAAATGCATTCTGTGTTCCTGGATTCAAAATTTTAGTATTGTTGAAATGACCATACTACTCAAAGGAAGCTATAGATTTAATGAAATCTCTATCAAAATTCCATGGATTATACACACCACTGATGGAATATATTTGCAGAAGACTCACATAATGCAATCATAATGAAATGGTTATTAACTTTAACAGGTCTAATGTGTATGAGACGGTTTATGAAGAGGTGAATCTTCAGTTAATTTTGAAGATAGGTGGTGTTGATATAACAAAAAAAGAAGTGGAAGGGCATTTAAAAAGTCAGAGTATGTTTTCAAAGCCCTCCAAATATATGTCATCACCAATTCATTCCAAAGACTTCAAATTTCTAAACAAAGAGAATTCTGTCTCATTGCAGTGGGCATGTATACTGACAATGGCTTGGAGAAGATTTATAGATATATCTTGATAAATTAAGCAGAAAGGTTATTTCTACTTTACCTGAAAATCCCACGTGATATTCTTACTTAATATTTACTTTGTAATTGTTCAATACTCTAAATTTATGTGGGCAAATTCATATAATAACATGTCTGAAAATTTAGAATGTCTGTGTATCTCTTCTTAAAAGAGAATAATATGTTTGAATTTCACCTGGAATTTTATGTTGAGAATTCCATAAATTAATTCACATTAAAATAAATTTGCTGACATCACTTATTAATATCCATGACTAGAATAGACATATAATATTATAAAAAGAAAACATTAAAAAATATGTTCTGACATTTGAACCTGATGACAAACCACTTAAATTTATGTAGGCACTATCCAAGCATCATTTCATTTAATATTCCTTCAAACACTTCAATATTTTTCTCTGCATTTATGCATTTTTTCATGGTCTTCACTTTCTGCTAATAACTTCAAATTTCTCAACAAAGATATTATAGAAAACTTTCATTTGAGAAGTTCAATTTTCCTTCCCACTGTAGGGAAAAAAAAGTTAGCTCTTGGGCTCAGTGATAAGAGGCATAAGCAATAGTGCCTCACTAAAACAGTGAAGAATGTGTCCCATTTACCCATCTATAGTCATTTATTTATTTTTTTCCTTTAAATGATTTGAACATTCACTGTATGCAGGTACCCATGAAACTAAATAACGTAGAGACCTGTGCAGGAGGGTGAAAATATTAAAGCCAATTTTCACCAGGTGACATTGTCTTTCTCCCTGAGAGTATGGAGTCCTTTGAGCCCATCTTACCATCTTACTTTTCTTTCATTCCTGTTCACTTTATGCATAATCTTCAAACATAAATTCCTGCATACACAACAACTGGTCTTCATTTTTCTTGTTCCCAATTTATCTTCCTGCCTATTCATTATTCTATTTTTACCCTTCTGTTTCCTCTGCTGAGATTGTTATAATGGTGGAGCAACTGCTATGTACCCTGAACATTCAAAATAAACAGTCCCTAGAGATCTTCATCGTAGGTAACATGTTTTCTTCATTGACAATCCAAGGCTCTGGAAGCCCTTATATAAAATATTTGTATTATTTTCTTTTATTTGTTCACCTACTCTTTATGAAATTTTGAGACACTCCCTTTACTAGCATCCTCTAAAGTTATGTATGAGTGTGTGAATGTGTATTTATTTATGGCTGATGATATTCACTTATTTTCTGGTTACTACACACAACCAACTTATTAGATAACTTTACTTTTGAATCAGTTATCTTAACCTCCCCCCCAAAATCCCTTTTCCCTACTCCCTTATTTACCATTTTAATCTACATTAAACTCATATTCACTTAATACCTTGTTGTCTTTAAATAATTTTGATCCTTATACATCACATGGTCTTCTATTTCATTATGGGCAGACCTTAAATCTCAAGGACACTAATCTAAAACTGATGTACTAGAAATGGCCAAACAGCAAGACAGGCTAGTTAAGAAGCAATTACACTTAATCAAGTAAGAGGTAATGTAATCCTGGACTATTACATTCACATTGCTTTTAGTGAAGAGATTCTAGTGGATAGACTTGAAAGAGAAAGGCACTGAGAGTGAACAGAGGGAAGACATAGAAGTTGAGCTGAAAGGGGAAGAAGTTGAGAACTCTGCACAAGATTACCATGCACAGGAATTCCTTTATGACCCCCATAATTTTGGGAAAATGGGTTAGTTGAACTAGCAAGGAGCAACCTGCTCTTGCCACAAGTCTCTGGAACCCTGGCAGAGGGAGACCTCTAGGCCACCACAGACAGAAAGAGTTGATTAGAGGAGTGGTAGGGACATTACTCCTGTCAGTGTGGATCCCAGAGTGTTCGGTTAAGGAATGTCTATAGTGAAGCATGGCCAGGGACACCTATCCTCCTAGGCTCTACTTGCTTCCATATGTGACTTTACCTCTAGGTGAACAGTCCAACCTGAACTCTGCAGGTGGTCTTGCCCATCACACTGGTTTGGCCATCTGACCTGAGCTCCCATTGGCCTAATGACCTCTCCTAGGACTCCTTTCCAGTACAGCCTCAGGTATCCTAGGGGTTCACATCATAGTTGCCTCTGGCTGACCATGCCTGAATGGCAGACAGCTCCAGCATAACAGCCGCCAGGGACAGGTACAAGCCCACTTGCTCTGTTCCCCTACTGCAGTTTCCCCCCAGGCCCATGGCCATTGCTCATATCACTTTGAGAGTGAGTATGCATGCAGATGGTTATTGCTTTTCTTGCTTCACCAGTGTACATGTGGGTGGGCACTCTGTCATGCCACTGCTGCTGGACTTGGATATGTACCTTCCCACCCCCAGCACACATCATAAAGCCATTGTAGTAGGAGGCTTGGCTAGCAAAGAGCCTGCCAACCCTAACTCACCAGCCTCCAGCCCCTGAGCCAGCACTACTGCTGGAGTGAAACTAGGCATAGAGAACAGTGGACCTTCCCCCATACAGAGCAGAGGGCACACACCGACCTGCACCCACCAGCACCCACCCCGTGCTAACACAACTACCAACGTGACCACACACATAGTCACCAGCAAAGGGCTCTTGCCCCCCACCCCAACACCCAAGCTGTGTGGTTTCCATTGCTGTGACTGCCTGCATGGAGGCCGGCACCTGTTAGTACCCTGCTGCAGCTGAGCGCATGCACTCTCTGTGCTGCTGCTGCCTTTGGTCCCAGAGCACCTCCACTCCCTCGGCATAGTGGATTCCTGACCTCAAGGAGACATAGAACAAAATCCAGCTGGGTACTAGTCCCACAGTGTTAGAGCACACAGTCCAGGAGTTAGGAGCTGAAACTTGGCCCTCTAAAATCTTCCAGAAATGAAGCCAGTTGACTAAACCCACCTTATACCACAATCAAACCCTCCAGATCATCAAACAGAATTAAAAAAAAAAAAAAAAAAAAAAAAAAAAAAAAAAAAAACATCCAAAGGACACCAACTTCAACGACTGAAGAAACATCAGCCCACAAATATGAGAAAGAACCAATGCAAGATCACTGACAACTCTAAAAGCCAGCATGGCTTCTTTCCTCCAGATGACTGTACTAGCTCTCCAGCAAGGGCTCTGAAGCAGGCTGAGATGGCTGAAATAACAGAAATGGAATTCAAATATGGATAGGAATGAAGATCATTAAAATGGAAGAGTATGTTGAAACCCAATCCAAGGAAGCTAAGAATCACAATAAAATCATACAGAAGCTAACAGAAAAACTAGCCAGTATAGAAAATAATATAACACACCTGATTAGAGCTGAAAAGCACACAAGACGTTCATAATGCAATCACAAGTATTACAGACCAAACTGAGGAAAGAGTCTCAGAACTTGAAGGCTAGTTTTGTGATATAAGACAATCAGACAAGAATAAAAAAAAAGGAATAAAAGGGAACAAACAAAACTTCTGAGGCATATTGGATTATGTAAAGAAACTAAATCCATGACTCAGTGGTGTCCCTGAAAGAGATGGGGAGAAGAAATTAATATGGAGAATATGTTTTAAGATATTATCCATGAGAATTTCCCCAACCTATAGGGAGGCCATTATCAAATTCAGGAAATGCTGAGAACCCCAGTAAGATAATTCATAAGAATATCATCCCAAAGACACATAATTATCAGTTTCTCCAAGGACAAAATGAAATAAAGAAATGTTAAAGGCAGCTTGAAAGAAAGGTTAGGTCACCTACAAAGGGAAGCTCATCAGACTAACAACAGACCTCTGAGCAGAAACCCTACAAGCCAGAATAAATTCAACATCATTAAAGAAAAAAAATTTCAACCAAGAATTTCATATCTGGTCAGACTAAGCTTCATAAGTGAAGGAGAAATAAGATCCTTTTCAGACAAGCAAACACTGAGAGAATTCATTACAAATAAACCTGCCATAAAAGAGCTCCTGAACAAAGCCCTAAACATGGAAAGGAAAGACCATTACCAGCCACTACGACACACCACCAAAGGACACAGATCAGTAACACTATAAAGAAACCATACAAACAAGCTAACATCATGATGACAGGATCAAACTGATGTGTGTGGACACATCAATATTAACCCCGAATGGAAATGGGCTAAATGCCCCAATTAAAAGGTACAGAGTGGCAATCTGGATAAAGAAACAAGGCTCACTGGTATGCTATCTTCAAAGACACATCTTATATACAATGACACACACCATTTTAAAATAAAAGGATGGAGATAACCAAGCAGAGCAGGAAAAAGGAAAGTTGTATTCCTAATTTTAGACAAAATAGAATTTAAATAAAAAAAGATAAAAAAGAAAGAAGGGCATTACATGTTAGAAAAGGGTTCAATTCAACAAGAAGACCTAAGTATCCTAAATATATATGAACCTAACACAGGAGCACCCAGATTCATAAAGCAAGTTATTTGAGACCTTTGAAAAGACTTAGACTTCCATACGTTAATAGTGGGATACTTTTACATTTCACTCACAGTATTAGACAGATTATTAAGGCAGAAAATTAACAAAGATATTCAGAAACTGTACTCAACACTGGAGCAAATGGAGCCAACGGACATCTATAGAACTCTCCACCCAGAAACGACAGAACATACATCCTTCTCATTAAAAGGCACATGCTTTAAAATCAACCACACAATTCAACAGAAAATAATCGTCAGCAAACACACACACAAAAAAATGAAATCATAACAGTCCCTCCCCTGGAAGGATAGTAAAATATAATTAAAAATCAAGACTAAATAGCTTAAAACCATAAAATTATATGGAAATTAGATAACCTCTCCTGAGTGACTTTTGGGTAAATAATGAACTTAAGGTAGAAATCAAGAAGTTCTTTCATAGTTATGAGAACAACATAAAAGAATCACTTGGACACAGCTAAGGCAGTGTTAAGAGAAAAACTTATAGCAGTAAATTTCCACATAAAAAGTTAGAACTCAGTATAACAACTTAACTTCATAGCTAAAATAACTAGGGAACCAAGAGCACAGCAACTGCAAAGCCAGCAGAAGAAAATAAATAATTAAAATGAGAGGGAAATGAAGGAGACTGAGACATTAAAAAAAAAATTCAAAAAAATCAGTAAAACCAGGAATTGTTTCTTTCTGAAAAAATAAAATAGACAGCTAGCCAGAATAATACATAATGAAAGATGATCCAAACAAATAATTATAAACAACAAAGAGATATTATCACTGATCCCACAGAAATACAAGTAACTATGAGAAAATATGAACATCTCTATGCACACAAACGAGAAAATCTACAAGAAACAGATAATTTCCTGGAAACCTACACCCTCCTAAGACTGAATCAGGAAGAAATTGAATACCTCAACAGACAAATTATGAGCTCCAAAGTTAAATCAGTAATAAACAGCTTCCCAATCAATAAGAGTCCAGAATAAGGTGGCCTCACAGCTAAATTTTACCAGATGCACAATGAAGAACTGGTATCATTGCTACTGAAACTATTCAAATAATTGAGAAGGAACTCCTTCCTAATTTGTTCTATGAGGTCAGGATAATTCTGATGCCAAAACCTGGCAGAGAAATAGCAAGAAAAGAAAATTCAGCCAACATCCTTGAACACGGATGCAAAAATACACACACATGCACGCATGCACGCACACACACACACACAAATGGTAAGCTATATCCAGCAGTACATCCAAAAGCTTATCCATCACAAACAAGCAGGCTTTCTCTCTGGGATTCAAGGTTGGTTCAACATACACAAATCAATAAATGTGATTCATCACATAAACAGAAATAAATACAAACGCCATCTGATTATCTCAATAGATGCAGAAAAGGCTTTTGATAAAATTCCCAACATCATGTTAAAAACTCTTATTAAACTACATATGAAAAGAACATATCTCAATATAATAAGAGCCATGTATGACAAACTTGTAGTCAACATCATAGTGAATTTGCAAAAGCTGAAAGCAATCCCCTTGGAAACCAGCACAAGACAAGGATGCCCTCTCTCACCACCCCATTCAACCCACTATTGGAATTCCTGACTATGGCAATCAGAGAAGAAAAGAAATAAAGGACATCCAAATAGGAAGACAGGAAATCAAATTATCCCTGTTTGCAGAAAATATGATTCTATATCTAGGAAACTTTCCCAACACAAAAACTCTTTAAGCTGATAAACAACTACAGTAAAGTCTCAGGATACAAAGTCAATGAATTAAAATCACTAGCGTTCCTAAACACCAACAACAGCTAAGCCAAGAGCTGAATCAGAAATGCAATCCCATTCACAATTGCCACAGAAAAAATAGAATACCTAAGAATACAGCTAGCCAAGGACATAAAACATCTCTGCAAGGAGAACTATGAAACACTGCCCAGAGAAGTAAGAGATGACACATATGGAAAAACTTCCCATGCTCATGGATGGGAAGAAGCAATATTGTTAAAATGGCCATACAGCCCAAAGCAATTTATGGATTAAATGCTATTCCTATCAAACTAACAATGACATTCTTTGCAGAACTAAAAAATACTATTTTAAAATTTGTATGGAATTAAGAGAAGAAAAAAAAAAAAGCCTGAATATCCAGGGCAATCCTAAGCAAAAAGAACAAAGCTAAAAGCATCATGCTACCTGACTTTACATTAGAAGGTTACAATAACAAAGGCAGCATGATACTGGTACAAAAACAGACACATAGACCAATGGAACAGAATAGAGAGCCCAGAGATAAGGCTGCACACCTATGATCATCGATTTTTGACAATAAATTAAGGAAAGGACATCCTATTAATAAATAGTGCTGGGATAACTGGCTGGCCATTTGCAGAAGATTGAAACTACACTCCTTTCTAGCACCATATACAAAAATCAATTCAACATGGATCAAATACTTAAATGTAATACCCAAAACTATAAAAACACTGGAAGACAACCTAGGCAGTACCATTTAGGACAGAAATGGGCAAGGATTTCATGATGATGATGCCAAAAGCAACTGCAACAAGAGCAATAATTGGCAAATGAGAACTTAATTAAACTAAAGAGGTTCAGAGCAGCAAAAGAAACTAACAACAGAGTGAGAAGACAAACTATAGAATGAGAGAAAAATTTTGTAAACTGCCTCTGACAAAGGTTTAATATGCAGCATCTATAAGGAACTCAACACATTTACATGAAAAAAGAAACAACACTATTAAAAAGTGGACAAAGTACATGAACAAACACTTTTGAAAAGAAAACATACATGTGACCAACAAGCATATGAAAAAAACTCTTAACATATGGATCATTAGAGAAATGCAAATCAAAACCACAATGAGATACCGTATCACAAAAAAAAAAAAAAAAAAAAAAAAAAAAAAAAAAATCACAAAATAACAGAAGCTAGCAAGGTTGCAGAAAAAGGGAATGCTTATACACCGTTGCAGGGAGCATAAATTAGTTCACCAATTGTGGAAAGCAGGGTGGGATTCCTCAAAGAGCTAAAAACGAGCTAGAATAAAGGAATAAAAGGAATGCTAATAAAGGAAAAAATGGAATGCTAACACTAAGATGCTGGATAAAATGTAAAACTAACATATTCAGGAAAATAAATGAAAAAATAAGTGGAAAAATGTACACGAATATAAAGCATGTAGACTTAAAGCCAACTAAATCAATAATTATAGTAAGTATAACTGGAAAATATACTCCAGATAAAAGACAGTATAAGTTAAATAGTGAAATTCAACGGTATTCAGCCTTTGAGTGATGGACACTAAATATAAAGGCAAAGATAGTTAAATATAAAAAGAGAAACACTACATAATGCTAAGTATACAAATTTGATGTAATTGTACCTGTATCAGACAAAATTAATATGGAGGTCAAAACATGCAATTAATTAGGAAGATATAAAAATCCTAATTATGTTTATTCCTAATATCAGAGCTTCAACTAAAAACTGCTCAAACAAAAGAACAAAACAAATCAATAATCATACTTGGAATTCTTAATACCTCACATGCAGTGATGATTCAAACAGAGAAAAAATAGAAATGATGTAAAATCATGGATCAGAATTACTCTCTCCCACCTTTACTTAAATTTATAAAACAACAAATGAGGACTATTTTTACTGGTCAAAAGCATGTGAAACATTCAAGATGGAATATACGCTGAAAATAAATCTAAAGATTTTTTTTAAATGAGTATTTTATATTCAGGAAAGAACTCCCAAATGGCTTAAAGAAACCAACTTTCAGTAGTCACAAGTGAATGGAAATAATACCTCTTCCCAGAATCCAGACTGGAAAACTGGAATATTGCAAAGAAGAGCCTCGCCTTAGCAGCAGTGAGCAATTAGGCTGACACTTCTTCAATCCTAACACAAAATTTCAGAAAACAAAACCCAGAAAGATCACACTTAAAAAAATGATTTCTAAATAAATAAACTGCATTTCTAAACAAAGCTCAGGGGTGTCTGTGTATCTCCCCAGAAGATAAAATTCACAATAGTTGATAGTCAATTAAGAATTATCAGTATGAAAAAGAGAAGAGAAGAAAAATTTGAACCATAATGAGGAAACAATAAATCAGACCTGATCCAGAAGTGACAAAGATGTTGGGATGAACAGGAAACAGCATTAACAAGATCTCCTTCTGTCTGAAGTCTGAATAGTATTCCTTTGTGCATATATTTCACATTTTCTTTATCTGTATATCCACTGATGGACCTGTAGCTTGATGCCGTATCTTGGCTCTTATGAATAAAGCTGCAGTGAACATCGGAATGCAAATATCACTTAGGCATATTGATTTGATATCTCTTTGACATACAGCCAGTAATGGAATGGCTGGATCATATGGTAGGTCTATTTTCAATTTTTCAGAGAACTTCTTTACTGTTTTCCATGACAACTATACTAGTTTGCATTCCCATGTATGGTGTGTAAGGATTTCCTCTTCCTACATCCTTGCCAACACTTGTTACATTTAATTTTCTAAATAATACTCTAAGAAATGTTAGGCATATCTCAGTGTGGTTTTAATTTTCATTCCCTTGATGACTAGTGTTGTTGAGCATTGTTTTACATACTTATGGGCCATTCGTACTACCATTTCTTTGTGAAATGTCTCTTCAAGTCCTTTGCTTATTTGTAAAATCTGGTATTTGATTTCCTGCTATTTAGTTTTTAGTTCTTTATGTGTTTCAGATATCTACCCCTTATCAGATGTATAGTTTGCAAATATATTCTCCAATTCTGTCACTTTTCTCTTCACTCTGTTTATTGTTTTCTTTGCTATGCAGAAATTTTCAGTTTGATGCAATCACATTTGTCTATTTTTGTTTGTTTTGCCCGTGCTTTTGGGATCATGTCCAAAACGTTATTTCTTAGACTAATGTCATGAAACTCTTATCCTATGTTTTCCTCTAGAAGTTTTCCCAATTCAGGTCCTAAATTTGAATATTTAATCCATTTTAAGTTGGTACATTATTTATTTATTTTATTTCTTCTAAAAACACAAGGTATACATGTGCAGAACATGCCAAATTGTTATGTAGGTATATGTGTGCCATGGTGGTTTGCTACACCTATTGACCCATCCTCTAATTTTTCTCCCTTTATTGTCCACCCACCCTGCCCCAGCAGACCCTGGTGTGTGTTGTTCCCTTCTCTGTGCCCATTTATACTCAATGTTCAACTCCCACTTATGAGTGAGAACACTTGGTGTTGGTTTTCTATACCTGTGTTAGTTTGCTGAAGATGATGGCTTCCAGCTTCATCCATGTCCCTGCAAAGGACATAATCTCATTCATTTTTATGGCTGCATAGTATACTCTGGGGTATATGTACCACATTTACTTTATCCAGTCTATCATTCAGGGGCAATTGGGTTGGTTCCACGTTTTTGCTATTCTAAATAATCCTGCAATAAACATAAGTATACATGTGTCTTTATAGTGGGATGATTAAAATTCCTTTCAGTATATACCCCCCAGTAATGGGATTGTGGGGTCAAGTGGTATTTCTGGTTCTAGATCCTTGATGAATCACCTACTGTCTTCCACAATGGTTGAACTTATTTACATTCCCATGAACAGTGTAAAAGTGTTCTTATTTCTCCACAGCCTCACCAGCATCTACTGTTTCCTGACTTTTTTATAATCACCATTCTGACTGGTGTGAGATTGTATCTCATTGCGGTTTTGACTTGCATTTCTCTGATGATCAGTGATGTTAAGCTTTTTTTCATGTTTGTTGGCTATGTAAATGTCTTCTTTTGAGCGTGTCTGTTCATATCCATTGTCTACCTTTCGAAGGGGTTATTTCTTGTAAATATGCTTATGTTGTTTGTAAATTCTTGATATTAAACCCTTGTCAGATGGGTAGATTGCAAAAATTTTCTACCATTCTGTAGGTTGCCTGTTCACTGTGATGATAATTTTCTTTTTCTGTGCAGAAGAATGTTCCAATTAAAAGACATAAATTGGCAAATTGGATAAGGAGTCAAATCTGATCTGAGCAGCCCTGATTCCTTAAAACTAGCAGGAGAAGAGTATAAGTCTGGGGGTCCACAGAGACTGCAGCCACCCCTCCCCCCAGGGGCTCAGGCACAGGGAGATCCAAATTCTGCCCCTGAGCCTCTGGCCACAGACTGCCACAGTTGGTGTGTTGGGCTGTGGGAACAAGTGTTGGGACCAAGCTGTCCAGCCTCCCTGGCTCCAGCAGGGGAAAAGTGCAGCCTGGAACTATAGAAATGGGTCCCACCATTCTCCTATCCATAGAGCTTAGTGTGTTAGGCAGTTGTGAGTCCCAGTACTGGCTGCTGCCCCTCCCTCAAGGAGCTCAAGGATTAGCAGGAGCCACAGCTGCTGGTGCTGGTCACCCATTTCCTCAGGAGTTTGGTAGGCTTAAGCAGATTCCAGCTGAGAGGCTGTAAGAATCTGCACATTTCAGGGTTGGGATGCTAGGCCCTGTTGCCATAGGTCCACCTCAGTAATGGTGGACTGTCTCTGTAATGGCAGATTGCCTCAGTAATGGCAGGCTGCCTCGATAATGGCGGACTGCCTCGGTAATGGCAGACACCCTTCCCCCCACAGAGCTGGATCATCCTGGGTCCAGCTGTGCTTGCTGTGAAACTCTCTATGCAGAGCATTTCAGATTGCTGGTCTTTGTGGGGGTGGGACCCACGGGGCCAGATAACTTGGCTGTTTCAGCCCTCTTTTTTTCAGTTGAATGGGCGACTCTGTCTCCCAGGTGTTCCAGGCGCCAGTTGAAACAGCGCCTGTGTGAGTTTTTTTTGCAGAGACCCACTGCGCTGCCTGAAACAGCCATGCTGGGGACTCATGGTGCTTTTCTGCCTGGGAATCTCCTTGTCTGTGGGCAGTAAAAATTTGTTTGGAAATGCGGTGATCACTCACCCTCTGCATTCTTGCTGGGAACTGAACTCCATAGCTATTCTTATTTGGCCATCTTGGATTGTCTGGAATTTGCATTAGTTCTAACAGGTGTTTTGTGTAGTCTTGGAGATAGTCTATATATAAGATCATGTTCTGTGCAAATGGAAAAATATAATATTTTCTTTCCAATTTAGATGGTTTTATTTATTTTTCCCAATTGCTCTGACTAGGACTTTACTACATTAAATAGAACTAGCAAGAGTGGAGCCGGGCGCAGTGGCTCACGCCTGTAATCCCAGCACTTTGGGAGGCCGAGGCGGGTGGATCACGAGGTCAAGAGATCGAGACCATCCTGGTCAACGTGGTGAAACCCCGTCTCTACTAAAAATACAAAAAATTAGCTGGGCATGGTGGCGCGTGCCTGTAATCCCAGCTACTCAGGAGGCTGAGGCAGGAGAATTGCCTGAACCCAGGAGGCGGAGGTTGTGGTGAGCCGAGATCGCACCATTGCACTCCAGCCTGGGTAAAAAGAGCGAAACTCCATCTCAAAAAAAAAAAAAAAACTAACAAGAGTGGGCATCCTTGTTTTTTTCCTAATATCAAAAAGAAAATTTTACCATTGACTATGATGCTAACTGTAGGTTTGTTGTATATGGCCTGTACTGTGTTGAGGTACATTCCTTCTATACCTAATTTGTTTAAAGTTTTTATTATGAAAAAAAAAATTGAATTTTGTTGAATCCCTTTTCTGTATCTATTGAGATGATTGTATGGTTTTTGTCCTTCATTCTGTTAATGTGCTATACTAATTTTATTGATTTTCATAAGTGAACCATCCTTGATTCCCAGCAGTAAATCCCAATGGATTGTGGAGAATAATCACTTTAATAAACTATTGAATTTGGTTTCCTAGTATTTTCTTAAGGATATAGCATATAGCATTCATTAGGGTTATTGACCTGTAATTTTCTTTCATCATAGTGTTCTTGTCTGGCCTTAGTATAAGGGTAATTCTGGCCTTGAAAGTGAGTTTGGAAGTTTTCTCTGCTCTTCATTTTTTTGGGAAGAGTTTGAGAGATTGATTGTTTGAATGTTTGGCAGAATTCAGCAGTAAAGCTGTCAGGTCCTGGACTTCACTTTGATGGGGTAGTTCTCATAGAAGAGAGGTGTTCAGCCTGCCCCTCACTCTCTGGGATTCCCCAGTGGGAATGGCTGTTGGTTACCTCAGTTGGTTACCAATGTCCTCTGCAGAGAAGGCACCTGGGGGCTGCAATGGTTCCTTCAGAGTGGCTGATACCTATAGGCTCTGCCTTTCTTCTTTGTTCCTACCCATCTTCTGGTGTTGCAGGTATGCCAATCTCATTAGCAATTCTTTCTATGTGAGTATTCCATTTCTTTTGCTCTATTGTGTTGCTAGAAATTTTTTAATGGAGCTTGAGGTCATTCAGAGCTATTTTGGTTTGTAGATTGCTGCATATATTTGCTTTTTTGTGAGGGATGGGCATCCATATCTCCTACTCTGCCATCTTGGTGATGTCATCTTAGTATCTTTCTTTTACTGAGCCTCTTGAACGTGAACTTCACAAATGTTTCTCAGTATTTTTCTCTCGTCTAAGGTGAGATAGAACAGCTAGAGAGGGCTGGTGTTAGGTATTTCTTTTTCCTCAGGTTAGTTAGCCTTTAATATTACTCCCACAGAACAGGTGCTGGTTAATTAGTTTCCCCTATGGACAGGCCTTGATACAAACAGAATTTTCTAATATTTTTCAAATGATACCTTTTCTCCTCCTCCTAATGGAAGCAAGAAGAGATTTTTTTTTCTCTGATGTTTACTCTGATAATCCAGTTATGCTACTGGAGGCAAAATTCATGGAAGTGTACAGAGGTCCCCTACGACTTGGTATTCCTGGAGTTTTAAACTCTGATACTTGTTCACACTGAGCCTCAAGCAATGTTTCAATTACAATACAGGTTTACCTGACCCTACGCTTTTTCCACCTGTGGAAGAGCTGCTTCTCAGGAGTCTCTGCTCCAGTAAGCTGTGACTGCCAGTTTTTACCTGTTTGGTCCTCTAATTTGGAAGGTAATTTGCCTGTGTCCTTATCTCTTTTAGGAATATAATCTCTTTTCAGTTTTCAGTCTTTCCACCTAATTATTTGTTGTCAGAGTGGTTACATCCAGGCTCCCTATGTATGTAGAATTGGACGTGAGAAGTCAGGACTTAATTTTTCAGGTAAGATGTTAAGTATAAAGAAAGAAAAGTATCATCCATGTCAAGAGGCTGTCTCAAGAGAAGGAACAACATCATAGAAATGATTACTAGACATCGATTCAGCACTCAGAAAATATAAAGGCAAAACATTTTAGCATTACAATCCATCTTTGAAACTACAATTTGAAAGTAAGTTTTTAAAATTTATTTATTTATTTAGAGACAGAGTCTTGTTCTATTTCTCAGGTTGGTATACAGTGATGCAATCATAGCTCACTGTAACCTCAAATTCCTGGTTCAGTGATCCTCTCACCTCATCCCTTCAAGGAGCTAGGACTACAGCCGTGTGCCACCACACCAACTTTTTTTTTTATAAGACATGGTCTTACTATCTTTTTATTTTATTTTATTTTATTTTTTTATTGCATTTTAGGTTTTGGGGTACATGTGATGAACATGCAAGATTGTTGCATAGGTACACACATGGCAGTGTGATTTGCTGCCTTCCGTCCCCTCACCTGTATCTGTCATTTCTCCCTTTCTCCCCATGCTATCTCTTCCCACCTCCCCACCCCCCCGCCCCTCCCCCATTTCCCCCCAACGGACCCCAGTGTGTAGTGCTCCCCTCCCTGTGTCCATGTGTTCTCATTGTTCAACACCCGCCTATGAGCGAGAATATACAGTGTTTGATTTTCTGCTCTTGTGTCAGTTTGCTGAGAATGATGGTTTCCAGGTTCATCCATGTCCCTACAAAGGACGTGAACTCATCGTTTTTGATGGCTGCATAATATTCCATGGTGTATATGTACCATATTTTTCCTATCCAGTCTATCATCGTTGGGCATTTGGGTTGGTTCCAGGTCTTTGCTATTGTAAACAGTGCTGCAATGAACATTCGTGTGCACGTGTCCTTATAGTAGAATGATTTATAATCCTTTGGATATATACCCAGTAATGGGATTGCTGGGTCAAATGGGATTTCTATTTTTAGGTCCTTGAGGAATCACCACACTGTCTTCCACAATGGTTGAATTAATTTACATTCCCACCAACAGTGTAAAAGTGTTCCTATTTCTCCACATCCTCTCCAGCATCTGTTGTTTCCCGATTTTTTAATGATCGCCATTCTAACTGGTGTGAGATGGTATCTCAATGTGGTTTTGATTTGCATTTCTCTGATGACCAGTGATGATGAGCATTTTTTCATATGTTTGTTGGCCTCCCATATGTCTTCTTTTGTAAAGTATCTGTTCATATCCTTCGCCCATTTTTGAATGGGCTTGTTTGTTTTTTTCTTGTAGATCTGCTTTAGTTCTTTGTAAATTCTGGCTATCAGCCCCTTGTCAGATGGGTAGGCTGCAAAAATTTTTTCCCATTCTGTTGGTTGCCGATTCACTCTACTGACTGTTTCTTTTGCCTTGCAGAAGCTGTGGAGTTTGATTAGGTCCCATTTGTCTATTTTGGCTTTTGTTGCCATTGCTTTTGGCGTTTTGGTCATGAAGTCCTTGCCTACACCTATGTCCTGAATGGTTTTGCCTAGATTTTCTTCTAAGGTTTTTATGGTATTAGGTCTGATGTTTAAGTCTTTAATCCATCTGGAGTTAATTTTGGTGTAAGGTGTCAGGAAGGGGTCCTGTTTCTGCTTTCTGCACATGGCTAGCCAGTTTTCCCAACACCATTTATTAAACAGGGAGTCCTTTCTCCATTGCTTGTTTTTGTCAGGTTTGTCGAAGATCAGATGGTTGTGGGTATGTTGTATTTCCTCTGAGGCCTCTGTTCTGTTCCATTGGTCTATATCTCTGTTTTAGTACCAGTACCATGCTGTTTTGATTGCTGTAGCCTTGTAGTATAGTTTGAAGTCCGGTAGTGTGATGCCTCCTGCTTTGTTCTTTTTGCTTAGAATTGACTTGGCTATGCGGGCTCTCTTTTGGTTCCATATGAAGTTGAAGGTGTTTTTTTCCAGTTCTGTGAAGAAGGTCATTGGTAGCTTGATGGGAATAGCGTTGAATCTGTAAATTACTTTGGGCAGTATGGCCATTTTCACGATGTTGATTCTTCCTAACCATGAACATGGAATGTTTCTCCATCTGTTTGTATCCTCTCTTATTTCGTTGAGCAATGGCTTGTAGTTCTCCTTGAAGAGGTCCTTTACGTTCCTTGTTAGTTGTATTCCTAGGCACTTTATTCTCTTTGTAGCAATTGTGAATGGCAGTTCGTTCTTGATTTGGCTCTCTTGAAGTCTATTACTGGTGTATAGGAATGCTTGTGATTTTTGCACGTTGATTTTGTATCCTGAGACTTTGCTGAAGTTGTTTATCAGTTTCAGGAGATTTTGGGCTGAGATGATGGGGTCTTCCAGATATACAATCATGTCATCTGCAAATAGAGACAATTTGATTTCCTCCTTTCCAATTTGGATACCCTTTATTTCTTTTTCTTGCCTGATTGCTCTGGCTAGAACTTCCAGTACTATATTGAATAGGAGTGGTGAGAGAGGGCATCCTTGTCTAGTGCCAGATTTCAAAGGGAATGCTTCCAGTTTTTGCCCATTCAGTATGATATTGGCTGTTGGTTTGTCGTAAATAGCTTTTATTGTTTTGAGATACGTTCCGTCAATACCTAGTTTATTGAGGGTTTTTAGCATAAAGCGTTGTTGAATTTTGTCAAAAGCCTTCTCTGCATCAATCGAGATAATCATGTGGTTTTTGTCTTTGGTTCTGTTTATGTGGTGAATTACGTTTATAGACTTGCGTATGTTGAACCAGCCTTGCATCCCCGGGATGAATCCTACTTGATCATGGTGGATGAGCTTTTTGATATGCTGTTGCAATCGGTTTGCCAGTATTTTATTGAAGATTTTTGCATCTATGTTCATCATGGATATTGGCCTGAAATTTTCTTTTCTTGTTGAGTCTCTGCCGGGTTTTGGTATCAGGATGATGTTTGTTTCGTAAAATGATTTGGGAAGGATTCCCTCTTTTTGGATTTTCTGGAATAGTTTCAGAAGGAATGGTATCAGCTCCTCCTTGTATGTCTGGTAGAATTCAGCTGTGAACCCATCTGGACCTGGGCTTTTTTTGGGTGGTAGGCTCTTTATTGCTGCCTCGACTTCAGACCATGTTATTGGTCTATTCAGGGTTTCGGCTTCTTCCAGGTTTAGGTTTGGGAGGATGCAGGTGTCCAGGAATTTATCTATTTCTTCCAGGTTTACTAGTTTATGTGCATAGAGTTGTTTGTAATAATCTCTGATGATGGTTTGGATTTCTGTGGAATCTGTGGTGATATAACCTTTATCGTTTTTTATTGCATCAATTTGGTTATTCTCTCTTTTCTTTTTTATTAATCTGGCTAGTGGTCTGTCTATTTTGTTGATCTTTTCAAAGAACCAGCTCCTGGATTTATTGATTTTTTGAAGAGTTTTTTGTGTCTCTATTTCCTTCAGTTCTGCTCTGATCTTAGTTATTTCCTGTCTTCTGCTAGGTTTTGAGTTTTTTTGATCTTGCTCCTCTAGCTCTTTCAATTTTGATGATAGGGTGTCAATTTTAGATCTCTCCTTTCTTCTCATGTGGGCACTCATTGCTATATATTTTCCTCTAGAGACTGCTTTAAATGTGTCCCAGAGATTCTGGTATGTTGTGTCTTCGTTCTCATTGGTTTCGAAGAACATCTTTATTTCTGCCTTCATTTCATTGTTTATCCAGTCAACATTCAAGAGCAAGTTGTTCAGTTTCCATGAAGCTGTGCGGTTCTGAGTTAGTTTCTGCATTCTGAGTTCTAACTCGATTGCACTGTGGTCTGAGAGACTGTTTGTTATGATTTCTGTTCTTTTGCATTTGCTGAGGAGTGATTTATTGCCAATTATGTGGTCAATTTTAGAGTAGGTGTGATGTGGTGCTGAGAAGAATGTATATTCTGTGGATTTGGGGTGGAGAGTTCTGTAAATGTCTATTAGGTTTGCTTGTTTCAGGTCTGTATTCAGGTCCTGGATATCCTTGTTGATTTTCTGTCTGGTTGATCTGTCTAATATTGACAATGGGGTGTTAAAGTCTCCCACTATTATTGTGTGGGAGTCTAAGTCTCTTTGTAAGTCATTAAGAACTTGCCTTATGTATCTGGGTGCTCCTGTATTGGGTGCATATATATTTAGGATCGTTAGCTCTTCTTGTTGCAGTGATCCTTTTACCATTATGTAATGTCCTTCTTTGTCTCTTTTGATCTTTGTTGCTTTAAAGTCTATTTTATCAGAGATGAGAATTGCAACTCCTGCCTTTTTTTGCTCTCCATTTGCTTGGTAGATCTTCCTCCATCCCTTTATTTTGAGCCTTTGTGTATCCTTGCATGTAAGATGGGTTTCCTGGATACAGCACACTGATGGGTTTTGGCTTTTTATCCAATTTGCCAGTCTGTGTCTTTTGATTAGGGCATTTAGTCCATTGACATTTAGGGATAGTATTGTTATGTGTGAATTTGATGCTGTCATTTTGATGCTACCTGGCTGTTTTGTTGGTTAGTTGATGCAGGTTCTTGATTGTGTTGATGCTCTTTTACCATTTGGTGTGTTTTTGGAGTGGCTGGTACTGATTGTTCCTTTATATGAGTATAGCCTCTTTCAGGAGTTCTTGTAGAGCAGGTTTGGTGGTGATGAAATCTCTGAGTCCTTGCTTGTTCACAAAGGATTTTATTTTTCCTTCACTTATGAAGCTTAGTTTGGCTGGATAGGAGATTCTGGGTTGAAAGTTCTTTTCTTTAAGGATGTTGAATATTGGCCCCCAATCTCTTCTGGCTTGTAGGGTTTCTGCTGAGAGATCTGCTGTGAGTCTAATGGGCTTCCCTTTGTGGGTAATCCGACCTTTCTCTCTGGCTGCCCTTAGCATTTTCTCTTTCATTTCAACCCTGGTGAATCTGACGATTATGTGCCTTGGGGTTGCTCTTCTTGAGGAATATCTTTGTGGTGTTCTCTGTATTTCCTGTATTTGAATATTGGTCTGCCTTGCTAGGTTAGGGAAGTTTTCCTGGATAATATCCTGAAGAGTATTTTCCAGCTTGGATTCATTCTCTTCATCACATTCAGGTACACCTATCAGACGTAGATTAGGTCTTTTCACATAGTCCCACATTTCTTGAAGATTTTGTTCATTCCTTTTTGTGCTTTTTTCTCTGTTCTTGCCTTCTCTTTTTATTTCATTGAGTTGATCTTCGACCTCTGATATCCTTTCTTCTGCTTGGTCAATTCGGCTGTTGAAGCTTGTGCATGCTTCACGAAGTTCTCGTGTTGCGTTTTTCAGCTCCATCAATTCACTTATACTCCTCTCTATGCTGTCCATTCTCGTCAGCAGTTCGTCCAATCTTTTTTCAAGGTTCCTATTTTCTTTGCGATGGGTTAGAACATGTTCTTTTAGCTCATTGTAGTTTCTTACTACCCACCTTCTGAAGTCTGATTCTGTCATTTCATCACCCTCATTCTCCATCCGGTCTGGTTCCCTTGCTGGTGAGGAGTTGTGATCACTTTTAGGAGGAGAGGTGTTCTGGTTTCGGGAGTTTTCATCCTTTTTACGCTGGTTTCTTCCCAATTTTGTGGGTTTATCCACCTGTTGTCTGTCTCTGTCCCAGGGAGTTGGAGCTTTATGAGTTTCTGTTGCACTACTGCCTTTTTTGATTTTTCTTTCAGGTCGGACCCGCCCAGCTAGCAGCACGCCTAGCCTCTGCCTGCCCGCTGGGGCTTTGCTGAGCTGCTGTGGGCTCCGCCCAGCTGCCCTGAGCTCTTCCCTGTAGTCCTTTTTATATGGGCGTAGTTAGAACAGTCTCGGCAATGGTGGCCCGGCCTCTGTTATGGTGGACTCTCTCTGTTGTGGCAGGTTGCCTCGTCAACGGCAGCCTGCCTCCGTAGCGGTGGAGAGTCTCAGTAATGGTGGAAGCCCCTCCCCCACAGAGCCGGAGGGTCCCGGTTCAGCTGTGCTTGGTTTGAAGGGCTCAACCCAGAGGGTTTCCAATTACTGTTTTTGTTTTGGTTGTTGTTGGTGGTGGAGGGATGGGACCAACCAAGCCTGATCACCTGGCTCCCTGACTCAGAGTCTTTTCTTTTAAGTTGAACGACCCCGCGTTCTGGTCGCTTGTTGAAAAGGCGCCGGGATCTCCCATGCTGCGACTCACGGAGTCGGCTCGAACTGCGGCGCCGGCTCCTGGTGGATTTTTTGCCTAGGAATCTCCTGGCCTGACTCGCTATTTCAGATGAATGGGCTATTCTGCTGTCTCAGGGCTCTGCTCGCCAGCTAAGAGGGCTCCCAGACCAGTGGCTTTTATACGGAGAACCACAGCAACAGGGAGTGGTCACAGCAGCCGCGCGGGCGGAATCAGCCCCGCGGGGGCCAAAACAGCCGCACCGGCTGGGACTGCGACACTGGCGACCCCTCTGCCTGGGTATCTCCTGGTCTGTGGGTTATAAGAGTTCGTCTGGAAATGCGGCGTCCACTCACCCTCTGCACTTTCACTGGGAGCTGAAGTCTTGAGCTGTTCTTATGCGGCCATCTTCCCAGCATTCCCCGGTCTTACTATCTTTCCAAGACGGGTCTCAAACTCCTGACCTCAAGTGATTCGTTCACTTTAAACACCCAAAGCCCTGGGATTAGAGGCATGAGCAGCTATGCCTGGCAAATATTGACCATTCTAAGGGTCATTACAAGAAACTGGATATCTCTAATATCAGGCAGAATTTCTGTTCTAAATAAAGTATATGTTCTAATAACTCATACAGATAAACAAATCATTATACATATTCACAACTCCAGATCTCACCACAAATTTGTGTTTAATGGCTACTTTCAAAAGGCTCTGGTAAATCAAGTATTCATTTCTAGTGCTTAGAAAACAGCATATTGGTGACTAACCAGGACTTCTGACTCTGGAGTTTCCAGTTTGCCATTTATAATATGTAAGATAAATGTAAAGTATTCCAACTTCTTCGTCACAAATATATACTTTATATAGAAAATCTTATATGTGCAAATTCACATTATTTACATAAACTCTTAGTTTGTGAACATTCTAATTCTGCTGTTTCTAAACATGCTGCTCAATTTTTCGGTGAATGTATTTGTTTGGATTTTGTATTGTTTGTTTGAGGTCTCCATTAGTTCTATAAAAGAGATTATTAATCCAGTGAAGGTATTTTAACATTTGTGAATGAGAGGCACAGAAAAGGAATGGCAAAGGAACACAGAAATTGAAAAGTAGCATATATGTCCCTATGCATTAGTGTTCAACTTACTTCTACTCAATACAAATTTATCAGAATAATGTTGAAACTGTTTTCTGAAATTAATATAAATATTGTTAAATAAAAGATAAATAATGAGGACACATTTTATAAGAGATTTCCTAAATATGTGCAGGTACATGCAGAATTCGTTCATTATAATCAAAAGAAGTATAAGTTGCTGTAATATGAGTAATATCATTTACTTATAGACCATCAGTATCTGAGATAGTTAATATTGTATACCTGATAAAAAGAGAATATCTTCTACTCTAATAGTAGAAATCAGTATTTTCCATAAATTCAGTCAAGGAAACACGTTTTCCATATAAGTCTAATCAAAGTATGTTATTAGAAAATATAACTTAAATTTATTTACCTTCAATTTCCTAAATTAAGTGCAGATTAGTGTCTTTAAGATTTTGGTTTCATATATGTGTATTAAAGCAACCCTAGATGAAGAAAACCAAACAAAACACAGAATTAAACCTTGTAACTGTTCCTGGATCTTGCCTCTTGGCAAACAACTATAAATCCTATTTTCCAATATATTTTCTTCCTTTCTGGACTCTGGAATTTTTAATTGATTTACTGTCTCCTCTGACCTTTCTCTACCGTGTTCCTGGGGTCTGTTACCATTGGCTAAATTGTTATCAATCACTATGTTTAATCTCTACCCACCTTCACACAATAAAGGCCACTTGAGGGCATTGTCCTTTTCTCTAAAGAAACACTTTACCTGAACTAATGTGCAAAAATCACAGGCATTCCTATACACCAATAACAGACAAACCCAGAGCCAAATCATGAGTGAGCTCTCATTCACAATTGCTACAAAGAGAATAAAATACCTAGGAATACAACTTACAAGGGATGTGAAGGACCTCTTCAAGGAGAACTACAAATGACTGCTCAAGGAAATCAGAGGATACAAACAAATGGAAAACATTCCATGCCCATGATTAGGAAGAAACAGTATTGTGAAAAAGGCCCTACTGCCCAAGCTAATTTACAGATTTAATGCTATCCCCATCAAGTGACCACTGACTTTCTTCAAAAAATTGCAAAAAACCACCTTAAACTTCATGTGGAAACAAAAAAGAGCCTGCATAGCCAAGACAATCCTAAGCAAAAAACAAAATCAAAAACAAAAATAAAGCTGGAGGCATCATGCTACCTGACTTCAAACTATACTACAACAGCATGGTACTGTGACAAAAACAGAGATATAGACCAATAAAACAGAAGAGAGGCCTCAGAAATAATACCACACATCTACAACCATCTGATCTTTGACAAAAACAAGCAATGGGGAAAGGATTCCCTGTTTAGTAAGTGGTGTTGGGAAAACTGGCTAGCCATATGGAGAAAGCTGAAATTAAATCCCTTTCTTACACTTCATACAAAAATTAACTCCAGATGAATTAAGAATTTAAACATAAGACCTAACACCATAAAAACCCTAGAAGAAAACCTAGGCAATATCATTCAGGATATAGGCAAGAGCGAGGACTTCATGACTAAAACACCAAAAGCAATGGCAACAAAAGCCAAAATTGACAAATGGGATTTAATTAAACTTAAGAGCTTCTGCACAACAAAAGAAACTATCATTAGAGTGAACCAGCAAATAATAGAATAAGGAAAAATTTTTGCAATCTACCCATCTGACAAAAGGCTGATATACAGTATCCATAAAGAACTTAAACAAATTTTCAAGAAGAAAACAAACCACCACATCAAAAACTGGGCAAAAAACATGAACAGACACTTCTCAAAAGGAGACATTTATGCAGCCAACAAACACAAAAAAAATGCTCATCATCACTGGTCATTAGAGAAATGCATGTCAAAACCACATTGAGATACCATCTTACACCAGTTAGAATGGCGATAATTAAAAAATCAGGAGACAACAGATGCTGGAGAAGATATGGAGAAATAGAAATGCTTTTGCACTGTTGGTGCAAGTGTAAATTAGTTCATCCATTGTGGAAGACAGTATGGCGATTCCTCAAGGATCTAGAACTAGAAATACCATTTGACCCACCAATCCCATTACAGGGTTTATACCCAAAGGATTATAAATGATTCTATTATAAAGACACATGCACATGTATGTTTATTCCCACACTGTTCACAATAGCAAAGACTTGGAACCAACTCAAATACCCATCAGTGATATACTGGATAAAGAAAATGTGGCACACAGACACCATGGAATACTATGGAGCCATAAAAAAGGATGAATTCATGTCCTTTGCAGGGACATAGCTAAAGCTGGAAACTATCATTCTCAGCAAACTGACACAAGAACAGAAAATCAAACACCGCATGTTCTCATAAGTGAGTGTTGAACAATGAGAACACAGGGAGGGGAACATCACACAAGTGGGCCTGTTGGGGGTTTGGAGGCTAGGGGAAGGATAGCAGGGGTTTGGGGTACAGGAGAAGGATAGTATTGAGAGAAATACTTTATGTAGATGACGGGGTAATGGATGCAGCAAACCACCATGGCACATGTATACCAGCACATTTGGGCACATGTAACAAACCTACACATTCTACACATGTACCCCAGAACTTAAAGCATAATAAAATAAAATAAATAAAATTACTTAAATTTAAAAAAAGGAAATGGTCTGCCACATAAAAGGTTAGTGATAGAAACTATTATAATACAAAATGTTAAATGTGTTAATGTTCAGTCAGAACAGCTGACCCTCAAACAACATGGATTTGAACTAGGCAGGTCCACTAATAGGTGGATTTTCTTCTGCCTCTGACACTGCTGAGACCACAAGGCTACCCTTCCTTTCTTCCTCATTCTCAGCCTAGTCAAGGTGAAGACAGCAAGGATGAAGACCTTTATGATGATCCACTTTGCTTAATGAATAGTGAATATATGATTTTTTTATGATTTTCTTAATAACATTCTCTTTTCTCTAGTTTACTATATTGTAATAATACAGTATATAATACATAGAAGATATATGTGTTAATTGACTATGCTATGAGTAAGCCTTCTGATCAATGTTAGCAGTTAAGTTTTTAAGGAGCCAACAGATGCACACAGATTTTTTACTATGAAAGAGTCAGTTCCCCTAACCCCAGTACTGTTCAAGAATTGACTGTATTATTCCAAAGAGATCTATTTAATGTCTAGCTGAACCAATTTGTTGTCAGTACAAAATATTTTACTACAACGCAGGTGATCCCTCCCTTGAGATCATTCACCCTTTTCTCTATTTACAAAGTTACTATGTATTTATTCAACACACATTTTCTTCCTGTGTCTGATTTATAGAGCACTAGAACAAAATAGCAAGAAAAGAAATTATAAAATAAGCAATTTGAGCACTCATAATGAATATAATGATGGGTAAGGTGTATATATATTATACATATATAAGTATATATATTATATATATGTTATGGCATATATTTTATATATATATATATATATATATATATATATATATATATATATGTTATACACACAATAGTGAATGTTGCAGAAGCCACAAAATTAACTACCACAGCGAATAGAAATTACAGTCCTCAATGTCCATCTTTAATTTTTCAACATTTAAGAATGCACGGATACAAAATATATTTTATTTTATTCTAAGCTTTCCAACAGAGCACAACAGTGTAAATATGATAAGTAGGAATTGACAAAAGTGCTTCAATATTGAGGACACAATAAGAAATCAGAAAGATCTGGATACAATGCCATGTAGCAATAAAAGCTAAGTCTTGATAATCTGTTGAATTTTTTAAAGAGAAGTCAGATATCACTACTTTATAAAAAATAAATGCCACTGGCTTTTAGTTGTTGGTGACTAATTATTTTTTGTTTCTTTTAAAATTCTGTGTTTTTAAGGCACAGATAGTACCATCACTGCTGAATCTACAAATGATGAGGTCTTCTTAGTGGACAGGAGGCTTTTTCATTAATAACAAAAGTAAATTTTGACAGCCAGATGAAATTTGCTCTGCTTCTGGTGTCTATGTGACATGTTGAGTCCCATTTCTCACACCAAAATTGAAAAACACTGCCAGACTTTCTTTGATTTATTTTTTTTAAAAATTCTCATATGGAGAATGAGGGTTGATGGGTAAAATCATCTCAATCTCTTTTATAAATTTCCAAAACAAACAAACAAACAAAAAAACATATCCACAGTTTTGGAGCTAGGTCTGCCCTAATTGAAATGGCAAATTTTCTTCAACAACCAGAATACTTACAATATCTAGTCTCACCCATGTCCGCTCAACTGTTGCTTTAATTGCTATTTGCAGACACTTTCTTCTGCTATTTGACAACTTCCAGAGTGTCTGTTTTTCCTGCCCACAAGGCCTTCTAATCTATTTGAAACATCTAAGATAACAACCCTTGATACATTAGTGCCCTCTCTTGTCACCCAAATACAGCAGGCATCAATTGGGTTAAAAAGCAAGCCCTTCTATTATAGTTTGTATACAAATAGAAGTATTTAAAATTAACATTGGGAATAACACTTAGAATACATTTAGAAATACTTCCAAAAAACAAGTAAATATCCCTCACTTCACTAAAGGCATGAAACAAAGCAAAAGACATTTTCACAAGGTGTTCACATGCAGAAGAAACACGACTTTTGGCATCAGCTGGTGTTTACATGTGCAAGAGTCATGCTTCCAACAGCACCTGCTATGCTCAGATTTCTACAGCAGCAATTAAGGGCAGAATGGTAGAATGGTAAGGAAAGGCTTATTGTTATCCTAAAATTATTATATATTGTCATATGTTATTTGTATTTGTTAACTAATAAATAACTAATAGTTTGCCCTTTTAAAGTATAGGTTGTTCGTTGAAGTAAGGCACTGAGGTTCAGTCTATGTTGTGTTAATGATCAATTTTTATATTAATGAATGCTAATAAAAAATGTTGTGAGGCTTAAACAAATACATGTATAAGTGCCAGTACCTAGCACAGTACTGTGTACATAATATGTGCCCAATTAATTTTTTTAGATTTAAATTTAAGTCTTGGTGATAATCCCTACAAATTTTTCTTTTCCTTTGGAAGATTTGAGGAGAAGGTTTGCCACCTGCTTCCTATCTTTCCAATCTGCCATTTTATGTAGTAGCTGCTCAATATATTGGTAGTCTTAGGAAGCTGAGAATTGTTTCTTACGGCTCTTTGCAGTGAAGTGGCATTTTACTCAAATTTGATTTGAAATTAGCTCTTTAGAAAGCCAGTACATGAGCTGTCACTGTATTACACCGATAGCAGTCATATCTTAACTCACCTACTATCCTTTTCTTACATTGTCTAAATAAACATCAGTAACTAGTAGTAAAGTAAATCTTGGCATGAAGGGATTTTTTTTAACCTAATTTTCTCTGAGGGACACATGATATGTCTTCTCAGAAGTGAAATAGAGAACTGTCTTATGGAGTATTACTTTGTTCATCACAGAGTTTAATATTTCTAAGCCCTTCACAGAGAAGCATGTTCATGTTGAGAGATTGATATTCCTTTGAGATTTGCTTAAGTCACTCAATCCCAATATTTCAGTATCCCCTTAAGAAAATCACTGTAAGATTCCATCTGTGTTGTGACATTTTTCTCAGTTGCCATCTCACTGGTTCCTGACAGTTCTTCAATACCACTGGGTCACAGAGTTCATTTCATCAGAGTCAAGAGATTTGCATATGTGTATGTTACCAGTGGTTTACAAACGGTGTTTCAGATTTTTAAAAATGTTGCTGTTATAATACATTGCACTTCTTACTCATGGTTTTTAAATTAAAAAAAAATCATCATCTGCATTCCCACTATTAGAATAAAATCCTTGATTACTGTATAATTTCTTGTGAAAAGATCAATACATTCACTAGGAGGATAGATTAGGCCCTTCCTGGATGGTGAAAACTTTATTTCATGTGTCTTCACAATAGGGTAGATTTGTGGAGAAGAAATATAAGAATATCTTTACCCCATTTATCCTCAGTTTTAATAAGATATTTATCATAGACAAAGAGTGTTTTTGTATAAGATATTATTAATATTCATTAAAGGTTAAGCAATCAGTACATCAATTTTATGCAAGGAGAAACTGAAAATATTTTTTACTTAGACCTTCATTTTGCTTTACTGAAAATAGGCCAGAGCAATTGTTTAAAATTTGATTAGGAATTACTTGTGCATGCTGGAATTAAGGATAGCTGATTTTGGCTTGGAAAATTGCAGTTCACTTTATCTCCTTTCCACCGACTAAATAAAACTAATCATCAACATTAGAATGATGCAATGTTAGGAAAAAGCAAAATAATTTTCCAATTAAGTAGAGAATAATGACTTCCTAATACAAATAAACACATACTTCTAAGCTTAGCTGTGGAAGAAGAATCATCTGGTTGGAAGACGAAGCCTGACACTTCCCAGTGAATACACTGGCTAAGAATTTACATACTGAAAACTCAAACCTTGGTTCAAATACTGGCTATTTCACTTACATCTGTTTGACTTTGGGTATATTATTTAAATATCTAATTTAAATTTTATAACCTATAAAACAAAGACAGCACTACCTTCTTCATGGGGTTGACTAAGGATTGAATGAGATTAATTCGTATAATTCTTTTTTGTTTTTTCAGGGCGCCGGGACCAACTATCACCAGCTGCCCAAATGCCAAAAAATTATGCTTCCGAAACCTCTTGATGTTGATTCCGCACAAAGAGCAATCGAGTTTCTCTAGGTGTGCCACTTACAACAGAAGCTCTTTTTAATTTTTTTTTAACATAGTAGCAATTCAATTAATATTCATTGTTACAGTTAGTGACTCTGGCATCTGTTAATTTTAATTCTCATATCTCCTGCTACAAAGGCTGGCAGGAGTAAATCTTAATAGATAGCTTGTGTATGAATTACTTTCCTTGGATCTTCTTCAGGACAAATGTGGTAGAATAAAATCTTTTAAAATATCTACTGGAGACTAATATTAACAACATAGGCAGGGATCTAAAAAATAAAATCTAAAAACACAGAGTTCCCCAAATCTGTAATATCTACTCGTGAGTCAGAAATACATGGCACAAGTTTGCAGGATTTGTCTGGACCATTTCCTCCAATACTTGGCATAGGCATATGTGGAGAGTATGAATTTAATGAAAACTATACAAAGTCCTCTTAAAGTCTTTCTTGACTGTTGTTTTCAAAACACAAAAACTACTCTTCTGCTATAACAATTCAAGACATTAAAGAATTTTGGGAGGTGTGCCACATTTCCAGAAAAGTTGTTGAATAAAACTTGAGATATAAGAAATTTAAGGAAAACTAAGTAGCCACATCGATAGTAACCTCAATTTCTGCTGCATAATATTAAATGCCATTGTTGTCACAGTGATAGATGCTGGCAAGCGAGGTGCTATTGCCACTGCTACTGCTGCTTGCTATGAGAATGGATTCTGCACAGCAACCACCATACTTAATATGAAGTTTGGGATAGTGTGTTTGACGGTCAGTCTAGGAGAGACTAGAAATCTGATCTCTTTTTTCTTTAAAATTCTCTAAAACAGAATCTAGAAGAAATAGACAAATTCTTGGGCACTTATACCCTCCCCAGGCTAAACCAGGAAGAAGCCAAATCCCTGAATAGACCAATAACAAGGTCTAAAATTGAGGCAACAATTAATAGCCTACCAACCAAAAAAAGTCCAGGACCAGACAGTTTCACAGCCAAATTCTACCAGAGGTACAAAGAGAGATGGTATCATTCCTTCTGAAATTATTCCAAACAACAGGAAAAGAGGAAATCCTCTCTAACTCATTTTATGAGGCCAACATCATCCTGATACCAAAATATGGCAGAGACACAACTAAAAAAGAAAATTTCAGGCCAATATCCCTTATAAACATCAATGCAAAAATTCTCAATAAAATACTGGCTAACTGAAACCAACAGCACATCAAGAAGTTTATCTGTGACAATCAAGTCAGCTTTATCCTTGGGAAGCAAGGCTGGTTCAACATAAGCAAATCCATAAACGTAATCCATCATAAAGAGAACCAAAGACTAAAACCAAATGATTATCTCAATAGATGTAGAGAAGGCTTTTGACAGATTCAACAACGCTTCATGCTAAAAACTCTCAATAAACTAGGTATTGATGAAAGGTATCTCAAAATAATAAGAGCTATTTATGACAAACCCACAGCCAATATCATACTGAATGGGCAAACCAAGGAAGCATTCCCTTTGAAAACTGGCACAAGATAAGGATGCCCTCTCTCACCACTCCTATTCAAAATAGTATTGGAAGATCTGGCCAGGGTAATCAGGTAAGAGAAAGAAATAAAAAGTATTAAAATAGGTAAAGAGGAAGTCAGATTATCTCTATTTGCAGACGATATGATTGTATATTTAGAAACCCCATTGACTCACCCCAAAATCTCCTTAAACTGATAAGCATCTACTGCAAAGTTTCAGAATACACAATCAATGTGCAAAAATTACAAGCATTCCTATACACCAATAACAGATAAACAGAGAAGCAAATGAGTGAACTCCATTTGCAATTGTGACAAACAGAATTAAATAACTAGGAATACAACTTACAAGGGATGGGAAGGACCTCTTCACGAAGAACTACAAACCACTGCTCAAGAAAGTAAGAGAAGACACAAACAAATGGAAAAAACCTTCCTTGCTCATGGTTAGGAAGAATCAATATTGTGAAAATGGCCACACTGCCCAAAGTAATCTGATTCAATGCTATTCCCATCCAGCTACCATTGACTTTCTTCATGGAATTGGTAAAAAAAAAAAAAAAAAAAAGCAAAACAAAACAAAAAAAAAACCTTAACTTCATATGGAATAAAAAAAAACCCCACATAGCCAAGACAAACCTAAGCAACAAACAAACAAAAAAACAAAGCTAGAGTCATCATACTACCTGACTTTACACTACAGTACAAGGCTACAGTAACCAAAACAGCATAGTACTGGTAACAAAACAGCATAGTACTGGTAGCAAAACAGATATATAGACTAGTGGAACAGAACAGGGGCCTCAGAACAGATATATAGACCAATGGAACAGAATGGAAGCCTCAGAAATAACACCACATACCTACAATCATCTGAAATTTGACAAACCTGACAAAAACAAGTAATGGGGAAAGGATTCCCTATTTGGAAAACTGGCTAGCCATATGCAGAAAGGTGAAACTGGATTCCATCTTTACACCTTATACGAAAATTAACTCCAGATGAATTAAAGATTTAAATGTAAGACCTAAAACCATAAAAACCCTAGAAGAAAACGTAGGCAATACCATTCAGGATATAGGCATGGGCAAAAACTTTCTGAAGAACATACAAAAGCAGTGGCAACAAAAGCCAAAATTGACAAATGGTATCTAATTAAACTTAAGAGCTTCTGCACAGTAAAAGAAACTATCATCAGAGTGAACAGGTAACCTACAGAATGGGAGAAAATTTTTGCAGTCTACCCATCTGACAAAGGGCTACTATCCAAAATCTACAAATAACTTAAACAATTTTTCAGGAAAAAAACAACCCTATCAAAAAGTGGTTGAAGTATATAAACAGACACTTCTCAAAAGGAAACAGTTATGCAGCCAACAAACATATGAAAAAAGCTCATCATCACTGGTCATTAGAGAAATGGAAACCAAAACCACATTGAGATACCATCTCATATTAATTAGAGTGTCGATCATTAAAAAGTCAGGAGACAATAGACACTGGAGAGGATGTGGAGACACAGGAATGCTTTTACACTGTTGGTGAAAGTGTAAATTAGTTCAACCATTGTGGAAGACAGTGTGGCAATTCCTCAAGGATGTAAAACTAGAAATACCATTTGACTCAGCAATCCCATTACTGGGTATATACCCAAATAAGTATAAATCATTCTGTTATAAAGATACATGCACACATATGTTTATTGCAGCACTGTTCTCAATACCAAAGACTTGGAACCAACCCAAATGCCCATCAATGATAGACTGGATAAAGAAAATGTGGCACATATACACCATGGGATACTATGGAGCCATAAAAAAGGATGAGTTCATAACCTTTGCAGGGACATGGATGAAGCTGGAAACCAGCATTCTCAGCAAACTAACACAAGAGCAGAAAACCAAACACTGCATGTTCTCACTCACAAGTGACTGTTGAACAATGAGAACACATGGACACAGGGAGAGGAACATCACACATTGGGGCCTGTCACAGGGTAGGGAACTAGGGGAGGGATAGCATTAGAAGAAATACCTAATGTAGATTATGGGTTTGTGGATGCAGCCAACCACCATGGCACGTGTACACCTATGTAACAAACCTGCATGTTCTGCACATGTATCCCCAAACTTAAAGTATATTAAAAAAAAAAAAAAAAACTCAAAACCTAGCAGAAGACAGGAAATAACTAAGATCAGAGCAGAACTGAAGGAAATAGAGACACAAAAAACTCTTCAAAAAATCAATAAATCCAGGAGCTGGTTTTTTGAAATGATCAACAAAATAGACAGACCACTAGCCAGATTAATAAAAAAGAAAAGAGAGAATAACCAAATTGATGCAATAAAAAACGATAAAGGGGATATCACCACAGATTCCACAGAAATCCAAACCATCATCAGAGATGATTACAAACAACTGTATGCACATAAACTAGTAAACCTGGAAGAAATGGATAAATTCCTGGACACCTGCATCCTACCAAGCCTAAACCTGGAAGAAGCCGAAACCCTGAATAGACCAATAATATGGTCTGAAGTCGAGGCAGCAATAAAGAGCCTACCACCCAAAAAAAGCCCAGGTCCAGATGGGTTCACAGCTGAATTCTACCAGACATACAAAGAGGAGCTGATACCATTCCTTCTGAAACTATTCCAGACAATCCAAAAAGAGGAAATTCTTCCCAAATCATTTTACGAGACAAACATCATCCTGATACCAAAACCCGGCAGAGACTCAACAAGAAAAGAAAATTTCAGGCCAATATCCATGATGAACATAGATGCAAAAATCTTCAATAAAATACTGGCAAACCGATTGCAACAGCATATCAAAAAGCTCATCCACCATGATCAAGTAGGATTCATCCCAGGGATGCAAGGCTGGTTCAACATATGCAAGTCCATAAACGTAATTCACCACATAAACAGAACCAAAGACAAAAACCACATGATTATCTCAATTGATGCAGAGAAGGCTTTTGACAAAATTCAACAGTCCTTTATGCTAAAAACCCTCAATAAACTAGGTATTGACGGAACGTATCTCAAAACAATAAAAGCTATTTACGACAAACCAACAGCCAATATCATACTGAATGGGCAAAAACTGGAAGCATTCCCTTTGAAATCTGGCACTAGACAAGGGAGCCCTCTCTCACCACTCCTATTCAATATAGTACTGGAAGTTCTAGCCAGAGCAGTCAGGCAAGAAAAAGAAATAAAGAGTATCCAAATTGGAAAGGAGGAAATCAAATTGTCTCTATTTGCAGATGACATGATTGTATATCTGGAAGACCCCATCATCTCAGCCCAAAATCTCCTGAAACTGATAAACAACTTCAGCAAAGTCTCAGGATACAAAATCAACGTGCAAAAATCACAAGCATTCCTATACACCAGTAATAGACTTCAAGAGAGCCAAATCAAGAACGAACTGCCATTCACAATTGCTACAAAGAGAATAAAGTACCTAGGAATACAACTAACAAGGAACGTAAAGGACCTCTTCAAGGAGAACTACAAGCCATTGCTCAACGAAATAAGAGAGGATACAAACAGATGGAGAAACATTCCATGTTCATGGTTAGGAAGAATCAACATCGTGAAAATGGCCATACTGCCCAAAGTAATTTACAGATTCAACGCTATTCCCATCAAGCTACCAATGACCTTCTTCACAGAACTGGAAAAAAACACCTTCAACTTCATATGGAACCAAAAGAGAGCCCGCATAGCCAAGTCAATTCTAAGCAAAAAGAACAAAGCAGGAGGCATCACACTACCGGACTTCAAACTATACTACAAGGCTACAGTAATCAAAACAGCATGGCACTGGTACCAAAACAGAGATATAGACCAATGGAACAGAACAGAGGTCTCAGAGGAAATACAACATACCCACAAGCATCTGATCTTTGACAAACCTGACAAAAACAAGCAATGGGGAAAGGACTCCCTGTTTAATAAATGGTGTTGGGAAAACTGGCTAGCCATGTGCAGAAAGCAGAAACAGGACCCCTTCCTGACACCTTACACCAAAATTAACTCCAGATGGATTAAAGACTTAAACATCAGACCTAATACCATAAAAACCTTAGAAGAAAATCTAGGCAAAACCATTCAGGACATAGGTGTAGGCAAGGACTTCATGACCAAAACGCCAAAAGCAATGGCAACAAAAGCCAAAATAGACAAATGGGACCTAATCAAACTCCACAGCTTCTGCACGGCAAAAGAAACAGTCAGTAGAGTGAATCGGCAACCAACAGAATGGGAAAAAATTTCTGCAGCCTACCCATCTGACAAGGGGCTGATATCCAGAATTTACAAAGAACTAAAGCAGATCTACAAGAAAAAAACAAACAAGCCTATTCAAAAATGGGCGAAGGATATGAACAGATACTTTACAAAAGAAGACATACAGAAGGCCAACAAACATATGAAAAAATGCTCATCATCACTGGTCATCAGAGAAATGCAAATCAAAACCACATTGAGATACCATCTCACACCAATTAGAATGGCGGTCATTAAAAAATTGGGAAACAACAGATGCTGGAGAGGATGTGGAGAAATAGGAACACTTTTACACCGTTGATGGGAATGTAAATTAATTCAACCATTGTGGAAGACAGTGGGGCGATTCCTCAAGGACCTAAAAATAGAAATCCCATTTGACCCAGCAATCCCATTACTGGGTATATATCCAAAGGATTATAAATCATTCTACTACAAGGACACGTGCACACGAATGTTCATTGCAGCACTGTTTACAATAGCAAAGACCTGGAACCAACCCAAATGCCCAACGATGATAGACTGGATAGGGAAAATGTGGTACATATACACCATGGAATATTACGCAGCCATCAAAAACGATGAGTTCACGTCCTTTGTAGGGACATGGATGAACCTGGAAACCATCATTCTCAGCAAACTGACACAAGAGCAGAAAATCAAACACCGTATATTATCACTCATAGGTGGGTGTTAAACAATGAGAACACATGGACACAGGGAGGGGAGCACTACACACTGGGGTCCGTTGGGGGGAAATGGGGAAGGGGTAGGGGGGTGGGGAGGTGGGAAGAGATAGCATGGGGAGAAATGACAGATACAGGTGAGGGGACGGAAGGCAGCAAACCACACTGCCAAGTGTGTACCTATGCAACAATCTTGCATGTTCATCACATGTACCCCAAAACCTAAAATGCAATTAAAAAAAAAAAGGATATTGGCTTTCCAAACAATCATCTCTACAAATTTCCCCTTCCCATCCTATATAGACGTGTAATCTGAGATAGATGGTGTTATTCTTTGCTATTCAAATATGTTGTATATATTTCTTATAATTCCTATTAAATTTAAAACCTCTCTTTAAGCTTCTATTTCTATCTTCTCTGTCTAACCTACCAGTTTTCACTAATGGGATCTTAGAAGACAGATCCATGCCTTAATCATGCTGCCTTCTCAGTAACCACCATGGTGACTGACTCATAACAGGTCACTGTTAAATATTTTTGATTGTTTTATTTTGCAGACATATGCAAATATTCAAAAGACAAGTGGGTATACAAAATAAGAAAAATTGACTTAATGGCAGTGTCTTGAAAGTTCTTGATTTAGGTAATTTTGAAGTATAAACAACTTCTATTTGCTTAAGCTGTAGGATAGGAAAAAATATAGAATCTGCAGACAAGAAAAGATTGTAATCAGTACTGATAATAGAAATGGGCAAAATTTTTGTTCTTTCCTAGGGAATGGCAAAGAGGGCAAGGAGTCAGAATAACCTTTCTTTAATAATGGCTTCAGTTTATTGTGTATTTACTTTGTAAACATACTATGCTTGGTATTTACTTATTTCATTTATTACTTGCAAAATCCTTGGGATGAAGTCCTTTATTCTAGAGCTAACAAAACTAAAGGAAATTAATAATAATGTCAATGTTAAATTATTCATGACAAATAAGATATATCAGAGCAGTCCCCTCGGCAATTCCTAGCTGCCCATGGAATTTTTTATCTGGTGAATTTCTATTACATCATTTTTAAAAAGAATAATTTAAAATATCAGATATTTCAGGACCTACTGCTCTGATTGTAAGATTTAAAATCTCTTACTTAACCATAGAAGAAGGTCATCTACACCCAGGAGCCTCTATCTTTCAGAAATTATTTTAAAAGTTTTCAAATATTTCATCAACAAATATTGAATGTAATATATATATATATATATATATATATATATATATATAAAATAGAACAAAAATATTAACTATCCAAATAATAAATTAAAAATATAACATTTAGAATCACAATATAATAATCTATCCAATGTCTGTCCCCACCTATGTAGCTCTACATTAGTACTTATGCACAAAATTATATGGATTTTGAGAATCTTCTCTTTTTTATTTTTAGGAAATTATGCTAATATTTAAGAAAAACAAGTCTTAGTGGACAATTACTTTTGATGCTTTACTCAACGATATTATTTGAGTAATTTTAAGTTTCATTTAACATTTTTCAATCATAATTTTTCAATCAGTAGTCATTAATGATTCATTTACAAGTCCTATATATTTTTTTTATTAGATTCGCTCAGGCAATACACCGGTACTATGAAACCATACTCTGCATTGTCTCACCAATTTATCCAGGAGTCCTCCAGTGTTCCTGCTTTCCACAAGCTATTTAAGATTTCAACACCTTCATGCTGAAGGTTGTCAGTGATACATCTATTTTCAAGCGTTTGGGTTCTGTACTGAAAAGAAAGCCTATTCCCTTTGGAAAAGTGATTTGGGGGACTGAGCTTATTTTCTGTTTAAAAGTTCCCCTGATTGATCATAGAGAGCCTCCAAGTCTCAGAGAGAGAGTCCAATCAGAATTCTTTTTATAACCTATTTATCAACCCTTCCTTGGTGAGCATAGCAATTCCAGCATAGTAGAAGAGAGCTGAAGATTGGGTTGACTAATACTAAAGGGGATCATTAACACTCACCATTCCATTCTTCTGGTCTTGGTCACAGACTCATTTTTCACTATGAATCTCTTGATTAGAAGCCCATCAGCCAATTCCAGCGTTCCTAAAATTTTCTGCCAAATGTCCTGTAACAGAGAATAAACAAACAATCTATGGTCTAAAACATCTAAAAATATGTAACTTAAAGCAGCTTGTCATAATAATTAAATGTCTTCACAGTCACCTCCTTTATGTTTAAAACTCATGAATGTTATTATCTAATTGGTAACAATGTTTGTGATTAACATAAAAGTTTATAACTAGGAACTAGCGAAATAACAAGAAACCAACCCTAAAACTAACAGAAGAAAAGAAATAACTAAGATCATAGCAGAACTAAATAAAATCGAAACAAACAAACAAAAAGATAAATGAAACAGAAACTTGTTCTTTGAAAAGATAAATAAAACTGATAGACCATTAGCAAGAATAACCAAGAAAATTAGAGAGAAAATCCTAATGAACTCAATTAAAAATGAAATAAGTTATAACTGACAACACAGAAATACAAAAGATTATTAAAGACTACTATAAATACCTTTACACCCATTCAATTCAGTTTCTCTCCTTTCTCTCTCTCCCCTTTCCTTTCTGTTTTAATTGACAGTAAGAATTGTATATATTTACAGTATAAAACATGATGCTTTGATTTGTGTACACTGTGAATCATCCTAGTCAGTTTCTACCTGGAAAGGAAGCTAAATACTCTCTAATCCTTCTTTTGGCTTCTTTCAAAGATCTAGTGACTTTAAGATGCACCTTTTCCTAGGAAATAGTCTATGTTTAGAAATTGTAACCACTCTCCACAAGCTTGACTTTAAAGGATTTTCCTGTTAATGGGCATAGCTGGATACAACAGAACCACAAGAATGTGACTGGGTTCTCTACAGCTTAAATGTTCAATTAATAGAGAAACAGAAATGTCGTTTAAGTGGTATAACATGAAGCATCCATAATAATTTCAAGAGTAAAAATACATCTTCTATGTGTTTGCCAGCCTATTAAATTAACCATACCATAATAAATATTACAAACCAGTGTTTGTTTATACAGAAGCATTCAAATATTGCAAACACTCTTTGTTATGTGACAGTGTATTTGTATCGGCATTTTTGTTTTATATTAAAATAAATTTGGAAAAAAGAAAGCAGTTATTTATTATATGGAGAAAGAAAAAGCTTAGTGTCATCTCAATTATTATTCTAAGACTATTTTTTAAATTTTTTCAACATGCCATATTTTAGCCCATTTATTGTATAAACTAGATAGTTACTATTCGAGGTTTCAGGGAGAGATTTCAGATGGCATTAGAAATTTTCAGGAAACCTAATTTCAGATTCATTCTTAGTTTAGTGATTTCTCTGATAACCTGATTCTTAAATAACACCAAAAAAAACCCCAAAATCAACAACAAACTCTGGCACAGATAGTTCTGAGGATTGGATAAAAGATTATCATCTCCCAAACTCTTGCTTTTGAAATTGTACATGTTTTTGAAGGAGATAATATTTTTATATGTGTTGGAACTGCTTCTCCAAACATCATGCTTCAATTTAAGAATAACACTACACATTTGGCATGTCTTCTAAAAACTGCACTTTTCTTGAAAGATAACAGGTGATTTTACCATATTTTCTCACAGTGCAAGTCTACTGTGCAGGAATGACCATGATTCCCTCTTACAAACTTTATTTTGAGAAAATAGTGTTATACACAAAACTGTCAAGCTTAGGTATTCCTTTATGAAAACTCACTGAAATCCAGACATAGGACGGTGTTGAAGAGAAACTTTTAATTCAGAGTAAAATATTATAATGATTTAATATTAGTGTTTTGATCTCTGAAGAGCCACTTAAAAAATTTCAAAAATTGCAGTTAAACAAGTTTAATGTCATAGTTAAAATAAATTTATCTATTGTATATATAACTTTGGAGATGGCTTCTTATATTAGGGACTATCTAAAATAAAGAGCTATTACCTCATATTTGTTATAAACAACACTCGTTTTCATCTTTGTTTTAAAAAATGGCATTTTTGTATTTGAAAGTTTTTATGAAAATGAATCCATTAGAACTTTAATATAAAAGACTATTTTGTAATCACAAAGGATGTTTTATATTGTATAATATCGTGAAGTTTTATCATTGATTACCTACCAAGTATATTACATTTAGGCAATCCAGAAAGATATTAAGATAGTAATGAAAAACCAGTAGTGTTATGAGGATTATTTCAACAACAATATTAAAATGCTGAGTTAATTTAGAAGAATAGTATGCTGTCCTTTACACTAGAATTTCAGTATGTATTTGTTAGCAGTTTGTTGGACTCTGTAGATTAATGTAATTTAATTTAACAAATACTTCTTAATGTGTGCCAAAAATTGTGCTAGTCATGCAGAATACAAATAGAAAGCAGAAAAATCTTCTGTATTTTGTGCCTTTGAAAATTTAAGCATGAGTATCATGATTTATTTATTGTAGAAGACACTTTCTGTGCCATTTTCTGTAACCACTAAGGCTGCCTGTGATTTCAGTACTGCAGCCGTGGACAGTTCCACATTTACTGACATCCTCTCCCTGGGGCTGCTCTGTGTATTTCTGTCCACAACTTTCTTCAAATCCATAGGAATTATATTGTTCTGTAAATTCAAGTAAGTTAAATTCCATGAAGAAGGGAACAGGTGCATTTATTTCCTTTTCTACAGCTCTGCTTTTGGGGAAACCCAAACTAAGACATTCAATGAATAAAATTTATTTGGAAAAGGATGAGTAGAGTGCCTCCTAGGAGCCAAGTACTGTGAATATCTTACATGTACCAGATATTAAACACAATATCAACATATGTACCAGATATTATTACAAATGAAGAAATGTACTACTCATTTTACTTACATAACCACTAAAACTCACAACAATTCTGTAAAATAAATTTTACAAATGCAGAATAGAATATTCAGGACATCAACTAACTTGCCTACATTTGTACAACTAATACATTACATTTATGAAATTTTAAACCCCTTTTTAACTCAAATGTTTTTATTTTTATAAACAAGCTCAACTCACTTATAAATGAATAAGATGCCTAATGGGCATAATCCTCAAGGAGTTTATAGACTAATAATAGAGATTAACAAGTAGAACATAACTGAAATTATCCATGAAACTACAGATGTATGTAAAGATAAGAAGAGGCTTACTCTAGTCAATTTACCAATGTTTTCTCCAGTACATTTGTGTGTGTGTGTGTGTGTGTGTGTGTGTGTGTGTGAGACCTTTTTTTGTTCTTTCATCACAACCTCTCATATTGGCCTCTGGTCCTGAAAAATTTGACTAGATATACCTGCTCTTAGATCATAGCAACTTATAAAAACTACTAGCATCAACTAACAAGCAAAATAACTAGCTAGCATAATAATGATAGGATCAAATTCACACATAACAATATTAACCTTAAATGTAAGCTGGCTAAATGCCCCCAATTAAAGACACAGCCTGGTAAATTGGATAAAGAGCCAAGACCCATTAGTGTGCTGTATTCAGGAGACTCATCTCATGTTCAAAGACACACATATGCCAAAATAAAGGCATGGAGGAACATTTACCAAGCAAAAGGAAAGCAAAAAATAAAAATCAGGGGTTGCCATCCTAGTCTCTAAAACAGACTTTGAACCAACAAAGATCAAAAAGACAACAAGGGTATTACATAATGGTAAAGGGATCAATACAACAAGAAGAACTAAATATCCTAAAATATATATTCACCCAATACTGGAGCACCCAGATTCATAAAGCAAGTTCTTAGAGACCTATGAAAAGATTTAGACTCCCACACAATAACTGTTGGAGACCGAACACCCCACTGTCAATGTTAGACCGATCAATGGGACAGAAAATTAACAAGGATACTTAAGACTTGAACTTAGCTCTGGACCAAGTGGACCTAATAAACATCTCAGCACCACATCACACTTATTCTAAAACTGACCACATAATTAGAATATGACCATCACATAAACAGAACCAAAGATAAAAATCACATAATTATCTCAATAGATGGAGAAAAGGCTTTCAATAACATTCACCCCTTCATGCTAAAAACACTCAGCAAATGCAAAAAATGGAAATTAAAACAGTCTCTCAGACCACAGTGCAATCCAATTAGAACTCAGGATTAAGAAACAGATTCCAAACCAAATGACCACATGGAAATGGAACAACCTACTCCTTAATGACTACTGGATAAATAACAAAATTAAGTTTTTTGAAACCAATGAGAACAAACACACAATGTATCAGAATCTCTGGGACACAGCTAAAGCAGTGTTTAGAGGGAAATGTATAGCACTAAATGCGCATAGGAGAAAGCAGGAAAGATCTAAAATCAACACCCTAACATCACAATTAAAAGAACTATAGAAGCAAAAGCAAACAAATTCAAAAGCTAGCAAAAGACAAGAAATAACTAAAACCAGAACAGAACGGAATGAGATAGAGACATAAAAAAATGCTTCAAAAAAATCAGTGACTCCAGGAGCTAGTTTTTTGAAAAGATCAACAAAATAGTTAGAAGAAAAGTGAAGAATCTATCAACCTAATAAAGAAGAAAAGTGAATAATCAAATAGACACAATAATAAATGATAACGGGGAGATCACCACTGATCACACAGAAATATAAACTACCTTCAGAGAATAGTATAAACACCTCTATGCAAATAAGCTAGAAAATCTAGAAGAAATCGATAAATTCCTGGACACACAAACTTCTTCATTGAATCCCTGAATAGAGCAATAACAAGTTCTAAAATTGAGGCAGTAATTACTAGCCTACCAACCAAAAAAACCCAAAAAACAAAAAACAAAAAAACAAAAAAACACCCAGCACCAGATGGTTTCACAGCTGAATTTTACCACAGGTACAAAGAACAGCTGGTACCATTCCTTCTGAAACTATTCCAAACAATAGAAAATGGGGGACTCATTTCTAACTCATT
The DNA here is from genome assembly GCF_048565385.1 of Saimiri boliviensis. NCBI lineage: Eukaryota > Metazoa > Chordata > Mammalia > Primates > Cebidae > Saimiri > Saimiri boliviensis. Next base: position 177,853,592 of record NC_133450.1, on the reverse strand, counting down.
TTATGAGGCCAGCATCATCCTGATACCACGGCCTGGTAGTGACGTAACAGAAAAAAAGAACATTTCAGATCAATATCCCTGATAATGATAGATGTAAAAATCTTCAATAAAACATTGGCAAACTGAATCTAGCAGGACATCAAAAAGCTTACCCACCATGATCAAGTTGGTTTAATATCTGGGATACAGGCTTGTTCAACATATGTAAATCAATAAACATAATCCATCACATAAACAGAACCAAAGACAAAAACAATAAGATTATCTCCATAGATGCAGGAAAAACTTTCAATAGCAATCACCCCTTCATGAGAAAAACTCCCAATAAACTAATATTAATAAACATATTCAAAATAATAAGAGGCATTTATGAAAAATCCACAGACAATATCATACTGAATGGGCAAAAGTTGAAAGCATTCCCTTTGAAAACCAGCACAAGGTAAGGATGTTCTCTCTCACCACTCCTATTCTACATATTAGAAGTTCTGGCCAGGACAACTGGGCCAGAGAAAGTAATAAAGGGTATTCACATAAGAAGAGAGGAAATCAAATTGTCTCTCTTTGCAGAATACATGATTATACGTTTAGAAAACCCCATCATCTCAGCCCCAAATTTCCTTAGGCTGGTAAGAAACTTCAACAAAGTCTCAGGATATTAAATTAATGTGCGAAAATTACAACTATTCCTATACACCAATAATAGACAAATAGAGAGCCAAATCATGAGTGACCTCCCATTTACAACTGCTGCAAAGAGAATAAAGTACCTAAGAATACAGCTTACATGGGATGTGAAAGACTGCTTCAAGGAGCACTACAAACCACAGGTCAAGAAAATAAGAGAGGACACAAACAAATGGAAAAAGCATTCCATAATCGTGGTTAAGAAGAATCAACATCATAAAAATAGTCCTGCTACTCAAAGAAATTTATAGATTCAGTGCTATCTCCATCAAGCTATCACTAACTTTCTTCACATAATTAGAAAAAAATACTTTAAATTTCCTAAGGAGCCAAAAGGAGCCTATATAGCCAAGACAATCCTAAGCAAAAAGAACAAAGTGGAGGCATCATTCTACCTGACTTCAAACTGTTCTACAAGACTACAGTAACCAAAACAGCATGGTATTGGTACCAAAACAGAGATACAGACCAATGAAACAGAATGGCGGCCTCAGAAAAAATGTCACATATCTACAACCATTTAATCTTTGACAAGCCTGACCAAAACAAGCAATGGAGAAAGGTTTCCCTATTTAATAAATGGTGCTGCGAAAAATGGCTAGCCATATGCAGAAAGCTGAACCTGGACCCCTTCCTTACACCTTACACAGAAATTAAATCAAGATTAATTAAATACTTAAATGTAAGACCTGTAACCATAAAATCCCTAGAAGAAAACTTAGCCAATACCATTCATAACACAGGCATGGGTAAAATTGACAAATGGGATCAATTAAACTAAAGTTCTTCTGCGCAGCCAAGGAAATTATCATCAGAGAGAACAGGCAACCAAAAAATTGGGAGAAAAGTTTTGCAGTCTATCCATCTGATAAAGGAATATCCAGAATCTACAAGAAACTTAAACAAATTTACCTGAAAAAAAAGCAACCCCATCAAAAAGTGGGCAAAGGATATGAACAGACACTTCTCAAAAGAAAATATTTATGCAGACAACAAACATATGAAAAAAAGCTGATCATCACTGGTCATTAGAGAAATGCAAATCAAAACCACAATCAATACCATTTCATGCCAGCTAGAGTGATGATCATTAAAGTCAGGAAACAGATGCTGGAGAGGATGTGGAGAAATAAGAATGCTTTTACACTGTTGATGGGAGTATAAATTAGTTCAACCATTGTGGAAGACAGTGTGGTGATTCCTCAAGGATTTAGAACCAGAAATACCATTTGACCCAGCAATCCCATTACACATTATTTACCCAAAGGATTATAAATTATTCTACTATAATAACATTCACATATATGTTTATTGCAGCACTGTTCAAAATAGCAGAGCATGGAACCATCCCAAATGTCCATCAGTGATATACTGGGTAAAGAAATTGTGGCACATGTGGAATACTACACAGCCATAAAAGGGATGAGTTCATGTCCTTTGCAGGGACAGGGATGAAGCTGGAAACCATCATTCTCAGCATACTATCACGGGAACAGGAAACCAAACACCACATGTTCTCACTCATAAGTGGGAGTTGAACAATGAGAACACATGGACACAGGGAGGGAAACATCACAGACTGCAGCCTTTTAGGGGGTGAGGGACTTGGGGAGGGATAGCATTAGGAGATATACCTAATGTAGATGACAGATTGATGGGTGCAGCAAACCACCATGGCATGTGTACACCTATGTAACAAACCTGCATGTTCTGCACATGTATTCCAGAACTTAAAATGTAGTAAGAGAGTAAAAAAACTATTAACAATCACAGTATAAGTGAACAATTACTCTTATGTGGTATGTTCTTTTGATTGTCTTCCAGACCTCAGTTTCAGGATCTCTTCTCCAGTTTGATACCTTTGTCACTTTAAATTTGTTTGCTTCTGGACTTCACTTTTGATGTCTAGGCTTCAAGATACTGCTTAATTTTTGACTTTGCTAAATCAGCAAGTTTTCTCTCACACACAGAAGGATACAAACAAACACACTTTTGATTCCTTCATCGTGAAAGGCCTCTGAGATATTCTAACCAACACTTTTCCCCCTATATGCCAAAATCTCCGTGTTTGCAAAACTTACAACAATAAATTACCAATAAGTAATTTATATTTCTGACTGCCAACGGTTAATGTATATCATTATATTCTACATAGACGTATCTTCTATTAAAGCAAAACTTCTATTGAGCAAAATAAGTAAAGGAGGATATCATTATTTTCAATACATATTCTCACCCATGCATTCTCAATAAAATAGAAAATATTTATCAGTAGGGTAGAGGAAATTCTTTCCTGTATTTTCTATATTAGTTGTTTAAGGGAAGTATTAATGTATTCCACAGTCAAAGAAACATTGAGGTAGTAATTTACATAGCAAAATATTCCATCATTATCAATGTGGTTTAAGGTTGTAAATCATCTTTACTTCATTCATTAACCATGCAATTACTTTGCTTACATATTGCTAATCATAGAAATGCAAAGTGAATATCCTCAAATTTACGTTTGTTCTCCTATTTTCCTTTCTTCCTTTCTCTTTTCCCTTCTCCATGTCTCTCTCTCTCTCTCTCTCTCTCTCTCTCTCTCTCTCTCTCTCTCTCACATAGATAATAGGTTTGCAGCCTGTTATCAATTAAGAAGAAAACAGTATCTATTTGTGACACAAAGTTATTTTGCCTGCTGTCTCCAATGCGGTCATTATTCGTTATTCTGGAACACTTTATTTAAAGCCCGGGGAGAAAATGACTGCCAAATAATCTTGCATTAAAAATGTCATTGTCTGACATACTTAAAACACAAGTCTTAGTCTGTATAAAAATTTTTTAATGGCATACTATTATATGGACTTTTAACAGGACTCCTGTTGAGTAATTTTTCATATTATTCAGGACAAAAATTTGCAAGGTTGCTAAAGGGACTATAATATTAAACATTAGGGTTAATGTGAATATAGAAAATAAGTTAGAAGCCAGTAAAATTAGAGTGTATCATTCCTCTCTCTGAAAACATCTACTTGGGATCTCAGAGTTGAAAGTGTCTCTGAAATGATAATTGATAAATGGAAAAAGTAGACTCCTGTCACAAAAGCTTAGCACTGTTTAGAATGTACTGGAGATGAGGCATTTCTAATAGAAATCCCAATGTTTACTTTCCTCTCTGAAGAACAACATTCACGTGGATAGCTAAGATTAATATTAACTCTATCTTTGCTGACCTGATAAAGTTAACAAAGCCATTATTGGGCATGTTGGATTTATGATGAGAACAATGCAAAAAAACATAAAATATGGCTAATGACCTTCTAAACAGGTCTTGATTAAACTCTAAGGCATATTTGGACAATGAATCAAAATACTTTGTACAATCTTAAATTACCTGTCATGTTTACTGCAATATAGTAGCATACCATTTAATAATATACACTTGCAGTATGTGACAGTGGTCTTTTTGTCTTTAATTGATAAATTAATTTAACAGTTCTGATGACTACATTTAGAAGAAAATTACTCAATAGATTAGAAGGTCCATATCTCACAAACATATATTTCCAGGAAAACAGAGGTCCTTTCTTTCCCTAAGCTGTGTAACAGTTCACTTACTCAAATCATTCAGTTTACATTAAAAAAGGGAATTGCTATGGCATAGATCTAAAAAAGGTCATGGCAAAAATTCTTTTAGAGTGAGACTTTTCTCTGGAGTAGTTCAATGAGTTGCCACAATATAACTGTGTGATTTCTTGATTAAAAAAAAATTTTTCTTTGTAAAACAAAAAATTATGGATTTATTTTTAAATGATTGAAGCCTCTGAAAACACTTTATTTAGATAAATGTTGATGCCAAAATCTACCAAAACTAAATAAATTAGGAATTGGGGAATAAATAACTAGGGGTGGTTATATTTAAAATAAAATCCTGAATCAAGTATGAACAATGGTTAACCAGTCTTTCAGCAAAAATGGAGAAGGATGAGAGAAAATTTGGATATAAATTTAAAACAATTTCTTGTCCAAGTCAAATGTGTAAGAATCTCATCTAGAAAACATCAGAAAGGATAGCTATCTTGGGAATAAAAGGAGGCATTTTAGCTGTAACCTATTCAGTATCATTAGGTGAAATTTCCAGTCAAATCTTCGTGAAGTAGCAGATCACCTAACTTACATGGAACTTCTGAAAACACGAAACTTGCACTGTCTTTGTCTGCTGAAGCAAGTAGTGTGCATTTGATTTGATTGTTCTATTCAAAGCATGTTCAACTATAACCAGGAAATTCACTGTGGATTTCAATAGAATATTTTAAATCATCTTGTTCATATTGTTTCAGACTTGTCCTTCTTTAAAAGTCTCCCAGGTAGGGCACCTTTTTCACCACCAAAGCCAAGACATACTGTTGATATCTGCCCTGAGAGACTTTTGTCATCATTTCCTGAAAATCATGCAATGGAAAAAGTTGTTCTTAAGGGAAGGTTGTTCAAAACTTCTTCAAGGATTGAGTTTCTTCTTGTGAATATGAAATAAGCACCTCTTTTACTATTTTATTTAGCTATGCAGAGGCTATCTCTCCCTGATGACCTGACACAGACCCAGCCAACACCATCCATAATGAAAATCAATGGCACCAAGTCACTAAACAATTACTCCGTCTTCTTTAAAAATGCACAAGTCTTCAAAAAACAAGGATTTAGAGACTGATTAATTTGCCATTTGTCTAGAAGATTGCACTAGCTGCATTATTTAAGAAGTGCCTTGTCTGTGTGCCCTCAAAAGCTAAACCAAGATCAAAGATATGAGAATCACAATTTTCCATGAAGGACATTTGGTGAAAGTAGAAAAGGCAGCTAGAAGTTGTGCCATGGGTTTGCAGCATGTAGAATCTTGCAAACATGTAAGGCCATGAATGGTTGCAGCTTTTCCATATATGTAAAATAGAAAAGAAATCATGTCTCAAAAATGGCTGTATATTTGTTTACTCAAAGATATGTTCATGGGAATATATACTTTTCATGCATACTTTCTAAGAGAAGGAAAACCAATCCAACCCATCCAACTGAACCCACCATACTCTAATCTTGATTCCATTCTTTTCTCTCTCCTTCCTTCACAATTTATCTGTAAGTGTTGAGTCTATCATAAGAAAATGATTCTCTCTTTCCTCTTTATTTTTATCCTCTCTATAACATTTCTCAACATAAACTCCCACTCTCAGCGTTTCTACTCCAAAACACACAGTAGAAAAATTCACCAAGAAATTACACTGCATGTGTATTGTTTCCCCTTCTCCAAGTATTTTTCAACTTTTAACTCATTAATTTAAATGTTTAACTCTTAGGTATTTCTGTGATTATTTTTTCAAAACACAGAGAAGAAACTGCTAGAAGCTATGGGTTTTTTTCTTTATAAAATCTTATAATTACTAAAATTACCTTATTACAAGTGTCTTTATTGACAACAGGAAACTGTAGAAAGAAATTTCTTTGAGATTAAATAAACAGATACAGGAATTGAGATCCAACAGAACCCACGTGTTTCCCTGGACAGTTCCCCAGGAAGTTGGAAAACATGGCTTCAAGTAAAAAATGAAGGTACCTCAGGATGTGTCACTGTGGTTGCATCTAAGAAAGGTAGACCTCAGGCATGGGACTGTGCACATCACTACATAGATGACTTCAGTGGGGAGTACGATTATTTCAATATGCTTTCTTGGGTTTTCTATTGCCCTGCATTAGATATCATCATATAGTTTGTTTATATTTGTTAATATGCCATTTAACTGTTCTTGCCTCCTGCTTGTCACTCAGCAGGTGAAACTAATTTCTCAATCTGTATCTGCTCAATGAATGATAAAGTTAGGAATAAATGATTGTTGATGCCTAGACTGAGATGAAGTAGGTGTTTTACCTCATTTTTATTAGGATAAGCTTATGTGAAGAAAGGATAAAGATGATATAACCTGACAGCCTTCTTTTTCTACACCCATGGCTCAAATAAGTAGTTCTGAAGAAAATCAACAGATCGTCTTTAAGAGGCTGGGGAGAAAAAACTTTTGAGTGTTAGAAACTGTTTTGGACAAATTGATTGAATGTTGATGGCCTGAGAGTTTACTAAATGTGTGCCTTGTACCACATAATGTTGAAATGGGAATCATTCACTTAGCTGACACTTGTGTACACAGTATAATTTAAACACACATCACTTGTGTTGCTCTTAAGGGAACACATTGTAATAGATGATGGAACACAGTGTGCCGATTCCTCAATGACCTAAAAATAGAAATCCCATTTGACCCAGCAATCCCATTACTGGGTATATATCCAAAGGATTATAAATCATTCTACTATAAGGACACATACACACGAATGTTCATTGCAGCACTGTTTACAATAGCAAAGACCTGGAACCAACCCAAATGCCCAACGATGATAGACTGGATAGGGAAAATGTGGTACATATACACCATGGAATATTACGCAGCCATCAAAAACGATGAGTTCACGTCCTTTGTAGGGACATGGATGAACCTGGAAACCATCATTCTCAGCAAACTGACACAAGAGCAGAAAATCAAACACCGCATGTTCTCACTCATAGGCGGGTGTTGAACAATGAGAACACATGGACACAGGGAGGGGAACACTACACACTGGGGTCCATTGGGGGGAAATGGGGGAGGGACAGGGGGTGGGGAGGTGGGAAGAGATAGCATGGGGAGAAATGACAGATACAGACTAGGGGACGGAAGGCAGAAAACCACACTGCCATGTGTGTACCTATGCAACAATCTTGCGTGTTCGTCACATGTACCCCAAAACCTAAAATGCAATAAAAAAGCAGATTTGATCATCTTTAATTAGCAGATGAGCATACCAAAGTTCAGAGAGGTGATGTCACTAACTTAAGCTACATGGCCCCTAAGTGGCAGTGCCATCTTTCATATCTTCAGTGCCGTTTACATTATCTTATGCCACCACTTAATTCTAAAAAAAATCATAATGAAAAAAGACAATCTGCATGTCTGGTGTATTTTTTGCCACTTATTCATTCACGAAGCTATCAGAATGAGTGTAAGTTCAATAAGATAAACCAAAGTGGGGGAGGAAAACAAGTCTTAACCAAAACTTAAGGTCTATGAGTGTGTATTGTCAACTCAACATCACTGTCACTACCTCCTAGAAGGAAAAAACAAGAGTTGCACATTCAGAGTCCTTGCACATATGGTTCCAGGTTAGAATTTGCCTATAAAATATCCTCACGTGAGATTTAGAAGGCCATAAAATAGGGGAGGCCATTATTCCCTGATAGAGTAAGGCAGAGGTATGGGTATATGGCAGACTTGAAGTTCACAGCAGCTTCCTGGAACATTACCACCCGTCACTCACTTCAGCTGGCCAGGCAATGGCTCCTGGAGAATCACATGCTTAGTCCCTGCATACTAAAGTAGTCTTTGGTGGTTTATAATATTCAAAGTGGCTTCTGTGTGAGTTGCCTGAAGATTTTTTGACTTGCATTTCCAGCTACATAGGAGCACAGTCTGGAGAGACCAGTGTTGCTTCTGGAGGCTGAGATTTTTGGCACAAGCTTGCTTGTTCCGTATTCCCACAGAACTTCCAGTAGTTGTTTAACTTTAATTTCTCGTGTTAGAATCTTTCATTAGTGAGAAATATAGAAGGGCTTATTTATTTCCCAAGCCATTCTTAGGAACTAACTCTGTCTGTTACAGAGGACATCATTAGAAATGCTAACTTAATACAGATTGCATCTGTGTGCCCTTGTAATGATGATTTTATGTGGTTTAATAAATGTACTCATGCAATTAAAAGAATTATCTGGCCAAAAAAAGTGCTTTCAGAAGTCACAATTGCTGCTAGGACTATCAAATAGATATACTATTGGGTAATTTTTTCCCCCCAAAGGATAAGTATGCTATTTAATATAAAGTAAAATGGTAATAAGTAAATATTTCTCTGAATCCAAATGACTCAAAGGCATAATACCTTAAATTATCATCAAAATAATTTATGAAATTCTAATATACTTAAGATTATGTATAAATATTATGGATTCTATACATATACTTTTAAAAGGTAGTCCATGACTTTATTAAATCTTGGGTTCTATAAACCAGTGTTTGGCTCTGTCATTAGTATTTTATATATTTCCAGAGCTAAAAAAAAAAAAAAAAGCTTATTTTCACTTAAATGAGTAGAAAGTCATCTTTAGGTCACATAGTATGATTCAGTGTGATTACAGAATAGAGTCCAACATTAATTTGAATGCCATTTGTTTATTTTAAAGTAGAAAAATAATATAAGAGTAATTATCTTTTGACTATGTAAGAGAATAGTCATATTTTAAAGATTCAAACTAAAGTAGTTACAAGCATGAAATAGGGTATTTTCTTTTTAATTCTTCATCAAAGAAAAAAATAATGAATGGAAAAAAGTAACTATTAACTAAATTTAGCAAATTCTTAATTTTAAAACCTGGCGTGTGTGTTATAGGAGCAAGGATTCTTTTTCTCACTCTTTACTTTTTGGTATGTTTCAAATCTTCATAATAAAGTGCAAATAAATACAGAAATATAAAGCCAAAATATTTTTACTTTCCTAGCATTATGAAATTAACTAATTATAAGATATGAAAAAGAACAGATCAGCAAAAATACTCATGGGAATAAAATAAATGAGCCTTAAGTGAGTAAAAATCAGTATTAAAACAAAAAAATTAAAGTACAAACTCCTCCATCTCTCTCTCTCTATAATAATGTATATGTGTACACATAATAGTATACATGTATATATGTATATATTTGTACATATATATGTACATATATGTGTGTACATATACAACACACATATATAGTATAAATATATGTATATATATATACACACACATACACAAATAATACCCACATACATTTATATATATATATATATATATACATATATATGAGAGAGAGAAAGAGTAAAAGAAATACTAGTGAACTATGTTTACAGGGTCTAACTATTGCATACTGAATTTCTGAATGAATGCATTGCATTTGTTTTTTTCAGATGGAGTTTCACTTTTGTTGACCAGGCTGGAGTGAAATTGCATGATTTTGGCTCACTGCAATTTCCACCTCCCCAGTACAAGTGATTCTCCTGTCTCACCTTCCCTAGTAGCTGGGATTACAGGCATTCACCATAACACCTTGCTAATTTTTTTGTATTTAGTAGATATTGGGTTTCACCATGTTAGTCAGCATGGTCACGGACTCCTGACCTCAGGTGAACCACCCACCTTAGCCTCCCAAAGTGCTGGGATTACAGGCATGTACCACAGCGCTCAGCCAATACATTGCATTTGTTAATCAATTTTCAATATATGCAAAATAAATCTTTCAATATATGTACAATACATGTAAATAAACTTTTCTATATATGTAAAATATATGTTAAATACATGTAAAATAAACCTTTCAATATATGTGAAATAAACTTTTTTCACCATAATAGTATTTGCAAAAATATGTTTCTTAGTTATCTAGAATTCTGAATTGCTTCAGGGGTCTCTGTATATTTAATGAGGTAGAAGCTAACCAAGTAAGGATACTAGCCCCTTGGCTCACTTAAACTAAAGGACTACTCTAACAGTTCTTTTATATATTGTAAATTCTGTTGCCTAAAATTTTAACACTACTGAACTAAATAATCTCCAGTGTTTTTCTCAAAAATCAAGTTCTGTGGAATGTTTGATATTCCTAAGCTCAAGAAGAGAAAGAAAGCTAGTAATATCTTGAATGAAAATGTAGTTGTAATCAAAATATTAATAATGACAGATACACTAAGAAACAACTCCTGTTACCATTCAGAAAGAATCCGCTGTGTGCCACACATTTTAAACATATTTAGTCATCTGTACAGTCTGTAAAGCAAGGATCTTTATCTCCATTTACAGGATGAGGAAGTAGACACTCACAGAAGTTAAAACTTTTGCCCAAGGCCAAGTGGTTGTAAAATGGTACACGTATAGCAGGGCTAGCTACAAAGCTCACACCAACTGGCCCACACTCCACACTGTCTCCCAAATTTCATGTATAATAAGGAGAACTAACGAACAAAAGAGTTTCTGAAGCCTTTGAAAGGAGGAAAAGACTTGCCTAAAATGCAACAAAACATCAAGTGAAATCTGAGATTCAAGCTCACATGCTCTGACTAAACCTATCCCATTTTTAACTTGTGCCATTTTGCCACAGTTGAGAGTGAGGGGTCCTGCAAGGCCATGATGACAGGTACAGGGTACCTTTGGGTTTGCAGAGGCATCAGTAAACTTGGCTCATTTCTACATTTAGCTGAGGTTAATTATGCCATTTTTAATAGAACATATTTCTTGAACAAAGAAAATCTGCAGAAGAATATTTTTCCAAAAGACTTATCTTTTACTAATCACCCAATAATTTTTAAAAAGATTTTGTTGATCAGTGATTCAATAGTTTCTGAAAAAGCGTGTTTAAAAGATTTCTAACAAGAGATTTTCTAGTAATTATAAATAATCAAATAATGGTGGTTGTAGAGGTCCAAAAACCCAGGTTTCCACTTTATAACTGTATTATACATTATTACCCTAGCACTGAAAAGAAGACATATTTTTACTTGCCACTTGCCAGCATCTCTTAGTTCATGGGGTTGTGCCAGTCTCTCTACCTTTGACTGTGAAAAAAATACACTATCCTATTTTGTGGCCCAATACTGGCTAGAATTTGAATTTTTACCTACAAACCTTGTCATCAGCTATAATATGTTTTCCATTTAAAAAAAAAAAGCTTCTATTCTTTAATTGCCCTATTCTCTATATTTTTATCCTGTTATACTTTTCTTCTGAAAGCAAATACAATTATTTGACTTTAAACAAGATTAGGTCTAAATAATGAACAATGATAAACCAAATAAGCTACGGAAATGGTCTATTTCTGTAGATTTACTTATACTTCTTTTTCAATACCTTTTTAAAATAAAGCCAGAGTATGCAAGGCATACAGCATTAAACATTTAATGGAAAAAACAAAATAAAACAAAATAACTAGAATGTAAAAACTTTAATGGAGAAACCTGACCCTAGAGGCCGTGAGCTAACCTTGGTTTTCTAGAGAAATGGTTACCCAGAGCAGAAGATACACAAATTTTTATAAATTTTTCAGGTAAAGTGTAGCATTTGGATACCAGAAAAGTGATTTCTTACAATCTGTCATGTCCATATTAACATCCTAGGTGTCAAAAATCAACTTTTAACTATTTTTAGAAGCTAATAGGATTGATATAAATTTATTTTAGTTCCACAGATATGTTGTTAAAGCCAAAAAGAATCTACTTATCCAACAGGATGGGAGTCAGACTGCTGCTTTCAGCTCTCAGTATCTGTGTCCTCTGCTTGATCATATGCACTGGCAGATGCTTCATTGCTACCCAGATGGAAGTCACCTAACATCTTGTAAATCTTACATCACTGCAACTGACATCTCATAAATGTAGGATTGTCACTCTGTGCCAATAACAGGATTGCTACTAGAATTAATAAATATATTGGTAGTGACAAGTGTAACAACAAATATTTTTTACTCATGGAGAAAAAGCTACCTCTATATCATAACAATTTTACCAACTATACAAAATATGAATATGCCACAAAACATACAAATAAAGTCTCTGCACATATCAGTATTTTAAAATTAAAGTATTGGAACATCTAGAACACTTCTGCTAATCCCTAGCACAAAAAATTAAATCATAGTAAAATTTTTGATGGTATTATGTAAAAATTGGTTTCCCTAAAAATAAAAGTATGGTCACATTACTGACAAGATTTTTCTGGTATATTTGCATATAATGTTTCTTATGCTTCTGTGTTGATTAAAAATACAATTCAATCCCTAGCACAGATAAAGCATATAAAATGAATGAAATATAGCATTTATTAACTGATGCATGATTTATGTCTGTATTATAGTTACATGTTATCACTACATAATGTTATACTATTAAATTTTTTACAGAAAAATATTTCATTCATGTTTAGTTTCTTAGTTTTTAAATAATATTCCTTCCTGATTGTATTAATCATGCTTTTATTTTCTATACTTTATGATGCTCTGACATCTTGGGGCCTTGTCAACCCAGGAAGGGACTGCTTCTCCCAAGGTTAGCTAATTCTTGGAGACAACAAAATCCCTTGCCTGTGAACATAACTTCGATAGGCCAGCCAACAAATTCTTACTCGATACTGTCATCCACCTGCTTTTATCAGGCTCTTTCAGTCTAAATTACCTTGCAGTGCTAGGTTTCAGATGAATAGGGACCACTCCTATGGCCCCATCCCTACTGAAACTATTTATACTAATTCTAAACTACTCAACTTGCCTACCTTGTCTGACCCATTAATTCCCACCAAAACCTCAATAAAGGAACTGGCCTTGCTTTCCCCTCATTCCTGTGCCTATGGACTGATCCTGGTGCTTCCACACATGGTCCTGAGTGGTGTCCTGTGCCTTCCTTCTTATTGGGAACTGTGAGTACCAACCTGTCTTTTCAGGGGCAATCATCCCTTTATCGGTGCCCTCATCATACCTTTCTGAATAAAAACAGAATCTCAATACTTTTTAAAAATCCTAATCAACCCAATTGTTTTTCAACAAACTCTAAGTCCATTTCAGTTCCATGAATTAAAAAGTTTGATGTAACTGGTGTGAAGCTTATGTCTTTGTAGAAGAGAGATGAGAGAAACAATATAGAAAACAAAAATTTCCCGGGATGAAGCCTACTTGATCATGATGGATAAGCTTTTTGATGTGCTGTTGCATTTGGTTTGCCAGTATTTTATTTAAGATTTTTGCACCTATGTTCATCATGGATATTGGGCTGAAATATTCTTTTGTTGTTGTGTCTCTGTCAGGTTTTGGTATCAGGATGATGTTGGTCTCATAAGATGAGTTATGGAAGATTCCCTATTTTTGTATTGTTTGTAAGAGTTTCAGAAGGAATGGTACCAGCTCCTCTTTGTATGTCTGGTATAATTTGGCTGTGAACCCATCTGGACCTGGGCTTTTGATTGATAGGCTATTAATTGCTACCTCAACTTCAGCCCTTGTTATTGGTCTGTTCAGGGATTCAACTTCTTCTTGGTTTAGTCTTGGGAGGGTATAAGTGTCCAGGAATTTATCCATTTCTTCTAGATTTATTGGTTTATGTGCATAGGTTTATTTGTAGTAATCTATGATGGTAGTTGGTATTTCTGTGGAATTGGTGATGCCCCTTTAACATTTTTTTTTTATTGCATCTATTCAATTCTTCTGTCTTTTCTTTTTTATTAGTCTGGCTAGCAGTCTGTCTATTTTGTTGATCTTTTCAAAAACCAGCTCCTGGATTTCTTTATTTTTTGAAGGGTTTTTGTGTCTCTTCTCCTTCAGTTCTGCTTAAAGGCTGGCTCAACATACACAAATCTATAAACATAATGCATCACATAAATAGAACCAAAGACAAAAAACACATGATCATCTCAATAGATGCAGAAAAGGCCTTTGACAAAGTTCAGCAGTGCTTTATGCTAAAAACTCCTAATAAACTAGGTATTGGTGGAACATATCTCAAAATAACATAAGTTATTTATGACAAACCCACAGCTAATATCATACTGAATGGGCAAAAACTGAAAGCATTCCCTTTGAAAACTGGCACTAGACAAGGATGCCCTCTCTCACCATTCCTATTCAACATAGTAATGGAAGTTCCAGCCAGAGCAATCAGGCAAGAAAAAGAAATAAAGGGTATTTAATTAGGAAAAGAGGAAGTCAGATTGTCTCTATTTGCAGATAACATGATTGTGTATTTAGAAGATCCCATCGTCTCAGCCCAAAATTTCTTTGAGATGATAAGCAAATTCAGCAAAGTCTTAGGATACAAAATCAATATGCAAAAGTCACAAGCATTCCTACATGAGATAAGGGACAAACAGAGAGCCAAATGAAGAGCAAACTCCCATTCACAATTGCTACAAAGAGAATAAAATACCTAGGAATACAACTAACAAAGGACATGATGGAACTCTTCAAGGAGAACTACAAACCACTGCTCAAGGTAATAAGAGAAGACACAAACACATGGAAAAACATTCCATGCTCATGGGTAGGAAGAATCAATATGGTGAAAATGGCCATACTGCCCAAAGTAATTTATAGGTTCAACGCTATCTCCATCAAGCTACCATTGACCTTCACAGAACTAGAAAAAAACACCTTAAACTTCATATGGAACCAAAAAAGAGCCCTCATAGCCAAGACAATCCTAAGCAAAAAGAACAAAGCTGGAGGTATCACACTACCTGACTTCAAACTATACTACAAGGCTACAGTAACCAAAACAGCATGGTACTGTTACCAAAACAGATATAAATAGACCAATGGAACAGAACAGAGGTCTCAGAAGTAACTCCACACATCTACAACCATCTGATCTTTAACAAACCTGACAAAAAAAGCAATGGGGAATGGATTTCCTGTTTAATAAATGGTGTTGGGAAAACTGGCTAGCTATGTTCAGAAAGCTGAAACTGGACCCCTCCCTTACACCTTATACAAAAGTTAACTTCAGATGGATTAAAGGTTTAAACATAAGACCTGTCACCACCATTCAGGACATAGGCATAGGCAAGGACTTCATGACTAAATCACCAAAAGTAATGGCAATAAAAGTCAAAATAGATAAATGAGATTTAATTAAACTAAAGAGCTTCTCCACAGCAAAAGAAACAATCATTAGAGTGAACTAGCAACCTACACAATGGAAGAAAAATTTTGCAAGGTACACATCTAACAAAGGGCTAATGTCCAGAATTTACAAAGAACTAAAACAAATTTACAAGAAGAAAACAAACAACCCATCAAAAAGTTGGCAAAGGATATGAACAGAGACTTCTGAAAAGAAAGCATTTATGAGGCCAACAAACATATGAGAAAATGCGCATCATCATTGGTCATTAGAGAAATGCAAATCAAAACCATATTGAGATACCATGTCATGCCACTTAGAACAACAATCATGAAAAAATCTGGAGATAACAGATGCTGGAGAGGATGTGGAGAAATAGAAACACTTTTACACTGTTGGTCGGAGTGTAAATTAGTACAACCATTGTGGAAGACAATGTGGTGATTCCTCAACAATCTAGAACTAGAAATACCATTTGACCCAGCAATTCTGTTACTGGGTGTATAACCAAAGGATTATAAATCATTCTGTTATAAAGACACATATACATGTATGTTTACTGTGGCACTGTTTACAATAGAAAAGACTCGGAAGCAACCCAAATGCCCATCAATGATAGACTGGATAGAGAAAATGTCGCACATATACACCACGGAGTACTTTGCAGCCATAAAAAAGATGAGTTCATGTTCTTTGCAGGGACATGGATGAAACTGGAAGCTGTCATTCTCAGCAAACGGACACAAGAACAGAAAACCAAATACCACATGTTCTCACTCATAAGTGGGTGTTGAAAAATGAGAACACATGGAGACAGGGAGGCTAACATCACACACCAGGGCCTGGGGAATGGGGGGTTAGGGGATAGGAATAGCAGGGTGTGGGGGTAATGGGGAGGGACAGCATTAGGAGAAATACCTGATGCCGTTGAGGAGGTGATGGATGCAGCAAACCGCCATCATGGCACGTATATACCTATGTAACAAACCTGTACGATCTGCACATGTACCCCAGAACTTAAGGTATAAAAGAAATGAAAAAAATAAATAAATAAAAGGGAATAGTATAGGCCAGGTGCAGTATCTCCTGCCTGCAATCCCATCACTTTGGGAGGCCAAGGCAGGTGTATCACTTGAGGTCAGGAGTTGGAGATCAGCCTGACTAACCTGGTGAAACCCTGTCTCTACTAAAGATACAAAAAAATTAGCCAGGCGTGGTTGCATGCCTGTAATTCCAGCTACTCAGGAGACTGAAATAGGAGAATGGCTTGAACCTGGGAGGCGGAAGTTTCAACGAGCCGAGATTGCGCCATTGCACTCCAGCCTGAAGGACAGAGTGAGACTCCATCTCAAAAAAAAAAAAAAAAAAAAAAAAAAGGAATGGTACGTCGTTTTTGGTTAAAAGGGATTAAGGGTCAGGCATGGTGGCTCATGCCTGTAATCCTAGCAGGGAGGGAGGCTGGAGGGAGGTGGCCTTTGGAGGCTGAAGCAGGCTGTCCAGAGTTTGAGACCAGCCTGACCAACATGGTAAAACCCTGTCTCTACTAAAAATACAAAAATTAGCCGGGCACGGTGGTTGGCACCTGTAATTCCAGCTACTCGAAAGGCTGAGGCAGGAGAATTGCTTGAAGCCAGGAGGTGGAGGTTCATGTATTGGAAGCTTAATCTCCAGTACATCCTTATTGGGATGTGGAGCCTTTTGGGAGGTGTTTAGATCATGGGCGGCCCACCCTCATGAATGGATTAATGCCATTGTAAAAAGGGTTTGCAGGAATGAATTCTCTCCCTTCTACTATTCTGCCATGGGAAGAAATGGCATTAGTCTTCACCTCCTCTACCCAATTTTTTCACTTTCGACTATTGCCTGATTGGACACAGATGTCTCTGCCTTGATCTTCCACTTCCCAGCCTTCAGAATATGAGAAATACATTTTCGTCTTTTTAAGTTACCCAGTCTCAGGTATCTTGTTCTAGCAGCACAACAGACTAAGACAGAAACTTAGTGTACTTTCTGCTCAATTTTGTTGTAAAATTGAAACTGGTATAAAATATGAAGTTTATATATGTATATATACTTTTTTTATATATAAGAGTTTTTACTGAAATCTGGTTTGGAAAGCAATTCTAAAGCAATTGAAAAAAAATTAATATTGCATAAATATTCAGTTGTATAATTGTTATTTTTCTTAAAGTATGTAATTGTTAATATTCTTAGTTGTGGTAAGTATATATACTATATATGATTAATTATAGAGAAAGAAGTCTTTTTCCTTAGAAGATGCATGCTAAAGTACATAGAAGTGAAGCGCAGTGATTTCTATGGTTTATTTTTAAATAGTTTAGTACCAAAAACACCTAGAGTTCTCTCTCTCTCTCTCTCTCTCTATGTGTGTGTGTGTGTGTGTGTGTGTGTGTGTGTGTATGTGTGTGTTCATACACACATAAGGATAGAAAAAATATGTAAACATTAGAACAATTTTGGGATGTGTAGGCATGTCTATTACTATTCCTTAGACATTTTTAAATGTTTGAAAAATTTTTAATACAAAGAAAAATCTGTCCCTGCCCTGTAGATTTTCCTACATTAGCCTTTGATTGTGAAGACCATGTTCCTACAAATTCAGATTTTCAGCCTGGATCTGTATTGCCAAAGTAAAAGAAAATAGCTATCTGACTTGTGTATATTTGGGGTCTATCTGAATGCTATAAATTGTTGACTCATATTTTATTGGCCTACTAATTCTCTTTTTTGTATTTATTATTCTAAAGAAAATTGAGTTCACAGCTGTGAGGATGTTTGGATATTTTCACAAGCATGTGGATGTGGAACAGAAGCCATGCTCTTGCCTTGTGAGTGCTGATATGTGGTTAAACTATGCTAAAAGAAATGTCACCAAGATGAAACTGTTAAGTACCTAAATCTGGAGCCCACGAGTGTTTCCATTTTAATATGATCAAGCACTGCTCCACTAAGTTTCTCATCTGCTTTAACGGCATACCCAGTCACCTTTAAGGGCCTGAAACATTACTTCCTTTGAGTAGCATTTTATAAGATGAAAGTGTCTATGTTTGCAGCCTTTAATTGTTGTGAAAATCTTTTTAAATTTTTTATTTCTTCTGTAGAACACTAACTGGTAGCTCTGTCAAACAATTACTAAATCTTTTCTACTCTTATGGAAACATAGCTCAGTTGTAGGGCAAGTATGCATTCTTGGCTTCCTTTTATTTTGTCCCCCTTGGCTCTGGATTCTTCAAACTTTAGGTCATTTGTCATGTTTACCAATTAAAACAATGAACTTGGCCAAATTAAAAGGGCTGCTACCCCTTTAAGTACATATTGAATAATTCATGCACGAAATAGGACTTTTTGTTATCTACTGGAAAGAACAAAATTTCCTCAGATTGCTTTAGTATTATATCTAGAAAATGCTTTCAGATTACAATCTAAATCATACTAGAATAACTGCATTAGAATTACTATGATACATCATTCTAATGTACATGCTTACAGTATGTTACTGTTGGAGTAATCCAATAAAACCAGTGGGTCCCAGAACTAGAAGTGTGTGAGAAAAGCCTTGAAGACTGCTGAAATATGTATCTTTACAGAAAGGAAAAGAATTTGTACATTTGTGTTCATACAACTACATAGCCATTCCAAAAGATATACAGATATAATTTTACAACTAAATAAAATGTAGACTGTAATTTTAAGCCCATGTCCAGAAAATGGCAAATGGTTAAAAAATTCTTCCATGTTAAAAGTCATTTTGGCATAATGCAACTGACATGCATTCACCTGAATTTTACATGATTAATATGAAAGAGAAGCTTACATATTATGTGGTAAGTTTTGAGTATCTAATTTTTTTTTGAAAATTTATGAGTGTTTTTCACAACTGATTTTGGCAATATGATATCCAGTATTTTATCTTATTTAAAACATAAGATTTAATATCCCATTATACTAGTTTTTGTAGAAAAGACTGAATGGTTTTGAGAAAATGAAGTTCAAAATTCTTATTTGATATAGTATTTTTGGGAATTGATATGTTCTTATGTGGGCAGAATACGTAAGGCATCTTGCGACTCCAGGAAATGGCTTAGATCATGGAAATGACTGAGTTAAGTGTAGGAATGTCTGCAGAGTGTAGGAATTGGTCAAGATGGCTCCTAACATTCACTTGTTATTTCAAAGTCCTTGTACTGAAAAAACAAACATACAACCAAAACCCAGGAACTGAGGATCAAATACCAATTTGATTTCTCTGTAGAATACTTATAGAGATCCTCACTTATTTCAGATGAAATCAATATATTAAATTCATAGCATTTACAGGTAGGGAAATTGTTTCAGTATATCATTTATTGCCTATACTTTCTAACATATTTTCATGGTCAAACATTAGCAAATAATCCAATTCCCCATAGGCATCATAAGTGCTGCTTTTGTTGTGTGTGTGTGTGTGTGTGTGTGTGTGTGTGTTGTAACTTATCCATGTTGCAAAAAAATATAGACTAATCTGCTCATTTCCAAACATCAGAAACATCTATAAGACTTTAACACCTAATTTCTCTATAAACTGGGTTTCATTCATTTTAATTAATAAATTACATCCTTATAAATGTCTAATAAAAATGAATGTTTTTGTGTTTAAAATTTCTAGTAATTAAAAATTTAACACAGTGTTATGTATTGGTATTTGTTTTAAGCTGGAGGATTTTTTCCAGGAGCACCAAAAATCTTGTATGCAAAGCCTTTGAGAAATAAAGTTCCATATAACTTTCATCAGAATTTTTAACAATATTCTTTGTAGTCCAAACCCATTGTTTTGGCTATCAATACAGGTGCCTTTGGGAGCAACTGTCTCCCATTTTCTGGAAACATCCTCTGTCTTTGCTTACACAGTCATGATCACACTCACAATACCTGGCTTCACTTTTTTGGCCATAATTAATTGGTCTTAGGTTGGGCATGTGAAGTAATTTGTGCCATCCAAAGTTTGGTTTGTGAATTTAAAATGTAGATTTAATAATTTCTTCTGACTGATCATTTAAGAGGAAAGAGGTTTTTTTTTAACTAAAATATTAAAAGTCCCATTAAAAGTACCCATCTGATCTCTATGAAGAAATAAGTATCTAGTCTGTGTGAAGAGGATTGAAGGTGGTGTATTAAGAGAAAAAATGCAGATGAGAGAGAGAAAAAGAGATTGATTCCTGAGTCCCAGGCTAAAATTTGTCTCTATGCCTGAGTCGTAGTCTGATCCTTGGTTACTAAGCGATGCTCCTTTTATCATTATTTTAACAATTATTATTGTTATTATTATTTTTGCTTAAATGCACTACATGATGCCCACTTTGAACCCAAGAGAACAAACAAAAACATTGCTACGTGATATATACTCATATTGGAAGGGAGGTTTATAGGTCACTTAATAGGCCTGGCATTAACATATAATTGTTCTAAGTCTCAAACTTCCATTTCCATTGTTTTGCATCAGGCATATCATATTACCCAAAAATCGCAAATTCGAACTTATTAATTCTGGAAACATAGTAGAAAATGCATATAACTTCCCTGAAAATGTACAGATTTTTATGTCGATCTCTATTTAAAAATTTGAGCTGACAAAATTACGTGAGATGACACACATATTCCTACTAATTTCCAGGCACAGCCTCTGTGATTTGTGCCCCAAGACAAACATTTTATAATTCAAGGTATTCCCCAAATCAAATCTTCATCACTTGAAAAAAAATTAATTATTAATGTGGTTTCCCAATCTTCAAATATCTACAATTCAGGCTGTTTTATTAATATCTTTCATCTCCCCACTCAACATATTCTTTTCATTCTCAGGGAACACCCAGTTTTACATTCACAGCTTGTTCACTACCTTTCTTCTCATCATTTTTATCTGTGGTTTTATTATTGAAGGTATCTGCTGAGTATTCAATGATCCTCATCACTCAAACATGAACACTGCTGCATGCATAATAAGTACAGGCAGACTGCTAACATGTTTGATTTATAAACATCTTTAGTAGGCCTCAAGGTAATCACAGAAAGCACCCCCAAGCCCATGCCTCTGTCCTTTCATTCCTCATTACTTAATGGAGAAAATAGATTGATCTGTTGTCTGACAATTCGTCATCCTCCACAGCCTGCTGGTGTCAATCAGAGCTAGGGGACAGACATTCATCAAAACAAGCTGGACCCTGTCATTAAACCTGGATGTGTATTTCCTATAAAGTTTATCTGAAATCTGAGCACCCAAAAAAAGGGCAATAGGACACCCTGAAGGCAACTTGAAGGTAACTATTAGTAATTGAAGGATGGCAACAGCATTTTTTTCAAATTCATGATCACTTTTCTTTTAGGTGAAAGAAAAAAGAGAAAGAAAAAAAGATGCAAAGAAAAACAAGTGATGTCTGAGAATTCTAAGGACTTCATGAGGGTATAAATATGACTGTTTGAGTGAGATGCAGAGATCATGTATTTCTAAATTTAAAAAGTCATTCAGGAGGCTGGGCACAGTGGCTTACACCTGGAATCTCAGCACTTTGGGAGGCCAAGGAAGGAGGATCATGATTTCAACAGTTCAAGACCAGACTGTTCAAGGCCATCATTGTAAAACCCCATCTCTACTAAAAATACAAAAATCAATAGGGTGTGGTAGCAGGTGCCTGTAATCCCAGCTACTGGGGAGGCTGAGTAAGGACAATCACATGAACTCCAGAAGCGGAGGTTGCAGTGAACCAAGATGGCACCACTGCACTCCAGCATGGGTGGCAGAGCAAGACTTTGTCTAGAAAAAGAAAAAAAAAAAAGTCATCCTGAATATGCTAATAAATGCTGTCTTTTATATGTTGCTATTGCTAAATTATACCATTTTTATAACATTACTTTATCATGTTAAAGCGCCAGAAAAACTTGAGATAACTTCATGATAAAAATAAATTAAAATATTTAAAATTACATTTGTTTCAGAAAACAATTGATAGCAGTTATCATCAAAAACTTCTGACTAAAAAATATAAAATATATGTAATTGTGCACTACTTAGATCTCAGAAGAGCATTCATTAGCAATCATCTTTTTATCACAGTTACAATTACTCAGAAATTCCAATATTGCTATAAAAATAATCGTTTCTTTTACACTACATTTGAAAATGGTTATTAAATTGATAAAACATTTTTATTTGGTGGTATGTTTTCTAATAGTAAAATGCTATCCTGATTTAGTTATCTGGCTTATGATGATAAGTCAATGATCAGAAAAAATTAAAAAGGATACTACTTTATCATTGAGCTAGAGATTACTTGCTTAAATTGTGTTTCATCTGGGTGCTTATTAATTAGATAACTAATTGACTATTCTAAACACACATCCATACCTCTAACTACAACAGACCTTGAAGAATCATATAATTAGTCATATAGATTAAAAGTTTCATTTAGTAATTTATTTTAAAAAGTAATAAAATAGTCTACTTCCTCTAGTCATTCATTCAGTTATTGATTTGCCCATTGATTCAGCAAATATTCACCTAGCTCTACTAATTTTTATGCACCGGACTTGGATATGAATGGACAGTGATGAATGAAAATGACAAGATCTTTCTTCCTTAATAGAGTAGTAAACCTAGGTATCAAAACAGAATATAAAAAAATCATCACAGAGATATTATCATGTTATGTGAAGTGTGATGAATGAAGTGGAAAGTCTCCATGAGATAAAAATAGTAATTTGGAGAAAGGAACTACTTTAGGTAACAGATAAGGTCTATCTTCTTTGAGATTTAATTTAAGCAGAGAAACAAGGAATAAGAAATGATATAATGAAGAAGGGAGAGTATTTCAGACAGAGAAAATGCCAGGTATGAAGGCTCTGCAGCCTGGTCAGCATTTAGTGAGTGAGAAAAAGAGTTGTGCAGGATGTTGTTGTTCTGAAAATTCACAGGGTGAATAATGTGAATCATCATGTATCTGTAATGGAAATTAATGACAGTTGTTAATAGTGACAAAACCCAAATCTCTTTCATACCTACATATATATATATATATATATATATATATATATATATATATATATATACACATATACATATACACATATACATACATAAACACATTTCTAGTGGGTATATTAATTTGCATATTCCTTAATCTGGTTTATAATCCAATAAAAAAGTATATTCATGCTAAGACAAAAATCCTGTATCTTTCAGAAAAAAAAAACCATGAAACAAATATGTAAAAATGATGTCTAAAATGTCCGTTGCAGCATTATTTATGAAATCAACAATTGAAGAAAATAAAAATTGCAAATATCATCAAAGATTACACTTGAACAAACAATAAAATAAAAACCATAAATATTGCTTATATAATTTTTTGTATTTATAATCATATGTATTATTAGGTCTATAAGAATACCTCATATTAATGTTTATACAACATGGCCAATGTACGTATTTTGTCAAATATATACACTTAAATTGTCACTTTTTTTATAACTAGTAAAAATGGGAAACCCTAAATGTTATTTAATAAGAGACTGACAAAATACTTTATTTATATATCCACTCTAAAAATATTGTATGTGTATATATATCCACAATCATTTGTTTTAAAATTCAATTAAAATGTACCTATATATACACACACATGGAGAGTTAATATAATTTTCTGATAACTGCTGCTGGCTTTAATCCTGTTAAATCTAAATACAATATGAACAATAAATGATGAAGAATGGCACCTGAATAGCATGAAAACAGGGACTCAGTACTTCACATACAAGTTAAAAATACAGTTGACTGGCCCAGTGCAGTACCTCATGCCTGTAATCTCAGCATGTTGGGAGGCCAAGGTGGGTGGATCACTTGAAGTCAGGAGTTCCAGACCAGCCTTGCCAACATGATGAAACCCTGTCACTACTGAAAATATAAAAATTAGCTGGGTATGGTGGCACAGGCCTGTAATCCGAGCTACTCAGAAGGCTAAGGCATGATAATGGCTTGAACCCAGGAGTTGCAGATTGCAGTGAGGGAGATCGTGCCACTGCACTCCATCCTGGGTGAGAGAGTGAGATTCTGTCAAAAAAAAAAATACATACATACATACATACATATATATATATATGTTGTGTGTATAGTGTATATATATTACATATATATTACACATATGTAATATAACACATATTATATATTAATATATTACATATATACATATACACACATATTATATACATATATGTGTACGTAATATATACATACATGCATATATATGGATATAATATACATATATAATACATATATGTATTATATATGTATTTATATATATATACACACACACACAGAGTTGGCTCTTGAGCAATGCAAAGATTAGAAGTGGGAATCTAATACACTCAAAAATCCATGTATAACTGTTGACTCCCAAAAAATTAACTACTAATAGCCTATTGTTGACCTGAAGCCTGACCAATAAGTAGTATATTAATACATACTTTTTCATGTGTTTTATATATTGCATTCTTCTAACAAAGTAAGCTATAAAAAATAAACTATCATTAAAGAATCAAAAGGAAAATAAAATATATTTACTATTCATTAAGTGTATTGGATCATTAGAAAGGTCATCATCCTTGTCATTTTCCGTTTGTGTAGGCTGAGGAAGAGGAGGAAGAGAAGAGGTTGTTCATCTTGCTACTTCAAGGCTGGAAGAGGCAGAGAAAATCTGCGTATTATTGGACCTACACAGTTAAAATTCATATTGTTCAAAGATCAACTATATAACCTCAAAGTAGCTGTCCCTTTTTCTCCCTGAGTCTTTGCTTTTTTTTTTTGCAGATCGTGGGTACCGTGATTCTATGGGTGTAATGGAGACCAGAAATGTCTCCTAAATGACAATCTGTCTTGCCACTATGTGTGGAGCTCCAATTCATGTAAAGTGTGTAATTAAAAGTTTCTAAATAGTAACTGGCAATCAGTCCATTGCGTGTAAGATGAGAGACCTAGACCTACAATACATGTTCAGAAATGTTCAAGATTCTTAAAAAAAAAAAAAAGAAAGAAAGAAAGAAAGAAATAATATATGCCAAGACACTCAGTTTATTTAATTCAATTAATTCTACTTAAATTTAAACAATAATACATTCTCAGAGATTAGGCACATAGTATGTCATAGCATTTGAATATGGCAAATAGACCTAACTTCAAGGAATTTCAAATAATCAGTATTGTTTACATGGTCTACTATATGCTAATAACAATGCTAAGTAACTACAATCCATCATCTTTTGTCACAGTCTTGATGAGCACATCGTGGAGAATACTGAGTTGCTTACTCTGTTTAAAAATGTTTTTAGGATGGGAGTGGTGGCTCATGCCTGTAATCCCAGCACTTTGGGAGGCCAAGGTGGGCAGATAACGATGTGAGGAGATATAGACCATGCTGACCAACATGGTGAAACCCCATCTCTAATAAAAATACAAAAATTAGCTGGGAGTGGTGGTGTGTGCTTGTTATCCCAGATGCTTGGGACACTGAGGCAGAAGAATCACTTGAACCAGGGAATCAGGGGTTGCATGATCTGAGATTGTGCCACTGCACTTCAGCCTCACGACAGAGTGACACTCAGTCTCAAAAAAATAAAAATAAAAATTAAAAAATAAAAAATTTAAAATATGACTGTGTTGTATTTACCTTAATTTATAGGAAATGCCTCCAAGCAAATTCACAAATTCATACATGTAATATGAAAATACTGACCAACAATAACTTTGTAAGACACACAGTCATTTTTATACAATGACTATGAAGGTTATTCTTAGATGTACATCTCCATCATTGAACTTTTCCCTAGGTGAGTGCAAAAATAACTGCGGTTTTTGCATTGTTGGGATTTGCCATTTGACATTGCAATACTTTTTTTTTTTTTTTTTTTTTTTTTTGAGACGGAGTTTCACTCTTGTTACCCAGGCTGGAGTGCAATGGCGCGATCTCGGCTCACCGCAACCTCTGCCTCCTGGGTTCAGGCAATTCTCCTGCCTCAGCCTCCTGAGTAGCTGAGATTACAAGCACGCGCCACCATGCCCAGCTAATTTTTTGTGTTTTTAGTACAGACGGGGTTTCACCGTGTTGACCAGGATGGTCTCGATCTCTTGACCTTGTGATCCACCCACCTCCTCGGCCTCCCAAAGTGCTGGGATTACAGGCTTGAGCCACCGTGCCCGGCCTGACATTGCAATACTTAAATAAATCTAAATTATTTTTAAATAAATGTGGTTATGTTATACATCATTTTCATGCGCATTTCTT
This sequence comes from Saimiri boliviensis, assembly GCF_048565385.1. NCBI lineage: Eukaryota > Metazoa > Chordata > Mammalia > Primates > Cebidae > Saimiri > Saimiri boliviensis. The sequence goes on along the minus strand of NC_133450.1, from coordinate 177,826,845 downwards.
GCTTTTTTTTTTTTTTTCTAATGACATAACTTGCTGTTTCTGCTTACTTTAAACTGTAGAAGTTATGTTAGACAAAAAGCAAATTTGAACAATTTTCTTATCCAAGTTCAAAAAGGGTCCTAAAGCAGGAAATAGACATCAATGCATTTGGTGCAGGAACTGCTAACCAACATAGAGTGCATTGGTGGTTCAAGAAGTTTTACAAAGAAGAGGACAGCCTTGAAGATGAGGAGCAGAGCGGCTGGCCATCGGAAGTTGGAAACAATTGAGAGCAGTGATCGAAGCTGATTGTCTTACAAACTCACAAGAAGTTGCAGAAGAACTCACAGTGGACCCTTCTATGTTAGACATTTGAAGCAAATTGGAAAGGTGAGAAAGCTCGATACGTGGGTGCCTCATGAGCTGACTGAAAATCTAAAAAACCCATCATTTTGAAGTGTTGTCTTTTCTTATTCTAGGTAACAATGAACCATGTCTTGATCGGATTGTCACATGCTATGAAAAGTGGACTGTATATGACAACTGGCAATGACTAGCTCAGTGGTTGGTCCAAGAAAAAGCTCTAAAGCCCTTCCCAAAGCTAAACTTAAACCAAAAACAATGTCACAGTCACTGTTTGTGTGGTCTGCTGCCAGTCAGATTCATTACAGCTTTCTGAATTCTGGTAAAACTATCACATCTGAGAAGTGTGCTCAACAAACTGATGAGATACACCCCAAACTGCAATGCCTGAACCCTGCATTTGTCAAAAGAAAGGGCCCAATTCTTCTCCATAACAATGCCTGACCACGCATCTCACAACCGACGCTTCAAAAGTCGAACATATTGGGCTACGAAGTTTTGCATCATCTGCTATATTCATCTGACCTCTCACCAACCGACTACCACTTCTTTAAGCATCTTGGCAGCTTCTTGCCGGGGACAACTTTCATAACCAGCAGGATGCAGAAAACGCTTTCCCAAAATTGGTCAAATCCTGAAGCACAAATTTTTATGCTACAAGAATAAGCAAACATTTTTCACTGGCAGCAATGTGTTGATTTTAATGGTTCCTATTTTGATTAATAACAATGTGTTAAAATTCACAGTCCAAAACTACAATTAATTTTGCACCAGTCTATTATTCAATATTTCCAATTTAGGTCATAGATTCCTATTATATGCCTTCAATTCATCCTGAACTGCCTCATACTATTTACTCTAACTGTAAATTCTAAATTTTATTTGTTTAATTGGCTTTCACACTAGACTCTTAACATTAGACTAGGAACTTCCTGAAGGTTGATGCCCTGGACATCAAGATCTGTCTTCTGAGATTCTCTCTGTAACCACTCGCTGCCATAAAGTCCTAGGATTTTTTTTTAAATCTCACTTTAGATAATTTCATTGCAGTATTTTTATCTCTACCAAGGGAAGCAAATTGGGTATATGTAGGTTGGTGGGTAATGTCAGGATGTAGGATGGTACCTGGACTGATTGCTTGTTCTATACACACATTTACCCCAATATACTGACCATGTGTGTATATACAGATTTATCATGCAAATTGTTCAGCTAAGATTTTACAGTTCTCTAAAAATACATACAGACTAAAGTGAAATAGTAATATGTTTTAAGATATGTAATATAATTTTAATAACCTATTTGGTTGATTCATTTGATTAGTATCCCAAGAAAAATGCATCCATTTGTCATTCATCAGTATGCATGGACGCTGTAACATACAAAATATCTCAGCATACTGATGCTTCAAAATAAAATTTATTTTTTAAAATTTCTATAGTTTTGGGGGTATAGGTGGTTTTTAGTTACATGAATAAGTTCTTTAGCGGTGACTTCTGAGATTTTGCTGCGCCTGTCACCTGAGCAGTGTACACTGTATTCAATCTCTTGTCTTTTAACTGTTACTTCCTCTCACCCTTCCCCCTCCAAGTCCTCAAAGTCCATTATAAGTCTTTGTGTCCTCATAGCTTAGTTCCCACTTATACTTGAGAACATAAACATTATTTTTCCATTTCTGAGTTACTTCACTTAGAATAATGGACTCCAGTCTCATTCAAATTGCTTCAAAAGACATTATTTTGATAGTTTTTTGGCTGAGTAGTATTAAGTAGTGTAAATGTACTACATTTTTTAAATCCAGTCATTGGTTTATGGGCACTTGGGTTGGTTCCATATCTTTGCATTATCAAATTGTTCTGTTATAAACATGTATGTGCCTGTGTCTTTTTCATATAATGACTTCTTTTTTTTTTTTTTTTGGATGGATACCCATAGTTAGATTGCTGGATCAAATGGTAGTTTGACTATTATTAATAGTTCTTTAAGGAATCTCCATACTATTTTCCATTGTGGTTGTACTAATTTGCATTACCACCAGCAGTGCAAAAGTATTCTCTTTTCTCCGCATCCACACCATTTATTGGTTTTACACTTTTAAACTATGGTCATTCTTGCAGAATTAAGGTAGTGTCTCCTTAGGTTTTAATTTGCATTTCCATGATGGTTAGTGATATTAAGCATTTTTTTCATGTTTGTTGGTTGTTTGTAAATCTTTGAGGAATGTCTATTTATGTATTTTGCTCACTTTTTGATGGCACTATTTTTTTTTCTTCCTGATTTGTTTGAGTTCCTTATAAATTCTGGATACTAGTTCTTAGTCAGATGCATAGTTTGTGAATATTTTCTCCTACCCTGTGTGTTGCCTGTTTACTGAGGATTTATTTTGCTGTGCAGAAACTTTAGGACCCATTTATTTGTTTCTGTTGCATTTGCTTTTGGGATCTTAGTCATGAATTATTCTCCTAGGCCAATGTCCAGTGTTATCTTTTAGAATTTTTATGGTTTCAGGTCTTAGATTTAATGCTTTTATCCATCTTGAGTTGATTTTTGTATAAGGTAAGAGCTGGGGATCCAGTTTAATTTTCTACATGTGGCTTGCCAGTTTTCCCAGCACATTTTATTGGATGGGGTATCCTTACCCCAATTTATGTTTTTACATACTTTGTTGAAGATCAGTTGGTTGTAAGTATCTGGCTTTATTTTTGGGTTCTCTATCCTGTTCCATTGGTCTAGTGCCTACAAAATATAATTTAAAAAATTCAGGACTTAAATGGCGGGAGATAAGTCATCTACCTGTGTAATGTTATTGGTGTCAGGTAGGTTTTTAAAACAAATAGTCTTCAGGACAGTTGATTATTGCTTGTCATCCTTTAATCAATCATACATTGTTTAGGTTTAAGTCATTGTTATTTCACTTAATAATTTATTTCACCATTTAATAAATACTCATCAACACCTCGTGTAGGACAGTTCACTTGATGATGAATCTACGCAGATTTGTTTATGTTTAGATTTATTCATTGTCATTAGATATCTTCCTCCTTCTTCCTATACTGATCTGCATGGCATTTTCTGACACAGTCTCCAGCCCTCAGTTTCAGAATTGCATAGCTCCTTGATTCTTACAGACAGAATTGAAAATTTCTTTTCTGTGCCTTCATTGCACTCTATACAATCCCATTAATAATTAACACACTATATTATTCTTTTCATAGACGTGTTTGTTTCAAAACTATTAACTCAGGGAATGTATTTTCACCACTTTTTTTATACCAGGGTCTAACAATGCTGAAAAATATTTTCTGAGTAAATGAATAAATCTGTATTTTGAAATGACAAATGTTTATCTAATCTGCTAGCATACCTTTCCCACTCTCATCAGATAATAGGCTGCAAGGAATGACTGACATGCATAATCTATCACTTTCATTAATCTCCTGATAAAATGAAGCCGAGCATTCAAGACTTGAAAAAATCTTCAAATCAAATAAAATGTAGACTTGGTAAGATAATGCTTAAGTGAATAAAGAACAACCAAATTGTGGAGTAGCATCAAATGTAAATCATGCCAATTGATGAGCAATTGTTAACTATAAAGAAAATATATTTTAAATAATAGGGAAAATTCATAATTAAAATATTTTAACTTGTTAAAAAATGCATGGCTGTTATTTTATTAAGCATATATGATGCAAAAATATTCCAGATAAAATTTTAGATAAATTTAAAGATGATATTCCTAAATATTTATAATTTTAAAGTACATATAAAAGTTAAGTAACATTATAATCAAAGTGGTTTATAGCAGCAATAGTATACTTATGATTTATTCTTTCAAGTTCCTCTGCCACTAAATTAAAATTATCAAGAGGAAATGAAAAAAACTAGATAGTATTAAAATAGATTTCTATTTGCTTAACATGAACTTCTTAAAAATGTTTTCTTTTCCAATTTGTCCCAGGTACATGTTAGCTTAGAAAAAAATGCATATATGCATGTGTACATACAGACATGCTCGACTTTAGCTGATAAATAGGACTGCTATTTTTTTTAAATTGTCTAACTACTTCTTACCACATAAAGGGAAAGTTTTAAAACCTATTTATACCTCATGGTTTAAACTATTGCATGTTTTATTAGAAAATAGTTCAATATCCTTGATTGAACTGGCAATTTGACAATAAATCAGGAAACTTTTGTGTTTCCTTAAAAAGTAAAAAAAAAGCAAATAGTTTAACGTGGTACATTGGAATGTTAAAATACTTCAAGGAAGATTAATAACATCTAGATGATAGTTATTTTCTTGCTTTGCAAGAAAACACATTATCTATTCCATAACAATTGATTGCTTTCCTGTGCAATGTCCTTGATTTCAACAGTATTGTTCAGGCTTTTGATACTAATCTGTAAGATGTTGTTAGGAAAGAATCTCACCTCATCAGCTATTCTACAAGAAATAAAAAAATCTGCACCTGATAAATCATCTATATTCTTAAAGTGACAATTTTCACTTGAATAACTGGTCTCCTCTGAATGCTTTCAAAATCAAAAATCAGAGGTATGGTGTAGAATGGAAAAAAAAATGTGTCTTCTTAAGAGAAAGGCTATAAAAATAGAAAATCAACCTGTCCTTTTCAAACTTACTTTGCCACTTTCACTATGACTTTTTGAAATGTACTTTCTATTTTTTTAAATGGCTTTAGAGACATCTGCTGATTTTTTTTAATGGATAATTCATTCCCCATTACCAAAATCATTCCATTTTCTTAGCAAGCAATTTTGAAACTTTTGGGTGAGTTTCGTCACTTAAAAATAGTTACTTAAAAATTTACAGATACCTTTTGTTTTTCACATTTGTGCAGTGTCTTCCTGCTAGGCCATGCATCTTTAAAGAATCATAATGTAGGCAGAAAGAAGTATAAACCTGTACTCAGAGATGCCTGGTCAATGGTGTCTGCCATTCCCTAAGTGGAGTGATCTATCATAATCAGTTACCTTGCTAACTTTTTGCCTCTCATTTTACTCATAAATAGGAACAGAGTCAATAAATTTTATTACAAGACTTATTACTGCAATGTTTAAATGAGACATATGTAAGTATTAGGATTTATTAATAGATATTAGATTTCTTCTATGCTTGAATGTGCCTCTAAAATTTTAGGTGTTGGAAATGTCCTCAAATTCATAAATTGATGGTTTATGGAGGTCAGCCTTTGGGAGGTAATTAGAATTAGATAAGTTTATCAGAATGGAACCCCCATGATAAGACTTTTAACTTTTTAAGAAGTAAAAGAATGACCTGAGCTAACATGGTCTTGCCTCTTGCCATTTACCCTTTGCCAGGTTATGACACAGCAAGAAGTTCCTCACAAGATGCCAGCACCATGCTCCTGGACTTCCCAGTCTCTGAAAATGGGAGCTAAATGAGCTTCTTTTCTCTATACATTACCTAGTCTGTGGTATTCTTTTATAGCAAGAGAAAACAAACTAAGATAGTTTCCATATTCTATGGCAGTTATTTTAGCTGTTTGAAAATTATATTTATATTGTAATTAGCAAACTTTATTCTCTATAGAGTTATCAGTAAACTAATGAAGTAGTAAATAACTAAAGTATTTGATTAAAATAGAGAGGGAATATAATTTGAAGGCACTCCAGACCCTCTGGACTATTATAGAGATGTCTAAAATGTTAATTTTTAGTAGTGTCAGGCTAGTAACACAGTTCAGAAAAATCTCACTGAGGCAACTGCAATTTGTATTATGTACCTATTTATCCTGCACTTTAGGGTTACATGTAAGCCCAGAAGTTCTTTACCTTCTCTGCAATAGCACAAAAATGCTACTGTGTCCTAAATTATTCTGTCCTAAATAATTGTGTCCTAAGCTATTTTGTCCTAAGTAATTAAGCATTCAATATTTAAAAAATTTTAAAGTGTGCATAACATGCAATCTATATATATTTAAGAGATCTGCAGGTATGCACATATGTATAAAATGCAATATAAAATGTTCTTTTTACTTATAAATCTATGGAAAACTGGGACAAAATAGAATTGTAGAGTACCAATAAAACACCTGGTGGAAAACTGTTACATTTCAGATCTCTCAACTATTTGTCCCTTCCTTCAACTTCAGTTCTTCTTTTAACCTATATTCCTATCCTTCTTTCTTTAATATTTTATGTGGGTATGGGAAAGAATCAAGTTGGAAAGAAGCTTCCCACAACAGGAGAGCACTGGAGAGATCAGAGACTTCGATCATATTTGTAGTATTTCCAGAAGAGCATGAACAAAATTTCTAAGCTTAAAATGGTTAAGGTCCATTATTTTAATGTAATAAATGAGGAAAATGAAAAAAAAAAAGAGTGAGATTCAAGAACTTGAAGCATAGGAATTTTGGATAAAAGAACTAGACCTGTGAGAACTTTACAAGTTCAGCTGTTTGTGTATGTGTCTCTGCATGCTAAAGATTATGGTCTTTCATAAGTGAGAATGGGTACCCTTAAGAGCTACTATAATATCATCTTTATTTTTTTCCTTTTTCTCACTTTCCTCTACAACTTTTCCCATAATCCTATGTTTTATTTCCTTCTCTTTTGCTCAACTACTATATCATTTGCCCAACTACTATATCATTTGCCCCTCCTGTTCTTCTAACAAGATTGATCTGAAATACCACTTTTCTGACAATGAGTTTTAGAATTGAAACATTAAATTAAAGAATATAAACAAAATTGCTACTGTTCACTCCTGCAAAACCCAAGTTTGCTGACCTTAATTTTATAGCATGACTCACAGCCATTCTATTGATATTGACAGTGATTGATAAAAAGGGGGATGGGAGTAATTAAAGAGCATATGATGTGTTTGTTTGCATTTTGAGTGACTGCTATAGAGTATATGCAATAAAAGGCATGGTACATTAGATAAATCAAATAGCCCCATAAATCAGCACAACCTGCCAAAAATGAGCAGAGGGAGATTGCAATGCAGCAGGCCTACATGTCAGGCCTTAGGCAAACTGTTACCTCCAGGATGAAGTCATCAAAAACAGCTCAAAGAACCAGGGAAGACTTGCTATTTGTAGGATTCAGAATCTCAGCAAGAGAACCTAAATGTAATGACTTTTTTTTTTTAACGTTTGTGGAGAAATTTGTAGTTTATGAGTTTTATTAAAATCTATGTGCTCTATAATCATTTTCACTGGTTTGTACCAAGATAGCTCTGGGATAATTTTAGAATTGTTACCCAGTTTACATTCAGTAGTTTCACCTTATACCGACTTAAAGAAAATTTCTGAAAATTCTGCCAAAAGTTAACATCAATAAGAAAATATTTTACATGTTGATTCAGTCACCAGTGATATTGTTACCAAGGTTCTGGAATTAAGAGAATAAAATAATTTTAATAGACGTTAAGAGCAATTTCAGGTTCACAGCAGCACTGAGAGAGAGCTAGAAAGACTTCTGAGATACTCATCCCCATATATGCATTACCAACATCCTCCCCAGAACAGTACATTTGTTTCCGTTGATAAACCTACATTGACACATCATTATCACCCAAAATCCATAGTTTACATTAGAGTTCACTCTTAGTTTTGGACATTCTATAGGACTGAAAAAATGTATACTGATATGTATCCACCATTACACAAATTCTGTTTGACTTATAATAAAGTCCTCATAATGTTCAAAAAGTGTACATTGAACTGGGGTAAGATGAGGACCCTCTGTGGTGTCATTCAGATACTTCTCTGTTCTCCTCCTACTCATCCCTCCCTCCCTAGTAACTCCTGGTCACCACTGATCCTTATATTATCACTTTAGTTTTTTCTTTTTCAAAATGTCGCTTAGCTGCAATCATACAATATGTAGACTTTTCATACTTATTTCATTTAGTAATATGTATTTCACTTAGTAATATATATTTATACTTCCTTCATGTCTTTCCATGGCTTGGTAGCTCACCTCTTTTTAATAGTGAATAATAGTCCCTTATCTTTATTTTCTAAAAGATAAGTTGATTAATCATTTCACCTACTGAAAGACATCATGGTTGCTTTGAAGTTTTGGCAGTTATGAAACAAGGCTCTACAAACATCCATGTGCAGATTTTTTTTGTCTGGACATAAATTTTCAACCCCTTGGGGTAAAGTACTCTTTAAGATATCCAATTTTTGCTGTGGTTCATATTGGCTTTGTGGTAATGAATATATGAAAATATGAAGAAAATTTTCCGTATCAGGGAAAACACACGTACTCACTCACAATTTCATTTTTTTGCAGTTTCAGTAACCATCAGTTAACTGCAGTTTGAAAATAGCTGAGCACTGTAATATAAGGTAATTCTGAATGAGAAAGACTACAGTCCCCTAATTTTTATTACTGCATATTGTTACAGTTGTTTTAGTTTATTATTAGTTATTATTGTTAATCTTTTACTGTGCCTAATTTTAAAATTACACTTTATCTTAGGTATGTATGTATAAGAAAAAAAACACATATAGGGTTTAGTATGATTCAAGTTCAGGCAACCAATGGGAGCCTTGGAACATAACCTTTAAGAATAAGGGATGACTAAAGTGTTACATACAACTTTAGAACCTTGCTTGTTGACTCCTTAAGGTTGAAAAATACCTGTTCTAAAACCTTGAAAAGATAGTTTTGTTCCTGCTTGCATATGTGAATTTACATTTGTTCCTACATCAACATTCAGTTTCAACTTTATTAATCATACATCATATATTTCAGCAAGGAAGTTGGGTTTAAAATTGTAAGTATATTGTGAAAATGAAAGATATTTCTTTCTTTTTTTTTTTTTTTTTTTTGAGATGGAGTCTCACTGTGTCACCCAGGCTGGAGTACAGTGGCACTATCTCATCTCACTGCAATCTCTGCCTCCTGAATCTAAGCAATCCTTCTGCCTCAGCCTCCTGAGCAGTTAAGATTACAGACACGGCCCACCACTCCTGGCTAATTTTTTGTATTTTTAGTATAAATGAGGTTTCACCATGTTAGCCAGGCTGGTCTCAAACTCCTTACTTCAGGTAATCCGCCCACCTCCACCTCCCAAAGTGCTGGGATTACAGGCATCAGCCACTATTCCCAGCCTGAAGCGTATTTCTTACTAGTAACACTTTGCACATTTTAATGGGACATATATTTGGGACAAACAAAAATGTAGTAAGATGTTTAATTAATGTCAAAGAACATTGTACAAATACACCCATATATAGATATATACCTATGTGTATGTATATATACACATCTATATGTATAAAACGTGGGTTAGGATATCATATTACAATAAATTATAGCAGGCATCTCAGGAACTTACATATTTATTTAAAATATATTCCAATTAGAACAACCACTTAACATTTAGATTAAATAGCTGAAGCAGTTGGTTCACAGTTTGACTAATCACCTGTCAGCAGACTTCTACAAAACATTTGAAAAGCTAGTAAGGAGTCTGAGAATAGAAATTGTATTTTGTTCTAATATATAGCTCTGAAGCTGGCAAACTGTTGTTTAAAGTCAATGATGCATGTTTATTGCAGCACTATTCACAATAGCAAAGACTTGGAACCAACCCAAATGCCTGTCAATTATAGACTGGATAAAGAATATGTGGCACACCTACACCATGGAATACTATGCAGCCATTAAAAAGGATGAGTTTATGTCCTTTGCAGGGACATGGATGAAGCTAGAAACCATCATTCTCAGCAAACTGACACAAAGAACAGAAAACCAAACACTGCTTGTTCTCACTTGTAAGTGAGAGCTGAACAATTAGAACACATGGACACAGGGAGAGGAACATCACACACTGGGGGCTGCTGAGAGTTGGGATCTAAGAGAGGGATAGCATTAAGAGGGATACCTAATGTAGATGATGGGTTGATGGGTGCAGCAAACCACAATGGCACATATATTCCTATGTAACAATCCTGCATGCTCTGCACATGTATCCAGAAACTTAAAGTATAATATATTTTTTTAAAAGTCAAAAAACTTTTTTTAATTTTTAGCTGACACTGAATTTAAACGTAAACAAAATCACGTTTTGAAAATACACAGAATTCACAGTGAATTCTAAGTAAAGTATTTCCAATCCTAATTACGATTGTGTGCTCCGCTGGAAGTGTGAGTTTAGAACCCTGGATATTGGACATCTTTAACGCATACACTTACACATGAGAAAGCATGTCCATCCTTTGTTTGGATTATTTTGTGAGGACAACTTGCAAGATTCTGTACTGGTGAGTCTAGTGACTCCACTGGAGTCACTAGTAGCAGATATTAGAACTAGAGAAAACAAGCAACAATGGAGAAGTAGATAGTATATCTCACTAAAGTAAACTTGGAATAAACAACCTCCTTAAACCTGAAATCACAGAACATTATTCTTCTTTGTATCTAAGAGGATGGGAGCAGAAGGAAGAGAATAAAAGGGTGAGGGGAAGACCAATATTTACTCGCATGTAAATATAAAATAGTATATATTTTTTCATTCTGTACAACTAAAACTTTATATTCTTTGCCCACAATATAAAATAGTGTATTTTAATTGCATGTTTCTGGAATTTCGTGGGGAAAAAGCAATCTTCCATCTGCATCAAAACATTACAGCCACTAAGTTTAATCATCTATTTACTCATTCAAAAAATACACATTGGGTGTTTCCAGTGAACCAGTTACAATATTGGTCCTAAGAATAAAATGAAGATTTAGTGGCTGCTTTACAAAAATCAAAGTTTATTAGGAGAGTAAAACATGTAATGTGTGTTGATTTGTGTGTGTGTGTGTGTGTGTGTGTGTGTGTGTGTGTGTATACATACATTTGTAAATAAAGGGCATGAAGGATATTGCATATAATATTAGCAAAAGATGAAAACAATTACCCGAGCCTAGGGGACTGCCTCAAGGACATCTTTCTTACCCAGATGACCACTGAAACAAGTCATAATAAATAAACAGGAGATTAGCAGAGATGAATAGAAAATCTGAATACCAGAAAGGAAAAGTGAGTGTTTTAAGGGCGAGAGGGGAACACAATGACCTGATTTTGAGAACATTATACATTACATTAGCTAGGAGAAATATATATTAGGTGTGCAGTATATCCACTGCAAATCTTCCTAGTGACAGAACTATACATTACTGCCGTATCCAAAAAGCACTGAACATTCTGAAGGGGAAGTAAGCTTAGTTCTACATCTCAGCACAACGCCATTAAAAGTAAAAAGCAACCTTAATATTTGTTCATTTCAAGAAAGAATCAGGATATTTAAAAAGCTGCTCAATCTTTCTATGCCATAGTTTCCATAAATTAATAGAAGAAAATTAATAATAGCACCTAAGACTATTCTTGAGAATTAAATAATACTTAAAAGAAAGAGGGTAGGGGACATAGAAAGTAGCAACAAATCTCGTTTTTATGATAGCCAATACAGTTACTATATTTTTTAATATAATACATTTCACTTTAAACAAGGTGATACTAAACACACATACTGTATTATATGCACTACAGCTAATTTTATTACTGAGGCCTTAAGTGAAACATGAGGCATGTGGGTTTCTAAGATCTACCTAATTAGATGAGTTGTATGCTTGGTTTCCTACAGAAGTCGTACTCACTCAAACTTGTTTTCATTTTACTGAAAATAACTGTTTCTGTGTCAGGGCATTTTAAGCATTAAATTCCTTTGTCACTTGATATCAGTGAAACCAAACTTTGTATCTACTTACTGTGCTTAATCTTCTTGCAATTTCAATGGGGTGGATAAAAATAAGAAATCCTTAATCACTAGATATTTTTAATATCAGATGAAAAAATAATTTTGCAGTAATATGATGATATGCCACATTGTGTCAAAGCTCTATATATTGTGTAAGTTTGAAGCACATTCTAGAAACAAGCATCACTGTGATTATTATTTTCAATAATATGAAATTTGCAATTCTGTATAGTCTTATTCAGGAAATAGATCTGGTAATATCATTTGATATATTGGATTTCATTCCGGTGAGATGTATTGGTGATGGGAATGGAGAGAAAACAAGAGCAAATTCCATTAAGTCTGCATCTTTCAAGCTGAGTACTTACAAGAGTCTACTAATTGAATATCTTCTGTTCCCCAAAGAGTTTTGAAATGTTATTATATGTAGGGGTTAAATATGCTACAAATATTAAGAAACATATTTTCCCTGTATCACTTAGACCATATTCTCAAGTATTATAACAAGCAAATGTGTCGGCGTGTGTGTGCTCACTTGCAGGCACTCATGTTATGCATTTAGGGAGAGAAGGAGGGAAGTATTCATGGTGTTATTTTCCAAACATAAAATTTTTGGTTACATGGGAGTGGCATATGCCAAAATAAAATCTCATAGTTTTTCCTATTTTCACCATTAGTATCTGATTAACTTGCAAGCACCAATAAGCTAGTCGATAAGCACCAGGAAAGGAGACCATTTTTATCAGCATGGTAAAAACCACACAAGAAGTCATGCTTAAGCATCAGCCATCTCAAAACTGTTATAATGTTTTTCTGCATTTTCCCCATATATTTCTATTTTCAAAATTATATAACAGTTTTAAATCACAAAGACACTCTTGAAAATAAATGCCATTAAACTCCAGCGAATAACTATAGTTACAATTTCATAAATTAGCTTTGACCTAAAGTGACAGGTATTGCTATTTTCTCTGAGAGCAGCTCAGCCATAATGAAGCTTGGCAGGTCTAATTTTTGGTTACTTCAAACTATAACATTGTGTAACAGCAGTAATAATATAATGATCTGATTCACCTGTGTTTCCTTTTACTCACTAGGATTAAACTGTGCAAGGCTTGATGCTGCCTATTATTAGAAGATTATTGTTATTTATAAATTAAATTTGAACTTTAAAGTCCAGAAATATTGAGGGTGGGGTAAGGAATAGAAATTCAGTCTTCAGCAGTTCTCTGCCTGGACAACAATCAAGAAAACAGGAGACAGGAAAAGGCAAATGACAGCTCATGTACTGATACTGAGAAAACCATGTTCTAGATTAAGCATAATACAAGCTAAATTCAATTAGATGCAATCTTGGGGTATCATTAACATTTTAATCATTTGATCCCGTTAGTGAAGTGTGCTAATGCTTCCTTTCTGGAGCTATGATTCATGCAGAGCATGGGGAGATAAGTGAAGTGATATTTTGGGAATACTTTGATGATTAATTGTCAACAGTGGAAATCTGGTTTGAAAGTCTGGGTTGACTTACCATTTGAACTACACAAATAAAAGCTGTAGAGAAAACCCATAGCAACATATGTCCTGTGAATGCTATAGAAACTCTGAATTATCATATTTTATGAAATTTAAAAATCATTCTTCTTTCAAAGTTTGTTTTTCTAAGAAAAACATGCTAATATTTTAGTCATGGGGCATTGCTATTGGTGAGGAGTCAAAATGGAAAGAAAAAAATGTAAAATATAACTTTTATATATGACTCTATTATGGTAATATTCCTAAGGACCAATGAGCTCTACTTTTTAAAATAAAGAAAAATGAATTATATAAGCTTACAGAAAAAAGTTAAACTTATAAAACATAAATCTTTAGAAAAAAATTATGCCTGTAAGACTGATTTTCCATAGACAATATTTTCAGTAAATTTTGGTGGAAACTTTATAAATTTTGCAATCAAAAACCACATTATTTATTTATTTAATTATTTAGACAGGGTCTCATTCTGTTGCTCAGGCTGGAATGCAGTGATGAAATCTCTGCTCACTGCAGCCGTGACTCCCTGGGCTCAAGTGATTCTCTTACGTCAGCCATCCAAGTAGCTGGGACTACATGTGCACACCACCATACCCAGCTAATTTTTGTTTTTCTTTCTTTGTAGAAATGGATTTTGTCATGTTGACTGGGCACAAGTAATCCACCCTCCTCAGCCTCCCAAAGTGCTAAGATTTGCAGGTGAGCCACTACTCACAGTCACAAATCCTTTCTCAGTAGAAACTTTTGTACAGTGAAGAGTACCCAATAAGCTAATGACCAGCAGTATAATTAACTTAGTTAATTGGCTGAGGGGTTGAGATCCAGTTCAACTTATTTATGTTCTATGACAAAAGCGTAAACTCCTATCCTTACCCATCATTTTAAATAAATTTGAAAACAATGTTTAAATGTTCAGTCTACTTCAACTATTTTGGTGCAAGTCATCCCTCTCCCACCTACCGAAACAGTGGTTTTAAGATTTAAAACTAATAGTAATCTCATCATTACCTTGCTTAGAAGAGCCCAAAGAGTCCTCATTGTCCTAGACATCAAGCCAAACTCTTTCACAGGTTAACAATACCTTAGTATACTCCTCAAAAAAAAAAAAAAAAAAAAAAAAAAACTATCCAAAATTTAGAAGTAAAACAAAAAGTTATTTCTTCCTCTTTCAATGACATAATAAACCATTGTCTAACTAGCCCACCAAAATAGTTATCTATGAAACAGGATATGAAATTTGTTTGACTTACTATTCCCTATTAATACTGTAATTGAAGATCCAGATTCTGGAAAGAGACAGGAACTATTGGAAAATGTCTAACTTGCCAGTATTTTTTGTCCATAAATATACAAATTATGTCTGGTAAAAATATGCCTTTATTGCCAACATAAGGCATTAAACAGTTTCATATTTAACTTTCCACTCTTATATTATTCTGCTACATAGATGATGAACAGATTTGGTAGATAGATAGATAGATAGATAGATAGATAGATAGATAGATAGATAATGTATTCAATTATTTGAAAATTTGATTTGGCACCCTCTTTCTATCTTCTTAAACATATGACACACAGAAATACTCATATTTTCCTACATGTGAGCTTTTCTTAAAAGGTCTCCAGTGAGTCTCTGTGCATCTTGTACAAATGGCTTAGAATATTTATCTCCCATCCAGTTCTGATCAACTTATTTTTATTTCTAAATATATAGCTCACTTCTACAAAACAGTAGTAAATGTATTAAAAAGCTTATTAAGATAAAGATTTGAGCCTTGTCACATTCACAAAGCCTCTTCAAAGACCCTAGAAATATATTCTCATAGTCGCATATATATGTATATGTATATATATATATATATATATATATACACACACACATACACATACATACTCATGTGTGTGTGCGTGTGTATACATAAATTTATATTTCAGATTTATAAATCTGAAAAGGTAAGATATTTTAACCAGCACCAATCAACACTATTTTAATATAATCAAATATGCCTTCATTTTTGTTTTCTTTTCTTCAGACAGGCTCTCACTCCGTTGCCCAGGCTGGATTGCACTGGTGTAATCACAGCTCACCGCAGCCCCAAATTTCTCTTAAAAATAAATGCCATTCAATTCCAGTGAATAACTATAGATATAATTTCAATGCTCCCATCTCAGACTCCTAAGTAGCTGGACTGCAGTTGCATGTCACCATATTTGGCTAATTTCTTTAAACAAAAATTGTAGAGGTAGGGTCTCCCTCTGTTGCACAGGCTGGTCTGGAGCCCCTGGACTCCAGTTATACTCTTACCTTGGCCTCCCAAAGTCCTTGGATTACAGGCATGAGCCACCATGCCCAGCCCACACTTCCTTGTTTTTTTGGCCATTCTGAAAATGGCACTTTTAGGAATTAAACAAGAAAAATATAAATATTATATTTAATTTGATGTAGAGAGAGATTTTTTAATCTGATGTGCAGTCCCATCCATGCATAATGATGTTATTGCTAGCCACCCTGATGACAGAATGATGTCGAAGACTATTTCTACTCACTCACTGGTCTGACTCATCCAACAATACAAAAAAAATGTAGCAGGGCCAGGGCTGGTAAGAACATATTTCAGTGTCCAGCCACTGGTTGGAAAATATGAATGGCTAAGAAAGATAGGGTTTGAAAATATGAAGGTAGGTATTATCCTTGGAAAAATTTTCAGGGATCCAATGTGTAAAACAGTGAGAGAAATATTTGGACTTTACTTACTAATTCAAAAATAGAGGTTCTCAATCTGTTGATAATGAAGATTATATAATCATAAGTATACCATATTTTTATTCCTTCAGAAATAGGAATTGCACAAAATAAAATTATCCAGATTTATATAAGTATGTCAACTTGTAACAGTACAAAAAATAACAAGCATATCTATGTTTAAAATTGCATCAGTTTGCCTGTCCACAACATGTGCCTCCTCATTAAGCATTGACACTGATAAAAATAACAAAAACTCATAATACTTCAGTACAATTATGATATAAAAACCACACACTGGCTAAAAGTTCTGAAAGTAAGAGTGTGTAGGTTAGTTACTATGCAAAAAAATACAGAATCCCTGAACTGTTCCTGCTGTTAAATGAAAGAAACTCTGTATAGTTTTCTCCAGTTGACAGCAGTACCAAAAACTTAGGTGGCATTAACAATGAGTTTTGAAATTAAAAGCAAATTTTTACACTGTTAGTAAAAACAATAATGATACTGAGAAAACTAGTAACAAGACAGACAAAATTCAGGGGATGCCAAAAAATAAACATTTATCAGTCATTAAGGAATTTTAATTCATTTTGCAGAAAACAAAACAGAGATAAAAACTAAGGCTTTTATCTCTGGGGAGAGATGAGGATAGTCAAGAAGGGAAGAGTCTTTTTCACTCTAGTTCAAAAAAAATATAAACTAGGAAGGAAATTTTGGACTAAAATGTTTAAAAGATTTGCATCTTTAGCTGTGTGTATATCTATCTATATCTACCTAAGTTTCCATGCATAAAGAAAATGCAAAAAAAATGAGAGTTTTGGCAGAAATTGTATCCAAAGAAATAATATATTGGCTTTTGTTTGCCATTTGTCACAGGCCCTTCTCTACCAGGTGATTGAGGGAGGCTATGAGTTACAATTTATAGCTCTCTTTTTGTAGGAAAATGTGAGCACTTGGACAAATAACTTGGCTCTGTAAGATTCAAAAAGTTTTGATGCATATTAAAGTGCATAAGGTGAACATCACTGAATAAGCAGAAAGAAGAGATAAGGATTAGAGACAAAGTTATCAGAATATAACTTTGCTTTCATATATTAAATTAAAATTTACTCTATTATTTCATTATGTTTACACATATTTTATGGCTATAATACTCAAGTGATGTCATACATTTTGTGTAAAAATATTTAAAATAAGTGACAAGAACTTTACAACTCAGAAATATACTAGTTTCCTAGTTCCACAGCCGATCACTATTTCTAATTCTATATTCACCTTTCTCAAGGGTGAAACTGTGTATTCCTGATTACTGAATTCCAGTCTAATTAACACTACATTTTGTTCTTTGGGTTACTTTTCTTCTTGGAGGAATTCCGGCATATCTGTGAAACTGTCTTTGAGATACATTTAAAGGGCTATTCCCATCTTGGCTTATAGCTGCTCTCCATTCTATTTTGACGTTAAACCTTTGACTCACCACAACGGGCATAAACTATTTTCAGGGCATTGATACATTATAAACCCCCAGGCAATGAACCACAGCCACAGGAAAAATCATGACAGTTTTCTCTTTTAGGGTGCCAGATTATTGCTCAAGGTCTTACACTCCTACTCAAAGGGATAACATGCTGAACATTTTACTTAAAATCTATAGGGGGCACTTGCACCAGGTTTATATCATATCACCTAAAGGGAGATTGCACGCCATTAAAGTCTTCCTGGCTACAGCTGCATCTAGCGCTCCGCACTGTTTTCTCCTTTTAAGGCCCCCCAAATCATCCTGCTCTTCTTGAAACTCTTGCCAATTGCCTTGATAATCAGAGTTATTTAGTAATATGCTACTGAAAAGAAATATTCAATCGGAACTTTCAACTCTTCAACTGAGGAAAATATTTTGGTTGACCTTTTGAAATGCCTGGGTGTAAACTGTACATTTTGTCAGTTTTAAAATGCATTCTTTCCTCAGCAAAAGCTCTACCGATAATCTTAGTATTTCGTCATCAGACATCAATGAAACATCTACTTTGCACAAAACACAAGAGTTGGCTGGCTATGTTTTCCAAACTATGTATCAGAATACAGGGTCTGAGAAGTCGCACATGTTACTTCATATTAATGATGTAACAGAATAATAAAAGCAGTGAAACACTGCTAATGAAAATTTAATCTGTATTATCTCTCTGAGAAAAAAAAAGTGACACATATTAAATGCCTTAAGAGTGATTCTATTTTTTTGACACAGTAATATATAACTATATATTAGTAATCACAAGTATAGACAAAATTTGTTAGCTTTTGTGAATTTCAGCATTTTTAATACAATTGAAAATAGAATATTCTTAAGTGCCCAATATGCAGAATGATTAAACACCCTAAAATTATTAAATACAATTGTATACAATCATTAAAATATTTAATGATAGTTTATGTTTAATTTAATATTATATAAATGAAACCAGAGTTTTTAAAACTACATATATATAGAAATATCAAATAAAAGAAAAACGTATGCTCAGAATTTTGTCAAGGAAACAGAATGCACTCTATGAATTACAGGTCTGAAAGATTTCACTTTAGGGTTTAGCTTCTCCACAAGGAACTGTTGCAATTCTCAATCTTAGAGAAACTCTAACCAATTATCTCAGTCGATAGCAGCCAAGTGGGTAGTTCTTCAATGCCCACTGGGAAAGCCATTTTTAATCTCCTGTGTGCTCCCGAGTCTCTCTGCCACTTTCTCCAGCGAATAATGACCTCTCATTTTCTTTGGCTGTTAAAAGCTCCAGTCAGTCCCTCTTGCTTATAAAACTCTAATCTGGATTCACAAAGAGGAAGAAATTTGGGGAAATGTCTTCTGGGCTTCTCTGAGGAGAGTTAAGAAGGGGACAGAGGAAGTGCTCAATTCACAGGTAACAATCCTGCACAGACATATAACATGAAGTTTACAGAATTTCTACCTGATGAAATTGTTGTGGAGGTGGCCAGGCATGGAGGCTCACTGTCTGAACTCAGGAGTTTGAGACCAACTTGGGCAACATGACAAAACCCCATCTCTATAAAAAATACAAAAAAAAAAAAAAAAAAAAAAAAAAAAAAAAAAAAAAAAAAAAAAAAGCTGGGCATAGTGGTGAGCCAAGCACCTGAAGTCCCAGCTATTTGGAAGGCTGTGCTTGAGCCCGAGAGTTTGAGGCTACAGTGAGCTGAGACTGTGCCACTGCACTCCAGCCTAGGTGACAAAAGGTCGCCCTGTCTCCAAAAAAACAGTAGAGGAGGCTGTTACAGTTTTCTTAATATTTCTCTTTCTATAGTTTCCACAGATAGAGTTTGTTAATTTAGAATCAGAAAAAAAATGTGTTAAGTTTTAAACCAAGTATGGACAATGGAACTCAATATTTGAAATTAGAGCTTTTGAGGAAAACCCTGAATTATTTTCCATTTAAAGCACGTCATCATCTCAAAAGTTTTCTGAGTACTTCTTGAAAAATCTCATCCATCCCTGCCCTCAAACCAAGCCACACTATTTCTTTAGTTATGAATGTCCTGCTTCTGTTCAAATATTAGAAAATGTTTTCTACTGACCTACAGAAATAAAGTCTCTCCTACAAAATACAGCTCTGAGAAGTAAGCTTAGACATCAGGCTTTCATTTCATATCCCCATTTTGAAAATTTACAGTCACAGCTGCCGCAGTCAGGATCCTAGAGGAAGTCAGATAGTTTTCCAGACAGAACTATGTCTCCATGTCAGGACTTGGGTTTGGGATTATAATCCCTGGAGAAATTCTGCTAAATGCTTTTGCAGCCAGTCACGTGGGCAGGGTTGTCTAAGAGCTTATTGTCTCTGAATTCTTAACTGAAGTTTACTTCTGCTGTGAGATTGACTTTGGGGCAGCAGTGGCTGGAGCAGGGATGATTGCAACTCTAGCTACTTCCATGGAAAGAAACAAGAAAATTTCTGGAATTTCAATGTCATGGGTGAAAGTAAAATTCAGTAAGTATTCACATGAAATTACATATGAATAATTACGCAGCTTTACACACTGTAAAGTGCTAAGGCATTAGGTAAGTGCTGAGCCTCTGGGCTTCAAGATCTTATGATAAGAATCTGGCTGGGGGCACTTAGAGGAGTCATTTAGCTATTTGCAGGCTCAGATTATTCATCTGTAAGGTAAAGGTGTTTGATTACATGTTTTCAAAATTCTCTTCCAGCTCTGGCAGCCTGTGTTTCTGTGAATTCATCACAGCCAGCGCCTGGATGAGATGCCAAACTTGGAAATGCAGTTCCCTCACCATGCATCTTACTCTCCTCTTTCTGCTCTATTGCCCTTAGGCGATATCCCAAAGCACCCTCTCTACTTGGGATTTTTCCAACCATCTTCTCTTAGTCAGAGTTCATCAGCTCAGTGTCTCTTCCATATCTAATATGATACGTAATATGTCCTGCTGTGATGGTGAGAGCTAATGAGGTAAAAGCCTGCCAGATGGCGTATTTGCATTTTAACAGGGGCCTTCTGGAAACAATGCCTTAGTACAAAGCAGTGCTATAATTGGTGAAAATGTTATCAGACAAGGTAGTCCTTTGATGGAGAAAGACCATACATAATGAAAGATAAGTCAATCAGACTTACCTATTTTGAGCACACAATACAATGGCAGAGGTAAGAATTTTTAAATTGTTAAGGCATTTGACTTACACCTGAAAATATTTTCTTTCTTTTGGTGGCAAATTTTCATGTTTTTAATGAAGGTTGTAGACACAGAGAACTAAGCGAATGTCACACTCTAATTAAATGGTAGGTAACCAAGATGCTAAACCCCTGCTAAAATAAAGGACAGCCAGTGGACATTTCACCTTGTATAAAATGGCTTTCAATACACACCATGTTTCATCTTGATTCACAGATTAAGGTTTGTATAAAATCTGAAACGTCACTTAAAGCTTCATGTAAAATTATCCTAAGTACAAAGGAAATTGATTTGGAATTCTGAGCGCATACAGTTAATTATATATTAAAATTAATTTTATATGTACATAAAGGCAATTTATTTAGTGGAAGATGTCCTAAAGTATTACAACATGAGTTAGCTTACTTCTGAGTTATTTTAGGCAAAACTTCTTAAGATAGGATTCTTAAGGATACAGGAGTATTGTGAGTCTTAGTAAGAAAAAGATAAGCAGAATAGATTTGAGGCAGAATATGAAGGTTCTAAAGTGCATTCTCATCCTCTATCACTGTTGTAATTTGCTCTGTGCAGGTCTTCATTTTCTCTTAGAAAGAGTTTTTCTTACCCAAGTCAGGGCACTTTGTATTTATTACGTATACGAACCATGTATCCCTCCTGATATAGAACACTATCTTTATGGATCATTATGGTATGGGAAAGTCCATTCTGCTTACAGAGATCATCTCAGTTAAGTATAAGGACTGAGAGGGTCTTGAGAGAGCATTTCTGACTCAGAGTCTCAACTGCCCGAGAAGAAAATATACTAACTTAAGGATAATGATACTTCAGTTCTAAGCCCTAATAAGATGGGAGAGAATAGGTCATGTTGACCTCCCTGGCTTAAAATACATATCTTCAACCTTGCAAATTGCTTATTCCTTGTTACAATTTTTATGTCAGTTATTGACTACGCTTCTAAAAACAATGAATAGTTTTCAGCAAGATTTAAAAAATGGGTATGAGGCTTCCATCAAACTCACAGACTGGGAATCTTTTCAGATAGTATTTGTAAGCCTTTCTTAATATGTAAATTCTGTTTATTCATGTATTTATTCATTTAATAAAATCATATTAATGTTCTAATTTATTTTACAATGTCTTGCAAATGTTCTAAGCATGAGTCTTAATCTTTCTAGCAATTTGTTTCAAAATTTCTCCTCATTCCTTTTTAAAATATCATTTATTTTTTAATTAAGAAAATTATGAAAAGGATAAAAATAATAATATATTTTAGTTTTAAAATAGTAGTAACAACAATAACAGTATATAAAAGTGTGAGTCTTAAACATTCTTAAAGTTAACTGGCTCAGTTGCTTTTCTACTCTTGCATTGCTCAGTATCATTAAAGAAGTGAAGAACTACTTTCAGAAGCGCCATATATATTTTATCACTTTTCCTTAGGTGGTTGCTAGTCTTTGCTTTGATGTATAATGGTGATGATTCTCCTATTTCAAAGACAAACAGTACATTGTCCATTAGGCAGGATATATTATTTTCTCTTCCCTCCCTTCCTCTTTCCTTTCATTTCCTTTCCTTTTTTCCTTTTTGTTTTTTTAAATGAGACAGTGTCTTACTCTGTATTTTGAGGTTGGAGTGTGGTGGTGCCTTCATAGCTCATTGAAGCCTTGGCCTCCTGGCTTCAAGGAATCCTCTTGCCTCCGCCTCCCAAGTAGTCAGGACTATAGGCACACACCACCAAGCCCAGATAATTTTTGTATTTTTTGTTGAGACAGGGTTTTGCCATGTTTCCTAAGTTGGTATTGAACCCCTAAGCTCAAGCAATCCTCCCACCTAGGCCTCCCAAAGCTCTGGGACTCCAGGCATGAGCCACAATTCCAAGCCATATTATTTTGTTTCTTAAGAAAAGTTATCAACTAACGGATTTTAAATTTCCCTGAAAAGGAGAGGTTTGGCTTGACTAAGGAGCCCAGAGGTCTTTTGATATGAGGGATTGTTCACCCCAATTGCTCATCCCAAATAGTCTAAATTATTAATATCCATCAGATTGAACCAGGTGATCCAAACAAAGGGACAAAATATAAAAACGAAAGCATGAAAAATGACCATAGAGGTAAAAAAGGAAATAACAATTAGTTGATCAGGCATCAGACTGGTTATGAAAAGAGGACCTTTCTGTGTTCATGAAATTGCAAACTCCGAATCATGCCCAGTCCTAGCCTACCTGAGAACATGCTTGCTCTCTCGCTGTCTCTCTCTCTCTCTCTCTCTCTCTCTCTCTCTCTCTCTCTCTCTTTTTAATTTTTTCTCACACTCTGCTAAAGGGTGGTCAAATCTAATATACTGCTATGTAGGAAATCCAGGACAATTTTGTTTCATAAGGCAGGGGACAAACAATGGGTTTAGAACAAATGTTCCTTCCCTGAATGTGAAGGATCCTCAGAAACCTAAGACGGAAATCTTTAATCTTTAATATCTGCATGATTGAAACAAGTCGCTCAGCCCTACCGGCAATCCTGGGACATGACTATGGCAGCGTGGTGAGGTGAGCTCTTGGAAATTTTGGTATTTGGGCTGCTTCTCAAGAAGGTAGATCTGTGTTACAACTCACATAGCAAAGCTGTCAAAACCAGTGCTACTCTTTGACAAAAGTAACAGTGCTGTGTTTCAGTAATAGTGAGATGAAGTGGTGGCAGACACAACAAAGACTTGGGTGAGCTGAAGGTTTCTATGAACAGTGTGGGTTTCAGTAGCAAACGGTACTTGCCCTTTGAATGTAAGGAAGCTCCTAGGCTTGACATCTTAGGAGACAGAAGCACTGAACTGCTTGGACAGATGGGTGAAGAATAGTTTATTTTGAGGTCAGTAATTTGTACGCACATACTCTAAAATAAAGCACGTTGGTTTCCCTTGTACATAGTTACTTTGCTAGTTATGAAAATAGAGCTAATAAACCAACACTTGAGCTTTAATAATTCAAAATGTATTCAGATTTAAGGATAGACTGGTATATCAATCACCATCACTGAGCAATTAAAATGAAATGGATTCAACAAATACTGTTACATCAAATACAAATAAGCAGTGCTTCCTTTTCTAAAACTAATGCTTTTTGAAGAAAACAAAATTTAGCTAAAATATACTTTTGAAGTGCTTTATCAAAACAGTTCTTTTTAAAATATAGTTTACAATTTCTTTTTGTTTCCTACTCTGTTTTTCCCACTAACTTATAATATATTTATTAAATTCACTTATCAAAATTAATTTACTGTATTTTCTAGCAGAATGATCAGCTTTTTTATTTGACAGGTCATAGACTAAAATATAATTTTTATTTGTTTCAAAAAAAATGTTAGTGATTATCTCACCACAAAAGAGGCACTTCACTTTTGTTTGTCAAAGGATCATTTGTTTGGGCAACTATTTCTTTGATAAAACCTCCAATGAGACAATAGTTCACAGTATACTTACGTTTTCTGTGCTATGTACTATACAGTAGAAAAAACATATTTAGAATTCCTTAGCAAGTCAAAATAGCAAGTGTATGACGATACAACACACATTGTATGATCATGATACTTTCTTCCTCTAGACACAAAATATCCCAGTTGCTTTTTGTAGCCAATTAAAAAGCAGCCTTAATTATCTAGGCTTCCTAGAGACATCCCTGACATAATTGAACACATTGATTCCTTTGAAATTAATCACATTTTTTCAAAGCAGAATAACTGCTCTGTGATCACATTCTTCTTTACCTACTTCACACACATTAGTAACTAGAGTCATCAACATCAGTTAACTCATCAAGCACATTTTACGAGGATAAGCTTTGATAACACAGCATCTTGTTTCACCTTGTATACGGAATAAACAAAAGAACAAATAATGCCACTAATAAGAATAAGAAATTTCACTGAAGTGTCAGTTGTGCAACTGATGTCATTGAAATTTCTAACTGCATAAAGTTTCACTGATTTTATTGTATAAGATTCTGTCATGGTTAGCAAAATAAATTCATTTTGACCATCTCTATGTTAAGAATTATTTAAGCAACACAAATACAAATGTCCATAACATTCTACTACTACAAAAACACTTCTCCTAGACAACAGTAGCAAAGCCCCCCCCCCACCCCAGGTACAACAAGGGGTCTTTTCTGGCCATTTTCTGGCATGTTTGGTGGTTGGAGATGTAGAATAACAGTCTGGTCATAGAGTGGCTTCATTTCTGATAAAGAAGTTCACAGGTAATGAACACCGCTACAATTTAATTTTAATTCTTTGATATGGTTCACAAACTATTCTGATGCTTTCCAGAAAGATTTCTGAATTCTGATGTGGAAGTATAATATAAGCAGTGCTCTCACAGAAGTTAACTCATTAACTATGTATAATTCAGAAAATATCCCAAAACATGCTGGTACCGATATGCACTGTGACAGAAAAACTCAACATGAGCAATTCCCCACTGTGCACAATTTGATAATGTGTTTAACTCATTGACTTACATTTTTAATCAGAAGGTTATACATGAGGGAAATGAGGCATGGGAAGATAAAGCTGTTTAAAAGAATATGATTGGGATCCAGATACAGAAAGTTTTACCTCAGAACCACGACGTTACACTGCCTCATAATGCACTAGCAACTTATGTACTGTCAGGCTGAGAATGAGAAATTTATTTTCTTTGAGTCATGTTAACATGGTTTTACTTTTACGTTTGGAGACTTGCCTTTTGTGCATGTCTATAATAACTCATATTCCATGTGAAAATTTCGAGAACTGCTTTCACTACACTAAGACCAATTCGCGGATGAGCAGATAAAGTCACTGACTTTGCTGGATTAACATTTTAGCACAGATATAGACATATAAAGAAATTTTAAAAATACAATAAGAATCAGGAGGCATATGTTTCTGAAGGCTTTTTCTATAACAAATAAACCTAGGCTGGAATACATTTCTGCCATTCTTTAAACATTATCTTTATCTTCCAATAACTATTACTTTATTGTCCATATTGGCTTGCTTTTGTTTTTAATAAGGATAGAATCCTCCATATTGAGCACAGTTGTCCAATGTTCATCTGGAAAATTTCCCAGTTTTTCCAGTCTACATCATATTACCAGGGCGGTCTCAGGATTTGGTAAAGTAGAGCAATTCCTTCATCTTTAATGCTTTGGAGTGCCTAAGATTACCACTAACAACAGAAGCAGCTACAAAGACTTTCAGTCATTGGAAGATGTTTACTCAGATCAAGAATACATTAGGCATTGAGATAGAATTATAATTTGTCATTTTTCATTATAATAAAAGTTCTTAAAATTCTTCACATTATATTATATAAGGATTAGCCTCGATTAATAGTGGTATCTTTTCTTTTGCTTCTTAGGATTCAGTTCTTCTATACATATTTGCTTCATATTCTTAGGATTTTAAGGAGGTAATAAATTGATTAAAATTCATAAAATTTAATCCATAAAATTATAACAGAATATTTGTAAAACATATTCATGAATTAAAAAGCATGTATGCAGTCTCCCATTGTTCATAAAAATAGAATCTTTATTCAGGGTTTGCCGATTTAGTAAAGAATTGCTCTCTTCCCACTGTCTCACTTTTTCTTATCCTCGCCAAGTAAACAATTGTGACTGAATTGGCAACCAAGAACTGATTATTTAATGTATATTTTCTGAATTTAGTATGAATTTTATGGCCACCTATCTACCTTCCAAATTAAATAAACAAAAACACATTTTCTCTTTCTCATCAGCTTTGCATATGTTGAATTTATGGAGCCATATATTGTATCATAAACACTACAGAATAATCAAATGCTTTTGGTTTTATACTCCCTAGCTCATATAAATAAAATATGCTTAAAAGGGAAAAAGTAAGTTAAATTATAAAAATAAAGCTTTTCTTAGCAGTTGTTCAGTAACAAATTATGAATATAACCACAAATAGTCCATAGATAGTCCACTTATCATTAATTTTTCTTCAAAGTTCAACTGAGTATAGAACCCTGGTTACACCCAAGTGAAACCACTATAATCAAGTGTGACCTCAAGAAGGAACTTAGAAACTAAAACTATTTTAGTTCTAGGTAAAAACAGCATGCCTCATGCACTACTTTTTTATTGATTACCTCCATGCTCTTTTTATTTTTTGTTTTTTCATTGCGTTTTAGGTTTTGGGGTACATGTGAAGAACATGCAAGATTGTTGCATAGGTACACACATGGCAGTGTGGTTTGCTGCCTTCCGTCCCCTCACCTGTATCTGTCATTTCTCCCCATGCTATCTCTTCCCACCTCCCCACCCCCGTCCCTCCCCCATTTCCCCCCAACGGACCCCAGTGTGTAGTGCTCCCCTCCCTGTGTCCATGTGTTCTCATTGTTCAACACCCGTCTGAGTGAGAACATGCGGTGTTTGATTTTCTGCTCTTGTGTCAGTTTTTTTCTGCTCTTGTGTCAGGGGAAACAACCATTATTTCAATAGAATAGTTGTCTTTTTGCGAGAGCATTTGAGGTATCAAGATAAAAATATGTTTGGAAAAATTAAAAAAAGTTTTTTTCTTTTCTTCTTTTCCTTTCTTCCTTCCTTTTTTCCTTTCTTGCTTCATTCCTTCAATTTCCTTTCACCAGATTAAATTGCAATTAGAAATCAATATGAATTCAAAGAGACCAGAATTGATGTGAACAAATTTATATTCACCATTGAAATACTAACACTTGGAGTCATTCTTCTTTAAACTACCCTAGGTTCTAGAAACAAAATGGAGACTAATGTACTTTATAATCTTAAACATACTTTATAATAATAATACAATCTTTATTCTCATAAATTATATGAATACTCAAGCTTCTTTTACACACATATGTTTTTGTGTGAGATTTCTATTTCACCATTTCTAATCTGTAATTTGATTGTCCTACAGTCCTTTGACCGGAACAGTACTGTTTTGATTAACTACTGTTTATAGACAGATCATTGACTAGACAGGAATTAAATTTGTTATTTAACTAACATATGCTACCTCTATTTCCCTTTGATTTAAGTGTAAGTCTTAGATCAGGTTATTGCTGTTTTCTTTTGAAAGTCTTCTTCAGAACTTCCTTCATTATGGCAGAGGGTAATGAAGGTTATTAGATTGCCATTGTGAAGAGTCAAGTCCTTGATGTACAGCAGGTTGGCATACACATGCAGAATTGTTGGATGTATACTGCATGAGCTCTTGAAGCTTCTCTGAATCTATCCCATTTGACATTTCAGTGTAGTTAACTCTGCAATGCTTGACATATGATAAGAGATGAAATAAGCTGTATGAGAACTAGCAGCAGAATGAGCAACAATGATGGAAAAGAAATGTAAGCATGTGACTAGCACATATTCTATTAATACACATTTTAGAGGCAAATGTTTCTTGATCTTATCCATTAAATTCTGTCTTTATTTATGTAAGAAATTTTGCAAAGCATCTTGAGACATTTTACTTTTTGGCTTTTGGTATGTGTATTCATTTTGTACTGCTGCTTAGAACATTATTAGAAACTCTGTGGCTTAAATCAAATCCCACTTATTATCTCACAGTTTTCAAGGGTCAGGGATGTGAGCACTGTTTAACTGCGTTGTCTCTTCAGGGTCTCTGAAACTAAAATAACAATGATAATGATAATAATGAGGACTGAAGACTCATCTGAGGCACAAGATCCACTTTGAAGCTCATATTGTTGTTGGAAAAATAAATGTCCTTGCAAGTGTAGAATTCATAGTGGCTTCTTCTTCCAAGTCAGCAGGAGAGGGGAATTTCTGACTTCTAGACCCTCTTTAAAAGGTTTGCCTGATTAGGTCAGGCCTTCCAGTGATAATATAACTTTTGATTAACACAAAGCCACCTAACTTAGAACCTCAATTAAATCTGTAAGATCCCTGAACATTTTCTATATAACATAACCGATTCCATAGTCATCCATCACAGTCAAATATCACAGTCATAAGCCCTGCACATTTGAAAGGAGAGCACTATACAAGATAGGGTGTCTTTTAGGGGTTATCATAGAATTCTGCCTACCATACTGTTGTTTTCAAATTCTATTTTTTCAATCCAAGAAAAAAAATACATGTATGTAAAATTTCCAATAAATGGACTAGTTACCCTCAAGATCACTACCTTCTATGCTTTCATTGAACGTTCCTGGAAATGTTTAATTTCTTAAAATGTATCATGTAGCTCAGCATTTTAAAATAATAAGAACTAGTAGCCTTCTGCGTGTCATCTCTGCTTCAAGAACTTTATATACACTAATGTTATTCTTATAAGAACCAAATCACATATATATTATTATTATCCCCTGTTGGACATGAAGAGACTAAGATACAAAGAATCTAATTTGTAAAATGAAATACTTTAAAATTAGAATACCAGAAATGTCAAAATAAAAATTTAATATATTTAACTTCATGAAAATCCAAATATTTTGTTTTGAAAGATGCCTTATCAGTAAAATAAGAAGTTACATCTAAAATTTACATATATAAATGTGTATATACATATGTCTCCAACTCATAAAATATGCTAATATTGATATGAGTCCTTAAAATAAAAAGCAAAAAATTCAACAGAAAAATGGAAAATTATATGAAAAAATAGTTCTTAGAAAATAAATATAAATGACTCTAAGAATGTGTCTAACGTTACTCATAGAAAGGGAAATACAAATTAAAGTTTTATATTGTATTTTACATTTTAGATAAATATAACAAATTTAACAATACTTGTTATTACTGAAAAGTGTATCAAAACAGGCACCTTGATATATTGCTAGTAACATTTTACTTCAGTCTAAAAAAGAACAATTTTATAAAATTTAAAAATTACGAACTAATATTAAGGCTTAGAATAATCAAGCATGTCTTGTCTTGGCAGGACAGACCACAGATAAGTGGAAGAAAATGTAAAATCCAAAAATGAGACACGAGCACATATAAACTAAGACTAATTTTTGACAAAGTGGTGAAGCAATGCAACAGAAGAAAGATGGACTTTTCTACAAATGGTGCTGGAGCAACTAGATAACCATAGGCCAAATGAACTTTAATTTCAATAACAAATATTGGTAAGGATGTGGAATCTGTAAAATGGTACAACCACTATGGAAAGCAGTATGGCAGTTTCTTAGGAAACTAACATGCAATTAGTATTCAACCCAGTAACTGCACTCATGGACATTTATTCTAGGGGAAAAAAATGGGAATGTATACTGACACATAATCTGGTACATGAATTTTCTTAAAGCATTTATTGTAGTAACCAAAACTGGAAAATAACTCAGATGCCTGTCTACTGTTGAATCACTGAACACACTATACATATGTCATCCAATATTACTCAGGATAAAAAAGAAACAACTACTCAAGTGCACAGTAATTCATATGAATCTCAGGATAATTTTGCTCATGCAAAATGTCAATTCCAATAGGTTACATACTGTATAATTCCATTTATGTAGCATTCTTGAAATGACAAAATTATATAGATGGTGAACAAGTTTAGTAGTTGCCATGCCTCAGGATGGAATAAGGGAGAGAAGTGAGTATAGATATAAAAGGACAACTCAAGATATCCTTGTGGTGAAGGAGCTGTTTAGTATCCTGAGACTAATGTATTGAATACACAATGTGTTGAACTATAAATAACACTTCCCACATACATGCATATCCATATGCCTACACAGACATAAACATAAATAATACAAGCAAAACTAGAGGAATTAGAATAAGGTAGACAGATTTTATCAATGTCAATATCCCCACTGTTTTATTTTACTACAGTTTGGCGAGTTGTTACTATTAGTGGAAATCAGGCAGATTTCTCGTATTATTTCTTATAACCACATGGGAATCTGCTATTATATACAAATAAAATATTTGATTTTAAAATAAGTGACCTGTGACCAGGTGATTCCACATCTAGAGACTTACAGATATACTTAAATAAGTACAAAAACCATGAATAGATTAAAATGTAGTTAACACTGTTCATAATAACGAAAGTTTGAAAAGTAACTCAAAATTAATTGAAAGAAAAATGCCTTTTACATTTTATACAATGAAGTTATTCACAGCAAGTAAAAATAAAAAAGTATATGTAATAAAGGGATATAAAAATCTGCAAGATATGTCAAGGAACAAAAATCTTGGAACACAAGCACAAGAAAAATTTAGGAATACAACATGAGATATAGCAAGCTTTTTGTTTCTGCTTTTGGGGGAAAAGATGACAAATAAGATAATTAAGCGAATGTGGAACTGGGGAGAATAACATTCTTAGTTTTTCTTACTGTACAATGGTGGCAATCATGGAAATGTTTTGCTCAAATCTGCTCATACAGGAGCAATGTCAAAGCCACCAGTGCTGCCCTACAGATCCACAACTAGATTCTTATAGAAACCATTTCTGAATTGCTCAGAGCCAGTGATGGAGCACCACAGTGGTGCTAGTGTTATCTTCTCTAGGAGGTAATAATTTGCAATTCTTTAACAATTTTGGCTGGAAGATTCCCCATCAGCCTAGCTAAAACTTTCTTAAAATTACTCTGCAGCCAGAATCTTTAAGTTAGCCTTCTATTTTCATAGGTATGAGACCTGCATAGTGGACCAAAGGCTCTCCTTGTCCACCCCTGCTCTTAACTCCTCTATCCTTCAGAGTTATTTCACCTCATTCATCTTTTTAGTTATAGGTAGTTTTTGAAGGAATCCAACTAATACAGATTTGATTTCTACCACGGCCATGTATTAGATATAATAAAACATGAGATACAGCCCATTTTTGTTTTTGCTTTTAGAGAAAAGATGATTTTAGCCATAAGAATATTAAAGTTGGAGGCAGTACCAAGACGGTTGAGAGGAGGCCACAATGGAATGTAGCTCCCAACAAATAAGAGGCAGAGGGCTAGAGGACTTCACCATTCCAAGTGAGGTGCCAGGTTCATTTTAAGGGGACTGGGAGGACTCTAAAAATAGCCCAGGGAAGGAGCCAAAGCAGGGAAAGAACTGCCCAGGGAGAACAAATGAACCAAGACAGGGCCGGCTGTGACCCCACCTGGAATGTGCAGCCAACCCGGAGGGTCAGGGGACTTCACCCCCTCGGTGCTCTGATTCACATCCAGTCCTGTGCTTACTCATCCCTCCTGCAACCCACTATCCAAGGGACCCCTACCAGACTAAGGGGTGCCGTGGATCCAAATCTGAGCCGTGGCTCCCTCCTGGTGCCGTAAGTTGTCACGGACCTGGGTGGAAGTTTGGACTAATACCAGCAGGACAGAACAACTGGTCCCACAGAAAGAGGCAGAGTTCAAAGCAGGGAAACAGGTTATAAGGCCTGGCGGGCCCAATCCTGCAAAACAAAAACAAAAACAAAAACAAAACAAAACAAAACAAAACAAAAAAACTCACACTGAAGCCCACCAGAGAGCTTGGCAGCAAATACACCAGTTTGACCCCAACCAGGAAGACTGAGCTCAGGGAAAGAGAGAGACATTGGGAAGGTGCGGCTAATTTCACCTGCAAACAAACCCCAGGGGAAGACCACTCACCCAGCAGCCTGACTGAATCTGAGGCAGCCCAGCCACGCCTCTACAGGCCAATAAAGATATAGCTCCAACGGCAACAGAAAGGACATCCACTCAGAGATTTCTCCTGAAATTTCACCAGCTTCAAAAATCAAAGGGAGATAAATCCACAAAAATGGGAAAAAACAGCGCAAAAAGGATGAAACTTTCAAAGACCAGAACACCTCTTCCCCTCCCAGGGATCACAACTCTTCACCATCAAGGGAATAAGACAAGACAGAATAAGAGTTTGACAAATTGACAGAAGCAGGCTTCAGAAGGTGGACAATAACAAACTTCTCTGAGTTAAAAGACCATGTTCTAACCCAATGCAAAGAAACTAAGAACGTGAAAAAAGTTTACACAAAACGCTAACTAGAATAACCAGCTTACAGAAGAACATAAATGACTTGATGGAGCTGAAAAACACAGTATGAGAACTTCGCGAGGCATGTACAAGTTTCAATGGCCAAATCGATCAAGCAGAAGGAAGGATATCAGAGTTAGAGGATGAAGTAAATGAAATAAAATGAGAAGGCAAGATTAGAGATAAAAAGAAAAGAAATGAATAAAGCCTCCAAGAACTATGGGATTATGTGAAAAGACCTAATCTATGCTTAATCGGCATAACTGAATGTGACAGGGAGAATGAATCCAAGTTGGAAAACACTCTTCAGGATATTATCCAAGAGAACTTCTCCAACCTAATAAGCCAGGCCAACATTCAAATCCAGGAAATACAGAGAATATAACCCCCAAGGCACATAATTGTCAGATTCTCCAGGGTTGAAATGAAGGAAAAAAATCCTAAGGGCAGCCAGAGAGAAAGGTTGAGTCACCCACAAAGGAAAGACTATCAGATTCACAGTGAATCTCTTGGCAGAAACTCTACAAGTTAGAAGGGAGAGGGGGCCAATATTCAACAGTTAGAAGGGAGAGGGGCTCAATATTCAACATCCTTAAAGAAAAGAACTTTCAATCCAGAATTGCATATCTGCCCAACTAAGCTTCATAAGTGAAGGAGAAATAAAATCCTTTATGGACAAGCAATTGCTGAGAGATTTCATCCCTATAAGACCTGTCTTACAAGAACTCCTAAACATGGAAAGGAACATCCAGTATCAGCCACTGCAAAAATGTATCAAATGGTAAAGAACAACGATGCAATGAAGAAACCACATCAACTAATGGGCAAAACAACCAGTCAGTAACAAAATGGCAGGATCGGTTTCAAATGTAACAATATTAATGTTGAATGTAAATGGCCTAAATGCCCCAATCCAAAGACACAGACTGGCAAACTGGATAAAACGTCAAGACCCAGTGGTGTGCTATATTCAGGAGACCCATCTCATATGCAAACACTCGCATAGACTCAAAATAAAGGGATGGAAAAAGATCTACCAAGCAATTGGAGAGCAAAAAAAAAAAAAAAAAAAAGCAGAGGTAGCAATCTTAGTCTCTGAGTCTCTGATAAAATGGACTTTAACCAACCAAAATCAAAAAAGACAAAGAAGGGCATTACATAATGGTAAAAGGATCAATGCAACAAGAAGAGCAAACTATCCTAAATATATATGCACCCAAAGCAGGAGCACCCAGATACATAAAGCAAGTTCTTAATGACCTACAAAGAGACTTAGACTCCCCCACAATAGTAGTGGGAGACTTCAACACTCCACTGACAATACTGAATAGATCAACAAGACAGAAAGTCAACAAGGATATCCAGCACTTGAACACAGATTTGGACCAAGCAGACCTAATAGAAATTTACAGCACACTCCACCCCAAATCCACAGAATACACATTCTCAGCACCACATTGTACTTACTCCAAATTGACCACATAATTGGAGGTAAATCACCCTCAGCAAATTCAAAAGAATGGAAATCATAACAAATAGTCTCTCAGACCACAGTGAAATCAAATTAGAACTCAGGATTAAGAAAAGCACTCAAAACTGCACAATCTCATGGAAACTGAACAATTTGCTCCTGCATGATGAATGGATAAACAATGAAATGAAGGCAGAAATAAAAATGTTCTTCAAAACCAATGAGAATAAAGATGCAATGTACCAGAATCTATGGGACACATTTAAAGCAATGTCTAGAGGGAAATTCATAGCAATAAATGCCCACATGAGAAACCAGGTAAGACCTAAAATTAACACCCTATCATCAAAATTGAAAGAGATAGAGGAGCAAGGTCAAAAACACTCAAAAGCAAGCAGAAGACAGGAAATAACTAAGAGCGGAGCAGAACTGGAGATAGAGACACAAAAGCCCTTCAAAAAATCAATAAATCCAGGAA
Organism: Saimiri boliviensis; assembly: GCF_048565385.1. NCBI lineage: Eukaryota > Metazoa > Chordata > Mammalia > Primates > Cebidae > Saimiri > Saimiri boliviensis. Next base: position 177,791,873 of record NC_133450.1, on the reverse strand, counting down.
TTAGTTTTTTGAAAAAGATCAACAAAATAGACAGACTGCTAGCTAGACTAATAAAAAAGAAAAGAAAGAAGAATTGGATAGATGCAATAAAAAACGATAAAGGGGAGATCACCACCGATTCCTTGGAAATACAAACTACCATCAGAGATTACAATAAACAGCTCCTTACACATAAACCAGTAAATCTGGAAGAAATGGATAAATTCCTGGACACATGAACACTCCCAAGACTAAGCCGGGAAGAAGCTGAAACCCTGAATGGACCAAAACAACGTCTGAAGTTGAGGCAGCAATTAATAGCCTACGAACCAAAAAAATCCAGGTCCAGACAGGTTCTCAGCCAAATTATACCAGATGTACAAAGAGGAGCTGGTATTATTCCTGTTGAAACTATTCCTAACAATACAAAAAAGGGACTCCTCCCTAAATCTTTCTATGAGACCAATATCAGCCTGATACCAAAACCTGGAAGAGACTCAACTGAAAAAGAAAACAACAGGCTAATATCCATGATGAACATTGATGCAAAAATCTTCAATAAAATACTGGCAAACCAAATTCAACAGCACATCAAAAGGTTATCCACCATGATCAAGCAGGCTTCCTTCCAGGGATGCAAGGCTGGTTCAACATATGCAAGTCTATAAACGTAAGCCACCACATAAACAGAACCAAAGACAAAACCACATGATTACCTTGACAGATGCAGAGAAGGCCCGTGACAAAATTCAACAGCCCTTTATGCTAAAAACTCTCGATAAACTAGGTATCAATGAAATGTATATCAAAATAATAAAAGCTATTTATGACAAACTCACAGCCAATATCATACTAAATGGGCAAAAACTGGAAGCATTCCCTTTAAAAACTGGCACTAGAAAAGGATGCTCTCTCTCACCACTCTTATTCAATATAGTATTGGAAGTTATAGCATGAGTAATTAGGTAAGAAAAAGAAACATAGGGCATTCTATTAGGAAAAGGAGTCAAATTGTCACTATTTGCAGACTACCTGATCGTATATTTAGAAGACCCCATGTCTCAGCCCCAAACCTCCTTAAGCTGATAACCAACTTTGGCAAAGTCTCAGGATACAAAATCAATGTGCAGAAATAACAAGCATTCCTATACACCAACAACAGACAGAGAGACAAATCATGAGTGAACTCTCATTTACAATTCCTACAAAGGAATAAAATACCTAGGAATACTACTAAGAAAGGATGTAAAAGATCTCTTCAAGGAGAACTACAAATCACTGCTAAAGGAAATAGGAGAGGACACAAACAGATGGAAAAACATTCCATGCTCATGGGTAGGAAGAAACAATATGAAAATGGCCATACTGCTCAAAATAATTTATAGATTCAATGCTATCCCTCATCAAGCTACTATTAACCTTCTTCAAGAACTGGAAAGACCACTTTAAACTTCATATGGAACCAAAAGAGAGCCTGCATAGCCAAGGGATTGCTATGCAAAAAGAACAAAGCTGGAGGCATCATGCTACCTGACTTCAAACTATACTACAAGACTCCAGTAATCAAAACAGGATGTTAACAAAAAACAGCATGGTACTGGTACCAAAACAGAGATATAGACCAATGGAACAGAACAGAGGCCTCAGAAACAATTCCACACATCCACAACCATCTGATCTTTGACAAGTCAGACAAAAACAAGCAATGGGGAAAGGATTCCCTGTTCAATAAATAGTGTTTGTAAAACTGGCTAGTCATATGCAGAAAGCTCAAACTGGATCTCTTCCTTACACCTTATATAAAAATTAACTCCAGGTGGATTAAAGAATTAAACATAACACTGAATACTGTAAAAACTCTATAAGAAAACCTAGGGAACAACATCTAGGACACAGGCATAGGCAAGGACTTCATGACTAAAATACCAAAAGCAAAGGCAACAAAAGCCAAAATAGACAAATGGGATCTAATTAACCATAATAGCTACTGCACAGCAAAAGAAACAATCATTAGAGTGAACTGGCAAACAAGAGATTGGGAAAAAAATTTTGCCAGGTACCCATCTGACAAAGGGCTAATGTCCAGAATCTACAAAGAATTTAAGCAGATTTACAAGAAAAAAAACAAACAAATCCATTCAAAAGTCGGTGAAGGATATGAACAGACACTTTTCAAAAGAAGACATACATACGGCCAACAAACATGAAAAAATGCTCACCATTGGTCATTAGAGAAATGCAAATCAAAACCACATTGAGATACCATCTCAAGCCAGTTGGAATGGCAATCATCAAAAAATCTGGAGACAACAGATGCTGGAGAACATATGGAGAAATAGGAACACTTTTACATTGTTGGTGGGAGTATAAATTAGTTCAACCATTATGGAAGACAGTGTGTCAATTACTCAAGGATCTAGAAATAGAAATTCCATTTGACCCAGCAACCCCATGACTAGGTATATACCCAAAGGGTTATAAATCGCTCTATTATAAAGACACATGGACACGTATGTTTGTTGTGATGCTGTTTACACTAGCAAAGACCTGGAACCAACCCAAATACCCATCAATGACAGACTGGACAAAGAAAATGTGGCACACCAAGGAATACTATGCAGCCACAAAAAACGATGAGTTCATGTCCCTTGTAGAGACATAGATGAATCTAGAAATCTTTATTCTCAGCAAACTGACACAAGAACAGAAAATCAAACACCATATGTTTTCACTCATAGGCAGATGACGAACAATGAGAACACTTGGGCACAGGGAAGAGAACAACACTCACTGGACTTGGTGGTAGGGGGTAGAGGGAAGGAGAGGGGAGCAACAGTGTGGGGAGTGGGGAGGATGGGGAGGGGTAACACGGGGAGCAATGACTGATGTAGGTGACTGGGGTAGGGTGGGAAGATGGAAACAGCAAACCACCATGGCATGTATGTACCTATGCAACAATCCTGCAGGATGCTGGATGTGCACATGTACCCCAGGGCCCAAAATATGAGGAAAAAAAAGATTATTAAAGTTGCATATTTTAATTTGAAGTAAATGCATAGTTATGACAGTAACTTGGCTTATGTAAGTTTTGTAACATACATTTAAAAACATTTGAAAATTCTCCAATTTTCTTTGAGTAATTGTGTATTCTGTACCTTGTATGAACTTGGTGGGATTGTTAGTTACAGTGCCCCAGTCATCTCTGGAACTGAATGATTCAAAGATGGTACTTCAAAGAGGTTGACTTTTAGTTGCTACTACTTGGATCTCTAAAGCTCTCCTGGTTACTGGGCTGCTGAGAGCTCAGCTTTAAAATTACATTTTAAGTTTATTAAGCTGCACTCAGAACATTCCAAGGACTCTATTTTTTATTATTTAAAAAAACAGTTTGGAGAATAAAGATTCATGAACACTAAAATAACACTTTTCTAAAAGAGTGAGGCACTTGCTATAGTTTGAATGTATCCCCTCCAAAATTCAGGTATTACCAGTATAATAGTATTAAGCAGTGGGACCTGTAAGGGGTGATTGGACCATGAGATTTCCTTCTGCATGAATTAGATTAAGGCCCTTACCAAAAGGGTTTACATATTAGTCTACCTTGGCCTCTGCCTTCCTTGGAAGCAGAGAGCAACCCTGACCAGAGAAGCAAAGCTGCACGCACCTCGATATTGAGATTTCCTGCCTCCAGGACTATAAGAAAATAAATTTCTCTATTTTTATAAATTACCCAGTTCATGGTATTCTGTTAGAGCGGCATAAATCAACTTAGATCAGATTGCTGATAATTTTCTAACCTACTTATCTCACCCATTATGCCTGTGTATATATTTATGGCCACTAGGAATGTTCTCATAACAAAGAATATAGACCATAATTTGTAGAGAATTCTGCTTTAAAATTAAATATACCTTTTTCCTGTTTATCTTCTAACGGGTAAACATTAGAAGATAATGTTTTGCTGAACTTTATTTCTTCTGCTTTAAGAAGCCAAAAACACATACAATGGGTTTTATTAAAATAAAATGCTTCTTATCTCAAGATTCTTATGTACTCCATCTGGATCCACACCATGCCCATAGTCAGTGGGGCATATACCAATGCTGTTCATCCCAGATTGAGAAACACTTGCTTAATCAATTTCTCATAAGTTTTGACACTGAATAAAATATTTGTTAGAGATTTTATTCCTTTAACCTTTTTTCTAAGATAATAAATGCTTACTATATGCAATGTTTAAGGCTATTTCCTATATTACTGTAATGCTAACACTATATGACTTATAACATTGGAAGTGAGAGGTCTTAGTCCCATTTTCAACATTTAAACAGTTTGACCGATAGAAGCTAAATAACTTAACAAAGGTCACTAGAAGGTACATAGAAAAACTGAGATTCAAATTAATCTTTAACTTCTAATATTATATTTCCACTCTGGTAGGCCACCTTTCATAAAATGTAGACGTTCCTGGGAAGGTTAACATTTTAACCCATTGAATCAACATTTATTGAGCACCAACATTACAGTCAGTTCTGTACTGAGCACAGTGTAGGGACTCCTAGAATCATTCCTCTTTTGATAGCACAGTCTCTAAAACCTATTAAGCTCTCCATAAAAGTGAACTAGAATGAATTGTAGTTTAGTTATGTTAAGTAGATTGGCAGTCATAAATATTTTTAAATAAATCAATTTCTATCACATACTTTCCCCCTGATAATGGTTGTGAGAATTAGAGTGTAACACGGAAGGGGAAATGGAACACTGGTGTTACCAGGCAGGACTGTGGTGGCTAACACAAAGACTCTAGGAGCTCCACCGGGTAAGGCACAGGGGAGAAGTTGCCCACCAAGCTCTTGATGGATGAGGGGAGAAATAGTATGAAGAGAAGGGAGCTAGATGAAAATGCTATTCTGTTAAAAATCTAAAAACAAAAAGCCCTCACAGCAGCTCTCTTGGAAGAAACCCTACAAGCTGGAAGACAGTGGGGGCCAACATTCAACATCCTTAAAGCAAAGAATTTTCAACTCAGAATTTCATATCCAGCCAAACCAAGGGTCATTGGCAAAGGAGAAATACAATCCTTTATGGACAAGCAACTGATGAGAGATTTCATCACCACTAGGCCTGCCTTAGAAGAGCTCCTGAAGTAAGCACTAAACATGGAAAGGAACAACCAGTACCAGCCACTCCAAAAACATACAAATTGTAAAGGCCATTGACACTATGAAGAAAGTGCCTCAGCTAACAGGCAAAACAACCAGCTAGCATCAAAATGGCAGGATCACATTCACACAAAACAGTATTAACCTTAAATGTAAATGAGCTAAATGTCTCAATCAAAAGACACAGACTGGCAAATGGCATAAAGAGTCAAGACCCATTGGTGTGCTGTATTCAGGAGATGGATCTCACGTGCAGACACATAGGCTCATAAAAAGGGATGGAAGAAGATTTAGTGAGCAAATGGAGAGTAAAAAATATGCAAGGGTGCAATCCTAGTCTCTGACAAAACAGACTTTAAACAAACAAAGATCCAAAGAGACAAAGAAGGGCATTACATAATGGTAAAAGGATAAATGCAACAAGAAGAACTAACTATCCTAAAATAGATGCACTCAATACAGGACTACCCAGATTCATAAATCAAGTTCTTAAAGACCTAAAAAGAGAATTAGATTCCCATACAATAATAGTGAGAGACTTTAACACCCCACTGTAAATATTAGACAGATCAGCAAGTTAGAGAAAATCAGCAATGATATACAGGACTTGAACTCAGATCTGGACCAAGAAGACCTAATAGAAATCTACAGAACTCCACTCCAAATCCACAGAATATACATTCTTCTCAGCACCACATCACACTTATTCTAAAATTGACCACATAACTTTAAGTAAAACACTCCTCAGCTAGTGCAAAAGAATGGAAATAATAACAAACAGTCTTCCAGACCACAGTACAATCAAAATAGAACTCAGAATTAAGAAACTCCCTCAAAACTGCACAACTACATGAAAACTGAACAACCTGCTCCTGAATGACTACTGGGTAAATAAAGAAATGAAAGCAGAATTAAGGATGTTCTTCAAAACCAGTGAGAATGAAGACATAACATACCAGAATTTCTGGGACACATTTAAAACAGTGTCTAGAGGGAAATTTATAGCAGTAAATGAATGCCCACAAGAGAAGAGAGAAAAGATCTAATATCAATACCCTAACATCACAATTAAAAGAATTAGAAGAACAAGATCAAACAAATTCAAAAGCTAGCAGAAGACAAGAAATAACTAAGATCAGAACAGAACTGAAGGAGATAGAGACAAACAAACAAACAAACAAACAAAACAAAAAAAAACAACCCTTCAAAAAATCAGTAAATTCAGGAGCTGTTTTTTTTTTCAAATATCAACAAAATAGATAGATCACTAGCCAGACTAATACAAAGAAGAGAGAAAAGAATCAAATAGATGAAATAAGAAATGATAAAGGGGATATCACCACCTACAGAAATACAAACTACCTCCTAAACTATGATTCTACAGTAATACAAACTACCATCAGAGATTACTACAAATACCTCTATGTAAAAAAACAGTAAATACAGAAGAAACCGATCAATTCCTGGACACTTACACCATCCCAAGAGTAAACCAGAAAGAAGTTGAATCCCCAAACAGAATTATAAGGTCTGAAATTGAGGCAGCATTTATTAGCCTGTCAACCAAGAAAAGTCCAGGACCAGATCAGTTCACAGCTGAATTCTACCAGACATACAAAGAGGAGCCGGTACAATGTCTTCTGAAACAATTCTAAACAATACAAAAAGAAGGAATACTCCCTAAGTCTTTCTGTGAGATCAACATCATCCTGATAGCAAAATCTGGCAGAGACACAATTGAAAAAGAAAATTTCAGGCTAATATCCATGATGAACACTGATGCAAAAATCATCAATAAAATACTGAAAAACCAGTTGCATCAGCACATCAAAAAGCTTATTCATCACAATCAAGTTGGCTTTATCCCTGGGATGCAAGGCTGGTTCAACATGTGCAAATCTGTAAATATAATCATCACATAAACAGAATCGAAAACAAAAACAACATGATTTTCTCAATAGATGCAGAGAAGCCCTTTGACAAATTTCAATAGCCCTTTAGACTAAAAAATCTCAATAAACTAGGTAATGAGGGAAAGTATCTCAAAATAATAGAAGCTATTTATTAGAAACCCACAGCCAGTATCATACTCATTGGGCAAAAATGGAAAGCATTCCCTTTGAAAACTGATACTAGACAAGAATTGCCCTCTCTTACCACTCCTATTCAACACAGTATTGGAATTTCTGTGCAGGGCAATCAGGCAAAAAAAAAGAAAAAAGAAATAAAGCATATTCAATTAGGAAAAGAGAAAGTCAAATTTTCTCTATTTGCAGATGACATGATTATATGTTTAGAAACCCCATCGTTTCAGCTGAAAATCTCCTTAAGCTGATAAGAAACTTCAGCAAAGTCTCAGGATACAAAATTCATGTGCAAAAATTACAAGCATTCCTAAACACCAATAACAGATAGAGAGCCAAAACATGAGTGAACACCCATTCACAATTGCTGCAAAGAGAAAAAAATACCTAGTAATACAACTTACAAAGAATGTAAAGGATCTCTTCAAGAACTACAAACCACTGCTCAAGGAAATCAGAGAGGACATGAAGAGATAGAAACACATTCCATGCTCATGGTTAGGAAGAATCAATATCGTGAAAACGGCCATACTGCCGAAAGAAGTGTATAGATTCAATACTATCACCATCAAGCTACCATTGACTTTCTTCACAGAATTGGTGGGGGTGGGGAAGCACCTTACACTTCATATGGAAGCAAAAATGAGCCTGCATAGCCAAGACAATCCTAAGGAAAAAAAAAAAAGACAAAAACAAAAACAAAAAGCTGAAGGCATCATAAGACCTGACTTCAAGCTATGCTACAAGGCTACAGTAAACAAAACAGCATGGTACTAGTACCAGAACAGAGATAAAGACCAATGGAACAGAAGAGAGGCATCAAAAATAATGCCACACATCTACGATCATCTGATCTTTGACAAATCTGACAAACACAAGCAATGGGAAAATGATTCCCTATTTAATAAATGTTGTTGGGAAAACTGGCCCTCCATATGCAGAAAGCTTAAACTGGAACCCTTCCTTACACTTTATAGAAAAATTAATTCCAGATGGATTAAAGATTTAAACATAAGATCTAACAGCATTAAAACTTGAGAAGAAAACCTAGGCAATATCATTCAGGACACAGGCATGGTCAAGGACTTCACGACTAAAACACCAAAATCAATGGCAACAAAAGCCAAGATTGACAAATGGGATCTAATTAAACTGAAGAACTTCTGCACAGCAAAAGAAGCCATCATTAGAGTGAACAGACAACCAACAGATAGGGAAAAAAGTTTTGCAATCTATCCATCTGACAAAGGGCTAATACCCAGAATCTACAAAGAACCCAAACTAGTTTACAAGAAGAAAACAACCCCATCAAAAACTGGGCAAAAAACATGAACAGATACTTCTCAAAAGGAGAAATTTATGCAGCCAACAAACATATAAAAAAGCTCATCATCACTAGTCATTAGAGAAAATCAAAACCACAGTGAGATACCATCTCACACCAATTAGAATGGCAATCATTAAAAAATCAGGAGACAACAGATTCTGTAGAGAATGTGGAGAAATAGGATCACTTATGCACTGTTGGTGGGAGTGTAAATTCGTTCAATCATTGTGGAAGACAGTTTGGCAATTGCTCAAGGGTCTAGAAATAGAAATACCATTTGACTCAGCAATCCAATTACTGGGTATATATCCAAAGGATTATAAATTATTCTATTATAAAGACCCATGCACACGTATGTTTACTGTGGCAGTGTTCACAATAGCAAAAACTTGGAACCAACCCAAATGCCCATCAATGTTAGACTGGATAAACAAAACTCGGCACATATGCACCATGGAATGCTATACGGCCATAAAAAAGGAAGAGTTCATGTCCTTTGCAGAGATGTGAATGAAGCTGTAAACCATCATTCTCAGCAAACTGACACAAGAACAGAAAACCAAACACCACCTGTTATCACTCATAAGTGGGTGTTGAATAATGAGAACACATGGACCCAGAGAGGGGAACATAACACACCAGGCCTGTTGGGGGTTTGGGTCTATGGGAGGGACAACAGGGGGTGGGGGAATTGAGGCAGTATACCATTAGGAGAAATACCTAATGTAGGTGACAGAGTGATGGATGCAGCAAACAACCATGGCATGTGTATACCTATGCAACAAACCTGCACATTCTGCACATGTACCCCAGAACTTAAGTATAATAAATAAATTTAAAAAATAAAATAAAAATACATATTAAGTCTAAAGAAAAAAAAAGAATTAGAAAGAAACGGAGTTGATACGTTCTTCACTCTTAGTTCACTTACTAGGTTTATTCCTTAAGGGTCTTTGGCTGCATGGTTTAGGCATTGTTATAACTAATTTCTCCAACTACTGAGTTACAGGTTAATTTAAATGAAGAAAAGTTTTAAATTGCATTCCTTTTTCAGATAGGAAAAGTAATGATGTTTTTTAAAAAGCACCTCTACCTCTTCATCAGTCAAAACCCCACACACACATGCACACATAGTCACTTTCTTCCTCTCTTTTGTTCTTTCTCTCTTTTATTCATATCTAGATATCATTTAGATGCAGTGCTATTCTTAGGAGCTTGGTACTGGCCTTTGTAGCAATGCATAGTTTTAAATAATTTCTTAAAATTGTCATTTTTAGAAACAAAATTATTTTCACCAGGATAATCATCAAATCCTTGGCACCTAACACATTATCTTGGAATTTCTTTTCTAATAATGAAACGTAAGACTCACATGTATTCTTGAAGCGATACTTGCAAAGTCAGAAAACCTTTGTTAGAGTATCAAACAATTAGTTGATTTTACCCTCTAAATTATTAACAACATAAATTTGGAACCCACACAGCTCTTCTTATTTTTTTTTATGTTTAAAAAAATATTTTAATAAGCATATTCAGAATGGCAGACAAGGAATGGGAGAATTATTATTTTACAGTGCAAAATTACTATGCATAAATTTAACATCTAATTTGAAATTTTAAATGCCTATTTAAATATTACTTCAAATATATTTTAAAGCTCAACAAACTTGTGTTGAACTGAATTGCAGATCCTGAACTCTATTTGAAAATACATCATGAAACAGAAAATACCATTCTCAATGAAAATAACAGTGCTTTGTTGGGGTGGAAATGAGGCGGGGGCGACTAACTCACTATTAACAGACTTCTTTTCCCAATGCAGTTTGTCAAGAGTTCAAAAGTTCTGAAACGTACTAAATCTTAAGCAAATTAAACTCATGATATTACTAAAACTTTTTAAATAGTGCAATGACTTATCAAGTTATAGTGGCTGCATTATGAAGAACAAATTACTGTGTGAAATACCTGTATAAACATAAAATACATTTAAATATTTCTCTACAAAAAGCTGAGCATTACACATTATAATAGTGGAATGTCTTTCATTAGGTATATTTTTAAAAGATTAAGAAAAGTAACATTTCCACATGTATACATGTGCCATATTTGCAAACATGCCTGAGAATTTACTTAAAACGTTTCTGTAGTAAGAGTTTGCAAGAACTTCACAATCCTGCAAATAAAACGCATCTTCTTAAAAAGGTGAAAATGGCAGCTCTTCTTATTTTAATCATCATACTAGAAATGATTTTTAAGCTATATGCAACATGATTGGGTACTACCTCAATTTTACATCTTTCAGAAAAATTTATCATAATTTGTTATCAATTTACACTATGTTTGCATTGAAATTTTAAAACATCATACATTCTAGAATTCAATAGGAAGCACACAGAATCCAACAGAATGCAGTTATCACAGATATGATTGAATAAATTGGACATTGCTTGTTCACAAATGCCTGCTCCATATTAACTTGTGAGTCTGTATGAAAGTTACTTTATATTTCATATTATTCTGCTATATAAGCAGAGACAATCAACATTTAATTAAATATATATTCACAGATTTTTGTCACATATTTTTGGGAATACAAACTATTCATATTAGTGTAGGTAAGCATAAAAATCAAGTAGACATTTGGTCTGTAGCAAATTTGTCTTTCTACAAGCAAAACACTGTTTGGGGGAATTACATAATGTGAAATGGGATGTTTTCTGGGTTATACTATACAGCCATAAAAAAGGATGAGTCCTTGCCCTTTGCAGGAACATGATAAAGCTGGAAACCATAATTCTCAGCAAACTGACACAAGAACAGAAAACCAAAATTGCATGTTCTCACTCATTAGTGGGTGTTAAACAATGAGAACACATAGACACAGAGAGGAGAACATCACACACCAGGGCCTGTCAGGGGAAGGATAGCAAGGGTTGGGGCTTAGGGGAGGGATAGAACTAGGAGAAATACCTAATGTAGATGATGGAGTGATGGATGCAGCAAACCACCATGGTGTACATGTATACATTTGTAACAAACCTGCACGTTTCTGCCCATGTACCCTAGAATTAAAAGTATAATTTAAAAGATTTAATTAAAAAAATTTTAAAGAGGTAGGTGGAGGAATGGTTATGCCCAAGATCAGCAAGTTGGGATCTTCATTATACATAACTTGGAGCAGATACCAGAAGCCAAGGAATTTGTAGTTTAGAGCTAAAGGTTATTACAAATGAATATTAGATTCTTTATTCAACATAGAGTTGACTTTGTTTTTTGGACATTTCTCTACTCACAGTAAACAAATGAACCTGAAAAACATGAAAACCAATTGTTTTTCAAAGTGTGGTTCCTAGCATGTGAAGTATCACCAGACAATTTATGAGAAATTCAAATTGTTAAGTTACAAGATATTCTGGGAGTTAGGTCCAGGAATTGTGTTTTGCCAAGCTCTCTAGGTGATTCTGTCACCTGCTGCAGTTTAGGAACCTCTGATTTAAACCTAGATAGAGTCAACTTGGGTTTCCACAACATGAGATTTAAAAGGAGCTTTTGAGTGACTACTGAAACACTGGTGCCTATGTCTTCTTGGATCACAACTAAGTACTAGCAGATTGCTAAAACAGAGCCAACATTGTCCCACAGAGCTGATTGGGAAATATTAAATATCACAAGCCACTTGTTAAACACACTGCCACTTATTAAAAATTAAAATTATAAATACATTAGTAACAACAAAAGTAACAAATACTGAAATATGATTACTTCTTCAGTATTTTACCTTATTTTCCTATTATCTAAGATTTACTGTAGTATTATCTACAGCAATTACATACATATATTGTAACACGATGTAATGGTGTGTTACTGCACATTTCTAATCAACTCTGTATTTAGTGATGTCACATTTCTAGCTTTAAGTTGGTCATGTAGGAGTATTTGTACAATGATAATTGAAGAACATGAAAGTCAGTTGTTAAATATCTATCTGCACATCACTGGATATTACTGAACATTTCTAGAAGTCCTCTTAAAAATTACAATTAACTAACAGAAGAAATCACAAGAAAGAATAAAAAACACTATTCAGAAATTACTATGAGGCTGAGGACAGACATATCTTGCAGTTTATAAAAGTTATCCAATTAACAAATGTCTTATTTTACTGATTGTAAAATATTAAATTATTATTAGCATTTTTCATTTAATAAAAATCAATGTGATAAAGGGTGAATGCCTAAAATGCAACTTTTAAAAATTCTAACATTTTTTGTGTGTGTTTAATAAATTTCTAAACAGAACTATATTACCTTGTTTTCACAGATTTTTACATACTTGTTTTTCCCTTGCTATAATGACACTTTCATTCACTGTAATCTCTACCTTTTCTCCCTCTTTTCTGAAAATATGAAATGTCCTTTTGAAAATCAACCTTTACTAGTGAGTATGAAGTAAATGGTTTCTTTTGTCAACCTTTTAAACAGGAAAAATAAAAGGATAGATTATAGTGAATCTATTGAGGCAATTGAACCTGCATGCTTCATACTTCGAATTAGTATTGTTAGGTGAGTCTGTGAAGATAAAATCTCCAGCCTTGAGAAATTTATATTGTGAAATGGTTTCCTTATCTGTAAGGTTAATGAAGATGTCAGCAAATGGGATGAGGCTTTGCTAAATGGAATTACTTTCACCTCCAATCCAACTTAGAAAAGGTGTTAATCAGTATATTAATCTTATCAGCAGCTGAGAAGGAGGATTGGATGTGGCCATTTTCTGCTCTTCATTAGAAAACCCTGAAAAGATAATTATTCTAAAAATCCATATTATCTATAGTATAAAAAACTCTCTTTTGCTAAAGGGAAGACTTTTGTAAAGTAAAGACAAAGATGGATAGATGAGCCAGAAAGAGTTTTGAAAGAAGAAATTAGAATGGAACGTATTTATAACAGATTTAAAGTTTTTTGGAGTATTTAAAATGTGATAAAAGAAACTGTATCAACCAAACATAACCACAGAAGCAGAGCCACCACAACAAAAAAAGTCATTAATTAAATATTACCAACACCACAACTGAAAATGCGATGCACGTTAGAAAATGTCAAGGTGTAAAATAGAAGCAAAGTTTGTTGCTACAAAGTTTACTCCCCTGGTCTTGCGTTGTGGATATAAAAGGTAGATGAGAACCCCTACCTCACACTATTTACAAAAATAAATTTCATTAGGACTGCAGACCTCCATGTTAAAGGTGAAATGATGAAGCTTATAGAAAATAAAGTCATAGAACATTTTCCTGATATAAGGTCGTAAGATTTTAAATAACACAGAGATTCATCCAAGAATAAAGAAAGCAATTGATAATGGGGGATTTTATCAAGTTAAGAATCTTTGTTAAGAAACTTGACACTAAGAGAGTAAAAAAGTAAGTCACAGAGTGGGGAAGATTAGAAAATGCACATAATAACTTGAGAATACCAGAATATTTAGTTTCTATAAATCAATAATAAATGACAAAAACTTGATGTTTAAAAACTGGTCAAAGACTTCAACACAGTCTTTAGAATATAAAATATTCTGGCTGGGGAATGTGGCTCACATCTTTAATCCAGCACTTTAGGAGGCTGAGACCAGGAGTTTGAAACCAGCTTGGGCAATGTAGTAAAAACCCATCCCTACAAACAATAATAATAATAATAAAGATATGATGGCATGCACCTGTAGTTCTGTGTCCTAGCTATTTGGGAGCCTAGGTGTTTGAGGTTACAGAGAATTATGATTATGTCACTGCACTTCAGCCTGGGTGACAGAGTGAGACTGTCTCTAGGATTTAAAAAATGTATGCACTTGATCCATAATAAGTATGTGAAAAGACACTCAACATGATTAGTTATTAAGGTAATGTAAATTAACACCATAATCAGATACTATCAGATATCAATCAGAACAAATATTAAATGACTGGCAATACCAACTGTAGATAAGGATGTGCAAAAACTGCACTTCTCACACACTTTCATATACTGTTTGTAATCACTAATGATGAGAGTTTGAATTGGTACAACTATTTGCAAAAATGACATCTTTATTGAAGTTGGACATACATCTACCCATAATGCTGCAATTCCACTTGTAAATACATGCTAACAGAAATGTGTACAAATATCCTGCAAAGACATATACAAGAATGCCCTTGGCATCATTAATTATATTAGCCCTCAACTGGAAATAATTCAAGTGCCCATCAACATTAGAATGAATTTTTTCAATGGTGGCATATCCACATAATCAAATATATAAAAGAATATACTGATAAATACAATATTTATATTTCATAAAAGCCAGACAATAAAGAGAGTTTTATAAGTCTTTTTTAATTTTACATATATCCAGTCAAGGAGTGGAAAACCTAATCTATGCTAAGTAGAGTTTGAAGCAGTAACTGGAAGGTAGATTAGAGGACTGCTGGTAATGATCTGTATTTTCATCTGGGAGCTGTTTAAATAGGTATAGTCACTGAAAATTTCATTGAGAGATATAGTTAAGATTTTTGAACTATATGTATGCTATATTTCAACATGAAATTATCACTTAAATTTCATGACAGATAGGTTGTAGGATAGGTATAATGGACAAGTCTGTAGACAAAGTTAAGAAAAATTATAAGAATATTGATATTTTCCATCTGAAGTATTAAAAATAGAGGAATGAAATGCAAAAAAAAATCATTGAAGTAAGTTAGAGTGTTTTAGTTTTCTTTAATACATACTGAAGTATAACAGCTTCAGTATTTCTTTTTTTTAGAGGCTAAATCTAGAATGAATTTAAGTAATGTAAGCAACCAAGAGGAATTTTTATCATCTCAGATAACAAGAAATCTTGAAGTAGGGGTTTTTTAGTTACTTAATTTATAACATTGTCAAGAGCTCAGTTTTATTTCTTTTCAGATTCATATGTTGCATTATAACTGGAATAATTAAAATACCGTGAGGAGCTAAAAACAATTAAGATTCACATTTGGGTCCAGGAGACATTCATTCTCCTGTAGGGTACATATTTCTAAGGTAAAGAATGAACAGACTCAGAGTTCTATTAACAGGAGAAAAGATTGCATGAACACATTGGGTACCAATTCCACACATAAAATGACCTGCAGTATACTGTGAAACTCCCCCGTTAACAGGGCATGAGCCTTTCTGAGCATCATCTGAGGCTTTGGTAAACCTCTGGGGATTTTTGTTTGTTTCTTTCTTCTAGTAAAGTGGTTTTCTTCTTTAGGGAGTCTGTCTCTTTGCTACAGATCAATTTATGCTTATAAGATAAATTAGACAATATTAGAAGCTGCTAGATGCATTTACCCATTTATTTTCACAAAACATCATGAGGTAAGGTAGGTAAAACTGAATACTCAGAAGGGTTAAATGCCTTACCCAATGTCACTCAGCTGAACATGGATAACGCAAAAGCTTATTGTCTGAAAGATGAAATCCTCAAACCAGATACCAGCAAACTTATCTATAAAGTCACAAGCATTAAATATTATAGAATTTGTGAGCCATATAATCTCTGTTGAAATCACTTAATTCTATCATGGTAGCATGAAAATAGCAACGACAATATATAAATGAATAAATGTAGCCGCGCCCAGTAAAACCATTATTTAGAAAAACAAGTGGGAGGTTTTACCCAAATTGATTAATGAGAAAATAGTAAGACAAATGTAGTAGTCTTCAGAACATTCTACAGTAACAGTGGCCTGGACTCTGAAAAAAATGGTGTATTGGACAGAAAGATTGTTCTAAATTAAAGGACACTAAAGATACATGATAACTAAATAAAATGTGTACTCTTTGAAAAATTGTTTTAACTTTAAAACTTTTAACTGAAGATGTAATATTTTAACATGGTAAAACATGTCAAAGAGTACAAAATAAAACATAGCTAAAAATAAGTCCCCCTGGCTGGGCATGGTGGCTCATGCCTATAATCCCAGCATTTTGGAATGCTAATGCAAGTGGATCACGAGGTCAGGAGATCAAGACCATCCTGCCTAACATGATGAAATCCTGTCTCTACTGAAAATACAAAAAATTAGCTGGGCACGGTGGCATGTCCCAGCTACTCAGGAGTCGGAGGCAAGAGAATCCCTTGAACCTGTGAGGCGGAGGTTGCAGTGAGCTGAGATCATGCCACTGCACTCCAGCCTGTGCAGCAGAGCAAGACTCCATCTCAAAAAATAATAATAATAAATAAAAAATAAGTCTCCCTTCCATGCTCAGACCTAAATTTCTCAGCTCTCTGCTCCAGAGGTAGCCATAATGAACTAGTTTATTATGTTTGACCGAATTGTTCATGAAAGAATCTTTTTTAAAAAATGCACCTATAAGGAACAATTTATGGATAATTAAGGGATATCTAAATAGAAGTTGTATAAGGAATTATATCACCCTGAGGTTAAAATTCTTGGGTGGGATCATGGTATTATGACTATGTAGAATAATACCCTTTTTCTTTGGAGATAGTATTTAGGACAAAAAAAAAAAAAAAAAAAGCAGGTCCTGTTTATCCTGTATCTGTAATTTGCTGATCCTCACTTTAAATTTTAATAATATTCTTGGTGTCCACCATGTATCTTAAAAGCAATAATGCTTACAAATTTTTATGTATTTATTATCTAGCACTCATATGTGATGATCAAAAAGAATCTAATCATGACCAACATCGCCTTAAAATTCACCTCAGCTTGACTAAACTTTAGCTAGATTTCCTCCTGACGATAAACCCCTGACCTCTCTCAGAGGACGTGGTTTAGAAAACTTGCAACTATAAATTCTTCCTCTGCCCCTTTGCAATGAACATCTTCTACAATTCAGGAATTTTTTTCTCAAGGATCTGTGAGTCATCCACTTGAAATGTAATCAACAGGAAAAATAGGGCACCCACCTCCCAGTGGCTACGGGAGGGCAGGAGTCTAACTTCAGTAAATGCTAATTCACCAGAGGGAATTGCCTAATAACATTAAACAGCCTCCTCACTTTCAGAAATTTCCACTATCTCATCCTAGCCTATAAAAACCCTCTGGCCTTTTGTTTTTCTAAGTTGTGTTCCAGCTTTCTCTCCTATTGCAACAGTTTAGAATGAAACATTACTTGCCGTTTTTAACAAGTTCTTAGTACAATTTCTATTTTTCTTTATATCCTCAAATATCTATGCCTACTGGGTCTCAAACTACAAACTAATCAAACTAGCTTGAATAGTAACTGTAATTCAAAATGAATGTAATTCAGTTTACAGCATGGATCTGTTTATATTTGATTTTTCCCTCATAAACTTAGGGTCTTAATACTGACATCAATGAAAGAAAAATAGATATAAGTGAAGTCTATATATTCCCTTATTATGTCTATGTACCAAAAAAGCTGCATTTTCTGAATAATTGTTCATTCATCAAAAACCATGTGGGTCACCCGATTCCCAGATAAGGCATGTTCGTTTTAAATAAGACCAACTTGAAAGTGACATCCTGGGAAACTGTGGCAAAACATGTTGAGATAGTCAGATTCTCCTTTGTCCACCACATCATATAACATGTAGTCTTTCCTGTTGACTGGTGAGTCCAGCCCTTGAAAATGAACAAGAAACAAGCCATATTCTACTGGTAGGCCTTATGATCACCAAGCATGATCTAAATTCAAGATAATGGATCTTTAAATCATTAATTTACCGAAATGCTTTAGTTACAGCAAAAGTCAGATAACTGACTTTTCTGGGTCCACTTAACTCTTACACTAGCTTTGTAGTTGTTTGTTTTCCTTTCTCTCACATCTGAGAGATTTTTTTTTTAATAGGATGTCAAGGACAGGAAATGTACGGTAGAAGAGAACAAGCCCATCTGCTGACTGCATTGCACAAAAAGTCAGCAAAGGGTTCCGCAGCGCCTGAAACCCACTACCCAAACCTCGATCTTGGCCTCTATACTACAACTACCTGGTAAAAAAAGATGACTTTTTCTTCACACAAAGGCATCCTTCATTTTCCTAGCCATGTTCCCTGAAGCCACAATTGTCTAAAAGGGGAGACTGTCTCTATTTTGTCCTTTTTCTAGAGAAATCTCTCTTCCTCTCATTCTCCTTTTTAAACAACACATGTTCAATATAGCCCTGGATTTGGATGAACAGCTGGCAGCTCTATACCCAGCTATAGTCCAATTTATGCCATGGAGTGCTTATGTACTATAAACGGGGGGAAAAAAAATCTGAGTCCAGAAACATGCATCCTTGAGCTTAGTTTTCCTGCAACCCTCCAAAGTATTTTGTATTTGACTCTAAAACTTCTTTGTGATGACGATGATGCCAGAGGTCTAATATAGTTTAAATGAGATAGAATGACGGGTTAAAAAAGCACTTTGAAAATGCTGCAAACAAATCATGACTGCAAGGTGAAGGAGGTTTCGGTTTTGGTTTGTTTGGTTGGTTTTTTTGAGCCATATGTTTTGCTTCTCAACTTTTTAAACCTGCTTTTTATCATATCATCCCCCTATCAATCCAGCATGAAAGCCTCAGTAACTGCAGTTGCTTTTCCCATCAGTAGTCACAGTATGTTGAAGATTGTGGTTAATTTTCTTTTAATCTTCATTAGAATTTTAATGAAATAATTGCAACTTTATATACTTTGCATGGTGACTGAGAGGATTATGTTTACTTTGAGGATTTTCTTTTTTTTCAGTCTGGGGATAACAGACAATAAACGAGAATAAATAAAACCATCACCAATGTATTGAGAACAATGAGAAGAAAAATGATTGGGAAATTCCACTGATCCCCAATGCGTTCAGTTTTCTAAATATCCACATCAAAACTATGCAGCCATTTCGTTTCACAGTATAAGACAGGCGGAAAACTCAAGGTCCTGGCTCTTTTGCTTGTGAGGTCATCTACTCCATATTCTTCAAAACACTGAGAAACTTAACCACAGTCTCTCAGATACTGTTTTTCCTCCCTTCATGTTCTGTAATTCCCTTCTTTGGTTAGGGATTAATTAAATTTATGATTGGTGCATTTATTTGAATATTCTTTTGGGCTAGGGAACATATGTTAATTTAATATACAAAATGATGGAGGTCATCAGTTTTTTTTTTAATTTTTATTTTTGTGGATTTAAAAAAAATAATAGATGGACGTACTGATCTCTCTGTATCTGCCATGCACTGGGATGAGCCCTCTAACTACATTCTATCATTTAATTCTCACAACTACCCTCTAGGAAAAGAAGAATATTCTTTATTATTTTGTATGGAGATGAGATCAAGTGATCATAAGAAACAGATCATTGGATGAAAAATGTCTGGGCGTTTTAGTACCACTCCACAGGGCAATTTGCACTGTTACCTATTCCAGAATACAATACTGGAAGATGCTCATTAGTCCATAAGGTAGAAGTGCACTGAAGCCCTGAGTTTTAGACCAAATCCCTTATTTTTAGCCCTAGTTCCTCAAGCTGACTTTGCCTTGCAGGGCCCCAGTTCTCACCTGTCAACTAAAAAAATGGATTTTCATAATCTTTAATATTTCATTCAGCTGGAACAGTCCATGAATCAGTGTGAAGTGTGTCCTTTAGCTCATTAACAATCATTTAAAATGTTTATTTTCCTTTTATAAGTATTTTACAAACTACACACAAAAGTTTGATAAGCCAAAAAAAAAAAAAAAAAAAAAAAAGCCCTGTGTATACATTCTGAGAAATCTCCACAGACTTTATTTCCATAGACTGATTCTTAGTTTTCAAGGAAATTAAAGTAGAAAGCAGCTCTTATTTGCAAGCTAGATTTCCAATTACAGATGTTGTCATGCAAATTTAAAGTTCAATTCTGGAAAAGAAAAGTAAAAAAGGAAAACCAAGTCCTTTAAATAAAGGACTCCTTTTGAATTCATGAATGTAATGAATTCTAGAAAGTACAATGAGTAACAGCATCTTGATTTATCTTCACCTCCTTTTATCTGAACCCCCTTTTTCTTCTTCTAGCATGTTAAGGTTGGATGTAGAAAATTCATTTTTTTGCATGTTCGGTTTCCAAATAACATTTAAAAACAGGAGTAGTGATATTTTAGTTAATTGTTTAAAAAAGTTTATCTATGTCCAGACACAGTGGCTCAAACCTGTAATCCCAGCACTTTGGGAGGCCAAGGCAGGTGGATCACTTGATTTCAGGAGTTCGAGACCAGCCTGGCCAAGATGGTTCTACTAAAAATTCAAAAATTAGTTGGAGGTGGTGGCACATGCCTGTAATCCCAGCTTCTGGGGAGGCTGAGGCAGGATAATTGCTTGAGCATGGGAGATAGAGGTTGCAGTGATCTGAGATTGCACCATTGCACTGCAGCCTGGCCAAATGAGTGAGCAAGACTGCCTCTCAAAAACAAAAAACAAAAAACTTTATCCATCTTGTTTTTATAGGGTAGTAATCTAAAGTGATTAATAGAGGACTAATAAAAATTTTTGTATTTTAAGCACTATGCTTTGTCAAAGACAAAATTACAGGAAATTTAGTTTACAGATCTTAATTGGCCTTTGTTTGCAACTCCAGAATCAGGCAACACTTCATTCTATAAAATACAATGACTGTTCTGATGAGCTGTGCAGGGGAGATGGGCTTTATAGACAGAAAAGGCTGAGGAAAGCAGAAACAGAGAACAAGTAGTAGATTAATCATTTCAAAGTTATTTTTCTTATAAAGGTTAGAGCAGAAGGGACTTTCTCATCATACTAGCTAAAACTGGCTGAAGGGGTTTTAGCTGTTCTCTCTCTCTTTTTCACTCTCTCTCTCCTGATTTCTTGGAAAGTCAGACAAGCAACATAGTTTTGAGTTGGTGGCATGGAACTTCCGCATGAGTAATTTCATATTGGTGTGGCCTGTTGGGCATAATGCAAGAGCTCAGTCCAAACCAACGGCCTCAAAGACATTTTTAAATAAAATTTTGTTATTACAAAGTGTAACAGTATTTAGAGTGAGTGAAATCAACACCCCTGGCTCTAAGACAGCAGAACCCATTTCTGCCCTCTGACTGTTTATTATTATTTCAGGTAGCACTTATGATTGACAGTTAGGAGGCAGTCTGGTCAGGCAAAAACACCTAACCCTTTCAACCCCAGTACCCTCCACTTCCAGGGCTACTTTCCCAAGGATTAGCTCTGTAAAAATTCTGAAATTAGGAAAAATAAGGCTCTGACATGTGGGACTCCTTTCACGTCCTCCTTGCTGTCTTTAACTCCTTTTTATATGGTGTCAACAATGCTAGGTGAGGTGTCAGAGCCCTTGGCATTAGAAAGTGGTCAGGTAGTATGGTAATAATAATTTACCACCAACAACATAGGTTTGAAAAGGAAAGTTTTAGTAGACAGAACACTGCAGAAGAGTGCAGTGTGATGCCTCAGCAAGAGAGGATGCAGCATGGTGCAGTGAATTTGTTCTTAGAGATATTCATGGACTTTAAAGAGGGAACTTAACATAAATTTAAACAATATTAGTCACACAGGTCATAATAAATGATTATGTTTGTAGACATTTTGGTGTCTTGATGTGAACAAGGGTTGTACAATGAGTTTTGACATGCATGCATTTCAGAGACGTATAGAAATTCTGGTTATACACACACATACCCACATGCACATACGCACATATATTTTTAAAGCCTGGTACCAGATGCCAGCATTAGATAAAGGGGAAGTCTAATTACTTCTAAATTTCTCAGAGAAAAATGTTTGCCTCTGGATTGTCTGCTTGATGGCAACCAGGTGATTTTTGCTGTCCTCAAAGAGCCTTCTCTAATTCCTAATATCAGAAAGAAAGAGTGAATTCTTTCTGTTCACACTTCTTTATTTTGACAACTCCCATTTATCAAATTCTGGTTATACAACACACAACAAAATGTTGCTTATATGTCACCTTTTCTGGGAAAAATTCCTGGAACCACCAACACAGAAACTGTCTTCTCATGGCTTGCTTGTTCATGTTTCTGTTATAGCAATAATGATCCTCTATTGTCATTTATCTGATAAATATTTATTAAATGCACTAGACATTTCATATAACTGAAAAATGAGAGTTCTTATCCTTAAGCTACTTGAAACAAGCTAGCAAAATATTTATATATATATATGCACACACACACACATATACATACACATATACAGTGAATCAAGAGACCAAAATAGACACCACTTAATCATCTAAGGTGAACACAGAGGTTAAGAAACAAAATTACCTACCAGACTGGTGGAGGTTGCTGGCCTGGCTGGCATGGTAACTTTCTAAATTCCTCCATCTAAACTCTAACAATAAGGACCTATCAGCTCTAGTCTATAACCCAGACCACTACAACTCTGTTTGGACAGAGGACTTGCCTTACAAACATTCTTTTCTGAAAAACTGTTGCAAAACTGTCAGTTTTAGCCAGCTTATGGAAGCTACACACAAATTATCTTTGTATCCGATAGTTCACATTTTGATCTAAAACGCCAAACTGCATCTCATTTTAATACTGAGAATATGCCAAAGTGAACACAGAATGTATGCTACATACATGTTTACCACTGAACATGTGCTCTGCTCCCTGTACAAATATGTATAGCTCCCCCGACCAACCTGCTAAATATGTATGAGACTGGCCCTGTGAAGCATAAAACCCAACCTGTCTTTCCCCTCTTTGAAGATAAAGCACCTTTAGTTCTCACTGGAAACTCTCTTCTTGGCTGGCTTGCAAGCTGGTTTAGCCTTTCTGCCAACTACCAAGCCTGGTAGCAATATTTAATATCATGTTCCTGGAAACTGTGATACAAAGAACAATGTACAGCCAATCAACAGCTTATGTTATTTAAAAGTAAATTCCTGGTAGATAACTTAGAAATTGCTTTTCCTTTTCCTTTAAAATTAACTTGTAATGGCTGCTAATCAAAGTGTACATTTCAGGCAATTTGAAACTGAGCTCTCAGGTTGCAATCCTCAACTTGGCCCAAGAAAATCCTCTCCTTAAGTTTGTCTCAGCATCTTCTTTTTAAGTAGACTATGTATATGAAAAATAACACAGAATTGGTGAATGACCTGCCACCAAGAAACAAGATTCATGGGCAGAGAATCTTTTTCTGAAAGGACATCTCCTCTGAAGAGGTCAAGTGACGAGGCAAGACTAGACTCTGAAGGTGGGGCTCGCACACCTGGATGAAATTGAAGACTTGTTTAAAGAGAGACAGGGCAGAAATAACTTTTCATAAGACAGGCCCACGAGTGTGCCCGCTCAGTTTACCACTGCCATGGCAACACCCAGAAGTTACCAACCCTTTCTATGGCAATGACCGCTGTTTTCTAGAAATTTCTGCATAATCCACCCTTAATTTGAATGTAATTAACAGTAGGTATAAATATGACTGCAGAAGTGGCTCTGAGCTGCAACTGCAGGCATACTGCCCAGGTGGTAGTACTTATCTGGAAAGAGCAGTATCTCTGCTGCTGTTGTACACTGCCACTTCAGTAAAAGTTGCTGTCTAACACCACTGGCTTGTCCTTGAATTCTTCTCTGGGTGAAGCCAAGAACCCTCTCAGTCTATGCCCCAATTTTGGGGTTAACCTGCCCTTCATCAGAAGTAAATCAGACATTTTTTCATTTTGCCATTAGTCTCAGAAGATGAAGAAATACTTGCATTGCTCTATTTCTACCATTTTTCATAATGCTTATTATACAGTATTCCCTAAATACTGAATAATGAAATGACAGAACGATCTATTCACAATTATAACAGCTACTATGAATTATCTTTCCAACTTAATTCTTTTTATTGGTATATGTGGAAGCTTAACTCAGCTATTTACCAAAGAAACTTGCAGTCAGTGCTTTTGCTATCTGAGACTCCTTCCCTTATTGTTCAAATAGGAATTATAATACATATATTGAAGAAATTATTTTGGAAATGACATGACATGTTGAAAGTATTTGACAGCTATTATATAATTTATTTCATGATGATGGAGATGATTAATTTTAGGCAGCCACACTGAGAATAAGCCCTGTGTGGTTCGTGCATGCAGGAAGGTGCACTGCCTATGTAACTAGAAGAGCTGAGGGTGACATCCCTTCACCATACTGCTCCTGCTATGCCTATTAGCTTCTTGGAGGCTTCATATGGAAAATGGGATTGTCAATGTGTACAACCACATGGCACTCTCTGACCTAGGTCCAGGGACTTTCCCTTAGACGAAAGAGTAATGAACAAGTCTCTAGGGTTAGTGTGAGGCCCTCAGCACAAGTTCATTATATATTTTAAAAGTTATGGTTTCTCTAAAACGGAGTTCTAGCACACAGTTTCTAGCAGCACAGACACTGTGAGGTGGCAGCACTGGCGTAATATCTTGCCTTTCCCCTGGCTACAATGCTCCTGGTGTCATTGTTCCTTTCTGTATAACATTCAAGACTGATTCTTTAGCATTGTTGCAGATTCCATGAGATATGTAATATTTGCAGGCAATTAAAAATCCTGATTTCTCTTTAATCATTTCAATACTCTATGAATAAGTACTTTAATAGGTCTTCATTTTACAAATGAGGAAACAGGCTTAAAGATGTGAAGTAATATACCCACAGCCCACAATTATAATACTGCAAAAACCATATATTATTATCAGTCTCTTGACCTCAGACCTTAGAGCCAGACCTTTCTGCCATATAAACATCCCATTCTTTTCCTCTCCATTCATCTTTTCCTACAGCTATGAATTATCATGAAAAGTGGAAGCATAACATATTAACCTGTCACAAATAAAATTTTTGATAGGTATGAATCCACTCCTGCTGAAGCATTTCTAGTGATGTGTTGCTCTTCGCCTCTTAAAGTGCCTTATCTATTTATATATAGATAGATGGATAGGTAGGTAAATATTTACAAACATAAATATGTTATATATACACACATATGCTCATATTTGTTAAATCCTATTATGTATTATGTAGTAGTCCATTTAATATAATGTACCATGTAAAAATTAATCTTTATTATATAATAGTTTTTTTAAATTTTAAAGCTAATAAAAATTTATTAAATATGAATTGGACATTTTGAAATCAGCAAAGCTGATTCTCCCAGCTCCATTCTGAGACAAAATGATAAAGAAAATCAGGTTACAAGAACTCAAAAAACTTGAGAAATGCCTTTTGGCTAAGAATAAATAAGTAAATAAAATATTAGCTCCAAAATCCAGTATTCTTTTCATTTTACATTAAACATTTCTGTTTTACATTGAGTGAAGATATTTCTCTTTATGATTCCTAACCTTTAATTCTAGTCTTTAACCTAAAAGCAATCTTCCATGTTCTTCGGCAGTACAGTAGGCCCTAAAAGTATAAACATTGAATATTGAGTATTGGCTAGAAAGCACTGTTGGTCAGACTAAAAATGCTCTGCTTCCTTATTTTTATATTCAGTTGAACATGGTATTTAGGAAGTCACCATTCAGTGGTGTATGAGCTGCTTCATAAAGTTTGCAAAACATATGGAGAACAGAATTAGGATATGAATGGAACTTATTTTTAACATATCTAATATCAATATATTATCTGGCATGTGCCTAATTTTACAAAATTGGTGAAAGTGGCAGGAAAAAAAACATACTTAAAAAAAACCTGCTTATATACTTAAGGAAGAAAATAACTGCTTCTAAAAGAGTTCTCCATGTGTCATAGTGGTTAAAGCAAGTCTTCTTAAGAATACAGCACAGAATAAAGTTATGAAGGGCAGGCATCCCAAAGGAAAGGAATGGAGAGTCTTGTTTTGTTTCATAAAACTCTATATGAAAGGCTGTGTGTCTGATCAAAAAATTAAAGTTTCCCAGTCCTGTGCAGCCCAGAAACCATTCTGGCCATTTTTTTCTTGGATAGGAATTCTAGGGGCTAAGGAAAACAAAATATCTGTGAATCTGGAAATTTCTCCTTAAATTTTCTGTGCTCAGGGAGTAAGTACTGTGTGAAGGCATATAAATGTACTCTGGTCTTGCCAATAGATAAAAGCCTTCCTTTCAAATTGCAGTTGCTTGTACAGCACTTTCTCTTACAATATAGTAAATCAACCAGTCAATGAAAGAAGTGGTGGTACTCCAAACAGCACAGCCCTCATGTTCAAAGAAGTCTATTTCTCAGTTTTGTATCCTGGAGTTCCAATAGAGATTGTGACAACAGGGTGATTTTGCTGACCTCACAGAAAACAGAATAAAAAAAGGAAAATAATCAGACTCCTTGTGCAAGACGCTAGCAGATGCTGTGAATAAAGGCAGAATAGCAGCAGCCAGCCATGTTCTGCTACTGGCGAAGTTCAGCTAATCAATTTGGGTTTGTGTCTGGGGTTCCTGAATCCAGGCAAGAATTTGGAAACCACATTAGGAAATGTTCTTTTTCATAATATTTCCTCTATTGCTGAAGCTAAAAAATAAAATATGGTCAACAAGTAATACAATTAGGGGATTTTAAACATTTTCAACTTTATTTACTGCCTTGTATAAAGTAAAACAGAAATAACCCTGATTTTCTTCCAAGTTTTTATTACAGAATGAGTGGTAAAATTTTATATTCAACACTTACATTGTAAAACATGGAAAGAATGTGTTTCAGTGAAGAATCTACATACTTCACTCCTCTAGGAAGAATGGAATTAATTTGATTTTCTGTAAATGCAATGTTAAATGCTTCCAAAAACACTTGGAAAACACTTAAAAGTTTAATATATATATATATATATATATATATATATATATATATATATATACCTATATATACATATATATATATATATATATATATATATATTGATGTTTTTCCCCCATTGGCAGGAAGAAGGAGGCATTATAATTTAAGGCTAAGAATTGTGATTTTAAAATTTATCTGCATAGACTGGGAATCGGTATTCCTTGGAAGCTCTGAAAAGTTATTTGTATTACCCATTTTTTGGAGATTCCAGTTGAGTGCATTCAATGTGCTCCCCTACTAAATGATGTCAAGTTCCCCAACTCTACTAATAGTGAGTGCATGACGCAATAAGAATTCTCGTGCATTCCTGCAGTGAGTGTAAATTGGTAAAGCACCTTGGAAAATAGTTGGGCATTAGCTAGTTAATTTGAAGATGCTTATTTTCTATGACCCAACAATTCAACTCCTAGAAATGTACCCTCAAGACATTAGTGATTATTGCATAAGGAGATGTGAGCAAAAGTGCTCACAGCAACATTGTTCATAATAGCTGCAACTTGGAAACTATTCAAATGGTCATCACTAAAATAAATACATAAATTGGGACACAGTCATATAATGGAATACTATGCAACAATGAACGGGAACAAACTACAACTAATATGTAACAAATGAATCCTAAAAACATGTTAAGCAAAAGATACAGGCACAAAACAAAATACACAGTGCAATTCAATTCACGTAAGGTTCAACCTTAGAAAAAACTCATTATCTATCATCTATCTATCTACCTACTTACCTACTTACCTACCTACCTATCTTCCTATCTATGTATCTATGTTTTACACATTTATGTATGTATCGATGGCCATTTTTTTCTTAGATAGGAATTCTAGGGACTAAAGACAACAAAATCTTTGTGAATGTGGAAATTTCTACTTACGTCATCTTTCCATATATATTTATAGATGTAAAATGTGTATCTATATTTGCCATGCATATGTTTAAAAAGAAAAGGAAATTATTACCACAAACATACAATATGGTTAAATCAAAGAAAGACAATCTATTGTTCACTCTTTGGTTTTACCTACTTTAATTTTAAGGACTTTGTTTTCCTTCCTTTACCTACTTGTAGCCCTCTCTTTGGTTCCTATTTCCCACCATGAACTATATTCAGCTGGTAAAAATACTATGTGGTGCCCACATACTGTTCAATACTAATGCCTTCTTTTCTCTGTATTATTACACACAGTCCCATGCTTATTCACCTGCCAGGAAATGAAAAGAAGTGTTGGATCCCATTATGTGAAATCACACCAAATAGCACTTTCAGATCGAATAAACAAAACACCCACCACTTCAGCTGGAATTTGTGCTAGCCTCCAAATAACCTCTCTGAATTTAGACACCTTCTCCCTATCTGAGAAATGTTGCATCAATACAAAACATATTCCATGTTTTGTTACCTTTCTGTCTTTAAGATCTCTGAAAAGGGAGTAGGAAGAAGCCAAAGCAGTTTTCTTTATAAAGTGAGCAGGCATAGGGTATTTGATGTTATCTTCTTGCTGTGGCTGATTAACACACTAGGGAAGAAATGTACAAAATGAGCAGTCAGGACTGTTTCCATGGTTGCCAAGCTCTTTGCATGGAACAAAAGTAAGGCAGCCTCAGAAGGTCCCTCAGTCCTGGAATTCAGCATTATTGAGTGCTGGAAATGTACAAGGGGGTATTCATTGCAAAAGACAGTCTACATATAATCTCATAACCTCATTAAAACAAATCGGTTACAAAAATATATTAAATGAAATATGACAATGTAATGCTCTTGTGTAGCAAAATTTTATAGAGGACTTTATGGGGGAAGGAAACTAACCTTTACTATATGCATTCTACCTTCTTGGAACAAGCTAGATCGTCCTTATACCAGGAGACATAATTATCTTTCCTCTTGTTTTAACAGGTGTGAAACCAAGACTCAAAAAGATCAAAGCACCTTTCCCAAACAAAATCTGGAGCATTTTTGTCTCCAAATTCAAAGCCAAGGCCACATGTACCACAGACCCAAATCTGCAACTGGCCTTTGTGAGATAGTCCATGTGATATTCTGACAAAATGTGTTTCCATACAGTATTATGCTAAAGATGTTGTCCATAACATTTCTTATGTCCCACCAATATTAATTCAACCTTGAAAGCAATTTTTGTAGCACTATCAGAAATAGTTGTTTATATTTAGAAGGATTAGTTGTTTTTCATGTTATGAATTCTGTGGATTTTATAAATGTCCTACACTTTTCTCAATGGCCTCAAGAAAGCTTAGAGCAAAATTTGGGACCTAGTTCAAACTCTGAAATTTATGGTATACACCCCAGCTCCCATATAAAAACAAACCACCTTTGTTTTCCCTTTATCTTGTTTTTCTCATCCATATATTTTACATTCTTTTTGCTGAACTGTATATATTTATGTCAACAGAGACAAGATAGTATGAATAATATTTTCTTTAAAGACAAGCTTCATGTTTTCTCTCTTTATAAATTTTACAATCAGGTAGTTATTCTTAGAGTATAACTTTTTTCCTCACATCTCTTATTTCTTCTTCCACACTTCTTTAAAAAGTGTCTAATATGTTCCACTATAGAGATATCTGCTAGGGACAACTAAAAATCCATTCTGTCTTGTTATATCTTTGTCAGAAGAATGAATTCTGTTCTGTCTCAATCTGACCTCTTAAATGTTATGCTTTGACAGAGTCTCTCTCCTTCACCTGTCAGACAGTCCTGGAAATAAGAGGAGAAAAACACTCAGTAAATCACTCAGGATTCATCTATATTACGGAAGAAAAATCAAATGCAAGACTGAAATATAATGATTTTGTTTCCTTCCCTGAGAAATATCCAAAGCAGGAATTCAAAAAATTGTATTCTTTATGTTTTGGGGGATACATGAAGCTATCACGTTGGTTATGTTTAAATTCTAATTCTAATCCTCAGCAAAAGAAGCTCTGTCATCCTCCAGTTACTCTGTCACCCTTCTCATCAAACACAATGGATCACGCCAATCAGAGGTCATGTATATTACTATGTCAATACATTTTTTTTTGTGTGTGAGCACCATAACCCTATGGGATCCAGAGAAATTCAGGATCAGTTTCATTATGAAATGTTGGGAAGTTTTATCTACATCTTTCATATCAGTTTGCCTGAATCATCATATGGGTCAGACATAAGCATCTTCTATGAAGAATAATGAAGTAACATTTTATATAAGACTTATGTGTCATCAGAATCCCTCCTTTATAAAATTTCAGTATTTTTTTTCCACTTCTAGCACCCACTACTGCTATTCCCTTTTTTCTGTAGCAGCATATAACCAAGGACAAAAGCAGAGAGCTGTACCAAGAGAGACAGGAAGAGTCATATTTAGGCTCTGCTTTGGTCTTTGAGAGCTTAGACTTTTTTCCATTCTTAAGTTCTCAGCACCCACTCGGAGCACTAAAAATGTTTCTACAGACTGGGTGTAGTGGCTCACACCTGTAATCCTAGCACTTTGGGAGATCAAGGCAGGCAGATCACTCGAGGTCAGGAGTTCAAGAGCAGCCTACTATTTTTAGTAGAAACCCCGTCTCTACTAAAAATAAAAAAAACTTAGTAGGGCATGGTGGCATGCGCCTATAATCCCAGCTCTTTGAGAGGCAGAGGCAGGAGAATTGCTTGAACTCAGGAGGTGGAGGCTGTGGTAAGTGAAGACCACGCCACTGCACTCCAGCCTGATCAAAAAAGCGACACTGTCTCAAAAAAAAAAAAAAGAGAAAAGTTTCTGCATAGAACTGAGTTTTATTCAATACCTTATCATCAGTGTTAGCACTTGGAGTAATCCCTGTTTCAGTCCCAATATATCAGATAAGTTTCAAAATCATGTAATTATTGCATGTCAGCTCAGAGAGGACAAAATGAAGCATGTCAGATCAAAGGCCAAATGTAGGATGATAGAAGCTTGAAACATCTTGAATGCAGAGATCAAGAAAGAACAAGTATCCAAATGTAACTTCTCCCATCCACTGCTTCTTGGGAATGCAAAACTCTTCAGACATATGGAGAATACACCTAGTTTATGTCATTAGGTTTTCTCAGGCCATATCTAGAAAATGTCAGACTGAAAACGTTTAGAATTCTGGAATTAGAAAAAATATGTATTAGTGCCTAAGCACATGAGGACAGATTTATTTATTCAACTTAATTGAGCATCAACTATGTATTTCTCTTTCTCTCTCTGTCTCTCAATTTCTTCCCCTCCTTCCTCCCTCCCCTATCACACAGAAAGACACAGATTCTTAATTTGTAGATGAGGGAAAACTGAAGGGATTAAGGTTTTAACTAACTTGTTCAAGGTCTCATGACCTGAAAATTGTAGAACTGAGGTTCAAATCACTCCACAATTAGCTGTGTTTTTGTAAATTTAACTATTACAAGACTTTGGTCAAATCAAGTTTAAGTGTTCAGATCATTAAAACTTATCTGCTGAATTGGATGCTTGAATCACCAGTGAAACCATCTTTACCCTAGATTATAATGAACCCACTCTTTTCTCATTTTTATCCTTTTGTTATTTTCAGAACATCTCTTCCCTGTCTGTCTTCCCTGGTGAAACTATTTTTTCTTATACTCCTTAAGTGTTTCCCCAACTCTTTTGAATCAGGAAAGCTACCCTTGTCCCCCTCATAGGACGTGTGGCTGGCTTCCTCAGTGCCCCTGCTCAACCATCTAGGAGAGCATATGGAGGACAGACTGTGGGGCTTGGCAGTGTCTAAGAGTAAAAGTTTACAGCGCCTGAAGCCCCAGTGGGCATGTTTTACTGGGTGTTCTTTTAGTTTGCCTATAGGCAGCTTGTGTTAACCAGCTCAATTAGACCCTCTACCTTGTCGCAAGGACAGAGGGCTTTCTGTATCCCGGTTCTTGCCTTGGTATACTGGAAGAATCAGATCACATATGGGCTTGGAGAATGAGTGCAAAGTTTCATAGAGTGTTTCATTTTATCCTCCTGCTTTCGACCTTTGAGCTCAGATGCTTCATTTTGTCCTCTCTGAGCTTACAAGGAATGATTACATGATTTTGGAATTCATCTGATATATTGGGGCTGAAAGAGGGATTATTCCAAGTGCTAACACTGATGTTAAGGTATTGAGTAAAACTCAGTTCTATTCATTCCAGTATCTCTCAGCCGATGGGGGAGCCAGAAGGGGGATGATTTTCCCCTGGATTTGGACCATGGGTGGCACAGCTCTCCTCGGACTCCCAGCCAAACTCAACCTTGCCCCTCCAGTCCGTAGCCTGCCTGTGTGCTGGTGCCTGTTGGTGTGCAATTCTGCCAGCGTGCTCCTCTAGATGTCCAACTGCTTCTGTCTTATTCCTCTTGAGCCGCCTGTGTGCCTGCCAGCTAGAGTCTCAGGTGTTTATAGGCCCAGGATGAGGGGCGGGGGGTGGGGGGCAGGGTGGTCTTGGGAAATGCAACTTTTGGGTGCGAAAGCAGGAGTGCCTGTCCTCACCTAGGACCATGGGGGCGGATCCCTAGTCAGAGAACATTCCTTTCTCTGCTCAGCCCTTCCCAGTCCCGACTTCTGTATCATTTAAAGAGACCATGCTCTTCCCTTTCCAGCACTTCTGATATCACTGTTAGGATGTTTAAAAGGTCAGGCAGGGATAATATTTTGCCTAGAGTCATTTAACTAGTTAGACACAAAGTTAGACATAAATAACCAAATTTATATTTTTGAGTTCAATGCTCTTATCTAACTTAATATGCTAGTCTGTTATTTGAGCAGGATTTACATTAACATGTTTTGTAATTTTCTTGAGTCAGCTTTAGCAACCCTGTATGCTGAACCACTGGAACTAAGAAGAGTAGAAAGTATTTTTTAAAGCAGAAGAATATGGAGGCAGATATTCCAGTGAAGTGAACGTTTCATGTTTGAATCTCTTACTGATTGCTCTTGTGTAGAATATCTATCCTTTCTGAGTTTCAATATAGTCATCTGTATAACAAGCACAATACAGAGTTTTGGGAAATGAGAATCTATAGATAATAAATATCAAGTAGATTGCTAACTGGGAGTCACTGTATAAATGCAAAATTACTTGTGTCATTATTTATGTAAGCATTACTATGAAGATTTATATATTGCTGCAACTATGCCTTTAGGATATTTTGCAAAGTATCTTACCAAACAACAGAATCTTAATGCTAGTTGAACTTACATGCTTTTCTCTTAGGCCTCAGGGTATTTAGGCCACTATTATTACTATTTTGAGATGGAGTCTTCCTCTGTCATTCAGGCTGGAGTGCAGTGGCGCCATCATGGCTCACTGCAACCTCCACCTCCTGAATTCAAGCAAATCTCCTGCCTCAGCCTCCCTGAGTAGCTGGGATGACAAGGCATGCATCACCACACCCAGGTAATGTTTTTTGCATTTTTAGTAGAGACAAGGTTTCACCGTGTTGGCCAGGCTGGTCTCCAACTGGACCTCAGGTTTTCACCCCTCTAGGTCTCCCAAAGGCCTCCATTATTGTTTTCTGCTATGAATACAAAATCTCTCTTTCTTTCAACGATGTCTATCATTCCAAGATTGTATGCATATTTAAACTGCTCTGTTAGTATTTAAGCAAGCTACATGTGTTATTAGAGCAATTTTTCCATCCTTCATCATTTCCATTTTGTTCTAACATGTCAACTCATTTAAGCTTTTATTTTTTTTTTTACTATAAACATTCTAGGTACCATTTACAAATATGTTGGCTTATAAATTGGTTCATAAATCAAATTAGAATTCAGAGCATTCTTTATTTAGTTGCAATGGCCTGGAAATGCACAGGCCTAAATTTCAATTTTGGTTTTATGTCTATCTAGGTTTATAACAGATGATAATTGGTAGAAACCAGAAACTCTTTGAATTTCTGGTTTTGCATCTGTTAAAATTAGTGCAGCGAACTTGACTATAACTGCTATTTTTCTAATTTTATAAAAAATATAAATCACAGGGTAATTTTCAAGAAAAATTATGATGTGGAATATTAAATGTTACTTTTTAATGAAAGTAAAAGATCAGTGTGGCTAGTTGTCAGTGACACAGTCTCTCTCACACTCTTAATGTGATACTAAATCATTACATTATTTGTGGAACAATTTATAAATATATAAATCAAGAGCCCCAAAATATTCATAGCCTTGAACTGCTAATTATTAATCTCAGAGACTATTTAAAAAATTAGAGTGTTCACAATGGATAGATATTGCTACACCCCATATATTCCTGGTAAGATTATAGTAATAAAAATAAACAATTTGTTTATACAGCAATAGAAACAATGGAGTCATACAATGAACAATTATGCAGTCATTAAAATCATATAATTTTTTCACATGATATAATCTTTAATATGATTAATATTAATAAAAACAATGATTTTAAGATTATGTAGTATCTAAAAGACAACAATGTACATAGGAAAAGTAATGGTTAGAAGAAGCATGCCAAAATTTTAAACAGTGATACTCTTTAGAAGATAGGATTATAAATAAATGTTTTAAAAGTAGGTGTTATTTTGATATTCAGAAAATTATTTTTAAAATAAAAATAAACATAGGATTCCACCTGCTAATACTTGGGACTCATGCTATTTTAATTTTAATATATGGAAGTATGTTTTAATAGT
This sequence comes from Saimiri boliviensis, assembly GCF_048565385.1. NCBI lineage: Eukaryota > Metazoa > Chordata > Mammalia > Primates > Cebidae > Saimiri > Saimiri boliviensis. The sequence continues at coordinate 177,756,899 of NC_133450.1, read as the reverse complement.
ATTCAAATCTGTCAAGAGTTCTAGGTATGAAGGTATTTTAGGTAGCGGTTTATTTTGTAAAGCATCATACACAGGATAGTTTTACCACTTTTTTGGAGTACGTAGGGGGCTATAAAAATTGCAAATGGCAGTTGTACTAGAAAATTTTAGGGTATTTTTAAATTCTCAGAATCCGGAAACCTAGATAATTCTAAAAGCTCTTTTTACCTCAAAATTCGCTGTTTCCCAGAGAAGTTAATTTACTTCACGTCCATTTATGTTCACTAAAGTCTACTGAAGAAAAAAATAAACCACCTCATATCTTGTCTATGATCGTAATAATACAGAACTAAAACATTTATAATTTTTGTCTAATAATAATGGTTCATATTTATTTATCTCTGTATGACATTTAATTCACTTTGCCAAGTACTTAACACATCCTGGCAAAAACCTTGTGAGATAGGTTATATTATGCCATTATACAGGAGGAAAAGAGAGGCTTAGGGAGGCAGCACGATTTTTGTCCCTGCTCACAGGAGTACACAGAATGGCCCAGCTTTCCATCCCATTCTTAAACATAATTCAATGCAGCCTTCTGCCTCAAACTACTAGAAACACATCTGCTCATACTTAGGTTGGGGTAAAAGACTATTCTCAATATACACTTTCAGGTGAAAAAATAAACGAGTTTAGGAACTTGTAATATAGCTTCGGCAATTTTCTAACATTGAGAGGAAGTGCAAAGTTTTTAGTGGGTAACTTAGCAGGAAGGGCGACTACAACTCCTGCAGGTGTTTTCTCTGATGGGGCAGGGATTGTAACTGTGTGTATGAGGAAAACAAAGGTATTTATATAGGTGTCCTTGGTTTGTTTTATGCAGTTTTCTATTTTTAAATAATAAAATATTACAAAAATATAATGCACAATCTAATTCACTTTTCTTTTGTCTAATTAAAAAAAATTATCAGGTTTTGAAAGCAACATTTTGGGTATGGTTACCCTAGAAACAATGTCCATCTGACACCACTCCATCAAAGGAGGAGGATTTCTAGAGTAATAAATAAAAAGAAAAAACAAGTTGATTTACTGATTTTGTCACTAGTTATGTGACATAAGAGAAATTATTGAGTTTTTTTTAAATTTCATAGTGTGAGATATTCATGACATAATTCATTCATAATTTGAGAGATCATATCTATTTTTTCCAGCTTTATTATAAGGCATAGAAATTTTATTTATTGTCCTGATACTTCAGAATAATCCAAATGTTTTATACTGCTCTAACATTATTTCTGAATATTATACTCACTATCATTCTAATATTTGCAATTTAATATGGATGAGCACAGAACTAAAATGTCTTTGCTTATGTTGTTACATTTATAAACATCATATGTTCTACAATCAGAAAAACACATTCGGGACAAAGATAAAAAACAGCATAGTTTATAAACATGTAAAGGTAAAAGTGTCCTACTTTACAACCATCTCCGAGTGACAATTATTAACCTAAATTTTCTGAAAATCTACATATTTTAGATGCTTTTCAAGTAATTTGACAGTCAAAATAAATATTACAGAATTGTTTGCTTTCTTTGCTAGTATTCAGTTCTTCTGAGATACATTTTAGAACATTAGTAATTTAGGTGTATACTGTTTTATAGATGAAGGTCATTATTGTCTCTGTTCCATGATAGCATGGACCGTGGAACAAAAATGTATTTTATTCACACTAAAATATTACAGCTCTATTTAAATTTTCTGCTTTATGACAAGGTATACAAACTTATACATAGGAGAGTTTCAAAAGAATTATAAGTGTTGCATGGATTTTATTCGATCATTGAGGGACATTTTGAGCAATACCCTAAGCCAAGTGATCTCTTATTTGACTCTCTTCTCATACAACAATGGAGAAGGATGCTTAAGTCATCCATAAAAATGTAATAATGATCAGCTTGTTACCCTTTAAAGTCATGCCCTTGGGTTTTATTGAGGACTGATGCAAAGAACAGCCATATGCAGATGGTTTCTGCATCAGCTATAAAATCATTTTTGAAGGCATTATCCATTTACATTATTCAATGTTCCCTGTAAAGAAGACCTTGAGTTATATCCTTTGGAACATTACATCAAGGAAAAAATGTTTGCTATGTAAAAATGTTTTCATCCTCTTCCAATTAATAAAATCAAATTTGTTTTCTGATTTTTGCCCTGGGTACCAGGGAGCTCAAAATTATATGTAATACTAAGTCACATAACTTAATAAATTTTTATAACTAGAATATTTGCCTCATAAATTTTATTTTAATTTATACTTGTCTACTTTATTGTAGGTAGATTTATATCATAAAATGTCATAAAACCTTCTTGGAAATGAAAAGAATTTGGTAGAATAGGAGATAACACTAACGTTTTTTAGTCACTGACTCTGTGAAGCATTGGGTTAAATGAATTGCATTTAGCACTTATCAGTATAATATTAGTGAGCTCATAACCTGTATTTTATAGACTTGTAAGGAATATAAAATATCTAAATATTAAGCTAATTACTCATAGTGACTTAAACTTATAAACCAAGTTTGTCTCTAACTTTAAAATATACTTTTTAAAACAAACATTTATGCTTTTTCCTCCAAAGTATATATATCAATAATTATAAAGATGAAGAAAAGATACAAACTACTTCCCAACAGGACCATGATGGAGATTATATGGGCAAATCACTCAGGACATATCCAAATAAGCATATGATTATTTCTGTTTAAAATTGGTATAGCTTTTTCATTAATTGTATATGAAAACATACACTTTATTACTCATCAGAACAACTTAACTATTTCCTTCCATGATCTGTATGGCCCACCTGTGCTCTCCCAAGTGGAAAGAAAAGATATGTGATATGCCAAGTAAAGAATATCAGTTTCCAGAAATATTTGTTTATAATAGCAGCATGTAGTTTTCTTCATTCATGATTCATCTAGACACATACAGCAACCCTTGCCTTCCCTAGGCTTACAGTGATATACATCTAAAGGCAAGACAATGAGAAGACAGATGTTTATTTTTAAGTCCCCTAAATTTAGGGTCTACCCAGTACCTGTTATCTCTCCAAAACTCTCTAATTGCATATCACTATCACCCATAATGCATGATTTCCCTATTTTTGTCCCAAACATACTTGCTTTTTCAAAAATATCTCTATCTGTACTCCTTCTCAGAGATACTGATAAATTTGGTCTCACATTAACATTTTTATAATTTCCCCAAGTGATTATAATATACATCTAAGCTTGGGAAACAGTACTATAAAAGTGGTTTTAATGTGATTAACGAGGAATTAACTCTATTCCCACTCGACTCAATCCCCACACACTTACACAAACACATATACACTCACTTCTTACTTTGGTAACTTTTCTAACTCTTGATTCTTGTCTCTTAGACCACTCTAATCCTGACTTTGGTCTCTAAATTTAGCATTAATTTAAAATCCCTTCCTGGAATTAGATCTCAGTTCTCATTAGTGGACTCCGTTACAGCTTACTGTACTTCTCTGATATCCATTTTTTTCCTGTTGACTGAGATAGAAATATCTGCTGGAAGTTACATTAGAATTTAATCATCTTCATTGGCCCACTTCAGAACCCATTGTGGAGACAATGTAAGAAGGTTGCTTAAGGCACTCAATGTTTCAATAAACATGACTATTTTTACAAAATACATCTCACATATTAATGAGGAAGACAACAGACATCCAACTCCCTAGAATTATTTTCTTATTTTAATGCTATGCAAATTCTGTAATAAAAATGGATTGAAGGATTGACTCAATCATGGACAAAAGATCTCGACCAGGAAATACAAAGAATTTTATCTGATGTATTTATGCCATCATTTTATCATTAAAATTTAGTGCAAAAAATGTTTGGTTACTTTATTACAAACTATACTTAATGCATAAAAGGATTTTTAAAATCTAGTTTAATGTTTTTGGCAAATTCTTGTAAAGCAAATAATTCCAAAAGCATAATACGTATTTTGGAACAGTTCACTGATCAAAAATTATACAATGGTTCCACATAACATCTCTGACTGTTTATTACAATTGCACTCAAAATAAACAGCTTCATAGCAAAACTTGAACCACAGCTGGGAGCCAAATTAGTCTGAAAGACAGCTTGCAAGAATCTTTAAGGTATATATTTTCCCCAGTTTCCTACTAAAACTGCTTTTATCATTTAATCCACATAATAGTTTCCATCATTATAAATTTATCAACCAGATTATTATTCATATGCATAGCATGCATAATTATAATTAATTTGCTGAAGGCTCATTTTGCTCTTTCTATTAATTACAATCTTATGGCTTTAAATATATCAGTGAGAAAGGGGGAGAACCTAATCTAGTGTTATATAGTAAACTAGTCCAATAAACTCCATCACTCAAATGACACTCCATGATAGTATCAGGGAGATAACTTACTGTTTGAACATCAGCACTGAATTTTAAATTGTAACTACTGAATCTAATATTGCATAATTTTGCCCTCCTCTCTCTTTCTTCCAAATCTATTTTCAGCAATAAATCACTAGACTACAAAAAGGAATACAGGGCTAAAATATGGCAATAAAACCCACAATCAGCAGTGTAAATTATGATTCCTAGGGAACTTAATTACTTTTAATTAAAACAAAATGAATTTTTCTTTTCAATTAAACAATCCCATCTATTCCCCTAAAACCCTGCTTTACAAAACAACAACAAAAAATATCCCAAGCTATTAAAAGCCCATTCTGCTTATATGAAATGCAAAGATGCAAAAGAAGAAAACTGAATAACACCCATTTTTGCTGTCACTTCCGCTTGCTCTCTTTGAAACGTAAAACTCTCAACTAAAATAATCATGGTAGGAAAAACCCAATATATCCTAAAGAAACTGCAGTGAAGATCTTTGATAATTTATTGAAGACACTTTTGAGAGTGGGTAGTCTCTGATCATAAAAACCAATTCTCAAAAAATTTCTACCACTTTTCAAGGGAAAAGAAAGTGAGGGCTGTTTGGGGATATTAAACAACAGTGGTTTTGAACAACAATGGTCTCTTTTGTTTCTGAACAGGAACCTCAGGAGAGAACATTGCATTATAGCCCTGAGCCATGCCTAAGTAGTATTTTTGGTGGTTGTTTGAATTGAAGAAACACCTATAAAAATGTTTCCCAGCATGGAAAAATCACATATAAATGGTACATGCTCCAAGTTCCTTTGAAAGGTCTAGGAATCCTCAGATAACCATTTATTTTTAGTAGGTATATTGTCAGAACTTGTTCAGAACCTTGAACATTCTTCTTTCCAATACTATGAACAAATACTCTTTATTTTGGGGTTACTATCAATGACTGTGTTTTCCCATTGCCTAGAAGTAAATAATAGTATTCCCTTTCACTGTCAAAAGTGGCCTGATTTAGAGAATAAGTTATATGGTGACCCTATTTATGGGGATGTCTAACTTTCAAAATGAACAAAAATAAACAAAAAAACACTTTTATCATATGCCTCTTTGAGGCCAATATTTTATTACTGCGCAAAGTGTATTTTTAGTTTTGGATCCGAAATTTCACCTTTGTTAGGACACAAAACACCTCAATATTTCATTACTCAACAAAGTAGATTTTCACTTTGGGGCTAGGATAATCTGCGACAAATTTTCACATAATTATAAGCAACTCTAATGATATACTATATACATTATGGAAAGCTGGCATCTAAAATAATAGGTAAAATCCAAAGCGAAAATCTGACCAGCATTTTGATGAGATGCATTTGTATACATTTTACATTTCATCAAACAGATCCAACAACAGGCATAAAATATGTCTCACAAAATTAATACAGTCCAAATAAATTGCACATTAGCATATATTTATTTCATAAAAATTGGCCAATTTTGCACGTTTCTAGGTTCCTAAAAGTTGTTGCATGGTGAATTTCAACTCAGTACTCTAATAAGTTCCAGGTGGATCTTTTCTGCACGATAGAGTAACAACAGGAACCGAGAGCTAATACAATCTCACAGGATATCTACCATAAAGATTATTTATATATATATATATATAAATCCTTGAGAAAACATTACTCTGAGTACTAGAGCAAGACTTAGCTCTTGACTACAATTTAATGTTAAAAAATTCAATATAGTATATACCAGGTCAATTAAAGATTGAGCTGGCATATACAAAAATAATTTTGAAAAAGATCATTATTCTATGTTCCGTGTGACACACTAGATACACTGCTGATGCTCCTTCCATTATATATATATATATATATATATATACACACACATATACACATATATATAAACACGTTTATATACATACAAGCATGCACAGACATGCATGTGCTGAAATATAGCAGAAACACACTCATATGTACTTCTTAAACTGAGTTGGCAAGAACAAAATGTTTACTAAAACACACACACACACCCCCAAGTAAGCCATGATGGGAATCCAGAAAGGAAAACTCTGTCCCAAAGTTGGCCCTTGCCTTCAGATTATAGTATATCTGACCTTCAATTTTCAGGTTCTTATAGGACTTGGGAGATGATAAACAACAAGGTCTAGTTTCATTCAAGTGAGGCAGTTTAATAGAAGGACTTTTATTAAATAAGGGATATCTGCAGTCTAACCTCATATTGTCTCGGTGCAATAAGCTCCCTTTCTAACAACCATGGGTAAAAAGGTGGTAGAGAAGCTTCTCAATTTTGCTGGCTGATTTTATGTTTCCACTTGCCTGAGCCATAGTGTCAAATGTTCGTTTAAATATATTTTTCCCGTGTGTCTGTAAGGGTGTTCCTATGAGATTAACATTTGAATCAGTAGACTGAGTAAAGTAAATCGATCAAACAATGTGGATAGCGTAGGGCTCACCCAACCTGTTGGAGGTCTAAATATAACAAAAGGCTTAGTAAGAAGGAATTTGTTCTCTCTGCCTGTTTCCCAGCTAGGACATCACTATTTTTCTGCACTCAGATTGGAATTCATAATCTCTCCTGGTTCTCAAAGCCTAGTTCTCAGGCTAGAACTACACCATTGGCTCTTGTAGATTGTTTTTAAATTTTATATATATTATATATAGATAAACACACACACATATACACGCACACACACACACATATATATATGCCCATACACATATATACATATACATTTATATATACACACACATATATGACATATATATATATATATATATATATATATATATATACACATATGGCAACTGTTCTGTGTTTTAAGAGAGCACTGATCAATATACCAATAAATGCAGAAATTAAGACTAGGAATAAAAACAATTAGATGCAAGTAGTTTAATGGAGATGATCTCAGAAGGACAAATGAAATGAGAAAAGTGAAGCAGGTAAGAAAGAAAGTCAAAAAAAGGGGTTATTAACAAGCAATTGTGAGCAGCTGGGCTCAATTACAGTAGTAACCTAAGAAACTCTCTGAAACATGCTTCAATATTATCTTAACTGAAGGAAAGAATACTATGTAATTAATGCATTGACTCTCACCCACATTGAGGATTGCTCTAGAATATTAACTTCCTCACATTACTAGGTTTGCCTGCCTGAGGCCCAGCCAGCTCCTATGATGTTGAAGAAAGGCTGTAGCCAGAGAAGAAGAGGTACTCAGGTACATTAGTCATGAAATATCCAGCTGCTAGAAACTGTGTTTATATGTAGATGAACTTGGTTGGGACAAGGGGATATGTGGTGGATGATGAATACAAAATTTGTAAAGTACTTCCTACAAAATAAAACAGCTGCTATAAAAATTCTTTGTAGAGTGACTGAAACTCTTCCCAACTATCAAATATCCAAATGTGCACATTAAGTTGAAAGAAATTTGGTTTTGAATAAATATGTCACAACAGAAGGACAGAGATAGAATAAACAAATGTCAGGAAAACAAAAATATTTCATAGCCAGAATATAAAAGCAATTGTGTTTGATATATTTTTAAAATAATGGAGGATGTCAAGCGGAACAAGATAATAATAGAAAAAAATTAATTTCCAGACAAATTTGAAAATGAAGCAAATATTTCCAAGTATGAAAATAATAAAAATCACAATTAGAACCTCACTTAGCTTCTGACCAAAATGAAGTAACAAAAACTAACTGTACTCTCTCATACAAATCAACTAAGGAACAAAATGTGTTATGAAACAGTTGTTTACAAGGAATTGGACCTCAGACAATAAAGCACACTGATCCCTGAATTGTGAGAAACAAACAAGGTACACTTTACAACTGCCCCAACTTGCTGCCCTGAGTTTCTAGTCATGGTGCACAGAGGGGTATATCAGGAGAATCCTAGCATATTCAGAAGAAAAAATTTCAGCTTGAAGAGACAGAATAAATATCAGAACCAGACTCAGACATGAAAGGAATGTTGGGGTTATCAGTCTGGAACTTTAAAATTCCTATAATTAATATGCTGAGAACTCTAATGAATAAAGTTTACAGTATGGGAGAACATATGGGCAATACATACAGAGAGATGGAAATTCTAAGAAAGAACCAAAAAGTAATGCTAGAAATCCAAAATGCTGTAACAGAAATGAAGAATGCATTTAATGGGTTTATTGGGATTCTTGTCATGGCTACCAAAAATAATATTTTTCTGAGATTAAAAATATTTCAATAAAAGCCTCGAAACCCAGAAGGTAAGAGAAAAATGCCTGGAAAAAAAGAGAACAAATTATTTAAGAGCTGTGAACACCTACAAAGGTATAACTTAATGCCAATGGGAATACCAGAAGAAAAAGAAAAAGAGACAGAAGAAAGATTTGAAACAATAATGACTAAAAATGTCTCCAAATTAATGTCAGATATAAAACCACAGATCTAGAAATCTCAGAAAACTCCAAGCAGGATAAATGTCCAGAATAAAACCAAAATAAAACGACGTGTAGGCACACTGTCTTCATACTCTAGAAAAATAGAGACCAAAATTCTGAAAGAAGCCAGGTAAGAAATATACCTTGCCCAGAAGTAAAGCAGCTATAAGAACTAAATCTGACTTCTGCTCAGAAGCCAAGCAAATAAGAAGATAATGGAGTAAAAATATAATGTATTAAGAGTAACACTATCAACTTAGAATTCTGTATCCTGTGAAATTATTCTTCAAAAATGAAAGAGAAATAAGGACTTGCAGAGAAACAAAAAGCAAAGGAGTTTGTTACCAGTAGAACTGCCTTGCAAGAAAGGTTAGGTAAGTTCTTTAAAGAGAAGGAAATTATATTGATTAGAAACTCAGATCTATATAAAGAAATGAAAAGCATCAGAGAAGGGATAGGGAAGATAACATAAATTTTTTTTTAATTTTTAATTGATCTAAGATGCAAAAATTTGTTCATAACAGTAATAGCAAGAATGTATTTTATTATGTAGACTTATCATACACACATATATATGCTTATTTATAAGTAAAATGAATAACAGCACTAATGCAAAGAGAAAAAATTAAGATTATTTTGTCATTATAAAGTTCCTGCAGTACCCATAAAGTAAGGTACAGTGTTACTTGAAAGTAGACTCTCAGACCACAGTGCAATCAAGTTAGAACTCAGAATTCAGAAACTAACTCAGAATCGCACAGCCTCATGGAAACAACAACTTGCTCTTGAATGTTGACTGGATAAACAATGAAATGAAGGCAGAAATAAAGACATTCTTCAAAACCAGCAAGAATGAAGACACAACATACCAGAATCTCTGGGACACATTTAAAGCAGTCTCCGGAGGAAAATATATAACAATGAGTGCCCACATGAGAAGAAAGGAGAGATCTAAAATTGACATCCTATCATCAAAATTGAAAGAGCTAGAGAAGCAAGATAAAAAAAAAAAAAAAACTCAAAACCTAGCAGAAGACAGGAAATAACTAAGATCAGAGCAGAACTGAAGGACACAGAGACACAAAAAAACCCTTCAAAAAATCAATAAATCCAGGAGCTGGTTTTTCAAAAAGATCAACTAAATAGACAGACCACTAGCCAGATTAATAAAAAAGAAAAGAGAGAATAACCAAATTGATGCAATAAAAAATGATAAGGGGGATATCACCACAGATTCCACAGAAATCCAAACCATCATCAGAGATTATTACAAACAACTCTATGCACATAAACTAGTAAACCTGGAAGAAATGGATAAATTCCTGGACACCTGCATCCTCCCAAGCCCAAACCAGGAAGAAGTCAAAATCCGGAATAGACCAATAACAAGGTCTGAAGTCGAGGCAGCAATCAAGAGCCTACCACCCAAAAAAAGCCCAGGTCCAGATGGGTTCGCAGCCGAATTCTACCAGACATACAAAAAGGAGCTGGTACCATTCCTTCTGAAACTATTCCAAATAATCCAAAAAGAGGGAATCCTTCCCAAATCATTTTATGAGACCAACATCCCATTCTGATACTAAAACCCACCAGAGACTCAACAAGAAAAGAAAACTTCAGGCCAATATCCATGATGAACATAGATGCAAAAATCTTCAATAAAATACTGGCAAGCTGAGTGCAACAGCACATCAAAAAGCTTATCCACCATGATAAAGTAGGCTTCATCCCAGGGATGCAAGGCTGGTTCAACATACGCAAGTCCACAAATGTAATTCACCACATAAACAGAACCAAGAACAAAAACCACATGATTATCTCAACTGATGCAGAGAAGGACTTTGACAAAATTCAACAGTCCTTTATGCTAAAAAGCCTCAATAAACTAGGCATTGACAGAATGTATCTCAAAATAATAAAAGCTATTTATGACAAACCAACAGCCAATATCATACTGAATGGGCAAAAACTGGAAGCATTCCCTCTGAAATTTGGCACTAGACAAGGATGCCCTCTCTCACCACTCCTATTCAATATAGTACTGGAAATTCTAGCCAGAGCAATCAGGCAAGAAAAAGAAATGAAGGATATTCAAATAGGAAAGGAGGAAATCAAATTTTCTCTATTTGCAGATGACATGATTGTATATCTAGAAGACCCCATTGTCTCAATCCAAAGTCTCCTGAAACTGATAAGCAACTTCAGCAAAGTCTCAGGATACAAAATCAATGTGCAAAAATCACAAACATTCCTGTACACCAATAACAGACTTAAAGAGAGCCAAATCAAAAATGAACTGCCATTCACAGTTGCTACAAAGAGAATAAAATACCTAGGAATACAACTAATGAGGAACGAAAAGGACCTCTTCAAGGAGAACTACAAACCACTGCTCAAGGAAATAAGAGAGGACACAAACAGATGGAGAAACATTCCATGTTCATGGTTAGGAAGAATCAATATCGTAAAAATGGCCATTCCTCCCAAAGTAATTTACAGATTCAACGCTATCCCCATCAAGCTACCAATGACCTTCTTCAAAGAACTGGAAAAAAACCACCTTAAACTTCATATGGAACCAAAAGAGAGCCCGCATAGCCAATTCAATTCTAAGCAAAAAGAACAAAGTGGGAGGCATCACACTACTGGACTTCAAACTATACTACAAGGCTATAGTAATCAAAACAGCATGGTACTGGTACCAAAACAGAGATATAGACCAATGAAACAGAACAGAGGCCTCGGAGGCAACACAACATATCTACAACCATCTGATCTTTGACAAACCTGACAAAAACAAGCAATGGGGAAAGGATTCCCTGTTTAATAAATGGTGTTGGGAAAACTGGCTAGCCATGTGCAGAAAGCAGAAACTGGACCCCTTCCTGAAACCTTACACTAAAATTAACTCCAGATGGATTAAGGACTTAAACATAAGACCTAACACCATAAAAACCCTAGAAGAAAATCTAGGCAAAACCATTCAGGACATAGGCATAGGCAAGGACTTCATGACCAAAACACCAAAAGCATTGGCAACAAAAGCCAAAATAGACAAATGGGACCTAATAAAACTCCGTAACTTCTGCACAGCAAAAGAAACAGTCATTAGAGTGAATTGGCAACCAACAGAATGGGAAAAATATTTTGCCAAATCAGCCTATCTGACAAAGGGCTGATATCCAGAATTTACAAAGAACTAAAACAGATTCACAAGAAAAAAACAAACAAGCCCATTCAAAAGTGGGCAAAGGATATGAACAGACACTTTACATAAGAAGACATACATTAGGCCAACAAACGTATGAAAAAATGTTCATCATCACTGGTCATTAGAGAAATGCAAATCAAAACTACATTGAGATACCATCTCATGCCAGTTAGAATGGCGATCATTAAAAAATCTGGAGACCACAGATGCTGGAGAATATGTGGAGAAATAGGAACACTTTTACACTGCTGGTGGGAGTGTAAATTAGTTCATCCACTGTGGAAGATAGTTGGCGATTCCTCAAGGACCCAGAACTAGAAATTCCATTTGACCCAGAAATTCCATTACTGGGTATATATCCAAAGGATTATAAATCGTTCTACTATAAGGACACTGCACATAAATGTTCATTGCAGCACTGTTTACAATAGCAAAGACCTGGAACCAACCCAAATGCCCATCGATGATAGACTGGACAGGGAAAATGTGGCACATATACACCATGGAATATTATACAGCCATCAAAAACGATGAGTTTGTGTCCTTTGTAGGGACATGGATGAAGCTGGAAGCCATCATTCTCAGCAAACTGACACAGGAGCAGAAAATCAAACACTGCATATTCTCACTCTTAGTTGGATGTTGAACAATTAGAACACATGGACACAGGGAGGGGAGCACTACACACCTGAGTCTGTTGGGGGGAAATAGGGGAGGGACAGCAGGGGATGGGGAGTTGGGGGGTGATGGCATGGGGAGAAATGCCAGATATAGGTGAGGGGGAGGAAGGCAGAAAATCACACTGCCACGTGTATACCTATGCAACAATCTTGCATGTTCTTTACACGTACCTCAAAACCTAAAATGCAATTAAAAAGAAAACTAAAAAAAAAAGTAAGTAGACTTAGATTAATTTTAATGGTATATTGCAAACTGTATGAAAACAACTAAAATACTTTATAAAACCATATACACTAATATGCAAAATAACTGATGTGCTAAGAAAGCAGAGAAAACCGAATCATATAAAATGCTCAGTTAAAATAGCAAAAGCCAGAACAGAGAATGGAAGACAAAAATGGGAATAAAGAACAGAAGAGCAAGGAGAAAACAGAAACAAATATGTAAATATTAATCCAACAGTATCAATAATTCCTTTGTATATGTCTGAATGTACCAATTAAAAATCAGACATTATCAGAGTGGATCCAAAAGCAAGACTCAACTATATGTTTCTACAAGAAACACACTTAAATATAAGGAAACATACAGATTAAAAGTAAAGAGATGGAGAAACATACACCATGCTAACACTAATATAATGATATTAAATTAAAATAGACCTCACAGCAAGAAAGTGGTTATGGGTAAAGGGCTCCATTCTTCACAGATATTTAACAATCTTTAACATGTATGCACCAAATAACAGAGCATCAAAATACATGAGATAAAAACTGGTAGAATTACAAGCAGAACTATATGAATATACTATTATAGATGAAAACTTCAACACTTCTCTATTAGAGATGAACAGATTCAGCAAACAAAAACTCAGCAATGATTCAGTGAAACTCAAAAATACTATTCAATCAAGTGGCTATAAAGGAATATCAGCATACATATTCTTCTCAAGAATAAATGGAATGTTCTCCAGGAGACAACACATTTTGGACAATAAAACACACTTTAAATTTAACACATATCCAGAATGCCCAACACAATATTGAAGGATAAAAACAGAGTCATAGAACTGATACTAGTGGCCTCAAGATTTATTACAAAGAAACAGTAATCAAAACTGTGTAGTGATGGTGATAAAAGGAGTCAAACAGATCAATGGATAAGAATGGAGATACCAGAATTAGTCACACAAAAATATAGTTAACTGAACTTTAACAGATACTCTAATTCACTGCTGATGGGAATGCAAAATGGTACAGTCACTTTGGAAGACCATTTGGCAATGGCAATAGAGAAAAAAAAATACAATAGAGAAAACAATCTTTTCAGACAACTCAACATTCACATACAAAAAAAAAAAAATCTAGATTTTACACATTTTACAAAAATTAACTTGACATGGATCACAAGCCTAAATGTAAAATGCAAAACTATAAAACTCCTCGAGGATAGCATAGAAGAAAATCTTGATAACTTTAGGTTTGGTGATTACTTTTTAGGTATAACACCAAAGCTATAAGCCATGAAAGAAATGATGGAGAAATGGAACTTCTTTAAAATTAAAAATTTCTGCTTTGTAAAACATTTGATTGAGAGAATAAAAAGACAAGATACAGATTGGAGAAGATATTTTCAAAATACATATCTGACAAAGAACTGTTATACAAAATATACAAATAACTCCTAAAAGTCAGCAATAAGAAAAAGAACAATCTAATTTAAAAACATACAAAAGTCATGAACAGACAGCTCACCAAACAAGTTATTCAAATGAAAAATAAACAGATGCAAAAATGTTCCACATCAAATATCACCAGGAAATACAAATTAAAACAATAAGGTAATATCACTATATCCTATTAGCCTGGCTAAAATCCAGAACACTTACAACACTAAATGCTGGCAAGGTCGTAGAGCAATAGGAGGTCTCATCCATTGCTGGTGGGAAGGCAAAATAGAACTACCACTTTGGAAGATAGTTTGGCAGTCTCTTACACAAAAAGAACATATATATATGTATATGTGTATATATATATATATATATATATATATATATATATATATATACTCATCATATGATATAGCAATCACAATCCTTAATATTTACTAAAATGAACTAAAAATGAATGTTCATCTAAAAACTTACACAGGTATGTTTATAGCTTCTTTATGCATAATTATCAAAACTAATAAGATGTCCTTCAGTAGGTGAATAGACAATAATACTGTGGTATATCCAGGCAATAGAATATTATTGAGCATTAACTAAAAAGAAATGAGCTGTCAGGCCATGAAGCAATATGAAAGAAATGCAAATGCATAGTGGAAGTGAAATAAACCAATCCCAACTATAGGACATTATAGAAAAGGCAAACTTATGGACACAATAAGGAAGAAAATGAATTCTTAGCCAGGCATTAGAGAAGAGGGATGGGGTGGATGAATATGAGGAACACAGGGTATATTTTAAGGCAGTGAGATTATTCAGTATGATACTATAATGATAGATACATGTCATTGTAAGATTTTCCAAACTCATAGAATGTGCATAAACAAGAGTGAACCTTAATGAAACCTATGGACTTCAGGTGATAATGATGAATAAATGTAGATGTATCAATTATAGCAAATGTACCACTCTAGTGAGGCATTTTCAAGATGTGGATGGCTATTCATATGAGGAAGCAGAATACACATTCAGGAAAAAGTCTGTGCCTTCTACTCAATTTTGCTGTGGATCTAGAACTTCTCTGAAAATATAATCTGTTTTTTAAAACTGAAACACCCACAGCTAATATTGCACTCAAGAAAAAAAAAAAAAAACTGAATTGTTTCCCTTAAGATCAGAAACAAGGTAAGAATGCTGACTCTTACTACTTCTATTCAACATATTACTGGAAGTCCTAACCAGAGCAATTAGGCAAGAAAAAGAAATTAAAGCCATCCAAGTTGGAAAAAAGAAACAAAACTGTTCCTATTCACAGATGATGTGATCTTATATACAGAAAAATTTAACAACTCCATAAAATAACTTAGACCTAATAAATTAATTCAATAAAATTAGAATATAAAAATCAATATACCAAAATTAGTTGTTTTTAAAAATATTCTAACAATATGATATCTGAAAAGACAATTAAGAAACAATCCAAAAAACAATAGCAAAGAATAAAATACTTAGAAACAAAATTAACCAAAGAGGGGAAAGATGTATATGGAAAGCTATGAAACACTGATGAAAGAAATTAAAGAGACAAAGAAAAAGACATCTTATATTCATGTACTTGAAGACTTAATATTGTTACCATGCCCATAATACCCAGTGTGATCTACAGATTCAATGGAATCCCTATTCAAGTCCAAATGGCATTTCTTACAAAAACAGAAAAACAATTAAACAACTAATAAAGGGCCACAAAAAAAGAATAGTTTAATCAATCTTGAGAAAGATGAACAATGCTCTAGACATTACACTTCTATGTTTCAAAATATATTTTTAAATAATAATAATAAATATAGTTGTGCTAGCATAAAGACAGATCTATACAGGAATGGAACAGATCACAGAGCCCAGAAATAAACCCACACACTTAACTCAACTAATCTTTAACAAGCACGCCAAGAATACACAATGGGGATACCATAGTCTCTTCAATAAATGGTTGGGAAAACTGAAATATCCACATGCAAAATAATAAAATTTCACCTTTACCTTACATCATACAAAAAATCAACTCAAAATGAATTAAAGACCTAAATGTAAGACGTGAAACTGTAAAACCCCTTGAGGAAACTTAAGGGAAAAACTTTAGGACACTGGTTTGGCAATTTCATGGATATGATAACAAAAGAACAAGTAATGAAAACAAAAATAAGCAAATGGGACTGCATTAAACTAAAAGCTTCTATACAGCAAAGGAAACAATTAACAAAGTGATAAGGTAACCTAAAGAGAGGAACATTTGCAAATCATATACCTGGTAAGGTGTTAATATTCAAAATATATAATGAACTTTTCTAGAACCCAATAACAACAAATACTTGATCAGAAAATTAGCCAAGAACTTGAATACACATTTCTGTAAAGAAAACAGAAACAACCAAAAAGTATATAAAAATTGCTTAAAGTTACTAGTTATGATGCAAGTGAAAATCAAAACCAAAATAAAATATTATCTCACACCTGTCAGGATGGTTACTATTAAAAAAAAAAAAAGTTGGTGAGACTGTAGAAAGTTGAAATCCTTGTACATTCTGGGTCAAAATGCAAAATAATGCAGCTGCTGTGTAAAACAATATGGAAGTGACTCAAAAAAATTAAAAATAGAACTACCGTGTTATCCAGCAATCCCACTTCTGAGTATTTATCCTAAAGAACAAAAATCAGAACATTGATATTAGAAATTCCATCTTCACTGAAGCATGATTCATAATAGCCAAAGTATGGAAGCAACCTAAATGTACAATAGATAAGTGAATAAAGAAAAAGTGGTATGCATGTACAATGGAATACTACGTAGCCTTTACAAAGAAGGAAATTCTGGAATATGAGACAACATGGATGAACCTTGAGGACATTATGCTAAGTGAAATAAGACAGTCAAAGAAAGACAAAACTCTATGATCACATTTATATGAGGTATTTAACATACTCAAATGCATAGAATAAATGAGTAGAATGATAGTTTCCAGGGGTTAGGGGGAAGGAATGAAAGGAATTCACTAATCAAAAAGTATATAATTTAAGAAAGATAAATAAGCTTTAGAGATGCTGCATAATATTGTGCCTATAGTTCACAGAAATGTTGGGTGCATTTAAAATTTTGTAAAGACAGTAGACCTTATGTTAAGTGTTTTACTGTAATAAAAAAACACTTTTTAAAAAAAAGATACATGGTTTTAGAATATTAAAGAAAAACATTTACCTAAGCAATAATTTTTTAAGGGAGTAAAGATAATCCTTAATTGCCTCTTGCTGAGATAATACAGCAAGAGAGACTTCAGGTAGACATTTCAATGTATGAGTTATAAAATTATGGGAAATCTGACCAGATATACCTAGGAGGCAACAGGTAAAGAGCAAACTTATTAAGCAATAATATATCCCAGCATTTCTGGTCCAGGGCACTGCTAAGATGCTCATCATTATCAGCGTTCATTTATTTAACCAAACCCTAAGATAATAAAATAACCTAGACCTTTATGATGATCTGGTTGGTATTTGTGTAAATCACTGACCTAAGCCTCCTGTAGAGAGAAAAGAATCAGGACATTTTAGCTATATGCTGTCATTCATTTGTCTTCACCTCAGGGTTTTTCACTATCCAGAAATGACGTAGCAAAAAACATATCCAAATCTCATGGCTGGGCTGTAAGTCTGGGCATCATTATCTCAGTACTTTGATCTCTCATTCATTTTTCTGTCTCCCTTGCTTTGCCCTGACTCAAATTGTGTGTGAATATAAACAATTTTCTTCTTTCTGTAAGTTTTTGAATATTAAGTAAAGGAAAAGGCAAAATGTTAATATTATCAAAGTTTTTCTTACCAATCCCATGGTTTGTCCCTTTTAACACAGTATACCCGCTCTCAAAAAATATAGCAAATTTTTTTGCTCCAATGGGGGAATGTATCGTTTTTGTCCTTGAGTAGCAGATATAATTATTGACTTGTGTTTTGCTGCAATGTTGCACCAAACAAACAAAAAACAAATTTCTTTTTCAACTGTAGATTCACTAAACCCTCATAGACTAACCTCTAAATCAAAAAAAAAATTAATAAAAGTCTCAAAGAGAAAAAAGGCTGATCCTGAAAACAGTAGATTTATGTACATCTCTTAAATATTCTTAAATGTAGGCTTCGTATATGAAAATGCATAGTTACAGAATGGTCTTGACCATTAATGTTGCTTCCCTTTTTTCTTGATTTTTGTTTCCAACAGAGCTGGCATGGTTTAATTTTCGAAAGTTAATATGCATGAGGCACTGTTCCACTGTACCTGGTTCATAAGAGTCTACTTGGACTATCAACACATACCTTCTCTCTGCAACCTGCCCCCTATTTCGGTTTTCCTTCTTTTACTATGCCATTCATGGCCATTACCAGGCCCTGACATACTGCATTCATTTTGGTGGCACATCATATCTGCTGGTCTCATTTCTCAGCTTCTATTTCACTGTGATCTTCCATGTGTCAAATATGGCAGATTCCTAACTGCCAGTCATGGTATCAAAAACACAGCTGATCTAAATCAGTAGTTTCTGACCCCACTCATCACATAATTATCTTCCATCAAGATAATCACACCTAATATTGTGGATTATGTTTGTGTGTGTGTGTGTGCACACACACAGGAGCGCAGGCGTGTATGTATGTTTTGGCTGATTTTGTTGTTGCTGTTCTAATTGTGCTTCTGGTCCTATGCCTGAATTCCATTGTGAGGATAAAATAGTGTCCTTAAATTGTCAGTGACCACACGCTGAGATTTATAATTGCAGGCCAGGTGGGATGAGCAGAAGACATCATGACTAAGTTAAAAGTGTACCTGACTTACCGGTGATAGTGTGAATAGTATTAGACAAGAGAACAAAGATCACCAGTTAAAGGTGCAATCCCAAAGCCAAAGCCATTTCTATGAATATGACTCCAGAAAATACGTTTGACTACAAAAGGGAACAGTCAAATGGGGAAAAAAAAAAAAGAAAGAAAACAAAGACAAAGCAAAATAAAACAAACAAACAAACAAACAAAAACACGCATCTCAGTGCTCTGGTTTCTCTGGTCCGATGTTCCCCTTGCCTCCCCTGGCCTGTTTGTTTCCTGGTAGACTTTCACTCATTCTTCAAAACTCCACTTAGTTGTCCCCACAATGATACCTTTCACAGAGTCTCAAAGAGTAATCTTTACTTTCTGTTTTCTATACCCTTATGGCAATTTCTTCACTGTTCAGTTGAGGCACTTATTACATGAGGTAACATGCACGCTTCCTTTTCTCTGTGTTTAGAATTTTATATGCGTAGGAAAACACTCTATTGTAATGCATAATCTCATATATTTTAAAAATCATTATTCTTGTTTGCCCATAAGGATTTTTATACACATACACATAACAATCCAACTTATAATCATAAATGCAAAAATCTTAAACTCTAGTAAACAGAATTGCAAAAGTTAAAAAAAAAAAACGTTATGACATACTGAATTTATTCTTTCTTTACAGCACAGTGCAAAGTCATTAAATCCAATACAAAAGAAGAGACTCTCATTTCCTGGATGACACCGGACATCCCACCAGCTGTAATTACGTCATTTTTTCTCTCTCTTCTGTTTTTCCTTTTTGTAGGATTGGGAAGGGAACTTACAAATGGGCCAAAGAAACTTCAACCTCAAAACCAAGGAGAAATCTCTGCTTGCAGAAACGCAAAGGAAGTAACTCACCCTCTTATGAAAAGCCGTCAGGAACTCTGTTCCAGTTAGGAGGGCCACTGATAGTGTGGGAGAGCTATCAAGAAGATTCTTCCAAGACATGATGCAAAGACAGTGAGAACCCACGAAATCACTCTCATGGGACAGCTGGTCTTACCAACATCACCCTCTATTCTATCTCAATCTTGTCCCCATCAAATCTAATGATAAACAGTATGCTATCAAAAACATGCATCTCAGTACTCTGGTTTCTCTGGTCCAATGTTCCCCTTGCCTCCCCTGGCCTGTCATTGTACTAATGGTGTTGATGACATATTTGAACCTCACCCATGAAACTTAAAGGAACTTCCTGATGACTGTTTTCAACAATGGGGTGTGAGACCAAGGCCCTTCTAGATCACAATGGAGGCAAAAACATTAGTTCACACACATTGATTTCAGCAATGGTGAACTGGACCCCTGGTCAGGAGGTGGAGTAACCAAGGACATTACAGACAGTCTGAATGCAGTCACCATCTCAGAGAGGGCCCACCACTTAGATCTTTGTGCCAAGAATGCCTTAGAACCCACATCTGTGGCATTAGCCTGCTCCTTGGAAGTTAGACTATGAAGAATTGGATCAGAGATTGCTAAGGCAGTGAGGGAAGGCAGCACTGAGAAACTCTGGATTGTTTTCAGTTTCTTCTTTTATGTTCACACACCACATTCCCATTCACTTTGGTTTTCTACATGTAAGCTATGCTTTAACTTTAAAAAATAATTTAATTTGCCCATTAATAAATTTAAAAAGAAAAATATATTTCAAATATATACAAAACTGAAAAAATGAATAGCCATCCATTAAATAAAGCTCTTAGCAAATAAATAATTTTTTAAAATACTCATAACTGGAAAAATCAAACATAATACTTCTATGTGAAATAGTGATCATAGCCATCAAAGTTAGTTTGGATTGAAAAAAGCAAAAGCCACATTATAATTTTTAACAGGTAATATGTTTGTCTATTAATAAAACAAAAATAAATTACTCATTATTTTAATTAACAGTTAATTTTTACAGATTTTATCAATAGTAAATTTGCTTGCACAATAATTTGAATGTCTATATACTAACAGGATAAATCTAAAATATGTTTTTAAATATAATATTTTAATAGGATCAAATGTTAAATACATTGAATACATCTATAAATAAAAGGTAAAATTATTATGTAAAATATTAAAATTTTATTGAAAAATCATTACAGAAGATCTAAATAAGGACATATACCAATTAAAAAAATTATAAGATTCGGTATTATGATGTCCAGTATTGCCAAATTAATCAATAGATTCAATGTAATATCAATAAAAATCTGTTTTGTTTTTTTTTTACTTTTTAGAACTAGACAAGATTAAAGTACAAACTATTCCAAGATGCTAAGATGCTCTTGAAGAAGATCAAGGTGGATGAACTTGACCTACATTTGGAAATTAAGATCCAGAGTTATTAGAATAGAGATGAACAAAGAAACTAATGGAATAAAACAGAGAACACAGAAATACATTTACGGAAACATGATTTATGACACAATTGGAATTACCCAAAATGGAGAATAGATGGTCATTTCTATTATATGGTGTTGAGAGAATTGCTTATCCTTATGAAAGAAAAAATTGTATCCTTATGTCACATTAAGTAAGTAATGTCATTCCAGATGAATTAAAGACTTAAACAGTGATGCAGTTTGAATAGTTTGAATATATGTCTGTGCCAAATCTCATATTGAATTGTAAGCCCCAGTGCTAGAGGCAGGGTCTAGTATAAGATGTTTGGGTCATGGGAGCGTATCCCTCATGGCTTGGTGCTGATCTTTGATAGTGATTGAGTTCTCCTTAGAGCTTCTCTTTTAAAGGTGTGTGGCACTCCCCCAACACACCCTTGCTCCTAATTTACCTTGTGAGATGCCTACTCCTCCTTTATCTTCCACTATTATTATAGACTTCTTGAGGCCTCACTGGAAGGGGATGCCAGCACTGTACTTCCTGTACATCCTGGAGAACCATGAGGAAATTAAACCTCTTTTTAAATAAAGTATTCAGTCTCAGGCATTTCTTTATAGGAATGCAAGAATGGCTTAGCACAAATATGAAAACAATCAAAATTAAAAATGAACTCTAACCTTCTTTTCTGCTTGTCAAGAACTCCAGAAATTGTTCATATTCCCTAGAAACAAACATATTGCCCATTTATTTTCCCCAATGTGAAAATTTTATCTCATGTTTTGATGAGCCTGTAAATCTCATCACACTTTCTGAATCCTTTCCTATAATGCTCTCTTCTCTCCTGTTTTAAATCAAATCCAGAATTTAATTACTAATTCTTCAAAAAATGTTGCCCGCTTCTTAACCAAGACTCACTTCTCACTTCTCTAAATTTAATTTGTATTTAATGCCTACATCAACATTTACCAACACATGTTTCATAAACATTTTTTAGAGAAAACAGAGGTCTGTAGTCAAACAAGTTTGGGAACCACTGCAAACTTATGCCTCCTATTAAAGATTCTATGTGTATTACTGTGGAGTCCTGAAAAGCTCTACAATATTAAGAATTTTTTAAAGATTGATTAACTTTGCTGAAGCAAACACTTGGCTAACTTATTCAGCCACAGAATCCTTTATTTGAAAACCACCTAGATATCCTTCCAGGAATAAATTTAACAACATATATCTGTACATCTAGAAGACAAATTCTGAGAAAATTTCCCAGTATCTTTAGTTTTACCAGGTACTTATAATGCTTTGTGTATATTTTGAAATTATATATAAATATTTTATGATTTCCTCATCTTCCTTACATATTTTCTTCCCAGGGGCAAATATCACATACAAAATTAAAATTTGAGACAGTTAAAATACATTTTCTAATTGAATCTTCACATCGTGATTTACACTGTATTAAAAATACATTTTACTGAAAAGGACATGAAGGTTTATATATTTTTAGGAAAATCATCACCATAACAATGCTGAGTTCTAAAAATTATTATTGAATTGAATGGCCTATTTGGTCATTACTAATCAGGCCCCTGTAAATTAATTTCTGTAGCTACCTTAGAATCAATAATACATATATAAACATGGAATTATGAATTGGTAGAATTCTATTGCACTAATCACTATGGAACTTGCTATATTATTTGGATGCTCTGGAATCTTCTGTCAAATATTTCTTAAGATAGGCAATTGGTGTGCTGAATACAGTAACCACATATCAAAAAAATCTTTGTGTTTACATGGAGAACTTTTTGAAAAGCAATATTTGCAGAAATGGAACTCAATATAGAAAGATATTGAGATACATATAAACATCTAAGATAAACATGATAACATTAATATAATGGAGAAGTTAAAATTAAATCATAATAGCACAAATAAGTTTTGAATTGCATCTCTGAAGATTGAGGTAATATCTGTAATTGTCAGAAAACAAAGTTCTCTTTCATATTTCTTATTTCTATTCTAGGCAATACCTAAATATTATAATGTGGTTAACCATATTCAGTGTGAATACTTGATGTCATTTTTCAGAGCTTGCAACTAGCAGGTATTATATGGTATACTATTGAAACAGAAGACCATCTGAATAGAAATCAAAAAGATAAGCTATTCTGCATATCTGGGCTTTTCTTCTGATTACTACATAAATCATAATGCATAGGGTTATAGTTAAGCAAAGTTTTCATTGCAGCATAAGAAGTATTAAACTGATATCTCTATATGCAGCAATATAGAGATACATAAATGTATATTTACATACATTTATGTAGCATTGAAAAATGTTCATTTGCATAAAATTTATTTAAACTTGGTCTTCTGGAACTGTGAAAGGACATAAGCAAATACATGATGACACTGTATACAGTACCATGTAAATAGTACATTCATTCATTCCTTTATTTGAGGAGTCTTTCTGTACGTCCTGGGCTGGGGGGCAGTGGCACGGTCTTGGCTCATGGCAACATCTGACTCCCAGGTTTAAGCAATTCTCCTGCCTCAGCCTCCTGAGAAGCTGGGATTACAGACCTGCACTACCATGCTGGGCTAATTTTTGTATTTTTAGTAGAGACAGAGCTTCACCATGTTGTCCAGACTGGTCTCAAATTCCTCACCTCAGCATGTTGGCCAGACTGGTCTCAAATTCCTCACCTCAGTGATCCACTTGCCTTGACCTCCCAAAGTGCTGGAATTACTGGCGTGAGCCACTGTGCCTGACCAAAACAGTACTTTTAATTATTAGAGTTGCAAATTACAAAGGTCTCAGTGTCCCTTACTTTTATATAAGTCTTCACTAACATAAGAATTTTTATATACATTAACTAATTTGTTAGTTACAAATTATTTGTAAGGATGTCAAATGCAGTAACTAGCTAAAAGAATTTAATCAACCAGGTAGAACAGATTTTCTTCTTTTAGTTTTGTGAGTGGTGAAGCAGAGGCTCAGGAAAATGAAATGGCTTGCACAAATGCACAGAGATACTTTGTGGTACAGTTCACCCAAGAGTAGATTTAGTTCATAACAACTGAACTGTAAATCCTCTACATTCTGAAACACACATCTTGAGGAATGGAAAACAATTAATAATAGCTAATATTCTGAAGCATAATGGTAAATATCTTCACTTTCTAACTGAGAGATCAAACATATTTAGATTTCTAAAATTCCATTTCACAGATAAGAAAACTAAAGCAGAGATATAGAGATAATTGGTTAGGTAGAGAAAATAAAATAGATATTTCAAAAAGTAAACATAAAGATTTGTCATGCAAGACAGTTACTGAGGAAAATATTTGTGAGTGGGGAAAAAGGGAAACAAAGCAGAGGAAGTGGGGACACACATAAGATTGTGAGGCAGAGCTGAACCTGGGAAGAAAGTAGAGAGAAGACAGAGCTTGATAGAGAGTCTTAAATTGCAGTTCGGTTAATTTTTTTTGTTTAATATTTGATAAGTCAATGGGGTGTCCTTGAGCCCACATCTAAGTAGTTAAACTTTTTATGACAGGATATTTGAGTGGCACATATTCATGGTCACTATGTACCTTGACCTCACGCCATGCACCATTTTACAGTAGACTGAAAAATTAGAAAAAACTACAAAAATTCTGAAAGATGATATGGAAATGTATCTTTTTTGGAGACGGCAAGATTTTTTTAAACACGACACACTAAATACTAATACTATCGGAAAACACTTAAAATTTCACTACATTAAGAATTTCTGACCAGTAATAGATACTACAAATAAGTGAAATAGCATGCCACATACTAAGCACATTATTGGTACTACGTAACCAAAAAAGATCTGAGATCCAGAACTAATTACATTGAAAACTGCTAGGAGTATTGAACAGGAATTTCACAAAAGGGAGGTTCATACCACACACATGATCATCAACCACATTAATAATCAGGAAAACCCAATTCCAAAGATGATATGATAAATTACAAACCCTACCAGTTTGGCAAAGAAAAAAAAAAAACTGAAAATAAAGTGTGTGAAATGGGATAATAAATGAGAAGTCCTGTTGTGAGAGGGTATATTGATTGTTACAATGGAAAAAGGCAGACATTAATTAACTAATGAAATTATAGATGCACACACTATGTCACCCAACATATTTAATCCTAGATATATATCTTCATGACAAGAGACACACTTAGGAATGTTCAAAAAAGTTGTTTTTCTTTTTCTTTTTTTTTTTTTTTTTTTTTGAGATGGAGTCTCACTCTGTCATCCAGGCTGGAAAACAGTGGTGCAATCTCAGCTTACCATAACCTCCGCCTCCTGGGTTCAAGCAATTCTTGTGCCTCAGCCTGCTGAGTAGCCGGGATTCCAGGCACATGCCACCAAGTCTGGCTAAGTTTTGTTTTTTAGTAGGGATGGTGTTTCACCATGTTGGCCAGGATGTTCTCAAACTCCTAACCTCAAGCACTCCATCTGTCTCAACCTCCCAAACTGCTGGGATTACAAGCGTGAGCCACCGCGTCTAACCAGAGCAGATATTTCTTAAGAGAGGCTCATTCTGGGGAATAAGGTAAGGTGAATTGCTCCTGGACAGTAGATTAAATAACAGTAGGATAATCATACCACTGAATGATGTACAACATTGAAAGTCAGTGATCTAAAGCTATAAATTCAGCAACAACCAATCCACAAACTAACATTAAGCAAAAAAAACAAGTCACAGAACAAGAAATCAACCTGATTTTTACAGAAGCAAACAAACCTATACTGTATTGTTAAGGAAATCCACACATATTGGGTAGAAATATAAGGAAAAGCAAGGAAATTATCACAGAAATACAGTAGTACCTCTGAGAAAAGGGGTTGGGAAGAGGGAGATGCGAAGTTGGGGGAAGACATGCAGTTGTGTTCTAAAAGGTTAATGGATATACTTCAGTGCTTGGTTAATTTTTTTTCTTGTACATATATATGTTTTACATTCCTATTTTTGTATCTATTTCACACAATTAACAGGCTATAAAAGAAAGCAAAAAATCAAATAGGCATAACTTATTCAAGGTCACAGTTGATAAGGAGTAATGAAATTAGAATTCTATGTGATCTGATTCTAAAATTTACACTCTTTCTTCACAAATTGTCAATGTATTAATTTTCTCATAAATCTACATAATTGTCCTCTTCAAAAGTACAGCCTTCATTTGGAATGGATATCTTAGTCAGGTATAGAGGAAAAAAACCTGTTTTAAAATCATATTTATTTTTCCCCATAGTTAGAAGGTATATTGCATAGTCCTTCAGAGGACAGCCATTACTTTTAATATCTCCATCTCTACTTCTTTGTATTTCAATTTATAAACACAGATCCCTCCATCTCAGACAAACTACAGGTATTGATCGACTTACGACCTATGCAACTTACGAGCATTCGACTTTACGACCACAATCGCTAGCCACGACTACTCCGCCTCTGGCAGCACAAATGTTGCCCAGCTGGGTGTACGACAGTGTGGACCAGCTTCTGGCAGCACTACCATCTCCACGTGCACCATTTCAACTGTACATATAGCCGACTCAACTTACGACCAAATTGTGTTACGACCGTTCCACAGTCCTGACCGTGGTCATAAGTCGAGCACTACCTGTATCAGCTATTAGCTTTTGGCTTAAGCCCCCTTTTTTAAAGACAAGCTTATAAAAAATTATGGTGCAGAAAAAGAAAGAGAGCAGGCCAGACCTTCTGCCTGTAACATTCCCTGCCTATTACCTCCCTCTTTTTTTTGCCTTTCAAGTAGCCAACTCATAATTAACCTTCAATCATTTTTTCTTACATTTAACAAGCATGGAATTCTGTTCCATATAATTTAGGTTGACTTTTTCATTATACTCTCGTGGAAACAGTATGAGGCGAGCACCTTCGTATCTACTTTGTTGATAGGACGTTGAGAATTGAAGGCACTGAGAAGCAGAAATACACTTATGATGCTATGGTCAGTAAATGGTGAAGTGTATAGAGAAGAGATAAGACATATAACCTGCCTCTGAAACCTTAAAATCTTTTCCCAATCACTTGATCCAGGCTCCATCTCTCTGGGTTAGAAATTCTACTCATAGGGTCCCATATAACCCAGTGAATATATGTCATAATGTCAAAGCATAGATGCTGACAGTGTTGACATAAGACATAGTCAAACTACCAGGAATAAAACACTTTCTTTGCTATCTGCTTATTTACTAAGTTTTCAACTAAATTTGCTAAATATCTGGAAAATGATGGCAAACATATCTACCTCAGTGTTGAGTTTTAAATGAAATATGAGCAAAGTACTTAAGCTAGTGTTTAAAACTAGTGAATGTTCAATAAAAGTTGTTTGTCTATCATAATTGCAGATAGGAAAGAGGCATGAACAAACAAATATGGGTGTAAGTAGGGGGATACTCCTGTCATCTAGAATCTATCATTTTGTCAGGTACTAAACTAGCAGGGAAATGGGGGCACTCAAGCTATCTCTGTTTTCCAGAGAATGCAGGAGCTTACAGGTCCACCATCTGCTTAAATTTCTAGAAGGACCGACATAGTAAAGTATGTGAAAGGCAAGATAATCAAAATTGCTGTTTGTTTGCCTAACCAACACCCATTTATGAATATCTCTTTATTCTTGGGAATCCCACTGTTAAGACATACAACATTCTCACAGGAGGAAAAGTTGAATAATTCCCAGAGGTTTCTTTAATGGCCTGCTGTTCTTCAAGATTCTAGAAAGTATATTTCAATGCTCCTTAGACTGAGTTAAAAATATGGTGGCTTATACATGGTATAGCAGAGATAAACAACATAGAAAAACCCTAAAAAAGACTGTAAAGTGATAAAATCATAAATGCAGTTTAATATAAACCCTCCTAACACATCTCTGCAACTTATGACAGAAGCAGTTAAGTTTTTTTCAGAATATTAAATCAGGATTACAATAGAAATATATCTTTCTGGAAAGCCTTTGCAGATAGAATGATTTAAATATCATTCTGTAAACTTTCCACTGTCTTAAAAACCAAACATTTTCCAAATTATTATTATGTAATGTTCTCCTATATTTATTCTTTCATCTGTATGATCTTTTCATACTTTTAAGTTCTGAACTTTACTTAGAAGAGGTGCAACTTATTTCCAACATATTTTACCACTTCTTAAGGGTAATCCATTTATATTTATTTTGAAAGAAGAGATTCAAAATTTAAAAAATACTAAATATTGAAATAAACTAAAATTCACTTACATAAAAAGACATTTCAAGGAAATTTGAATATAAATTAATACAGGATGAAGCCATGTTTTAAAAATAGCTTAATGTTTGGAATTATAGTATTTATTAGTGGTATAGCTTAATTAGTAGGAAATTAGCTTTCTGAGCCTAGAATTTATCATTTATAAAACAGAAGTTATACTATATACCTTATTGATAAAGAGTGGTGAATGAAACAGTTGAGTGTATAAATCCACTAACATATTTCTTAGGTTACAAAGACACTCAATTCAAATGGCATAAAAGCACATTTTAACATTCTTCACATCCCCCTGCATCCACACCATTTAACATATAACTCTGTAGATTCACCCTTGACTTTGAGCTTGTCCACATAACTTACTTCAACCTATGGGATGTTACAACATATGACACAATCGGAGGCTTAAAGTGTGCCTGTGCCACTGGGTTTGATATCTCCATAGGAAAAGCTACCATGACCTATCTGTCTGGGATCTACACACGGAGCACATGTGAGCCTGATTCGACGTGAGGAGCCATAGCTTGGAGCAAGCAGGCCCACCTAGCCAAACCACGTAAGTGTATGATGGAGAATAAATAAACAATTGTTGTTGGCTACCAAATACTAGAATTCTGTGTTATGCAGCATTAATATCGTAATAGCTAATTGATACAACAGCTCCAAAATGTTTCCTATGTAGATTTTAAAATAAACTTTTATTCTTTGAGAAATTAATAGTATTTTTATATAGAGTTTTTATGAGAACTAATGAGTTGATATTTGTTAAGCACTTAGGATGGTTTACATACACATGTGCATAGCAAGTATCTTAAGTGCTACCTGTCGTTCTTTAGTTGTTGTTAATAAGCCTCAACTCCTATAAGTTGTTAAGGTGTTATTGATGCAGAGGAGGTTCTTGGCTTTGCTCAGGAAATACTTGGAGAGTGAGTCAGTGGTGGAAAAAAGGAGCTTTATTGGAGCCACAGTGTTACAACTTCGTGATGGCTCCTTGCAGAGCAGGGCCAGCCTGGCTCATAGGCAATGTACTAATAGTACCAGCATATGGCTGTTGGCTAGCTTTATTTATACCCGCTTTAAATTACATGCAAATTAATGAGTGGGTTATTTATAAATCTCAAGAAAATGAGTGGTAACTTCCAGGTGTTGCCATGCCATTTGTAAGTTGTCATGGTGCTGGTGGGAGTGTCTTATGCTGATGGGTAGTGCAAACGACTAGAGGCTGCTTTTGGTACCATTTGCTGATTCTAACTTGTTTCCTATCTGGTCTAGGAAACAGGTCCTGCTGGTTTCCTAACTCATTAGGTGCTTCCATCATTTAGTCTCTGTGTCTCCCCTCTCTGAAAAATAATTTAGATTAGGAAGTGTCCCTATCTAACTGAGCTCTGCGCAAGGGAGAGTTCTTTCTCTGTTGTATACACTATGATAGCTGTTCCTGTCCCTTTAATTTTAAAGGCTGTCCATTAACTGTCCTTATTGTATGAGTCAGTAAAAAATCATAGAGCTGGAAGAACAGAAAGAGATGGGATAGAGCAGCTTGTGATGATTAATTATAAGCATCAACTTTGCTAGCCTATTGTGCCCAGTTGTTTGGCCAAACATCAGTCTAGATGCTCATGTAAAGATGCACATTTAGATATAATTCATAATTATGTCAATAGACTTTAAATATATTGCCTCCGATAATGTTGATGTGCCTCATCCAATCATTTGAAGACCCTAAGAGTAAAGACAGAATTTTCCTGAATAATTAGTTCTGCATCATTAAAATTCTGCCTGAGTTTCCGGACTGCAGATTTTGGACTCTAGGCTGCAATATTAATTCTTCCCTGAATTTGCAGCTTGCCAGCTTGCTCTACAGATTTCATCCTAGCCCCCAGAATAATGTAAGTCAATTACTTAAAATAAATATCTATGGTTTAGATATATAGTTATAGGTATAGATATATAGATACAAGTATAGATATATAAATACAGAAATAGGTATAGATAGAGATTTACTATTGCTTCTGTTTTGCTGGAGAACTCTAATCAAGAAGCATATGTAGAAATAATACTTAAGGTAAATGGGCATTAGATGCTCTGCAGCAAATGGAAATGAATCTAAATTTTCAGTGGTATGTCTCCTTTTATTAATTCAGTAGTTCAGTAAACATACAGTAATCCCTACCAAATAATAGAGATTAATGATATTAATAAAGTTTAACAACACCGTCCTGGAGTTTATAATCTAGGGGTAGAGTCAAACTGCTAATTACACAAAGGAGGGAAATCAGATGGAAGGTGTCATTGTAGCACAGAGAAGTTACCAACTAGAACCAGATAAATATGTTTCAAAAAGAAGTCAAATTGGAAATGTACCAAAAGAATTATTAGCCAAGTAATAGAAGTAGAGCAATTGACAAGGAAGACACTAATATAACAAAACCTTGAAGATGAGAAGCTACATGTTATGGTCTGAAACTTTAGGAACTACAGATTTGCTTTAGCAACAGTAGCTGTTGTAGTAATTTTAGCTATAGAAAAGGAGGGCAGATGAAGTCTGTTAAGCAGAACACCATGTATGGGTTATTTATCTCCAGAAAGCAGAGCACCAGGCACCAACCCCAGGGGAGGGCTCTAACCAATCCCAAGGGAGGACTCTAACCAGCTACAGGGGAGGACTCTAAATGCTCTGCTTATTGAATCTTGGTATTAGAATCACCAAAGGAAATACAAAACAGTCCAGCACAGGACAAACAACATAATGCTTTATTTATATAAAGAAGAGATGGAGCAAGATGAGCTAGAGTTTGAAATGTTGAAACCTGTGGCAAGCCTGGGGGTAGGCCTGAGGGCCACTGACATACAGTTTTAAGCAAACCAAAAGAACGCTCACTGCATCTGAGACACAGAAAGGTATTTCTACACAAGATGGTAAGCCTGGCACAGGCTGTGTGGTTTTCTGACTCTTGGTAAGGAAATGTTCCATGCTTAAGGTCCATTATTATATGATCAAGCCACAGAGTCAAAAGACTACACATGAAACTGTTTTCCCCAATAAATTCTCTAGTTAAAGGGTTAATGTTGCTCAATTACAGAACCAAAATATTCTGCAGTTAAGACAGTCTATTCTACTTGATCTTGTCTTCTATCTTTGTTTTCTTGAAACATAGCATAAATTTGAATGTAAATTCTCAATAAATCTTTGTTTCAATGCGAATACGTAAAATATGCAGAGGAACCAAATAGATTTTAGTGGAAGGAGATCATAAAAATTCCCAAAATGTCATACCAAGAAAAATGCATGTATTGATTCAACAAGTATTTGCCAAGCCCTCAAAATGATCCAGTTACCTGGTAAAACACTCTGTGAGAGCCTGGGAAGAAGGTAACATTATCTCTGTTCTAAATCTGCTTAATTTCTAATAACAAAGAGAAGGGGAAATGAAAACTCTTAGGGAAGCATATACTTAATACAGCTTTCTGTTGCCACATCTGGGTAAGGATGTCCCAGTTCCTTTCTCTTTAAGAAAAAGAGACTGGAGACACACATTATGTGCACAACACGTTTAGCTATAGTTTGTTGTGCTTTTGACCTGCATATTAAATTTTACACGGTTCATTCTCTATTGTGGTATAGCCAGGCTCAGCTTGTCATTTTGGTATAATTAGAGCTACCTAAAATGGATCACTTTCATGAATTATTAAGGATAAATCAGATCAGGTTAACCTTAGTTGGCAATTTCAGTCAAAAATCTGGTGCGGGAGTAGAGAGGCTTGACCAAACATACTCCTTGCATAGTAAAGACTGCATAAAGCAGCTTTCTATGTGAATGCGGCCCATATTTCATGCTAGAGATTTGTCTCCTATCTTGTCTGATATCATCAGTAGCTGAACACCTCGTCTAGACTCATATTTCCATGACTATACTTGAAATTTTATACTCTCTATGGTCAGCCTGTGTCAAAAGATATGTAAAAAAAAATAGCCATATTTGTGTTCTTATAGTAGTTAGTTAAGGCTTCTTTAAAAATATTAAATATGGCAGGGTGTGGTGATTCACTTCTGTAATCCCAGCAATTTGGAAGCCTGAGGCAGGTGGATCGCCTGAGGCCAGGAGTTCAAGATCAGCCTGGCCTCATGACCAACCAGCCCAACATGGTGAAACGGCGTCTCTACTAAAAATACAAAAAATTAGCCAGGCATGATGATAGTCCCCTGTAATTCCCTCTACTCAGAAGCTGAGGCAGGAGAATCACTTGAACCCAGGAGGTGGAGGTTGCAGTGAGCCAACATTGCGCCATTGAACTCCGGCCTCAGCAGGAAGGGCAAAACTCTGTTCCCCTAAAAAAAATAAAACGTATTTCTGAACATGCTGAACAAAAATGGTTCTGCATTATTTTACCCACAAGCCTATTTTCATATTGCAACTTGCATATAGAGAATGGTGTAAGATATCATAAACAAAATGATTCTCTTTTCCCACTAATTTAGTGAACAGATTCTCATCTTTATTTTTTCTCTCTCATGATTAAACGAACACCTCCCAATTTATCATCTCATTTTAACCCATAAACAGATGAAGAAACCAAAGTATAGAGCCAAATCACTTCTCAAGATCAAAGCAGTGTGACAAATGAGAAAGAAGGAAATATCAGTGAAGAAAAGGATGCAAAAACAAAGTTTTGCCACACACTGGCCTAGCAACTAGAATCAATAATACCACTAATCTAACTGGTGAATTGCATCCCTAGCCTTAAAATAATGAAATGTAATATTGGACAAGTTATATGAAAAATTAAAGATTGCATCAGAGCACAATAAGGGAAATTTTAGAAACAAGATTTCAGACATTATGCATTAATAGAAGAAGCCCCATGAAAGGTGACTTCAATAATTCACACGTAAATGTTCAATAATCAGAAAAAATTTGAGGAACCCACAAGAAGAAAAGAGAATGACTGACACTTATCTAACCATTTTTTTACTAAAAATAGCAAAACAGAAGTTTATATATAAAATTCAATTTCTCACAGCTTGTCAGAATTTTTTTAAAAGGAATTTAACTGCGAGTATATATTCTGATAAAAATATAAGACACAAAATTTTAGAATAAATTTAATTAAACATTTACAATTATACACTGGAAACTATAAAACAAATGAAAGATGATCTAAATAAATAAAGAGATGTACCATATACTTGATCTGGAAGACTCAATATTATCAAGATAGTTTTTGTCACCAAAATTTCTGATAGATTTAGGAAAATTTCAATCAGATCTACAAATCCAATTCATAGAATTTGACAAGCTGATGGTAAAATTAATGTGGAAATGCCAGGGACCTAAAATAGAATAGCCAAATGATTTAGTGCGGGGGAAAAAACAGAACAAGATTAAGGGAGCTTAACTATCAGATTTCAGGTTTACCATAGAACTACAGCAATTGAGACACTGGGGAATTTAAGTAAGGTTAGATACATAGATAAATGGGATAGAAAAGAATATACAGTAATAAATTCATACATACACTGCCAACTTATTTTTTACAACATTCCAGAATATTTCAGTGGAGAACAGGGCTGAAAAGCTAGATATGTATTTGGAAAAATAAATCACCATTATTCTGTGCAAAAATATTAACTCAAATTGCATCACAGACAAGAAAGTTGTTCATGACATTGAAGGGGCCAAGGTTTTCTAAATAAGATCAAAGAAAAAAGAAACACAAGTCATGAAGAAAAAACTATCAACTGGACTTCATCCAAATGAAAAATTTCTGTTTTCAAAATATTTCCTGAAGAAACTGAATGCAGCGAGAGACTAAAAGAAAACTACATATTTATAATATGTATACTACATATAATATATCTCAAATACTCACATAAATGGAATATATTTTTAGAATTTTCTACAACCCCAAAATAAGACAATTTTAAAATAGATAAATCATTTGAACGGACACTTTTAAATATAAAATATACAAATTGCTGGGAACACATGAGAAGTACTCAACATCATTAGATACATGGAAATGTAAATTAGCACCAAAGTGACATACCATTATATACCCATCAGAATTGCTAAAATTAAAAATAATATCAGCACCAAGTGTCAATGAAGAGTAGGTGGAATTTCATATACCAATGATGAGAATATAAAATGTGTGTAACAACTTTGGAAAACATATTGGCAGATCGTTATAGAGTTAAACATGAACTTATCATAAGATGAGTCATTTTGATTCCTAGGTATTTACACAAGAGAAATTAAAATATGTGTCCATAAAAAGACTTGTACGTAAGTGTTTTTAAAAGCTTTATTTATAATAACCCTAAACTAGAAACAATTCAAATCTCCTTGAAATCTAAAAATAAAAAAAATTGTGTTGCATACAGATAATGGAATATTATGTGGGAATAAAAAGGAACATACTGCAGAATTTCACAGCAACATTGATGAATCTCAAAATAATTATGCTTGTGGAAATGTGCCAGACACACAATTATGTCCTGAATGTGTCTCTTTATATGAAATTCCAGAAGAGGCAACATTACTTTAAAGTTAGGAAAAGAGGATTTGTTACTGCTAAGGTCCTGGTAAGGATGGAAAGATTCATCTGAGAAACTTTAGCAGTGATTAAAATTAGTACACCCAGTGCATTTTATGATAAATATATTATTCGTCAAAAAGATTATTTACGGAAGAAATAACACTTGGTTAATTTTTACTCTTTGCTTTGTGAAAAATGGTTTCCTCTCTACAGGAAAGACAGCATGAAGGAAGATAAAGTAATGGAATACGCTTATGTAGATAATTTCTAAAGAGATGGTACTTGAAATTTTCCTCAGTGGTATTAGAGACTAAATGGCAGCATTCTACAGTATTTGCGGTTAATCACAGCTATGAATTTTAAGACAATGGTGATCCATCAATGTCTCTGGCGATGGTTGTATTCTCAGCACAATGAAGTAGTAGTTTTCCTTCTGTTGGAGTATCACAAACTGACTATGTTAATGAAGCCAGAGCAAGTTCATTACATCTCTTTCCAGTAACATAATGGACTATTTAAAAATTGCTATTATATTTCCCATGATTATGAATCACCAAATATTTGATTTTTTTCAAGAGAAGATTTCCACTTTACAATTCTACAGGTAAGCTCTGCAAAACTGAAAATGCAGAGGCCTTGAGAAAAACCCATGAATGGACATTCCTGGGACAATACCCAGTGAGGAGATTGTCAAGTATACAATAGGGAACAATCTTTCTTGATACTATGAGCAATTAGTAAAGAGAAATAATTTAAACTTCAACAGAAGAGTCAACCAAATTTAAAAAGAAAATTTACAATAGAAGGTTTATTTTTTAAAATTAGGAAACATCTCATAAAAATGCCATTCACATATCTTCAAGAATAAGCAAATTCTCGAGAAATTAAGTATTATGAATAATGTACTTCAAGCCTTCACTTCAACTATGAGAGTCAGCTCTGACTAAAATCCTTTAACACGTTTGAAGAAAACTCAATGTCCCAGAATACTTCTCTAAATAGAACCCTGAAAGAAAATATGGTCATGAAAGAGATGTTGAGTTCAACAGCATCATGGGAATAGCTTTCTCAATTCCCCTATTTTCGAGAAGAATAAGATGAATAAAATAAGATGAATTTCTGTGGTATACAACCATAAATGCGTCTAATACCATAGAATTTGATAAATTACTACATCACAGCATTGCTCAAAGTTGCAATCAGTCCAGGATGTACACAATATCTAAGAGACAGATTTTTTAAGTTTTCAGTAGGGAGGGGATAGTCATTTATATGTTTTAAGGGGACTGGGCATCACAGCTTTCATTTCTTTGCAGGTAAAATCATAGGTATAGTTACTAATTACTCTGTCAGTAGGTGTAACTAATGCTCATCATGGCTGTTAGGTGCTGATTACCTTCTGAGCCTCCCCTCAATGTCATGTCAAGTAAAATTACAGTGGCAATGTAGCAAAACTAATTAGACCACACTGACCTTAGCAGTGGGCAGTTCTCATCGATCTCAGCCCAAGCTTGTTAGAATTTTGAAAAATGAAAACAAAGTAGAAAAATATTTCTATTTACTACTAGACCTTTCTAACCACCTATTTACTCCAAGTGACATGAAATTAATGAATTGTCTATCAAAAGGGGCAACAATCGAAAAAGAAAAGAAAGGAAAATCCTTTGAGATGCACTTTTAATTACATGTCTATCCTCCACTTAAATATGCTTGCTGTATTATTTTTGTTAATGTTTTATTCATTTAAGTCAAGTAATTTTAATATAAATACTTATTTTAAAGGAGCAACTGAAAATATGTCACAATAAAGTGACATAGAATCTCAAATTAAAATAGTGTGAAATTACATGCTTTTTTCAAGATTCATTATTTCCTGAGGTCTGCCTGTTAACAGAGGAAAAAATTCAAGATTTTGCTTCAGAACAAGCATTGTCCTAGGCATATACTAATGACAAAGAGTTTCATTCACGATCTTATGATTTCTGAGAGACATTCAAGTGACAGTTCTCTCAGTAACACTTGGGCAAGTAAATCAGCACTGTCATTTCTTGGCTTTTTGAAATGTGCTTTTCTTTACTGTTATGTTATCACTGAAGCCCGATTCTGGAGCTCCTATGTTATTTGTTGACTTTATTAAGTAAAGTCAAATCTCTAATTACTTCACATTTCATCCAATGGTGATGTACATATATGGGAATTCTGATAGAAATATAAGAAACAACATACTTACAAATGGCAATCAACCTATTATCTACAATATGAACGTGTGTGTGCATTTATGTGTGTGTGTGTATATATATATGTAAATATATATACAACTTTAAATATATACATACAGAAATACAGATAGATGATAGATAGATAGATAGATAGATAGATAGAGATGACGATAGTATCAAATGTAATCATCCAAATAATATCCTACAGTAGTGGAGCTTTTCAGATTACATGAATAGTCTTAATTTTTTGAACTGGGGAATATTAGAATAAAAACAAGATGCCACTGATAATACCGTAACACGGATCATTCAAATTCTATTATACTGAGGGCAGAAACAGTATTTGTTTTTGGTTGTTGATTAACAGTTTTAGATTCTGAGAGAAATTCATTAAGTTATGTGCTGCTGAAGTCAATCTCAAATACCAGGAGAGTAAATTCCCTCCATGGAAGGCCTAATGGTGCTTAACCAAAGAATATATTTCTACCAAATGAACAAAATTCATTAGGAGCAGCTGTACACTGCATATCAGCACTTTAAGACGCAATCAACATGAGAGACATTAAGGAGAAAGCCTGTTGCATGAACATGTATTCCCTAAATATCACATGTATAAAGATCACGGTTTTTCCTACATAACGTTCAATCATAAAAGAACAGAAGAATGATAAGGCTACTAGGAAGTATCTGAAACTTGATGCAGCCATTAAGAAAGATAAGTATGTAGTTTATCTAAAATCTGAACAAAACTATGCCAACTGAAATGCAGAATTCAAAATTATAGATCTACTACTACTACAAATTATTAAAACTTATGTAACTGTTTCCCATAGCTCTAATAATTGGTCACACAGTCCCGAAGATTCAGTTTTTAAAGTATCTTTTCTATCTGACTCCTGTCTTCTCATTTTTACTAACAGTGTCACTTCCTTAATTTGGGAGCTTTTTCTTTTTTCTTAGTTACCAAAAGATCTTTCTCCTTCTTCCACTAGATAATTCCTCACACCTCACTGCATTGTCATGTCATAGCAACTCCCACCAAAAAGGTGGAATCCATTACTCTACATTTATTCTGGCCTTACCTTGTGATTTATTTCATCATACAGAAAAGAATAAAATTGACCTTTTCTAGTAGTTTCTAGTCTCAAGTAGCCTTGCAGTTTTCTGTTTTCTTGGACCCATGCCCAGCCACCATAAGAAGATGCACATGAAAGCTGATCGATGAAGAGAGCCATGTAGACTAATTGCCACCCTCAACCTGCTATCCCTAGCAAATTCCACAAGCTCCAAAAAGAGACTCCATGCTGAACCTGCAACTGATCACACAGACAGACATGAAGTCCTGCAAATCTAGAAGCACCACCTGGGCCAACACACAGATATGTGAACTAAGTAACTAGATTTAAAACTAGGTTTTTGTTGGTTTGTTTGTGACTGAGTCTCACTCTGTCATCCAGGCTGGAGTGCAGTGGAGTGATTTCATCTCAATGCAACCTCCGCCTCCCAGATTCAAGTGATTCTTCTGTCTCAGCCTCCTTATTATCTGGGATTATGGACACCTGCCACCACACCCAGCTATTGTTTTTTATTTTCTTTTTAGTAGAGACAGGGTTTCCCTATGTTGATCAGGCTGGTCTTGAACTCCTGACCACGTGATCCGTCCACCTCCGCCTCCCGAAGTGCTGGGATTACAGGTGTGAGCCACCGTGCCCAGCCTTAAAACCAGTTTTATGCTATTTAGTTGGTGTGTGCTTTGCTACACAGCAACAGCTAACTGGTAGCTGTATTTTTCAACTTCAAAATTTTATAATAAATGTCAATCACTTAACAAAATTAAATGCAAACTTCTTTTCACTGGACAAAATTATTCCTTCCCTCTTGAACCTATTCAGCCTTACAGCCCTCTCTTTTACCCAATACTTATGTGAGAAAGAGAATAAGGCTCTAACATGCAAAAGCCCAAAACTCAAAGACTTAACCCTCACAACATCCCAGAATGCTTATGCACATATGACATTCCAATATTTACCACGCAAGAGGAACAATAGAGACTGAAGTAAAAAACGATTTCCTACCGAAAAAGGACACTATATTCAAGTTGCTGAGTCAATATAGAGTGGAGCTGGGTCTAGGGTTGGTGACAACCTTTGTGGATACAAATTACCACCAGGTTCGGGTGACTGGAGGGGAGCATGAGACTTTTCCTTGAGCAGAAATTGGAGTCTCGAGCACTGTTGAAATTCACTAGCTTTGTGAGAGCTGCTTTGATGCCTATCTGTCAGCTTTTGGGGAGTTCCTGGGAATTACCTGTTGAACTCCAGCCCTGCCCCAGGTTTCTAAGCCTGTGTGGGATAGCGACCTTACTTGCTGCAGAGTCCTGGA
This sequence comes from Saimiri boliviensis, assembly GCF_048565385.1. Classification (NCBI taxonomy): domain Eukaryota; kingdom Metazoa; phylum Chordata; class Mammalia; order Primates; family Cebidae; genus Saimiri; species Saimiri boliviensis. The sequence continues at coordinate 177,716,769 of NC_133450.1, read as the reverse complement.
ATATCTCAGAGGATTTCCTTCAGCTCTCCTGCTCTGCCTCTGTAGATGGTCCTGGTCCTGCTTTGTTCTTGAAGAAGGACTTGAATGTGCAGAAGAAATATCACAAATTTTTCTTTATCCTCCAAATCTTCAGCATAATAAAGACTACACTAAACTAGGTGACAGTCCATGGCAAAGAATTTGCAGGTGAACACTGACTCAGGCTATGACTGGTTTCTTCAGATAAAATGTTTTATAAGGATTCAGCTAGTTCCTTATTTCTATGGACCTTGGTAAATTTCTCCTCTTCCTATTTCTTGGCCAGGTATGAGAAGTAGTCATGGGTTCCATTAAAGGGTTCATGACTTTTTGTAATTTAGCTCATTACTGTTTCTTTCATTCTCATCTTTCATTTAGATTACAAGCAACTATAATTTCTGTATTCATCCAGATTGTTATTTTAAAGCAAGAGTGATGTCTCTTGCAATTTTCCAAATTCAAATATAAACTGGAGCCAGCCTTTACAGGCATCACATTTCATGTTCACTTAGCAGCTATATACTTGGAAATACAGGTATGAATATCACCCTCAGACAATTTTGTTCTTAGCCTTGTCTGTAAACAAGTCATGCAACCTCCTAAATAAAATGTTTTATACAGATAAACTTAAAAGTCATCCATCTATAGATTCAGCCACATAGGAGCTAGAAGCACTAGGCTCAAATATTTAGTCAATTTTTAAAAATTATTCAATACACTGACAAACATATTAATATGTTAATGCATTTGTAGTCAAACTGCATAAACTGAGGTTTCAGTATAGACAAGCAGAGTCAAGCTGAGTTTAGCAATGTGAGAAGATTTCTCACAGTTATATTAAGAGAATCAGTGTGTGGTTTTAAAATACTCAGTGGGAGAATAAACAGAAACACTATGGAATATTGCTGAATTTGGGACTAACTCTCACAAGAGGCTTGGAAAATTCCCAGTAGATGAGATGATCCACTAAGAATCATCTAATGAATTGAGGCCTACATAACGTTGCACAATGTCTATATTCTTATTATCCCTGTGATTGATTTCATTCTTACTACTCTCTTCATTCTGTTCTAGTCACATAAGCATTTTTTCTGTGTCTCAATCCAATTGTGCTACTACCTTAGGACATTTATATTGGTTCTTTGCTTTTCCTAGAGTGCTTTTCTTTCAGATTTAAGAATGACTCAATGACTTGCCTTTTTAGGTTTTCACTGAAATGACATGTACTTTGTGGAGGCATTCTCTAATGGCCATATTTGAAACTGGAATTACCTTACCTGTATTTTTTTTATCATCTTGCTTTGTTTTTCCCAGAGGACTTATCTAATATATTAGATATTAGATAGATATATATTAGAAAGATATTATATTATATATTAGTTATCATATTAGATATTCGATTGATATATTAGAGGATACCATCTATTGTTTAATTTTCTGATTTATTTCCTTTGTCTGTAATCCTCCCCCACTCCTGCCTTCCCACACAAACCACAGTTAAACATACGCTGCAAAAGGGATGTCTAAAAAATTAATTTTTTTTTGTTTTTCTTTTCACTGCTTCCCCCTAGGGCCTAAAACAATGTCTGACCAATAGGTGAATGAAAAGGAGGCTGAGCGCAGTGGCTCACACCTGTAATCTCAGCACTCTGGGAGGCCAAGGCGGGCTGATCACCTGAGGTCAGGAATTCAAGACCAGTTTGGCCAACATAGTGAAACTCCATCTCTACTAAAAATAGAAAAATTAGCTGGGCAGGGTGAGAGGTACTTGTAATCTCAGCTACTGAGGAGGCTGATGCAAGAGAATTGCTTAAACCTAGGAGGCAGAGGTTACAGTAAGCCAAGATCATGCCACTGCACTCCAGCCAGGGTGACAAGGGTGAGACTCAGAAAGGAAGGAAGGAAGGAAGGAAGGAAGGGAGGTAGGGAGGGAGGAAGGAAGGGAGGGAGGGAAGGAGAAAAGGAAGGAGAAAAAGAAAGAGGCAAGAAAGAAAGGAAGGAAGAAAGAGAAAAAAGAAAGAGAGAAGAAAGAAAAGAATAAAAAAGAGAATGAAGGAAAGAATAAAGGGGGAAAAAGGTGAAAAGAGAAGAAGAGAGAAACCTAAGAATATGGGCTGTGAAATCAGATTAAAAGACTTGAAAATCTCATCTCTTCTGCTTACTCTAAATTTTCTTGACCCCTGTGAATTATGAATATTAATTCCAAATTCTTTAATTTTAACAGTTTTAACATCTATCTCACATTTTGTTAATAATATTCAAGTGAGATAAAGCATATATTAGAGTTGCTGGAAAATGAGAAACTTGTTTTTATTATATACATAATGTTAGGTTGGCACAAAATTAATTGCAGTTTTGCCATTACTTTTATTGCAAAAACTGCAGTTACTTTTGTACCAACCTAAAAACTTAGGACAACGCAAGGACAAGAACAAAGTCAAAAGACTGACACTACCCAACTTCAAGACTTACTTTAAAGCTACAGTAATCTAGACAGTGGTATTGGTGGAAGAATAGATAAACAGATCAATGGAACAGAATACAGAGTTCAGAAACAGTTCAATGAAAATATAGTTAACTGATCTTTGATGAAACAACAAATGCAACACAATGAAGAACAGAAATATTTTTCAACAAATGGTGCTAGAACTAAAGGCCATCCACAAGCAAAAAAAGAAAAATGGATCTAGACACAGAACTTAAACCATCACATAATTAACTTCAAACGGATCATACACCTGAATGTAAAATGTCAAACTACATAACTCCTAGACAATAACATAGAACACTCAGATGACATTGGATACAAAGATGGCATTTTAAATACTACAACAATGCCTCTATCCCTTAAATAAATGACTTATGACCTAGACTTTCTTAAATTAAAACCTTCTGTTCTGCAAAAGATACATCAAGAAAATGAGAAGGCAAGCCACAGATTTGGAGGAAATATTTCAAATGGCATGTCTCATAAGAAACTGTTAACCAATATGTACAATGAACAAACAACCTTATTAAAAACTGAGCAAAAGATCTGAATAAACACCTTAATAAATAAGACGTACAAATGGCAATTAATCATATAAAAATATGCTCAAAAGCAAATGTCACTAAGGAATTGAAAATTAAAACCGCAATAAGATACCACTTCACACCTAGTAGAATGGTCAAAATTCAGAATACTGACAACATTAATTGCTGGCATAGTTATAAAACAACATCTCTCATTTATTACTAGTGGGAATGCAAAACGGTACAGCCACTTTTGAAAAGAGTTTGAGTCTCTTACAAAACTATACATATTCTTAACACATTATACAGCATTTGCACTCCTTGGTATTTATCCAAGTGAACTGAAAACTTGTGTTCACACAAAAACCTGCACATTCATGTGTACAACAGCTTTGTGCATAATTACCAAAACTTGGAAGCAACCAAGATATCTTTCAGTAGGTAAATGAATAAACAGTTACACATTCAGACAACAGAATATTATTCTGCACTAAAAAGTAAGTTATTAAAATATGAAGAGGCATGGAAGAAACTTAAATTGATATTACTAACTGAAAGAAGCCGATGAGAAAAGGTTAACTACTTGTATGATTCTAATTATACCATGTTCTGGGAAAAGCAGAACTATTCGCTATGGAGATAATAAAAAGATGAATGGTTGCCAGAAGTTAGGGGAGAAAAGGATGAATAGGTAGAGCACATAATATTTTTATAACAGTGAAAGTATTCTTTATGATACTATATTGGTAGATACAAGTCATTATACTTTGTCCGTATTCACAGAATGTACAACATCAAGAGTGAATTCAAACATAAACTACTATGGACTTTGGGTGAAAATGATGTGTCAAGTAGGTTTACTGATTGTAACAAATGTGTCACTTTGGCCCAGGATGTGGATAGTGGAAGAAGCTGTATAATATGGGGGCAGGAGAAATATGGGAAATCTCTGTACCTTCTGATTAATTTCTCTGTAAACTTAAAAACCGCTCTAAAAAATAACAGCTGTTAAAAAAATGAACATTATATTTTTGAAGAAACTGAATACTTCTACTACTGATAATGACAGACAAAATAATTTGAATTAATCTACACACTGAGGACAACTAAAATATCTAAAATAATAAAATATTTTTCTGTATGAAGGCAATGGAGATAAAACCCGACAGTCAGGAATTATGGAGCAAAGTGTCAAGAGTACAAGGACACCAAATGTGAAAAGCAATGCATATATGGTCATTTTTTCCCAAGGGAAATTTTAGAAGAAAAACTAAGAAGGTGTGACAGCCCATTATCTTGAGACAACAAATTTTACGTTAGGTGTGAAAAGTTACAAGTAAACCTATAGGGATGAAAAATCCCAATCTTGAAACTCAATCACTGAAATTTGACTAAGTGAGCCTATATTGCTAATGCCTCTAGAATCCTACCAGAACCAGATTCTCTTTATTGAAAAATAGTATGATCCTAGCTCACAAGTTCATGTTTAATGTTTTTCCATTAATTATATTGGTCCAATGCTCCCCAAATTTTCAAGCACGTAAATGAACTAGACCACATAATTAAAACCAAGAACAAAAGTAGTAGAAATAGACCCACGGAGGCTACTGATAATGAAATTATAGCCACTATTTTTCCAGTAACTATGCTTGCTTAGTATCCACTAGGACATTAAAACTGAATATTATTTCTGAAAAAAAGATACAAATGCTAATTCTAGCAGTTAAAACATAAAAGTTTCAAAATGTGAAATTTAGTAAATAGTATCTGGGAAGATTTACAATAGCCATAGAAAAACAGTGGACAATGCAATACATAAATAAATACATATACAATGAAATAAATAGACAGAATGGAAATTAGTCATTTAGAATGTTGAACAACAGCACATAGCAGGGGTCAGTAGGCAAACATTAGCCCACAGGTCAAATCTGACCCATGGTCTGTTTCTGACAGACACCTATGTGACTCACAAACCTAAAATTCTCTGATCATTTATAGAAAATGTTTTCCAACCCATAGAATAAAAAATAAAGTCCCCAGCACTTTGGGAGTCTGAGGCGGGTGGATCACGAGGTCAGGAGATCGAGACCATCCTGGTCAACATGGTAAAATCCCGTCTCTACTAAAAATACAAAAAATTAGCTGGGCACGGTGGCGCGTGCCTGTAATCCCAGCTACTCAGGAGGCTGAGGCAGGAGAATTGCCTGAACCCAGGAGGCGGAGGTTGCGGCGAGCCGAGATCGCACCATTGCACTCCAGCCTGGGTAACAAGAGTGAAACTCCGTCTCAAAAAAAAAATAAATAAATAAATAAATAAATAAATAAATAAATAAAATTTAAAAAAAAATAAAGTCTGCCAAATTTGTAATTAGAATCTCAAAGAAGAACAAGTAAGATAACAGGAAAGACATGATTTTAAGAAGATAAGGAGTAAGAATTGTTGGAGTATTGGTCAAATCACTACCAAGATACTGAAAAGGCAAGTCACCCTGTTGGAAAAGAAATTTGAAATACATGTAACATAGTGTTCATATTCAAAGACATATAAAATAACTCTTTTGAATTAATGAGAAAAGTATAAAAAATCGAATAAAAATGTGCAACAGGTTTAATTTTTTAAAATGAGATATTCTAACAACTAATAAAAATTTGAAAAAGAAACCAAACTATTTAGTAATCAGGATATGTACAATCTCCTTATTGGTGTCTCTAAAATGAAATTGACTAAAAATTATTTGTGGTTGAGAGAGTATAGAGCAATTTGATTTCACAAACACTGCTGATGGAGTATAGGTTGGTTAAAATCTTTCGCAAAACTTTTTGTTATTATCTACTAAGTGAAAAATATGCTGATCCAACAATTATCTTAATAGGGATACATGCAATAGACAAGTCTAAGAAGGTTTGCTGAAGTTTTAATCATAACAATAGCAACTTAAATGTTCATCAGTAGTAAAGATAAAAGAATAGTTAAACCAATTAAAATCAGTGAATTACAAGTACATTTAATAATATGGTTTTGATTCTGTTGTGATTATCTTGATGCTTTTGTTGAATAAGATAAGTTATATACACTGCAATTAAATATTAGTTAAAGCTAAATCATAGAGTCAGAAGTTGGGATGGTGTTTTCTTTTAGGGAAGAAGAAAGAGCACAATGACAGGTGTAGCAGGAGGGAGCTTCTATACTACTGTTTACATGGGTTTAACTTTGTGATAATTAGGTTGTACAATTACAGCTTTGCACTTTGGTAATACTACAGTTTTTTTAATGTTAAAAAAGAAGAATTAGAAACTTAAAAAGGTTAATGAGTAAAAATAACAGAGACCTCTTTACCCTATTTCATTTGGTAAAATGTACTGAACTTTACCAAGAAGGGAAAAAATTTAGTTAGCATCCATAACAGATATCAGTAATATCACACTTTAAAATATTGATAAGAATGTAGGACAATTGGCTCTCTTATACTAAATCAAGAAATGTAAAATCACATAAGTACTTAGGCAAAATTAAACATATACCTACCTTTTGATCTAGTTATTTCACTTTAATATATAAAAGCACATGCCTACCCAAAAAATTTGTTTAAAAATGTCCATACCAACTTTATTAAAAAACACCTCAAATGAGAAACAACCCTAGTAAATCAACAGAAAAATGGACAAACAATGGAATGCAACTAAGCAATAAATATAAAGTAAACCACTGATATATACAACATGGATAAATCTCACAGCAGTGAACGAAAGAAGGCCAACACAGAGGAGTATACACAGTGTAAATCTAATTAAAGTTCTAGAACAGGTGAAATTAGCCATATTGATAGGAATGAAAACAGTGTTGGCTTCATGAAGCTGGTAGTAAAATGGAAAGTGAAAGGAGGAACATTTGATAGCAAGTGAGGAAGTTCTCTGTTGTTAAGGTACTAGTTACACAGAGATATACATCTGTCAGAACTCACTGAACTGGGCGTTTTTACTATATAAGTTAAACATAAATTTAGAATGAAATATTAGAAACTGTAATAGCTCACCCACTCTCCTGGCTCCATATTTAAAACCTGGCAACTGAGATGTCAAATAAGAGAATGCATGGTCCAAAGAGAAATATAACCAAAATTTATATCATGATCCTAAGATTTTATTTTGTAAAAGATAGCAGAAATAGAAAATAGAGTAAGGAATTTTAAACCATAAATAATTCAGTATCAAAAAGTATAACCAAAGTCTACATTATTATCCCGACTTTTTATTTTGTAAAAGATGGCAGAAATAGAAAACAGAGTAAGAGATTTTCAAGCTATAAATAATTCAGTACCAAAAACATTAAGAAATGTAAGTGGGGTGTATCGTGGTTCAATAAATGATTCTTGGTGATAATGGAATAAAAAAATTTGTTGAATAGGAAATTAATCACAAATAATGTTAAGATAATGATCTCATTAAAAATCTTATAAAATTTGAAAGAACAACATACAATTTGCATTATTCAAAAGCATATTTGAAAAGGGAGACTCATTAATTTTATTTAAAAACAAATAAGATGGCAGTCAACAGTAGTTTGTATAATAATTATGGCCCAAATTTACTAGTGAACAAGAACATTAGCAAGGACAACAATTGAAAACTGACAAAGACTGTTAAAAATTTACAATAATATGTAACTAACAATAGAGCCACCAAATATCATAAAAATACCAAAAGACTAAATGAGAAATAATGAGCAGACTAACTTACAAAACTAACTAAAAATTAAATAGATTTAGCACTAATTTATGCTAGACAAAGTAAAATACCTATAAGATTACTTATGAAAAGCAGATATTTTAACAAAAAAAGCTTAGAGCTTAGATAATAAGCCTAAATATGCCAATTAACTCCATAAAAATGCATGAAGCCAAACTTAACAGCCACAGAAGAAATTTTCAGAATAAAATGGTAAAGGAAGATTTTATCCAAGTATTAATTTGTAAAAGTCATCATGAGTAGAAATTAAATACGGATATAGATGAAAACACAACTTACAATGAAACTGGATGTCTACTAAACTCTTCCCCCAAAACAATCAATGAAACTGGGTGTCTACTAAATTCTTCCCCCTAAATAATGTGCCATTGCTTAAAGGGTCAATAACGTTTTCCTAAAAGTACTTTGCAATAGATCTCAAGGAAGAAAGAAACAACCAGTTTATCAGCCTTGATTCTTAACGTTTTACCTGATGAAGATACCTCCAAATTATCAATTTTTCAAGATAAGTTTTGGTTAACACACAATGAGAATTCCAAAACCGTAAGTTCAAAAGTATTTCTAACATAGCTATTATTTGAAAGGATTATTCAGAGAGGAATCGTCAAGGTAAATTTTATGCCATAACACCATGCACCATGATGAACTCCAAATAAAATCAAGTATTTGTTAAATATACTTAAAAACACTCTTAAACTGTAAGACATGTGTATTAGCCATGTGGAGAAATAATACATTTTTTAGCTTTGAAATAACAGAATAAATCACAAAACACATACTTTACAAATTTAAACATGTAAATGTTTCAACTTTTATGAAATTAAAATAGAAAGTATTATAATTAATGTAATAGTTTAAACATTTATCCAAAAATGAGAACTCTATTAGAAGTATATCTAAGATTATGAAGGAATTTGTATGAAAAGAAATAAAATTAATACAGCAAATTGTATAATAATATTCTTTCTTGCAAGTTATCAAAGAATTACCAATAATAGCACCCTGAAATAAGCAGCACAAAAATTTTAACAAAACATAAATGATCATAATGAATAAAAAGTTATCACAACATTGTCATCTTTATTCAGAGCTAGTGACATTATAATTTTGTATAGACCTTTGGAAATTATAAGAACTTACAGAAAATGTCTTATAATCATACATTCTTATTCTAAGTCATTCTGATTGTATGCTTTTACCACAAGAAAATAATTCAATGGAATTTTAAACTATATGCATAAAAATATGGTTGCATTATTATAAGCAAAAGTATAAAAGTCTCATCTTTGAAGACACATTGGAGTCTGATGTATCAAATTAGTAACATTATAACCATTAAAATAGTAATTATGACCACTATTCATAATTATTAAGGGTGAAATTTTAAAAGCAAAAAGAAATGCATGATATCTATACTATGTGAATATGTTAAAATATTATACATGTGTAAGAGAATATACAAAAATAAAAACAGTGATAGGATTATGGCTGCTGTTTTAAAGTTGTTACCCTCTAAGAATTTGTCTTTGAGACAATAATGTCTTTACATAAGAAAAAACCTAATGAGCCACTTTTTATTATTCTATATTACTGCATACTTACAAAGTGCATAATAATGAATAGGAAGGAAACTATTAGAATAGAGAACATCACTGACTTGCTGCTTATAGAAGAAACTGACCTTCAAGATAAAGAGGGATAATAAGAAAACTATTAGGTATTAACCGAGTAACTTGGTTCACTTCTGCCAGAGAAATGAGATAAGAAACAGGCACAGTCTCCACTGACCTTCCAGGTACCTATGACACAGTATAACTTTGAGACCTCAAATAAAAAATGCAGCCTATTGTACCTGACAGGAAGCTTTGCACTTTCATTATGCATATAATAACTAATAGATCTTTTGAAATCATTACCTGTCAAGAGGAAAAAAAAAAAGACCAAGGAAAATCCTTGAAGAAGAGAGTTTGTCAAGGGTCAAAGTAAATGGCAATATACTTTAATAAGCAATAAGCTCTACATTGTTTCTTGGTAGCCTGTACACTCAGTGGACTGTGGTACCACATATTGAATTGCAGAATAACTTCTTAGTGGCCCAGAATACCCTTCGAGGATGCCTCCCTATTTATCAGTTTATATGTACCTTAAATAACAAAAAGTTAATGTTATTACCTATATAACACATAACAGGGAAGGTACATTTTGAGCTACTCAAACCTTAAAATGTATTACATGTTTTCTTATTGTTGCTATTTTATGTTATCTACATAACTGTTCCCCCATATTAAGAGTAACACTGAAAGAACTTCGTGTTTTTGTTTTTCAGCATTTAATATCTAAATAGTAAATACATGTCAATAATGTATATAAACATGATAATATATAAATTTTATTTGTTAAAAATGAGGGGGAATAACCCTTATTTTTCAGGTAAATTTCTTTTTTTCCCACTGTATGCCAGTGAAACAACAGAAACCACCTTTTCACAATAATCTTGGATCTAAGAACATGAAAGAGAGGCATTCCATATACCACCCAAATATCCCATGCATCACACAACCTACAGCCAGAGTGACTAACCCAGAAACAAATTAGTGGGAATCAAATTATTTAGTTTCTAGTTTGTCCTCTATTGCAAAATAGCTTGTCATCCTCTCTGAACTTCGGTTCTCAGTTTTCTCATTTTACAATAACCAGCTAATTCTCAATGCATCCATTAGATGTTCTCTATAGTTTCTGCCAGCTGTAGGTCCCTATTTCTACCGGTAATATAGAGTAATTTTTCTCCTTTTCAACTAGACATTTAAGAAAGACGCAAAATTGGCCGGGCGCAGTGGCTCACGCCTGCAATCCCAGCACTTTGGGAGGCTGAGGCGGGCGGATCAGGAGTTCAAGAGATCGAGACCATCCTGACCAACATGGTGAAACCCCATCTCTACTAAAAATACAAAAAAAAATTAGCTGAGTGTGGTGGTGCGCGCCTGTGGTCCCAACTATTCGGGAGGCTGAGGCAGGAGAATTGCTTGGCAGGTTGCTGAAGTCATATATTAACCAAAGTCTCAATTTTATGTACTATAGGAAAACCATCTCAATCTTCCCCTTACTATACTTCCCAAAGTCAAATTTGCAAAGTGTCCTTGCTGTTAGCTTGCCATAGGCCTAAGGAAAAAAAGTATGTGATTCACTACTACAAATGTTATTCAGCCTTAAAGAAGGTTAAAGTGACTTCCAGAATTTCATTGAGGTTATGCAGTTTTGCAAACCACCTCCAATTTCAGAGCACAGAGTATGGCTATAGCAAGTTAGTTGTCTTCCTTTTCCTGAAGTTTGTATAGCTAAAGGTACTATTTGCTGGATGAATTCAGCTGTATTTCTCAAGACCCTAAGCAAAACATACAAGCCTCTGAAACAAAGAATCTTAATGTTCATTAGAATTCAAAAGAATTTTATAGGAAAAGGGGTTTTCTCAGATATTTTAAAGATCTAAGCTTCATATGTAACATTTTAGTTTTCAGGTTTCAAAGATAAACTTGAAGAACACAGGTTTACTTAAGAAGGGAAAACATTATGGTCTATTGAATTCAGGTGACAATTTTAGGTGGTACTGTGACATGGTAAAAAGCCCATAAAACTGCATACCTCAACCATACCTGGCTTTCTATTTAAACTGCTCTCTATAACCCAAATGTGAATGAGCAATTAAGGACTATAATCACCATCTTACCCAGACAATGTGTAAACAAATGCTAATCTTGACTTTTGTGAATCACTTAAGTAACAACCAGAATGTCAAAAAGGGGCCCCTGGCCCTCAGAACGTCCGCGCTCCTCACCCCATCTTCTCCCAGGAATCCACTGGAATGTCTGAAACCCCCTCTCCGCCACCCCTACCCCTCTCCCTCACACCCAAGGTGATTTTTTACGGGTATAAAGGGGTCTTGACACCCTCCTTTGGGGGCCACAGGTTGGAGAGACGTGAGTCCTCCATGGCCGTCAGCAATAAAGACCCTGCAATTTGGCATACTTTTGTCTTGGTGTTGACTTTCTATGCTCGGTCCAGTACAACAGTACTACAAATGTCCTGTAATTTACCTTGGCATGATATGCATCAACTTGAATGCATAACAACACTCTAAATACTCCCACAATTGTGTGTATGTATCTTGAATTTCATCATAAAAATGAACAAATATCCAAGTGCCATTTCTAAATTTGAGTACTCTTAGACTTACCTTTTAGATAAAGGTACTTGTTCAATACAGTTTGAAGATGATAGTTGTTTGACTTTCAGTTACAAATATATTCAATGGGATTTGGCCAATATTTCTCATCTTTGTTTATTTCTTTCATGTATGTTCTAGCTTTCTACAGTCATTTTCAGGTAGACTCTGAAACACTGCCACTTTTAATTATTAGTTTACTTATTAATTCAATATTAATGTAACTCATTTAACATTATTAAATCGATATAATGCAACTAATATCTATTATCAAATTAATAGCCATGTGGCACTTAAAGGATATAAAAAGAATTCTATTCATTAAGAATATACAGGCTGACAGATTCTGAAATCTTTGTGTAAATGCAACATGCAATGGCAAGACAAATAGATAAAAACATATTTTCATCATTCTGCATTATACAATTTTGGAAACATTACAGAAATTGCCTATAATTATTTGAAACTGCCATCTTACCAATATCCCTTACATGCAAATGTCTCCCATTGTTTTCCAAAGATACTACACTTTGTTCTAGATTGTATGTTAGAGTACCACTGTCTGTATCATTAGGCAGTGACTCATACGTAATGTTATGTTACGAACTGACTCCCTATCTATTCATCTCACCAAATTCCAAATAATAGTAAATAATTAAATCATGAAAATCAATAGTAATTGCAAACACAATACACTAAAAACTAGATCTGCTGTACTTTCCTGGAAATAAATTTATCTTAATGGTTATCTAAACCTAGAAAAAAATATGTTATCTGCATGTTATAGAAAGATATACATGATGATGATAGTTGATAGATAGATGTGTCTTTGTGTATGTATGTATGTATAAGTTTGTGTGTATAAGGTTTGCAACAAAGAATATTATTGCCTTTTTAAAAATTTACACATTGAAACATTAATTTGTGATGATGACTAAGCACTAACTTGTTTAAAGGTAAATTTTATGTCTCACAAAAAGGTTATGTAGCTTGGGTGTTTTTCTCATTGATTCTCATTTCAGTTCTCTTTCAGGTACATAATAACTTATCAATTGCTTCCGATTTCACATAGTTGAAATAAAACATTTTATGGGAATTTAATAAGAAAAAATGCAATGTTAATTTGCACCTGAGAACTGCATAAAATGTCTTCATTTATAAAATAAATAAGCAGACAATTCTCTCAAAGTAGTATCTTCCAAAAATACAAATATCCAAAATATTCAACACAATCTTTATAAAGTATTATTTACATATTAAATGTGTTGCTGAACATTCATGTTGCAATATTCAGCTTCTGCTGGCTTTCCCTTGGAAACATTTTATTTTGTTTTAGTAAGCACAGCTTCTTCTCATAGTCTACCATTCAAAGATCAGGATGCACCCCCAGTGGCAGTAACATGTGGAAAGCGCAGTCATGATCTGCCACCAGATGGAGTTTTGAATATTGGAAAACATTTTTATTTTATTGGCCACCAACTGGCAAACCATCTTCATTCATAAATTATTGGAGAAAAGCAGAAAATATAAGACAGTCCTGAAAACTAGGCAGTGGACTACCCATCAGGAAATTATACATTCTAAAGAGGTGAGGGTTTACTCAATGGTTGTTCATTTATTTCCCTTAATTAACCATATCTTACAGTTGTTGTTGCAGCTGCTGTGTTTCTCGTTATTTGGCACAAGGGTAGGAACAGTTAGACTTGGGTTGGGTAAACTAGGGTTTTTTCATCTTAAAAGAGTTGATTATTAATCTTCTTGGGAAATTGCTAAAATGAACTTGGCCCAGTTATCTATTACTATAACCTTTTATTAACTCGTATGTAAAACTGGGATTTAAAATATCTTACTTGCACAAGTACTATAAGGACTTAAAATCATATATAAAAAGTACCACACTGCTTAAGCCCATAGTGTGTTCTCAATTAATGGGAGCTACTCATAGTATTGCCATATTAATAAATTGTAGATTGTTCTTTAACACCAAAAACTAAGAGAGGATTTGAAAAACTTTTCGTAAAGGGCAACATAGTAAAGAAATTTAGCGTTGTGGGTTAAGAGGCAAAAATAAAAAGAACAGCCCCTGGACTTTCAAGATGGCCGCCTAAGAACAGCTCAGGACTTCAGCTCCCAGTGAAAGTGCAGAGGGTGAGTGGACGCCGCATTTCCAGACGAACTCTTATTGCCCACAGACCAGGAGATACCCAGGCAGAGGGGTCGCCAGCGTCGCAGTCACAGCCAGTGCGGCTGTTTTGGCCCCCGAGGGGCTGATTCCGCCCGCGCGGCTGCTGTGACCACTCCCTGTTGCTGCGGTTCTCCGTACAAAAGCCACTGGTCTGGGAGCCCTCTTAGCTGGCGAGCAGAGCCTTGAGACGGCAGAATAGCCCATTCATCTGAAATAGCGAGTCAGGCCAGGAGATTCCTAGGCAAAAAATCCGCCAGGAGCCAGCGCCGCGGTTCGAGCCGACTCCGTGAGTCGCAGCACGGGAGATCCCGGCGCCTTTTCAACAAGCGACCGGAACGCGGGGTCGTTCAACTTAAAAGAAAAGACTCTGAGTCAGGGAGCCAGGTGATCAGGCTCGGTTGGTCCCACCCCTCCACCCCAACAACAACGAAAACAAAAACAGTAATTGGAAACCCTCTGGGTTGAGCCCTTCAAACCAAGCACAGCTGAACCAGGACGGTCCGGCTCCGTGGGGGAGGGGCTTCCGCCATTACTGAGACTCTCCACCGCTACGGAGGCAGGCTGCCGTTGCCGAGGCAACCCGCCGTTGCCGAGGCAACCTGCCACAACAGAGAGAGTCCACCATAACAGAGGCGGGGCCACCATTGCCCAGACAGTTCTAACTATGCCCATATAAAAAGGACTACAGCGAAGAGCTCAGGGCAGCTGGGCGGAGCCCACAGCAGCTCAGCAAAGCCCCTGCGGGCAGGCAGAGGCTAGGCCTGCTGCTAGCTGGGCGGGTCCGACCTGAAAAAAAAAAAAAAATCAAAAAAGGCAGTAGTGCAACGGAAACTCATAAAGCTCCAACTCCCTGGGACAGAGACAGACAACAGGTGGATAAACCCACAAAAATGGGAAGAAACCAGCGTAAAAAGGAGGAAAACTCCCGAAACCAGAACACCTCTCCTCCTAAAAGTGATCACAACTCCTCACCAGCAAGGGAACCAGACCAGATGGAGAAGGAGGGTGATGAAATGACAGAATCAGACTTCAGAAGATGGGTAGTAAGAAACTACAATGAGCTAAAAGAACATGTTCTAACCCATCGCAAAGAAAATAGGAACCTTGAAAAAAGATTGGACGGACTGCTGACGAGAATGGACAGCATAGAGAGGAGAATAAGTGAATTGATGGAGCTGAAAAACGCAACACGAGAACTTCGTGAAGCATGCACAAGCTTCAACAGCCGAATTGACCAAGCAGAAGAAAGGATATCAGAGGTCGAAGACCAACTCAATGAAATAAAAAGAGAAGGCAAGAACAGAGAAAAAAGCGCAAAAAGGAATGAACAAAATCTTCAAGAAATGTGGGACTATGTGAAAAGACCTAATCTACGTCTGATAGGTGTACCTGAATGTGATGAAGAGAATGAATCCAAGCTGGAAAATACTCTTCAGGATATTATCCAGGAAAACTTCCCCAACCTAGCAAGGCAGACCAATATTCAAATCCAGGAAATACAGAGAACACCACAGAGATATTCCTCAAGAAGAGCAACCCCAAGGCACATAATCGTCAGATTCACCAGGGTTGAAATGAAAGAGAAAATGCTAAGGGCAGCCAGAGAGAAAGGTCTGGTTACCCACAAAGGGAAGCCCATTAGACTCACAGCAGATCTCTCAGCAGAAACCCTACAAGCCAGAAGAGACTGGGGGCCAATATTCAACATCCTTAAAGAAAAGAACTTTCAACCCAGAATCTCCTATCCAGCCAAACTCAGCTTCATAAGTGAAGGAAAAATAAAATCCTTTGTGAACAAGCAAGCACTCAGAGATTTCATCACCACCAAACCTGCTCTACAAGAACTCCTGAAAGAGGCTCTACACATATAAAGGAACAACCAGTACCAGCCACTCCAAAAACACACCAAATGGTAAAAAAGCAGCAACACAATCAAGAATCTGCATCAACTAACCAACAAAACAGCCAGGTAGCATCAAAATGACAGCATCAAATTCACACATAACAATACTATCCCTAAATGTCAATGGACTAAATGCCCCAATCAAAAGACACAGACTGGCAAATTGGATAAAAAGCCAAAACCCATCAGTGTGCTGTATCCAGGAAACCCACCTTACATGCAAGGATACACAAAGGCTCAAAATAAAGGGATGGAGGAAGATCTACCAAGCAAATGGAGAGCAAAAAAAGGCAGGAGTTGCAATTCTCATCTCTGATAAAATAGACTTTAAAGCAACAAAGATCAAAAGAGACAAAGAAGGACATTACATAATGCTAAAAGGATCACTGCAACAAGAAGAGCTAACGATCCTAAATATATATGCACCCAATACAGGAGCACCCAGATACATAAGGCAAGTTCTTAATGACTTACAAAGAGACTTAGACTCCCACACAATAATAGTGGGAGACTTTAACACCCCATTGTCAATATTAGACAGATCAACCAGATAGAAAATCAACAAGGATATCCAGGACCTGAACACAGACCTGGAACGAGCAAACCTAATAGACATTTACAGAACTCTCCACCCCAAATCCACAGAATATACATTCTTCTCAGCACCACATCACACCTACTCTAAAATTGACCACATAATTGGCAATAAATCACTCCTCAGCAAATGCAAAAGAACAGAAATCATAACAAACAGTCTCTCAGACCACAGTGCAATCGAGTTAGAACTCAGAATGCAGAAACTAACTCAGAACCGCACAGCTTCATGGAAACTGAACAACTTGCTCTTGAATGTTGACTGGATAAACAATGAAATGAAGGCAGAAATAAAGATGTTCTTCGAAACCAATGAGAACGAAGACACAACATACCAGAATCTCTGGGACACATTTAAAGCAGTCTCTAGAGGAAAATATATAGCAATGAGTGCCCACATGAGAAGAAAGGAGAGATCGAAAATTGACACCCTATCATCAAAATTGAAAGAGCTAGAGGAGCAAGATCAAAAAAACTCAAAACCTAGCAGAAGACAGGAAATAACTAAGATCAGAGCAGAACTGAAGGAAATAGAGACACAAAAAACTCTTCAAAAAATCAATAAATCCAGGAGCTGGTTTTTTGAAAAGATCAACAAAATAGACAGACCACTAGCCAGATTAATAAAAAAGAAAAGAGAGAATAACCAAATTGATGCAATAAAAAACGATAAAGGGGATATCACCACAGATTCCACAGAAATCCAAACCATCATCAGAGATTATTACAAACAACTCTATGCACATAAACTAGTAAACCTGGAAGAAATGGATAAATTCCTGGACACCTGCAACCTCCCAAGCCTAAACCTGGAAGAAGCCGAAAGCCTGAATAGACCAATAACATGGTCTGAAGTCGAGGCAGCAATAAAGAGCCTACCACCCAAAAAAAGCCCAGGTCCAGATGGGTTCACAGCTGAATTCTACCAGACATACAAGGAGGAGCTGATACCATTCCTTCTGAAACTATTCCAGACAATCCAAAAAGAGGGAATCCTTCCCAAATCATTTTACGAGACAAACATCATCCTGATACCAAAACCCGGCAGAGACTCAACAAGAAAAGAAAATTTCAGGCCAATATCCATGATGAACATAGA
Organism: Saimiri boliviensis; assembly: GCF_048565385.1. Taxonomy (NCBI): domain Eukaryota; kingdom Metazoa; phylum Chordata; class Mammalia; order Primates; family Cebidae; genus Saimiri; species Saimiri boliviensis. The sequence continues at coordinate 177,698,990 of NC_133450.1, read as the reverse complement.
TGCAAAAATCTTCAATAAAATACTGGCAAACCGATTGCAACAGCATATCAAAAAGCTCATCCACCATGATCAAGTAGGATTCATCCCGGGGATGCAAGGCTGGTTCAACATACGCAAGTCCATAAACATAATTCACCACATAAACAGAACCAAAGACAAAAACCACATGATTATCTCGATTGATGCAGAGAAGGCTTTTGACAAAATTCAACAACCCTTTATGCTAAAAACCCTCAATAAACTAGGTATTGACGGAACGTATCTCAAAACAATAAAAGCTATTTACGACAAACCAACAGCCAATATCATACTGAATGGGCAAAAACTGGAAGCATTCCCTTTGAAATCTGGCACTAGACAAGGATGCCCTCTCTCACCACTCCTATTCAATATAGTACTGGAAGTTCTAGCCAGAGCAATCAGGCAAGAAAAAGAAATAAAGGGTATCCAAATTGGAAAGGAGGAAATCAAATTGTCTCTATTTGCAGATGACATGATTGTATATCTGGAAGACCCCATCATCTCAGCCCAAAATCTCCTGAAACTGATAAACAACTTCAGCAAAGTCTCAGGATACAAAATCAACGTGCAAAAATCACAAGCATTCCTATACACCAGTAATAGACTTCAAGAGAGCCAAATCAAGAACGAACTGCCATTCACAATTGCTACAAAGAGAATAAAGTACCTAGGAATACAACTAACAAGGAACGTAAAGGACCTCTTCAAGGAGAACTACAAGCCATTGCTCAACGAAATAAGAGAGGATACAAACAGATGGAGAAACATTCCATGTTCATGGTTAGGAAGAATCAACATCGTGAAAATGGCCATACTGCCCAAAATAATTTACAGATTCAACGCTATTCCCATCAAGCTACCAATGACCTTCTTCACAGAACTGGAAAAAAACACCTTAAACTTCATATGGAATCAAAAGAGAGCCCGCATAGCCAAGTCAATTCTAAGCAAAAAGAACAAAGCGGGAGGCATCACACTACCGGACTTCAAACTATACTACAAGGCTACAGTAATCAAAACAGCATGGTACTGGTACCAAAACAGAGATATAGACCAATGGAACAGAACAGAGGCCTCACAGGAAATACAACATACCCACAACCATCTGATCTTCGACAAACCTGACAAAAACAAGCAATGGGGAAAGGACTCCCTGTTTAATAAATGGTGTTGGGAAAACTGGCTAGCCATGTGCAGAAAGCAGAAACAGGACCCCTTCCTGACACCTTACACCAAAATTAACTCCAGATGGATTAAAGACTTAAACATCAGACCTAATACCATAAAAACCTTAGAAGAAAATCTAGGCAAAACCATTCAGGACATAGGTGTAGGCAAGGACTTCATGACCAAAACGCCAAAAGCAATGGCAACAAAAGCCAAAATAGACAAATGGGACCTAATCAAACTCCACAGCTTCTGCACGGCAAAAGAAACAGTCAGTAGAGTGAATCGGCAACCAACAGAATGGGAAAAAATTTTTGCAGTCTACCCATCTGACAAGGGGCTGATATCCAGAATTTACAAAGAACTAAAGCAGATCTACAAGAAAAAAACAAACAAGCCCATTCAAAAATGGGCAAAGGATATGAACAGATACTTTACAAAAGAAGACATACAGGAGGCCAACAAACATATGAAAAAATGCTCATCATCACTGGTCATCAGAGAAATGCAAATCAAAACCACATTGAGATACCATCTCACACCAGTTAGAATGGCGATCATTAAAAAATCGGGAAACAACAGATGCTGGAGAGGATGTGGAGAAATAGGAACACTTTTACACTGTTGGTGGGAATGTAAATTAATTCAACCATTGTGGAAGACAGTGTGGCGATTCCTCAAGGACCTAAAAATAGAAATCCCATTTGACCCAGCAATCCCATTACTGGGTATATATCCAAAGGATTATAAATCATTCTACTACAAGGACACGTGCACACGAATGTTCATTGCAGCACTGTTTACAATAGCAAAGACCTGGAACCAACCCAAATGCCCAACGATGATAGACTGGATAGGGAAAATGTGGTACATATACACCATGGAATATTATGCAGCCATCAAAAACGATGAGTTCATGTCCTTTATAGGGACATGGATGAACCTGGAAACCATCATTCTCAGCAAACTGACACAAGAGCAGAAAATCAAACACCGTATATTCTCGCTCATAGGCGGGTGTTGAACAATGAGAACACATGGACACAGGGAGGGGAGCACTACACACTGGGGTCTGTTGGGGGGAAATGGGGGAGGGGTGGGGGGTGGGGAGGTGGGAAGAGATAGCATGGGGAGAAATGACAGATACAGGTGAGGGGACGGAAGGCAGCAAAGCACACTGCTATGTGTGTACCTATGCAACAATCTTGCATGTTCATCACATGTACCCCAAAACCTAAAATGCAATAAAAAAATAAAAATAAAAATAAAAAGAACATTATATAGATACTAGTATAACCATTTCAAATATAAACTTTTAAAAAAGTAGAAACAATTCTTAGCTCATTGACTATAATAAATAAATAAAGTAAAACAAAACAAATCAGGGTCACATACTATGAGTAATTCACCCCGGAATTAGAAGATTAAAGGTAAGGAATAAAGTGAAACAACCAGCTAATTCCCAATGATTTTGGTAAAAGAGTAGTTAGTCTTAACTAAAAAGGAAAATGATCTGAAAATTAACCTCTATTGTTATTATTCCTGTGAACATAATTTTGTTTTGTGGAGCTAACATCAATTGTCTAAAATCTTCTGTCATTCCACCAGCCCAAAGAGACAGGGTATATAAGCAGCCATGGTAAAACTTCCTAACAAGGACATAAATGAAAGCATTTTATGGAGAAAACATGCCAAGAAAGTTTTCTTCGCCATTCAAAATAAAACTATGGCCTGGTAAATGGCAAAATCCCTAAGACTGAAAAACTAATTTCTAGATATATCAAAGCTAATATTGACGTGGTTATTCATTTATTAAAGTGTCATCTAATGTGAATGTTCTATATGCTATACACTGTTCTAAGACCAGGAGATATATAGACCAAGTAAATATTCCCATCATTTTGAAAAATATGTTTGGATAGTAAAATACAGACAATAAAGAATAAATATGGTATGTTAGAGGGCAATGAGCATTATGAAGTATTATGTTTTATGTGCTATGAAAAATAAAGCAAGAAGGAAAGATATTGAGTAATTGTGTGTGTGTATGTGTATGTGTGTGTGTGCATGCACACATATGTGTATGGTATATGGAATAGGGCATTTGCAATTTTACATAGGTTAGTTAAAGAAGATCTCACCAATAAGGAAAGAAACTGCAAAGAGTAAAGAAGCAAGCCCTGCAATTATCTGGGGAAAGAATATTCTAGGCAGAGCTAAAAGAAAAGGCCCTGAGGCTAGATGATGCCTAACATCAAGGAGAAACTGTATTGAAACCTGTGACTGAAGGTGACTAAGAGATACCAAAGAAGGGGAGAATGTTGTATAAAGTGGCGCTTTGGTAGCCATTGTAAAGAAAGGAAACACGTTTATTCCTGTCAGGGAATTGGGAAACCATTGGAGGGGTTAAAATAAAGTAGAGCAACATAATCTAGTTTTCATTTTAACAAAATTCCTCAACAGTGATTTGCTTCTGGAATTATTTTTGATATTTAATTTGACAATGATTGTATGTAAAACATCACCATGGTGAGAGATTTTCTTCAGCCTATTATCATTTACTTATATAAATTTATTTTGTTTTATTGTCTCTTTTTCTTTCAAAACAAGTTTTCAAGAGCCAAATTAAACATTTATTCATTTACTACGAAGGTCATCAAACAAATATTTAATATATGTTAAGTGTTAGATTCTGTATAAAACACCTACAATATAAAGATGGTTCACATGTACTGCAAAAGCCAGAGTCTATTGGGGAACTGAAAGAAAATATGGAAATATATAAGAATAAAAAAGTAGCAATGCCAACTAATCCAACATATTTTCACTCTATAGTACCTCTGGTACTTTATTATCACTAATTCTATTACTAAGAATGCTAATCATAAAGGCAATAAAGTAAACTCTGAACCAAAGAGAAAATGGGTGGTTTCTTGGAACGATTATTGCTACCAACTATCCATATGCTATAGATTTCATCTTTCCATTTGTGTAAAATTAGAAAGCCGTCTTCTATCTGTACTTTGCACATGGCTTTAGGTATTTGTAATTGTTACTGTTGCTTCCATTTCACAAGTGTCTACTTTCCTACAGGTTTGACAGTCTCCATCCTGAAATTATAAAAAATTCAAGGTCTTTATGTCATTTTATTTTTCTATGTTTACCTTTTTTTTCAACTTGTATTTTAGATTCAGAGTTTACATGTTCTGGATTGTTACTGGACATATTGCATGATGCTGAGATTTTGGGGATGAATGATCCTATCTCCCAGGTACTAAATACTAAGTATTAGTTAACAATTGTTAACATAGTTAATACAGTTAACATAGAACAGTTTTATATATATATATATTACTACACAGATATAACATTATATACAATGTGGTTAACAATTGTTTTTCAACCCTTGACCCTGCTCCCATTCTCGCCGCTCCATTAGTCCTCTGTTTCTATTGATGCTAAATTTATAATTCTGAGTACCCAATGTTTAGCTCCCACTTATGAGTGAGAACATGCGGTATTTAGTTTTCTGTTTCTACATTGATTCAGTTAAGATAACAACCTCCAGCTGCATCCACACTGCTGCAAGTGACACAATATGATTCCTTTTATGTCTGCATAGTATTCCATGGTGTATATATACCACGTTTTCTTTATCCTATCCACTGTCGATAGGTACCTAGGTTGATTCCATGTCTTTGCTATTGTGAATAATGAGGGTGCTGTTATGAACATGCAAGTGCGTGTCTTTTTGGTAGAACAATGTGTTTTCTTTTGGGTATATACCCAGTAATGGGATTGCTGGGTTGAAAGGCTGTTCTCTTTTAAGTTACTTGTGAAATCTCCAATCTGCCTTCCACAGTGGCTGAACCAAATTACATTCCCACCAACAGTGTATAAACATTCCTTCTTCTCTGCAGCCTTTCCAGCATCTGTTGTTTTTTGATTTTTTGATAATAGCCATTCTGGTTGGTGTGAGATGTTGTCATACTGTGGTTTTAATTTGCATTTATCTGAAGATTAGTAATGTGGAACATTTTTTTCATGTTTGTTGGCCACATGTATATGTTATTTTGAGAAGTGTCCATTTATGTATTCTGTCAATTTTTAAAGGGGGCTATTTAGTTTTCACTTCTTTGTTTAATTTCCTCCAGAATCTCGACATTAGATCTTCGTTGGACCTTGTTGTATGTGTAGTTTGTGAGTGTTTTCCACCATTCTATATGTTGTCTGTTTATTCTGCTGATAGTTTCTTTTGGTATGCAGAAGCTGTTCAGTTAAATTACATCAATTACTTGTCATGAATTACTTGTCAATTTTTGTTATTATTTTAATTGCTTTTGAGGGCTCAGTCATAAATTATTTCCCAAGGTATCCAGAATGGTGTTTCCTAGGTTTTCTTAGCATTTGAGGTCTTACATTTAAATCTTTAATCCAGCCAGGCATTGTAGGTCACACCTGTACTCCCAGCACTTTGGCAGGCCAAGGCAGGCAGATCACAAGTGAATTCGGGAATTCCAGACCAGCCTGACCAATATGGTGAAACCCCATCTCTAAAAAAAACGCAAAAATTAGGTGGGCTGTGGCGGTCATGCCTGTAAGACCAGATACTCAGGAGGCTAAGGTGGAAGAATTGCTTTAACTTGGGAGGCAGAGGTTGCAGTGAGCTGAGATTGTGCCACCACACTCCAGCCTGGGTGACAGAGGAATACCCTGTCAAAAAGAGAAGAAAGAGAGAGAGAGAGATGGAAAGAGAAGAGAAGAGAAGAGAAAGAGAGAGAAAGAGAGAGAGAGAGAGAGAGAGAGAGAGAGAGAGAGAGGTGGGGGAGGGAGGAAGGGAGGGACGGAGGGAGGGAGGAAGGAAAGGAAAGGAAAGGAAATCTGTACTCAATCTTGAGTTAATTTTGTGTATCAGGAAAGGTAGGAGTTCAGTCTCATTCTGCTTATGGGAAGTCCCTATCCCAGCACAACTGACTGCAGAGGAAGTCCTTTCTCCTTTGCTTGTTTTAGTTGGCTTTGTCAAAGATGAGATGGCTGTAAATGAGTGGCTTTATATCTGGGTTCACTGTTCTGGTCTCTGGGTTCTTTTTTATACCCCTGCCATGTTCTGGTTACTGTGGCCTTTCATTTTAGATTGAAGTCAAATAATGTGATGCCTCCGGCTTTATTCTTTTTGCTTAAGATTGCTGTGGCTCTTTGGGCTCTTTTTTGGTTCCACATAAATTCTAGAATAGTTTTTTTTTTTTTTTTTTTTTTTTTCTAGTTCTGTGATAAAGGATGTTGGTAATTTGATACCAACAGCATTGACTTTGTAGACTACTTTGGGCAGTTTGACCAGTTTAATGATACTGATTCTTCCTATTCATGAGCATAGAATGTTTTTCCATTTGTTTGTGTCATTTATGATTTCTTTCAGCAGTGTTTCGTAGTTCTCCTTGTAAAGATCTTTCACCTCCTTTTCTCCAGACAATAAGGAAATATCTTTTTATTTGCAGGACCCAAAAAAATCTTTTCTGTGGTGATAAAAAGTTTAGAATAATATATATGAAAGCATGAAATAAAAAAGTACAGAACTATCTAAGAATATAAATATAGTCTCTATATGAATATTCAATACATTATCTGACACACTGGTTTGAGTGAAGCTCCACAAGTACAATTTTAAGCATCTTGACTTGGGCTAAGGTTCAGTAAATTATACATTCCCAGCAACTATAAGAGCTCTTTCACTAAAAATACATGTTCATGCTCCACTTAGATATATTCCTAGGTATTTATTTTTTGTGTTGCTATTGTAAATGGATTGCATTTTTGATCTGGTTCTAAACTTTAATGTTATTGGTGTAGAAATGCTACTGCTATATGCAATGATTTTGTATACTGAAACTTTAATGAAGTTTATTAATTCCAGGAGCCTTTTGGTGGAGTCTTCAGAGTTCTCTAGGTATGGAATCATGTCATCTGCAAAAAGAGTTTGACTGTTTCTTTTCTATTTGGATGCCTTTTTAGTTTTTCTTTTACCTGATTGCTCTGGCTAACATTGCCAGTACTATGTTGAATAAGAGTGGTGAGTGGGCCGGGCGCGGTGGCTCAAGCCTGTAATCCCAGCACTTTGGGAGGCCGAGGCGGGTGGATCACGAGGCCAAGAGATCGAGACCATCCTGGTCAACATGGTGAAACCCCGTCTCTACTAAAAATACAAAAATTAGCTGGGCATGGTGGCGCGTGCCTGTAATCCCAGCTACTCAGGAGGCTGAGGCAGGAGAATTGCCTGAACCCAGGAGGCGGAGGTTGCGGTGAGCCGAGATCGCGCCATTGCACTCCAGCCTGGGTAACAAGAGCGAAACTCCGTCTCAAAAAAAGAAAAAAAGAAAAAAAAAAGAGTGGTAAGAGTGGGCATCCTTGTCATGTTCCAGTTCTCTAGCAGAATGCTTCTCACTTTTCCCCCTCAGTGTGATGATGGCTGTGGATTTGTCACAGGTGGCTTATGTTATACTGAGATATGTTCTTTAAGTGTCTAGTGTCTTGATGGTTTTTATCATGAAGGGATGTTGGATTTTTACAAAAGCTTTTCTGCATCTATTGAGATGATCACATGGTTTTTGTTTTCAATTTTGTTTATGTCATAAATCACAATTATTAATTTGTGTGTTGAACTAAACTTGCATCCCACACATGAAGCCGACTTGATCATTGCGAATTAATTTTTTGATGTCCTATGGGATTCAGTTTGCTAGTATTCTGAAGATTTTTTGTCTATGTTCACCAAGGAGATTTTGTTATAGTTTTCTTTTTTTCACTGTATCTCTCCCAGATTTGGTATCAGGATGATGCTGGCTTAGTAGAATCTATTAGGGAGGAGTTCCCCTCCTTGATTTTTTTTTTTTTTTTTTTTTTTTTGGGAATAGTTTCAGTAGAATTGGTACCAGCTCTTCTATGAATGTCTCATAGAATTTGGCTTTAAATCTATCTGGCCTGGGGCCTTTTTGCTTGGCAGTTTATTACTGACAATTTTGAAACTTCATTTTGGTCCGTTCAGCATTTCCATTTCTTCCTGATTTAATCTGGGGAGGTTATGTGTTTCCAGGAATTTATTCATTTCCTCTAGATTTTCTAGTGTGTGTGCATGTGTAGTTCATACTAGCCTCAGAGGTTCTTTTATATTTCTGTGGCATCAGTTGTAATGAAACCTTGTCATTACTGATTGTACTTGTTTGGATCTTCTCTCTCTGTTCTTCATTAATCTAGATAGTGGTCTACTGATCTATTTTGATCTTATTTATATTTTTAAAGAATAATTTTTGTGATTTTTACATCCCAATTTTGTTTTGTTCTGCTTTGATTTCAGTTATTTCTATTCTTCTAGCAGTGAGATTAGTTTGTGTTTTTGTACCTTGTCTAGGTGTGATGTTAGATCTTTAATTTGAGATATTTTCAACTTTTTGAAGTAGGCATTTGGCACTATAAATGTTCCTCTTCACACTGCTTTTGTCGCACTCAAGCAATTCTGTTATGTTGTGTGTATGTTTTCATTTATTTCAAATAATTTTGTGATTTCTTCCTTGATTTCATTGTTTACACGAAAGTCACACAAGAAAACTTTGTTGAATTTAATTGTATAATTGTGTGGGTTTAAGACATCTTCTTGGTATTTATTTCTATTTTTATTCCACTGTGGTCTGACAGTATGTTTGTTAACATTTTATTTTTTCTGAATTTATTGAGGCTAGTTTTACAGCCTTATTTGGTTGTTCTTGGAAGATGTTCCATATGCCATCCTAAAAATGGTTTGTTTTTGCTTTTGTTTTTAAATTATGATGGCTGCAAATCACTGCTAGAAAGTATCAGGGTGCCACAAAATTAAAATTGATAATCAATAACATACCTTTTGTAAGGTATATAGGAAAGGAAACAGGATTAGAAGGAAGGAAGGACTTATTTCTAATTGAACTGACCAAAAAGGAATTCAGAGCAACTGGGGCTTTGCACAGTGGAGGAAATACTTGGATGATGTTTAACAATTTCAGGTCAGAAACATATACCATGAGTCCTGGGTGATAAAAATCAGAAAAGTGGTATAAATAAGTGGTGATGACAACCTGGGGACTCATAGGACATAAAAACCGTAATTAGAGGGAATGACAAGTTAAAACTTCATAGAGGAGGTTGCACACTCACATAGAAATTTTTTGAAAGAGAGATGTGGTTACAAGTAACAGCAACAGAAAGGGCATTCTAAACCCAAGTTATGGAATGACTAGTGATCCTCACTGATATGGCATGGGCATGCATAACACAGCAGGTCAATATGTTTGCTTCAAGCTATAGTAGAAGATTTTTGTGCATTAAAAAATAAAAATAAGCATAGAGAATATATATGGAAAAAATATATATGCTTTTTTTATTTTGAATCATTGTCCTTGAGTATTTACTAATTTTGTGATTTGCATTTCTTGGCAGAACCCAGAGAGGAGGCTGGTAGACAATATTTTCTATTGTAATTTCTGCTTAACTTCAACTATTTAGATTGATTGTGAGGTTTTCTTTAAATGTATCTTATCGGTGAATTACATGTCATAGAAACATAGTTTGTTTGATCTGTAAAATCAATCTATTCCTCTCATTTTATGTGTTAGAAAATAGTCATAAAAATTAAATGACTTACTCAGGATTAAATAGTTGCAGTATTTCCTAAGTGATTCAATGTTGGGAAAATATACAGAGTCCTATATATAGTCATTGCATTTTAACTCAAAAATCTTGCTTAAATCAGTCTTACTGTTTGATTGCAAGTTAATAATAACAAGAAAACCCAACATATATGGAAATTTGAACTCTCTGCCAAATGGATTCCTCGAGCCCAAATGTCATAAGTATTGTATTATATAAAATACTGGTAATTTAGTAGAAAGTTTGTAAACATAAAAAAAATAAGCCTGTCAGGAGAATCACTTGAGCCTGGGAGGCAGACGGCCTCCAGACTGGGCAACAAACTTTGTCTCAAAAAAAAAAAAAGAAAAAAAATTAAGCCTGTCATGATTCCTGGTTAGCTTTTACCTAGTATACAAAGATAAAACAAATACTTGATGTAGTATATATTACACCAAATCTATGTCATGAATTGAGCATAAATTGAGATCTGAAAACCTTAACAGATATAATAGAATTAAAATACATTTTAAGAAATCACAAAATAATGTTACTTCTATGGCACTAATGTTTCATGTTTGCCTTTCTTTTCTCCTTATATAGTGAAGACAACTTTCTGAAAATAGGATCTTTGTTTTCTAAAACCCCATCTGCTCTTTATATATCATTTAATAAATTGACTACTCAACTTTCATCATACACTCCAGACTTACTGCAAGATGAAAGTTTCAGCTTCATTCTCACAAGATGGTCAAACTTGCTGGCCAACTATAAACACAGTTAGCACCTATTAGAAAACAAGATCATTTTTCTCTGCACACTCCCTAGACTCAGTGAGCAACAAAATAAAAAGTCCTTTAGCCAACTTCATATCAAAAAGGGAAAAGGTGAAATCAATGCAACAATAAAAACTGCAATCTCTTTTTGTCACATTTTATGACCTCATCACCAACAGACTCCACAAGGTCATCACTCCTTGTATTAGTCTGTTAATGGTCTGGGCACTATCACTGCTACCTTTTGAACTGTTTCCCCCCCCCCACAATATTGCTTTTTGTTTATTTTTTATTGGATGTTTCTATTGGTCCCCCCCCTCCTTTTGGTTAAAATGAACCTCAAAGAAGAATGCTATTATAGAATTCAATAAACCCATGCAAGAAAGATTCATGTGTTCCTATGATACCATCATTTCCGATAGCTTCTGTTGCTCACTCACATTGATTCTTTAGTTAGCAGTTTATTTAGATGTCAAACCAAACCCTAGAAAATTAATGTGCTCTCTGTAGAGCTGATTTTAATTTCTGCTATGACTTCTTGAGATACAAATGAAAAGAAAAATGCTTCTACATGTATAAAATATACACGGCATAAAATATGAGTAACATATCATAGAAACAGACAACATTTCTTTCAATAAGTAATAGAATCATGAATGAAAACTCAAAATATTCAACTATTTTGGTTAGCATGATTGGTTGATGATAATTACTGGTTCATTTTTAATGTATCATAGCCAAGAAGATTTTACTTCAATCAGGATTAACAAATTGCCTGTATTTTTTTAATACTTAGAAGATTTTATTTACTGTGGGACTGAGTTTGATAGACACTTCAGGAATTTATTTTCATTAAATATTTGAAAGTTAGGCAAGGACTCTTAGCTATTCAGAACTATGATGTTTTTTTACCCGTAACTGCCTCTTTATATTTGGGGTCAAGATATTTTCAGTCCTCTCTGTATCTTCCATGGGAGTTTGTACTCCTTGTCCCTTAGTCTCTCCTCTACTTCTGATTGGAATAATGACTCTTACCATCATGTTGTTAAGGGCATCTATATCCTCAGCCATTTTACAGAAATCTATTTCCCATTTGACTTAACAGAATTCAGGCTCTCATTTACTGTTTTGTCTTTTATACAATCTTGAAATTCACTTCTAGACTTCATTTTTAAATCAAGACATGGGTTTAAACGGCTCAGACAATATCCTTGTAACAAGGCTTTGGCTCTTATTGTATGAGAATAAGCTTCATTTTCTCCCCCCTTTAGCTATTAGCTTTCAAGTTCAAAATGGATTCCTTCAAAACTTGTAAACTCTATGATTTGTGCATAGTTTGCCCCCTCCCTTCTGCCATACTGCCTTTGGGAAACAGAAATTTAAGAAAAATGCAAATTTCACATTGCAGTGAGAAGAATGAAGGAAAAATGCCACAATGTCACATAGTACTTGTTAAGGGGTAGGGTTTGTTAAAGAAGCCTGAAAGTCAAAGCCTAGCAAGAGAATACCCATGATTCACTATTTTACTATCATCACAGGAAGACATTTGCAGTGGGATAATGTCCTCAAGGAGAAACACAGTCCTCGCACACTTTATCATTTTATAGTGTAAATAAGAGAATATACTTTGGCAAGGATAGACAAGGAGGAAGCAGGAAGCAGGCAGTCACCATATCCATTTTAGGGGCAAAAAGAATTCTCTGGATATTCTGAAGTTAGCACTCTAGGTCCTTATGAAAATTCAGAGTCAGGATTCTAGGGAGGAGGCAAGCCCTGGTTCTGTAGGAAAGAGAATTTCAGGCATTCCTGCTGTGGAAGAGGAAGGCTTCTCTCCTGTTACCCATTGCAGCATGGCAACTTGAAATTCTGAAGCATGTTAAACTGAAATACTTCTTACCGCTTTACAACAGGATGTTTGGAGAATACTGTTTATAAGCAAAACAAATTGGAATTAGTCCACATATGAGTAACAGTTTAAATTACATTTGTTTAATAGAAAACTACAGAGCCACTAAAACAAGTTTTCTACAGAAAATTTGAATTAAAAAAGTTTAAAAATTCAAAGTACTATTACACTCACAGTTTATCCAATTGTAGACAATGAAAATTTTGCAGAACTCATAATGAATTTGCTTGTAAAGACAGAGGAATAAAATACAATACTACGGAATTTTAACCTGATAGAAGAATAACAAACTGTAAGACTAATGTAAATTAGTTATATAATTAATTTTATATTTATATTTATGTTAATATTATATAATCAACTAAGAGCATACAAAGTCTTTCTAAAGAGAATCTAAGTATTCATGATTAGCATCAGTTCTAATTCAAAAAAGTTTTAATAACAAGTTTATGATTGCTAACAAAACTGAAGCTTAGAGAAAAGTAGAAATATAATAAGTAGTCTAATTTCGCTTCAATTTATAGAAAATATAAGGCTTTGCAGCATGTTATTGATTCATATGTGTGTTATTCTATAATATTTCTATTCTTAAATCCAACCTCGCAAACCAGCACTGCAAAGAGAGTCACACACACACCAAAACCAAGAATCAGCAAGAGTGGTGGCAGCAACAACAATGAAAGTAGGGAAGAAAAAGCCATAAGCATTAATTTAGTTCACTAGAAGCCCCATTATCATCGCTGTAATCTTCAAAGTTGGATCACTCTGTGGTAGCTTCAGATTTAATGTCAGAATCTTTTGCAACTAAATTGAAAAAATCAGCTGTTATCATCTTCTGAGCAGGGAAATTTATTCTGTGTAATTTAATGTAAAAGAGCCTTTTATACTCGTGACCATTATGCCCTCGCACATTAGAGCAATAACAAGACACAGTGAAAAATGAAGGGAAGTTTTACTAGCTAGACTGCCTTATTGACACTACAAAGAAATATAGAAACTTGCAACCTAGGACACTGCATGCTGATAATATTTGTGAAGACTTTTTTTCCCCTGGTTTATATGTTGCTTCAAAGTTACATTTTTATACGCTGAACTGAAACTAATGATTATGTTGATAAGGGTCAACTTTAATGATAGATTAAAGTCTCTCCTTAGTGTTTGTACTTTGAGTCTGACCTTGAGTGATTTTGACTCAAATCATCTACCATTCTTAAAGAAGTTTCAGAATACTTGTAATCCCTGCATTAAATTTTAAAGGGTAGAATCCAGTGTTCCTTTAAGCCTGATTTGCCATTCAACATGTTGAATAAGTCCTAATGTCTCCACATGTTTTCTTCATATTAGGATAAAATCAACATATGTAAAACATAGCCTATAAAATCTTGTAAAATCAATTCCCTGATCACATCTACATGGGAGAAAAAGAAATGAATATTATCTACCTGGTATTATCCTGTCATTTTGCATGTTCTCTCAATCCAAGTACTTTTATAGAACAGGCTCTCTTTAATAATCCCTGTCTTTTGAACAGTGTCACAATCTACCATGGTTCTCCCTAGGGCAATATAAACTAAAAATCTTTCCTCTAACTAATAGTACTCAAATTTAGGCATAAAGATCCACAAACAGTTGATATGCTTTCCTTTATGACTACTGTAGGGCCCTGTATTAGTTTGCACAGTTCTCACACTCGTATTAAAAACACTACTTGAGATTGAGTAATTTATAAAGAAAGGACGTGTAATTGACTCACAGTTCTGCATGGCTGAGGAGGCCTCAGGAAACTTACAATCATGGTGGAAGGCAAAGGGGAAGCAAAGCACGTCTTGCACGGCAGCAAGAGAGAGGAAGGGTAAAGGAAGATGTGCCACTTTTAAACCATCACATCTCAGGAGAACTCATGATCACAAGAACAGCATGGAGGAAACCGCACCCATGATCCAATCACCTACTACCAGGTCCCTCCCTTGACATGTGGGAACTGGAATTCGAGATGAGATTTGGGTGCAGTCACAGAGCCAAACCATGTCAGTTATATATAAATAAATCAAGCCTGTCCAAGAAACAGCTCTGCATCTTAGGTTCTTAAAGAGTCAAAACCAACTATTTCTACTAATGTTCTTGGTATCTATCAGAATGGGATGCAGCAATGGCCTTGTCAATATCCTTTTCTTTTTAAACTTGAGAAAAAAAAACTATTTTTTCTCTACTCATATTTAAGAGACATAAACAGCTAAACTAAACTATAGGTAAATTACAATGAAAAAAATAAATTGCAAGAGCTTTTACAATAATGCTATGTTTTATAGTGACTCAATAGTACATTAATGACATTAAAAATGATCTATTATTTCAGACAAACAGTTAGTATACTTGCTACACTAGGCACTCATATCTTTCAGTTAAAAAGGGCATATATTTTATACTTTAAAAGACAATATAGCTGAGTTCAAGGCTGATAATTTAAAAAGAGCTCTAGAATTTTAAATTTCAAAAGTAAAATTTGGTTGTTTCATGTACCACAAATCAATGTCCTGTGTAATCAAAAAAAAAAATGGTAAAATGAAAGTCTGTCTAAACTAATAATAGTTGATGAGCCCATGTATATTAATCTAATCTAATGGGTTTTATTACTCTACAGAAATGTTCTCAAGGCTTAATATTTCTTGTATAAAAAAGAAAGGATGATTGGGAGTGATTAAAAATACAATTGAGGAAGATACTCATTTCAACTCTAAATGAAAACTTGTAATTAATGAGCAATGAATGACCATAGGTTATGTCATTTCTCAGTAATTGTATTTAACAGAGAAATATAGTTTAGATTAAAATATACTGAAATAGAGCTGGAGAAAAGTTTTTTTTTTTCCTAAAAAAAAAGCACCTAAGTATTTTAATTTCTAATTAAGTACCCTGAAGCAGTGAGCAATTTCACTCAGACTAAATTGCCCTTGCTGTATAAAGCCTTAGAGTCAGCTGACATGTTCTGAAATCCCTAAGATTTTCACAACTGGAATGCACACATTTTTGTATGCTTTAAAAGATTAGGAAAGAACTTCAGGTATATATAATTGGTCATTATAAAAAGAGATTATATATGTGAAGAAAGATATCAATTAACTGTTATATGTATATAAAAGTGGATATGTATTTGGTGTATATGTAAATTATGAAAATCATACAACAAAACAAAATAAAAGTAAAATAAGACAGACAAATTAGGCAAAGAGAAAAATGTTTGTAATAAAGGAACAGGAATTTTAAGTTTAAACTATATAACATTATACAGGTTGTTAAAAAAGAATCTGAAAATAAATGGAATTTCTCTCTGTCAGTCAGAGAGAAATTCTTTCTTCAATAAGAAAAAGAAAAACATATTTTATGATTTAAAATGTGTCAAAATTAATACTAGATATTTGGAAGAATAGGACATATTTATGGTACTCAATCGAGAAAAATTTCTCCAATTAGTTCTTAGAGACAAGCACTGTCAAATACTGAACAATAATTTATAGTGAATATCACACAGTTGAATTGATCGGATATGTATTAATTACTCTGGCTTGGCAACCTACTAGATGATAGGTATTTTAAAAGGTGAGCAAAACCAAAAATCCTGCACTTAATAGATTTTCATTCTAACTGTGAATGGCATAAAACAAATTATAACTCATTTTTGGAAACTGCTATGTGGGGGGAATAACCTGTTTGCTACTAAAATTAGTTAACATGATGCATTTCATGGAGTCTTTGCTCACAAAGGCACAAATGTACTTGGTATAAGTCAATGGCTTCGTAACAGAACGTATTTCAGTAGAAGCAAGTCTTGCCTAATTTAAAATAAAAGCATACTGTATCTGTACATAGTTTCCTAACACTCTCATATAACCAAGGCCTGTGAGTCATGAAAACGAAGGTTGGTATAACCTTCAGCCTATCATTTATGTTTTATTCAGGATAGGTCAGGCAATGATGTGGCAGTAAACTATTTTAAAGAGAAATCATTGTTTTATCCATAGTACAATGAGGCCTGTATGGTGTGGTGTACTCTACCATCTGGATGATTGCCATGGAAGGAAGAAGTGAACATGGTAATTCATGTGTTGGATCCTAAGTGCTACTGCCTTGAAATAACATATGTTATACATTTCTTTGACCAAAACAAGTAACAATCACCACTAACATCAAGGAAATGGAAAAAAAAAATCACTTCTATCTTGCAAGGAAAATAAAAAATATTGGTGAATGATGCCAATGATGACCATACCCCATAATCTGGACCACGCTGAGAAAAGCTGTGAATGAGATTCTATTTCCCAATAAAGACTTGAAATATAACTAGGGACTAGAACTCACATCTTTTGGTATAATTCAAGGATCAACAAAGTCATCTGAAAGAACAAAGTATCTGTCAATTCAGACATTTTCTTTATGAATTTTGGGAAGATGTTGATCATGATAGTAATAATAATGGGCCTCAAAAATCTGAGCCATATTATATATCTGTACTTCTTTTAGCCAATGATTTTTTAAATAGTAGGTAATAACTCTTAATAAAGCATGTCTATGGATCTTTTGGTATGCTTGAGCCTAACTTTAAAATCCTCCATTTATACTACCATACCTAGGTTAGAACTTGGCATATTATCCCATTCTTGGAAAAACCATTAGCAAATTCATTAATTAAGGTCATGTTGACACCTCTATTTTCAACTAAAATATTTATTAATTTATACAGAGGTCTCCTTGGTTTAAACTAACTTGTTATTACTGCCTCTCAATGAGGGATAATGTGCTTGGGTTTTACAAGTAGTCTAGCTGTGTATTGAAAAGATTAACAATTTTTGCCAATGGGTTCTCTCTGTCCATATTTTTACATAATACTAGTTCTCAAGAAGGCATCAGGTCTTAAGATAATAAATGATCATTCCTCACAACAGATCTATAAACAGGATCAGGACTGATGAATTTGCTGGCAGACATTGGTGTTAATTAGCTCAAATTCAACTGCAACAGAATCATATCTATCTCTAAGATTTGAATTGTGCTCATACAGATCCAAAACAACTATTTCTGTAATTTAAGTAAAGCAACTGGTAAGATTTTTATTTGAAAACCAGCCGTCCAACTAATTTGACCAAAAAAAAAAAAAAAAAAACAAATTTTATGTTCTTCATCTTTTCTTCCCCTCTTTACCTAGCTGAAGTTTACATTTTTAATTAAATCTCTTACCACACCTGCCTAACTTTTTAACTACTTTCCATGCTATCTCATTTATCTTGTATCTTTAATTTTATACATGGCTTTGTCTTGTGTGTTTACCTCTAGATATGACTAAAATTTATTCACTCTCTTTCTGATCCTGGTCAATTATAATCAATTCTGAATTTTCTTTCTCATCATGAATGTCACCTCTAAGAAGCCCTTTCTTAATGCCACACCAGATTCTAACCTACAATAATGTTTCTGGAATAGTGTTTCAGAAACCTCCTCACACTAGGCTGGAGTTTCTAACCACTCACAATGTCTTTCTAAATGGACTGTGACCCTCTGAGAGCATAATGGAACTTTTCAAGAAAAGTACATTTCATAGCCCACTCTTGATGAAGCAGTCATAGCTTGGCTATCAAGTTAAAAGCCCTTTTATCCTTTGGCAGTTACCTGCTCCTCAATTGAGGCACAGAATATCTGAGTGAATGAAAGTGTTTTCTGTTACTTGTGTACTCTTTTAAAATAGCAAGTGACTTGATTTACTTACAATAACTTTCCACAATCCTCCAACTTCTCTCCTTAATCTGAACAATAAAATGTCTAGAAAAATATTTGACAGGCATTTCAGAAAATGTTCCTGAAGAAACACAGTGTACCCTTGGAGGTGGAGTCCCCAAAATTTCTAAACGAGGTGAAGGAATAAAAATGCATTCTGAGGACCAGAGTTTTCATATACTAGGTCAGATACAAGTATCAGACAATGAAAAGTGCTGGGTCAGGGTTGAGTACAATACAGATTAACAGAACTGCACCAGATGGAAAACCTCTCAACAGTAGGCAATTAGAAGCATGCCAAAACAGTCTTTCATTTGGTTGCAAACTTGAGAAAAAGTTATGACTGGAAACTTTTTGGGGATTACAATGCGAAGTTTCAGAGTAATAGACTAAGGGTAGGGAAAGAGTTGGTTTATATTTGGGCAATAATTGGGCCCAGTTACTTGGAAAAGACAACTGGGGAGTAGACAACGAGGCATATTACACCTTCTCGGAGATACTGAGATCTGACTCTTTATTCCTCAAACCCCATGCCCAGCCATCGCAATAAAAGCCCGACATTACCTAAAATGGGATTCCAACATATTCTTTCCTGGATTGCTGGGCCCTATTCATTTTATGCTCCTCATACTGATGAGCTTCAATTCTCTAAGCATTTTTTTTTTCTTTTTCTTTTTTTTTTTTTTTGAGACGGAGTTTCGCTCTTGTTACCCAAGCTGGAGTGCAATGACGCAATCTCGGCTCACCGCAACCTCCGCCTCCTGGGTTCAGGCAATTCTCCTGTCTCAGCCTCCTGAGTAGCTGGGATTACAGGCACGTGCCACCATGCCCAGCTAACTTTTATTTATTTATTTATTTATTTTGTATTTTTAGTAGAGACGGGTTTTCACCATGTTGACCAGGATGGTCTCCATCCCTTGATCTCGTGATCCACCCGCCTCGGCCTCCCAAAGTGCTGGGATTACAGGCTTGCGCCACCGCACCCGGCCCAATTCTCTAAGCATTTTATCAAATTACTAGTGTTCTTATCCATGTTGCCAAAGACTTGATGCTTTTTCTTGCAATTCCAACTGTAATACTAATTCCCCTTGATAACTATTTGGATGTCCCATCTCAAACTGCCTAAACAATATATTGCCTAAACAATAGAGCTCAGAGGAATCCCTGTTGGAAGTGGCTTTGCTTGAGAGACTCTGTTAATGAAAGTCTAGCTACGTTCCTTTGTTGTTTTCATTTTTTTTTTTTTTTGTCTTTTAGAGATCAAGACTTCGAGCAAAGGCTAGTAAATTGACATATATCCTCATTAGAATCTGTTGACTCCAGGCCAAATTTATAATTTATAATAGGCATAAAAATAGAGAACAATTAATTTGTGAAAGATTGTAAACTGATGTCTGTATTTCTGACACCAACTCTTAGATCCTTTCAGTTAAACTGTTCTTTTTTCCCTCCTTAACACATGAGGTCATTAGAAATTGAATTTCCTCAACCCTTCATTTCAAATGTAGTTGTTCACCCATGTGTTAGTCCCAATTAATTGTTATACCCCTCAAATTAATTTTATTATGGTTATTTGATTAATTTAATCAAGTATTAGTTGGTTTATCAGTGTATCTATCAATCATTTTGTGCATACCTCTATTTTCTTCTAGGTTTTTCTTCTTTTAAATGTGAGTTCATGGAAAGTAATATTTTGATTATAGATTTATAAAATGACAATTATTTTTCATTATAAATTTGATGCTATTATTTCAAATTCTTCCAGCCTCCATTATTGCAAATGAGAAATCAGTTGTCTTTGGGGTAATCACCCATTGCAGGCTGTTTCTTATTTTCCTGAGACCTTCTCTGTTCATTTGGACTCACTCATGTGTAGGTGTGAATTTATTATTATCAAGCCAATGCACATCTCCTGCTTTATCAATGTGAATATGTATGCATTATTTTATTCTGAAAAATTCTGTCACAAACTCTTCATACATTGCTTCTTTCCATTTCTAAATATTCTCCAGTGAAAAATCTATTTAACATATGTTGGAGTGTCTCATTTAATTGTCTTAAATAAGAGAATTCTCAAATGTTAAAGCTTAAAAACTTTTTAATATTAATATTTATATTTATACATATATAAATGCATATACACATTTTTACATTTAAATATTTTATCACCTTCTGAGGATTTTTTTCTCAAATTAATTTCTTTTAGTTAATGGTCCTTGCTTCAGAGTTACAATGTGTAGTTCAGCACACGTACTGAGGTTTTGTGTGTGTGTGTTTTTAAATAGAGACAGAGTTTCACCACGTTGGCCAGGATGGTCTAGATCTCTTGACCTTGTGATCTGCCTGCCTTGGCCTCCCAAAGTGCTGGGATTACAGGGGTGAGCCACTGTGCCCAGCTTGCATTGAGTTTTTAACTACTCTCATTTTATATTTTTTCTTAAACTGGATTTTTCTTTATCATATCTTTTTCTTCCATAAATGTTTTATATATAATTATTGAGATATAATTTCATACCATAACATTTCTTTTTAACTGTACAATTCAGTGATTTTTGGTGTATTCAGAGTTGTGCAACATAATTACTAAGTTTAGGATGTTTCATTACTGAAAACACAACAAAACAAAACAAAAAACTCTGTACTCATTAGCAGTATCTTTTCATTTTTCCCTACACTTTACCACTGGCAGCCACTGATCTACTTTCCATCCCTATGATTTTTCCTATTCTATACATTTTATATCTCTGGAGTCATACAACATGTGGCCTTTTGTGACTGACTTCTTTCATTTAGCATGTTTGCAAGGATCATCCATATTGTAGCATGTCATTACTGTAACCTTTATTATCAAATAACATACCATCAAATGAACATACCACATTTTGTTTATTCTTTCATGTTGATGGACATTTGGGTTGTTTCTCTTTCTTTGGCTAGTATGAATAATGCTGTTAGGAGTATTCATACATTAATTCTACATGGACAAATGTTCCCACTTCCTATAGATGCAGATTTAACAGTAGAACTGTGGTTCATATCGTATCTCTGTGTTTAACAGTTAGAGGAACTATCAAACTGAGTCAAAGCACTTGCACAATTTCTCATACATATCAGCAATGAATGAGGGTTACAGATCCCCCACATGCTTGTCAACATTTGTTATATTCTATCATTTTAATCAACATCCATTCTAGTTATATCTCATAGTTTAACTGTATTTCTCTCATGACTAATTAATTGCATTTCCCTAATACCTAATTATCTTGATCACCTTTAATATACTTGTTGGCTATTTGTATAGCTTCTTCAGAGAAATATCTATTCAAATCCTTTGGCCAATTTTTAATGATTTGTCTTTTCATTGTCAAGCTGTAATTCTCTACTTATCCGGATGCTAGTTTCTTATCAGATATATGATTTGTGGGTATCATCTATCACTTTCTTTAGAGTGTTCTTTGATATACCATGTTTTTAATTTTAGTCAAGTCAAATTTATCTATTTTTTTTTCTGCTTTGGTGTCATAGCTGAGAATCTATTGCCAAATCCAGGTCATGGAAGGGGCACTTTATGTTTTTTTCCTAAATATTTTTTCATTTCAGCTCATATTTAATTTGTTAATCCATTTGAGTTAATTTATATATATGGTATGAGGTAGAAGTCTAAATTTATTCTATTGTATGTGGGTATCTATTTGTTGAAGAGATTGTATTTCTCCTATTGAATTGTCCTGACACTTTCATCAAACACCAATGCATCATAAATGTAAGAATTTATCCCAGAACACTCTATTCTATTACAATGATCTGTACCTAGACCAGTACCACATTGTCTTGATTACTGCTCATTTGTGGTAAGCTTTGAAGTTAGGAAGTATAAGTCCTCCAACTTTTTAAGACTGTGTTAGCTATACTTGGCCCATTATGTTTTTACATAATTTAAAAAACACCTTATCAATTTCTGCCAAAAAGTGGCTTGTACTGAACCTCTATACAAATTTTGAGAGTACTGACCTCTAAATAATATTACATCTTTGAACCCATGAATATGAAAAGTGCTTCCATTTATGTACGTCTTTTTAAATTTTATTCAACAACATTTATAGTTTTCAGTGTAAAAGTGTTTAACTTCTTTGTTAAATCTATTCCTAAATATTTTATTCTTTTTGATGCTACTATAAAAGGAATTTTCTAATTTCATCTTTGAATTGTCTCTTACTAGTACACAGAAATACATTTGACGTTTAATATTGATCTTTTATCCTGCCACCTTGCTCATTCATTAGTTCTAATAATTTTATGCATCCCTTAGGAGTTTCTAAATACCATTTTATGTCATATGTGAATAGGAGATACTTTGACATCTTATCAAATCTGAATCCCTTTTATTTCATTTTCTTGCTCAATCATTCTGATTAGAATCTTCTGTATAATGTAGAATAAACATGGCAAGAGTGGACAGCCAAGTCTTTTTCCTGATGTCAGAAAAAAGCCATTATAGTTTACTTGCTTCTTTTATGTAATTATCCAATTTAGTCTTACCTATAAAATATTATTTGTAAGATTATTACATCATCTAGATACCTTGGTATAATAACATTTCTCTGTGCCTGCTGACTCATTAATGTTTGATGATTTGCTGTATGTTTTATAGGTTTAAAATGTGAGTTCACATTCAGTAGGTTTTATCTGTGATAGTTTTATATGTTCTAGGGTTAAGTTTTTGCATTTCCAGATTGTTTTCTCTTTGTGTCTACCAAGCTCCCCATAGAATATCATCAACTGGCCATCAGTTTATATTTATTTCTCTGTTTGAAGTTCACAAATTATGCAAACAGTGTAAATTCAAACTTGAAAAACACTCATGATGAAGAACCATGGTTATACATTCCCAGAGTAAGCACTTTCCCTAGAACCCAGTAAGGAAAAGACAAATTGGCATAATGTTTTCTAATAGGTGTAACTTCTGAAATCTATTCTCTACTAAGATTTAGCCCTTTTATGTCCTAGCTGTAGTTAAACTTTTTAATTCCAACTCTCATTTTATGAGGGACTAAAACTTTGTTAGACCTGCATTTGATCTAAAAATCATCTAACCCGGGTAGAAGGAGTTGTCCTTGGGGTTAAAATCAAAGCCAGAAATTACTCAGATTAGGAATATCCATTATTAGCTCGTTTATGTATTTTTCATTCTCAACATTTTAAAGATCTTGTGTGAGCTCAGTGGTTATGACATTTATCCTGTATTACTAGGTGCATACAATGAGAGTGTTTTCATATTATTCGGTCCATTTCTGCCCAATAGAAACTCTGTGATAGTAGAAATTTCCTTCTGTACTCTCAGTGGGGTTATCCAGTACTTTGGAGCACATGAAATACTGATGGCATGAATAAAGAACTCATTTAAAATATTAATTAGAATGAATTTAAATGTAAACAGCAAAATGGCTGATGGTTACTGTATTGGATAGCTCAGAATCCAATTCATCCTACTGAAGGAAATGAGATCTTTACATTCAAAAGTTTGCTACCAAAACAATTAAAAATAAGAGTTATTAAGATATACAATATAATGAAATAAAAAAAAATCCCAAGATGATATTTTTGACTTTTAGAGAACTTAATTGAATATTGCAGTGTTTGCATTCTTAACTACATCCTCACACTTAATCTCACTGAAAATAAAAAATGTTTCTGTGTATTATCCAAATATGAACCTATGGAATTGGGTTAGAATTCCAGGGGCTGAGACCTGTGAGTTGTCCAAACAATAAAAGGAAGTAAGTCTTTTTTATGTAAGAGTCTCTCTCTCTCTTCCCCTGTTCCATCTATTTCCTCTTATTTCTATTTTATTGTTAATATAAAATGAGTTGGAAGTTGATCCCACTGCCCTGCTGCCCTAGTTTTAGAATAGTTGGAATTATTTGCCTCCAATAATGGAGAAAATTCTCCAGGTTTTGATCTCTTACTTCATCTAAGCTGGCATGATCCAGGGTCTAGACACATCTTTTCACATCTCTGAGTGCAAGTTGAGTGAGTAAAAAATCAGAGTGAAGCATTTGAGCTAAGCTAAGAAATATTCAGCCCCACTATGAGTTCTCCTTGGGTCGAAGTTCTGTTCACTGAATTTAGTATCATTATCTGATACCAAATTTGAACTGTCATCATGTCCAGCTTTTGAGGGTGTCCATCACCTAAATATGCTACATTTTAAAAATATAGTAATCCTACTCTAACAAATATTAACCCCCTCCCCCCCCCTTTTTTTTAAGATAGAGTCTCATTTTGTTAACCAGGCTGGAATGCATTGGTACAATCTCAGCTTACTGTAACCTCTGCCTCCAAGGTTCAAGTGACCCTCCTGCCTCAGCCTACTGAGTAGCTGGGATTACAGGCACCCACTATGATGCTCAGCTATTTTTTTTTTTTTAATTTTCAGTAGAGATGGGGTTTCGTTATGGTGGCCAGGCTAGTTTTAAACTGCTGACCTCATGTGATCCACCTGCCTCTTCCTCCCAAAATGCTGGGATTACAGGCATGAACCACGACACCTACTCTGAACTTACTCCTTCCATCTTAATGTATGTTTGTTACCCTGTTAGCCATTTCTCTATGTCTTCTCCCCATTCCAGTCTGTTATCTGTTTTCACTACTTCCAAGTATTTTAATTTTTCAGCTTCTTCACAGAAGTAGGAACATGTGATACTTGCCTTTTTGTGCCTTGCTTATTTCACTTAAGATAATTACTTCCAGTTTTATCTTTATTGCTACAAATGACATTATTTCATTTTTTAAGGTGGAATAGTACTCATTTTTTACATACCAATTTTTCTTTATTTATCCATCTGTGAATAGATACTTAGGTTGATTCCCTATCTTTGCTACGGTGAATAGTGCTGCAATATGCATGCAAATGCAGGTATCTCCGCTATATTAATTTCTTTTGGGTAGATACTAGTAGGTGGAGTATCAAAATTTCATTTAAATAGGATGTGATTGCAGGGATGGGAGAAGTTTGTGACCTTTAAAAAAAATTTTTTTTTTTTTTGAGACGGAGTTTCGCTCTTGTTACCCAGGCTGGAGTGCAATGGCGCGATCTCGGCTCACCGCAACCTCCGTCTCCTGAGTTCAGACCTTTAAAAATTTTTAAATGTACCATTTCAACATACCATATACCCTGACATATAATAACCCATAATAACTCACTAACTTTTCTTTTATTTATTTATTTATTTATTTTTTATTTTTTATTTTTTTGAGACGGAGTTTCGCTCTTGTTACCCAGGCTGGAGTGCAATAGTGTGATCTCGGCTCACCGCAACCTCCACCTCCTGGGTTCAGGCAATTCTCCTGCCTCAGCCTCCTGAGTAGCTGGGATTACAGGCACGCGCCACCATGCCCAGCTAATTTTTTGTATCTTTAGTAGAGACGGGGTTTCACCATGTTGACCAGGATGGTCTCGATCTCTTGACCTCGTGATCCACCCGCCTCGGCCTCCCAAAGTGCTGGGATTACAGGCTTGAGCCACCGCGCCTGGGTTCACTAACTTTTCTTTATCTTTTTTCCTGAATTTTTTGTCTTAGGTCCCCTGACAGCAATAGAAAGCCTTATGGAAGGCAAAAGAAAAGTTTTAATAGGCACAAGAGAAAAAACATAATTTGGAAAATTGAAATGGTGAGCCTTGAGATCCCAATCTACCAAATTTCTGTAATATAATTAAAATCAAATATACACATAAAAATTCACTACTTGCATTTTAGAAAATAAGAGGAATTCTTTGCTTTTCTGTAAAGTCTTTTATAGTTTGCAGCATGTTTTCAACATTCATCATTTCATGTTAGATAGAAGAATCTTATAAAAATACGGAAAATTCAATAGAAAAATGAATCAATGACATTAAAAAAGCCTATGTGTATTCCATTCTATGACAATGTTTTCATTCATTTGTGAATGTTTAAATTCACAAGTCATTTAAAGATGAGAATATTTTGAAAATAATAAGCAAATCAGTCATCAAGTATGAAATACATATCCATTATCCTGTTAGAAAGAAAGCAACCTCACATGTTATCAATAATTAATGCAAGGCTCAGATTAACCATCTGATAACTAATTAACCTTGTGATCAGCAACAATGTAAGCTAAATTTTGTTTGTTTTTTTTTTTTACTATTATTTCTTTTCTTTTCTTTCTTTCTTTTTTTTTTTTCTTTTTTGAGGTGAAGTTTCTCTCTTGTTTCCCAGGCTGGAGTGCAACGGCAGGATCTCAGCTCATTGCAAACCCTGTCTCCCAGATTCAAGCAATTCTCCTGCCTCAGCCTCCGAGTAGCTGGGATTACAAGTATGCACCACCATGCTCAGCTAATTTTTTGTTTTTAGTAGAGACAGAGTTACTCTGTGTTGGTCAGGCTAGTCTTGAACTTCCCCATGCCTCAGCCTCCCAAAGCGTTGGGATTACAGGCATGAGCCACCACACTCGGCCTTTTACTATTATTTCTAACTGAGAATAGAGTTATATCACATGGTTCTAATGGTTGTCTACATTTTAATATCTGAATCACAGCATTACCAAAATAAAAGCTGAAAACTACGTTACATTCTTCAATATATAATACCATCCCAAGTTATTATAAAGGTTGAACTGTAAAATTTTTCTTAAGTTATAGGTTAATAATTAGTAGTTTCACCACTGGATCATAGTACAAAACACAAAACTAATATGCATACAGAAGTATGAGACATCAGAGATACCTACCTATGCTGTGGTCTCGACAAGGGTACAACAGACTCCTCTCCAAAACCCTTTCAACTTCTAGGGAGAAAAATTAGGGAAGAACTGTTTCTAGACACCAATGGGACTACTGCAGCCTGAATTAATGGTCTGCAATGCAGACAGTAAGGTTTCCATGTTGTCTTGCTCTTGTCCAGGTTTTAAAAGTTGCAGGGACTGCAGATATGGACAGTTTCCTTTTAACCACTTTATTTTTGTGCATAGTCTTCTTTTAGATTCCACTTGCACTCATAATAACAGAAAGAACATTCCCTTTTTCTTTTAAATGCAGTCCTGCAGGCAATGAGACTCGTTATCATACCTGCTTCACAGTGCACCAATTTCCATCACTACCTATGATCTTGCTACTCACCTCTTTCTTGGCTTCATTTACAAGTCTGGTTCTCTTGCATTCTTTACTTTGTTACTTCTATAAACTATCCTAACACCTGATCTTTGATTGTGCCTTTATTCTCTCTTATGTTGACTGAGAGTTTTCCAAGATTGCGGGTTGTCACTTCAGCTATCAGAGCCCATCCAACCTGGTCTTACTTTGGGTTTACAACACCTGGTCTATGTGTAATTCTTTTTCTCCTGCTCACTGAATTTTCTGTAGTCACCCTTCTTGTATCCAACAAAGATTTGTATTTTTCCTTGATACCTTGTTGAACAGTTTCAAACATATTTGGTCTCCAAATAACACATTTTTGGAAAATATCCTAAAGGTTCTCTCTCTATCTCTCTCTCTCTCTCTCTCTCTGTGTGTGTGTGTGTGTGTGTGTGTGTGTGTTTGTGTGTGTATGTGTGTGTGTGTGTGTTTTACAAGGTACAAAACAGAAACCCAAAGCAAACCCAAACAGAAAACCACACAGGCAAACACCTGTGCCTTGTTCCATGTTCTCTTTCTTGTACTTTAGTCTTTAAGGGAAGAAGAAGAAAAAAATGTGGAAGAAAAGAATGAACTGAAGTTAAAAAAAAAAAAAAAAAAAAAGAATGAACTGACCTTTTCAGACTGCTTGGGCAAGGTACTTTATTTGGCCCTTTACTTATATTATTTCAGTTGATTCTCACAATAGACCAATGAGTTAGATATAATCATTATTCTTATTACTCTTACCATAAAGATAAGAAAACAGATTTGAGAAGGTTAAATACTGTTACTAGGATTGTGTAATTTGTATGCCTATACCTCATCCCAGATTTTTCTGACTTCAAGACAATACTTCTTACACCTCACTATGTTTCACCATGCTTTAGTTTTACCCAGACATTTTACAGCTTCTTAGACAATACATTATAAAAAACGAAACAAAACAAAAAAGGATTATATCAAGAGAAGTGTAGAAAAAGCAAGTAAGATTAAAAAAAAAATAGATAGGCTTCAAAGGGTATTAGACCATCTAACATAGAAATCATGACAGTGAAATGCCAAAATATGTTATATAATATTTCTTAGAAGAATGATTGACTTGAGTTTCTGAAAAGCCCTTAGAGATTTATGTTATAATCACAACCTATTATTTAAAAAAAAAAAAAAACAGTAACTTACTCAAATCATTTGTGGTATAAATCAGTGAAATCTTAATAAAATAGGATTTTTGGCAAATTCTAAGTATACTACAAATATTATGGGTAGACACTCTCACTAATTTTAATTTACCTAAAATGTATAGTGGAATAGACCAGACCTTTAAAATCAAAGTCAATTTAAAGTTTTCTCAAAATAAGAGAGTTTGTACTATAGACAAATCAAGATTAATGACAGATATTCTCTCTCTCTCTCTCTCTCTCTCTCACTGTCTCTCTCTCTCTCTCTTTAGATATATATAACATTCAAAGACTGAAACTAACTTAACTAGTGTGTATGCCCTTGAGGAAAAAAACAGACTTGAATTTATACTTGTAATACAGACAAAACTATCAAATATTATGATCTATGTTTTATTATCAAATACAATCATTTGTTTAAAATAAGTTATTCATTATTACAGCCTGTTACATTTCTGTCAGTAAGAGGCCTTGTACTTATACTTTTAAAGTATAAAATGTTAGATATTCAATAATAACATTTTATGATTAAGGATCCAAAGCAGGCAATATTTTTATAAAAGTGAATTTGTGAACAAGACAAAGGTCTTACAAGTTTAAGCATGATTATTATTTGCTATAAACTTAAACATATGATTCAAATGAATAATTATACAAATAGATATTAGCAAAGGATTACTACTTTAAAGATTGACATGGAGTTGACAATGACTCAGTAGGCTTTATGTATACCACCTCAGAGCTGAGAATTAAAAATATATTGAAAAAATTAATGAAGAAGTACAAAGGCAAAGACATAAGACATATCCATATTACAATAAATTATTTTTTTTAAAGTTACCTTGGAATATATTCACTGCCTTAATCAGAACCCAATTTAACATAAATGGGGTTTGTAATAGCGGGATACTGGAAGAAATCAGCTACCATGTCTGGTAAGTATATCAGTGTCCTTTGCATGACCTAACAAGAATTTGTCATTATCAGATATCATTTAAAATCAAGATATTTGGAAAGGACTTATGTCTCCTTGGATGATGCATCTGTCCCAACCTACAAGTTGAATATAAAATACATTTTGCAATTGAGTATGAAATGTTTATGACCTTTCTCTTGATGTCTTTAATGCATGTGAATGCAGTAAGATCCCAAGGTGAAAAAAAGATCCTACCTAATTTGAATAAGAACCTTTCTGCAGTGAAGGCAGAAATGTACTCTGTAATCCTGTTTAGAGTAGAAAATTCCATTCACCTCTGACTTTAATAGATTGTGGACCTCTCAGAGGGAAATCCACCCAACACAATATCATTTTAGGGAAGGTATGTATTAATTTAAGAAGGTGTAAAATGAATTACAGTGTTTTCAGAAGGAAAAAATAGAACTTGGTTTAACAACTGCTCTTGAATAACTAAAAAGGCATTCACAAAAAAATCCCTTTGATAATACCCATGAAAATAGCAGTGTAAACTCTGATTTTCATCAAATTCATGCAGATCAATTCTAGATTGGGGAAACTCTTGGTCCACTGACAATTCAAATAGAAAAAGTATTCTTAACCTGATGTCGAGTTGGAGAATTACAAACATTATTGCAAAGGCATACACTCCTTATTTATTACAAATGTTCAAATTCTGATTCTCTGTTCAAACACGTCAAAGTAAATGCATAGATAACTCAAACCAATGGATAATTCTACCAATAAGTTATGTTTGGCTGTGAAATGCATTCTATGTTTTTATCTGTAGCATATTTTTTTTAGTATACTTCAATTAGACAACTGCCTGTAGAATCTAGGTTTCACTCATAACTTTGTCACCTAGAAATTTTATATTTAATTCATATAGTTTTGGTTACAAATAATAAGACTTGCTCACACTATATCAAGTAGAATATTATTACAACAATAGAGCAAGGTATCTTGTAGGATTCTAATAAGGTCTACTACACAAAATCACCTCAGGAGCACTAAGACTAGTTCTAAGGACCCTACGGAGTTCTCAGAATTTCCTTTCATTTCACTAACATAGTTCACAAAACTCTGAGATCTTATTTATTTACATTTTTCTTTCAAAATATTTTACTAAGTGCCTATCAGGCCATATATAGTGGCCAGAGATACAGAAGTGCATGAATGTCTCTGTGTGTGTGTGTGTGTGTGTGTGTGTGTGTGTGTGTGTACAAACATGTGGTAATAAGTACTATAAAGAAAATAAATACAAGGGGAATAGAAAGTGGTACATTTGTGGTAAGGGTGGTAGTGGTAGGCTCTTTTTTAACTTAAGGTATTCAGATACGGACTATATAAAAATGTGGCATTTGAGCAGATAGTGCTGAAGGAAAGAAGGGGGTAAACTATGATGATATCTGGAGAAAGTGCATTCTTAGCAGAGGGAAGAGCAAGAGTAAACTCTTTGATGTGTGAACATGTTTGTTGTCTTCTTCGATCCCTACTGACAACCATATTTCTCACTTTCTGTGTGTTCTCTCTTCTGCCTGTTCTACTCATTTTAGTGGTTTTTCTCTCATTAGTTTTGCCTGCTCCTAATTGGAAATGACCTATTCTCTACCCCATAATCACCTTTCTCATTGCATCCTTTTATCTTCAACTTTCATTGCTTCCATTATGTGATATTTCTTTGTCTATACTTCCTGATTCAAATTTTAAAAGCAAAAAATCTCATTGGCATAGCTTCTTTTGCATTTTTTGATACCTGGCCAGTGTTCAGAGTGAGTGGGAGAGTTATGTTTGGGTCACTGTATTAGTCCATTTTCACACTGCTATAAAGAACTACCTGAGACTGGATAATTTATAAGAAAGGGATTTAATTGACTCACAGTTCTACCTGGGTGGGAAGGCATCAGCAAACTTACAGTCATGGCAAAAGATGAAGGGGGAGCAAAGCACATCTTACATGGAGGCAAGAAAGAGAGAGCGTGAGGGGGAAAATGTCAAACGCTTTTAAACCATCAAATCTCACGAGAACTCACTCACAATCACAACAACAACATGGGGGAACCACACCCATGATTCAATCACCTCTAATAGATTGCTCCATCAACATTTGGGGATTATAATTCAAGATGAGGTTTGGGTGGGAAGCCAAGCAATACCAGCCATGTAATACCAAATATGATTGTCAAGGGTAGAACTCACCAGCAAGAAGTATAGGTGAGCATTTATTCTCAAAAGGGGTTAAGTACATAGCAGAACTCAATCAGTAAAGTTGTCTTTTTCTTTTCTTGTCTTATATTCAACACCTATCAAACCAGTGAATTGAGATTTCAGATTCTAAAATATGTAATTATTTCATGTTCCCTACATATCTACATGTTATGAAAAGACAGATACAGTTAGATTTCTTACCAGTCTCCTCATATTATGGAAATTCTAATGTAGTAGATTGAATAGTACTCCTCAAAATATATGCCCACTCAGAACCTCAGAAAGTGACCTATTTTGGGATAAGGGTCTTTGCAGATATAATTTAAATATATTGATCATCCCATATTTAGAGTGGAGCCTGAATCCAAAGACTGTTGGTGTTATAAGAGAAAGCAGAAAGACAGTTGAAACAGAGACACAGAGGGAAAGTAATGAGAAGACGGAGGTAGAATTTGAGTGATGCATTTATAAATTAAGAAATGCCAAGGACTGTCAAGCATCACCAGAGCCACTAGAAGCTAGGAGAGAGACATGGAACAGCTGCTCCCTCAGAGCCTCAAGAAGTAATCAACCCTGACAACACCTTGATTTCGGACTTCTGGCCTTCTGAGCTTTCAGAAAATAAATGTGTGTTGTATTAAAGCCTCTAACTTTATGATAATTTGTTAAAGTAGGCCCAGGGAACTAACACATCTATCCACATCCTTGGATACATGAATCAATGTAGATACACAAAACTAACATCTTCAGAAAGTAACAGAAGAAATCTACACACAACAAGAATATGTTTTTCAACTTTCACTGCGTACCTCGACTACTGCTTTCAAGTAACACTTCTTCATCTTTCTGTTTGCCTGTTTTTCTTAATTTTTTGTTAAGCATATGAGGCTCTGTGCTTTCATAGTTGTATATATAAGCACACATGCCTCATGTTAAAACTTTGTCTTGTTTATGAAATAATTTAAGGTAGCTGATATAACTGTGTAAGATATAACTATACTATAAAATTAGAAGTGGAGTTAAATTAGAAGGAAAAAGGCAAGGGAGTAGGACAAAGTGAAGACAAAAACATAGCTAATGAAGAATATAAAAAGGATTTATATATTTTTATACCTGCAATTATGATCTATCTACTCTAATGGTCATCTTGTCCACTTGCATAAATAGGTTACAGGTATCAGAAATGAGTATTTCTGCCAGATGTGGTGGCTCAGATATGTAATCCGAGCACTTTGGGAGATTGAGTTGGGTGGATCACAACGTCAGGAGTTCAAGACCAGCCTGGCCAAGATGGTGAAACCCCGTCTCTACTAAAAATACAAAAATTAGCTGAATGTGGTGGCAGGCACCTGTAATCCCAGCTACTCAGGAGGCTGAGGCAGAGAACTGCTTGAACCTGGGAGGCAGAGGTTTCAGTGAGCTGAGATCGTGCCACAGCACTCCAGCCTGGGTGACAGAGCCAGACTCTGTATCAAAAAAAAAAAAAAAAAAGAAAGAAAGAAAATCATTTTTCTGCAGATACACATAAAGACAATAGTACATGATAAAATGGGCTAAATACTTTTCAGTATTGTTTCAGTGGATATACGGTTTCATATTTTTAAATACAACCTCAAAAAAGGAAACCACAGTACAGATGACTGTCTAAAGGGATATGTCAGAAAAATAGAAGATGCTTTCAGAATTCCTATCTCCAGTGATCTGAATTAATATAATCATTTGGTTTTGTATATCTAGATCAAGAAAAACGGACTACATGCCCTTCTAGCAAACATCCTTAAGTGATATGATTTCAACTAAGCTTTTCATAAATATTGGGTAACAGTGCATTTAAAACTGTGTTGCTGAATTATAACTGTATTTCAGATTTTTAATCCCAGTTGGAACAAAGGCTATACATCCTAGTAAACAAGTGTACTGTGGGTTAATACTTTCTTGTGAAAACAGAAGAGTCTAATGAGGAGCCTTAATCAAATATAATACCATTCTACTTCTGCTCTGAGTTGCACCTGATGGAAGCAGGGTTCTTTTCTGACAACTGGTTTGGATCTGCTTTTAACACAAATGAATACACAGTCAACATACTAAAATTGTATGCTATATATAATGGTTGATATAAAGTTTGATTAAAGAAAAAAGAGGTAAATACAATTAAATACATAGTTTGAACCAATTAAATTCTTAACAAGGTAATATTAAAATAGTTTGAAGTATGCTATTTCTAGCTGTAGTATAAGAGAGATATCATACATATATGTGTGTGTGTGTGTGTGTGTGTGTGTGTGTGTCTGTGTGTCTGTGTGTGTATATATAAAGACAGAGCCCTACTCTGTTGTCCAGGCTGTAGTACAGCGGCTCAATCACCACAGCCTGGACTTTCTGGGCTCAGGTAATCCTCCTACCTTACCTTCCTGAATAGCTGGGACCACAGCTGCAGAGCACAACTGGCTAACTGTGTAGTTTTTGTACAGATGGGATTTTGCTGTGTTTCCCAGGCTGATCTCAAACTCCTGGGCTAAAACTATCCCCCTGCCTCAGCCTCCCAACGTGTTGGGATTACAGGGGCAAGCCACTGTGCCAGGCCTAAGACATACATTCTTCATTAAGTGAAAAATAATATAATTGAGATACCTTGTTTTGTGAAATTATTACTTTAATGGTAATTTTTAAATTGGTGGTGGTGATAAGTCTACTAAAAATAACAACATCAGTTTTAGAATAGTTTATCTTTAGTGCTTTGTGACATTAGTTACCTTGCATAGTCAGTTAGCTACTCAAATTGTAAAAACATGCTATTTATATAAATATTTATTTTTCTGAATTTTAATGAGGCAAAAGTACACATCTACTTTTAAAAATGTAAAAACATGTTATATAGAAAAAACAATTTAAAAGAAGAATTCCTGTAGCAGTCATTGCCAAGGGTTCACCTACATCTCTCTTGAATTTACTTTTACCCTCCAAAGACCACTTCCTGTAAATACTTGTAACTCTCTTGAGAATTTTTTGCACAAGATCATACTAAGCCTATGAGCAAGGAAAGCCATAAATGCCACTGATTTCAATGCTCTCTAGAAGTGATCCTCAATAATAAAATTCTTGAATAAAATATATATATATATATATATATATATATATATATATATATATATATATACATACATACAAGAAAGTGCAAAAAAAAAAAAAAGGTAAAATAACAGTTACTGGTCCATGACCAGTTGGAAGTTTATACTGTGATTTTATTTGAAAATAACGTCTTGTAGATTTAATTAGTCAAGATGAGGTCATATTGGATTAAAGTGAACATTAAATCCAAAGACTGATATCTTTATTTTTAAAATTGCATTTTAGGTTTTGGGGTACATGTGAAGAACATGCAAGATTGTTGCATAGGTACACACATGGCAGTGTGGTTTGCTGCCTTCCTTACCCTCACCTGTATCTGTCATTTCTCCCCATGCTATCTCTTTCTACCTCCCCACATCCCCATGCCTCCCCCATTTGCCCCCAACGGACCCCAGTGTGTAGTGCTCCCCTCCCTGTGTCCATGTGTTCTCATTTTTCAACACCTGACTATGAGTGAGATCACGCGGTGTTCGATTTTCTGCTCTTGTGTCAGTTTGCTAAGAATGATGGTTTCCAGGTTCATCCATGTCCCTACAAAGGACACGTGACCCAGCAATCCCATTACTGGGTATATATCCAAAGGATTATAAATCATTCTACTATAAGGACACATGCACACGAATGTTCATTGTAGCACTGTTTACAATAGCAAAGACCTGGAACCAACCCAAATGCCCATCGATGATAGACTGGATAGGGAAAATGTGGTATAAAGACTGATATCTTTATAAAAATTCTGTGTGAAGACATAAAGAAATAAATTCATGTAACAACAGAGATAAAAATTGGAGAAATAAAGCTACAACCAATGAATGCCCTAGAGTCACCAGAAGTTAGGAAGAGGCAAGGAAAAATTCTTCCCTAGAGCCTTTGGAGGGAGTGTAGGTCTGCTGATCTCTTGATTTCAGACTTCCAGCATTCACAACGAATGAGAGAATACATTTCTGTTGTTTTAAACAATGCAGTTTATGATATACTTTGTTACAGCAGCCCTAGGAAACTAAGACGCTGGGCTAATCCCTAGAAGTGTGACTCTAGCTCGCAGCTTCAGATGCAAGGTAAAATGTCTCCTCACCTGTTAGCCCCATGAAACACCCCTACCCTTAAATCGTTCCCCGCTCAAATTTGAATCTTAGCACCTTCATCTGCATGGAAGGAAGTGCTAAAGGCAAGGGCAGGCTCTAGAAAAAGATGTCCTGAACTG
This sequence comes from Saimiri boliviensis, assembly GCF_048565385.1. Taxonomy (NCBI): domain Eukaryota; kingdom Metazoa; phylum Chordata; class Mammalia; order Primates; family Cebidae; genus Saimiri; species Saimiri boliviensis. Next base: position 177,662,895 of record NC_133450.1, on the reverse strand, counting down.
GCCTGAGTAGCAGATCCTGCGTCTGGTAATTTGAATACAAAAAAATATGAGAGAAAAGACATCCACATTAGACTTTGAATATGCATTGATGTTATTTTTAAGTGAATTATTCTGCTCAGTGTTTTGGAATTTAACCGGTTAAATTAGTAACTTCTCTAAAGAAAAGGGGAAGAAGAAGAGAGAAAAGTAAAATATAGATATTTCCTGGGAAAGTCCTCTTCCCTCAGAGGACTGTTGTTCCCCGTTTTGTTCTGTTTAATGGAAACTGAATTTCCTATTCAAGACTTCGTTTAATCAGAGCATAACCAGACTATACACCCCAAGGGGGAAAGCAAGAAATATCAAAGCCCTCCCAATCCTACTTTCATTTGACCATGTTCACCATTTTCTACAGAGCCTACTTCCCAATAAGGGATTATTGAAAGAGAATCATTATAAAATGGTGCCCAAACTCTTTTAAAATGGGTTATGTTAATGTATTCCTTACCTGAATTTCAGAGTTGGACTATCAAAAAAAAAAAAATCTCACCTATTTAGTTTCTGGAACAAATTTTACCCAAACATTGTTAATCGGTTACAAACTCATTGTAAGTTCTTGATTGACTTTGTGAAAGACAAATCGGCCCAGTCATTAAGGAGATAATTTTATCCAGACTGCAAGAAGAGAGAGGATGTTTTTTAAAGAAGAATGTGTCAAAGAGTGGGAGAAAACCTGAGAGTTTACAGATGCACATATACAAGACAGTCATGAGGACCGGAAGAAAACGAGACCCAAATAAAAATATATCCCATAGGGAAAAAACAACCAATATTGAAATTTTCAAATTAAAAAAATAGTAACTATGATCTCCTGCTACTATCAAAACAATTTCCTTTCCTTTTGTTCTCAAGTAATAGGGAAAAATAGAGCCAATTTAAAAGTCTTAAAACATAAAAATTAGAGACAAAATATTCTCCTCTCTAAATTGCATTCCTTCTTTTCTGGCCTAATTTGAGACAAACTGACAATGCTGAACTTTATCTAAGTTGCGTGTTCCCAGAAAGCAGCAATGGTTGTCGTAAAATCTACCATCACTCTGCTATACGTTTTTTTTGTTTGTTTGTTTTGTTTGTTTTTGTTTTTTTTTTGTTTGTTTGTTTGTTTGTTTTTAATTCCAAGCAATAGCTAACCAAAAAAGAGTTCTTTTCTCTTGTATATCCCAAAGATAATCCCTTCACCCTCTGAGTGGAGACTTGCTGTCCACCCTTTCAAGTGACCCCTTTATTTATCTGCCTCTATAAAGTGCTCCATCTTCTCCTTCTTCTTTGACATATTCCCTATGAATGTTATTGCTATTACAGTGACCTGAATAAAAGTATCTCCTTATTGAGGGCATTTTGTCCTTTACAAAATTAATTAAGAGTCTACACTGAATTTGGATCCTACTAACAGCAGCTGTAGCTTGAATCATCTCCACAGTCTGCAGTGGCTGATTCAACACTTTGAAAGCTGGATTCACCATGAGGTTATTAATGGGTTTCTCTTTCCTCTTTCTAAAATTTCAACTGGTCGCTGGGATACATTAAGAATATCAGAAAAATAATTTCATAGACACAAAATACAAAAAACATAGGCAAGTCTACAGGCAATGAAATAGTTTATTCCCTAAGTACTAACTCCCTTAAGAAACTGACAAAAAGTATGTTTTCTGAACAAAATATGTATCTCCATCTGTACCCATATGGTTCCAAAGCAACTCTGAAAATGACTAGAAAACTTCCTAGAGTCAATAGAATTTTGTAAATGACTGCTTTCTTCTTTTTTAAAAATAAAATTAAGACCTCTACTGAGGTAAAACTGATATACAAGTAAAATACAGATATTTAATGTATACAATTTGATGAGTTTGGACTTATGCATGTCCCTGTGGAATCATCAACACAATCAAGTTAAGTATATCCATCACCTTCAAAAGTTTCCTTATGCCTCTTTAAATTTTTTAGTGTTTGTGTTTTTGTGTTAAGAAAACAACATTGGGTATACTCTATTAGCAAGTGTCTAAAGTGCTCAAACAGTATTGTTAGCATTAGGCATTATGTTGTGCATTAGGTCTCTAGAACTTATTTATTTTTCATACTAAACAATATACCTATTGAACAACTTCCCATTTTCCCCCTCACCCAGGCCCTGGCAACCACCATTCTATTTTCTGCTTCTATGAATTTGACTATTTTAGATACTTTATATAAGTGGAATCATGCAGTATTTGTCCTTTTATGACTGACTTATTTCACTTAGCATAATATCCTCCACGTTCACCAATTTCATGGCATGTGGCAGGATTCTTTTATTTTCTAATACTAAATAGTATTTTGTTGCATGTATATGTCATTTTCCTTTATGATTTATCATTTAATGGGCATTTGTGCTGTTTTCATGTCTTAGCTATTATGAATAATGCTGCAATGGACATGGGCATGCAGGTATCTCAAGATTCTAATACTTTTGGATATATACTCAGAAGTGAGACTTCTGGATAATATGGTACTTCTATTTTTAATTTTTTGAGGGACCTTCATAATGACTACACTAACTTGTATTCTCAGAAACAGTGTAAAAGCGTTCCAATTTCTTTACATCCTTGTCAATACTTGTGCTCTTTTGATAATAGCTACCTTGACAAGTGAGAAGTAATACCTCATTTTGGATTTGATTTGCATTTTCCTGATCATTAGTAATGTTGAACAACTCTTCAAATGACTGTTAGCCATCTGTATGTCTGCTTTGGGAAAAATGTCTACATAAGACCTTTGTCATTTTAAAATCTGATTATTTGGAGGATTTATTTGCTATGAAGTTGTAGAAATTCCTTATATATTTTTTATGTTAACCTCTTATTCAATATATGGTGGGTAAATATATTTTCCCCCATTTCCTGGGTTGTTTTTTTAATTATTGATTGCCTCTGTTGCAGAGACAAAGCTTTTTAGTCTGATGTAGTTCCACTTACCTATTTTTGCTTTTGTTTCTGTGCCTTTGGTGTCATACCCAAGATCAATGCTGAGACCAATATCATGAAACTTTCCCCCATGTTTTCTTATATAAGTTTTATAGTTTGAGGTCTCACATTAAAGTCTTTAATTCATTTTGAGTTAATGTTGTTTATGGTATAAGATAAGGGTCCAATATTATTATTTTACATGTGCTTTTCTTATAAGAAAAACTCTTATGAAAAATTTTAAAGAAAAACTTATAAGAAAAATTTTTAAGAAAAACTCGTAAGAAAAATTTTGGTCAATTCTTTTTTGGGCAATAAAAGATATAATTATCTTTGTATTTTATTTAATCTTGAGAAATCACTTTCACTTTTTACATGGAAAAACAATAACCTTAGTAAAGTTTTACTATTTACCTGTTAATTTATTGGGTATGTGGTCATACTCATCTAATTTGACATTAAAGATTGATTTAGTCTCTTTTGTGCTTCTCTAGCAGAATATCTGAGACTGGGTAACTGAAAAAGAAGCTTTATTTCTTACACTTCTAGAGGCTGAGAAACCCAAGGTCTTGGAACTTGCATCAGATGAGGGCATTCTTGCTGTGTCATCCCAAGGAAGAAGGAGAAGAGCCGGTAAGAGCAAGAGCAAGATAGAAAGCTTCAAACTCTTTCTTTTATCAAGAACCCGCTCAGGTGATAACTAGCCCATCTTAATGATAATGCTATTAATCTCCCTTTTAAAAGTCCCACCTATCTGCACTGTTGGATGATACTGAATTACTAACATATGAACTTTAGGGGACAGAGTGAACCCAAAGCAGGAATAAAGTACCCACATTTCTTTGGATATTTAAGTTGATTTTAAGTTAACCAACTATGTATGAAAAGATAAAAAAGTGGAGTCACTTCTCAAGTTATATAAAGCAGATAAAATCAATCCAATTCATCTTATTTTCTTTGCCCTTTGATTTTGCTACATAAATAATGCATATGAAAAGTCTCTTCAGTAATTTTGGACTTGGCTAAAACAAGAGGGAAATGATACTTTCTAATACAAGTATTCCTAGGAAAAGGGTTGACAAGCATAAACACATATTTTTTAATGCAGTGTATAGTACTGACTCCAAAGAACAATGAGTCAAATTTCCCCAAGGTTTACTCCACATTACTAATAGATATCAACTAGTTTAGTTCATAAATGAATGTATAGAAGAAACTTATAAATAACATATCTACTCCAAAACATGTTCTCTAGAGAGGACATCATACTATTTTTCCATTGACTGTGCCACCAGGCCTGGCATTCAAATTGAGAAATTTGCCAAAGTATCATATAAATTACAACTCAAGGTAAATTGAAGGTTTCTCTTTATTGATTAACATATTTAAGAAGCAAATAACAAAGAGTAAAAAAAGGAATTATGTACTTATTAATTTCCTTCGATATATTTTGAATTGCACATCAGTTAATTCCAGACAAAATGTATCTTTAGCTAGAAATTTGATTATTTAACATTATCATTAACATATTAATTGTGGAAACATACAGAGAAATATGGTAGCTTCCTTGTTCCAATATTATGTCTTGTCCTCATGATTATAGGGTTGTAAAATAAGTCATTCTTTTTACAAGTATTCTATTCAAATATCAATATTTGATACCATATTAAAAAGTTTAGAGACAACAAAGCTACTATGCTAATTTTTTGTCATGTCTCAAGAATAATGATCTCCTCATAAAGATGATTTTGAGAAATATTATCAAGCCATAAAACAAGAGAAAAGCAGAAAAGGAGATGAAGATGATGATAATAATATTATTATTGGCTGACTGCTTAAAATGAGCCAGTTATTATGCTAACTTATTTATATTCATTGTATCATAATTAATTACATGTGCACAAGTCTTTGCTTTTGATTAGGAGCTTGCATATATATTATTATACTATTTGGACTTCATCACAGTTTGCTGAAATACACACATATTATTGTTATCCCTATTTTTCAAATAAGTAAACACTCAATGATGTTTGTTCACTTTGTAAATATAGAAAAAAGTGCATCCTCTAATTTCTAAACCAAGTTTCTCTCACCATATCACATTGGTCCACATATATGGACAAGTCAATCTCCTTGTACTCAGGACATTCCTTATTTTTTTATACAATGGGGGTAGGTTCCCTGTATTCCCATAAGCTTTCATTGTTTGGCCAACTGAAGACTCTTCACTATGGGCAGTGAGATTGATAGCGGTTGAAAGTTAAGGGGTGAAACTTTTACATTTCAGATATTCTTCCCAATAGCCTATGATGTACTGCTATAATAAAGATGTAGAGGAAGCACTTAAAGCAAAGATAAAGGAGGAAGAAAGAAGAAAAAATAGAATTATGGTGAATATTAAAATAATGTATAATTAGTGACCACATAAAGTAAGAAGATGATGGTTCACTCATCTATTTGTATTGTTCATGTTTTACATCTGAACACGAATCGATAGAATTAAATTCACATTTTTGGCAGATCTTCTACATCCTCAGTTATGCTGAATGTAGTACTCTCATTTGTTTTAGTCACAACAAAAGGTTTAATTGGTTTTCATCTTTTGTTCTGGCATAAGATACTCATTTGAGGACAACCTACAGTATGTGCAACTGTTGCTTCTTTTCAAGTCAATATAAAAATGACCTCAGAGTGATGATAACAACAGTGGAATAAAAAGATGAGTAAATAAAAACTCTTCCTAGAAGCATTAAAAAAAATAGTCACCAAACAGGAAACTGTGCAATTGTTTTCAAAGAAACATTAAAGGGCAGTTACTATGCCAATTTGAAAATAAAAGGAAAAAAACTTGGTTACCAAAGCAGAAAGATTATTTCGTAAGGATATTGGAGAGTTCTGTAAATCAAAGGTAAGCTGGAGGGTTAAGCTCAGTATTCAGACAGGAGCCAGCATAGTCTAAGAAGCTATGAACATAATTATGAATAGAGTTTGTTTGTGGGAAAGATATTTCAGGTGTTGCCAACATGAGACATTATTGCCTAATGGATGCTGCTGAAGTTATAACTCCAATACCAATTTCGCCATCCCCAGTGGGCACAGGACTCCGGATATTAAGACTAAAGTATATTCTAAAGGCCCCACAAGTTGCATCCAATTGACCAGGCCTTAATTATCCACTTTCATTTGACCACGGCAATCTTAATATTGTCTCAACCTGATTAAATTTCAGACATGTTTCTTCCTGACGTGGCTTCTGAAGTTCCTTTTCTTGGAATATTTACTTTAGAAAACATATAACTGTAAATTATTTCTTTGACTCTTTGAGATATTCTCCTAGCCACCTGTCAGTTTTACAATTCAGAAATATTTTTTTCAGTGACTTGAGAACTGCTCTTTTGAAATATAATCATCAAAAAACATTGTATCAGCCTCTATGGGAAGGTAGGATTTTAACTTTGATACAGTAAGTGACAATTAGTAAACACAGATTGTGTAACTGCATTTGTTAGTTCGTTCTCCTCTTTCCAAACATTCTCTAGTTCTTTCTCACAAGTCCACCCCAGCACTTAACAATTTTTCCCATTTTTCATTTCAAGAAAGTTGAGTTAAATCTCTCTCTCCTATTGTGGTAGGCATGAATCAAGTTTTCCTTGCCTGTTTAATTTGTCAAATGGAACTTTTCTTTGACTCACTCCAATTTCTATGGATCTCAAAGTACAAATATTTGAACCTGCAATTTTCTTAAGTGGAGGCAGAATCGCCTCTCACCAAGACTCAGACTGGAAAAAAAAATCCCAAACACAAAGAGAACATTTTCAAGCTGAATGGCTAAAAGCAGACTAACATTCACTATTTACCTGCAATATAATATCTAAGAGACTATTTTCTTTCTTGCTCACACTGAAGACCAATACTCTCATAATAATTGTGTCTTCCTGTTACAGTGCATTTCCTTGAAGATCCTTAAGCTAAGTTATTGGACAGTAAGCAGCTTTATAACGATCATGACTAGCTTCATATGATCTGCATGGGTGGAAATGGTGACTCCCATCATGATGATAACTAGTATATGCTAAATAGCTGGTGAGGAACATAGAACTTTCAAAAAAATCAACTGTTTTAAAGGTTAGAAACTTTTTATTTCTTGGAGCTCAAAAAATAACCATGAGAAAAAAGATCCATCACTTACCACCACTTCACAACGTGCAAATTGACCCTAGGTCAGCACACACAGCCAGCTATCTATAGAAATCATTAAAAAATCTTAACTCAATTTAAAATATAGCTCAAAATGATGTAAACATTTTAACTTTGGTACTTCCAAAACTTTTAATAGACTCCAAAACTTTTAATCTTGCTGCAATAACAACTCTACTGAAAATATTAACACTAAAACAGTGAACTGTAATAATTACAGTGTGTTCTTTTCTTAGGAAAGGGGTCTTGTGACCATGCTTTTGTGTTCAAAAGAAAGTAGGACAAATGTACTCCTGGCTGAGCACTTTCACGAGTCTTAATACAGTTTAATATTTATATATATATAACATATAAAAAATTCTTTGAATGAAAAACATACTGAAAGCAATATTTTCTACAAAAACATGTAAGTATAGTTTTTCCTTAACCCTATAAGTAGAATCCATTTCTCTGTTGCTTCTTTATTTTATTTTATGGCTAAACTTTTTAAAACAGTTGCATATAATCCATGTATATTTCACTCTTCCAATCCACTTTTGAACTCATTCCAGCTGTTAGGATTTGTTTTCACCGTTTGAACAAAAATTATTCTTTAAACTGATTATTTTTTGTCCTCATCTATTTGATCTTCTGGCAACATTTAGTAAACCTTTATTTTATTAGTGTTTGTGACAACTTTTCTCTTGGTTCTTATTTGACATCATTGGTGTCTCCTTCTTGGGTTTCTTTGCTGGTTACTCTTCACCTTCTTGAATTATAAATTGATTTTAATGTTTCAGGGTTTAGTCCTTTGATATATTTTAACCTCTGTTTATATTAAATTGACTCCATAGGAGATCTCATCTTGCCCATGTCTTTAAATATTTTCTAAATGCTGATAATCCTTAAATGTTTATTTATAGCTCCAACTTCTCCTCTCAACTCTAAATTGTGTATCCTCTTCCTTATTCCACATGTCCACTTCAAAGTACAGTTGGATATAATTTAAAATAGACATATTCTTAAAAAGACATAAAATCATATACTATGTTGGCTTCAAAATTTATGCATGAATTATCTCTTGCCCGATCTACCAATAATCATAACTACTCACAATTAGGATTGGTCTTCAGTCTATCTGGTCTCACTGTGCTAAACAAAGTTATGTCTACTGGCTGACACGAGGTTACAAGTTAAAGCAGGATGCTTTCACAGTGATCCACTTGTTATGAGCCTCCAAGTGACTAATATATGGGTTTTTTCATTGTTTTCTAAAGGAGGATATCTGAGCACTATTTTATAGGGTCAAAATAATGACCCAGGAAAACGAGTGATATATAATTTTAGTCAATATTTTTCACTACAGAAAAATTACCAAGCTAAGGAGTTGATGCTAAAATAATTTGTGACTAGATCTAAAGTAAATTTGATTCATCTACTTCACTTATTTTTTCCTCAGATTGCACAGGCTAGGAAGCATTTTAAGAACTCCTAATACCATGGTTGTCTTCCATTTCTGGTTCCTTAGGAAATATCGATGGTCAATTCACATGTTGGTTTAACTAGAATTTTATCTTTATTGAAAATCACCTGTGAGGAGATGTGAATTAGTATCCTGTTTAACAACTTTAGTGCTACCTATTTTCACTCTCGTTATAATTTAAAAAATGTGATTAATATTTTGAACTCTAAGTCTGCTTTTGAAAGTCACAAATAAGAGGAAACGTGGATTATATGGATCACTACTAAAAGAAAGAAATGGCCGAAAATAAGTGTTTTATGTTAATTATTCAGTTTGGGCATAAGTTAGTGGAGTCTACTAGATATCAAAAGACTATGGAAAATAATTATATAACCTTTACTTTATGAGTTAAAGGATTCTTACCCAGTGGGGAATTTGACTCTCAACTCTCAAAATCTGACATGTTCATGTCCCCAGATTCCTTTTCCCAGAGCTGAGACCCGGGACTCTGAGCTTTAGACTAAGCATTTCCCTAGAATATAGAGCCCACTTGTTGTTAGACAGAAGCGTTACAAAAACTTTCAACTCAGTAAACAGTAGTTTGGGAATCAACATCTTTTTTGGTGGAGATACATATATATATGTGTGTGTGTATATACATATATATATATATATATATATATATATATATATATACACCTACAGGAAATAAGTATTGCAGACCTGAGGGCAAAAGATTTTTCTTCCATGCTTCTGTTACTAAGTATTCACATATTACTTCATTCTGATAACTAAATTTCTACTTTGTTCCCTTATGCTTGAGTTCAATCTTAATAACCTGTTAGCTAGCTTTGGTCTTCTCTTACTGGAGCTCTTTAATGTTCTTTCCAGTCTTTCTCTTCTCACCAATAAATTAAGCCCTAATCCCTTATAAAGGCAAAAATCTACTTATCTGTGATAGATTTCCCATATCCCAACTGTCTTTTTGCCTTCCCAACCTAGTCTTGATCAATTAATCTGATTAAAAATAATGGCTTTCAAGACAATCCTAAGCAAAAAGAACAAAGCTGGAGGCATCATGCTACCTGACTTCAAACTATACTACAAGGCTACAGTAATCAAAACAGCATGGTACTGGTACCAAAACAGAGACATAGAACAATGGAACACAACAGAGGCCTTGAAGGCAACACCACACATCTGCAACCATCTGATCTTTGGCAAATTACAAAAATAAGCAATGGGGAAATAATTCCCTGTTTAATAAATGGTGTTGGGAAAACTGTCTAGCCACGTGCAGAAAGCTGAAACTGGACCGCTTCCTGACATCTTACACTAAAATTAACTCCAGATGGATTAAACATAAGACCTAACATCATAAAAACCCCAGTAGAAAACCTAGGCAAAACCATTCAGGACATGGGCATAGGCAAAGACTTCATGTCTAAAACACCAAAAGCAATGTCAACAAAAGCCAAAATAGAAAAATGGGATCTAATTAAACTCCAGAGCTTCTCTACAGCTAAAGAAACAATTATTAGAGTGAACCAGCAACCAAGAGAATGGGAAAAATTTCCTGCAAGCTACCCATCTGACAAAGGGCTAATATCCAGAATCTACAAAGAACTAAAACAGATTCACAAGAAAAAAAAACAAACAAACCCATTCAAAAGTTGGTGAAGAATATGAACAGACGTTTTTCAAAAGAAGACATTTACGAGGCCAACAAACATACAAAAAAATGCTCATCATCACTGGTCATTAGAGAAATGCAAATCAAAACCACATTGAGATACCATCTCATGCCAGTTAGAATGGTGATCATTTAAAAATTGGGAGACAACAGATGCTGGAGAGGTAGGAATGCTTTTACACTGTTGGTGGGAGTGTAAATTAGTTCAGCCATTGTGGAAGACAGTGTGGCAATTCCTTAAAGATCTAGAAATAGAAGTATCATTTGACCCAGCAATCCCATTACTGGATATATACCCAAAGTATTATAAAATCATTCTATTATAAAGACACATGCACACATATGTTCACTGTGACACTGTTTATAATAGCAAAGACCTGGAACCAACCCAAATACCCATCCATGATAGACTGGACAAGGGAAGAAGCATGGCACATACACACAATAGAATACTACACAGCCACAAAAAATGATGAGTTCATGTGCTTTGTAGGGACATGGATGATTCTGGAAACCATCATTCTCAGTAAACTAACATAAGAACAGAAAATCAAACACCACATGTTCTCACTCATAGGCAGGTGTTGAACAACAGGAAAAAATGGACACAGGGAGGGGAGCATCAAACACTAGAGTCTGTTGAGGGGAGCTAAGGGAGGGACAGCAGAAGGTGGGGAGTTTGGGGAGAGTTAATATTGGGAGAAATGCCAGATATAGGTGATGGGGGGATTGAGGCAGCAAACCTCCTTGCCATGTATGTACCTATGCAACAATCCTGCATGATCTGCACATGTACCCCAGAATGTAAGGTACAATTTAAAAAAAAGTTGCTTTATTTTTACAATGACTGTGTCAGGGATTTTTGTGACTTAACTGGCCTGATCCTGTGCTTCAAGAATCTTTATGAAAGTGATTCAATATTGGATCAGAATTCTTTAAAAAGGTTAAGTGTATTCACCTTGTACAACAATAAGTGATTATCACAGAATAATGAATAGATCAGGAATATAGCACAGAAATTCAAACCTAGCTGTAATACTAGAATTTGTCTTGGTATTTCACTGCCCTTGTGAGAGATGCTTTTAACAAAGATTTTTTTTAAAATTTAAAATTAGAATTTGACATGCTTCCTTATCAAAGAGTGTTAAGCCACAACATAGCTGAATTTTTTTTGAGACAGAGTTTTGCTCTATCACCAGGCACCAGGCTGGAGTGTAGTGGCCCGATCTTGGCTTACTGCAACCTCCGCCTCCCGGGTTCAAGCAATTCTCCTGCCTCAGCCTCTCAAGTAGCTGGGACTACAGGCAAGCGCCACCAAACCCAGCTAATTTTTGTATTTTTAGTAGAGACGGGGTTTCACCAAGTTGGCCAGGATGGTCTTGATCTCTTGACCTTGTGATCTGCCCGCCTTGGCCTCCCAAAGTCCTGGGATTACAGGCATGAGCCACCGTGCCTGGCCCTAAATACTTTCACAGGGATTCCCAAATAAACATTTTAGACAACCATCCTAGATCCATAACATTTTTACACATACACAACACATGCACACAAAATCATTTTAAAACATTTATGTTAGGTCCACAGCAGAAAGGGTTAACTGAATTTCAGTAGAAGCCATATATCTTAATAATGTATCTAAAAAATTCATGGTAAAAAGTCACCATTAAAACCCAACTTTGGAGAAGTGTGTGGCAATAAAGGTTACATTCTCGAAAATTAACAGAAGTATTTCCTCTTTTAAACATTTTTCTCATGGTAACATTTACCTACAAATGAAAAAGATAGGAACTTTTTTATGAGAGGCTCCTTGTCACCAAGGCTGCCTTCCTTGCATGGTTATATTACCTAAGAGATTTCAACTAGCTATAATTGATACTCACCAACCAAAAAATTTTTAAATAATCGTGTGTGTGTGTGTGTGTGTGTATTCCCAATTTCTTGCCCACAAAATCTCTCTCCTTCAGTCTTTCCTCATTTCCAAATCTTGCCATAATTTACCAAGTTATTCTTTCCGCTGTCATCTTTCATTCCTCCCTTTCTCTCATTGCCACACCTTTAATCAGTTTTTGTTCCCATTGTGTTATTAAATGGATTGCATAGAGAATTTAACTCTGAAGAAATAGTAACATCCTTTCCAAATAGTTCCAGAAATTCATCAACATCTAACTTTCCAAGGTGCCAAGGAGTTTCCAGAGATACTTAAACATACCAACGGATATCATTCATGAGAAACAATCTAAAGGTCAAATAAGAAAATTTGAATAAACGGGTTGTTACAGGGTTGAACATATGGAAGAGTGAGTAACTTTCTGGAAATGAAATGAATTACAGAATCTGGAGAAACAGATAATGAAGGCAACCTTGGAGAGCGAGTATATGATAAGCCAGCTACTGGGGTTGCAATCAAACACAGAGAAGAGATGGAAGCAGTCAGAGGCACAAAGCTGTCTTGATCATCTCTCCTCTTTAACTGCCATCTTGTCTGTTTCTGTTGTACCTGGAGTAAAGTCATGAGTAAAAACTCAAAGCTTAGAATCTGCTAAAATCAAAAGCCATAACCTGTGATTAAGTAACTTACTTGCTAATCCAAATCAATAACAGTATTTCTTATCCATTATTTTGCCTACCATTCTGTATCTTCTACCTTATACTCCTTTAAATATTCCTAGTTCTATTTCAAGTAGTTAAAATACTACGAAGAAGTAAAACTATGTATTAGCTGTGCCTGTGTTAGGCAAGAGTGGAAGGAAATAAACGGCTATTAAACCGTCACAGAAATTCTTCTCTAAGGTAATGACTATGTATTAGTGAATTTGACCTCAGCATATCTTTATCCGATCATACTGTTGTTGATCACCATATGTTAACATGAGATTTTTCTCTTACCTGACCCAAACTAAGAGGTTTTGGTTTTCTTGATCTCCCCCTTTCAAGCCTGATATTAGTCTAGTAACTGAATTCAGAATTCTTTTATTTTGTATATTAGTCCTGATTTTTTTCTCAAACTATAATTAATCCTATGATAGTTTTTCATTATCGAATTATATAGATGCCTAGTGAGAACACTGAGCAGAATGTTTGTAGTGACCTAAGGCCAAGGGAATAGTTGTACATATCTTCACAGAATAAACGGTTTTACTTCTGACCAATGTGCCAGAGCCAATACAGAAAGTCTAGGACATGTGTATTACTTTAACAGAAATTGATATAGATTATATAAAATGACAAACATTTTCTATAGTTTAATTTCCTAATATGTATAGCCAATTACTTTATCATCCAAGTGAAGTTAAACAGAGAATGTTACAACTCAAATTTTATTTTTCAATAGTGAGATTTCTGTTGAGAAAATATTAGAAGAGACAGTTTATGATGTAAGAAAAAAAGTAATATTTTTCTTAAAAGTTTCATTATCTCATTAAACAAAATTTTCATGGAAAGAGAGCTATGATATTGAGAACTGGCCAGTTAATTTACATTCAGAATGTTATGGTTTGAATCTCTGCTATGTCCCTTAATCTCCTGAATTTACCTTTAAAAAAAAAAAAAAAAAAGCTACATCAAAGAGTTCATGTCAGGTAAAATGAGGTAATGCTTCTAAAATATGAGCAAATATTAGGTTCATATAAATATTTTGACTGTAGACAGAATGGTTTAGGTAGTGATGCTAATATTCCATGTCCTTTAAAATTATTTTATTCCATTTATTTATTTCCACACAGGTATTTTATAATCCAAGTAGGTACAGGCTTTACGTATATCGTGAGTTACACATCCTACACTATCATTTTTTTTTTCAAAGTTAAAAATATAATTACATCTTAGTCTTTATCAAAATGTAGTTTTTTTTTATTAGAAAGTGGCATTTACTGACATAAACATATTTCATTTTCCCACATTATATGCACTTCTAGAAGTATGAGGATCACTGTTAAACTGTATCAACTTATGTGGGATATTTTGAAACTGAAGTTAAAGACGTGTTGTTTCAGTGTCACTGCCTGGATAAAATTTATTGCTAAATATTTCTGTACTGCTTCTTTATTTGATCAAATCGCTGGGACTTTTCCTTTTAGCCACCTGGAAGAATTTCCCATTGTAGGGTTTTTCAATCAATATCCATTGAAAGCGCCACATCTGTCTGGCTTTATATTTGCTATTCCACAGAGGTGTCAAAAGCAATCTGAGGGCCAGCTAGCAATGAAGTCCACTGTGCGTAGTTATGAGTTCTTCATTTTCCATCCTGCCAAGTCTCTGTTTCGTTGCTTTTGCATTGTCTTATTTCTCTCCTGATATTTCCAGCTTTGTTTCAGTTTAACCCTCCGTGAATGGTTTTAAAAGAGCCATAAAATTAAATGTTTTATATTATGTCTCATATAGATTTTATCTAATTCTTTTAGCTATCTTTACATATTTTAATTTTTATTATATATATTTTATATATATTTTATGTATAATATATATTTTTATATATATTTTATGTATAATATATATTTTATATGTTTATGTATAATATATATATTTTATATATATTTTATGTATAATATATATAATATATATTTTATGCATAATATATATATTTATATATATTTTATGTATAATATATATTTATATATATTTTATGTATAATATATATATTTATATATATTTTATGTATAATATATATATTTTATGTATAATATATATATTTATATATATTTTATGTATAATATATATATTTATATATATTTTATGTATAATATATATATTTATATATATTTTATGTATAATATATATATTTTATGTATTATATATATTTATATATATTTTATGTATAATATATATATTTTATATATATTTTATGTATAATATATATATTTTATATACATTTTCCCAGAACTAGTTTAGCAATTTAAAACATTGTTTTTAGTATATTTTTAAAAATTTTATTACCGTTTATATTGTTTCTAAGAAAAAAACTTGTTTCAAACACTCTTTTTAGAGCATATAAATAGTGAGTTGTAATGTGTGTTTCTTTTGTGTTACATAACCTGTATTTTCCATACTTCACCACTATGGAGACAAAATTAAATTTACATTAACACTAGCAAAAATTTCTGTTCAGTTAATTCTCATTCCTACTTACTCTTTAAAAACATCCTCTCTTCAAATAAATCTTCCAAAATGTTTCAGTCTTCTTGGGTTGATTTGAGAACAGGTCCTTTGCCTATCACCTGCCATTGGCTATCACCTGCCAGCCAACATTTTTCTCTCCTACTTCTCATTCCACATTCTTCCTGGGGTGATTACAAATGCTCACCTGGTCCAAGATAAAGAAGTCCCATACTGTTTCTTACCTTTTTTATTCCATGAGTAGTAAAGAATACTACTAGACCACAGTGGTATTTCAGAAATAATATGATACCAGCTGAAGACTCTGCTAAAGTTTTTAACTTGAGGCCACTTGAGAATAATAAAGAAATGAAACAATCAGTGTACTTTTCCAAAGAGAGTAGGGTAATTTTAGACCCATTTCCAGCATTATGTTTAACACTGCCTCCATTAGACTGGTGGAAAAATATCTTTCCAAAGAAGCAATACACTTATGAACCTGTCTCCAAAAGATAAATATTTTATAAAATAACTTCTACTAATTTAACTGGGAATATTCTATGAGTGCAAACATCAAGCAAGGTTGCAAATGATAGTTTGCATCTTCACTAAAGGAAGTTAAATATATATTATATCTCCACTCACCACTGAGCCAAAGTGCAGGCTACTCAACTCAGTCAGCCCTTCAAAATAAGATCATACAAGCAGATTGATCCTTAACTGTGCATTAAATTATTAAATATTAGGAATTTTAGATACTACTAAAGTCTCCTTTGGGAATAAAAGTAGGCACCAAGAACCAAAACACGTAAATTGGTGGTTATTTTATTTTTAGAATCCTGATGTTCAGCTCAATTTATTTCCTCACATTATATAAGACCGGATTTCCTGAGGGAACCAATAGTCACTGGCATGCCAAATCGTAATACTCTATAATTATAAAGTACTTGGTATTGTGTTTCAAAATATTATATATATAATATATATATATAAATTCTAAATATTATATATATTTTAATATTCTAATTATATATATTCTAAATATTTTATGTATAATAGTCTAAATATTTTATATATATAATATTTAGAAACACAATACCAAGTACTTATTATAGATATATCTATGTATATACATCTAAATCCATATCTAAATATTATATCTATATGTAATTATATATTCTAAATATTATATATATATTCTAGTTATATATAATATTCTGAAATTATATATACAATATTCTATGTATATATATTTAAAAACACAATACCAAATACTTATTATAGATATATATCTATACATATCTATCTATATCTATATCCATATATATCTATGTATCTATATATAGATGTCTATATCTATATGTATGCATAGATATGTATATATACATATCTATATACACACACACACAAATGTTCAGCCTTTCAAGGAAAACCTGTAATTTGTGTAAAGTTCAGACTCTCATTTTTAAATGTAGAACATTCTTTGTTTCCTATGTACAATAAAAGTAGGTCCTTATCCTAATTGTACGGTTGACTTCACGTCCTAAAAATAATCTGATATTGTACAGAAAATACAGAAATATTAGCAGCCTCTCTTCAAATCTCCCTAATAAACATGATCTCAAATTTTTCTTCTCTACTGGGGCTATTGTTGAAGCTAAATGGCCTATACGTAATGTTGTCCTATTTCTATGGAAGTTTAGGCTGTACAGAAACAATGAGAAAATTATAGATTCTTAAATTGGAAAGGATAAAGTTCCTCTGACAGATGAAGAACCTGAGATCCCAAACTTCCAACGTATTTCTGCTGGAACCTTGGCAGGGCAACTTAGAGAAGTGAATTTAAGTCTTGTCTTCAATTAAATTTTATTAGATTTTGGCAGACTACATATAAATAATATTTCCTAGCCTCAGGTTTTATTCACTTATGAAATTATGATGATCATGAGAATTGCTTCCCAAATATTTCTGGTCCACCTCTTTCTAGTCACAGGGTAGGACTATCCTCCTCAGCCCACTTTGAAGTTATCTGAGGCCACATGACTTCCTTTAGTCAATACAGTGGGAGCTTAAGTGATAAATGCTACTTCCAAGAACGAAGTTTGAAATCTAGTGAGTGCCTTTTCAGAGCGTTCTTTTTCCCTTACTCAACAACTGTCAACATTTAGATGATGGCTATTCCACAGGCCTACCATGACTAGAAGTTCGAGAGTGAAACATTTATTGTTCTAAGATATGGAGACTTGAAGATTGTTTCTGCAATATAAACTAGCTAATACTGAGCAATTCACTGCCTAACAGGATTAACATAAAGAAAAAATATAATACATCTGGTAAATTCTAGAACATCTTCTGTGCTGAAGAAATGTTAAATATTATTACCAAAAATTAATTTTGTCAGCTGAATGTGGTGGCTCATGCCTGTAACTCCAGCACTTTGGAAGACTGAGGCAGGTGGATCACTTGAAGTCAGGAATTCAAGACCAGCCTGGCCAACATGGTGAAACCCTATTTCTACAAAAATACAAAATTAGCTTGGAATGGTGATAAGCACCTATAATCCTAGGTACTCCCAGAGGCAGAAGCATGAGAATCTCTTGAACCTTGGAGGCAGAGGTGGCAGTGAGCTGAGATCGCACCACTGTACTTCAGTCTGGGTGACAAGAGCAAAACTTGATCTCAAAAAGAAAAAAAGAGAAAGCAATTTGAAATTTGCATTTCCAGGTGGCCAACACGGCTATATAGCAATATTGGCCAATATTCCTGGTATAAATATATTGCCTCTTCCTTAGGGACATTTTGACGTAATTTAAGTTAGGGCTTAAATCAGCAATTCACTATGTAATAAATTTTAAAACATTATTGTTGGTTTCTGTGTTACAAGCAAAGGCATTATGATAATTGAGTGACAAAAATATTTTCTCTCTAGATTTTCAGATCTAAATATCCAACTACACACTCAGCATCTCCATACAGATGCCCTGTAAGAACTTCAACCACAATGTGAAGACAAAAAGAAAACATAGATTTTCCTTTAGCAAAACAACATAGCTCCCACTCATGTAACACAAATTTTAATAAAAAAAACAAACTCTCCGTTTCTTCAGGTAGAAACCATAGCAAAGTGATGTTGGGTTGACCTCCCTAATATATCCAAAATTGATAGAATTTTTCTCTCTTCACAACCATTATCTTAGTCTACATCCTCCACATTTCTCAATTTCATTATTATCTCAAAATTAAAAGGTCTTTCTTTCTTTAATCATGCCCATTATTAACCTTATCTATAAAATATAACCTGTGTAAGGTTTTAAAAATGCAAATATAATTATCTCATTGTATTTTCCTCAGGTAGCATCTGAATTCCCTTATAGAATGTACATACTGTTATAAACGGAATGTTTGTGTCTACCCTCCAATTCCTATGTTAAATCCAGAGTCCCCATTGTTATGGTATTAGGAGGCAGACCTTTTAGGAGGCAACTAGATTTAGATAAGGTGGTAAGATTGGAGTCCTCATTAAGTTAGAGAAAAGTAGAGCAGAGCTATGTCTCTCTGTTATATGAGGACACAGCAAGAAGTTAGCTATCTGAAAGCCAAGAAGAGTACCCTTACCAGGAATCAAATCGCTCAAAACCTTCACTTTGACTTCCCAGCCTCCAAAACTTTGAGAAATAAATGTCTTTTGCTTAAGTGGCACAGACTAGGGCATGATGTTATAGCACCATGAGCTAAGACATGTATTTTATGATGTATGATCTGACTCCAAGTTATCTTTCCAGTCTACTATCTTACCACTATCCACTGTACTACATCAACTTGGCTGAGATGGAACTACATTCCCAGTATTCATTTCCCACCCCAACACAGATCAACAGCCTTCATAGACTTCTCCACTAGCTCTACTTTGTGGA
This sequence comes from Saimiri boliviensis, assembly GCF_048565385.1. Lineage (NCBI taxonomy): Eukaryota > Metazoa > Chordata > Mammalia > Primates > Cebidae > Saimiri > Saimiri boliviensis. The sequence goes on along the minus strand of NC_133450.1, from coordinate 177,643,581 downwards.
AACACTGGCAGTTTGATAAGCCTTTCCCAGATCCCATGACATGCTCTGATTATTTTTCCAGCTGTACCTTACTTCACAAAGGTAATTTTTTTCTGATTTTCCAACTCATCTTTTTGTACTTCAATGTTTTTCACAATTGCATATCTTCTTTGTTTAACAAATACCTCATTCCATTATATTCATAATGATTATTTCCCTAATTGCACGGGGTCTTATCTGGTCATTGGAAGTCACTCCAGATGAATAAAACTCCGGGTATGAAAATATGAAATTTATTCTTTGTTCTGATTAGATTTAAAGACATTAATGACTCCATTGCGTGTAGAAAAAGGAACATTGGTAACCCATGGCATAAGATGGCAAAACAATTACTTAAGTGTTCCTTGTAGATGATATCAATCAAATATCCATCAAGGACAACATTGTTTTGACCATGTAGTTGCCACTATCAAACTTTTTATTGGAAACAGTGAGAATAAATGAGTCGGTTGTTTTTAACGGCACTGAAGGACTTGGAGAAAGAAAATGATGACTTCAGCAATTTGAATTCTGGGCTCAAGATTTTAGTAGAAAAACAATTAGCTTAAGACTCATCTAAAAGAATATCTATTTTCTGTATTCTCAGGGAAGAGATATCTAGAAACCAAACAACCCCTCAGTGTTTATTAAAATACTGATTGAAAACCAATGGGAATCTGAAATTCAGGAAGGTATATATGGGCAGATTTCAAGTAAACAACTTATTAAACCCCTGAATTTGGTCAAATTTCTTTGCCAGTAGAAACAGTCCCTTCTCCTTTCATGGAATCAGAGCTCCTTATGACTAAGGAAATTGTAATGGCCTCCACAAGGTAATGCTTTTCTGGGAAATGATGATACATATTAGGACCTAACTCCAACACTGCTCATGACTTTATCAACTATACACAGACTCAAGTCCTGGCACATTACAAAGGTTGAGTTGCAAAGAGGAAGTAACCTAGGAGGAAGTATCAAGTACATGAAAAGTCTAATAAAAATTTTCCAATTTGTATGAGAAACCTGGCTCCTAACAATATTGGATAAAGGTGAAAGAAACAGTTTTTGGATCATACTGAATTTACTTAATTCAGTGATGTAAACAAGGTTTTCTAAATTCAGTATTCTAACAAATTTAAGTAATTTGTGTGTCTTGGAATGGTTCTGATCATTTTATCAGTTGCTGACAGAATGTTGGGCCCAAAGGTGACCTACACTAAATAAGATTGGGGTATCTGACCTTTGGGATATGGTTGTTTAAAGAGATAGTGAGGTCTGAATGCTAGATTTGGTGTGTAAGACTTGCTCACTTAATTTCTACCTTATTTCACTAAAGGCTTGAGCAATGTATTGACGAGAGGAGTTAGGCATCTTTGCCAAGGTCTGCAGTGGCTTTTCTGCAGGAAGGAAGAACAGTGTGAGTGCTATTCTCAGAATGGACTCCCTGAGTTTAGTGGGGATGATGGGATTCCAGAGTGGCTGAATAGTGGCATTTACCTGATAGAGAAATACCTATGGATAAAGTGGTTGGGTATGTTGAAATATTCTTTCCAACACAAAGGGCAAGTTGATGCATTTGTACCTTACTACTATTTGAAAAATGCAGAATATGCATTGGCTTCATAAGATCATGTAAACAAGTAGTATCTCATTTGGTTATGCTCTTTTGACCCACCTTATCAGGTAACTTGAAAGGCTTCCAGCTTTGAATGGAGCTCAAAACAAGAGATACCTCTGAAGCAAGTCCATGCTGCCATAAAACTTGTTCTACCACAAGGCCAGAAGATTTGATGGTTTTTCAAATGTTTGTGGTAGGTTGAAATACTATGTGGAACCTTTTGCAATACTCTATAGGTAAGCCACAGAAATTTAGGAATTGAAGAAAAACTGCGCCATTCTCTGTAGAAAATCTGTTCTTCTGAGAAACTGTTTCTGGCTTACTACAGCACACTAACAGAACTGGAATGTTTGACTGCATGCCACAAACTATAACTGACCTGAGCTGTTCATTAAGGCCTGGGTTTTATCTGAACATCCCCTCAACTCTAACTCCAGTCCAAAAACAAGGCATAATTTTGGGCATGCAAATGAGTATTCTACTATGATAGAATGTTAGACATCAGGCTCAAGCTAGCCTTGAAGGCACAAATGATTTACGGGAATCAATGAATAAGATTTCCATGGCACCTACCGCTTCTAATATGGTCTCTTCTCTCTCAACTTCTACCTATGGCCTGAGGGAGAGTTTCTTATATCAAGTTGACTAAAAAGGATGTATTTTTGGTTCCGTTTTATAGATGAAACTGTTTAATATGCTGGAACCCTGGACAGGTGCAGCACAACCATCTCAGTCTGGGTTAGCCAGGAGCATAACAGAGAAAGAAAATGCTCAAAAGAAAGAACTTTGAACAGAGTACCTACCTGTTCGTTTTTATCTGAAAAGAGAAATAACCAAAGGCACAGATCTACAATGATTTATGGCTGGTGGTTAAGGTTAGGCTGGATGTTCAGGGATTTGGAATGAACATGATTGGAAAATTGGTGACAAAGAGGTCGTGCATTGTCCACACAGATTACTAACACAATCTTCTAAGTGGTCTTCCTATTTCTAGTTTTGCCCTTTTCTAATCCATTCCCTAAAATGTAGCCTGAGGGAACTTTTTAAATGTCTATCTGATTATTTCACTGCCTTGCTTGAAATCCTAAAAAGGCTTTCCATTTCTCTTAGATAAATTGCAAACTCTTAACACAGCTAACATATTGTAGACATTTATTACCTGACTCTGGTTTCTCTTTCTAGTCTATGTCTCATTCTCAAAGGAGAAAACTACATTTTAATCTTCATGTATTCATGTTATCCTTCTTCCATGAATTCCCTCCACATACACCATTTTTAAATCATTTAAACAAAAGTTTAGACATGATTGTCTCTCGAAAAATTTTTTGACCCACCTTCTTCCCATCTTCAGATAGAAGATCCTATTACATATAGTTATCATTGGCCATGGTTCTAGGTAAAACTTTCAGGAATGGCTCATTCCTAAATCCAAAACCATTTAAAGTTTATTCATATTACCAATTCCAGGCTTAATTCTTCAGGCAATAGAGAAGAAGGAAAATGTGTGTTTCTACAGTTACTTCTTTCTGTTTTTTCCTTCCTGGGATTAACTTCTTCCAAGGATAATTCAGAATAGTATTGATAATTTCTTTCAGCAGAAATTTCATTTCAAAGTATGATTCATCATTTATTTCTAACAAGGTAATAATTAAGTAGGGTTCATCACTGAACATGTCACAAAATTAGATAAATCTTAGTTATCCATAGACACCTCATTATACAGGTAAACTACCTTTATAAGTACATTGTGCATATAGTTTTATATTATAAATGTCATAAAATTTCAAAGCTGAAAGGAATATCCAAAGGCACCCAGATCTACTCTAATCTCATTGAAATACTTTCCAAGTGGTTATGCATTTATTCTTTGACATCTGCACTCACTTAAAATGCAAAATCTCACTAAGAGAATTTAATCCAACATAAGATATTTCTAACATACAGGTATCAGCAATATGTCAATTCAGAATTTTTCTCCTTGTAGTTTTAACCTAGTTCTATTCATTAAAGGCCATATGACAAAGTGTAACTCCTCTTAAAATTACTAGTCCTTTCAATACTTAAAGTCTTTGATATAATTTGGATGTTCATTCTCTCCAAATCACATGTTGAAATTTAATCCCCAGTGTTGGAGGGGGGCACAGTGAAGGGGTATTTGGGTCCTAAGCGTGGATCCTTCCTGAGTGGTTTGGTCCTGTGCTGGCAGTAATGAGTGAGTTATCATTCTAATAGTTCCCAGAAGACCTGATTGTTAAAAAGAGTCTAGCACCTTTGTCCTTTCTCTTGCTTCTTTCACCATGTAATCTGTACATGCTAGCTCCATTCTCCTTCTGTCATGAGCAGAAGCTTCCTGAGGCCCCTCACCAGAAGTAGATCTTATCTTTACGCTTTTTATATAGCCTACAAGACTGTGAGCCAAATAAATTACCTAGCTGAAGGTATTCTTCCATAGCAATGCAGATTAAGGCAATCATCACTTTAATTCTATGTGTCTTTATATTATATACAAAAAAAAAATTCTAGGTGTGTGTGAGAGATAGAGAGAATACAAGAGATTTGGGATATTTATTTGAAAGAGAAGATTAAAATGTGTATATCTGAAAGGAACAGTTTGAGGATTATTCGTTTTAATCATCACAAAGACACTATGGTGTATATAATTAAAGATGCAAAAAAATCCTTAAGAAGTTAGATAAACAGCTACATATAAACTTAGTATAAGAAATAATTGCCTATGTAGAAATAGGAAAAACATGACTATTAACTGAACAAATTTATTTACATACTTAATTTTTTGTCACTATTTTTGGTTTTTGTTTATAATTTCCCTCATAAGCAATTACTATTAAACATCCTTAACATGCAACATTAGTAAATTTTAGAAAAGCAAAATCCAATAGCTTTTGGATTATTTCACCTATTGTTTTTGGATTTCGTTTGGGTGACTAAGGCAAACAGATGCTTCTTTGCATCATGTAAAGACTCAAGCAGATTCAAAGCTCAGTGCAAATGGACCTGCATATTCATCATACTCTCCAGTTATAAATGGCAAAAGCAACAGTGGCCATGTTGATCAGCACTAAGCATCTGGTACTCAGGATTATTGTGAGGCTCTGAGAATGTTCTGGCTGTCCTTGAGTCTAGAAAAACAAAAGATGGTGAAAACAGACACAAAGAGCCTCAAACAAAAAAAAAATAGCAAACTTTAATACCAGCATCCATATTTATCGTAATCTTCTTTCACATGTATCCATCAGAGGTGACATAAAGTAATAAATTTACTCTAAGGTAATGTATAATTGTTAACATATTTTGGCACTATTTTCATAAAACAATGTTCTTCTGTTACAGGATCAACCTACAGAGCCTTGACATGATTTATAAGAATTGTTGTGCTATTGAATGCAATGTCAAATGGTGGTATCTAAAGAGCAATCAGTGAAGTTAACCATTACCGAAACATACTTTTGTCATCTGAATCAGACAATGGGACTGTAAAGATTGTACAACTATTGCATATTATAACTTGGCAAGAAAAAAATAATTGATACCATTGTTGTTTTTTGTAGGAGAACTGTACGTCATCAAGAAGCATGTTTTTCCACTGATTGGTGAATATGGCAAACATAATCTGATTGATTATGTATCCACACAAGAAACTGAATATTCCTCATACCCCCACTATTCTCAACACTGAAATGACAATAAGCATTTATAATTCAATCTTTCAAAGGTAAGAAAATATAAGCCCTCACTGTATTAGAAGATTATACATTATCACTTCATCTGCCTTTGACAGTGAAATAGAGATAAGATCCTTCCTTTCTGTTTAATTCAACTAAAGATAGTGTAGAAACATAGAATGGGTGAGCAGCCCTCTAAGCCAAGGTCAGCCCTTCACAGACACTCTAAGGCTTCTTCATGATGTCAATAGGCCAGCAGCTCTGTTTTGTCAACATCTATACTCAATTTTGGTGACCAACTTAACCACCTATTTCTTACCTCATTCCCAAGCTCTATTCATTCTCATGTTCTCAGTATCCCAAAGATATTCACTGTCATTAAATTGCATAATAATGTGGAAGCCTATAAATTATTGCGTAAGTTAAACACTGTGCTTACATGATTTATATAATCCTCACATCATCTTTGTGACATAAGTTTCATTAGCTCATTTTCCACAGGAGAAAACAGAAGCTCATAGATGTCAAAGAACTTAATAAAGATCTCACAAATTGTAAACAGAAGGTCCTGGATTTAAATATGGAACTATATGACTCCCAGTCTCCATGATTTATCCACTAGAGATCAAAGCCAGCAATGCAACTTACAAGTTTTAGTGGGCCCAAGATATGTGTTTTTTTCATGAGTTAGCAAGATTTTCTATGAAAAGGAAAGACAGTAAATATATTTAGTTTTGGGGGCCAGATGGTCTTTGTTACAACTACTAAAACTTCTGTTATAGAATGAAAGCAGCCATAATAAAATGAGCATAGACATGTTCCAATAAAACATTATTTTCAAAAAAGTAATAGGCTAGATTTCACCCTTGGGCTGTAGTTTGCTGCATCTCATCTCACACTATTTCGTGTAATGGTCAGCTTAATAAACAACCAGCTGACTAAAAATTATTTCATACCTTAGGATATTAATTCAGAATATTATATAAGTGACATGGTTCAGCATTATGGTCCAGCATGAAGGTCTCAGTGACCTCAATGCAATCTGGGAAGCCAGTTCTAAAACTGAGTCAGGAACCTACACTGCCAGCATGGATAAGAGCACAGGGCAGAGGCCATCCTCAGTATATCTGAGGATGGTCTGGGAATCACAATCAGGCTATTAGTATAGTCATGCTTTCTTATACATTTTTTATGTTATATTGAAATTAAACTACGTTTTCAAGTTTCACTATTTTAGTAACATGCTAGTATTGAATTTGTCCTAAGAAAAAAATAGATACATATGTAATGCATATATGGACTGATACTTAGCAGATACATAACATGTGACTACTGAATTATTAACTAGACAAAAAATTGATTAAAAAATTTTTAGCAATGGTTATTTTTGTCAAATGAAAGACAATTCAATTTGATAACATTGTTCAGAAGCTTTCCCTTCAGAGCTGAAGCATTTTGTGGAATAAATGAGTTAACAGGCAAAGCAAGTGTTCAGTTGAAAGGGAACTGACCACAAGAAGGTCAGAAGACTCTTGATTCTAACGGCCTAACTTTATTTTCATCTTCGCCCATACATCACCTGAGATTCAGATATAAATAGTTGATCCAAAAGTAACTGTGTTTTTTGCCATTAAAACTAATGGCAAAAAGTAATGACAAAAAATGTAATTAATTTTGCACCAACTATATATATGTATATACATGAGATATATATAAGCAATATATATATGAAAAACATATATTCAGATGCCCCTCAACTTCCCATGGAGTTACATGTAATAAACTGATCTAAATTAAAAATATTGTAAGGCAAACATGCATTTTTGACTAGTTTATTGGTGTTTAACCCCATGGGAAGCTGAGAAGCCCACTGAGTGCGTTTTGTGTTCCCACCAATGTTAAGTTAAAAATCTGTATGCGGAACCATCAGTGTAAGTTAGTGACCAGCCCCACTGCAAGTTGCAAACCATCTATGTATTCGTTCCTCATCATGTCTTCAGATGTGAAGATTCCACTAAGTCCTGGTTAATATTAACAAGTAAAGATATACAGAACATAGAAATTTTTTTATTTTAATAGTTTTTTTGAATATATATATTATTGTTTTTATAAAATCATTAAGCTTCTAAATTGGTAAAAGTTTTCACCCATATTTTTCTAAATTTTGGGGTAAAATTACATATATTAAAGTTGATTTCATTGATTTATACACGGTAATTTTTAGGCCATATTGCTAATGATTGTGAAAAGTCATGTGCTTGTAGATGCACTGCTTATAAAAGTTTCTATTGTGCTTCTATTTCCCCTGCCTCTTTACATCATGTTTTTCTGATTTGTGACGTACTCAGTTACCTAATTAAACATGATGTGTTTAATTAACTGTTTAAATTTTTTAGTGATAGGTCAGAAAATTCACGAAGGTAAGAACCATATTTCTTGTTCCTTGGTGCATTCCCAGACACTAGTACAATGTGTGTGATACAGGAACAACTAAGATTAGATAGATAGATAAGTAATTGTTAACTTAATAAACAATTTTTTTTTCTTTTTGGTACAACATAAAGAAAAAAAATGCCCCTAGTAGTACTTACACAAATAATCATCAATTAGTAAGGTATGTGAAGAGTTAATACCTCATATCATTTTTAGACTGATTTTACACTTATTTCTGAAAAATGCTGATAACCCATCTTCATGGGTATGCAAGAGAGAACACAGAAGATATTCATCTAGATTCTGCATTTTGTCAAAGAGGAGAATCAGGCTTCAGCTGTTGTCAGCCTAGATGCTTGCACTGCAACTGCTCAATTAAGCTTCTGATACAGTATCAAGTAGATTGTCACACTAGGCTACAAGATTGATAATAATAATTTCTCGTATTTGTATAGCAAGCACTTGCACTTTCAAATAATATTTTCCCATTTATCCCTACAAAAACAGGGTCAGACAGAAGGTTCAGACTACGTTTTTTGCTTCACAAGTGAGGACAGTTCAGGACCAGAGAAGCTAACTGGTGGAGACGGAAAAAGTTTAAGACCTTAAGTTTCCTACGTTTGAGTTTATTGCTCTAGGCACTGGGTAACCCTGTCCCATGAAATAATCACCTTTGAAGGTTACACAAAGCTATATTTAACTTCAGCAGCAGAACCACAGGGAACCATTTATCTACCGCTTCTAAGAAGATATAAATGATGAGGATTAATTGCAGTCATTAAATGATCTACTATCAGATCCAAGACAGCATTACAAGGAAGACAATGTGGAGCAGTGGAAAGGCCATAGGCCCTGGAGCCAGACAAATATTTACTTTACTTTCACTGTTGGGAATGTTCAAAATATTATGACCACATCTGAAAATAGTCTTATAATTTATGACTTCCGGAGGTTTGTTTTGAGGATCAAACATGATAATTTGTGTGGAGTGGGCAGTTTAGCACCAAATTCATTCCCTCTACTTTGTCTGAGAATACTAAATATCTGTATTAGTCCATTCTCACACTGCTGATAAAAACATACCCAAGACTAGGTAATTTACAAAGGAAGGTCTTTTAATTGACTCACAGTTCAGCGTGGCTGGGGAGGTCTCAGGAAACATACAATCATGGTGGAAGGGAAACAAACAAGTCCTTCACTTGGTGGCAGCAAGGAGAAATGCAGATCAAAGGGGGATGAAATCTCCTTGTAAAAGCATCAGGTCTGGTAAGAACTCACTATCATGAGAGCAGCATGGAGGTAACCACTTCCATGATTCAATTACCTTGCAGAAGGCCCCTCTCATGACTTATGGAGATTATGACAACTACAGTTCAAGATGAGATTCGGAAAGGAACACAGCCAAACCATATCATTCTGCCCCTGGACCTACCCAAATCTCATGGCCTCACAATTCAAAATACAATCACGCCCTTCCAACAGTCCCCCAAAGTCTTAATTCATTCAGTATGAACTCAGAAGTCTAAGTCCAAAGTCTTATTTGGGACAAGGTGAGTCCCTTGCACCTATGAACCTGTAAAATCAAAAGCAAGTCAGTTACTTCCTAGTTACAATGAAGGCACAAGCATTGTGCAAACACACCCATTAAAAATGGGAGAAATTGGCCAAAACAAAGGGGCTGCAGATGCCATACAAGTCCAACATCCAATAGGGAAGTCATTAAACTTTAAAGTTCCAAAATCATCTCCTTTGACTCCATGTGTGACATTCAGGTCATGCTGATGCAAGAGATTGGCTCTCATGGCCTTCAGAAGCTCTGCCCCTGAGGGTTTACAGGGTACAGCCCCCTCCTGGCTGCTTTCATGGCTGACCTTTAGTGTTTGTGGCTTTTCCAGGTGCCTGGTGCAAGCTGGCAGTAGACATACCATTCTGGGGTCTGGATGACAGTGGCCCTCTTCCTACAGTTCCACTATGCAGTTCCCCAGTGGGGACTCTTTGTGGAGGCACCAACCCCACAATTTCCTTCTGCACTGCACTAGCAGAGATTCTCCATGAGGACTCTTTATCTGCAGCACACCTCTCCCTAGATATCCAAGTGTGTCCATACAGCCTCTGAAATCTAGGCAAAGGTCCCAAATCCCAGGTCTTAACTTTTGCACACTTATAGAAACACCACCACATGAAAGTTGCCAAGGCTTGGGACTTGTACCCTCTGAAACCATGGCCTGAGCTATATCTTGGTTCCTTTTAGCCATGGATGGAGTGGTTAGGACACAGAGCACCAAGTCCCTAGGCTGCACAAGACAGGGGGACACTGGACCTGACCCATGTAACCAATTTTTTCCTTCTAGGCCTCTCGGCCTGTGATGGGAGGGGCTGCCATGAAGGTCTCTGACATGCTCTGGAGTTATTTTCCCCATTGTCTTGGCTATCAACATTTGGCTCCAGGTTACTTATGCAAATTTCCACAGCCAGCTTGTATTTCTCCTCAGGAAATTGGGTTTTCCTTTCTACTGCATCGCCAGCCTGTAAATTTTCCAAACTTCTATGCTCTGTCACCTCTTGAATGCTTTGCTGCTTAGAAATTTCTTCCAACAGATACCCTAAACCTTCTCTCTTAAGATGGAAGTCCACAGATCACTGATGGCAAGGGCAAAATATGACCAGTCTCTTTGCATAGCAGGTATGACCTTTACTTTACTTCCTAACAAGTTCCCCTATTTATTGCCCCTATCACTATCAGCATTTTGGTCAAAGCCATTCAACAAGTCTCTAGATACAGTTTCAAACTTTCCCACATCTTCCTCTTTTCTTAACTCTCCAAATGGTTCCAATCTCTGCCTGTTACCCAGTTCCAAAATTGCTTCCACATTTTCAGCTATTTTTACAGTAGCATCCCACTCCTGGTACCAATATATGATATTACTCTGTTCTTGCACTGCTAAGAAAGATAGACCAGAAACTGGGTAATTTATAAAGAAAAGAGTTTTAAATGAGTCAAATTCCACATCCTGGGAAGGCCTCAGGAAACTTACAATCATGGCAAAAGGGGAAGCAAACACATTCTTCTTGACACAGTGGCAGCAAGGACAAGTGCAGAGCAAAGGGGGAGAAATACCCCTTAAAAATAATCAGATGTCATGAAAACTCACTCACTGTCAGGAGAACAGCATGGAGGTAACTGCTTCCATAATTCAATTACCCCACCCCCCCACCAGGTCCTTCCCATTTCATGTGGAGATTATAGGAACTACATATAGTTCAGGATGAGATTCAGGTGGGGACACAGCCAAACCACATCAATATCTAATATCCCATTTATTTCTTCTTTTATATCAACAACAAAATCTGGATTTGTTGGGGTAACATTGTATATTAAACACTAAAACTTTGTTTCCCCACCTCCCGTTAGATAGAGGGTGACTGATATGATGTTGGCCAATGAGACGTGAAGGAAAATTGTTGTTTAGAATTTAAACGCACGTCAGATGCAGCATGTGCCGTTTTCCTTTGTCATTCCACTTTGCTCTGCTGGAACCCGATCAGAAAGGTGGAGCAGCCATCTGAGACCATGGATGGGTAGTGGGGCACAACTTCATACTAAGAATGGCTGAAAGATGTGACAATGATATCCTGATTGAGTTATCCAGCCACTGTCCTAGCCTCAACTGTCTACACTAAAGTCTTCACATTGTGACAAAATGTACAGATTCTCATAAGCAGCTGGAGAAATTTCCCTTACAGCCAAGCTAGAAATTCTCATGTCATAAAGTTAATTTCTTTTATTCACATTTCTGTAAAGGATTTCCCAACCTATCCTTAGGAGCACTGCTAGTTTAACATTCCTTTACTAAAAATTAGTATATTGAAGTGGTCTGGGTCAGTGACAAGGCTTAATAAAATGCCTTAGTCACAGAGCTAGTTACTGATGGAGCTAGGGTTCAACGTAAGGCATTTATGTCATTCCCAGAGTATGAGCCATTCTCTGTGACTTAGAGACCATACTGTGTGAATTTTACTTTTGGAATTTGTCAGCTATGTGACCTTGCCAGACTTGGATAAGAGAGCTAGACATAAGATGACATAATTAAATTCTTACCACACATGTATCAGGTAGAGCTACTATGATCACATCTTACAGACGAGAAAAGCAAGGTTTGCAGAGATTAAGATGCTTCCCAGGAGCACACATCAAGTGAAGATCAGAGCTATGTGTTTTCAAATGCAACTCCATTTGATTCAGATTCCGTATTTCTAATGACTACATTATGCTGCCTTGATTGCACATATATACTGTCAACGTCCAATTTCTGCTAAAGGAAATCTGAGTACCAAAAACAGACCTACTCCAGAAAGTCTAGACATTTATTTATAGGTACAGTGGAGCCTTTTCTGGTTTGGGCTAAGGACACAATACACTAGGTTTACACTCCACTCAGCTGTATTACAGAACACTGACTAATTCCATGAGATATTCTGCTGTTAAGTCACTTAAAATGTGACAGGTTTCACACAGCTTAAAGACTCAAATATGTTCCTCAGCACATTCTGAGCAGTATTTTTAGTGGCAGATATCTACGTTTGTAGGGAAGTCCCTGTATTACTCATTTAACCTCTAGGGATGGGGATAAATCAATCCCTACTATCAGGTCCAAAATGATCAGAATTCTCATTTCATTTTTTAAAAATTCTCTCATATTAAGCCAGACAGCAGCATTTCTGTTTTCTTCCCCCTAGCATCTGGAATACACATGATCTAGGATATATTTCTGTGGATTTAGAGTCTAAAATGTCACCACATGCTGCTGCTAATAATAACACATAATAATAACTGCTGTGAGCATTCTTTAGCTGTCAGCTCTATTTTTATTTCATTTAAAAAATAATAATTTTGGTACCCATTGCTGTGCCTCTGCATGCATTTACAAATCAAAACCATATTTTGCATTAAAAAAAGCAAAAGAGTAACATGTAGCTCATTCAGATCTTAAGCCTTAGGCAACATAATTTCCCTGACTGCTAGCCAGAAAAGACTGATTGTTGAGTGGTCAAGAATTGAAGTAGGATGTCAATAGAGGATAGACTCATAGACTCAAAGAAGTCAGTAACCTTTGAACTTATGTGGCTCAACTTTCATCTGTTGTATCAATATTTCCACTTTCATAGTCATAAAAAACAAAATATCTTCATGAAAACATTGTATATCTTGGTATTTCTGTCTATCAATGACATTACATTATTATTCCAAGACAGATTCATTTTAAGAGTCTTTAAGTCAAGGTCAAGTGTTTTTGTTTGCTTATTTCCTCCAATGTCACTTCTTTTTACGTTAGAAGTAAATTCTACTCCCAGAAGCTTTAATTCAGTAGCATTGTTTCTGAGCTCTGTAACCAACAGACTCTTTGACATATCATCTTTGGCTTATTTAAAGATGACAAGCATCTCTTTAAGTTCATGTTTATAAATAGGTAGAATTATATACAAAGTTTAAGGACAGGCATCACTGAAATTAAAGGGACAGTTGTAGGTCCTTGACCTTTTCAATGAAGCCTTTCCATGCAGAAGATCATGGGTATGGTCTGAGTACCTTAATTACCACTCAATACCTAAATGCTTTATTCTATTCAAATTGTGTTCCACATTAGACCCTAACTCTCCTGCTCCCTTTGCAGCTCCTTTGTGGGGTTGCCATCAGTAGATTACTGCTACAGGACTTTGGTATCTGTCTTTTCCTCTTTGGAATACTCTAAAATTCCTAATATTTCTTCAAATAACAACTCAGTCACTACTTCTTTGACCTCTTAAGTCAAATTTTTATTTTATATATTCTTAAAATACCAATGATTGCCTCATCCACAACTTGTAAAACACATCTGCCATTTTATTTTTATACCTATTCAGTAACCATTTGTCTATTTATCAATGATAAATTCCATGAGAAAAATACACTGGTTTTGTTTTTGCTTACGTATCCTTAAAAATGACCTCAAATCTTGATTAATAGTGAATGATCAGTAAATGTTTGTTGAAGTTAAGATTGAGGGGATGTCATTGCTTGGCTGTGTCCCTACTCAAATCTCATCTTGAATTTCCACATTGTGGGAGGGACTTGGTGGGGGGAATTGAATCATAGGGACAGGTTTTTCCATGCTGTTCTCTTGAAAGTGAGTAAGTCTCATGAGATCTAATGGTTTTATAAGGGGAGTTTCCCTTCACAAGCTCTCTTATCTGCTACCATGTGAGACCTCCATTTGATCTTCCACCATAACTGTGAGGCCTTCCAGGTCACGTGGAACTGTAAGTCCACTAAAACCTCTTTCTTTAGTAAATAGCCCAGTCTCAGCTATGTCTTTACCAGCAGTATGAAAATAAACTAATACAGTAAATTAATACAGTGAATGACTGTAAAAAAGATGAAATAAATCAAATTTTCAGGGAGAGAAAATAGGTGAATTGGTGGCAATACATTTAGCAGAATGAATACAGTCAATAAAATGAGCTGAAACCTAACGTCTTCAGTGTATATGTGCATTTGCACATGCACACATGTGCATACATGTTTGTGTATGTTTATAAGTTAAGAGAAGATGGTTGAATGGGCATAGAGATGAACATTAGATGTAAGCTGAATCTCAGTACATAAGGCAGTGTATAGGGCTGAAAAATCAGCAGAATCTCTAAATTATGTACTTCTATATTCTTGGTCCTCTTCTGGCTCATACAGCAAGGCTACTTTCCTTTATTATTGTAGACAACTGGAAATTTTATATTTTGAATAGTTGAACCAGGAAAATACACACTTAGAGACACATGACAGTGCAAAGAGTGAAGGCGAGGGTGGCTGACACTGAAATGAAGCACCTTTCCTAGAATCTGGGCTGTCAGACTTTTGCCGTTCAGGCTGGGAACGAGAAGATTTCCAAGTTCAAGTTCTCAGAGATGCAGACATCAAGACAGTCTTAGATAGGTACAATGAGATTTGAATTTGATTTTTTTTTTTTTTTTTTTTTGCAGAGGAGAGCTATAAAGAAAGAGGATCTTGAACTACATAATTATTATACTCTAAAATATTAGACTAAAAGTCTTGCCACTACTCAGAAAAAAGTGAGCAGAAAATGAAGTTACCACAAAGGAGAATTAAGCCAGGGAAGGAGAAACTCTGGGGCCTGGTGGTATTGCCTACATCTCTTACATATCTAGGAGTGTCTGGACTTGAAGACTTAAAGAAGTAAGCCAGAAACACTCTACCCTTCTCTTTTAGAAATTAAACTAGCTTCAGAAAATAATTTACCAATGTTTTCAGTAACTTAACGGAAAAGAAGTATTTTGAATCCTGACTATGTAGAGATAACAGTATTAATTAACATTAGAAGAGGAAGAAAAGTGTATTTATACTAATTTCTTTATATATTAATACAAAGGATGGAGTTAAAATTTAAAATAGGTTAATCAAGTAACAGAAGCATATTTGAAGACAAACATGAATGTAGGAGAAATAATATAGTAGAAGTGGAAGGAGAAGGAAGTAGAAATAGAACAAGTTAATTAATATTATTTTTTAAATAGAGATGAAAAGTAAATATAGCAGATTCATTTATTATAGATCAGAGTGGTTATAGCATTTATGGGGGGGATATTTAGAAGTTTTTTATCTGTTGAATTTAGCAATGTCTATATTCTTAGGTTCAGAAATTCTATTAAAGTTTACTCTATGAATATAATGGAAGAAGTACATACTGAACTTTAAAAAATGTATCTAATGAAGCATTCATGTAGGTAAAAATGAAAGCAAACTAAATATGACTCCATAGGAAATTTATTAAATAAATTATACTGTGAAGTCATTACAGAGTATGAGATAGTCATAATAGAACTGGTAGGCAATAATATCAAAAATATATATTTCAAGTAACAAAAATCAGGGAAAAAATGGGACACGGAATATACTACAATTGGTAGGGAAAATAATTAAATACAGATAATATTAAATGTATAAAACCTGTCTGCAGTGAATAGCAAAAAATGTGAGTCACGGTTGTTCTGTGAAGACAGATTAGATCACTAGAACACAGAGAATGAAGGGAGATTTTACCCATTTGTTCTTTCAATCTTTAAATTTTGTAACACATGTATATTCACATACAAGTATTACCTATTCCAAAAATAAATAACTTATTTTACAAAATGAATAAAGTAGAAGTAGGGTCAAAGGACTCCATGAGTAAGAATGAAAAAGAACAATCAACTGGATGAGGTAGAATCAATAAAAAATGCTGCTGCAGAAGCCAGGAGAATTTTGAGGAAGAAGGCATGATAAACAGTTGCAAAGAGGTCAAGACTTAAAATGATTTTTTCTTTTTTAACATTTGCCATTGCAAACAATGTGTAATAATGCAAAATGGTTTTAGAATAAATTACAGTATAAGAACAAGTAGCAGAAAAGAGGCTGCATTACCAACATTTACACTGTGCATCTATGTCCAAAAGGCAGGAATATACATATGACCAGATTCTCAGGAGTATGATGAGAATGGAGAATTTTTGAATGTTTGCATTGAGGGGAGTTCAGCTCAGGTCTAAGCCTGCACAGCAATTAAATTTGATATATACTCCCCCCTCCTCGAAAAAAAAGAAATAATTTGGCCTTGGAACTAAATTGAATACTGTTTACATAATTTTACTGATATAAACGGTGCTATGAAAAAGGCTTAAAGGAACTCAGAAAATATCTTTTGCTTCATCTCTACATACTGAAATTTAGCAAATCCATAGATTTTCAAATTAAATCTATTATTTTTCCTTTCTATCCTCTGAAGTCAGGTTCTGTTTCATATCTTACTCACTCATTACTAGGTTTTCTACACAAGCATTTATCAAATCCCTGGCACTCATATAACTCAATAATAGCTTGTTTTAAAAAAAAATGGTCTAGAAAAGGGTTATTTTAGAGCATGGCTAAAAGAGCTGTGCTGAAAATGTGCAAGTGGCTGTGGAGTACAAAAAGGTGAGTAAGCTGTCAGTCTGCTCCTAAGCAAGAGAGGAATCTGCCAGTTATATAAAGGATGTACCTTTTTTTAAAAAAATCTAAATTTATTCCTAATGCATTCTCTCAGGGTAACAGTAGTTATTAAATCTCTAGTTACATTTTGCAATTGAGCAAGACTTGAAGTGAATGATCACAAGAATCGGGAATTATAATTCCTTTCATTCTGAAAATGTAATTGCCTCCAGTGTGTTACCAGCTTCACACTTGAACTGTGGGTGAAGAAATTACTGTATGTGTGTCAAACTTTCAGCTTAATATTGTTTTATTAGTTTTTACTATTAATGCATATTCCTGGTTCTTAGCCATTTGCCAATGTTTAAAATATAGATATAATAAATTTTTCACGTAAAATATTCCATGAAAGCTAATTTTTTAATACATCATGGAAGACACAATGTGGCAGAGGGTGGGAGGGCTGGGGGTTTATGTGTATGCAGGAAAATCATTTCTATGCTTTCTGTTCAGAATCTTCTAATTACAAGTATTATGTTTTTCTTTTTTACTTTAAGTTCTGGGATACATGTGCAGAATGTGCAGATCTGTTACATAGGTACACCTGTGCCATGGTGTTTTGCCACACATAGCAAGCCATTATTGAGGGTTTTGTTTTTGTTTTTGTTTTTGTTTTTGAGATGGGGTTTCACTCTGTAGCCCAAGCGGAGTGCAGTGGCACGATCTTGGCTCACTACAACCTCTGCCTCCAGAGCTCAAGTGATTCTCTTGCCTCAGCCACCCAAGTAGCTGCGATGAGGTTTTAAGCTGCACATGCATTAGATATTTGTCCTGATGCTCTACTTTTTGCCCTCCATCCCCTGACAGGCCCCAGTGTGTGATGTACCCCTCCTTGTGTCCATGTGTTATCACTGTTCAGTGACCACTTATGAGTGAGAATATGCAGTGTTTGGTTTGCTGAGAATGATGGCTTCCAATGTCATCCATGTCCCCGCAAAGAACATGAACTCATTCTTTCTAATGGCTGTATATTAAAAGACTGGTTTTAAGTTCTTCCTGTTCTCTGTTTGATCAATTCTAAGGCAGATAGCATACAAATCAAAATCCATGTCCCATATGAAAGGAAAAAAATGCTGTTGAGAAAAAAGGATAAATTATTTCAAAAAAGAATATATCTTAAAAATGTTATTTATTATCATGGGACCCTCGATCTTTACAGATTTTAGGCAACGATTTTTATGAAGATTTCAGGCTTACTGAATTGGAATATCCGTGAGCAAAAGCACCTAGCCCATAATCTATGCTCTTGTTTGCTCCTCCATGGTCCAGTCCACAGCTGCATTAACTGTTTGATTTCTTCATTTTTCCACCTGCCAGCTCCTGTTATCCTCTCAGCTACTGACTGAAAAGGAAAAGCTGTTGCTATTTTATTCTCTTTCTCAGCCACCTGAACATACTAAAATTCTGTCATACACACCCTTTCTTTATTGATAAAAGTATACAGCAGACTCTGTTAGGGTGGCAGGATCCTTCAGGAGATTTGAGGGAAAAAGAAATTTGTATGTCACTGCCTAAATAGAATGACTCCATAGTGTGTATACCACTGCAGAAAAAATAAATTGGATGGGTTACTTAAAATGGGTAATATCTAAGTTTCCGAGTTCCTCCCTCCATTACACAAAAGACGATTTGAAGACAAGACACTTAGTACGCATCTCAGACTACAAGCATGATAGTTTGTTTAAGTAGAGACACATCCAGACACTGGTATCTGGATAGCAGACATCACTAAAGAAAACTCAAAAAAAGTTTAACTTTTAGTATTCACACGTGGTAAGTACTGTGATTTCCTACCGAAATATTTTTGCAAGTGCAAAATGTGTGAGGTTGTTTTTATTGTTAAGAGTTTACAATTTTTGATGAAATTAAATAAAATCCTACAGCTATTATATCCTAATATGGCACCAAGCAATGAAAAAGGAAAGAAATTAAAAACGGAAAAGCCAATGTAATTCTAGGCATCCAACTAACATGATATTAAAACATACTTCTGCCCAAAATAAAATGTAATTAAGAAAATTTTCATTTAAAATAAGAAATGGTTTACCCTCAGATATTTCTGGTTCTTAATAACATTTAGTCCATTCAACAAGTACTTTCAAGCCCTTATATGTTACCAAGTAACAAGAGTCAGAGGCTAGAATTGCAACCCCTGCTAATTTTTGCTATCCATTTGCTTCGTACATCTTCCTCCATCCCTTTATTTTGAGTCGTTGCACATGACATGAGTCTCTCAAATACAGCACAATGATGGGTCTTGCCTCTTTACCCAATTTGCTAGTCTGTGTCTTTTAATTGGGGCATTTAGCCCATTTACATTTAAGGTTAATATTGTTATGTGTGAATTTCTTTCTGCCATTTTGATGCTGGTTGGTTGTTTTGCTTGTTAGTTGATGCCATTTCTTCATAGTGTCAAAAAAAAAATTCAGGTTTGTAATCCTAGTCTCTGATAAAACAGACTTTAAACCAACAAAGATGAAAAGAGACAAAGAATGGCATTACGTAATGGTAAAGGGATCAATGCAACAAGAAAAGCTAACTATCCTAAATACATATTCACCCAATACATGAGCACTCAGATACACAGAGCAAGTTCTCAATGACCTACAAAGAGACTTAGACTCCCACACAATAATAGTGGGAGACTTTAGCAACCCATTGTCAATATCTGACAGATCAATGAGACAGAAAATTAACAAGGATATCCAGGAATTGAACTCAGATCTGAACCAATCAAAACTAATAGACATCCACAGAACTCTCCACCCCAAATCCACAAAATATACACTCTTCTCAGCACCACATCACACTTATTCAAACTATACTAAAAGGCTACAGTAATCAAAACAGCATGGTACGGGTACCAAAGCAGAGATATAGACCAATGGAACAGAAAGAAGGCCTCAGGAATAATGCCACACATCTACAACCATCTGATCTATGAAAAAGAAGACAAAAACAAGCAATGGGGAATGGATTCCCTATTTAATAAATGGTGTTGGGAAAACTGGCTATCCTTATGCAGAAAGCTGAAACAGGATCTCTTCCTTATACAAAAATTAACTCCAGATGGATTAAATGTTTAAACTTAAGACCTAACACCATAAAAACCCTAGAAGAGAACCTAAACAACAGCATTCAGGCCACTGCAACAAAAGCCAAAATACACAAATAGGAACTAACTAAACTTAAGAGCATCTGCACAGCAGAAGAAATTATCACTAGAGTGAACAGGCAACCAACAGAATTAGAGAAAATTTTTGCAATCTACCCATCTGACAAAGGGCTAATATCCAAATTCTACAAAGAACTTAAACAAATTTACAAGAAAACAAACAACCCCAACAAAAAGTGGGCAAGTGCTGTCTCTGTCACCTCGTCATCCACATGAGATATATCTCCTAATGCTAATCCTAATACTCCCACCCACTTCTATCCCTCCCCTATCCCCTCAACCCCTGACAGAGTCCTAGCATGTGATATTCCCCTCCCTGTGTCCTTGTGTTCTCATTGCTCAACACCCACTTACGAGTGACAACATGCGGTGTTCAATTTTTTGTTTATGTGTCAGTTTGCTGAGAATGATGGTTTCCAGCTTTATCCATGTTCCTGCAAGGACATGGACTAATCCTCTTTTATGGCTGCATAGTATTCCATGGTGTATATATGCCACATTTTTCTTAGCTAGCATATAATTGACAGGCATTTGGGTTTGTTCCATGTCTTTGCTATCGTGAACAGTGCCACAATAAACATACATGTGCATATGTCTTTATAATAGAATGATTTATAATCCTTTGGGTTTATAACCAGTAATGGGATTGCTGGGTCAAATGGCATTTCTATTTCTAGAACCTTCAGGAGTCACCACACTGTCTTCCATACGGTTGAACTAATTTACAATCCCACTAACAGTGTACAAGTGTTCCTTTTTCTCCACATCCTCTCCAGCATCTATTATCTCCAGATTTTTTAAGATTGCCATTCTGTCTTGAGATGATTTCTCAGTGTGGTTTTGACTTGCATTTATCTAATGACCAGTGATACCCTACCATCATTTTTCATTTGTTGGTTGGCTGCATAAATGTCTTCTTTTGAGAAGTGTTTATTCATATCTTTTGCCCACTTTTTTTTTTTTTTTTTTTTTTTTTTTTTTGAAATGGAGTTTCACTCTTGTTACCCATGCTGGAGTGCAATGGCGTGATCTCGGCTCACCGCAACCTCCGCCTCCTGGGTTCTGGCAATTCTCCTGCCTCAGCCTCCTGGGTAGCTGGAATTACAGGCACGTGCCACCATGCCCAGCTAATTTTTTGTATTTTTAGTAGAGACGGGGTTTCACCATGTTGACTGGGATGGTCTCCATCTCTTGACCTCGTGATCCAACCGCCTCGGCCTCCCAAAGTGCTGGGATTACTGCACCCAGCCTCAGCATATATTCTAACTAAAAGAGTTATTTACCGTTAAGATCTCAATTTGCCATACTTTATTCTGAATGTTTTTCTTCACTTGTGATGCGGAAGATTATTAGGAGTTTCACTTTCCCCAAAGGTGGCTTCTTTTATTTATGAAAAACTATTTAAAAAACAAAAAAGTTTGACCCCAAATTTTGTCCTGATGTTTCCCATCTTAGTCATCTGCTTACAAAGCTAGGTCAGAGATAAAGGTACCCTATGACCCTGAATAGTGGAAATACATTCTTATCTAAGTTAAATCTTGGTTTACACAATACTAGATCCATTTGCAGTCATATTTCACTCCAGCAATTAACTTTGTTATGAAAATTTATCTAAAAGTTGGAAATATACAAAAAGATAATTGGGAGCATTTTAAATATAATGTTGGGAGTGGCCTGTTTTTGTGGGGATTATCTCATTTTCTAGTGTATTTTTTTAACTGCAAATTTATAATTTATTAGGATAGTTTATAATTCTTTAACATTAGATATTAATATATAGTAAACTGATAGAAATGCATACAATTCTTGTCTAAGCACATCACAAATAATCTTTGTCTATGAACATTGCAAATGATTCTTTAATAATAATAATGCAAATGATTTCTGATCAGAAGGAAAAGTAAACCAAAGATTACCGTTTCCTGTCTACATTAACCACTAATCAGTTATACATCTGTTGGCAAATTTATTTTTGCATTTTTATGCTGAGCAAAGTAAAAAAAAATGAATTCCTCAAATTCTTTTTTGAACCAGGTTTAGCATCTTATTTTTTCATTAGGGTTAAATTAAAACATTGACATGTTAATTTTATATTGTTATGAGTATAATGTTTATAATTTTTTGAAAATTATATTTTAGCACTCCAGCAAAAGTCTTCAACTAGTAAAATAGTCCTCCAGCGACGAGAGCAGAAACAAAAGACAGATCACAGGAACACACTATAAGTGGGCAGGTGATACTCAAATTATCATAGAAAACACAAAGAAAATTACAGAATTAAACAAAGAGGGGAGACAGAGTTTAGCTGTAAGTTACACATGGTAAGAATTCTATAGCCTTAAAAGTAATAGTAACATCTCCAGGAGATGATTCTTGATAAGTATCTGAAAGTCTAAGTTGAGTTTGGACAAGTGGAATAAGCAGAAAGGAAGAAAATTTCTTCTTTTCAGTTCACTTCAATAAGTATCAATTGAATACTCAATATATTTCAAATACGGTGGTCTGTCCAGGAAATTCCAAATTCTATAATGTAAGATCTCTAATTTCAAGAAATTCAAAAGGGACTAAATCAATAGAAGTATAATTTCAATATGATTAATGTATCTAGAGTTCCCACTGAATCTAAACTGAATTTTAGAGTTATCAGAACATGTGAGTTTGACAGAAATTAGCATTTATTTGCAAAGCTATGAGGGAAACAGTTTTTTTTTTTTATTTTATTGTATTTTAGGTTTCGGGGTACATGTGATGAACATGCAAGATTGTTGCATAGGTACACACATGGCAGTGTGGTTTGCTGCCTTCCGTCCCCTCACCTGTATCTGTCATTTCTCCCCATGCTATCTCTTCCCACTTCCCCACCCCCGCCCCTCCCCCATTTCCCCCCAACGGACCCCAGTGTGTAGTGCTCCCCTCCCTGTGTCCATGTGTTCTCATTGTTCAGCACCCGCCTATGAGTGAGAATATACGGGAAACAGTTTTTAAGAGGGAATTCTAATTCACTAGCACCTAAAGCCAGAAATAGAAACAATGGTGAGTAGTTTGTGGTGTCTTTCCTACAAATTGGACCCATAAGTGTAGTAAAGACATTTCTGTGAGAATCAAGGCATTATTTTAAAAAGTGAGATTTCCAAAGTATAATGATCGAATTAAAAATAAAAAACCCTAATCAAATACCAGAGTGAATACACACCAAAATTTTTTTAACTTGTTAATGAGGAAAAAAACAATCAGAACACTAGTTCAGAGATGACGGTAGAAACTGATACATACATCCTCAATAAAGAGAGACAAAAATGTCAGATTAAACAGTTGAGTGACTGTTTTCAGATTCATGTTGTCTTACTTTTTCGTTTTAATTTTATTTTCTTAACAGAAATACTAAGGAAATCTTGTATCTTAGGGCAACACAAGAGTCTTGGAGCTCTATGGCAACAAGATGGTGAAGTAGAAAGGTGGTTTATCAACTAACTTCAAGTGATTCTTCAAAAATAGACATAAAAATGTATAACACCGAAGAGAAACATGGAAGGATCATTTGTAAGTAAATATGAAACATTTTCAGGAAATAGCATATTAAGAATACAAGAGCACAAGCTTTAGTTTATAAAGAACTAGGTTCAAATCCCAATGTCTCATTTACTAGAATTTTTATAAATTTAAACTGTTGCATAAATATTCTTTGCTTCTTTCTTATTTCTAAACAGAGGATAATTACACTGTCTACTTTTTAAACTCATGAAAAACATTAAATTTGAAAATGTACAATGACATGTCAGGTACATCAGTTAATAAATGCTAGTCATTATTTTAATAACACGAAAAAAATTCCAAATCTCAACATTTTGAAAGATGAGGGAGAATCCACAGTGAAGGGGTGAACCTAAGAAGATATCAAATTGTGACCAGTAGTATTGTGATCTTGTTTGCAGGTAAAGGCTGTTAGATCCTGGGGATTTCTGTGTTGTACTAATGCTAAAACGGACACTGGACACTAAGTTATCCCTTAATAAGGGCATTTAGCAAAGAATAATTATGGTCCAAATACAAACATGCAGCTAGCTCTCCGATGTACTCCAGATTAGTTAAGAATAGTGTGAGACATATTGGAACAGATCCAGAAAAAAAATCTAAGATGTAAAATTGAGCAAGATCAGAGTGAGACATTCAAGTTGACTAAGGGTATCACTTCTCTCCCTAATAAAAGTTTGTATCTAATTTTTTCTAAATGTTATTTAACATTTTTATGGTAATTTTGGTAGGTTCTCTGCATAGAAAGAATATGTCATGATGAAATGGGAAAAGTTCCCTTGTCACCCTTGCAGGATACGCAATGGGGAAGTGGCTCACTTCTTCAGTACCCCATCGCTCAACCCTCTAGGGAGCATATAGATGGGCAGGCTGTGGGGCTCTCAGCCCACTACAGTGGCTAGGGAATGAATGTTTACAGATGCTGAAACCACAGTGGGCGTGTGTTACAGGGTTCTCTTTTAGTCTAGCTGTCTGTGGGCGGTTCGTGTTAATTAGCTCTATTAGATCCTTTACCTTATCACAAGGACAGAGGGCTCTGTCACCCAGGTTCGTGCCTTAGTGTACTGGAAGAAGCGGATCACATGTGGGCTTAGAAAAATGAGTGCAATGTTTTATTGAGTCGAAGTAGCTCTCAGCAGATGGGGGAGCCAGAAGGGAGATGATTCTCCCCCCAATCTGGCCACTAGGCGGCCTGGGTTCTCCTCCAACTGGCCCAGCCAAACTCCACCTCATCCTGCTGGTCTGTGGCCTGCTGACATGTGGGTGCCTGTGGGTGCATTCCTCTCCATGTCCAGCCGCCTGGGTGTTCTTCCGCGGTTATGCTCCTCTCAATGTCCAGCCACCTGTGTGTTTGCCTGCTAGGGTCTGGGTTTTTATAGGCAGAGGATGGAGGTGTGGCAGGCCAGGGTTGGGTAATGCAACATTTGAGCAGGAAATGCCTGTCCTCTCTGAGGTCTGTGGGGGTAGAGCCCTAGCCAGGGACCACACCCTCCTCTCTCTCCAGATCAAATAAAGGCACCACACTCCCCACTTCCCAGCATTCCTGTATCAATAATATAAAGCCACAATAAATACAGTCACTTATTTCCAATACTTGATATTGTGTTCAAACATACCCATTCTGAACATTACCTGCTATCTCAGTAGTCAGACCAGTGGAACCAACTCATTACAGAAAAGCAAGAGAATATTTGGGCCTTACGGAACTTGGGAACTAGCAAGATTACAGAATATAAATTACTATGTTCATCATGCATTCCATCATTTTATAAATCACCAAATGAGAATTTTGCGAGCACCCCAATTTTTTCTGTATTCTCAGGTGAAATCTCATCTCAAGAAAAACAGATGAAGATCAGTCGTTTATTTCACTTGAATGAGAGTTAGGATGAAGGAAATAGTAAAATCATCCAAAGATTCTCCTTGTTGGCCTGGCATCACGAGGATTTTCACAGTCTCTATTGTGCTAAAAATTCAGCTCCACACAATATGCATATTTGAGTACAATGCTCCAAAGAGGTAAAACATATAACTTCCTTTCGCTTTTAAGTATTCTGTTCATAACCAATGGAAGCACAAAAATTGTAGATCAGATTATCTTACTAATCTTAATAGTTCAGATAAAGTAGAAAATGTGTTACTATTGGAGATGCTCAGGACACACACACACACACACACACACAGACACACACACACACAAAACGTGTTACACCTTGTGGACAATGTGCTGAAGCTATAATAATCTGTTTTCCTGAAAGATAAGTGGCATGATGGTATTGTCATGGAATATGAGAAAATTCCTAGGGAATGTTTTAAGGGATTTCCTTCTAAAGTCTTTCAGCATAAAATAGAAAGAAAATAAAGTTCTCCTAATTTTTTATTTCTTATCTTTAAATATTTTGGGGTTTCTTTGCCCTTTTTTCTTTTTTTTGAGACAGAGTCTTGCTCTGTCACCCAGGCTGGAGTACAGTGGCATAATGTAGGCTCACTGCAACCTCTGCCTCCTGAGATTATGCAATTCTGTGCCTCAGCCTCCTGAGTAGCTGGAACTACAGGCACCTGCTACTGTGTCCGGCTAATTTTTGTATTTTTAGCAGAGATGAGGATTCACCATACTGGCCAGGTTGGTCTTGAACTCCTGACCTCGTGATCCCCCCACCTTTGCATCCCAAAGTGCTAGGATTACACATGTGAGCCACCACACCCGGCCTCTTTGACATTTTTATATTTTCTTTTATATATAGTTTTTCAGTGTTCTCTTTGTCTGATATTTTAAATAATTTTATGTTAAAATAGGAATTATAAAAGGTCTCTAAGGTAGAGTTAATAAAAAGATATGCTAAGATAGCAAAACAGACATTTCTTTCTTAGTATCAGAAACCCTCAAAAGAAATAATAAAAGTCATATAATCCAAACTAGACAGCACATTTAAAAAATCAATTCTGATCTCAGTAAAATTTAAGGAAAATAGATTAAAATAAACACATTTAAAGGGAAGCAAATTTAATAACCATAAAATTACACTGGTATGATAAATTATATTTGCTATTTTAAAAATAACTCTTCACTTTATTCAAATATGAGCTTTCCCTTCATGATGACAATCCTTGCAGAGGAAAGACTAAAACAACTCAATTAAAAACGTTTTTATTCTGCAAGAGTTGACTTTGGAGTAGTTTTGAGAATAAATTTTTTTTAAGGCAAATAGAAAAACCCACTATTTACAACAGACCAGGAAATGAAACACATGATATGCTTTCTTGTCACTTTACTACATTTTAAACTATGAGGTCATCTGTCGGCAGTAATATAGCTGAGTAAAAATATTTAAGTGTATTGTTCATACACAGCCACCTTTACCCATGATTTACACAGCAGCATCCTGTGATGTTAAAAGATGAGGTTTCCTTTTGCTCTCTTAATGTATCTATTGAGCTCTTTACAGGATAAGAAGAAAAAAAAAATCAAGGATTTAAGAGGGAGGAAAAAAGAAACAAAAACTCATATCCAGACAGCAGCTGTGGAAGATAATGGATGGACTAACTTTTTTCATTTTTAATCATATGGACTAGATAAATAATTTAAAAACTTTAAATATATAATGCTTTCAAAGAAGGGAAATGGACCAGGTTTCCAAAGATATTGACTTCCAAAGTGCTATATGGAGTGGCAAAGTATTAAATTTTTAAATATTCTGATTCTAATCTTTACATTAGGAACTATCTGTGTATTGATTGGAGCAGTGTGTTTTCTTTCTTCTACCGAAGGCCATTTAGAGATATCACTAGCTGTCATTCCGGGAAATGCATTATTGCACTATCATTATCTCCCCACAGAATCAGAATCTTCCAGAGTTTGTTTTATAAGCTATTTTTAATACCTAAAGTTGGAAATGTGGTTCTTTTTTTCACAAAGAAAAGTTCTTTGCGTATTTATTTTTCACTGGGTTAGGTATTATGATGACTATTCAATTCTAAATGAGAATATTAAAATTGGAAATCTGCTGTTGCCAAACTTCTTTAAAAGTACAATGTAATAGATATTAACTTTTATAAGGACAGAACAGTGACACTAAATCATTAGGTTAGCCTCTGAATGAAAAAGAAATTAGCAAATTTATAACAAGCTCTCTTTCTCTCTATGGTTCTATTAGAAAGTGATGATATAGTAAGAAAGGATTTATTCATAGAATAAACACTACATACACATACACCTTCAATTACTCAGAAACTTCATTCTTTAAGAAAGATTCCAAATAATTTATCTCCCAACTATTTATAATGTTGATGACTATATCAGGGGTAAGCCTGCTTGACCAGAGAGTATGCCTCCAAGAAAGGCTAATGGTTCATTTTTTTCCTTTGACTTAAAGACAAGCACCACAGAAAATACCACCATAAGGCTGACATATTGCATAATAATCAATTAAAAATAGTATCATTAATTTTTCCTGGACTAGAACTAAAAAAAAGTGGTGTTTCAATGAGCATCAACCCTTTAACATGCTAAAAAAATTATCAATAATAAATAGATAAAACACAAAGGAGGACAATTTTTTAACTTATAAAAACATTGAAATATTTTCACAAACCATATTTGGGACCAGTAATATCACAAGGAGTCTAGAGGAGATAATAGATTTTTTAGTCTTTTAAAAAATTTTATGATTGTTAACCAAGATGTTGCTTTTCCATATTCCAGTCCGGACTGTAGCCTTCTCAAATTATTAACTCTGCCTGTTTTCAGGTCTAGGATCTCAGTTCGATCATGAGAACCTTCAGGAGAGCCCTCCTTGGTCTTAACCAGATCAAACACACTCATGTAATCTTTCATTATTATATTTCTCACAGTAGCAAGAGCATATTAAATTGTCATTATTTTATAATTGTCTGCCACATGCAAACAAGACTATAAGCTAAATGAGAGACTGAAAATATCTCCTCATCTTCTCCTGCCCTATCCGTCTTGACACCGAATCTTCAGAGCTAAGGAACAGTGCTTGACTGCAATCAAGCAAACCTTATAATATAAATGAACAAATGAATGAACACACAAAGCAATGAAACTGGAAATCTCAGAGACAGATAATGAACAATTAAGTCTTTCTACAGGTTTTATAAAAGTAGATTAACATAACAGGTAAGATAAAAGTCATACCTCTTGGCCAACCTTTGATATTACCCATAGGGAGATTGAGATCTAGAAAGTTTAACAGAATGACTACTGGCAAATATTTTTGCACACTGACCTATGCATTGATTCCAATTTTTTATTTAAGTATTTAAGATTTTATTATTTCCCATCACAAATACTACATAAACATATGCCCTCAATTACTCAAAAAGACTTCCTTCTTTCAGAAGTACTCCAATGAACCTGTCTCCCAAATGTTTATTTAATGTTGATGACATCACATGTAAGCACATTCTGCTATAAAGTGTGCATACAAAGTAATGGTAAATATACTTTTAATACTGCCCTACGTATTGATATGAATTTATATAAGTGCAAATAAGGATGTATATTCATCAAAGCCCTAAATATTTGAAAGTTATATTATCTTTGCAAGCTTCTTTCCTGTATGCTGTTATGACACTTGAAGAAGAGCAGAGTGCCAGCCTGAAGAGATCTACAATTCCATATAGTTTAATATATGCTGCTACCTGACGCTGTGCCATCTTATACATTTTAAATAAATGTTTCATATACTTTTTGTGCCAGGAGGTGATTTTTACCCTCTAGGGCATTATTTTATGAATTCAATAGCAAATACTACAGTAGGCCTAGAAGGGGCCTCTGGGGCTTTTCTTGATCTATTCTTGAATCTTCAAACAGTTAGAATATTTTAACCATTACGTAAATAAGCACTGGCCCACGTGCTGACACCTTAATGAATTCAGGACAGGATCATGAGAATTAAGCAGTAAGACTTTAAAGTTTAATCATCTCCACCTCTTTACTTTCATTTTTTTTTTCCACCTAAGGTTTCTGTGGATGCTGAGTGTGTCTCCAAAGATTGCTTTAGATTGCTAAAGCAGTGAGAGACTGTAAAGAACCAGGAAAAGTTGGGATAGGAGCTTGGCAGTTCAGCAACCTCTCTTTACCGTGGGAAGAGCAGAAGGTTTGCAGGTCTATGGGAGCCACTGCCACCTAGAGTGTTCTAGTTTCCAAGTGTGAAAAAATATTATATCCTTTCCCTAATACAAATGATACACAGACATAAGCTGCATGCCTAATAAGAATCTTATATCGCACTTTAAGATCATTTTCCTCTCTCTGGTCTTTATCTGCATTTCCTGACTAACTTCTGTGTTGATTTTTCTAATTTATGTGATTTTGTGTCACACTATGACAATGCATTTTAGATTGTATATTCAGTTTGTTTAGCTTTTTAAAAATATTACAATTCTTATTTATAATTATACAAATTCTGTCTTGGCTATAGTGCTCTTAATTACAGTTCAGTTATATATATATAGATATATTTATAAATATATTTATTTAAATATACATAAATGGTTAAAGAAATAGTTTTCTTCTTTAAAAATGTCTTTTGTAGCTGAATCTCTATCCACAGGTCAATTCAGTTCACTCTCTACACATTTAAACATAAACATTGGAATATGAGAGAATGACCTTATCATCTACACTAACAGAAAAGAAAATCTTCACACTCCTGTACTAGGCGTAAGTTAGCTGCAAGGGCTAGTGCATGCTATTATAGCCACTGGGAAGATAAATGACAGTAGAAATAAAATCATATATGCATCATAAACTACAGTCAGGACTGGCTAAATATGAGGTCCAGTGCAAAATGAAAACAAAGCGTCCCTTGTTCAAAAATTAAGAATTCCTTCAATATAGGAACAGCCAAACATTAAATCATGTATGGGGCTCATCTAAGCTTGGGACACTGTGTGACTGAACAGGTCCCACACTTACGTAACTGGCCTTGATTTTAACTGTTATTTTACCTTAATTTCGAAAAATGATTTTCTTCATACGTGTTTGTTTTGTTTTGTTTTGAAGTCATGGGGTAATAACCCTAAAGGATGTTTTCTTCCTTGGTAAAACTTGGCCTTTGATATTAAACCTGATTGAATGATACTGACTGATTTAAGATAAGATTACTAGACTGGTTGATTGAAATATAAACTAGTGATATTTTAAAAATCTCATAAATAATAAGTTTAATTAAGACAGTTCTCAGAGAAATTAATAGAAATGCCAGAGACATTTTGGGCTTTACTGTGTTTAGAAATGTTTTACACTGAGAGATTAAAAGTATGTTAAGAATGAATGAACAAAAATAATGTAACTAAAATTTTTATCTGAACCTAAATAATATCAGGAGAGCTGAGATGTTGATTTGAAAAATATTTGTGGTTAACTGACAGTGGAAATAACGGGGTGAAGAAAGTTTTTTTTAAAGTACAAATAAAAGTTAAAAGCATTGCTTCAATGTGTACTTGCAATGAGTTTTTTGTTGTTTTTGCTGGAGTACTTTTTGCTTTACACTGAAATTCGAAGCTTGATAGCTAATATACTTGCCACTTAAACAAACCTAAGAGTGATGTGAGGGATCGAATGATACAGTCCAGCTTAATCTCCTGTTTAATGGTGAAGCTAATGTACCTACCTTACTATGCTCCTCCTGTGAGTCACCACAAATCATACTGTGGCTGACTTCAGAAGGGAACACATATTATTTCCAAAGTTAAAACTGTGCCAGGTCCTTTCCTGAAAGCAGGAAAATGTGTTGACTCAGCAGTATCTCAAAGATAAAGCTCATTGTGGGACTTAGATTAACAATTCATTTAGGAATGAAGTCGCTTAGAACTCTAGAAAGTCTGGCCTTAACATTGCCATTCATTTAGGATTAAAAAAATCATTTTACATAATAGATTTGGCTTCTAATCAGCAGCATTTCAGAATTTACTAAAAAGGAAGGTGCCTAATTTGCTTTAACATAGCCTCTGGAGGTAGAACAAGTATAGAACATGTTCAGGAGGGGTTGATAGGAACAGGAGGCAGAGAAATTCTAGGCAGATGGGGGTGGGTCCCCGGTTAAACCCCATCTTTGAGCAACAAGCTGGAAACCTGCAGCCTAAAGTGAGAACTTCCATCCCTGTTTGCCTGCTCTCCTCCCATTTGTTCTTTCTGAACAGTGTCTTTTTACCAATCAAATGTTGCCTTTCCCAAAACTACCCATGGTCTGCCCTGCCCCCAATCCTGTTCCTAACAAGA
This sequence comes from Saimiri boliviensis, assembly GCF_048565385.1. Lineage (NCBI taxonomy): Eukaryota > Metazoa > Chordata > Mammalia > Primates > Cebidae > Saimiri > Saimiri boliviensis. The sequence continues at coordinate 177,611,817 of NC_133450.1, read as the reverse complement.
CCACAGACTCAGTTGGTAGAGGAGAGAGAAGTGGCTTGATTTCAGAGGTGACATGACTTCAGAGGGACTGCTGGACTTCGAGACAGCTTAACTTCCCAGAGACAGCTTGACCTCAGGGAAGAGCTGGCCAGAGACGGCCAGACTTTAGGAAAAGATTACCTGCCCTCCCATCCCCTCAACAGTTTCCCACTCCACTGGAGCCATTTCCATTGCTTAGTAAAATTCTCTGCCTTCACCATCCTTCAAGTGTCTGCACAACCTCATTTTTCTTGGATGCTGGACAGGATCCCAGGACCCTTTGAGTCCAAGTATCCAAAAAAGGATGTCACTCTGGCTCTCTGCCCTCATTGGTGGAGGGCAGCCGCCTCTTGTGACCAGACAAGGGCCTTACTGAGCTGATAACATACCGCTGTCCATGGATGGCAGAGGTAAGAGAGCAAGCACTGTAACACATCCTCTGGGGTTTCAGGTGTCACAGGCACACCAACCTGGGCCCTGCTGCGGGGCCATCAGAAGCTTGCTCCTCCTTGAGCCCAAACCAGCTGGCTGTTTCCTGCACTCGTTCACTCACAGGCTCCCTCCCACAAAGGGTTAAGTATGGCAGGCCAAGTAAATGGGGCACCCCCATCACAAGTCCAACAAAGGGGTGGAGAAAAAACCCTGCATCAGAATGAATCAACATATTTAATCAGTTTCTGGGAAGGCTATCCTTGGAGGTATGGGAAGAGCAAAGAAGGCTTACAAATTGGAACTGACTCTTTGAAATCATTGAAAATAACCAGTAAGAACTAATGGAGGTAAAGAGAAAAGTATGTCAGGCTCCATCTTCAAAGCTTCCAACTTCTGTTGGTCACAAGATTTATTTCTTAGTCACTATCCCTCATCAACTTAGTTACCTGACCTTAAAGAGACTGATGTTAAATTTATTAATAATAGGTACCTAATAAATTGGTTATGTCATCCAAAGTTACTGTACTTGGAAAGAAGCATTTTAATTTAGAGAATGGTCAATATAAAAAATAACAAATTATAATAAACAGCTATTCAAGATGAAAATTGCTAATTATCATTTATCTAAGAATTACTAGATTCTTCAATGAAGCTTTTGTCTTTGAATATAGCTTTGAATAAAACTTTCCTGAAACACTGAGGCTTGGTTGTTTTTTCAAGATCAGCTACGTGTTAAGAGTAGTCTCCCATGGATTCTCACATTCTTATACATCTTGCAAGTAGAGACCTTGATTGCCCTTGTTCCAGACTCTCTTTTGAAGAATGTGTATGTAGTGGTAAATGACCTTGGAAGATAAGAGTCTCTCCCTCTAAAAAAAAAAAAAACAAAAACAAAAACAAAAACAAAAAAAACAGAGGTTTAATTACAGCCTCCAGGTTAAAGGTAAGGCATCCTTACTCCAATTTTAAGATTTGATTCCTCTTAGCTTAAGCTTCCTCTGCTATACTGCAATTCATGTATGTAACAGATATTTCTTGGCCCCCCTCGCTTCATTCTTTGGGAAATGGGCTCAGAGAACCAGGGCAAGAAAATATACTAACAGTCTCTCTACTGTTACTTTTGTCAGTGATAAAGTCCTTTCTCTGATCCAGGGATCTTTTGGTTTCTACCATTATCTGCAGAACAGTATGTGTTTGGTAACTTGTGTTGACAAAGAGAGCCAAACTCTGTAAAATATTTTTAGAGATTTATATGAGTGACTATGACCCATGACACAGCCCTCAAGAGGTCCTGAGAACATGGGCCCAACGTGGTTAGGGTAGCACTTGGTTTTATGTATTTTAGGGAGGCATGAGACGTTAATCAAATACATTTAAGAAATACATTGGTTTGGTTCAGAAAGGTGGGATAACTTAATACAGAGGCTCCCAGGCTACAGCTAAATTTAAACATTTTCTGATTGACAATTGATTGAGTTTATCTTCCGACCTGGGATCAATAGAAAGGAAGTGTTCAGGTTAAGATTAAGGATTGTGGAGACCAAGTTTTATTGTGCAGAAGGAACTCTCAGATAGACCTAAAAGGGTGCCTGGCTCTTAGTTGCTAATCTCCAGCGTCTGGAAAGGAAGGAAGAAAAACCAAGAGGAAAAGGGATTCTTTATGGTATGTGGATTTTTCCCACAAGAGACTCTGCAGGATGATTTTGGTGTTAAATACTTTTATTTTTTTTCCCCTGTCTCATAATGGTATGCCAGAGTCAGATTGAAAAGTAAGTGATGATACTTAAGATAAAATAAAACCCATCTGATGAGAATTTATAGTTTGTAGGGCATGACTCCCTAGAACCCTTAGATATGAACTTAGGCAAGATATGAAAATTCGAGCTCAGTCCTCCCTTGTTAGACTGAAAATAGGGTGTATTAGTCCACTAGGGTTGTCAGAATAATATATTTATAACAGAATGTTCAACAACAGAAATACCTATTCTCACAGTTCTGGAGGAGAAAGCTACAAGATTAAGGTACAGGTAGAGTTGGTTTGTGGTGAGGCCTTTCTCCTTGGCTTAAAGATAGCCGTCTTTTCCATGTGTTCTCATATGGCCTTTTTTCTGCATGTGGGTACTTCTGAGTTCTCATTTTCTGTTTATAAGAACAACTCGTCCAACACATTGGGGCCCTACGCTGATGACCTCATTTAACCTTAATAAAGACCTTATGTCAATATACAGGCACATTGGGAATTAGGGATTTGACATGTAAATGGGGGAACAGAGTTCAGTCTGTAGCAAAGGGTTAAATCTCAGATCTTTCAATAGTCCTTGACATTATGTGAGTATCTCAAAACATTCCGTTAATTGTGCGTTACCTCTCTGTTTTCATTAGGAGGTTTTTGTGTTATTATAGATATTTTTTACATTAATACTGACTCTATAACACTAAGAATTGTGACATTTTGGAAAGTGGCAAATATAGATTACATGTCAAACAAATAATTAAACTGTTAAAGTGTTCTTAGTTTTCAGAACAACTGAAATTAACTACAAACTAGCAAATGTTTACATTGATGGTCACAACTCACAACATGCCCTTATTGTGTGATTTGATATACATTACATCTATCTACAGAGGATTAACTTGCTACAATGTCTCCAGTGTTAATACTCAGCACAGCCTTATGAAAATCTTCAAGTGTAAATGGAGGGAATCACTGATTTCGAGGCTGAGATTATATAATTTTCACAAATTCATATTGGAAGTCAGCTGTAAGTTTGTGAATTAAAACTCAATATACTGCAGCTAGTCAAGCAATTTATTCATTAAACTACTACTAAATTCAATAATATCCTGCCAACATTAGATCAATTCTCCAATACAATTGTAATAGAAGTAGTTTTGGAGCTTCAATGAATAGCATAACATTTCAATAGCTACTGCTATTGTATGCTGATTAAAAACTTCATCTGAGACTACATTCTCCCTCTCACAAAATGCTCTGGTCATATTTATGCGCCACACTCACCTTACTAGCATTCTAGTACCTTTGCATTTGCTGTTCATTTTGAATAAAATACTTTTCTCCAGGCTTTTCAATAGCTGGCTTCTCACCAGCCACATTTAAACCAAAATGTCAACTCAGAAAAGGCTCATTTGAAATTCATCTACAACACCTTCCTTCTCTAAAGCAGTGAGCCTTTATCATATCACCTTTGATCTATCACTCATCATATTTTTATCAACACAATCTGTAATTATGTTGCATGTTTGTTAACTTATTAACTGTCTTCTCCTTCTTAAGGGTAGGGAAATTCTATTTTGTACACTGTTATGCAACTAGAATATAGAACAGATTTAGACAGATAGTTGTTGAATAAATAAATATGTATTTTCATTAAACCCTAACAACAGCCTTCAAGTAGGTATTAATATTCTTTATTTTTACATGAGGAACTTGAGGTTTAAAGAGGTTCAGTATGCTGCTCAAGTTTACACAAGCAGTAAATGCTAAAGCTGCAGTTAAAAGCCGTATCTGGTTAAACCCCTATGCTTTCAAACTATTTCCTCCTTCTGTGAATTAGGTATCAGCTTTCCATATGCAATTGCTTTACTTTCTTGTTTACTCTGAGACTCTGAATCAGAACTCAGCTCCTTTTCTCATTCTCCAACTTGGATCCATCCTCACTTTACACCAGTATTGAGAAGTGTATGGGGATAAAAATAGAAACAGAAAAGACTCTCTTACAAATGCTGCAGCAAACTGGTGAAAACTCTTCACGAGCTATTGTCTTCACCTTCTGTACTTGATGCAGTTTTATCCCTTATTATTATTATTAGTGATACTCACATTAATTCAAGACTTTGGAGCTTCTCTCTCCAAATTGATACAAATACCCACTGTGGCAATCAGCAAAGATCTCTTGTGGAATCAAGATTTATTCCTCCAACACAAGTTCATGTGAAGATTATCAGGTCTGTCTTGCTTTGGCACCTGAATAACTAAATCAACTAAACCTTTTCAGACTATCATTGTTAAAAGTGTTGTCACTAAAATAACAAAAGAGAAAATTATAAAGGAGCCCTATCTATAAAAATAGGCTCATACTATAGAAGTTTGTTGTGATAATGTTTATCTAATATACAAATTCCAGATATACTGAAAAGTTTTATGCTGAACATGTCCTAAGGTATTCATCTTTTTGGCTTTTAATTTCTTCTGATGAAATATTTCACTATAAGTCCCTGGAGAAGTCACAGTAGTTGGTGAGTACAGTATAGGTGACTTCTAAATACTTTCTCTTGAATAGTATTATAATTTACACACTTCTTCCTTGTTTTCCAAAACCCCCCAAAAGAGAGTTCCAATTATGTGGGTGAAGACATTCAAATTAATAGTCATAGTTCTGAACCTTGCCTGCACATATAAACACTAGAGAATAAGATCCCTTTTAGAGAAAATGAAACTCGGTAAGGAAAAAAAAAAAGATCAACAAAATGGTACATATATTTATAACTGCACAACCAGGCTTATGGCATAATGCATTGCAGTTTCACAAACAATCAATACAAATTATTGGATATAAAATTACTTTTTGATGACCACTGTGAAAATACAAGCTGTTGAAGTCATTCTTCACACTATTATTGATTTTTCTCAATTTTTTTCTATTGCATTTTTAAAGCACTAGATGTCAATTCCCGAGTCTCTAGTCTATAGTAAAATACTAAGCAAATTCATGAAGACTGGAATCTTCGAAGGAAAATCAAGGAAGAAGAGGTCGTGCAGAAACTCTCCCTTTAAATTTTTTTATTCCAGTGAACATTTCATTATTAAAGACACAAAAATGTCTTTAAAGTAACATTTCAAACAACCATTTGATGTTGTATAAACATTTTAAGTCTTAACAGTGATTTTATTTCTAGAATTTTTTTTCACTATAGTGTAACACTTATTAGACAATTATTTGTCAAAATAACTGTCACACATGAAATCACACACAATTGTCATGTTAAATGTGGAATTTTTTTAAAAACTATTTTTGATCACTTATTTAAGATTCATTTGGTCTCATTAGAATGAGATGTAGTGACCCTCCCTGATAATGATAGTTTTTTCTCCAAGATGTTTTAGGTAGGGTTTCCCAGGAAACACTAGAAATGGAGACTCACATGCACAAATTTTATCAGGGAGAGCTGTTGTCTAACATCCGGAAAACAGCAAGAGAAGTAGTGTTGGACAAATGCAAAATCTGGACCCTTATGAAGTTGAAACCAAGGCCTCAACTGAACTCACTGGGGGTTCTGATCCTTCCGACATTACTCATATGAAAGAAAGAGGATGCGTTAGTCTGTTTTTATGCTGCTGATAAAGACATACCTCAGACTCGGTAATATCTACAGGAAAAGGGCTTAATGGACTTACAGGTCCAAATTGCTGGGTAGGCCTCTCAATAATGGTGAAAGGCAAGGAGGAACAAGTCACATCTTACATGGATGACAGCAAGAAAAGAGAAGAGAGAACTCACGCAGGGAAACTCCTCTTTATAAAATGATCAGATCTCTTGATACTTACTATCACAAGAACAACAGGGAAAGACTTGATCCGTGATTCAATTATCTCCCACCAGTTCCCTACACATCACATGGGAATCAAGATAATATATGGGTGGGAACACAGCCAAACCATATCAGAGAGTGGCATGTCTTTGCATCGTTACATCAATCAATCCTCCCTACCCAAGGAACAAGGGGGTATGAACTCAGGCAATGCGGTCCCCTTCAAAGGCAATTTTTTAGAATGAGAGGTTATGGAATCAATGCCTCTATCCTGAAAAGATGACCTGCATGCTATACAGCCTCTTAAGTTGATGTTTTGGTATGAACTTCTGTTTCCTTTTCCACATATTTCACACCTAGCTCAGCATTATAATTTTATTCTCACACGCTGAGTAAAACTAAAACAAATGTCAGGCAAAAGACTGGTCTTTGAATGTTTTGCTTGGGTATGCACAAAGAAAATTTTCAAAATAACCATGTACCCCTCACACATTTTTAAGATGAGTTTTATAATTATTATCGCCAATTTAAATTACATGAAGAACAGAATGTCTCATGAGTTTTAAATATTGACAATTAAAAAATATTCTTGTTTTAAAGGTATTGCATAGCATCTAAATATTACAGACTTTGATACCTACCCTCTTAAGAATCAAAATTATACACTGTTCTTTTTGAACAATGGGATCTTTGAATTCACTTATTTCACTTATTCTATAAAATATCTTGATGCAAGATATGTTTTAAAATTTGTATTACACTGTAATGCTTCCCTGCCCCTTAAATATGTATATGAATTTAACATAAATTTTGTTTTCTGTTCTAAAATTTATGTGTCAAAAATTTCCACGGAAGTGAATTATTATTGCTATTATTAGCAGTGCACAGTTGACCAAAATGACATGAAATTATATTTAGTTTTATACTTCTTAAACAAATGTAAAATTTTATTGAAAATGCATTTTAATGGGATGGTATTGAGTAGTTGTCAATTTTTTCAACTACAAATGGATTAAAATTCCTAATTACTACAAGAAAACATGGTTCATTACCAACCATATTAATAACAGAGATATAAGTCATAAGAAATACTTTTCACAAAATTAACTGTTCAAAATGGAATATATTTTTATATATTTTTATAATATAATAAAACCTTTGTTATAATAATAACCAAGAAATATTTACAATATTAGGCCACAAAAATTTTTTTATTATTTTTGAGATGGAGTCTCACTCTATCACCAGACTGGAGTGCAGTCATGCAATCTCGGCTCACTGCAACCTCCACCTCCCTGGTTCAAGCAATTCTCCTGCCTCAGCCTCCCGAGTAGCTGAGACTACAGGCACATGCTACCGTGTCCAGTTAATTTTTGAATTTTTAGTAGAGATGGAGTTTCACCATGTTGGCCAGGATGGTCTCGATCTCTTGACCTCATGATCTGCCTGCCTCAGCCTCCCAAAGTGCTGGGATTGCAGTCATGAGCCACTGTGCCCAGCCCAGCCCACCTAATTTTTAATCAATTTAAGGATAACACTGATGTGAAAAAATGTGAGTATGCAGTGTCACAGTCATAAGATATATGGTGATTTGTCTGATTTCCAGCAACTTACACAATATTTATACTCATCTAACATGATTACATTAAACTTGCAAAATTTTGTGATTCAGATTATGCCATTTGCCCCTTTGATCACTTGACTAGAGATTAGAAAATAAAAAATCAGAGGTTCTCCCCAAAGGGCCAAGTCTATAGCATTTGTGTGTGTACATGTACATATGTATGCATGTATATGTATATATGTATAATATGTATATATGTGTGTGTATATATATGTATGTATGTATATATATGTGTATATATATATTTATCTGCAAGCGACAAAGTAATAGTTACTTTAAATTTATACCTTTTGTATCAGTTGCTGATACAGGTAAGCATCTTGTATACTAATTCCTAATATGGCCCTGGCATGAAATAAATGCTCTAAAATATTTTCAAAAGTTATCTCTTTTATATATTATTTTCATAATTCTTGATGCATTTTAACAATAAAAAAAATTCCAGGAAGAAAACAAAAACTTTTTTTCATGTTTGGCATCTTTTATGAACAGTAAGACAACTCCATATTCTTACATTTTCTTAAATACACAGAAAATAATTATTCTTCCCACATCATTTTCACTTTGGCCTTTTTCTAGGCTGAAAGCTAAATTTTCTATACTCTGTTTCTGGTAAGTCTTTTTAAGGTTTGTTAGTCATTTTTGGAAAATGATATGCAAAAGAATATGGTTTGACTGGTCACTACAGATGCACATGTAAGGTTGGCAGATATAAAACTTTCATATCTACACTGGCTATAAGACTACCGGAATTGCTTTTTATCTTTGTCTATTCAAAGTGTTTTGGAGCAAAAAGAAATATAAAGTCTAGTTCTTGGCCTATGGAACCCTAAATATTCTTGGATAATTTACACCTATACTTGAAAAATAACTTATAATGTAAGAAAGAATATGATGCCGAAAAAAAGCATGATAGTTCCATCTGTTGTAGGATGAGAAAGGCATTCTACTGACTAAAGCCTGTCAGCTGCTTTCCCAGTGTCCTTAGGATGAATTTACAAGTTTTCAATCACAGCTATTACTCACTCTCTAACTTTTGCTCTATTCTCCAGTACATTTCCTTACTATTCTAATCATAGTATCTTTAGTCCCACTTGGCTTCTCAACGTTAAGTTTGAGTTTTCAAAGTCATTTTCAGCCCCCACTGCCATTATTTTTATTGAGTCTTTTTTTTAAAATCTGACTTTATCCAAGACACTCAAAATGTTTAGATGCCTCTCCTCTCATTCTTCAGTATCACATATATGTTCCTTTGTTGCGGTTCTTATCACACACTGTGAAATTCGCTCTCTGTACCTCCTAATGCCAGAATTTATGAAGCCAAAGCCGTCTAACCTATTTACCGTTTCACATCTAACAACCAGCACACTGCCTTGTAAGTAGTTCAAGCATAATATATAACTACTGAACAAATTAAAGAATAAAGTTAAGAAAAGTGACCTACTACAGGGCTACCTTTAAAGAGTGGATGGGAATTGAAATAGGAAAGCAAAAAAGGATTCCTCACTTCATTTTTTAAAAAAGGTGACAATAAGGCTATTTCTCTAGAAATACATCCTAAAGTCAACCACAGTATTATCAGAACAATAACAAGTTATGCCTCTCTGACAAATTTAAATAATTTACTGACACAATATAAATATTACATCTATATTTCCCCATTTCCTTTTCTTCCTCCCAGCCAAGAACTTCAAAATGAGAAAAATAAGTTTGACTTCTGAAAGTAAAAATTCAAAACAAATGCATAATAGGTAAGTGTAGTAGTAAGTAAATCCCATATTAACTGAATACTCTCTACAACGAAAGCAGCTTGTTTCAGACATTTATAGCACTTAATTCTGTGAGGTTAAAGTATATATAAGGTTATAAATTTGCTACATCATTTGCAGTTTGCCTATAAAATATTAATACATCTAGTTGACTGAAGGGTCCAGATGTTTTGGTGTGATACAGTAACATCCTTAGACTACCAAGTACTTCACAGTAATAATTGTACTTTAAATAGCTGATAGAATCATTTTATAATTGACAGCTCTTAAGCCGAATTTGGGTGGAATATCATTCTCCTGAAAGAAAACTATCTGCAGACTCATTTTTCTTGGCGAAAATAACAAAATGCACTCATGCCTCCAGCGGCTTCTTATTGAATCTCCGTAACATCTGCAGATATAGAAGTTTCATATCTACACTGGCTATAAGACTACCAGAATTCTTTTTTATCTTTGCTACTGACCAGTTGAGTGACCCTGAACAAACCATAGCATAATTCTTGCCTCAGTTCTTTCATATGTGAAATTCAAACATTTTCTAGGAGATTATCAAGGATCTTTACAGCGTTACCATTTCATGACATTATAATTTGAAATCACACCTAAAAACAATATCATTGCACGAACACTGTAGTGCATAATGGCATTCCTAACTGAGCAAAATACTGATTTAGACATGGATTTTGACTGTCTCAACATGAAAGCAGGAATGACTGGCCTGATTCAAATCTTTTCTGGGCCTTTGTAGTACGAAGCAATCTGTAGTAGCATAAAGAGAGTGGCTTACTCACATTGTTTACTTGTTTTCTGTACATCTTTTCTTACATATTTTCATCCCAGGATATATCATTTTCTTACAAACAAGATTGGTAACCAAGAATGTAGTCTCTCTGAGACACATCTCTAGGCTATAATATTGTAATAATAATAATTATATGGTAATAATTGGTGAAGCAATGATCACATGTCACATACTTTGTCATATAAAAAAATCCTACTATATGAATTGAATATGAATTGTTCATTTCTACTGATGAACAATTTACCTTCCAGAGGAACTTGTAAACACTGGAAAATAAAGAAGGTCATTAGCAGGAATTATGTGGAGCCTTACAATGTCTCTGGAATACAGCTTCTCAAGGCAGCAAAGAATCTAAACACTGATGAGCAAGGACTTTTCTGTGCAAACATCTTTAATCTGGCTCCACAGAAATCACAAGAGCAGAATCTAATAAGAGATAAAAATCCTCCTTCAAGTGAACAATTTCTTTGTTATTGCCTACACACCTTTTATCATAGCTCTGCCTCTGGTACCAAAAACATCTGGTATTTATGTTGTAACACATTTTTTTCTGAGTTGGAATGGTAAGAAAAAAAATAGAGAGTAGGGTCAGAGAAGTGGGAGTTCCACCATTAAATTCATTGCAATAGGAATAAAATTTCACCTGAAATCTCTACCAATCAACTTAAGAATGTGTTTTAATTTTCCAAAGCAAAACGTATAGAGGTACCCAAGAATGTACTATCAGTCTACTTCCTCATGGAAGTTTTACTTCAGAATCATGCCCAACTATAGGAAATGATTGCACGGGAGTCTGCATTTGATAGGAGTCACAAAGAAGAAAGAACAGGTATAGACAGGTTCTACACCAGGGCAGGCTTTTAAAACTATCACTAAACAAGTAATAGCAGAACACCAAGTGAGACATAAGTTAAACTCAGCAACCACTTTACACTAGAATAATGTTTGTCAGAAACCCAGAAAACAAGGTGAAACATATCAATGGGTAAAAGAAACACTATTTTTGTGAGACCATGCTATTCAAAAAGAATCATGGAAGGACACAGGTTGAGATGTTGATAGCCTATTACTTCAGTTGATAGAGTAAAAAAAGATTTGTCATAACATTAGAGGGAGACTTGAGAGATATCCTTATTTTTGCCAGATTCTTTCATCAGATGTCACTTTCCTTCAAAGTGACCTTTTTCCTTGACATAGTTCTCAAGAATTCTTGTATTTTAAAAATCTGGTTTGAAAGTAAGTTCTGAATAGAATTTTAATATCTTCATTGATGGTTGTTTTGACTGGACAAACAGAGCTTAGGGGAGTCAGTCAAAAGTCATTCGACCACAGACTGAGTTTGTGTGATAAAACCAAATGGCCCCTAATATGGCACAGTACACAGAACGCAATTTACTAAGATCATCTTGAAGTCATGGATAAATCAGTTGGGAAAAACAGGTATTACACATTAGGTATACAATACACTTTGGGCTGGATACTTTTATACCACATTTTAAGACCAACATATTAGTTTTATTACAACAAATATGCTATGTTCCATGTACACCAAAACAGCATGGTACTGTTATAAAATAGGCATAAAAACCAAACGAAACAAAACAGAGAACCCAGAAATAAAGCCAAATACTGACAGCAAACTGATAGTTGAAAAGGCAAACAAACACATAAAGCAAGGATAGGACACCTTATTCAACAAATGGTGCTAAGATAATTGGCAAGTCAGTGTAGGAGAATCAAACTAGATCCTCAGCTCTCACCTTATACAAAATCAAGTTAAGATGGATCAAAGACTTAAATCTAACACCTGAAACCGTTAAAAATCTATAAAGTAACATTAAAAAAATCCTTCTACATATTGCCTTAGGCAAAGGTTTCATGACCAAGAACCCCAAAGCAAATCCAATTAAAAAAAAATAAATAGGTAAGACTTAATTAAATTAAAAAGCTTTTGCACAGCAAAAAGAACAGTCAGCAGAATATACAGATAACACACGAAGTGGGAGAAAAACTTCATAATCTATACATCTGACAAAGGACTAATATCCAGAATCTACAAGGACCTCAAATCAGAAAGCAAAAACAAGTAATTTCATCAAATAGTGGGCTTAGGGGAGGAACAGACAATCCTCAACAGAAGATTATACAAACGGCTAGCAAACATATGAAAAAAAAACGCTCGACATTACTAATTATCAGGAAAATGCAAATCAAAACCACAATGCATTACCTTACTCTTGCATGAATGGTCATAATCCAAAAATCAAAACATAATACACATTGGCATGGATGTGTTGAAAAGGGATTTTATCCTGTTGCTGGGAATGTAAACTAGTACAACCACTAGTTGTACCCTGTTGTCGGGAATGCAAATTAGTACAATCACTATGGAAAACAGTGTGCAGATTCCTAAAGAACTAAAAGGAGACCTACCATTTGATCCAGCAATCCCACTCCGGGGTATCTACCAAGAGGAAAAGAAGTCATTATACAAAAAAAGATACTTGCACACACATGTTTATAACAGCACGATTAGCAATTACAAAAATATGGAACCATCCCAAATACCCATCAGTCAATGAGTAGATTAAGAAAATATGCTGCGTGTTTGTGTGCGTGCATGTGTGTATACATATACACACACATACATTATATATATATACATATATATAAAATATATATGTGTGTGTATATATAAAGAATATATAGTGTGTGTGTATATAAAGAATATATGGGGTGTGTATATATACATATATAAAAAGAATATATGGGGTGTGTATATATATATATTTATATATTTAAATATATTTATATATAAATATATATTAATATATATTATTTATATATAAATATATTTACATATATTTATATGCACACACACACACCCCATATATTCTTTATCTACTCATTGACTGATGGGTATTTGGGATGGTTTGGTATTTTTGCAATTGCTAATTGTGCTGCTATAAACATGTGCCTGCAAGTATTAAGAAAATATGGCGTGTGTGTGTGTGTGTGTGTGTATACATTTTCTTTATATATATATATATATATATATATATATATATATGAACACACACACACACCATGTATTCTTTATATACTCATTGATATATAGTTATGCACACACCCCCCCATGAAATACTGCTCAGTCTTAAAAAGGAATGAAGTAATGGCATTTGCAGCAACTTGTATGAAATTAGAGATATTATTCTAAGTGAAGTAATGCAGAAATTGAATACTAAACATCACATATTCTCACTCATAGGTGGGAGCTAAGCTATGAGAATGCAAAGGCATAAGAATTATACAAGAAACTTTGGGGACTTGCAGAGAATGGTGGGAGGCAGGTGAGGGATAAAAGACTACACATTCGGTACAGTGTACACAGCTTGGGTGGTGGATGCACCAAAATATCAGAAATCATCACTAAAGATCTTATTCATGTAACCAAACACCATTTGTTCCCGCCAAAATCTATTGAAATAAAATTTTTAAAAAGTTGAAATCTTGTTTTGTTACACAATAATAATGCAAAACAGATAAAAGGTAATGGATGGTGTAGGTGTCAGAAGTTTGTGACATTAAGGGATGTGAGAAGATTAAGTGTTGAATGAGAGTGAAGGTTCAGCCTAGGGGTGAATGAGATGGCCTTGGATGGACAACAGATGTCTGTTAAGCACATTACTTGGTCATGAAAAGTAACAACATAGGCAATGAAGCACTTCAGAATTTATACTTAACCATATGAACTGTGTCAAACAAGTTCCAACAAAACACACCAATTCAGGATAAAGAATGATCTCTGGAATCAGATAATATATATATATATATATATATATATATATATATATATATATGTATGTATACATACATATATAAATGTATATATATACACACACACACACACACACACATATATATATATACACATATATATATATATATATATGTATATATGAATCCTAGCTCTACTGGTTTCAATGTGTGTAACTTTTAACAAACCACATAATTTCTCTGAGCCTCAGGTTCCTATCTACAAAATAGGGATAAACACATATGCAATGGAAGGGAAGCTTATTCTAAGGATTAACATATTTGTAAAAAAAAAAAATATAGTCTAATGTCTGACACTAATTAAACCCCAAATTTGTGGTATATACATAGTGGATAACGTTTAGTAGCTTCTGTGATGTGATTATCTTGAATAACTGGGAAAAGAAATGTGAAGCTAAGAAGATGATTTTCTAAGATTACTGTACAACTGATGAGAATCAAGAAAGATAAGTGTTGAATGAGTTAAATGTGACAAAATGATCTCATATTAATTAATATGTCTGCTTAGCTTACATTAAACATTTTTGTCCTCATGGAATCTGAAAAATTCATTTGGGGTCAAGCAAAATCTACAATTTAAGCCACAGAAGAATTTATACAATGATGGTGGTACTGGTGGTAGTGATGGTAAAGATGATGTGCAAGATAAAAGTATCCAGCATTTATTAATTCCTTGTTATTTCCCAACTTTGAAGTGTTATGTATACTACATCATTAATCTTCACAAGAACCATAAGAGTTAGGTATTAAAATTGTTCCTTATATACATATGAAAAAAGTGAAGCCAGGTAGTAACTCTCATAGTCTCACGGCTAGCATGTGTTAAAAGCTGTGATTAAAATCCATTAGTTCAACACAAGAATCTTTATTCTTAACAATTATATACTGCCTCCTAGAATTCTACCAAAGTTACCTGTTATTTGTCTCTTTCCATCATCTACATATTTAACCACAAGCAAGTCTTGATAATTTTAACTCTCATTTTTTATGTAAATCCAAAGTTATCATCTCCTACAAGAACTCCTGAAATCGCAATCTACCGATCTTTTTTTGTTGTCAAGATGGAACCTCACTCTGTCATTCGCGTTGGAGTGCAGTGACATCATCTCAGCTGACTGCAAGCTCCACCTCTGGGTTCAACCAATTCTCCTGCCTCAGATTCACCAGTAGAGAATTACAGGTGCCCACCACCATGCCCAGCTATTTTTTTTTTTTTTTTTTTTTTTAGTAGAGACAGAGTTTCACCATGTTGGCCAGGATGGTCTGCATCTCCTGACATTGTGATCTACCTGTCTTGGCCTCCCAAAGTCCTGGGATTACAGGCATGAGCCACCACACCTGGCCTCTATTAATATTCTCACCTCTTCTCTTGTGGCCTATAAAGAGGACTATAACAAGGATAATAACTAGAAATAAAGTTTGGCTTAAGGAAGAGCAATCTCTTCTTTCCAGGAAAGCTAAAGGAAGAAATTTCACTATAAATTTTGACTTGAAATTCATTAAAATTATATTAAGAAATAATGGGGTTGCTAAAGTTGAAGGAAATGAAGTGAATTATTCCTTTAAAGGCATTTTGTACAAGAATCGTCACCATCATTCTCACTCTGCTACTCTATTTTACTTCTTCTGCATTGATTCTTCCAGGATTAAACCCAGGGGAGGAAGGCATTGCAAAGCACAGTGTCTCATGGTTGGTATAGTTCTAATCTGTTATTGGGTTCTTCTGGATATCACTAGCACTATCATCAGCATTTACTTTAGTCAAGTGACTTTTTTTGTCTTCAGCAAAGACCTTCTACTGAATCTCCCTCAATACACAGCACAGTCTCTCCTCTGAATGGCCACATACTACTATTTCCTAAGCCCTGTATCTTATGGTCTACCCGTATTTAAAGGATTCTTTACTCTTTCAGG
Organism: Saimiri boliviensis; assembly: GCF_048565385.1. Taxonomy (NCBI): domain Eukaryota; kingdom Metazoa; phylum Chordata; class Mammalia; order Primates; family Cebidae; genus Saimiri; species Saimiri boliviensis. Next base: position 177,595,871 of record NC_133450.1, on the reverse strand, counting down.
CAGACGTCTTTAGCAAAATTCATTTTAGGATAACCTAAAGCCAGATCCCATTTGTGTGGTATAAATTTGGTGTAAGTGAGCTTTCCCTTGACAAAGTCACTACAGTATGTCTTTAGCCCACCAGAGAGGAGTAGCCCTTTCTATTTAAATCATGAATTTTTAAGTACTAATGACTATGTCTTTCAAGCTTAGAGACATTTGAAAAGTTCTCTAAATTATCCCCTTGAATCCCCACTAGCATAGCTTGGCATTAAAGAGGAACAAACCTTTTCTACCTAAATTATTGTGAGACGTAGGAGAACCAGTATAAAAAAAAAAAATCTCTTAAAGACTATCCTCAATTGTCTTTTTCATCTTCCTCCTTATATAACCTTTAGTTATCCACATGTGTAATAAATTAATGGTAGACAGTTAAGGAGCAGAAATTGTGTATTTGTACATCGTGGACAAGGTGTACAAGAAACTAGCTATAAATATAAGGAAGATGTATTATTTCAGAGAGTACAAGCATTAAGCTTTGGCATTTTCCATGCGATGCTGAGCCTTTGCATATACAGAAGTCAGAAATTGAGGTTTGGGAACCTCTGTCTAGATTTCAAAGAACGTACAGAAACACCTAGATGTTCAGGCAGAAGTTTGCTGCAGGGATGGAGCCCTCCCAGAGAAATCTGCTAGAAGAGTGCAGAAGGGACATGTGGGTTTGAAGCCCCCACACAGAGTCCCCACTGGGCACTGCCTAGTGGAGCTGTGAGAAACAGGACATTGTTTTCCAGACCCTAGAATGGTAGATTCACTGCCAGCTTGCACCATCCTCCTGGAAAAGCCACAGATGTTCAATGCAAGTCTGTGAAGGAAAGCAGCTGGGAGTGGGGCTGAACCCTGCAAAGCCATAGGGGCAGAGCTCCCCAAAGCCATGGGAGCACACCTCTTGCATCAGCATGACCTGGATGTGAGACACAGAGTCAAAGATCATTTGAAACTTAAAAGTATAATAACAACCCTGCTGGATTTTGGACTTGCATGGTGCCTGTGGCCTCTTTGTTATGGCTATTCTCTCCCATTTGTTACAGGGGTATTTACCCAATCTCAGCACAATGTATCTAGGAAGTAGCTAACTTGCTTTTGCTTTTACACATTCATAGGCAGAGGGGACTTGTCTTGTCTCAGTTGGGACTTTGGACTTTTGGGTTAATGCTGGAATGAGTAAAGACTTTAAGGGACTCTTGGAAAGGGATGATGGTTATTTTGCAATGTGATGATACTAGAGTTGGGAGGGCCAGTGGAGGAATGATACGGTTTGCCTGTATCTCTACCCAAAATCTCATCTTGAATTGTAATCTTCCTAATCCCCATGTGCAAAGGGTGGGACCAAGTGGAGGTAATTAGAATGTGGGCATTGTTTCCCCCATGCTGTTCTCATGATAGGGAGTGAGTTCTCATGAGAGCTGATGGTTTTGTAAGCATCCAACGTTTTCCTTGCTTGCACTCACTCCATCCTGCTGCCCTGTGAAGGTGCCTGCTACTTCTTTGCCTTTTGCCCTGTTTGTAAGTAAGGTGTAAAGGTGCAACTATGATCACATTGCTATTTTACAGGGATCTAGCTCTGCCTATAAACTTTTACCTCAACAACTACCCCAAATGGATCATTTTTCTTTTCAAGTCCTTATCACATGGTTCATGTTTTTGACCTCTTTATTCCTTACTAAATTTCACTAAGATAACTTCTGTTTTACCTCCTGATTTTCTGATTCAGAAAAAAATTATGAAAATAAAATACATTCAGATTTTTAAAATGCTATTGTATGTCTTTGAAAGTCACTTTAGTTCTTTTCATAGGTTCTCCATGAATCAACACCTACAATGCTGATGGCCTCTTTTCAGGTTCCAGTTGTCATGTATCTTACTCCATATAAGTAATTTTTCCATGTCAGAATCAATAGAATATTATAGGCTATGAACACAATAGTTTTTAAATGCCTAAATCTGTGGCAGAAATTGCAATGTTAAGAAACTGAGAAAGGTGCAGATAGTGAAAGCTTTTTGAGATGAGAGGATATGTCTTTTCTCCAAAAATATGAAAAATCGGCTCATGGCTAGAAATAGTAACAGAGTAAACGTGTGAAACAAAACAATTAAAAACAAAATCATTTTAGCTAACTACATCACTGTTATTTAACTTCTTAACTGAAACTCAGTTTTCAAAATATCAATACATATTTTCTATGTGACTGTTGTATTAGCATTACATTGAAATATATAATACCATTTTATTCCAAGTTTTTTTTTTTTATTGTTTAGAATGGTTTGCATAGAATCATCAGGGATGTTAAATTTTACTTTATTTCTGAAAATTTTATATATGACTTTTTGTAGATAAAGTAATGTGTAATTGGAGTTGAGACTTCATTCTGTATTACCAACAATCATATATCTCTCTGAAATTTAATTAGTGTTACTAACCTAATAGTCACAGATTACTGAACCAAGCAAACAACTGGAAAGCATATCTTTTTATTTAGCTACCTGAAGTATTTAATATAAGCCCTCCTCTCCTGATTGTGTAAAGTGCACAGAGATATCTTTCTTGTTTTTGCTACCTATTCCATTTCATATAGAGGTTTCACGTTTGCATCCTAATTTTCTAACCTTGAAAGCTGGGGTCTTCCATATATTTAATGAAGTCTGGTAATAAATCTTCAGTTTTCCTCGAGTAAGCAATCCTACTGCAGACTCAGCTCTCTCTCCCTTGACATTCCTGAAACCCAAATAAGATTTGTGCTCTGACAGGGTGAGCATTTACTTTATCAGAAAGCATATTAGGATAGGCATGTCTCAGGATAATGTGCACCAGAATCAGAGAGGATGACTAATTTGTTCTGCTATTACGCAAATAATAAAATGATTTAGGCATGTAGATATGAAACAGCCAGCACTTTACAAATTATGTGTAGCATATTTCATTTTAAATCTGGCCAAGTCCAAGAACCTTTTATGTATTAAATGACATTTACAGGAAAGACAAGACTTTATCCAGAACTTAGAAATGTTTACCTAAGATGAGGTAAGAAGATAACAACTAAGAATTATTTGAAGGTATTGTAAGTCATGAACATTTTGTAAGGTTGTTTTTTTAATAATAGTCAAGCTTTGCCAATTTATTCCATGTTTGGAGGTTTTTATCAAATGGCAAAATGTCATGGAAGACACATAAAAAAGCAGTGTAAGAATGTTCATTTGAATTTTATTCTAAATAATATCTTGGTGATCACCTATGTTTCATGTGTATGCATGCAGGTGGATATACCTCTATTCCAGAAAACACTAATTATCTTTAAAACTGGCTAATGCTTATGGGACAGATGTTCTTTGCTAGGATTGTACATTGGTGCACTATTTCTTGAAATAATTAGAAAATACATATCAAGAATCTTTAAAAAATACAAACATTCTTTGAAGGGACAAATCCACTTTGGATAGCCAAACAAATATCTTGAAAAGTCATCAATGACCTATAAACTAAACTGTTTATCACAATAAACATTTATACTTAGAATAATTCTGGAAATATCCAAAATTTTGAATAAGGAAGAAGTGATTAAATCTTAATACTATGATACAATAAAACATCATGCTCTTATTAAAAATTATACTTTCAAAGTTTTAATTGCATAGAGGGAAATACATATACTAAAATTCTTTATGAAAAAGCCAGACACAAATTTACATATATCTTATAGGAGTAGCATAGAATTCAATTATTTAAAATAATTACTTTGTTTTCCCTGCTTGAGAAATTATTTTCTACTTCAAGATTTCAGATTTTTTTACATTTTACAAGTCAAATGTGTCTCTCTTGCAATCAGAAAAGTAGCATACTAAAGATAATCATTATATAAGTTGATTAACAGGGACCATAACACTATACTGATCCCATACCCTTAAATCAAAATATGTATTAAAATTTCTAAAGACCTTTTGAAAACGAATTATGCAAACTATGGGAGCAGTAACTCTAAATTTGTCTTTTGAAAATTAATGTAATTTTGCAGACTTACTTAATATCTCCTTCACTTTAGATCTGTCTTTCTTGACCTATGCTGTTTATAAAAATGTTTTATAAGGAATTAACATTTAATGTTTCAAGGACAAAGTATTTATACTTTTAAATGAAATTTTTCTGGCAAATTTTTTTTATCTTTAGTTTTCATATGGTTTTTGCATCATTGCAAAGGTACTAATTGTCTTTTTGTTTGATAAACAAAGTACTTTCAAAGCAGTCTAAATGACCAAAATGCGTAAGAATCAAACTTCATTGTAGCCCTTCTGAATTATGATTTTGACAAACATAATATCATGACTCTTATACAAACATAAAATGAACTACATTAAACATTTCTTTCAATGTATTAATTAATGAGATTAAATAAGCTGGAAACACTGGTTAAAATCAGAATTTGACTTGCAGAGGTTAATATTCTGTACTAGACAAAATTAGCTTTTCTTGCTAGAGTCAGGAACCATTTGTATTGACCTGAGTTTTCCACAGCTTAAAAAACCAGGCAATAAAAAGTCATTCAAAGATGCACACCGCTAGAATCATATAATCCTATGTAACATCCTTTGCCTATTTCCGAGAGCCAGACAATATTTTTCTGACAGTTTCAACTATTATTTCTGATGGATTTAGGTGGAACATTAAAAATTATCAGACAAGAAAAATGTTCTTTCCAACAGAAGCACAAAGGTATTTGAGCTTCATCTTTCACAGATCATACACCTATTGGTTATCAGCTTTTGTGTCTTGGTTGCTGTCTTCAACATTCTTCCCATTCTTTCTATAATTCAAGAATACATATGCACCGATTTTTAAAAAACTGCCTACCTAAAATGGAGAAATATTTCATAAGAAAGCAGAATATGAGTTCAGGTTGTAGTTTCAAGGGTGTGTGCCTTTTTTCCTGCTGTCACTGTCTGCTCCAGTGAGTTGCATGAAGTATATACCAACATTCATGGAATTAAAATGGGAGACCAAAAAATTCCTCTTTTTGTTACGATACTTTAATCCTTAAGGAGATATGATGGAGAGTATACTACACTTCCTGGAAACTGAGAATAAATTTTTTAATCTAAATTGATAATTAAATTTTTTTCTGAAAGATTATTTAATTGTAGGGAAAGGTTGCCACTAAGACAACAGAAATTTTACTCTGAGTTAGAGAAAAATGAAAGAATGACTGGGATTTTTGTTAAAGAATAATTCCTGTTACAGGGAATGTTCACACCAGATTCTCCCTCCTTCCTACCAACATTTTAGGCTGTGAGAAATTTGGATCACTTTTCTCAAAATGGGGACCCTTACAAAACATTATTTGGAAAACTGATAGAGAGGTGCTCAGAGGTGTAATCACTTGGAGGCAATTACAGAGTGGCACAAAGTGCTAGAGGGAAAAGCTTCCTTTCCAAAGGGATCAAAAAGAGCTGTGGTCCTCAGGGAAGAAATGGTGCACAATGCATGATTTTGTGGTCATAGTGGAACAAAAACAGGATTTGTTAATGTGACATCAAATATGTGGCACAGTAAGTAGTAGTAACATTAGTAACATTAGTAACATTAGCATGGGGTAAGAGAACGCAACAGCAAATCCAGCAGTACTGGTATCCAGAAACTTGGGAAAAGTAACATCTTTCTCCCACTAAACGTTGTAAACAGAAAGGTAAGTACAAAACTAGACATACAGCAAATACTGGTCCAAAGAAAAGTGGTTATTCCAATTTTAAAAATAATGGTTTGGATTATACCCATATGTCTCTATGATGAGGCTAAAATTTTTATTTTCCCTATGCCCAGAGATGTAAAAGCTACATTCATCTTCTTAGATGTTTTCCACGGCCTCCTCAGTTGAAATGACTGAGCCTGAGGATTTATAGTGACAAGAGCAAAAATGCACAGCACACCCGTGTAGCTGGGCCACAGATGCTGCATGAAGGCTCTAAGTGCTTGCAGTTATTTCTATTGCCAAACATAAAACTAGATAACCTTGATTTCAGGGTTGCTAAGCCTCCTATGTAGTAACAGATGACAATCAGAAACTGAGAAGCTGAGAAACTATTAATAATAATTCAGTCATGTGGCAAGCAAATTAAAAACTGCAGATGTTGATGAGCACATTAAATGTCAACTCATACCCTTTGTATTCTATTAGTTTCATGAAGCATTTTGAATTTCCAGTGAATTGGGGTTACATACTTTCCCCACATTAACTCCTTAATATTAGCTTATTTTATCTTACATTTAAAAAACATGCTCTGGTAAAGAACTGTAAACCAGCATCAACTGTATTATCCACAAGCACACTAATATCTGGCTAAAACATTTGCTAATATGACAAGCTTTGTTCTCCCTCAAGCACGCATAAGCTGCTTCTCTATAGAATAAAATTGCTGCTAAGTGCAAAGACTTCTTAACTTTATAAGATTTTCACAAATTCCCGATAGATTAAGAATTACAAAATTATCTTTCACTGGAAATATGAAGCAATTTCCCAAACATATATGCACAAAGTCTATCAAATAAATTCTGAAATGTTTGGCCCAATATTTAAAGAAACTTCTCAAGTGATCTTTTATAATCTTTTCATTATTAATCTGGAGTTCAGCAATTTTATTGTAATCATGCTACCTGCCTTGGGATCTCCCCAGAAAACTCCTGACAAAGTATCACATATTTCTTGACTAGCCTCATGCTTCTAACCCTATCTATTATGTCATCTCAGTGTAGCTTCATACTATCTTTCATATATTTCAACGTTGGACTTGCGTATCTTATAGGAAGCCTGCAATGACTAACCCCATCCCATTCTGATACATGATCTGTTTACCCAACATTGCTCCATACAGGTAAATAATTTACTACCATACTTTTGCTTATAGATTGCCTTACAATTATTCCCAATACACTTCACTTAATCATAATTATAGGTTTTCCATAACTATGTATTTGGAGTTTTTAATAAATTCTGAGGAAGAAAGAGAGGAAGCAAGGGAAAGATAAATGGAAAAGAGAAAATGAAAAATTCATTTGCCATTTTTATGTGTATAAAAGTCAAATCTCTGTTGTTAATTTTTTCCCCAAATTTCTCAAAAGATAGCACAGGTGCAATGACAAGGACACACCCTCACATCAATGTTGTTTCTACCAATGAAAGGCATAGTCTTAACCTAGCTGTGAAGAATCATTAGATAAAACCAAACTGAGAGGCATTACCCAACATATTTGGCTTGGCTTGTTCTTAAACTTCAAGGCTGAGAAATACAAAGTAAGGATGAGGAACTGAATTTGACTTAAAGATGCTCAAAGAATCTAACAAGTAAATGTAATGTTTTACAACCGTTACAAAGGTTACAACGTAATGTAATGTTATAATACATTCATCTGGATTAGCTGGCCAGGAAAAAGAAATCATAAAAATATTACTAGAATAAATAACAAAATTTGATTATTAACCATGATTGAGATAATATTATTGTATACAGTCTAAACATTCTGATTTTGTTAACTGTACTGTGATTATATAAGCTAATATCTGTGTTCATATGAAATAAACACACATATTCAGGAATAAAAAGGCATGGTATTTTGAGCATATCCTCAAATGTTTTAAAAAATTAAACAAAATGGTAGGTAGAACCATATACAAACAAATTATAAATCTGGATATTGGAAATTGCTTTCAACATGTTTCATGTTCTGTGAATTTAAAATTATGTCAAAATAAAAAGTTTTAAAAAGTTGTCCTTCACAGATAAAGAACTTTGATTTAGTATAAATCAGAGGGAAAAACTTTTCTAATTTTTAAGTGCTTTATCATGAAGAAATAATTTTGACAAAGCAAAGAAAAATAAGTAAAACATTTATTATTGGAAAGAACTGATAATTTACCAAAATGAATACAGTAAGAATAAACGAATATAAAGATAATATAATGATATGTAAATTGATAATTCAAAATAAGTAGGACTTTAAAAAACAGAAAAGGGCCAAACCCACCATAGTGTTTTCAGGAAACTTAATATCAAAGGAGGTTGGCATAATCCTCATTGAAGCTCATTTTTTGTTCTTTATTTTAGCCTATGTGAAAATTTTTTTAATAACAAGACCATAAATTACTTTCAAATAAAAGTATACTTTCTGCTAAGAAAAAGTGTCAAAAAATTCTTGTTGCAACACAAATAATTGCATCCATATAATGAAATGCAGTAAGATAATTTAAAATTATGCTTTCAAAAAGAGTTTATTTCTTAAGAATATGCTCATGAAATAATATTTTTCTAAAACAGCTACACAACTGTACAAAAGTATATACATACTACGACTAATCAGTCAGTACTTTACATGTGGCTAAATGCATGAGTTTTGTGATATGAGGAGCACACATGAGTTTTAGTACTGGTTCTGTCACACAGTTATCCTAACTTTGAGTAAGCAGCATAATTTTTTAGGACTTCCACTTTCTTTCCTATAAAATGGAAATATTAATAGTTTCTAGCCCAAAGAACATTGTAACTATCGAATAAAATAATTCATTTGAATCCCTTAGCACAGATCCTGGCAAATAGGTAAAGTAAAAGACATAAACGAAAGAAAAGAAATAACTGTTTGAGATGTATGTACATGTGAGATATAAAGTTACAAGATTTTCATCAGTTCATTTTTGTCAGGTAAGAAGCCACTTAAAGATTAACAAAATAATCTCAGAATTTTGTAGATAAGTATTTTGGATTGGAATCTGCTGGGAGGTTCATATGGTCTTTGATAGGCTTATTTGTGAATCTGTAACCAGCTCTATGGTCTCTGATATAATTAAAAATATAATACATGTATTCATTTTATGTGTATTTTATAACACCTTTATTGAAATCCAATTTATGTGACATTCAATTTATCCATTTAAAGTAACACTTAATGGATTCTAGCATAATTAATGGTTGCAGTGTAATCATCACCATATTTTTAAAAAATAATTTATCATTTCAAAAAGAAGCCCCATATAAATTTAATAGTATCTTTCCATTTTGCCCCAATTCTTCAACCAAAGCAACTATTTATCTATTTTCCATTGCTATAGATCTTCCTCTTCTGGATAATCTTTTTAAATGGGAATTACACAATGTATGTTTCATTTGTGATTAGCTTCTTTCACTTAGCATTATGTTTTCCAGGTTCATCCATGTTGAAGAATGAAATGCAACATTTTATTTTTATTGCTGAATATAATTTTACATAATTATATACCACATTTTATTCACCCATTCATCTCTTGATAGACATTTGAGTTTAATGTTGCAATTAAAATTAATGTACAAGTTTTCTGTGTGTGAATATCTATGTTTACATTTCTTTGGGTTATATATCTAGAAGTAAAATTACTGGGTAATACAGTAAGCTTAGGTTTAAATTTTTGATCAACAGCTGGACTAATTTTAAAATTAGCTGCATCATTTTACAAGCTAATCTGAAAACTACAGGGTTTCCAATTTCTTCAAATTCTTGCCAACACTGATTTTTTTATTATAGCTACTTTAGGGAGTGTGAACTTGTCACTTATGGTGGTTTTGATTTGCATTTTCTTGATGCATGAAAATATTGATCCTCTTTTCATGGGCTTATTGTACACTTTTATGTCTTATTTGGAGAAATAGCTATTAGGATATCTTTCTATTATGTAACTGAGTAATGTGTCATTTTATTGATTTAGAATTACTCTTGATGTGTTCCAGATAGAATTTTTGTATTAGATATGTGACTTGCAAATTTTTTTTTATAATCTGTGGATTGTCTTTTTACTTTATTGTGCCCTTTTAAGCATAATGTTTTCTAAATTTTGTGAGGTTCAACTTACGTTTTTTTTTTCTTTGCTTGTGCTTTCTGTGTCATATCCAAGAAGTCTTTGCCTAACCCCAGATCATTAAGATTTGTCCTTGTTCTTCTATTAGTTTTATAATTTTAGCTATTGAGCTATATAATCCATTTTGAATTAATTTTTTATACAGTGTAAGGAAGGGATCCAATTTCATTCTTTTGCATGTGAATATGCAGTTGTCTCAGTATCATTAGTTGAAGAAACTATTTTGCTACCATGAATCATCTTGGCACTCATGTCAATAATCGATTGACTGAAAAGGCTTTGACAGAAAAATAGTAGAGTGGAGAATTCTGAAACTTTTTTTTTCTGCAAAAGCAATAAGCTCACAAAAAACTATACATAATTGCTCTTTTTTTAGAAGTCTGAAATTATGCCCAATGCCTTGGACATATGTACAGTTATCTTGTGATGACAGTGATTTTAGACAGGTAGGTCTCACTTTGACTAACTCTTTCCTTGATTTCTCTGTTAAACTGTTTGCTTCTTGGTATTATGGGAAACTGTTAGTTAGCCTTCACTAACTGCTTGCTAGTCACTTTACTGTTTCACAGTTCCCCAGTACATAAGTTGCTCCACAGTCTGATCCAATTGAATTTTAGTCCCTTTGCAGACATAGTATTTGAAGCCAGTCTTAGAGGTACGTTCTGTTGCCAGGAGGGCTCTTTTTTAGCCTCCTCTATCCCTGGTTCTCTGTGGTAAACTTTCAGCTCAGCCTAAGTTTAGCTTGCTATTTTCATAGGGAAACTTTTGTCTAACTGTTCACATATTTCCTCTTAGTTGCTACGTTGTAATCTCCGATTCTTTTTTTTTCCATTAGGCCCTTAAGCTTGAACTTTCCTTACTCTGTTGCAAATAAAGTCATTTGTCTTGGGAAAGGCTTCAGAAGTCTATGCTGTTAATCTCTAGCTCTCTGCCTGGGCAAAATCTCTGCCACTGCTCCTGAGGTTGGGGCAGAAAGAGTGGGCTACTTCTTTTGAAGTGGCACATATGCTTTACAAGCATGGCACTGGATTGGAGTGGAGGCCTTGAGTCTTCTCAGCTTGATCCTCCAGATATGAAACATCCTCCATACAAATAAGCTGGAGAGTGGGTGATTTGGCCACTGATAATTGTAGCCTATTGCACCTGTAGAACTTTCACCTTATAAAACGGAGCTGAGTGAATGAAGGAAGAGAACCTCAGACCTCTCAGTAGCTCTTTTCTGGAATAGAGATTCTGCTATGTGGAGCTTGGGTGAAATGAAAAATGCTGGTAACCTTCCCTTCACAAGGAGATACCTTAGCCTACAACATGAAATTTGGAATAGAGGAGCACTATGTTCTTGGCTGCACCCAACCAGGATGGTGCTTCAGACATGCTAAGCTGGGCAGGAGTAGGGTGAAGGTTTATGAGGAGAGTAGGTTCTGGCTCAAAAGCTCAGACTCACTGCTGTCATCAAAATGTATTACATTTTCTTGAAAAAATGTTTCTTATTTACTGTATGGCCTTTAGAAAATTTTCAGATATCTCAAAAAAAAAAAAAAAAGTAACGTTCACCTGTGCATTCAGCTACTCAGGCTTCCATTCAAGAAGTTATGTCTATTCAAACATTTTGATCTAATTGGCTTATAATAAGTTGGATAGTGATTAATAAATCATGTTAATTAACTCATAATGTGAGAAATCAAAGTCAATGTGAAAAAGTATGCTTTCCCTACCACATAGTGACAACTTTTAGGAGTTAGATCTACTATCCCTGTTTTTAACAAACCCATTCACCTTACCATTTATGTAGAAACATCATTTATACTAAACAGCAATGGAATTTGAACTCTAAAGAGCTAAAGATGAATAAAAACTTGCTAAGGAAAGCAGCTTTGGTAGTCTTATTTGATTTTCTTTTCTTCTTGTAATTGTATCCTTTATGTGTGTAATTTACTGTTTTTCCTCATCTATTTATTTTCTATATTCTTACGTTATAGCCATTGCTTCTTTTACCTTTCCATATGCATTATTTCACATTAATAATCATTAAGTTTTGTCCCAAAAGACTCCACTGAACTTCCTCCATTCTCTAAATCTTTCTATTTCATGTGTTTTTTACAAGCCTATTTTAGTGGCAGTGGTCAACTGTATTTTTAGGTTATTTATTATTTAATAAAACAATACAAAATATTTATTTCCAAAATATACTTTTTCCTCAGAAATAACCTTCACTCCTCACGATAGTCAAATTAATTTGTGACCAGCTTTTTAAGGCCAATGAAAAATAAATATTGCAATAATACCCAACCATAAAAAAGTCAACAACAAATTGTATTATTTTGAAAACCTACCAGGAAGTTGAGCTCTCTGTGAAGTTAATAGTCCTATTATTTGTTACTATACACAATTATACAGAATGAGCTATTATATTTTCATTAGCATCACTAGTCAACCAAATGAGTTTGTTTTAGATCTACCTTGTTAACTTCCAAGATTGCTGATAAGTCACAGAAACTGGCTAGCTAAAGGTGCAGGCTCTATCATTTAGGCATTTGGGCTATAGGAAATAGCTCAGCCATGTGACTTTTCACATTTGCAAATCTAGCCATTATTACTATCAAACAGTAATTTAAACTAGTAGACTCTCATATCCAAGCAAATAAATTATCTGTACATATAAAAACATGCAGGCACACATATATCCTCTTACAAGAAATAGTCATTCTGCTAAAGAACAAATACCACTGACTAAAGTAAATAAGATAGTTTTGAACTGAGTGTCTAAGTAACTAATGAACCAACTCTTATGGCCAGTGGCTAGATTTTTATATATGTAGACATATTATTAGTTAAAACTTCATTTCCTTCTAAAATGCTCAAAAAAATAAGCTAAAATTTCAAACTTTTGTAAATTACTAAACAAATAATTTTTAATTTTTGTATTATGCTTTGCTTTGTTTTTCAGATTGTCTATAATAACCATTTATTACATTTTCACCATACAACTATTAATGTAATTATTTTTAAAAAACAGGGAAATTTATTTTTCTGTAATTAAATTATATTAATAGAAATATTGGCATTAAAAAGATCTTGTACCTAATCATAAATGAGGCATAATATGTTAATATATATAAATAATTTTCATTTAGAATTTCCTTGCCTTGGTTTGTCTTTTTTGGAACACAAATATGCCCCCATATAAGGTTGAAATATTTAAATTAATTCTAGGTTAAATTTTGGTAATATTCACAAGGTAATTTATTTCTAATATAATTTCAATCAATAATGAGAATCAGTTATGAAGATGAGTCTAAAAAATAGATTAGTGCAATAATTATTAGCCATTTTTATAACTATAAAATCTTATTTTTAAAAAACTTCATTCTGTAACTTAAAGAAACAAAATCCTTAGTTAACCCAGAAAGCTGAATCAAAACAAAAATATGTTCAAAGATTTTAATCCTAGAATATGTGATTTTATCATCTGTCTTTAATCAAAATTTTCACAATATCATGCCGACTATTTAGGCTGTAGCTACTATTTTTTCCTGCATAATATTTGACTTCTCAGTGATCATAATTCATGTAAAGACATGGAGGGGGAGGGAGGCATGTAGTTTATGATGACAAATAACAAGATCTTGATAGCTTATTAAAAATTAACTATGGGGACAAATTCATACACACAAATTTAATTTCATACATATTACAACAACCTGATCATGTAATTTTATTTCAACTTCAAGAAATATGTGGTTCTACACACTAAGGCTTCTAGTTTTGATTTCATAATCTTGATACTCTTCTGAACAGTGGCCATTTGTTAGTGATTAGTCCAATGATCAGAATGCTTTGGTAAACAATATGATGGTATTTTAGTGAGTAAAGATATTCAGTCTAATAATTTACGCTTGCTTTCTATTTTCTGTCTGCTTTATATGATATTGCTCTAATTTATTTCAAATAATAGATAAAACTAAAATTACTGTTGATGTTTTCAAAAGTGTAGTTTTTCTGCCTGCTAATGAATACAGTGATATAACTTATAAGATGTATGTCAATTTATCTTAAGCAATTAGGTTATAAATAATATGACTGTCCTTTCACATATAATTTTTAAATTACTAAATGTTTTATTGCACATTCTTTACTTATTTATAGAGATTCTTAGCCATAAGATCATAAAAAAAAGTTAAATGATACAAAATTTTAGACATGATATAAATTGAAGGATTCACATTAGACCTCCCATATGGTTGAATAATATCAAAAGCTTCAATGATTTAGTTTCCTATGACATGCAATATAGTCAATAAATCATCTTGAAATTGAATCCATGTATATATGTATATTTGCATGAATATTTTTAGCAAGTACTCTCCAATTTATTTTCAAAATATCATAAATAAATGTAAAAAAAGATCTTACATGGGTTTACAGCATATGCTTGCTACACTGATAAAGAAAGCAGAAATGACTGTGTGTATTAATAGAATATAAGGAATATTCACTTTAGTTACAGAATATAGAACCATCTTTCCTTGAGCAATTATGATTTCATGAATACTGAAAATTATAAAATATAATTCTTTTGTGATTGATTTCTTTCTAATAAATTTGATTTCTTTCTAATAAATAGAAATATTTTTCTAAAATAAAAATAAAATACAAAAATTAAACTGCTTGATTCTTAAAGATATATTGCATTTCACATAAGAGAAAATCTATTCTAGACTTTCAAACACAAGAAAAAAAAGTTTGGTTCATGGAACTGAAGAGTGAAGGAGCATATTTGCCTCAGTAGTTTTTAAATTCTATGTTAAACATTGTCAGTGGGATCTGTTCATGACTTGTTTATTCTGAGTGTCACCTTTAGCCACAAGCTGATTAACTCCATGATGGCTAGATGGCAGCAGAAGTATTGAGGCTCACATGATCACAGCACTAAACACACTGAAAGCCAAAGTCTCGAGTTTATTTGGTTTTGAGTAGTTTAACGAGCTTGAATATGTCATTAATCCTAAGGACTATATTTTGCCAGGGTTAGGTCGTCTTTCCAGAATCAATCACAGAGTCAAGAAACACTGGCTTTGCTTTTAAACAACACAATTAGCCACGAGGCACAATCAAAATAATGGGATATGTTTTCTTGCCACGTAACAAAAATGAAAAGTAAGAGGTAAAACTGTGGGTTTTTCTTTGTATAAGGCTGTCTTCCCCTCACCCCACCCAAGTGCTGTAGAATTTATTATCCTTGAGATTCTAAAATAGGGATGTGTATCTTTTTTCATTATTTTTCCTTGTCATTTTGATCTGAGAAGTCTAATCTTGTCAGTTTAGGAAATTGCAGTTTATTATTTCACCTTCTCCAGCTGCTCTGTTGTCAGCTTTCATACAGCTATCACTGTCCGTTTATCTTTTTTGTTTATTATGGTTATCTCTTTATCATTTCTTATGAGTTCTGAGAAATATTGGGGGCCACTTTTCTTTTTTAATCCATTACTGCATTTGGTAATTTATGGGTACTATAACGACTATGGGTAACTAATTCATTTAACACATTTAGCAAATTAAATGTGTAACTGAAGGTAACCTTCCAAAGTTTTGTGTTTCCTTTATTTGTACTCAACATCCTTATACATCTTATGCAGACTATAAAATAATTATGCATGCATGCGTATGTGTGATATTTTTAAAAATATCATACAATCAAATTAACTTTTTAAAATTTTGGGTACACAGTTATATAATTTTTTAAAATTTATTTTTGAGACAGAGTCTTACTCTGTGGCCCAGGCTGGAATGCAGTGGCAGAATCTCAGCTCACTGCAACCTCCACCTCTCAGGTTCAAGTAATTCTTCTGACTCAGCCTCAGAGTAGCTGGGACTGCAGGTGCCTGCCACTATGCCTGGCTAATTTCTGTATTACGGGTTTTACCATATTGTCCAGGCTGGTCTCAAACTCCTGACCTTGTGATCCACCTGCCTCTGCCTCCCAAAGCGTTGGGATTACAGATGTGAGCCATCGTGCTCTTTAAGTTCAGGACTTTAAGTTCAGGAATACACTGCAGGTTAGTTACACAGGTAAACTTATGTCATGAGGTTTGTTGCAGAGATTATTTCATCACCCAGGTATTAAGCCTACTATCCATTAGTTATTTTTCCTATCTTCTCCCTCTTCCCACCCTTCACTCTCTGTTAGGCCTCAGTATGTATTGTTCCCCTCTATGTGTTCATATTTTCTCATCATTTAGCACCTGCTTACAAGTGAGAATATGCGATATTTTGTTATTTGTTCCTGCATTAGTTTGCTAAGACCAATGGTTTCCAGCAACATCCATGCTCCTCCAAAGGACATGGTCTCTTTTTTATGGCTTGATAGTTGTCCATGTTGTATATGTACCACATTTTTGTTATCCAGTCTATCACTGACGGGCATTTAGGTTGATTCTGACTTTGCTATTGCGAATAGTGCATACATGTGTCTTTATAATAGAATGATTTATATTCTTTTAGGTATACACTCAGTAATGGAATTGTCAGGTCAAATTTTATTTGTCTTTTGGCCTTTGAGGAATCACCACGCTGTCTTCCACAATGGTTGAACTAATTTACACTCCTACCAATAGTGTTATAAGCATTTTTTTCCTCCACAAACTTACCAGCAGCTGTTACATTTTGACTTTTTATTATAATGGCCATTCCGACTGGTATGTGATGATATTTCATAGCGGTTTTGGTTTGCATTTCTCTAATGATCAGTGATATTGAGCTTTTTTTCATATGATTTTTGGCTGCATATATGTCTTTCTTTCAAAAGTGTCTGTTCATGTCCTTTGCCCATTTTTAAAGTGGTCATTTGTCAGTTTCTTGTAAATTTGCGTAAGTTCCTTATAGATGCTAGATATTATTTGCCAGATGCATAGTTTCCAAAAGTTTTCTCCTAACCTGTATGTTGTTTACTCTGTTGATGGTGTCTTCTGCTGTGCAGATGCTCTTTAAGTTTAATCAGATCCCATTTGCCCATATTTTCTTTTGTTGCAATAGCTTTTGGTATCTTCATCATTAAATCTTTGCCCATTCCTATGTCCCAAGTAATACTGCCGAGGTTGTCTTCAAAACTTTTTATCATTTTGCATTTTACATTTAAAACTTTAATCCATCTTGAGTTAATTTTTGTATATGGTGTAAGAAAAGGGCCCAGTTTTAATCTTCTGCATGTGGCTAGCCAGTTATCCCAGCACCATTTATTGAATAGGGAATCCTTTCCCCATTGCTTGTATTTGTCAAGTTTATTGAAGATCAGATAGTGGTACTTCGAGAGATTCATGTTCAATTTAATTCTGATGCCATTCAGTTACTACTTTTTTCTTTTCTTATGAATTGTGCTTTCAGTGTCATGCCTAAAAGCTTTACCTAACACTAGATTTCTTGCAGATTCTCTTTAAAAAGTTATGTGGGTTTTTCATTTAAATTTGTGATCCATTTCGAGGAAGTTACTGTATGAGAAGAAATGTTTAGGCTGAGCTTCTTTTTTTCTATCCCTTTCTTTTTTATTTTAAATATAGATAACCAATTTGACACCATCTTCCCATTTTTCATTAAATTTCTTCAGCAACTTTGTCAAAGATCAAAGGCCATGTTTGCGTTAGTCTATTTCTAGACTCCGTTTTGTTCTGTTATCTATGTGTCTAACCCTTTGTTAAAACCATTTTAATTACTTTAGCTTTATAGTAGTACTTAACATTAGGGAGTTATTTCTCCAAATTTGTTCTTTTTAAAAGTTTTTTTATATTTATTCTCATTCCTTTGACCTTCTGCATGCATTTTAGAATCAGTTTGTCTGTATCTGCAAAAGTTTCCTTGGGGTTTTTATGGGCTTTACATTAAATCTGTAGATCAATTTTAGGAAAATTAACATCTTTTTCATGTTGAGTCTTCAAATTCATGAGAGTGATATGACTTTCTTTTTAATTAGATCTCTTTTGATGTCTTTTATTAGAATTGTGTACCTTTTAGTGCGTATTTTATTAGGCACATTTCATCAGATATGTAAGTATTTCATTTTGGTTGCAGTAAATGGTACTCTATTTTTAATGATATTTTACAAGTTGTACATTGCTAACATATTAGAATATGTATGAAAGCTATTATGTGAAAGACTTTTCTGATATTTGATTAAATATCAAAAGGAAAGTAAAAATAACTACATTGCTGAAATAAAGAAATATGATGTGTATTGACCTATATCCTATGACTTTGCTAAACTCACTTATCAGTTCACAGAGGATTTTTGGCTTTTTTAATTTCTCAAGATTTTCTTCATAGACATTTTGTTGTCTGTAAATAGGCACAGTTTTATTTCTTTCTTTTCAATATGTCTGACTCTAAAAATATTTTCTTTCTTCCTTCAATGTACTGACTAAAACTTTTAGTGTAGGAGTACTGAGAATTGATATTCTTGCCTTTTTTCCAATCTTAGGAAGAAATATCACCTATATTTTTAACTATTTTAATATTCTGTTTATTTTATAGTTACATTTACCTTGAAGGTGTTTTTAGATGTTGATTGCTCTGACTTTTTACATCAACCTTCTTCCTTTCCACAATTGAATGAATGTACCTGTTTGTTATAATTAGAGAACCAGATCATTAGCAGAATTCTAATGGGCCTATGTTAAAAGCTTTTAGCCTAACACAAATGGTAGAAGCAAAAGTGTATGAGTTCCTGTGGAATTTGTACTGCTGTTTGATGTCATGGCAGGCAAACTTATCAAAAGTTAGCCCCAATTATGTAAGTTCACTGACATACATGAATAATAACTACTTGATCCCAGTAACAGAAAACAAGACAGCCACTTGGAATGTAATAGAAGGAACTATGCCAAATTTGACTTATATCTACTTATTGCAAGACTATATTAGAATATGTCTGAAAGCTATTATCTGAAAGGTTTTTTTGATATTTGATTAGATATAGGGATTGAAGGAAAGTGAGAATAATGTTATTTTTGTATGAACATACAGACTGGGTATACACCATTTATGTGCCTGTAGAAATAAAACAGATTTTCCCCACTGAAGGCTCATATTGAAAAAGAAAAAAATAAGTGTATCTTCTAGACACAGATGGAGAGACTTATTTTTCCTCTTCATTTGGTTGCACATGAACTTTTTTTTTTTTTTTACCAGCTCAAGGAAGTAAGTGGGTTGAAAATTAGACACTAACTAGAGACACCTACAAATCATATGTTCAATATGTGTAGAAGATTAACTACATAATTCATAGGTTCTCAAGGCCATAGAGCAGTTATTAATTTGTGTTGCTTCTCATCAGTGGTTGGTTCATCACTGAAAAATTAATTTTTACAGAGCGCCTAAAAAATGAAAAATATAAACTAATGAATTTTTTAATACTTCTGGGCAATAGAGACTCCTTCTCTCTCTCTCTCACTGTCTTTCACATTTCCCTGTTTCAATAGATAGAAAATATATATTGTAAATTACATGTATGTATTAAAATGTTCACATCTTAAAAGAATGGCCAAATAACAATTAATTGTCATGGCTATGTGTTATGTACATAAAGCTTAATATTCTACTCTCTTTAATTCTGTGCATATTTGATAATTTTCAGAATGAATTTAAAATATTAAATCCCATTATTCTTATAAAATTTTTCTATGGTTACATAGGAGTAGATTTTTGAGAATTCTAATATGTTTGTATTAGTGAACTAATATAATTTTACCTAATAAATTATTAAGGCTTGATAGAAACAAGAATTGACATTAAGAAACTCACCCACAGCCTGAGAGACTTGGCTCAAAAATGGGACAGATGGAAAACTAACCACCAAAAGAATAAGACAAATTAAAAATAAGATTGATGTAAAAGACAAAAGTCAGAATGAGTATTAAAATGGTGAAGGAAAAATGTTTTTGCAATATAAGGAATATATGAGTTATTGTAATATTTTCAAGTCAGGTGCTTTATTGTTCTGTTGTAGTCACTTGCCTTATAAAATTGTTTTTCATAAGAGTAGCAGGGCCTGAACAAATTTACTCAAAGTGGTTAGATTTTATTTTTAAGTCATACAAGAGTGAATTACTGAATAATCTATCAATGTTTCTATTTGTTAAATTTCAATTTTAACCAACTGCTTTATTGACATAATTCAATGTAATGATCAAATTAATTTGTTTATAAGGAGATCTGACATGCTAATTGATGATCAACCTTCAAATAGCCATTTTAATAAACACTATTATATTATTGTCTATGATTACACTCACTGTCTAGTAGTAACAGTAATAACTAAAATGCGGCTGGGTGCGGGGCTTATGCTTGTAATCCCAACACTTTAGGAGGTTGAGGTGGGTGGATTATGAGATCAGGGGATCAAGACAATCCTGGCCAAAATGGTGAAACCCCCCATATCTACTAAAAATACAAAAATTAGCTGGGAATGGTGGTGCTTGCTTGTAATTCCAGCTACTTTGGAGGCTGAAGCAGCAGAATCGCTTGAACCTGAAAGGTAGAGGTTGCAGTAAGCCGAGGCTGTGCCACTGCAGTATAGCCTGGGAACAGAGCTAGACTCCATCTCAAAAAAAAAAAAAAAAAAAAAAAGAAAAGAAAAGAAAAAAGAAAAAAACCCATTGAATACTTGCCCTGATCCAGGAATTCTACTATGTGACAGGGACTGGAATTTCATTTAATCTTCACCACAAAACTATAATTTTAGGGCTATAATTATCTTTATTACATAAATGAGAAAACCAAGGTATAGATATTTTACCATGCATATAAATATCTTCAAAAGCTTACCTGTGTTTAAATATGGAAATCAAAGTACAGAAGACTGACAAAAGAATGTAATAACAGTGTACACTTACTGGAAAAAATTTTAACGTTTTCTCCTTCCTAAATTATACTGTAATCTTTGAAACCATCATAGTAAAAATCAAAACCCTAAGGAAGTTATTAAAAATTTAGCACTCTCTGCTCATGTGGGAGTATAGATTCCACTTTCTGAAGAGATTATTATAGATATGCCCAGAATAAAATGCAAATATCACACAGAGTGGGTTGGCTATCTCAGTTGGGTTTCCCTTAGACTTATTATCTCAACATTTTAAATATAAGAGTAGGTGTCTATTCAGTCAAATGCACCAGTCTAAAGGAATATCTTAAAGCAAGTTAGCAGAATCATGAATCAAAATAGCTGCATATGGAAAACCAAACTAAGTTGAGTGTGAGGTGGTGTGAAAAATAAATATGAAAGAATGGAAGAAGGCTAACTCACAAAGTAGGAAAAGGTCAATGTTGAGTACAGGATTAATCTTAAAAATGCTAAGGTCTTTCATTCTGCAGGAAACACATTTTTTCCACTTAAATTTATATTTCAATTTCAAGAACGGGTCATTTCTCATTTCTTTTGACTCCAAAGCTTACCTTCATTCGAGACCTAAATTAATCTAAGTCTTTGTTTTAAATTCCACTGAGTATCAAACAGGGTGTTCTTTTAACCATTTTTTTTAAAGTAAATTCTAATTCAGATAATCACGATAACTTATTTCAACATAATTACTGTCTTGAAGAAACACCTAGTGTGTGCTGACAATATTACTTAATTTCTCTCTCATGTATTTCTTTATTTTTATTTCTATTGAATATTTCCATTTTTATCTTCCCTGAAAGATTTAATTTAATATTTCTATCAGCGTAAATAGGCAGAAGAAAAATGTTTTAGATTGAAAATTAAATCCAGTTCAATTACTTCATCTTGGCTGAAAATGAAAAAACTGATTTTAATTTTACTAACTATAATTTTCCATATTGATTACCTATTTTTAAAAATTATTTTTACCATCATAAGGCATATATACTATATAAAAGCTACTATAAATACTATAAAAACAATTCTCTCTTTATATATATTACAAAATACATTTAGATATATATTAAGAATCTAGTGAAATCTGTTACTAGCATACTTTGTTGTTGTTGTTGAGACGGAGTCTCACTCTCTCACCTAGGCTGGAACGCAGAGGCACAATCTCAGCTCACTGCAACCTCTGCCTCCCAGTTTCAAGCAATTCTCTGCCTGAGCCTCCTGAGTAGCTGGAATTACAGGCACCTGCCACCAGTCCTACCTAATTTTTGTATTTTTAGTAGAGACAGGATTTCACCATCCTGGCTGGGCTGGTGTTGAACTCCTGACCTTGTGATCCACCTGCCTTGGCCTCCCAAAGTGCTGAGATTACAGGTGTGAGTCTCGGTACCCGGCAACTAGCACATATTCTTATTATCCAAATGAGTAGATATAAGGTGTTTACTGCATTGCATGATTAAAACTTAATATTGCCATATTGCTTTCCAGAGGTTTTTAACCAATTTCTAATACCACCAACTCTGAGTGAGACATATATTTATCTATTATTGAATGCATTTTATTTTTCACTTGATCCTTAAGTTCCTTTTTAATTTTCATTTTGATTGAGGTTTCATATATTTTCCATAACATTTAGCTGCAAATGTGTTTGTTTACTCTGTGTTTCGTTGTTTTTTTATCCTTTCTTTTAAAACAATTTTAAGTATATATTGCAACTATATTCTTTTTCTTTGTAGAAAATATGAAAATATTGTCATGCCTCGATGGATATAAGTGTTCAATATTTTCCCTAGAAAACAAATATATAATACATTACAAACTATACATAAATTATGTAAAAGTCTGTATTTTTATATCTATTTTTCTAATTGTTATCCAGTTATTCCAACAGTATTGACTGAATATATTTTCTGTGTGTCTGTGCGTGGTTTTCTTTCCTTTTTTTTTTTTTTTTTTTTGGTATGGGGAAAATTTTGTCCCTCCAATCTATCAACCAATAAGCATTCTATGTAAGTTTTTTTTAACATTTCTTCTTAAATAATATGTGTTCATGGCCTTCTGAGATACTTTTCACAAATTTTAAGAAAGTTCACTAGCATACTTATTAATGAATGTACATAAAAAGTGGAATAATTGATACAGTTTGGGGAAAAATTCAAACCTTAAAACCTGTTCATAGATACTTCAAAATTTGGCTTTGTTGTGATTTTACAACATACAAAGTGAAAAAGTGAACCTGGCCATCTGTAAGTATGGCAGGTTTGACCACTCAGAGTTAAGTTTATTAAAGAAATTCAGGATATTTTTAATTATTAAAATATAGCTCTTAGTCTTCTTGCTTCCTGAAATTAGAAACCCTGCATATTAATGTTAATAATAAAATTGATATTTTATTTGCTTTTGATTTTCAATAGCTTTATTCCAAATTTCATGCTTTTATTTTCAAGGTTTCAAACAGTTCACACTTCCAGATTTAATATTCAATTTTATTCAGTGGCCTTTCTAAAGCTGATAAGTATGAAAACTGAAAAAGAGGGATACACCCATATGCTCTAAATACAATTGCCATAATGGAATGATTTTCATTCATTTATTTTTGTGTTCCCTGCCAAACACTCAATTATTCTGAATAAATCATTAACATATCCAATCAAAAATATAATACAGGATAAACCACTCATTTTCAAAAAACTGTGAGAAAGATTTGTTGTCCGCTTACCAGGTATAAATTTCATTTTCTAAAAGGCTACAATACAGTAAGGACTTTAACTAAACAAAAGTGTCAAAGCTATCGTTATAACTCTGAAAAGTTCATAAAAGCTTCAGAGTTCAACCGAAAACACCATTAGGCAATATAACAATTTATCTTGTTTACTAGATTATGGTTAAATTATTCTATATAGTTAGAAGCCAAGCCTTTATAAGAAAATGTCAAAATTTTAAACCACATAAATGGTATATTATTAATATGACATATTTCCTAAAATAAAAAAAAAAAAGAGGTAACACTACAAATACATGAAGTGTAAAAGCAAAGGCCAGATGTGTTGGCTCACCCCTGAGCTCCCAGCAATTTGGGAGGCCAAGGTGGGCAGATCACTTGAGGTCAGGAGTTCAAGACCAGCCTGGCCAACATGGTGAAACCCTGTCTCTACTAAAAATACAAAAATTATCTGGGTGTAGTGGCAGGTGCCTGTAGTTCCAGCTACTTGGAAGGCTGAGCATAAGAATCTCTAGAACCAGGACGTGAAGGATGCAGTGTCCCGAAATTGCACCACTGCACACCAGCCTGGGTGACAGAGCTAGACTCCATCTCAAAAAACAAACAAAAGAGAAAAAAAGAAAGCAAATGTGGCAAAATGTGAAGATCTATTAAATTTTGGTGATATATACCTCTCTCCATTACACTGCTTTCCAAGGTTTGTGTAGATAACAAGTATTTAAAGTATAAAAAACAAAAGAAACCCGTATTATGAAGAGAAAACTACTATTTGGAATCCTAAACATGCAAATTACTATAAAGCTTTCCTACTTTTTAAAGACTTTTCATAGTGTGATTGGAGATATCTGTTTTGGAAATTAACTTTGCATCCATGGAACTATTTTGTTATGGTAGATGTAATACTAATTTTCTGGTCTATAATAAAACTACCAATTAAAAATGATAAAATGGTTAACAGCAGCAAAATAATTGACAAATTACAAGAAACTTGATAGGAGAAGGTATATAATAATAACTGGGGCAAAGGAAGAGAAGTGATGATTCTTCCATTAGACTCTGAGTCCTAAAATGTAAAATTACACTCTGTCCTAGACACATGTGAGGAGTGTGTTCATCTCTCAATGTGTTTCCATAGACAGTGAAAATGCTCATCTGTCAGTTCTCAGAAATGCTCCTTCAGTCAAATTATTCTTTATCCTAAATTCTGGGGTCATATCTTTTTCCTTGATTCCATGTTGTACTTTAAATATCCTGATCTACAGTGGTTTTATTATTATTATTATTATTATTATTATTATTATTTTTTTTTTTTTATGAGATGGAGTTTTGCTCTTGTTACCCAGACTGGAGTTCATGGCACGATCTCGGCTCACTGAAACCTCCGCCTCCTGGGTTCAAGCAATTCTCCTGCCTCAGCCTCCCAAGTAGCTGGGCTTGTAGGGGTGCACCACCATGCCCAGCTAATTTTATATTTTTAGTAGAGATGGGGTTTCACCACGTTGACCAGGATGGTCTCTATCTCTTGACCTCGTGATCCACCCGCCTTGGCCTCCCAAAGTGCTGGGATTATAGGTGTGAGCCACTGTGCCCGGCCTCTACGGTGTTTTAAGTATTATATTCTATAATGGCTAGAAGGAAAATCATTTTTGTTCTGGATACGAGGTTATAATAGTGAATTCCTGCAAACAGGTAGTTATGGTAAAAGAAAAATATGATTTTTCCAACATTTTAAGACAGGATATTTTTAGATACTAGCATTATAATTTGAAGACATTATAATATTGAACGACTTTGTAAAAAAATATACTATGCTGTATTTGTTTAAAACTGCATTGTTATACATCACATATTTTAATTTATTCATTTTGTCCTAGAATCAAGATTACGAGGTTGAAAGAAAACACTTCATTTTTATTTTACCAAAAAGAAACCTATAGCGTACAAAGATTAAAGGACTTAATCTTATGTTAGCAACATTCATAAATTTAAAAAATGAATATAAAAATTCTGGCTCACTTACAGGGATGGAAATGGTACAACTGAGAAAATACAGAGGTGAGGTGGCGTTGCTTAGGTCTGATAAGCAAAGTGGATCCTAATGTAATGAGCAGTAAGTTTTGACTGATATTCAGGAATGCTTAAACCGCAAACATCTATGCAGATGTTAAAAGAACGTAGTGTTCTTAGGCACAAGATAAATGGGCAAACAATAGGATGCTGCTGATTCCGTACAGGTACGAGAAATCAAAGACCAACAATCAGAAGAATAAGGCAGTAATCCCAAAACAAATACAGTCCTTACCCAGTTTCCATACTGGAGCCAGAACCCATTGAAGGAAGGAAAGGATAATCTCACAGGAACAACCACACTGCAACACAGTAGCTGTTGTTGATAATAACCCATCATTTATTTTCCAAAAGAACCTGTGGCCATTTCCTTAGTTACCATTAACTGAGTAAAAGGGAATATACGAACACTTTGAGTGTATGTCTGCAGACCTTAATTCAAGAAAACTCAGAAAGACCTGGCTAGCTCCTAAGCACTCTGCAGAAATACGTTATAACTGCATTTGTCAACTACATCATGTTTCTACAACCTCTACCCAGATCAACCCAATCTCTTACAGTTGTTGCTGCAGGCACTTTCCAATTAACTTCCTGCACTCAAATCTGCATTTCCGAATCTGTTCCCCAAGAAACCCAACCTAAGACAGATGTTAAATTTGGATATTATTTGAATAATTTCACTAAAATACAAAGTGGCTATCATTTGTATTTACCCTATTCGTGAGGTTAAAAGAATAAGAGCTAATATTGTTAAGGATGAGAAAACACAGCCATTCAAAAACTGTTCAGTGATATTTTAACTGGTAATAAAATTTTAGGGGAGGCATTTAGAAAAAGAATATCTAAATATATTGGATATATGATGGATATATATCCAAAACTACAATTTGGAATCCTAGTATTGGATATATATATCCAATAGAATATATCCAATATATCCATAGAAAATTATGAGTAATAGTGCAGATATACACATTAAGTTTTCATTTCAGCATTGTTCATAACAACAGATTACAATTCGAAGTTTTGTTATATCTACATAATTAGGCAGCAAGTATTATACAGCTACATGATGTATGTGCATATAAAATATTTAAATGTTTAAATAACATAGACATCTTAAATGACTGATTATATATATTTGGATAATTTATATACCCAATGTAATACATAAAAACATTTTTTATGCATTTCATTTATAGTATGATTTCAGGAGATTTACATGTTTTTTACAATTTACACATTTCCTGTTTCATTAGTAAAAAATTAAAGTCATTTTATTTAAAAAAGAAAATGACAAGTTTTGTTTAAAAAAGTAAATGATGGTATTTGGTTCTAGGCTTCGTAATATAGGTGGTCGATTTAGAAGTTCATTCCCCAAAGTTTGTATGTGATATTTCTTACCCTTGATGGAGCATGTGAGAAAACCAAGGAATATACAAGTGCATTATCCTGACAGAGAACAAAAATTGAAATGATTTTTCCATTATGTTCTTATCTAGAATTTTATCGCCAGATAAAGTTTCATAAATTACAAGTAACACACCAGTACCTAAAGGGAATTATTTCTCTCCTTCATGGTTTTTCTCTTTTTCCAGCCCTCTCTTCTCCTCCTCATTTCTTTTCTTCAACTGTGTCTTTGACCTATCACTATCAGATCAAGGTTTTTACACTGTTAAAATGAAAAATTAGCATAGCACAGTCCAATAATCCCCCCTGAAATAGAAGGGCAGTACAGGGCTTGGTGCTCTCAGGATAACGCTGTCTTAAGTCTTCCTGGTACTAACACTGTAAGTACTTACTATAAAAGTCACAGTCACTGCCCATAGCAGTTCAGTAAGAAAACTGCTTATTGCAAAGATACTTTGTGTATGTTGGTTGTCATGACACAGGGGAAAAAGAAAGAAACGGAGTTTCAAGTACATCAAATTATGGCAGATACTGATGGAGTGGAATATACACACATAGTTGGGGTGATGAAGAAAAAAAATGTCTAGCAGTTTTGAAAGAAATCTACCCTTAGTCTGAGAAGTAATGAGGGAACAGGAGCTCCCAGAGGTTACAAGGCATGAGAAGAGATGGATGACCTGAAGAGAAAAGTACAGTGACATAAGAAATCAAAGAATATTTTACCCACAGAAAGGAAATCAATGAAAATGATGAAAGCTATTCAAAGCAAATTCATGGATTATTCCAGTTTCCACAAGAAGACAGGTGCTGCATATAATCCAACAGGATGGAAAGAATGTTAGAAGGTGAGGGGGGAAGCCCAGAAGTGATCATCTAAGTATAATTCTAATTCTAGTCCAAAAAACTTTTGAATTATTATTTTGATGTTTGTCACATAATTTAAAATTATTTCCTGCAGTAAAACTCATTGGCATATTTATATATTTCAGTGCATTCATTTGTACTGTACAAATGATATATTCCAAAAATATTACAGACAAAATAAAACATGCCACCCATATACCTAGCAAACAATTTCAGAATTAGAACTCTAACCATATCTTTGAAGCCCCTGGGTCCCCGTCGTGATGTTAGTCTCCTTTTATCCCAACAAGATCTTACAAATCTCCTGATTTCTCATTTAATAATGCAATTTATTTAAACCTCTGTCAACTTAGAATTTGTAAATAACTGTGTGTCATTCCTATTGGCTCTATATTTAATGTTTTTATACATGTATCAAACTGGGATCATTGAGACACGTCAATTCATCTGTTGTGCACAGATCTGGGATGTGGTAGGAGACCAAAGTTTAAACTCAGACATGTCTTACTCCAAAGACAGTGCTGTATCCCTTTTCTACACTGGTATTTTAGAAAGATCTGTAAAAGTAAGGAGAGTAATTGGCATTTTTGAAAGTGCTTTTGGTTACTCACAACCACTCTAGCAGAAAGCTGCTGTGAGTTAAGGTGATGATGAAAAAGATTCTGTAAGTTTTCCAAGTGTATGTCAATGCCAGGATTTTAATCAGTAATTATCTGGCTTTATATTCTGTGTATGCACTCTCTATATACCTGCAAAAAATTGGGCAAGGTAAAGTATTGAGATATTCACCTTTCTTCTTTTTTTTTTTTTCTTTTCTTTTCATAGAGCATTCACCTCAGCACACACCCTCTTTATAGTTGAGTCCTTTTTCTTCTCTTCTCTTACGGTGGCAGTTCTCAAAGTGAGAACACCACACCAGTTGCATCAGCTACACCTGACCACTTGTTAGAAATGTAAAATTTCCATCCCCCATACCCTACACCTACAGCATCAAACCCTAGTGGTTGAGCCCAGCAATATGTGCTTTATCCACCTCTCAGGTGATTCTGATACACACTAAAAATTATGAACCAGTAATTTAGAAAGGAGTTCATTACGCTCTGGATCAAAGAGAAGTTGCCTGTGGACAAACTGCTTTCCTGATTTTTCAATTTCAGAAGTCTGGACTCTGTTAGAATAGAAATGTAAAAGTTTAACTTTGCTTCCCAGGCTGCACAAAGATTACCAAATGTGGAAGAAAATTAGAAGGGCTTCTAGGCTTTAGAGCCATACAGGTTTGGCCAAGGATAGCTGCTATCCTGAAGTATCTCTCCAAGTGTAAAGATGACAATGTTGCAAGCAGAGGGTTGAGGAAGATTTTTAAAGACTGAAATTCAATGAAATTGAATGTGAAGGTGGGATTCGATTGGAATAAAATAAAGTAATATTGTGTGGGGAAAAGTTTGTATCCATTGTGAAATGAATTCTAAAAAGTACCCTGAAAGAAATAAAAGCTCAACTCATCATAATGAGTTGAAATACCCTCGGCATCTTTCCTCTCACACTCAAATGTACTTTTGCAGTGGTAAGAAGGAACACAATGCTTCCTCCTTTCTTTACTAAAAATACAAAAAAAAAAAAATCAACTTACTTCTATTTGACTTATGAATATGGACAATAACTGCTACAGAGAGCAAAGCAGAAGTTTAATCTTTTAGTTGCAAACTTAATAATTTACTTTAGGAGGCATAAAATTCTTTAAAAGATATTTCAGGCCGGGCGCAGTGGCTCAAGCCTGTAATCCCAGCACTTTGGGAGGCCGAGGCGGGTGGATCACGAGGTCGAGAGATCGAGACCATCCTGGTCAACATGATGAAACCCCATCTCTACTAAAAATACAAAAAATTAGCTGGGCATGGTGGCGCGTGCCTGTAGTCCCAGCTACTCAGGAGGCTGAGGCAGGAGAATTGCTTGAACCCAGGAGGCGGAGGTTGTGGTGAGCCGAGATCGCGCCATTGCACTCCAGCCTGGGTAACAAGAGCGACACTCTGTCTCAAAAAAAAAAAAAAAAAAAACATATTTCAAATTAAAAAGCTATATATTCCTTACTGCTTTTTCAAAGAATGTACAAATATTTAGATTATGTCTAACATATATTTGAGATTGGAAGGTACCCTGCAAGTGCAGAATTAAAGAACCTAATTCATCTGTAGTATTACCACCTATTAGATACACTTTGAACAAATATTTTCAAGGGCAAGTGTCTTGGGTAAAGACTGTCTCTGAGGTTTGTCAATTATAACTCTGGTAAAAATAAAGCTTGCTGTTCATTCCATTTAATTCCCCAAGTAATAATTATGATAGTAACAACAGCAATAATTATAATAGCTAACAATTTTTGAGTACTTTCTATGTGCTTCTAGGTGTTGCTTAAAGTACTTCACATTTATCAGTTTGCTTAATCCTTACAACTAAATTAAAGACTATTATATAGCAAAGTATATTCTTTCTTACTGAAATCAAACACAAATGTTTCTAAGTTAAAAACTATCCCGAAATGATATTTAAGAATAATTGTTTTCATGTTTGAGTCAATTACTTACTTATTTCCTCAGCCTATAACCCATATAGATAAATGGAAACTAAAAATTCAAAAATACATGGGAAAATAAACCTGTGTGTGTGTGTATATATATGTATAATTACATATATATACACACACACATATATATATACATATAAATGTAATATATGTATAATTACATATATAAACACACAGAGAGAGGTTTATTTTCTAGAAAATATATATATACACAAATTACATATATATACACACACAGGCTTAGTTTAGAAAGTTATATATGTACACAATAATTATCATAATTATATGGTGTATATATATATGTGTATATATATATACACAAATATATGGAAAATAATTTCCATATTCATATATATTGTATGTATATATATGTGTGTGTGTGTATGTGTGTGTGTATATATATACACAACTTTAGAAATTACTATTATACTACTTTGAGTAAAGCTTAAAATATCCATAAAAGTATTCACATGTTAAGCCAAGATTAGAGTCAGGATGGAGCTGGCAAACAGGTAAAAATTCAGGCCCCACAAGTTGCAGTTATCAAATGACTTATCTGTAGCAGAGATTCTAACCCACTGATCCTGTCTATTTATAAACATAATAACTCTATTTTCTTAAAGATTGAGGAAACCAGTAAGATAAGTAGTTTCCATTTTCAGTTAATGAATGAACTTTACTTAAAAAGAATAAAATCTTTTACAATGGAAATACTTTTAGAAAATGCATTGGATAGTAAATGTGATTATAACTCATGATAATGAAAGATAATGATTTGGAATCAATCGTTATTTTTTACTAAGTTTTCTGTGGTCATAAAAACTGTTTATAAAACAAGAAGTCTGGGGGAGAAAGGGTGCCTAGTGAGTTGCTACTTTATGGATATAGAATCATAGTTTGTTGAATGAAAAGAGTTCAGGAGATTGGTAAAAACAACAATGTGGATGGATTTGACTCTATTGAACTATAAATTGAAAAACAGTTAAAACGATATGTGTATTTTATCACTATTTTAAAAACATTAGTAAAAGTCTGCCTTTTCCCTGCATAGCTCCTAGTAGTTACCTTTTCCTAATGCGCAATATAAGAAAAGTAAAAAAGAAGAGTAGAAGTGGGAAAACTAACAATATATTTGTTGACTAGCTATTCACAACCAGCTATGGAAGGTATTAGCCTCTCATGTTTGATACAAATTTAAAATCAATAAAATACAATATTCAATTTGGCCAACCTAACGTAACTAATAAGTATGAGATACGCAAATACAGGTTTAGGGGAATCCAGGCACGTTTTCTTATGCTAGAGTACTTGCCAAATTATCACACTGAATGCAGTTTTGTCAGACCAACAAATGCTTATATTGAGTGAGTGCTCTAAAAGAAAACCTAAGTATCACCTAGTTGAAAATTCAATGAACTTCAAATATCATTGATCTTACTGACACTAATTATAAATATCATAAATTTAAAATCTATCAAGAGCTAGGGTAATAAGCATCTTTCCTTAATTCTCAAGGTTAGCAATTTGATTCAGGTAATCCTAGAAAGAATGTATTCCACAACAAGACATAGGAGATAAACGATCACAAATTCAAACCATCACCTTAGTGTTTGACAGTAATTGCGTTGATAGGTTCAAAAACAAAACTGAGTCTTCTTAGGGAAAACTGGTTTCATCTTAATATAAATATATAGAGCATTGTAAATAGTGCAGAAAACTGTGATAAATTTTACAATGAAATATAAATGGATGAAAAATATCTGGGAGAAATTATATATATCCTAACACCGAGTTCCTTTTATAGCTGTGTCAAAGCCCAGAAAGATCAATGATTAGAATGACTGCCATTGCTTAATGTTTTCTGAAAGTGAAAAAACAAATGAACAAGCAAACAAAAGTGAAATCCCAAACCACAAGGAACAGAATGACAACTTTGGGATTGAGGTAAAACTGCATTCAACAAGAAGCCAGTTTTTATCCTGTCTCAGAATGGAACTAAAGAGGTAGACATATGAATAACTTACTTCTCGAACTCTAGGGAGCTGTGGCAAATGTTCCCAAAACAGACACTCCCACTTGTGCTGTGCTTGAAGGACTATAGGCTGAGCTTTGAAAGCAGTAGCATTCAGCTGGGTGGCATTGTCTCTGTAATGAATGCCACTAGTCACTGGTTACCAATCACACTGTTTGCTAATTATTTTATCATGAAAAGTGGTTAGAACAATGGAAGATTATTTGAATAATAAACCATGAGCATTTTTCTTAAAGAATAAAGGTGGATTTTCAGTTGGTGAGCTGAGTGTGGGATGTAGGCATGGTACGTCGATAAGAGAGGAAAATGAATATGTACCTCAAAGATGAATATCCTCAAACTCTTATAGCCAAGATTTTCTAGGAAGACTAAACAAAAAATTGCCATACCTTACATTTTCTCACATTTGAGTGCAAAAAACTTGTTAACAATAAAGTATTACTTTATAAAAAAGCTTTTGGGATTAGGAACATAGCTACTCTAGCCATGAAGTTATGAGTGATTTCTATTTGAAATGCAATGTGTGTGTGTGTTTGTGTGTGTGTGTGTGTGTGTGTGTGTATTTACATATTCTTTTTTCTATTGGACTAGAGTTTTAATTTTAAGTACTATTAGAGTAGCTTCAAGTTTATCAGATTAATCTGTGAGTATCTGCATCAACAGTTTTTGTTTTTTATATACACTCTAAGTTCTGAGATACATGTGCAGCACACGCAGGTTTGTTACATAGGTATACATACACATGCCATGGTGGTTTGCTATACCCATCAACTAGTCATCTACATTAGGTAATTATTCTAATGCTATCCTTCCCCTAGCTCCCTACTGCCCAACAGGCCCCAATGTGTGATATTCCCCTCCCTGTGTCCATGTGTTCTCATTGTTCAACTCCCACTTATGAGTGAGAACATGAAGTTGCTTAGGTTTCTGTTCCTGTGTTAGTTTGCTGAGAATGATGGTTTCCAGCTTCATCCATGTCCCTGCAAAGGACACAAACTCATGCTTTTTTATGGCTACATGCAGGGTCTCATTTTGTCAACTAGCCTGGAGTGCAGTGACATGATCATAGGTCACTGCTCACTGCAACCTTGACCTCCTGGGCTCAAGCAATCTCCCCACTTGATTCTCCATAGTAGCTAGGTCTACTGGTGTGAGTCACCATACCTGGCTAATTTTTAAAATTGTTTGTTGAGATGGGGTCTTACTATGTTTTCCACGGCAGTTTCAAATTCCTGACTTCAAACAATCCACCTGCCTTGGCCTCCCAAAATTCTGAAATTACAGGTGTGATCTACCATGCCCAGCCTGCAGCAACAGCATTTTGACATACAGTTTTAATAATTATTTTGAGACATATACATATATTCTTATCTGTTCTAAAGAAAAACAACTATACAGTTAGGAATGGGATAGTGTGTCTGCATGTATGTGTGTATGTAGAAAATTTAGAAAAAATACAAATCTCCATATGTGGATATATAAAGTTTCTCATTATTAACTCTCTATATCTATATAGATATATCTCTAAAGTAATTACTAAAACTGTACATCAAAATGCTATTTGTGCTGAACAGGCATGGTAGATCACACCTGTAATCTTAGAGATTTGGGGGTCCGAGGTAGGAGAATTGCTTAAACCCAGGAGTCTGAGATCGACCTAGGCAACATAGCAAGACTCTTCTATCAACAAAAAATGTAAAACATTACCCAGGTGGTAGCTCACACCTGTAGTCCTAGCTACTTGGGATACTAAAGTGGGAAGATCACTTGAGACCAGGGGGTGAAAGTTACAGTGAGCAGTGAGCTATGATTTTGCCTCTGCCCTCCAGCCCAGGTGACAAAGTGTGAATCTGTCTCTCTAAAAAACAAAACAGAGAACTATTGATGCAGATGATTACATATTAATAAGATAAGATTGAAGCTACTCTAATAGTACTTAAAATTAAAATTCTAGACCAGTAGAAAAAAAATTCACCAACAATTGTAAATAAAATTGAATATCAATTCACAAAATGGCTTACAAATTTAACCTCACCCTCAAAGCCACAGTTCAAAATGTGTTATAGAGAAAAACCATACATTTGGGAATGGGATAGTGTGTCTGCATATATGTATGTATGTATGTATGTAAATTTAGAAAAAATATCTCTACATGTGGATAGTTTCTCATTATTCATAGATTAACAATAATAAATTAACAATAATAAATATTTGTCTCAGTTAAAGTTCCAGCAAAAATCATGACACTCTCTACAAAGAGATAGAGGAGGATGTATTGAAAGGACTATTAATAAAGATGCTGGTTAAGGGGGTAAAAAAAGCAAAGTACTCCGAAGTGCCTAGTGTTGAGCAACAGCAAGAAGTCACTGCTGTCCCTGGACCTGAAGGAGCTAGGAAGGAGCAGTGACCA
Organism: Saimiri boliviensis; assembly: GCF_048565385.1. Classification (NCBI taxonomy): domain Eukaryota; kingdom Metazoa; phylum Chordata; class Mammalia; order Primates; family Cebidae; genus Saimiri; species Saimiri boliviensis. Next base: position 177,561,001 of record NC_133450.1, on the reverse strand, counting down.
AGACCCATCTGGAACTGTAGGTGTAGGAGAGGGAACACCCTAAAACACTTGTAGTTATTGGTAGAAAATATATGAATAGCAAAGACCATCAGTAGCAAACTGCAAGCTAGCAAAGAGGAAGCCAGTAGAAAACATGCCTTGAGTTTTCCATCCTCCCTCCCTCCCACTTTTGGTTAGTGCTTCTTTCTGTCAATCTGAAAGCAGCTAGAGGACAGTAAAGTCTTCTATAAGCCACCCACGGAGCTCAGTTCCTGGGGTACAGAGCAGGTGGGAGAAAGGCAGATTTTGAGTCTTGAGCAACAAAAGGAGTGTCCAGCACATCTGTATGGTGCTTTTAGATCTTCAAACCATTACACAAATCCATTTAACTCAAATAGCCATGAAGGAAAAGTAGTAATAAAGAAATCTGAAGTTCAGGACTTTTGGTTTCTCAACATTGCCCATTTAACACTGTGATGGTTAGTATTGAGCGTCCACTTGATTGAAGGATACAAAGTACTAATCCTGGGTGTATCTGTGAGGGTGTTGACAAAGGAGATTAACATTGGAGTCAGTGAACTGGGGAAGGCAGACCCACCCTTACTCTTGTTGGCACCATCTAATCAGCTTTCAGCAAACATAAAGCAGGCAGAAAAATGTGAAAAGGTGAGACTGGCCTAGCCTCAGCCTACATCTTTGTCGATGCTGGATGCTTCCTGCCCTAGAACACTGGACTCCAAATTATTCAGTTTTGGACTCGGACTGGCTTTCCTGATCTTCAGCTTGCAGAAAGCCTATTGTGGGACCTTGTGATTGTATAAGTTAATACTTAATAAACTCCTCTTTATATACATATTCTACTAGTTTTGTCCCTCTAGAGAACCCTGCCTAATACAAATGTGTAATAGAGTCAGGAATTAAATTGTTCTCTAATTCCAAACAATATTTTTCAGGCTATTTGGAGAAATCTGGGTATAATGAAGTCTAAGTAAATGGTATAGGAAGATGCTGCTTCAGAACTCTCTTTTCTTCCAAGCTGAGTCTTGAAAATACTAATGTAGAACTGGAATATGTAAATAAGACATGGGGTTTAAATAAAACTCATTTGGTTGTGGGTCCATCTTTCAAAGGCCTAGTGGAATCAAACAGATTCTAGGACTTTCTGTGTCACTCTTTTAAGAGAACTCTTAGTATAGAGCATGTTGCAGCACACAATAAAGAATATAGCAAGAAATCTAATAAAGGATCCTCCTACAAGGAAATAATCAAAACTGTACTGGAAAAGTAAAACTCACATGTGGTTTAATGACAGTCACTGAAGACACTTATAAAAGATTTCCAAACCAGACAGCCTCTTTTTATATACAATGAGAATTCTCGTTAGCCCTTTGTACAACCATGTGCCCTTACATGGCCGGAAAAGCTCTTTGATTCAAAAGAAATCCCACTGCCTAAGAAAGAAAATTATCCAGATAAACGTGACTCGAAATCATAGGTACCATTAAATTAGGCTACGTTGTGTATGTTTTTATAATAGCATTAACAGAAAGGATAATCCCAGAAAAACAAGAGTTCAAATAAAACAAGCCCTTCAAAAACATTGTGATTTGTTGTGATAGAGCGTGTTGCGTGTGATGAACAATGTTTTGAGGTGTGCATTTGAAGCCCAAAGTGTGAGGAGTTTGAGGCACATTGACTGAGTTAGAGAGCTTGAATGATAAGCCAAGGATAGTTCATAAATAATAGGAAATGAGAATTATCCCTTCCTTATTTATTCTAGAACGGAATCCTAATAGTAAATCTTTTTGGGGACAGTTCTGCAGGCATTTTGCAACCTTAGAAACACTAAGTAGTATATACATTGCATTAGCTGAGGTAGCGGTTTGCTGTTTTTTAACTATACAAGCTGTATGCCATAAAGGTGCTGTATCATTCATATGATTTGTAATAAATCTTTTGTATCTTTTTCTCACAATAATTTATCTGATACAGAAGTCAACACCTTCCACGTTACTATGCCTAGCTATTGAATTAATTCATGAGCTGGACTAAAATAATGGGCCATTTTTCACCACCAGGATTGTGAATATTTTAATGTCTGAATAAAGATAAGAATAAAGTCAAAGCAACTCAACTTTGTGGAGGCGCCACCAGGAGGAAAACAGATGCTCACATTAGCACTTTAATTCATTTTAATTTAACATCATTTAAATTACAGCTAAAAAATGAGCAGATTGTTGCAGGTAAAAACAAATATTAATCTGAACACCCCATTATGGTTATTTCATGGAAAAATTGGAGAATTACCATCCTTTCACGATACTGGCCATCCTAAAGAGAAAATGATGTCTATTTAGTAAGATCTACGTGACTGCATTATTGAAGCATGCCATCTGTACTGATAAACCAAGAATTCCATCAATTCAAGAATAAAAATACATTCAGAGCAATTCCCTAGAATCGAGTTGACTTCTTTAGTCTATAAAACCAGGACTGGATACTTGAAGGAAAATGTAAATAATTCCAGATAAAACAGTGACTTTTTGAAGGTTCTGAGGCTCTGCCAACTGTAACAATTTGACAACCAAAAAAGGAAACTGAATAGTAGTTGACATAATTTTTCCCTATTTTCTAACAACTTTTTCGATTTTTTTCCAAAATCAGAAAACGTAGTTTTCCCCTTGAAAAAATTATTCACAGAAGACTGAGAAAGATGTACGTGTGAAAATGTGTGCAACATTTTAGTAAATGAATGCTTACCTCATTATGTTCCTCTGCCAATGAAATTAAAGGAAAATGGTATCCAACCCAGATTAAACTCATTAGTAAACACTCTTCATTTTTGACAAACAGTATCAATAAATCTCCACCACCACTACCAATGGACACTTGATGATTAAGCTAATCTTCTAATTCAGTGGTTCTCAATGCTGGTTGCATATTAGAATGACCTGGGGGAAATTAAATCAGCTTTTATATGGTTGAGAACTAATCATCAGCATTTTTTTAAAGCTTCCACATAACTCTAATATACAGTTAAGATTCAGACCATTATTATCCTTGCAAAAGCTGAAGAAATATGAATGTCAAATCTTTATCTGGTATACCTTCATGACTTGAAAATCACTGCAGGTAACCAAATTTCTCCTACCTCCTTTTATCATTAGAACAAATAATATTGTTCTTACACTTAAAGGTCTGTGGGGAGAATTCTTTAGCTAAAAGCAAACATTAAATAAAAAGTTTGCCATATTCAGATATCTTAGAGTTTTATTCCTGTGGGATCTTAAGCAAACTAATTTTTACAGCTTATTTACTCATTTGTAAAATGGGATGACTGTATCTACTACAGTTATCATGAAACAAAACGAGTCAGCCCATGAGAAAGTACCTAGTGAAATGCTCGCATGTGACACTGACAACATGGTAGTTATCAATAAATAATTGAAAACTGTAATTACAAATATCCTTTTGTAGTCATAATTGCAAAAAGTTAAGAGGCTTAATTGTTCATAATTTTTACTTAAGATGTATGCAACAAATATTTATTAAACACTTATCATGGTGAGATACTGTTCTATATGCTGAAAATATAGCAGAAAAAAGCAAACTAAAACTCCCGGCTCATTAAATTTTAATTTTCAAGAAACACTGACAACATATTATGTAAGATGGTGGTAAGGAACAAGGAGAAAAAAAACCTTGGAGGTGGGGAGACAACCACTTTTTTTCAGTGTCCATAAAGCTTTACTGGGATACAATCGTGATCATTTGTTTACACATCTGCAGAGACATTCATTTTAGATTAAATAACAGGGGAATTTCCCTTGAAAGAGTCACTTTTGAGTACAGATCAGAGAGCAGGAAGGGAGCTAATCATGGAGATATCTAAGATAAGGCATTTTAGGCCACAGTAAGAACATGCCTGGGGTTTTCACGTAGCAGCAAGGAAGCTATTGTGGCAGAATTAAATTCAAGTAAGGGCCAAAGTAATAGGAGATGAGATCTCAGAGGTAACATGGGCAGAAGCTGATGTGATCACATAGGGCCCTATGGGTACCTTTTCAAGTACCATTTCAGATATATTTCTATTTCCTGTCCCCATGTTTCAATACAGTTATGTAAAAGGGCTCCGTAAGACTTGTGAGCAAAACATGACATGTAATTCTTGTAGGCCTGATTCCAGAGTATGTACTTGCCTCAGCCTGGTGTCAAGTACATTTGAGATGTTGCTTGCTCTAGCAGTCTTTGTCCCTGGATGCCTACAAAGGACAGGACTCACAGCCTTCACAATGAAAACATAGCAGAAGGCAGAAATAAAGTTGGGTTGTTTTTTAAACCACTAAGATTCTGGGGCTACTCGTTACTGCTTAGGAAATATTCTGACTCATACATAGTTTGTAATAAGTAATTCTGTTTTCGTTCTCAGCCAAATAGGAAACCAGCAGAGATTTTAAAGACAGGTTTGAGATGATGTGACTTCAATTTAGGCAATATCACGGTCTACTTTGTTGAGAATAGGCTGCAGGGATTGAGGCAAGGCTCTTGATAGAAAGAGACTACTGAGAATGTGCATGCTTGGGCAAGGTCAGGCAGCTCAGACATCTCTTTAATTAAAAGGGAGGTGCAGGGAACTGATGTGTCTAGCCTCTGTACCTGCCTCGTTGCCACCAGTTTACCATCTATTCTCTCTTGTCTATCACCCTTAACTAAGATACTGTCTTTACACATTTTTCTTCTCCTCAACTGCTTCTGGTTTATTTCTTACACACACAAACATTAATTATAATAACCAAGTATAAGTAATTGATTTAAAAACAAAACCACACATATTCAAGTACTACTGTGTAATGGATAATAGAGATTTGAACAAATACTAATCCTTTTTTTTTTTTTTTTTTTTTTTTTTTGTATCTTTCAAGTCTTTCAGTCTAGCTGTAGTCTCAGGACAAATACAGCAAGACAGCATATAATAGCAAAAGGGCCCATGGTATGTTTGTTAGAGCAGCTTAGGAAAGAGATAAGTCAGATAATTAATATCAACTTCATGGAGTAGGTAATGTGTGAGCTCTGGGGATAATATGGAACTGTTATGGGCGAAAACATAGCAAGGCATTTCAATAAAAATAAACGCATAGTATCAGTGAGGAAGTAACATTATACGGCAGTCATCTTCAGACAAAGTAGTTAGACTTACTCTGAAAAAACATAATATTTACTAAAAAGAAAGTAAAGAAAAGAAGTAATTTGGAGCAGTACTGAAGCAATAAACTATAAAGGTCCTTGGATCACAAAGTGGAAAATAAAGAACAGCTAAAGAGAACGTTTTAATATTATTGTAGTTTCAACATAATCAAAGAGGGTTTAAAATTTCTTACACAAAGATGAAATAGGTGATTTAAAACATGGTTTTGATAACACACCTGATGTAAAAATATATACAATTTTGTCCTGACTTTAATAAACAAAACTAGTTTGACTTTTGTATTATACACTATTTTATCCTAAATCTAAATTCAGGAATTACAGTGACTGCCTAAGGTAATAAAAGATTAAATTATTATATATTTTCTTGTTAGTGAGAAAAAATTAAAGTAAAAATGAACAATTGCATCAAGGGTTAATGAAAAAATTTACTTTAAAAAATCTCAGAAAAAAATGCTTAATTTGCATTATTCATTTTGCTAAAAATATTTCTGCATAAGAAAAGAGCTTTTGAGTATTTACTAACACTACTATCTGCAAGCAGATTTCTAAAGTATTAGAACAAATCTTATCATTTCCATTGGCATAATGTTCAGTTACAAGTCCAGTCTTCTGTCAAGGTCAAAGGAATTTCTAGAGAAAAAAATAGATTTTATCTAGTAAACAATTATTCAAAGGAAAATTAAATTAGGGGATATTCCAGAAAGGAACTTTTATGACCTAGCAATGCACAAAAGGATGTTGATAAAAAGGTTTCATGTGTCCTTTGGGATAAGTTACATTGCCATTCTGAAATATAAAATGTTATAATTGTGTTAGCATAATCAGCAATGATAAACAATATGGAACACTGTGATTCTTCGGGCATTCGTATTTCAGCCTGACAAAAGATACTGTCTGAATTTTTAAATTGTTTATGTTTGAGGGTATTTCATTCTGATGAAAAAGAATAGATTTCTTTTAAGTATAAAAAATCAAGTTACTAATAAAATTGCTAGTTGAAATATAAATAGTTTTGCACTAACTAAAGCGGTTTTTAAAGATAGGTGGTGATTTTAGGGTCACATGCAAATTTTTTATGATTGTTTTACAATATAAAGTAAATAATGTTGCTCCAAGAATGCAAAATTTGTATTTTTGAATGTTTTAGGTGGCAGTTATTTAGAAAAATGCTGGCATTTAATAACAGGAGAGAAAAATTTTAAAAATACTGCATGTACGAACCTCTGTTTATTATTGAGTGATTGACAAGGGAACTGTATAGATTGTTTTTGGTTTCTTTAAGGATGAATGATGGAGATAGACAGGAAGGGCAGGTAAGGTGGAGACTATAAAACGTGGCCAATGTCAGAAGCTTAGGTCTCCATGACAATTCATTTGGCTCTCTGGATGGTATAGAGGTGACACCAAATAGCCCAAACCAAAGCTAACTGAGTACCTAGATTTGTGAGTGTTACTTTATCAATATTAAGACTTAGCACTTGGCTTACAATGTCAGTGTGTGTTACCACTTTATAGTTCATCCAACTCTCAATATTCCACTCATATAATTTATTCCTCCAGATTGGTGATTTTATTTTCTAATATAAACCCTTAATTTATATTATCCTGTCTTCTAGCATCATGGGCAATCAAGAGACTTTGTTATCCTTCTCAGTCAATGTATGCAATCCATAACAATCAAGCCCCCTTAGATACTATGAAAGAGTAAGGGCATGTACTAATCCCCAATTTTCCACGACACTTATTTTATTTAGGTTTTGTCCAGCTCTAGTCAATTTTCTCTTTCCTCATGTATGGTGAAGGGATCATTGCTCCAATTTCTCTCAATCTCCTATGGCAAACCATAGGTTTTATGCACAGAATATGCACATAACACTCAACATGCTTTGTCTTTTTTTTTTTTTTAATACACATAGTCTTGTTTTTACTTTGTTTTCTCCTGCTCTTTTACTAGGTCAGATAAATTGAAGGATATATGTCTACTACAGTATTGTCAGTTGTAAAGCTCACATTGGAGGAAGCTGGTTTTTAACCATGTTTGTGACATAAGTTGTAAGTCAGCAGAGATTTTCCATAAAGGGCCATATGTGGCCCTTTAAATAAAGCTTAAATATTTTAAGCCTTCCAGGCTACATAGGTCTTTTGAATATATTCTTTATTTTCTTTAGTAACACTGCAGTATTTAAAAATATTCTTGGTGTGCATGCATTGTGAACACAGACCATGAGATGGATTTTGCCTCTGGGCAGTAGTTTAACAACTCCTATTATAAGTTATTGAAACTCATTTACCATAATTTTCTTCATCTATGAGAGTATGTGAGGATTGAATACAACATGAAAAAAGACTAGATCTCATCAAGTGCTTAAAATGTTGGCTGTTATTGTTGGCAACTTATTTATTAGGTTTCCCAGAAGTAATAAGAGCAGTCAGCAAACAATAATTGATTTGTTGCTATTTCATGCATTTAAATGCTGATAGACACATTAAAAACAGATATTATGAGAAGGCATTAGAGACACTATAAAAGCATCTTTTTCCATAAGTGAAATGCAAATCAAAACCACAATGAGATACCACTTTACATCCAATAGGTTGCTTTAACAAAAAGAGTAATGATTATAAGTGTTGACAAAGATGTGGATCAACTGCAATTCCCATAAACTGCTTATGGGAATGAAAAATTAAAAACAGTTTGGCACTTCCTCAAAAGGTGAAACATTTAGTTACCATTTTATCCAGCACTTTCAATTCTAGTCACATACTCAAGACACCTGAAAACTTATTTTCATGCAATAACATGTACACAGATGTTCATGGCAACATCATTCATAATAACTAAAATGTGGAAACAACCCAAATGTCCACTAAATAATGAAAGGGTAAATAAAATAGGACATATCTATAGAGTAGAATATTATCCAGCAATAAAGAGAAATAAAGTGCTGATACATACTGCAACACAAATGAACCCTGAATACCAGATTGGCTAAGTACAATAAACCAATCACACACACACAAAAAAAACAAAAAACAAAAACGTGTTTTAGGATTCTATTTATGTAAGTGTCCCAAATAGGTATATCTATAGAGAAATAACATAGATGCTTAGAGTTAAAGACATTGGGGGAAAAAAAATCAAAAAACAAAAAACAGCACGTTGACTGCTATAAAGGCATAGGGTTTATTTTTCGATTGATGAAAAGTTTCTACAATTGGTCACAGTGATTGTTGCACAACTTTTTAAGTATATTTGAACCATTGAATTCTATACTTTAAATGGATAAACTGCATGGTATGTGAATTGTATCTCAATATACTTTTTATGAAAATAATAAATCAAAAAATTATTAAAAATTCCTCTTAATTCACTAATTTTTTTTATGTACTCTCAACCTAAAATAGGTGAAATATTTTCCAAATGGACTTTTTAGTATTCAACTAACACTTATTTTTAGGGGAAAAAAAAAGTTTTATATAGTTTAGGAAACATCTGCATCTAACCAAGATAAATTAACAAAGACCCGAAATACTGTTTCATGTCAAACTGAACAAATTATGAGTCAACACTTTTCAAGCCATTGAGCATTAGGAAATACAACACAATGATCTAGTCATCACTATGAGATAAGATAACAAACCAGGGAACCCCTAAGATTACTTCCGCTCACTGCCTTGTAAGAGTTTCCAGGCTGTGGCACTGGGAAGGTAAGCCAATTGCCCCCAGAGAGTCTCCCTGAGAGTTGGAAGCCCAGAAAGACCAACGTAAGAGTTCACAGGGCAGACTGTCAGAGAGGAGAAAGTTGCACAATGAGAGAGTTCCAAGTACATGTAGAAGATCATCTTGTATCTTAAACTGGAATATTGTCTAGAATATATATGTGATAAAGTCACTAAAATGGCAAAAAGTAACCACCCAAATGCATTAGAGGGAATAGTTTCTGGAGTCCCCAAGCCAAAGTACGAAGTTTTAAAAAACAGTCATCACTTTATAGACTACTTTTATGTTTTTCTTTCAGTGTTGGGAGACTAAAAAAGAAAAAAAAAGAAACAACACACCTTAGAAAAACAATGTTCAGTTCAAGCCAAAGAAACCTAAAAAGATCACGCTATTTCCGAGGAAGTAAACTGCATTCCACAAGAAAGCTCAGAAATATATGCAGGAACACAAAAATAAGGACCTAAATAAGTAAAATCACAATATCAGGCAACCAGTCAAAAATTTTGAGACATGCAAAGTAAGAGGATAATAAGCTGCAGAATGAAGACAAAAATAAATCAATTTTAACCCAATATAGACTTGATACAGATAACATTAAGAAACAGAATGCTAAATTCATTTTCACAGTAATTTAACATGTTAAAGAAACTAGAGAAAAAGATCAGGAACAATAGGAAAAAATAAATTATAGAACTTAAAAATATCAAATTTGCCAAGATGAAAAAAATACAATGCCTGAAATGAAAATTACACTAAATGGAATTAAAAGCAGATCAGGTATTGCTAAAAAAATAAAAAAAAAAGTAATGGACTTCAAGACTTAATAATAATCATTCAAAATGAAACCAAGAGAAAAAAAAATGGAATAACTGCAGAGCAAATTCAAGTAATCTAAGACATATGTAAGAACAATCTAAAAGGAGAATAGGGAGAGCAGAAAACAAAAAAAACGTTTGAAGAAATGATGGCTGAATAGTTTAAAAATTTGATGAAAATAGTAATCCACAGATACAAGAAGTTCAATGAACTCCAACATAAAATGCATTTAATAAACCAAAAATGAGTAATGTGTGAAAAAGAAAAAAAAATCCTAAAAATATTCAGATTAGAACACACATTTCATATATAGAAACAAAGATAACATATTTCTCATTAGAGACAATGCAAGCTCGAAGACAGTAGAGAAAGTGTTTAAAGTACAGAAATGAAAACTCTCTGAACTAGATTTCTATATCTCAAAAATCTATTTCAAATATGAAGCTGACATAAAGACATCTGGGGGCACACAAAGCTGAAATAATTTATCAGTAGCTGAACTAACTACAGGAAATGATAACAAGATTGTTTCAGGTAGAAGTTGATATCAGAAGAAAATCCAGTCCTAAACAAAATAATGAAGAGCTCTGCAAATGGTAACTACATGGTCACGTATACAATATTTCTTACATTGTTATTTAAATATCTTTAAGACAATGAACACTGAAGACAAAATAAATAAGAATATTAATAAAAATGTATTATGAGATTAATAACATATATAAATGTAAAAATTTAAAAAGAAGAACAGAGCCTCTCAAGGGATAAATGCAGTATATTATTATAAAGTTACTTTAACATATAAAAAGTGGCATAATATCATTTCAAGGTCAATTGATATATTAGATATGTATACTACAAAACCAACAACTGAATTAACAAAAGATAGATATATAAATACTAAGGCAAAAAGAAAATAAAATGCAATGAGGTGAAGAAATACTTGACTTATCAAAATGAGGCAGAAAAAGAGAAAAAAAGAAATAGAAAAAGCATAAAATAAGAAGCTCTAGACATAACCCAATCACATTAACAAATAAATAACAAATACAGACTGTTGGACTACAAACACAAACTGAGACTCAACTATGTACCTTCTATTAAAAGCTCACTTTAAAAATAAAGGTATAAATAGTCAAAAGAAAAATAATGGGAACAATAAACAATGCTAACAATTTTTTTGTTTAGAAATCTGGAGAGGCTACTAATATCAAAGTCGATTTTAAAGCAAAAACACTTACTGTACAAATGAAAGTCATTTAATCATTGCTATGGTTTAACTGTTTCTTTTCTAAAACTCATGTTGAAATTTAATTGCCAATCTAACAGTGTTGGGAGGTGGGACCTTAAAGAGACGGCTCGGCCATGAGGGGTCTTCCCTCCTAGGCAGGATTACTGTCATTATAAAAGGGGGAATTCAGCTCCCTTTTGTCTCTTGATCCTTCTGTCTTACCATGGGATGACAGAGCAATAAAGCCTTTACCAGTTGTTAGCATCTGAATGTTGGGCTATCGAATATCTGTAATTATGAGACTAAATACATTTCTGCTCATTATAAATTACCCACTTTTTGGTACTACAGTAATGCAAATGAACTAAGACAATCATGTAAAGACAATTCCTCTGAAGAGCATAATCATCATCATGTTCATGCACATGGTAACAGTTTAAAGATATATGAAACAAATGTTATAGAGCTGTAAGAAAAAATACAGTCTTACATTTAGAAATTTCTTCATCTGCCATGGTCTGAATGTCTAGTGTCCTCCAAATTTGTATGTGGAAATCCTACCCAATAAGGTGACAGTATTAGGAGGTGGGGAATTCAGGAACTGATTAGACCACAGGCATGGAGCCCTCAGAAATGAATGTCCGTGCTTTGATAAAAGAGACCTGAGAGAAACCCTTCATCTCTTCTACTGTGTGAGGACACAGTAAAAAAATGTCATCTATGAATTAGAAAATACACCCTTACCAGACTGAAATCTGCCATGATCTTGGACTTTCTAGTCACCTGAATTACGAAAAAATAAATTTCTGCTACTTATAAACTACTTAGGTAAGGGTTTTTTGGTATAGCAATCCAAACAGACTAAGACAGGATCCCTCTCTTAATAATCAAGAGAACAAATAAACAAAGTATTTTAAGTATGTAGAAATCTCAAACATTATTATTAACTAAATTGGCCTGGTTCTTACTCATACAATACTCTACCCAGCAAAGTTGAGCACATTTTTTTTTCGAGGTACACAGTCAACATTTTCCAAGATACAAAACATAATGAACCACAAAACAAATCTCAGTAAGTTTTAATATGTTCAAATTATATGATGTCTTATCAAGTGTATTGTATCACTTTTCCCCACAAAAAAAGTCATACATTGACTCTCTAAGTCCCAATGTGACTGTATTTGGAAATATAGCAACTAAGGAGGTGATAAAATTGAATAAGGCCAGAAAACTTAAGCCCTAATTTGGTAAGACTGGTATTTTTACAAGGAATAGAGATATCAGAGAGCTCTAATCTCTCTCCTCGCATATACAGACAAAAGGCCATGTTAAGACACAGTAAGAAGATGGCCACATACGAGCTAGAAAAGGAGCCTTCACCAGAAATCAATACAACCAGCACCTTAATCTTGAACTCTGGGCTTCTATAATGTAAGCAAGAAAGTTTTTGTTGTATAGCCACCCAGTCTCTGGTATTCTACTATAGCAACACAAAGTATCCACGACAGAAAGGAATTAAATTAGAGGTCAATAACAAAAAGATCTCTGGGGGAAAAATCCCCCAAATATTTGGAAACTAAATAACACACTTCTCTGTAACCTATTGGTCAAAGAAAAAAATCAAAAGAGAAGTCATAAAAATATTTTGAACTAAATGAAAATAAAATTGAAGCACATATCACAATTTGTGAAATGCAACTGAAAATAGATACATTAAAACATATAAAACTTATAATAGAACATAGAGAAACATAAAATTCTAATAATGATCTATTAGAAAAAATAAAGGCCTGAAATCAATAAACGCAGCCTACATGATAATAAAAAAAAAACTAAAAATTAAGAGCAAAGTAAATTTAAAGTAACTAGAAGAAAGATGATAAAGATCAGAATGTAAAACTCAATGAAATAGATAACAAAAAACTTAAGAAATCAAAAGTTGATTGTCAATATTAATGAATCAGTAAGACTCTGGCCAGAATTATAAAGAAATAAAGAGAAGGCAAAAAATATGAATACTGTTAAAGAAAGCAGTGATATCACTTGAGGTAACACACATATTATAAGGATAATAAGGAAATATTGTAAGCAAACTTATGCCAATAATTTTAACACAATAGATAAAATGAACAAATTCACTAAAACACTAAAGTAACCATCACTCAAGAAGAAATAGAATAACTGATTTTTCCTCTATTTTAAAATTTTGAATTTGTACTTAAAAATCTTCTCACAAAGAATATGCCTCTCACACATAAATTCATGAGATTCTACAAAACAGTTAAAGAAAATTCATATCAAGGTTTTACAGATTGATTCATAAAACTGAAGGAGACGGAATAATCTTAACTCACTCTATGAGACAAAACTTACCCTGATACCAAAATCAGAAGAAGGCATTACAAGTAAAGAAAATTACACAGTATTATTCACGAACTAAGATGCACATATTCCAAATAAAATTCTAGCAAATAGAAACAATATATAACTTACAAATTGTCATATTAAAATTTAAAAATTTATATTACAATTGCAGTAGATGGAGCAAAATAAAAAGACATTCGACAGTCATTTCAGAATAAATTTTAAAATCACTCAGGAAGTAAGAAATTATAAAGAACCACAACAACCTGAATTTTTTTAAAGTATGAAAAATACTGATCTAATATTGTATTGAATATACAAAACTAAATTGCTTTCTCTTTAATATCAAGAATAATACAAAAATGCCTGCTCTTATCAATCCTGTGCAAAATCATCCTGAACATCATAACCAGTGAAATAAGGCAAAAAAGATAAATTTTAAAACGTACAGATTGTAAAGGCATAATTGAAGTTATCATTGTTTAAAAAAACATGATTGTCTATGCAGACAATTCTGTAGAATCTATTTAAAAAGCTACTGGAACTATTCAGTAAATTTTATAAAATCAATTGTATTCCTGTAGAATAGCAATGAACAAATAAAACTGATATTTTAAGAAATGCAATTGATGAGAATATACAGATACGTAATATTTAGAAATAAATTTACCAGATCTGAAAATTACAGAACATTTATTAGAGAAATTCTAAAAGATTGAAATAAAAATAGAATATTATGCATCCATGGATTGGAAAATTTAGTGTTATTTAGATGTCAATTCTTCCTACACTGACCTATGTAGTTTTAATATAATTTCAACTTATATACTTACAGTTTTTGTAGAAATCAACTAGTATTTTATAAAATTTATATGAAAATACAATCAATTTAAAATAGCCAAAATCACTTTTAAAACAGAATTAAGGTAGAGAGCTAAATGACCTGATTTCAAGATTTATTTTGAAGCTATAGGGGTCAAGATAATGTGGTCAGCATTAAGACAGACAAATAGATCAATGAAACATAATAGACTCTAGAAATAAGCCTACATGTATATAGCCAATTGATTTTTTGCCAAAGTGCAAGGTGTACAGTGTTGAAATATTTGTCTTTTCAAAAACATGCCACTTGAACAGCTGGTTATCAAGCTATAAAAGAATAACTTTGATCTATTATTCATAACATATGCAAAAATTACCTCAAAATGAGTAACACTGTAAAATGTAAAATCTCAATTTTAAACAGTTCTAGAAGAAAACAGAAGAAAATCTTTGTGATCTTGAGTTAGTCAAAGATTTCTTAATTATTACAATACCCAAAAAATAATCCATTAAAAATGACAAACTGTACCTCAGAAAATGCAGTAAGTTTGGCTCTTGAAAATACATGATATAATGAATAAAAAGACAAGACACTAACAGGGTGAAATATTTGTAAATCACGTACCTGACACAGGCCTATATCCAGAATACACAAATAAATATGTACCAGGATATAAACACACATAAAAAAAAAAAACCACTCAATTTTTAAAATTATCCATAGATATTTCAGTCCAGGAATCTTAATTTTGGAGTAAATTTGGATATAAAACTTGTGAGTGTTAGAGCTATTTTTTACACTTGCCTTAAACCTGCTACTAGTTATTCTTTTTCCCTGCCCACTCCACTACAAACCTTATGCCAGAATAAATGGAAATTAAAGCCAAATAGTAAAATATTATCACATATTTCTTAATTTTATTGTGTATGTACACGCACTTCACTGCTTATGATTTCCCTTTTTAATGTATTATACTTGGCTTTACTAGAATAAAACAAAACATTTTTGTGGCTGTTTTTTGGAATATGAAAATCAGAGGTTTATAATTCTTAAGGTATTTAAGAGTTAAGTAAATTTCAAGGGGAAAATTGACAGATTTTTAAAGAACATACAAGAAATAACAACAGATACAAGATTATTATATTGCATAAGATTAATTTTTTTTTTTCAGATTTTACTGAGTGTATACTTAAGAGTATAGGTTATTCACTGAAAAAAAGTATGTGTATATATGGGTGTGTATAAATGCACTTAGCCCATTACTTCTTTCTGATTTCTTGGATATTTTTTTGCTTTAGCAAAGTAGGAGAAAGAACATATTTAGAACAATTATATCTGGGTTTATTACTGAGATTTAAACGTTTTCACTCATCAATAAGTTTTTGGGTTTTTTGTTTTGTTTTTGTTTTGTTTTGTTTGTTTTTGACAGAGTCTTAACTCTGTCACCCAGGCTGGAGTGGCATGGTTCTATCTCGGCTCACTGCAAACTCTGCCACCTGGGTTCAAGGAATTCTCCTGCCTCAGATTCCTGAGTAGGTGAGATTATAGGCACCCAACACCACGCCCAGCTAATTTTTGTGCTTTTAGTAGAGGTGGGTTTCACCATGTTGGCCAGGCTGTTCTTGAACTCTTGACCTCAGGTGATCCACCCACCTTGGCCTCCCAAAGGGCCGAGATTACAGGTGTGAGACACCACGCCCGACCTGTTTCTTCAGTTGTAAAAGTTTTATTCAAATGTAGCATGGGACAATTAATTCCTAAGGTGTTTAAAAATTAAATTAGGACATGTAAAGCCTCTAACATCGGCCTGAGTCTCAATAAATGTCAATCGTATATTTTTTTGACTCCTTACTTTAAGTGTTTCAGGTCTATGCTGTATGTGTTTAGAAACAAATATAAAATAAGTGAATGCACGTAATATTTATGAAATAAAGTGCTCTGGGAAAATGATCTTTTTGTTCCTTATCAATTACTCTAAAATTATTAGTTGGCATAAAGATAATATTCTTTCCACAGTATTTATCTGTTAAGATCATATATTAAAATGTAGACAAAGGGACCATTCTAAAAGATTTTCTGGTAGAAGTAAAAAAGAAAACAGTTTCTTTTACATCAACTATTTGGAAAAAATAGAAAATTTTATGTTCAACGTAATTAACAAAGATCCAACTTGTTTTTAAGACAATGAATAGGAGCACTATTAATTAAAAATTACTTTCTAGTCTGCCAACAGACTTTGTCCATGTCATTTTACTCATCCCATTGATCTCTTACCTCTATGCTGATTCAAGCAAATTAAAATAAAGTAACCAGGTTTTAGAGCAAGAGGGTAAAATAGGAGATTCTCTGTTCATATGCTCTCGCAGTAACAATAGTTTGGCAGTCATCCATGGGAAAAAGTGCCTTTGTGAGAGCTTTGAAATTTAGATCAGAAGTTATGAACCCCTAGTACAGCCGTAGACTAAAGAGGGCTGTTTTGAAAAAATAAGTCCACACCCAGTTAACAGGTTCACCACCTGTGGTCATGGTTACAAACCCGAAAACAGCCTCATCTCCTTGTAGATTTGGCTACAGCTTCAGTTGTCCTCAGTTCTGCCACCAGAACCATCAGTCAAGGGGCTAGGGAAGAGGCATGCCTTCAGTAACAGGCCCAATAACCTTAGTCCCAGATGCGGCCCTGCAAATGCACCAGCCCTTCTCGGCTACAGTCTGATAGCAGTCCTATCTGCCCTGAAACGCACAGGAAAACACACAGATTCATGCCTCCGAGGCAAAGCTGCTGACCTTTGGTCCCACAGCAGATCCTGAAACAGCTTGGTAACTCAGCCTGTTAGCTCTAGTCATAGATTAGTGCTACTTTCACGTGGACCTGCCAGGAGACACACTATTTCATACTCCTCTTACAGGCAAGCCGACCAACCCGAATCTCACAGCAGATCCTGAAGCATCCTGTGGCCTGGCTCTGTTTCCTGTCAGCCACACTCTAGGGGCAATTCTGTTCCCCAGGACCTATGTGAGCATGTAAGCCTGTGCCCCCAGAGAGAGGTTTGCAGACCGCAGTCTCAACTGTGAATCCTGAAACACCCCTATGACTACTTTTAGCCCCTCTCAGCTATGGTTTAGGGCCAGTCCCTCCTGTCCAGGAAGCCATTCAGTGAGCCAGTAGGAGCTCACTCAGGGATCAGAAGGAAGGACATCGGCCTATGTACCTCTTGCAGAAAAACTGTGGATCCTAAAAAGGACCCATTTCCTAGTGCCAGTCTACTGTCCAAAGACCTAGAGTCAGTCTAGTTTTCCCAGGAACCAGAGAGGATTCATGTCTGTTTCAGACTCTGATAACAGTTTCACCAACTACAGCCCCCACTGTAGATTCTGCGGCACCCATATAACCCAGCACGAACCCTACTCAACCATGATTTTGGGGACAATCCCATTAGGCCAGAGACTCAAAGAAAAAGGTCTTTACTTGCCTAAATCGGTCTGTAAAAACAGGAACAAGTGTTTGCTTCTTCAAATGCACAAATACCAAAGCAAAGCCGGACTGATAATGAACAAGTAGGCAACTATGACAGCATCAAAAGAGACTAATAAAGTTCCAATAACCCTCCCCAGAGAAATGGAGATCTAGAAATTGTGTGACAAATAATTCACACTAATTACCTTAAAGAAGCTCAGTGTGATGCAGGAGAACCCAAATAACAGTATCAGAAGGAAAAAAATTGCATAAATAAAAAGTTTAACAAAGAAATATAAATCATTAAAAAAAAGAAACAAACACAAATCTTGGAGATGAAGAATACAACGACAGACTGGAAAATCTAATAGCGATTTTCAACAGTAGACTCAAAAATCAAAAAAAAAAAAAAAAACTCGAATAGTTTAGTTGAAATTAGGATATTAAAAGAGCCAAACAAAGAGAATGCAAAATGCTGAAGACAGCAAAAGGACTTACGGCCTATGATCAAGGAAATAAATATATCAATTATGACAGTTCAGAAAATGAAGAGACAGGAGCAGAAAAATGTATTTAAATAAATGATGGCTGAAAACCTGCCTAATCATAGGGGGAAAATCACATTCAAATTCATAAAGCTCAAACACCACCAAGAAAGATTAACCCAAAGAGGGATAGTCAGAGATACATTATAATTAAATTATAAAATTCAAATATAAGAGAGGATCAGGAAAGTAGCAAAAGAGACTCATCACATACAAGCAAAAAGTCCTAACGCTATCAGTGGATTTCTCTACAGAAACTTTGAAGGTCACAAGTGAGTTACATGCTATGTTCACAGCGTCGGTAGAAAAAAAAATGTCAACCAATAATATTAAACATGTCAAAGTTGTCCTTCAGAAATAAAGGAGAGATACATTTTCAGAAAAGTAAAAGCTGCAGTACTATTATAAATATAGGATGTCCTATAAAAATGCTAAAAATGAGTTTTTTACATTGAAATAAAGGGTATTAAGTAATAATACAAAAACATATGAAAGTATAAAACATTGGTGAGGTTAAACACATAGTAAATTTCAGAATATTGTAATACTGTAATGGTGGTGTGTACAGTAATCCCTTCTCATCTGCAGTTTTGCTATCCCTAGTTTTAATCACCCATGGTACAGCAAAAATATATATATAAGAGACAGAGAGAAGCCATATTCATAGAGATTTTCTTCCCATAAATTGTTACAAATGTCCTCTTCTATTATTCATTATTTTTGTTAATCTTTTGTTGTACCTTATTTATAAATTAAACTTTATCATAGGTATGCATGATTAATTTTAAAAGGTATCATCACAGTGTCCTTGGGATGTCACCTGGGTTTTGTTCACGCCTGCTGGGCTTGTTCCACCTACTTGGCCTGGCAGGCTGCACTCCACTCTTGCTACTGGCCTGAATTCCACACCTTTCAAGAGTGAAATAGGCATACAGCAATGAGGCGTGTGTAAGCAATTGAGCATGAGGTCCAGCCACTGCACACAGCCAGGCACACAGCTGTGGCAGGGTAGGCAGCTCTAGACATCAGCATTGGTGCTGGCTCCATGTGAGGCTGTGGCTAGACCAGGTGTACTACAAGTGCCTTCTGCTGTGGCCACTGGTGAATGTGGTGGTGCCCAAAAGCTTGGAGATATCAGGATCCATAGATCCCCAAAGAGGGTGTCACAGCCCTGGCTCAGGGATCCCATAGGTCTGGGGTCCCTGAAGGGCCACAGCTCTTTTCTCCTTCTTGTCACCCACAAGCTGGTGAGCAGTGGGGCATGTTCCAGCACTGTTTCGCATTTCAGCTCTTTCAGTCTTGCCATTTGGCGAGTCCCAAGTTCTTGTCTCATGTCCATGAAGAATGAAGTATGAGGACAACTGAAGGACGAGCAAGGTGAAGAGGAGCTTCACTGAGCAGCAGAACAGTTTTCAAGAGACTCAACGTGGGTAGTTCCTTTCCTCAAGCAGGTCATCCCTTTGAGTGTCCACCTCTCACCAGAGAGGAAACAAACAGTGGGTAGTATCTTTCTATCCACCAGTCTTCCTGATGAGTTGAGGAGTTCCAAAGTGGGTAGCTCCTTCCTGTAGCTGGTAGTTTTGATATCTGTGAGAGTCTGGCTGAGGCCAGAGTTTTACAGGCTCAAAAGGGAGGAGGTATGTGCTCATTGGTCAATGGACAGCCATGGTCACACCTAGGATAAGCACTGTAAGTTCTAGCTCCTAGTCAGAAACTCTACTCAGAACTGGCAGCCTGGCCCCTTGGCTTCAGGCCATCCCTGACTCGAAGGTGAGGTTTTACTGGGGACCTGCCTCCTTCAGTGCAGGAACCTGTCTGTCTCCTGCCATCAACACGCTGTCCACAATGTTCAGGCTATTGTGCTGAGGGACACCTAAAGGCCTGTGCTGAGCTGCCCTCAGCCCCACCCCAGCCTCCCTCCTGGGCTCTGGGCACCCAAACTCCAGAGAAAGCTGAGGTGGCAGGAGGAAGCATGTGAGTGTTGTCTCCAGAACTCACACACCTGGCTGGGTCACAATAGTGCCCAGGCTCAACCACAACTTTGCTCCACACCAGAGTAGATGCCAGGAGTGGGGAGAGTGAGACAGTGGAAGCAGGCACTTCCAAGCCTGCAGGAGCAGGGGCTTCTTGGGCTCCCAAGAGCAGAGGGATGCCCAGATCCAGAGTCATGGCTGGGTGGCTGCAGCTGTACCTGGAGAGAGTGGGAGAGCTCCTGACCTTCCAGCTCCATAGGGGGTGGGGCTCCCCCTAGTTCCTGGTTCTTGTTGGCTCTGTAGGACACGCAAACCCAGCCACGCCTACCCTGCTGCAGCCAGCGTCTTCAAGGCAGCTGTTCCAGACAGGCCACATACTAAACACATCAAATAATCCTGTTTACCTCTCTTTTGGATGCTCCAGGGGCTCTCAGTAGCATCCCAAAGTTAGGGGTCAGAAAAAACATTTTTGAAGCTGAAATCTGATTTACAGAAGCCTATCAAATATGTTAAAGGTTTAAAACAATTGATATAATAAATTCAATTCTAGCTTACTGTAAGTCATTTATTTAACCACAATGATGATTCAGAAATTTTTCAGAAAGCAAAAAACCTTTAGCTATTAAGTGGGAAGACAACCTTCCCAACAATCTGTCTCTGTATATAAAGAGTTTGGTAATCTCTACAGCTTTAGGCATCAAATGGGCATGTTGAAATATATCTCCCATAGGAAAGAAAAACTACTGGATAGTACTTTTTAACTGTGCTACAAAAGCAAAAATATTAAAAATAACTATAATAACATGAATTTTTAATGGACACACAATATAAAAAGATGTAAAGAGTGACATTAATAGCATATAATTTGTACAGGGGAGAAGTAAAATTTTACAGTTTAAATGTATAACTTGTTATCAGCTTAAAACAGAGTATTATAACTATAGTATGTTTTATTTATGCATCATGGTAACTATATGCACACATGAGAAACCTTCAGTAGATTTAAAAAAAAAAAACTATAGCGAAAAAGGTATTAAAGCATAACACTAGAATAAAAACAGCAAATTACAAAGGAATACAGCAAAGGATAAAGAATCAAAGGAACTACAAAGTAATCAGAAAAAATTAACAAAATAATAAAACGTATCTACCCATCAATAATTACTTTAAATGTAAATAAATTAAATTCTCTAATCAAAAGACACAGAGTAACCAAACAGATTAATAAACAAGATCCAAAATGGTACTGCTACAAGAAACTCAGGTTCACCTTTAAGAGCATATATACACTCTTAGTGAAGGGATGAGAAATATCTTCCATGTAAATGCTAACCAAAAGAGAGTAAGGGTGGCAATATTTATATCAGCCAAAAGAGATTTTCAGGAAAAATTCGTGAAAAAAGAAACATAAGGTCAATCGAAACAAAAAAATGTGTTCAGAGATTACAACAATTATGTGTGTGTATGTGTGTGTGTGTGTGTGTGTGTGTGTGTATGTATGCACCCAATATCAGAGAGCATAAATATATAAGGCAAATATTAACTGAGGTGAAGAGATACATAGCAATATAATATAGTAAGGGACCTCACTATTCTACTTTCAACAATGGATAGGTCACACAGACAGAAAAAAATGCAAAAACAGCAGACTTAAATACCACTATGGATCTAACAGGCATATAGAGAACATTTCATTCAAAAGCAGCAGAGGACATATTCTTCTCAAGCACACACCAACATTTCTCCAGGAGAAATCTTATGTTGGGCCAGGAAAGAAGTTTTACAAATTTAAGAAAACTGAAATTATCTCAAGTATCTTTTCTGAGCACAATGGTATGAAATTGTAAATCAGTAACAGAGTGCAGTGGGTCCAAGATGGCCAACTAGAAGCAGTGGTCATCAGAGGCTCCCATCAAAAAGATCCAAAACAGCATGTGAATCCTGCACCAGCAACTGAGGTATCCAATTTCTGTCATCAGGACTGACTAGGCAGCTGGTGTGACCTACAGAGAGAAAGGAAGAGCAGTGTGCTGTGGCGGCCCACCTGAGAGCCACACAGGGCAGCCAAGTGAGAGGGTGAGTGAACGTGCTACTCAGCCAGGGAAATCCTGCTTTTTCCATAAAACTGTGGAAGATCACACTCATGATCCCACGCCAGTGAGGAGGGGTGGCCATCACCACTACCACAGGTGTTTGCTGTCTAAGCCATCTGAGATCCTTGGGGAAAGGGCAGCAGACAACATGGTGGCTGCAGGGCCTCTCTGCAGGAATCCAACTCTAGCCAGGGAATGAACTC
Organism: Saimiri boliviensis; assembly: GCF_048565385.1. Classification (NCBI taxonomy): domain Eukaryota; kingdom Metazoa; phylum Chordata; class Mammalia; order Primates; family Cebidae; genus Saimiri; species Saimiri boliviensis. The sequence goes on along the minus strand of NC_133450.1, from coordinate 177,538,591 downwards.
TGATCTCCCTGGGCCTGAGCCCCTAGGGGTAGGGGTGGACATAGTCTTCATGGACCAGCAGACTTAGTCTTTTCTCCTGCTAGCTCTGAGGAATCCCAGCAGCCCAGACAAGTGGGATTCCACTCAGTGCGGCCCACACCCTCCACCAAGGAACAGCCAAAATGCCTCATTAAATGGGTTGTGATTTTTGTGCCACCCAGCTGGGTGAGACATCCTAAACAGGGGTTTTCAGACATCCTATACAGAAGTGCTCCTACTGGCATCAGGTCACTGCCCCTCAAGGTCAGAGATCCCAGAGGAAGGAACAGGAACTCATCTTTGCTGTTCTCCAGCCTCTTCAAGTGATATATCTAGGTGCAGGAGCAAATCAAGATGAATATGGCCTGAAAACCACAGCAGCCCTACAGAAGAGGGACCTGACTATTGAAAGAATAACAAAAAAACAAGAAAGTAACAACAACAGCATTAAAAACTAAGACCCTACAAAAACCTCTTCCAAGGGTCAGCAGTCTCAAAGATAAAAACGAGACAAACTCATGTAGATGAGAAAGAATCAACAACAAAAACAAAAACAAAACACACACACATAAAACACTGAAGACCCCAAATGCCAGAATGCCTCTTCTCCTCTAAATGATTTTAACACCTCTCCAGCAATGGCACAGAACACGATGGAAGATGAGGTGGACAAACTGACAGAAGTAGGCTTCAGAAGGTGGGTAATATCAAACTTCACTGACGTAAAGGAGCATGTTCTAATCCAATTCAAAGAAGCCAAGAACATTAATGAAAAATTGGAGGAGCTGCTAACTGGAATAACCAGTTTAAAGAGGAACATACATGACCTGATGCAGCTGAAAAATGCAGCACGAGAACTTCGTGAAGCATACACAAGTATCAATAGCAGAATCAAAAGATGGAAAAAGAGTATTAGAGATGGAAGACTATCTTGCTGAAATAAGGCCAGCAGGCAAGATTAGAGAAAAAAGAATGAAAACGAATGTACGAAACTTCTGAGAATATAGGACTATGTCAAAGACCAAACTACAACTGATTGGAGTACCTGAAAAAGATATGCATAATGGAACCAAGTTGGAAAACACACTTCAGTATAATATCCAGAAGAATGTCCCCAACCTAGTAAAACAGGCCAAAATGCAGAATTTAGGAAATACAGAACATCCCACAAAGATACTTCATGAGAAGATTAACACCAAGACACATAATCCTCAAATTCTACAAGGTCGACATGAAGGAAAAATGTTAAGCACAGCCAGAAAGAAAGGCCAGATTACCTACAAAGGAAGCTCATCATACTAACATGGATCTTTCTTCAAAACCCTACAAGCCAGAAGAGAATGGGGGCCAATATTTAACAATCTTAAAGAAAAGAATTTTCAACCCATAATTCCTATCTGGCCAAACCAAGCTTTGTAAGTGAAGGAGAAGTTAAACCAATTTCAGACATGCAAATGCTAAGGGAATTTGTCACTACCAGGCATGCCTTGCAAGAGCTTCTAAAGGAAGCATTAAATATTGAAAGAAATACCAGTACCAGTCACTACAAAATACATGAAACTGTAAAGGTCAATGACACTATGAAGAAATGACATCAACTAGTGTGCAAAATAACCAGCTAGCATCATGATGACACAACTTATGCACCCATTAAAATATTAACCTTAAATGTAAATAGGCTAAATACCCCAATTAAAAGACATAGACTGGCAAAATGAATGAAGAGTCAAGACTCAACACTGCGCTGTATTCAAGAGACCCAACTCATGAACAAAGACACACACAGGCTCAAAACAAAGGGATGGAGAAAAATTTACCAAGCAAATGAAAGCAGAAGACTGCCACACAATAGTAGCAGGATACTTCAATACCCCACTGTCAATATTAGATACATCAACAAGACAGAAAATTAACAAGTTAATTCAGGACTTGAACTCAGCCTAGATCATGTGGACTTAACAGATATCTACAGAACTCTTTACCCCAAAACAGCAGAATATACATTCTTTTCAACATCATGTGACATTTACTCTAAAACTGACCACACAACTCGAAGTAAAACACTTCTCAGCAAATGCAAAGTAACTGAAATCACAACCCACAACCATCTCCTAGACCACACTGCAATCAAATTAGAACTCAAGTTTAAGACAATCACTCAAAACCACACAACTGAATGGAAATTGAACAACCTGCTCCTGAATGACTCCTGGGTAATAATGAAGTTATGGCAGGAATCAAGAGGTTCTTTGAAACCAATTAGAAGAGAAAGACAATGTACCAGGATTTCTGGGACACAGCTAAAGCAGTGTTAAGAGGGAAATTTATACCACTAAATGCCCACATCAGAAAACTAGAAAGATCTCAAATTGACACCTTAACGTCACAATTAGAAGAATTACAGAAGAACAAATAAATACAAAAGCTAGCGTAAGACAAGAAAGAACTAAGATCAGAGCAGAATTGAAGAAGACAGACATAAAAATCCCTTCCAAAAATTAATAAATCCAGGAGCTATCTTTTAAAAATAGTATAATAAAATAGATCACTATCTAGACTAATAAAGAAGAAAAGAGAGAAGAATTGGCCAGGAACCATGGCTCATGCCTGTAATCCCAGCACTTAGGGAGGCAGAGGTGGGTGGATCACAAAGTCAGGAGTTCAAGTCCAGCCTGGCCAAGATGGCAAAACCCCATCTCTACTAAAAATTCAAAACCTAGCTGGGCGAAGTGGCGGGTGTCTGTAATCTTAGCTACTTGAGAGCCTGAGGCAGAAGAATGGCTTGAACCTGAGGGGTGGAGGTTGCAGTGAGCTGAGATTATGCCACTGCACTCCAGCCTGGGTGACAGAGTGAGACTCAGTATCAGAAATGGATAAATTCCTGGACACATGCACCCTGCCAAAACTAAACCAGAAATAAGTGGAATCCCTGAATAGACTAATAACAAGTTCTGAAATTGAGGCAGTACTAAGTAGCCTACCAACCAAAAAAAAAAAAAAAAGAGCCCAAGACCACATGGATTGACAGCCAAATTATACCAGAGCTACAAACAGTAACTGGTACCATTCCTGCTGAAACTATTCCAAACAATTGAAAAGTAGGGAACTCCTCTCTAACTCATTTTATGAGGGTAGCATCAACCTGATACCAAAACCTGGCAGAGATACAACAGAAAAAGAAAACTTCAGGCCAATATCACTGATTAATTTTGATGCAAAAATCCTTAATACTGGGAAACCAAATCCAGCAGCATATCAAAAAGCTACATATTACAATCAACTTGGCTTCATCCCTGGGATACAAGGCTAGTTCAACATATGCAAATCAATAACCGTAATTCATGACAGAATCAGAACCAAGGCCAAAAATCACATGATTATCTTAACAGATGCAGAAAAGGTCTTCAATAAAATTCAGTATCCCTTCATGTTAAAAATTCTCAATTAACTAGGTGTTGAGGGAACATAGCTAAAAATAATGAGTTATTTATTACAAACCCAAAGCCAATATTATGCTGAATGGGCAAAAGCTGGAAGCATTCCCCTTGAAAACTGGCAGATAGGGATGTCCTCTCTCACCAAGCCTATTGGACACAGTGTTGGACGTTCTGGCCAGGGCAATCAGGCAAGAGAAAGAAATAAGAGATATCCAAATAAGTAGACAGAAAGTCAAATTGTCTCTGCTTGCAGATAACATGATTGTATATTAGAAAACCCCATTGTCTCCGCCCAAAAACACCTTAAGCTGATGAGCAACTTCAGCAGTCTCAATATAAAACCAATGTGCAAAAATCCTAAGCATTCATTTACACCCACAATAGACGAGCAGAGAGCTAAATCATGAATGAACTTGCATTCGTGATTTCTACAAAGAATAAAATGCCTAGGAGTACAGATAACAAGAGATGTGAAGGACCTCTTCAAAGAGAACTAAAAACCACTGCTCAGAGAAATAAGAGGATGCAAATAAATAGAAAAAACATTCAAGGCTCATAAAGAAGAAGAATAAATGTCATGAAAATGGCTATATTGTCTAAAGTAATTTACAGATTCAACACTATTTCCATCAAACTATCATTTACATTCTTAACAGAATTAGAAAAAACTGCTTGAAAATTCACATGCAGGCTATGCAAAGAGAGCCTGCATAGTCAAGCTAATCATAAGCAAAAAGAACAAAGCTGGAGGCATCACAGTACCTGACTTCTAACTATACTACAAAGCTACAATAACCAAAACAGCATAATATTGGTTTAAAAACAGATGTATAGAGCAGCGGAACATAATACAGACCTCAGAAATAACACCATGCACCTGCAACCATCTGATCTGAAACAAACCTGACAAAAACAACCAATGGGGAAAGAATTCCCTATTTATTAAGTGGTAATAGGAAAACTGGCTAGCCATATGCAGAAGACTGAAACTGGACCCCTTCCTTACACCTTAAACAAAAATTAACTCAAAAGGGATTAAAAATGCAAATGTAAACCCCCAAACTGTATAAAAACCATAGAAAAAAACCTAGGCAATGTCGTTCAGAACACAGGCATGGACAAAGATTTTATGATGAAATCACCAAAAACAGTTGCAACAAAAGCTGAAATTGACAACTGGCATCTAATTAAACTAAAGAGCTTCTGCATAGCAAACGAAACTATCATCAGAGCAAACTGGAACCTACAGAATGGGAGAAAAAATTTGTAATCTATCCATCTGACAAAGGCCTAATATCCAGAATTTACAAGCAACTTAAATTTATGTTTTTAAAACCCACAAACAACTCCACCAGATATGGGGCAAAGGATATGAAAAGACACTTCTCAAAAGCAGACATTTATGCAGGTAAAAACATGAAAAAATGCTCAACATCACTAATCATTAGAGAACTGAAAATCAAAACCATGATGAGATACCATCTCATGTCAGTCAGAATGGTGTTCGTTAAAAAGTCAGGAAACAACAGGTGCTGATGAGGCTGTGGAGAAATGGGAACACTTTTATATTGCTGGTGGAAATGTAAATTAGTTTGACCATTGTTGAAGGCAGTGTGGTGATCCTTAAGGATCTGAAACCAGAAATACCATTTGACCCAGCAATCCCATGACAGGGTATGTACCGAAAGGAATGTAAATTATTCTATTATAAAGACACATGCACACGTATGTTTATGCATCACTATTCACAATAGCAAAGACATGGAAGCAACCCAAATGCCCATCGGTGATAGACTGGATAAGAAAGTGTGGTTCATACACACCATGGAATACTATGCAGCCACAGAAAGGAATGAGACCATGTCCTTTGCAGTGACATGGATGAAGCTGGAAGCCATCATTTTCAGCAAAATAACACAGGATCAGAAAACCAAACACAACATATTCACACTCATAAATGGGAGTTTAACAATGAGAACACATGGACACAGGGAGGGGAACAATACATACTGGGGCCAGATGGGCTGTGGGGCTAGGGGAGGGAGAGCATGATGACAACAAATAGCTAATGCATGCAGGGCTTAAAACCTAGGTAATGGGTTGATAGGTGCAGCAAACCACTCTGTGTATGTATCCAAGAACTTACAGTTTTTAAAAAAAAGTCAATAAGAAGAAAATTGAAGGATTTAACAATATGTGGAAATAAAACATTAAAGCTCCTGAACAACTAATGGGTTAAAGAAAAAGTCAACAGGGAAATAAAAAAGCATCTTAATAGAAACAAAAATGGAAAAGAAACATATCAAAATTTATGGGATGCATTAAAAGCAATGTTAAGAGATAAGCTTATAATAATAAAAGCATACATTAAAAAAAAAGAAAGATCTCAAACAAACCAAATTGACACCTCAAGGAACTAGAAAAAAAAAGTAACGAAGACTAAAGTCAGTACAAGGAAGAAAATAACAGTCAGAGCAGAAATAAGTAAAACAGAGATGAGAAGTACAATAGAAAAGGGCAAGAAAACTAAGAATTGTTTTTTTCCAAAAAGATGAACAAAACTGGCAAACCTTCAGCTAAACTAAACAAGAAATGAAATAAATAAAATCCTAAGTAAAAAGAGAAACATTACAACTGATACTATAGAAATACAGACTCATGAGATTACTATGAACAATTACATGCTAATAAATAGAGTGACTTAGAAAAAAATGTATAACTTCATAGAAACTTAGTTTACCAAGATTTAATCATGAAAAAATAGGAAAACTCAATAGGCCAAAAACAAATAAGGAGAGTGACTCAGTAATTTCCAATCTTCAGACACAGAAAAGTTCAAGATTCACAAGCCATCAGGCTTCACAAGTAAACTCTACCAAGCATTTAAAAAAGAAATAATGCCAATCCTTCTAAAGCTTTTCCAAAAATATTAAAGAGGAGGGAAATCTTCCAAACTACAAGGCCAGTGTTATGCTGATATCAAAGCTGGATTAAAATGATATAGAAAAGAAAATTACAGGCTATATTCCTGATGAACATAGATACAAAAATGTTTAACAAAACACTGTCAAACAAAATTTAACAGCATGTTAAAGGGATCATACACCATGATCAACTGAGATTTTTTTTGTTTGTTTTACTGGAAGGCAGGATTAGTTCCTCTAAGATCATGAACAAGACAAAGATACCTACCCTTGCCACTTCCACTCAACATATTGCTAGAAGTCTTATTCAGAAATTGAGTAAGAAAAGAAATAAAAGACATTCAAATCAGAAAAGTTGTTAAAATGTCTCTGTTGGCAGATGACATGATCTTATATACAGAAAATCCTAGTCTCTGCCAGATAACTGTTAGAATAAATATATTCAGTAAGTTTTCAAAATGAAAAATATATACAAAACTCAGTAGCACTTCTAACACTAATAAATGTTTGCAAAATAAGAGAACAATCTCATTTGCAATAGCATAGAAATATTTAGGAATAAATTCAACTAATGTGGTAAAAAATCTGTATAATGAAAAATTGGAAACATTGATAAAAAAATAAAGAAGATACAAGTAAATGTAAAGATATTCCATGCTTATGGGTAGGAAGAATTGATATTATAAAATGGCCATACTATCTAAAGTAATCTGTTAAGTCCAACAAAATTATTATCAAATTTTCAATGGTAATTTTTGCAGAAACAGAAAAGAAGATTCTAAAATGTACATGGAACCACAAAAGACACTGAATAGCCAAAAAAAAAAAAAAAAAAAAAAAAAAAAACAATTTTGAGAAAAAGAGGAAAGCTGAAGGCATCACTCTTCCTAATTTCAAACTATAGTACAGAGTTACTGTAAACATATAAGTATGATACTGACAAAACAGACCAATAGACCAGTGGAAGTAGAGAGCCAAGAAATAAAGCCAACTATATTCAGTCAACTAATCTTTGACGAGAGCACCAAGAATAAATAAAGAGAAGAGGACCATCTCTTCCATTAATGATATTGGGACAAGCGAATATTCACAGGCAAAAGAATAAAATTTGACCTTAATTTTATACAATATATTTTTTTAAAAAGCTCAAAATGGACTAAAGACTTAAATGTAAGACCTGAAACTATAAAACTCCTAGAAGGAAAGACAGGGAAAATAAATCTAATTGACATGTCTTGGGAATATTTATTCAGATATGACATAACACAGGCAGCAAATGCAAAAGTAGGCAAGTGGCATTACCTCAAAGTAAAACGCTTCTACACAGGTAAGGAAAAAATTAACAGAGTAAACAGACAGGCTATGTAATGTGATAACACATTTGTATACCATATATCTGATAAAAGAGTAATATCCAAAGTATATATGAAACCCATACAACTTGGAGGCAAAAAAACTAATAAACAAATTTTTCAAAAATGAGCAATACCTGAATAGACATTTTTCCAGAGAAGGTGCAAAAATGGCCGACAGGTTTATGAATATGTGCTCAACATCACCAATAAGAGAAAAACACATCAAAATCATAATGAGATATCACCTCACACTTGTTGACATGGCTGTTATCAAAAAGATAAGACATGCATGTCCGTGGGTATGTGGAGAAGAGGGAATCCTTGCACACTCTTGGTGGGTATGAAGGGTATGAATTATAAAGGGCATGAAGTATGAAGCTTCTTCAAAAAATTAAAAATAGAACTACCATACGATCCAGCATTTCCATTTCTATATGCATATACAAAGGAAATAAAATCAGTATTTTGAAGCAGTATCAGCATTCCTCTATTCACTGCAGCATTATACAATAATCAAGGTATAGAAATAATCTAAGTCCATCAACAGCTGAATAAAGAAAATGTGATGTGTGTATATATGTGAATACACAATTGAATGTTATTAAGCCACAAAAAGAAGAAAGTCCTGCCATTTGTGACAACATAGATGAACCTAGAAGACATTATGTTTAGTGAAGTAAGCCAGACACAGAAAGACGAATAGTATAAAATCTCACGAATACCTGGAATCTAAAAAAGTAAAAATCACAGAAGCAGAAAGTAGAACAGTGGCTGCCAGAGGCCTGGAGTAGGGGAAATGAAGAGATACTGGTCACAGAGCACACAAAAACTTCCACTTATAAGATGACCATATTCTGAGAATCTAATATCTGATGACCATAGCTAAGAATACGGTTATGAATACTTCTAGGAAGACCACAAGTTTCCTTCTTAGACTTACAGACACACACAAAATGGACAACTATGTGAGGTGATGAATATGTCAATTAATTTGATTATAATTTACAATGTACACATAAATCACATTGCACATATTTAATATATTCTATTTGTCAATTAAACCTCAATAAAGCTGGAGATTAAAAAAAAAAAAAAAAGGGACCAGTTTTTGAGTAGAAAAGTTTTGAGAAGAAAGGTCCAGGTAGTAAAGATAAAGAAATCTAATGAGAATCAGTGTTTCTCAATTCTCAGGGCCATATCTGAGATGTATAACAAAGTACTAAATAGTATTTATATAAGATAACCCTACACCTCATATTGTGAAACTTAAGCATGTGGTTTTTTTTTGTTTTGTTTTGTTTTGTTTTTGAGTAATCACAAAAATCATTCAAAACTGGGTAAAACCAGGTAACCTTTTAGATGTGCATCCAGGGTAAAGATGCTTTTTTAAAACACCTCTGGAAGGTGGTAATATCACCCTTTTTCCTCTGTTTCGTAGTAAGTATGGATTAGTAGGCTACAGAGTACAACCTAATTCCAGCTAACACTGAAGCATTGTAAGCAAGTAACAGTTACCGACAGGATCGCAATTACAGCCCACAAATTCATTACCCCTTTAACAGAGTTCTTTTGTTTCGTTGCATATAAGGAAAAAGAAACCATGAATTGATAGCCAGTCTTGTATTACTAAAGCTGTAAATTCAATAGAGTTTTGTACCAAACTACCATTTGGTGCTACTACTGTTTATTTGTTTGCTCCTCTTGTTTTGACTAAGGGAATAAGGAGTCTTCCACAGAAACAGCTTGCCTGCTTCCTTCTAAAGCTTACATTATTCTTTGAAACTACAGCCTTATTTTTGTTTGGTCATGTTTTTAAAACCATGTCAATTCTGACTTTAAATTTGTAGCTAAACAAGAATTTCAGGTTTTTTTCTTTCTTTTTATTCTTGGTGAAATAAAATATTTCCTCTCCATGAAAATATAAGAGGCTTTCCCAATATCTAATTTTTAAATCATTTAAGTAAATCAATACCATATGGATTTTCTTTCCCTTACAATGTATGTTTTAAGAAATCTCTATAAGAAAATGTCTCACATTTTTACCTAAAACAAAATCTGTCAAGAAATGTTCTCATCTGCTCAATACACGGCACTTCACTTCACTCTCCAGGTGTCCAATAGCAGTTTTTGCCCTGCTTTAAATCATCTGTTAAGGACGGTGGCCAGTCTCCTACAGATGAGAGAAGTTTGGCCGCTGTGAGAATAAAGAGGCTGTAACTACCAATTACTTTTTTTGGATAAAGTTTCTGAAATACTAAAGGAAGGATACTGGGATAAAAATCAATGGTCCAAACATTATGTTTTGATGTTTTAAAAGAATAGAGAAAGTGCTTTAATAGATCATGCTTCTCTTAGGTATTCATCATAGAATTAAACACAATGCAAACCCAGAGAGACAGCATTCTAACTGGCCTTCTAGGCCGAGTTTTTAGATAGAGTAGCAATAGTGGATCTTGATAAAATTCACCTAACTTATATGACTCTTGTAGATTTATAGAAAAAGATAAAGTGGATTGTGCTGATGGCATCTTTCTGGTTGTGCAAGAAGAAAAGCCATCTTACCACACTGCTTCAATTTATGAATATGCATTTAAAAATCACAGACTGTAATTACGTACTGCAGTTACATTCTTCCTTATTTCTGTTTTATTCACTGCATTTTCCATTATCAGACAGATAGGAAAACATCTCTCCATAGCAGAAAAAGCCAGTGTTTGCAGTCATTTAGGGGAATGGTAACAATTTCGAAGGGAATCAGCAGCTCTGAGTTCGCATGCTAACCCTCCCAGCCATGATCTTTAAGACCGTGTTATTCTATAATTTATTAAGAGCATTAAATGGAGCCTAACAATATTTAAGATTTAAATCAAATAATTCATGATAACCTTTTGTAACTTTTATTTTAGGCTTGGGGGTATATATGAAGGTTTATTACATAGGTAAACAGATATCATGGATGTTTGCTGTACAGATTTAATCACCCAGGTACTAAGCCCAGTACCCAATAGATATCTTTCCTGCTCCACTCTCTCCTCCCACTCTCCCCATTCAAGTAAACCCCAGTGTCGTTTCCTTGTGTTCATAAGTTCCTATCATTTAGCTACTACTTATAAGTGAGTACATGTAGTATTTGGGTTTTTGTTCCTGCATTAGTTTGCAAAAGGTAATAGCCTCTCGGTCCATCCATGTTCCCACAGAATACAGGATCTCATGCATTTTTATGGCTGCAGAATTTTCCATGGTGTATATGTACCACATTTTCTTTATCCAGTCTGTCACTGATGGGCATTTAGGTTAATTCTATGTCTTTGCTTTTATGAATAATTCTGTAATGAACATTATGCCTTTATGGTAGAATGATTTCTATCTCTCTGGCTATATACCCAATAATGGGATTGCTGGGTTGAATGCTGTTCTCCTTTTAGCTCTTTGAGGAATCACCATTCCACAATAGTTGAACTAATTTATGCTCCCACCACAGTGTATAAGCATTCCATCTTCTCTACAACCTCAGCAACATCTGTTATTTTTGGACTTTTTAATAACAGCCATTCTAACTTGTGTGAAATGATATCTCATGGCAGTTTTGATTTGAATATCTGTAATAATCCGTGACATTGAGTTTTTTTTTTCTTATTGTTGGCTGCATTTATGTCTTCTTTTGAGAAGTATATCTATTCATGTCCTTTGCCCACTTTTTAATGGAGTTGTTTTTCTCTTGTAAATTTAAGTTTCATATAGATGGCTGGACCTTTGTCAGATGCATAGTTTGCAAAAGTTTTCTCTCATTCTGTAGGTTGTCTGTTCACTTCTTTGGCTGTCTAGAAGCTCCTAAGTTTAATTTGATCTCATTTGTCAATTTTTGCTGTTGCTGTGATTGCTTTTGTTGTCTTTGCCATGAAATCTTTGCCCATTTTTATTAATATGTCCAGGATGGTATTGGCTTGGTTTTCTTCCAGGGGATTTATAGCTTGGGGTTTTACATTTAAGTCTTTAATCAATCTTTAATTGCTTTTGTGTATGGTATAAGGAAGGAGTCCAGCTTCAATATCCTGCATGTGGCTAGTTAGTTGTCTCAGAACCATTTATTGAATAAGAAATCTTTTCTCCATTGCTTGTTTTTGTCAGCTTTGTTGAAGATCAGATGGTCACAGATATGTGGCCTTATTTCTGGGTGATTCTGTTCGATTGATCTATGTGCCTGTTTTTGTACCAGGGCCATGATGTTTTTAGTTATTGTAGCCTTGTAGTATAGTTTGAAGTCAGGTAATGTGATGCCTCAAGCATTTTTTTTTTTTTTTTTTTTTTTTTTGCTTAGGATTGCTTTGGCTTTTCAGACTCTCTTTTGGTTCTGACTGAATTTTAAAATAGTTTTTCTAGTTCTGTGAAGAATGTCATTGGTGGTTATATAGGAACAGCACTAAATCTGTAAATTGCTTTGAGCAGCATACCCATTTTAATAATACTTATTCTTCCTACTTATGAGCATGAAATGTTTTTCCATTTGTGTCTTCTCTGATTTCTTTAAACACTGCTCAAAGAAATCACAGAAGATACATGATAATCCTTAGTATGACTGCTGGCATATAGTAACCACTCATTATGAAATAGTCACTATTTTTTATTGTTACTAGTAATTTGTAGCTGTTGAAATTTTTATTATTTCACTTACAAAACTACTCTCTAGTGAAGCAAAGTATGTAGAGGACATGTAATATTGCACTAAAAGTATCCATATAGTGCGACAGAATATTACAGTAGGAAAAATCACAATTGAGAGCATCTGGTGCAATTTTGTTTTTTTACAGGTCAGGCAGCTGAGAATCAGAATGATATAGTGTGTTGCCTAATGTCCCTCACACATGGTACAAAGCAGGGACAATCTAAATGCAATGCTGGTGTGCATATTTGCATGCATTTCTCTTGTACATTATTCCACCTAAGGCTGCAGAATGCTAGGAGTCAGAAAACTTTTCTGGCTCACCTGATAGAAAACACATGGTTTTATAAGCGTGCTAGATCAAAAGTGTTCCAAGAGTGTATTTCCTTAAATGCTCCCATATATGTCCATAATAACATCAACACCAACATTATTATGCTTCCACCTTAATCCTCAAATTTCTATACTTCAGAATTAAGCTGTACTTTGCCTGAGCATATCTCCTGCTGCCATAGATACATTTTACAGGAGACAGGCGGGAGAAGCAGAACAATTACAGTCTTAAGTCAAATCACAGAATTTCTGAAGTCTTTCAGGCCCTATTTCTGCCTATATTTTCAACCTTACAACAGCCTGGGGCAAAATATGAACATGAAAATAAGAATTATCAATAGTATTATAAATAGACCCCAAATATCATCAATGCTTAAACTTACCTTAAATAATTAAGGAATCCTTAAATATTAAATTCTTAATACTTTAATACTTTAAGGAATCCTTAAGTCTTTTCATCTATAAATTAGTCTTCTAGGGCACTTTTTTTCTTTTTAAAAGATGGTGTCTTACTTTGTCACCAAGACTGGAGTGCAATGACACCATCATAGCTCACCGATGCCTGAAATTCCTGGGTTCAAGTGATCCTCCTGCCTCAGCCTCTCCAGTAGCTGGGATTACAGGAATAAGCCACTACACCCCACCTTAGGGCACTTCTTGAAATTTATTTTCCTTCTGTCTTCCTCTAGCTGCTAACTTTTCCTTTAAGTTTCAGTGCTGAGAAGAAATGAGCATTGCATTTCCTGCTCACCAGTAGTCCCTGATGTCTGAACTCAAGTTGCCAGGGTCTCCTGTGAGTAGAAGTAACTACCTGGAGAAGCAGGTTAGCTATTACCTTGTAACTTCCAAGTTCTTATGCCAAACAGCACATTAGTTCAGCCATAAGAAATTACCAATATCTGACCATTTACGGCCAATTATATATGATTTGACCTAACAGATTTAATGAGTATTGTGAAAATTTTACACTGGGATTCAGAAATGAATCCATGGAGGCTGGGGCAGATTATAATCAGTAAGATGTCTTGAGGTCAGAACCATCTCTCAACTTTGGTCCATTGTGTAAATGCTGCCTGAAAAAAGGCCTATCTCATAGGAAGAATTTATTTCATTTGCTTCCTCATGTGAACCACTGCTATCTAATATCACTGGATATATGTAAATGTAGATTTAATTATAGTTTAGAAATCAAATTTGTCTCTTACTACACATAGTGTCCAACATGATGGGTTCTTGCATAAAATGACAGCAGTTGAGCCACTCAACACATTGTTAGTCAGAAATCAAAGTAAAATATCTTTATCAACATTATCAATGCTATCATCATCAAATGAATATTAACATCATTTGACTTATTTTAAGAACTGTTTAAATATGTCTTAGATAATTTAAGCTGAATTCCTTTTCTTGTAGATGGAACACTAACTCATTTCTCTCTACTTTGTCTGACCCCTCTATGTCCTACTGCATTTTTCTTCTTTCCTTCCTTAGTATCACTGACACTTCTTAATTTAGTTAACCAGCGAATTTAATTAGTAAGATTCTCACTCTTTCTTCCAGGTCATTAGCAAAGGCATTAAATAAAAACAGTCCCAACACTTATCCCAGTATTTTCCCACTGGCTACCCTTTTTGAACTGTACACACTGCTGTACCTCATCACCATTAATTTAAAATTCTTTAGCTAAAAACCAGTCACAGTTGAGACCATTTGTAGGCATTTATTTTAAGGAGACAGTACATATATTAGCAAATTTTCATCGTTTTGGTCTCTCATCTCTAGGATAGAATATAAAACTGGAGGAAATGTATCTTATATATGACATCTACATGTAGTCACAATTTAATTTTCTTATTAACAAAAATCTAAAGAAATCGTGATGGAGAAAAAGTCTCACTTCTGGCTGTCCTCTTCTTGTTAAATTTTAGTCCTGAACCCTCCTTACTTGCTTTTTTGTCTCCTCAATACTTTCACACTGGTATGCCCTTACACCTTTATGCCTTCCATTAAAAATTCAACTCTAAGAAAAGATTTTCAAAACTCATTTATATTTATAAATTCAGCAAATATTTCACTACTATTATATGCCTAGCACTGTTCTGGGCATTGGACGCACAGAATCGAACGAGAGAGTCAAACAAAAGGGAACAAAATTGTCAAAATATCTCTGCCAAAAGAAATTGTCTTCTAGAAACAAAATAAGCTAGTAAGTAATGAAATATGTAGTATTTCAGAAGATAACATGTTACTCACTGAAAACTCAAACAAGTTAAGAAGTACATGGAGTGCCATGTTGGGAAGGAGACTGTTATCAAATATTTTGGGGAAAAAAGGTCTTCACTGCTAAGATGACTCTTGAACAGTGCCAATGGAGGTGAGGGGATAAACCCTGTGGCTTCTGGTGAAAGAGCATTTTAGATGGAGGAAAAAAGTCAGTGCCAATGCCCTGAGTCAGAACATGGTTCAGTTCAAGGAAGAGCAAACTGACCGATAGAACAGGGGAACAGAGAATCAGCAGATGAATGGCAGGAGGAGAAATCAGAGGGTTTTACAGGAAGCCTAGGTTATGCAAGACATTCTAAGCCACAGTAAGGATTGAGGGTTTTACCCAGATTGAGAAGGAAATGTATTTTGAGTAAAGGAAAAACACAATGTGACTTGAAATGTAAATGAAGGATATATTTCTCTTAACCGTAAAGAAGAATATGCTTCTTGATCTGTGTTTCTGAGACTATAATGTATAAAATAATCACCTGGAAATCATATTAATATTCAGATTCTGATTCAGTGGGTCTGAAGTGGAACCTAAAATTCTACATTTCTGAAAAGCTCAAGTCAGGCTGATATGTTTGGTCCGTGGACCATACCATGAGTAGTGAAACTCTGCATGACTAGTTCTCAGTAGGTGTCCCCCAGAGCACTGACATTCACCCAATAACTTTTTGAAGTGTCAACTTTGTGGCCTACTTACTGAGTCACAAGCTCCGTGGGTAGAGCCCAACAATCTTTTTTAACAAACTTCTGGGTAATTCAGATTCATGCTGAAGTTTGAGAACCACAAATCTATATCATATACTGAGAATACTCTCCATAATGGCAAGGGTGGAAATAAGAAGAATGGTCTGGAACTACTGGGATGGGATGAAACAAATAATGGTTTTAGTCAGGATGTTCTTGGTGGATGTGATGACAGGTGGTTGAAATGTGGATATATTTTGAAAACAGAGATAAAGGAAAGCGGAGTATATGTGACTGAGAGAAATCGAGAGAGATTCTGGGGCCTTTGTTTCGGTAACTTGAAGAGTGGATTTGCCATTTTCTAACTGCAAAGAGGAATACTGTAGGATGAATGGATTGAACACAGGAGGGAGTGAGCATTATTATTCAATCCTCTTAAGTTTGAGAAGAATATGTGATGTATCCAAGATGAAATGATGAACAAATATTAGAAACATGATTCTGGAGATCTTGGGAGAAGTGTATACAAGGGATATAAAATTGATTATTGTATTTTTAGTTTATGGCTTCGCAGTCATGGCAATGAATAAGAGCACCAAGTTGCCAATGCAGACATAAAAAGGGCCCCAGTACTATGAGTGCTGGAGCGTCTCCCTTTTAGAGGTCTAACAGACATGGAATAACCAGTAAAAGAGCCTCAAAAGGAGCAACTCACAAGGAAGAAGGAGAAACCAAGAAAGACAAACGAAGATGAAAATGCCTAAGCTAGAAGCCATTCTATTCTAAGAAGGACAAAAGATTTTTAACTAAGGCAATATCTCTCAAAAGGTGCATTTCAAGTCAAAATGGAACAAGCTCATGCCAGTGGACAGAGGTCCTGAAGTGATACCACATATAGCACTGCACAACACTATACTCTGGAATATCCTTTGATGGTTTTTAACTTGTTACAGTTAAACATGATAAAAATTATGAGACCCATATATTTATCCACTTTAATAAGATCATCCATTCAGAGGAAGTATCAGTCCCATGTTTTCTTCTCTGAATATAAAAATTAAGAAAAATTCAAGGATGTGCCAGCCACATGGACGTATAATCAATATCTACATCTCATCTAGTTTCACTATATACAACTACTCACTGCATACATGCTCTTCACATGTCAACTGTGTACGCTCTCTGCAGTACTAGACCCTCAATAAATACATTAATGCTGAATCAATGAAAATGCAAGCTCCTAAAATTTCTATTTCTTTCCACAGGAATATATTTTATGTTAGCTTTCATTTTATAAAAATGTATCCATTATATTGAAAAATGCTTTAAGGTAATAAAGTGTTTTCACATATATTGTCTCATTGAACCCATAAACATCCCTGTGATAAATGCCAGGCAGGTAACATTATCACTACCTTGTAGCTGAGAAAAATAAGTTTCAAGGTCAGACAGGTAGTTAATGAAAAAACTAAGGCTGAAATCTAAGGTTCCTGGGATCTTGGACCCATCACACTCCACAGTTTCAAATATGCTCCCCTCCCAACCAAAGGGAAAATCCAAAGCTCGACTCTGTATGAATTTCTCTGCAACAATTACCAATTATTTGTAATCTGTTTTCATTTTATAACATGATTTTATTTTACCAAATGAATGTGATATTATTTATATTATTTGAAGCTACAAACCAATTTACTTTAAAAAGTAAAACACTGTGCTTTTAATATCCATGGACATAATAATAATTATATCAGTAAGGGGAAACAGTTTTAGGCAATTTGCTACTTCTCATGGGTATTGTGAAGATTAATTAGAATTAAGTAAGTGAATTATGTGAAGACAAAAAAAGGTAAAAGTGCTAAGTGTTATTATTTTCCTTCAAAATGAGTTTTGAGTGAAAATAGCAATCATTGATCAGTAATATATTCCTGAAAACAATTTACTCTATAGATGCTTACATTTCTGGTTTGTACTCAGAAGACTGTAAACAGTGATATCTGGTTATAACCAACTGCAATGAATGGAAACAAACTTGGTAAGACATTAATAAAAGTATTAAAGATGACAGTTTTATTTAATTGAAAGATATATTTACATACTATGATTTCCATTATTCTTCTCCTCTACCTTTAACATGAAAAATGTAATTCATATAATTCTGAGTATTAATTTTTTCATAATATAGTAAAAATGTCATTTGATAAAATATCTGTAATAGAAACAAAAAATATATTCACCATATTAGGTATCATTTAAAATGTTGAAGAGTCTCTTGAATGTGGTTTTGTTAAAGTAACTTTCATTTCAAAATGTCAAAACTTATCAAAAAACATGTAGAATAACTGTAAATATTCCACCTAGAGATAAGGAAAGTTTCTTTTATATAACATACTTCTTAATGTGTGTCAGTACCATTTTAGGCAACTTCATGTAAATATTTTCACACATCTTCCTCCCTTTGGCTAAATTTGTTTTCAATTCTACTTACCCTACTTATCTGTGAGAATTCATTTTAAACATGTCTTTGAAGAAAAATACATCAATGGTAGTGACTATAAGATACTAACAACAACAAATTTTGAGATAAATTTTTATGAATATCGGGCTCTAAGAGAATATTCAGTTATTTTAAATATAAATTCAAAAAGTTAATCCCATACATTACTGACAAGGAAGGTGTAATAAATTTTATGGGGTATAGCGAATTAAAATAACAAGAATCAAGCACTTTTCATGGGTAAAGAATTGCGCACTTCTCTGATAATCCAGATCCTCTCTTTAATTCAACAACTCATCATGTATGAGAAATTAATCAATGCTAACTTAATTTCTTTAAAATATTTTGAATAAATGATCTAATAACTGATGCCTTCCTTCTAAAATCAAAGCAGAGCAGTTTTACTGAATATTAAATGTTTTCTCAACTTTCCTTATTTAAAAAAGAAAATTCACCCTGGTGCAGCGGCTCACGCCTGTAATCCCAACACTTTGGGAGGCCAAGGCAGGCAGATCACGAGGTCAAGACATAGAGACCATCTTGGTCAACATGATGAAAACCCATCTCTACTGAAAATACAAAAATTAGTCAGGCATGGTGGCACACTCCTGTAGTCTCAGCTACTTGGGAGGCTGAAGTAGGAGAATCGCTTGAACCCAGAAGGGAAAGGTTGCAGTGAGCTGAGATAGTGCCACTGCACTCCACGCTGGCAACAAAGAAAGACTGTCTCAAAAAAATGCTATAATAAGATATTTCTGGAAAAGGCAGCATCCATGTTTTTCTATAGAGATCAAAATCATTTCCTAAGTTGAAACAATTATCTGGCATTCTTTATGCATTTTTTGTTATAAATTCATTCCTCACCTTTCATAGTGTTTGTTAAAGTCCACCATTACTCAAGTGTTTTTTCTGGAACAAAGCAAAGCTCAAAAACACAATCTTACTTAAATGTATTAATTTCTGTTAATTGGCATTACAAAAAATGGTTAGGAAAATAGAACATGATGGTTTACACGTAAATCTCTCTATCTGATGCAGTTAGTTGATGTGGAAAGAGACAGTTCCTCTACCAGTGTTTTGTTTTCTAATATTCCACATGTAGGAAGGATGAGGCAATGGAAATATTACCAGCCTATAGAATCATGCAACCCCATAATCAAAATTGAGCTCTGACTCTTATCACTTTTGTAACTTTAATCATTAACTCCCACAGCTTCAGTTTCTAGGTCTCTAAAGGACAAAAAGAAAACTTACAAGAATGATTTGACAGATTCTACGTGCTTAGTTTCTACTAAAGTATGGTACAGAGTAGGAGCTTAGCACACATTAGCTAGTACTGTTAATATCCTCTTGAAATGAAAAAGGAAACCAACTCAATGTTCAGTTCTCTTGACAGCACACAAATCTTCAGAAGCATGCCATTTATCAGTAGGCATCACTGATTATTAAATTCAATATAAACACATAGGCTTGAGACGAAACTGAATTGTTAAGAAGGAACAGGGAATTACCGTAAATAAGCTGAGCAAATGTTTAACAGGAAACACATTTACCATTTCCTATAATGGTGTCAGGTTGCTTCAAACAGATCACAGGATTATTTAAGTTCTGAGTGAATCATTACTCAACACCTCTTTTCTTGATTAATGTATTCATATGCTAAACGTAATATTTGTTGGCATGCACCCATAGAGATGATTAAAAACATCTTCAGCAGCTAACTTTCTTAAATTCTGCTTTCTCTGTGAGAGACTGTGAGTTTCAGCACCACGGACCTCTTGCTACAGGTAATATTGGAAACATATAACATGCAGATAATATTATTTTTATTTACTTCTTTTAGCTTTCTCAAAAATGGGATTTAAAGCAGTGAAATATAGTGTACATTTTCAACATCCTGCACCACTTAGTATACTTAATGAAGTAATTGGATCCTTACCAGTTAAAGATTAAGTCATCTACAGTCTCATCCATTTTCTGGGAGCTTCATATCACACAGTGAGTCAATATTTATATCTTTTCTGAGGCTTTTGTTATTTCTTATGCTCTAAACCTCTATTTCTAGCTCCTATTAGAAAAACTGGCCTGGATGAATCCCAAATATTTTAAAGCCAACAGTTCAAAGTGAACTCATATTCTTACCGTAACAATTTTTCTTCCAGACTTCCATTTGGCAAGTTATAATACCATCATTTAACCAATCACTCAAGCCAGGCCTGATATATGTGATTCCTTCTTTTTCAACTAATAGTCACTAAATCAGATCAATTCTAAGCCCTAACCCAGGCATCTCTTGAATCTATCCCATTTTGTGGCCTTAATTCCGACCCTCATCATTGCTTGCCTATACTATTTCAAGTTTCTCTAACCTAATCTATCTTTATTCTCATTGTTCTTCCAAATTGGGTATGGTAAATCTCTTTCTTGTTGCTTTGAAAATGTGTTTAGAATAGTTTCCCAATGTGAATTTTGAGTTCTATTTCTAGATGTTATTAGTAGGTTTAACATGAAAGGCCCGATTTTTGGCCAGATAAATTTGGGGAAACCCCCAGCAGTAAAAAAGGAGATTATTTGCTCTTAGGCTTGACATGGCATTTAACAGGTTAAAGTGAAATTTTAGAATTCAAATACAGGAGTTTACAAGATAATTTTTAAGCAAAAAGGTTGTGTGCAAATTTGAAGATGTCAGGACAGCTCAAAGAATATTACATAAAACGTACCCTTAAAAATTTGAAAAATACAGCCTTAGACCAGACTAATTACATATAATAGCACTAGCATGATGTTTTTATTTCTTACTTTTCTCTCTTCACCGTATCGTTATTTCTAAATTGGTTTCTCTATTCTTAGGCTGAAAGTCAGTAAAAACATAAGAGTTTTTCTTCATAGGTTCTAAGAAAAACATCTTCCATAGAAGAATTTAACTGTGTCCACAGAAATCTTAGAAATACCTCAATGGCTGGGGATAAAGTGGTAAAGTAAGAATGCTGGCACTAAAAAAGAATTTATACCAGTTTACAAAAAAAAATTTTTTTGTAAAATTAAAAAACAAACAACTTTTGTGCTGATACAGACAGGAGGCCGGGAAATACTGGGTACAAGACGGCAGTTCTCCAGCAAAGGGCCCAGCCTCAAGTCTGGAAACCCATGTCCCTAAATGGGGACAGGTATTCCTCTTTTCATGCACAAATGTTGCCTTTTGACCCACCACATCCCCCATCCTGTATCCATATGAACCCCAAACCCTAGCCTCCATAAGCAAAAGAGCAGAGGAACAGAAGATCAGCATGGCAGAGGAGAGAAGAGGAGCATCTGAACATCCAGAGGAGTCTGGCTGGGGATGGTCAGAGAGAAGACTGGTTGCAGGACGGGTGAACTCCCTACTCTAGGGAGTAAGAGTAGGAAGATCATCTTCCTACTCTATCCCCTTTCAAGCCCCCCATCCAACCTGTTGAGAACCACCTCCATCTGGCAACAAAATCCCTCCCATTTACCACCCTTCGGTTTGTCCATGTGACCTGATTCTTCCTAGATGCTAGACAAGAACTCAAGTACCAAGAGGGCACTGATCTGGTTAACACTTAAGCTGTCTGCAGATGGTAGAGCTAAAGGGGCTTCAGGAATCACAGAGATCCATCCCTAGACCCTGCTGTGAGGCTGGAGCCCAAAAGCGGTAGCCCTGGCTCCTGCAGCTGCCCATGGGCATGCTGCCTCTCCCATAAGCAGTTTGAGTGTGCAGCAGCTGAACAGATGAACCACACCCCTGTTGCATGTCCTGTGAGGGGGCTCAGTGAAGTCTCCCGTGTCAACATTACTGATCTCAAAATGGAGTCAAGGTAAAATATAAATTGAATTAAATGTACAAATACGCAATCTTCGTATAGCATGTTAGGTATTGATTTTGCACATTAAGAAAGTCTAAAGTGTACACTATTAATATTTCTCCAGCTTTAAAGTTTCTCCTTTATATTACTGAAACATGTTTTATGAGGCCCAGAAAAGAAAAAGTGATGTTGTCCGGGATCCATTTTAAATCTCCGCAAACACCCTGGAGTAATGAGAAAGCGAAACTTCTAAAGCCAGAAAGATGTAGGTTTAAATATCTGTTCTACCATTTCCCAAACTTGTGTCTTAGGTATGTCAGTTGATCTCTTCAGGTTGTTTCCTTAATCCTAGGGAAAAAACTAACACTGATTTTGCCCCAGCTTAAATAAAGCAATAGATGAAAAACACCTGGTACAGTCACTGGCACAAAATAAGTAGTCAACAATGTTACTTCCCTTGTAAATATTCTCATATTTTCACTTTATAAAAAAAAAAAAAGAAAAATAAATGAAGAAGAGAAGAGAGCACAGGATAGCAGGAATCTTAACATCTCTCTCATAACCCTTCCTAAATTCCATACCACCAAGAATCAAGTTAGCCTCTTCCTTGGTGCTGGACATTTTTTAAAAACCATTCTCATTTTTAAATAAATGTAATAACCAAAACCTCTGAATTATTAGGCTGTTTACAGGCAATATAATTATATTTATATCTTGTAAATAATATTAATCTAGCAAGTCTAATCTGGAAGGAAAATCTTAATTATCTTTGAACTTATTAACTTCATGACGAAATATTTATTCCAACAGAAACACTACATTTCTCTGATTTTGCAAAAACCATTTTTTTTTTCATTCTTGAAAAACTGTATCACAGTGTGGACTGGATTAAATCAATTAAACCAATCACTTGGTTGTTTTGCTGATAACAGAAAAAATATAATTCTACATAATTAACTTTCAACCTATTAACATTAGTGAAAAACATTCAAACATATTAAACAATTAAGTGTCAAGCAAAACAGAACAATGACTTAAAATATATAAAGCAATGAAGTTCATATTAGTTTGGCAGAAAAAGTGTGGACTTAAGTAGCAGAGAGAACTCTTAATTTCTGGCTATACCATATACTAGCTATGACAGCTAAACAAATTTCATCAGCCTTTGTGAGCCTCAGCTTTCTCTGCTGTAAATTATAGATGAGATTTACTTTATATTTTCTGTGAGAATTAAGTGTAATGATATACCTAAAATTCCAGCCACATTGCTACTTAATCACAAAGCCACTTACTATAACAAAAAAAAAAAGAAGGGAGGATCAAATATGAAATATACTTCTCAGTATTTTAGGTAAAATATATGAAAGAGATATTCTTTGTTATTCACTGAAGTTATTTCACACTTACTTTCCAAGTCCACCTTATTGTTTAATACTTTAGTTTTGAAATACAGTATTTCAGTTCTGCTGTTCCAGTGTCCCAAATCCAAGACATGGCTGCCATTGAGATACAAGACTCTGGCCTCATGTCCTTAGTACAGATTTGACAAGTGGCTTGTTTTAACTCAGCTGGTTAAGTTCAACACTTGACCTTCCTAACCAGAAATATAAGTGATTCATGTTTTGACATTCCCAGCACATGTGGAATCTAACTGTGTCTCCACGTCTGTGGGAAGCACCTCGGTATCACTTTACAGATTGAATAAGGGTAGGAGAGTACCCCTTTCCAGTAAGCACAATGGCTGTTAGTTCAGTTACGTATTAGCATCCTTTGCAAGCACAACTGATACCTGCTCTACCAACTAACTTGACTGAATACAGCATTTTGTTTTGTAAATATATGGTGAAGTGTTTTCCTTTTTTTTCCTGGATTTTATCTTTCTCCTCTTCCATATTTCTCTTCCAAGGAGAGAAACAACCTTGTAAAATATGATTTAGTATTTGTTTTTGTAATACAGTATATGGCAGCTGCCTTATATAAATGATTTTTTAATTTTTGCTATATTCCTTTTTAATTTTAAAAGGCTGCTAAGTGCTTTGGTGTGTAAGTTTCATTTGCACTGTATATGTCTTAACTAACTTTTGTAGGCAAATATTTACCCAAGAAATCCTGAGAATATATGAACTTCAGTATAAGTGATTCCTACCTGAAAACACTGCATACTCTGAGTACTTGAATTTGTGAGAAACCTTCTGTTGGTGAAATAATACAAGTGTTAACATCCTACCATGGGATGACAGAAAAAAAAAAAAGACAATTATGTTTCTTTCTGAAAAAGCCTTGGTCAATTGAGGCAACAACCTCTGAAAATATTAACTTATGATTTTTTTTTGGCTAAAATCTTGTTACTCTATATTATTAAGAAGTGTTTAAAATTGTGTTTCTAGTTTTCTTGTTTTTTGTGTTTTGTCAAATACCAGGTAGAAAGTATCTGATTGGAATAATCAGAGGTGAACTTCGAAGCATTTGTTTTGAAACTATGAGAAAAAATATTTACGTAAAAACTTATGTATGTGTAATGTTTGGTTGTGTGAAAGTTGCCCAATTTAATACAAAATATCTAACCTACTGAATGTTTTCAACAACCAACTTTTCAAATCAGCTTTTCTTTTTTTTTTTTTTTTTTTTAGCTTGATCATCTGTCTCCCCTGCCTAGGAAGACATCAGAGGCCATTTCTCATCCTGGTTTACCCAAGTTAGCCCATTCTCAGGGAGGCATAAATCTTCTAGGAATCCCAATGCTTTTCATTCCCTCTGCCAAGGCCTGCCTCTCTCTCTTTTTCATGAAGGAAGGAGGGAGTTTAGATGCCAAAGGGAGCAGTAAATAGCCCCACAAACTGAATTTTATTGTAAGTCAGTGGAGTTTGCATCATTTACTAAAAGCACCAGGTCCCCCTCAGGGTTTTCTCAAGTTTTCATTATCAACTGCAGGATGACATTTACACAAGAGAAAAGGGGGTTCTTTTAAATGAAGAGAGACAACTTGGATTTTCCGCTTCCTTAGGCAACCACTCTCCCATTCCGCATGGAGGCAAATTTTGTTCACTCATTCCAAGAAGTCAGCTTTGTTTTGTGGAACCATCAGGTCTATGTTAGCAATGTTTAGAAAAGTATTCAATATGCTTCCAACTATATTAACACTCTTTTTATGTCAACTTGGTTGAGATAATTTGAAGGCTCTTAAGTTTGTATTGTCTATTGTATACAATATTAGTTACTATAGTTTACCTACATATTTCAAATGGGAGATAAAATGTTCAGAAAACAGGAAAAATATTAAATAGCTGTTTAAATGTTTCCCTTCATATATAATGATCTCTGTTAATAGATTTTGAAAATCTATTATATCTCTTCTAAATATGAAATTCCCATTGTTTAATAATCCCCTTTCTAATTATCTTTCCTTTTACATGTTATCATAAAAACTCATTTCCCCTGAAGCATACCTTAAGAGTAATAAAATTTCTTTGATAAGTTTTTTATATTCCCTAAGTTTCAATATAATTTTCTTTATTTTCACACATTTTACATTGAAATTAATACATTTATAATCGGTTTACTTCTACAAGTCAATTCAGGATCTACAATATGTTTAGATTTTAGATTTATAGTGCATTCAATTTATTTAACCCATTAGAAATTGTTCGAAACTTAGTTTCTGCTCTGATCACAAGCACAAGAACACTTTACAGTCATCTCTTATTAAACAGAAGCACAGAGAAGAGTAGAGAGGGGTTTTCAGCTCATGCTATTTTTAGGAAGAGGTCTTTTGTTTATTTCCACTGTGCAGTTTTAAAACATACAGATGAATTAGGAATCTAGCAAGTGATACTTCATCCCCTCCTCGTTGCTAGTTCAGTAGATTGATGACAGATAAATAACCAAGTGCTAGAATTTCCACTGGAATGTCGCCTTGCTATCCACTTGAATTCAGATTTGTTATAATAAGAGATATGGTTACCAGCACATGACAGTACTTGGCTCACAAACACTGCCACCACATTGATTCCTCAGTTCTAAATCTCATCAGAGGAAGAGGGAGACACCCAATTGACTAACAGATTGAAGAAATGAAAGGTCAAGAAATTGTCTAGCTTGTGGGTTTTGCAAGATTACTTATCCTATTGAAGCTACATAATATTTTCCTTGTGTATTTGTTCTAATAAAAATGGATTTTGCTTTCTTTTCCTTTTTTAAAAAAAAATTAAAAAGCGTGCAAATCAATGAATTATATTCAGGAATAGATAAGAACATATTTTTTACTGATTTTATGGAGTTATTTTTTTCCTAAATAAAAGCTGGATATCTGAAAGCAACTTTTAAACAGATTCTACTAACTTCCCAAGGGTGATTGTTCAAGTTTACCTTCTCTATTTTCTGTTGTACTGTAGCTGGAGCTAGAATTCTTCTCTCTCTTGCCCTCTAGTGCAGCTTGTCAATATGACATTGCTGATGCCTCCTTCAGAGAGTGCCTGTTTGATCCCACTATTTTGTCTTTTGTTGAGGCTTATTATTTATACTTCACCCTTTGCAGATAAGGGCCCTAAAGGTAGCAAAATGAAATAGAGAAAGAAGGGAGATTGTACAGATTGTACTGAGGGATTGGGGGAAAGTGCTGATTGAAATGTGTGTGCCATCCTTTGTTTCTAAAAATACTGCTACCTATTTTGGAAAGTTGTAAATCAAAAACTTTCTGTTTGGGTCCACATGTAGGATTGTGGGGAATCAGAACCTTGTCTGTTTTTGTTAGTATATATCCCACCACATCTACAAGTTTCAATCACAAAACATTATGTTTTTTCTAAGAAGAAAAAATATTTTTAATACATATTTTGGTGAGTGTTGATTCTTGAATAAAGTTGAATAAGTAAATGATTGTCACAGATGCTCTGTTTTCTATTTATTTATTTACTATTTATTTTCATGTCTGTTATCTCTGTCTTCCTGTATTTAAAGTTTGCAATTGTTGGGGCATTGACAAAGTATAGAAACTCAATGACAACATAAAGGCAATCTTTATCAGTCTATTAAAAAAAAAGAACAAAACCCTCTTGCCAATTAAGATGATATTCGATCTTTGTCTCATCCGTATGCCAGCCTAAATTAATCACTTATATTACCCTTGACTGCATTCCAAGTTGCATTGGTATGAATAAAATCTTTGCATTTATATAGTAAATAGCATAAACTTGAAACTAATGTTAGTAAAGAAAGTTGTGCTAAGCCAAAGTAATTATGCTTTTAGCCATCCACTACAGCATTGATTCTCCATAATCTCTCTCATTTCCTGAAAACAGTTAAGTCAAAGGTAGTACAAAACACAGACCACAGAATAACTAATTCAGGTCAGCTACTTAGCCAATTTGATCAGGAGGTAATTAAAATTCAGATATAATATGTCTTAAGTAACTGAAAAATGTCTGGTATTTCTAAGTTATATTAAGGGCAGAACCCATTTCCTGTAGCCTAAGACCAAGTTTAACATAATGGATAGCATATTGCAGCCAATTGGTATAGATGCTTTCTACCTTCAATTATTGGTATTTGTAGCAGTTAATTTGAATTACAACTTAAAATATAATTTTGTTTGTTTGTTTCAGGAGAGTGGTTTGATTTAAAATTATCCAAATCAGTGTTTCTCAATCTAACACTATTGAAACATTAAGTCAAATGTTTCTTTGTTCTGGGAGACTCTGCAGTGTGTTATAGGTTGTTTAGCAGCATCCCTGGACTCTACACACTATATTTCTGTAGCAAGCTCCCCTCAACTCATGACAACCAAAAATATCTGCAAGTACTAACAAAAGTCTCAAGAACCAGAGATGGGCAAAATCTCTCTCCTCTGCTAGAGAACACTGATCTAAACCAGTATTTTCACTTCTTTAATAACAAGAAGTATAGTAATAGTACCAAAAGAGGCAGTTTTGAATTAATATAGTCAGGTATGGTACCACCCGTTCTGTTTTTATTATGTCTAATCCTCTAAATGATCCAATGAGTTCACTGTGTTATCTTATAGATAAGCAATCTAGAGCATAATAAACTGTTTCAAAATCATGTAGTAAGTGGAAAATCCAAGAATTGCATCTAGTTCAGATAAATTTCAAAGCCAGTGTTTTCCCACTTACCAGTTCCCTTCTGTAAAACATTACAATGATTCCCAACTCTAAATGATAGGTTGATCTTTGCTATTGTCACTGTCATTTTGAAACAGAACAAGGATCTAAGGAATTCCAAATAACTTACCTGAAATCATGTATAAATACAAAATGTAATACTCAATCCTGAATATATTTTAATATATCAGCAATTCCCAAGGGTTTGAAGTATAATATTAAATAGAAAAGATAGAATGTTTGCTATATAATGATCCCATTCATTGCACTAATATCCAAATTCAGAAGCTAATGTAGGACATACACTGAGAATAAAATGATCAGTGTAGGAGGCTTAAAATAAAACATGATCCCAACATCCCAACATTTTTATGTAAAAATATTCTATCACCTCTACTTCATGACCTAGAATTTGTGATGTAAATAATTTACAATAATATAAGTGAGATGTCACCTGGTATGTGTGGACTTGAGATAAATTTGGGTTCAAAATGAGAGGCAAAACTCACAGTTGCAGAGGAGAAAATATAACCACAGAAAAGCACATTTGATTTCTGAGTCCTTTCCTCTCACTTTGTTTTCTGCCCGTCGGTATCCGATTAATATTTGTAGACAGGGAAACAATCAGCCTTCTTCGCAAGCATCAGCTTTAGTGGAGTTTTTTTTTTTTTTCAGTTGTTACAATACCATAAAGAAATAAATAGATAAGCAGTATATGCTGATTTTGTCATTGATTTTTATTATGTTATAAACAATTCAGAGAATAGAGACTCATCATTACACAGCATTTACCTTATCTTATTCACTGGCCCAAATACAGAATTATGTATATTATTATTTATTCATCAATTTACTTCTGTATTCATCAAATATTTACAGAGCTTTGACTATAAATTAGAAAACATGTTAAATGATGAGGCTTCAAAGTTGAATAAGACATGGCTCCCACCCATGAGGAGACTACTGCATTCATTCAAGGCTTTAAATCTTTCAAATGCATTCACTATATAATTGTTCTAATCCTCACAACAACCAAAAGTGTGAAAGTCAGAAATGGGGTAAGTTACTGTGCAGAAATACGTGAAAATGAGTATATCTTCTAACATATCAGCCTTTTTTTTTCTTTCTCTATACAAGATAAATATCTTTATTTGACTACTGAACCAGAAATAAGGATCTGCTCCTTAAAATGTCTGATTCTGGTAGAAATACAAAAGAGATAAACACCAACTATCACTCTAATTAATATTTTTATTATTTGTTCTAAAAGTGGTAAAACTGTCTTCATGCTTCTACCAAGCAACCTTCTGTCTGCATTTACCTCAAGATAGTGAACTATAAATATATGGGGATTATGGGACAGCCATGAAATTAAAAAAACAATAAAAATAGTAAGACCCATATTCACGTGGGCTTTAGAGAGTCTGCCTGCTTAAAAGTGTTATTTTTTAAAATCAAGAAACATAAAATAATGTGTATGTTAAGTATTTAATCAGAATAGACATTTAATGCAAAGTAGTTTGTGTTCATCTCTATATTGTACATTATGTAAATCAACAGCAAAACAAGTAGAAAGAGCAATGTTATTGGTTCTAAATGCCAGGTTTCATTCATTCAGAACGTTAGAATTAGATATTAAATAGGAGGCATGCTGGTACATATATCACAGAATTTCTAGCTGAAAGGAACCTTAGCAATTACGCGATCTAATTATTTTTGAATGATTTTACCCAAGAAGACATACATTCAAGAAGACTGCTCTAAGTAAATCCTACATGAAACATATAAACACAACAAATGATACCAAAATTGCTCTGAGAATAGTGGCCTGCAGCATTATATTCTCACCCTTGCATCTCTCTCCAATCTATAGCAGGAATTTGCAGAACCCCTAGACTTCAAGGCAGTACTATTAGAATATTACATATTCTAGTTCTGATTCCTTACTTTGTAAAGGAAGATAATGATGCGCAGAAAGGTAGTAGCACTTACCTAAGGTCACTCATTAGCTAAATGCAGATTGTAACTTAAGCACTTTTGAAATTCATACTACTAATAATAATCATAACTTTCTTTCATCTGTCACAAACCTACCACTGGGATCTATATATGTAACACACAACTCGCTAACAATGCTTCTTGTTTCACCAGAGCCCAAATAATCATGTTCAGAATCATGAGAATTTTTCACTTCCCTGTATACACAATGTCAGGTATGTCCCAGGTCCTGAGCTGGACTAAGTTTTTGCTCGAATAATGAGTAATCAATAGGAGAGTTAGGAATATAACTGATACCATGAAGATCTCAAAATATGGCTGCTTTCTTTTATATTATATCATTTCTTGAGTGAGCTATTCTTTGTCTTATTATTTTAGCGTTGGTTCATCCAACTGACATAAATATTAAGGTTACTCTCGCCAGTGAGGATACATCCCTGGAAAGAAACAGACATCTATATAGCTAAGGAAAGAACATGTCAGTGTGCATACATGCACATGTGGACACCCACAAACGTGCATGTGCATGCACACACACACACACACACACACACACACAGAGCTAGCCAGCCAAGACACAATTTCAAAACATACTTCGTGATTTTGATGCATTTGTTTTAACTACAAACGTAATTTAAATTACTTTTTGTTTGTTCATTTATAGGCAAACCTCCAAAACTGAAAATAGATGTGTAGGAACTTCCTATGAAATTCATGCTACTCACTATAGCATTTTCTTAGAGGAAAGAAAACTGATAATTGCTAGGGGGTTACATTTCTGTCATACCGCAGAACTTTTACTTTACGAATTGTTAATAACATCAAACCAAGTTATGAAATGGATGAAAATGCAATCCTTTTCACTGCTACAGAGTACGGTGAATCATTGCCATTGCATAAAAAAAGAAAATGTCCTGTGCATATGTGTTGGTTTATATACATATGTGTATTTTTGTGTATGTCTATTCAAAGCTCACATGAGTTTACACTTAATGAGAACCCCTATTTACAGATTTATTAAATTACATCAGCAGTTAGTATTTTCTTTCTCAACAAAAATGTTAAGGAAAGTGTTTTAAAGGCCTTTAAAAGAGACTGGGCATGGTGGATCACACCTGTAATCACTTTAGGAGGCCAAACCCGGTAGATCATGAGGTCAAGAGATGGAGATTATCCTGGCCAACATGGTGAAACCCTGTCTCTGCCAAAAATACAAAAATTAGCAGGGCGTGGTGGCGCGCCCCTGTCATTCCAGCTACTCAGGAGGCTGAGGCAGGAGAATCGCTTGAACCTGGTAGTCAGAGGTTTCAGTGAGCCGAGATTGCGCCACTGCATTCATCTGGCGACAGAGCGAGAGACTCAGTATTAAAAGAAAAAAAAAAAAAAAAAAAAAAAAAAGGTCCTTTAAAAGAATCATATCTCATTAGTGCTGGCACAAAATCCTGACCAAATTCTATATATGCTAGGAAATACAGCTGTATAGACGCAGCACTAAACTCAGTACACAAACAAATGCCAAATTGTTTCCTTATGCCTAGTGAGAAAAAATATGAGAAAGCAAGAAAGTGATCGGCAGTGAGAGGTTGAGAAAAAAAGAGGAGACAGAAGGATAGAAGGAGAGAGAGAGAAAGGGAGGGTAGAAGGGGGAGGGAGATGGAAAAAAGGCAATTAAGCTAATGCAAGTTGAGTGTCACAAGGTTATAGATATTTCAAGAGCTGAGCAATTTACCGTCTGGAAAAGGAGAAGAGCTCTTGCATAAAATGTCCCCCAGTTCAGATTTATTATGCTTTTAGTTGTGTTATATGTGATACAATTAGCAGGAGGTGCCAATAAGGCGTTCTCTCAAGGACGTGGTCATCCCGTGCCATCTGTTATTAATTGCATTGTCCTTTCCACATCCAGCTAGAGGGGAAAAAGTTCTCTGAGAAACACCTGCAAATTCTCACTGCACAATGACTAGAATTTAAAAATACTTAAGAAAAGAAAGAAGAATGGGTCAGCTCTCTAAACTGCCCACCATATTCTCGAAAAGAAAAAAATATAAACAATAGATTCCTGATGCAATACAATTCTCAGTTACTGGGGTTGTTTTTTCTAACATTATATTCTGCTAGATTAGAAAGGAGCTTTTCAAGCAACAAGAAATACTATTTAAATGAAAAATATATAATTAGAACACTCACCTAGAAATAAAGCCATTCTCTACAGGGTTTAGTGAAGATTTAGATGTTTCAATAGTTTTTTTTTTTAATATATAAAATCAGAAAACAAATATAATGTGTATTGGGAAACTTCCTGCTTTATTTTTCTTTTAGATATTTGCATTTAGGATGATTATCATCAGTCTTAAAGACTGAGTTCTGTAAATTAATATTCCCATATATATATATATATATATATATATATATATATATACACATATATATATATACACACACACACATACATACACACACACACAAATGCTTTCTCACTTTGGCACTTGTTTTCATAGATATAATCTCAAAATATAAATTGTTAAATTACACTGTTAAAATACAAACAGCTATTAAAACAATTTGAACTAATTTCAGAGAAGCTAACTTACTTTTAACCATCTGCTCTGCCTGTGCTTCTCTCGTATTTCCACTGCACTTGAATCTGTGAGGCTGGAAACTGCTATAGCCAGTTCTGTTTTCTGTTCTCTTGTTCAAATAAGAATGAATCCTCCTGACACTACTGGGTGAAGCTCTAAAGCACTTCACAGGAATGTTTTTAAACTCCTCTATGACCAGTAATTCAAAATATTTTCAAAAATAGCACTGAAATTCTTTTGAGGGGCTGAAGTAAGGGAGTATTTTGAAGGAAATAAATGCTATTTAACTGACACTTACCTGGAAGAAAAACAAAATCCGTTGCTTATCTTAACTACCTACAGTTTGTCTGACAGTTAAATTACCTACCTCATCTTATGCATCTACTTGCATTAAATTTAGCTAAATTCTATTTACTGAAACTTGGCAAGGGAAAATAAAACCTTCCTCAAAAGAATGTTTTCATGGCCAATGTAAGAAAAAAACGAAAACAGAGAAACATTTTTTTTGCACAAGCTTTCAATTACTAAATTAGGAAAGAGCTCTGTGACTGTAATATATTGTTTTATTAAAATCTGCAGTAAAAATAATTTCATGTATCAAAAAAATCAAACAGTAAGAGATTATTTTATAATCTGGTTACAATTGATTCATTTTATTGAAAGAGGTAATTCCCTTGCACCAGCAACCTCAGAAACTGCTCACTGCTGTGTACTAAGCATACTTTTCTGTCTGAGTATATTGATTACCTTTATCTTCTCTCATTTGTTGGTTCTTTTGAGATATGCTTCACCTTGCCCTCAGTTTTAAATATATCCATTTGCTGCTGTAATTCCCGTAATATCATTTTTTCAAAATTTAAAACATTACAAAATTATCTTTGCTAGATAGTTATATTACTAGATTAAATAAAAGATCCAGCATAACCTTTTGACAACAAATTTATCAGATGTGAAAGCTCCCTTTCTCATTACATATTTTAGGTATATTTACTCAAACTGCATGTTAAAACTGCTTTATCTTGTTATTTTCTCTCAGGGAAAGAGTACATCCATTGCTTACTATTACTTTAAAAATGGTCAAGAATACCAAAATAAAATATTGCATGCATTAACATATTGCTTGTGCCAATAACTACATTAATGCTATCTAAATAATAATTTTTACTGACACAGGCCCCGCAATGATCAATCAAAGTCTCAAACGGCTGGATTTCCTTCTTTCTCTTTATTTTGCTTTCTTGCTTGTATCATGTTGTTATTTGATACTGCTTTTATCTGACAGCAGAGCCACGCAACTAACTTTAGGGTCCCAGAAATGAATAACTATAGACTGAGTATGAATCTCTCTTAAGGGAAGATTTACACAAGAGCAATGATCTAATAAATTATTCTCTTAAGAATTTAGCCTTTAAGTCCTTAATCACATAGGTACCAGATCTTAGAGTGTTCACTGAATAGCATATCTGAAAAAGATGTGTATTTATTAGCAACAGCTGAATTAGAGGCAATAATATGCTGTGACTTCAAAAATCCTAACATAATCTTAAATAGCATTCATAAAGTTGGAGTAGACCTTTGACAAATGCAAATTCAATTTCCATGAATTAACAAGTCAATTCATGTGTGACTAGGAAGGTATATGATACGTATTAATTTAAATGGCAATAATAACACCTACCTCATAATTGAGGATTAAATAAAATGTTATATTTAATGCTCCTACTCTGAATTGGAATTCTATTTAGTATACAGGAGCCTAATTAACCACAGTAATTCTACTTCTTAAGGAGTGATTTCTTTACATTTTTGGTGAATTCCTAAGGTCTCATCATAGCTTTTAAGAATACAAATGTTTACACTATGCTGTCCAGAATAAGGCAGAAGATAATAGCAACAAAATGGAGATGTAAAAGCTCATTTTTTTCAAAAATACCAGAAAAAAAGACTTGAGAGCTGACTGTCTTCGTGACTGTATCTAAATCAAATAATATAAGCAAGGTAGGTCTGAGTTTTTTTGATGAAGAAATGACAATAATGAAATCTGCCTTATAAGGATTCTAGACAAAAGGGAAATTAAATAATCTACAACTTACCAGAGTGCCTGTAGTGGTTATTAATATTCCCATCAGGAGTAAGTCGGATCTTCCTAGAGTCCCTATTATGTCTTGGCCATAAGATATACAAGAAGAAATTTATGAATCAGAATGGATGAATCATTACTTCCCAGGAAAACCAAGTGAATGAGAACAAATGTTTTACTCAGACAGTAGTCTATATAAGAGGGTGACAGTAGCTACGACTTGATGTTTAGTGTTATTATACGAGAAAAGCATTGACCAGCTCCGTGGGAAAATATGAACCAACTCTGTGACATTCCTGAGGCTGAAGTGAGTGCCAATGAGCAAATGCTAAACACATTCAATTTCGTTTTAAGTATTTTGCAAGACATAAATGTTAATCTCTTTTCTTCTCTTATAATAAGAAATCCAGAAAAAAAAAGTGTTAATCCCTCTAATCTCTTGTCATAAATTAGGGTACTCTCATATTTGGTAAAAGTGTGAACTAAGTAAGTTCTAAGTTTAAATTTCTATAATATCTCTGAATCATATTCTTACAAAGACTATATATATATATATATATATATATATTTTTTCTTTCTTTCTTTCTTTTTTCCTTCATTGAGCAAAAACAGAGGTTCAATGCTAACTGGGTATTATGCCAGATAATATCAGTACTCTTGCTAATATTAAACAATATGTATTTTGTACTTACCATGTATCAGGTATGTCTAAAAGTGTTACATGTGATATTCCAATGCTTATCCCTATTTTGCTACACCCATTTTAAGGATGTGGAGGCTTAGGCATAAAAAATTTAAGCAGCACTTTGCTCAATGTAGAAGTTGGCAAACTGGGATATCATTTTGAAATTTAAAAAAACTGTCTAAAAATTAATAGTAATAAAAGAATAATAATATACCACCCTAGCCTCAACTTAAATTGAATATGGCATAAACATAGATAATTTCAGTTTTCTTCTCATTTAGTTTTGCTTTCCCCCAGCAGGAAGGAAGTGTGTACTGAAGAAAAGCTTTCTGATGTTGACTGAAATTTTATGTAACAAATTGTCTTGTTTTCTTAAAATGGTTTTTAACAAAAATCTTCCAAGAGTGTGTAAAAGTTTCATTTTTCATTTACTGAACAAAATGTCTTAAAGCCATTGATATAATGCCTTAAAGAACTTCGTTAAAAATATCAAACAATCTACCCATCTGACAAGGGGCTGATATCCAGAATTTACAAAGAACTAAAACAGATCTACAGGAAAAAAACAAACAAGCCCATTCAAAAATGGGCAAAGGATATGAACAGACACTTTACAAAAGAAGACATACAGGAGGCCAACAAACATATGAAAAAATGCTCATCATCACTGGTCATTAGAGAAATGCAAATCAAAACCACATTGAGATACCATCTCACACCAGTTAGAATGGCGATCATGAAAAAATCTGGAAACAACAGATGCTGGAGAGGATGTGCACAAATATGAACACTTTTACACTGTTGGTGGGAGTGTCAATTAATTCAACCATTGTGGAAGACACTGTGGCAATTTCTCAATGACCTAAAAATAGAAATCCCATTTGACCCAGCAATCCCATTACTGGGTATATATCCAAAGGATTATAAATCATTCTACTATGAGGACACATGCACATGAATGTTCATTGCAGCACTGTTTACAATAGCAAAGACCTGGAACCAACCCAAATGCCCATCGACGACAGACTGGATAGGGAAAATGTGGTACATATACACCATGGAATATTACGCAGCCATCAAAAACGATGAGTTTGCGTCCTTTGTAGGGACATGGATGAACCCGGAAACCATCATTCTCAGCAAACTGACACAAGAGCAGAAAATCAAACACCGCATGTTCTCACTCATAGGTGGGTGTTGAACAATGAGAACACATGGGCACAGGGAGGGGAGCACTACACACTGGGGTCCGCTGGGAGGAAATGGGGGAGGGACGGGGAGGTGGGGAGGTGGGAAGAGATAGCATGGGGAGAAATGACAGATACAGGTGAGGGGAAGGAAGGCAGCAAACCACACTGCCATGTGTGTACCTATGAAACAATCTTGCATGTTCTTCACATGTACCCCGAAACCTAAAATGCAATAAAAAAATAAAAATAAAAAATAAAAAATATATATATCAAACAAGTAATGTAAATCAATATAGTAAGATCCTTGGATGTTCTTTAAAAGTTTTCTTAAATTTTTAAGGTTCTCATGATTTTCCACTTGATGCTTCAGTTAAAGCAAAGTGGAAATAAAAGGAAAATGGACTTTGTGCATTCATTCAATACACTGGAGGTCCTAATGTTCTTTCCCTTTTAGGCTGATTGATTTTCTGAGTCTCTGTGGTTACCTCCCTTTACTAGTCTTTTGTTATAATAAGGGTTCCTTGTTTCCCCTTGCATAAGTTATAGGAAAACTTTTCTTCTTACCTCTCTTATATGCTGATTAATACTAAAGTCCACTAGAGAAAAATAAAATAAAATCTGTGTTAGAAAAAAATTAAAGGACTGTGACTTTTTTGGTTTACTGTTTTTCATTTACTATATTTTTAATTTGGGGACAAATCCATATATCAATAGCTTTCCCTCCCAAAACTAAAATGCAGTTCCCTTTCATATGGTTTTAGTATCAAGATTAAGGTTAAGGTGGCACTGGAATAGGATGAGGGAATTAATTATTTAAATTAAAATTAATTTCCCACTTTGAATCAGTTAAAGAGTCCACCTGTGACTCAAACAATTGGAACAAAAAGAATGTTTCTCTCCCAAATGAAGAGATACTTTAAGGAGAAAATAAGGACTAACACAGATAAGAAAAAGAGATCAATCAGTCCATTAACACAGAATTGAGCACGTGAAATAATGTGCCACAGTGAATGTGCCACAAGGGAACAGAGGGGAAGACCTCTCCGTTAACACAGAATAGAGCAAGCAACTTGACACCAGAAATACATTGAGATGAACAGAAATGAGATAGATCATGTCCCTATTCCTAACCTTAACTATACACAAAACCCTAATCATAATTCCTTACACACTAACCCCTCATTCTAACCTCAACAGAAATGCCAGCTTCCTGAATGGGAACACTGATTTCCCAAACAGATGTCAGACATTAGCCACTGGCCTTAGCTGCTATCAATATTAATCAGCTAATCTTAACATTAGCAAAACAAATGCATCTTAAGAATGAATTTGGACTACAATTGTGTAGAGGATAATTATTAGCAAATTCATATATTTAGGATGATGTCAGCACATCCACTGTCAACTACAATGATCTTTAAAAAAAAAAAAAAACAGATGTATTGCATTAGTTTAACAAGGATATTATTGTCAGAGTTTATATGCTTGAATTTTCTAAATACATGATAATGACACATGAAGCCTGTTCTTCCTCAGTCGGTAAGAGCAAAGACTTTCTTAAGCTATTAACTATCTTTTATTATCAAGAGGATCTCAGTAAGAAATTTGCTAATGGTTATTACTTAAGTATAGGCATTTCTAAAAACTGTAGCAAGAGTATGTGTGCATGTAATATGTTGATCATCTGTATGTTAATTTTTTTATTCTTTTGTTAATATACAATTAACTACACATAAAAACTGTTCTGAATTTCTTTCATAAAATTAGCTTATTTAAAAAAATAAAATCATTTGGGATACAATAGGAAATTTTATTTTTCTTAATTTTAACATCAAAATGGCCTGAATTTTGCCTTTCTTATGTTCTGTCATGTCTGAGTCTGCAACTGAGGCAGCTTTGAAACTTTAAAGTTTGTGCTTTTCCTTTTTTCATACACTACAACATGTATCTCCATGGACAATTAAGCATTTATAAGCACTTTTGTGGTTATTACTGTTAAGGGCAAAGATAATCATAGCAAAATATTTCCTCTCATAATGCAACATGACTCAGATCCTGATGCAATTCTCAGACAAATGCCTTAGTAGCTAGACTAAAGGAATGGCCCTTGGTGTACAGAAATTCAGAATGTAATGGAATTACAAACAATTGTATTCCCACAACAAATATGTAATGAACGCCTACTATGTTCTACACACTACATTAGGTCTGGGGTTACATCATATAGAGGATACACAAATCTCTGGCAATTACAGGACTTAAAGTCTATAGACAGAGCACAAGGTAAACCAAGTGTGGCCCTGATATTTATCAGATAGAATGGCAGATTTACATACTTGAGCATCTGTAGCCATTGGGAATAGTATGTTTAAAAGACTGCTGCAAGATATTACTCCAGGGAGGAGAACATCACATATGGCGCCTATCAGGGGTGGGTGACTGGGGAGGGATAGCAGGGGGTGGGGTGTTGGGGAGGGATAGCATTAGGAGAAATATCTAATGTAGATGACAGAGTGATGGATGCAGCAAACCACCATGGCACATGGATACCTATGTAGCAAACCAGCACGTTCTGCACCTGTACCCTATAACTTAAAATATAATAAATAAATTTTAAAAAATAAAAAACAAAAAAAGAAAAAGAAAAGGCTGCTGTAGGAGGAACGTGAATAAAGATCATATCATGGAAAATTAGAAGGGTGAAAGGGGCTAATAGCCCAGAATGGAAGGCAAGATACATAGAAGATGATATAGCCCAGAATGGAAGGCAAGATACATAGAAGATGATGGTAAATTAATGTATATTAATGACAACTTCTCTAGGCACAGAGGAGTTCACTCAAATCAGAACAAGTTTTTGGAATAAAATAAAGGTCAAGTTATAAGAGAAAGGACGGAGTGAGAAGGTTTTGGGGTTTTGTGCCACAGTGAAGTTCTGGGCCCCCGTGGTGTTCACTTATGCTAAAAATGCAGCCCCAATTACTAGAGTGATAGTGGAGAATCGGTTTTATCCGTAAGCATTGCAAGAGTCATTAAGAAGAGCCATAGTCACAGGATGTTAGCCATACTAATTTTGGTTCTATGTATACAGCAAAAGCTAATGGGCAAACTATAGAGTGTGTCTCCTACAGAGTTGTACCTAAGTAGAATTTTTAGAAGCAGAATAGGCACATCATGGCTTTGCCATTGCTTTCTCATAAAAACAGGACTTCTGTTCTCTTTCTTTCATACAGGGAATTTGATTTCAAACTGAATTGTATAGCTGGAAATAGGAAATTTTTTGATTTCCCAGGTAATAAGAAAGCATGGACTTTTGTAACACTGTACCAATTCATTATATACATGTCAATATATTTTCTATAGCCAAGGAATTTTCATTTTAAACATGTATGTTACACACACACACACACAGACACACACACGTACATACTCTCAAACTAGTGATCTTCCCTTGAAGAAAATACTTAGGAAAGGTATAATTTCTCTGAAAAGTATTTGCCTGCTCATATATATGTTTTGATAAACCAAACACATACTAATAAACACATGCCTATAAACACAGATTTTGTAAGTTATGCTGGGTTACATGGACAATAATTTAAAGGTTTAAACCAAAGTAGGATTCAGAGTTTCTTTAAAAACAATAGAGAGTTAAGTAATGTAATTTACTTTTTCTGATACATGCACACTCATCATAGCAACATTCTCATGTAAGTGCCAAACATGCTAAGAAAGTCTAATCTTACTAAAGTAACATTTATATCTGTTTCTGTTTTATGTATTATTTATCCAAATATTTCACAAGCACACATGTGTATGTTTTTCAAGAACACAATGTACAAGGCTACTAGATGGTATAATTGTTCAAATAGAAGATAACTATCTTCTAAGAATTAAGCAGATCATATTTTACATGCCAGGTGATATGGAGAGTAACCTCTAAATTTTCTATGACAAAGCACCACAAATATTTGAAAAAGAAATAATACTTGTGTGACCTTCAATTTTTTCTGAATAAAGAGAAGAATCACTTAATAATACTTAGCAGTGGCCCAGGACTGTGATCTCTATGTCCTTTAAGTAGAGAATGGTGTTTTTCCTGGAAAAAAAAATTAAGGGTAAACAGTGCCTGCAAAATATGTTAACTAAAAGCAAGGCTAATGGAACTGAATTTTTAAATAGTAATTGTCCATCCATGCCACTGTGCAGGATCAAAAGAATGGTCTTGCCTGCTTTCCACACCTTCTCTGCATTTTCTCTCTTGGATTGGAAATCCACGGACTCTGTCAAACAGGTATCTAAATATTACATATTTCTTTTTGAAGCCTTCATTCAACACATATTAAATGAGTGCTAGCTATGTGCCTGGCATTGTGCTAGGTCATGGGTATGGAACTGTGAATCAGGCAGCTAGCTACACATCCTCTCTTCCTGAAGATTACAGTCCAGTTAACACAGTTAAACAAATTATACCTCTACTTGAATGTGGATGCTCAGTTACCCCTATTCATCTCATCTCCCATTCCTGAATTCACTAAAGTGATGATTAATTATTATAAACCCAAGGATAGAAAACAAGAGAAGAGAAAACATCAAGTTATTTCCAGTTGTTAGAAGGCAGAAAGCATATGGGGAGACAAGATTACAGGCTTAACAATCAAGGAAATAATAATACAAATGCCTAGGAGGGCAAAGGATAGCTAAGGGACTCTCCTCCTGCTTTTTTGAGAAAACTGAGCTGGAGAGGCCCCAGATTCATGGCCAACTGATGGCAGAATTGAGGAACAGAGCTGAAAATAGAGAAAGAAATTGAACAACTACATGTTGAACTGACACATGTTAACTGATCTGTCTCTAACCTATTCCAAGCCAGTATCCTGACAGCCAGGCATAAATTAACCTCAATAATACCCAATCTGACCAACACATACCCGGGAGTTGTCCTAGAACATTCCTTCACAAGAAACTAAATGACACTAGGGAATTAAAAAAAAATCAAGAAAAAAATAGACTCCTACTAAAATCTGAGTGTTCTCAAACAAAATGCTGAGTTAACAACCTGCTCTTCTACAGCACAGCTCCACTGCTACAAGACCCATATAGTCCAAGCAAGCCCTCCAGCAGGAAAAGTAATCACCATGAAAAAGGAGATCCCAAAGTAAGTATGACAAGCAAAATCTGAGTAAAGAAACCCTCAAAACAAAAAGTAGAAAATTCATAGACATATGCTGTAGATAGAACCCCATTATTTTCAGAAGAGATCAAATTGCAGTCCTAAGATGAAAATGTAGTTGCAGCGCGAAAATATGACTTTATAAGAAATATTCAAAGAAGAACCAGGAGTACTGAGAATTTAGAGATAAAACTGTCTATTTTTAATTCACTGGCAATTTTAGAGGATAAACCCAAGAGAATATTCCAGAAATAAGTACAACAACATGAGAGAAAAGATAACTCAATCTAGAATGTTTAGCAAGTAGATTATACGAGTTCTAGAAAGAGCAAATAAAACAGAATTGGGTGATTATGAAAGAAAATATAAGAGCAATACGTGAAAATTCTGGAAGATTAAGAATTTGTATCTTTAGAATAAATGGGCCTACCATGGAATCAGCACAATAAATGAGAAAAGATCCCTCACAGCATTGATCATTGCAAGATTCAGAGAAAACATCTGAAGAGAAGTCTCTAAAATGTTTCATAAAGGGAAAAAATGTAATTTTTTAAACAAATGAACATTCTGAGAGAAAATTATTCTTAACCCAGGCTTTCTTTTATACTTTCACAGTAATGCCCTGCTACACTACACCTTAATTTAGTGCCTTATATAAACAAGGATATATTTTTCACCCATGTTTCTTCAGATTATCTATGGTTAAGCTTTCATAAGCTAGGCTCAGCTGGGTTTGCCTCAGATGTCTCTCATTTTTCTAGATGACAACGCTACCTAAGTTTTTATTTTATTTTTTAGGTGAAGGGGAAAACATAAGAGAAACTCATCCTGCAAGCAAGTGTAAATCCTTTGCTTGAAAATACCATTGGTCTAAGCAAGGAACATGACCAAACCCTACACCAGTAAACAGGGAAGTGGGCTCCACTTCTAATAGAAAGAATTGTAGTTACATGACAACCAACCAACCAAAAACAAAACAAACAAAAAGGCTTCCATACAAACAGGCACGAGGGATTTTAGGCAATTGTGCACTTCTAGCTAAATAAAAAGACATAAAAGCTCTCAAAATTTTATCTGTCTTGTGCCCTGGAATAGTAGTTTTTGAAGTATATTTCCCAAATCAGCAATAGCACCTGAGAATTTGTTGAAAAGGCAAATTCACTCTCATCACCCCAGATACACTGAGTCAAAAACTGGGGATGGAAGCTAGTAAACTGTGTTTTAAAAAGATCTCCAGGTGATTCTGATGCACACTAAAGTTTGACAAACACTATGTTAGAAGATGTGTATGCAGAAAACCTCAACAGGAAGAGACAGGATCCAGAAAGTGTCAATATGAAAAATGAGAGAGGTGAGAGAAATACATAAGTAACATCTTTGTATCAAGCCTAGACTTCAATGATGTAGACTGTGAAAACATGGGCATAAATATTTCAAGGAGAAGGAATAGTAATTCTTCCTGTTGACAGATCAATGCATTTGCGAAAAATGTTCATACATGTATAGGAAACGAATGTAAATTAAGCGATTATTAACTTTAGTGTGTAGTGAAGAGAAGCAATGAGAAAAGAAAAGAAATCAACACATATGTCATTTAGAAATAAACTATTTTTATAGTCATCACCATGAAATTATCTTCTATTCATCTATTAATGAGTTTAAAGATTCTTTGGTCAAAAGGCTGAGAAAAGGGAAAGCAGGGGTGTGAGGATGGGTTGAAAGCTAAATCTTCAACTACCGTAACAGGAAATCAGGAGTTACTAAAATGAGTAAATGAAATATAATTTCATTATTTTAAATAATGTAATATTTTAACATTTTAAAATGTAATTTTTAAAAAATATGCTAGACGAAATACCTTAAAAAGAGTAGAAAAGGTGATACTCTCTGGCAAGTAATCCTGGCGGAAGAAGAGACAAAATGCTGGTGATTGACCTTTCTGACAAAGTCATGTAATATCATTTTCATTTAAAAAATAAGTAAATATGTGGCTTTAATAAAATTAGAACTTTTTTAAAAAGAATGACATGCAATAAATAATACTGTGATATGTACAAAGAAATAAAGTTTGGCACATAATGATGAGAAAAAAATTCCAATGAAGCATGTGCCCAAAGCCTCGGAGTCA
This sequence comes from Saimiri boliviensis, assembly GCF_048565385.1. Classification (NCBI taxonomy): domain Eukaryota; kingdom Metazoa; phylum Chordata; class Mammalia; order Primates; family Cebidae; genus Saimiri; species Saimiri boliviensis. Next base: position 177,494,642 of record NC_133450.1, on the reverse strand, counting down.
ACCTGGACTTTCTCTTATAGTCTTATATTCCTTACTCTATCCATCGGCAAATTCTACTGCTTTGAAGTTTAAAATATATCCAAAATCTGATCATTTTTAATAACTTCACTGCAGCCACCAATCAGTTCTCATCTGGATTTTTTTTTTTCAATAGGCTGGGAGCAACCCTTACTCTCCATTTCTGCTTTGCAGGCTCTCTCTTCTATGTACATATCCTTCCCTGTCTTGTAATTGCCCTCTTTATTCCCCTCTGAGGACAGCAAAAAGCATTGGGCGCATGCAGTTTTACTCCCTCCCTCCGGGGTTACTCTTTGGGCTGCTTTTCTTGCCATTCTTCATTTTCCACTAACCCGGCTCTTCCTCAGGACTCAGGGTCTGGTTTGTGGAGTCAAATCTATGTTTTATTTCTCTGCCACTGCCCTTCAAGCTTAAAAATATGAGTTAAAAGTCCTGCTGACACCTGAAGGGGTGTTTCTGCTCAAAGTCCTATGTTCTCTCTTAGCTGGATTTTTCCAATGTACATACTCAGTGAGGGTGGGGAAGAAAACCTATCTGGCCACAGTGCAAACTGACCTAGCAGTGTAAATAATGCCATCCACCTTTTAATTTTCCTTTTGTTAACTCCATCAATCTCTGTTCTAAATATGTGTGTGATTATCACCTTTAAACCCCAATAGATATTGTGATATTTGACATTAAAATATGGTTTTTGAAATATTCGAAATAAAGTAGAAGCAATAGAATGAAAAAAGACAATGTATAAAGACCTCATCAAGGTGCAATTTTATGGAAGAGTTTATTTTCTGTGGCAATTTCTTCTATTTATATGTTCTGAAATAGGATATATATTATACATTTTATGCTCTGCCAAGAAATGAGGTAAAGGTATACAAGCATAAAAACTAGTTATTTTATGAATAAATAACATTAGCTAAATAATCATAAATACTACTAAACACGAGAAAATGTAGTATAGGAAGGAATCTGTTATTTATCTCTGCCTAGTGCTTTACATTTGCTAATGGAAATTTCTTAAACTTTAACCATTTATCAGACACTACTGTTATCTTTTGAAATTCTTACAACTCAATGAAAGATACAGGTTATTATCTTGAATTGAGGCAAAACCTATGTTCAAAGGGAATGAATGGTCTGTTTAAAGTCTTAAAGTAGCTAATAATAAATCTTAGTTACTATAATATTTAGGAAGGAATAAAAGAATACATAGAGGTATTGGGTTCAAAGTGGCAGGGATATTTAAGAAGACCTGGTCGGGGAAAAATATCTAGAAAAGAAAACCAAGTGCTAGAGAAATATTTTACCCTAATTACATTTTCTATTTGGCCCACCCTAGCTGCTATTTCCTGTGTAAGTAGTTATTGGAGGTTGGGGACGAAGAGACAATGGGAAGAAAATATTTGTATAGAGTAGATTGACAAATAATTAATGTGGGGGAAAAAAGGCAGAATTTTAAAATCACCACTTTGTAACCACTAATGTACTGATGGCTTAAACACATTATCAGCAAGGGCTTTAAAACAATCTTACGAAATATTATGGGGGTGGAGAGGATCAGAATCAGGACAAGATGTTCACATTTCTTAACTTGAGACAGCTGAAGAGATTTGGTAATTATTACACTAACCAAATGACTTAGCATCATGTCTAATAAGACAGGCTGACATGATTAATGACTAATAAGAAGGAATCAGAACTATACAACATGGTTCATGTAGTATTCTCATAGAGAAAAAAAATCTAATTAGAAATCAAAGGAACAAAACAAAATTTGGAATATTTTATGTCAGTTAACCCATATCCCTCAAAAAGTAAAGATGAGTAAAAACAAACAGGCAGGGGATGCTCTTGGTTAGGAGAAACTAGAGACAAAGAAGCTGACGCAGTATATGAACCTTGATAAGACTCTGGAATTTAAAAAAAAGCATTTAGAAAGAGATGCATGCTGAATTAGGGAGGGACGTTCTTCAATGTCTATAACTTACAAGTAATTCAAAATATAGAAAGATGGAGATAGAGAAATCAAAAGTGGCAAAATGTTAACAATTTGTGGTTCTAAGTACTGGATATTCAGGTTTTGTATGAATTCGTTTTTAAATTTTACGTTTGAAAGATATTAAATGTTAGAAAAATAATTTAGAAATCAGGTTTCTTGACAACTTACTATTATAAAATCACCATTCTGAAATCATAGATGAGAAAGTTTCATTAAAATACAGGTAATTCCACACTGAACATTTTACTCCATTTCCAGGGTCATGGGAAATTCCACAGTAAGAGGTAGGAGAAAAAAAAATGTACTTAAAAAGTTATTCAAAATTGAAAGTAATTTAGGACACTTATTTTTTGTTGTTGTTGTTTTGTTTTACTTTGAAATTCACAGCATTACAAAGAAACATATTCACTACACCATGCTAGCCAAACTCAGGATTTCAGGAGACATTTTAACTATCTCACCCTCACCACCCCCTCAAAAAAAACAAAACAAAACAAAAACTCAGTTTAGGTGAGGCTATCTTCTGGATTTTCAGAATTCGTCTCTAACTCAAAACTTCCCTAAGAATGATGAAGTAACTGAGTCTTGAATGAAACTGGAAACCATCATTCCCAGCAAACTAACAAAGGAGCAGAAAACCAATCACTGCATGTTTTCACTCATGAGTGGGGATCGAACAATGAGAACACATGGAAAGAGGGAGGGGGAACATCACACACTGTGGCCTGTCAGATTCCCAGAACTGAAAATATATTTTAAAAAATAAAAATTAAAAAAGGTAGAAAGAAGGAGAAGGAGGAGGAGGAGGAGGAAAGAGGAAAAAAAAAAGTCTATTACTGGACCAAGAGAAGATTTTGGCTGAGTTCTATTTTGGATTTTGATACACTTAAGAGACTTTGCTAGTGATTTTAACTCTGAATGTTACATAGAACTAGACAAATCCATTATTTTAATATTGAAGACTTAATGATCATAGAACAAGTACCAATAATTTAAGAAGCATCGAGGTCAACTGTGTCTCTATTCTAGCCCTATGCTGATCCCCGAGTCTCAACAACCTTACTCTTCTCAATGCCACCTGTGCCCGGTCTCCCCTTGCCTTTCCATTTTGTGATCCAGAGCTGTCATGCAGATTTTTCCTTTAACGTGGTATTTCTGATGACATTTTCAGCCACGTAGGTCAGTGGTTCAACACAAGTTCAGGCTAACTTCCTCAGCATTGATATCCTGTCTACAATCGACTCTATCCTGTAGTACTACTCCTTACTTTACGGCAATTTGGCTTTTACTGTCTGAGTCCATAAAATACTGCTTTCCATAAATTCAAAAACACCTTTCTAGTTGCCAAATCTAATAGAAGTTTTTAATTCATAGCATACTGTACTTTTCAAGTTGCCTAGTTCACTGGATCACACCCTTCTTACTGAAACTTACTGAATCTTTTAATTCCTATGCCACCATACTCTTCTGTCTTGGAGGAAAATAATTTAAAGCTCTGCTCAAAATTTCCTGGCAATGAAGTGACAGTCAAAGGGGCCAAACTGCAATAATCGATATCTTAAAGCACATGGCACACAAAATAAGATGCTGCATTTATTTTTTCTCCTGTACTTACATTTTATAAGAGCATATCATACTTGTTCCAACTTTTCTGAACCATTACATTTGAGATGGTGAGAACTTCTATTTGTGGTGGATGACGGATGAACTGAACGTGACAGGTTTGTAACAAACTTTTTAAATCAAACTATGGGAAACCTCACAAATAAAAACTTAGAAATAGTAAAAATTTTTTAGTAAAAACATAAATTTACAATATTTTAAAAGACTATAGGGTTATTAATTAATATGAAGCAAAAAATATTTCAATAAGTAAACTAAAATGCATCATTTATATATAGGTAGTGACATAAAATCAAAAAACTGTCCTCTTAGGACTAACAGGCCTCTAACAATATAAACTTTCAGATTGATTATTACATAGGCTATGTGTAGGCAAACACTTGCATAAAGTATGAATGGTGTTTGATTTATAATTTTTGTAGGTTTTAGTAGGACTCATCAAGGAATGTGTTCCTTGTCAGCATAGGATTTGGTTAAAATTTACATCTTAACATTGTAAAACACAATGCACAATTGTTTTACCTTGATCCACCAACTATAATTATTAAGCAATTAACCAGTGGGCATTTATGAACGGTAATTATCTCCGTTTAAATAAACAGAACACTTGGATAAATATATATTTATATATACATATATATATACATATCCACAAACACACACACATGCACACACAAACATACTGTATATGTGTAGAATGCTTACTGCAGAGTGTGATATATTAAAAACCACTGCATTAAATTGGAAACTAGATAAGAAGTTTGCCTGATTAAAGTTAATATCCCTAACCAGAAGTAATTCAATAAAAATTAACTGTTTTATTATTAAGTTAGGAAAAAAACCTCTACCAAAGTGATGAGTATTTTCTTGACTAGAATTATTATTCTTAGTAATGAGCAGTGTTCTATGAAAATGAAGATTTAATATGTAACCAATTAGTAAAAAAATTAAGCCAATTACCAAACACAATTTTCCATGTTAAACATTAATTAAATTCTGGATTATTTTTAATAAATTTAATAAAGAAAATAGTTAATTAAAGAAAAAGGTCAATTTAACCAATTAATCAAAATAGTGTTTATTACTTCACGGAGATATATTTTTATCAGAAAAGTTTGCTACATGATAAATTATGCATTATTTTAATGGCTAATATACTATCTGGGTTTCTAATCATATTTTATACAACAGAAAAGTGATTTTTAAAAACTTAACATTTAGTTGACACATGACAATGTTATATGGAGTACTATGGTGGAAAGAAGATTACTGAAGGCTGGAGGAACATGAATGCTAAATCAAAATTGTTTATGAAGGCTAGTGAAAAATATTGTAGAATTGTTGAAATTGAGGTAAGGGCCAACGATTATGCTTTTGGAGTAATATACATGAATGTGGCTACAGGTCCACATGTACATAATAGGAATATACATACAAATTCACATATATGTCCCCAAAATATAGGCAGCCTATGAAAATAGGTTATAAAATAACTATAATCTGGATCAATGGCTCTCGATATTAACCACGAGAAACAAGTAGGGCGTTACAGTGTGGTCCTCACCCTGTGATTCCTGCTTTAGCTAATCTCTAGAAAGGCCCGATGAGTTGGTATGTTTTAAAAGTCTCCATCTCACACTTTCTAATTCGCATGATAGAGACTGTCTGATTCATTTTTACTCAGTTGCTCAACTCTTGTCCAATAAACAGGAGCCTAGGGCAGCATCACACTTTCAACTGCCCACTCAGCACAAGTTGTGGGACAAAGTATGGATGAGGCAGACATAAGGACATCTGCCACATTACCCAAAAAAGTAGTTATTTTACCTAAGTGTGAGAAAAGCAAATATATAACAGAAAACAAGGAAAAACACAGAGCTGACTGGAAATGGCACAGAGTAACTAGAATAAACCTTTGTATCATTTCTGCTTTTAAGGTAATGAGACAGTGGACCTCAAGTCAATTCTTAAAGTGTCAATGTCTTTATGCACAAAATGGTGCTCAGAGATTGCTAAGGTGATCTCCATCCTTACAATCCCATTGATTCTATGATCCTAGGGCAGAAAACGATGCATCTGTTACTGCACTGATGACTTTTTGACTAGGAGGAGACTGAAGCTCTGTGGTATGAAAAAGTACAAGATAAAGTGATTCCTATCAGCTTGCTTTGCTACCACTTAAGAACTGTGACATAATGGTAAACAACAACACTTTTTTAAGGAGAGGCTTTGGTTTGGGGTGCATACCACTTTTATTTTAAGAATCATTGATTTAAAACTTCTCAGCAAACTTAATGTCATATATCTGCAGGTCAATTTTAATTTAATTCCTAGAGGTGAGCTGGCTTTCAGTAGATTTTAACCACTGTACAAATGTGTAACTTCTATAGGGAGATGAATGAAAATTATGTTCTCACTGAGACCAAATTAGTATGGAAAAATGGCTGATTTCTGTAAAGTAAGAAAATAATTATCTATCAAAATTTGGATTGATTTAATACACACTGGGAATCTTACTGGGGATAGTCTCTTAGATGCTAATCAGCAGCACTCAAATACCATGCAGGACTCTGCTAACCAGAAATTTTAGGGTCAGGAATTAAAATGTGATAAGATCTACCCACAGTTGGCAAGAAGGCACCTTAGAAATGGATAGGGGATGGCTAGAAGAGCTTTTAAATCTTAAGTGCTAATATTTTAAAATAGTAAACAAAGATTTGTTTATGAAAAACAAGGAATGCATTTACAAAAGAATAATGACTTGGTCACTTAATTTTCAGAACTTAAGAAGTGAATCATAGAAGTGAAAGAGAAATTGGTACATTGCAAAGATCATTTTGGTTAATTTCATGAAGACGCTCTGTGGTATGAAAATGAAATTACAAGATAAAGTGATTTCTATTAACTTGCTTTTCTACCACTTAAGAACTGTGACATAATGAGAAGCAACAACAACATTTTTTGAAGGAGATTATTAAATATAAACTAAATATTAAATTACTAGAATTTATAGAATACTTCAATATGAAGACAAAATAGGAATATGATTAATTCTGATGAATGGTTTCATATTTTAATGCTTCTGTAACTTGAAACTTCAGACCATTTCATTATTTTTCATCTTCCAAATTTGTATGGTGCATTACCTAAGGCATTTATAATTTGCACTCCTAGTTTATTGTGAGGCTGATTATTTTATCTTTCATTTCTTGTGTTGAACTTTCTAGTTTATTTTTAGATGTCTGAACTTGTAATATTTATATTTTTTTAAATAAGAAAGCAATTAAATTAAAACTTCTATTTGAATTCCATATATATTTTTAATGATCAGATATATTCTAACTTAGGTAAAACTTCTGGCTGCGATTAGAGAAAAATATATACATTTTGGTATTCAAATGTAATTAAGACTGAATCTGATATAAATCCTACCAAAAGGAGTACAGTATTATGCCAATTTACACTTTAGAGATTTTGAGGCATCTATATATGAAACATGAGTAGAAAAACAACTTTTAAATTGAACCTGATTAAATTTTCTTTTCAGAAGTTAATTAATGGAGTATAATTAGAAGGAAACCACTTGGTAACTGACGTATTCTTATAGTAATATCTCAAAAAACTGAGAGAGAAAATATAACCAACTATTGAAGAGCAGACTCTTAAAACCTGTGGCCAACCTATTGCTTATGGAATAGCTATTGTTTATATAAAAAGTTTGACTCATCACCAAGATATGGCCAAGACAGGTTAAACCAGGGGAAAATTAAGTATTATAGGGAAATGAGTTCTACCTATTGGGTGTCAGATTTCATTGTTTTGGTATGGAAATGCCAATGTACTAATACAATTTATATAAAAAATGCATATTTTTATATTGTTTTGCAGTGCCAACTCTGTAATAAATCTTGTCCACAAAAATAAGGGTCTTACCTGGACTTTTACTTCATTACTTCTGATCTATTTCTCAATATTAATGACAATCTTGGTGTCTTAATTCAAGTAATAATATTGTAAATCAATACCTGGTAGAGCAAGTCCTTCCTATCCATTCTTCTAGTATCTTTGCTATTTTTGAATCTTTCATTTTTACAAACATTTTATAAATAATTTCTACAAAGGAAAAACAAAAACAGAATTTGGATTGAGATAATTTAGACCTTTCAATATTTAATATTCCAATTTATGAACAACACTTTTATTACATTTAATAAGGCATATTTTACTTGTTTTACTTTCTCTCAACATTGTTTTTACAATTTTCCTTGTAGGTATCTTGTAGGTATCTTGCATATATTTTATTGAATTTATTCTAATATATTTAATATTATTTATGCTGTTAAGGCATATCATTTTTATTTCCTTTTCCAATTCCTTGTTATGTGAAAATATACATGTATGTAATAAAATACATGTAAAAATAAATGTCTAAGGTATATGTGGAAAGGTTTTTAACAATATATTCAATTTCACTGTTATTAGAATTGTTTTGATTTTCTATTTTTATGTTAGTTTCCTCAGTTTTACTCTATAAACAATTTTTTCATTTCTGCAAGACTTTTTTTTTTTTTTTTTTTGAGACGGAGTTTCGCTCTTGTTACCCAGGCTGGAGTGGTGCAATGGCGCGATCTCGGCTCACTGCAACCTCCGCCTCCTGGGTTCAGGCAATTCTCCTGCCTCAGCTTCCTGAGTAGCTGGGATTACAGGCACGCGCCAGCATGCCCAGCTAATTTTTTGTATTTTTAGTAGAGACGGGGTTTCACCATGTTGATCAGGATGGTCTCCATCTTTTGACCTCGTGATCCACCCGCCTCGGCCTCCCAAAGTGCTGGGATTACAGGCTTGAGCCACCGCACCCGGCTCTGCAAGACTTTTAAGAAATGGTCATAAAGTTGACCATAATATCTTTTGGCTATCTTTTTTGAATCTTCAGTTGTCTAGCAGTGTTACCTTTACATGCTTAGGCTCTTTGTGTTTTCTTTTGTTTTTCTTAATTTATCTTGCCAGCAATTTAACAACTATCTTAATATTTAAAAAAATATTTTTCTTTGCCAATTTTCTCCACTTTTTTATGGTTTTACTTTTCATTCTATGTCCTCTATTTAACTTTCTTTAGATATATTATAGTTTACTATCATTTTTCTAATTTCTTGAAGATGTTTAGTTACTTAAATTTTCACTTTTTGGTTTTCAATATGTCCACTTAAGTCTATAAAAAACTTTCTAAGCATGATTTTTCCTTCACCATGCAAAATTTTTTCTGGAATTTTTATCATTCTTTAGTAAAAAAATACCTTCTCTCAATCCATTATGATTTGGTATTTAACCCATGGGCTATAAAGCTTGGAGTTTATAAGACTATTTGAATGCATAGGTGAATGGTTTCCAAAATATGAGAAAATTTCCAAACATTACTTCTGCATATAAGAATTTTGCCCAATTCCTTTTCCTCTCAATTTTTGAGATTTCAGTTATATACATATGTAATTGATAACTTTATACTCAAGTATATTCATTTATATTCTAATAATATTTATATTCTAAAAATTTCATATCTTTTTTTTTTTTTTTTTTTGAGACAGAGTTTCGCTCATTACCCAGGCTGGAGTGCAATGGCGCGATCTCAGTTCACCGCAACCTCTGCCTCTTGGGTTCAGGCAATTCTCCTGCCTCAGCCTCCCGAGAAGCTGGGACTACAGGCGTGCGCCACCATGCCCAGCTAATCTTTGTATTTTTAGTAGAGACGAGGTTTCACCATGTTGACCAGGATGGTCTCGATCTCTCGACCTCATGATCCACCCGTCTCAGCCTCCCAAAGTGCTGGGATTATAGGCGTGAGCCACCGTGCCTGGCCTATTTTTATATTTTTAATCTGTTTTTGACTTGGCTTCATGGTGGATAACTCATTTATTCTTGAACAGGTTGTATTTACGTGTTAACTATCTCTAATATTATGAACTATATTTTACAATAATTTATCTAATGACAAGTGATGATGAGCATTTTTTGATATGTCTGTTGGCCTAATAAATTTCCTCTTTTGAAAAGTATCTGTTCAGATCTTTCACCTGCTTTTGAATGGATTTGGTTTTTTGTTTTTGTTTTTTCTTGTAAATTTGCTTTGGTTCTTTGTAGATTCTGGATATTAGCCCTTTGTCACATGGGTAGATTACCAAATATTTTGCCCATTCTGTTGGTTGCCAGTTCACTCTGACTATTGTTTCTTTTGCTATACAGAAACTCTTACATTTAATTAGATCTCATTTGTCTATTTTGGCTTTTGTTGCCATTGCTTTTGGTGTTTTAGTCATGAAGTCCTTGCCTATGCCTATGTCTTTAATGGTTTTGCCTAGGTTTTCTTCTCAAGTTTTATGGTGTTAGGTCTTATGTTTAAATATTTAATCCATCTGAAGTTAATTTTAGTGTAAGTTGTAAGGAAGAGGCCCAGTTTTAGCTTTCTGCACATCACAAGCCTTCCTATACACCAATAACAGACAGAGAACAAATCATGAGTGAACTCCCATTCACAATTGCTACAAAGAGAATAAAATATCTAGGAATACAACTAACAAAGGATGTGAAGAACCTCTTCAAGGAGAGCTACAAATCACTGCTCAAGGAAACAAGAGAGGACACAAACAGATGGGAAAACATTCCATGCTCATGGTTAGAAAGAATCAATATTGTGAGAATGGCCATACTGTTCAAAATAATTTATAGATTCAATGCTATCCCCATCAAGCTACCATTGACCTTCACAGGACTGGAAAAAAACACTTCAAACTTCATATGGAACCAAAAGAGAGCCCATATAATCAAGACAATTCTAAGCAAAAAGAACAAAGATGGAGGCATCATACTACTTGACTTCAAAGTATACTACAAGGCTATAGTAATCAAAACAGCACAGTACTGGTGCCAAAACAGGGATATAGACCAATAGAACAGAACAGAGGCATCAGAAGTAATACCACATATCTACAACCACCTGATCTTTGACAAACCTGACAAAAACAAGCAATGGGGAAAAGATTCCCTGTTTAATAAATGATGCTGGAAGAGAGGGAGTAATATTTTTATACTGCTAGCACAGCATCTATTCTGTAGTCCATGGATCCATGAGTTATTCTGAATTTCAAGTTTTAATATTTATGAAATAAATTTTATAAGGCTAGAGCTGCCGCAGGTAATCATTTCTCTGTTAGATCTCGGCAAACTATGTTGCAAATCATCTGGAAAATATTCACCATTCTGTACTCCATTAAGAGCCTTAGTGATTTATGGGAAGAAGTCAAAATGTAAATATTAAGAGGAGTTACCTCATGACAAAACCAACAAAGGAGGAGTTGCTTCTTATAGATGAAAACATGAAGTAGCTTCTTGAAATAGAATCTACTCCTGATGAAAGTGTTGTGAAGATTGTTCAAATGACAATAAAGGATTCAGAATATTACATGAACTTAGTTGATAAAGCAGTGGCAAGATTTGAGAGGACTGACTCCAATTTTGAAAGAATTTCTGTGAGTAAAATGCTCTCAAAAAGCATTATGTGCTACAGAGAAGTATTTTGTGAATGAGTTATAAATGCAGGAAACTTCATTGTTGTCTTATGTTAAGAAATTGTCGGAGCCACTCCAGCTTTTAACAACCACTCTGGTCAGTCAGCAGCTATCAACATTATGGTAAGAACCTCCACCGGCAAAAAGATTACAACTCAGTGAAGACTCAAGTGATTGATAACATGTTCATAGTAATTAAGTATTTTTAAGTTAAGGAATGTATGTTGTTTTTTAGACAATATTCTCACACACTTAATAGTGTACACTGTAAACATAACTTTTATATGCAATAGGAGACCCAAAAATTTGTGTGACTTGTTTTATTGTGATAATTGTTTTAGCACAATTGTCTGAAACTGAATCTGCAATATCTCCAAGATATGCCTGTATGTATTTATAATATTAGCAAAAAATCTCTAACAGCAAGCAATTGGAAAATAGAACCTAAAATTTGCAAGAGAATTTGAAACTGGATTCTTAAATCTGAAAATTATTACCTTAAAGAAAACAGTTTAAGAGATGGAAACGGAGAGGAACCTCGTTTCTACTTCAGCTCTGCCACTGAACAAGCATAAAATAAGATATTCATAATAATGAGGGTTTTCTAATTCCTATTGACTAACACACAAACAGAATTTAAAACTCTAATCCATACATAATATGCTTTCTTTGGCATACCTAAGATAATAAAACTTAATGTCCTGTTTACACAGATCTTCAGCAATAAGAAACATCTTCCACTTTAAGACACATCATTATTAACTCTGTGCTGTGTTGTGAGATTATGCAGATTTGGCATCACGGTTCCTATCATGACTTATAATGTCTTTACCTTCGAACATTTGGCTTTCTAATCTTAACAGCACCATTATATCAAACAAGACATTTCCCTCTTTTCCAAAGTGCTCCTATTTCTCTTTCATAGAATGGCAGCTACATTTTTAACAAAATTACTCATACTTTTAAATGAGGTAACTGAGTTTAACAGTGGTTAAGAGGCTTGTTCAATGTCGTTAATTGATGGAAATTTCAGCCCCTTGACCCATAAATTAGTTTGCTTGCCAGAGTATTAATTAAAGGTGATGAAAAGATAGTAAACATTTCATCAGACAATTGAAATTTGCTGGAGACTTTTCTATTTTACCTTTCGAAATTAAAAGAATGAGGTAGGCATTATTAACTTTTAATCTCTAGACAAAGAAAATAAGACTTTAAAAAGTTGACCTAAAGTAATATACATAAGTTTTTATGTTATAAAACAGAAAAATCAGCATTTAAACTTTAGTTTGAGTGATTAAAAACTTTAATTTCTTCTAATGATTTATGTCAATGAAAAGGCAAACTAATTTTAAAAAGGATGAGAGTCTATATGTTTTAAAAACTATAATTGGGAGAGAATTTTTGAGAATATACCATTTACATGCATTAATATTTTTAAGTTACATATATCACATAAATTATATATGTGTGTGTGTATATATGTATATATATACATATATATGTGTGTGTATATATGTGTGTATATATATATATATATATATATATATACATATATACACACACACAATACACACGTGTATTTATATATAGTGGGACAATGCACACTTCATGATAGACATGCATATCCCTGTACCAGCTAAGTGCAGCAGTTAAAAGAACAAATACACAAGGTTTCACCATACAACAATACCATTTACTGGCTACAAAAATATGAATTTTCATAAAAAATGTAATCTGACTAGCAACTACTAAAATCGTTTCCTTGCACTAGACATTTTCCTTGCACTGCTAAGTCATAGGGAAAGAAAGATGAATAGAAATTGTAGGTAGACAGAGGTATATAAGCAGTGTGATAAGCACGACTTAAAGTGTTTGGGGAGCACAATAGCAACAGGCTCCAGAGAAGAGGGGAGATCTAAGACACTTTAAAGCTGATATAACAGCTTTTCCATATAGAGTAGATGGAGTGGTCCTTTCAACAGAGAAGACCACATGAGCAAGATGTGGACATCTACATGGGCACAGTATGCTCTGGGTGATCCTCAAGAGTCCAGACCCATCAAACATGCAAGAAGGGAGCCTGTGAGACTTCCCCTCATTGCCTGTCTTAAACTGTGGTCTGGAATATATGGTAATAAAAGTCATGAAAATAAGTTTAGGAAAACAGGAAGAAAATATGGACTTTAACCATATGTCTCACTCTTTTCAATTATGTTAAACTTATATTTCAAATTCAACCTTTACCTATATGCCCAATCAGAAGCAAGAATCGGACAAATTATTTATCTTTAGTTAACAGTTTGCATCTCATAACAGACTGTTTTTTATAATTCCTAAATTCTCCTCTCTTCCTGACATTTCATAGTTACTTAATGTTCTTCCTTAGATGCTGATGATCAGTTACAATGGTCATCTATTTATTTATATCTGCCATCTCTTACTTTAAATTGCACAATGATGCTGAGTAAATAAACTTTTTTCTCAGCTTTCATTCTCATAGTTTCAACTCTCCTTTCTTCTGGTTTTGATAGATCTGAAGGTATTTTGAGTCCCATGCAGTTCTCTTTCCTTTATCCTCTTTGAGTTTACTTTGGAGGATAAATCACAGTTTCTCATGCCTTATGGCAGTCTGTCATTATAAAATATTTCATACCTGATGACCTTTGAGCATTTCTTATTCAAAGATTCATGAAAGCTTAGCATGAGGTACGTCTAATGATCCCTGTGTAAACATACTGAAAGCTCCCTCCTACAAAGGCACAGGCAGGTGGAAGACATATTTTCAACACTCTGTCTTCAATCTAAGCGTCACTAGCAGTGCCTGACAGGTCTCATTTGCTAAATAAAGTACAATGTGTCAATTTGAAATAAATGTAAATTATCACCTTTCTTCCTTGTTAATTAAGGTCTGATTAATGCAATACAGGCAGTTGTTGAGAGTACAGTAAAAGAATGGCTTTTGTTGCAAAAACAAAACAAAATCCCTCAAATATAAATCATGGTCTGCCTTATCCATTGAACTTTGGATTAGAAAGGTTATTTCGAATGATTTGTTCTGTTGGAACATGGACAGATGTTCACATCTCAGCCTCTTAATAAATGAATCCCAAGGAGCAGATAGCAAAAGGCATTGATGCTTTAGAGGTAAGAATTAGCAATAGAATGACTAGACTTATAAGAAATCATGAAAGTCTAAATTCTAGGCTTAGTTTTACAAAATAAAAAATCCAAGAGGTGTGACTCAAAAATTATGCATGTTATTTATGCATAGGATAAAGTTGAGGAATATTTTATTAGGCTAAATCATGAATTTTTATCTGAATCCCCTTTTTCTATAACTTTTTTGTTGTTGTTTAGTCTTATTTTTTAAATTTATTTTTTAATTTATTTATTATACTTTAAGTTCTGGGGTACATATGCGGGTCATGCAGGTTTGTTACACAGGAATACACTTGCCATGGTGGTGGTTTGCTGCATCCATCACCTGTCATCTAAATTAGGTATTTCTCCTAATGCTTTCCCTCTCCAATTCCCTCAACCCCCTGCTATTCCTCCCCTAGCCCCCCATTCCCCATCATTCTCAGCAAACTGACACAAGAACAGAAAACACCACGTTCTTATTCATAGGTGGGTGCTGAAAAGAAGAAAACACAGATACAGGGAGGAGAACATCACACACCATGGCCCTTTTTTCTACAACTTTAAGAAATGATGTGTGGGTGAATATGAAAGGGCTACTGAGTAGAAATCAATAGAAGCAAATTTTAGAAGGAATATCACTAAATGAGAAAACCTACTTTATTATAGTTTCAAACTCCATTTGGTGAGCTGTATAATTCCAAAGTATCTCACAATGCATAGAAAAAGTGCTCTCTGAGTCATGGAAATTTTAGAAACTAAACAGGAATGCAAAAAATTACCTAACTCAATTTTCTGAGGCTACAAAATATAGCATTTTCATTTAAAGTACAATAAGTTAATGGCATAGTCAGGTATGAGATATAGGTTCCCAGGCTCACAATTATAGTATTCTAGTTTATTTGTAATTTTGCTGTCCTTTTTTTAACAGATTTTCTTCATATATGTTGATCGTCTGAAATAACACTGTTGGAAAACTGTAAGACCCTTCTCACATTTCAGGTAAGTATGTTCATATGTGGATGTAACAGATCATTTCTCTAAACATGAGGTTTTAAATGCAGTGGATAATAGGTATCTTTGTTATTTAATATTGTTTTCTGAGCTAAAAATCTAAATTTTTACACCAAAATATTATCTATAATTTTACACAAATATCATTCCTGGGAACTATGATCACTTAATTATGATAATATAAGTAGCAGAGTCAGATCTATATTAACTCAAAGCTGGTAGAACTAGTGGTCTCTCCTCAATAACAATTTATCATGCTTTTGCAGAATGAGAAGCTATGCAATTTACTTATTCCTTCATTCAAGAAATAGGGCTGTGATATTAGGATAATGAAAAAGATTCTAAAGTTCTAGAAAAGAATCAGTTGCAATGTTAGACATTTTTAAGGAACGAATGTTATTACACTCCATAACAATATTGAACTGACCTTTAACATGTTCCCTGTGTGCTTTTTCTTAAAACAGTCAGAGGTAGTGAACACAAGAAATAGTTATCATAGGTTACATGAAAATATATGGATACAACGACAGTGACCTTATAATAAATCCTCCATTTAATTTGGTTGCCTCTTGTTACGAGCAGAGATATAAGATATAAATATTGGTCACAGATTCAGAATTGGTTAAACTTATAAATGAACTCTTCCTTTGTAATGGTACCAGATTCAATATGTTAAAAAGTTGGTAAGTGTCTATTAATAATGGTGTTTGGAATGATAAAGATTTCACCCAATGAAACTGAAAACTCCTTAGACCAATTGGAGTGACTACCAAAAAATTTTTTGAATGATTCAGAGAATGACAGTCAAGAAAATTAATCCTATGCTTACTCTTACGATTTACCTGAAAAAAAAGGAAAAAAAATGATGCTTTGCAAAGAGTGGGGGCTACAAAGTAAGAGTCACTGATAAAATACTGATCCAAATCTCACTCTATGTGTATACTGGGTACCCAAGATGCTATTCTAGAAAGGAAGAAACTAATCAAATATATGACTGGAACTTTGCACTTATCACAATGTTTAATGTGCTGAAACACCATGTGAGGCTAGTAGTATTATTTATATTTAAAAAATAGCACTACTAAGATTCAGATGAAATTAAACAAATTCAGTCTAGGGGGCTGGGGAAGACAGTTTCTAGCAGTTCAAAATCTATTTTTCCCAGGAAAACTACTTATTATAATTGTCCCTGCAAAAGAGGAACAATACAAACTAACTCTCAATATTGTTATAGAACTAAAAAAATGCAAGGGATATATGTTAATATTCTTATTCTCTCTGATAATCCCCACTAAAATGTACTTACCCTGAAAAAAAAAACGTACATTTCAGTAATCGCTTGATATGCCAAGTGAAGAGTTGGTCTGTCCCTGTGGAGAGATGTGTGGACTAAAGAGGCAAGTAAGAAAGAATAGTACACTAGAAATTGTCAAGATATTAAGGCAAGAAGGAGCAAAACAAATAAATGTTTTATAGTAGCCAAGACTCCTAAATGTGGTTGAAAAATCTGTACTAAGGAGCTAAAGCTCAGGGGTCTGAGACAGTCTCTTGGACAAAAAATAGCAAAAATCATTTGACTTTTGTCTAATATGCTGGGCTTCCATTTATTAAGCACCTACTATGTGGAAAATATTTTTTTACAAATATCTAAAAGGAATCCCCATTTGGTAAAAAGTTGATGTTTTAACTATGAAGCCAAAAGTAAATCAAGATAAATCTATAAGAAACTACTAATAAACAATTCCAGCTATGACAAAATCACTTGTATTGGATGTACACATCCACTAACTGAACATGAACACAGTGTATACGACAACTCTTTTCATGTATTTCACATCAGACAGTACTGACTGTCTGACTCTTGAGACACAAAAGTAAACAGTTATTGTAGTTTTCTAACATCCTGTTTTCTAACAGAAGAGGACTAGAGCACCCAAATAATCACAGTCTTCTTAAGTGAAGGAAGAAAATATTGAACTTACTGGAATTTGTATGCAAGGTATTAGAGAAGGTGAAGCTGCTACAAGTAACAGCATGGAAGATTTCAAAGGGGTCAGCGACTTGTCTTTTGCCAATGTCTGGGTTTCAGGTATATAAGTCAACACTGTAAGAAGGAGCAGAGTAACACTTAGAGATGAAGACTGAAAAACATACTAGAGGTCTCACCGTGTTGGGAAATATTGGAGATTCAGCTCTGCAAGAGTACAGAGATCCTAATGAGCACCTTGTGCATTTAGATGAGACATCAAAAGTTAGAACTTAGAAGTAAGGGCCATTTTCTAGAGCACAGGACACATTAGTAATAAAAACAGAAGAAAAATATACTTGCTCTTGTAAAGAGTAAAACCAAGTGTGACAGAATTTTTTTTTTAAGGTTCCTGAGATGTTCATTTCTTTTCAGAACAAATTTCAAAACCTTTTAAAAGAAGACGGCATAATTCAGACTACATACAATGTAGTATTGTCAATGGCCATTTTACAGTAACTGCTATATACGAGAAAAAGCAGAGGAAAACAATTCCAAATCAAAAAGAAAAACAATATATAAAGACAGACTATAGAAAAGAATTTTGAAACCACTAACATGAATATGTTAAAGGACTTGATGAAAAAGATACAAATTATGTGTAAGCTTATAGAACCGGTTCATTTTATGTATTTTTAGGCTTATATGTTTATAAATAAGTGAAAGTTGAGAAAGTCATTGCCAGCTGGCCTGCATTAAAAAGCACAATAGTTCCTCAGTTTCTTTTAAAATAAAACACAGAAAAAAATTGAATTTATACAGGTAAAGAAATTATAAATATGTAAGCATGTATTCTCTAAATTGAAAGATTTATTTAAAGCATGAAATAACTGCTGTGGTCTGCATGTCTGTTTCCCCAACCCCCAAAACAGTTATATGTTGAAACCTAATCCCAAATGTATTAGCATTAAGACGTGGGGACTTTAGAATAAAGTTTGCAGCTGGTGTCATAAATGTATCCCATGACCCAGAAATTTTCTCATTCTGATATTTATTCAACATAAGTAAAAGTATATGTTCAGAAAAATACACATACACAAATATATCAGCATCATCCATAATAGCTGGAAATTATAAATCATTCAAATACCTATCAATAGCATGAATATTCAACTTGTGGGACATTCATGCCATTTAACTACCACTCAGTATTTTGAAAAAATCAACGGACATATGAAATAACATATATATAAACCTCAAGAATGTTTTGATCGACTAAAGAAACTAGAAACAGAAGAGCATGTAATCCATGATTAAATTTAAATAAAGTTTAGTTAGCAGGCAAAACCAACCTATGGTTACAGAAATCAAACCAGTGCTGCCTTGTGTGGGAATAAGGATTGGAAGGGGTGCAAAGAAAATTTCCAAATAGATAAATGCAAATGTTCTATATCTTTATTGAGGCATAGTTACAAGTCCATATACATTTGTCAAAAATCATGGAATTGCACACTTAAGATCTGTGCATTTCTATGTTAATTTTACTGCAATATTTTTTAAAGACATTTAAATGCCAAAATATGTGATATGTAAAACAAGAGAAATAGGAATTTAATAGTAAGTATTAATATAATTAGACAAAATTCAATGAGAGAAAGGAGTTATGTGTTCAAGCATACTTATAAGATCTCAAAGTTTTAAAAAGCCACACCAGGGTATTGACACAAATATAAAATAAGATGTCCAAAAAATCACTGTCCAAAATAAACAGTAAAAATAAATGTCCTACACTCACTTTAACTACAGTAGATTACTTTATCAATTTGTTTGTTGAAAAATGCATTATTTCTATGAAGATTCAAAATAAAATCTAGTGGAGTGAAAATGGGTTGAAAATTGCTAGGTGAATATGTGTATTTTATGGAGGCATTGTGGCATCAAGGGTGCACACCTACAAACACATCTTCACCTTACTACTGACCTGCTCCTTTAATAAAATGTTTTGCATCTGAACCCTAAACCAGACCATCTAGAATAGGATCAGTATAAGTTCAATCTAAATATTCCTGTGATTTAGGCATATATTAACTGCTACAACACAGCTTATATCTAAATGCCCATACTGAGCCATCCTGTCAGTCATGGAATTTAAATCTGCTAAACTAGATCTCTGTTACACATTGCGGTTCTTCTGTGGTAGATCAAACAGTGGTCCTGATTCTTAACCTCTCCCATCATATGCACCCTTTCCATGGCTCATTCTTGGGCTTGTCATGTAACTTGTTTTGTCAATGAAGTAGAGTGGAAGGGACAATATGACACTTTTGAGACATGGCCTTAAGAAACCTTGCAGGTTTCTGCTTAACTTTATGCACTTTTCTCATCACCCTAAAAATATGCCCCATCAATTCAGCAAATCCCATTTGAGAAATAAGAAATACATGGAGCAAAGTTGTCAAGCAGAGACCAGCCACACGAGCCATCCTCGAGCCTCCACAGCCTAAAGCAGACCCATGGTAATAAATTACTGTCATTTAAAATCACTTAGCTTTAGGGTATTCTGTTATGCAGAAATATTGCTCCAATAGTTAATTGAAATATTCTTCCTCAGAATAATGCATACAGCGCTTATGCCCATCTGCTGGAAAAACGGAAATATACATCGTCTTTCCCTTATTCTATAAGCTAAATTCAAAGACAGAGGGATGATACATAATCCAGAAAACTGAGCAGCTGTAACTCTGAGCTCTTGGTTTAAAGTGACCAGAGTATGGATATAGATGGGTCCCATTTTTGATATGCTATTTGTAAAATGTTTGTGAAGGGACCTCCGTTTTCATGATAAAGTTATCTCTCTTATTCTAAAATCACCTGTTTCCTGGATTCTTACTTGTAAGATCTCATATTCCCCAATAAACACTTTGGCAAGAGACCCTGTGCTAACTGAATTCTTCAAAGTCTGAGAATGTTGTATTTGATTTTTCATAATTTCCTGGGAGACATCACTATGAGTTTCTTAGTCCTAACCTCAGCTGTACAATCTCTTATTTTCTCACCAGCTTTGTGAGTGGAGTGCCAGGAACTTTACTGACGAACATTATGGCAACCTAAGCCTGGAATAATGGAGCCTTTTCCAGTTACTTTTTGCTTTGTAACAAACTCTGTCAAATGTAGTGAAATCAAACAACAATCATTTTATGAAGTTTATGAATTCTATGGTTCAGGAATCCAAAATGGGGCAAGGAGAGATTTTCAATTTCCGCTCTACAATGTCTGTGGCCTTAACTAGGAAAATGTCTGCCTGGAAGTGATTCATAAAGAGCTCTCTGTTAGATCCATCTGGTGTCTTCTTCACTCATGTGCCTGAAACTTTCCCTGTGGGTGAGGGTTGGGAGTGAGGGACTCATCTAGGATTATCAACTGGAGTTCCTATATCTGGCCATTCTATGTGAGGAGGACTTCTTCACAATATGGTAGTCTCAGAGTAGTCAGTCTTCTTATATGATTCTCAGGTTTGCAAGAACGAGTATTTCAGCAGCAGAAGGCAGAACTTCTGATCTTTTATGACTTAGGCTCAGAAGTCACATATTGTCACATCTGCTGAACTCTACTGTTTATTGTTAGTCGCAAGCACATCCTGATTCCAATACATAATCTACCACTTCGCGAGAGCAGTTCAGAATATTTGTGACCATGTTTTAAAAACCCCATAGACACTATGGAAATTGATAGAAAAAAGAAGAAAGAAATTCCATATAGTAAGTCCATAATGGACAATTCACATGACCTGGGGAGGTAGTCCTACTGTTTTACATGTTCACAGGAAGTTCCTTCCCATCCTCAACCACCACTGCCCAGATCTGAGAATAGCACATCAGTTTTCCTAGGAAGCTATTTTATATAAAAGAATTACACTGTGCTAGCACATTTATTTTGTTAAGATAGAAAACCTTGACTAAAATTTGGTCAATTTATCTTTTGCCCCAAATCCAGTGGTGTGCTAGCTCAGAATGTTGATACAGGCTTGTGAGAGTGTATGGCATGAAATGTTTAATACTCTGTGTTCTGTGCTGTCATTTTGGTAGCTGGAAGTATGTCCACAATAGAAGTATTTACATATAGAAATTTAGAAATGCCAAAAATCAGGGCTTTTTTTTTTTTTCTACATCAACACAACACTGCAAAGATCCATCTCACTTGAGGTGATTAATGTTGTAATGAGTCTGAGGCAACTGGAATGCAGTTACCACACAGACTAAGCAGAAGAAAAATTCTATCTGCAGTATGCGAGAAAAGATAAATGAAACAGATGTTAAAACAAAATTAAGAATAAGAGACTGAACAAAATACTCCACAACACTGGGAGAAGGATAGTATCACTGACAGAAAGGGGACAATTAATCAATTCCAGTTTGATGACCTTAACTAGTTTCTTTCTTTCAGGTCTCTAAAATATCTCTGAAGACTCAATAAAGGTTAATTTCACAAGACTATACTGGAAGAAGAAACAAGTTACAAAATGCCACTAACTACAAGACCAAAGGAGTATATTCTAGTCACTTTCTTTATAGCATCTATTATTACCTGACATATTATTTGTATATTTGTTCATTATACTGCTGTCCCTTATTAGAATAAGGGAAAGAACTTTGTCAGAAATATTATCTAAAATAACATCAGCACCTAAATCATATCTAGCACACTAAATATTACCGTACAATAAATATTGTGCACAATAAATATTGCTGGAATTAATGCCTAAATGAGAAAAAAATAAATTTTGTAGATGGAAGTTAGGGTACATGTTCTGCTATCCAATAGGTCAGATCCTAGATTAGGAGGAAGTTTGGTCATTGATAGGGGATTCAGTTTTGATCCTGCTGACTTTGAGATATAGAGAGGGTAAGTGTTGATGGAGACCCACAGGAGAGAGTGAACTCTGTGGCTTAGATTTTCTGGGGAATACCCAGAAATAGACATACAGGTTTGCAGCAGAAGTGATGACAGTAGTTGACTGAATAGAAATTTGCCCTATTTTGTTTTTTGTTATTTGTTCTTTTATCCTTAAAGAGAATTTCGGGAGAGCCATATCCTAACCAAGCCCAGGGGTTTTTTTTGTTTGTTTGTTTTTGTTTTTGTTTTTTTTTATGACAAGAAATACATTTTAATTTATTTTGAGGCTTCTGCTTTGACCAATGGGTTTTAAAGGTGTGTTGTAAACTATCAAATATTTGGACATTTTTCAACTCATTTTCTGTTATTTACTTTTAGTTCAATTTCACTGTGATCTGAAAACCTACTTATGCTTATGCACCTAACAACACAGATCAAAATACATGAGACAAAGGTGATAGAACTAAAAGGAGCAATTGACAAACCCACTATTTTAGTTAGAGCCCTCAACATCCCTCTGCTAGTAGGTGATAGAGCAAGCTCACAGATGAACAATGTGGGCATTGTAGAACTCAATGGCATCATTGATTAAGTGGTTCTAATTGACATCTATGGCGACTTCATCCAACAACAGCAGAACATATACTCTCCTTAAGCTCACATGGAACATTCACTGAGACAGACCCCACTCTGGATAAAATAAAACACATCTTAACATATTTCAAGCCTAGGTTTTTAATCTTGCTTAATTAATATGGAAAATATATTTTGAGTGTATATTAATTTTAAAAAGTAGCTACCAAGTGATTCACTGAAGGAAGCTTTAAAAACAAAGAAAAGAAACAAGCACACAGATTCAGGAAGTTACTTGTTTTCAGTAATTTCCAGAGGAAAAAGACTACAAAAGAATGCCACTTTTGGGAAAAGTGATAAAATCCTGTTTTGAAGTAGGCACTTTCTTTAGCCTCAACTGATACTGTTAACATTCATTCCAGACATAACTTCACTTCTTGACAAAGAGATAATCAAAATCTGAGAAAAAGGTAAAGTCCCTGAAGTTTCCCAACACTGTAGAATAAGCAATCGCTATTGCTTATTGAACCTACTGAACTCAGTCTCTCCAGTTCCTTCCTTCTAACATAATCACCTCCATTGTATATCCCTCAAGAAAAAAATATTCTACCAAAAAAATCAACCTTATTGACACCAAGATATATTTTTGTTGTCGTTTGTCTACATGCAGTAAAGATACTATCTATTTCTCCCCAAATAAAAACTATCTTTAAAAAAGACCTTAGGATGGGATCTTTTTCATCTTGAATATATAAATTGCTATCTTAGACCTATAATACCAAAATTTTCCTGGGAAATGTGTGCTATATTATTTATTGATGGGCCTGTGCTTTTCATATAAACCCAATGAAGGTGGTGAAAAAAGTATATCTGGGGTTCATTTTTCTCCTGTATTCACAATGGTGAATAGAGAAAGAGAAACCCTCCATCACTGTTTATTTTTTCCCTTTATCTTTCTGAGTAGGCTAGGTCAGAATAAATGGACATTACCAACCGTATCTGAGACAATCTCCTAGACAATTTCAAATATGGTAACTCATCCACACCTCACAATAAGCACTGAGATAATCATCTAGAGATCAAACCAAAATGGTTGTGTCCACTGTTATGTTAGGTTGGTGCGGCAATTGCTTCTTCTGTACCAATGTAATATTTGATAGGTGAAGTGATCAATAATTTCTTATTCACTTCTCTACCTTCACAGAATTAAGTAGAGCATCAATGATTAAAGGAAGCTGGAGGTAAAAGATCTCTCTCTCTCTCTCTCTCTCTCTTTGAACCTACTATTTCTGAGAGAGAGAGAGAGAGAGAGAGAGAGAGAGAGAGAGAGAGAGAGAGAATCTTTTACCTCCAGCTTTCTTTAAAACAAAAAACAAGCATTACAAAGCAAAGACATGGAATCAACCTAAATGACAGTTGAAGGAAGACTGGATAAATAATACGTGGCAAATATACATCATGGGATATCAACCATAATAAAGAATGAGATCATGTCCTTTGCAGGAACACGGAGGGAGCTAGAGGCCATTATCCTCCGCAAACTATTGGAGCAACTAAACACTGCATGTTCTCACTTATATGTGGGAGCTAAATGGTGAGAACACATAAACACGAAGAGAGGAACGGCAAACACTAAAGCCTAACAGAGGATGGGAGGAGGAAGAGGAGCAGAAAAAAAAACCATTGAGTAGAAGGCTTGGTACCTGGGTGACAAAATAATCTGTACATCAAACCCTGGTGACGTAAGTTTACCTGTAAAACAAACGTGCACGTGTACCTCTGAACCTACCATACAGGTTTAAAAATAAAAGCATTAGAAAAGCTAGACTTATATATGAGCTGAATTACAAGCTTTTCATTAGCACAATTATACATATAATGATTTCAAACTTATTTCAGTTAAATATTTTGAGTTGTTTGTATTTTTACTACAAAGAAGCAGAATCACTGGATTGCTGAAATTCAGAACAGAATACACTAATTCATTGGAAGGACACTGGGGTTTCGCACAAAACGAAGATCCATGAATAGAAATTTGAATTGCTTTTTACTACCCTAAGACCACAAAAGGCCCTTTGCAATCTTACTTTCCCAGAGTCACATGTTTTCTCCAGATACCTGGAATTTCTTAAATGCTTGGAATACCTGGTTTTACTTAAAGACCTGGTTTTACTTCCAGCCTTTGCACTAACCTTTGGCCTTTCCTCCTCTGCTTTTTCTGTCTTTCCTAATTCAAGACATGTCCTGTTACTATTTCAGAATGTCTTCGGGGATGTTTCACCTCCGGTGCTCCTTCCCTTGTCCAGTACCACTATGTGTCTTTTTTATACAAAAATAAATAATAACAAAAATGCAGGCTAACCTATTATATGCCAGGTACTGTGATAAACAGCTGAATCATTTTATCTAATATTTACAGCATTTTTGGGTCTCAATTACTATTGGTATCCCATAGATGGTAAATGACTACCCAAGGCTATATAGTCAAAAGTGATGGAATTTAGACTCCCAACCTAACTGTGTTGGACTCCAGAGCTTAGACTCTCAACTATTCTGCTACATTCTTAGCTAGCACTATGTATTATAACTTTTTATCTTCCTGTATGTATCAATTGTAATCAACTTGAATGAATGAAATGTGCCTTTGATATTTGAATTCCCAATACCATGAACATTACTTTGCCCAATAAGTGACTGTTTAAATGTGTGAAATGAAAGATTAGATGCATAAATCATACTCTCTTTCTTGAGATACCTATTGCTTCAACTATCCCATTACTAAGTGCTAGAGAGAAGTGGTGAGAACAAATGAGAACTTAGGTAAAAGGAAGCAAGATCCAGCATTAAGAATCATATATCAATGAACAGTATCTAGTGCTTCCTTTGTGCCCATCACTCTATAATTTTATGTTGACACACTGGTACACTCAAGTGGCTCACATATTGGATTTATGCTTACACAGTTCTCACCCCCAATTTCTTCCCATCCTCCACTCACAACTGTTTAAAAGATTACTGAAGATTTAAAAATACATTATCAGTCCTAGTAGCATGCAATGGACTCCACTATTACTGGATTCAGATACGGCATGACTTAAAACAGAAACTTATCCATTACTATTTATAAAGTAGCAGCAGAAAAAATAATCTATTAAAATAACTTTTCAAGATTTATTATTATCATATGACCATCTCAGAGCTAATTAACTCAAAACGTCTAAGAGGTCAGACTACACGAATGGCACTTGGGGTACACAGTCCTGGAAGTATAACAAATAATACAAAGCAATTATAAGTATATTCCAAGCACCATGCAAGGTGCTCTAATCTCACCAGTAAACTTAGATAAGCATCACTCAACTGTAAGCATTTGACAATTTTTTGTAATTTGAGGAATTTAACATATTCATAATCAAAATATAGACTTGCTGCTAGATAAATTGTGGGGAAAATCTTCTAAAGTCCCTACATAGTATGAAGTAAAATCACTCATAAAAGCATACAAATTTGACTACTCTGTAATCTTAGAGAAATTACTTTATTTATTCAAGCACATAGACACACAGACATAAATTTATCTTTCTCTCTCACCAAGAAGCAAGCTTCTTGAGGGCTTGGATTCTGTTTTGCTGGTGGTGTTATTCACCGTTATATCCTAGTGCCTAGAAGATGTTGGGTACACAGTAGGCACTCTTTAAATATATAACAATAGATTGCCCACCTTTCAGGAAATAACAAAGTATGAAACAGAAATAAATTACCAGCTAAAGGACTGGAGATCCTGAGGTTCAAAAGAAATGAAGACCGAGTAGTGTTAACAATGAGGTGTCAGGTCAAGATTAATCAATAAAGGAAGGGGTAGAAGAAAGTGGAAACTTACAGAGAAGACAAGCTATCAGGGTTGTCATGAATACTTTTGTGTAAGGTATCAGGGTAGTGTAATGTATTTCTGGGGACTGGGATCTTGACCTATGAGGATGTTGGAATGTGACAGATATGTCCTACTGTAGTCTATCTGAATGGTTCACTATCTGACCAAGTTGATAACGTTAGATCACTATTTGGATTCTGTCTTTTTTATATAGATACTCTGATGACCCCTATTTTACTCTTTTCTAACTGTAAATCCTTAATTTGTCTAATTGGAATCATAATATGTGGTCCATTAACCAAACAGAATCAATTTGAGATTTTTCCCATTGTCTTAAAAGAAACCATTGGTTGTTTTTATCTTAAAAATTCTTCTTCAATCCCACCTAAATAACATTTCTATTTCTCTCCTCTCCCTTCAATTAAACTTAAAAGAACTAGATTTTTTGTTTTCATTTATTTGCCTCCATATTTTTCAGTTTCCTACATTCTGACATCTGACCTATCATTTCATATAAACAACCCTTGCTAAGGTCATTATCGACCTTAAATGATGATGGTCAAATAACTAATATCAATAGCCCTGTTTCAATGTTTGTCTTACATGATCATTCATTGGACAATAGTAACCATTTCCCTTTTATTCAAATACCTTCTTGCTTTTCGTGTACATGATGCAAGCTACTCTGGTTTTCTTGCTATCCATCTGGCCACTTTTCCTCACTCTCTTAAAAGGCTCATCTTCTCCTACCCAGTCATTAAACAATAGTGCTCTTCAAACAGGTTTTACTTCCTTTTCTCTTTTCACTATGTTTTCAGGGAGTGAATCTCATTTAGTCCCATTTCAATGACCATCTAAACAATACTGACTCCTAAATATATCTGTAGTGCAGATCTTTCCTCTGAACTCAGATGTATATATCTAAAAATTTACTCACCATGCCTGTTTGGATTATTTAAATGACCTAAAATTCAACATATCCAGAAATGACTTATAATTATAACTTATTAATTTCTTACCCTGGGCTATGTAATGTTTCAGGTAAGTTGTTATGGTCAGAATCTTCCCCATTTCGTAGATGAGAGAAACAGGGGAACAACAGATATAAATAAATTGTCCAAGTTCATATAGCTAACAAGTCTCAGACCTAAGAGTTAAATCCAGGCATGCTGAAGGCAAAGACTAGTTTATTAACCACTGTATCACAGTGCTGATGAGTCTCCCTGCCTAACCCCGATCTTCTTTCAGTGTTACTTACCTTTGTGCATGGCCCTTTACTGGTCACCTGTCACACAGAACAATGAGAGGCAACTTCCTTTGTTCTCCATCCCATTTGACAGCCACTTCAAATATACACCGTTTTTTTCCTTGCTTTTATGGAAAAAATCTTCAGTGTAATCCATACTTCATCAACTCACTTAAGACACAGAAGAGCCTAATTTCACTAGATAAAATATGAAGGCCCATGTAATAGTTCAAAGTCCAAATTTTATTCGTCTAGTCTTAGGGCTACCACTTCCATATCTCAGGTTCAATGTACCATTCTCTCACCTTGACTACCACTTTTTCTATATACACTCTGGTATCCTTACCTGTCTTCCAGCCTGAAGATTGAGCAAATTTTTCAAATCTACATCTGATAATATCAGCTGCTGCGTAGAGTATTTCTATTGATTCTTTCTATTCTTAGGCCAAAGATCAAAATCTTTAACCTCTCCAGTGTAGTCTAGCCTTGTCTTTTTGTTCTCTGCCTCTATTCAATCAAGTTTCTTTCTGTTTGATGAATTAACTATATTCCCTCTAGGCCTTTGCACATACTTCCTCCTTTATCTGGAATGTTCTGTTGCAATTTTTTACCTTAGTTATATCTACTAATTTTTCAGATCTCAGCTGAAATTTATTTTTATTATGAGAAACTTCCTTCTGTTTTCAGTATAAGTGAAGTTCCTGTGCTGTCCTAAAACCAGCTTCTTGTAACTTAGGGACTTTCTCTCAGTTATAAAAATTCATTTTCTTGTGTAATTAGACTCTGAGCTCCACCAGAACAGGGGCTTTGTTTCACCAACTGATACATCCCAGCACCTAACTAAACACTTACCATATTACAGAAAGTAAATGAATATGTTAATCCAGTGTGTGAATTAACCATGCTAATATGCTTTTTCTGCTATAAAGCCTATTAGTATGCTAACATTTATATATATATATAAAACCTATCTTTGAAATTATTGTAGTATTCATTATCTCAGCATGCTAATTATAAAGATAAAAAATTATATATTTTCATAAATGTATTTAAGAAAAATATCTCAGTATACAAGTTATATTTTATTATACTCATACAATTTGTTAAAGATAGACTGATTTTTCTTTCAGGTCATAACATCTTGATAATCCCCACATGAATCAATCAGTATTATTCTTCAGTGACCTCAATTTACACCATCTGGCCCACTAACACGTGGTGCGGGCCATGGGGAAGATGGAGTGAGTCACTTTAAACGGATTACCACAAAATTAACTTCCTTAAGTTGAAAATCACTGGTTAGTGTTAAATCACATTGTATGATTTAGAGTATTATAATAATTTTTGCTTTACTCTGTAGAGAGGGAAAAGGATAAGCAGTTGAAAGAACACAGGATTGGGGCTCAGACAGATCTGGGTTTGTATCTCACTTCCGCTGTTGACCAACACTGTGACACCAGCAAACATTATAACATCGTAAACCTGACTTTTAATCTTCATATACGGGAATTAGAAATACTACCTTCACAGAATTATGAAGAAGATTAATGTAAGACTAAATGTTACAACCAAGGTTTTCAGCAACCAAAAAATTACACATGAAAATTTTACTGATCCTGTATCAACCAATGATTAGCTATGATCTTGGTTTTATCTTTTATCCTCAATTTCCCCATACTAATAATTTTCCAGTGTTCCATGCTCATTCCTTAAGAAATAAAGCTTTATTTTCTATCTTTAATTTCCCTAGGTATTTTGTTCATATTTCTTCAGTAGGGTCATTTTTTAAAAATAAACTTTCTTTCTTTGCAATATACTACCCATTGCTAATAGAAATTACAAGCAGTCTTTATATCACATTCATAGCAAAAATACAGAAATTCCATACATTTGTATTTTCTCAAGAATGAGTGAGCATTCTCGCTCATTTGGAATTTATAATTTGAATAAACAACTGTTTGGTTTCTGTGAAGTGATTCCATTATCTTTTCTGTCTGGAAAGTTTTACAGCCTAAAATAAGGAATAGTTTTCCTATTTTTAAGCCACATTTTAATTCCTTAAATACATAAACTAAAATACTTATTTAGTGTATCAGAAAACAAAGATCAGTCAGTTATTTGTATATCAATCTAATTTTTCTGCATTTCTTATCATCTTACATAAAACTACCAATTTCTAAGTAAATGTAATTAACTACCAAGGAAGAATTATCTTCAGTTTAAAAAAAAAAATCTGTTCTTCAGTCCAGATTTATATATAATTTTCACCTGACGGAGTTAACTTTTTTCTTTCGGATTGATTTAAAATTAGAGGCAAAATTATTATATGGAGAATTTACAAAGGGGGTCATTTTTCTAGTGTAATTCACACCAAAGTCAAAGCTAGGGCAAGGAACAATTTCAGTAATCTTCTTCATACCCTCTTATCATTTCTCCCCTTTCCTTAAAGAAACGTAGTATTCTGGACATAATTAGTGCTAAATAAATATTTTTTGAAGAAGCAAATGGATGAGGAAAAGAAAGATGCTATAAACTAAATTCCAGAATGATCTCTATCATAACTTAACTGGGCTGGATTTGCTTAGTTTTTCCTTAGAGGCTACTTATTTCTTCCCAAAAGCCTTCAGCCAAGAATGGTGATAAACACTCATTTTAATGGCATCTGATATTGCAGCTCAATTACTTCTATATCAATACCAAGTGGAATAATAGTGTGTCATGGAGCTTTATAAAGTTTATTCAGTATACTTTGAAGATCACTAATCATTTAGGTATTGTCAAGCCCCATTCGAGAAAATTCATTTTAAGATTAGAATAGCCCTATGTCTAGGGCTAGGCTGTAGATAGGGATTTAGATGTCAAAGTCATAGGAGCAGTTAAGATTAAGTAGAATGAGAATACAAGGGGCTTAAGAGGAGCCTTGTGGAACACTTAACAATTATGGGGTCAAAACAGAAATCATATACTGTAAAGAAAATGAAAAAGAGTTGGTCAGACAGGAACAGAGAGAAGCACAGAAATAAAATTGAGAAAAAAGTGAATTATACTATTCTGAAATAGGTAGTCTCCCTCTCTAATGCTACAGAGGCTAATGAGATGTGGAGTGAGAAGACACAGTGCATTTTTCTAGTTAGCATGTTATCACTTCTTTTAATTTATTATTTTTTTATAAAATACAGTAAGTCCTCACTTAACTCTGTTGATAGGCTCTTAAAAACTGACATAAGCAAAAGAAGCATAATAAAAGCAGTATTTTTTCTGCTCAAGTTTAGAATGAAACAGTTTTAAAAAAAAATATTATTCAAGGATTTTAAAGTCACAGTTTCTAAGGACTTATTGACAATTATAAGTGAAGACTTACTGTACTTTTACAGGCATTTTACAGTTTAATCCTCAAAATAACCTTTCAAGATTAACATAATACTATACCAGAGCCATCTTTATAAAGAAATTAAGGCCTACAGAGATCCAGTGAATTATGCAATGTTTTCAATTACTAAATGAGAAAGAAGAACACTTTTATTTTTAATAAAAACATCAGTAACAACATTTAATGAATGCTTCCATTTAATAAATATACAGTAAGGCACTTTTTGGTAAAATCTTATCTCACTTAACCTTCACAAGGAACTTATAATCTTTTTTTATTATTTTTCCCGTGTCACAGATGCAAAACCTTAGGCTTCTAAAGGGTAACTGACTTCCTGAGGGTCACCCAGTTATTACTTTAAAATATTAGCTATTTTGATGAGACAGACAATGCTGTTTTTCCAAATTCCTTTGTCTCTCTAAGTGACCTGTTTGATGCTGTGAGATAGGCACTGGTTATTTCACCTTAGCAAAGATCTCAATTTTTCAACACCTAAAAGATTGGATGAGTCTAGACACACATTTAGGCTTTTGCTCTGGCTTGCTAATATTTCCTAAGCACCAATCCAGGTCAGAGGAATAGTTTCCAGATTTATGCTAACCACTGTCATCAAATGCTGTTTATAACTCAACTTCGATATCTGTGAGAATTAGTTCAACTGTTCCACGTCTTGCCCACTGTTTCATGTTTTCTTCTATCTAAACAAAACTAAAAACATGTTATTCCTTTAAATTTTATCTCACTTATTATCTTTTTGATTGGGCTAAGATGAAATATACATCAAAATGTTTAGCTGACATGATCTAATTCAGCAAAGTATGGGTGGTGCTGTTGGACCCAAACTCTCATCCTCATAGGATACATAAGCTTTAAAAAGTAACTTCTCCTTTTGGAAGTTCAGTTTCTTACTTAATAAATGGAGTAGATAAGACCTTTCTCCAGAGACGCCATGAAAATCAAGAAGCATAGTACTTACAAAGGTCTTCAAAACCTAACAGGAGGTTATTAAATTCTTAAGATCAAACTCCTTTCTTAATATTGTCAGCAAATTTGTAACAAAGATTTTTGTCAAAAGTTAGCTTGAAAAAGTGAACCAATGTTTCCCCATTAATAATTTATTTGTGGTATCCTAATTTAAGTACAATTCATTTCCTTTTGACATTGAATACATTAGACAAAATATTACAGAATTTACTTCTTTAGTGGTAAGACCCACTAAATTTTTATTTCTGCATCAATAGAATTATAAGCCTCCACTGCTTCCCAGTTATATTAAAACAGAAATTCCAATTTCTCCACACTGTTATTTTGGAATTTTCTTCTGTTTAGTCTTTGTTTGTAAGCTCAGTGGCTAGTTAGCTAGTTATTGCTGTAGAATGGCATATATGGCCTTACACATTTCACTGGCACAACACTTAACTGATTTTACTGGTATGTACATTGAGAATTTGACTGGAGTAAATTTTATAATCGGAGTAAGTGCACAGGTCAATACCACATTTTGTTTAACGACATAACCTGTACTTCTGCAGGCAAACACACGTCATCAACAATTAAAATGCCTTTTCCAAATTATCCACCCCCTAAGTGCCTGTCCACCAGATGTACCTTGAGATATAGAGTTACATTTTCAAAACTGTCAATCCCTCTCTTACAATTCCCAGTACACACATTCTCTTTTTCTATAAGTTCAATTAGCTTTTAAGAATTCTCGAAGTAAAGCTAATTTTAATATTCTACCTTCAAAAAATAATGTACATTGTTCATGGAACTTTGTTATTTTGTGAGGAAGCTATGTGCTCATGTAAGTGAAAACTCCAGAGCTAGGGCAGGTTTCTACTAAAGCTTTATGTGGTAGTTCAACTTACAGCAACAAGACCTCATTTCTCATGACTCTCTACTGGTCTCATTCTTATGTCTTCACGTCTCCACACTATGGACTCATAGTAAGCTGGCTTACTGCCCCTCCCCTAAAAAAGGAAAGAAAAAAATTAAATAGCCTTTGTTTGTATCGTCTGTGATTTCTGAGATGTAAATACTCCCATCACAGTCAGCTTCAAGCTACCACGTGCGGAATTGATTGCACAATAAGCTTTCATGAACCACAGATAAGGGCAACCCCAATATGCCTTTGGCAGTTGCAGCTTCAGTGTTCACGTTTTCACATCAGGAAGTTCTGGAAAACAGTCAGTTTTCTCTGATAACTCCTAAAAAGGAGATAATGTTGTTTTTTGTTTGTTAGTTTTCCCAAAAGCTTTCATTAATATTTGCTGGGATCTCATGGTCTGTGATTGGTTTACATCCTCATTCTTGATGCAGTTTCTAGACAAATAGAATGTATTAATTGATTTAAGTCACTCTTTGATCTGTGAACCATCTCAGCTAAAACTTACCTCATTTTTTTTGGAATGGAGCAAAATTCTCACTCAGAAACATGAAGACTGTTCATTTTTAAAAATAAATAAATATATATGTACATATGCATATACATATCTCTCTCTCTCTCTCTCTGTGTGTGTGTGTGTGTGTGTGTGTGTGTGTGTGTGTCTAATGAAAAATAATGCTAGGGAAAAACAAAAAAAATGCTACCTCAACACATTTAAAAAAAATTTCGATTAAAATACCAGTCTTCCACTTGATTGCATGCTGTAGCAGAGGTATTTCTATTTCTACCATTCTCTTTCTATTGATTCTACTTAGCCTGGTTTCTGGCAAATAAGTGCTCAATAAATACTTGTTGGTTGTAAGTTAAATGTAGGCACTTAGGTGCTTTTGGCTGGATAAAGTCATAAATTAAAAAACATAAGATATTGACTAATTATTAAAATTCTCCTTGTATTTTGATGCATGGGCTAGTATCAGTGTCAATAGTTTTGTGAACAGTTCTGCTACTTAAGGTAATTCACTCCCTTGAAAAAAATTCAGTGCCATCATATTAAATTCTAGCCTATTCTAGGTTATGCTGAAGTAGTGGTATATTTTTCTGGCTTTTACTATGAGAATTGTTCCATTATCATTGCACTCAACAATGCTGTTGTTGTGTAAGAATTTATTTTAGACTTTTCATAGGCATTTTTACTCACTCTCACATTCAACTAATGTCTCGAGCAGTTGGATTGTGTAGTGGTCAGCCATACATGTTGGAGAAAACAAAGATCAACCAGAAAAAGACTCGTCTCTGTGTCCATCACAGAGATGCTTCAATATCAGCAGGTCATTATTAAGAGTTTTTTCTATCTTTGGAAGATTTGAAATAATAAAGGAGTACTGCAATCAGATAAGCATCTTCTTTTTATTTCCTCTCCACATAGCATTTTGCAAATGTTAAAATAGCAACATGATTGTTTTCTCCCTAGTGTCCTGTGTATTTTGTGAACTATGTGGAGATTAATAGCAGCCTACAATAATCTGTTGTCCCTTGCAGAAAAAACTATGCTGCTGTTTCTGGAAAGAAATAATTGGTACGTAGCTTATAGAGTCAACGTCTGAATTTAATGGAGCATAAAGTGGTGGTGTTTCTCATGAAGGAGGCATATTATCCATTTAAACAGCTTTCAGTCTTGCACATAAATTAGGCTTTCGACAAGCTTTGGAAAAAGAGAAACCACACGGTAATGAATTAACATGCTTGCATATTCCTAACAAAGAAATCTTCCCTTTTGAAAAGAAGAGAAAGCTCCCTTGTCTGTTACATTTGGAAATCTGAAATTAATTATTGACTTTTCCATATTGTTTGCAGCCACTTTGTTTGCTCATTTATTGTAAAATGTGTATATGGTAATTGTTTTATGGGAGCTCATAAAACTCAGAGTGCAAATGAGATAATGTATGGCCAATTTATCGCATCTGCCCTTCAGACATTGAGCTAAACTTGGCAAAAATAAAAAGTAGTCAATGTATACTTTGTCAAGGTCTTTTCTTAAGGCATCAGAGCAAAAGAATTTGATAAAGTATTTATGGTAAAATTCTTAAATAGCTACAATTGAAAACCATTTTATATTTTTCTAGAAAACGTATCTCTTACCATGTTAAAAAAACTGATTTGGAGTGTTTTTTAGTATCCATCTTGGTGAATATATTTAGGCAAAACGTGATTTAACAATGTGTAGAGGCCAGGCATGGTGGCTCAAGCCTGTAATCCCAGCACTTTGGGAGGCCGAGACGGGTGGATCACGAGGTCAAGAGATCGAGACCATCCTGGTCAACATGGTGAAACCCCGTCTCTACTAAAAATACAAAAAATTAGCTGGGCATGGTGGCGCGTGCCTGTAATCCCAGCTACTCAGGAGGCTGAGGCAGGAGAATTGCCTGAACCCAGGAGGCGGAGGTTGCAGTGAGCCGAGATCGCGCCATTGCACTCCAGCCTGGGTAACAACAGCAAAACTCAGTGTCAAAAAAAAAAAAAAAAAAACAATGTGTGGAATATAGAACTTGACAAACTCCTTTTTCATCCTGTATATGTAATACCAGAGTTTTCATTTTTCAAAAAAAAATTATATATATAAATCATCTGATGTTATACTTGCATTACATTTAAAAACTAACATAAAGGAGGAACTTTTCATAGCATCATTCTCCAAATACCTTAAACAGTGTAACAGCTATGTCAGCTAGGAGGACCTCCAATTCAGTAAACCCCAAACCTTGAGGCAGGACTGCCCAACACTAAACAGCGGATTGAAGGAATGGAGATTCCACACCTTTTGTAGTTTATTCCAGATATGGAAGCTAATGACACATCTCATCAAGATTTTCTTTTCTCCACTAAACTGAAACCTTCCTGCTTCACTGTTGGCCTTTGTGGTTTCCTCATTTATGTTAGGAAATAGGTAGACAGATTTTGTTCAGTCCATTTTTCAGAAGACATGGCAAGATATAATGGAATTTGATTAAATTTCCAACAATCTTTTACGTAATCCAATACCTACAGGTATAGTTTGAAAAGAGGTTGTATTATACAGAAAGTATTTACTTGGCATATTAGAAAGAATCAAGAGAAAATTATCCTGATCAATATTGCAAAACAAGATGACAAGCAGAAGTCTGCAAACAGAGAAAGATCCAAATGCAAAATTTCATAATAAAGAAAAGTAATATAATGTGAAAAAAAAGGTAAAAAAATAAAAGAAGTTTTTGAAGGGTAGCAACCATGAAATTCAAATTCAACTAAGAGTTCACTCCCGTGACTCTACACTTTGCAGAGAGATCTGTTCCCATGAGGATCCGAATTAGAATTGAATCTCGTGTCATATTAGTCTACAATGTCTCATCTCCTAAGCATAGGTTTATCAGAAACACGCCAGTTTATTAGGCACAGGGACAGGGTACCTTTTTTCCTCTTGGCTACTAAAAAATGAGAATTTGGTGGTTAAAAGAATATAAAAAGGGAATCAGTTTAAACAGGGTAAAAATTCAAGTTCTACTGCCAGGGAGCTCTGTGATCTGGTAAAAAAAAAAAATACTTAACCACTCAGTCTCAGTTCTCTAATGGTTGTAATAGGGCCAACCTCTTAGAATAGAGATTTTATAAGATTATGCATATAAGGAATATAAAACATTATTTGACAGAGACTCTTTGTTCAATGAAATTACTTCTTGTTGGCTACTGTGCTCTCGTTGTTGGTTTTATTATTGTATTTTCATTCTTTTTGAAGGTAGGAAAGAAGAAATGCTCCATGGACCTGCTATTTATTTACAGTTACCTAGATTAATATCTATATCTTTTATACGCATTATTAAAGAAATTATGTACTTTAATCGACAAGCAATTCCTCTATACCAATAATAGGGATGAATGAAAAAAATTGGCTACGGAGAGAAAATTAAAGATGGTTGGAATTACAGATTCCACAATTTTTAAAAAATTCAACGAAAAATAAGAACACAGCATCTTTCTTTTTTCTCAAATACAATTTCATTAAGAATACCTATCCTTGCTACGTTGAGGCAATGATGCTGTGACCTTGGATTAACTCTCTTCTGAAAACAATTATGGTGTTTTAGAACATGGATTTGAAGGCAGACAAGTTTGTGTTACAACCCCCAAATCTTTATCTTACTAGGTGTGTGATCTTGGACAAGTCCTTTAATGGCTCCAAACATCAGGCTTGTATTTTAGACAATGGAAACAGTCAGGCTCACCTGTCTTGAGAATAAAATATTATGACACTATGTTGCAAGGTCACACACTTTTCACACTGCTCTCAGATACACGAAGGAAACAGCTCCCTCGTAGCCTATTGGTCTCAGCTTTCTCTGAACATCTTTTCAGCTATTTGGGTAAAAAATAAAAAGCACTATCGGCATAATATAATAAACCTTCTCACCAAATAATTTAAGCCCTTTTTTTTAGATAACTACATTTCTTTCAGAAGAAACATCCTTTCCTATTTTTCCCCTTTCTCCTTTCTTTCCAAAACAGGGTGTGAGAATGGGGAGTGGTAGCTGATGCTGCCTCATGGCACTGTGTGGTTGAAGGGTCCATGCCCTGCACATACAGCATGCAGAAGGAAGTTTTCCACTTACGGTAGTGTTTGTCTACAGCATTTCAAAACTGTTGTGTTTCATGCCAACTAGCTCTAACCTCCTGAAATTGATAAGAAACTATGAAGTCTGAGTAACTCTGGGATCTTAGAACCACTTGAGCCAGACTAAAATACCTTCGCCATCACCAACATCCAGGCTTGTTTTACACAACTAGAAGTCCAGTCATGGACTCAATCCTTCCCATCTCTCAGTTAAAATAGTAGTAAATATAACTGCCATGGACTCCCTCTCCTTCTAGAAAGGAGTTTGCAAACTCCCAATATTTCCCCTCGGTAAATTGTGCAGTAAATTTCTCCACTAATGTATATTTCAGTTTTTTACCATGTTGGTACCTCCAAGGTGAAGATATCACCTTACCTGGTATCATCTCTGAATCTTCTTGTAGTGTTTGTTGAGAAACTCTGCACGTGGGGAACTTTGGAGCTGTTTTCTCTCAGTAGTGTCAGAAACTGGTGGTCTTTCCTAACAATCTGGCCCCATCAAGGCACTGAGGCTTGATGCGGACTCCGTTTCCTTTCCTGGCATGGTACCAGTTCCACTTTCAGCTGTTACACAGTGTCCCTTTATTTGAAGCCCTAAGCCAGCAAAGGTCCCTGTCAGATCCTGAGTTAAGTTGTACATCCTTCCCCGGCAGCCAGTGGAACATCTTAGACATTCCATGCCACGAAGGAATTGACATGGTCACAGGAGCACCTTCTATTAACCTATCCTGTAAAAGTCTTTAAAGGAAGCAGGGCAAAAGCTCATCTTCCCTCAGGATTTCACGTAACATTTCTAATATAAACAGAAAATAAGCTGTGACACGTATTTTCTACTTCGACCACCCTTCTCCCCTCATTCTTCCCACAATCACCTTGATGTGATTATTATTATTTTTTTATAGTTCATTTCCTGTCAGAGATTGCTTGTTAGTCTTCTAGGCTATCTAATAATTTACCCACCTTTATGATTATTCCTAAAGGATAGGTGAAATATGTGTAGCTAAATTAGCTTGATGACAATAACATAAATGGGGATGTATATAGAAAATTAAGCTTAGTCTACACGTGAAATGTCTGGTATATAGTAATTACTTCAAATATGATTATTATGCTGCCTAGAAATATCGCTTATAACATGGCCAAATGTGAAGTAATGGCTTCTTGATCTCAGATTATAGTCAAGAATGTAGTTAACTGCATCTGACTATGGAAGGTATCTAGATTACATGTCAAATTTTATGGAATTCTGTGAAGTGATAAATAGGAATGGGAAGCAACAGAGCAGAGCTCAAAAGAGTAAATAATTCATCAGAAAAATGGCTATAAGAAGCTTGAGGATAAGGAGTCATTATTTTTGTTAATACATCTGGAAAGTCAGATCTACAATGATATAAAGGAAAATTTCTGCAAAAAGCTTCTGTTTATGAAACTTACTTCTTCAGATTTCAAACCTCAGTGCATTATGTGGTTTGTAACAAAGGCCAAATGGTACAAAACAACTGATTTTAGCCCTTAAAGGAGGGACTCTCTAATTGCTAGTGTTTTAGCACAAAAACTACTATGCATTAATATCTTATCTGTGTTAGAACCACAAATGAGTCAATATGTAGTGCTATTATGTATCTCTCACGCTATTTTAAACAGAGTTTAGCTAGTCTGCAGATTTGGACTGACTATAAATCATAGCTATTCCTGCCAAGCCAAACCATATACCAGCATAATTATTCTAGGAATTGGGTATTAGCCCTTTGCCTTGCAGACATAAGTATTATTATTTTAATTAAGTAATGTAATCATTATATTAATCAATTTCCAGATAGCTGTTCTTTCCCAAAGCTCAAATATTTTACATTTATGAAATTCAAAGGGCTATCCCATGATAATTGTGATTATTTTCTTATATGTTACACATTTCACCATCAGTACTTTTAGTGTTCCCCCTCAAGGTTTCTGAACACTACTGGATTCTCACTCATCACGATAAATTAATTATTGTCTCTAGTCTCCTGGATCCAGCCTTTCTATAAAAACTTTCTCTAGACTTGGCTAGTGCTGTTGTGTTATCTGTCTACTGTTTACTCCATGAGACTGATTTCCTTCCTTGTTATTTCTTCTATATAGTAGATATGTATTCCTTCAATTACAGGTTCTACCTGTCTTATTAAAAAGTGACTTGCCTTTTTCCAGTCTTTCTAAGACTATCCAAAAGCCAAATTATTCTTTCTCTCATCCTAAAAACATGATTAAAATTTAAACTGAAAGAGTGAGACAATGATAAAAATAATAGATGGACCACTAGGTCTGGGTCAAAGTAATGCACCATTGAATTAGTAATGTGAATTCAGTAATGTGGCAGAGGATACTCTCCGAACTGTCCAAGTGAAGGTATGGATCATTGACTGGAAAATATCTATAATGCATATCTTTTCTTGAAGCACAGTTTGTTCTCATAGATTGCCACTTGTCTGCCAATTTTTAGCCCCTTTACTCTCCAACTTTAGTTTCCAGAGCTAATTTAATACCATTAGCTCACTTTGCCTTCAGACCTCAGCATGTGAAAATCTTTTGGGAAATCCTCTAAAGTGGAGATCATCTAGCTGAGAAAATTAAAACAGTCTGAGCAGAGAGATGCTGATTTTAAGCTACTAATCAATAAATCTGACTTCATATTTTGATTTATCAAATTTCAAGAGATAATTTTCTGTATTATCCCAGAAAGTCTTTATTGATAGACAGTAAAGCACATAGGGTGTGGAATCAGACAGATATGAGCTTGAAACCTGAATTCACACTACCATTCTTTCCAGGAGCATGCTTTTACGTCTCTGAGCCTCAGTTTCTTATCTGTAATGTGGAAGTGACAGTCTCGAAAGGATGGCTGCGCCATGAGAATTTGTGACTCTCTGAAGTGTTTAGCACAATGTCTGTTACATGGACATGATAGACACAGAATGGTAATTCTTTCCACTTCCCTCACAACTTTCCACTGTGATTACCCCATTTCTTAGATATAAATCCTGCCACTAACCCTGTAGATTGCCAGTATTTCCTGGTTTCCAGGAGGTCACAGCCATATACGC
This sequence comes from Saimiri boliviensis, assembly GCF_048565385.1. Taxonomy (NCBI): domain Eukaryota; kingdom Metazoa; phylum Chordata; class Mammalia; order Primates; family Cebidae; genus Saimiri; species Saimiri boliviensis. The sequence goes on along the minus strand of NC_133450.1, from coordinate 177,453,768 downwards.
AATGATCAGAAAACAGGTAACCAGTGCTCTTAAGAGTCTGTAAAGTAACTTTGATTTATTTAAATAACACAGAATATTTTTTACTCAAAGCGCCACTTAAGAAATAACATGTTTATTTGGCCATCTTCCACGTAGGCGGCCTGAGCAGGACACCCATGATAAGTGTTATGTTCTTATATGTTACATACTTCATCAGTATTTAGCATGCAATTGTTAAAGGACCTCAACATTATTGGTTGCGTCACTCTATATTCCTCAACTATTGTTTCTAGTGTGTGACTCCACACTATCTATATAAGAATGCTTTAAAAAGATTACAAATCATGTTTAGAGGAATGATCCTAAAGATAAATGTAACCTGAAATTTCTGAGGAATTATAAATTACTGTATATTAAAATAACCAATTATTATTCTAGATAAATGCTCATTCTCTTATTTTCAACAATTCTGCCCCCAGTAGGGACTGTGACCCCCAAGCAACTCAATATTCTTGCCTTTTCTTAACTCCAATGTAAAAGGAGAGTTTGGGTTAAGCAATGTCTAAGGTCCTATTGCATCATTTCCACAACCATCTCTGGTGATACATATCTCTGAAGGTCAGGCGGGGGTTTAGGAGTCTCCTGAGGATGCCAGTCAGGGAAAGGGCTAAAGAAACACTTTTTCTGAGACATCTCCCTGAGCAGAACTCTGCTTGTGTGAGCTCAAGGCTCCTCTATCTTTTGGTGTTCTACACTCAGAACTCAGGTATGGGCTCCCCATCTAGCAGTTCCCTCTCTGTAGGATAAAAGCTAGGAGTCAGTAAACAACTGAAGATACTTAAAAAAATGAGACTGCCTGATAGTGGGATGGAAGCAGAGGAAAACTGGAGTCTGACTATCCAGGACAAGGCTCTCATTCCTGGATTTTTGAAGGAAAAGGAACGAAGTGAACTAGTTGCCAGGACAACCTGCTGTTGGGGAGCAGGGGGTGGGGAAAGAAATGGGTGACCTGTGGTTATTCCTGCTCCTGCCCCTGTCCCTGGCAGCCTTCCATGGAGTCAAAGGCTGTTTGGAGTGTGACCCCAAGTTTATAGAGGATATTGGCTCCTTGCTGGCAAATCTGATACCTTCAGAAGTCCCTGGCCAAACTCAGCTTCTTGAACGACAGGTTCAGGAGATGATTCGTTTAACTTTCAAGGTCTCCCACAGTGACAAGATGCTTCGGTTGCTGGGTGAGGGAAGCTTGAGTTCTTGAGAGTCTGGGGGCTTAAAGGGAGAAGGGAGGCAAGGAAGAGAACACCTGGGTCCACGTAACTTCCTGGATAGATAAAATTATTCCCCTGCATGTACCTTCCCCTCACTCTCTAGCTGTTCAAACGGTCATTAAGTTGAGAACATGGCTGAAGAATGAATTTTATAAACTGGGCAATGAAACATGGAAAGGTGAGGTGCTGTTTCAGTGTTAAAAGTTTGTATTGCTCAAGCGAACCTGAGAAAATTTGGTTGGGAAAACAAAGGAAAAAGCAGAACAAAACAAGTTCTGAAGGGAAGAGCTACTTCTACTTTTGACACCCCTTCCACTCCCCCTTAGGTGTCTTTATCTTCCAAGGCAAGCTTCTTGAGGTCCGCCAAAGCCTGGAAGCCAAACTAAAAGAATTATTAAAGAACTTTTCTGAAGTTGGTAATTCAAACTTTCTATATAATGGCACTGAAGTTATAGAAAAGGAATAGAAAATGAGGGATGAGAGGAGAAATGCAGGTTCATAATAGAGTTATTTAGAAAGGGTGGGGAGGTAACTGAAACTTAAAGGGTAAACGAAGGCTACTTAGATATAAATATGGCTAAATCTATCTGGTTTAAAACTCATTAGAACTTTCTGATTCTCTTCCAGCTTGTTCTGAAGATTGCAGTGAGTACAGTACATGTGACACCTTGCGGTTTCAGCCCACATTTTCCCATCTCCTTTGCTCTATATAGCCCTATCTCTTCCACCTGTTATACTGGAAATCCAATTCCTAGAGCTGTGCTTACAAGGGGTAATGTCAATAACACCTGATAACAAAATTTAGCTCATGAAATCGGACACTCCACATATTTTCGAGGTAATAGGAGGCCTTCTAATATAGAGTTTACAACCTATTGCCCCAGTACAAGCCAAGGCTTCCTTTTTTTTTCTGGAGATCTGACTTACAGATTTTGACCCACCAAGAAACTTGATTTCTAGGGGAAGAAGGAATTCACAGCAATGCACTTAAAAGTCCTGGGAATGCTTAAGATCAAATACTCCACACTTAAAGTCTGATTAAGGAACCCTCATGCCATGCCTTTTTTTCTGATTACCTTTCTTCTCCTCTGTATCAGTTGTGGTTGAAGGTCCCATCCTTGATTGCTGGACCTGTCTTCGCATGACTAGCAGATGCTTCAAAGGAGAATATTGTGGAGGTAACAAAGATTGTGGTAGGGAACTTTGAAGGGCCAGGGATCAAGGAACAGGGTTGCTCACTGGTTTGTTCAACATATATTTGTTGAGCATCTTCAATGCAGGTCATAATGTTACAAGATAGAACTAGAGTGTTGGGTGAAATTTTGACCAGTATAAATACTTTGGCACTGAATCAACTGAAGGCTGAGAAATGAAAAGCCTGGGCTTAGAATGAAGAAATCAGGCTGGGAGTAGCAAGGATAAAAGGTTTGTAGAACCTAAGAATTTAAAAGTAATAAAAGTCAGAATAACCAAGGGACAGTAATGAAGTAGGAAACAGGTCAAACTGTTTGAAGTTCAAAGAGTTTTCTATTCAGAATAAAGGTCCCGAGGTAGTTATCTTCTCCAAAACTCACTTTCATATTTTCCTGTTTCTCCTTCCAGACGAGGATCCAAGGAAGGCTGAGAGTCGAGAGATTGCTCTATTTCTCATATTGCTGGCAACAGCTGTAATACTGGGAAGTGCTGTGTTACTGTGAGTTTCCTCTCCAAATAACACTGGGTCAAGTGCTCCTTTTGCTAAGAGACTGCCCCAATTGCCTCTTCCCCCAATGGAAATAAGGCAAAAGAAGTCATTTTAAATTCTGAGATTGATATTGACAGGAATAAAATGCAAAGTCTGATGGGATAACAGTTGGAACAAAAGGAAATGGAGAAGTATCCAGCAAAGGGAAAACAGTGTATGATTGGCTTAAAGAATGGGGCTCCTGGTATTGAAGTTGGGATTATTCTCTTTTCCTACTCTAGATTCTATTTTTGCATCTTTCATCGGAGGAAAATGAAGGCAATACGAAGGTCACTAAAGGAATATTTGGAGAACAAACTTGAAGAATTAATGGAGAAGATAGATGAGGAGGAGAAAGACTTTAGACCTAGAAAATAAACACATCGACACGGACAAGAGGTCTTTCATGATTCTCTTAAGTACTGACTCAAAGTACAAAACTGGGAGTTAAACCCTTTCTTGGTCACAAAGTCGTAATATTTTAAAACTGAAATACAACTGAGAGTTTCTCTAGTGAAGATCTTTATAGATATCCTGAGACAATGGAAGTACTGAGAGCACAAATGATTTAGCCAGAGTTGTGCAAAAAGTAATGCTGGTGTGAACGCACATGAAAGATAAAATAGTGAATAATAAAGAATGTACCATTAATAACTCTCATTAATGGCTGTAACTAGGATAACTTTCACATTTCTAAGGCTGCTTTTTACTTGTTTTGTTACTGTTTTCATATTTATCATTAGGTTCAATGTGGACAATTTTATCTGATAATACACAGCATTTCATCTTTATTATATTACACACACACACACACACACACACACACACACTTGCACGTAGAAAAAAAAAGGCCCAAAGTATTAGTTCTGAGTAGCTGAGGTTTGCCACCACTATTTTCCCCTGGATCTATGTTTTTTTAAATTATTTTGGTTGTTTCCACTGAATACTTCTTTAGTATGTGTAGCACCCTAAATAGTGCTTTACATGTATTATCTACCTAAATTCTCACAATAGTCCTATGGGTAACATTGCTATTATTTCTGCTTTAGGGATGAATAAACAGAAGTATCTCTATCTAGGCTATTACAAACTCCTCTTCTCTAGTGGCTGACCTTTGATCATCCAAACCATTTGCATAGTATTGACAGCTGTCAGCATATAGTTACGACACATAAATGGAGAGATGATAAATGTGGCTTTGTCTTTAGACACTCTTGATTATACAGTATGTGGCAAAGCCTAAAATAAAGCTGATGCCTGGTTAACTGTAAAATTCATGACCTTTCCCCCTAATTTGTTTCCTTTTATTCTGGAACTTATTTTAGAAAATAAATAAACACCATCATTTAACAGCAGGAAATAGTTACAGGAGTCCTGCTTCAGGGGTGGGTATAGGTATTTGTAAATCTTTCACACATAGTACATGTTTGAGCGCTAGCATATGGTTGCTCTTATGTTAATGAGATAATGAATGAGAATGCACTTGATGAGGCCCTGAAGTCCGATATCTCTCAAGTGCTAAATTTGAAATTCATGTAAAATTCCCAGATAAGACTGTTATCAGGCATCTACTATTGCCCAATGATTTAATGTTTATCTCATGAAATATCCCATTTGATAGATATTAACTTCATTCACAGTCTTAATTGTTGTCTTTATATTATTTTTTTATTATAATTATTTGTAAGTGGAATAACATACTTTCTAGATTTTGTTTAAGATATTTTTGTGTTGTGGATTCTTATTTATATACTTTTAGATATTTTTTATTTTATTACTTTGTTTTACATATAGTTTATTGTATATACTTAAGGTATTAATGTATTTGCTTGTTGTTCCTTTTCCCCTCTGCTGCTACTCCATGTTCATCACTCCTTCCTAGGAAACCTCGGATAGCAATTTAGGATAGGTCTTTCAGGGTTTGTATTCTAGCCTAAATAGTTACAAGAAAATAGACATACATACACATGAACACCATTATGGATGATTTTTATTTTGCAATTAAAAAAAATTACAAACACTCTTTCACATGTTGATTTTCATACTTAAGTACCGTGTGGAAGTTATTTTAAATGATGTAATTCTAATTCACTATTTTGGTAGTTATATACAACACCATAGTGTGGGGGCACTAATATTTTTATTTATAAGAAATAATGTTACAGAACTGGGATATCAAAATGAAAGTTCTATGTACCTAGAAATGTGATGAACCAATTGTTCATGTTTGCTACATCCCCATCACCAACAGGTAATGAAGAGAAAGCTGTTTTAAATTTTACAGTCTAATATGATAATTAATTTACTTATATCCTCTAGTGTGTCAGCATCTTTATATATGATTCAGTAACATTTGAATTAGCCCTAAAGTGAGTTACCTAGTCATATACTCTGCTAATTTTAATCTGAGAATTTTTTTCTGTCAATTTAAAAGATGTTCTTCCATAACACAAGCATTAACTCTAGCATCTCTTTTTGCAAATATATTTTTCCTCAAATCTATCATTTGTCAGTTGAATATTTAAGGTGTTGTTTTAGCTATCTATACATCTAACCACTCTAGGTCTATTTTACCCATATCACATAAAATAAAAGCCCATTTATTTTTGCATATTGACTCTATAACCAGCTACTTAATAAATCTGTTTCTTAATTTTAAAGTCTCCAAGAATTTTCTAGATAGTCATATTTCTATCTCAAACAAATGTTTTCTGTTTTCTATTAGTACCAATCATTTTGCTTTTTAATTCTAGTTCATTTGTAAGAATTTTAAGTCAGTCCTGAATAACAACAGTTATCATTTTAAAAAGAATGACAACTCAATTATTGCATAACTGTAAGTTTATAAACAGCAGCTACAGAGTAAGTTAAAACATTAAGTGACTTTTAATGGGAAAGAATTCCAACATGCAAGTGTCTTTATAAAATATCACTGCCTTGAGAAGGTTGAATCTTAAAATCCCTCATGAACTGGTTATATTTTATAGTAAGTTAGGTCAATCTTTATCAGTAATATGATTTGTCTTCTTGGTCTCAGAATATATAAAACATTGTCCAGAAACCAGAAAAGAAATATCTTAGAGAATAAAGAAGAAGTACCTAGGAAACTGTCACAAGGAAGAAATAATTTCTCTCCCTCAAGCTTGCTCAGCTCTGTTAATAACCTCATTATCCTCTTTGTGATATATGATTTTATGTAAGAGAAAAAGAAAAGCAAAACTACACAAATAAAACAAACATTAATATTATGATTCAATATCGACTATAAAATCAAACAAATTTTGTGTCCAAAAATTAGGGGGAAATAAGTACATGCTTTAAGAAAAGGAAACTACAAGTTGATGAAGGATAAGGGAGTTTAGACAAAAGCAATGGATGCCAAGGTCCCTGTCACACATACACATACATGCTTACATAAGATACTTTTATTCTTTGTTATGAAACATTGGAGTGTGACTCTTTAGGGATGAAAATACCATACACGACATTCACAATTTCAAAGAGAAAAAGAGGGGATAAATCCTATTGATTCCATAAAAGTAAATAAGAATAAAATAAAGAACAGGGCAAAAGAAAATACAATAAGCAAAATAAATATGTAAATGGTGTAAATACATCAATCAGAAGATCAGCTATTAGATTAGATGTTTTTAAATCTAATCACAGGCTACTTGTAAGATAGCAACCTAAAACAACATGAGAAGCTAAATGTGAAATTAAAGAAAACCTAGCAAACCCTAACCAAAATAAAGCAGGTATTTTATTATTGACATTAGTCAGAGGAGAATTTAAGCCAAAGAACATTAACAAGAATAATGTGATACTAGAATATGAAATCATATGAGCCCAACAATATAGTCTTCTGATTCTAAAAACAGAAAAAGATTTTCATAATCATGATGGGAAAGTGTAGTCCTCTCCTTTAGAATGTGATAAATCTAACAAACAAAATGTTAATAAGGCTATAATTTGTAGAACACAATGAACAACTTTAAATGACATGATGCATTAAATGCCATACTCAACTAGTAAATAGATTCTTTTTTCTGCTACAGAAGGAACATACATAAAAATTAACAATATATATGGCTTGAAAGACATCAGCTGGTTTTCTCCTAACTACATCCCTCTCCTCTTCGACACATGGTTAAACAGCATTTCCCTGTCATCCCTACTGTTAGATGATCTATGAAGCTGAATTCTGGCAAATGGAATGTGGGTGCAAGTGTATTAAATGTTTTCAGGAGCATCTAAACTTAAGGGACAATCCTCCAGCCTCTTTCTTCCCTGATTAGTGGTTGGATGTCAATATACAGGAATATCTTAGAATCCTGAAGATGAAGATGCCTCTTAGTTGGAGCATTTGTTTTAGATCTCACATGAGTGAAAGATATTTATTTGATTAAGCTTCTAATATTTTTAGAACTAGAATTAACTTATCTAATACATAGGCCAAAAAGGAAATTGTAATAAATTACAAAGAATATTATAAAGAACAGTCATTCAGACTACGAGCAACAAAACTAAAACCACAAAGACTATTCCCTTATTTCATATATTGGAAACTGAAAAATCCTATCTCTAAATAATTCACGAATTAAAAGTGAATCTATAAAGCAAATTATAAAATACTTACAACTAAACAACAATAAAAATATTACCTATCAAATCTTGTCAATGTGCTAACTAAGCATTAAACAATATCTCATTCTAATCATAGGTATCAAAAAGATTTTAAAATATATACATATTTACATATGTATATATTATTGAACAGGGTATTCAAATTAAGCAGATAGAAGGGCTGGGCACAGAGGCTTACGCCTGTAATCCCAGCACTTTGGGAGGCCAAGGTGGGTGGAGCACTTGAGGTCAGGAGGTCGAGACCAGCCTGACCAACACAGTGAAACCCCATCTCTACTAAAAATACAAAATGAGTTGGGTGTGGTGGTGCACACCTGTAGTCCCAGCTACTCAGGAGGCTGAGGCAGGATAATTGCTTGAACCCAAGAGAAGGAGGTTACAGTGAGCCAAGATCACGCCATTCTACTCCAGCCTGGGCAACAAGAGTGAAACTCTATGTTGGGAAAAAAAAAAAGTAAGCAGACAGAGAAAGAACAAACTAACTAAACTCAAAGAATATACAAAGAGCAAACACTATTATATCAAAAATGAAATATAAAGCAGAAAAAGGTAACACAAAATGCTAATAAAAAGTTTTCATCCACACTGAAAAAACATTTTTAATAAAAATATATTTCATAAAATAGAAATTTAAAAGTAGCAAAACTTAATATTTGTTTTTATATCTTAAGAGACTCTTTTAAACTAAATTGCAAAAATATTTAAAACTTGTCTCAAAGGGCTATTTAAAATAAAAGTATAAATTACCAATATTGACATCGGAAGATAAAAGAACCTCCCCCACCCAAAATATCAATATTCCTTAAATAAATTTTAAAATGAGTCAGATACAGGGGCTTATACCTGCAGTCCTAGCATTTTGGGAGGCTGAGAATAGAGGATTGCTTGAGACCAGAAGTTTAAGACCAGCAAAGGCAATATAGTGAGACCCTATATCTACAAAAATAAACAAATATAAAAATAAAAATTTAAAAGTTGTATGAACACAACAATTGAAAATAAATGCCATGCTTAGAGAAAAGCCCAGAGTAAAATACAACATGTTGACTGATTTTACTTTGATGGTGGAGCTGTGGTTTCTCCCAGTTTAAATCTTTATATTTGGTTGTATACTGCAATAGGAAATACAGGAGGACAAGTTTCACAGGAAAGATCTAAGTTCAGTTTTGAAATATTAAGTATGAATTCTACTGAGATATTTAAAAATACATGCCTTTAGTGTTTGGACTTGTATACATGAACAGAGCTAATGAAACATGTTTCAAAGACACTAGAACACAGTAAATAGCAAAGCTGAAAATATGACTGAGATCACCTGGCTAGAGGCTGGTGCAGAAGACATACAACCAAATACAGAATACTAAAGATCATTACATTATGGTAAAATCACATGAAACTGTAAGTTGGCTGTGAGAAGCCAGCAATATAATAATTATTAAGATACTTATAATATTAAGATACCCCAAAATCCAACTGTTCTATGCAAACATATTCCTTTCAATGACTTTGAGATGATGCTGACTTTGAATTAGAATAATGAAGAATTCCAATAAGCTTTGGACTACAGTTTTCTTTCTTTCTTTTTTTTTTAATTTCTTATTTCCATAGGTTTTTGAGTAACAGGTGGTATTGGGTTACAATGGTAAGTTCTTTAGTGGTCATTTGTCAGATTCTGGCATACCCATCACCCAAGCAGAATACATTGAACCCAATTTGTAGTCTTTTATTCCTCAGCCCCCTCCCACCCTTTACCCCAACTCCCCAAAGTCCACTGTATCATTATTATGGCTTTGCATCCTCAGAGCTTAGCTCCCACTTAGGAGTGGGAAGATATGATGCTTGGTTTTCTATTCCCTAGTTACTTCACTTAGAATAATAATCTCAAATTCCATCCAGGTTGTTATGAATGCCATTAATTCATTCCTTTTTGTGGTTGAGCAGTAACCCATCATATATATATATCACAATTTCTTTATCCACTCTAATTACTGGGCATTTGTGCTGGTTTCATATTTTTGCAATTGTGAATTATGCTGCTATAAACATGTAGGTGCAAGTATCTTTTTTGTATAATGACTTCTTTTCCTTTGGGTAGTTACCCAGTAGCAGGATTGCTGGATCAAATGGTAGCTACTTTCAGTTCTTTAAGAAATCTCCAGTTTTTCATAGTGGTTGTACTAGCTTACATTTCCACCATCAGCGTAGAATTGTTCCCTTTGCATCTCATCCATGCCAACATAATATGATCATGCACTTAGAAAACACTAAAGATTCCTCCAAAAAGCTTTAGAAGTGATAAATGAGCTCAGCAAAGTTTCAGGATAGAAAATTAATGTACACAAGTCAGTAGCTCTGATATACACCAACAGTAACCAATCTGAGAATCAAATCAAGAACTCAACCTCTTTTACAATAGCTGCTAAAAAAAAAAAAAAAAAAAAAAATTCTTGGAATGTACCAAACCAAAGAGGTGAAAGACCTCTACCAGTAAAACTACAAAACACTGCTGAAAGAAATCATAGATGACAAAAACACATGGAAATACATCCTATGCTCAAGGATAGTACAATAAATACTGTGAAAATGACCGTACTACCAAAAGCAATCTACAAATTTAATGCAATTCTCATCCAAATACCACCATCATTCTTTACAGAACTAGAAAAACAATGCCACAATTACTATGGAACCAAAAAAGAGCCTCCATAGGCAAAGCAAGACTAAGCAAAAAGAATAAATCTGGAGAAATCACATTACCTGACTCCAAACTATAAGGCCATAGTCACCAAAACAATATGGGACTAGTATAAAAATTGGCACAGAGATCAATGGTACAGAAGAGAGAACCCAGAACTGATTTTTGATAAAGCAGACAAAAACATAAAGTGGGGAAGGGACACCTTATTCAACAAATGGTGCTGGGATAATTGGCAAGCCACAGGTAGCGGAATAAAACTGGATCCTCATTTCTCACCTTATACAAAAATCAATTCAAAATGGATCAAGAACTTAAATCTAAGACCTGAAACTATAAAAATTCCAGAGGATAACATTAGAAAAATGCTTCTAGACATCAGTTTAGGCAAAGACTTCATGACCAAGACCCAAAATCAAATACAATAAAAACAAAGAAAAACAGCTGAGATTTAATTAAACTACGGAGCTTCTTCAAAGCAAAAATAACAGTCAGCAGAACAACAGACAACCCACAGAGTGAGACAACAGAGTGAGAACAACAGACAAGCCACAATCTATACATCCAACAAAGGACTAATATCTAGAATCTACAAAAAACTCAAACAAATTAGAAAGAAAAAACAAATAATCCCATCAAAAAGTGGGCTTAGGGCATGAATAGACCATTTCTATAAAAAGACAGACAAATGGCTAACATAGGAAAAAGATGTTCAACATCACTAATGATTAGGGAAATGCGAATCAAAACTTCAATGCAGTATCACCTTACTCCTACAAGATGGCCATAATTTAAAAAATCAAAAAATAATGGACTATTTTGTTCAAATGGGTGCTCCTTCTATCTGCACAATCTACTGCAATTGCTTTATAATATAAACCCAGAATCTTGACTTATTATTTCAAAAATTACCAGAATTACAAGAAGCTTTTTTTTATGTTTATGTGTTTATCATACAATAAAATGAAGATTATCTAATTAAACTATATGTTCAATCACTAGGAAAGGTCTTGTGGTACTTATTCTTAAAATGTAAACATGATACAAAATTAATTGCTTACAATTCTAATTTAAGCTTGAGTTAACAGTTAACATAACGAAGCAAGGCTGTGTAAAAATATCTTTTCAACAAGCAAATGCTCAGCCAAAACCTCATCTATATCAATAAGTAATACAAATCATTTTATTCTGAAACAACTGTATTTTAAGAGCTAACAATACTCCAGTGTCCTGATGTCAGCTCTGCATGAAACTTAGTTCTAAGGTTTCTCGTAGAGCTACAAATCATTAGGGAAACATAATTTATCTGATAATCTTCAACCTTAGCACTAATGGTACAGTTTCTGAGATCCCATTATTCTTGGGGCTACTTTATTAATAATCAATACTGTGTGTGTGTGTGTGTGTGTCAGTGGACAGAGATGAGGTTTCACTTAGCTTTTATTGGGTGAAAATATAACTTATTTTATCTAAAGATAACATTAAAACATGCTACCATTTAAAATACTCATATGTTAATAGATAAAATACAAACACAAAGTAAAAACATAAAAGTGAACTAATAGGATAAGACCACAGCGGCGTTAATACTGGAAGCTTCTCAATTTCCATTTACTAATATTCTTTCTAACTTTCTCCCTTAAGATTTTGACTTAAAGGGAGGCTGTGACTTCTTCCATCTTTGATTAATGCTTCCTCCTGTGTTTTTCACATCCTGAACTGCGGCCACTTCTAGAGCATTCTTTCATCATTTGTCTCCAATCATTGTCTCCCTGCTCTTCCTCAATCCTAGGTTCTTATTATTCTTATGTATTATTAGGAATTTAAGTCTCTTTATCCTGTACCCCAGCTCTCTGTGCCAAACTTCTTAAGGAGCACTTTATTTCTCCTTACTGTTTCTATATTTCTGTTCTCTCCACAAATCACCACAATCCTCAATCTTCTCCTCACCATCATACGGAGATTTTTCTCTCCAAGGCTGCCAGTGATCTCTTAGTTGTTATTTTCAGAGTTCTCTTCATTCCTCAAGCTACTTGTCAGCTGTAAGATTGGCCAGAGCGCTAATGGTTCCTTCTTAAAATACTCCTTGTGGTATACTAGGCACATGTTCTTACTTTTGTTCTTGATTTTTAAATTTTCTATATTTAAACCATGTTTTAGTTGATTTTTTGAGCTCTTCCTCTTCTTCGGCATACTTATTAGGTATTGGATACAAGAGAACTCATTTCAAACCTTTTCCTACATTTTACCTGGAGAAAACACATCCACTGGTGTGATTTCAATGATCACTTAATCATCATATCTCCAAATTCTGAGGCTTCAGCTTGTACCCCCTTCTCAAAACCTTGATCCTTATTTCTGAACACCTACTGGATATATCTATCCAGACAGACAATGCTAACTTAAAAACTGGCATGCCTAACACTGAATTCATCTTAAATCATTTCTAATTCTAATCAGAAATATATATATATATATATATATATATATATATATATATATATAAAATTTAGGATAAATTATATATATAATTTATAAATATATATTAGGATAAATTATGTATTAATTATATATTAATTTAGGATACATTAAGATATAACTTATCCTAATAGAGAATTTTTCAAGAATTTTTAGTTATCTTCCCAAGAATGTCACAAAATTATTTTAAGCCACTTTTGTACAGATAAGAAAACTGAGGCTCATCACATTTAAGTAACTCCTTTCAACCCCCATAATTTACAAGTGGTAAAGGCAGGATTCAAACTCCAAATCCTAACCTTTTCACTAGCTAGCAGAGGTCCCATGGGTACCATAAATTATGCAGAAGGTAAACATCTCAGTATTTCCTAGAATCCTCTCTCTCCTTTATCTGTCCTTGCCAGTCACTCTTCATTAGCGCTGCTTTTCACTCCTAAACATCTCTTGAATCTCCCCACCTGCTGTCAAAGTTGAGGCCCTTCCTTTCTCTCTCATGGCTATTGCAATGGCCTCCTACTTAGTTTCCCCAAGTCCAGTGTATTTAGGAACCAAATTCATTCTTCCTTTTGCACTCAGAAATATCCATCTTAAATTGCAAATCAATGTCAAATCCTTGATTAAAATACTTCATTCCCTCCTCTACTCCAAAAAGAGAAGTGCAAATTCTTTCATACAATATTTTACATGTCTTATATTGTACCAGCATGCTTTACATACAACTTCACCTTTCGTCAATTGCCTTCCCAAACCTCACTCTCTACTTACAATTTGCCAAACATATCAGGCATTTTTTTTTTTTTAGCTCACAGTCAATACTTGCTATATGCTTCCTTGTCTTGATTGACTGGTAATCTTTCTCAGCATTTATAATTAATATCTTCCAAAACTCACATCTAAAGTAATCTCGTCTCTTAAGGCCTTTTCTGAGATGGTTAGAATTAATCACTCACCTACAACCTTTGGAATCCACTACAATTCAAATGCTTTTGTAGAGTCTTTTTCGTAGATGACTGTTATTGGTCTGCAAGTTCTTTCCTAGACATGAAATTCTCAGGAATAGGGACCATGTTATGCATATATTCGCCATCACGGTAACTAGCAGTGTATCAGGGAACATTTAATCAGCTTAAATGTCACCTCAGGAAGATTTTCCTGAATCCTCATGTTATGTTAGTACTTCCAGTTACACTGTATCATCGCTTACTCTTTTTCTGTTCTACAGGAATTAAGGAATATTACATAACTATAAATTCATGTCTTACTTCAAGAGGTCAGAAATGACACCTGCTGTTTGTTCATAGATGTACCTATCCTCAGAGCTCATTAAAAAGCCTGGCACAGAAAAGGTGAATACTGGTTGAATGAAAGGATGAATATACAAATAAAAGTATTGATTAATTCTATCACTTGAAATTGAATATACCCCAAATATTCTTAATACCATCACATATATTTTGTCAGCCACACTGTCTACTGTAGTGGTCCTACAATAAACAATGTGGTGGTATTTCATTTTATTTCCTTTATTTAAAAGATATTAAAAATCCTTTGCAGCTTGATGACCAGCATTTCCACAAAACAAAGGCTCTAAGTACCAAGTTCCCAAATCAAGCACACAGATTTCTAGTGTTTAACCAAGTTCTGGGGTACTTATAGGAAGTTTTTAGCACCTTCACCTGCATCTCAAGGAAGTTTGACTGACTCTTTCCCTTCGACCTGCCTTACTACCCAATGGACCAGAAACTCAAAGAAATCGAGAAATCCCAAGGAGTTCTAAGAACATTTGGCATTGATCTACAACTGGAGATTAACTCAGAGATCAAGAATCTGCAGGACAATCCTCAAAGTTACCCTTATTATAGGGACAAGATGGGAGTTGAGTAGGGGACAGTAGAGATGGTGGTATTTATGTAACTAATAGTCTCAAAATCGATAAACAGAAGATCCTGGAAAATGACACTAAGCCTTTGTTTTTCCTAACTTCAGGTTGTATGTTTTTATTGTTCAACTGACCTAAAAATAGGCTGAATATCAAGACTGAGTGCAAGGACAATAGCTGGAGTGAAAACCAGACAGCATGGAAGTGACTATCTCAAGAACTGACCAAGGACACTTTGCACTCCACTTTATCTTGAGTAGTCTGCCAAACTTTAGATCCTCGGGTTTGCATTCCCAGTTACAGCACTGCTACATCTTCTGTGTAGTTTCAAACTTGGGTGTGCATCTTCCTCTTAAAGAGGAAACAAAAACTGTCACCAATCAAAGGTCAACATTGCAGGTAGGCATGTTCGTTTAGCATTTGCTTAGGCTGGTTATAAGGCTTTCTATGAGGGATTACTCTTGAAACACTTAACACCTTTACCTAATGAGGCTTCATGAATCTGCTGATAAGGTGACCCTTCATGATTTCTGCTAAAAGTACTAATAAGCACAGACTCTTCAAGATTCAGAATTCTTCCTTTTTCTTTCATCCTCACGCTCTCAATTTTAGTAATGATGTCAGAAAATGTTCAACAAGATTTTCCAGTGAATAAAGTGCTTCCTGGCTTTATGTTTGGTGCTTTGGAAATCTATATGAATAATACTTTCAAGCCAACAAGACATCATTTATTAAGTTGTTGTTCTACAACAGATAACCTCAGTCTGGACTAAAAAATCAGCACAAAGAGAGTTCAAAGAAAAGATGAAAAGTATTAAATACAGAGTTTGCGATGCAGTGCTTATTAAGGCATACCAAACCCTGGCTAAAAACCAACTATGTTTCCTTGAAGAAAATGCAAGCAAAAATTATAGTCATTATTTCCGGGTGGTGTAGGTTACAAGTGATTATTGTTTTCTTCTTTTTGCTTGTCGGTATTCTGATTTCTCTGCAGTGAGCTTGCATTTCACTTATGCAGAGAGAAAGGCTATTTTAATTCAACATGAGGGCAATAAGACTTCCATGGCAAACACAACATAATACAATTTGTTCCAAACTGTCCAAAGGATTAATTTAATCCAGTTCTTAGCTATGGAGTAGATTTGATATAACAAAGTGCCCCAAGTTAATGTTCCATTAGATTTCTATCCTGGGAAATGAAATTTGTTTTAACATTCTTTTTTCTGTCCTATAATTCTAGGAAATCTCTTTTGTTTTAAAGTTTATTATGATAAAATCTTTTATATGTCTCCATGTAAGGCATTTAATACCATATTGTAGGCTGAGAGAAAACTGAAATATAGTAATACTTTTTTAAAAATAATTAAATTTGTTATTATTGGCCAGACTCAGTGGCTCAGGTCTATAATCCCAGAATTTTAGGAGGTCGAGGTAAGAAGATTACTTAAGCCCAGGAGTTTGAGACAAATTTGGGCAGCATAGCATGACTACATCTTTATATATTAAAAAATAATAATTTTAATTAAATTATAAAAATAAAGATATTATTAAAGCAACATAATAATGTACTTGTCTGTCATTGATCATAAGACACGAAACACTGAAAAGTCATGTTCTTGATCCTGAGCCCCGTGTCAGTTTAGAAATCACAAGCTCCTGACCTGCCAATGCAGCAAGGACCTGTTTCTCTTTCGGTCCATTTGCTACCCACTCTTACTCTGCTGGCACTAGTTCCTTGTACTGGTCACTATATTCCATCTGCAATCTTGTTACCTCAAATATATTTCCATTTATTTTCCTCTTCTGTTTCCATAGAAATTTAACTTAAACCACATAGATAATTTTAAACTTTCTAGTAGCTGCATTAGGAAAATAAGAAACAAGTAAAATTAATTTTAATATATTTTAACACAAATGTCAAAGCTAATACCATTTCAACATGCAATCTAAGTAAAATGACTAAGGAGCTATTTATTTATTTTAGCACTAACTCTTCAAAGTCTGCTCTGTGTTTTACACTTTCAAAACATCTCAAATTCAAATTTTTGGCTGCAAATACTTGATCTGTATTTAGATATCATAAAACATAGTCCTAAAAAACTAAGTCCAAAAAAAACCAAGTCCAAGCTAAGTTGTTGCAAATATGCTTAAAAGTTTTCCAAACACTGAATCCGGTGTTGCCTTTTAAATTAACCTTAATTAATGTAAAATAAAATTAAAAACATAGTTTACCTGTCACATTGACTACATTCCAAGTAATCTACACCTACATGTGTCTAGTGGCTACCATACTGGACAGCAGAGGTTTAGAATTCACAGGCTAGTTTCTGCTTCAGACCTTCATATATAGGGTATGTATTTTTTAACGGGATTAACCTTCAGATCTGACCTACACACGCAAACCCAGCAGTGGCTCTTACAGACTTACAGATGGCTTCTACAAAGGATGTATATTTGAGAATAACCACACCCTATACATAAGCATGTAAAAAACACTTCAGAATCCATTCTCTTCTGACAGTGACTCCTGGTATATAGTGGTTCCATTTCTCAGGGAACAACCATTGTACTTTGAATGCAGATGAAAAAACACAGTACTTTAACTATTTAGATGAAGAATATTAGAAAATGTAAATGAAGACGTAAATGGCCTAGTTGGAGATACATATGCATTCCATCAGGTATTAAAGATTTATTATCAAACCAAAGATAGTCTTTTGTAGTACTCCAAAGCAATAAACCCTGAGAGTCGCATACTGTATTTTTCTTGCTCATGACTGCACTGAGGCCTTTTTCTCCCTTTAACTAATTCCCTTGTTGAAAAATACACCTAAGAAAACAAAACAAAACCAAATAAAACAAGGGAAAGAAGAGGAGATGTTTTAGGTAGTTGTTGTTGGAAGAGAGACAGTGCTGTTTGGTTTTGAGTTTGCAGGGATAGACTGAAGGGGCTTGGGCAAAGATTCTTGCATAATTGATTTGTATTGACTTCTGCATTTAAAATTCTTCACTGAGACAATAAATTTCCACAAATTTTCAGACCATATGAGGGAAGAGTTTCCTTTATAATCATAATGTCTCTATTAATACAAGAATAATGCAGGAATTATAGGTGAAACATATCCTTTATATAAGAATAAGAACATGAACATACATGTTTCACCTAACAAGTATTTTTTGTTTCAGATTTTGCACTGTTACCTTTCCTCACATTTATGCTTGTATTTTCTCTTATAGTTTTCAAAATGAATATATTTTAAATTATATGGTTTATTTATTACAATTTATACACAAACTAAAACAAATTTTATGGCCAGAATGTGAATCATTTTAATGTGTTTCTGAGGAGGTCATGATTCTTTGTTCAGAGTGATAATTCCATCATCAGTGATTTTCTTCACATACCACGTAGAACAGAACCGTTTGAAAGAAACATCACACAAATTACAAATGCAAACCACGTGAGTAATTTTAAGTATTTTACTCTTGTTGTGAAAAAGTTAAAAAGAAACAAGTAAAATTGATACATTTTATTAAATCTTATATATCCAAATGAAATATTTTACCTTTTTTTAAAAGAAGATAAAACATAAACTAATACAGAAATCTGGCCTGTATTTTATACCTATAGTCTAAATCAATTCAGATTAACCACATTTCAAGTATTTCATAGCCAAACATAGCTAGGGCTGCCATATTAGACAGCAGAAGCAGAAACAATATTTACAGTGAAACTGGTACAGTTTTCTGGTTACTTTGTCAAACAAATTGAACCCAAGATCAGGTCAAAATTAATTTTCAACAATTTCTTAAATGTTTAGTTTACACGTTTACTAAAACAAAATGAAAAGAAATCTCAATTCTTTTCTTTAAAAAAAAAAAAAAAAAAAAAAAAGCCGGGCGCGGTGGCTCAAGCCTGTAATCCCAGCACATTGGGAGGCCGAGGCGGGTGGATCACGAGGTCAAGAGATCGAGACCATCCAGGTCAACATGGTGAAACTCCGTCTCTACTAAAAATACAAAAAAATTAGCTGGGCATGGTGGCGTGTGCCTGTAATCCCAGCTACTCAGGAGGCTGAGGTAGGAGAATTGCCTGAACCCAGGAGGCGGAGGTTGCGGTAAGCCCAGATCACGCCATTGCACTCCAGCCTGGGTAACAAGAGCGAAACTCCGTCTCAAAAAAAAAAAAAAAAAAGTGTTCTCTGGTCTACAGAACATAGCACTTTTCTATTCTTTTCTACTTGTGTTATCAGCAAATTTTCAGGCTGGCTCACTAGATCCATATAGCATAGACAGTTAAATATCCTTGATCACAGTTTAAATTAGTCCTTGAAATTAGTTCACATAATTACCTGTCAGTGGACTACGTCATTAGTTTCTCTTTTTTTTCCCCAAAAAACATTTATTAAAATCTAACATCTTCAAAGCTCCCTTAGAAAACTGAATGAAATATTAGAAGAACATACACTGAGTGAAAAATGTTAATTTCTATCTCACTCTTTCTTCTTTGAAATGCATTTTTTTCCAGTGTTGAAAAATCTTCAGCATTAATCTCTGTGACTTAAAGAATAACCATATTTTACAGCACAGTTCAGTAAGACACAAGATATGCAGCAGACGTATTTACAAAAAGAATATATCCACAAGCTATTGCACTGTCATACACTGGAGCGCCTGTCTGCCTATGTGATATTTTTCTCCATGTTCAATGGTGCATATCAAGTTAACCACCACAATTTATTATCTAATGTATTGTGTGATTAATGAGATAGCTTATATTTTAATCAGCAATAGATTTCTTCTCAATGAGATCTACTTAAGCACAATGCAGACATAGAATCTAACTTTTTACAATAGCTTTTTGTCTACTTTCCCATTTGTTTTTAACAAAAGAGAAGTCATGTGAGTGCTGTTAATAGATTTAATAAACCATTCCGTGATATCTCCGTATTTTAAGAGACCCATTTGTTTAGCTCTGCTAGAGTGCTTTGTATTTGGAATTACCAACAACAATGGTAAAAATAGTAACTACAGTTTACTGATTATCTTCCATTAAGTCGAAAGATACCTCCCTTTTCTTCTTACCACTGGAGAATTTATTTCAACTTGATTTTACCTATCACAATTTTAACTTACACTGCATTCACTTGTGTATTATCAGCGTAACTCTTGCTTGATTTTAAGTTACTTAATGAAAGGAATGATGTTATACTTATTTTCAATATTTTATGAAAACTAGCAGAGTAACTTACACAGCAGATGCTTCACAAATATGAGAACTCTATATATGAATCACTGTAAGTAATCCAAACCAAAACACAGAATCATAATAGCTATGTCAGCTATTATGAATACTACAATAGGACTATTCAATGATTACTCTGTACTAAATGTTTTACACATTTGCTGCAGTGATTCACTTAATTCTTTTATCAAGAGAATTAAATGCTATAAGGTAAGCACTGTGAATAGGCCAGCTGCATAAATGAAGAAACTGTGGTTCCGAAAGAAAAAGATACTTGTTTCAGAGAAAAGAATGCTAAGTCAGGGTTCAGAAATTTGTCTATCTGATAGAAAAACTGGAGTTCTTTACTACTGTACAGCATCACCTCCTGAGGCCTCTGGTTCTGGAAATCTTAGATGAGAATGTTTGCAACAATGGAGCTCCTAATTTGGGGGGATGCTTCCACTAAATGATATGCATTAGATGTGTTAAGCAAATAAAAGATACCATTCATAAGTGTAAGAACATTAATACCAAATGTCTGAAATCTTATCTTCAGCAGTGACTTTGTTACTCATATTTAGTAAAGTGTCATTTTTTTCTGAGTAGATATTATGTATCTACTGTGAAATATCCTACTTCTCTTTGAGGTTTTAACTCTTTTTTTTTTCCAGATTCTCACACATTTGCTTTTGATTGAAATAATTTCTGATCTTTGAGAAAGTGGTTAAGTTTGTTGGTTTCTAACTATAGTAAACTTTGGAGTGGCCACTATTGATTTTTTGAACTTGACTAAACAATTGAATTGTCTCACTGACCAGAGGCTATTAAGAGTTTATTTGATTAGGGTTACTTGCATTCAGTTTTGTTCTGGCTTGAAAGATCACTTACTATCAACCTGCCACAACATCTGTTGAGACACATTCCTGAGGGAAAACAACAAATTAAACTAGTAAAAATACACAAATAAAAAGAAATTCTCCTATACTTTCCTTTTCACCTATTTCTCGAACTTGTTTTTTTGGGAAGTTGCAAAATTTGCTTCTTTTACTATAGTTACATGTGTATGTGTGTTTGTGTGTGCACGTAATTTGAATTGCTTGAACACCAAGCAAGTCATATTATAAAACTATCAGAACATAGGTTAAAAGTGAAAAATCACAGCAGAAGCATTCCCTGTGTAATATACAACAATGCCTGTACAAGCTCCGCTGGTTTGTTCCAGAGATCCTAAAAGCATGATTCTTTTAAATGCCTCCATCTGGACTAAAGGGAAAACTACAACATCCATTTTCTGCTTAGTCTCTTGCCAGTTCCCAACTTAATAATGCTCTTGAATTCTGTATTCAGAGAGGTTTTTTTGTTCCCAAGTACTTTGGTTTCCTTTCCATAACGTAGAGACAGAACTGAATGTGGAAACATATTGGCAGCTCTTTGGCATAATCTCCTTAACAAGTGATTGTGAGCAAATAAGTATTTTTAAGTGAGTTTATAAAGTGGTTTGCTTGCCAAAGTTCACATTTGTGTCAAATTGGGCTGTTACATCAATTATTACTCATACTCTTGAATTGGTCATCATCAAAAAATGAAGAAAAGAACAAAGGAGAGAGAATAAAAGGAGGGAGAGCAGGAAAGAGGGAGGGAAGGAGGAAAGGAGAGAAGAAAAGAGGGAGGAACAGAGGGAGGGAGGAAGGACAGGCAGACTGAAGGTCAGATGGATGATTTGTGTTTCTGACTGGAAAACTTCTACCTCTCCTTAAATAATGGCATCTTCAGAATGCAAGTGAAATGAGAAATGAAGGATGGAATAATCAAGGATATACCAGTGTTGCCTGAGAGCAATTATTTTAACAAAAATGTCTTTCATTCTCAGAAGTCTCTCAGCCAGGTCCATGAATTAGTCCAGCTGCATGCTCCCCTTATTTCCTATTTAATGCAGAGTGATTTCAGTTTGGCTACATTCCTCAGCACAAGGAAGCAAGATCAAGAAATATGCGAAAGAGAAATGACAGAAATACTTCTCTCTCTCTCTCTCTCTCTCTCTCTCTCTCTCTCTCTCTGTGTGTGTGTGTGTGTGTGTGTGTGTGTGTGTGTGTTTACTGATTTAATTTAGTTCGCTTTTTCCTCAGGAACATGTTTCAACAAATGTTGTGGCAAGGTGATAGTAGGTGATCTTTCAACCCAGAACAAAAATGAATGCAAGTAACTCTAAACAAATAATCTGTTTCCTGTGCATTCATTCCCTTCCCACTGTTAATCCTTTCATAAAACATCATCAGCAACTTCTTAGCATGTAAAAACATAATGAATTATTTAGAGAAACATGTTCCATCCGTATTTATTTCAGCCCTCTTCTGGGAAGAGTTTCTTCTGTGCCGCCCCTCATTTATTAGACTGCCACATGGAAGGGTACCACAGCAATGCTTTTGGCTAGATATCTTACATGTATTGTGTTGAATATCCATCAAAACTTTGTACTGTGGAGTTTATTAGTACTCCAATTCTAGATGTCAGAACTAAGGCTCATACAGTTTAACTAGTTAAATATCATGGAGTTCTTAAGTGAGAGTCATACCCAAGTGAGATATGCCACTAAAACTTAGTAGAGGTACATCTTTTACTCCCTTTTATAATCAGAAGAGAAAATAAATGGAATGTACTAGTCTCTAGATGCTCTTCAGTGCTTTAGACTGAACCCACAGAATAGGAGGGTTGGAAAGCAACACAATTTGAGACGTTCCAGAATCACTCTGCAGCGGCTGACTTCAACAGGTATCTCAGAAACACAAAACCCACCCTAAGTTACAGTTTATACTACGCCATTTCTAATGCCAAATAATACAACACAGCACAAATGATTTCTCACATTTCCTAAAGGTGAGTTTAATTTGAATAGAATAAAAAGGAATCCTGAAGGGGAAAAATAATAACTACCACAAAAAACCATGCCACTTAATCTGAATTTAGAGGTGCTGGCTAGTTCAAACAACTAATAAAGAAAATGGGAAGAATACAATTTGTGGCAATTTTGCAAAAGGGGAAAAAACCGAACTTTACAAATAGCTTTGGCTTCATATCTAGCCAAGCAAGCAGCAAGGCAGAGGCAGATAATAATGTGATTACTCTGGTAATGATATGCATTAGATACATTATGGGAAACAATAATGCTCCCTACTGAATGCAGTCAATCCAGTTATTGATTTTTCTTAATGTTAAAAGCGCTACTCTAAAACTGAAAAGAGATATCCTTTATTTATTCTCTTTCCCTTTCAGTCTCCAAGTGCATAGATCCTTTGATGCAGAGTAGTATACCAAGATAATGGAGTAATGTATATCTAATCTGACACCTACTGGGTCAGGCTAATGTTTCAGATAAAAACATGTAGGTTACTGCTGCTCAAGGAAAAAAGCAATGTATGATAAGAAAAAAAGTCTGAACTTTCATTTTTGTTTGGCTTCGTTTTCTAAAGAATCCTTGCCGATCAAGCATATTTTCCTTTTATATCAGAATGGTAACATATTGATTAGTCCACAGACAAAGCCCAGATGTACATTAAAATGTTCTTCTTCCAAGAATATATGTTTCCTTTATTCAAGCTTTTTATACATTATTGTTAGAAAGAAAACAGATACATTACACATGCACCTGGATATAGTTCTTTTCTTCTATTTTCCACATCTACTGTTCAAATCACATTTTCCTATGTATACCGACCTCTCTGCCCTTCCCCCCACATCCTTATCCTATCTTGCCCTATTCTATACTTTACACTTCCTCTTAATTACAACTCAGAGGTAGCTAGAACCATGTATTTCTAATGAACATCAGAAAAATATTTCAGTAAGTACAAAGCATTTTGGTAAATCCTGACTTTCTTTTCTCACTTCACACAATAGAGAAGCTGTAAAGAAATATTTACTAAATATTTTTATGCTTTGTCAAGTAAATAATTAAGCAAAATCATATGCAGACTGATGTCAAAAGTCTCTCGTATGACTCATCAGTTCCATGAGAAAAAAAAAAAAATCAATGTATTTGTACCAGCCTTTTGGCTGATGTCTGATATTCATTTCCCTCATTCACCTTCTGTCCCCACTACATTTTATTTTTTTAACTCTACAGAATAAAAAGCATTTCTTTTTGTCATATTTACTTGGCCGATTTCATTTTAACTGTCCCCCGTGGATTTGAAACAGCATGTCCAGGGTAACAGAACTATAATCAGTTGTGCAGAATCAGTAATGCCAAAACTAAAAAGCATTTCAGTATCTTCCTCTGTTTAACCAGATGAAATTATCTGTGCATTTCTAATGAAGCATTTGATATATTTTTAAAGTTGTATGAGCCAACTAAACCTCTTATTTAAAAAAAGAGAATAAAAGCTACAAAGTATTTCAACTTTATCAATGTACTTAAAATGAGATCTGTTTGTATCTTAATTATTAAGAATGAGAAAATTGCTTAAATTTTAAAGATCTTTCCACATAACAAACTTTTCACTTGGCATATTGCCTGCTTGGCCTAACGTGTTTAGGTGAATAAAATAAAATATGTTGGCCTGGTGAAGGAAAATAAACAGCATCAAGAATTAATTATTCAGTTTTTCTAAATAGCCCTAGGCTACCTTAAGGTAATTTCTCCAAAATTTTAATAAGGAGATGTGAACTATGAAACACTTAGTATAAAAAATCATTTCTTTTTTCCCAGTCCACTAAGTCCACTGTTTTTCCCTTTTCAACTCTGAAAGTTGACCATATGAATTGGGTTATCTCTGTCATACCCAACTAAAACAAAGTCAATAGCTCAGGGACAAAAAGCACTTAGGACATATAATATTGCTCCACAAAGGTAATTCTCTGAAGTCTAGCTGGTAAAAGTGCCTGCTGTAACATAAAACCAGTTGTATCCAATGGCTTTTGAAATAACCTGCTGAAACTTTAAGACTGTTTTTACCCACAGTCTTTACTCACCAATCAAAGATTGCCAGCTTTGCAACTGATAACTAGTCCTTATGGTAGCTGGTCCTAATAACTCTTTTGCAAAAAAAAAAAAAAAAAAAAAAAAGAAAGAAAGAAAGAAAAGCTTAGCGGTTCTGTAAAATGTTATATTACAAAAAGTTTGAAATATTTAGAGAACAGTAGCTCAAGTTTTAGCAAATATAAAAAGCGGACACTATAAACTTTACAGCAATCAGTACCAATAGTAATATGCTCAAATGATTTTTTTTAGCTTAACTCATATCTATGTCTAAAGTTACCATATAAATAAACAAAGTGACCTAACTATAAATTATTTTCACGCACCAAAGTATAGACTGGCTTATAGCTATTTATTGCTAGCTTGATGATTATAAAAAAATATATTACCTAATGGTTAAAAGAGTTTCATATTTCTAATATTTATTTCGTAAACTTTCATAGCACTGGATTCTATGAGTCACACATTCTTTTTACATTTTGACTTTTACATATTTATGAAGTACCAAAGTTTAATTTTGTTACATGCATAAAATGCAGAGTGGTAAAGTCAGGACTTACAGTATATCCATCACCTAAATGTTGTACACTTTAAGCACAAAATGATTACCTAATTTATCATTATCCACATCCCTCTCCCCCTTCTGAGTCTCCATTATTTATCATTATACACTTTATTTTCATGTGTACACATTATTTGGCTCCCACTTATAACTGAGAACATGTAGTATTTGAGTTTCTGTTTCTGGGTTGTTTCACTTAAGGTAACAGCCTCCAGATCTATTCATGTTACTGCAAAAAATCCCTATTATTTCATTCTTTTTTATGGCTGGATAGTATTTCATTTTGTGTATGTGCCACATTCTCTTTATCCAGTCATCTTTTCATGGACACTTAGGTTGATTCCATATCTTTGCTATGGTGAATATTGCTGCAATACACGTTTAGGTGTTCACATCTTTTTGATACAGTGACTTCTTTTCCTTTGGGTAGACACAAAGCAGTGAGATTACTGAATCAAATGGTAGTCGTATTTTTCATTCTTTGAGGTATCTCCATATTGTTTTTAGTAGAGGCTGTGCTAACTTACATTCCCACCAACATATGAGCTGCCTTTCTTCTATGTCTGCACCCAAATCTACAGTCTTTTGTATTTTAAATAAGAGCCATTCTGGCAAACTATTTAAACCATGGTTTCTTAATTTGTAAAAATGGAAGGAACAATAATTATCTCATCGTTTACTTACATGTAAGAAACATGAAATGCAAAAATGATCAACTGACTTGTCTATTTTAATACAGTGAGGAAAAACTCCAATCCAGGTGTTCTGCACCTAGCACAATTTGTTCACTTGTTTAATCCATGAACCGAAACTCTTGAGGATGTAGCAATAAACAAAGAGACTAAGTTCCTGTTCTCATGAAGCTTGTGTTTTAGTGGGAAGACCATAAACAACTCAATGCATCATATGGTAGTAATACAAACTAAAGCAGGGTAAAGGGACAAAAATTAAGTGAGAATGGCAGGGCATCTTATATAGGACCATGGATGCAAGCCTCTGTGATGAAGTCTTATTTGAGCAGAGAGGTGAAGGAAGTAAGAGAGTAAGGCATGCTGGTATCTGGCAGATCATTTCATGTATGACCATTGTGTCCTAGATAGTGCAAGGCGGCCAGTGGGTCTGGAGTAGGGTAAGGTAGGAAGATGAGCTCAGAACGGTGGAGTTGGGGATCAGATTTTTTAGAATCCCCCAGTCCCTTATTCTTAACAAATTGCTGTCCTGCTCCTCAGAGAATCAGTGTAGTTTTCCTTTTTTGTTACATGAACTTTTTTTTTTTCATGGTACATATTTCTTTTTTTTTCTTCATTTTTTAAAATTGGATTTTAGGTTTTGGGGTACATGTGAAGAACATGCAAGATTGTTGCATACATACACAAATGGCAGTGTGATGTGCTGCCTTCCTCCCCATCACCTATATCTGGCATCTCTCCCCAAGCTCTCTCTCCCCAACTCCCCACCCACTGCTGTCCCTCCCCTATTTCCCCACTACAGACCCCAGTGTGTGACGCTTCCCTCTCATGCTCAGCAAACTGACATATGAACTAGTACTCTCCTCCTTTTTCACCCAGCCATTCATCAGTAGGTTTTATCAGTCCTCCTAATTATATAAAGTACAAAGTTTATCATATTCTTCCAAATATACTTATCCATCATCACAGTGAAGGCGTTGTCAATAACATTTGACACATGAGGAATCAGAAATCCTGAAGCCCAGGATGCTTTATCCAGAGCCATGACACCAAGAAACAACAGGGTTTTGAAAACCCAACAATGTTGCACCAGGCAGCCTTTGCTATGTCTTTTATGGCTCAGCATGTTCTTCAATTACAAGCTCCAATTAGTCTCTTCTGTTAAAGTGAAAAGCCTTGGTTTATAAAGATATCAGACCACAATGTTGCCAAGTGCAACTAAATAATATGTATTTGAAGTACTATGTATCACAATGATGAGAAGAATAGGATTTGCTCAGAAGAGAAAACAAACTTTACTAGAGATAGATTTTGAACAGATATCATTCAAGTATTAGTATCTTAAGAAAAATCTACCTCATTATATTGATTGAATGTGGTTCTTTTTCACATTTTCTTTAGAGAATACGATATCTAATTTTGGACACATAAATGCACGTGCACACACACATACAGAGAAACAGAAATACAGTAACAAAATAGAACCTCATATAATTTTTCTATACCAAGGCTGTTTTATAGATCAAGGCTGCTTAAAATGAAACATCTGTAAAAGTACATTTTATAATACATCTCCAATAACCCTGATCATGCTGTACTACCATAGCTTTCTGATTACTGTTAATAGATATGTAATGTAATAGCAAGACAACACACATCATTTGTTCCTCAAGTCTCATACCTAAAGTTAGAAAAGTTGCCTGAGTGACATAAATTAGCATGCACTTCCACAAATATTTTGTCCACAGTGAGAAAACACTTAAATTTTGTCTATAGTAGGAATTATCTCCGTGCTGGCCAGCCATCACACTTAATTAAATTTGTAAGGGTCACATCAGAGGTAAAGAATATTATCCACATAGGTAATGCCCAAGGAATACTAATTCACTCAAAGGGGTCTCAGTTGCCCTTTCAGCTTCACCCTTTCTTATAGAAATTCTTATTACTTGTCAGAATGAAAATACCAAGCCAAGCAGATCTACTAACTTATAACTCTTGTTTAGGCCTAATTTGAAAGTCTCATAAAACCATCCCTTGCTATGGGCACTAAGTATATTGAGGCTTCATCCATCTGGTCTCATTCAAACAGAAGAGGCTAATATTCATATAAAAAAACTGTATCCCAAAGAAATGTGTTTTTACCATTTGCTCCCCATGATTAACAACCAAAGTACAGTACTTTTGGTATGCTTCACAGTTGCCAGGCAGGAGCTACATATTTAAATATTACAGTTAGCATCTGTAAGAACTCTTATCAAAATTCACCACCATACTCTTGTAATTCCTTCAGGCAGGTTGTCCTTTAAGGATACCTTTTTCCTGTCAACCTGCTACTACAGACAAGCTAATTCTTGATGTTTACAGCCTAGGTTCTACTGTGGACTAAGGCTGATCATAATTTTCAGTGGAATAGATTAAGCATTTATATTTTGATACTGTCAATGCTTGCCAATAAATAATTAATGTGCTAGAACTCCACTGCTTGATTTCTTCAGCAGAGAGTCAATGATAAAGAGTATGGAGCTTTGGAAATGTGCGGATTTCAGCTAAAATTTTGAATCCTAATATTTGTGTGAAATACATGCAACTTTTGTAATCTCACTGAGCCTCAGTTTCCCTAATGGTAATATGTTGATAATATTCCCTACCTGATGGAACTGTTGTCTCAAATGAAACAATCTCTATAAAGTGATGGATACTTTACAATTGTATAATCTTTGTATTACTTATATTTCATATTATAAAGATTATATATGTATATATTAACATCTTTCTATTTCCTTAAGGTGCATATAACCTACAAAATCACAAAAAAATAATCTGAAGTCTATAAATATCAAATAAATTAATATAATCCACAAATCATTAACCCTAAGTCAAACAGTAAGTAGAAAAAGTTACTGCATCCACTAGCTATGTTGACATTAAGTAACACACACATTAGAAAATGTAGTTTTAAGTTTGGCTCTTTATTTTTAACCTATATCACTTTAATCTGTATCACAGTATGAGTGATTTCCATCCATACTTTGCCATCCATAAAAATATTTTCTAAATCTTATTGAATTTCACTCAGTAAATATAAAGAGGAAACAGTTTTATACAACATAGTACTAACTGCTGAAGAGTGAAGAAAAATTGCAAAAACCTTTTCTGCTAAACTATAAATAACTCTCCTTTAAAAATGTTATGCACGCACCCTACTATTTCACTTCACAAATATTAAAGGATTATGCATATAGACAAATGCTTATCTAAATTCATCACCCAAACCCCTTCACACTGATTTTAAAGCACTGCTTCAAGAATGAAACAATAAATACTATCATCAGTCTGGTTTAGAGAATGAACTCTATTTTAACACAAAAGACTTTAGGCTTATCAATTTACTGCTCTGGATCTCAATTCAACCATTTGGAAAATGTTGAATTTGGAAGGTTCAAGTTAACGTCTTAGATTTTTAACTAAAATCATAGTTGTTTTTCTCAAAGTGCTAAATACTTCACCAATGAAAATACAAATTTATTATCACTCTTACCTAGTTAAATGTGACAGTATCTCAGTCAAATACGTTGACTGACTGATGTTTTGGGACCGAAGTATTTTTCCTGAAGTTACTCACATAAGAAATTTTAATATTAAATTAGTGAATACTCATTAAAAATACAAGAAGAGCAATTTAAACTGGAAACTAGAGCAATAGAACCTTTTTTTCAGAAAATTATTCAATTTAAATATGTTGAAGTATTTCCTAACCAAATGTAATAGGAAACTTTTTTAACAGTTGTAATCATAGATGCTTTAGATAAAAGATTTCTTAAAATTTGCTTTCCAATTATCTAACACTCAAAGAGTGGAAAATGTATGCTGAAAATTTTTCTACTTAAAATATGTGCAGGATAAGAAAAAGAAAAAAATTGAAATATAAGTAAATAAGTTAACTAGAATTTGATGTGCACTGCTATTCAGATAAAACATGATCTAGAATTTCTCTCTCAGAACTCACAGTCCATTTTTAGAAAAGACAATACAAAATCCTAGTACAAAGTTAAGAGTGAAATTGCCAAGATTGACTTCTATTTAAAGTCACAGTCTTCCCCAACGGCTAAACGTAACATACACACTACAAAATTGTGAGTAGGAGTGTGTGTGTATGTGGGAGTATGGAGTGTGTGTGTGTGTGTGTGTGTGTGTGTGTCTGACTGGTGGCTGATATTTAAAAAAAGATAAACCTGCCAGGAAAAAAGTCTTCACTCATAAGCTTTGGGTAAAGAGAGTGACTGTTTCATTATAGTTGCAATTGTCATTTCAAAGCCCTGTCTCTAGTTTCTTAAGGCTCTGCTAGCTCTGTGATATAACTAGATGGAGATCATTCTGCTGTGACCAAGTTACATCTCAATATAGCACCCTCATTTTTCATGTCTCCTGCTTATAAACAAACAGTGTGCTTCAGAGAAAGACATGCAGTTAGCTGATATGAACCTAGACTAGAATGATGGGATTTTTAGAAATGAAATAAGCAATTCTGAAAGAATTCCCATCTTAATTTTTTTTTCCACAAAGAGCTTTCTAAAATCTTGCTCTTTGAGGTATAATCTAGTTTTTATCTTCCAAAACAGGTCAACACTAAGCTGTTTGTGATGCTGGTTTAAAAGGCAATCTGAAGGGCAACAATTATTTTCTTCTGAATTTCTCATCTATTAGCTAATTTTTTTCTTTTTCTTTTTTTTTGCTTTTCATATGAACATCTGCACTTAGAATTAGTATATTCAACATGTAAAATTTCAAAAGCAATGCATAATGTGAGTTAATAATTCACATGCAATCAGAACTTGCACAAGAATGATACCTGAAATACAATCAAATTAAAACTTAGTTTTTGCTTCCCAGTGCCCATTTAACATTTATCAAGTGGGAAAAGCAATTCCCTTTACGTTTTGATAATAAATAATTATACAATAACTTTATGTTACAAAGCCCTGTCTTGATTCAGTAATTAGATACATCTAATATCAAAGTTATTAATTCAATACTTTATCTCTTTGCCCTTATTTTCCTCCTCCAGAGCAAATCCTGTACTTGGTAACCTGCTGGTCTTCAGGGAGAGGATGTGGTAAACTCCTGCTCTCTTTATCTGCTCAGGCTTTCCAGCATTTCCTCAAATTATCTGCCACTGTTTAAATCTCACCAAGGTCAAAGAGTGAAAGAGATGTCAGGACAGGAAAGTACTTGCTTGTTCCCTGGATGAGGAAGATGTTTAGGTGCCTTCAGGGAGCTCCACAGTGGTCTCCTGCTTAGCCTCTCGCACTGCAGGCTCCTGGCCACTCCTCCCTCCTCAGCCCTAGTTCTCCAGTTGTCTACCACACACACTTGAGTCCTCTGACCCTCCATAGGGTCCCTATTGGCTAGACTAAACTCCAGGTCAGATTACTCTCTATTGCATTCAGTGTGTGTGTGTTTACTTCTTGAATGCAGCCTCCTATTTTCACACCTTCCCTCACCAAATTCAGCTTTAGTTTCCATTGGTATGTTCAGGAATCACCGCAGGGTTCCTCAACTGC
This sequence comes from Saimiri boliviensis, assembly GCF_048565385.1. Taxonomy (NCBI): domain Eukaryota; kingdom Metazoa; phylum Chordata; class Mammalia; order Primates; family Cebidae; genus Saimiri; species Saimiri boliviensis. Next base: position 177,422,091 of record NC_133450.1, on the reverse strand, counting down.
AAGGAATACATTGCAAGCCTTCCAGTAAGTCCAGCTGAAGTTCTCTCTATTTCTAGATGGAAAGTGGTATGCTGGCATGCTTCATTTATAAAAGATTCTCTACCCAAGAGTCATGAAAGCTATTCTAATATATTCCATTTCATGATATTCCATTCCAAGAGATTCACACTCTTAAGGATCTGACAATTTTGTTGTCTCAGAGCCTGAGCTGAACTTTATCTAGTTACAATTACATATGTAAAATACATTTAACACATAGAATGTGATAGAATATCTGATATAGCAAAAGCTCACTTACTGGTAGTTGCCATTATCATTGTTATCATCATCATCAAGATAATGCTTACTGTATTAGTTTATTCTCACACTGCTCTAAAGGACTGCCCAAGACTGGGTGATTTATAAATGAAAGACATTTATTGACTGACAGTTCTGCATGGCTGGGGAGACCTCAGGAAACTTACAATCATGGCAGAAATGGAAGCAAACACGTCTTCTTTACATAATGGCAGGAAGAAGTGTCAAGCAAAAGTGGAAAAAGCCCCTTACAAATCCAGCAGATCCTAGGAAAACTCACTCACTATCATGAGAAGAGTAGCACAGGAGTAAGTGCCCCCATGATTCAATTACCTCCCACTAGGTGCCTCTCATGACAAGTGGAGATTACGGGAACTAAAATTCAAGATGAGATTTGGGTAGGGACAAGCCAAAGCCAAACTAGATCATCACACCCCTGGCCCCTCCCAAATCTCATGTCCTCACATTTCAAAACGCAATCATGCCTTTCTAATAACCCACCAAAATCTTAACTGATTCTAGCATTTACTCAAAAGTTCAAGTGAAAAGTCTCATCTGAGACAAGGCAAGTTCCTTCTGCCTATGAGCCTGTAAAACTGAAAGCAAGTTAGTTACTTCTTAGATACAAGAGAGGTACAGGTATTGGATAAACACACCCATTCTAAATAGGAGAAACTGGCCAAAACAAAGGTGCTGCAGGCCCCATGCAAGTCTGAAATACGATAGGGCAGTCATTAAATTTTAAAGTTCTAAAATGATTTTCTTTGACACCACGTCTAACAACCAGGACACACTGATGCAAGAGGTGAGCTCTCAGGGCCATGGACAGCTTCACCCTTATGGCTTTGCAACATACAATCCTCTCCCAACAGCTTTTATGGGCTGGAATTGATATTTTACTATCATATTTTAAATGTATGGACAGTAATAATTATTGTGTAAGTTCTGAGTAAAAGATGAGAAGAATGCAATCATAAATGCCTTCATCTGTCCAGCTACAATTTGGTTTATTTTTTTTTCTGATGATCTTAGTTAGCAAGCATGTGAATAATTTAGATGATGAATTTACTACAGGATTATGATGGATAGTATGAAATAAATTTTATTTGTTGTTGCAGAAAGCTTTTATAAAAAATTATCCAGCATTTAATTGATTTTAATACACATCATTAAAATAGTAAAATTCTATGAGTTCAATGAGAACTTAAAATATACTTGAAAGATTATCTATTGAGAGGCATTATTGCAAAAGCCAGTGAAATCTATAATTATGACACACATACCTACAGCTACACTCCCCTCCCCCACAACACACAAAAAACACAAAAAGGTAAAATTATGTGTTCAATGTTTGAATTTGAATAACAGACAATCTTTCAGAGCTTTGCATTGAGAGGCAGACTGGCCAACTGAGCCTCAATTGCTTCATTAGTGAAATAAGGGAAATATTACCTATCTTAAGAGTTTTACATCTGGCTTAAAAAATAATTGCTGATGCACATAATACATGTCTCTAGACTTCTTCTGACCTTTTTTGGAGACTCTAGCTCCATGCCCACCTATTCACCAAGTGCAAGCAACTAGTGCAAGATTACCTGGCATATTCCAACTGAAGAGCAAATAACCACAAAATTTTAACAATTTGTGCCTATGATTATGTATTTCTTTTTAAGTAGATACAGCAAAAAACCCTAGGGTTTGGTGATAAGAAAACTACAGAAAACCACTGGAAAAAGAATGTGCAGAATGCTAACTTGGTAGTTCCCCCATTAGGCACAGAATCCAAAACCATAATCGACATCATGACTTCAAAGATTTCAGGTTTTATCTTGAAGAGAAGCATGCCATGTTGAATTCTGCAGAAACGGATGACTGCATCCACCTTGGAGAGTAGGGGTTGCAGGGTGGCAAGAAGAAAGCATAGGGAACAGGCAAAGTAGTAGAGATTGAAATCTCTTAAGGTCTCAGAAGTCAATATTGTTCCTGAGAATAAAGTGATAGCAAAATTCGTCCAGTCTTTCTTTAATGCTGTGAAATATTCTGAACCTCAATCTTCCCAATTGTTGCCTGTATCTGATATGACAAGGAACTGGTGACAGATTTATTTGCTCAAGGATCCATCTCACCAAATTATGCCATATTGGAGAGAGAAAAATGTCAGATTATGCCACTTAGTAAAATGTCATTCTCTAAAACTAATAGAGGGTACCTATTGTGATATTCCTCTAGGTCTAGCTTTCCACATGAGCCAATTGCAAACATTTAGCATCAAGCTCTTTACCTCTAATGCCCTCTAAGTTCTCATCACCACATATAAAACAGCAGCCCTCTTCACCACAAGTCTGTCCACATTATGCTCCTTGACATTCCTTCATGGCATTATTATCACCAGACACTTTATGCAATAATTTGGTTCTATTTAATTTCTGTCTTCCCACATGAAAAGGTGAAGTCCTTAAGAGCATAACTGTTTATTCTGTTCAGTCTTCATCCCAGTTCCCAGATGTACATCTGGTGGACAGTAAAAGTAGGCATTCAAAAGACATCTAGACATTAATGAACACTTTCATGAAATAGGAGAAAATGACCCCAATTTTTGTCTCCATAACAAAACAATTCCTTTTTTTTTTCTTTTTGAGACGGAGTTTCACTGTTGTTACCCAGGCTGGAGTGCAATGGCACAATCTCGGCTCACCGCAACCTCCGCCTCCTGGGTTCAGGCCATTCTCCTGCCTCAGCCTCCTGAGTAGCTGGGATTACAGGCACACGCTACCATGCCCAGCTAATTTTTTCTATTTTTAGTAGAGACGGGGTTTCACCACGTTGACCAGAATGGTCTCAATCTATTGACCTCGTGATCCACCCGCCTCGGCCTCCCAAAGTGCTGGGATTACAGGCTTGAGCCACCGCGCCCGGCCAATGAAACAATTTCTATACCAACTCAATGTTTTCTCTAAAGCCAGATAACCCTACCAAGGAATCACTGTAGTATAAAGTAGAAGAAAGCCAAGAGCAATGTTAATACTTAGGAAAAGTTGTTATATAATCCAAAGTACACAGATAAAATGTGTAACTCCCAATCAGTATCCACATCCAAATCATGAAATGACTTTAAAATTTCAGAAGAAAAGATAGAAGAAAATCTAATCATCCGGTTTCTTTTTTTATAGGATCTGGAACACCCAAGTATTTATTAATAGAAACATCTGGAGAATGGGTTGGCTCTATCGTTTTTACCTGAACGAATGAGATTATGCAGAGACAATGACTAGAACTATTCTAAGGATATTTTTGTATTTTAAAAAATGCATTTTCTAAAGCTGGCCATACTGGTGAATCACCAAGAACAATTCTTATATTTTTCTTCCATTTTCCCTTTCCCAGCAAATACCAGAGAGAAAAAAAGGTCAATTTGTCTTGTAAAAAGCTAGAGATTTGCAAGAAGGAAGAGTTATTTTAGTGAGATCAGGCCCTACTTGCTTTTCACAGAAGTCTCACGTTCAACACCAGGATCTGTCCTTTGTCAGCGCAGTGGGATTTAACATGTGTAGCTCCATTAGCATTAGTGACTGTTCTGCACACATCGATCCCTCAGCTGTCAATGACAGAGTCGTCCAATAGTAGACACTTGTTGAACAGCCAACAGGACTGTGCTGACTACAGCATAACTGAGAGCCTTTCCTCTTTCCCTTCTGTACTCAGGAAGTCAAGAGCTAGAAGTGCGTCTCATTGCAAAAACCATGGAGCAGTAGAATCCGAACCCACCTGATCTCTCCCAAGATCCATTATCCAGAATGTGTGGCAGAGCTCTGTCAGTTCCCCTACCACATTAAGTTCCCAAGTCGTATACGATTTGGCTACATGTAGCTTAGTAATGAGCTTTTGCCAAAGAGTCTCTAAGGCTTGTCCTTGATGCCCTCTTGGATTTTATAAATACTAAGTATTTCTGTTTCAGATTTTGCTTGAGCTCTTTTATTCAAACAAACATTTAAAAAATGACACCTGGCCGGGCGCGGTGGCTCAAGCCTGTAATCCCAACACTTTGGGAGGCCGAGGTGGGTGGATCACGAGGTCAAGAGATCGAGACCATCCTGGTCAACATGGTGAAACCTCGTCTCTACTAAAAATACAAAAAAGTACCTGGGCATGGTGGCGTGTGCCTGTAATCCCAGCTACTCAGGAGGTTGAGGCAGGAGAATTGCCTGAACCCAGGAGGTGGAGGTTGCGGTGAGCCGAGATTGTGCCATTGCACTCCAGCCTGGGTAACAAGAGCGAAACTCTGTCTCAAAAAAAAAAAAAAAAAAAAAAGACACCTGTCATTCCATGGAGTTACTCATATGAAGGTGCTATATGGAAAACAGATTATTTTCAGAAGGTACCAACAATAACAAAGTCAAAACCTGGCCTTAAAATTACGTTTCTGATATCTATCTTTTGAGGCTAAGCTTACAAAAAACAACATATATGTGATCCAAATATAAAAGAACAGCTTTAGGAGATGTATGCCACTAAAGGAAATACACATACATCCGATCTCTACCTTGTTTACGATAACAGAATTGTAATTAACTACCCCTACATTAGATGTCTGCCATACAAAATTTTTTCATTCAAGAAATGTTAAACATACAAATTTTTGAGTACAAGTGTATGTAATATTCACTTTAGTACATACTGCAATGTATTTCAAGCTTTTATATTAACATACATATTAACAAGAGAAGGTACATGTCAGTATTCAAAGACTTTAAGACCTAAGTTAAATTTCCTGACCCTGTAATTTATGAGCTGTGTGACCTTGGGAAATTACCAAACCTTACTGATTCAGCTTTCTCATTTATAAAATGAGCATAATAGTACTATCAAAACTTCATGTTTCAATTTCTGTCATGAAAATGCTTCATATAGGAAAGGTATTAGCATTCATTATTAAGTATCCACTTAAAACATGATAAATTGTTGAGTGTTTCAGAGAGAATAGTACATAGTGTGTTTTGCATATGTGTGTATATACACACACACACATATAAATACCCAATAAAAAGATATGTGTATGTGTGTGGATCTATACTTATATGTACAAAAGCAGGTAGCATGACAACTTTTAAAAAAAAATATTTTAAGATTCCATTTTATGATAGGACCAAGAATATCAAATACAGTATTAGGAAATTACAGATATGTAAATAAAAATTGCAATTACTCTTTCAACAGCTCAATTACACAGCCAAAATATTGAAAGTAGAAAAAGACTTATTTTTTTACAATAATCTGAAATAAAATTTTTCATTTCACAACTAAGAAAAGTTGGTGATAATCATTAAAGATTTATCTCATCCTCCTTTATTTTCTTCTATTCATTCTAGAAGACTTCAACATTGCTTTCTAGCAGCAACTTTCAAGGAGAAAAACTTCCACTAAAACACCACACCAGGTAATTTCTCTCTTTGTAAATCAGCCACTGAGCTCTTTGTAATTCTTTGCCCTAAAGGTATGTTCCCTTTTCAACTCACATCCTGGTGGGCATTTCATTCAAAACCAATATGCTCCCAGCACTGATGTCCTAGGGAGTAACATCATGAAAACCATGACTTCCCAAGATGGCTTGAACTCTGAGGACCAAAGTGCAAAATACACTTGTGCACTCAAACTTCAAGACTGAAGCCTGCACCCTGATTATAGAACTGGTCACTCTGTAATTAACTCAGTGTTGGCTGATTTCCTATATTTGTCTTTCAACAGAAGGGGATATAATGCAATAACTTGAGAACTGAAAGACCTTCTCATTTACACATGAAAAACCATCTTATGTGGTAGCTCCATGGGGCTGTCTGCAGAGCTCTGTGTATACATTGCATTCGAGGGCTTAGATCTCTCTGCACCTGCTGCGTCACTACAGACCCCGACTAGTTTGAAGCCTGTTAGAGCAGGAGACTTTTCAGACTGTGTCTACAGGACGCCAATACAGCTGGTCAATTCAATTCATTTGATGAAGGGAAAAAAAAAAAAAAAAGATTCACACTAGTAAGGAGAATACTCATCAAGCCATTTCTTTAGTGTTGTGTAGGCAAATAAACAGGTTATCTTCTTTCTCCATTTTGCCACCTGTTTTGCAGGGTATATGGACCCAGCTCCGGGCTCACCATTTGTTTTAATCACACTAAATGCAGCATTGAATCAAGTTTCCAATCAGAGAGCTGCCATCTGTTCAACTCTGAAGAAGAGATTTAGAAGATGCTACCCAGTTGCAGCCTCGCAGGGGCCTGAGGCAGCTTTTCCCAATGAAAAATGTAGTGCTGGTTACTGTTTCTGTGAGACTGCACTTAAGAGACAAAGTATTTTGTGTATTACTATATAAAGAGATTTATGTTACTGACCAGTTGTTTATAATGGGGATGTAGTGTTACTGAGCTGATAAAAGGACAGTAACCATTATCCAGTTAATAGAGTTATTAACTAGAGCTAAATTGGTTCAATGATCTGAAAGCAACAGGGAGTAGCTCAGAAATTCTTTGACCACCCACACACTGCCAAAGACTTTAAAGGTAGTCACCTAAAGGTCTAAAGAAAAGCAGAAGCACCAATGATACAACACACAGCCTATTTACATTTTATGCATTGATTTGTCTGTGATCCAGTTAAGTATAAATCTCTCTTGGAAGATGTCTTCTCAGTATCCTCATTATCAGCTACTGCTAGTAGGAAAGTTAACCTTGAATGCTAACACATTAATAGAAATGTGACATTCTTTAATATAAAGGCTAAAGATATATTATCCATGCTTCATAAATTGCTTGTATATAGAAAGTCTATTAATATGTATGTAATGTAGATCTTTTACTATCTATTTAAATTTTAGTTTAATCATATTTTCTTCCAGAAACTGTGTTCAAAATTTAACCATTTTGTTTTCAGGAAATCGGGTATTTTAAGTGTTCCTATATACACTTTTGTTTCTACTTACTTAGGAGAGAAAATAAATCAACAGTGAATATTAAAATCACTTAACATTAAACTTAAAGTTTGAGTGACCAACAATATAGTCCCACCAACATGGCAATGAAACAAAATCGGAAGTTCCAGGAAGGTAGCTCATTCCAAGGGAGAGAAAGCTAAATTAAATTAGTAAGACTTTCAAAGGTCAGTAAATGGCCGCATTCTCTTCACATTTACAGTATTCAGAGAAACATTATGCTACAGAATTTCAGCATCAGAAGATTACAGTTGGTGAAAGTCATGAGTTGCCCTAAAGTAGCTTTCAAAGTATAGCCTCTTTCATTTTGTTTTAAAAGTACCATGTCAAAACAAAAAAAAAAAATTATTTTCACTTTCAATTTGAAGCAAGCTTGATTAGAAAGGAAGAGAGAGAGAGACAGATAGGCAGAGAGACAGAGAGAGAGCTCACACCCTCAGGTATTGGTCAGTTGGTATCCATACAAAGCACCAAAAAGGAAAAAAAAATAAATATGCCTAAGTAGCCATTTAAGAGAGACATAACAAAGAAATTCTTAGCAGTGGGAAATTGTTAAGTATTAGAATGGGTCACATAGGGAAGAATTAATTTTCTTGTAAAAAGCAGATTTTAATTTCAACATTTAAGTGCAATTTTGCCAGCGGTTAAGAGGCTGAATTCTCAGGGTCTTACTGGCGAATTAACAATTTGAACTGGCAAGGAACTCAGCACTATTAACCCTCAGTTTTATTAAATATGATGTATCCTGGACTTTTAAAAAGGTAAAGTAGAAACCAAGCCTCTGATTTAAATGAGCAGTTATTCTGTCAAATACAGGTGGCAGAAGATGTTATGCCATTAGTGTTTTGTAATAATAGCTTTCTAAGAAGGTGTGTGTGGAAAGTAACTGTTTATCATCATGTATGTCTGCAAATTTCTTATGTCCTCAGATTAGTTGAAAGTTTGGCTGCATATCAAACTATTCATGGAAAATGTTTTATTCCAAATTTTGAAGCACAATCTTCTAGCTTCAAGTATTGCTGTAGAGAAGTTCTGTGCTTACATCATGATCCTTATCATGATCTATGCTCTGTAGCAAGATCATTAATGTAGAACCCATTTTTAACTCTGAAAACATCTAAGTCCTTCCCTTTAGTTTTAACATTTGGCTATGTTATGTTGCCTTGAAGTTGGTCTTTAGTCCCCATTTTGCTGAGGGCTTGGTGGCCTCCTTCATTATGGGATGTTCTAATTCCCACTTCCTGAAAAAGTCTCTTTTCTTTGATGTTGGCATCACCTGATTTTTTCCTTCTTTTTCCCTTTCTGAAACTCTTACTAGTTGAATACTAAACTTCATTTCTTTGTCTTTTTTTGTTCTACAGCCCAGAATATTACATTAACTTTTTCTTTTAACATTTTGATTTTTTAAACTATTATATTTTCAATTTCAAAGGAATCCTTCTTATTCCCTATTTCTTTGATTAATAGCATACTGCTTCTGTTTGATGAGTGTGACATTTTCCCTTATCTCTCTGAGAATATTAAGCATGGTTTTATGATGCTTTCTCCCTTTCATAGTGTGCACTGTTTTCACTGAGTTTCTTTTTGGTTTTGTCTCTATTTTCCACATTGTAATTTTTACCCAAATTTCTAATGGTCTTTGTTCACTCAGAATGAGTAATTTAAAAATTGATCTTGAATTCTGTACATGGGCTGGGCTCATAAATTCATGTTCTGCCCTGTAAGTTAATAGAGTCCCTAGCTACATTTTTATAAGGAAACTCAAAAATGTCTAATTCTGACTGCAATAATTTACCATTATAGAAAACAGACAAAGTAAAAAGATGGGCATTCTCACCATTAACTATGCAGACATTTAGGGAAGTTTCTGGCTTTTACAAAGGAAGCTAATCTCATCTGTTTTGCCTGGAATCCCTAATTCCAAGTCACTTCCAGGTCAGTTCCTCTGAAAAATGGACTTAATTTCTCCTTCAGGTTTGAGAAGGAAGTAGGTGCTTGCTGTGAGAAGTGGGAGAAAGCATCTGACATTTCTAACTGCTTCTGTTACAAAAATAAACCAATTCTTACTTTTTCTTATCCTCCAAATTTTGCCTTTCACGGAATCTGATTCCTCTAATTCCTTAGACCCTAAGGGACTTTCCAAGGCCCAGGGGGGACAAAGTGACCTTCTCCTCTCTAAGTGTCCTTCTCTATAGGCAGCCAGGGTTCCACTCTGCTCTGCCAATTCATTCATTACACACCCATCTGCTTTCACCTGAAGTGTTATGTCATTTCTCAGCTGCTGTTGTCTTCACTACTGTTTGTTCCTGTAGACTTTTACCTCTTTCATTTTTTTTCTATTACTTCAGTCAGGTTTCTGGGGGAATGGAATGCTTTCAATGCACCAAGTTTAACCAGAAACTTCACCTCTATTTCTTCAATTGTGAAATGAAGAGAAATAATGTCTATAGACTTTCAGATGCCAAGGTCTAAATCTCAGAGGTAAGATAATGTTGTATGTAAGAGTAACTTGAGTAGTGTTTATAGATGGAGACAGAGGAAGGAAATCTATAGAAATGATCACTCTTGTCCTACCCCAAATAAAGGAGCAGTCAAAGTCAAAGAAGTTTGACCTCCAGGAATGTAAACTACTCTGACAGAGGCAGAGTGCCAGCAGGGAGAAAGCAAGAGAAAAGATTCAAGGAAACCCAGAGAGACAACTCTGAATTCATTAGCATTTACAGTGTTCTCTTTAGCCCAGGTTCAAGGACAAGAGAAGATCTAGGTACAGAGAAAGTATATGATACGGCTAAAGAAAATTATAAAGAATAATAGAAATGGAGGGGTCAAGAGCAGAAATGGCCCACAGAAATAGTTGTAGCAAGGCACTGGGATTCTGGAAAAAAATATAAAAACAAAATGAAAGAAGATATCAATAAAGATTAGGAACAATCAATTCTAACAAGGTTAAAGCTCAAAGGTTAGAGAGGTGGCCATTCAATTTTTGAGAAAAGTCATAGGATTTTTTTTATTTTTATAATGTAAACATACAGTAAGAAGGAGATTTGAAAATATTACAAGGGTCTGCATTTGGAAAAGTTCCATGTGCTTATTTTAAAGATATTATCTATTCTCTTTTATTACATGGAATGGTCACTTTTTAAAACTCTAGTTGAAAGCGTACCATATTCTATCTGGTCGGTTTCTTTGGCAAAACACATGTAATAATTAGCAAAGCTTTGGAGATGCAGAATTGTGCTCTAAAAGAATTTTTGCTGCAGACTGGGGATTATTTTTGCTAACTTATTTATCCTACCATGCAAATAATATTTTTGAGTGCCTACTATTGTAGCAGGAATGGTCACTAGAAACAGAACTCTCGAACACAGAATGGGGAAGGGAGGGGTTTATCACGGCCAGGAGCCAGGCGATGAGTTGTCCAAATCCAGATCGTCTAACAAAGGAAGGTTCTGCCTTTATATAGGCTTACACTCTAGATATTACACATGGAAGAATCTTAGGTTTACAGCCTTAGAAATTACGAGTGAACGGGTTTTGGATTTACAGCTTTAGGAATCACATGTGAAAAGGCTCTGGTCTCCAGATGGAGGAGTAGGGTGGGGGTTTGATCTTGTTTTAAGTAAAAACAGTGTCTTCCAGAGAGTTTCCCCAATACCAAACATGTTATTTACAGGAAGGTGATTCAGGAGGCGCCGGCGGGCCTGCTTTTTCTTCTATTGAAATGCACTGTGGAAGCCGAGGGGAAGGTGATCCCAGATGCCTGGGTCTCCTTCCTCACAATATGCTAGGCACTAGAGATTAAAACATTAACAAAAAAATTTCAAATTTCAAAAGAAGTCACCATTATTTTGACAGTAGTGAGAAAAACATCTCAAAAGTAAACATTCTATAAAATGCGTGGTTATCTACAAGGAAACATACCAGTTGGAATATAATACTTCTTATACCTAAAAATCAGAAATTGCTATAAAATGTCTTCTAACACAACTACAGTAGGCCCTTTGTAAATATGCATCCTGCAGAAAATTCTTTGCAAACATTCTCAAAATGCAAATACAGGGCATCTTTGCATTTGAAAAGAGCCAAGATTTTAGCAGCTCCAGTATGAAAACAAGTTTATACAATAGCAAATTGAAAGAGAAACAGCCAGGGAAAAACAAACTCAGAAGATGAAACTGTGTAGCAAATCACAAACCTGTGGGCTTCAAAAATTGAGTATTTCACAACTGCAAAGAGGCAGAATGACTCTCTATAACAGTACTTTATGCCTGATACAAAATAGTGACTATTACTTAGCTAAATGAAGAACTAGAGCAAATATTTGTTGGATAAATAAATGAATTAAACAATTCAGTAGGGATTTGTGTAGACCAATGGGGGTTAAAGAAGTGCATCGTCCAACATGGTGGTTCATGCCCATAATACCAGCACTTTGAGAGGCTAAGGCAGGAGATTGCCTGAGGTCAGAAGTTCGAAGCCAGTCTGGCCAACATGGTGAAAACCCATCTCTACTAAAAATACAAAAAAAATAGCTGGCTGTGGTGGCATGTACCTGTAATTCCAGCTACACAGGAGGCTGAGTCAGGGGAAACGCTTGAACCAGGGAAGTTGAGGTTTCAGTGAGCCGAGATTGTTCCACTGTACTCCAGCCTGGGAGACAGAGCAAGACTCTATCCCAAAAAAATAAATAAATAAAAGTTTAAAAAAAGATGAAGAGGTACATCAAGGTTATTATTAATGTACTTGTAAACAGGTAAGCTTGTAGACATTTGCAGTTAGAATTGGGTGAACCAAAAATTTTGATCTAGTCTGATTGCAAAGGAAGGGGAATTTGCCCTACACAAGCAAAAAGATCTGAGGACTAACTGAAAAACTGTTTAAAAGAAAGAGCAATCCATTTCAATGTCTCTCCTTTTAAACTTACAGACTCCTCAAATATTATTATTTAGCCAAAATACAAATAAAATTTAATTTCAAGTTTTTGTCACACTAACATGAAGGTACAATTGGTCAATAAAGCAAATACTCGTATGTAGAATCAAACTGCTTTGATGAAGAATCATGAGTATTCCACCTTTATGCAAAAGAAATTTACATTCTTCTTTCATCTCTCATTGTAATATCATTCCTACCCATTTGTATGATGAGATACAAGGCTCTCCTGGTGAGATGGCACAGAAAGAAAGTACAGGGTAGTTAGAACATAATATTTAGCATCGTTTTATTCTGCTAGGCTTGAGTTGCAGTTTTGCCATTCCAAGCTTCGTAATTTAATTTTTCTTCTTTGTAAAAGGTGTATAGCACGAATTAAAAGAGGAAGAATGTAAAATATTTAGCAAAGTACTAATAGGTTAGCTAAAAATACATTCACCATCCACTATGTAAGACAATAAGTAATATAATAATAAGGCTTCTTATCCTATATAAATCATTGTGGCAGTTAATTTGTAACGGAGAGAGAGATGAATGCAAGCTATAAACTCCTATTCATAAAAAGGCAATGATGATTATGGAATGTAAAGTAGACTTTTCTGAACTCAAAACTTAAAGAGAAATCAACATTAAATGCAGAAAAAGGATTTGACTGGACAATAAAGATTTAGTATGTTTTGGTGAAAAATTAAAACAATCTTGACATAGCCAGTGTCAAGAATCTTCTAGGCTCACTTCAGGAATTCCACAGGATACAGGTCATTTCTTTTTAAGTACCAGTTTATCAAACTAACCTAAACCACCTCACTCCCATGGAATGACACCTCACCGCTCACCTCATCTTTGCAACCATTACATCAGGCTTTGTTTTTTTTCTCCCTGAAATATTGAATATTTACAATTTCCAAATACTCTGCTGTTAACTGGGGAACAACAGAGAAACGCATCTCTGCCTCTGTGTGAACCTGTCTAGCAAGCAAATATACAGAGGATTATCAAAGGATCATTAAAATACTACAAATTATGACAAGTAGCAATACAAGCATTTAGGTTGGTGAGACAGAAATTATTGGAAGACATGAAGGGACTATATAGGATGATTAAGTAAGTCCTGAAATAATTCTGTCTACTTTCACACTGAGACTTCGGTAAGAAGAACCCACCAAATAATTAAGATCAAGGAAAATAGAGCACTCCAGGTTGTGGGTAGGAAAAAGCAAGGGCAAAAGAAAAGATAATCACGTCAGTATCAATACAAGTAGGCAGATTCAAGATATATGCTAGAGATTGAATCCATAGAATTTCAGTTGTACTGGGAAAGTTAGGAAAAGGAATGAACAAGGATACTTTGCATAATTTTGATTTTATTAATGCCTAAATTGTAGTGACACTACCAAAATGAGAAAGAGTGAGAGGAATAGTTTTGGGGAGGTAAAATTTTAGCACTCATTTTGGACCCATGCAGTTTTATGTGCTTGTTAGTGCAGATACCAGGTTGGAAGTGGACTACGAGTCTGGAACTCATGGGAAACCCTTGGGCTATTGGTACACGATTGAGGTTTATCAACTTATCAATGGCAGGTAAAATCATGTGATGGATGAAAGCTCCTAATGAACAAGACTAGACAGAAATGAGGATCTGGGACTGAAGCCTAGAACAAAGCAACCATTAAAGAATGTGCAGAGGAGGAACAGCCAAGAGAGAAGAGGAAAAAATGGTTGGTGCAAGCAGAAAGCCAAGAGAGGAGAGAATTCACTGGTGACTAAGGATCCTCTTGAAGACTTTTCATAGCTTTCTTCCTATGACTCAGACTTTCAGGTTCATTTTTCCATTCCTCAGAATTCCAAAATCGAGTTAGTCTCTTTTGTTATTTCTGTCCTTTGGCAGTCTATTTCAGTTCTCTGAATTCTAAGTTCTTCATCTATGAAGTGAGAGGAAAATTTAGTTATCTGTAAATATTAAAACATATTAATATAAGAAAAGTACTTAACACTAGAGTGCCTGGAATATGATAAGCACTCAGTAAATTAGTGGTATGATTATGTAAATCTGTTATTTCTCAAAATCTCTCTCTACCAACCAGTCCAAACTTGAGAACTATCATAGAAAAAAAATGCTAATCCTATGACAATATAAAATAATCTACTGAAATAGAGGACCGGGAAGTGCAAATAAGAGTTATTTGTATAAGAATATAGAATAATATTGGTTATATAAAGAAAATTGTGCGGGATATTACTTATGGTTCATGCATAAACCTATTAAAATGTTTTCTAAACCAAGGATAGTAAAAAAGGAGGAGGTAGAATAGGAGAAGCTCAAGAACAAATAATTTTGTATCACTTTTGCTAGGAAACTAGGACTTTGTCTCAAAGACAATTAAAAGCGAAAATCTGTCTCTAATTTCTTGTGCAAGAAAAAAAGTAATAATTCTGAAAAGATATAAAAGTTTTACCTTTGAAGCTCTAGATTAAATAAATTTTAAAAGGTGTGGTATAACTGGCAATATAACACAGAGAGATTCTAGAAAGGCAGTACTCAAAGATTATGACTATTACTGGCATAAATGAATTTATCACAGAATTTCAGTTTTAAAAGAAGACTTTGGCAAGAGTTATCAATGCAATTCTATTAACAATGTGACTTTGTGACACAGGGCCTATCGATTATTGTGTTTAAGAAAGAGCGGGGCAAGACTTCAAAAATTGAAAGCTCTTAACACTATTGAATTCAGACCATAAAATATTTGTGGGGATTTTATTGCAAAGACAAATGGTTGTATCCACCAGAATGATATATGGAATCTAAATTCTGTGCAATAAAGAAAGATAACTGCCTCATCTACTATATAGAATTAATAGAACACGCTAAAAGGCTAAGATGGCTCAGTTACCTAATAAGTCTGCATTAGGAAAATGGTTTTGACTACAGACAACAACCTATATGTTCATTGATGATGTACACAAAGAAGGATCCATTCGAATGTTTTAGATGCATGAGAATAATGTGGCTAGTAAATAAAAATAGGTGAAGTTGACAGGACAAGAAATAAATAGCATGCCTTGACAGATACAAGTGCATAGCTGTGAGTTTTCACTGTATACACTGGCAATAGATGGAGATAAGTAACTTTTAACTCTGGCTAATCCTTAAGTGATTACGGAATACTACTAATAAAGACATTAAATTGTTGAAATCCTTGACACATACTTGGTGGCCAGTATTCTTATTACATTGTTGAAACCTAACTTTTTTTTTTTTTTTTTTTTTTTTTTTTTTTTTTTTTTTGAGACAGAGTTTTGCTCTTGTTGCCCAGGCTGGAGTGCAATGATGATCTCAGCTCACCACAACCTCTGCCTCCCGGGTTTAAGCAATTCTCCTGCCTCAGCCTCCCAAGTAGCTGGGATTCTAGGTGCCCACCACCTTGCCTAGCTTATTTTTTTAAAAAATTTTTTGTAGATATGAGGTTTTGCCATGTTAGCCAGGCTGGTGCCTAACTCCTGACCTCAGGTGATCTGCCCACCTCAATATTCCAAAGGGCTGGGATTATAGGCATGAGCCACTGCACTCAGCCTTAGAAACTCTTTATAACTTCAACTGCTTCCCCAGAGGTAGGTTATCAGTCATTAATAATATTTTTCTAAATGCTAGATGACTGACGGCCTAGAAAACAAGGATCGTCATTGGCCTACAGTGGAAATTCCAGTGTTTTTCTGTACTTACAAGGGTCGTAGAAATTATAGTATCCTTGCTTGATCTCTGGATTCTGGTCAGAGGTCCTAAAAGAGGACATGCCTCACAGACTGCTTCTAAGTCACAACTTTAATAGTTGCATTAAGAAATCCCAGATCCAGGTCCCAACATGGAACGCAGCCACGTATCACCAGGCTCCAGGCTTCGGAGACACACCTGAACCCAGAGAAGAAAACCTAGGCAAGAATAAAGTCTGTCAGTTCAGCTCATTTCAACTCCAAACCATGAATCCACTTAACCAATGTTTATTACACATCTAATATATATCATGTGTTTCCCTAAAAACTCAAGACACAATGGTGAGCACTACAGCGGTCATCTGTAGTTGAATTCTAGTATTGTGAATGACACTGACAAAAAAGAGGAACGCTCAGTACAATGCGACATGTTCCAGGTTAGAGGTGATAGGAGTGTTTTGGGTACACATGGGTAGAGGTATTCGCCTAATTTTCTTGGTCAGAAAAGACTTTTCTTATGTACAAAATATCTAGGGTGAAAGCAAAAGATTAAGGAATGAATCAGACAAGAAAACTGAAGCAGAGAGTAGAGTATTCCACGCAGAGAGGGCAGCATGTACCAAAACCTGTAAGTGAGAAAGAGCAGGCATATAAAGAGAATTTCAGTTAATTAAGTATGACTTCGGCATAACCCCTGAAAAGCCAAGAAACATCTCTGAATTTAAGTGAGAGATGATAGCTGATGTATAATATTTATATAAACACAAACATATATATGTAAATGATAATTTGAGAGCCTAAGGTTCTTATATACACTTAAAATACTTTAAAACAGGTGCCGTCAATATTTTCCAATATACTACCTTAGGGTTTAATGTTCTAACAATATATATGAAATCAACTAAAACACAGGCCAGCCAGCATAGCTGTATATTTCTGGAAAATTGTAAAAGCTATCACTCTCATTCACTCACAATGCACTAAAGTGGTCATTTTTAAAAAGAAAATCTTACCATTAATTGCCCTACTTTCTTTCATCATATTAGCACAGTTCAGAGTATATAGAGAGAGGAAGAACTGAGAAGGCGCCAGAGATGGTAGGACAAACAATGACGGAACAGCTTATATCAACCTAGGTATAAAATGTAAATGTTGCACAATAAACCTCTGTGAACCACTTCTAATCTCTAGAATCAGCAGGTTTATGTTCTTTGACAGATTCTTGGAATTAAAAGAATTACATTCAAGATGGTCTTTTCTATACAGTATTTTCTATTTTGAGGTTTATTGAAAATGTACATTTTAATCAGATGAGTGAACAGACATCAGTTTATAAATGACACTACCAAATTATTCTCACCAGATACTTTCTAAATACTACATTTTCTAAGCAACATAATGTATTGGGCCTATCAACTGTTAGACTGTGGCTAATCAATTCTAATTTACTAAACTTAGAGTATGAGCTTTCTTGCTTGGGCTTTTTGCTCAGATATCATATATATCTGAACTCATCTTTCTTTTGTTTTTTGTATGTAGAAACATCACTCTCTAGTTGATATCTGTACCCTAATTTTACTATACAAACTGAAACTTGACTAGGAATCATAATAGCTAACATTACTTAAGAGCCTAGTATATATAGCAGGAGCTCTTAGTAGAGATCTGCATGTATTACCTTATTGAAACCTTAATTTTGCAGATAGCAATTATTATCTAGAAGAGTCTGAAAGACCATCGAATCCTTGACCTTCTTGATTTTTTTCTCTACTATTTTGGATCTGTTCAGTGGATTCTGCCAAGCAGTTTGAGATCAGAGGCATGGCATTTGCTCGACAGGTTCTGGCTAGCACCACCAATGTTTTGCTCTGTATATGATGATCAGTTCAAACACACGGAGCATGTGTCCAGATCAGCCACTTAAAGTGTTTAGATACGCCACATAAAATCATCAAGTTCACTTTTCCAGTTTTGCTTGATTCAGGGGAAACATTTGTACCTTTTGAGGAAATGGAAAAGTGCCTAGAAATAGCCAAGTGAATGAAGAAAATGCATAGAATTTAGTTTTGTTCTTACCTCTTTTCAGTTCATTGTGTTATTGACTGTTGATAGGTTTTACAAATCTCTGCAAGGCAAAGGAACTCGGAGAGATACAGTATTAGCTGTATTAATAAACATACCTAATGCTGATGCAGATAGAGTTTTAAAACCATCACAACTTTCATAGAGTTTTAAAAATTTATTCTGTTTGCATTTTATGTTTGTAACTAGCCTCTACTACAGCCCTTCCCTTTTCTTGCTCAGATGAGAGAGTGAGCTTTATTGCCTCTGTTCTCCAATCAGACAGTGCCTACACCACAGACACGTTTCCTTTGCTTCTGTATGCACATACATCAAAACCTGTAGTTGACAGAAACAGACTTTTGAAAAATATCACTGATCCTAAAATAAAATGCAGTTGATTTCTGCTCCTATCTTAACCCTTAAAACTGTGATCTATCATTTCCCAGGTGCAGTAACAGACTAAAGAAATAAAAATAAGTAATCACATTTAAATTATGCCTTTTCAGACTTAATTCACAGTGACAAGTAAAAAAAATGTACAGATAAAGGTAAGTTTCCATTTATATAAAACTTTGCTTTCAACCATAGCAAAGACATAAAAACAAAAACAAATGGCATATGTATAATAAATGCAGTTCTGATTTTTCTAGATACTACACTATCAGGGAAATTTAATTCACTCCTTAAATTATAATGCAACATATAATACCTATAACTTTTGGTTTCTTTTAATGATTAAAACAAGAGAAACCGACATCAAAATATTGGGTGCTATACTAAAGGTATTTGCATATGTTAGCTCACTTAATGCTCATATGAACCTTAAAAAGTTGACATTATAATCTCCATTTTATAAATGAGGAGAGTGAGCTTCACAGAAGTGAAGTAACTTGTTCAACATCGTAAAGAAAGTTGGCAAGTGGCATAAACAGCGTTAGCACCTGAATCTTCTGACTTCATCTTTCCCCTTAGCAATTCTGCTAAGAAATAGCTCTCTGTGCTGTGCTTGTGTATGTAAAGAGAGGACAGAAGAGGGAAGACTTGGCAGAGAGTTAGACTGAGATGCAGAGAAGAGTCAAAAAGAAAAAGAAATTGTACCCCCAAACAAACAATATATTCATTTTCCATTTTCTGCACTATTTAAGTACAAACTAATCTCACTGGTGTCATGGGCAAAATTTAGTTTAGATGATTACAAAAATGTTTCTGTGGGGACTTAGGGGGACAGCTGCTTTAATTCTAAACTGTTTTCTACTATTTTCACTGGGTGGCAGATATTAGAAAAGCTAAGTATACAGCAGTCACTGACTTCAAATTAAGCAGTAATGAATGCAGATTTCCGTGAAGATTCCACGAGTTAGTAATTACAGTTTTATTGCAATTCGAAATAGCGAAATAAACTCAGTCTCCACTGTCCCATACATGTAATTGATGAGTTAATTTGTCTTCAGCACTTTCACTGTTTTAATATTTCTCCATCTTTGCCATGAAAATTAATAGGATGCAAAATGTATAAAATTATATCCACTAAAAAAAAATCACTGTACAGTACCAGGGAGGCATATTTATTTCATCTGTAGATAGTGAGGGGTCACCATCTTTTTTTCCCCTTTCCCAGTGACATTTTCAGATTTGACATTTTGTGACATTTTCAGTTTAATATTGCTAATACCCTGGCTGCAGAATTAAAAGTACACCCCAAGGAAGGGTTGAACGCAGACATGTCAGGAGAGCATAACTGTTTCTTACGCTGCTAACAATTGTTTTTATGTAAACAATGCACACATTAAGAAGCAAGAAACAACTCTTTTTGTCCCTTTTTTCCTCATGGGTGGGGGAATCCATTCTAAGTTCCCAGAGGGTTGACTCTTCATTAGAATCTTCAGGTACAAAGAACCAATGTGAGATCTTACCAGTGTGTTACCAAGGGACCACATGACAAATGTCTAAGTAGAGAGTGAATGAAAGGTGCTTGAAATGCAGCAGGTGAAGCATCCTCACCTAGCTAAAAACAGCTGAAGAGAAGTCTGTGCAATTGTGACTCAGGAGCCACAGGAGTCCCCACACTATATATCTCTAACTGATGAATAAGCCACAATGTTAATTGAATGTTGATGCTCACTGACATTTATAGAGGGTTCTGTTTGATGAATGAAAGGTTAGATTCATTTTTCAAATGTGGTTGATAAGCCTCATCTGACGGTCTCTCACGATACCCGTGGACTCCCATTGCATTCCAAGGATGCCAGGCATCATCTCCCTACCCCCCACTCATTGCTTACTTCAGTTCATCTGGGAGCAGTGTAATTTCTCACTAGGAAGGAGAATATCCTTGCTAGATTCCATTATTACTATTACATAAGAGATATACAAGTAATATCAAAGCTATGATACTTGGCTCTGTTAATCACTTTTCCAGGGCCAAATGAAATATCCACCCACAATTATTCCATTTTTCCCGTTCCCACTGTCACTACCCTATAATCTATTTGAAGAATTAAGCCCCTCTCCAACTACCAAATACAGGCATGTATAGGAATGATATCTGAACTTAAGACAAAGGACGTGAGGTGAACTCACGCAGAGGACGACTAGAATCTACCAAATCAAGTGAGAAAATGAAACAGTTCTCATAAAACTAAAAAAAAAAAAAAAAAAAAAAAAAAAAAGCTTGTGCCTAATCCACATTGATATTAGTTCTAGGAGCCTCTGGCTCATGTGGGTGTTCTCCTTTAGGCTCCTCAGGTTATACCTTGGTGCAGACACAAAGTCCTCTCAAGCAAAGTTAACATTTGCCAAATGCTAAGCACTATCTCACAGAACTTCTAGAGGCAAACAATACCACAGAAAAACTGCGGCCCTGGAGGGACCTGAGCCTGCTGTGGGATTCATTCTGTTGAAATTTCAGATTATAAAAGTCATATAAACAAAGCAATGACCTTTCAGTCTGCTAGATGCTGTGCCCTATTGGCCATAATGTTGCAACCAAAGATTTATGAGAACAGCTGTAATAGTGCAGATGAGAATGTGCAGCTACTTGCCACC
The DNA here is from genome assembly GCF_048565385.1 of Saimiri boliviensis. Classification (NCBI taxonomy): domain Eukaryota; kingdom Metazoa; phylum Chordata; class Mammalia; order Primates; family Cebidae; genus Saimiri; species Saimiri boliviensis. Next base: position 177,401,069 of record NC_133450.1, on the reverse strand, counting down.
GTCGGTAAGCTTGAGTTCAGCATTACTAATGTTTCTTTATAATTAATACCAGGCATCAGCTCACTATTATTTTCATTTGATGCATAGTTTTTGTTTGTTGTTGTCATTGGTGGTGTTGTTTCTAATGGTTAAGCTATGTGCTTTGCAGAGAATAGGTTTGAAAAGCTCCCGATTTGTTATTGTGATTTTACTAATCATCTGAATGTAAATGATAGCAGGATATTTTCCCCCTCAGCATCAGTCTTTCATTTACCTTACTTTTTATGTGTGATTACTATAATCAATGCATATGCTTCCATCTATTTTTATTAGTTGGCAATAGTTTCTCTATGACACATATTTAAGATGTACCTGATGTTAAGTTGCATTGAAAATACATTTCTTAAAGATAGATACTTATAAAAAATCATTTTGAGGCTTCCCTTTTTTCGAGTTCTTAGATATGAAAGAGGTAATTGGAAGATTCCTATGTAAGAGTGAGGAGTGATCATGTTAGGCCACAATAGCCTTCTTTCTTTTTTCCTACACTGATAAAGAGATGATTGCTATGACGATTGCTATCCCAATCACACTGTAGTCATATATTACTAAATTATAGCTGCAGACTTATAAGAAGGAAATGCATATTTATTGAAACATGAGCACGATATAATCATTGATGCAGTGGATATTTGAACAGTTATATAATTCAGGGAAGAATGTCCTATCAAATTAGTAAATCAGTAATATTTTTATAACCTATTCAAAAAAGAGTGGTTTCTTGTTTACAGCACAGAGAAAAGTTACAAAGAACAACGTTTGTTTGAAAGGGATTAACTAGCCATGGCATCTAGATAGATACTGAATACATAGATGTTAGAGAAGGTTACTGAAGAAAACAGTTAATTTCACTAGTACCTTGTATATAACAAAGTATTGTATTGGGCTGTGAAATATAGGCTATGTGAACAAATAAAATGTTTATTTTCTTTTCCTTAAGCAGGTTAATATGCTAAAGACAATGATGTATTTACATGAAACAAATAAGAAGGAATGAATAACTTGGTACGCCTAGACAGGAAAAATAAACGTGTAGCTTTTAAAAATACATATGTGACTACATACACAAATAGGTGTTTTATAAACATGCAATATACATGAGAGGAACATGTCTCAAGTTAATTAAGGTGACAAGGACACCTGGATTTCTATAGCCTCCACATTCAATATTTTCTCCTTTTTCTTGCTTTGTGTTCTTGGGTCCTAGTTAGGCATTTTGAATGGGGTTTTAAATGGGGTTACCATTTTGAGACACTGGGAACAAAAGACACATAAAACATGATTCTTTACCTCCAGAAACTTCTAGAATGAACATCCAAAATAAAAATATACAGTGTGCAGAAAGTTAACACACAGGCACAAATGCAGGTCTAGGAAATTATGACGCAGAATAAAGAAGCTATACAAACTGGGTAACCAGTAAGATTTATATAGGTAAAAGAGAAGTCAAGAGAAAATAAAAGCCATGAGGCAAAAAAATTTCCAATGTTTATAGCTTGGTAAGGGAGCTAATTGTTTTGTAAGCTACCTGTAAATCTTTTGTGCATAGCTATAATATATATTGAAACAAAGAAATAAGATGTAAATAAAGACTATCAACAGAATTTAGCCATTGTCTCAGGAAACAAGGGAGTAAGTAATATCAAAGTTATCTGGAGACAAGAACAAAAACTTATGAATGAGGTGACAACAAAGCAGAAACAGAAAGAAATCTATAAAGGTAGATGTTGAAAGGTAGATAACAGAAGATAAAAGACAACATAGAATATGGTGGGTCACAGAAAAATTTAAATTTTTAATCCTTTCTTCTCATGCTTTAGAAATAATTGAGTTTCAAAATGTATTCTATTATCAAAATGTATTATTAAAATTTTCTTTAAAGAAAGAGATACAGAAGTAATGGAATTGAGTAGATAACTAAATCACAGGGAAAAAAATGAGTTGTCAAAAGATAAAATTTATCATTAGGGTACAACTGATTCAAGATGGCATAATAAAAATTTTAAAATAGTTATTAAACTACATTTTAACATTCTACATAGCATAACTTGTGAGAAGTATATATGCTGATTTTATAAAGAACTTTTGTAATTTAAATGCATATTTTTAATGAGACTGTTAAAAATCAATTATCTAAACATTCAACTTTAGAAAAGAAACCAAATTAATCCCAAAGATAGTAAAAAGAAGAAAATAATTTAAAAATGCACAGAAATTAAATAGAAAAGATACATACAACAGAAAGGATATAGTCAAATACTGGTTTAATTTCTTGTTTAAAAAAAACAAATAAAATTGATAAACCATGGTGAAACTGATGAAAAAAAAAAATGAAAGCAAACACAAAAGCCAAGAATAAAAATGAGAGACCATTATAAAGCCAACAAATATTAAAATAACCCTAACTGGACATGACCTACTAAAAATTTGAAACTAGATGAGATGCACAAAGACTGAAAAAAGCACAACTTAATAAACACAAAACAGACAAGCAAAACAGTCCAGTGTTTTACAAAGTATTTAATCTAAAATTAAGAATCAGCTCATGCAACAACAGCAAACTCTCTGCCTAATGGCTTCCCTAGCACATGCTGCCAAACATTTAAGGAATAAGTCACATCAATCTTTCAAACAACCTCCCAATAAATAATCAAAAAGATTGCCCAAATAATGAGTCCAGCATGACTTTGATACCAAAAAAAATTAGAAAAGAAACTATAAGCAAATCTCTTTCATAAACATAAATGCAGAAATTTTAAACAAGTATTGGAAAATCAAGGCAATAATACATAAACAGGCCAAACTATCAGGAACAATTTGTGTTAATTCCAGGAATGCAAAGTAGAATTTTTTAAATCAGTCAGTGTATTTCACCACATAAACAGAACAAAGAAAAAATAGCATATTATCACAATAAAGGTTGTAAGGCTTTTGATAAAATTCAACGTAACTTCTCAACTTTTAAAAAGCATCCCTGCTTAGAAGCCAAGTTGTGAAGAAATTTAAACCCCTGTACACCATTGATGAGAATGTAAAATATTGCTGCCTCTCTGGAAAACAGTGTGGCGGTTCCTCAAAACAATATAAAGAGAACTACCACTACCAGAAGCAGATCCACTTCTGCATATAGACCCAGATAATTGAAAGCATGGAAACAGATATTTTTTTTCCGCCCATGTTCAAGGAAATATTATTTACAATAGCAAAAAGTTAGAACAAACTCAAGTATCTATCAATGATGAATGCATAAACAAAATTCCATGCACACCTACAATGAAATATTTTTTAGCCTCCAAGGAAATTCTGATATATGCTACAACCTGGATGGACGTTAAGGGCATGCTAAGTGAAATCAAATAGACACACAAGGGCAAACACTGTATGATTACACTTACATGAGGTATATAGAGTAGTAAATTCACAGCAATAGAAAGAAGGGAGTGGTTGCCAGGGGTTGCAAAAAGGGGTGAATGGAAAATTACCGTTTAATTGGTACAGAAAGTCAGTTTTGTTAAGATGAAAAGAGTTATTGAGATGGATGGTTGTGATGGTGGTAAAACAATGTGAATACACTTAATGCTACTAAACTGTGCACTTAAAATTCTTTAAGATAATAGATTTCACACTGTGTATTTTTACCACAATCAAAAAAAATTAATGAAAAAAATTTTGCAAACTATGAATGAAAAAAATCTCTTAATTAGTCTTTTTTTAAAAATAACAACTATATAAGCATTTTATTTAATGTGAAAGTATTGGAAACATCAAAAAAGATATAAGAATTGGAAAAAATAAAATTCTATATGCAAATATAAGTTATCTGTATTTAAAGAAAAACTTAAATATTTTACAACTAAATTATTGCCTAAATTATGAGTTTAATAAAGTTGCTTATGCAATGCCAACATAAAAATTGATTGTATTTCTATGTATCAGCAAAAGTATTCAGAAGTAGAATATAAAAGGTGCCATTTACTATATCCTAAAAATACCAAATTATTAGGAATTAATCTATCAAAAATATGTATACTTCTACAAGAGAATTACAAAACATTATGAGGAATAAGATCTAATAAACAGAATAATGAACCATGTTTATTGACAGAAGATTTAATACTGTAATGATATAAATTCTACTACTCACTTATAGATTTAATCACAATCAAAATCTCAATAACTATGGGAATGTTTATATATTGACAAATGAATTCCAAAATTTATTTAGGAATACCAAGGCACAGTATGGCCACAACACCTGTCTAATGGACTTACTACACCAGATGTTGCCATTTATTTTATAGCTACTGACATTTTAAAAGTTTATTTTCTTTTTGCATTAGTTCTTATTGTGACAGGTTTACATAAACACATTTAAAAGATAGATCTAAGCATGCTTATTTAGGAATGCATTATGTGCTATTTTCTTTCAGTGAATCAAACTGTTTAACAAAGAATTTTATAAGCAAGCATTAAAAAAAACAAAAGGTAGTATTTGGAAAGAGACTAAAAAACAGACTGGAACAGAAAAATCAGAAACAAATCCATGAAAACATAGAAATCCATTGTTGATGGGTATGAAATTCCAGTAATAGCACTTTTGATTACTGATTTTATCAAGTAAAGTTCAAGATATGCACACTCTTTCACTCAGCAGTTACACACCTGGTAATATGTATAATCAACATAAATGTGTGCCATTGTGCACTAGGAGACATAAACAAGAATGATAATCACTGCATTGCTTGCAAGAACCCAAAACAGACCACAAGCCAAACATTAATCAACAGTATAATTTTTGAATGTACTATAATCATATGAAGGGATAATATATATCAATGACAATAAATAGTTTCATGCAACATTATGGACAGTTTCACAAAGATAATATATAGCAAACTAAACTAGACATAAAAGAATACATGCTGTATGATTCCATTTAAATTAAGCCCTAAAAATAATAAAGCTGAACTCTAGTGTTTAGCAATACATGATTAGGTGATTAAATTATAAACAAAAGGAAGCAATTATTAGTGAGGTGGCACATGTGCTAATGATTGACTAAAGGTGTGATGGGCTTTCTGCTATCTTACCAGCATCTTATTACATTCTATTGTGATAAAAGGTGACAGATTTGTCCCAAATAAGAAACTATTCATTTTGTTTAATTAATTTGTAGATTTCACAGTAAAATGGTTAAAAGTTAATTGTAAAAAATATGAGCTATTCAAATAATAGATGTTGAAAGAATGCCTAAAACCTATCTTAATAATACAAGGAAATGTTACCTTCTTTTAATAAAACCTTTTATTGTACTTTATTACTGGTCCTCCTGGCTATTAGAAAAACTGAGAGACACTAGCAGGGATTTATTGATACCTGAAAAATACTTAAGTCCTAAATGCCATCAATTTTTGCTCCAGGAATGGAGTTAGACTTCACAGTAAATGACTGGGAAAGAAGATTTAAATGTCTTCAGCTGCTGCTGCTGCTGCTGCTGCTTCTTTAAAATCTCTTAATTATGAACAAACATTTCTATTTCAAGGTCCACATAGGTGATTCTAAAACCACCTGACTGCTCTTCAGTATGACATAAATATCATCCCTAAAACCACTTTGAGTTGGGTCACTTTTGTTTTTGGTTAGCAAATGAGTTCATAGGCTGCTGGAAATACCCAGTGCAGGGAACTTAGCTTATACAGGAGTATGTAATTTTTCAGCGTCTATACTCAATTGGCAGGATGGTACAAGCCATGAATAGTGGAGACAGAGAAACAGAGTATCATGCTGCTGCTTAACAAATTCACTTCATCACATACCTATCCACAATGTTTAGATTACAGGGCAGATATTCTGCACCACTGACACTTCTCAGGCCTCATCCCCTCCGAGATTGCTTGTACGAGTTGTACTATCAGTCCATTCTAATGTTATTATAAGGAAATATCCAAGAATGTGTAATTTATAAAGGAAAGAAGTTTAATTGACTCACAGTTCAGCAGGGCTGGGGAGGCTACAGGAAACTTACAATCAGGACAGGAGACAAACAGGAAGCAAGGCACCTTCTTCCCAAGGTGGCAGGAAGGAGAACCGCTGAGCAAAGGGGAAAACGCCAGTTACAAAACCTCGGCTCTCGTCAGAACTCAAACACTATCACGAGAACAGCACGGGGAAACCACCCCAATGATTCAATTACCTGCACCTAGTTTCTCCCTTGCCATGTGAGGATGATGAGAATTACGTAAATTACAATTCAAGATGAGATTCAGGTGGGGATAGAAAGCCTAACCATTTCAAGTCATGCTCCGTTTAGTACAAGTCCAAGACTTAGCACTACCCCTCTTTCCCATCACAGATCTATTCAAATGGATGTTTGCATATCATCTTGGCCCTGCCCAGATGAAGACAGACCAAAGACTTTTGTTCACAAATCATTGAGTTGCCTCCAATGCAGAAAGACTCATTGATGCTATCCTATGCTATGAAGAGAAAAATTGAAAACCACAGGTTTTTGTTAATAAGAATACATGTATAAAAACAAAAGGCATTCATTATGTGAAAAAGACACTTGCACACCTGTGTTTACAGCACAATTTGCAATTGCAAAAATATGGAACCAGACTAAATGTCCATCAACCACCTGGTGGATTAAAAAATAGTGTGTGTATGTGTGTGTGTATATATATATATAATGGAATACTATTCAGCCACAATAAGAAACGAAATAATGGCATTTGCAGCAATCTGGATGGAGCTGGAGACCATCATTTTAAGTGAAGTAACTCAGGAATGGAAAATCAAATATTGTATGTTTTCAACTTGTAAGTGGGAGCTAAGCTATGAGGACCCAAAGGCATAAGAATGATATAATGGACTTTGTGGATCAGGGAGAAGGGTGGGAGGGAGGTAAGGGATAACAAGACTACATACTGCATACAGCATACACTGCTCAAGTGACAGGTGCACCAAAATCTCTGAAATTACCACTAAGGAACTTATCCATGTAACAAAACACCAGCTGTTCTCCAAAACTTATTTAAATGAAAATTTTTAAAAATGGACATCTTTTGTGTGCACGTTATATGATTTGATGTACGGAAGGAAGCACAAAATCTGAAGCTGACTATGGGCAATTGATCATACAGAAGCTGGTGGGATATAAAAAATAGAAATAATTTTAGACAAAGTGAAATGATGCGTGGCTTAAATTTACAAACCCCCACGTCCACACTGTATTCCGAAACAATAGGAGGGTAAAGTCGAGTTTAAAACGCCTTGATTTGTTTAACCACCAGAAATATGCTTCTCTCTTCAGGGCAACCCTATGGAGGGTTAAGCTGATCTGCTGTGGTGAGCAAAGAGAGGGCTGCTCACCGACAGCATCTGCTGGGGACTTGGGAAAGCTGTTTTCTCTTAATAGATACCATTTTCCATTTTTATTTCTTCTGGTGTGTAAACTCTTAAAGAAATGATGCATTGCATGGAAATTCATCCACAGCTGAGAGTGCAAATAAGGGAAGAAAAACAAAATCATAAAAGACATTAAAAGGTACATTTCAGAAAGCAAGTTTACTCAGTTTCTTAGGCAATGAAGCATTCATGTTTTCAATTTTAACGGAGAGGCAGAAAATATGAAAACAAAGTGATTCCTAGGGAAAAGATACACTTTACATGGCTAAGAAAAGTTGGTTATTTTTAAACTTTTCCCCTTAAGAAAAAGGAAAATAATGCAGCTGTGGATTTTAGTGGTCTCCTGAGAGTGTCGGCATTCTTGCAGTTTGTGTGTAGGAGGCAAATGTTTGCTAAACTATTTGGGGAAGAATGTGCATATACGACAAAGCAGCAGGAAGCATGTATCGTATTTGCCATTCCATAGCTGACAGTTCTTTGTTCCATGGCAGTACATCAACTGTGATGTACTGGTCGATAATGGTGAGCTGTATTTTGAGAAACCAGTGTCTGGTTCAAAACTAATTCTCTGAAACCAGAATATATTGTTGAAAATGCATACCTTTTTGATATTTGCATATATTTAGATGTCTGATATGTAATTTTATCATGTTTGGTCTCAAGAACACTCATCTAAGCAATTCCTTTGGAGACAGAGAATGAGGTTGATGAAATTTCCAGACATTAAACATTCTCTCTGCACCTACTAACTGATGCATGATTTGGAATTCACTGATCTTAGCAAAGCTTAGATATAAAATGAAGAATAGTAAAATATCTCCTTCAATCTTTGGTTGCAATCTTTCAAATACATAGGTGACCTTCTTTTTCTTTTTCAACTGAAAGCACTTTAAACACACACACATTTATGGCATGAAGTGCTAATGAGACTCCATTGATTTTCACATTGGTTTTACTTATATTAGACATGAATATCTAAAAATATATACCAAGTTCACTGTAGGTAGCTTTTTAAAAAGCTGTATTTTCTAGGTAAATAAAGTTCTCTATTTTAAGAAAGTATGTATTTGTATTTACTTGAATAATCAGTAATAACTTAAGTGCTTTATTTGCTCCACATGTTTCACATGAGAGAAAAAGTATTTAACTAGTAATAATGATTAATAAATGAACTCTAATATTTATTTAAAGCTTGTTATAGGGCAGCTACTGTACTAGGAATTTTACATGCCTTATCTCAACAAATCTGCACATTAACACAATAATTATATTATCCCCACTTTAAAGTTTAGTTTTTCAAGATCAGCATACAGGCAGTGGTAGAGCTAGAATTAGAACCAGGAATGCTTTGAATCTAGAGTTTGTATCCTTATACTACACTCTCTATGAATAACTGATTTAAAAGAATAGGGCTCTTATCAGGGCAAAAACTTGCCCTGTCATGAGAAGAAACTGCACTGGGAGCTGAGTGGCCCCAAGTGCCAATGTGACCAAAGCCAGCCTTATGCTCAGACAAGCCAAATTCACTGAAGGTACCCTCTACTTGAGGAAGAAGAGCCAGTGGCATTTATAGTGTGAGGGAATCTGTGTCCTGAATGATCAACTATTTATTGGTAAAACATAGAATGTTTATTGTTCCAGCAACTAAGGCAAGTACCAAAGATGAGATACTATACAAAGGGATTTTGGTGAGGTGTCTCAAAAAGGTCAAGTCTTGGCACAAATTGTGAAAAATGTGACATTTCAAAATTATTCCTAATTTCTTATGTGACATATAAAATCTCAACAAAATCAAATCCAAATTACCAGAGTGATTTGTTATCCCTCCTACTTTAGAAAATGACAATGGTAGGAAATCAAATGGATATCAAAAATATCAATGTTTCATGCATTGTGCATATTTTACTTCTATCATCTCTTATAAATAAAAATTTGGAATATTTAAAGTAACACTATATTACTTCTGTATTTTGTGCTTACAGACCAAAAAGTGAAATCATTCATTGAGAAAAAAATTACAAAGCCAATTACAAAAGCTCTATAGATTTTGTATCTTGTGGCAGCTATTCATATTAACCCTCTCATTATCAAGAGTATTTAGTTACCAGAACATATCTTTTCTCACAAATAATAGCTCTTATATTTAACTTTTTAGTGAAGTAAAAATACGGAGAAGTAGACAATTCATAGGTGCACAACTGAGTAAATAATCGCAATGGAATACATGCCTGTAACTATCACACTGGCCAAGAAACTGTTCATGTTTAACTCTCTGGAGCCACTTCTAGACCACCATTATTTTGACTATTAAGTCATAGACTCTCTTGGCTTATTTTTAAAATTTTGTATAAATAAACTCCTACAATATGTATTTATTTCCTTTGTCTTGCTTCCTTGGCTTAACATTGTGGAATAATTCAATGTGGTATTATATTTTCTTCATTCATTTTTATTGCCATATGTTATTTTACTTTCATGAATATACCAAAATCATCTTATATATTCTGATACTAAGTGAAATTTGAAAAATTTCAGTGGTTTCCAGTTGGGTTATTATGTATAATACTGACATAAATGTTACTGCACACATCTTTTATATAGAAGTACACTCACTTAAGGTATGTATACAAATAAGGAAAAGTACTGTGTCATAGAATAATTATTTTTCCAACTTTAGTAGATAATACCACACAGTTTTCCAAAATGCTTGTACTAATCTACATTCCCAACGTTTATGAAAATTCCAGTTGTTTCATATTCTCACTTAGCATCATTAGTCTTTTCAATGATGTTTAAAGTGTATGCTCTCTTATTTTAATGAGTATAAATAAAAAGTAAATATAGGATTTGCTCATTAAATATTAATTTGCAAAGACAATCAATATAATAAAGGAGCTAATCTTAGAGCTTAGAAGTACAGATTTAAGAATCCAATGCCTTTGAACCTCTTTCTGCTGTCTACTGTCTTCATGGTCATCAGCACATTTCTTTGCCTTTCTAAGCCTCTCTTTCCTTATTTTAAAAATGGGACTAATACCTAAAAGGGTTTTTGTGGATTAAAACAGTCAATGCTCATGAATTGCTTGGCACAGTACCAAGAAGATAGAAATCATTCCAATCTTATTATTACTCACGAAAAGCATTCTGATATTGGCTGAAACCTCTAAGCGAGCAGTAGGAATCCAACTATTATTCCAATAAATCTTCTATTATCCTAATTTACAAAAATGAAGATAAGGAAGAAACATAATCATTTTCTCATGCTTAGAAGTAAAATTTATTAGCCACAAATATAATCATATATTAATAAATATGCAACGGTATTCCACACAGGTTAAGAGCACAGACTCTGGAGCCAGAGCGCAATTGTTAGATCCTAACAGCAGCAGCACCTGTAAACTGGGTGTCCTTAAACTGGCATTTGACTTCTCTTTGCCTCTGGTTTTCATCTATAGAATGAGAAAAAAGTAGAGACTCTCTTATAGGGGCTTTGTGGGTTATATGCTATAAACATCAGTAAAACAATTGGATTCTAAAACATAGTAAGCACTCAGCAATACATAGAGCTAATGCTCTACTTCCAGTAGCTTACTAATTTTTAACCACCTAGTGCTGACCCTCAAGTAATATCAATGGAATCTTATTCAATAACAGGTCACATCTCGACACTCTCTAACACCTCTTAGGTTTCAAGATAAAATTTTCTACTCTGCCAACAGGATTTTCATAGATTATTGTTTAGGAGACTGTGTACATCTTAAAATGGTACTACTATGGTGTGGTGTGCAATAAAGCCCCTTCAAGAACGGCTAAAAATTGGCATAAACAAGTGGTTCCAACTTTTTGGCATAATGAGAGAATAGGTAAGGAACTTGCACTTCTTACATTATGGTACCAAAAATGTTTATGCCTTCCTTTTGCATCTTATCCTTCCTTTTGCATCCTGTTTGATTTTAAAACAAAATTAGAATTCAAACTTCTTTCGTCTTCCTCTATTCAAAAATTCATGAAACCAGAACTCTATAGAATCTAAACAGATCTCAAGATTTCTGGCTCATTTCTTTGCCTTTGAATACACAAGTATCTGTATCACATAAGACAGACAATAGTTTAATACCCTTATAACATTATCTTTAAATATTTCTATCGTCTCTGTTAGATCATAGTTTTCTTGTTGATGTTTCTGCCCCTGCAATATAGAAACTTTGAAGGATCTTCTATCTAACAAGTAATCAGCAATAGTTAACTGAACTGCATTCATTTATTCATACTACAAATGCCCAGGCCCCCAGAATATAGCAATCACAACGCACACACACACATTGCTATAAAGCACAAGGCAAATACAGAATTTTCAATAAATGCTTATAAGAAGAATAGTGGTAACAGCAGCAATCAAAATAAAAACTTTTAACAACCACTAGACTGCTGAGTCTTTTACGAGTCTCTCATAGTTTTCCAAACTCCTTTATTTTCCTAAAAGCTGGGAAATTGTGTTTTGCCTAAGACAAGCCAACATATTTGGGTCTGTTTCATAATTTTGAACATATGAATTCTAAGCAACTCAAGACTGGCAGAATACATACTTCTGTGTCTGATGCACAGTTTCCGTTCAATGAATGAAGATCTAAATAATCAATGGAGGTACTTGTGCTTTGCATAAAAGCGGAATGGGGAAGAAGTAAACCAACATGAAGAAGTTCTTTTTTCTTCAGTTTTATCTCTACCAATTTTTCTATAATAATACTTTTTAATATAACTATTATTCATGCACTCAACAAGTATTTACTTACTGAGTATTTATGCTGTCCCAGGTACTGATCCAGTAAATTCTATAGAGATGGATCAAATGTACTCTATGCAGAAAAAAAAAAAAAAAAAAAAAAAAAAAACCTCACATTGTAGAGGGAAGATGAAACATGCACACATGGGGAGAATGACAGATATTATGCTATGAAAAATCAAAGAGATCACCTTTCACTGAGGGACCAGGAAAAGTTACCTAAAAGAAGAAAATATTGAACCTGGGCCAAGGAATATTAAGAAAAGCTTTAATATCAACCCCATACTCTTTCTCTAACAATGTAGATTACTCTAGGAGTTCCCATTTAAGTAAATAAGTCAGTATTTTGCTTTTCCAGCAATTATCATAAATGGTGCTATGATTCGAGTGTGAATTTTGTTTGACCCTAATAACCACTTTTCAAGGAAAAGTGTACTTCACTTGGTGACTAGGCTTGTGTTTGGTGAATCTGGTCATGTACAGTAAATGCAAAAATGAATGTATAAAACAAGACTATACTTGTAGAAAAATTACTTACTTAGGAATTAATGAGCCTATTTTCATTGATGCCTGAGGCACTTGAAAAAAATGATGGAAATAAATTGAGGCAATTTATTTAGAAAATGCAAAATTGTTCACATGGATGGTATTTGTTACCCATTGCCTTTTACAATGAGACTCTCTCAATATACTTTAGAATATAGTGAATTAGACAATATTTACAGAATAAAAACATAAAAGAAAAACAGGAAGAATTATGAAAAAAGTTGGCCTAATATTCAAAATCCAGAAGCTATAACATAGTAAGTATGAAAAAGAAGAGACACTCCTGTGGGATACAAAGGAGAAAATACTGCAAGGAAATGGGATAATTTGTAAAATGTGCAATAATATACAGTATGGTGAAAAAGAATGAATAGTATATAACAATAATATTATTAATCACAGCTTAAAAATCCTCATGGATATTGGAAAGGTTGGTAAAAGAAAGACTGAGGTAATAGAACCAAGCCCATTACTTGCAAAGTTTCTAATAACTTTTATATACATTTAAAAAATAAAAAATAATTTTAAGAGAATTATTCCTAATATATAATCTAAAATAGAAATTATATATTGTTCCTCATACATAGAGCATATTCTTCCCAAAAGTTGTCCTGAGATAGGTTAATTACACAATCCCGTCCTAATCCACAGCAGCCAGAAACAGATGATGCAGAATGCTTTTTAGGTGTGAGTCACGGCTTTTCATGTTTATGTTTTTGTTTTGATGTTTTGGGTAATAGGAAAAAAGTCTTGACATATTACTCATTCTGGAGTTGACATCTCCTTGCCGAATTCAAGGTATAGACAAAACCTACCTAACTGCAACAGCACAAATGGAAAGAACCTATTTCCAAATATGTAGCCAAATAGTTCACAGAATATGTGTCAAAGAAGTATTAACCTTCTTATATTTCTTAATTATTAACATTGCATCAAATGGGCCCTAAGAAATCTGAGCAAAAATAACTAAAGCCTTCAAAGACAGGGTAGAAAAAGTCTTTGAAATCTGAGACTACAAAGAAGTACCTAGGAGTCCCCTGGTCTTGATTCAGGAAAGTCTGTTCCAACAAGGACAACCAGAAAACATGGATAAATTTGAAACACAGGAGTCAATAAACAAACTCCAAACTGTGATGCTAAAAGCAGAGAATTAAGATAAGCATATTGAACCAGGTCGGACAGACACATTACTGTTTGTTACTTCTCAATAAGAGTTTACCAATTTCTAGGACGTACTGGTGAAATAATGTCAGTATAACACTATTAAAATATTTATAAGTGAATTATAGTTTATTTAGTATTCACATACAAGTATAAGGATACATCTGAGAAACAATGGTTTAGAAAGATAATTTTCGTCCATTGACAAAACTCTCAAACACTATGTTACTGCAAATCTATTGAGAGGAAAATGTAATCCATTGGTGTAAGGTTTACTTGCAAAAAAATCTTGAGGGTAAGTAAAGGGTTTTCTTTCAATATATGGAAATATCTTTTTGACTTGGTCATCATATCAGGTTAATGTTAGAATATTAAATATATATTTTGTGATCACTAAAGTAAATATTACTGTGTATGAACAAGTCAACATAAAGATCCATGATTCCTATAAATTTTTCTTTTCTCCAGGCACAATTATGAATCAAGCACAGGATTCTCATCTATGCAAAAATGAGTTTAACTAAAGACAGAATCTAGACAAGTAATTGCTACCTACGTTACAGTGTCACTTTGTTGCTCTTGATTTATCATCATTGGACACAACAGCAGGCATAGAGACAATGTCAAAAATTTAGTTATATTTTATTGTAACGTTACAGGAGTCATATTCCATGGTGATATTTACAGATTTGTGTATTTACAAATGTTTAAAGGACACTTTGTTCAAAAATGTCAAAAATGTTCAGTCATATGAAGGTTATAAGTATATAAAATGTGAAATTATATTGCTAGTCAAGATTCTGGTGCCTAAATATGTCTGGCTAGGTGAACAACCACCTTTAGAGGAATTTGGCTAAACCAGGATCACTTTTTAAACCTTGCTCTTTGTATTTTACTCAGATTCAAAAACAGCCTGGAATATGTGCCACTCACATATTCCAGAATATTCCGGAATCAAAACAAAGAGTATATGACAAATCTGTCCTTACTAGGTTTTGTGACTAAAAATCTGCCACACATAAATTATCCTGTGCTACTTCTAGAAAAATAATCAAATAATATGAGTACAAAAACTGAAAGTGTATTAAAGTACATTTAACATCAAAAGTTTGGATTCTTAGATCCAAACAAATGACATAGTAGAGACACCAGGGCCAGACCTTTTCACCCTCCAACAGTTGGAGCATTGGAGGGTGCATCTGAGTTCTTCCCACAAGACTTTCATTCATACTTTTCATTATTAAAGAGGCTGACCAAAACTGCATCCATACTTTGCCACAACTATGCCAAAAAGAAAAAACAATTAGCTAAGTTCTATACAATTTAGGATTAGTTTTGAAATAAGCCTGATAACTACTGTGGGTGCTGGCTAGTACTTCCCACTTTTCCTTCAATAACTCTTCATTTCTTTTACCCACTTGATATGTTAGAGAAAAGAGGATACTTGGTGGTGGTGGTGGTGGTGGTGGTGGTGGTGGTGGTGGGGTGTGTGTGTGTGTTTGTGTGTGTGTGTTCTTCTGCACAAAGGATTGCTTATGTAGTATTTAATGGTTACAGAAGTGAGTCTTGGCAGGGCTACTTAGAGGCGTATCTTATTTGTACCGCTTCCCCTCTACTAATGGTGACTGGAACCATAGATGGCAAAAAAAACAAAACAAAACAAAACAAAACAAAAAAATGGGTTTCCATTAAACTCTAACAAATTGAATGGTGTGGAAATTGTTAATGTCCAGCATGTTCCAATCTGATAATGTGTTTACTGAGACCCTGTGGTTATGCTGTCTGTTAGGCAATATCTAGTGGCATGCAACAGAAGTCCCTAGAGGTGAGAGACACATTTCTAATTTCAAAAAACTGCCTATTAACTTCCTGTTGCAATTGCAGACTCGGACATGCTCAATATAGGTTTGCCTTATATTTTCTTTTCCACTTTAGCTAAAACAACCGTTTTGTAAAACTTTCTTTTTGACTTTTGGTAGCATTTGGTCCTGAAGGTATTATCAAGAAATTCCCTCTGGCTTACATTCACGGTGTCAACATCGCCAAGAAGACTTACCATCTAGGTATATTTGAACAACTGAAATAGAAAATGTCTGGTTTATTACTCAGATTATTTCTCATAACACCTAAACTAAATAGAATTCCAAGAGATAATACAAATAAGAAATCATCAAAATAGAAAGTTTTGACTAATAAGAGTCATTTATATATATGTCCAATAAGATTAAAAAACAGGAAAAGACATGAAACTTCAGATATTAGCAATTTTATTTCAATATTTGTTCTAAAATATTTCAAAATTACAGATTAAAATCATGTCTTAATTCATTTGGCAAGGCTCAGAAAATAGTATCTGTATATTTGTGAAAATCTCACCTCCATTTTTACAGTCAATTGATTTTTACCATATGAAACATACAATTTTATCATGTTTCATATTAGGACAACTATTGCAATCTTTAATGAAGATACTAACTAAATCAACATTATATTGTAAAAAATTATATTACTCCATTATCTAGGCTACCTAACATTTTACGAGCTGTGATAAAGAATTCTAATTCTTTATGAACATATTCTTGTAAGACAGTTTTAAATATATATTACAAAACCTCAATTTGCTAGTATTCCCAATTAAATATCAGTGGTATCAAAAAAGACTACAAATAAAAGACTTGCTTCAGACTCATGTTAATCTATCTTTCCATGTTTAACAGCGTATTTATGGAAGGTCAAAATATCTATTTTCTGTCAACTAAAATGACTTACAAATAATTCTAGCTTGAGTTTTAGTCTATAACCAAAACCCTATATTAGTTTACTTTATTAAAATTTTTAAGATGGAGCTGAATAATTTGGCAATTTTCAGAGTATTTATATGTAACAAGAAATAAGAAACTTTACATTTATTTTCTAATTAACATGGATATTACAGAAATACATATACAAAGATGTGCACATACACTACGGTTGAAGTTAAATTTCCCCTTAATACAATTTCAGAGTGTGGTGAAAAATAAAATCTAGTAATTTTCTAATATAGTAGACTATACACAAAGAAACCACCTCTCCTAGTACATAACAAATAATTCTGAATAAAATATGGAAAGTATTTTTCTAAAGTATGGGTTTAATGTGAATCAAGGAAAAATGTAAGGACAGAAATTATATAGAAGTTTGATTCTATATAAATAAGCATTCACTGAAGATAGTATTTGCCCTACAGATATTGGCACACGCACACATAAAAACAAAATGAACTAGAAGGAAAAAAAAGTCCTCTCTCAGCTCTGGCTCTGCCTAGAATAGCAAAAATGAACATAGTTTTCCACAAGATTTTTTAGAACCACAAGGAAAAAAACTAATAAGAGTTTTTGGATCAGAATTTATACTTTGGATCCATTTTGACTGAAAAACTCTCAGCTGATGTGTTAAGTTATTCCTAGGTTGGTACTGCAAACAGTTGCCTGTCAAAAATAAACACATTTCTTTGCTCAAATATGACACTTTTAAACACAGACCTCTAGAATCCCTACAGAAATGGTTCCAAACAATGCAACTTCAATTTTTTAAAACTCATAAAACTAATCCTTTATAACCATCAATTAATAGAAACCACATATTACAAAATCAGATCCAGAAAAAATAATAAATAATAAAAACGCCAGATAAAGAATATAAAATAATTAATTAAAAAATAAAGGAAGTTATTCAAATTATTGTGGGATGATAATGTCTTCAGAAACTGACCAGGAATATTGGGAAGAAATAAATAAATAGCAGTGAAAATATAACTGAAAATAAAATCTTAAATCTGTGAGTTAAAATGGAAATTAGAAACAATTGAAAAGAGTAGTGACCTGAAATATAGATCTGAAAAAGTTAACCAAAATGGAGAGTGAATCCATAAGGGGAAAGCGTATGAAAAACACGAAAAAGGGCTCATGGAACAGTGTGAGGGGATCCCACATACATCTACCCAAAGTTCAAAAAAAGTGAATATTTTATATCTAAGAAATTGCCAGAATTGTTGAAAGATACCAATCCGCTGATTCAGGACAACCAACAAATTTCAATCAGGACATAATTTTAAAACAGAACTTAGGCATATTACAGCTAAACTACTAGCAAACAAATATAAAGATAAAATTCGTAAGAGCAGCCAAAATGGGGAAAAATGGTCTGTTACAAGGGAATGGTAATTTGACTTTTGCTGGCTTCTTAGCATCAGAAATGAAATATAGGTGATGATAAAATATCTTCAAAATAGTGGGGGAAATTTCTATATTTAGTGTTGGTGTTTTCCAATACTAATGTCTAATTGACAATTTCTAAAAACAAGTCAAAATTAAATAATTTCATATTTTATTTTTCATAAATTTTATAATGAATACTTTCATAAATAAAAGACCTATGTAAAGCAACTTGCCCTACCAGATATCAAAATTTACGGATACATTACATAATTTAGAGTATGATAATAGCATAGGCTTAAGCACGCAGATGGAACAAAGCCGACACGGCAAAACCAGACCCACCGTACACAATCTGGAGTAGGAAAACAATTGTGCTAAAGTTATTTGTACCTCATAGGGGGAAAAATGAAATTAATTTAATTTCTCATGCCTTATAGAATATCATTGTCAGATGACTACAACACAAATGCAGCAGGGAAAACTTTAAAATATTAAAAACATAATGTAGGAGGCTATCTTTTACCCCAGGGTAGAAAAGTATGCCTTAAAGAAGATATAAAAATGACTGATCATAAAAGAAAAAAGTATTCAAATATATTTAAATTAAGAACTTCTATTCTTCAGAGCCTCCATAAATATTGACCAACGACAAGTCACAAAAAGGGAAAAGTATGTGCAACTTATATGATGGACATCATATAATCTCCATTAGTAAATAAAGTACTTCAATAAAAGACAGGCAATCCAAAGAGAAAATGGACACAACATATTTTACAGAAGAGAAAACATAAAGGACCTACACGTTTATGAAAAACTATTCAACCCCTTTAGAAAACAAGGATATTCCATATTTAAAAATGTAATTCACCACTACTTTGGGAAAAAGTGAAGAGTGCTGTCTTTTGAAGAGGTTTCTGAAGCAAGAAGAAGCCCTATACACTGCTAGTGAAGGAGCCAATTGGTTGAGTTGCAGTTGGCATTATTTAGTAAAGCTATTCATAATCAAGACCAACCAATTCTACTCCTAGATATATTCTTAGAGAAATTTGTATACACATTCATTCAGATATGTGCAAAAATATTCAAAGATGCAATGGTCATGATAGTAACACCTTGAATCAACCTAGATTTTCTGTCACATACAGAACAGGATATTCATAAATAAAATATTATCCATCCAGGGAGTGAAAATGAGCGTACTATAGCTACAAGCATCAATGTAGAAAAATCTTAAACAACTACTGAATTCAAAAAGCAAGTTATAGAAAAACACAAGCATTATGAGATTAAGTACAAATTTTAAAACAGAGAGAAATAAATAACATATTGTTTAAGAATAAATGCATATATGGTTAATAACAAAGGAAAACAAATCACTATCATAAAAATAAGAAAGTTATTGTTTCTGCTGGGAAGATGGGGAATATGCTTAGGAAGTTCACAAGAGATATCAAATTTTCTCATATTGTTTTGTATCTTAAGCTATTTAGGAGGTACACAGGTTTACTTTATTGTAACACATTAAATTATATATGTACTATTTATGATTTATATGTTATTTTAAAAGAATTTTTTCAAGAGTTTAACCTTTGGTTTGAGTTGCCCATGTATTTTCATATATATATATATATATATATATATATATGTATATATATATGTATATATATATGTATATATATGTGTATATATATATGTATATATATGTGTATATATATGTGTATATATGTGTATATATATGTGTATATATACACATATATACATATATATATATGTTGCACAGGCACATACATGGCAACGTGGTTTGCTGCCTCCATCTCCCCATCAACTATATCTGGCATTTCTCCCCATGTTATCCTTCCCCAACTCCCTACCCCACACTCTCCCTCCCCAGACCCCCAACACACACCTCAGTGTGTGATGTTCCCCTCCCTGTGTCCACGTGTTCCCACTGTTCAACACCTGCCTGTGAGTGAGAACATGCAGTGTTTGATTTTCTGTTCTTGTGTCAGTTTGCTGAGAATGATGGTTATCAAGTTCATCTATGTGCCTACAAAGGACATGAACATCATTGTTTATGGCTGCATAGTATTCCATGGTGTATATATGCCACATTTTCCCTGTCCAATCTATCATTGATGGGCATTTGGGTTGGTTCCAGGTCTTTGCTATTGTAAGCAGTGCCACAATGAACATACATGTGTGTGTGTCCTTATAATAGAACAATTTATAATTCTTTGGATATATACCCAGTAATGGGATTGCTGGGACAAATGGAATTTCTATTTCTAGATCCTTGGGGAAACACCACACTGTCTTCCACAGTGGTTGAACAAATTTACACTCCAACCAACAGTGTAAAAGTGTTTCTGTTTCTCCACATCCTCTCCAGCATCTGTTGTCTCCAGATTTTTTAATGATCGCCATTCTAACTGGCGTGAGATGGTATCTCAATGTAGTTTTGATTTGCATTTCTCTAATGACCCGTGATGAGCATTTTTCCATGTGTTTGTTGTCCTCATTGATGTCTTCTTTTGAAAAGTGTCTGTTCACATCCTTTGCCCACATTTGAATGGGTTTGTTTTTTTCTTGTAAATCTGTTTTAGTTCTTTGTAGATTTTCAATATATGTCCGTCGTCAGATGGGTAGATGGCAAAAAATTTTTCCTGTTCTTTTGGTTGCCTGTTCACTCTAATGATTTGTTTCTTTTGCTGTTCAGAAGCTCTGGGTTTAATTAGACACCATTTGTCTATTTTGGTTTTTGTTGACAATGCTTTTGGTGCTTTAGTCATGAAGTCCTTGCCTATGCCTATGTCCTGAATGGTTTTGCCTAGGATTTCTTCTAGGGTTTTTATGGTGTTAGGTCTTATGTTTAAGTCTTTAATCCATCTGGAATTACTTTTAGTGTCAGGTGTCAGGAAGGGGTCCAGTTTCTGGTTTCTGCACATGGCTAGCTAGTTTTCCCAAGACCATTTATTAAACAGGGAATTCTTTCTCCATTGCTTATTTTTGTAAGGTTTGTCAAAGATCAGATGGTTGTAGATGTCTGGTGTTGCCTCCAAGGCCTCTGTTCTGTTCCATTGGTCTATATCTCTGTTTGGTACCAGTACCATTCTGTTTTGATTACTGTAGCCTTGTAGTATAGTTTGAATTCAGGTAGTGTGATGCCTCCAGCTTTGTTCTTTTTGCTTAGAATTGACTTGGCTATGCAGGCTCTCTTTTGGTTCCGTATGAAGTTTAAGGTGGTTTTTTCCAGTTCTGTGAAGAAGGTCTTTGGTAGCTTGATGTGGATGGCACTGAATCTATAAATTACACTGGACAGTATGGCAATTTTCACAATATTGATTCTTCCTAACCATGAACATGGAATGTTTCTCCATCTGTTTGTGTCCTCTCTTACTTCTTTGAGCAGTGGTTTGTAGTTCTCCTTGAAGAGGTCCTTTACATCATTTGTCAGTTGTATTCCTAGAAATTTTATCCTCTTTGTAGCAATTGTGAATCGCAGTTCATTCTTAATTTGGCTTTCTTTAAGTCTGTTATTGGTGTATAGGAATGCTTGTGATTTTTGCACATTGATTTTGAATCCTGAGATTTTGCTGAAGTTTCTTATCAATTTCAGGAGATTTTGGGCTGAGATGAAAGGGTCTTCTAAATATACAATCATGTCATCTGCGAATAGAGACAATTTGACTTCCTCCTTTCCTAATTGAATACCCTTTATTTCTTTTTCTTGCCTGATTCGTCTGGCTAGAACTTCCAATACCATAGTGAATAGGAGCAGTGAGAGAGGGCAGCCTTGTCTAGTGCCAAATTTCAAAGGGAATGCTTCTAGTTTTTGCCCATTCAGTATGATATTGGCTTTGGGTGCCCATGTATGTTCTATTTCTTCTGTACTTTGAAATTACGAATCATGATACAGCATCTAAAAATACTTCAATTTTACTTTACCTCTCAAATATTCAAGTTTTATGCATTTTCACTTAAAATCAAGAGTCAATATTTAGGAAGCATTTAAAATACAAACTTCTTAAAATTTTACTGATTCTTGAGCAGCATTGCATTATTAATAATGTAGTATGCACTGATACCTGTAATTCTATATTTCTAATTCTGAAACTTAGTCAATTACATATATTCAATGTACCATGTAGGCTGCTAAGACAAAAGCTCCAAACATTACAATATATTTTTGTTCCTGAAATTAAAGTAAAGGAGAATTTATTTGTAAAAATTATTATAGAATTAATATACCCTATGGCAATCTAACAAAACTAGCAATTCTAAATTCTTCCCTCATAGTCCAGACTTTTCTGTTTTTCTTACCCATTACCTTGAAAAAATTGACAACCCTGACTTCACTCGGTGATTGTATCCCCAAGAACTGTTTCCACAAAGAGAATTTCAGTAATAATAGAGGATCCACTCACCACCATTCAGGATTTACATATTCATGTCTCCATTCATGAAAATTATTATTGAATCAACATTTTTTGTGTGTGAATGTGACTATATGTGTGAGTACTCTATATTAAACTACAAGGATATTGATCAGGACTTGACTTTTACTGTAAAAAGGCAGCTGGTAAATATTTTAAGCTTTGGAGCCATGGAGTCTCTTTCATTGCTACTTAACTCTGCTGTTCTTAAACAAAAGCAAGTATCAATAATTCATAAATGAATAAGTATGACTGTATTCTAATAAAACTTTATTTACAAAACCAGACAATGGCTGGAATGTAACCTATTACCCTAATGTAGATAATTATCTAAATTTACCACTTTGCTAAAAAATGTAAATGCATTACATGTGAATTATGCACTGATTGGCTGCTAAATAATTTCAATTAAACATTCTTGGGTTAATTGAGCCTTTCACTCAAGCTACTCAAAAAATGATGAAATCTTTTAATTCCTCTGACACAGCTAGTTCTTTCCTGATTCCTGTCTGCCATTCATGACACTAAGTGTTCTTTCTTTCTTTCTTTCTTTCTTTTTTTTTTTTTTTTTTTTTTTTTTTTGAGATGGAGTTTGACTCTTGTTGCCCAGGCTGGAGTGCAATGGCACAATCTCAATTCACGGCAACCTCCACCTCCTGGGTTCAAGCAATTCTCCTGCCTCAGCCTCCCAAGTAGCAAGGATTACAGGCACACGTAATTGATGGCTTTTAGCCTCTCTACAAGATAAGGTCTTGTTTCCATGTTCTTCTGCCCTCCAAACTTTCTTTCCATCCTCCTGAGAAAAACTTACTTACCTGTCAGAATTTAACTCCAAGAAGAGTTCTTTCACGTAGCTGACCTACTACCCAGAACCTTCTATTCAATTTCCCACTCTCTCCATTGGAATCACTTCTGATGCCAACACATGCTGTCCTTTACTTCTCTGACATTCTTGCTTTTCTGTTAATTCAGACTATTTTCTGAGTTCTTCCAGGGACTCAGACCTTGGTTCACTCATCTGTGCAGCCCTAGCACTTGGCACAGTATCTGTCACATGAACAAAAGAAAAATTGTCTCAAATCTCTCCCAAGAAAGAAGTAAGCATTCCTGATAAAAATACTTAAGCAATCTTATAACAAACTTCAATATAATTATAAATTATTTAATAGAATTAGCTTTCTGGGAGACTAACTACCCAACACAGCCAATCAGCTCTCAGAGAAAAATCTAATCTTTAACCAAACATACTCTGGTTTTCGTATTTAGTGTAAATATTACTATGTAGCCATTCTATTTTCTTTGAAAATGTTTTTACCAAGAATGAATCTTTGAATTGGCCCACTAAGGGCCTTTATCATCACGGTAAAATTGCAATGATGTGATTTTAACATGTCTTAACGAAATGTTCTGAAGAACTTCTCAGCAGAAATTCTTGGTAGGATCTCAGTAAGTATTTGTTGAAAAAATTAATAACATCCTTCTCATAAATACAACTATTCTAAATGTACATATGTTCTCTCTCAAAAAAAAAAAAAAAAAAAACTAGAAAACACACCAAAAAAGAGAGAGAGAGAGAGAGAGAGAGAGAGAAATCTGCTAAACTTGCAGAACCATGTCCCGCATACTTTATGGCCAAGATAAGAGGTTCTTGCTCATTATAGATAGAAGCATTAATTTACAAATGACCCATGCTCAGTAACATAAAATCTTACGCCAGTGCTTACAGACAAATCAAAATGTTCAACTTAAATTCTAAAAGCATACAAACTCCAATTCCTTTATTAACTTTATCACCTTGTGAAATTATTCTTATCAATATTTTAATTTCACTATCTTTGATTGCAAGAGAAATGTGGCTGCCTCAGCAGATGGCTGTCACAGACTGCATACCACAATTAAGAACAAGTATACAAGAGGAAGCATTCTGATACACTGTAAACAGTTCATGAATACCAATGCCACATAAGCTTAGCTTTAGAGAATACACTAGGCCTGTTAGAGAAATAATAGATTAGCCATTTCAATGGTCACCTGAAAATCTTGTCTAAGTAAATCAAAGTGTAGATTCCAGATAAGGGGAAAAGGTTTGCTTTCTTTGATTTCAAGTTTTGTCCATATGTGCTGCCTGTGTTGCCACTGGCGGTATTAACAGTGTGGGGGCCCCAAGGGTTGCCAAATGTTCCAGCATATGCAGCAATTGGTTTATCCAAAGAAGGGCATTCCATTGACACAGCATGGGCTCCAATCAATACAGACAAGTTGTCCATGGGAGACCCCTGAGTTAAACTGTAATCTAAGTCAAGTCCATTGTCTAAATCACCTGAGTCACTATTCTTCACTCTTAGCCTTCCTTGAAAGGGCAAAACCTCTGCTTTTCACACACCCTGTCTCCCTCTTCAATTAACATGCTTATAGGAAAATATTTGAGTCAAGCCTTCCCAGAAATCTTAGGTATTGTGTCATCCCCATCACAGGTCTTTGTTTTTAAGCCTTTTCTCTAATTTGGAATGAAAGAAGAGAAAATTTTTCCATGAACATATGGCATGATCATTAAGCAGGAGTAGAAGACATTTTTCTGATGCCCCTGGAATTATATCATTCTACCTAAACTGTTCAGAATAAATTCTAACTCTTATTCTGGAATTTATTATATTTTAAATTAAAGTTTAAAAGACTCACAGAAGCTCCATTTTTTTTAGAATTAGATTCAGAAATGAATCTATTCAAAAATGATACACATGATAAAAATGTGTTTATTTTAGACGGCTTAAACTCTAGCAACTTTTTGGTTACAAAAAAAAAAAAACCTGAAAACTTTTAACATTCACTTATTTCTTTCTTGGTTCCTAATTTACTCAGCTGTAAATGGGAATAAAAGTACCCGTTTAATTACTTGGGTTATGTGGTAATCCTGAAACCTACATAATTTATAGGAGTAGATTTTGAAACGAATAAATTACTAAGTCATCAGGGGATGAAATTATCATAGATTCTTCTTTAAGAAAGAAATAAAAATTCACATCTGAAATTAAGTGGTCATGCCTCTGCTTTCACCTCCATCTTTCTGGAAAGTGTGGTTTTTATTAAAAATCAAACTAAAGAGTTTTTTCTCTTGTTCTCTAGTGAGATCTATGGTTTGGGGAAAGGTGCATGTTTCTTACTGTGACCTTATGCCATTAAATTCACATCAGAACATAGCAACATGCCATTAGGAACATCTCAAGAAAGTAAGAGGTGGTAACAGTCTCTTGGCCCTTAACAAAATGCTTGTCTCTGCATTACAGAGGTGGCGATTAGAGGTTTTTTCCTTCTGGCTGTACCATTTTTAACCCTATTAAGAATCTGAGCAAGTGAGATGGGTTTAGGAGACAGAAGGATAGAAAAAAATAAGGTTACCAAGGAAGTAACATTCTCTAGAAATAGGAAAGAAAGAAGATCTTGACACTACAGGTTTAATAAATTGTAACCTTTAGACATGATTTGGCTGTATAAGCTTGAGTATCACCACTGAAAATTACAATGAGGCCCAATGTCTAAATGTGGAATTCTTGAAAGAAAAATCTAACTTAAAAAGTTAGAGGACCTGGCAGAAATGACTCTTACAGGACATGCTGTTCATTTCCTCCTCCTAGACAGAATGATTTCCTATTTAATTCCAAAAAAAAAATTTTAATAGATGTCTGTGGGGGGAGAGGGGAAGGATTTGTGAGGACATAATCTTATTCTATTATAAAATGTGAGTCATATGGACCAGGTGATCATTTGCTAAGGTCTCTCTCTGCAGGAAATGCAATCACAAAACTGCTAGGTCCTCTTATCTAAATATTCACTCTAATCGACAGCATTATCATCATTAGTTAGCATATATATTGCTCATCACAATTACCTACTGCCTAATCTTAGCAACATATCCCCAGTGAGCATCATCATCTCTATTTGCAGATGAGAACACACCACAGAAAGGTTAAGTGACTTACCCATCATGAAGCAACCATTCAGTGCTGAGCAAGAAACAGAGCTTAGGACTGTATTATACTAAATTGTAAAAATAAGGCTCACTTCTTAAGCACATGAAGAAGAGCTCAAGTTCACTTTTTTAAAATGATTTGTCTCCAAGAATTAAATCATTAAATTTTGACTTATCCTTTCCTCTTTTTCAAGCTACGTCATTTTATCTTGAGGAGAAGTGGAGTAGCATGCTTTAAAATCTGCCTCATAGTCACCTGCCAGTTAAGATCAGACCTATTTCTAAAAGCAAAGTGTTTGTTCATCCCTGCAAAACCCAAAAACTCATGTGCCCCTTGCAAGGCACGTTCTTCTTCTTTCAGTCTTCGCTCCACTAAGTTGTAAATATCGATCATCTCAAATTGCTTCTTTCAAGTTCCCATGAATATACCTCCATTTGTGAGTGTGTATCTGTTCCTTGATGGAAGAGGATTAGGAAAAGGAGTCCTTTTGCTCTTACCTCTCCCATAAAACTGTACAATAACTTAACATAGGAATTTTATTTCTAATTCATGTTTAAAACCTTGCAATTTTTTAAAGGCAGACTATAAATATGTAAATGAATAAACTTTTTCAATTTCTATTCAACCTATTTTAGGACATAGTTCAGGCTTCCCATTCAATAATCATTAATGGTGTCATTGAATAAGAGATATGTTTGAATTCTACAAATAAGGCCACCACATATGATAGTTTTGAATTGATACAATATATTTTGGCAAGCTCTAATATTTAGCAGTTTATTTTGTTTAGAATAGTGATTTTCTGGAATCATAAGGTTAAAGGAAATTCAGGGTAATCTAGGCTGTCTAGCTGGATTAAGTCAATACAAAGTTTGAATTTTATTACTTTTAGTTTATCTTAGTTTATCTGGGAGCTAGCATAAATTTTAATCTGGCAGCAGATAGTTTTCAGTCTCCCAAATAATCTGTCTAGAAGGAAATCATTCTTTGAGTATGTCTAGACGATATATAGGGCAATGTATTTTACAATATGTGTTTGTGGTTTATATTTTTGAAGTTTTACCAACAGTTGCCATGATATTTTACGTTATCTTTCTAAGTGGTTTCCCACAAATACGTGGCTTTGTGATTTTCCGTCAAACAATCCCAACAATACTGGTGTACTTTTAGCAAAAGCCTTATTCCAAATCTCAGACTCCATATATATGCTTCTAAATGGACACATTAGATGGATAAGTATTAATCCCCATGAGAAATGGCTGTGTCAATATCTATCTCTGGATTTCAGGTAACAGGAAGATAATGCTACTTTGGAAAAAGACACATTGCTCTTTGTTTTTTCATCAAGTGAAAGGCTCTTGAAGTTTCAATAGCCATGCACAGTACTGTACCTCTGATAACATTGAAGAAGTTTTAGCTTGTAACTACTGATGGATTAAAAAACCAAGAGAAAAGCAAAATGAACACTTTAGGACATCCTATCACTATAGCAAGGCCACATTTTCTGCAGCTGGGTGGTAAAAACGTCTACTGTGAAAAACAAAACAAAACAAAACAAAACAAAACCCTGTATCTTTTTGCCTCAGTCCATCATATTTAATAAGAGCTGATTTACCTGATTTCAACATTTCAATTGCATCTTGATGAGCTTTGGAGGTGGTTTTATGAAAGGCTGTTTTTCCTTTAGAAAAAAAAATGGACATACACAAATGGAGACTGGCCAGCAGACGGAAATGATCTGTTAAGTCTTACTGGCGATGCTTTCCCTGCTCCTTAATTTCATAAAGGTCAGAGACACTACTTTAAACATGGGCCTATTAAAATTCTGCACGATAGCACTTGCTCATCTCAAATACCTAGATAGTGGTTAAGGGAGGGGAAAGAAGAAAAAAAAAAAATCTCACCACTTTGTACAAGGTTAGATTAGGCCCTGTGTACATATAGCTATCTGAGGGGAGGATCAAGCCCTAAAGATTTTAATTTCAGTGGAGTCATACAGAGCTAATGGAGCCACTGGCGATCAATAGCTCCTACTCTCCTGTGAGAGTGAGAGATTTATTGAGCTCTCCCCACTGATCCTGCATCAAGTACAGCCAGCAATACTGATCGCTGTGCCCCTAAATCCTGTAGTGTGCAAATGACTGACTCTATTCACGGTAGTTTTTGTAGCCAGTATAGAGTTCCCTGATAATCTCTTAATATGTCCATTGGAATCATATCTTTGACACTTAGGCTGAGGGATAAGGGAACCAATAAATCACTTATCTTTCTCTCTCCTAGTTCAGACCCAATTCAGGGAAAGATACAGGAGTCAACATGAAGGCGATCAAAGCAGCAGCTTTATTGCCAGTTCCCTAAATCTGTAATTTCAGTTAGGCTCCCTGCCCCTTCTCTAGTCCTTTAGACACAGATGATGATAAGATTCGGTCTGTAACACACTTACCCAGCTAACTGCCTCACACTCAAAAACAAAAGGTGAAACAACGAGGGCTAGACCCTCACTTCACCAACCAGATAAAACAATTTTTCTGAGTAAGAGTGGAAAGAGTAGCAGAAGCATTTCTTGAGTACGGCCTCTCCTAATAATGGACAATTTCTCATAGAAGAGCATTTTGCCAACTACTGAAATCAAACCTGTAGATTTGGTCTTAGTAGACACTTTTGAGGCATTTATATTTGAAATTATGCCTTTATTAAATGATAAATAAAATCGCTTATAAGCACTAGAGAAAATAGTAAAGCTGACTCCTAGCCAGTTCATTCAATGGTGATTATTTCTGCTAGCAGTATGCACAACTGCGTTTTTGTCCATTGGCTTCCAAAATCAGGAATTCCCAGAGATAAGCATTAAATAATGGCAGGTGTTCAAGTGATAGTTAGCAAGTGTTACACACAGTTCATAAGTAACTGGATAGTTTTCTACTCTTTGCACCTGAAGAAGTCAGCTTGGGTGTTTGCCATTCAAATTAAATCAGATAAAATTTTTCAAGGTAGAAACTGAAATTTGACAGCCCCTGACTTAAAACACTATTGAAACTAGTGTTCATTGAATCACTAGAGAAGGGCAATTAAATGAACATCAACAACCAGACAGCTTCCAGATCCAAATGTTTGTTTTATCTGTGTCCTTTCCTTTTACATACTCTTTGCCACTGATTCTGAATTCATATACTCATGCTGTGTAATCAATTAAATCAGACCATCTAAGAAACTTCTATTTATTAAAAAATTTCATTTCAGCTTTTATGTACCTAAAATGCTTCCTTAACGTGAACTTAACTAATGAGCTTACTAAAATTGGTGTTTCTGATTTTCTGAGTTACAGATCTCTGAAACAAATAAAATAAGCATGTTTCTTAGCTTGCATTCAAAATATTTTTATTTCTATACTTTTGCATGTATTAAATTTGCAAATTAAAATGGACATTTTAAATGATCGAAGAAAGATTAGATAGTCACTTGTGCTATTGCCAGCAATGAAAAATATTGGATCAATGTGGGATCTATTCCTAAAATGAAATCTTCAGGTCAAGGACATGTTCACTTAGCAGAGAACCCACCACATCCCACGTGTGACAGTGATGTTACAGTCAGGTACAGGAACAATGTCTCTTATTCTTTTATTTACAGACAAATATATGAAACGTACATATGAACTTGTTAGTAAAGCAGAAAGATGCAAAACAGACTTAATTCCCAATACTGTAAGAAAACAACTTTTAAACATCTTTGTGTCTAAGTTTTCCCTACTCTAGATCATGGAGAAATGCCTCATGATCTTGAATTCTCATTTGTACATTTCTTACCTCAATGAAGAAAAAAAATACTCTAAAACAGCTGAACTTTTAATTTCTAAAAAAGATTATACTCCTTTTAATGTGTCTCCCAACCGAAACTCTAGTACTAAAGTGTTTTCTCTCTGGCTAAGCGGAGACTTCCTTCCATTATGTAAAGTACTTTGGGCCATTATTTGAAAAGTAAAAATAGAGAGTTTCAATAAAAACTTTATTATTTAATGCATGATTGTATTGTGTATTGGGTACTGAGATAGATATAATTACCCCTATTTTGTAGATTAGGACATTGAAATTCAAAGAGGTCACATAACCTGTTAATCTAGCAAGTAAGTGATAGAGCCACAATTGACTCTACATCCTTTTATTTCAAAACCCGAGTTATACTGACCATCACACAAGGTTAGCCATTATGAATCTCTTGTACAGTTCATTAAGTCAGATTTTCTCTATTTAAATTACTCCAAAGGAGGAATAAATACACACACGCTTAGAAGTGGTTTAAACTTCGAGAATTAAGATATATATTTAAATATAGATTGATACATATTAAAATATAAATTTATAGATACTAAAGAAGGTAAATTATATAAACAAATTTTATGTTTGATAAAGATATATTATTCAATTTTCAATAAAGGAGAGAAAAGTCAATGGATATAAATTATCCTTTATTGAAGACCTACTTTGTGCCAAACGCTTAACATCCATTATCATATTCAATCCTCATATAACTTTATGATAGAATGTATTATAATTGTGTTTAATAAAAAAAATGAGAATCAGAATTGTTAAACTGAATAAACACCGCACAGCGAAGGGGCGGAGTAATGGTACTC
Source organism: Saimiri boliviensis (assembly GCF_048565385.1). NCBI lineage: Eukaryota > Metazoa > Chordata > Mammalia > Primates > Cebidae > Saimiri > Saimiri boliviensis. The sequence goes on along the minus strand of NC_133450.1, from coordinate 177,369,903 downwards.
AAATCCATCTCTGTTGACTCTAGTCCCTAAGCTTTTTTTATGTCAACACTCAATAAGCACCAAATGAAACATATACAAGCATACATGTGTATAGTATTCTTCAGCTCAAAGATTTAAAAAATGAAGCAACAGGCAGCTTTAAACTTGCCAAGAATAACAAAAGTATAATAGTTAAGTCTTTCTACTGAGTGAAATTTTAAGTGATACAAATGAGAAACAAAGAACTATAATGTAATGTCTCCGCCACTTCAAAGAAAAGAAATAAGACAGATAATTGCATCTAATTTCAAAATTGTAAACAGCTGCCAAAGCAATATAACAAGACTAGACAGAATATGATTAATTATTAATAACTGGTATAGAATTGAATTTCCCAAAGTATGGTAGATATACATTTTATGGCAGAAAAAATTACTCTAGGTGGCATAAATGTTAACCAATTTCTGTTTAAATTATGTTTTTATTTCATGGTTAATTTTCTCCTTATAATCAGTGATATTAGTTTTCCTTTATGAAAGTAGTTAAGTTGCCTTTTTAAGAAATTTCTTTTTGATTAACCATCTTGGAGTACTGTTTAACTGGATCACTAAACCCAAACATGCATGAACATCTTATGACCTAGCAGTTCTATTCTATGAATGTATGCACATGTCTACCAAATGGCAAACATAAGAATATATTCACTGTAACATTATTTTCAATAGACTGAACCTGAAAACTTACCAAATGCTTATCAACAGTTGATTGGATAAATAAATCCTGGTATATACATACAATAAAATATAATGAAGCAATAAAAATGACTTTACAGAACATGGATGATTCTCATAGATATTGAAACAATGAAGCGAGACATGGAAGAATATATATACTGCATTATGCCAAAAGTACAAAAATAGGTAAACTAATCAATGTTTTTAAAGTCAGGACAATAACAAGAGCATAATGTCTAGAAAAACATGAAAAGGAGACTTCTGGGTGCTGAAAAGGTTTGTTTCTTAATAAGATGTGCTTGCTTTATGAAAATTTTTTGAGCTGTAAATTAAGAGTTTTGTATTTTGGGTATGTCAATAAAAATTTAACATTGAAATATAATTGAGTTGATGTAAAGGAAATATTTAAATAAAGGGTCTTTGATGTCCAGAAAAGCTGGGCTTCAATCTTAATTCCTCCGTTTATGAACTCTGACCTTCACCAAATTTAAAGCCTTCATCTATAAACTGGGAAAATGATACCTAATAAAATGCAACGCTTCTGGATAATTTTAGCATTTAAGGCAGGTTAGTTTGTTTTTTTGAGTAGTACTTGTAATGTTGTCATTGTTATTATTTTATCCCTCAGTGCTCACAGATAAATCCTTCCTTTATTTAGAAGCACCATAATATTGTTTTATTGGGACACTAGATTTTACTACAAATAGGGCTGCTGCTGCGTTGACAATTAATAGCTTTATGTCAAACACTGTGTTGAGTTAAATGACTAAATTAACTTAGCATATATGCTGCAATGGCCTTTTCTAAAGATCCTGTAAGATTGGTAAAATGGGCAGACAGACCTCTTTCTTTCTCTATTGTATCCTCTCCTACATTCCTTACATTGGAGAAGTAAAAATCTAAGATGGACATGGGAATTATTAAATATAAAATAGATAAATCCAAAGTAACTAGAAAAAAATAAAGAGCATAAAACTAGCAAGAAAATAGAAAAAATTAACATAGCCAAACATTGGTTACTAAAAAGATAAACAAAATTTAATAACCCATAAGAAGGCAGGTCAAAAAAAGGAGAAACAAAATTTACCAAATTTGTAAAGTTATAAAAGATATCATCACACAACTTAGATACTTAAAAAATAATACAGCAATATTATAAACAAATTTATGCAAAAATTCAAAAAAGTAGACACAATGGACTGTCATAAAATTCACAACACTTCAAAATTAAAAAATTAAAACTTGTTCATCCCCTCATTCATTAAAGAAGTTACATTTATTATTGAAAGTAAAACAAATAAAGAAATTTTATATAAGGAAAACACCAGGCACACATAGTTTCATGGATGAAATCAAACACTTAAAGAAGAAATAATACAAATTCTGCACAAATCCAGAAAAGTAAAGAGAAGGAAATACTTCCAAATCAATTGTATAAAATCAGAGAAACTCTGACACAAAAACCTAATAAGTATATTGGAAAAAATAAAATTATAGATAAGAACACTTCATGCAGATAGACTCAAAGACACTTAACAAACAGCAAATTAAATCCAGCAATACATAAATTGGATAGTATATCATAATCAAGAGATCACTATCCTAAAATGCCAGGTCACTTTAATATCGAAAAGAAACTAAATCAGTATGAGTTACATTATTCTAATGATAGAATAATCTGGAAAAAAAAATTGTAGTCACTTTAATGAATACAAAGCATTTGATAAAAGTTAACTCATATTCACAATAAAAACTCAGAAAATAAAAACAGAAAAATATTTCCACAATCTGATTAAGTATGTCTACAAAATGTAGTAAAACACTGGATGTTTTCCACCTGCAATTCAGAACAAGGCAAAAAATACACTGTCTACTTTTGTTCAATGCACTATTACAATTCCAATTTAGAGAATTAAAAATTTTAAAAAGGCATAAATTTTGGAAAGGAAGAAGTAAAACTACTATTTTAACATAAAAGATTTAATAGTTTACCTAGAAATTTCTAAGTAAAATACAAAGAAATTACTAGAATTAAAAAGATAATGAAGGCTATGGCATACAAGGTCAATATCCAAAAAGCAATTATAGTTCAATAGAGCAGCAGCAATTGAAAATAAGACTTTTTAACATTTCATTTATAAGAATTTTTGAGCATTTTTAATAGTTTAAAGAATACTTATAATTAAGTTTAAAAGCACAGATGCATCTTCAATGGTAAAAACTGTATGTTAGTAAAATAAAAGAGAACATAAAGAAAGAGACATATTAGGATTATGAATTAGAAGAGTTCATATTATAAATATGTTAATGTTTCCCAAATGTGTCCATAGATGTATCTATTAGTGTGTTCTCATGCTGCTAATAAAGATATACCCGAGACTGGGTAATTTATAAAGGAAAGAGGTTTAATGGACTCACAGTTCCACCAGGCTGGGGAAGCCTCACAATCATGGCGGAAGGTGAAGGAGTAGCAAAGGGATGTCTTACATGGTGGCAGGCAAGAGAGCTTGTGCAGGGGAACTCCTATTTATAAAACCATCACATCTCGTGAGATTGATTCAATATCACAAGAACAGTATGGGGAACCACACCCCATGATTCAATTGTCTCCACCTGGCCTTGCCCTTGACATGTGCTGACTGTTAGAATTCAAGGTCAGAATTGGGTGGAGACACAAGACCAAACCATATTAATGTGTTATAGTCTCAATCAAAATCAGTAAGCTTTTTTCAGAAATGCACAGTCTGCTTCTAAATTGTATATGGAGTAGCAAGAATCTGTATTTGCCAAAATAAATTTATTTAAGAAGAAATAATGCTGGAAAATTCACTGCATGATTTCAATATTTACTATAAAGTTACCGTAATCAAGACAATGTGTTAGTAGCATAAAACTAGACACATGGATCAATAAAATTCAGAGTCCAGAGAAAAACACTTGCCAGAATATTCAACTAATTTACAACAAATGCATGGAGGCTATGCAAAGGGGGGAAAAAGAGAGTCTTTTTCATGGTTCTAGAAAAACTTGACAAATACCTAAAAGAAAAATGAACCTTGATGCCTATGTCAGACCATCCATAAATATTAATTCAAGATCAATTATAGTACTAGATTATAAAGGTAAAGTTATAAAGCTTCTAAAATAAGATATAGGAGCTGGGCGTGGTGGCTCAAGCCTGTAATCCCAGCACCTTGGAGGCTGAGGTGGGTGGATCATGAGGTCAAGAGATAGAGACCATCCTGGTCAACAAGGGGAAACACCATCTCTACTAAAAATACAAAAAATTAGCTGGGCGTAGTTGCGCGTGCCTGTAATCCCAGCTACTCAGGAGGCTGAAACAGGTGAATTGCCTGAACCCATGAGGCAGAGGTTGTGGTGAGCCGAGATCACGCCATTGCACTCCAGCCTGGGTAACAAGAGCAAAACTCCATCTCAAAAAAAAAAAAAAAAAAAAAAGAAATAGGAGATTATTGCACTGTGTAATAGGCAGAGATTTCTTGAGAGGATACTTAAAAAGCCAATTAGTATGAAAAAGAAAAGGATTAAACTGGACTCCATCAAAGCTGAAACTTTCTGGTCTTCAAAAGACAACATTAAGGCAAGCTATAGATTAGAATAAAATATTTAGATAATTCTTCTTTTATTGCATTTTAGGTTTGGGGGTACATGTGAAGAATATGCAAGATTGTTGCATAGGTACACATGTGGCACTGTGATTTGCTGCCTTCCTCCTCTTCACCTATATTTGGCATTTCCCCCCCTGCTATCTCTCCCCAACTCCCCACCCAACACTGTCCCTTCCACCACTGTCCCTCCCCTACTTCCCCCCAACAGACCCCAGTGTGTGGTGCTCCCCTCCCTGTGTCCATGTGTTCTCATTGTTCTACACTCACCTATGAGTGAGAACATGTGGTGTTTGATTTTCTGCTCTTGTGTCAGTTTGCTGAGAATGATGGTTTCCAGGTTCATCCATGTCCCTACAAAGGACACCAACTCATCGTTTTTGATAGCTGCATAATATTCCATGGTGTATATGTACCACATTTTCCCTGTCCAGTCTATCATCGATGGGCATTTGGGTTGGTTCCAGGTCTTTGCTATTGTAAACTGCACTGCAATGAACATTCCTGTGCATGTGTCCTTATGTAAAATGATTTATAATCCTTTGGATATATACCCAGTAATGGGATTGCTGGGACAAATGGAATTTCTATTTCTAGGTCCTTGAGGAATCGCGACACTGTCTTCCACAATGGTTGAACTAATTTACACTCCCACCAACAGTGCAAAAGTGTTCCCATTTCTCCACATCCTGTCCAGCATCTGTTGTTTCCAGATTTTTTAATGATCGCCATTCTAAATGGTGTGAGATGGTATCTCAATGTGGTTTTGATTTGCATTTCTCTAATGATCAGTGATAATGAGCATTTTTTCATATGTTTGTCGGCCTTGTCTATGTCTTCTTTTGTAAAGTGTCAGTTCAGGTCCTTTGTGCACTTTTGAATGGGCTTGTTTTTTCTTGTAAATCTGTTTTAGTTCTTTGTAGGTTCTGGATATTAGCCCTTTGTCAGATGGGTAGATTGCAAAAATTTTTTCCCATTCTGTTGGTTACCAATTCACTCTAATGACTGTTTCTTTTGCCATGCACAAGCTGTGGAGTTTGATTAGGTCCCATTTGTCTATTTTGGCTTTTGTTGCCAATGCTTTTGGTGTTTTGGTCATGAAATCCTTGCCTACGTGTATGTCCTGAATGGTTTTGCCTAGATTTTCTTCTAGGGTTTTTATGGTGTTAGGTCTTATGTTTAAGTCTTTAATCCATCTGGAGTTAATTTTAGTGCAAGGTGTCAGGAAGGGGTCCAGTTTCTGGTTTCTGCACATGGCTAGCCAGTTTTCCCAACACCATTTATTAAACAGAGAATCCTTTCCCCATTGCTTGTTTTTGTCAGGTTTGTCAAAGATCAGATGGTTGTAGACATGTTGTGTTGCCTCCGAGGCCTCTGTTCTGTTCCATTGGTCTATAATATTTACATATTTCTAAGAAAATAATTGAATCCAGAATATATAAATCCCTCCAAAAACTATTGTAAAAATGCACAACCCAATTAAAAAAAAAAAACCACTTGGACTCAAGTTTGAACAGATATTTTAGCAAATACTTGCTTGGGCAGTAAGCTTATTAAAAGACTTTCAATGTAATTTTGACCGTAAATCTCAATTGAAACCACAAAATGGTATTATTTTATGCCCATAAGAATGATTAAATTAAAAAGATGAAGCCAAATATTGACAAAGATTTACAGCAGCTAGAATGTTTTTTTGTTTGTGTTTTTGTTTTTGTTTTTGTTTTTGAGGCAGAGTCTCATTCTATCACCCAGGCTGCTGTGCAATGGCACAATATCAGTTCACTGAAACCTCTGCCTCCTGGGTTCAAGCAGTTCTCATGCCTCAGCCTCCCATGTAATTGGGATTACAGGTGACCACCCTCATGCCCAACAGATTTTTGTATTTTTAGTAGAGACAAGGTTTCACCATATTGACCAGGCTGGTCTTGAACTCGTGACCTCAAGTTATCTGCCCGCCTTGGCCTCCCAAAGGGCAAGGATTACAAGTGTGAGCTACTGTGCCTGGCCAAGAACTTTCTAATATTGCTAATAAGGTTTGAAAATTGGTCAACTTTGAAGAATTGTTTGGTAGTTTCTTACAAAGTTAAACCTACACCTACCATATGTCCAAGCAATTTTTTCTCTCTGTATTTACACAAGAGAAACCAAAATGCATGTCTTCAAAAAGACTTGTGTTGTAATTTTTATGGCAACTTTACTCATTATATAATAATCTCAAACTTAAAAAACCCAAAAGTTCATCAACATGAAATGGAAAAACAAATTGCAGTACAATTCATGCGACAGAATTTTACTCTGAAAAAGCAAAGACTGTCTACCAACCCAGGCAACAACATAGATGAATCTCAAAAATGTTACATTGAGCAAAGAAGCCAGATGCAGGAATATCATTCTATTCATATAAAGATCTAAGAACAGTCAGAACTGGCCTAGAATCATAGACATCAACAGTGTTTATCTGGGGTGCAGAATGACAGGAAGGGGCACAAGACAACTCTGAGGTGATAGAAAAGTGGAATATCTTAATTGAAGTCATGATATGCAAATGTATATATTTGTCAAAGTCTTTGAAGTGTATGCCTAATATCTGCATTTCCCTTCAATATTTTTAATTTAATAAGAAAAATATTAACCCGATTCTGATATATTACTCAAGGAACTGAAAACTAGTACAAGGACTCTGAAAAATAATTGGTCTCTATTGAATATGACCCTATTCCTACACTAAAATCTGGCAATTCCATTCCTAGATACATAACATATAAAAATGAATAAAAATATTCACCAAATACACATATAAAAATTTTCTCAACATGATTTTTAATATCCAAAGATAGAAATAATCCCTACATCCACCAGTAGAATGGATAAACTATGGTGTATTCACATAATGGTATTCTAGACATCAGTGACAATAAATAAACTATAGTGGATGGGTCTCACAAACAGCATTGAATGAAAGAAGTCAGATATAAAATAATACACATTGTATGACTCCCTTTCAAAAACAGAAATAAATCAATATCTAGTGTTAGGAATCAAGATAGTGGTTATCTTTGAAATAAATTAGTGACTAGAATGACCACAGAGGGTTTTTTGATGCCATTAAAATTATATTTCTCCATCTGGGTTCTGGTTACATAGATACATTTGCTTGTGAAAATTAATTGAGCTATACACTGGGGCTTTATACATTTTGTATATGCTATACTTCAATGAAAAGTTTATGTTAAAAAAGATCTGTGGTAAATCAGACAAACACTTTCCATGCTTTGGTGATGAGATGTCATGAAACGAGGTAGCATGAATTCATCGGCCTAATGGTGAGTAAAGGTTATAGCAGAGAGGTGTAATTTTTAAAATCTTGTTTGCTACGTACTTCAGAAATAAGTTTATTTTTATTTGAGCATCTGGCCATTTCAGGTGCCCCTGGGGCAAGACCAAAATTTATAGTTCTGTGGTTATATAGGCCACTTGTTTATATAGAGAATTTTATGGCTTAGTTCCCCAGGCTTATGTCAGTAATGCTGTTGGAGTTTTCTCTGTTAATTATCCTCCAGGACTTCAGCATGCACACAGATGTCAATTCAGATGGGCCAGCATGTATCTTTCTGGAAGCAATGGACTCTGAGTTTGAACCAGATGGTTGAGGCAAGTTCCCTTAAGTCCAAGCTCATTCTGAACTTTGTCTATGGATTTAATTTGTAAAATGGGTTCCATTTTCAATATCTAGTCTGATTTACCCAGTTGCTAACTACTTGAAGTTCTTCCTTATAACATTTCTTTTTAATTCTATGATCAACGCCTAAAAATAAGAATGACCTTTCTTAAGGAACTTACTATGTCTGAACCACTGTCGGATCTTTTACATGTAATTAATTTTTCTAAACATTACAAATAATCTACATGATAGAAATTAATAGACTTTTCTCCACTTAAAATAAGAAAAATAAAGCATAGAGAGGTAAAATCTTAGTCAAGCTCACATAGAAAATTAAGATTTGATTCCAGGTAGGTATGTTCTTAACTATGCCCTTAACCAGGCATCCCCAAAATTTTTACACACGCGGTCAGTTCACTGTCCCTCAGATAGCTGGAGGGCCACCACATACTGTGCTCCTCTCACTGACCACCAATAAAAGAGGTGCCCCTTCCTGAAGTGCGACGGGAGGCCGGATAAATGGCCTCAGGGGGCCTCATGCGGCCCGCGGGCCATAGTTTAGGGACGCCTGCCCTTAACTATCATTCTAATATGCTTTTCTCAAGGCAAGGATTAGGCATTTGTGAATGCGAAAAAAAAAAAAAAAAGTTCTCACAAACATTACTGAAAATCTATGTTCTATCTAGATCAACTTATTTATTATCCATAACTCTCAGATTCCTTATAGTATGTATTATAATAGTACCTAAATAATAGTGTCAGCTTTAAGATTAAATAATGTAATGCATGTACATCACTTCATAGAGACCTGGCACATATTAAAAACTTAATAAACATTTACTAGCATTATCACTATTCCCATTTATGGTATTAAATGAATGTCTTAGAACTAATACCTGTGCAAAATTATTTATAAGGAAACAGCTACAAAGAATTGACTAGAACCCTAGTGAAATCTCCTGATTTATTAAAATAAATATGATGGTTGAGTTTCTCATTTTAAAGTTCACCAATTGCCAGATCAAGGGATGCCAATACGACCTCTGGAGCCTTTAATTCTGTACATCAAATTTCAACCGCCATGAACACCTGACACCATCAGTGTGCCTTCATGTCAACAAACAAAATGAAAAACCTCAGGGAGGGTTCAAGAGTTCACACAATGTTTTTGCTTTTGTACTTTGGATTATTTTCAACATCAACAGAAATGAAAACTAATGAACGTACTTTTGTCAAAATGTAAATTCCACCTTCTGCAAATAGATAATTCAACATGTAAATTTATATATAAACAATATATCCTGAATCTTCTCTCCTTTTCAATTCTACTTCGCTGAAAAATAAATATGCACGCAATTTTTTTCTTTGGATTAAAAATAGGTTGGCACTGTAGACTCACTAACTGTAAATTATGTGCTCTGGAAACTTCACAGATAATACAAATAGGACTATTAATAGTTCATTGTATTTCTAGACAGACCATGAAATGCACCTTGCTCAAAAATCTCCTGGACTTGAGATATATGTACTAGCCACCAAGGTACACTGAAAATGATATAGATCATTTTCGTGTTTCTCTGGCTGCCTTTCTCTTCTGCTATCTTAAGTTTCACTAACAAAGATAATAATGCAAACTCATTTATTTTCTTTTAAAAATCTTCTTCAAATAGATTTATGAATTATGTCAAAATTTGCATTCTTTCTCTTCCTAAAGGGCTGGGTATTAAAGAAGCACCTCACTGTTACCGCTGTTGTGATTATCACTAATACCAATTTTTGGGGATATATGATACTCTGGAAATCATGTCACAGGTCTACATTTTACACTTTTGTAATGTGATATTCCTAATAATCTTAATAAGTTACTGCATTAAATGTTTGAAATAACTAATAACTCAGAAAAGATAGGCTACTTTCTCAGATAACATAGCAGCAGCCGGACCATATGGAATATGAACCTAGATCTGCTTGAAATCAAACAAAATGTTTACTTTTCCAACTAATCATCTTGCCTAAGTCTCTTAATACTAAATTCTGGGTGAGTATCCATTATTTTTTCCACATTAGAATGAAGGGCTCCTAATTTTGAGCAATAGGGTAAGAAATAGATTCCTGTGTCATTTGTCACTGTCCTTTGTCATTTGCTCCATTTGTCATTGTCCTTTGTTTAAAATGCCACTAGTGCAATCCTCTTTCTTTCCACTATGGCCTTATAAACATAATCCACCACATAGGCAGAACCAAAGACAAAAACCACAAGATTATCTCAATAGATGCAGAGAAGGCCTTTGACAAAATTCAACAGCCTTTTATGCTGTCAGTATAAAAGGCTATAAACTAGGTAAACTAGTTATAGGTATCGATGGAATATATCTCAAAATAATAAAAGCTATTTACAACAAACCCACAGCCAATATCATACTGAACAGGCAAAAACTAGAAGCATTCCCTTTGAAATTTGGCACTAGGCAGGGATGCCCTCTCTCACCAATCCCATTCAATATAGTATTCGAAGTTCTAGCCAGAGCAATCAGGCAAGAAAAAGAAATGAAGGGTATTCAATTAGGAAAGGAGGAAGTTAAGTTGTCTCTATTTGCAGATGACATGATTATATGTTTAGAAGACCCCATCATCTCAGCCCCAAATCTCCTTAAACTGATAAGCAACTTCAGCAAAATCTCAGAATACAAAATCAATGTGCAGAAATCACAAGCATTCCTATACGCCAATAACAGACTAAAAGAGAGCCAAATCAAGAACAAACTCCTATTCACAATTGCTACAAAGAGAATAAAATACCTAGGAATACAACTAACAAAGGATGTAAAGGACCTCTTCAAGGAGAACTACAAACCACTGCTGAAGGAAATGAGAGGACACAAACAGATGGAAAAACATTCCATGCTCATGGTTAGGAAGAATCAATATTGTGAAAATGAACATACTGCCCAAAGTAATTTATAGATTCAATGCTATCCCCATCAAGCTACCTATGACCCTCTTCACAGAAGAGGAAAAAACTACCTTAAACTTTATATAGAACCAAAAGAGAGCCCACATAGCCAAGACAATCCTAAGCAAAAAGAACAAAGGTGGACGCATCACACTATCTGACTTCGAACTATACTACAAGGATACAGTAATCAAAGCAACATGGGACTAGTACCAAAACAGAGATATAGACCAATGAAACAGAACAGAGGCCACAGAGGCAATGCCACACATCCATAACCATCCGATCTTTGACGAACCTAACAAAAACAAGCAATGGGGAGAGAATTCTCTATTTAATAAACAGTGTTGGGATAACTGGCTAGCCATGTTCAGAAAGCAGAAACGGGACCCCTTCCTGACACCTGACACTAACATTAACTCCAGATGGATAAAAGACTTAAACATAAGACCTAATATCATAAAAACCCTAGAAGAAAACCTAGGCAAAACCATTCAGAACAGAGGCATAGTCAAAGACTTCATGACTAAAACATCAAAAGCATTGGCAACAAAAGCCAAAATAGACAAATGGGATCTAATTAAACTCCAGAGCTTCTGTACAGCAAAACAAACAATCATTAGAGTGAACAGGCAACCAACGGAATGGAAAAAAAGTTTTACAATCTACCCATCTGACAAAGGCTAATATTCACAATCTGCAAAGATCTAAAACAGATTTACCAAAAAAAAAGAAACAAACACATTCAAAAGTAGGCAAAGACATGAATAGATATTTTTCAAAAGAAGACATAGATAAGGCCAACAAACACATGAAAAAATGCTCATCATCACTGGTCATTAGAGAAATGCAAATCAAAACCACATTGAGATACCATCTCATGCCAGTTAGAACAGCAATCATTAAAAAATCTGGAGACAACAGATGCTGGAGAGGATGTGGAGAAATAGGAACACTTTTGCACTGTTGGTGGGAGTGTAAATTAGTTCAACCATTGTAGAAGACAGTATGACAATTCCTCAAGGACCTAGAAATAGAAATTCCATTTGACCCAGCAATCCCAATATTGGGTATATATCCAAAGGATCATAAATCATTCTGTTATAAAGACACATGCACACGTATGTTCACTGCAGCACAGTTTACAATAGCAAAGACCTGGAACCAACCCAAATGCCCATCGATTATAGACTGGACAGGGAAAATGTGGTACATATACACCATGGAATATTATGCATCCATAAAAAAGCAATGAGTTGGTGTCCTTTGTAGGGACATGGATAAATCTGGAAACCATCATTCTCAGCAAACTGACACAAGAGCAGAAAATCAAACACTGCATATTCTCACTCATAAGTGGGTCTTGAACAATGAGAACACATGGACACAGGGAAGGGAGCATCACACACTGGGGTCTGTTGGGGGGACTAGAGGAGGCACAGTGGGTGTTGGGAGGTTAGGGAGGGGTAACATGGGTAGAAATGCTAGATATAGGTGATGGGGAGGAAGGTAGCAAACCACATTGCCATGCATGTACCTATGACACAATCCTGTATGATCTGCACATGTACCCTAGAACCTAAAACACAATAAAAAAATTTTTTTAATAAGGTTACCATCCTTAGAATACCAAGGCAGTACTGTATGCAGCCATAAAGTGGGGAATCTCTATCTCTTTCCTTTGAGGATCTCTTTTCTGTTTTGTTTGTTTGTTTGTTTTTGTTTTATTTGCCAGAGAACTTAATGTCTGTGCTGCTGTTCTAGCCTTATCCCATACCTTGTGTCTTACAGAACTCTTCATGGAAACCCACCCTACAGGCAATACCTCTAACCACTTATGATGAACTTTATCTCCTGTAGCTGAGGGCTGAAGTTGCTGAAGATCAAATGCAGAATCTCATCTTATGACTGGCTCAATTAAAACACAAGCTATACTCTCCAACTCACAGGGTGCCTACTGTTTAAGTTAGGGCATTGATTGGGAACAAACAGAATCCTATAAATTGGGATTTGACATGGAATCATCATGATTAAGCTGGGGACAATAAACCGCTAAATCTGATGAGTGGTGTTTTTTTAATTTTTTTACCAATGGAAGAGGAGGTCTCCCTACACTCAGAGAACTGGTCTCCTCAACCCAAGCAAAAGCATCATCCCATCCTCAGTAGAAGTGACATATTCACCCTAAGTGGTATCATCCTCTTTACTCGCAGTGGGATTGTCCTTTCCATCTCTGCCTGAGGGGATTAGCACTGCAATGTCAGAAGAAACGATAATGACCTTCCCATAGGTAGTTGCCATGCAAGGCAATGCTGATTCTCCTCAGGACCCACCCCTATCATCACTCTTTGCTTCTAAATGTACAATTAGACTCAAGTCCCAGGAAGCCCCTCCAGATGAGGTACAATGTGTGACACACGAAGAGGTGAGCTATACTTCAAAGGAACTAGTTGATTTTCCTTATTTAAACATACAAAAATCCAGGGAATGTGTGTGGGAATGGATACTAAGGTGTAGGATATTGCTGGAGGGAACATAAAAAAGTTGGATCAGGCCAAATTCATTGACATGGGCACACTACGTGGAGATTCTGTATTTAATGTTCCAACTCAGGAAATTAGAAAGGGCTCTAACAGCCCTTTGGTTGGTTGATTGACTGAAACATGGACCACAGGATAGCCCAGTATGAGCAAATTTGAAATCTCTATGTGGATTTGTCACTTAAACCCTACTGACCCACATTGGGAGGATCCAGAAGACATTATTTCAACAACAGGAGCTCTGTGAGTACTCTCCTCTGTATGCCAGTCCTCCTAGTATGAACTACAGTCATTGAATTGGGAAACCTAAAAGCGTAACTGGATCCCAGGGTGACAGGGACGAAGTCGCAGCACTCAAGCACCAAGTCACAATGTGTATGGTTACAAACGAGCAGCAGAGTGAAAGCAGTAGTCAAACTAATTCAACTCTACAGAATTATGGCCTTAGCTAATTGATCATGATATTTCTAAAAGTGAAACAGAAAATATAGTAAATTATTATTTGAGCTGTATGAGCAGAACATTTCTAGGTGAAGTGAATAAAAGTCTAATGTAATTTTTTTTAAAAAAAATTGAGTCATAGCCCCTCAACCAATTCCAAATTTTAAACCAGTGTACAGACCTAGGATCCCTTGAATGAAGGTGAAGACATGACTCCTATATCATTAGTCTTTCTCCCAGCTTTCCCCAAAGGCATCTATAGACCTATACTAGAATAAATGTACATTAGGGAAAAGGAATTAATTAGATCATTTGGGAAACTACTGGATACTGGCTCCGAACTGAAACTAATTCAAGTGACCCAAAACATCACTGTGGCTCATTAGTCAATGAAAAGGCACATAGAGTTCAGATAATCAATGGAGTTTTAGCTCAAGTTCTTCTCACAATAGATCCAGTGGGTTCCCAAACATATTCTGTGGTATTTCTTCAGTTCCAGAATGTATAACTACAATAGATATACTTAGCTTCTGGAAGAATCCCCTGGTCACTGTTTCTCTGACCTCTGGAATGAGGGCTATTGTGGTAGAAAAGTCTAACTGGGATCCACTCGAACTACCCCCATCAGGAAAATACTACACTAAAAGCAATACTGCATTCCTAAAGAGATTGCTGAGATTAGTGTCATCATCAAGGATGTGAAAGATGCAGGGATGGTGAGTTCCACCACATTTCTATTTAACACTCCTATTTGACCTATGCAGAAGACAGCTGGATTTTGGAGAATGATAGTGAATTATCATATACTCTACCAGGCTGTATCAGTTGCAGCTGCTGTGACAGATGTGGTTTCACTGCTTGAGAAAATTAACACACCCTCTTGTATCTGGTACATAGCTATTGATTTGGCAAATGTCTTTTTCTCCATATCTGTCTATAAGGCCCACCAAAGTACTTTGCTTTCAACTGGCAAGGCCAGTAATATGCCTTCACTGTCCTACATCAGGGATATAACCACTCTACATCCCCATGTAATAATTTAGTTTGCAAGGATCTTAATTGCCTTCTCTTTCTATAAGACATCACACTAATCCAACACATCAATGTCATTATACTAATTTGACCTAGTGAGCAAGGAGTAGCTCCTACTCCTGACTTAGGCCTTAGTAAAGACTGAACACTTGTCGGTGGGATACCAAGTTGCCATGAAACCTGATCTGCTTCTCACGAGCTGAGTTTTGTTTGACCTACAAAGACATAAAGTTGGATGTGCACAGCAACACTCAAATAGAAGTGGTACATATGTGATGAGGCTGAAGGAGGCCCTGAAGTACAAATAAGTTACAGGAAGAATTAACTCAAATACCCAGAGTCCCCAATCCTCCTACACTGCCTTCTCCCTCCCAGACTGTGCCTATTACAGTATACTTTCCACAAACCCCTTCAAAGGGAACCTTTGTTCAAGACTGAGGTAAAAGAATACATAGGACAAAGAAAATGTAGTACATATATACCATGGAATACTACACAGCCATAAAAAATGATGAGTTTGTGTCCTTTGTAGGGACTTGGATGAATCTGGAACCTATCATTCTCAGCAAACTGACACAAGAACAGAAAACCAGACACTGCATGTTCTCACTCATAGGTGGGTATTGAACAATAAGAACATGTGGACTCAGGGAGAGGAGCATCACACACTGGGGGGAGTTGGGGGGGTAGGGGAAGGACAGTGGGGGATGGGGAGGGTGGGGAGAGATAACATGGGGAGAAATGCTGGATATAGTATATACCTAATGTAAAATTTAAAAAATAAATAAATAAAAAATAAATAAGAATATATAGCATAAAATCATTAATGGTAGAATCTTGACATCAGTAAGTATCTGCCAGTCTTCAAAACACATTTCTCCTCTGTTTGAATCCACTTTCATACTACTATCAAGAAAGACTTGATACTGAGACATTTATAAAGAAAAAGAGGTTTAATGAACTCACAGTTCCACATACCTGGGGAGGCCTCACAATCATGGCAGAAGGTGAAGGAGGAACAAAGGCACGTCTTGCATGGTGGCAGTCAAGAGAGCATGTACAGGGGAACTGCTGTTTATAAAACCCTCAGATCTCGTGTGACATATTCACTATCACAAGAACAGCACAGGAAAACCTTCCCCCATAATTCAATTACTTCTCACCAGATCCTTCCCATGACACATGAGGATTATGGGAATGACAATTTAAGATGAGATTTGGTTGGAGACACAGTCAAACCATATCACCTCCAAGCCATGTATTCTACCTAATTACAAGCCAGCTAATTATCCTTCCTACTTTAGTTTTCTCCATAATACTATCACCATATAATGTACTACATATTGTATTTAAGGCTGTTGTACTCTCAATCTCTTCATTAGAATAAGCTCATAAGAGATTAAAATTTGGTCTACGTTGTTTGCTGCTTAGAACAGTGCTTGAAACATTGTAGATACTCACCAAATACTTGATTTGATTTTTAAGAGAGAGAATCAAAGAAAAACACTAAAAATTGCTTTTTACCATTAGACAGCAAGTAGTGCTGAAATGTTACATAAAATGTAACAGAACTAGTTTGTCCTGTCTCATTTCAGCTAAAGTGTTAGGAGGGAGATAAACTTGCAGAAGCAGTTAAACCACATCTTATTAACAATGAAACATACAGTCAAAAGTCATTCTATTACACAGTTTCTTTATTCTAATAGAGAAGCTATCAGAACATAGATAAAGAGAATTAGCTAGCTTGTAATTAGACTTCTGGGACACTAAAGGATAACTGTTTCAGTTTCAACAGCCTATACTGAATGCATTACATATACTGTATTACATTGACAAAATGAAAAAAAGCGGCATTAGCATGCACTTAAGCAATACACTTTTGTTAAGAATTTCCCTGTTCAGTGGTGGCACAAGCTGTTTACATAGCACTTCCACAAAATACCCAATCATAATGCATAGCACAGATGGAAGACATTCCTTGAAGAAACTGGCTAGACTGAAGCAATGTTTCTAATTGGTGATTATCCACAATATTGACCCATACCCTGAAATAATTAGAAGCTGTTTCAGGTAATTCTAACATACTGATTTGTTGTTGGTGATGTTGTCTTTCAGCTTAATATGCTTTTCTTTGGAGGGGGCTGGGTGTAAGGATGATCAGATCATATTCTCCAATATCTTGTTACTGCCCAGGGTTCATTCACCAATCTCAGCGGCAAGCCTCAAAGAACCAAGATCATTATTCTAGAAGCTTTAGCCATGTAGCTGATGGCATTTCCAGATACAAAACCATTTTTCAAGCAGTCAAGAAGAGTTCAGGACACTAGATTCCTCTCAGTTAACTAGGAAAGTATAGTCATCTCTCATATACCTGGGAGATTGGATACAAGACCTATCTAGGATAACAAATCCATGGAAACCATGTTCAAATAAGGCAAACACTGAGCTGTAACCAACCCAGCTGTTTCTGTACCCCACTTTCATTTCTAGATTCTACACATCACATTTTTGTTTCTGTCCATAAATTTCTTCCCACCATGTGGCAATGACAGAGTCTCAATCTCTTCTGGTTTGGGTGGTGTGGGGTGCTGATGCTCAAATCATCCTTTTATCAATGGAACTCCGTTAAATTTATTTTTTCTAAAGTTGTGCTATCAACAACTTCAAAAAACCTGTTTTCTTATGTAATTTTTTATGAGTCCAGATTAGTCTAACTCAAATATATATCCTTAAGGAGTCTTTTCTGCCCTTACCTCTCTGAGAGACATAGCCCAACTTAGGAAGGGCCTACACATCTAGTTGCTAGCACAAAAGTCACAGAAATATGCCATTCTTTACTCTCTCACAACTTTGATTTTACAATGCATTTTAGTGCCTTTTTAAGTTTTTATTTATATCAAAGTAATACACATGCATAGTTTTAAAAATCAACTACTTCATAGCTTATAATGAAAGCCAGCAGTCCCATTGTATAGATTGTCAGCTTACTCTGTTGATGGTTTCTTTTGCTGTGCAGAAGCTCTTTAGTTTAATTAGGTCCCACTTGTCAATTTTTGTTTTTGTTGTAATTGCCTTTGGAGACTTTGTCATAAAATACTTGCCAAGTCCTGTGTCCAGAATGGTATTTCCTAGATTTTCTTTTAGGGATTTTATAGTTTGGGTTTTCACATTTAAGTCTTTAATCCATCTTGAGTTGATTTTTTTTTTTAATATGGTGAAAGGAAGGGGTCCAGTTTCAATCTTTGGCATAAAGCTAGTCAGTTAACCCTGTACCATTAATTGAATAGGATATCCTTTCCCCATTGCTTGTTATTGTTGACTGTGTTGAAGGTCCTATAACTGTAGGTCTGCAACCTTATTTCTGGGATCCCTAACCTGTTCCATTGGTCTATGTGTATGTTTTAGTACACATAGACTTTGTGTATAGTACCATGCTGTTTTGGTTGTGGTAGCCTTACAATATAGTTTGAAGTCAAGTAGTGTGCTGCTTCTAGCCTTGTTCTTTTTTCTCAGGATTGCTTTGGTTATTTGGTTGTTTTTGTTTTGTTTTGTTATTAGTTCCATATGAATTTTAGAATAACTTTTCTAATTCTGTGAAAAATTATATCAGTAGTTTGATAGTAAATTACCTTGTGCAGTATAACCTCTTTAACAATATTAAGTCTTCCTATCCATGAATATGGATGTTTTCCCATTTGTTTGTGTCATCTTTGATTTTTTTTCAATAGTGTTTTATAAATTTTTCTGTAGAGAACTTTCACTTCCTTGGTTATCTGCATTCCTAGGTGTTTTATGCGTGTTGCGGCTTTTGTGAATGGGATTGCATTCTTGATTTTACTATCAGCTTTGACATTACTGGTGTATATAAATGCTACTGCTTTTTGTACATTGATTTTGTAGCCTGAAACTTTACTGAAGTTATTTATCAGTTCTAGGAATGTTTGGGCAGAGACTATGAGGTTTTCTAGATATGGAATCATATCTTGAGCAAAGAAACATAGTTTCATTTCCTCTCTTCCTACTGGATACTTTTTATTTCTTTCTCTTGCCTCTGGCTAGAGAGTAACTGGCTTTCAGTTACTATGTTGAATAGGAGTGGTAAGAGTGGGCATGCTTCTCTTGTTGTGGTTCTCATGAGGACTGTTTCCAGCTTTTGCCCATTCAGCATGATGTTAGGTATGGGATTGTAAACTGTGCATCCAACACAGATCTAACATCTAGAATGCATAAGGAACTTAAATTAACAAGCAAAAACAACCAAACAACCCTATTAAAAATGAGCAAAGGGCTGGGTGCAGTGGCTCACACCTGTAATCCCAGCACTTTGGGAGGCCAAGGTGGTTAGATAACCTGAGGTTGGAAGTTCGAGACCAGCCTGAACAACTTGGAGAAACCTAGTTTCTACTAAAAATACAAAATTAGCCATATGTGGTGGTGCATGCCTGTAATCCCAGCTACTCGGGAGGCTGAGACAGGAGAATTACTTAAACCCTGGAGGTGGAGGTTGCAGTGAGCCAAGATCATGCCATTACACTCCAGCCTGGGCAACAAGAGCAAAACTCCGTCTCAAAAAATAAAAAAAATAAAAATGAGCAAAGGACTTGAACATGAACAGACACTTCTTAAGACACAGATACAGCCAACAAGCATATGAAAAAAACACTCAGCATCACCAATCATTAGAAAAATGCAAACCAAAACTACAACAAGATACCATCTCACACCAGTCAGAATGGCTACTAATAAAACATGAAAAAATAATAGATGTTGGCAAGGTTGCAGAGAAATGGGAACACTTATACACTGCTGGTGGGAATGTAAATTATTTTGGCCAATGTGGAAAGAAGTTTGGAAATTTTTCAAGGATTTAAAACAGAGCTACCATTTGACCCAGCAATCCCATTACTGGGCATATAGCCAACGAAATCCTATCATAAAGACAAATGCAAACATATGTTCATCACAGCACTATTCACAATACCAAAGACGTGAAATCAACCTAGACGCCCATCAACGGTGGACTGCATAAAGAAAATGTGGTACATACACCATGGAACACTACACAGCCACAAAAAAAGAAATGTGTTCTTTGCAGCAACATGGATGCAGCTGGAGATCATTTACCAAAGTGAATTAATTCAGAAATAGAACACCAAATACTGCATGTTCTCACCTATGAGTGGGAGCTAAACAGTGAGTACACATGGACATGAAAATGGGAACAATAGACACCAGGGCCTACTTGAGAGGAGAGGGAGGGGAATGGGGAGGACTGAAAAACTACCTGATGGGTACTATGCTCACTACCCGCCTGACAAAATCATTTGTACACCAAACCCCAGTGCCAACCAATTTATCCATGTAATAAATCTGCACACGTATCTCCGAAGCTAAAATAAAAGTTAAGAAAAGAAAAACAACAACACCCTCATTGTTAACTTTGAAGGCTTCTCCTTTTCTTCCAGTCTACCTCCCAGCCCGGGAACCATATCTCCCTGCCCACTTTGCCCACCAGGCCAATGGATGAGCTGCCTTCACAAGTTGGGAGTGAAGTCATGATGCCTTTGCACTTGTGCCCAGGTATCCTTGACAGGATAAAATAGCTCTTTCCCACCTACTTAAGTTCTTAACCTTTTCCCTAGGTTATTCACCAAGGAGAGGATCTGTGTATTATGCTAATCTAAAATGTTTAAGTACAGAAAATACAAAAAATAATATGCACAAATTATACCATTTTTATGCAAGATAAAAGTATATGATGTATTATGCAAAAAGAAACAAAACTAAAATCCCACAATCCTCAGTTCCGCTACCCTACTCACCTTTAAATCTCACTCTACAGGAAGAATAGCCTTCAATTGTTTTAACTGGCTTGTGTATTTATATGTGTGTGTGTGTGTGTGTGTGTGTGTGTGTGTGTGTGTGTGTGTATGTACGTGTGAGAGAGAGAGAGAGAAATAAAGACTTTCTTATTTTTTAAATTAAAAATAATTCTGTATTAATACATACATTAGAATATTAATATTTAACTCCTTATACCTCCTCCAGCATACACACTTTTCATCCCCTACCTCATCTAGCACTGCTTTTTTTTTTTTTTTTTTTTGCTTGTTTTGGTATAAATTTGTTAAATGTTTTCATTAATAAATAATTGTATTTATGTACAGGGTATAATATAATGTTTCAATTAGCATATCTATCACTTCAAATATAATTTTAAATCAGTGTTTGGTATCTATATTTATAGAAGTGGGTGAATGAAATCTATTGTGAGACAAAATGTACACTAGAATTATATTTATGGTCTTATAAAATTTCTCCCTATTTTTCTAGGATATAATAATTACCTCATTTTCTGTTTTCTTGGTTTTCAATTTATTTAGCTTTAATATATCCCCAAACTCTCATACAGAACACTAAGACTTATTTCCATTTGGTCAAACACCTGGAGATATTTTTTCTTTTGAAACATCCACCCTGAAGTCCTCCAATATCCTGTTGGAATAGTTCTCACTCTAGTCTTCCAAATAATCACTATCCTGGGAGTTCCCTTCAGCATCATGCTGTAAATTATGCTGTAATTTCCCTTCCCTTTTCTTTTTTGTTGACCTTCCATTTTCTGGATGACCTTCCAGAGAAATCCCATTAAAATTACAGATTTTTTAAAATGTTGCTTCATTGTCTTCTAGTTTCCAGTTTTGCCAATGAGAAATCCAATGCCATTATGACCTACATCCTTTACATAAAATCCAATTTTGTTTGTCTGATTGCTTGATTGACTTTTCTCCAGAATTCTTTAGAATCTTCTCTTTACTGTTGGTATTCTAAGAATTTACAATACTGAACCCTTTTCTGCATTTTGCTAGGCATTTGGCTGGCCCTTAAAATTCCAGAAACACAAGCCTTTTAGTTCCAGGAAATGTTAAAATTTTTGCTTATTTATTTAATTATATCTTATTCTAAACCAAATCCTTATATACACAATGCTGGAAAATTAATTCCTACTCTTTTCATGGCTTGCCCTATTGAAAAGAAACAATATGCTCCAATATAAAGAACTTCATGTATCCTGGCTTCTGGCTTCTTTTTCAGTACTCATGGCTTGAGATGTTTTCCATTTAGTGTCCTCAAAATAACACACAAGGCTTTGTGCTGATGGACAGCAAATGGATATTCAGTTAAGTGCTCAGAGTTTTCCCTAATAATTGCTTTCAGATATTCCTAGCCTCAGCCTCAAAAGCCACCAAGCATTGTGGGAAAAGGTACAGAAACAGCTTCTCATGTCACCCAACAACGTTACATTTGTTGACCTACGACTATTTTTCCTGGGTCCCTTATTTTACAAGGATTTTTAAAAAATATTTCTTTTCTTCATCTTAGTTGTATTTAGTTTGCATTTTAAGGTACTGATCTAACTGTATATTGATGACATTTAAAGTCATATACAAAATAGTCTGATTTTTTTTCAAATTGTACTATGCTGCTTTTAATTAATATGATACACTTTATATTTTTAGTAAAATTTATTATTATACATTTTCCTGAAATTCTTAGCTCCTCCACACTTTATGGTCCTTCCAGATAAACTAAACCTAGAAAGCCTTTATTCAATCTCCAAGATAAATTTTATTTGGATTTTTATTTAAACATACTAACTCCTTAATTCATTTGGGGATTTTTGCAATTTTTCAATACTCAGGTTTTTTTATCCAAAATATGACATAAGTTTTTCTAGTCTTATTAGATGTCCCTCAATCATATTTTTCATAATTTTCCTCATATCAGTAACAAATATTTTAAAGTCTATCTTTACGCTATTATAAATAAAATTTTTATTTTTATTTTTAGAATATTTGTAAATTTCATTCACTTTGCTTATTTGCATTCTAATAGTTTCTCATTTTGTTGTCTTTTTTTTTCTAGTAGGCAATTTTATTATTTATCTTGAGGAACAATGTAGTGTAAAGCTTTCTAATAGTTTAGGTCTTATTTCCATATGAATCAAAAATTTTCAGAGTAACATTTAATGAAAGGTATGATGATGGGTCTCCATAGCTTGTTCTTGATTTGTGTCCCCCCAAAATTCATATGTTGAAATGCTAGTCCTCAAGGTGAGGGTATTAGGAAGTGATTAGGTCATGAGATTAGAGCCATCCTAAATAGGGTTAATGTTCTTATAGAAGAGATCCCAGAGAGCTTCCTCATCCCTTCCACTATGTGAGAACACAGCTAGGCGTGATTTATAAATCAGAAAGTAAGCCCTCGCAAGACACCAAATCTGCCTCCATTTGGTCTTCCCAGCCTCGAGAACTATGAAATACAAATTTCTGTCAGCTATAAGTCACCCAGTTTATGGTATTGTGTTATGGAAGCCTGAATAGACTAGTATAATTTCTTTTACCATTTAATATTAATAAAGTTTAACAGATTGTAGGATCTAGGATGTTATTTCTAATGTACTCAAATGTCAATATACCATTAAGTGTTATCTACAAATATATTACTTGGTAGTTTATGCCTTTTCAATCTGTAAAATTATTACCTCCCTTTGTGAACGTTTAATTTCTTCTTCTTTTTTATGACAGTAATAAGCTATTGAAAGTTATGAATCCGTGTCTGATACAAAACTTTTAGATTTAAATGATAATATTTATATAAAAGACCTATTTTGCCTTGAATGCTTTATGTTTATATTAACATATCTTTTTTGCCTTGTATTTAATCAATAAATTTTGTCACTGTTTTATTTTTATGCTGTCTTTGTCAGTTGGTTTTAGTACTGTCTCTCCCAGACAGTGTGCAATTTGTCTAATCTAAAGATTTTCTTTTCAGTTAGAGAATTTAAATTATTTTTAAAATAAATTTATTTTTATTTATCTTATTTTCCTTTTTTAAATACTTTCTTGATTTCCATATTCTATTTTCCATGTTTTAGTTTAGATTCTCCCAAAGTACCCTGGAGTTGTTTATTTGGAAGGTGATCACAGAAAGTACAAGTAAGAAAGTAAGACAGTGGGGCTGGGTTCCCATTTACACACAGAAACTGAGGCAAGTTGCCCAATGTTACAAGGTTTTGAATACATACCATCTCCTCTGAGCCAAATCATTACAAAACAAAATTTATAATTGTTAAACAGAAATTGCTAATTGATTTTAGGACATAGTTTTCTGTCTGAGGAAGCAGCTGTAGTTTGTTTCATGTTAATGTATGTTAGGGTCCTTATATGCATTGTCTTAAAATAATTCTTACATAAACTCCCTGAAGGGATTGTCCTCATCCTTCAGGTAAGAAACCAAGACTCAGAGAATTTAGGTAACTTGCTCAAGGTCAAACAGCAAGTAAAGAAGAAAGAAGGCATTTAAACCCAGGTCTGTCTACTTCCATAGAGCTCAGACCTGTAGTTCTATCTAGAAGCATGTCCCTTCACAGACTTTTCTCACATTTTTCTCAACCCTTCTCCACCCACTGCTGCCAGGGCATGAGCTGAAAGGAAGTTCTATGCACGGACCTCAAAACTGGTCTCATGGATTCTGTTTCTCCTGGTCAAATACCTATGGAACTCAAAATGAAAAAAAAAAAAAAAAAACAGACTTTCACATTTAAAAAAATAAAAAATAAATAAAACCAGAAAGTGGGGCTGGGAACAGTCAGGTGAAAGCAGGAAGAACCTGTGTGGGCAACTGAGGCTCAATTCTAATTAAAATTCTCTGAGGAAGATAACTGGATCTCAGAATTGTTTCACTGAGGGACAAGGAAGTTGAGGATTTTATCCACTGACTTGTATTTCTCATTAAATAAGGATTGTCTTTGAGAGTGTTACATTAAGACACTCTCAGGATGCCTAGGTGTGGACTCAGAAAGTTCCCATGGCTCCAGAGAAAACCAGGGAGCAAGGGAGGCAAAGGTGAGAGACAAAGGTGTTGGTATGAAAAGCTATCAACATGTGTGGGAACTGCCCACTGTGGTTATGGTGAACCAAGTGGACTTGGGGCATGAACAGTTCTCTGCAACACAGGATATCCGAATTAGAACTATCTGCTGCACAGGCTGTGGAGGACGCCCTTCCATTTTACCCTACTAAAGTAAAATGTGAATATCTTATTTTTAAATCTCCTGATTATTTACTGTTAAAATTTTAAAATACTTGACCATACAAATTTTCCAATTGTCATCAACAATAGTATCACCAATTTGGGATTCAAAGGAAAATAACAAGTCTAGGCATGGTGGCCCATGCCTATAATTCTAGCACTTTGGGAGGCCAAGGGAGAGGGATTTCTTGAGGCCAGAAGTTCAAGCCTGGCCTGGGCAACATAGTAAGAATCCATCTCTACAAAAAAAAAAAAAAAAAAAAAAAAAAAAAAAAAAAAAAAAAAAAAAAAAATTAAGATAGCCCTATTTAGTGGCACTCGTCTTTAGCCCCAGCTACTTGGAATGCTGAGGTGGGAGGCGCCCTTAGTCCAGAAGTTCCAGGCTGCAGTGAGTTATGATGATGCCACTGCACTCCAACCTGGGTAACAAAGTAAGATCCTGTCTCTAAAGACAGAAGACAGAAGATAGATAGAAAGACAGATAGACAGACAGATAGATAGATAGATCGATAGATAGATAGATAGATAGATGGATGGATGGATGGATGGATGGACGGACGGACGGACGGACGGACGGACGGACAGATAGATAGATAGATAGATAGATAGATAGATAGATAGATAGAGAAGAATATAACCAGAATACAAAGGGAGAATATTCAAACTTTGTCTACCTTGCTTTCTGCTCCTTCTTGTGATACTGATAGTAAATAGTTTACAATTCCAGGTTACATTCTCACCTATGTCCAAAAAGAAAATATATTCTTATATGCTTCCACATACAAGGACACTTTAACTACATACTGTGTTGTTGTTAACAGCATTATTTTTCCAAGTATGTATGTATTACTTGATACATCTCATGTTTCAAAATAGGTATTAGACCAAATTTACAACTCTGATTTTCATCCATGATTTTTTCTGCATACTTATTGTATAATTTCTTTAAACCCAGAGATTTTTTTAAAATTAGTAAAATAGTTCAAGGCATAGGCAGCCTTTTAAAAAAATCAGTATTTACTACCATATGATGATCTGCTTTCAAAGTCAAGATTTGGGTTTGGGAGTTTGTTTATTTATTTTATTTTACTTCCTTTATGTGAGTACAAGTAGGTACATATATTTATGGGTTAAATAAGATATTTTGATATAGGCATGCGATACATAATAATCACATCAGCGTAAGTAGGGTATGCATTACTTTAAGCATTTGTGTTTTTAAAAAATCTAAGTACACTCTTTTAGTTCTTTTTAAATGTCCAGGGGTATTAATTTTGACTATAATCACCTTTTTGTGCTAGCAAATACTGGGTCTTATTCATTATTTCTAAGTATTTTTTGTACATATTAACCATTCCCATTTCCCCATAAACCCCTCCCCCATTTTACTTCCCAGCCCCTAGTAACCATCTTTCTCCTCTCTAAGTTTGTTTTTTTGTTTGTTTTAACCTCTGGAAATTTTTCTTTTAGTTTTTCTTTCTATATTGTTTCTGTTCCTTTTACTTTGGCCTTTTCTTCAGAATAAAATAATTATTCTTATTTCAGATCTTTATTGCCTGCTTCTTCCTCAGCCTCTTCTTTGCTTATTTCATCTCTTTATTTCTTTCCTTATACATTCTATGAAAGCCTCCTAAGCTTTTTCCATCCACATATAACTTGCCTGATTTTCTGACCTTTCTTCTTTCTATTTCAGTCTTTAATTCTGCTATTGTAATTGTGTGGCTGTTTTTATTCTTTCCTGTAAAGAGATATCTACCAGTGTATTTTTTTCTTTTTATTGGTCTGTACCTGAGTTATTTCAGAGTCTTTTAATTATTTTAGGAACACAACATGAAATTTATTTTAAAATATTTAACTCTCATAATTTTTTTCTCAAAACTACTCTTTCTTTACCTCAGGTGTTACATTTATCTTTCATATAAAAGATTCTGTTTGGTGTTGTTTTGTTTACACGTAATTGAAGAGAAGGCACATTCTAGACTAGCAGTTACAGAAATGTGTTTTACATTGATCCTCTTAGTGTTTTCTTCAAGCTATTTAAAACTCTTTTCAGATCTCTAGCTGAAAACTGGCTTAATGTAAGTTTATTCCTTTTGTGAGCAAACTGCCTGACTCATTTCGAGCCATCATAGTCATATTGTCCTTTCAGATGGGCGAATTTTCTATGACAGGAGCTAGCTTTTAAAATTATTTTATTCTGCTCTAGTATCCATTTTCCACATGGGGTGTCTGTCCAACTTCCTAGGTCTCTGTATTTTACTCCTACTGCTTCCATGTCTGGAAATAACCTATAATCATTCTGCTTGAAACAGACATGCCTGCTCTTGTTTCCTCTAAGTAACCTTATTCTGAACATTGCTGTTCCATATTCATAAAGAAGTTCTGTATTTCTCTCCTTATGTTTAACAACCTGTCTTCAGTTACAGTCTTAATATAACTTAATATAAGGAAAATATTAATTAGTTTCTGCTATGACCATCTTTGCTTAGTTCTTATCATCCCATATTACTTTCTCGGGGAAAGGTTTGTAAGGGACTTCACATTGCCTTCATTTAATATAGCCCCATCCTTGATGTTTCTGGCATATAGATGGCATCATCCCATGTTTTCCATTAAAAAATGCTAAATTTTCCTTCTATTTTTACATTCTTTTGTTCATGCAATGGTGATTTTAAAATGAGAAGGAAGATTTATTCCCTGATGCTGAAGTTAATTCTCCCCCATGATTTCTGTCTACTTCATGTTTTAGATTAATCCATCCAGATGTCTCAAGTCTTCATCTACTTCCATAAAAGTCAGTTTCAGATATTTGGGGCTTTTCTCCTTTGTCTTCAGAGAAGTGATACTTTTCCCTCTTATTGGCATATCCCTCCCACCCCCCCTGCCATTTAAAGCTTTTATTCCCATCTTTTTGAGTGGTCAAAATCTGTATCAGCTTAGGGTCTGACGACAAAAGTTTGAGTAAAGTGCCATTTGTTCACTTACTCTTCACATAGGAGACATTCTGATAGTTTCTGGATCTCCCTTGTTTCTGAAGTTTTTATTTTTTTAATGCTTTTAAAAAGTATGCAGGTATGCAGGCTCTCACTCACTCCCTTCTTTATCTTTTTTGTGCTGGGAGGTTAGTCTTTAAATGAATACAGACAGCAATAAGCTTCTGCTAATAAGGGACCAGAAATCTTGGTTCAAACCAAAGATAGTTTCCAGTGAATCGAAAGCTTGCTTTGTTTATCAGGTTATGGTTTCTTTGCATCTTGGGAGTTTGAAGAATTGACACAGTTTCCCTATTTTCTGTGAAGATAGTTATTTGAATTTACCTTAAAATGCTGTGACCATTTTTGCATCTTTGTATACTTTAATGGAAAGTCAGTGCTAATTGTATCAATCACATCTAGTCTGCTACATGTAACCCAGAATTGTTCAATTTATTCTTTATTTTCTTTATTATGTCATGCTTTTCTCATTCAGCCATTATCTCAGTCACCTGAAGACCTAACTAAATAACTAGACCATATCTGGCATGTGCTATGTTCTGGACATATGACAACAAAGATATTGCCACTTCCTTTAAAAGTTTTAGTCTAGTTGGGAGAAAGAAATAAGCTATATGCACTCACTAATATATAATTCATTCTGTGAGGTTTTCAAAGGAAAGAATTACCACTTTTCCCAGGTAGAAGTCAGGAAAGAAAGGTAACACTTAAATTTAGTAGATAAATAAGTGCTAACAAATGGACATAATATAGGTAAAGTCAGAAAGGATATTTGGAATAGAAAGAACAATGCCTGGCATGAAACCACCAGGTCTATTGGAAGAACTGAGAGCAATGGGCATGGCTGAACTTTCAACATAAGAAGCAGCAGCCACTGCTAAGGTTGGAAAAGAAGTGGCTCATTAAAAATGTGAACTATGGCCGGGCGTGGTGGCTCATTCCTGCAATCTCAGCACTTTGGGAGGCCAGGGCAGGTGGATCACCTGAGGGGAGTTCAAGACCAGCCTGCCCAATGTGGTGAAACCCCATCCCCATTAAAAATACAAAAATAAAAATTGCCAAGGAAGGTGGCAGGTACCTGTAATCCCAGCTACTCAGGAGACTGAGGCAGGAGAATCTCTTGGACCCTGGAGGGAGAGGTTGCAGTGAGCAGAGATCACGCCATGCACTCTAGGTTGGGTGATAAGAGTGAAACTGCATCTCAAAAGAAAAAAAAAAATGTGAACTACAAGAATAGTTCAACATAAAATTATTAGTCTATGTATGGTGCTAACAGAAGTTTTTTTCTACTTTCCATCCAGAGATTAATGTATTCTAATGTTTATCTTCATTTTAATGATCACTACCACTTAGAAAATATTTGCAATATAATTCATAATTTAAAAATAATTAAAATTTCCCTGTCATTTTCGTTTCAATGACTAAAGTTCTCCCTTTTACAGTACTCCTTTCTTACTATCCAAAAGTTTAGAAATATCAAAATAGACTAAGTAGTTTTGCTCTAGGTAAAATATGTCACTGATACTTAACTCAAATATATAGCTATGTATTTCCTAGACTTAAAATAATACAGAATCATAATTTTTTTCTCTGCATTGAGAGACAAATGTTATTCATTTACTGAAGTGGCAAAGCACAAATGGCATATGGCATATAGTTGAGAAAATTTAAAGTGCTTACATGGAGAGGAGGTCGTAACCTAGTGGGCATAACCAGAACCTCCAGGGTTCATTCCATTATTGGAGTGATAACAAAGAGAATGGCAGGAGAGTATATTATATATCAAAAGTATTTACAATACCAGAGAGACACAATTTGATGATGAATAGTGGTATACTAAAGCACTTCAGCTAATAGTGTAAGGAATAAAAAAATACAGAAAAAAACTATGATTGCTATTGGCCATCCATATGAAAGGAACATCAGTGTGAAAGGTGAGTGACAATGAAAACCTATAAGTCAACATTTTCTACATTCTGAATTGTTCTGTCTCGTATTCAAAGGAGATTTCCAACTCCCCTGCATTTTGCCAGGGTGAGGATAATAGTGACAATCAAGCAGTATCAAAGCATTTCCAAATTACATAGAAGAAAACTTCATCAATCAAGAAACAAAAGCTACTGAAAATAGAGATTGTATTACATCTCTTACATACCAGGAAAAATAGTATTAGAGTTTATATCCAAAGGCTGCTGTAATTAAGAGTGGCTTTAACAAAAATCTCCTGGCACAGCTTTGTTGAGTACCTACTGGGAGCCAGACACCATCATAGGCACTTGGCGTATATCAATGACCAAGATAGATGAAGAATCTATCCAAATAGAATTTAATATTTAGCTAAGATAGGCAGAAAACTAAAAACTATAATGAGTAAGTAAATCATATTAGCAGTGATAAATGCTATAAAAAAGAAAAAAACTGGCTAATTGAAAGGAGTATTCAAGTGTCAGCATTGGGACAGGGTACGTAGCATTTAGTTTGCCAGAAAAGGTATTATTAAGAAAATCAGATTTGGGTAAATGTTTAAAAGAGAAGTTAAACAAGTGGATATTTGTAGAGAAATGAATATCAATTGAATCAAAAGCCATAAGGTAGCACAATCAAGGAACGGTAAAGAAGGAAAGGACTGTGTAGCATGGAAGTGGGAGATGAGGGCAAAGAGAGAAGTCAGGAAGCCTCAGTATATGCAGGGTCTTGTGGGCCACTGTAAGAATTTTAGCTTCATTTTGACTAAAAATGGAGAGCAGTTGAGTTTTGAGCATGGGAATGGGTGACAAATTGACAAGACCCTACTGAAGAAACCTGAAGTAAAAAGACAGTGTGACTCTGCCAAGAGCGATGACAGAGTGTGTGTTTGAGTTCTAGATCTATTTTAAAAGTTGAGTCAACACAATTTTCTAGTCATTTCAAATGTCAGAGAAAGATTAGTTAGGATGACTAATCTAGAGTTTGAATAGTATGACAGAGAGGACAGAGCTCTCATCAGATGAAATGGAGAGGGCTGCAGATATATGTGAGTTTTGGAAAAGAGTACAAATAAGGGTTTGGGATATGTTGATTTTGAGATGATTGTTAAATATCCAAGTGGAGATGTTGATTGTGCAGTCAGATACACTAGTCTGTATTTTTGAAATATTCTGGGTTGGATATAAAATTTGGGGCATCATCAGTTAGTAGACAGGAAGGAGACAAAATTAGGTCACTAAAGGAGTTACCCTTCACAGAGAAGAGAAGAGGACCAAGGATTCACCCACCCCCAGGTGTCCCCGTGCCTGGCGGCCCACCCCTGTCCACCGGGCCTATAGTGGACCTGCTGCAGTACAGCCAGAAGGACCTGGACGCGGCGGTAAAGGTGGCTCAGGAGGAGAACCAGGAGCTGAGGAGAAGGTGTGAGGAGCTCCACAGCACGAACCTGGAGCTGGGGGTGATCATGGACAGGTTCGAGGAGGTCACATACCAGGTCATGGAGGAGGTTCAGAAACAGAAGGAACTTGCCAAAGCTGACATCCAGAAAGTTCTAAAAGAAAAAGACCAGCTGACTGCAGATCTGAACTCCATGGAAAAGTCCTTCTCTGACCTCTTCAAACGCTTTGAGAAACAGAAGGAGGTGATTGAGGGCTACCGCAAGAATGAAGAGTCACTCAAGAAGTGTGTGGAGGATTACCTGGCGAGGATCACCCAGGCAGGCCAGAGGTACCAGGCCCTGAAGGCCCATGCCGAGGAGAAGCTGCAGCTGACAAACGAGGAGATCGCCCAGGTCCGGAGCAAGGCCCAGGCAGAAGCACTGGCCCTCCAGGCCAGCCTGAGGAAGGAGCAGAGGCGGATCCAGTCGCTGGAGAGGACCGTGGAGGAGAAGACTAAAGAGAAAGAGGAACTGACCAGGATCTGTGACGACCTCATCTCTAAGATGGTGAAGATCTGACCCAGACCTGCAGCCCCTCCCCCTGTGTGTGTCTGTCCAGCTGTATTGTCCAGTTCTTTTAGGTGTCATTATCTTTTTTCTGTCTTAAAACTAGACAGAAAACTAGACATCTGCTTTGAAAAGATGACTAAATAAAGTTTCCTTTCAATGTAAAAAAATATATATACTTGATCCCTGAGGCACTCAAGTATTAAGAGAGTGTGGAGAACAAAAGAAACTAGCAAAGGAGTCTGAGGAAAATTAACTAGCAAGATAAGAGAAAAACCAAAATGTACAATATTCTAGAAGACAAGTGAAGAAAGTATGCCAAGGATGGACTAATCCACTTTATCAAATCTTGCTGGTAGTTCAAGTAACAGAAGGCATAAATCAACCATGTGATTTAGAAACATGGATATCATAATTGACCTTGGTGTAATTATTTCTGTGGTATTATAGAAATGAAATATGAGTTAGAGTAAGTTAGGAGACAGTAAGAGATTTGGAGAAGGCGAGTATAAAAACATTTTCAAGGAATTTTGACCCAAGTAAAAGTAATGAAATGGTGTGGCAACTGGCAGAAGAATTTAGGATTTCTCCCCATTAATACTAGAGTGGCATAATCATATACTTCATCAGTCACGATTCACTCAGAGAAAGAAAACTATTAAGAATATTATACAATAAATGATTCTAGGAATAAAACTTTATGCATTTATAGGAGAATCTAAGGAGGAAGGCATCCAAAAGGGTAAGGTGAAGGGTAAAATGAAGTAACTAAATAACTAACCAGCCTTCCTCAAACACTGGAGTGGTTAGACAATGAAAACTTGAGAGGAAGTCTGGAAAGCCAGGCATATCCAGCTGTTGAGTGGGATCACAAGAAAGAGCTAATGTAGAAGTCTATGAAATCTACAGCTTTTGCACATGGTTGAAGCCACGAAGAAGTGCTCAGGAGAGAAAAGGTAAGCAAGCTGAAACAAAGCAGAACCCATGCATCTGTTTCACATGACAAGCAAGTAGAAGAAATCTGAAACCTACTAGTATCTATGCACCTGTCTTTCACCACCTCTATTCCCACTGACCTTCAGAGAATAACATCTCATGCATCATTTCAACCTTCCAAATCTCAAACAAACTTCTCTTGATCAACACTAACCTGCAAACTTATTTGCAGCTTAGCCAAATCAGTCCAGTGCAAAACCACATATATGCTGATCTAATAGAAAAAAAAATGATAATGTAGGCAAAAAAGCAGAGTATATCTGTAAGGATGTCCTTGAGTGGGCAAGAGGGCATGATAAATAGTATACACAAAGAGAAATTAGATTTAAAACAGAGCAAAGGTGTTTGAGTGTATGAAAGCTTATTTTCAGGAACTGGCAATCATCTCTGCTGAATGCAATGATGACAAATATTAAAATCAAACATTAAAATCACCAGGTTAGAAACATTTTGGTATATTTTAGAGATAATTACCACTTAGAGGAATACAAATCTTCATAGGAGAAGGTTAGTCACTAATAGCAAGAAACGTGGTGTTTGCTAGTATAGCTCAATAATCTCACCACATGTGAAACAAAAATGAAGTTACAAAACAAATAAAATTGTTTATTTTTAAATAATAAATAATCTCACACATGGTCCTGACTTAAATTGCTATCTATATTCTAATGAATCCACTGTTTTCATTTTTTTCTCTCCTGGAGGTCATTCTTCTGGTCAATATGTCGATTGTCTATTTAATAACTTCACCTCTGAATTATTAAATATAGCTTTGATTGAACTTGGTCAAAAGTTAAAGCACAGTTTTCTGCATGCCATACCCCCTCCAATTCCAGAACTTCTCCAATTCTAATCAATGCTTTTTCAAGCTAGAAATACAGTAGCACTCCCATCTTTATCTCACTAGTACTCTATATTTAATTGCTTCACCCTGTTCCTTTTACCACCTACATATCTCTAAAATCTATTCACTTATTTCAGTTTATATCACCTACACCTTATTCCACACAACCTGAAACTTTCTCCTAGATTATTAAAATAGCCTCCTTTTTTTACCTTCTTATTTTTTCCTTAAATTTCACACTAGCCCGTTCTCCTTACTGCATCTAATAACTTCTGTATGGCATTTTCTTCATTTTATTTCAATAATTGAAGTATGCTCTTCTTAAAAAAAAATGGCACTTTGCAATGAATTTTAATTGTTCTCAGAATAGTTACCTAATCCTTAATAAGAACTACCAGTTTACCATATACAGTGCTGGTAAGGATGCCAATTAGCACATCCACTATGAAGACCAGTTTGGAGGTTCCTCAAAAACTAAAAATAGGTCTGCCATGTGACCCAGCAATTCCACATTTGAGGAGCTTGTTTTAATATATTAGAAAGGAAAACAATGGAAATTTCCAAACAATGAAAATCAGTACACTGAAGACATATCAGCACTCTTATGTTTGTTGCAGCAATGTTTGTAATAGCTAAGATTTGGAAGCAACTAAAACGTCCAAAACAGATGAATGGATAAAGAAAATATGGTTACATATATGCAATGGAGTACTATTCAGCCATAAAAATAATGAAATCCTGTCATTTGCAACAACATCGATGGAACTGAAAGCCATTATGTTAAGTGAAAATTAAGTCAGTCACAGAAAGACAAACATTGTACATTCTGACTTATTAGTAGGATCTAAAAATCACGACAATTGAACTCATGGAGATAGAGAGTAGAAGCATGGTTAGCAGAGGCTGAGAAGGGGAGTGAGGGCTGGAGAGAAGGTGGGTATGATTGATAGTTTTAAAAAAAAGTTATAAAAAAATAAATAAGACCTACTACTTGATAGCACAACAGACTGACTGTAGTCAATAATAACTGTACATTAAAAACTAACTAAAAGAGGCCGGGCATGGTGGCTCAGACCTATAATCCCAGCAGTTTGGGAGGTTGAGACAGGTGGACCATGAGGTCAGGAGTTCAAGACCAGCCTGGCCAATATGGTGAAATCCTGACTCTACTAAAAATACAAAACTTAGCCAGGCATGGTGGCACACGCCGGTAGTCCTAGTTACTTGGGAGGCTGAGGCAGAAGAATCACTTGAACCCAGGAGGTGGAGGTTGCAGTGAGCCAAGGTCATGCCATTGCACAGCAGCCTGGGAAACAAAGAGAGACTCCATCACTAAAAAATAATAACTAAAAGAATAATTGGATAGTTTGTAACTCAAAAGATAAATACTTGAAGAGTCAGATACCCCATTCTCCATGAAGTAGTTATTTCACATAGCCTGCCTGTATCAAAACATCTTATATACCCCATAAATAGATACATCTAATATGTAGCAAAATAAATTAACATTTTAAAAAATTAATAAAAAAGAACCACGAGTTTATGTGTGATCTACCAGAGGAATCTGCAAGTCTACCTATTCATTTGGAGAAAAATGAAATTGCTATGTTTATAGCTATTTGGTAAAGAGTTTGGAGAAAATCAAGTGGTAAGAAGAGAGGTTTTTAATATTAACATAATGTGAAAGACATTAACTTTTAAAATAGATGTGTGAAATAATCAATCTGATAATTTTAAAAAGTTTTCTTCATCACACTCAAAATGAGCATATACCAAAGTCTACATGAGACATTATCAGATGCTTTAAGAAGAGAAAGGTTAAGAAAACATAAAACGAAGATAGTTACAAAGTTAAGTTAAATGGATTTGTTGCAAGATGTTTTAGACCTTATAATATGCTAACATTTGTTATAAGTATCAAAGAAACATATAAAGCATGTAGCACTTGTCAAATTTAGTCTTGAAACTGTTTGCTATGATATTGTATTATAGAACAACTATTATATAGAACACTTTCAGGAATTCTATCCCAAATATTTAAGGAGGAAATATAAGACTGAATAAGTTAAGGTTGAAGTAGTACAAACAGTACATTGGGCAAAAGTGAAATTGCTCTGTAGATGATTAGAGGAAGAATCCCATATGGGCTGGGTGGCGAAGAAAAATTTGTTGGAAAGGAATAGAATAGGAAAAAGGGGAATAAAAGTAGATTATAGAGAGAAGTTGAAGATGTGCAATATCACTGTTCCAGTCACCTAAAAGAAACAGAGTTAGAAGAGATCACTGATTACCCACTTAATACTCACAAAAAGAAAACCAAGAAGTTTGTATCCTCACTATTTAAGTTTCACACTTGATCTTATGATGTGCTCACCTGTATAAGTTCTATCTTTTATGTTCATTACTTTACAATGAATGGGTTTAAGATAAGCCCAGATTATCTCAAACTACATATGTGTTTGTGTATGTGTGTATGTGTGTGTATGTGTGTGTAAATGCATAATATATATATATATATACATATATGTATACTATGTATGTGTATATATATATACATATATATGTGTATATATATATATACTATGTATATATATATATATGTATATATGGAATAGCAATGCGTACATTTTTAAAGCAGACAGGCTCTGCAAAGAGCAAATTGTAACAGAGATAAAATAGAAAAAGAGAACTTGAACATTTGAGGAGCTTGTTTTAATATATTAGAAAGGAAAAGGTAAGAGGAACAAAACCACTATTTAAGCAGAACATTATCAAAATATTGTTAAAAAATAATTTAAGACCTTTCGGCTTACATTTCTACGTATCTGGGAAAACCGAAGTATACCTAACACTTCCAAAGAGAAGTATGAACCTTGTAAAATTCTAGTGACTCTTCTCGAGAAGTGAGTTGGATGGACTTCTGAAATATTTTCTGTTCATTTTCCTAACATTTTCAATAAGACTGTGGTGCAACATTTTAGAATATTCAATTATTTAAAAAATGAACTTTAAAGGCAATGATGATTAAGAGAAAATCTGTATTACAACACAGCAGTGATTTCATAATTCAGAATCCAAACATAAAGAAGATAAATTCACCTCATGTTTTTGTTTCCCACATGATTTACAGAGAAAAAAGGTCCTCACTGCTTCATTTACTATTCCTTCTTAAATTATCTCATAAATCATAAACTGCACCTATGATTCATGTTCAACTCTCATTTTTGCTAAATATAAAGTTCACCTCAATGTTCATTTGCATCAGACTATGAGAAAGAGACACAGGAATTCCCTCTGTCCAGTCAGAAGACAAAATGAATGAAGGCACATGGATTTAATTATTATTTAAGCACATTCTTTATTTGTGTCCAGAATCAAAATTCACAACATATTTTACCCATACTAATTGTAATAATACATGAAAACTAAGTTATAATTGGAACTTTGGCAAGATAAAACAAAGTTCCATGGAGCAAAAGATAGCTTCTTTGGTTAAAAATATCAAGAATGGCAGTTCTATTCAGCTCACCATGCTCTAACCAAATATTCCAAAGTGCATTTGGGTTCTGGGATAGTCCTACCACAAATACAGTATTTTAAAATTTATTAAATAGCACAAACTTAGTGTCCCACATATTAAATAATATATAACTATAGTGTGTTATTAAATTATTTTATGAAAAATAGGAGACAGATTTTGTGTCTTTAAACAACTTTTTCTGTGAGCAAACTCTAAATGTTCTAAGATAATTTATGATGTAAGATAGAAATATGACTCACATACAGAGAGCAGAGTCCAGATTGTATCCTACTACTTTTCACTAATAACATTTCTCACAAAACCCTTTTATCAGGACTACTAACAAGTACAAAATGACCAACCTGTGTTTCACCTTCCTTGCCTTCTCAAAGTGCTTTTTTCCCTCCAGACACTCTAATGAGCAGTGAAATGGTGCAAAGGTAGACATCAAGAAGAGAGGAAGAGGTAATGGCCTGTATAACCTGAAAACTACAGAATCAGTTCCTGGGTAATTGAGTGTTGGTGGGACTTGGCAAAAAAAAAAAAAAAAAAAGAGCCACTGGAGATAATCCATTCAGACTTTAAAGAAACTCTTTTTCAATATCAAAGCATAATGAACAACTGAGTGTAAAATGCATTGCCAATTTATGATTATAGCATTCAGTGATCCATGCAAGGACTAATGTTGTCCAATCATGAATATTAGAGAAGGACATATAATGGATACAAAGAACTATTCTAAGACAGGTCTATAAGAGACGATCAATTACAACCACAGTTTCTGGATTGGCATCAAAAACACTTTGGCTTTTTTAAAATAAGGATGAATCAATTCAGTAGAGTCTTTCCTATTAAAGAGGCACTGTGTTTGGGGGTTCAAAGATTCATTACTGCCCTTGAGATTTTATAATCTATAAGAAATATGGACATACCCTTAAAAAACTTGAGTAAAGAGAACATTGCAAAATTTCTTAAGAGCAAATGATTAATTTGGAAAGCCCTGTACTAGAAGTGATACCTTCCTATATACTTTTCAGATGAACTTGAAGGCCCAATGGTAAAATATATGTAAAAAGCCTTACATAAAGCAGGATAAGAACATGAATAGAAAAATTATTAATCCACTTATTTAAAAATCATTTTAATTGGGCATCTACTGTGTGCCATGAATTCTGCTAGATATTGGGATACAAAAAGAACAAGATACTATACTTCATATCAAAGCAGTTTTTATGAAATAGAAAAAATAAGACAGATCTATCTATCTATCTATATATATATAGATAGATAGAGAGAGAGAGAGAGAGAAATATACACACTGCCACACCAATAAAAAGTTTGCAAATCCTATAGAATATCCCTTATAAAGTTTGTTATATTTAGTTAAATTACCTATATAGATTATTAGAGACAGATTTCTCTTTTCTATAGATTGAGAGTTATATAAACTTATAATTCCTAAATTGTAAAGATTAAGTGACCTGTGCAAAAAAAAAAAAAAAAAATCAGACATTTCTCTGTTGGGGCTCAGAAACTGAGTTTGCAGTATACAGAGGAGGGACCATATGGTCAATGGTGCCCCAAAGTGGCTACAAATCAGAACTCTTTAGGAAACTTAAAAATCACACATATCTGCCATAGTCATCTGTGAACCACTTTGCAAACTACTTCGACAGGCCATGGGGGAAGTCTAAATTTCAGCATGAACAAAGAGTCACTACTGAAATGAGGACCGGTTTATGGCTTAGAGAGGGTAAGGAAACACAGGGGAAGGAAGAATGTCATCGCACATCATCATCTAAATTCTGTCACTAAACTCCCTTCCTAACGCTTCATCGCTCATATTTTCTTTCTTTTCTCTTTCTGTGGGAAACCAGAGCCACACTTCATGTGGAATTAAACGAACGAAATTGCAGTCCAGGTTAACATAATTTCTATACACTAGGAAACTTCCCTCAGGGATCATTGAGTATACAAATTCACTAAGGGTAAAAATAGACATAACAGATTATTCCATACCTTCCAACTAACAAACTTGGGGAAGAAAATCACAGACTTACTAAACGTGAAAGAGAGAGAGATTTTTTTAAAGAAAAAAATGCAAATGTGATTCATGAGTTTTAGATTTTAAAATTCAATAATTCAGTTTGACATTTTTGAATAATTCTCTATGCCAAATGAAATGTTTTAATATTACAAAAAAATAGAAAGACATCTCACTGTTAGCATGATTCTATTAATTATTCTGTATTTGAATAATTACTTTGATTTAATTTTAATTGTTTCATTAAACAAACAATGGGTAAGTATTGATCACGTGCCAAGTATTGTGCTGGGGGTAAAATAGTTAGCAATTCAGGACTATTCCTTGCTTTCTTAGATAATACTGTTTGATATGGTACAAAGACAAATACAGAAACTATAAAATAGTGTGATAAAAGTAGTGACTGCTACGGAGAATCATTGCAAGGCCACAAACAGCCAACTTCATGAAGGTGAGGGTGGCAGGAAAATCTGTGAAGAATTTCTGGAATTTCAACATAGAAACAGACTTGAAGTACGTACAGCAGCTACCTAGTTAAAAAGAAAACAAATGCTCAAGAAAACATACACACAAAGCTTTGAGGTGCAAGGTACTATAATACAATATATTCAGGCAATTGCTAAGTACTTCATAGCGAAGTACATTGTGGATGGTGGAGAAAGATGCAAACCAGAAGGGCCAGATTTTAAGTCATGTTAAGAAGATGAATTTTGCCTTATGAGAGAAGGTTTTAATCATAAAGAGAGTAAATTAAATTTGTCTTTCAGTAAGTTCACTCAGTTTTCCAGGTTGAGAATAAGCAGTAGAAAATCATGAGTAGCATTAGGGAAGTTAGCCAGTTAGTTAGGAGACTAATCTAGTAATTGAGGTGAGTGATAACATTCAGGGTATGGCTTGGTGTACTGAATAGGGAAATGGAGAAACCTGGTTGAAGCTGAGTAATGTTAGAGACAGGACTAAGGGAGTTGGTGACATTTTGGATGCCAGTTTGAAATAAGGAAAGATGACGGTTTTTGATAAAAGCCTAAGAGGAAGAAGAGGTTAAAATATTCTAAACATGTTGACTTTTCAGTGACTAGACAAATATTCGAGTTCAGACATGAAATAATCAGTGGAGTTTGTGAGTCTAGACTAACGTTCAGGCGAGACAACACACTCTAGGTACAAGTTGGGAGAACATTAATTTTTAGATAGCAATTGAAGTCATAGGAAGAGAAAACATTGCTCAGTTTTTGTTTGTAAAGGATGTAAGATAGAAAGAAAAAATCCATCAGAGGGAGAGGATCTTCAAAATGACTAAGAAACAATAGCCATCGAGATTAGATAAACTTAAAGAATTTGGTGTAGGGGAAGCCAAGGAAAGTTATAAAGTAAAAGGAAGTATTCAATTGTGCTATATACTGCTGAAAGGTTAACTGGAAAGACAGAATCATATTCATCTGCTTAGTCTAAGACTCTACTTTTCTTCCTGATACCTTAAAATGCAAACTTATGCCTCCTCTGGACAGAAAATATTTTCCTCTTGTTTTGTTTTGTTGTAAACTTCGAATGAGTTATCTGTATGTGATGTGGGTTGGCTGTGTCCCCACTCAAATCTCACCTTGATTTATATCTCTTATAATTTCCACATGTCATAGGAGGGACCCAGTGGGAGATAATTGAATTATGAGAGTGGTTTCCCCCATACCAGTCTCATGGTAGTGAATAAGTCTCACCAGATCTGATGGTTTTTTAAGAGGAAACCCCTTTCACATGGTTCTCATCCTTCTCTTTGCCTGCCACCATGTAACAAGTCCCTTTGCTCTTCCTTCATCTTCCAACCTGATTGTGAGGCCTCCCAGCCATGTGGAACTTAGTCCATTAAACTTCTTTTTCTTTATAAATGACCTAGTCTCAGGTATGTCTTTATTAGCAGCATGAAAACAGACTAACACAACATGCTTTCTCTTCCATAATTGAGGCATTCCTGTACACCAATTGAAATTGGGTTTTACTCATGCCTATTCTATAACTGACTTAAGAGGAGAGACCACAGCCATAGGCACTAGGTAATTATTTATCAAAAAAAAAGTGCATTTGTCATCAGTTACATAAAATAATGCTAAAACCCTGATATAAACTAAATGATCCTGGACTACATGTTCTGTGAGGGCAGGAAATAAGTTTAGTTTCTCCACCATTGAATGTCCCAGTACTAAACATTGTAATTAATACAAATTAGATGCTTGAAATATATTTTTGATTGAATGAATGAAGTATCCATGGCAAAAACTAGAATTATCTGATATTTTTATTATAGTTCATAAAATGGATACTTGGGATGCTGGAGAGAAAGTCATCTGAGATACAAAATTAAATATTAAATGATCTTCTGAGAAATAATGAAATTTTACACTAAATAACAAAAATTAAAATTCTTCTGTCCAACTCTTAGATGTGTGCATGCATATATTACCCAACAAAAGTATTTAGCTGAAGAAATTCTATTAGGGATTATTAGAAAATTTAAGAGAACCAAAAATAACTGAAGAAGTGACTAATGTGACAACAAACAAAATCAGCACCGACAAGGGCAAAGTAGTACAATGTGGAAGCAACAACTTAAATGACTCATTCATGATAATATGTTGTGAATTAATGGCAAGTCTTCAGTAAATCATTTTTGTCACTTTCTTTAAAGTAGTAGTTACTAATCACCACAGAGAATGTCATCTCCTTGCCTTTTCTGTGCTACAAAATCTTACAGATAATAACACCATTGCCACAATTGTAATCATTGAGCTTTAGTTTTTCTTTCTTTCATAGTATGTCCCATTAAATATTCAGAGTACAGGTATATGCATGTTCAGAGTGGTTAAAACTACTATTGCCTACAACAGGGAGTAAAACTTGGAACCCCTAAGCTAGCCAACCCCATCCCTAACCAGTCACACAGTTCCCCAAGCTTAAAACAATCTTAGAGGAGTAAATGTTGGATGTGTCCCTTAAGAAAAAATCAAATGATTCCCAGAATGAGCAAGTAGCTAGAGATAGAGGAATTTAACCCTTTTAGCCACAAGAAGCACAATAGTCAACCAGAATAGCTTAAACAATAAGTAAAACTATCTCCCACAACAAAAAGCCAAAGGTAGATTATTCAGGGATTAGTCCAGTGGTCCAGGGATCCAGACTTCCTATCTTCCTGCTCTGCCATTCCATTGGATCACTGTCTTAGTTATTTGTTTACTTATGCTGCAAGATGATTGCCACATTTTTAGAAATCTCATGTAGATAAAATATTGCTTAAGAGATCTATGTATCTCTGTCTTCCTCTCCTCTTCATTCTCTTCTTTCTCTCAACTCTTCTCCTTCTCTCTTTTGAGGAGATAAATATTTTCTCACAGGTTTTGTTATCTAGCTGCGTACTGGGGTCAAGCTAAACAAACAAGGAGAGAGAGCAGTGAGAAGAGGGAGCCTGCAACAGTGCCAGTTGGA
This sequence comes from Saimiri boliviensis, assembly GCF_048565385.1. Taxonomy (NCBI): domain Eukaryota; kingdom Metazoa; phylum Chordata; class Mammalia; order Primates; family Cebidae; genus Saimiri; species Saimiri boliviensis. The sequence goes on along the minus strand of NC_133450.1, from coordinate 177,327,064 downwards.
TAGAGTGCTCACAGCTAACACATGGGATTTTCTTTGCTTAACCTCATTTCTCCCTTTTTCTCATCTAGGCTCATTGCATTTTACTTAAGCCTAAAGAGCATTTTTATCTTACTTTTTTTTTTTTTTTTTTTAAGATGGAATCTCGCTCTATCACTAGGCTAGAGTGCAGTGGTGCAATCTCAGCTCATTGCAAATTCCACCTTCTGAGTTCAAGTGATTCTTCTGCCTCAGCCTCCTGAGTAGCTGGAACTACAGGTGCCCGCACAATGTCTGGCTAATTTTTTTTATTTTTAGTAGAGAAGGGGTTTCACCATGTTGGCCAGGATGGTCTTGATCTCTTGATCTTGTGATCCTGCCTTGGCCTCCCAAAGTGCTGGGATTACAGGTGTGAGCCACCACACCTGGCCTTGTCTCACATTTTTATGATGATCAGTATTAAAATGCCCCTTAGTAAAGCAGTCTGTCTCTCAGATTTTAGGCTTCATATTGATTACATTCACAAATAATGCATGAAAGTAAGAAGGTTTGATTTCACAAGCAAGATAGTTGGAGAAAAGCTATTCTTGTACGTATGAAACTGATTTCTTCTGTTGGCTAAATGAACCATGAAAATTTTCAGTGTATTTAATAATATTTTATTTATAAAGTACTAAATATTTTTGGTAACAGGAATTAAAAGATTAATGTGTTTGAAATATAGAAAACACAAAATCTTATCTAGAGTCTTGCTATTTTAAACTAAGGACAAGAAAATTTACTTTACATTTTTGGCATACTAGCATTGCTCTAGCTGCTAAAAACTGAAGGCTCCTTCATGCCTATTCTCAAAAGGATACAGTCTCTATAAAGCAGCAAGGAACAGTAATGTAAGGAAAAAGATGATAAAAGTGCTCCACTTTCATCTGCTCCAGAGTCTTATAATTTTAGAATTTGGAAGTAACTGCTAATCCTTCATTTCATAGACAAGAAAATAGAGACCTGAAGAAAGGATATTATTTGCCCAGAATCACTTGATAGCTAAGATACAGACCTGAAATTTTAAGAAGTTGTCTTACTGAAATATTTACTATTGTTCTACTTCAATAACGTCTTTTACACTAACATTTAAGCAAACATTAAAATAATTAAGAATTTTCTTACACTAACATTTAAGTAAATGTAAGTAACATTTAAGTAAATTCTTAAATCACAATCCAAAAACAAAAATGCTTATAAACCAAGGAATTTAGTTAACTGGAGTTAATCAGAATAACCTTTTTTGTTTCAACCCTGACTACCAAATCTCAGTAAAATATATTCACTTCCTTACTTGTTAAAGTTGCACTGAAGATCATTTAATATTTTTATAAATTATTTCTGATATGGCAGTATCTTGATAGGTTCATCAAGAGCATTATAATGGTTTTAGAACCATAAGAAATGGTTCTGGGCTGGGTGCAGTGGCTAATGCTTATAATTGCAGCACTTTGGGAGGCTGAGATGGGTGGATCACCTGAGGTCAGGAGTTTGAGACCAACCTGGCCAACATGGCGAAATCTACTAAAAATATAAAAATTAGCTGTGCATGGTGGCACATGCCTGTAATCTCTTGAACCTGGGAGGTGGAAGTTGCAGAGAGTGGAGATCGTGCCACTGCACTCCAGCATTGGGGACAGAGCAACACTCTCTCTCTCAAAAAAAAGAAAGAAAAACAAAAAAACAAGTTCTAAAACAAACTTGGAGTTTATAAATATAAGCTGAATATTTCTTCTTACTGGCCCTGTATCATTTCTTGGAAAATGTTGACTTGATGAGTTTCATGTTTAAGTGGTTATTTTGTTTCTAAAACCAAGATTTGAGCTCTTTTTGTCCATGTGTGTATCTTTGTGTTAAATAAGATGTCAAGTACAGGAAGAGAACTTCTGACTAAAATCTTTGTATCTTTTTATTTTTGTCTTTTTGTAATTTATAACATCTTGTAATTAATAATTTCTGTTTATAAGAAATGGCAGAACAGTGATTAATAATTTGAGGATATGAAAGATTTAGTCACTGTTATAGCTCTCTCATCTGATGATCCAAGACCTGCATTAGAAAGGCATCAGGGAGCATCCCAAGGGTTTGTTGAGGGTAAAAAGAGAGCCAAGATCACAAGCAGCCCTTTAATTCTTCTGCCTTTAAAATTAAGCCATTTAGATGAACCTTGGGGCATTCTTCTAAAAATGGAACAATTATTCTTTTACACATGTACCATCATTTTCCATGGTTCTTAGTGAGTCATTTGTGGAAATATTTAGGCTGATAGCTTCCAGGGTGGTGTGCAGATTCAGAAATAACTTTCCTTTTCTAATTTAACTCAGGGTTGTATAGAGTCAGGTTGAGTGGGACAAAATAAGACAGAACAAGACACACCAGAATATAAGAATATCTAAATAGAAAAGTATTTCAAAAGCTCTGTTCACAAAAAGTGATGAAAAACATTTTCTCAAAATACATAATTTTATCAACAAATAATATTCAAAATTAACATGAGTATATTTATTTTAAAATATTAATTCCTTGCTAAAAATTTGCCCTTCATAATTTTGCTATAGAACTAATCTATAAAAAAGACTGCCTTAAAATTGATGGTGTCCTCTTCTTATTTTGGCTTCAACACAAAAATAAAGTATAAGATGTACTGGTTTTGGACTATTTTCAAGCTAGAGGTAATGTGACTAAACACCAATGTGACTAAAACATCAACATCAACTTAGGTGATTGAATATCTACTGAGCTCTTGATATTACTAAAGTGATAAGTTCTTCAAACTATGGTGTTCCTTCTAATATGGTATCGCAAATAAACTCAATGGGATTCATTGGTGTAGAACTTCCATTAGTTCTATTTTGGAAGTTTTGTTCTACTTCACAGAAGTTTTAATTTTCCATTTCCAAAAACATGCTAACTTAATAGTCTGCTCTGTGTATAGTTACACATATAGTTACATATATTTTCTAGCTCTATAGTTGTTACATACATTTTCTAGCTCTATAGTTGTATTTATCTAGCTATGCATTTTTTTTTATCATCCTGTATTTCCTGGGTGCTAAGACATCATTGATTACTAGACGTATTATTAATAACAACTTTGGTAAAATAAAAAAAAAAACTATCCTTAACTTTAGGATATTTCCCTTTAAAGAACCTATAAAATTCATTTTAGAGTGAATCTTAGTAAAAGGTCATATGCATGACTCTGTCTCCCCATCTCATCCCCATCCCTGAAATAATTTACTTTTCAAACAATGCTGGAAATTCCTGGCAATGTAAATAAAAAATGAGTCTCATTTGAAAATTCAAGTAACAACTCATTCCCTAGAAAAGAAAAAGTTATTCTCTTGTAAGAGATATTGACAGCTCTGAAGCCAAAGATTGATAACAATCTAGGTTAATAATACTTTTATCAATAATTTGATGAGATTAGAAGGTTTTGAGGTCAATACTATGGGCAGCTTAGGGTTAGTTTTCCATCTTTGTACTTTCTCTGAAATAAAAACTAATTGGTAGTTGTCCTTATTACTCTTTTATAATTTAGTTGGAGACTAAAAGAAAAATTAAAATCTCAGAAGCAGAAAAGTTTTATTTGCCACTGTAAATGATATTCCCTGATGATTCCCATCCCCCCCAAGAGGGAGAAGTCAGCCATATTGTTCATGTAATCTGATGCAACTGCATTTTCACTGCTTCAAGGTATTGCCTCACCCACATTTCCTCTGTGATCTGCTGATCTAACAACATAGCACAAGAAAGTATTGTAATTGTTGATACGGACCTGTTAGAGTGTTTCATGTACATAAATACTTTTAGTTTATGCAGATAATATTTAATATTCTATTTTATACCATAAACATTTTCAGTAGTATATTAGAGCTAGAATGAACTTCCAAAACCAAGAGGCCCAATCACTTCTAATTTCAGCAGAAGCCAAGGTCTGACAAGCTCAGCGACTTCTATAAGGCTAAATTCAATCAATTCCTGGAACCACAACTTTCTCACCAAAATACTATCTTTGGACACTATTCCAGTTAGGAATTTTAATTGAAAGCAACAGAAACCATGTGGTATAGCACACAGAAACAACAAAAGTCACAGAACTAGGCACATAAAAGGAAGGAACAAGAGCAGTTCTGGTGATCTGAATCAGATGCTCTCCTGGGGATATAAAAACATCTATCAATTTTTGTCTTGGTGCCTAAGTTCAAGTTTATAATTCCAGGCATACATTTCTCGAAATTTACTAAAATTGGGAAAGGCACATTTTGTGACAATTGGCACTACAACAGTATCTCACAGTAAAGGTATTAGCCTCCACCACCCCTCCTCTCCCCGACAAAAAAAGCAAAAACACCACCAGGTGCAGATAGCTGAAGGAAGAAGGGAGACTGGTCAAGCCAAAACATTTGTCTGCACATTAATCAAAAGCACAATGGTTAATCTTACATTATTCTCATAAAGTATTTCAGATAGTTATTATTACTAAACTTAAGGATAAGGGCTCTGAGGAAAAAGGGGTTCAGAAGCTAGAAAAATTACAGGAACAAAAGAGTTATTCCAACTTTTTAAAAAAGATATTTAGTGGGTACAAATGCAGATTTCTTCCATGCCTGTACTAAGTAGTGGTGAAATTTGGGCCTTCAGTGTACCCATCACCCAACTAGTGAACATTAGACATAATAGGTAGTTTTCCAACTTTCATTTTGATGCTCTTTACAGCATACAATTAAGGTTACAATACACAATAATTCTGGCATAATAGGTAGGTGCAATTCAGATTCTTCCCATAAAAACTAGAACAGAGGGGGGAATTTTTCATTAATACAATAAAATCTCTATTAGTGAAATGCCTATTTTAGAATATTTATTTATATCACTGTAAATTGTATAAATGTGATTCACATCATTATAATTAATAGCAGTATAACTAAAACTTTTCTCAGATGGTTGAACAAGGCCCAGAAATAATGTCTTAAAAAAGAGTAATGAGTACCTTGTTAACTTTCCAAAACAGCTAAACTTTTGGAAGAATGTTATATTCCAGGTACTAAAGCACTTTATACATATTAACCCATTATCACACATAATAATTATGTGATACAGCCTCCATCAGCCCCATCGTTTCATGAATGAAGGAGTTGAAATACTAAGAAATAGGTATAATCATTATCACTGTTTTATAGGTAAGGAAATTAAGATCACTCAGATAATAGTTTAAAAGGTACAGGTAATGATGCTGATAATAAATTTCAGCCTGACAGATGTTTTAAGTGCCAGTATATTTTCTTTCTCAATCAAAATTGTTCCAAAACTCTTATCAAGACTGTTGTTATTTTGTTCAGCAATCAATTTCTTTGAGTGATAAGAATAAGTAAGAATAAGTAAACTTCAGCCAATTTCTTTTGGAAATTGTCCCAAATCAAGAATTAGTAAGGTCTGAGCTAATAAATTATCATTGCATTTGTAAGCACCATCTAAAGGACCAGCAGCACCAGAGCATACATAAGAATTGATCACAGTTAATATACTGTTGGCCAATGTTATAAAACAGTTCAAAGAAGGAGTACTCTTGCCAACAAAATTGCTTCTGGTTAACATAACAGAATTTCTTTAAATACCACTGAGTCATCTCTTAAGAGATTGTTTCATATGAGTCATCCTGGATAATAAATCACAACATCATTAACAAAATTTTGAATCAAGTCTAAGGGCAATGGTGTGCTCTCCTGAAAACCTGAATCTAAGTAGGACAGAGAAAAAACAGCTGTGACCTGTCATTCACTGGCGCTAACAAGGGTTGAATTAGTAGAATATCATATTTTTTTGAAAACATTCAGGAAATCAACTGCCTTTGCATAATGCCTGTTTTTTTAAGGTAATGGTGAAAGTTGTAGAGTTTAATGACCCCCAAGCTATGCTTCTTGGAATAGCACCCTTAGGTGTAGAATCTTCATGGTCAATAGTCTTGAGTTGTAAACCATTAGCCATCAAATAAAGGACTGAATACAAATTATTTATTTATCATGGTGCTGGTGCTACTAGCGATGCAAAGAACATGATTGCTTGCCACAAATATCTCACTCATCAAAAGTTTCCAAGTATGTAACTGGGAAGGCTGAATTTCAGCTAGTATCAGTGGTGAAGACTATTTCTAGCATTTCCTTCTGAAGGGCCCAGGCCACTTTTCACACACAGGGTTTTGGAATTCAACCTGCTTGTCTCCTCTGTATATAAGAATACTAGCCACCATTAAGAGACAGGTAGAAGACATCAATAAATAATATAAAATATTTGTTCATTAGGGCAATTTAGTTTCTTACTCGTAACAGTCCTGAAATTTCACGATAGAAACTATCAAGAGTTAAAAAATATAATTAAAGAAATGAATATCATTATTTCCATGATACTATAACAAAGCATTTTTCTGGTAATTCCAGCCAACTTTAAAATATTGATTTTCTCTGCCAAAAGATACTTTTCCTTCATAATTATAAATATTTTAATGTAAAATATGTTGTGTAATTTATCTAAGTGCCAAAAGCCTAGAAACTTCTCTCTCTCTCTCTCTCTTTTTAATCCTTAAGCTCTCATACTGGTCTTGATATATAATAGATTTTTAAAATTATATATGCTGAATAAATGAATAAAAATAGAAATATGTGGACACAACTAATTACACATAAGTAAAACATTTCAGCATTGCAAAATTGTTATGCCTAGGCAAGTATCTAGTGCACAGAGGGAATAGTTATGTTTTAACTCTCACCCACTCCATCTCAAGTAAATCTACTCTCCAATAGAGATTGTTGAATGGCTAGGAAGCCACCCATGTTACTGAAATGCTTCATTATAACACTTAAATGTCCTTGTCTTTTTCCTCAACAACCAAAATTTATTATAGGCAATAACACATTCATCTAGGATAGTAAACCCATGCTACGGAGAAAGAATCAGTGGAGACCACATCCTTCTTTTCTTATTTACCTGCAAGTTAGAATTAGAGAAATCAAATATCTAAATTTGTAGTTTTCAAATGATGTTCCATGGAGGGCTGCCTTAGCAAGTTAGGGAAAACCTGAGTAGTTGGCATGTGGGCATTTCACCATTACCATCCCTCTCGACCAAATTTAAAAAAGTAAAATCTGTTTTTAATCCTTTATATATATAACAGTCTAGGTAAAATTGCCTTTGGGATAAAAAAAAGTAAAAATTTGAGATTACCCATCTAAATGAGTTTTGTTTCCTTTAAAGCAGCAAAGTTCAACAATTATATATTTATTGCACTGTTGAAGCTGCTCCAAATATTTTGGACATTTCTCTGGAAAGTGATGTTAGACAGGTTGGTCCAAACTTTTGAGTTTCTTCTTTGTTGGAAAACCTTTGACTCTTGAAGTTGACAGACTTACAAAGCAGTCAGTTTATTCAGACTAGTTCTGAAGCTCATGGTAGGAGATTAAGCCACATAATTAATATCCTGTTTGGTCAAATGTGACCACAAAGCAATTAGATGTGCAATGTTCATGTGGACAAGGGCAAAGCAAGTGTTGGAAAACGGAATGTGTGTCACTCACCTCACTCATACATCGGTGCAAATCGAAATCCTGAAAGAACTGGAGAGTCTGGTTATAAAGTTTATATGTTCAAATTATTCCAAGTCATCTGCTAATTTAACATATTAGAGAGAAAAACAAAGACTAAGAGAAAGTTCTCTATTATTTTTTCTAGAATCAGAAAGTACTTAGCTATCCTTTGTTAGTCACCCTCTTACAATAAAGTTCATAAATTCATACACTTTCTTGAAGGGCCCTTAAGATTCACCGCTTCCTACCAACTGAATTTTTGAACTTTACCATCCATGTTTAAGACCGTGACTAATTACCTTCGAATATAAAATCAAAATGAATAAGAAGGTTTATTACACATTTGCTGCCAGTCTCTCTGGAATTTCCAACAAATTAGAGATAATTTTTAATAATAGGAAACTTCATTGATATGCACAAAAAGCATTTCAATTACTAGCTTTGATTTATTAATAATGTGTATTATTATTAGCAGTAGCTCTGACTTCTTGAGTTCCTACTCAATGTCATGCAGTGGGTCTTTACACACATTGTGCCATTCAATCCACATGAAAACCTTGCCCACAGTTTCACAGCTTATAAGTGGTAGAGACTGACTGACCCTACCCACATTCTCTCCTCATTCAGGTCTCGGCCCAAATCTTGCATTCCTACCCTCTGATATTCTCGATCATATACTTGTTTTATTTTCCATCATAGCACTCATCTTGCCTAATAAATTATAAAAAGATTCCTCTCTCAACACCCCTAGACTATAAAAGCATTTTTTTAAGAAAAACATAATGCTTCCTACTGAATTTATAGGGCAATGTAACAGTCCCTGGCCCATAACAGGTTCTCAGTAAGAATCCATTAAATAAAATGAAAAGATACACCAATTAATGTTTGATGAATGAATGAGTAAAAGAGAAAATAGACACAGATTCTTCCCTTTTTTAATCCTAGGTGCTTTTACTACACCATACAGCTTCACAATATCAGATGTTTTATTATTTATAGAGGCAACAAATTCACTTCCATCTATTATCTTGAAATCTTTATTCCCAAATCATTGTCCATTCTATCAGTAACACAGTGCAGGAAACCTCTATCTCTAACTGGAGGCTGCAGGACAAAATTGAGGGCAGCAGTGTGGTTCAGTAGCTGTAGAAAGACACAACAAAAACTGGGGAACCAGCTGTCCCCTGAGGAATCTTCATATGTCCTAGAACTGGACAAATACCAAGGAAGGTTGCCACCCCAGAACAAGAGCAGGGTCTGGGTGAAGAGACTGGAAGGTACTCTGTGGTAGGGAAGAAAGGCAGTGGCAAAGTCTTCAAACTCACCAGTGGATTTAATCCACCCAAAAGATGGCAAGCCAGGTTATCCATTGTTTCCTTTATTTTCAAGAAACAGAGATAGGCATACAGGGAAAAATTAAGAGACATTTAAGTAGCTTAAGAACTACTTTAGAAGACAACAAAGAGAAAAACTTTTAAGAGAGGAAAATTAACTAAAAGGTAGAAACAGTACAGAAATGCAAAACAAGTTGCATAAAAGTAAAATATACTTACACAGAAAAAGGAACCTATTTATAGCATGTAGCAAGATGATCAGATAATATTTCCAAAATGGAAGTAAGACTTTGAAACAAACAATTCAATTCAAGACAATCAGGTATTTCTAAAACTGAGGTAAGATTTTTGAAACAAATAATTCAATGGAGTAGCAGAATAAATATATCCAAAATTACACTACTTAACTGGAATATTGGATTATAGAACTCTCCCAGAAGGCATGAGAAAAAGATAAAGTAGAAGAAAAACATTAAAAAAAAAGAAGATAGGCCGAGCGTGGTGGCTCAGGCCTGTAATCCCAGCACTTTGGGAGGCCAAGGTGGGTGGATCACGAGGTCAAGAGATGGAGACCATCCTGGTCAACATGGTGAAACCCCGTCTCTACTAAAAATACAAAAAATTGGCTGGGCGTGGTGGTGTGTGCCTGTAATCCCAGCTACTCAGAAGGCTGAGGCAAGAGAATTGCCTGAACCCAGGAGGTGGAGGTTGCAATGAGCCAAGATTGCGCCATTGCACTCCAGCCTGGGTAACAAGAGTGAAACTCCAGCTCAAAAAAAAAAAAAAAAAAAAAAAAAGACAAGAATTTTTGGAAACAGAATAGAAGTGTTGCAATCTATTCCGCTGGAAAACTAAAAGAGAAAATAAAGTGAACAAAGAGGATTAACAAGCTGGTGAAATTATATCCAAGAAACTTTTCAAAACCAAAGGAGGATTTACTCTCACTCTGAAAGGACTCTTTGGCAGAGGAAATTTTCTGCTTGTATCAACCTGTTCCACTGACCACCTGAGCATACAGGAAGATTATATTTTTCCTTGTTTCTTTGCATCAAGGTGGAGTTAAATGACTAATTCTAAACCTAAGGAGCCTAAGTATCTGAATGATCATGTGAACAACTATGACACATCATTCTCAAATTGTTAGAACTAGCAGAAAATTTTTCATAAATAGAAAATATTTAAGTATCACAACCAATGAGCATATTCTTGTGAGCTTGTATATGTGGAGACATTATGAGGGAAGAGGGACAAAGAAATTTAAAGCAAAGGAAAAGCAGGCCCACTCTTTTGCTCCCATTCTCACCATGTGAAAGAGCTGTTCCTCCCTTGCCTTCTGCCATAATTGTAAGTTTCATGAAGCCCTCACCGGAAGCAGATGTCAACGCTATGTTTCCTCTGCAGTCCATAGAACTGTCAGTCTTAAACCTCTTTTCTTACATTTTTTTTTAAAAAGAAGAAACTGGACCAATATTCTCTGAATAAAGTTTATTCTTAGGTATACAAGAAAAATCTTGTATACACTCTTTAAAAATCCATATGTAACATGCACAAATAAATGTGCCCAAAAAATCCTTACCTTAAAGGTTATATATACTCAAACCACAACATCAGAGGTAAGTTTTTAAAAATAGCTTTAAAACAACCAAATGCATAGAAATTTGTAAAATATGTATACCACTAATGTCCCGAGGAAATAATCTAACTCTTGCTTGACAATGAAATATTACATTTCAAAATATGTGAGATACAACTAAAACAAAAACTTGAGAAAAAACTTTTTGCTGTAAATAACAAAGATTGAAAATAAATGAGTAAAACAACAAACTCAAGATGCAAAAGAAATTAAATGAAACTCATGACGTTGAAAAATGGCAAAATAGTAAATGTAAGAAATTCAAGAAAAAGAAATAACACAGTAAACTCAAAGAAACCAAAAAGAAGAAAATAATAATAAAATGTCATGAGTAAATAAAACAAGGAAAAAATAGAAGCAATAAGCAGAAGCTTGGTCTTTGAAAATGTCTGACAGGTCAGAGCAAAAAGAAATAGTAACACTAGAACAAAGTACAAAATAGCTAATGTAAAGGATATCCTCAAATTGATGAATATTGTGAAAAACTATGCAATACACTTGAAAATCAGTAAAATAAAAAGTCTGAGGAAAAGACATGAACATCAATATAGTACTCAATTATTAAGAGAAAACTTGAAAAAAGTAATGCAATTTTAAAAATTAGTGCTTTTTATTCAAGCCACCATCACCCCTAGAAAAAAGCCTGAACTCAGCAACTGCAAAGTAAATGCTACAAATATTTCAAGAACAATATCTCCTAATGTATATAAATTATTTTATAAAATAATAGAAAAAACTTTTAAAACTAATATTATCTTCATTTTTCAACTTTTATTTTAGATTCAGGAGGTACATTTACAGTTTTGTTACATGAGTATATTGTTTGACGCAGGTTTGGAGTGTGAATGATCCTGTCATTCAGAAAACAAATATAGTACATGGTTCCTGATATGGTTGGCTCTGTGTCCCCACTCAAATCTCATTTCAAATTGTACTCTCCATAATCCCCCTGTGTCAAGGGAGGGATCAGGTGAGAGGTAACTGAATCACAGGGTCAGATTCCCCCATGCTGCTGTTCTCATCATAGTTCTTGTGAGATCTGATGGTTTTATAAGGCGGTTTTCCCTGTTCTTGCTAGTTCTCTCTCTGACCTGCCACCATGTAAGATATGCCTGCTTCCTCTTCCATCACAATTGTTTCTCCAGTCCTCCCCATCTATAAGAGTCAATTAACCCTCTTTATAAACTACCCAGTTAACTGTGATTCAATTAACCCTCTTTCTTATAAAGTATCCCATCTCAGGGAAGTTTGAAACAGAATAATGTAGTACCCAGTAACTGGTTCTTCAGCCCTGCTCCCCTCCATCCTTCCCTGCCTCTTGTAGTCCCCATTGTCTATAGTTCCCATCTTCATATCCATGAGTACCCAATGCTTAGCTGTCACATATAAATGAGAATATGTGGTATTTGGTGTTTGGTTCCTGCATTAATTTGCTTATAATAATGGTCTCCAGCTGTGTACATATTGCTGCAAAGGACATGATTTCACTTTTTAATGGCTGCATACATATTGTATATGTACCAAGTTTTCTTTATCCAATCCACCATTGATGGGCATCTAGGTTTATTCTACATCTTTACAATTGTAAATAGTGCTACAATAAATATACAAGTGCATGGGTCTTCTTGATAGAACAATTTATATTTTTTGAATGTAAATACAGTAATGGGATTGCTGGGTCAACTGATAATTCTGTTTTAAGTTCTTAGAGAAATCTCTAAACTGCTTTTCACTGGGGCTAAAGTAATTTACATTCTCATAAACAGCATATAAGCATTCCCTTTTCTCCACAACCTCACCAGCATCTGTTGTGTTTGGCTTTTTAATAATACAGTTCTGATATGTGAGATGATATCTCACTGTAGTTTTGATTTGTAGTTCTCTGATGATTAGTGACGTTGGGCATTTTTTCATATGTTTGTGGATTGCTTACTTGACTTCTTTTGAGAAATACCTGTTCATGTCTTTTGTGTATGTTTTAATAAAGTTATTTGGTATTTTATTGTTTGTGGAATTAAATTCCTTATAGATTCTGGATACTGGATCTTTGGTGGATGCATAATTTTCAAATTTTTTCCCCTATTACATAGATTATCTGTTTGTTGATAATTTACTTTCTATGTAGAAGCTCTTTAGTTTAATTAGGTTCCACTTGTCATTTTTTTCTTGGTTTTTGTTTGTTTACTTTTTTGCAATTGCTTTTGAGGACTTAGTCATAAATTTTTTCGACAAGGCTAATGTTCAGAATAATATTTTCTAGATTTTCTTCTAAGGTTCTTATAGTTTGAGGTCTTAGATTTAAATCTTTAATTCATCTTTAGTCAATCTTTGTATGTGGTGAAAAACAGAGGGTCCAGTTTTCTCTTCTGCCTGTGGCTAGCCAGCTATGCCACCAACATTTACTGAATAGGGAGTCCTTTCCCCATTGATTATTTTTGTAAACTTCACTGAAGATCAACTGTAGCTGTGCAACCTTATTGCTGGGTTCTCTAATCTATTCCATCGATCTATGTGTTTGTTTTTGTACCAGTCATGCTCTGAAACTAATATAATCTTGATACAAAAAAAAAATCAAAGAACATTAATAGAACATCACAGATCATTTCCATCTGTGAAATAAGATAAAAAATAATATTAAATAAAAATCCTAGGTCACTGAATTCAAAAGTATATTGGAAAACAAGAAGTCATATCAAGGAGTACCTGTCCCAAAATAGATTTCTCAAGTATCTAAAAATGTTATTCATAATATTAATAGAATATAGGAGAGGAAAAGTTCATGGCAATCTTAGTGGACAGAGAAATCATGTATTAATTTTATATATTAATAACCACAGCTCTCAGAAAATTTGGAGAAAAATGAAATTTGCAAAACCTGATTTAAGTTGCTAGAAAGAAATCTCTAATAATTACCATATTTAATTTAAAAATTATAATAATTTCCATTAAAATCAAGAACAAAATCAGTGCAACACTGAAAGTCCTCTTCAATGCATAAGAATAACATTCAAGACACAAAGTGAAGGAACAATTTTGATATTATTTGTATGCAATATGACTATTCACATAGAACATCTATCATGACCAAAAGAAAATTTATAAAGGCTAGACACGACTCACCTTTGTAGTTCCAGCACTTTGGAAGGCTGAGGTGGGCAGATCACTTGAGCTCAGGAGTTCAATACCAACCTGGGCAACATGGCAAAACCCTGTATCTACAAAACATACAAAAATTAGTCAGGTGTGGTGGTACATGGCTGTAGTCCCAGCTATCCAAGAGGTTGAGGTAGTATGTTCCCTTAAGTCTGAGGGGTGAAGGTTGTAGTGAGCTGAGATTTGCACCACTGCCCACTAGCCTGGGTGACAGAGCAAGACCCTGTTACAAAATAAAAAATTATAAAAATTTATAATGAGTTAGCAAGGATGCGAGATCCAAAATTTAAAAATCAGTAGCATTATTCTATAGCAGAAATAATTATAAAATGTAATTTTATAAGATATGTTTTAATAACAATAAAATAATAATTTAACACTATCTTGTATAGCAAATATTTAAGCTATAAGATGACCTTCCCTAAAGAATCTTTTACAAAATACCCAAAAAGACCTAAACAAATATACCCTGTTTACTAATAAGAGAACATTATATCATAAAGAGGTTAATTCTCCCCAAATTACATAATTTGTATAAGTGTAATAAAATTTTTCTAAGTGTAATAAAATTTTAAGAATATCTCTGTAATAATTCTCCCTAGGATTTATGGAAGTATGAGGTCTGATAATACATACGGCAAAACTTTTTAAGGACAAAAAGAGGTGAATCTCCCTGTTTAAAACAGTTCAAAAGACAGTAACTAAAACAAATATACTGGCACAAGAACAGATAAAGACAACATTAAAACTTAATAAATGGTAAAGATGGCAAATAAATTGGGAAAGAATATTTAATGATGTTGGGAATATTTTAGTACTTTCTGAAGAGGAAAAAGAAAGACTTTCAGCTCCTACCATATAAAAAATAAATTCTTGATAAATAGTGGGCTAAGTTGAAAGGTAACACTCTATAAGAAAACATGACAATGTTTGAATAATTTTTTTTTTTTTTTTTTTTTTGAGATAGAGTCTTGCTCTCTCACCCAGGCTGGAGTGCAGTGGCATAATCTCGGCTCATTGCAACCTCCGCCTCCTAGGTTTGAGTGATTCTTATGCCTTACTCTCCCAAGTAGCTGGGACTACAGGCATATGTCACCATATCCAGCTAATTTTTGTATTTTTAGTAGAAACGGGGTTTCACCATATTGGCCAGGCTGGTCTCGAACTCTTGACCTGAAGTGATTGGCCCGCCTCAGCCTCCCAAAGTGCTGGGATCACAGGCATTAGCCACCACACCCAGCTGGGAAATATTTTTTTAAAGGACCAGAAGCACATATCATATGTAAATTTAAAAGTTCATAGTTTTACAAAATCACAATTAAAAATTCCTCTAATAATATATACTGTAGACAATGTAAACAGACAGATGAGTAAAAATCTTAAAGGAGCTACCCACCATATGAATTACCCAGAGAAACAACAATATTCATAATAAACATCATGCCCATAAATTAGCAGGAGCAAATCAGGAAATCTAATTGAAAATTACAAAACAAAACAACAAATATGTGATGCAGAGAAGGGGAAAGCAACAAATGGCTAGTAATTGTAACAAGCAATATTCAATCCCACAAATAAGAGAAATCTAAAATAGAATAACAATGTCTCCTTTTGTTTCTCTAAATAGGTATAATTTACATATTAAATAGCTGATATTAGAGAATAAGTATGAAATCTTGCCTCTGCCCTGCTGATAGTACTGCCAATATGTGTACATATTTTGCGTACAATCTGGTAGGGCTTACTAAAATAACACATGCACTTAATTTCTTACACAACAATCCAGTCTAGGCATATATACCAGAGGAACACTTACACAAGCAAACAGGGAACAGGAAACCGTGAGAGAACGTTAATAAATAATATGTGTTATATTCATAAAGTAAAAAGCAAAGAGTCAAAGGGAATAAAATCAATCTACATACAGTAACTAACATTTCAGGAACAACTTTTTGAGAGAAAAAAAGAAATGGAATAGTTTAGAGTATTCTATAAATGTTTATTAATAGTAACATTATATAACCTTAAATAAATAAATAAAGTTTCCAATAGTCAGACAACATTATTGTGGCTGACATATAAATTTTTCTATCAAAAGAATATTTTAAACTAGATTACTTCTAAGAGTCATATTCGTTTATGCACTAAATGCCTAAGTGGTAGCTCGTTGGAAATATGGGATATCTTGAAGCATCATATCAAAGTTTTCCTGATGTTTTCTATGCCAAGAATCTTGAATGATCATGACACTCAAGCATCAGAATCACTGAAGAAAGTGCTATTTGTTGTGGTACAAATTTTCAGATATCTAAAGGATAATTGTCTACATAACAAAGCTTTCTGATAAGTAATGAAAACAAGCATCAGATTCTGTCTAACAAAAAACTGCCTGACTCTCTGCTTTCTTAAATAAAGGAAGGACAATGTATGGAATTTAAAATACATTATTAACTTGTACTCTATCAGCCAGTAAGATAATAATAGGTCCACTTTCTACTGCTCAGTAGAACCCTACCTCTTTCTCACAGACTTAGTTATAATTCCTCTTTTTCTTCTCTCTCTGTTTCTTTCTCTTTGACTCCTGGATCTTATGACTCTTTTTCATTCTCTGAACATTCTCTCATGGTCCTTAGCTTTTGTTTCAGATGAGTCAGCTTTCACAGCCACCAACAGTCAAGTTGCTCAGCAAACCATACAATCAGATTGTCCTGGGGAGACTGATGTGTTTGGGCATTCTCTAGGGAAGCAGCCATTCAGAGCATAAGAAGCAGAGTCAGAAAAAAAATGGCAGTTTCAGTTCTGCAACATCAGAGTTCAACAATAAACTCGAGCAAATTGACTAGCTTTCTTAAAGCTTCAATATTATTTCATCTTTAAAAAGGGACTAACAAGAAGGCAGAGTAAGATGGAAAACCAGAACTCTCCAGCAATCAGCCCCCAACAGAAACATCGATTTGAACAACCATCCATGCACAAAAATACCTTCATAAGAGCTAATAAATTCAGGTGGAGATGATAGTATCTGGTTACAGCATAATAATAAAAGATAAATTGAAAAGTGTAAGAAGGACAATTTTACTTTCCCACATCTAAAAGTCTGAAAACAGAACTACCACATGATCCAGCAACACCGCTACTGGATCTATAACCAAAGGAAATGAAATTGGTATGTCAAAGAGGTAACTGCAACCCCCTCTTTATTACAGCACTATTCACAATAGCCAAGATATGGAACCAAACTAAGTGTCCATCAGCAGATGAACGGCTAAAGAAAATGGGGTATAAATATACAATGGAATACTATTTGGCCATAAAATGAAGGAAATCCTGTCTTTTGCAACCAACAAGGATGAACCTGGAGGACATGTTAATTGACATAAATCAGACACATAAAGACAAATACCATATAATCTAACTTATATATAAAATCTTTAAAAATTGATCTCATAGGAATATAAAGTAGAATAATAATTACCAGAGGCTGGGAAGGCTGGGGTTGGAGAGAGGCATTTGTGAATATGTGAATGGATAAAACATTACACTTAGGTAGAAAGAATAATTTCACGAGAGTTATTGTAAAGCATGATAACTATAGTTTACGATGGCATAGTATATTATTGAAAAATGCTTGCCAGGCACAGAGGTTTACTCTGCAATCCCAGCCCTTTGGAAGGTCAAAATGGGAAAATCACTCCAGGTCAGTAGTTAGAGATCAGCCTGGGCAACATGCTAAGACCCTACCTCTACAGCATATTCAACAATTAGCTGGGCATGATGGTATCTGCCTATAGTCCCAGCTACTCAGCTGGCTGAAATGAGAGAATAATAGCTTGAGCCCAGGAGTTCAAGATTGCAGCGAGCTATGATCATATCACTGCACTCCAGTCTGGGTGATGGAATGAGACCCCACTTGTACCTCCACCAAAAAAAGTATTGAAAAAAAAAGAAAGAAAAATGCTAAGAGAATGTATGTTAAGTATTCATATCAGGAAAATAACTATGTGAGGTAATGCATATGTTAATTATCTAAATTTAACCATTCCACAATTTAGATACTTCAAAACATCATGTTGTACACAATAAATACATACAATTTCATCTAGCAATTAAAAATTTATAAATCATCAAAAGAAAAAAATAAACGGAACAAATAATAACACCTCCCTGTAAAGTGCTTATCTCAGTGTCCAGTTTTAAGACACTTAATGTCGATTCTTAATACTATTCTTCCCAATAATGTTTGTAATTATTTTCAAATGTTCTTTATAATTGCTATGCTATCTTTTTCTGAGTTCTATAATGTTTTACATTTTTGAAATAACGAGAAAATTGACTGTATTAGGGTTCTCTGGAAGGACCGAAATAATAGGACATATGTATATATGAAAGGAAGTTAATTAAGGAGAATTGACTCACATCATCACAAGGTAAAGTCCCACAATAGGCTGCCTGCAAGTAGAGCAATGAAGCCAGTGGTGGATAAGTCCAAGTCCCAAAACCTCAAAAGTAGGGAAGCCAATAGTGTGGCCTTCAGTCTGCGGCCCCTGGCAAACCACTGGTGCAAGTCCAAGAATCCACGAGTGTGAGTCTGCCTTTCCCAGTCCACTGACTCAAATTAGCCTCCTTTGGCATTACCCTCACAGACACACCCAGGAACAATACTTTGCATCTTTTACTCCAATCAACTTAATAATCAATTTTTTTTTGGTTTTTGTTTTGAGACAGAGTCTTGCTCTGTCACTCAGGCTAGAGTACAGTGACACGATCTTGTTTCACTGTAAACTTCTGCCTCTTGGGTTCAAGAGATTCTTGTGCCTTAACCTACCAAGTAGCTGGGATTACAGACATATGCCACTACACAGAGCTAATTTTTGTAGTTTTAGTAGAGAGGGGGTTTCACCATGTTGGCCAGGCTGGTCTCGAACTCCTGGCCTCAAGTTATTCGCCCACCTTGGCCTCCCAAAGTGCTGGGATTACAGGCATGAGCCACTACACCTGGTCAAGTTGACATTCAACCACCACATTGACCAACCAATAAATTCAAATGTCATATATGACTGAGATGTTGGTTTTTAGCCTTAAACTTCAAAATCCTCTGTATCTCTCAATAAAATAAAAAAAAAATGTATACTTATCTTAAACTTCAATTTCTCTGTCCTCTAAAATATGTTTAATAACATGAATAAAAAATGTGTAACTATATAAATAAAGTACTATACTACCCAGATATCGCTAGGTGACCATTTTATAATTTGGGGGATTATAAAAAACTTTAGCCTATGGTCTTTTAAAGCTTTACTGCAGTGAGTTATATGTGTATTTATCCCAGATGAGCACTCATGACTATTTTTATTCTCAGAATGATATCTTCTATTTAACACTTGAAAAAAAACTGAAATTACAAGATGCAGAATTGGGTTTGCGAAAGAAATTGTGGGGATTTGCAAAACTGTCAAGTTGAGCCATCTTCAACTTAAACCCTGGCTCAAAATGAAGTTTATTTCTTCTATGAATAATATTTAGGATTGCACAGAGGAGAAAATGTGGTGTGATTTTCATCAGACAGTGCCAATCTATTGTTCATGGAGAAATTAAAATTAACTAAAATTCTAATAAAAAATTCCCAGACATCCAAAGTTCAAAATACCTTTCTCCAACATTTAACTTCATAAGAGAACAGTATTTCTCCAAAAGTTCATATTTGAGTGCCAATAGAACAAAGGTCATAGATACACTAGCAGAAAGAAGATTAAAATCCGATAAAGATAGATGGTACTCTATGTGTACATCAAGTTTCATATATTGTGATACTCCCGGTGCAATTTTGAGGAAACATGCCATAATTGAATTCCAACACATTACTGGTGATACAAACGGAAGAAACAAGTTTACAGGGCTTCTTTTAGAGCTGGTCTTTTCAAAAGCCAATCTAAGACAAGGGTTTATGTGTGAGTACTTTATTTGTGAATGTAATCCCAGAAAGCAGGAGTGACGGACAAGAATAAAACAGTGAAGTAAAAAAATCAAGCCAATAAATGTACATAGTTGTTCTCTGCTACAGGGAACTGGTTGCTCCATCCCTCAACTGCCACCCAAGAAGGTTTAAAATGTATCTAGCCACCATCTGTTCACTGGAAAAAAAGAGCTTCCATCCCCCAAATTTTTAGTTTACACACACACAAATAGAACATGGTCCCGATTGGTCACCCATGATGTGATTTCAGAGAATTCCTAGACCAAGAATGGAAGCACTCAGCTCAAACCCAACCAATGCTCCAAGATGGGGTAGGATGCTGTCAGGTTCACTTTCATAAAGATGCTGGAAGGCTGTGCAGAACTGGTTGGTGCAGCAGTGGTTGGAATAGAGAGTATAATTTTACTCTCAGTAGATTTTAGATGACTCATAAATGGTGTCCCTTAATCATAATCCATAGAGAAAATAGATGACTTTTCCATCAAAAAATAATTACTTTCTGATCTGTCAGTTAGCCAGCAGAATGGCTGCCAGGAACACAGTGTTATAGATATACGGGACATTCTGTACCTGAGGCAGAGGGGACATGGTTGGGATGTAACCTGCTGCTCTTAGAATTTTATTATTATTATTGCTTTGAGAGATTATCAGCAAAATAAATTTAGCTCCCCAGTCATTAATTCAACAAAACAAAACTTCAAGGAACTTCGTTAAATTATATTTTAGTCTGAGGTTTTTTTCCACATGTTAAGTTAATAAATGACATCACATTTTCATTTAAATACTCTTCTGTGTTGCTAATTCAAATCAACATATCTGATAGTAAGGAGTCTGTGTCAATTTCATTTCTGAGCAACTCAGCAGCTTGAAGCGAAGTAATAATCAACTCCTACCAAGAATAAAAATTAAATACATAAAAAGTAAAACAAAACCAAATACCAATCCCCAATGCCTTAGTTTCATAATTAATATAATGAAAACATGTTTAATCTGCTCTCAAATGTAAATGACACCAACAGCATATTCATTGCTCACAAATGCAATCTGTGAAATAACTTTGCAACAATGAAAGATGAAAGCAAGTTTATCACATTATATATTTCAGAAAGAATAATTGGCTATAGTTTTAAGAAAGGAAATCTAGAAGACTTAAGTTACAATGGGAGAAATGCAATCAATTCAGCTTTTAAAAAAATAACAGTAACACTACTATGTTTCACATCTTTTAAAAGTCCTTTTTAAAAAAATTACACTTTAAGTTCTGGGATACAGGTGCACAATGTACAGATTTGTTGCATAGATATATACATGCCATGGTGGTTTGCTGCACCCATCAATCCACCACCTACATTAGGTATTTCTCCTAATGTTAGCCTTCTCCCTGCCCCCAACCCCCAACAGGTCCCAGTGTGTGATGTTCCCTTTCCTGTGCCCATGTGTTCTCATTGTTCAATTCCCACTGATGAGTGAGAACATGTGGTGTTTGGTTTTCTGTTCCTGTGTTACTTTGCTGAAGATGATACTTTCCAGCTTCATCCATGTCCCAGAAAAGGGCAGGAACTCATCTTTTTATGGCTGCATAGTATTCCATGATGTATATGTGCCACATTTTCTTTATCCAGTCTATCATTGATGGGCATTTGGGTTGTTTCCAAGTCTTTGCTCCTGTGAATAGGGCTGCAATAAACATACATGTGCATGAGACTTTAAAATGATTTATAATCCTTTGCATATATACCCAGTAATGGGACTGCTGGGTCAAAGGGTGTTTCTGGTTCTAGTTGAGGAATGGAGACACTGTCTTCCACAATGGTTGAACTAATTACACTCCCACCAATAGTGTAAAAATGTTCCTATTTCTCCACATCCTCTCCAGCATCTGTTGTTTCTTGACTCTTTAATGATCGCCTTTCCAACTGGAGGGAGATGGTATCTCATTGTGGTTTTGATTTGCATTTCTCTAATGACCAGTGATGATGAGCTTTTTTTCATATGTTTTTTGACAGCATAAATGTCTTTTTTTGAGAAGCGTCTGTTCACAATCTTCACCCATTTTCTGGTGGAATTGTTTGTTTTTTCTTGTAAATTCGTTTAAGCTCTTTGTAGATTCTGGCTATTAGCCCTTTGTCAGATGGATAGATAGCAAAAATTTTCTCTCATTCAATAGGTTGCCTGTTCACTCTGATAATAATTTCTTTTTCTGTGCAGAAGCTCTTTAGTTTAATTAGATTCCATTTGTCAATTTTGGCTTTTGTTGTCATTGTTTTTGATGTTTTAGGCATTAAGTCTTTGCCCATGACTATGTCCTTAATGGTATTGCCTAGGTTGTCTTCAAGGGTTTTTATGTTTTTAGGTCTTATGTCTAAGTCTTTAAACCATCTAAGTTAATTTTTGTATAAGGTGTAAAGAAGGAGTCTAGTTTCATCTTTCGGCACATGGCTAGTCAGTGTTCCCCACACCATTTCTCAAACAGGGAATTCTTTCTCCATTTCTTGTTTTTGTCAGGTTTGTCAAAGATCAAATGTTTGCAGATGTGTTGCATTATTTCTGAGACCTCTGTTTTATTCCTTTGGTCTGTATCTCTGTTTTGGTACCAGTACCATGCTCTTTTGGTTACTGTAGATTTGCAGTATAGTTTGAAGTCAGGTTGTTTGATGCCTCCAGTTTTATTCTTTTTGCTTAGGATTGTCTAAGCTATATGGGCTGTTTTTGGTTCCATACAAAATTTAAAGCAGTTTTTCTAATTCTCTGTAGAAAATCAGTGGTAGCATGATGGGGATAGCATTGCATCTATAAATTACTTTGGGCAGTATGGCCATTTTCATGGCTACCAAGCTGGCCAAACAGGAACAGCTCTGGTCTGCAGCTCTCTGTGAGATCAATGCAGTAGGCACATGATTTCTGCATTTCCAGCTGCGGTACCTGGCTCATCTCATTGGGACTAGTTAGACAGTGGGCACAGGTCCCCAAGGGCGAGCCAAAGCAGAGCATTGCCTCAATCGGAAGTGCAAGACATCAGGAAACTCCCTCTCCTGGCCAAGGGAAGCAGTGAGAGACTGTGCCTGAGGGACGGTGCATTCTGGCCCAGATACTACACTTTTCCCACAGTCTTTGCAACCCACAGACCAGGAGATTCCCTTGGGTGCCTACACCACCAGGGCTCTGGGTTTCAAGCACAAAACTGGGTGGCCATTTGGGCAGACACTAGGTAGATGCAGGAGTTTTTTCTTTTTTCTTTTCATAAGCCAGTGGTGCCTGGAATGCCCATGAGACAAAACTATTCACTCCCCTGGAAATGAGGCTGATGTCAGGGGGCCAAGTGGTCTAGCGCAGCAGATTTCACCCCCGCGGAGACCAGCAAGCTGAGATTCACTGGCTTGAAATTCTCACTGCCAGGACAGCAATCTGAAGTTGACCTGAGGTGCTCAAGCTTGGTGTGTGGAGGGGTTTCTGCCATTATCAAGGCTTGAGTAGGCAGTTTTCCCATTATAGTGTAAACAAAGCCTCTGAGAAGTTCAAACTGAGTGGAGCCCACCACAGTGCCACAAAGCTGGTAAAACCAGACTGCCTTTCTAGATTCCTCCTCTCTGGGGTGGCTGTGAAAGCAGCTTCAACAAACTTAAACGTTCCTGTCTGCCAGCTCTGAACAGAGCAACGGGTCTCCCAACATAGCGCTCAAGCTCTGCTTAGGGACAGATTGCCTCCTCAAGTGGGTCCCTGACACCTGTGCTTCCTGACTGGGAGACAACACCCAGCAGGGGTTGACAGACACCTCATACAGGTGAGCTCCAGCTAGCATCTGACAGGTGACCCCCGGGATGAAGCTTCCAGAGGAAGGAACAGGCTGCCATCTTTGCTGTTCTGCAGCCTCCACTGATGATACCAAGGCAAACAGGGTCTGCAGTGGACTGCCAGCAAACTCCAGCAGACCTGCAGCAGAGGGGCCTGACTGTTAGAAGGAAAACTAACAAACAAAAAGGAATAGCATCAGTAACAAAAAGGATGTACACACACATACAAACACACACACACACACACACACACACACACACACACACACACACACACAGAATCTGAAGGTCACCAACTCAAAGACCAAAAGCCGATAACTCCATGAAGATGAGGAAAAACTGGTGAGAAAGGCTGAAAATTCTAAAAACCAGAATGCCTCTTCTTAAAAGGATCACAAATCCTCACCAGCAAGGGAACAAAACTCGATGGACAATAAGTTTGACAAATTAACAAAAGCAGGCTTCAGAAGGTGGGTAATAACAAACTCCTCTAAGCTAAAGTGGTATGTTCTAACCCAGTCCAGGGAAGCTAAGAACCTTGAAAAAAAGGTTAGATGAGTTGCTAACTAGAATAATGAGTTTAGAGAAGAACATAAACGACCTGATGGAGCTGAAAAACACAGTACAAGAACTTCGTGAAGCATGAAAAATATCAATAGCTGAACTGATCAAGTGGAAACAAGGATAGCAGAAAATGAAGAACAACTTAATGAAATAAAGCATAAAGACCAGATTAGAAAAAAAAGAATGAAAAGTAATGAACAAAGCCTCCAGTAAAAATGGGACTATGTGAAAAGACCAAACCTACATTTGATTGGTGTACCTGAAAGTGCTGGGGAGAATGCAACTAAGTTGGAAAACACTCTTCAGGATATTATAAAGGAGAACTGCCCCAACCTAGCAAGACAGGCCAACATTCAAATTGAGTAAATAAAGAAAACACCACAAAGACACATCTGGAGAAAAGAACAACTCCAAGACACATAATTGTCAGATTCACCAAGGTGAAAATGAAGGAAAAAAATTTTAGGGCAGCCAGAGAAAAAAATTGGGTTACCGACACACGGAAGCCCATCAGACTAACAGCAGATCTCTCTGCAGAAACCGTACAGGCCAGAAGAAAGTGGGGGAAAATATTCAACATTCTTAAAGAAAAGAATTTTCAATCTAGAATTTCATCTTCAGCCAAACTAAGCTTCATATGCAAAGAAATAAAATCCTTTACAGACAAGCCAATGCTAAGAGATTTTGTCACCTCCAGGCCTGTCTTACAATAGCTCCTAAAGGAATCACTAAATATGGAAAAGAAAAATCAGTACCAGCCACTGCAAAAACACACCACTTTGTAAAGACCATTGACACTATGGAGAAACTCTATCAACTAATAGGCAAAATAACCAGCTAGCATCATAATAACAGGATCAAATTCACACATAATAATATTAATCTTAAATGTAAATGGGCTAAATGCCCCAACTAAAAGTACAGACTGGCAAATTGGATCAAAAGTCAAGACCCACTGGTGTGCTATATTCAGGAGACCCATCTCATGTGCAGAAACACACATAGGCTCAAAAGAAAGGAATGGAGGAATATTCACCAAGGAAATGGAAAGCAAGAAAAAATCAGGGGTTGCAATCCTATTCTCTGATAAAACAGTCATTAAACCAACAAAGATTACAAAAGGCAAACAAGGGCATTACATAATGGTAAAGGGATCAATGCAATAAGAAGAGCTAACTATTCTAAATATATATCCACCCAATGCAGGACCATCCACATTCATAAAGCAAGTTCTTAGAGACCCACCAAGAGACTTAGACTCCCACACAACAATAGTGGGGGACTTTAACACCCCACTGTCAATATTAGTCAGATCAACAAGACTGAAAATTTACAGGGATATTCAGGATTTGAATACAGCTCTAAACCAAGCAGACCTAATAGACATCTACAGAACTCTCCACTCCAAATCCACAGAATATATATTCTTCTCAGTACCACATCACACTTACTCTGAAATAGGCCACATAATTGGAAGTAAAACACTCCTCAGCAAACACAAAAGAATGGAAATCATAACAAACACTCTCTGAGACCACAGTGCAATCAAATTAGAACTCAGGATTAAGAAACTCACTGAAAACCTCACAAATACATGGAACCTGAACAACCTGCTCCTGAATGACTACTGGGTAAATAATGAAATTAAGGCAGAAATAAATAAGTTATTTGAAACCAGTGAAAACAAAGATACAATGTACCAGAATATCTGGGACACTGGAATAGCAGTGTTTAGAGGGAAATTTATAGCACTAAATGCCCACAGGAGAAAGTGGGAAAGATCTAAAATCAACACCTTAACATCACAATTAAGAGAACTAGAGAAGCAAGAGCAAATAAATTCAAAACCTAGCAGAAGACAAGAAATCATAACAGGAGCAGAACTGAAGGAGATAGAAACACAAAGAACCCTTCAAAAAATCAAGAAATCCAGGAACTGGTTTTTTGAAAACATTAACAAAATAGATAGTCAGCTAGCCAGACTCATAAAGAAGAAGAGAAAGAATAATCCAATAGACACAATGAAAAATGATAAAGGGGATATCACCACTCATCCCACAGAAATGCAAACTACCATCAGAGAATACTATAAACACTTCTTTGCAAATAAACTAGAAAATCTAGAAGAAATGAATAAATCCCTGGATACATAGGACCTCCCTATACTAAACCAGGAAGAAGTTGAATCCCTGAATAGACTAACAACAAGTTCTGAAATTGAGACAGTAATTAATAGTCTACCAAACAAAAACAGTCCATGACCAGATAGATTCACAGCTGATTTCTACCACAGTAGAAGCTCCTACTATTTCTTCTGAAACTATTGCAAACAATAGAAAAAGAGGGATTCTTTTCTAACTCATTTTATGAGGCCAACATCATCCTGATACCAAATCTGGCAGAGACACAGCTCCAAAGAGGAGCTGGTACCATTCCTTCTGAAACTATTACAAACAATAGAAAAAGAGGGAATCTTTTCTAACTCATTTTATGAGGCCAGCATCATCCTGAAAACAAAACCTGACAGAGACACAGCCAAAAAAGAAAATTTCAGATCAATACCCTTGATGAACATCAATGCAAAAATCCTCAATAAAATACTGGCAAACCAAACCCTGCAGCATATCAAAAAGCTTCTTCACTACAATCAAGTTGGTTTTATTCCTGGTATGCAAGGCTGGTTCAACATATGCAAATCAATAAATGTAACCCATCACATAAACAGAACCAATGACAAAAACCATATGATTATCTCAATAGATGCAGAAAAGGCCTTCAATAAAACGCAACAACCTTGCATGCTAAAAACCCTCAATAAACTAGGTGCTGATGGAACGCATCTCAAAATAATAAGAGCTATTTATGATAAACCCATGGCCAATATCATACTGAATGGACAAAGGCTGAAAGCATTCCCTTTGAAAACAAGCACAAGACAAGGATGCCCTCTCTCACCACTCCTATTCAACATAGTATTGGAATTTCTGGCCAGGGCAATCAGGCAAAAGAAAGAAATAAAAGATATACAAATAAGAGAGGAAGTCAAATTATCTCTTTTTGCAGATGACATGATTGCATATTTAGAAAATCACATCATCTCAGCCCAAAATCTCCTTAAGCTGATAAACAATTTCGGCAAAGTCTCCGGATACAAAATCAGTGTGCAAAATTACAAGCATTCCTATACAGCAATAATAGACCAACAGAGAGCCAAATCATGAGTGAACTCCCATTCACAATTGCTACAAAGAAAATAAAATACCTAGGAACAAAACTTAACAAGGGATGTGAAGCACCTCTTCAAGGAGCACTACAAACCACTGCTCAAGGAAATAAGAGAGGACACAAACAAATGGAAAAATACTCCATGCTCACAGATAGGAAGAATCAATATCATCATATCTTTTAAAAATCTAAAGGACTGTTTGCTGAAAATGATGGTTTCCAGGTTCATCCATGTCCCCACAAAGGACATGAACTCATTGTTTTTGATGGCTGCATAATATTCCATGGTGTATATGTTCCACATTTTCCCTGTCCAGTCTATCATTGATGTACCCCAAAACCTAAAATGCAATCATGAAAAATAAAAAATAAAAATAAAATGGAAAAAAAATCTGAGACCTTTTTTTTTTTTTTTAGACAGGACCTCACTCTGTCACCCAGGACATAGTGCTATAGCACAATTATAGCTCACTAGCCTCAAACTGCTGGGCCGTAGAAATCCTCCTGCCTCAGCCTCCCAGGTAGCTAGGACAATAGGTGCATACTACCACACTCAGTTGTTCTTTATTTTTTGAAGAAACAGGGTATTGCCATGTTGCACAGGCTGATCTGGAATATCTAGCCTCAAGTAAACCTCCAACTTAACTTCTCCAGAGCACTGGGATTCAAGACATGAGCCACCATACCTGACCTAAAAGACTGCTAGACTCCTTTCTTTCCTTCTCAGTTAAATATGTAGATTATTTCAATGGAAAAATGCATATACTTATATTCACTTAAAAATTACAATTTAATTTATTAATATAATTGTTGCTATTATGATTACTAGCAGTTGACAGCATTTACTGTCAGAGCTTTGGTGAGAATTTAGCAAAGAATACCCACTTGCAATACACAAATAACCTACAAACTCAAATTCTTTGCTGCAGTATCCCAGTAGACTATTAAAATTAGATAAGTCATAAATAAAACTGCCTATGGTAATATTATCTCCAGTGCACTTCCTTCTTTTTGTGTTTCCTTCATCATCCTATGTGTCTTTTTCTAACAGAACACACACCAGACATCACTTTGCCCAGCAGTGCCCTGTCTGGCTGTCTACCTTCTTACATGACTTCCAGATCTTGTAACTGTCCTTCTTATATGCCATTCTCTCAGGATTTAAAGACATAATAAATAATACTTTAAGATGTTATGGTAATGGACTAAAGATGGCCACAAATTCTTTAACTCTTCTTTCATTGAAAGATGGGAACTATTTTCCCTCCCATTAAATCTGGGTTAAAGCATTGTAACAGCTTTAATCAGTAGAGAACACTCAAAATGGTACATACCAGATTCAAGCCTACACTTTAAGAAGATTGTTACCATGCAAGTGCCCTTAGCCACCACATGACACCAAGCCACCACATAAGATGTCCAACTCCCCCGCTGGCAAAACTACAAGCAGATGTTCTGAAACTATATATAGAGAAAGAGCACCTCAGCTGTCCCCACCAAGACACCAGACATATGAGTGATGCTCTGTTGTATGCTCCAGATGAAACTAGCATCTGGTTAAATATCACCAAGTGGCCCTACTCAATGCCAGAAGGCACAGAGGAATCACTCAGCAAAAACCTGCTTGAATTCATGACACAGAAAGTCATGAAATGTAACAAAAATGGTGAGACACTGAGCCTTGGGATAGTTTGTCACTCAGCAATTGATAACTGGAATAGTCACATCGTCTTTTTCCTTTCATGTCCGGGTGATCTACTTCAGCATTACCTGGAGAAGAGAGCTGTTTTATTGTTATTACTGCTATTTTTAATATATGTCACTTGAACCCATTTTAGGACATCCTTATTTAGTGGGTCTAGAGCAGAGCCCAGAAATACATACACATCTTATATTCTAACCTGAACGCTTTCACTGAAGAAATCCACTCCAAAACAAAATTGACATCTATCAATTCTCTGCTTGAACATTCAAATGACAGGGATATATCTATCTTGCAAAATACACCCAGTCTTAATTATGAAAATGCTTTTGCCGAGGGTAAAAGAGAGTGATTCATAGGTCAAGTGTCTCTGAAAAAGTCCATGGCAATAATTCATGAGCTACTAATGCTCTGCTATTAATCTGATTCAGTGGCATTGTGTGCTTCTTTTGGTCCCGCTTTGAACTGAGACTCTTGGTTCAAAATCTCTGAAAAAGAATCCATTTGGCTCAGTTCATCTATCTCTGGGCAGAGCACTTTATGTCAAACTTTGTCAAAGACAATCAATCAGCCTGGAATCTGTTGTCCCTAAGTAAAGTGCCCACAGTGATCCAGTCAGCAGTGGCCATGGTCACATGTTCCAGAACAGGACCATTTATGGTAGTAAAATATAAGGGCAGAGACGTTCCAAGAAGGAAATATAAAGAAGCCAGCATACTGAAATATATTGATTCTATTTTCTTTCACATTCAAGTGTCTAATATCTAAAAAGACCTATCAACTACCCACACATAGTAGTCTACTCTTCTGTGATTGTAATCATCGGGGTCTGACCAGGAGACAGAAAATATTCAAGTGATTTTAACAGAGTGAATTTAATAAAAAGAACTGTTACTCAGGTATTTAAAAACTGAAAAGAAGAAAGAGAACACAAAGTATTACAGAAGCAGTAACTGTGGCTACCACCCTAAGATTGGGAAAGCAAAGGAGAATGATGGAATAATCAATATTTAGAAGCTTGTGAGGAGAACTTTACAAAGCTGGGACTTAGACCAAAGGCACATGGTTTTGTGCTCAGAAGAGACAACTTACGGTTTTTTTGAGGAGACATTCTGGGTATTGCCAGATTAGTGCAGGAAACAGAACTAAATAGAACTGAAACTGAAACAGTTCTGTTTTACTAAAAGTAAACTAACTAAATTTAAAAAGCTAAAAATAAGTCAAACAATCAAACCGATACATCATTTATTCAGACAACTATGGTCCTATCATAGACATGGTAATAGTCCCTTCACAGACATGGTAATAACCATGCCACACCACAAATGTATACTGACCTTTCGATGAACACAAGGACCTTGTTATTTGTTGTTGTTTTTCATATGAATTGCTATTATACTAGGTGTTTGGGGAAAAGTCTCAAACTGTTTTTCCTCTGCTATTATACCACAATAATCATCAACGCAGAAGAAGACTTTGGTGACCAAATTTGAGAGTTCTTCCCCCAACACTAAACAGTAAGCACGAGCTGGGCATCCTCTAATTCCCAGCACTATGTACCTACGGATAGCATCAAATGCCACAGGTTGAGGGATCAGTCCCCAAAACTGCCTCCCTGACTCATTTCAGATACCAGTGGCAAGTCTGGGCCTCTAGAAATTCTTACCAACCAGCTTCACATTAGATCTCCCATGACCCCCACTTTGGCTTTGCTTCATTTGCTGTAGAAAATCACAGAACTCTGGGAAAATATATATTTATTGGCTTATTCTAAAAGATATTACAAAGGAAAGAAATGAAGAAATCCATAGGTTGAGGTATGGGGAGCATGGGGTATGGAGTTTCCATTCCCTCCCTGGGTGCACTGCCTCCAATGACCTCCAGATGTTCAGCTATCCAGAAGTTTTCCAAACTCTATACTCTTGGACTTTTATGGAGGCTTCACAATGTCTGATGTCAGCATTCCTTCTCCCAGGTTATGGGGTGGAATTCTCTCTAGAATGAGGCTCTTGTGACTCACAATCAGAAAGGCAGGGGAAGATTAGAGTCCTGACTTAGGGCAGATGAAAGAAAAGCAGGAGGAAATTAGAGAGATTTCTGTTTCCTAAGGCCTGCTCCTGAGGAGCACATTAGACAATATAACTAAAGACAGTAACACAGTAGACATTATAACCAAAGACTAAAAAGGGGTATGGGAGCTATGAGCCAGGAACGGCGGATGAAAAAGAGCGTGTGTGTGTGTGTGTGTGTGTGTGTGTGTGTGTGTGTGTGTGTAATAACAGCACACTAGGTTTTACTCAATTTTTGCAGGTAGTTGACTTTAAACTCAGCGGCTAGATTACAATTTATCCACAAAAATGTTCATGCTTAGTTTCTATTTCGACTTTTTTTTCTACTTAGATTTCTACCATTCTACTTAGATTTTTTCTTTCTCTTTCTTTTCTATTTTTCATCTCTGGGATCCAAAATGCATATCGCCTCCCTCAACTTAATTTGTTTAGAGCAGCTTGGTGCTCATTTGCTGGCTTCTCACCTAGTATACACTTTTAATTTTTTTCACATGTTTGATAATGATGAATCAAGAAGCAAACTAGGTGTTATATTACCCAAATTTTTCTTACACCTTTTCTGTGAATTGAATCTCTTACTTTTTCTTTCTTAGTTCTGAACAGGGCTTTAAAATAAATTTTGTGATGTCCTTACCATATTTTCCCATGCCTCACTTCCATCCTGTGATTACAATTTACTGGATTATACTCCCCTTTACCCTTTATCCTTGACTAGACATCCTTAGACTGATATAGCCTCTATTTAGTATTGAAAACTGCTTGCTTTTTTAATATCACTCCAGAAAGGGTACAAGGACATTTATGACCATGAAGGTAAGGGCTGGTTAATTTCAGCAAAGCTCTAAGGGTGGAGTGGTCGAGTGTTAGGAATTCAAAAGAGAAATATTTAACCAGAGGAATTAAATGAAGGACTGAGGAGTTTTTAATTTGTTGATTTGTCTACCAAGTGTGTTTGGGAACACCACTGAAGACACTAGTATAATTGGTAAGGCTCTGGGTTATGTATTTTGGGAAATTTTTTTAAAGTGTCTCAAATCACTCTTTATAGAAAATGACTCTCTCCATATCTAGTCTCAAAATCTCTTTGCCTTAATAATCTATAAAAAAATTTGTTCTGGGCAAATACTTCTAA
Organism: Saimiri boliviensis; assembly: GCF_048565385.1. Taxonomy (NCBI): domain Eukaryota; kingdom Metazoa; phylum Chordata; class Mammalia; order Primates; family Cebidae; genus Saimiri; species Saimiri boliviensis. Next base: position 177,294,892 of record NC_133450.1, on the reverse strand, counting down.
ATAAACTTTTCTACCTAAATAATTGAAAAGGTTTGTCACTAAGAATAATTTCCTACTAGATAAACTATTAAAGTAGAAACATCTCTTTCATCAAAATGACTATGTATTCTTGCTTATTTATTCAGTTTAATAGTTGAAAAATTTAGTGAGTGCTCATCTGTCCCAGGAACTGGGTATGCAGTGATTTGTGTATCAGTTTATTCATGTGTAATAAAGAGAATAAAAAGTATTTCTTGGTCAGGTGCAGTGTTTCATACCTGTAATCCAAACACTTCAGGGGGCCATGGTGGGATGATCGCTTGAGGCCATGAGTTAGAGACCAACCTGGTTAACATAATTGAGGCTCTGTCTCTTTGAAAAAAAAAAAAAATCCTAGCTGAGCATGGTGGCATGCCTGTAGTCCTAGCTAATCTGGAGGCTAAGGATGGAGGAGGACTTTAGCCCAGGAGTTTGAGGCTGCAGTGAGTTATGATCACATCGCTGAAATCCAATGTGGATGATGGAGCACAACCCCGTCTCTAAAACTTAAATGAAAATTAAAAAATAAAAAACACCTTGCAGTTTGGATATTAAATGAGAAATATCTATGACAAAGATTAATGTTTGGTAAAAAGTAATTTCCTACCTTTTAAATAAACTGAAATGAAATATGTTTCTAACAGATATAGAATTTCCTATTTTGATTATGTAATTCTAGGTCCATATTACTTTATCCATATGTACTTCTATACAGTAACAGGCTAAGATATGATTTTTGCCCCTAAGAATGCAGCTGCATATGAAATAGAGACAATGAAGGACAAGCCTCTTCTCTGAGTTTTGCTCATCAACTTCTCAGTAGTTCTCAGTTCTGGCATTTTAACTGGTATTGTTCTACCTGTAAAATAGCACAAATCACCCTCCATCCCTGGGACAAACACAGCAACTTTTCTCCTCATTTTTTTAAATCGAACTGACCACAACTGCTGACTGATCCACACATATGTGAAATCATTGGTGTGTTCCTGAGAGATGACTGGCCGAGGTTAGTATTGTTATGTGAATGCGAGTAACTAATTGGAGAGTTAATCTGAGCATACGAGAGTCACATCTGTTCTTCGCCTCACTAGAGCCTTACTAGCAAAACAAGAGCTCATAAAGCCACAAACATTAAGTCTAGGAATTACCTAAAGAAACCCTCAAGATGACTTGGAGATTTGTTATAATGCATACTAAATACACAAACACACAAACACATACACACACACATATATGCTGCTACATATATATATATATATATATATATATATACACACACACACACACACACACACATACACGTGTGTGTGTGTGTGTGTGCGTGTGTGTATGCTGCTTGCTTTCTGGGAGGAATGAGACAAAACCAGATAATAAAAGTAACCATAGATAGTGCTTAAGCATTTACTTATCCCTCTGACTATTAACTCAATCTTTTAGTTCTCATAAAATCCTTGTTGGTGGGAATTTAAATGGTAAAGTCACTTTGGAAAACAGCTTGGCAGTTTCCCAGAATGTTAAACATAGAGTTACCATACAAATGCAAAATTATCATCTGAAGCAATTCCACTCCTACAATTCCACTCAAGAGAAATGAAAACATATGTCCACATAAAAACCTATACACAACTGTTTATAGTTGCATTATTCATTAGAGTTGAAAAATGGAAACAATCCAAATGTCCGTCCGCTGATGAATGGATACACAAATCGTACCATAGCCATACAATGAATATTATTAGTTGGCTATAAAATGAATTACTGCTGCATGCTGTGACATGGAGTAACTTTGAAAACATTAGGCTATGTTAAAGAAACCAGTTGGAAAAGAACAAAATGCTATGATTTTATCTATTCTGAAATTTACACACAGACAAATCTATTTCAAAAGATAGCAGATTGATATTTACCTAGTACGGAGGATAAGGTTGTGGAGAAGGAAGTTGGGGTGATGAGTAGTGATTGCTAATGGCTACTGTGTTTCTTGTAGGGGTAATGAAAATGTTCTAAAACTAGATTATGGTGTTCTTTGCACAACACTGTAAATGATAGGCAGTTGGTTGAATCTGCGGATACAGAAAACCTGGGAACATAGAGAGCCAACTGTGTACTAAAAAATATTGAATTGTATACTTTAAAATGTTGAACTTTATAATATACCAATAAAACTGTTTAAAAAGGAAAACCTTGTGGTGACTTAAGGGCCATTTTCATCTACAAATGAATAAAACAGATGCAGAGACTAAGTGTGTTGTTCAGGTTTCAGATCCTGGAATTTGTCAAAACAAAATTCAGTCTCAGCTAAAATCTGATGCTATTTTTATTTTATGAGAGCTTCCCTAAGACTCCGAACTAAAGCTTATTCACAGAGGCTACCTGGATATTGAAAGAGTTTGGAATCCATTATCTTCAAAGAAAACTCAAGTTAGTTAAAGATGATATGCCTCAGAAAGACAATTATGGTATTACACTATGCCTCTGGCTGACAGACAAAATGGACTCCCCATAGGTAACCGAGGTGCTCAAATTTAACACAGAATCAGGCAGTCATACCTGGGTGAGGAGTGGTCATGTACCCTGTGTTCTCAGGAAGATGTTATGAAAGTGACACAGGACCTTCCTTTCTACAATCAAGCCAAACCAGCTCCTCTTGTGAGTGCTGAGATAGACTACCGCTGGAAATTTACCCCAACAGACCACCAACAGACCACCTGGAGCCAACCAACCAACTACGTGGAACCAGCAGATAAGACCGACTGATAACTTGGGGTTTAAAGGGCATCCAATCAAGACTCTGCCCCTCCCTCTCCTGACTCCTCTTCTCCTCTTTGCAGCTTTTACCTTTATAATCTCTAACTTTCCAAACCTCTTCTGAAAGCCCACTTTTATTTTGCACTGAAGGCTGTATCTCCCTGATTTGCAGACTGCTTTTTTAAAATAAAGTTCCCCTTTTGCCTCTGTAGGTCTCATTGATTTTTTGTTAATATTTCTTGATGAGCAGGATAGGATCTGAAGTGGCCCCAAAGCTCTTTCTCAATGCCATTTGGACCAATGCATAGGTGCCTACGTGAGCTCTTTATGTTCAGTACTTCCTGGCTGCATTGGGAAGGATTTTGGCAAAGCTTTGTGAATCTAAGGTCTCCCATTTTTGGCTGAAGTTTTGGATACTTTACTTGGTTTAGGAAGTCTACCCATCCAGCTCCATAGGGTAGCCAGTAATAGAGTATGCTGACATTTTGGAGGTATGGTTGTACTTCGTAGGATACATTCATGCTTCATGGGTACATTCGCATTTCAGTTTTGTGAGGACACTTACATTTCAGCTGCATTAAAAGGGACACCTTCATAAGGTCAGTATTATGAGTGATCTAGGTTCTAAAGGAACAGTCTCTGTCCACCATCAGGCACTCTGCTGGTTTCTTAAATTTAAAACAAATGTTGGGTAACAATTGACCTGAGAAATGCTTGTAAATTGAAGTAGCTACACACAAAAGTAAACCAAAGAGAAGCCTGACTCCTCAAAAATAATATGAGGCTTTTCTTTAATTAGAATATTTGAAAGCTCCAAATACAATTGGGAATCTCTCTAAATTGCAAAAGGAGACTAATCTGAAGACTTAACCAATTTCTGAAGACATACAAGGCTCTCAGACCTTGAAATGGAGCATCCTGTATCTCCCTGCTTCCCTGCTTGAATCTCAACACCACCCCCCACTCTACCACCACTTTTCCCTTCTCACCACCACCACCTTTGTCTGGAACATTATGAGAACTCAATATCCCACTATCAGTATTGGCCCTTTGAGCCCCTTTGGCTCTTCCGCAGTTAGAGGTGACTGGGTAAGTCTTTCCTGAGTCTTGGTCCTTCCAGTTGGTTGACAGTCCTGAGTTATATCCAGCTTGTTGTTCTAGTTGACAGAAGGGTAAGTTTTTCCTTGAGACTTTTCATCGATCAAGAAGTAGGTAATCACTCTGTGGTTATTCCCTGTGAACAAGTTAATAAATTTGTATGCCACCTCTCCTATTGATTCTCTTTGTGAGTTGATTATTGCTTGAACCTTCAGTGGGCAAAGAGGAAGCTTTCCCTTTACTCCTACAGTTTTAGCCCTATGTGTAGAATCACCAAAGCCCCACTGCTCTTCTGGGAGCTGCAGTGAAGGTAACCTAAGACCTGATAAGCCAGCAGAAGGGTATGAATTGCTTACCAGTAGGCTTCTGGCCTCTCTTTCTGTGAAATTCAGTGAAGCAGACAAACAATAAAAATCACTGTCTCCTCCACAAAATCTTTTTTAATTGGAGAAATTGATTCGTATGACTAGTCTTGAGTGTAGTGGCTCTGATGTGCTTTATGCTACTTTTTGATATGAATATTCATATTATTTAAAATCTTTTTCTCCCAGATGGTCTTTTCTTTTGTCTTTGTCTTTTTGTGTTGTTTAGTAATAAAGCAGAGAATCATAGGGTATAACATGAGCCTAAAACTCCTATAAGCCCATTTGTTTTCAAGCCAGCCTTGCAGACTTGTCAGTTTGCAGTTCTCATCAACACACTTTTTTTTTTTTTTTTTTTTTTTTGAATGTGTCAAGCTCTCAGGGAAGTTTTCTGAATATATCAAGTTCTCAGGAAAGCCTATCCCTATTGGGGCTGTAATCATCTAAATCCTTCTTGCCTGATTAATACTGGGACACTCCATTCACAAAAGGGCCTACCAAGTGTCATAGATTAATGGGTCTCTGACTGGTGAACCCTACAAAGTTGTGGGTTACCAGAGGTAACATACACACATTGATCTCTGAGACTGCCTCTTGCATGCCTGCTCCAGCAAACATCTCTTTCTTAACTAGTAATGGTGTATCCTAAACCTGGAAAACTACATCCTGAAGTTTCCATGAAAAGCCTGTTGGGTTGAGGTGATATTGGACTAAGTCCAACATTGAGAATTCTAATTGTGAATGGCCAGAAGATGGATCTTAAACTAGACTCCTAAATTTAAAAACAGAAAATAATTAGAAATCTTTCATGTTCAACAATTGCCTTATTTGCATTTATAAAAATATTAACTTTTGTAAAAAGACACACATAATAGTGTTAGGGTTGACTTAGAAATTCTCTTGACAACCTGAAGAGCAAAAATATTACCTAAAGCAAAGTTGCAATCTTTTGTCCATTCACACTGTCTGCTTTGGATCCCCAGCAGGATTTGCAAAAAGCATTTCACACTATAGTCTAAGATTCTGTGATTTATGGCCATGGTCCAGGTTTGAGGGCCAGTCAGGAAACCAGTTTCATTTGTTTTGAATTGCATATATGACTCTTGGCCTTTCAGGGTACCCATTCGTTATTGATCTTTTCTCTCCCATTGACAGAATTTTAGTTTGTCTTTTTCTGTCTGTGGAGCATGTAGGGTTTATGGGCCTTTATATAGGCACTCAGCTAAGAAGCTGTGACCCTACAAAATACGGTCAGACAGAAATGTGAGTTGCATTTTATTTGTGGCTAATGAGACATATTTGAGCTATCTTTGGGTGGTTTTGAATCTTGTGAGAACCACTTTTCACCTCTTTGGAGATGCCTAGTTCATCTTCATTTCACTCATAACCTTGGTTAAAACGTACTGATTTTGTTGAGTTACCAGAAAAGGTATCTTTGGTTTAGAAGGACGGAAAAAAAAAAAAAGAGATAAAGTACTTATAAACAATAGGTCATCAGGTAGAATTGCTTCTTTTTTAGAGCTATCCATGCTAAGACCAGGCATGGAAAATACTTTTGTTGTTGTTGTTTTGTATTCTGCCTTATTAAAGGGCTCTACCCTGACATCAGTTATCCAATCAAGAAATAAAGTTTAAAGAAAAAAAAAACAACACCTATTTAACTAGACTGGTCTCAAAAATACTTTCAGGCATTTAGCTGACTAGTTTGAAACTCTTTGTAAAAGAAATCTGTTCTATAAAAAGTTACCATTTATAAGGACATCTCCCTTTCTACACTAAAACAACTAGAAACGTTTACAACGGTAAAGACATTGGCTAAAATGTATATAACAACCTTTATTTTTGTTTAGGATACTCTTCCTGGCAATCTTGTCCTGACTAGGCCTTTATCTATGTGTTTGTCTCAACAAATAATGGTGTTTAGATCTAAGCCTTTGAGATTTAAATTTTCATATAAGAAGTTATGTCTCTGGAAGTAAAAATTTTGGTAAAGCTTTATTAGAAAACAGACACAAACATTGTCTAGAAATACCTCAAGAAATTCACAGAACCTAGAGCTTCTTTAAAATACTCATTATTTCTTTTACTACAATGAAAAGAAAATAAATATTGGGATCCCCGCAAATCACTAAGCCAAAGGAAAATGCGAAGCTGGGAACTGCATTGTTGAGCAACCTGCCTCCCATTCCATTCATAAATAAGATAGCTATAAAAATAAAACAGCTACTAATCTCCCTCAAAATTTGCCCACAAGGAAATTCCTTTGGACAAAGGACAGGCAGAACTCAAAGTCATTCCTCTTCTCATCTGAGACAAATGTATATCTTATTGGTTTGTTTTCCCTACTGTTTCCATAAGCCAGACTAAGGCATACATGATTATTCCTGTAAATTGTGTATTTATTGGAAGGCTAATCAGAAAATCAAAAGAATGCAACCATTTTTCTCTTACCTACCTATGACCAGGAAGCCCCTCCTCACATTGAGTTGTCCTGACTTTCTGGACTGAACCATAGTACATCTTACACATGTTGACTGATGTCTCGTGTCTACCTAAAAAGTATAAAACCAGGCTGTGCCCTGTCCACCTTAGGCACATGTCACCAGGACCTCCCGAGGTTGTGTCACAGACATGTGCTTAACCTTTGCAACATAAACTTTCTAAATTGATTGGGACTTGTCTTAAATACCTTTTGGTTTACATTACTTAATTTCTGAAAGGAGTTAGATAAAACATAATAGTGATGGAAATAGAAAAATAAAACATGAAGATAACCTCACCTTCTACTTTACAAATAGAAACCATCAGATAAGAACACACCAAAATTTGTATTCCAGACACTCACAATCTACCTCCATGTACCCCATTCTTTTCTCCCATGTACATGAATACGACACTCTCCTCTTCTTGAAAATGTATCATTTTGTTCTGCTTCTGTACAATTTTCATCTGAAAGCAATTCTTTTTTTAAATCTCTGTCTTCTTCTGGTGACTCATTTCTCTTGCCATATAGAAGTACTGAAGTCTATCCTAAAAAGGGGAAAAACCTCAATTTATACACCCCTTCATAGTCAAGCTGTTTGACAATAGTTTTTACTCATCTTCATTCATCCTGTTGGCTATCAAAATACTAGATCTTATTCTTCCTAATTATATTTTTGTACCAGTTAACCATTTCCATTCCCTGCTCTCACATCTACTACCATTTCCAGCCTCTGGTAATCATCCTTCTCCTCTCTATCCTCCTGAGTTCAATAGCTTTCATTTTTAGCTCCCGCAAATAAGTGAGAATGTGCGAAGTCTGTTCTTCTCTGTCTGGCTTATTTCACTTAACATATTGTCCTCCAGTTGTTCCAGGTGCCAGGATCTCATGTTTTTTATACCTAAATAGTACTCTATTGTGTATATGTACCACATTTTTCTTCATTTATTTATCTGTTTGTAGAAATTTAGGTTGCTTTCAAATCTTGACTATTGTGCATAGCGCTGCAATAAACCTAAGAGTGCAGTTATCATCTCATTAATGTTTTCCCTTGTTATATTGATTTCCCTTGTTATACACACACACACACACACACACACACACACACACACACACACACACACATATATATATACAGCAGTGGGATTGTTAGATCAAATGGCAGCTCTATTTTTAGCTTTGTGAGGAACCTCCAAACTGTTCTTCATAGTGGTTGTACTAATGTACATTCCCATCAGCAGAGTGTGAGAGTTACATTTTCTTCACATCCTCACAAGCATTTGTCATAGACTGTTTTATTGTGGAAAAAAAAGCCATTTTAACTGGGATGAGATGATATCTCATTGTAGTTTTGATTTGCATTTGTCTGATAATCAATGATATTAAGCACATTTTCCTATATGTGTTTGCCATTTGCATGTCTTGTTCTGAGAAATATCTATTTAGAACTTTTCCCAGTTTTTAATTTGATTATTAGCTGTTTCCAACATTATTAGAAAACATCTAAAAATTTGGAAACTGTTCATTGGAAAACGTCTAATCTAGTTTTTTGAGCTCCTTAAATATTGTGGTTATTAATCCCTTGTCAGATGAATTGTTTGAAAATATTTTCTCCCATTCTAGGGGTTGTTTCTTCAGTTTATTAATTTCTTCTGCTGTGCAGAAATTTTTTAACTTGATGTGATCTTATCTGTTCATTTTTACTTTGGTTACCTGTGCTTGTGGTATGTTAGTCAAGAAATATTGGCCTAGTCCAATGTCCTCGAATATTTCCTCAATGTTTTCTTTTTAGTAGTTTCACAGTTTAAGGTCCTAGATTTAAGTATTTTAATACATATTGGCCTGATGTCTGCAAATGGTGAAAGATAGGAGTTTTCATCTCTGATTTAATTCTTTTGTGTCTTCTCTCTTTTTTAATTGGTCTAAAGATTTGTCAATTTTTTTTTTTATAAAAACAACTTTTTGTTTCATTGAACTTTTGTGTGTGTGTGTGTGTGTGTGTGTTTCATTTCAATTTTATTTATTTATGCTCTGATCTTTATTAGTTCTTTCTTTGACTAATTTTGGGCTTAGTTTATTCTTGCTTTTCTAGTTCTTAACATGTATGGATTGTTTATTTGAAATTTTTCTACTTTTTTGAGGTATGGGCTTATTGCTATAAACTTTTCTCTTGGGACTGCTTTCACTATATCCCATAGGTTTTGATACATTGTGTTTCCATTATTATTTCTTTCAAGAATTTTTTCAATTTTATTCACAATTTCTTCATTGAAACCTTGGGCCAAGATGCCTGACTAGAAGCAGCTAGTGTGCATAACTTTCATGGAGAGGAACAGAAGGAGCAAGTAAATACACACCTTAAACTGAAACATCCAGGTACACATATTGGGATTAATCAGGGAAATAACTTAAACCACAGGAAATGGGGAAAAGCAAGGCAGAATGACAGCAGAAGAACCTTCTCCACAAAGGAAAGTGGTAAATGTGTGGCCCCAGGAATGCTTGCTTCTCCCATGGATCATTGCAACCCTTGGGTCAGGAGATCCCCATGTGGACTCATTCCACCAGAGCTTTCAGGCTGACACACATAGCTATATGGAGTGTCATATACGGAGAACAGCCACTCAGGCACACACGGAGACCCAGGGGACTTTAATATCCAGGCTTTCTGGGCTTTTCAGGAAAGTAGCTGCAACTCAGGCAAAGTGGGAAGTTAGACCTGCACACATATCCCTAGGAAAGGGGCTGAATCCAGAGAGCTGAAAAGCAATAGTCTGCAGGCCACACTTTCATGGTACCTCACAGGATAAGACTCCCTAGTTTGGAATTCCAGCCAGCCATTGGTAGCAGCATTGCACCTCCCTGAGTCAGCGCTCCCAAGGGGAGGGGCAGGACACCATCTTTGCTGTTTCAGCAATGTAGCTGTTCAGTCTTTGGGCTATGGAGAGTTCAAGCCAATCAGGAACAAAAGTGGTCCCCTAGCACAGCACAGTTGCTCTACGAAAATGCAGCCAGACTGCTTTATAAAATGGGTACCCAATCCCATTCCTCCTCACTTGTCAGGACCTCCCAACTGGGGTCTCCAGCCATCCCCACTGGTGTTTTCTGGCCAACAGAGATTTGAAACCTCCCCAGAGCAGAACTCCCAGAGAAAGGGATGGGATGACATCTTTGACGGGTTGGCAACTTAGGCCTCCAGCCTTTGGGGTTTAAAGAGTCCAGTCCAACCAGGGGTGGAAGCAGTATTCCAGCACAACACAGCTTCTGGACAAAAACATGGCCAGACTGCTTTTTAAAACAGGTCCCCATCTCATTCCTCCTCACCGGGTAGGGCCTACCAACTGGACTCTCCCACTCCTACAGATGTGTTTGGACCAGCAACAGGTCCATAACTCTCTAGGACAGAACTCCCAGAGAGAGGGGTGGGCCAATGACACTATAAAGCAACCACACAAATAACCCAACATAATAACCAGCTAACAAAACAATGACAGGATCAAATCCAAACATCGATACTAACCTTAAATGTAAATATGCTAAACGTTCCCACTTAACAGGTACAGAGTGGCAAGCTGGATAAAAAAAGCAAGACCCAGAGGTATGTTGTCCTCAGGAGATGCATCTCACAGGTAGTGACACTCATAGGTTCAAAATAAGGGAAGAAGGAAAATCCCCAAGCAAATGAAAAACAGAAAAAAAAGCAGGGGTTGCAATTTCAGTTTCAGACAAAACAGACTTTAAACCAACAATGATCAAAAAGACAAATGGCATTATATAATGATAAGGGGTACAAAACAACAAGAACACCTAATTATTCTAAATATATATGCACCCAAAACAGGAGCATCCAGATTCATAAAGCCAGTTCTTAGACACCTAGAAAGAGACATAGACTCTTAGTGGGAGACTTCAAAATTCCAATGACAGTATTACACAGATCATTGTGAGAGATCATAGATGAATCTGGATGCACCCAAAAACAGGAGCATCCAGATTCATAAAGCCAGTTCTTAGACACATAGAAGAGACATAGACACAATAGTAGGAGACTTCAACATTCCGCTGACAGTATTAGACAGATCATTGTGACTGAAAATTAACAATGATATTTACAAACTGAACTAAGCATTCAACCAAATGAATCTGATAGGCATCTACAGAACTCTCCACCTCAAAACAACAGAATGTATATTCTTCTAATTGCCACATGGTACATACTCTAAAATTAGCCACATAGTTGGGCAAAAAACAATCCTCAGCAAATGCAAAATAACTGAAATCATATCAAATACACTCTCATGACTACAGCACAATAAAAATGGAAGTCAAGACTAAGAAAATTACTCAAAACCATGCAACTAAATGAAAATTAAACATGTTCTGGAATGAATTTTAGATAAGTAATGAAATTAAGGCAGAAGTCAAGAAGTTCTTGGAAACTAATGAGAACAAATATACAACTTACCAGAATCTCTGGGACACAGATAAGGCAGTGTTAAGAGGAAAATTCCTAGCACTAAATGTCCACATCAAAAAGTTAGAAAGATCTCAAATTAACCACCTAACATCACAACTAAAAGAATTAGAGAGGCAAGAGCAAATCAACCCCAAAGCTAGCCGAAGACAAGACATAACCAAAATAAGAGTTGAACTAAAGAAATCTGAGACACAAATCATTAAAAAGATCAGTGAATACTGTGGTTGGTTTTTTGAAAGAATTAATAAAATAGGTAAGCTGCTAAATAGACTAAGAAAGAAGAAAAGAGAAAAAAAAATCTCAAATTAACACAGTTAGATATGACAAAGGGGATGTTATCACTAACCCCACAAAAATAAAAATAACCACCAGAAACCACTATGAACACCTATATGCACATAAACTAGAACACCTAGATGAGATGGACAAATTCCTGGACATATACACCCGCTCAAGACAACCAGGAAGAAGATAATTTTCTAAACAGACCAATAATGAATTCTGAAGTTAAATCAGTAATAAATATCCTACCAACCGAAACGAAGCCAAGGACCTGAGGGAGTCACAGCCAAATTCTACTGTATATACGAAGAAGATCTGGTACCATGCCTACCGAAACTATTTCAAAAAAACTGAGAGAAGGCACTCCTCCCCAACTCATTCTACAAGTCCAGCATCATCCTGATACCAAAACCTGGCAGAGACACAACAAAAACGCTTCAGACCAATATCCCTGATGAACATTGATGGAAAAATCTTCAACAACATACTTACAAATCAAATCCACCAGCACATCAAAAAGCTAATCCACCACAATTAAGTATGCTTCATCCGTGGGATGCAAGGTTGGTTCAACACATGCAAGTCAATAAATGTGATTCATCACATAAACAGAGCTAAAGACAAAAATACATGATTGAGACATGATTATCTCAGTAGATGCAGAAAAGACTCTTGATAAAATTCAACATCCATTCATGTTTAAAACTCTCAATAAGCTAGGTATTGAAGGGACATATCTCAAAATAATAGGAGCCATCCATGACAAACTCCCCAGAACTATACTGATTGGGCAAAAGATAGAAGCATTTCCCTTGAAAACTGGCACAAGACACAGATGTCCTCTCTCACCATTCCTATTCAACATAGTATTAGAAGTCTTAGAGCTATCAGGCAAGATTAAAAAAAAAAATGAAGGGCATCCAAATAGGAAGCTAAAAAGTCAAAGTATTCCTGCTTGCAGATGACATGGTTCTATATCTTAAAAAAATTTTTAACTTATAATCTTGGCCCAAAAGCTTCTTCAGCTGATAAACAACTTCAGCAAAGTTTCAGGATACAACATCAATGTACAAAAATTATTGTCATTCCTTTACACCAACAACAGCCAAGCCAAGAGCCAAATCAGGAAGGCTATCCCATTCACGGTTGTCACAAAAAGGAATAAATACCTAGAAATACAGTGAAATCAGGGAGGTGAAAGAACTCTACCATGAGAATTAGAAAACACTGCTCAAATAAATGAGAAAAGACACAAATGAAGAAACATTTTATGGTACTACAGAGGAAGAATTATTATTATTAAAACGGCCATACTACCAAAAGCAATCTACAGATTCAGTGCTATTTCTATAAAACTACCAATGGCATTATTCACAAAACTAGAAAACAACTATTTTAAACTTCATGTGGAACAAAAAATTAGTTCAAATAGCCAAAGCTGAAGGTATTATGTTATCTGACTTCAAACTGTACTTCAGGGCTACAGTAACCAAAACATCATGGAACCAGTACAAAAACAGGCATATTGATTAGTGGAATATAATAAAGAGTCCAGAAATAAGGTCATGCTCCTACGACCCTCTGATCTTTGACAAAGCTGACAAAAATAAGCAATGGGGGGAAACTCCCTATTCAACAAATTGTGCTGGGATAACTGGCTAGTCACATGCAGAAGACTGAAGCTGGATGCCTTTCTTACACCATATATTTATAAACATCAACCTTATTTGAATTAAAGACTTAAATGTAAAACCCAAAGCTATAAAAATCCTGGAAGACAACCTAAGCAATGCCATCCTGAACACAGGAATGGGCAAAAATTCATGAACAAAATGCCAAACGTAATTGCAACAAAAGTAAAAATTGACAAGTATGATTTAACTAAAATTAAGAGCCTTTGCACAGCAAAGGAAACTATCAAGAATAAACAGACAGCCTACAGAATGGAAGAAAATATTTGCAAGCTATGTATCTGACAAAGGTCTAATATCCAGGATCCATAAGGAACTCAAACAAATTCATAAGAGAAAAGCAAGCAATCACAATAAAAAGTGAAAAAAAAAGACATGAACAGACATTTTTCAAAGAACACATACATGTGGCCAAGAATTATATTTCAAAAAGCTCAATATCACTGATTACCAGAGAAATACAAATCAAAACCACAATGAGATACCTCTTCACACCACAGAATAGCTATTCTGTTTTCATTGTGTATTCAGAATGGCTATTCTGTTTGTCTGGGATAGCCTTTATTTCTCCTTCACATTTGAAGGATATTTTTTATTGAATATACTACTCTAGGATAAAACTTTTTTGTTTATTTGTTTCCTTCAGCACCTTAATTATGTCATGTCACTCTCTTCTGACTTGAAAGGTATCCACTGAGAAGGCTACTGCCAGAAGTACTGGAGCTGCATTGCATGTTATTTACTTCTTTTCTCTTGCTGCTTTAGTGGTCTGTCCTTTATCCTTGATCTTTGGTAACCTGATTATTAAATGTCTTGAGGTAATCTACATTGGATTAATTCTGCTTGGTCTTCTATAACATTTACTTAAACACTGCTATCTTTTTCTGGATTTGGGAAGTTTTCTGTTATGATCCCTTTAAATAGACTTTCTAGCCATATTGCTTTCTCTACTTAATCAATGCCAGATAACTCCTAGATTTGTTCTTCTGAGGCTATTTCTCAGATCTCATATGTATGCTTCACTCTTTGTTATTTTTTTCTTTCATCTCCTCTGACTGTATTTTCTAATAGTCTATCTCCACGTTCAGTAATTCTTATGCCTGATCAATTCTGCTGTTTAGAAACTCTGATGTATTCTTCAGTATGCCAATTGCGTTTTTCAGCTCCAAATGTTCTGCCTGATTCTTTTGAACTATTTCAATCTCTTGGTTAAATTTATCTGACAGAATCCTAATTTCTTCTCTGTGTAATCTCGTATTTCATTGGGTTTCCTCAGTTATTTCAAATTATCTGAAAGGTCACATATCTCTGTCTCTTCAGGATTGGTAACTGGTACATTATTTAGTTTTTTGGTGAGGTTATGCTTTCCTGGATTGTCTTTATGATTCTGGATGTTTGTCAGCATCTGGTCATTGAAGAGTTAGCTGCTTATTATAGTCATTGCAGTCTGGGCTTGTTTGTACCCATCCTTTTTGGGAAGGCTTTACAGGCATTCAAAGGGACTTGGCTGTTATAATCTGCCTCTTGTCACTGCAGCTATATCTGCATTAGAGCACACCACAATTCCAGTAATATTTTAGCTGTTATAGACTCACAGAGGTACTGCCTTGGGGGTCTTGGGTAAGATCTAAGGGAATTCTCTAGATTACCAGGCAGAGACTGTTGTTTTCTTTACTTACTTTCCCCTAAACAAAGTCTCTGTTCTGATCTGCCTGGAGTTGGGAGAGTGGTGGCACAAGCAAAAGGCCTGCAGTGGCCATTGCTTGGTTACTGCTTATGTTAACTCAAGGCTCAAGGGCTCTACATTCAGCAGGTGACAAATCTACACAGGCTGGTTTCTTTCCCTTCAGGGTGGTGAGTTCCCCCTATCCCTTTGCAGGTCCAGAGATGCCATCCAGGAGCCAGGGCCTGGCATTGGAAACATTAGGAATCTGTTTGGTGCCTTATTATACTGCAGCTGAATTGATACTCAAGCAGTATCATGATGTCCTTCTCATTCTTCCATTCTCTTTCCTCAAGCAGGGAAGTCTCTTCTTATACTCATCATCACCCCAGGTTCATAACAAGTATTGCCTGGCTACCACCAATGTTCACTCAGGCCCTAGATTTCTGTCCGCTTGTGGTGAATACTACCAGGCCTTGGTCTCCTCCTCCAGCAAAATGGGCTCCCCACTGGCCCAGGGCAGGTCCAGAAATGCCATCTAGAAGCCAAGTCTTGGAATCAGGGACCCCAGGAGCTCATTTTGTGTTCTACTCCACTGTGGCTGAGCCAGTACCAAAGCTGCAAGACAAACTCCTTTTTCTCTTCCCTCATTTTTCCTCAAGTAGAAAAATTCTCTTCCCTTAGCTACTGTAGGCAGAAATGTGCTGAGTCACACCTGAAACCAGCATGGCTCTGAATGTTACTTAAGGCCCACAGTGAGTACTGCCTGGCTGTCACTGCTGATTATTCAGTATCTGAGGGTTCGTTAACAGCAGGTGATGAATGCTGCCAGGACTAGATTTTTAGATTCCTCTCTTCCAGCCAGTGGGTTCCATTCTCGCCCGGTGTGTGTTTAGAGATGTCCAGGAGCTAGAGCCTAGAATGGGGGCTTCAGGATTCTTCTGGTGCCCCGTTCTACTGTGGCTGACCTGGGACCAAGTTGCAAGACAAAGTCCTCTTTCCTATCCCCTCTCGTCTCTTCAAACAGAAAGAGGGAGTATCTCCCTGAGTTCACTGCCTGGGTTTGGGGGAGGGGGTGATGATGCTGTAAGCACTCCTTTGGCTATCCCAGCTGGTGTCTCACTGGGTGTCATGCACTCCATGTCCACCACTTCTGAGGCCAACACCGCACCAGGGCTTACCTGGAAATTGCAGTTTTGTGGCCTAGACTGCCCTTCAAGTTTATTTAGAACCCTAGAGTACTGTAGCTCACAATGGCAAGGCTTGCTGGAACTCAGGTTCTAACTGCTGGGATAGAAAATTCACCTCTGGCTAGAGCTGGTCTAAGTGGTCCCTTCATGGTTAACATCTGAGTTTTGCTCCATGTTGCTTTCTCTGTGATAGGGCAGCACTAAGTTCCAATGCTAAGTCTCACAATCAGTGCTCTCCCTCCCCTAAAAGCACAGATTCTTTCTCTGCACTGCAGGGCCACTGCTGGAGAATGGGGGAGGGGTGTTGTAGGTGATTCAAGACTGTCTTTCCTGCACTCTTCATTGCCTCTGTCTTTAATGTGATGTTAAATTCGGGTACTATGGTTACCCACCTGATTTTTGGTTGTTTTGAAAGTGCTTTTTTTGTGTGTAGATTCAATTTGATGTTCCTGTTGCAGGGGGCAATTGATACAGGCTTCTACTGTGCCACCTTGCTCTGTCTCTCTAATAAATATTTTTTAACATTATTTCTTTCTTAGAATCTGTAACACTTGGTTCTTATCTTACTTGCACATTTCTTACATGTCTTCTTCTCTGTTCCTTCTTTTTTCACCAGCCCATGAAGCGATGATTTACCAGAATTTCATTCCCAGCCAAACACCCTCCTGCCTCTGGCCTGCCCTTCAAATCTGTGCTTTATTCCTGTTAATAGTGCTGTCATCCACCCAACTGTTCAAAAGGTCAACTTGAACATCATTTTAGATGTTCCTCTTCCTCTATTTTCCCTTTATCCAAATGATCCTCCAGTACTGTCAGTTCAGCTTCTTAAATATGTCTTAAGTGCATCCCAACTTTTCCATTTCTATTGATCATGTCTTAGTTGACAACCTGATCAGCTCTCATATCACCAATCATAAAAGCCTTCTATTCTTAAGTCTTACCTTCCTCCAGCTAGTGTTCTGATCCATCCTCCATAATGGAGATAGGATCATCTGTCTATAATATAAATCTGATTATATCAGTTCCATTTAAAAAAAAATACCTTTCAGAGCTTCCAGTGTCAACATGATAAAGTCTCAAATTATTAGTATATCACCCAGACCTTTTTGTGACCTTACCCTTTGCCCTACACTTCACTCTCCAATTATACATACGGCCTCAGTTTTAGTTTGCTTAGTGGAACATGCTCTCTTAAGCCTTCCTAACTCTTAAAATGCTATTTCTGCTGCCAAGAATGTTATAACTTTTCTCATAAGCCTAGTGAAAATACTGTCTTCAACAACGTATTTGTTTCATCTCTCCTAGGACAACTTACAAAGAAGTTTTGTATTTTATCCTCTTGAACACATTTCTATTTTATACTCATTATATAATATTATAATCTTTAGCTGCTTACTTCTCACATAACAATAATAGTACTAATGTCAATAATAATTATAATATCTAGAATTTATTGGGATGTATGTGCTATGTGCCTGGTGTCATTGTAAATGCCTTATATTTATTAACTCACTTAAGCCTCACATAAACCTTAAGATAATATTTATTATTACCTCAATTTTCAGATGATATCATTGAGAAATACAATGTCTAACATCCAACAAATGGTAAAAAGAAGATTCAAACTGAGGTATATTGGTAATACAACACAATATTACATGTTGTTTCTATAGGGTTTTGAAGACTGTGAGCTCTGGAAAGGCAGGGTCCATGTCCTACTCATTTTTGAAACAGTACCTAGAATATTGTCTGCCATATAGATGGTGCTCTATTAATCTATGTTTACTCAAAGGCCACACCCAAGGGGAATTACACTAAAAACCAAATGTATTTTTCCAGTGAAATTGACATATATATATATATATATATATATATATATATATATATATATATCTCCAGTGAAATAAAGGAAAATATGTTTTATATAAATAGATGTAAGCACCTGTAGAAATGTTTTTTAAAATAATTTACAATTGCAGGAGACAAATATATATATATATGTATGTATATATATATATATATATATTATATTTGTAGATATTAGTCATGATACATCAACACAGTAAAAGTGTACCACAAGACGGATGGCAACTAGAAAAAGTCATGAGATTATTGATCAGATAGGCACTGAAACAGAAATTCTGTTACTCCATTGGCCTTCAAGGAGATGAAATAGGAGTTTGTGCCATGAAGCATTTCTGCAAATACCCTATGAAATATGCTGTTCCTCTAAGTAGCAAGATGCTTCAATCTAGAATCATGGTTTTAAATCACTACTGGGTCTTTCCTCTCCTCTTTTTTTTTCATCCCATAAGGCATAAAAATTTCAAAAATAAGAAACTGCTTCAATGGACACAATATGAGCATGGTTTTGCTCCTTATAGGAAGGAAAAAATAATGCTAAAGAAAATAATGTTATGCCTTCAAAGACCAGCCAGCAAGAATTAAAGCAACTGTCAGCCCTGGATATCCTTTCTTTGAAAAATAAAATGGTATAAATTGTGTTATGTCTATAAAAATGATAAGAGAGAAGAACGTATCAATTGCGTAAATTGCAACTTACAAAATTTCAAGTCATTCGAGGGAGGCCAGTGTGGAGTGAAGAACCTGGCAACACTAGTTTCTGAGAACGGCAGCAAAAAGTTTGCATTTAGCCTTGGTTTAAAAAAAATGTATATATATATATATATATATATATATATATATATATATATACACACATAGAAAGACTGATAAGCTTGCATGCATATACTTTTTCCCTCTCATACACACACATTTATAAACACATATAGTGTACAAATAAAGGCAGCATATGATAGTGAAAAAGGACATATGGATTCTCGTCTGTCTACCATTTGCTAAATTATATGGTAAGTTATTTTCTCCTTCTGTTTCAGTTTTTTTCATTTTTAACATGAAAGAATTTTCCTTACAGAACTATTGTGAGGATTAGAGATGTTCTTAAAGATTTATCCTCTAACTTACATATCTTACACTTCAACCATCAGTGTGTCATTATTAATAAAGAATATTAGGCTGGGTATGGTGGCTAACACCTGTAACCAGCACTTTGGAAGGCTGAAGTAGGCAGATTAATTGAGCCCAGGAGTTTAAGATCAGCTAGGACAATATGGCAAAACCCCATCTCTACAAAAGAATACAAATTAGTTGGGTGTGGCGGTGTGCACCTGTGGTCCCGTCTACTCAATAGGCTGAGGCAGGAGGATTTCCTGAGCCTAGGAGGTTGAGGATGTAGTGTGTCATGACTCTGCCACTGCACTTCAGTCTAGGTGACAGGGCAAAACCCTATCTCAGTTTAAATAATTAAAATGAATTAAAAATCAATTTTAGCCACTCCATTCTGGGGTTCCTGCAGCATGCTCCCCTTCCTGGCATCCCATTTTTTCGGTGCACATGACCTCCCCAGAGTCAAGCACTGGCCCCTTCTTGGGCACCAGGTTCCATAGGGCACCGTGGAGGACAGCTTCACCTTCCTTGTGTGCGTTTGATGCACAATGCCTCATGTCACATGCCTCTGGTGAACAGCTTTCCCTTTCCTGGGCATCCTGGTGTGAGGAATTCCGTGGCTTACAGAAGAGATGAAATGTGGTCTGAGGGACGATATGAATATGAAAAACTTCAGAGAACGAGCATCTCCTCGAAGTCATCCCAGTGATGGCTACAATAGACTAGTTAATATCGTGCCAAAGAAACCACGACTGATAGACAGATTGGGTGAAGGAAGCTACAATAGATATTACAGCCATGTTGATTACCAAGACCATGACAAGGGCCGCAGTTTTTCCCATGATTGAAGAAGTGGTCCACCTCACAGAGAAGATGAATGGTTATAGATGGACAAGAGACGATCATTCTGCAAGCAGGCAACCTGAATACAGGGACAAGAGAGATGGCTTTAGAAGAAAAAGTTTCTACTCTTCCCATTATGTGAGAGAGTGTTCTCCTCATAAAAGGGACAATGCTTTTTTCAGAGAATCACCTGGTGGCCGACAGGATTCTCTGCACAGCAGATCTGGCTCCAGTGTCAGTAGCAGAAGCTACTCTCCAGAAAGGAGCAAACCACACTTTTCATCAGTCTCAACACAGAAACAAAGAGAGGCCTTTCCAGTCTATGAAAACATCAAGAGACACTTCACCCTCAAGTGCTTCAGCAGCTTCTTCATCAAAGGTGTTAGACAAATCCAGCAGGCTGACTGAAAAGGAACTTGCTGAGACTGCAAACAAGTGGGCTGCTGAAAAGCTAAAGAAATCAGATGAAAGTACCTTGCCTGAAATTTCTGAGTATGAGGCAGGATCCACAGCACCATTATTTACTGACCAGTCAGAGGAACCTGAATCAAACACAGCAGATGGCATAGAATTATTTGAAGATAGTCAGCTAACCAGTCTCTCTAAAACAATAGCATCAAAAACTAAAGAGATTGAACAGGTTTACCAACAAGACTGAAACTTTCGGGATGGTGGTGAAAATGCTGATTGAAAAAGATCCTTCATTAGAGAAGTCTATACAGTATGCATTGAGGCAGAAATTACGTGAAATAGAGATGGGGTTTCACCATATTGGCCAGGCTGGTCTCTAACTCCTGGCTTTAAGTGATCCACCTGCCTCAGCCTCCCAAAGTGCTGAGATTATAGGCGTGAGCCACTGTGCCTGGACAACACATGATACCATGTGAAAATATTAGAATTCTAAGTTGTGACTTTATTGACTTGCTTGCTTTTTCTTAGGCTTTGTAATATGTTAAAGTATACTATCCTAATAAACGGAATACTTTGGTATCTTAGAGAATAAAAAAAAATCAATTTTAAAGGAATACTCCACAGGACGGAGAATAAAATAAAGAAAGACAGCCATAAAAATGAGGGCAGAGGTAGAGTGAGAATGTCTGATGGTTGTAAGCACTTGGCAGAGGGGTAACGCAGGAAAGCTGACCTTATACCCCAACCCAGGCCTTTTCAGGGAGGATAGCTTTTTCCTGCTTTCCACTATCCTTTACTTACCACACTTCATGTACACAGACATATAAATAACTGATAAAGAGTATTTACCTGCTCTGTGGTCTTTGCATTTTATTGTGTATTAGAGCCTTGGAGCCTTGAGCTAACAGATGAAAGATTCCTTGTGGTGGCAGCATAAAAATAGGTGATACGGTTTTGTTCTGTGTCTCCACCTAAATCTCATCTTGAATTGTACTCCCATAATTCCCATGTGTTGTGGGAGGAACCCAGTAGGAGATAATTGAGTCGTGGGGCCAGTTTCCCCGATACTGTTCTCATGGTACTGAATAAGTCTCATGAGATCTGATGGTTTGAAAGGAGAAACTTGTTTCACTTGGCTCTCACTCTCTCTTGCCACTGACATGTAAGATGTGCCTTTCATCCTCTGCCATGATTATGAGGCCTCCACAGCCAAATGGAGATGTAAGTCCAACAAACTTCCTTCTTTGGTAACTTGCCCAGTCCCAGTTATGTCTTTATCAGCAGCATGAAAATGGACTAATAACGTAAATTGGTACCAGTAGAGTGCTGAAAAGATACCTGAAAAATGTGAAAGGGAACTGGGTAACAGGCAGAGACTGGAACAGTTTGGAGGACTCAGAAGAAGACAGAAAAATGTGGGAAAATTTGGAACTCTTTAGAGACTTGTTGAATGGCTTTGACCAAAATGCAGATAACAATACGGACACTGAAATCCAGGCTGAGGTGGTCTCAGATGGAGATAAGAAACTTGTTGCCCAGTGACCTCGGAGGAAAAGATGGTTTCATAGGCCGGGTCCAGGGTGCCTTTGCTCTTTGCAGCCTAGGGACTTGGTACCCTGTGTTTCAGTGGCTCCAGCCATGGCCAAAAAAAAGCCAAGGTACAGCTCAGACTGCTGTTTCAGAGGGTGTAAGCCCCAGGCCATGGGAGCTTCCATGTGGTGTTGAGCCTGCAATTGCACAGAGGTCAAGAACTGAGGTTTGGGAACTTCCACCTAGATTTCAGAGGGTATAGGGAAACTCCTGGATGCCCAGGCAGAAGCTGGTTGCAGGGGCAGGCCTTCATGGAGAACCCCTGCTAAGGTAGTGCCGAAGGGAACTGCGGGGTCAGAGCCCCTACACAGAGTCCCTATTGGGGCACTGCCTAGTGGAGCTGTGAGAAGAGGGCCACTGACCTCTAGATTCCAGAATGATAGACCCACCAAAAGCTTGCACTGTGCACCTGGAAAAGCCATAGACACTCAATGCCAGCTTGTGAAAGCAGCCAGGAGGGGAGCCATACCCTGCAAAGCCACAGGGGTGGAGCTGCCCAAGACCATGAGAACCTACTTCTTGCATCAGCATGACCCGGATGTGAGACATGGAGTCAAAAGAGATCACTTTGGAGCTTTAAGATTAGACTGCTCTGCTTGGTTTTCAGACTTGCCTGGGGCCTGTAACCCCTTTGCTTTGGCCAATTCTTCCCAGTTGTAATGGCTGTATTTACCCAATGCCTGTACCCTCATTGTACTAGCAAGCACAATGTACTAGCTTGCTTTTGATTTTACAGCTTCATGGGTGGAAGAGACTTGCCTTGTCTCAGATGAGACTTTGGAATGTGGACTTTTGAGTTAATGCTAAAATAAGTTGAGACTTTGGGTGACTGTTGGGAAGGCACGAGTGGTTTTGAAATATGAGGACATGAGATTTGGGAGGGGTCATGAGATATCGTTTGGCTCTGTGTTCTCACCCAAATCTCATCTCAAATTTTACTCCCATAATTCCCATGTGTTGTGGGAGGGAGCCAGTGGGAGTTGATTGAATCATGGGGGTGGTTTCCCCTGTACTGTTCTCATGGTAGCGAATAAGGCTCACAAGACCTGCTGGTTTGATACTGCGAAAACTGTTTCACCTGGCTCTCACTCTCTCTCTTGCCACCACTATGTGAAACGCGACTTTCACTATCCACCTTGATTGTGAGGTCTCCCCAGCCACGTGGAACTGTAAGTCCAATTAACCTCTTTCTTTTGTAAATTGCCAGTCTCAAGTATGGCTTTATCAGCAGCATGAAAATGGATAATACAACAGGCAAGGAGTGCATTACTATTATGACATTCAAAACACTGCTGAGCTCACTCCAACTATAAAACTTTTATGTGCAACTGTAAGGATACAAACTCTTGATCAACTATTCCTAAGGAAACAATGCCAAAACTCACTGGAAACATTACATAGAATGACCTGAGTTCTAAACACAGCCCTATGGCATGTTTTGGAAAAATAACAAAATTGCCATTAACTAGCTCATACAAGAAACAGGTACGGTCACATACAGAGCTTATGTGTAAAAAAAGAGAGAGAGAGAGAGAAAGTAAATCCTGAGATCCAAGATAAATAAAAGACGAAACAAATTACAATCTGTAAAAGCAAAAAAGAACAGTGAAGGTAAGCGTTACAATGCAAATAAGTCAATAATCATGTATAATCAAAACTGCCCTTGACAATCCCTTAGAAAGGTGCCATATTAGATAGAAACACCATCTCTCTGTAAGTCTAACAAAGCCAGTTTTTTCCTCCAGCAATGGAACAGATCAGTATTTATCTGAGTGATTTTGAGTTTAGGGCCATGTAGTATAAAAAACGTATGTCTAAAAACAATAGGAGCAAACTCAGCATGGGTAATCAGCTTTGTCATTTAAATTCTTTAAACAACTCATTTATTCTCTCTCTCCCTTTCTCCCTACAATTGTGTATTTGTGGCTGAATTTTGTGTGTTAGAGATCTGCATGACAGAGACCTGTTACATCTAAGACAAAACCTGGAAAGAGAAAAGGGATCAGGCAATCCACAATTCATCAAACCCACCAGGAAATATCAGAACAGTTTGCTTGTCCCTGCATTAATAGAACTTATTTTAGCCTCTCTTTCAGTATTACTAAAGTTTTTGCTCATTTATAAATACATTAGATCATAGGAGCCTAGAAAAGGTGCTAAGAACAATCATTTATTGAGGGAGCTCTATAAGGTGTTGCCACTCTCTGGAAACTCATTTAACCACACTGTGAGGCAAGTATTCTCCTTTTACATATAAGGAAACTCTCTCAGCATCAGATGTAGTTTGTCCCAGTAAGAGCTCTCAAGGAGCAGAGTCAGAATCAGAATCCACATCTGCCTGAACCCCTGATAGACATTCTTCCCATTCCCTTAGTTGGTAAGGCAATGGGCCCTGAAACTGTGCTCCTCATAGACACACGTAATTGAGATCATGCTTTCTTTCCATCATATATGTTTCCTTAAGAAATCTCCAAGCATCCCCTAATCATGCACCTAAAAACATGTTAAAGATAAAACCTGTGGTCCATGTTGATTACCATGCTGGGATGGTATCATTCATTCTGGTGCCTCACCATGCTAGGGATGCCACAAATATTTGTTGAAAGAATGAATAAAGCACTAATACTGAAAAAGAGAAAAACAAGTTTGGGAATAAAAATGAAATAGAAAACTAACAAAGCATTTGAATAGAAATGAAGTCTTTTGTTCATTTCATGCACATTGAGATTTGCATGAAATGAATAAGCTGAATAAACCAGCACACTGAATTTTAGTAGAGTTTTGGCTATTCAGAACAAGCATGAGGAATATTTCAAACTAAAGGTTCACCATGTTTAGTTGGGAGATGGCTCCTCTTAGACCACCTCACTTTCATGGTAAAAAATGGAAAGGGCAGAATATTTCTAGAAGTATTTTCCACTAGGGACACAACATTTTTTAAAGTGACAGCCCAGCAAAACTACATAGCATCCCAAAAGTTTTGTGGCACCTGTAAGTCCCTATTGGGCAATACAGCATTATAATTTGCTTCTAAGCTATCTATAAATTTGCTTACTAAGTCAGGATAAATCTCCTTGAAAACTACATAGTTCTTTCCTTCTCTCTAACCATTGCAATTCATGCCAGAGATT
This sequence comes from Saimiri boliviensis, assembly GCF_048565385.1. Taxonomy (NCBI): domain Eukaryota; kingdom Metazoa; phylum Chordata; class Mammalia; order Primates; family Cebidae; genus Saimiri; species Saimiri boliviensis. The sequence goes on along the minus strand of NC_133450.1, from coordinate 177,269,939 downwards.
CTGCAGAGGGCAGTAGTCAGGGAAAGATTGAGATAAAGGGTTAAGAATAAACTGAATAGATACTGTGCATAACAAAATTTATATTATAATACATTGTCAGGACCACCATGGAAGGGTAATTACCTATCATGTAGCTGGTATGATAAATGTTAATATTCGTGATCTCCAGGCTCAAGGTACATAATGCATATCACTGAACAAGGGAGTATACAGTAAAATTTCTTCTTTCTTTCATTAAGCATTCTCTATTAAATAATTCCAGTAAAAAACGCATACCTCAATCTTTCCTTTAGACCGGTTGTGATCAATTATATCTATTAGCTGTTATAATAATCATGAAAGGTTAATACATACTCTAAAGAGCTCACTTTTCTCAAAGTCATGGTCAGATATAAAGGAAACACAAAATGCATGCCATTTTGTGACCACATGGGGTTTTAATGTGTTTGAAGCTGTAGTAAACATATTACTGAATGCAATGAAATAAGAAATTATTATTCCTTGTGGTTAACATCCCAAGATATGGAGGGGAAGCACAGAACACAGTAAGATCTAATCTTCTGGCCTCCTCTCTCTGTTTGTAACCCTCTTCTCCACCCACCCTGCACAATTAGCCACAATAACACCTGTAGCCCACCGCTGTGCTTGCTTGCTAATGGAACTTTCTTCCTCTGCTGTAAACACTGCAAAGTCAAAAGCTTGTCTTAGACATCATTTTATTCCCGGCAGAGTTCTCAAAAAGCATCCCTAAATCACTTACGAATGAGAAGACAATAAAAAAATACTCTTATTCCCTTTGTGCAATTAACATTGCACAAAAAGCCCAAGGTCCTACCCTATTTTATCCCAGGAAAACCCCCTCAAAGCTCATTTCTGCTCTAGAACCTCATGAAGGAGGAAGAGCCCAGCAACAGTGAAGTGTAGGGTTCCTTTGGTGTCTGACTTGAGACATGAAAGTCAGGGGAAAAGGAAGGAGCAAGCTGAGGGCTGCCTGAGGAATTGCCTTTTCTCCACTCTATCTGGTCTTGACATTGATACCTTCCAATGATAGACAACTGTAAGAGAAATAGTAAACACATTACTAAAGTCCTCTGTCCCCTTTCTCTACCCCAAAGCTGAACAATGCCTTCTACTCTGCTATTTCTATGTGCCCATGCTATGCACACAGAGAGCCAAAAATTCAAAGATCTCACAAATTATCATCCCATTTCTTTACTGCAGAATATTTTAACTGTGAAAGAGACAACATAGTCTGACTCTTAACCTATTTACTGAAAAATAATAAATATTCTGTCATTAAATTTCCTTAAAACACAAAGCATGCTATTTCCAGGGATCCACTCTCACTCATAAATATCCCATATTCATTATATTACAAATATCATATTTATATTCCAGTATACAATGGTATTTTTTTTTAGTGTGAGGAAATGCTTCTGCCTTTATGGTTTTGTTGTTTTTCTACCAGATGATTAGAAAACCAAAGCATAAGCTTTATAGATGTCTGAGGCAATCCTGTTCTGTCATTTTTTTATGGACATACTGACTCAATGTCATAGAATAACTGTGTTGCTTTCTGCTTTCCCTGACAGTCCAAAGAAAGAGTAATGCATACAAATCATTTTACTGTTTAAAAGTTTTGAATAAAACATGCTAACCTTGTCATGCTAAGTGACAGACAGAAATGTCACCATTGTTTGCCAGGGACAAATAATCCATATACTTCATGTATAATTCATCTGATCTTTAAGAATGTTTAACAATATTGAATTTAGATAAATTTCAATGTTATGATGCATCAAACTTCCTTTATCAATTTACACATGTGCCTCATCAATTTAAGTCTTCATTTGTATTACTCTATTTTTTTATTAACTATGACAGATCTAGAGGATATTCTTATTTTCAGGAAAAATTTATAGGTGCATTGTCCATATTACAGCTGCCTCTCTATGCTCCTCTCTCCATCAGATCTTAACTTGGAAACCATCAAATAACCCAATGGTTGTAAATCTGCCATAGAAACCCCAGTTGCAAGTACAGGTATCTATAAGCCTTTTGACATAGCGCCTTTGGTCTCCAAACAGAGATTAAAGAATTCATTGAGATTAGATTTGAATCCTTTCTAAAATATGATTTCAATGGCTTCCAAAGCCTATCTGTCAATCAAAGCTAACCAAGGGCAGGTCTGAAAATGAGTCAGTATGGAGGTAAATAGAAAGACAGGAATATTTTGAACAGACTTCAGAGAGAGCTGGAATTCCCTATGCTGTGAATCAGGAAAAACGATGTTCACAGTCTACTGCAAAGTCTGCTTTCCAGAACAGCTGCCAGTATGGCCCATCTTGTGGTTTCCCTGAGCATACAGTTTGAAAAGACTTCTTGTCTTCATCATGTGAAACCAGTCCCTCAAAGAGGAGAGATGTACCTTTCGATTGATAGTGTCTTCAATACAGTCAGAAAATAAGGCACCACAGAAATATTTAGGAAATAATCACTGAGCTTAGTATCAAATTGAGCATTTATGGGTTCAAACAAATTGAAATCCCCCAAAGCATCTTCAGAAAGCCGATTTGCTGTTTTAGGGAATAGTAACAAATCATTTTCATACAATTTAATTTTATTAATGGCCAGCTCCTTGGCCTTTTCTCATCTAGCTCAGAATTTTTCCTCGCCTGTGAACCTTCAGGAGTTCTTTCTACCTTTGGAGATCATTTTACTTTAATTAAGAACATGTGATAAAATAGAATTTTTTTATAATTCAAAGGCTAAGAGTTTGGGGGTTTTCTTTTCTCGACAAGGAGCTAGGGGGCAAGAGCTAACATACACATATATATTTATATTTTATAAATTAAAAATTCATATATTAAACTACCTTTTCTTTTCTCCAGCTTATAACCATTTCTACAGTATGAATATGGCAGCTCATTTCTCTGTAGGTAAGCACATAGGCACAAACAAATATTTAAATATATATATATATATATATATATATATGTATATATAATTTTGATTTTTTTCTTGGTGCACGGGAAAAGGCAAACCATTTTTACTAGTTGAGCTATCTCCTTTGTGGCCCATTCACTGGGTAATAAAAAATTATATGAGAAATTTATTTAAATCTTCAAAGGAGAAAATGCCAGTAATATAGAGTTGAGTAAATGAACCTATGGGAAATTATTTAAATTTACATGTTAAACTTAAAAAAGAGTTTCCTTTTGAGAAATGTTAAACATAATTTTAAGGGACTCTATAAAATCCCTCCTTCAAAAACCTATTTGGAATAGGTTTTTTTTTTGTTTTTTTTTTTTGTTTGTTTGTTTGTTTTTTTAATGTAACTGCTGAAGTTGCTTCTATTTTTTTATATAGCATCTTTCTTCCTGGGTTGAAAATCTATAATTTTCATTTGTTCTTCCAAGGGATTAATGACACTCATCAAACATATTTGAGAATCACTATTTGATTACATGGGACATCCTATTTTCCAGAATGGTGTGAATAACTTCTACTTGGAGACAGGAAATTGCATGAACTCTAATGCAGAACTCAGGCTTTACTGGCCCACAGGAGTTAGCAGTGGCACTTAAATAAGTAATGTACATCAGATATCACTAACAAATTTTCACATCTCAGTAACAGTAAACACATGCCCATAGATTTCCATTATTTTCCAACAGTTCTAATTTCATTGTGGAACATTTACCAGATGGAAAAGGGCCATTTTATGGGCTTTTGGCAGATAGAGTAAAGTTGGCTCTGCTAAATGAAAATCTCATGTTTGAGGAGCCTGTGAAATTGGCAATAATTGACTTTTGAACACACAGAGTATTTTAAACCTGGTTTTATTTGCAACAAAAAGGAGATTCCTTTGAAGAGATTTTTGTTAACCTTTTAATCACTTATTTCTGTTAAGTCTGAACCTCAAACTGGTATCAATTAGTATAGAAGATTTACCAACTGAGTTTGACTAGTAATCTCATCATTAATATTATTATTGTAATCATTATTTTATTTATGCTATTATATAACTATTTAAAGATGGAAACTAGTTCATTGAATGATGCTTTAGAATATTTGCATACTCCTCTCATCCTTTACTTTACAGAGAAATCTTTAAAGAAATACTAAAAATATTTGCTACTTATTCCTAATTAATAGGTAGAGTTATTATTTCTCCTAACCGCAATTGCTTTCCTTTCTTCATGTTTTGGGGTCTTTTAAAAGTTCTTTATTTTCAACCTACACTTTTATCTATTGTTATTTCATTTTGGTGATTCAGAAATATATTTTGCATTTTTTAGGACAGATTGGATTTAGTACTGTTCTGATGGAACCTTCTTTCACAGTTTCGTACCTAATCTACTTCTGCTTTTTTTGTCTGTTTCACTTAGAATTAACTGGTCACCAAAAAATAAGTTAAAAAGAAAATATTTACACCAAGTGGCAAAAAAAAAAAAAAAAAAAAAAAAGATTTTTACCAGGCCAAAGCCAGGAGTCCAGCAGAAAGCTGTATAATTTTGATCAAGTCTCTTTGGCCAGTACTGTGTGTAATCAACAAGGCAGTTTACAGAAAAATATACTATGTACGAACGATACTTTTTAGGACATCAAACAACTAGAAAGATAAAAAGTGATATCAGATGCTTCATAACATCCCATTTGTCATTTTAACAGTAAAATAAAGGAAATAGGGAAACCCCTCCTTTCATTTGAAGGAATATTTTTTTAAGCAAATTCTAACAGAAATGTTCACAAGAGTAGTTATATCAAGAGTATGTTTTTGTCCACCATGATTAAAATAAAATATTTTTCAAAGCCATCAGCTTCATATACTTCAATAATTTTTCCATATTAATGTTTCATTATTTAAACCCTATCATTATTTCTTCTTCCCCAACAGTGATATGAAATCAATTCACTTAGTGTATTTCACAACATAATGTACATTGTTCAAGAAACTGAGCATGCATCAGCTACTTTGGGTTTTTTTTCTTAATTCCATTTTGGAAGCCCAAATGTTCAAGTTACATTGTCTGTACTCACATTTTTGGAAGGTGGGCAAGTGGGGGAATAGATTCAGCCAATGTATCCCCAAATACTCTGAAGACTTCCGATCTTTCAGATGAAAATACTTAAATAAGGTAGGGAAGTGCTTAACAAAAAAAAGACTACCAAATGACGAATGAGGAGGAGAAGGAAGATGCATTATAACAAATGTATCAAAAGGTAGGCTCAGGAGGGAGACTGCAATTTTGAAGGTAAATATGCAGTACAGTGCAGTGTATCAAGACCCTGTAACATGGAGGGGTAAAAGACTTATTTATATTATAGAAAGCAGACACAGAATGAATCAAATGGTGAGAGGTATGTGTTGTTTCACTAAATCTCTTGATGAATGATTCTGAACTAAAAAGATTCGCTCAGAGAAAGGACTGGGAAGTAAGGAAGAAATGAGGGAGCTCTGAATTACTTTGCAAATGAAAGTGGAACTTGGAGTTTGGGGCCTGGGGGAAGTTTTAGAAAGTTTTAGACAAATATCAGGGAAGATTTCTTGCCAAAGCCATAGATAATTAGTTGATTCTTTTCATGAGACACCGAGTAAAAGATTTAGAATTCCAACACACAGATATCAGTCACAAAGTTTTTTCAACATTCATTCATTTTATTTTTTAAATTATACTTTAAGTTCTGGGATACATGTGCAGAATACGCAGGTTTGTTACATATGTATGCACATGCCATGGTGGTTTGCTGTACCCATAAACCCATCATCTACATTAGGTGTTTCTCCTAATGCTATCTCCCCTAGCCCCTCACCCCTCAACAGGCTCCAGTGTGTGATGTTCCCCTCCCTGTGTCCATGTGTTTTCATTTTTCAATTCCCACTTATGAGTGAGAACATGTGGTGTCTGGTTTTCTGTTCCTGTGTTAGTTTGCTGAGATTGATGGTTTCCAGTTTCATCCATGTCCCTGCAAAGGACATGAACTCATCATTTTTTATGACTGCTTAGTATTCCATGGTGTATATGTGCCACATATTCTTTATCCAGTCTAACATTGATGGGCATTTGGGTTGGTTCCAAGTCTTTGCTATTGTGAACAGTGCTTCAATAAACATACATGTGCATGTGTCTATAATACAATAATTTATAATCTTTTGGGTATAAACCCAGTAATGGGATTGCTGTGTCAATTGGTATTTCTGGTTCTAGATCCTTAAGGAATCACCACACTGTCTTCCACAATGGTTGAACTGATTTACACTTCCACCAACAGTATAAAGGCATTTCTATTTCTCCACATCCTCTCCAGCATCTGTTGTTTCCTGACTTTTTAACAATCGTCAATCTAACTGGCATGAGACGGTATCTCACTGTGGTTTTGATTTGCATTTCTCTAATAACCAGTGATGATGCGCTTTTTTTTCATGTTTGTTGGCTGCACAAATGTCTTTTTTTGAGAAGTGTCTGTTTATATCCTTTGCACGCTTTTTGATGGGGTTGTTTCTTTCTTGTAAATTTGTTTAAGTTCCTTGTAGACTCTGGATTAAAAAACAATCATATATTACCTGTAAAGCTGTCCCAGCAACCTGCTGGTAGGATTTCTTCCTTTTGCTTACAGAACGCAGATCAGCGAAGACCCTGGACCTTGTATTGAGATGACTAGGCAAAGGGAGGTTTCTTCATAGGTCAAAAATCCACAAACATAACCTTCCCCGGTAGAGAGGTGACTCAGTACTTTCTTTTATAGCCAGGATAATTGTGCAGAGTAACTTCCAATTATAGCTTCTTATTTCTCATGTGGGCCACTGAGAGACTTGCTGCCTCTCTCCTCCAAAAGAAATACTTCAAAATAGCAAGCCTGCATGTTTCCCATAACCTGGAGGAAGATGTGAACGAACATTTTCCAGGACACCTCATGTTATCATTTTCTCCTCTGTTGGAACATATGTAAATGATATTTTGGAAATGGAACAGTCCCAGCCATGAGATCTCTGTTCTAAGAGTACTGACAGTACTTCAAGTCCATCTCTTTGCAGATGAAGGAAAGGTTGTCATGTGGCAAATCCTACTGCCTACTTTCCCAATAATTCACAAATAAGACATGAAAAAATAACAGGAAAAATAAGAATTCGGGTAGCTGTGACACACTCTAAGAAGGAGAGAAGCTGCCTGTCAAGAGAGAATAAGGATGAAACCCCTGAGAAAAAGATGATTATTGGGTAATACCTATAGCAGTATGCCTAGGGTCTTTAAAAACAGGAACATCTAAAATGTAAACATAGTCCATTTGCAGTAGTAGGAGGCAACATAACCTACTTCTGATGCTCCTAAGCCCTTGGTAAAATCATGAGGTACAGAAATGCCTTTGCTAATATTGCTTTGGGGAAAATGCAAGGATAGGTTCAATGCACATAAAACGAAAGGTTAGGAAATGAGATACACAAGTGAGATTTTAAAAATTCAGAGGAAAACAGGAAATCCAGATAACGGTGACAAAGAGAAACAGAAGCCATCTAAAAATTCTCAGGTCATGGGTGAAAGGCTGGATTTCCACCCAAGTGTGCACACTGGCTAGCTGTTGGTGAAGATGGTGGGGTTTTTGTTTGTTGACTTGAATTGCTTGCTTATGTGTTCATACCATAAAAGATACAGGTTATCTAGCCAGCTGATTAATGTAAAACAGGTCTACCTCTGACTCTTTGATGATCACAGCAAGCCCACCATGACACAGATAGATGACCAAATTGGAGATAGTAGAAATGACTGTATTATGTGCCATAAGAGAATAAATAAAGATGGATCTCTTCTGTTACGTTGTTTTGAATTTACTGGGTATCACACAGGGCATTTATTTTTTGGCTTGACCTTTTGTATTTTTGCCTGATGTGATAGCTAGAAAAATAGCACATGGAAAGGAAAAATTAAACTAAACAAGGGTCAAATGTCTAGAAAGGAGATTTGTATGTGGACTAAGAATGAAGGATATAAGAAAATAAATCATGGTCACTGATAAATTTAAGGCACTGGCCTCACAATTAAATAATGCTCTTACAATCTACCCATAATGACTGCTGTCTTTGCCTCTATCTTTGGTTTTTGCCTATTGGGGCAGGGTGGGAAACTAGGGGAGGGATAGCAGGGGGTTAGGGGGTTGGGAAGGGATAGCATTAGGAGAAATACCTAATGTAGATGATGGGCTGATGGATGCAGCAAACCACCATGGCACATGTACACCTATGTAACAAACGTGCACCTTCTGTGTATGTAGCCTAGAACTTAAAGTATAATTTAAAAAAGAAAGAAAGAAAAGAGGTTAGTTCAGAGGCACACGAATGAGTTATGTGATCACCATCAATGTCCAGCCCTCCCATCAGCCAGAATTCTATGTATTCCTTAGAAAGCAATTCAACCTTTCTTTCATCCACCTATACACAAACTCTAGAGCCATCAGCTAAGTCTACTTATTGAAAGTGGTTAAAAGCAGAGACTCAGGATCTGGTTTGCCATTATTTGAATCTAAACTCTGCCACTATCTAGCTGTGTGATGTTAGAGCAAGTCATATAACCTATTTGTGCTTTAGTTGCTTCATCTTTAAATAGGGAAACATAATGGTTTCTAGTTTGTAAAGTTTTTGTAAGTATTAAATTAGTACAAATAAGTTACTTAAGAACAGTGTCTGACACATAAACACCATAAAAGTGTTAGTTATTACTGTGATTTTCATCAGCAGTAGTGGTTTATCAGGTAGCGAATACCTGGAACGTAGCAGCTACTAAGTAAAAGGGAGTTTCATCCCTTCTTCCCCACCACTTCTACCCTCCCTGGTTTTGGAAAAATATGGGAATCCCTTTGCCTTCTCTTTCATCTCCAAAATGTCTGGCATATTTCCTATCTCTGACAACCATGGCAATATAGATACATAGCTTGATGGACACCAGTGATAAATAAAATGTTTTGTAGGATTATTGAGCTTAGTGATACTTAAAGCCTTAGAAATTTAAAAATGAAAAGGGCTTTATACATTGCTGACTCCCAATCTGTTATCTTCTCTCTCTGGTCTTTAGATATCTCTAGTTTAGTGCAATACTCACCTTAGTCCAATACTCACATTAGTCCATACTTTATCCTTATATTTAACTTTCCAACTCCTAAAACAATAGTTCTCATTCCTAGCTGCACAGCAAAGTCATGTGAAGCTTTAGAGATACTAAACTTATAACTGCAATGGTTTTCAAGTGTGCGTGATCATTAAAACCACCAGAAGAGCTTTCAAACTGTATATTGCACCCATGACCAACACTATTAGTATTTTGAGGTGAGGCTCTAGGGATTTTTTCAGAAGCACCTAAGGTAATTCTAATATTCATCTTACTGTCGACACCACTGCTCCATTGAACCACGTGATGCTCAATATATCTTGCTTCACCAAGTCATTCCTAACACTTGAACTTGGATTTAGGAAAATGAGGAGGAAAAATCAAAAATCACGTGATTTTTTTCTAATGTTGTGGTACTTTTTGGTATCTTAAATATAAAGAAGACATACTTTTTGTTGTTATTAGAAAGCTTTTTTTTAAAAAATTGTACTTTAGTTCTGGGGTACAGGTACAGATCATGCAGGATTGTTACAAAGGTATATACATGGCAAGGTGGTTTGCTGCCTCCATCCCCCTAACACCTATATCTGGCATTTCTCCTCATGCTATCCCTCCCCAACCTCCTCACCCACTGCTGTCCCTCCTGTAGCCCCCTGCCAACAGACCCCAGTGTAGGATGCTCCCCTCCCTGTGTCCATGTGTTCTCGTTGTTCAACACCCACCTATGAGTGAGAACATGCAGTGTTTTTTCTGTTCTTGCGTCAGTTTGCTGAGAATGATGGTACCCAGATTCATCCGTGTCCCTACAAAGGACACAAACTCATCATTTTTTATGGCTGCATAGTATTCCATGGTGTATATGTGCCACATTTTTCTTGTCCATACTTTTTTTTTGAGACACAGCCTTACTCTCTCACACAGGCTAAAGTGCAGTGGTACAATCATAGGTCACTACAGCCTCAAACTCCTGGCCTCAAGTGATCCTCCCACTTCAGTCTCCCTAGTATCTAGGACTACAGGTGCACACTACATGCTAATTTTTTTAAAAAATTTTTTGTAAAGAGGAAGTCTTTCTATGATACCCAGCCTGGTCTCGAATTCTTAGTCTCAAGTGATTTTCCGGCCTGTGCCTCTCAAAGTGCTTGGATTATAGATGTGAGCCACTACTCCAGGCAAGAAGACATACTTAAATATAAATAGTATACTCTTGGAAAGGGTTTTTACTTCTCCTGGGGTAGATTTTGGAGTAATTCTGACTTGTTGACCCCTCTACACCTGGAATATCACAAATGCTCAATCTATCACTTATTATGAGAAACCCATTAAACAGCAAGTAGAACTCCCCTCACTCTGACAGAATATCTACCTATATTCTGAGAAAAATGTAAAAGGCTGACTATGAAAACTACAAATCAATATGTAGAAACCATGATAAATACGCAAACTGGTGATATAAAAACAAAGCACATATGGCAAACATCAGGAGATGGACAGGATCCTATACTAAACAAGACTTTTTTCTTTATTCTCTTTCCCATCTCACACTCCTTCTTCAAGATTTATTTCTGTACATATCACATTCCGAAAGAAAATGAGCTACCCTGACAAAACAGGTAGTCTGTGGTTGGCCGGTTGCCAGATAATATTCTCTTTCTATATAAAAGATTTTACTTTAAATTAGCCTGGATAAATTCAATTGAATTGAAATATACACCTATTTGTGTGTGTTTGCTTTCTGGTATCTTGCAGATATTTGATGGGGACAGAATGGTAAAAAATGTAATCTTAATATGAACCATTTTGGACATGAAATCCTGTTGCACAGAGACTCATAACTACATAGCTATTTCTCTCACCTCATTTGATATTCTATTTAGAACACAAGCTCAAAGGGCCAGATGTGTTCACCCACTATCTTGTTTCAGATATAGAGCACTTTTCTTACTAGAGCCTGAGGAGAAGAATAACAAAATTGTCTCCCCTAAAGTCTCATTTGATTTACAGACCACAGTTCATTAAATAGCCCAACTGATTTGAAAAAGTCAAAGGGCTAAATAACAGAGAGAAGGATAAAAATATAAAGCTTTGGAAATCATAGACTATTTAGCGCCTGGAGTCCTAAACATCATATGAAGATTTCTCTAAATCGCTTCATTTTGTGGCATCAAAAACAGAAAGAAGAAAGTCTTCTTTAAAAGTCTGCTGGCAACTAGGAGACGAGTCTGTTTTCTCATACCACATTGTGAATACTGCTGCCACGGGATCTGTCACACTGTTTACCTCCCCACTTCCCCTGGGATTCTGAGAGCTTGTTAGGGGCAGACACCGTATTCCACCTGGGTCACTGACTATTTATTACAAGTGCCTGATAAATGAGCCCCTTTACATTCACTTTTGGGAGAAAACTATTCTCAACTTACAGAGAAGGAAAGTAGACTCCTAAGAAGGAATGCTGAAATACATGCTTTTTATAGCCTGACTTCTTGAATTCAAATCTTAGTTCATTCACTTACTATCTATCAGTCCATTTTGTGCTCCTACAATAAAATAAACAGAAGTGTGTAATTCACGAACAACAGAAATATATTTCTCACAATTCTGGAGGCTGGGAAATCCAAGATCAAGGTGCTGGCATTTGGTCTGCTTGAGGGCCTTTTTGCTGTGTCCTACCACAGGCAGAAAGCATAACAGCAAGCTGGTTGAACGTTGCAGGAAGCCTTTTTAGAAAAGGGCACAATCCCGTTAATGAGTGAACCAGCCTTCTTGGCCTAATCATCTTGTTAAGGCCCAACTGCTTAACACTATCGCAGTTGCACCACCTGAATTTTTGAAGGGACACATTCAAACTACAGCAGTGACTTTGGGGAAGATACTTAACATCTCTGCACCTCAGTTTGCTCATTCTAAAAATAAGATTATAATACTACCTAATTCATAAGGCTGTAATAAGAACTAAATGAATCAACGTATGCAAAGTGCTTAGATCAGGGTTTACAATACCTCATGCTATAGTGTTCACTACTATTATACGCTGTTGTATATACTATCTAAATCTTACCAACCATCATCTGAGATAGACAGTATTGGCCCCATTTACAGATATAAAAGCAAAGTCCTGACTAAACTCTTAAGTGGCAGATACATTTTTTTAGAAAAAGAGAGAGAGAGAGAGTCTCACTCCATTGCCAAGGTTGGAGTGCAGTGGCATGATAACTGCTCACTGCAGCCTGGACTTGCCCAGGCTCAGGTGATCCTCCCACCTCAGTCTCTCAAGTAGCTTGTACTAAAGGTGTGTGACACCATGCCAGGATAATTTTTATATTTTCCACAGGACAGTGTTTTGTCATGTTGCCCAGGCTAGTCTCAAACTCCTGGGTTCCATCAATCTGCCCACCCCAGCCTTCCAAAGTGCTAGGATTATAGTCATGAGCCAGGGCTCCTGACAGATGTATTACTGAAACTGTTCCTATTTCCAAGCTTTAGCTCTTTTCCCTTTTCCAGAATGTCTCTTCTTTGAGCATCCATTTACTTAAATTCCATGTATTAAGATTATGTTAGATGTAAGGTATTGTTCATGGTCTTGTAAAAAAAAAAAATCAAAAGATGAACAAGACATGATGTCTATCTTCAAGGGAGATAAACTTAACACCAGAGGAATATGTAGACATAACCAATTTTAGTATAAGGAGAACATTGTAAGTAATAGAATAGCATTTCAAAGTTCAATGAATGGAAATTAGAAGAAAGACTATGGCTAAAACTAGGAGAGGCTTCATGAAATAGGTAGTTTTCAACTGGATTTTTAAAACTTATGGGTAGAAATGACAGGCAACCTCAGGACTGGGGAGTGAAAGGGAAGACACATCAGATGAAAACAATAGTGTGAGAAATATTAGAGGAGCAAACAACACTCAGACATACATGCACACCTCCATCCTTTGTTCAAGGAGAGTGAGAGTAGTTAGTTTGCTGTTATGAAAACAATTAAGCTTGGAAAGGTGGTACATGGACACTTTTGGGAGGGCTCCAAAAGTGATACTAAGACATTAAAACTTTGATTTGTAGGTAATAGGGAGTTAGTTTAGGTTTATGAAAAGCCTTAAAAGAAGGAGGATGTGGAGGTAGTCATATGGCCAGAGCTATATATTAGAATATGTAGGATATCTTAGTAGAGTGAAAATGAGAAGTCAGAAAGTAAGGACACAAAAAACAATTCAAGGAAAAAGCAACGTCCTGAATAAGGAAAACAATGAGAAATATAAGAGGAAAACAATGCTAAAAGAGGCACGAAAAGCAGAAATTAGCAAATGACTAGAAGTAGAGTGAAGAAAGCTAAACCAGATACCAACATTGACCGGTATTTACTAAGTGCCTTAAAATATACTATAATCTTATTAAATTTCACAACATGCTTCCAAGATAAGAGAAATCTGATATTGCTTGACAGAAAGGAATATAGAAAGCTGAGTTTGAATATTGACTCTGACACTTACTGCATGAAATTAAAAGAATTACATAGTCTCCTGTGACTCAATTTCCTTAGATAAAATGTGTAGATGACAACATCTGCCTCATGGTGGTGTTGGTGAAAATTAATTGGGATACTTATAATTTTCTGGAAAAGATCTACCATGTATTATTTTCTCATTAAATGATAGCAATAATGATTAGAGAAAAAATTTTCAGAACAAGAATTGGTAAGTTAACCAAGATTACATCTCTGGTAAGAGTCAAAGGCAACATTTAACCTCATTTTCTTATAATTCCAAAGTCTATCTTTATTCTAACATTCTATGCTTTCTTTACCTTTCAATGTAGGAAAACAACTGTAATGTCTTGGGAATGAAGAACTAGAATCAAGATAACAAATAGGAAAATGGGATTATAGGAGTGCTCCACTGAGTCCAAAATTAGCATTGAATTAGAGGATAGTTTGATCTTCTGATTCCATCATGGTGGACAGGAGGCAGGACTAGATTGCAGCTCTGACTTGGACAAACAGAGCAGCATGCGGAGGCTTACATCATGAATTTTAGCTCCTGAATGACTGACTGCAGGAATATATCAGGAAACCTGAAATGATTCACAGACCCTCTGAAGGAAGCAGATTGCTCCTACAGGACCCAAGAGACACCCCAAATACTGTGCTGGCATCCACAGCTAAGAGACCCATAGATGGTTCACATCACAGGACTCTGTGCAGACCGCTGCCAGTACCAGCCTGGAGCCTGGAAGACTTGCTGGGTAGCCAGACCCAGAAGAAAGATAACAATAACTACAGCTCAGCTCTCAGGAAGCCACATCCATAGGAAAAGGGTTGAGAGTATTACATCAAGGAAATACCGCGTGGGACAAAAGAATCTGAACCACAGCCTTCAGCCCTAGACATTCCTTCTGACAAAACCTACCCAAATGAGAAGGAACCAGAAAATCAACTCTGGTAATATGACAAAACAAGGCACTTTAACATCCGTCCAAAAATCACAATAGCCCACCAGCAACGGATTCAAATTAAGAAGAAATCCCTGATTTACCTGAAAAAGAATTCAGGGGGTTAGTTATTAAAGTAATCAAGGAGGCACCAGAGAAAGGCAAAGTCCAATGCAAGGAAATCCAAAAAATGGTACAAGAAGTAAAGGTAGAAATATTCAATGAATTAGATAGCATAAACTTAAAAAACAATCAAAACTTCAGGAAACGTTGGACTCACATATAGAAATGCAAAATGCTCTGGAAAGTCTCAGTAATAGAATTGAACAAGTAGAGGAAAGAAATTCAGAGTTCAAAGACAAGGTGTTTGAATTAACCCAATCCAGCATAGACAAAGAAAAAAGAGTAAGAAAATATGAACGAGCCTCCAAGTAGTCTGTGATTATGTTAAATGACCAAACCTAAGAATAATTGCATTTCAGAGAAAGAAGAGAAATCTAAAAATTTGGAAAACATAGTAGGGAAATAATTGAGAAAACGTCCCTGCCCTTGCTAGAGACCTAGACATCCGAATATAAGAAGGACAAAGACCACCTGGGAAATTTATCACAAAAAGATCATTGCCTAGGCACATTGTCATCAGGTTATTTAAAGTTAAGATGAAGGAAATACTATTAACAGTTATGAGACAAAAGCACCAGATAACTTATAAAGGAACATTAACAGCAGATTTCTCAGCAGAAACCCTACAAGCTAGAGGGGATTGGGGCCCTATCTTCAGCCTCCTCAAACAAAACAGCTATCAGGCCAGGTGTGGTGGCTCACGCCTGTAATCCCAACACTTTGGGAGGCTGAGGCAGATAGATCACCTGAGGTTAGGAGTTCAAGACCAGCCTGGCCAACTATGGTGAAACCCTGTCTCTTAAAGATACAAAAATTAGCTGGGCATGGTGGCAGGTGACTGTAATCCCAGCCACTTAGGAGGCTGAGGCAGAAGAATTACTTGATCCCCACAGATGGAGGTTGCAGTGAGCTGAGATTGCACCGCTACACTCCAGCCTGAGCAACAGAGTGAGACTCTGTCTCAAAACAGAAACCAACAAACACAATTATCAGTCAAGAATTTTGTATCCAGTGAAACTAAGCATCATATATGAGGGAAAGATACAGTCTTTTTCAGAAAAACAAATGCTGAGAGAATTTCCCATTAACAAGCTACAACTACAAGAACTGCTAAAAGGAGCTCTAAATCTTGAAAAAAATCCTAGAAACACATGAAAAAAGAATCTCTTTAAAGAATAAATTCCCACAGGACCTATAAAACAAAAATATAATTTAAAAAACAAAAACAAAGAACCAAGTTACATAGGCAACAAATAGCACGATGAATGGAATGGCAATTCACATCTCAATACTAACATTGAATGTAAATAGCCTAAATGCTCCACTTAAAAGATATTTAACTGCAGAATGAATAAAGATTTACCAACCAACTATCTGCTGCCTTCAATGGACTCACCTAACATATAAGGATTCACATAAACTTAAAGTAAAGGGGTGGAAAAAGGTATTTCACACAAATAGACACCAAAAGCGAGCATATGGAGTAGCTATTCTTATGTCAGACAAAACAAACTTTAAAGCAACAGCAGTTTAAAAAGACAAAGAGGGACATTATATAATGGTAAAAGGCTTTGTCCAACAGGAAAATATCACAATCCTAAACATATATGCACCTAACACTGGAGCTCCCAAATTTATAAAACAATTACTAATAGACCTAAGAAATTAGACAGACAGCAATACAGTAATACTGGGGGACTTAAATACTCCACCGACAGCACTAGACAGGTCATCAAGACAGAAAGTCAACAAAGAAACAATGGATTTAAACTACACCTTGAAACAAACAGACATAACAGATATATATAGATCATTCCATCCAACAGCCACAGAATACACATTCTATTCAACAGCACATAGAATTTTCTCCAAGATAGACCATATGATAGGCCGCAAAACAAGCCTCAATAAATTTAAGAAAATTGAAATTATGTAAAGCACTATCTCAGACCATAGTGGAATAAAACAGGAAGTCAACTCCAAAAGGAACCTTTAAAACCCTGTAAATACATGAGAAGTAAATAACCTGTTCCTGAGTAGTCATTGGGTCAAAAATGAAATCAAAATGGAAATAAAAGAATTCTTCAAATTGAATGACAATAGTGACACAACCTATCAAAACCTCTGGGACACAACAAAGGTGGTGCTAAGAGGGAAGTTCATAGCCCTAAATGCCTACATCAAAAAGACTGAAAGAGCACAAATAAACAATCTAAGATCACACCTGAAGGAACTAGAGAAACAAGAACAACCAACCTAAACCCAGCAGAAGAAAGGAAATAACCAAGATTAGAGCAAAACTAAATGAAATTGAAATAAACAAAATACAAATGATAAATGAAACAAAAAGCTGGTTCTTTGAAAAGATAAATAAAACTGATAGACTTTAGCAAGATTAACCAAGGAAAGAAGACAGAAAATCCAAATAACCTCAATAAGAAATGAAGTGGGGATATTACAACTGACACCACTGAAAAACAAAAGATTATTCAAGGCTACCATAAACACCTTTGCACACATAAACTAGATAACCAAAAGAGATGGATATATTACTGGAAAGATATAACCCTAATAGCTTAAATCAGGAAGAATTAGATACCCTCAACAGACTAATAATAAGCAGTGAGACTGAAATGGTAATTAAAATATCACCAACAAAAAAAGTCCAGGAACAGACAGATTCACAGCAGAATTCTACCAGACATTCAAAGAAGAATCTACACCAATCCTGCTGGCACTGTTCCACAAGATAGAGAAAAAGGGATCTCTTCCTAATTCGTTCTATGAATCCAGCATCACCCTAATACCAAAACCAGGAAAGGACACAATCAAAAAAGAAAACTGCAGACCAATATCCCTGACAACATAGATGCTAAAATCCTTAACAAAATACTACTTAACTGAATCCAACTACATATAAAAAAGATAATCTACGATGATCAAGTGGGTTTCATACTAGGGATGCAGGGATGGTTTAACACATGCAAGTCAATAAATGTGATACATCACATTAACAGAATTAAAAACAAATTACATGATCATCTCAGTAGATGCAGAAAAGGCATTCAACAAAATCTAGCATCCATTTATGATTAAAACTCTAAGCAAAACTGACATACAAAGGACATAACTCAATGAAAAGGCATTCAACAAAATCTAGCATCCATTTATGATTAAAACTCTAAGCAAAACTGACATACAAAGGACATAACTCAATGCAATAAAAGCCATCTATGACAGTCACACAACCAACATAATGCTGAATGAGGAAAAGTTTAAAGCATTCCCTCTGAGAACTGGAAAAAGAAAAGGAAGCCCACTCTCACCACTCTTCTTCAACATAGTCCTGGAAGTCCTAGCCAGAGCAATCAGACAAGAGAAAGAAATAAAGAGCATTCAGACAGGTAAAGAGGAAATCAAACTGTCACTGTTTGCTGATGATATGATTGTTTACCCCAAAAACCCTAAAGACTCCTCCAGAAAGCTCCTAGAACTAATAAAAGAATTCAGCAGTTTCCAGATACAAAATTAATGTACACAAATTAGTAGCTCTTTTATGCACCAAGAGCAACCAAACAGAAAATCAAATTAAGAACTCAACCTCTTTTGCAAAAATAGCCAAAAAAAGGAAAAACGAAAAAGAAATAAAATACTTAGGAATATACCTAACCAGGGAGGTGAAAGAACTCTACAAGGAAAACTACAAAACACTTCTGAAACAAATCATAGATGACAAAAAAAAAAAAAAAAAGAAACATATCCCATGCTCATGGATGGATAGAATTCAATATTTTGAAAATGACCGTACTACGAAAAGCAATCTACATATTCAATACAGTTCTCACCAAAATACCACCATTATTTTTTCCAGAATTATAAAAAACAATTCTAAAATTCATATGGAACTATAAAAGAGCCCAGATAGCCAAAGAAAGTCTAAGCAAAAAGAACAAATCTGGAGATATCACATTACCTGATTTCAAACTATACTATAAGGCCATAGTCACCAAAACATCATGGTACTGGTATAAAAATAGGCACATAGACCAATGAAACAGAATGAAGAACCCAGAAATAAACCCAAATACTTACAACCAACTCATGTTCAACAAAGCAAGCAAAAACAAAATGTGGGGAAAGAACACCCTTTTCAACAAATGGTGTTGGGATAATTAGCCACATGTAGGAGACTGAAAGTGGATCCTCGTCCCTCACCTTATACAAATACTTAAAACCAACTCATGTTCAACAAAGCAAACAAAAACATTAAAGCAGGGAAAGAATAACTTTTTCAACAAATGCTGTAGGGATAATTGGCTAGCCACATGTAGGAGAATGAAACTGGATCCTAATCTCTCACCTTATAAAAAAATCAGTGAAAGATGGATTAAGGTCTTACATCTAAGACTTGAAACTATAAAAATTCTAGAAGATAACATTGAAAAAACCGTTCTAGACATTGGCTTAGGCAAGAATTTCATAATCAAGAGCCACAAAGCAAATACAACAAAAACAAAGATAAATGGCTGGGACTTAATTAAACTAAAGAACTTTTACATGACAAAAGGAACAGAAAGCAGAGTAAACAGCCAGCCCACAGAGTGGGAAAAAATCTCCACAATCTATACATCTAACAAAGGACTAATATCCAGCATCTACAGCAAACTCAAACAAATCAGCAAGAATAAAACAATCCTGTAAAAAAAGTGGGCTAAGGACATGAATAGACAATTCTCAAAGGAAAATATGCAAATGGCCAAAAAAACTGATGGAAAAAAATGCTCATCATTAATGATCAGGGAAATGCAAATAAAAACCACAATGCAATACCACCTAACTCCTGCAAGAATGATCATAATAAAAAAACAGTAGATGTTGGCATGGATGTGGTGATCAGGGAATTCTTCTACACTGCTGTTGAGAATGTAAACCAGTACAACAATTTGGAAAAGAGTGTGGCAATTCCTTAAAGAACTGAAAGCAGAACTGTCATTTGATCTAGCAATGCCACATCTGGATATCTACCCAGAGGAAAAGAAGTCAATACGCAAAAAAGGTATTTGTACACACGTTTATAGCAGCACAATTCACAGATGCAAAATCATGGAACCAACTCAAATGCCCATCAATCAACAAGTGGAAAAAAAAAAACTAGTATATATATACAATGAAATACTACTCAGCCATAAAGAGGAATGAATTAACAGCATTCACAGCAACCTGGATGAGATTGGAAGCTATTATTCTAAATGAAGTAATTCAGGAATGGAAAACCAAATATCTTACGTTCGCACTGATATGTGGGAACTAAGCTGTGAGAATTCAAAGGCATAAGAATGATACGATAGACTTTGGAGACTTGGGAAGAGTGGAAGTGGGGGTGAGAAACAACAAAGACTACAAGTATGGTGTAGTGTATATTGCTCTGATGATGGGTGCACCAAAGTCTCACAAATCACCACTAAATAACTTACTCATACAACTAAACAGCACCTGTACCTCAATAACCTATGGAAAAAAAAAAAAAAAGAATTAGAGGGTAGTATGTTCTAAATCAGAACCTAAACACTGTTTGCCAAACAGACTCTTTATAAATTGCAAAATATTCCATATGTAAAGATTATAATTCAAATAATACATTTGAAATTTAGGATTCACTACCTAATATATAACTTGCCAGTGAAAGTTTCATGAGACAGAGCCCTTTGGGGAAATATTTTTAATTGGCAATATTCATTTATTAGAGGTGGGTTTGTTTTTCAGCCCCATTAGCTGCATGAGGTTATGTGGAAAAATTTGACAACATTTATAACTTTTTATCCCAAGGCATTATCAAAGTGTTATCAAAATATTAAAGCTGGTACTCACCATGTATGGCAAGAACTGGGAAAGGAATAACTGTGCTTTACTGGCTAAAATGGCATCTAAAGTTTTCTTTATTGAGATGTGCAATATTAAATCAGATTAATTTTTAATTTTCTAATTTCTTAAAGAGCAAATCTTAAAACTGGATTTTCTTGTTCACAATAGTGAGCACATAAAAATGTCAGAATCATTGATCAAACAGCCATAATTACAGAAGACTACAACTTCTGCTTTAAGTCTAAATAATTTCAGGCTGAGTAATTGATGTTTTGATAATAGAAAACCCCCTAACCACTCAGACACCAGAAAGTAAGGGCAACCACAGCTTCAGAAAATCCTGATACGAAGGCATAATTTTTCTGCTTCACCTTATTTGTCCTCATTTCCATCCTAATGCTCAAAAATACAAAACAAAGCAAAAATATAGCTGCTTGGAGTCACAAAGCAGAATTTTTCTCAACAGTGTACCAAAGATTGCTATGTAGCAGAAAGGGTTCTACAAGTAGCCAAGTAACTTACCATATGTCACAGCTGAGCTTTCTTCCACCATATGAGCACTAGGAATGAGGAAAATGCGTATATATCCTCAAGTGGAAAATTACTACCTCTCATCCGATAAAGCAAAACAGCAAATAAGAATAAGAACAAAAAAATTCCTCTCCCACAAACATATCATCCAATTGATAAGTCTGCCATCAGTAGATGAGAAAGTACACAAATGAAGAAGAACCAGCCCAGGAGTGTGGTTTAATTAAGAATAATCAAGTCACATGCATATCAAAACATCATGTTGTACATCATAAATACATACAATTTTAATCTGTCAATTTCAAAATAAAAAATTTTTGAAAGAAATAATTAAGACCTTTTCTTCATACAGAGATGGTGTTAATGATGTTCTATCAGAAGTGCTAGTTACAGATGTATTCTCTGTCAACCCAGTTCTACTCTTTAGTCTCTGGTTCCCACTGAGATCCACAGCACATATTTAAAGGACAACAGGCCTGAGTCACAAAGAGAGCCTCCAATTTCAGGAAAAGAAAAGAAAAGAAAAATGCCACGGCCAACATCAGTAACTGGCTAGTTGGATATGGAGCAAGGGAGAAAACATCTTCCATCAGGAGAGAGAGAAACCAGTGCTGAGGTCAAGAGTAGCCATACAGCGGAAAAGCAATCATTGAAAAAGGTTTCTTAAAGTTCAAGCCAAGACAGAAAATGTTTTTAAAAGAATTATGTTCCCCTTTTCAAATCTGTAACATTCTCTCCCATTTATTGGTTATATATTTTGATAATTAAGCACCATACCCATTCCCAAACAAGATGAAGAATTCATTTTCATTCTGACTACATTATCCTGAAACCAAAGATGTCTGTACAGAATATAAATGAAAAAGTTGGATGGGGTTGTCTCACATATTTCAACTATATATTAGTACTATTTGTTTCAGAACCAGGATTTTGTCAACACACAAATGACCAGTCTCAAGAAGACCTGACACAGATGTTAGGATGACTCACCAGGGCAGACAGGACAGAGGAGAGGCTGTTAGGAAACGCTAGTAACAAACCAAAGGAAGAACAGCAGGGGAGGCAAAGAAGTTGAGGCAGACAGGTGTCAAGTATTCAAGATGTTCAAAAGTAGGTGACAGGTAGATAGCCCTGTAGGTGAATAGAGTTTATTATCAAGTGACTCTGATGGCAGACAATAAGCAGAGAATAAATCAATCAGACAGACAGCTGGAGAACCAGGAACAAGCCCAGAAGCAGAGCTGACACAAGGCTTAGTCTATGAACTCTGGACGCAGATAGGCTAATGTTCCCATTAATCCAGCAAGTTTTTCCAAGAGCTAGGGTGGGAATCAACATGCTAGCAGAATAAGGAGTTTCTACATGTCCAGATTGAAAAATGTGTCATGGATGAACCAGAGAAGTATTTTGTTTGAGAAAATGACAGAATGAACTCTAGTCTGCATTTACATATGAAATTCCTATCAATTTGAAACTTCATCAAACCAGAAAAAGAAGTACCAAATACTACTCAGAAGCAAAAGCATCAAAATATCAGTGTTATTATTAAATAGTCAAGATATTTCTTTTTCTATCACGACTAGTAATATATTAATTCAGGAGGTGGGTTTAGCATTTCTATAGTTTGAGGGATATATTTGGTTAAGAAATAAGTGACTATTCTATAATTTTCTCAGACAGTAGGAAAATAGTTTTAACAAGCTGAATGAATGTGGAGAAGTGGAATATCAACAAAGATGCATGACCCAGATAAGCTTCCTCTTGTAGCAAATAAGTAAATAGCTGGTAGGTAAGACCTTCATTTATTGCAAATATCAATACTATCGAGTTACAGTGTATTACATCCTCCCTCTGACAGAGAACAAAATAAAGAACTCTGTTGGACTGAAGTAACGAACATATATAGTGACAACCAAACTGTCTCTGTATTTCATAGAAGGGTTGTGTTTCGAGTGGCTATGGGCTTAGTTAAGGATTCGCCACCAACCCCCCAGAGACTTTTCCAGTCGCTTTAAACTTAATTCATCAAATGCTTCTTAGAAAAGTCTTAATAGTTACACATAGCACAGACATGACTGTCTTATCCTAAGTTTTTCTAAAAGCAGAGTCTGAAACAAATGCTAATATGTGAGAAGTTATTTTGGGAATGTGATTTGAGGGAGAAGAAATGAGTGGCAGATAAATGAACCAGGAAGGGGGGAAAGCCAATACAAAGATGACTTACTGAGTTGGGTCGTGTGGTTCTGAAGGGCCTTTTGAAGAGCTTTATGAAACGTATGTTCCAACCATCTGTGCAGGGTAAGAAAGGAGATGCATTTGTCTATGGGCTCCTCTTCCTGATATGCCCAGAGTCCCGACCATGTGGTTTGTACATGTTTCAGTACCAGAAAATTGCCTCCAGGTGTCCTATATAGTATCACAGAAGCCCCAAACAGAAAGCAGGAGAGGCAAGGTGCTTTCTGGTGAACTGTATGAAGCTGGAGAAGTCTGCCTGACATTGCTACAATAACTGAAGTAAGAGGTAAGACTGAGATGATGGAAAATGGTACACATGAGATGTCTAGAATCGTGTCTAAAGGATAATCTCAAAGCAGAAAATAGTTTCAGAAAATTTAGATGCATGTACATATTGGATCAAATATAAACAAAGGAAAACTTCATACTAGGTTATAAGTAGGATTTAACTGGAAGTGTAGGTCCATATTTTTCCTTTGGGCTTAAAAACCACTAGTCTTCAACCAGCAGCAGCAAGATAGATTTACCAGAATCAGGCCCTCAACAGTCAGAGGAATGAGTGTAGGACTACTGAGTTTCTATTCAAATGAAGTGGCAGTGATGTGTATGTGTGACTTTAGCAGTCCTGGGAACTCTTACTATTGAAGGCACCAACCTACATCATTTGAAACAAACAAAAAAATACATACCTACTTACCACAACAAATACATTTTTCCTATAATATTTTAAAGAGTTGAGTAAAATTGCATTTGACTACACAGTACTGTTACACTTTATATATCTATTTAAATATTTATGTGTTTTGATTCTACAGGATTTTAAAATTTTAAGATTCTTTTTTCCTAATTGCAAGTACATGTATAGGCTCTAGAACTGGTAACTTTTTTGTTTCCCTGTTAGCTTTGTTTTGTTTTTCTAAGTGACATATTTTGCAATCTGCAATAAGGTATTTTAATTTAATATGAGGAAATGAATTTAATGGATAAAAAAGGACTCTGAGAAACTTATAAGTGCTGTAATGGATTTAATGGATTAAAAAGGACCCTGAGAAACTTACTTGGTCAAGGCACAGTAAACAGATCAGATGCTATGAGTGAATAAATTGCTTGGAAACAATTGGTTAGCATTTAGAGTTTAATATTTATTCATTCAGCACACAATAAAAATCCAGTCTGCTTCAATACTGGGCTTGAAATTAGTAACATAGCAATGAATGCAAAAGACCTGGTCTTTTTTATCACAAATTTCTCAATGTAGCCAACC
The DNA here is from genome assembly GCF_048565385.1 of Saimiri boliviensis. Taxonomy (NCBI): domain Eukaryota; kingdom Metazoa; phylum Chordata; class Mammalia; order Primates; family Cebidae; genus Saimiri; species Saimiri boliviensis. The sequence goes on along the minus strand of NC_133450.1, from coordinate 177,245,393 downwards.
GGCTATCCAGAAATATATGATCTATCACTTAATTGCATCCAATGTTCTTGTTAAGATTACTGTATCTCCAGAGTTCTAACTCACCTGATAAAATAGCACTTACTAACTTCAACAAACAGTAGGATTAGCACTTAAAATGTAAAGAGCGTGGAGTTTTCATACTTCTTATCAACATTGTGAAAAAGTATATCCATTATATGCATAATTAGTGAAGTGCATTACCTGACTAGGGTTTGATCCTAGTTCAGTAGCATTTACCTGGTATGACATTAGAAAAGTTACTTGGCCATCTTGAACTTTTCTTTCTTCATCTGTAAAGTAGGTGTAATAATAATACCTATTCATGTAATTGTTTTGTAAGGATACCTAACATAATGTAAATGAAAGACTTTGTGTATAAAGACTTTGTGGAAGACTTTGTGGCATAAATACTCACTGTGTAGTTGCTGCTGCTGTTGTTCCTGTTTCTACAGATGAAGGTGGTTCAGCAGGTTCCAAGAAAGGTGACATACAAAAGATGGCTGAAAGGGCATTTGAAACTATCCAATTGGATGAAGCTTTTATACAATTATCACATAAACTCACAGTTCTTTCCTTCTGAGATGCCATGGCACTTCAAGTAGAAGAGGAATGTTATTAATCTCAACAATTCAAACATCAAGCAGTGATAATACCACTTTGTCAATCTCTTTTAAGAAAATAAAGCAAAATATTTGCACAAAATTAGTTATTACAGTGTTATTTAGAATACTGAAGGGTTGTAGGCAGCCCAGCTATCCAACAACAGGATATATTTAGGCAAATTATGCCATATCTATTTGTTAAATAATCTAATTTGGTACTTTAAAAGTTCTAAGTTCTAATGTGGAAGAATTTCTGAAACAGTATGAAGGTAAAATCAATATGTAATATTATGATTACCACTATGTAAAAATACACAAGAAGAAAAACCTTAGAAGGGTCCACATCAAAATGATACCAAATGTATTACAGCAATGTTATAAATTTTTTCCTTGTTTTCTGCCATTCTCTAATGTCTCTCTGTTAGTTCTATACTAAAGACAATAAAAACAAAATTTACCAAAAAAATAAAATAAGTAAACTGAGCTGGAAAAAATCAAGTTAACTATACAATGAACAGATGTACTCTGTCTCCAGTAAAATTTTCACGCACACTGAATCCTTATTAGTAGCAGTACAACTGATTTTCCAGTACTCTGAAGATTAATTTGACTCCAGTTCACATTTTATTAATTATTAATTGACTGATAATATTCCTGCCAAATTTGTCTAATGAAATTCTCCCTCAAAGAGAAAAGTCGAGATCTCTGAATGGGTCTGTTTCTAGTCTGCTGGGGATTTATTTTTCTCTGAGTTAACTAGGGTGGCAAGAAGAGGGCGAGGGAAGAAAGCTCAGAGCAATTTGGAGCCGAAGGTGCCGAGCTGAGCAGATTTGAAAACCAAATGCATTTGTTAATTCCCAAAGTGATTTTAAGAGCAGGATCTTGGAAGGACTGCCAAATAAAATTAATCCTTTAAAATGATAATGCAAATTTTAAAATCACAATAGAGAGCTATAAGTTCAAAGAGAACTTTTTATCATGTGTCTTAACTTGAAGGTCAACAGTTCACCTATGGATGGCGGTGGATGGCTACGGATGGCTGCTCCCAGCATTTCTTACACTTACAGGTTCAGATCAGGGGTGTATGTTTGTGTGTCAAGGAAGGGGCAGGAACATGGAAAGGGAGAGACAGGAAGAGAGAAAGGATAGAGAGAGAGGAAAAAGAAGAGAAGAAAGATTGAGACAATCCATAGTTAACATCATCCTAAAAAAGGAAGTTTTCATCTTTGTGTGTATGTGCAGATGAATCAATATGTAATCTTATAACGTTTTATCAAAAGACTAATTTTAAATACGAGTAGTCTGTAATAAACAATGCAGACAACAGAAAACAGCAATAATTAATTCCTATGCTTGATCAATGAAGGCAACAGGAAAATGCAAATATGAAATTGTTCTTTAGCTATAACATAATTAAAAATAGATTACTGCATATTTGCTGTCCTTTGTAGATTTAAAATCCTTAAAAGTGAAAATAAGTTTTAAAAGACAGTAGGGTACTATAGACAATATGAATTCTTAGTGCTTATGAAAAATTACCTATTCAGTTAGCCAAAAAATGTGTATTAAGTTACTTCATGCCAAGCATGCTGTTGATGTCAAGGATTTCTGTCCTTACAGATATGGTTCCTACCCTCCTAGAGCTTTCAGTCTGCTGAGAGACAGATATTATATATACATTTAAAAGGTCACTTCAAACTATAATGGGTGGAGAAACACACAGAAATATACATAACAGGTGGATTTGTCATCACCTGGCACATCAGAGAAGGATTATCTGAGTCAGTTTGATTTGAGATAGAAGGACTGGCAGAAGTCAACCAGGCAAAGAAAGAGAAAAAGAGCAGGAAGATGGCAGACACACAGGTTCTGTACCTAGATGGAAACTCAGTTGTAGAAGCTGCCTAATCAAAGCAGATGACATGAGAGTTGAGTTTGCGTTAAAATGAGCTGTTTTTAAGCAACAAAAACAAAACATAGCTTATTTCTTTCCATCCTGATATAAGGTAAGGAAGGCCAAGATTTTTCATCTAAAGCGGTAAGCAGTCATTTTATCTCCACCTCCTTTCCCTTTCCTTTCGTCCCACTATTCCACTCCTCTTCTCATCCCGCTACCCTCCAACCTTCACCCAAGCAGGTCATTTATGTGGTATTAGATTGACTTGTTCCAAAAAAGGAGAGCAGGAGGGAAATTCTTGCCATGCAGAGGCAGATGCAGTCTGATCCAATCCAGGAAGGCATGCATACCCTAGACTAACAGAAGGAATGAGGTTAGAGGTAGATCTGAGAGGTGGGAAGGGGTGCACCGTATAGCACAATCCCAGGTCTCAATCATTCAGTGTAGGATGCCTATGGAAGGTGGACTATATGAACTTTGAACTGGAAAACCAAAGTCAGAGTTCCTGTAGGGTGTGACCAAGTGCAAATGCTATAAAGTTGGGAACACACCGTAAGGGCTGCTCCATGTAGCCCTGAGAATGGTCTTCACTACATCATGCCCAGCACTACACGAAAAGCTTTATTGGAATCATCTCAACTGACATTTATAAGCACCAGTAAATTAAAGACACTGTTATCCGTACAATGCATATGAGGAAAGAGGCTGGGCTTTTATAAAATAAGTAATTTGCTTGATAACCCATAGCTTGTAAAGTCAGTATTTGAGCTCAGTCTGACTCTGGCTTCCCTAACCTAAATCCACTGAGATGGAATTTCTTATGCTCAAAGTTGCTGGGTCTTATGGCAGAGTCAATTTAGTCACGGAAATAAAGGTGTTCTTACACTCAAGTATTGTGGCAAAGAATCCACACCAGCTTCATTTGCAAAGCTCATCCTGTACAATGAATAGGAAAGGGGCAAGGATATGGATAGGAAAATCAGAACACAACTAAAAGTCCAGGAAGAGATCAGTAGCTTGGCCTAAACCTAGTAAGCCTAAGCCTAAGGAAATTAATGCTGCAGTCCAAGTGATATGGTCACATTTCAGAAATATTACGGAAGGAAAATAATAAAATATCGGTGATAGTTGGTTATAGGGTGTCAAGGAGAAGCAAGTGTCAGAGATAACATACATCTTTCTGGCTTTCCCCACTCCAAAATCCCTTTTGTATTAAGATACACCCTCTGGGACTTAAAGGAAGTGTCTGGACAAGAGATAAAAATTTGGAAGCCAACCATACAGTAATGGATTCTAATTCATACTTTAAAGGTTCTTCCCAACTATAAAAATGAAATAGAGCAATTTTTATAAAAATATCATTGAAAAAAAACTTTCTGGTGAAAGTAACAAAATAACAGGTCATATAGTTCTAAACCTAATTTTCAGGCAAGAGTATGGAAATATCTATGTATTTTTCAATGCCAAGATTGAAAGTGGAACTGAATGACTCATCACCAAAGTGGGCCAACTGTCTGCAAACTGATGGGAAAATATCAGTATGGTCATGCTCCCAGATACAGTCAGCTTCAGAAATCGTTTTAACTGTATGAGTCTTCAATTATTTTCTTAAAAGCCAAAAGACCTATCTTCTGATATGTCTCTTAAGATAGGATACTTCCTATGGTTGACAGAACTAAATTATTTGTCATAATAGTAATGCTCTTCCAAAATAATTTATCGAGCAATCAATGCTATCTACCAATATTCAGGACAGTCACCTCCCTGATAGAATATCCCAAAACTCAGAAGATTCTCCACCACATTACTTCTATTTCATGTTATCTCTTTCACTTTCTCCTTCATTTTACCAATGACTTTTTAGAAAGAAGTTTGTTACTCACTCCCCTATATTCTGATTTTATACTCATATCAACTATTCTAAATGAAGAACACCTAACCCAGACACCCAGCATGAAAACCAGCATGAATTTTTAGAGGAGTTTTAAATGAAAGTTTTAAAAAAGTTTTTAAAGGAGTTTTAAATGAAAAGCCCAGCATGAGTTTTTAAAGGAGGAAGAAACTTGTGATGAGTAAATAAATAAATACAGAAAACAGGAAAGGATCAAAGAAATGTATAGTCATATGATAATCATCTGCTACTTTTCCAAATGAGAAATCAAGGTAAAGAAGTAGTTCCATGAAATTCTTTTATATCAAGTGGCTATGTTTTGCATGTCATAGCTAATTAGTAGACACACTACACGCTCCCGGTACAAATTGTTCGAAGATACCTATTTTACTTGAATACTACAGAGGCAAACCCATTATTCAAAACACTTTAAAAACACACATTATGGTGTACATTTGGGGATTGGGAGATATGCATTACTCATGACCCCATCTCTGACCAAATACAGACTAGCTATCACTAATCAATTCCTGCACCCTTTCCCTCAGATACTGGTTATAGATTGAACATCCTGAGCACAGCACTGTAGACAGCTGCCACTCGCTGATCAGATATGGAACATGTGAAGAAACTCTCTTGCCATCTCTGGAAATGTGGAAAGCCACGGAAGAGATTTGTTCCAAACTACATACTGCTGCTTAACAGTAGGATATTTTTTGACAAGTTACACAACCTTTCTGAGGTTTTTCCTGCCTCCTAAGATTGTTGTGAGGAATAAATTGAATAATCTTTGTGAAAATGTTTTCTAAACAGTTTAAATTGTGGTATAAAATTATTTCTTGTTATCACTTTCATCTAGAGCTACACAATAAAGGAATATATAAGGCAGTCAAATTTAAATAACTTAACAAATATTTTATTCATTGTGCCTGGGATACATTCTTTTTATTTGAAAATACATATTCTAAAATTTGGTTCCACCTGAGATGTCAGAGATTCTGAGAACCATCTGGGGACTTGATGTGTTATGAACATTCCTTTCACATTGTTTTTTTGTTTTTTTTTTTCATATTTGCATTTATGTGATTGACCATGTGTGCACTTAAGTAAACCAAACTTTTTGCAAGTGTGTTTCTTGATTGGTGTATGCACGCTCACAAGGGAAAGGCACTGAGTAAATAGGCATCTTAGCTTCTGCAACAAACGTACAGGAAGGAATCAAGAAGAAAAATCTCTGCTTTGAAGAGATAAAGAAAGCCTATAATCAGAGTTATCCAGGCAAAGGCATTACCTATGGGAGGCTGCTCTACTTTGTACTCACGTAGCACCTTTCATCCAGAAAGCTCAAATCACATACTATTTATTAAGCCCCTTCATGTACACGAACCTCATTGATCCTCTCGGCAGGGTTATAAAAGCACATTATGGACCCCACTATGTGGATATGAAAACTAAGGCACTTGGAAGTGAAGTGCCTCATCAAAATGCACAAACACAAACAAATGAAAAAAAATTAAGAATATAATTATGGGTGTCATTTACTCTCTTGAGTGTGAGTCCTGATTTTTAGCTATTTATTTCCATTAAACTACAAATACTTGCTGCAGCAGCCAAACGTGCAACAGAGAATCTCCGTGGGTAGGGGATACCTTTTATTAAAACAATCTGTTACCTAAAATACTCCTTCCCTTCTTTTCATCCAACTGAGAGCACATAAAATGCATACAACTCTCACTCAAGGAGAAAAGTCTTCCAAACCCTTCACAAAAATTCCAAATTTACATTTATTTGTTTATTTGAGCATGGAGGTAAAACAAGGACAAATGTCCACAAAACATACTCTAGTCAGCTTTGCAAATCGCAATTCACTCTTCTGGTTTAATATGCTTAAAAACCCAGTGGGTGCATTAAATCAAAACACAAACAAAGCAAGCACTGTCGTTGGTATATGTCAAACCTTTCCCATTTCAGAACTCTGCTTCTGTTGTTTCCCAAAACATTTCTGACACCTTCAATCAAATTGATATAGTTATTCTTCTTTCACAGCAAACAAGATCTATAACACTACATACTCCTATTCTTAAGCAAGAAAGGAAACAAAAACATGTCTTCTTTCTTCTGGAAACTGATAATAGAAGATAAATATAACTCCCCTCAGTAATTCTTATCTCTCTCGGTCAAAGGCTAAAGGTCTTAGTGCTGTAAGCTGGGTGATAATAAACTTCTGGGGAAAAAAAAGGAATTCAAAATTAAGATTATTTCATCTCAACACTGTTGGCTGAAGAGAATTTCATGTTTTCCCTCCATTTAGACTCCTGTGTGACCAAGAACCTGAATGACAAATCCCTGAGCTAACTGTCTGTTCCTTGTACTTTAAAATCAGGGCATACTAGAGTTTCTCATAAACATTTGATAAATCATTCTTTTTTTCTCTCTCTTTCTACATACATGATTTATAAAATAAACAACAAAAAGGCACATTTATAAAACAGGCCACGAAGCCTGTTGATCCATACTAGGCAATTTTTCTTGTGATACCATTTCCAATTCTGCTGAAATGTCTTTTTGAGAAGATTTATAAAGTTTTCATAAATAATATATATAAAAAATAAAATTAAATATCAACATCAACAGCAAAATCCCTGAAGTGCATTGTCACTTATTTCCAGGTGGTACCTATCTGTCTCTTTTTTTTATATAAACTTACCAACAGACACACACAATGAAAACAGCTCATATCCCAGAGAACAGCCTCCACCAAATGAAAAATAACACTACAATCACACACACATGTGCACACACATGCAAGCACACACACATACACACACACACACACACACACACACACACACCCCTGAAAAAAATGCAAGTTAAAGAAAAATTATAAAATACAACATTGAAACAAAATCTACTTATGTGAAAATGCTTTTCAAATTAAGTTAATGTATTTTAACAATAAGATAGGATGTTTGGCTTTAAGAATGTTGCTGCCAGAAATTAATAAAAGCCAGAAAGTTTGTTTTGGATTAGAAGATTCACCTGAATGAGCAAATAAAACTGCAGCAAACAGCTCTTTCGGCTCAAATTTCAAATCTTAATTTTATAAACATAGCTGAAAGAAAGGCAGAAGTGGAAGGAAAAAAAAAACTAAACTCAATCTATTTCCGCAATTCCTGTGGTTTGCCTTATTTCTTCACCTAGATTTATCCACTTTTACTTGTTTCTACCTAGTTATGACTCAGCACCCTATACTCCTCATACCTTAGCACAAAGGGAGGTAAAAGTTTAGTGCTTTAAATGTCAAAACTATAAATTATGTGTTTCAGCGTGAATATATTATTGGATACTTGCACAGCCTTCTGTTTAGGAGACAGGTACATTGGTCAAGATTGGAGATCATAGGTTATCCATCTGAAAGTAGCAGGACCACTTAGAAATACATAAGTAAAGACATCCATTGTCAAATGGAAGTTTCGTGATGGATAAACCAAGTTCTCCTTAACCCTCTAAGATTATAAGGATAAAGCTTGCACATATATAAATGTTAAACCATTTCCCCACTTCAGAAAAAAATGGAAATCACATGGCAAAATGCTTGAGTTTCTTTAAAAAGATTTTAAAAATTGAAGATAAGTCAAGTCTTTTAGTCCAATTTCAGACTATCAAGTCAATCTGTCTGAAAAGGACATACTCAGGAGAAAGTGATCTGTTTGTGGATTACTAAAAACATATATGCTCTTCACTGTCTCCATCTGCCTTTTAATCCTTAATGCTTATTATCTACCCTATACAAAGGGTAAAATCCTATTTCTCTATTGTTACAAGTTTTAAAATAATATATTAGTGAAAAGAATAGAATAAAGACACAAAAATTAAACTTTATAGTTGTACAGGAATGTATTTGGTGTATGTACTATTTGTTGGTAAATTTTTTCCTTAAAATTGTTTATTTTTCTACCAGATACCTAGGCATCTAGTGTCAGACTTTCAACACCTGAATTCACTCTCACTCTCAGCTGTGGAACTTGCTCTCTATTTTATTGAAGGGATTGTGGCAATTTTAAAAACTTCAAGTTTTCATCACTGCATTCCAAACATACACATGCTTGTACCTTTACCTGTTTTTCCTTCCTGTTTTTACATGAATTTTCTACACATAACTTCTCTTCCAGTGCACTAGATACTACTCCCTCCTTCTTAGTCAAAAACATTGTGCCAGCAATGGTTTCTCCCCAGACCATGTATTTACCCCCTCTACTAGAGCATTCCAATTAACAAAGACACACCAAAAAACCCCTCTGTTCTATCTCTGTGAGTCAGGATTATCCAGTGAAACAGAACCAAAGGAGAGTAGGGAGAGTCAGGAGAAACAGAGAGAGAGAGAGAAAGAGAGAGAGAGGTGGGAAATTGCTCACACAATTATGGAGGCTGAGAAGTCCCATCTTCCTTCAGCAAGCTGGAGACCTAGAAGAATGGATGACTGACGACACAGTTCAGTCTGAGACCAAAGGCCTGAGAAGCAGAACCAATGGGTGTGCTCTAGCTTAAGTCCAAAGGCATAAGAAGACAATGTTCCAGCTCAAAGATAGGCAGAGAGAAAACAAGTTTTCTATTACTTAGCCTTTTTGTTCTATTTAGGCCTTAAACAGATTGAATGAGGCCCACACACATCAGGGAGGGCAATCTGCTTTTCTTGGTCTACCAATTCCAGTGTTAATTTTGTCCAGAAACACCCTCACAGACACACCCAGAATGATGTTGAAACAAGTATCTGGGCATCCCATGGCCCTGTGAGGTGGACACATAAAATTAACTACCATGGTGTCACACCTGAAATAAAATAAAATAAACTCACCTGAGACCTACACATCCCGTGCAACTAATTTTACATTTCACTCTTATCTTTTATAGCAACATTTCTGCAAAGATTTGTGGATCTCTTTCATGTCCAATCTTTCTCCTCCTATTCTCCTCTAAAACCTGTCCATTCAGCAGGCCAATATAAAAATGCCAAACTACCTCAAACCCCTTACTCTGTTTAATTTATCTTCATAGAAATTATCCCTATGTGACATATTTACCAGTTCTTTGCCACCCAGGCTAGAATTTAATACACGTGATGAATGCTCAATGTTTCCAATGAATAAATGAATAAATATTAAAAGCATATAGAGGTGCTCATGAATACATTAGAGCACATGGTTAATTTATAGCACATGGGTAGGTGCTCAATGTTTTAAATGAATGAAAATAGAAACTCTTGAACAAGTGCTCATTTTTCACCTGTATGTTTACTCCTAAAATAAGCCAAAGAAGAATAGAATGCTGCTACAGGTTCAAAAATCACATGTATGAAACATCCCTGATTGATAGTGCTTAAAGCAGTAAGAGGTTTAAAGCTATTCCAATTCGCCAAGAAATTCAAGGGATCATTAGAATCCACAGAAAGAAACAATTGTTTCCTTTCTGAAACTCAGGCATGGGAAAAATATACTAAAGTTGAAACAGAAGGCATGTGTGGAAATTATTTTAAGCTTTATGTCCTTCTCAATTCTCCAACAATATAACTGTTCACAATGTAATCAACCAATGATGTCACATCAAACATTGTAGAGAATATAGATGCAAACAGAGAACCTACCTCTCCTTCCCATCACTGCATTCACAACCTGCACAGGTATCTGCCCACCTGTTTCCCATCTGTCTGTTCCTAAGAACAACATACACATGTGAGCTTTGGATCTCATTTTTGTCTTGGCTTCTTAAGAAATTTACTCCTTGTCTTCTCTGCATCATCAATTCAGTACTCTCTTTTCAATTATTTGTATCAACATACCAGCATTTTCTTATAAGTCTCATCTTAAGCAACATATCAAAACCAAACAAAATAATGACAATGCAACAACAGTGACAATGATAAATTTTTCATCGTGTCAATATATTATAATTCATTTCTTCATTTTGGTGTCAATGAACATTTTGGCCCATTTCTAGATTTTGTTTCTTTTTAAATTTTTCTTTTATTTTTAAATCTGCTTGATAAAATTTGGATTTCCCCTCCAAATCTCACATTGAGATGCAGTTCCCAGTGTTGGATGTGGGGCTTGGTAGGAAATATTTGGACTATGGGGACAGGTCCTTCATGGCTTGGTGCTGTCCTGACAATTGTGAGTTACCGTAAGATCTGAGGTTGTTAAGGGTGCATGGCACCTTCCCCACCCACTTTCTCTCTCTGATGCCTACTGTCATTATGTAATATTTTAAGTCCCCCTTTGCCTTCTGCCATGATTGTAAGATCCCTGAGGTCTCACCAGAAGGCAAGTAGATGCTGGTGCCATGCTTCCTATACAGTCTGAAGAATGGTGAGCCAATGAAACCTCTCTTCTTATAAATTATCCAGTCTTTGGTGTTTCTTTCTAGCATGCAAGAATGGCTTCATACAGAAAATTGGCATGGAAGAGTGGGGCATTGCTATAAAAATACCCAAAAATGTAGCATCAACTTTGGAACAGAGTAACAGGCAGAGGTTTGAAGCATTTGGAGGGCTCAGTAGAAGACAGAAAAATGAGGAAAAGTCTGAAATTTTTTAGAGACTAGTTAAATGGTCGTGACCAAAATGCTGATAGTGATATGGGCAGTGAAGTCCAGGATGATGAAGTCTTAGATGGAAATGAGTAACTTATTGAGAACTGAAGAAAAGGTTATACGTGTTACACCTTATAAGGAGCTTGGCTGCATTCTATCTGTGGAAGATTGAACTTACGAATTATGACCTGGGTCATCCAGTGGAACAAATTTCTGAGCAGCAAAGCATTCAAGAGGTGGCCATTTGATTCAAACCACTTAAGCTCAGATGCGGAAGCAATGAGACGACTTGAATGTGGAAGTTATATTTAAAGGACAAACAGAGCATAAATGTTTAATAAATTTGCTGCCTGGCCATGTGGCAGAGAAAGTATCATTTTCAGGAGAGGAATATAAGCAGGCTGTGGAGAAACTACTTATTAGACAGGTGTGCATGACTGAATAAGATCAGGTGCTAATCAACAAGAAAATGGGGAAAAATTTTCAAAGACATTTAAGAGATCTCTGAGCCTGCTCCTCCCATCACAAGCCCAGAGGCCTAGGGGAAAAAACGGTTTCATGGACCAGGCCTGAGTGCCAAAGTCCTGTGCCACCTTGGAAGGTTATTCCTTATATCCCTACTGCTCTAGCTCTAGCTGTGGCTCAAAGGGCTCCAGATACTGTTCAGGCCACTGCTCCAGAGGGTGCAAGTTATAAGCCTGAGCAGTTTAAATGTGGCATTAAGACTATGGGTGCATGGAATGCAAGAGTGAAGGAGGGAGCCTTTCCCTAGATTTCAGAGGATGTATGAGAAAGCCTGGGTGCTCAGACAAAAGCCTGCTGCAGTGGTGGAGTCATCACAGAGGACCTCTAGTAGGGCATTACTAGTGGGAAATGTGTGCCCCATACAGAGTCCCCACTGGGGTACTGCCTTAAGAAACTGTGGAAAGGGAGCCACTGTCCTCCAGGTTGCCAAAATGGTAGATCCACTGGCAGCTTGCACCATGAGCCTGAAAAAACCACCAGCACTCAATTCCAACCCATGATAAGAGTAGCCATAGGAGCTAAATCCTGCAAAGTAGCAAAGGCAGGGCTGCCCAAGAGAGAGTGGGTGCCCACTCTCGCACTGGATTCAGGACAGATGAATGTGTGTCCTGAATTCAGTGTGCCCTGGATTTAGGACAGAAAGTCAATGGAGATTATTTTGGAGTTTTAAGATATAATGACTTCCCTGCAGGATTTCAGACTTTCATGGGGCCTCTAGCCCTTTTCTTTTATCCATTTTCTTCCTTTTGGAATGGGAATGTTTATCCAACACCTTTACCCACATTGTATCTTGAGAGTAAATAACTTGTTTTGATTTTACAGGCTCATAGGTGGAAATAACTCTTCTCCAGATGCGACTTTATACTTGGACAAATCCCCTCCAAATATGTTGAGATGTGGTCCCCAGTGTTGGATGTGGGGCTTGGTGGGAGATATTTGGATTATGGGGGCATAATCCCAATAATCCCTCCTGGCTCATGCTGTCCTGACAATTATAAGTGAGTTACCATAAGATCTGGGATTGTCAAGGGGGCATGGCATCTTCCCCACCCACTTTCTCTATCTCTCTGGCTCCCACTGTCATTATGTAATATGTCAGGTCCCCTTTTGTCTTCTGCCATAATTGTAAGCTCCCTGAAGCCTCACCACAAGGCAAGCAGATGCTGGTGCCATGCTTCCTACTCTTCTCCAGATAAGACTTTGTACTTGGACTTGGTCTTTGGGACTTGAGTTCATGTTGGAATGAGTTAAGACTTTGGAAGACTATTGGGAAGGCATTATTGTATTTTGCAATATGAGAAGGACATGAGATGTGGTGGGCTGCAGTGAAATAATATAATTTGATTGTCCGCTCCAAATCTCATGTTGAAATGGGGTCTCCAGTGTGGGAGGTGGGGCCTAGTAGGAAGTGCTCAGGTCATGGGAGCAGGCTCCTCATGTCTTGGTGCTCTCCTTGTGATAGTGAGCTCCAGTGAGAGTTGGTTGTTTAAAGGTGTGTGGAACAACTCCACTCTCTCTTCTCTCTCTTTCTCTTGTTCCTGCTCTAGGCATGTAACATGTTGTCTTCCCCTTTGTGTTCTGTCATGATTGTAAGCTCCCTGAGGCCTCACCACAAGCCTAGAAGATGCTGGTGCAATGCTTTCTGTAGGGCCTGCAAAATCATCAGCCAATTAAACCTCTTTTCTTAAAAATTACCCAATCTCAGGTATTTTTTCACGGCCTTGCAAGAATGACCTAACAAACTGCCATAAATGTGTTATACATGTCTTTCCATAAATGTGCACAAGAATTTTTCTAGGTCAATTACTTAGCAGTAATATTCCTAAGACTTTGGTTGTACACATCTTCAATTTTACAAGATAATACTAAAATATTTTCCTAAGTAATTTTGCCAAGTTGTCTTCCATTAGCAATGTAAATTGTTTCATATTCTCACCAAAGATTTAATAGTATGATATTCTAACCTTTGCCTACCTGCTGAGTATTAAAGGATTACTTATTATTTTAACTGACATTTTAATAATCAGTGAGTATCTTTTAATAAGCTGATAAACAACTTATGTTTTTCTTTGTGAAATATACTTGATCATGTCTTTAGCTCTTTTTTTTTTTTGGATAATTCTTTGTCTTTTACTATTTTTTTTTTTTAAGAGTTTTGCTCTTTTTGCCCAGGCTAGAGTGCAATGGTGCAATTTTTGCAGGCTCACTGCAACCTCTGCCTCCCAGGTTCAAGCTATTCTCCTGCCTCAGCCTCCCTAGCAGTTGGGAGTACAGGCATGAACCACCATGCCTGGCTAATTTGTGTTTTTAGTAAAGATGGTGATTCAACATGTTGGTCAGGCTGGTCTCAAACTCTTGACCTCAGGTGATCCATCTGCCTTGGCCTGCCAAAGTTCTGGGATTACAGGTGTGAGCCACAGTGCCCAACTGTCTTTTACTTATTAATCCTTTCAAGAGCTTTGTTTTTATTCTGGATACTAGTCATTTGTTGCTTGTATGTGTTATTATACTTCCAGTTTGTGATTTGTCTCTTTTTTCTACGATAACTATTGATGAAGAAAATTTAATTAAGTGTACTCAGGTCAATAAATATTTTGCTTTATGGAATGTACATTTGTATCATGTTTTAGAGACTTGGTAAAGACTACTGGTCAGGAATACTGGTTTCTACTGTCAGACTGCTGGTTTGGGTCCCAGCTCTGCCTCTTACCAACTGTACAGCCTTGCGTACTTAGCTCTATCTGCTTCAGTTGCCTCATCTGTACAGTGGGAATAACTTGATGAATCAGACTTTCGTAAAAATTAAATGTGCTCAAATATTTAGCTTATTAGTACTATACTTAATATTTTAATACATAATAATTATTGGCTATTTTTACTTAATAAACTGCATTATTTCAATTTAAATATATGTGCAGCCAAATCAGGTGCTTTTACAACACTGACACATTAATCTCTTATTTATTAACTGATTTTTCAAGGCATATACAACTTAACCTCACCTAGAACCTCTCGCACCTCACTGACTGCCCCTTCTTAGTTCTTACAGACTCGAGCTCCCCTGACATGACTTCAGAATGTTAAATTACATTGGAGCTGAATTCTAGTCCCTCTTTTTCCTTTATTCTCTAGGGCCTGTAAATTGGGGTCAGATTACCTAGGCTCAAATTTTGACCTTTTTTTAACTAAGTGTATAACTGAGCAAGTTATTTAACATCTCTGTGCCCCTATTCCCCATCAGTAAAATCTATATAATGACATTTTTCTATCTTTCATGGTTGTGATAAACCATACAAGATAAATTTAAAATGCATGTATTCCATTTTCAAATGTTTAGTAATTCATGTATTAAAATTTTAAAAACCATGTATATCACTTAGAACAATACTTGATCTTCTATAGGTGTGGAAAAATACTATTTTTCCTAAAGAATTTCTACTAACCTGTGACTTTGAAATTAATCTAATTGAAGAATATACAGTCAGCCTTTCACATATGTTGGTTCCACAACCACAGATTTAGCCATCGACAGATAAAAAATATATATATATAGGAAAAAGCACAAAACAACAATAACAAATACAAGTTTTAAAAAACAATACAGTAATAACTATTTACATTGAATTCGGTATTATAATTATACATAATCTAAAGTATATGGAAGAACGTACATAGGTTATATGCAAATATGATGCCATTTTATAAAGGACCTTGAGCATCTGCAGATTGTGGTATTTGCAGGAGGTACTGGAACTAATTCCCTATGGATACTAAGACATGGCTATACATTCAGTCCTAAAATCTCCCTACATGAATTAGTCAACTGCTTAGTTGGCTGCTTCACATTTTGATGTGTAGCAAACCACTGCTCAAAAAAATAAGAGAGGACACAAACATGGAAAAACATTCTATGCTCATGATTAGGAAGAATTGATATTGTGAAAATGGCCATATTGTCCAAAGTAATTTATAGATTCAGTCTATCCCCATCAAGCTACCATTGACTTTCTTCACAGAATTGGAAAAAAAAAAAAAAAAAACCACCTTGAATTTCATATGGAACCAGAAAAGAGCCCGCATAGCCAAGACAATCCTAAGCAAACACACACACACAAACACACACACACACACACACACACACACACACACACACAGACACACACACAAAACTGGAGGCATCATGCTCCCTGACTTCAAAATATGCTACAAGGCTACAGTAACCAAAATAGCATGGTACTTGTACCAAAACAGATATATAGACCAATAAAACAAAACACAGGCCTCAGAAATAATGCCACACATCTACAACCATCTGGGCTTTGACAAAGCAGACAAAAATAAGCAATGGGGAAAGGATTCCTTGTTTAATAAGTGGTGTTGGGAAAACTGGCTAGATATATGCAGAAGGCAGAAACTGGACCCCTTCCTTATACCTTACACCAAAATTAACTCCAGATGGATTAAATATTTAAACATAAAACCAAATACCATAAAAACCCTAGAAGAAAACCTAGGCAATGCCATCCAGAACATAGGCATGGGCAAAAACACCAAAAGCAATGGAAACAAAAGCCAAAACAGACAAATGGGATCTAATTAAATTAAAGAGCTCTGCACACCAAAAGGAACTATCATTGGAGTGAATCGGCAACCAACAGAATGGGAAAAAATTTTTGCAATGTATCCATCTGACAAAGGGCTAATATACAGAATCTACAAACAGCTTAAACAAATTTACAAGAAAAAAATAAACCCATCAAAAAGTGGGCAAAGGATATAAACAGACACTTCTCAAAAGAAGACAATTATGCAGCCAACAAACATGAAAAAATGCTCATCATCACTGGCCATTAGAGAAATGCAAATCAAAACCATATGGAGATACCATTTCATGCCAGTTAGAATGGTGATCATTTAAAAAATCAAGAGACAACAAACACTGGAGAGGATGTGGAGAAATACGAATGCTTTTTACACTGTTGGTGGGAGGGTAAATTAGTTCAACCATTGTGGAAGACAGTATGCTAATTCCTTAAGAACCTAGAAATAAAAATACCATTTGACCCAGCAATCCCATTACTGGGTATTTACTCAAAAGATTATAAATCATTCTATTAAAAAGACACATGCACACGTATGTTTACTGCAACACTGTTCACAATAGCAAAGACTTGGAACCAACCCAAATGCCCAGACAGTGGGTCAAGAAAATGTGGCACATATACATCATGGAATACTATGCAGATATAAAAAAGGATGAGTTCATGTCCTTTTCAGAGACATGGATAAAGCTGGAAACCATCATTCTCAGCAAACTGACACAAGAACAGAAAACCAAATACCACATATTCTCACTCATAAGTGGGTGTTGAACAATGAGAACACATGGACACAGGGAGGGGAACATCACACACCGGGGGCCTGTCATGGGGTGAGTGGCTAGGGGAGGCGTGGTAGGAGGTGGGGGACTAGGGGAGGGATAGCATTAGGAGAAATATCTAATGTAGATGATGGAGTGATGAATGCAGCAAACCATCATGACATGTGTATACCTACGTAACAAACCTGTACATACTACACATGTACCCCAGAACTCAAAGTATAATATTAAAAAATTATTTGGCAGTTCCCTCTCCACTCTCCTTCTCTACTGCCACCACAATAAGAGGTCCTTGCTTCCCATTTGCCTTCCATCATGACCGTAAGCTTCCTGAGGCCTCCTCCCCCACCATGCAGAACTGTGATTCAATTAAATCTCTTTCCTTCCTAAATTACCCAGTCTCTGGTAGTTCTTCATAGCGGTGTGAAAATAGACTAACACAGCCCTCCATTCAGAAATTAGGGCTATGCAATACAATCCAATATACATCTGATTACTAACTCTGAATTGCTTAAAAGCAGTAGGTGGCTCTGCACAGCAATCACAATAAAATTCAAACTCCTTCCCATTGACTACAAAGCCTTAGGTGATCTAGTCCCACTTACTTCCCTACACTCTTCTTCTAACCTCAGTCCATCTCTTCAGTCCACATGCCTTCTTTCTGCCTCTTAAACAGATCATCTCATCCTTTCCTCCGGATGTTTGCACTGCTGGCTTGGAATGACTTAACCCCAAGTTTTTTCATGGCTTCCTCCTAGTCATCATGTCCTCCCAACTCAAGGAATCATCTCATCTTTGACCACTCCAGGCAAAACTGCCCCACCTAAAACTGACTATCTTTTCTTTTTTTCATATATCGGCATTTCAAATTTTTGTATCTGTTTCTGTATTACATCTGTCTCCTACTAGAAGTAAGCTCTTTGGGGGCAGTAACATAGTAAAATTTTAATTATCCCTGGAATAGTACCTGATAATCAAATAACCAGTTTCTAACAACAGTAATTGACTGTAAAATACTGTTCTAAGGGCTTTGTATGCAGTATTTCACTGAGGTAGAAGAAACACAATGTCCATATATTACCCTTACGATGGGGATATATAATTTCTAATTTTTGGATAAAAATCCTAGACAAAAAGAGGGTCAAAAGTAGAATTCAAAACTACTTCCTGTTTGGCATTTTATCCTCTATTGCTTAGTACATCATTAGATGAATAAATATTTGTTTTTATTTGCAGAGATAAAGAAAAACATCAACGAAAAACATTCAAAAAATGTGAAAAAGATAAGAATCTAAAGATAACCGTTTTTGGAGCCTCCCGCACCATTAAAGGAACTTCAGAAGGTCAGAATTGTATTTCAGAATTCACACCCTAATAGCATCTATAGGAAAAGTTGTTGCTACTTCCTGCAAAGTGCCTCAGGATTCAATGGTTGTGAAAAATGCTATAAAAATGTAAAGTTGTTCTTTACACCTTTGCTTAGCACTATTGTCTTTGTTTGTCAAGTTGCAGGCTACACAAGACCACAGATCTTTACATAATTCAAGCTTAAAGGAATATAAATCTGATTTGTCAGAGAAAAATAAGGGAGACTTTCAGATAGAAAAGCAAAATTCAGAGATCCCATCTGTTGTGTCCTATGCATTCATACGGCAGAATTCCACAGGGTGCCGGTCCTTACAGCTGTAGGTCACTTACCTTTCCAAGACTTGCTTCTATTGTAAGCACAGGAAACTCAGGTAGCAGCTGCTATGCAATAAAGTCCTAGAAAAGTAGGGCTCCAAAGTGCACACAGGGGCATCACTGCCCTGAAGGACAGAGATTTGGGTAGCTTCTTAAGGGATTAGTTTCATGTTTATACTGTGTTAAATGTTTTTAATAAAATTATAAAAGTTTTAAAATTTTATAATACATAATATGTAAAAACCACTTTCTTAAACCCCTAGTTCTGATTTGAAATCTGGAAGGCTACTAGACCTTCTAGGAAATGCAGCTGGGTATATTGATTCTCTCAGTGCCTTCAATGTCACTGGTTCCCAAGCAGTAGAGTAACTTAGCCCTTAGGTCTGTGGGTGCTAATGCCAGGAGTAGTGGGAGGCAGACTAGTGCAAAGGAAACAGCAGGCAAAACAGGATAATGGAAAAAGTACATGGGTGTTGGCATCAGAGGGATCTCTATCCAAAGTCTACCCTTCATAGCATCACAGCTATGCCCCATTCTCTCAGATCCCTTTGCTGTTATTGTACACTTCTCCCTAGCACTGATGTTTGCTTCCAACTTGCCCATACATATGACTCTTCTTCTTCAGGCTGCCCTACGGTCACTGGAGACTCTTGCCTCCAAGCACAAAGCTTCCTGAGTACTTGGGAGTTTACATTCCCCCTTCCCAATCCCTGAAACAACCTTTTGTTACCAAACATATAGCTATAATTCCTCATGCTTACTTCATCTTACGTAAAATGTGTATTTACTGAATACCAATGCATTCATAATTGACTGTTCCTCTATCCCCTCCTTTCACATGTCAGATGCGGATTTAGAGGGCACTAATCAAAGCTTCACAAGACTATAACCACTTGCCTCATTGTCTATCCTCACCAGCCCTACTCTTTACTCCTCTTTCCTCTCCTGCTCACTTTCTTCCCTTTAAATAGTGGAGTCCTCAAAACCCTCCTCAGAAAAAGCACAAGTCACAGAACCCACTGTAACTTGTATTTTTCTTCTTCCTGGGCACATCCTCAACTTTGGCAAAATAAACCTCAAAACCAACTTTGGCAAAATAAACCTCAAAAATGCTTAGCCTAAGTCTTAGATTCTTTTTCTTTAAAATGGAGAGGGGGAAAAAAATCCACAGACTTTGCCAAGTAGTGACAATTACATGATGTTTGTCAAATCAGAGACAGCTTAGTTTATTAGTTAAGAGCAAGAATGCTAGAGTCAGATGACCTGGACTACATGCTCTACCTCTTAATATTCATATTAGCTGGGGCGCTCCAGAGAAACAGAAGAGAGAAAGGAAGAGAACATGATTGTAAGGAATCTGGCTGAAAAATTATGGAAGCTAAGTCCAAATAGGGAGAGCCAACGGCATAAGTTACAGTCCAAATCTAAGTCTAAGAATCAGGAGAGCCAGTGATGTAAGTTCAAGTCTAAGGCCAACTCTGAAACCAGCAGAAGATCTATGTTCCAGTTCATTCAGGTAGAGAGAACAAATTCTTCCTTACTCAGCCTTTTATTGTATTCAGACATTTGATGGATTGGATGAGGCTCACCTATGTTAGGGAGGGCAATTTTCTTTACTTAGTCCGCCTATTTAAATATTGATTTTATCTACCAACACCCTTGTAGACACTCAGAAATAATATCTCACCAAATATCTGGGCACCCCATGGCCCAGTCAATTTGACCAAAAAAAAAAAAAAAAAAAAAAAAACTGTGCAAATGTGGGAATTAACCCGACCTCTGTAATTTTTATTAAAACACTAAAGTCAGAAGGTAGTTCTGGAAACTGAATAAATTAAAACATATAAGATAGAGTATAGAGTAGAAATTCAGAAAATATTAGGTCCCTTACCCTTGGAAGTGGAGAATGAACATGGTAAATACAAATTTGAAAATTACAATTTTATAGAGACTTTAAAGAGAATATGACCAGAAATTTTATTTCTTTGAGTACAAAATGAGAACAGGGTGTTTAATCTTAAAGTAGCACATAGTATCGAACTTAGAGACACAGAATTTCAGGCAGGAAGCATAACTAGATGTTTAAATGGATTATTAAGCAAGTTCTGAAGTCTATTTCTATAAGTATTTAAATTAAGGAATAACGTTATGTGTCTGGAATAGCTTGAGTCCGATTTTGCCTAAAGCTGGAAAGAGAAGCAAATTACAACCTTACCTTCCTGCATGTTTCCTTCTGTTGACTTCATCTCTTCAACTTACTGAAAATTTGTGTAAAAATATTAGAAATCTATTTTTTTAACCATCCTCTTTCTTATTCATGGAATTAACATTTGTTGAAACCAGGAAGAAAATGTCTTTTACCATTATTATTTTTTTTTGACCAGCGATTTACCCCTGCTTATCACCTGTGAATATAGCAAACAACACCTTACATTGCTGCTCCACCACTCACTGTCACAGACACTTCCCGCAGGTGCCGCATCCTCTGTAACAATGTCCTTCACGAGTTTTATAATAGTTTGGGTTCCTGCCAACCACTATCTGGATCTCTATCCTGAGATATCTGAAAATGTCCTTATCTGAACCATACTTTCCCTGTTGTACATATACTGATACAATTTAAACACTTTTAAATTTTGATACTATAGTATTGCAAGGATATTAAGAAATTGGGCTTTCAATTTAAAGGGGCTTCTACTACCAAATATGGGACAATTTGAACATCAACATATACAACAAGAAAAACAAGTTACAGCCCATGAAATAAAATAGAAAATCATGAGCCTATAATTGACTTATAATCGATCCTTTAAAATAACCTTAAGTATTAATATCTCCGGTTTACACATGTGGACACTGGAATGGTTCGGCTCTGTGCCACCACCCAAATTTTGTGTTGAACTGTAATCAGTGTTGGGGGAGGGGCCTGGTGAGAGGTGACTGAATCATGGGGCAGACTTCCCTCTTGCTGTTTTTGTGATAGAGTTCTCATGAGATCTGGGGTTGTGTGAATGTGTGTAGTAGCTCCCCTTTGCTCTCTTCCTTCTGCGTCTGCCACGGAGATGTGCTTGCTTCCCTTTCACCTTCCACCATGATTGTATCTTTCTGGGGCTTCCCTAGAAGCAGAATCCTGTATAGCTACTGAACTGTGAGCCAAAAAAGTCTCTTTTCTTTATAAATTATACAGTCTCAAGGTATGCCTTCATTGCAGTACAGTAAAGAACTAATGCAGACGCCAGGTTCAGAAAGTTGAAGTGATTTGTCCAACTCAGATAGCTACCAAGTAACAGTCTTTTTTCTTCTTCTATTTTTAAACCATTTTAAATTCACAGAAAAAAACATATGTAGTACAAAAATACTATTTTCTTTCCGAACTTTCTGAGAGCAAGTAGATATCCTATCACATCCAAATATTTTACATGGACTTTTTTATGTAACAACAATAAAACCATCAAAATCTGTGATTCTATTAAGAAAAAGAAGTACCTTGCATGTAACAAAAACTCAGCTAATATTTTCAAATATCATCTAAACAAAAAATAGACTAAATGTAAATATATTTATTTCAAAGCTTAGGTATTATGAGTAATTTTCCTAGGAATGATGATGAAAGAGTATCCTACAAAGACTTGTTCATTAATACAGAAACATAAGTAAATGTAAGTTTTTATAGTAAATTTACATGTATTTTATTTATGAACCCTCAACATTAATTTCTAATTTGATGAATATAAAAAATGTAAGATTATAATAATGAGATATGTTTCCATTTTTTAAAAAAACAATTACAAGCATATATGCACATATATTGATAGTCTAAACATAAATGATTATATATTGGAACTATTTGTATAAAATATATAAGTAGAATCTTAACATTCCTGGACATATTACAGACACTTTGACGCTTCCATGCTTACATATTGGCTAATAGCTTGCATTTTTTGAGTTAGCAATACGATTTCATTTTATATGTTTTTAAAAAATAAATGCATGAAAATTTTGTAATAAGGATTTTAATCCATAGAAAAAGTAAATAAAACATCAAAAAATTATCATCCAATCACACAACTGTCAATTACACTTTTATAATGTTTCAAATAAATAGTTGCAAAATTTCATGCTGATGAAAATTCCTACTGTGCATGAGCAAACGCAATTTTTCAGACACTTACAACCTCATTATTCTTTAATATTTAAATTTATCAGTGACCATTTTGTATCAAAGTGTCAGTTTCATTCATGTCAATAGTGTTAGATACTGCTTTATTTCAAACATAACAGGGTTCTTGGCTGATATTCAACACAATCCCTAAAGTATCTATCTAATAACTTACTCCCTAGTAAAGCTAGTGGATTTGGGCATTTTATTTGTTTGGAATAATTTTTTGAAAACTGAGGTTTGTTTTCATTCCCTAATATCATACATTCTGAAAGTCCACAAAATCCAAAGTACACATACACATATAGTACAACACAGAGGGAGAGGAGGTAGGCAGTGAAAGAATTGTACTGCCCATGGGATGGCAACAAATGGAAAACTATAAATAACTTAGTAACTAGGAAACAGAGATCCAACTATAGAATCATATTTTCTCAATAGATCCTCAGGAACTATCACATATAGTGTTATATATGAGGTTCATTCTCAAATCCTTGAAACATGTCAGAGAGGTAGGTAATAAAATAAAAGTAAGGAAGAATTACTTTTTTCCTTCAAATGTATAAGCCCAGTTTAGTAGGAAAGATCAGCAAGAAAAAAATTTAGAAAATTTGTAAGAATTAAGATTCTATAGAGAACTCAGAAATAAGACTGCACACCTACAGCCATCTAAACTTTGACAAAACTGACAAAAACAAGCAATGGAGAAAGGATTGCCTATTTAATAAATGGTGCTGGGAAAACTGGCTAGTCACATGCAGAAAACTGAAACTGGAACTCTTCATTATACCTTATACAAAAATTAACTCAAAATGGATTAAAGACTTAAATGTAAAACCCAAAACTATAAAAACTCTAGAAGAAAATCTAGGCAATACCATTCAGGACTTAGGCATGAGCAAATATTTCATGATTAAAACATCGAAAGAAACTGCAACAAATGCAAAAATTGATAAATGGGATTTAATTAAACTAAAGAGTTTCTGCACAGCAGAAGAAACTATCATCAGAACAAAGAGAAAAACTACAGAATGGGAGAACGTTTTTTGCAATCTACCCTTCTGACAAAGATCTAATATCCAGAATCTACGAGGCCCTTAAACAAATTTATGAGAAAAAATCAACCCCCAAAAAAGTGGGCAAAGGACATAAACAGACACTTTTATATGGCCAAGAAACATATGAAAGAAAGCTCAACATCACTAATCATTAGAGAAATGCAAATTAAAATTACAAAGAGATACCATCTCATGCCAGTCAGAATGGTGATTATCAAAAAGTCAGAAAACAACATATGCTATCAAGGCTGTGGAGAAATAGGGACACTTTTATGTTGTTTGTGGGAATATAAATTAGTTCAACCACTGTAGAAGACAGTGTGGTAATTCCATAAAGACCTAGAACCAGAAATGCCATTTGACCCAGCAATCTCATTACTGGATATAAATCCAAAAAAATGTAAATCATTCTATTATAAAGATACATGCACACATATGTACACTGAAGCACTATTCACAATAACAAGGACAAGGACATGGAATCAACTCAAATGCCCATCAATGATAAAATGGATAAAGAAAATGTGTACATATACACCACAGAGTAATATGTAGCCATAAAAAGGAACAAGATCATACCCTTTGCAGGGACATGAATGGAGCTGGAAGCCATTATCCTCAGCAAACTAACACAGAAACAGAAAACCAAACAATGCATGTTCTCACTTACAAGTAGGAACTGAACAATGAGAACACATGGACACAGGGAGGGAAACAACACACACTGTTGCCTGTTTGGGAGTGGGGAAAGGGAGAGCATCAGGATGAATAGGTAAGTCACGAAGGGCTTAACACTTAGATGATGGGTTGATAGGTGCAGCAAAACATCATGACACACATTAACCTATGTAACAAACCTGCACATCCTGCACATTTATCCCAGAACTTAAAATAAACTTAAAAAAAAAAAAGAAGATTCTAGGTCAGAATTTTATATTTATAATATATCATAAACTGTACATTACAAATATAATGTAAAATTGCCAGTAACCACATTAAAAGAAAGTAATTTTAAATATAAAATTATGTAATATAGATTATAATATTCAAGATAATTCTGTAATATCTGTTTATTTTAATTTCCTATATTAATTCCAACAATTATTATTTTGGAGGCAGAAGAGTCTAAAGCAATTCTGTCCAATGGCAATATAATTTGAGCTGCATCTGTAACTTTTTCTAGTAGAAAGTTAAAGGATTTGATTAGCTTCAATTTTTCAAATACACAAAAAGCTGATAGAATTTTTGTATACAACTTGGTAAGTTTGAAAGTAAGTATACACCCATGGAACTATCACTGTAATTTATCCCATAAACCCATGTATCACCTCCAAAATTTTCTCCTGCCTTCTTATTTATGATAATGATGATGACACTGAATAAAAGACCTACTCTGTTAGAAAAGGTTTAACTGTACTACACAGTATAATTAACAATAGGCAATATGTTTTAGAGATCTCTAGGATTGGTTTATCTTGAATGACTGAAACTTTGTATCTTTTAACTAATAGCTACCCAATTATTTCAGTCCCCAGCTCCTGGCAACCACTAGTTCATGTTCCACTTCTATGAGTTTGGCTGTTTTACATTCGTCATGTAAAAGTGTATAACATAGTATTTGTCATTCTGTGTCTGGCTTATTTCATTTAATATGATGTAATGAACTTAATATAACATAATATGATGAACTTTCAGGTTCATCAATATTGTCACAAATTCAAAGTATCAGTCCTTCTAATAGTCCATTGTGCGAATGTACCACATTTTCTTTCTCCCTCCATTCACTAATGGACATTTAGATTACTTCCATATCTTGTCTATTGTGAATAATGTTGCTGTGAACATGGGAGTGCATGTATCTCTTCAAGGTTCTGATTTTAATTTCTTTAGATATATACCCAGAAGTAGCATTGCTGGATCATATGGTAGTTCTATTGTTAGTTTTTAGGGTCACCCACACACTGCTTTTCATGGTAGCTGCACTAATTTAATTTTCCACCAACAGGTAATAGGGTCCTCTTTTCTGTGTATCCTTGTCAAACATTTATTTTGAGTTTTGTTTTTAACAAAAGCCACACTAACAGGTGTGAAGCGATATCTCATTATGCTTTTGATTTGCAGTTCCTTGATAAATAAAGTTCAGCAACTTTTCATATACCTCTTGGCTATTTATATGTCTTCCTGGAAGAAATCCTTATACAGGTTTTTTGCTCAATTAAAAAGAAATTTTTTTAATTGAGTTGTGGGAGTCCCTTATAGGTTTTCTTGTACCAAATGTCAATTTTTAATATATTGCAGTAGCAGACTTCAGAAAATAAGCCAATAGAGAGGCAGAAATGCAGTTCGTATTGCCAATTTAGGCCCTTGTACTACCTAATAGTAATATACATTATAATAATTTATTTTTATATTTTGAAAATAATATAGTTAGGAAGTGTACATGTTCCCTAGGTATGCACCTATGATCCAGGTATAATAACACTATATGATTGACATATAACAAAAGTCTATATCTTCTTGGTATCTAATTTAAAATATTCTAAGCTGGGACTTCTATTTTATTTCAGTCATATTCCAGGCACATAATATATGTGATATTTAAAATTATTTTGCAAAGTCCTTAGATTGCAACTGAACTTTAAGGTTTTTTTGAAACCTGTGAGAACTGCCATTTCAAGTTACCGTGACTATCTATCATTGGAAGGAGAGATCTCAATTCCCTTTTGTTGTTGTCATTGGGGAAACATCCTGAATAAGCCATAATTCTACAAATAGAAAGCCAAGACACATATTTTTGTGCAAAAAAAAAATGTAAAATATTCACTGTCATGATTTCAATTTGGCAATGTAAATTGCCCTGCATAAAAACTGTATTTCTGCAAACTGTATTCCTGGACTGAGAGTAACTTAAGAAAATAATGTTGCTCATTGAAATTTGAAATTGTTTGTGTTCTTAAGCAGCTGAGATGGTGTGTAAAGAGTTGTGATAGTGAGATCTACAGAAAGAATGTACAGAGATGTTTTTCACCTCAGGGTACTGTAGTGACATAAAAAGTATACAATCCCTGGAGTCCCAGCTACTTGGGAGGCTGAGGCAGGAGAATCACTTGAACCTGGGAGGCAGAGATTGCAGTGAGCCGATATTGCACCACTGCACTCCAGCCTGGTGACAGAGCAAGACTCTATCTCAAAAAAAAAAAAAAAAAAAAAAGGATGCAATCAGACTGGGACATTGATGCACTATTATTATGTTATTTAGAGAGAATAATCCAACATTTGCTGAATATTATTATCTAATTCGGACCATTGAGCATGACTACATTCACGTTACGTAAGATCGACTTTCTTCAAAGGTGAACTGGTGAGGGTATTTTGAAAAGATGGGAGAGTGGGAAGCACCACGAACCTATTTCTTCACCAAGGCAATAAAGGCACTGGCAGAAGTTGTCTGATGTAATGATTTGAAATTCTGGAATCAACTGAAGGCTTGAAACATCCATGAGAAAGCTAGGACAATAAACTGTGGTTAAATTCAGTCCATTTGTAGCTCTTAGCTTATCAGCTATTACCAATCCCCCATCCCTCAGCCCCGTGGCAGGCAGCTGTGTATGTGTTCCTACAGCAGCATGCACATGGCCCAGGGGAGCCAGACCAGGCACAAAGCACATTTTCCTCCAAATGTCAGAGAACTCCAATCACTGAGTGGCACTTTTGATCACAGAGGTGGAGACAAACAGGTAGGTGCTGCTACTCTTTCTATTGTTGCAAGTGCTTCCCTTCTCTCCAACTTCTGGTTGAAATAAATTCCAGGAGATTTAAATACCGGTCCCTTTTCTGCTCCCCTTCCTCTTTTTCTTTTTTTCCCTTTTGGGGTCTATATACTAAACACAAGGGCATTTCAAAACCAATGGCACATTTGAGGAATATTAAAAAGTGACCATGCATGCCAGGGAAAAATGCAGGCTCAGTAGAGACCTCAGAAGACTTTTAATTTTCTCCTTAACTTGACTATTGGCACAGAGACAATGTACAACAATCTGGAAAACAAACAAACAAACAAAAAATGAAACTTAGCAAACCTTAGGAAGAGAAAGAATCTGATTTCCAGAGTTATCACTTTACCACTCATAGGTTCAGGTTTTTATTAAAAGTTACAGGGCATAAAACTACACAGGAAAATATGGCCTATTCAAAGAATAAAATGAACCATTCAACAGAAACTGTTCCTCATGCTCTAGTAGGTCTGATAGAAAACCTACTAGACAAAGACTTTAAAACTGTCTTAGATATACTCAAAAACTAAATAAAGATGTGGATAAAGTCAAGAAAACAATGTATCAACAAAATAGAGATATCAACAAATATATATAAAGAAACTCTAAAATTAAATCTTTAAGAAATTCTGCAACAATCTTGCATGTTCTTCACATGTACCCGAAAACCTAACATGCAATTTAAAAAAAATTCTGAAGCCTAAAAATACAGTAACTGAAATAAAAATTTCACTTGAGGGTTTCAAAGACAGCTTTGAGCAGGCATAAGAAAGAATTGACAAACTTGAAGACAGAACAATGGAAATTATTGAGTATGACAGATAAAAAAAAGAATTTTAGAGAGTGAAGAGTCTAAGAGATTGTGGGATTCGATCAAGTCGACCAACATATACATTGTGGAAGTCCCAGAAGGAGAAAAATGAGAAGGACTAGAGAGAATAAAAGAAATAGTGCCTGAAAACTTGAAAACATCAAATTTTATGAAAGACATGAATATAAACATACAGGAAACAAAAAATTTAGGTAAGATGAACTGCAGGAGTTCCACACTGAGGCAAGTTATAATCACATTTGAGATAGCCAGAGACAAAGAAGTAATATTGAAAGCAGCAAGTGAAA
Source organism: Saimiri boliviensis (assembly GCF_048565385.1). Classification (NCBI taxonomy): domain Eukaryota; kingdom Metazoa; phylum Chordata; class Mammalia; order Primates; family Cebidae; genus Saimiri; species Saimiri boliviensis. Next base: position 177,216,697 of record NC_133450.1, on the reverse strand, counting down.
TTATTCACCATATACAAGGGATTCTCAATGAAATTATCAGCAGTTTGTCATCAAAAACTTCGAAAGCCAGAAGGCAATAAGCCAATATACACACAGTGCTATAAATAAATAAATAAATAAATGTCAACTAAGAATTCCACATCTAGCAAAAATTGTCCTTCAAAAAGCAAGACATTCCCAGATCAACAAAAGCTGAGACAGTCCGTTACCACTAGACCTGTCCTGCAAGAAATGATTAAGGGAACCTTGGTTGGTGAAATGATAGAATACTAGAATGTAAGTCAAAATCATATGAATAAATAAAAATCTATATAAAAGAAAGTATATGGAAAACAACAAAAGCTAGTATTGTTTTAACCATAGTTTATAACTTTACTTTTGTTTTCTCCTTATTTAGGGGAGTGATATATTTTTTAAACTATTACTCTTAAAACTAGTATCATTATAACAATGGTTTGTTATTCCATATTTTGTTTTCTATATAATTTAAGAAATTAATGCATTTACAAGAATTACTAGATTATATTTTAGGGTACATAATGTATAGGGATATAATCTTTTTACATGAACAACCTAAAAGAATGGGGAAAAACTTATAAAAGCAGAGATGTTATGTTAATTAAGTTAGTCTGACACTAATTCAAATTACAGTATAGTAACTTTAGAAGATTACATGTCCTCCTTATGATAACCACAGAGAAAATACATATAGAACATACACCAAAGGAAATGAGAAAGGACTTAAACCTTTCACCACTAACAATCAACTAAACACTCAAAGAATGTAATGCAGGAAGTGAAGAATTAAAAAGCAGTAAGTGATATAAAAAACAATAGTAAAATGACAGAAATAAGTCCCTTCTTATCAGTAATTACACTAAATACAAAGGAGTTTAACTTTCCAATCAAAAGACAGAGATTAGAATGGATAAAATAACATGATCCAACCGTATACTGTCTATAAGAGGTTCATTTTAGATCCAAACACCCAAATAGATTGAAAAAGTCATTATGTATGCTGCAAGATGGGTGAATCTTGAGGACATTATGCTAAACAAAATAAGCTGGTCACAAAACGAAAACACAGTATGATTTTGCTTATATTAGACATTCACAGCAATCAAAATGATACAGAAAATAGAATGGTAGTTGCCAGGGAGTGGAGGAATAGAAAATGGGATGTTATTTTTTAATGAATACAGGTTTAGCTTTACAACATGAAAAGAATCATGGATATGAAGATGATATTTGTACAACATTATTAATGTGTTTAATTCCACTTGACAGTATGCAAAAAATGGTAAAGATGGTAAATTTTAGGTTATGTGTATTTTACCACAATAGAAGTATGTTAGAAATGAAACCAGACCAATGAAAAGCAAATTACTATAAGCCAACTTGCAAGGAGGAAGATCCTGGAGACAGAAAATTGGGAGTTACATGACAAATCGTACACATGGATGAGAATGGAGTAACTCCATCCATGGATCCTTAGAGTAGTTGGTGCTTGGACATAGAGTAGTCACTTTCAAGGGCATTCTCTCGGGAGGTAAACTGGCCCTTGCCACCATATGATATCCAGTTGATTTACAGACTTGAAAAAAACACTCTATTAAACTCCAAGAATAGTTATATCATATAATTTTTTATATTTTCATCACCATTATTTTCTTCTACCATATCTAAAGCATTGGTAAATTTTGTTTAAATTTGCAGCCTGTTCTTGCTCCGTGGGCGGCTTAATAAAGCACTTATTTTATTCTTGGAATGAAGTAGCAAAGGGTACAGTCCCTGTCATAGCCTGACCAGGAGCAGCAGTAGCAATTATCAGCAGAGCCTTTGATAATGAGCAGTGTTTTCAGGAGGTCTTGCAGAAATAGGGGCAGAGGCCTCCCACCTTACTGGCAGGTCTCACTTTAAATTCATTTTCTTTGCAAAACATACGAGCTTGGAAAGACTGGCATATTTTCTTATAAGTTCAAATTCCCTCTGCCCTCAGTGACTTTCACATTTTCTCTTCTCTCCATAACCCCCAAAACCTCTTTTTCTTTATGTTTCCTCTTACATAATAACCTTAACTTATACTCCACTGAGAGCAGAAATAATGAGATGAAATTGTCTTTAATTTCCCAAAAGATGCTCTGCTTTCTTCTCTGCTACAATAGGATACTAGTCCCTTTTTCATCGATGCCAGGCAAAGCAGCTGTGTTCTAGAGACACTGTCTCATACCCTCTTAAAGATTTCACTTTGGCAATGAATTCCTTCTTCCTTTGCATCATAAATGTATTCATCTGCAAGGGTTATTAACATTGACAAATACACAGGCTCTAGCATCTGCCATTAAAAAACAAATTTTACTGGACCTATCATATTCTTTTAAAGAGAGTCTTTATTTTCCTCAGCAGCCAAATATCTAAAAAACATTGTCTATATCCTCTTCTGTAACCCTGTCCTGTCTTCAACTCATTTCAACTGAGTTTTCACCCTCGAGACTCTAATGAAACAGCTCTTACCAGGACCATCTCAATAATCTCCATGTTGCCAAATTTACAGTCGCCTCTCTCTTTTTGCTTCACTTCTCAGCAGTGTGTTACGTAGTCAAATACTCTCGACTTTCTGAAACACCTTTTTTTCTGAGTTTTGGAAAATAATATATTCATTATCTCATTAAAAAAAGAAATCACGTGGCTTACCTGCTTAAACATGTCAACATCTTCCAGTCTGATTGTCCCTTGAAGCTCTACAAGGCCATACATGATAAGGTCCTTGCACAACTCTCAGACTGCACTTGTACACCTTACCCCTTTCTCACTATATTTCAAGCTATACTCTCCTTTCCTTAGTTCCTCTTAGTAAATCTTTCTCGGAATTTTGCACTTGCTGCTCCTTCAATCTGGAGTGTTCTTCATCTATCTCACATCTTCACTTAATGAGTTCCATTTCTACCACCTAGACATTAACCCAAATGTCACCTCCTCAGAGAACACTTTCCAGTCTGCTATCTCTAATGTTGCCAGTCAATTTCTGCAGGATTGCGGTTTTATTTTCTTCAGAGTATTTGTCCTTCTGTACAATTATTTATCTATTTTACTCAACTACCACATTCCTGTCTGCCACCATCTATAAGCTTGATGAAAACTGGGACCTTGTCTATCCTATTTATTATACGACCCACGTGGCTAGAGAAGACAATGGCACAAGTCAGGTATTGAATAAAAATTGAATTGCTACATAAAATATTTTGGGAGATTGTCAAAAGAGAACAGAATGAAGAAACTAAATAAGTCTGTTCTTAATGCACGTAAGAGAGAATGTAGTGTCATTTCCAGAAATAATCGGGGCACAATTAAAGGGAATCTAATATTAATTCACACCATCATAACATGAGTATTAAAGAATATGGGTCTCATTTTATATTCACTGACAGCGAAAGTCTGGCCATACCAGTTATATTGTAACAAGTCAGGCAGGTGAATGCCATTATTCACACTTTAAAATAGCAATATGAGGCCCAGAGAGATATAATAATTTGCCCAAATCTATGTAGCAAATAAATGGTGAAGCTGGGATTCCAACCACTGTGTATTTGATTTCAAGTTCCATATCCCTTGCTGTATTCTAGAAATAATAGACTGCTGAGCATAATAGTGAAGCATCTTTTCTCCTGAAAGCATGTATTGTTATTCATGAGTCCAAATGGGAGTTAAAGATGTGAATATGGGAGTTGGCCCACAGGGTTAAAGGGAGGAGGAAAAGAAGAAAACTGTGTGTATAAAAAATGCAGCTGATGGGTGTCTTTTTCAAATACTGTGGTGTTTCAATAGGGCCTGTTGAATCACATACACATAATCAGTATAATACCAGGAGCAAGCCCGCTTGGCTCAGCAGTTTTAATATACAGATCAATTTTGCATTACCTCCTTCTGGCTGTGAGTGCTCATAGAGGGAGGTCATAAAACATTTATTGGGCCAAGGATGCAAATTGAGCAAAGAGTGAATCTTCAATCTGTGGACAGGCCCTTGAAAGAGACTTGTCAGATGAGTCTGTGATGAGCGTTTGCTCTGCCCTACACTCCATGAAATTTTTATTTTCATTTCCTTTAAAGAATTCACCTCTTTGTGGGGTATAAAATTATATATATATATATATATATATATATATATATATATATATATATATACCTACACATAGGAATGTGTGTGTGCACTTGTATGACTATAGCATAATTCATGTGCCATTCATATTTTTAAAATAAAAATGCATGTGACAAAGACTATTAGAAAATTAAACTTGGAATATTATTATAGAATTATGACATCAATTCTCCCAATTATATCTTTCAGGTAAACAACATTTGAGGACATCAAGAAAAAGTGGAGAATGAGTATAAATTTCCACCATAAACCAGGACACCAGTCCAAAAGTACATCTGTGGCACAATATCCAGGTGATTAGTTAGTTAATCACTGATATGGGGCAAGTTCAAGGCCTGAATCAAAGCTCAGAGACGTGAAGCAAGCAGGGTAACTTTTATACTTGCTGTATTACATTTAATTACTCTCAAGGTGGCATGGCTGCTGGTGCCCATCTTAATCCACCTTAACCCTTATCCTAATGCAACTAATGAGAAATGAACAATGGTTCACTATAATGCAGTTATCATGACATAAAGAAGACAAGAAATGAAAGAAAATGAACAACACTGAAGAAAAAAAGAGAAAGGGCATTTTATAGACTTGTCTGGTGTAGTTCAATCCTTAAAAATATTGTACACATGTAGACTTTTATTTCTCAGCATAGTCTGAGGCTTACCTCCATAAAGCCTTGCCTGCCAGTTCCAGTAGAAATGATTGTCTGCTCTTTTAATCTGCTAAAGAATTTAGATCTGTAACATTCTTCGGAACTAAGACCACCTCTCATCACTGTTTTCTTTTTTAGGACAGTATCCTTAGTGACAAGCTAGAAAAGGGATATGGTATGCCTTAAACTGTTTCTATTTGCCTAATGGTTGGTAAATGTGCAACAGAGAGCAAGAACTTAAACAATATTTGTTAGTGAAGATAAAAACATATGTTTGCATTTTCTTTTTAGCAGATAATGACAAGCTAATGACTCATATTACCCACAACTAGACATATGTTTTCATATCAGATAAAATAGAGTATAAATTGAACGAAGATAAGGAGTTAAGAAAAACTGCTAGGTTACATGTAAGATCAACACCACCCATGCCGTAACCTTCTGGAAAGCAAAAGCAGAGTCTTATTTATTTGGTATCCCCAGTAATTAACACAGTGGTACATGAGTAGGTACTCAATATTTATTTGCTTAATGAATGTCATCCTGCCAGCTCAGACACACTTAGACTCAGACACACACACACACACACACACACACACACACACACACATCTTCAGAACATCCATAGAGATTCTTTTTTCTTTGAAGAAGGTAGAGAATATATACAAGAATATTTCTTTAATGACCAACCCAAACTTCCTTGGGGATTTTAAAAGTTTTATATATTTTAAAACTGATCCTTGTTGTTTCACTTTACTCTGCTGCATCCAAAATGATTTTTAACTTCTATCTTATTTACAAGTCTCACCTAAATTCCTACTGCTTTCCTAGTCACTCTAGATTTGCCTGAAGTCAGAAACCTTCCTGTACAGCACTAGGGGAGGCAGAGTACTAGGAGTTGTTGCCCAAGCCCACTTTTTCTCAGCGAAGGTTTCAGCAAAATATACAAGACTTGGGTTACCTTAATCTATCCTCTTATTTTGGCAATCCAGAAATGCAAAGAGCTTCTATATGAAAACAGAATTTTGCTTTTGTTGGTAGCCCTTTCAAGTCATTGTATCATGGTACACCTAAAAATAATGTAATTGTCAATCAAGAACTAATTGTCACAGGTTATTTTAAAAGGAGCAGAGCTGAATCTAATATAACAGACAAAACTCTCTCAAACATCCTTTACGCTCTCGGCAAAAATGTCTCCCACATCACCTGTAATCAGTCTGGGTCTGGTGGTTCATGCCTGTAATCTCAGCACTTTGGAAAACCAAGGGAAGAGGATTGCTTGAGCCCAGGAGTTCAAGACCAGACTGGGAAAAATAGGGAGGCCCCCATCTTTACAAAAATTTAGCCAGGTATGATGGCATACACCAGTAGTCCCAGCTACTTGACCGCCTGAGGTGGGAGGATCACTTTTGCCTGGGAGGAAGAGGTTGCAGAGAACTGACCTCACCACTCCACTCCAGCCTGAGTGACAGAACAAGACCCTGTCTCAGAGAATAAATAAATGAACAAAAAAAGCATAGAAATAGCAAAATCTGAATAAAGCATTGAGTTTAGTGAATAGTAATGTACCAAATTGGTTCCTTACTTGTGACAAATGTACTATAGCAATATGAGATTTTAACAATAGGGAAAATTGATTGAGAAGTGTAACAGAATTCTGTACTATCTTTTGTAACTTTTAGCAAATCTAAAACTATTGTAAAATAAAACACTTTTAAAGATTTAAAAAAAAAAAATCACAGAATCCTGAAAGAAATGTAATCAGTCAAGCAGATATCTCCTAAAGTTTTCCTAAGAAGTGAAGTTCTTATGGGAAGGTCCCATGTCCTACTCACAATTATAAATCAAAGGGACACAGGACTGATAGCTTGACTGAGAAAGGGAGCCAGCAGCATCAGGCAGGGTCACAGAGTCAGTACAGCACCTGGAAGGGCAGCAATTGAGAGGTAAGGAATGACACTCACCAAGCCTTAGCAGGGCTCTGAGCCAGAAGCAAGGTAAAATTATACTTGAAGTTAAAACAAACTTCTTTCCCTATCCTCTCTTCGGCTGCTTATGTATCTTTGACAGGTGAGAGACACTCTATACAAACAATCCTACTTGAAAAATCTGAGTAATAAACCAACGGCACTACCAATAGCTCATAGATCCTGTGAAATGAGCTGCTCCAAAAAGGAAAATCTTTTTCAAGCAGGTTAAAATGACAGATAAACAATGGGGATCCTGGTGCCAGTCAAGAGTGCCAGGCACGGTAGTGGTACAAATGGACGACCCACACTGAAGGAAGTTAGAGTGTGGGACCACGTAAGAATCTCAGTTGTGAAAGGAAGCTGAAGAGGTGGCAAATGATATACAGGGCCATTGTAGGGTGCCAGGAACTAACCGCATAATGGTTACAGAGCACAAGGGTTGCCATTTGTCTTGATGAAAAGCTGTTAAAGAGGCCTTACCTAGCATTCTATTGATCATGGGGCATAGAGGATGTTGCAGTTATTTTTTGATATTTTCATGAGGAGATTCTGAAATTCTCAGAACCTCAGCAGTGGAGGTAGCACTTGTCAGAGATCATGGAATTTTATAAATAATCCTAATGGATATGTTGCCTCCGCATACATTGATATTGGGCTATTTCAAGTTCCAATATCTATCCAGATGAAGGTTTACCACAGTGGAACCAAATCCAACTGTCATTCCTACCAGCCTCAGGGAGTTCTGAATTTTTACAGGATAGCTGTAGCCCCAGTTCACCTGTAATAGAAGGATAAAATGGCTAATTATTTCTTATGAATTACAGAACTGATTTCAATCACAGGAACATTCTACAGTAACAGAAGTGTTGAGTCCACTGAGATTAAGCTGAGCTATTCATGAATTTGACTTCAGGTACAAAAGAGATTCCAGAAGGAGACATAAGTAGATGAATTTCCCCAAGGGAGACGTGAAGAAAATGGCATCCCACATCCTGTCACATAGAGGCTGAAACCTGAAATGAAGTGTTGAGGCCAATTTCCCATTCAGAAATTGCCATAAATTGTCAAACTATACATTTTTAAAAGACTATGTATGTATTCTCCTAAAGATTATAAGCTCTCATATCCCAGGTTTACAATTAAAGCTTTTCCACAATGTTATTCTAATCCACAAATTAGAATTAGTCATCTAAAATCTATCACCCTTCCTTAAGGAGCAAGGAAGGATCAACAACTATTTTATCCCTATTTTATACCAAAAAAAATTAATTTGCTTTTAGTCTACACTTTCACTAGCAAATTATTGCCTTATACATGTTTTCAATATAAAACTACATAAAATAAAAGGAACATGTTTATTTTACTTTCCCTCTTCAGGATTTGCCACTGATAACAATTCAGTGGCTATGTTTCCAGGTAGTTTTCATGTGATTATAATTAGAAAATTACTTTTTCAAAAATGAGATTATACTCTACATGCTACTTTGCAATCTGCTTTGGATACTTAAAACATTCATTAAATACAGCATCTTTCCAACTAAACTATTACGTAGGTAATACTATGCCTATTTTAAGAATGAGTAATGGGGCTTCAGGAACATTGTGTATTCTGCCCTAGTTCACAACAACAGTAAGTAGAATTCAAATTCTAATCTATCATTCTTTAAGGGAAGCTGTTTCAGATAGAAATGGTATAAGTTTAGATATCTTAACCTCCATTTTTTATTTCAGAAATAAGCAATCTTTTTCTTTAGTTCTGGTGACAGCAGAACTAAAAAAAAAAGCAATAGAAAAGATTTTGTATTAGAAATCTTGTTCTCTTTGTAAATTCACACAATTAAAAAAGTAATATTTCTTTTAACTACATCTAACACATTTTTCCTCCACCAACCTGAGCAAGAACAAACAATGCTAACACAGTGTCTGTTCTCTGTTTAAACAGATAGAAAAAAGCAATCTTTTTCTGTTAATGGACAGATAGAAAATATTTTGTGTTTCGAGGGCCAAATAAGATTTCTCACATATTCTTCCGTGCTTTGGGGGTTTTTCTGTTTGTTTTATTTACTACTCTGAAAACCATTTTCAGCTTGGGATTCAGATAAAAACAAGTTCCAAACAGTAGAGAACTAGCTGGCTGTTAAGCCCTAATGTAGTTCCAATTGTACAATTCAATAATACTGACTTTTAAAATGCCCAAATTTTCTGAATTGCCCGTGAATGCATGTTTCCTTCTGGGTAGACATCTACATTCTTGAAACACAAACCAAGCTTTGGAATGTTTGGGATCACTGACTCCATCCATGTTCATGTCACTCACCATGACATTATCCATCAAGCAGTAAGTTACAGGCTTCCCACAACCCATTCAGCTCAAACTGAAGTGGAGTTTTGGTTTGTCTGAAACTGACACTTTGGGAAAACAAAGAGGCAAAAGCATAATTTTCCCATGTAAAAGCAACAATATAATCCTACTTCAAATTGTTTTGTGTTTTGCTATTTTCACATTAGTTGCCAAGAATTTGCTATCACCAGAACTGATTTTTTTTTTTTTTCGTTTTGAGACACAAATCACCAGGCCACTAAGACTGGTTGCCATTTACTATCACAGTAAGGTCCTATGGCTTCATGTTTTTGAGTCACACCTGCTCCATGCCTCATCCTCCTTCCTTTCACAGAAGAAGAAAAATAATTTAGTATGACATTTATCTTTATGAGGAAGCAGCAGGGTGAATTAGAAAAAAAATAGGATCTTTGAAGACAGACTTAAATATGAATATCAATGTCTTTACTCTTGGTAGTTGATATTGGGCAAGTTACTTAAATTCTCCAGATCTGTTACTTTATTTACAAATTGCAATATTGTTAAAGAAAAAGAATTGACCTACTGATACTTAATGTTTATTCACCAATATATTATTTTTTATTATTATGAGGCAATAATTACAACCAAAGATAAATACATCATCCTTGAAGAGCAATTCTTAGCTCACCCACAAAACATAAAATTCAGTGCATTTTTTATATCACAAAAACCCAGCTGTATAATTTCTTTCAGAATTCTAAAGATACTCCCAGAAAGCAGGAGGAAGACTTTAGAGAATTTCTGAGACCGTTTTTTACAATCTAGTGTTAAGATATAAACTTCTCTCACCTAAAAAACAACTGAAAATATAGTTTTTTTATTAGAAATATTGTTCTATTTGTAAATTCACACAATTAAAAAAGTAATACTTTTTTAAACTACATCTAACACATTTTTCCTCCACCAAGCTGAGCAAGAACAAACAATGCTAACACAGTATCTGTTCTCTGTTTAACAATAGATTCAGCAAAGGAAGAATACATCCTAAAAGATTAATAAGAAGCAAATATTCAGGACAGTTAAAAGACAAAGAGCAGAGTGGCTGTTTTGCTTAACTGCCTGTCAGTAAATATTCATACCTGGCTTTGGTCTTTGACTGCTATGCTTGGCCTCAGTCTCAAATTTCAATAGCCTAAAACCTATATTCAAACGAACATTCGAATGCACATTACTCTAGCTCCTTCAGACATACTGACACAATGGGTTTCCATTTTAATTAAGGAGGTTTCTAAAATAGTGTACATCAGAACTGTGCAGGGCTCTGTAGCAACTGACAAAGACAGGAATTTATATATTGACATTAATTCTTAAGTTGTGAAGCAGAATATTTTGAGGGAGTCAAAAAGCAAAAGTCAGAATATATAATGCTTCAAGTATTATGATTATCACCTAAAACTCTCCAGATTATTAGAGATCAAAGGTAAGGTATTTTTAATCAGCATCTTTGAAATCTATCAGATTCATTAAATTCTTCAATTGTTGAACTTTTTCCAAGAGTGAAAAAAGAAACACATTAATTTTAATCAAAGGTGATATTTTTGAAATTCTTCAGTATCACCCCTTCTCAGATTGCAATGATCTATTTCAACAAGTTTTGAAATCCAGAGCTATCCTCTTTTCAATCCATCTCTTCAGGGTTTTCAGAGTAATCTTACCGAATAACAGATATTTTCTCTGACACACACACTCACATATACATCTCAGTGGCTTCCCCAGTCCCTACCAATTCATAGCCAATGTTGGGGCTCAGAGAACACCACCTCAAAGTATGGTGCTTTGGCAGGCTGAGCACTTTTGAATTTTAAAAAGTTGAAAGACCTTAGAGGTTGCCTGAGAATCAAGGACTTTCCAACTTTCTCTTGCTTCTCCCCCACCACCCACAAGGGCTGCAAAATGCTTCCTCAGGAAGTTACCTTATTTGACTGGGGATAAACAATTGTCTTAAAGCTCTTTCCCTAGGAATCTCATTAAGTAGCCAGGAAAGGTTAACTACCAAAGAAGAGAAGAGATAAGGCTAAAAGTCATCGCCATGCCCAGACAGACATAATCTATTCTGAAGACAGCTGTGAAAGATTTTTTTAAGAGTCCTTACATGTATAAAGAGACAGCTTTTGTCAACAGTGCAGTTCTATGCCTAACATTTCTGTAACTTTTCAGTCCCATTCAGTGTCCAAAGAGAATTACCTTACAAACTATTTTGTTTATCCTTTGGGCCTGTTCACTTCCCCTGAAAATAATTTACTGCCCCTCAAAATTGGCTACATTCTCCTATATATCTCTCCCTTAATGAAGAGGGTTCTATTTAAGCTTCAGCCTTCTGGCTTTTCATTGAGTCTCATTGATATGATTTGGCTGTGTTTGCACCCAAATGACATCTTGAATTGTAGCTCCCATAATTCCCACGTGTCATGGGAAGGATTTGGTGGTACGTAACTGAATCATGGGGGTGGGTCTTTCCCATGCTATCCTCATGATAGTAAGTCTCATGAGATCTGACGATTTTATGAAGAGGATCCGCTACACAAGCTCTCTTCCCTGTCCCCATATAGGTCGTGCCTTTGCTCCTCCTTGGCCTCCCACCATGATTGTAAGGCCTCCCCAGTCATGCAGAAGTGTGAGTAAATTAAATCTCTTTCCTTTATAATTACCCAGACTTGGGTATGTCTTTATTAGCAGTGTGAGAGCAGAATAACACAGTAAATGGGTACTGGGAGAGTGGGTGGCTGCTGTAAAGATACCTGAAAATGTGGTAGCAACTTTGGAAATGGATAATAGACAGAAAGAAGCTGAAACAGTTTGGAAGGCTCAGAAGAAAACAGGAAGATATGGGAAATTTTGGAACTGCCTAGAGATTTGTTGAATGGCTTTGACCAAGTGCTGCTCATCTCAGATGGAGACAAGGAACTTATTTGGAAGTAGAAAAAAGGTGACACTTTCTATGTTTTAGCAAAGGGACCAGTGGCATTTTGCCCTTGCCCTAGAGACTTGTAGAACTTTGAACTTGAGAGAGATGATTTAGGGCACCTGGTGGAAGAAATTTCTAAGTAGCAAAGTGTTCAAGAGGTGACCTGGGTACTCTTAACAGCATTCAGTTTTATGTATTCACAAAGATATGGTTTGGAATTGGAACTTATATTTAGAAAAGAAGCAGAGAATAAAAGTTCAGAAATTTGCAGGCTGACAATGTGATAGAAAAGAAAAACCCATTTTCTGAGGAGGAATTCAAGTCAGCTGCAGAAATTAGCATAAGTAATGAGGATCCAAATGTTAATCACTTAGACAATGGGGAAAATGTCTCCAGTGCATGTCAGAGGTCTTCACAGCAGCCTCTCCCATCACAAACCCTGAGGCCTAAGAGAAAGAAAATAGTTTCATGGGCCTGATCCAGGACCTTGATGCTCTGTGCAGTCTCAGGACTTGATGGTCTGCATCCAACCGTGACTAAAAGGGGCCAATGTAGAGCCCAGGCCATTGTTTCAGGGGTGCAAGCCCCAAGCCTTGATGGCTTACATGTGGTGCTAAGCCTGTAGGTGCACAGAGGTCAAGAATTGAAGTTTAGGAAACTCTGCCCACATTTCAGAGGGTGTATGAAAAGGCCTGGATGCCCAGGCAGAGGTGTGCTGCAGGGTTGGAGCCCTCATAGAGAACCTCTGCTAAAGGAATATGAAAGCCCTCACACAAAGTCCCCATTAGGGCACTGCCTAGTGGAGCTGCAAGATGAGAGCCGCCATTCTCCAGACCGCCCCCCCCAAGGGGTCTGGAGCTGGATCATGTACTGACAGCTTGGATCATGTACCTGGAAAAGCCACAGACACTTAATGGCAGCCCATGAAAGCAGCTAGGAGAGGGGCTGTACCTGGCAAAGCTACAAGGGAGAGCTGCCCAAGGTGATGGAAACCAATCTCTTGCATCAGTATGACCTGAATGTGAGCCATAAAGTCAAGGAGATCATTTTGGAGCTGTAAGATTTGACAGCCCCACTGGATTTCAGACTTGCATGGGGCTTCAGCCCCTTCATGTTGGCCAACTTCTCCCATTTGAAACAAATGTACTTACCCAGTGCCCATACCCCCATTGTACCTAGGAAATAACTAACGTGCTTTTGATTTTACAGCATCATAGGCAGAAGGGACTTGCCTTGTCTCTGATGAGACTTTGGACTGTAGACCTTCAAGTTAATGTTGAAATGAATTAAGACTTTGAGGGACTGTTGGGAAGCATGATTGGTTTTGAAATGTGAGGACATGAAATTTGGGAGAGGCCAGGGATGGGATGATATGGTTTATCTGTGTACCCACCCAAATCTCATCTTGAATTATAGCTTCTATAAATCCCATGTATTGTGGGAGGGACCCAGTTGAAGGGTCCATGGAGCAGGTCTTTCTCATGCTGTTCTCATGATAATAAGTAAGTCTTACGAGAGCTGATGGTTTTATAAAAAGGAGTTCCCATATACAAGCTATCTTGTCTGTCACCACGTAAGATGTGACTTTGCTCCTCCTTTGCTCTCCACCATGATTGTGAGGCCTCCCCAGTTATGTGGAATTGTGAGTCTATTAAACATCTTTTTCTTCATAAATGACCCAGTCACAGGTATGTCTTTATTAGTAGCATAAGAACAGACTAATGCACTAACGTTTTGTGTGGCTTCTCTGCTTATGCACAATAAACTTGCACCTTTTCTTTTGTTAATCTGTCTACTGTTTGTTTGTTTTAGCAAACTTTCAGGAGGCAGAAGGGAACCTCTCCCTTTGCTCCGACACCAGACATCCTTTAATGCATTATGTGAGTATAATCAATCTTTTTCCAACTCATTCTACTTTTCTCTGTATTTTGGTGTGCTTGTCATTCCCCAAGAATTCTATCACATTTATGCCTCCATTCCCTTGTTTATATTGTTCCTTTGGCAAGGTTTTGAGAACAATATTAGAAACACTTTGAGTGACAGTCATATTCAGCAAGTAGTCTCTTCTGAGGTATTCAGCCTTCATCAGTTTTGCACATATACTGAACATTATGCTCAAGTACTAGAATTAAGTATGATCTGTCCTGTAAAAACCAGCACATCCATCCTTCCACCTATCAGCACCAACTTGGAGAATTAATGAAATTTTACAATAGTACACTTAACGTCTAAATTTACTTAGTATTATTTAACAAATAAGTCTCTTTTTCTTTATGCCTATACAACCCACCTGTGCCATTAAATAGAATAATACTTAAAAAAAAAAGGCATCCTATCCATATCATATGTAGATGTGTGGGATACATGTTATGCACTGGAATTTTATTAATGTGATGGTCTTGTGGTGATTAGAAATTCTCTACCACATTCAAAACCAAACTTTGATTCAGTTGTGACTGAAAATCATTTATCTTGCTGATTATTTAGGGAAATGGTAGATAATGTGTAATCTTTGGTAAAATTTTAATAGCATAACATGAGGTTTTGTTTAGCAATTCCTGGACTATACTGGATCCAGGCTGCCCATTTCCTTTTAAATAGTTTGTGGCTTGTATTTTATGTTGTCTTATTAATATCTATCCCACATAACTGTAGGTTTCATGGGAACAGATACCCTGTGTGTTTTGCTCACCACTGTGTACTTAGGACTTAGCACAATGCCTGGCACTGACTTATCACTCAGTAAATACTTGCTGAATGACTGAACAGCATTTATACATTAAAATTGAGCTTAAGGGATAAAATCTCAAAGTGAATCCAGAGCATGAGGCTAAAAAGAACTAAAATAGAAGTCTTAGGCTTATGAGGGCAATATTCATTGTATCAATGCTTCATTTGCAATTTAATTTTGAAGTTACAAAACTCTATGTATATAATTAGATATAGTATATAATTATATATATTATATATTATGTATTATATATGTATATATTATGTATATATAAATATATATTATATATGTATATATTATGTACATATACATATATATTTTATATATGTATATATACACATATATATCATATACACATTATATATTATATATACATATATTTATATATATTATGTATACATATTATATACATATTATGTATATATTATGCATATATTATATACATAATATATATTGCATATGCAATATATACAATAATATATATTATGTATATATAATGCATATATATATATTATATATAATAAATAAAGAGTAACACTTAAAGGGCATCCTATCTACACATGTAGATAAATAGTTAGATAGACAGATAGATACTAGGTCTACAGATGGTCCTCACATTCAATGGCTCAACTTATAATTTTTCGACTTTATGATGGTATAACAGTGATATAAATTCAGTAGGAACTATACTTCAAATAGCCATGAAACCACTCTGGTTTTCACTTACAGTACAGTATTAAATGAATTATATGAAATACTGAATACTTTATTATAAAAATAGGCTTTATGTTAGATGGTTTTGTTCAACTGCAAGCTAAGTGTTCTGAGCACATTTAAATTAGACAGGACTAAAATATCATGTGTGGTAGGTGAGATACATTAAATGCATTTTTATTTATAGTATTTTCAACTTACAATGAGTTTATCAGAGCAAAACCCCATCATAAGTCAAGGAGTATATCCTTAGATTTTAAGAAGCTTCAAGGAAAGCTTAAAGTTTTAAACATTTTTCAGTATCTTAAGACATACTAGAATGTATAAAATATTACTCTTCAAATTGACAGCAAGACAAATTCAAAAAATCCATTTCAGGTTTAAAAACTTCAACTTCCTTCTGTGAAGCTACTTCAATTTCTCTTTGGAATTACGCATTATATATATAAAAACTGATATATACACTTATAGAAATTGGATGCAAGTAGTGGGAGAAATTTTTCTTAGCAGCTAGATTAGAATTTCTCTTAAAAAGGGAACTGTCTGCACTTGGAAAATTAAGAGCTTGGAGTGTTAAGCAGATCCTGCCAGTTAGGATGACAACAGAGTTCAAAGCTTCAAAAAAAAGAGCAACAGCACTCCTCATAAGGCAAGCAGAGAAATTAGTTATTGCCAAAGAATGAGAAAAATGACAAACTAAGAAAAATAGAAGAGATAAGGAAAAGAGGAGGCAAAAGATGGAAACAAGTTGAGACTAAATACCAATTAAGACCAATAAACTCTCCAGAAATGGAATAGTCAAAATATTAGTTTAAGAATAATTAAGACTTCATTTCACCTGTAACATGATTGACAATCGTGCATCAGATTAACCTTCCCTCTAAGGTCAACAGTAAAAGTTGATTTTGTTTTTAATAAATTAAAAAAAAAAATCTGTTTGAAGATATCAAATCAAACAGAGTACAGAACTTAAAAGATCAATATCACAGAAAGAAAGCAAGCTCACTGGGGTTAAACTTTAATTTACCTCACTTTGTCCCTGGAGCATTTGCCGATTTGCAGCATAAAGAATAGAAGCAGAAAGCGGTACTGGGAGCTGGAGGCATTTTCACTAGGTTAAGGAGGTGGAAGTAAGAGTCTGGAGATGCCAAGATTTACAGAGCCAAGATCCCAGAGAGGAAGGAACTACATAGAAGTAGGTTAGAAATCGTATGTACAATGTTCCCATGAGACATTAGCTGACACTTAAGCTGCATATGCAAGACACCAAGAACACAAGTAGAAAGGAAAACTAGAAACCTAAAAAGCTGACTAGATATGTCAAGTCTTATGTGCTAGGAAGATGAGGTGAGGTCAGGGTCTGCCAGGATGAAGATTTCTAGTAATCAATGCAAAATTTTAAATGAGTCCTTAAAGGGCTACCCCATAAAAATAAGGACAGGCTGAACACAGTTATTCATACCTGTAATCCCAACATTTTGGGAGACCACAAGCATATTGCTTGAGCTCAGGAGTTTGAGACCAGCCTGGGCAACAAACTGAGACCTGCCTCTACCAAAATTACAAAAAGTAGCTGGATGTGGTGGTGTGTTCCTGTAGTTACAGCTATTCAGGAGGCTGAAAGTGGAGGATGGCTTGAGCCTGTGAGGCAGAGGTTGCAGTGAGCCATGATCACATCACTGTACTCCAGCCTGGGTGACACAGAAAAAAGAAAAAAAAAAAAGAACAAAAAAGGAGGAAAGGAGGAAGAGAGGAAGAAAGGAAAGGAGGGAGGGAGGGAAAGAGGAAGGGAAGGAGGGAGGGAGAAGGAAGGAGGGAGGGAAGGAGGGAGGGAAAGAGGAAAGGAAGGAGGGAGGGAAGGAGGGAGGGAAAGAGGAAGGGAAGGAGGGAGGGAGAAGGAAGGAGGGACAGGAGGAGGAAGGGAGGGAAGGAGAGAGGGAGGAAGGGACAAACAGCCCTAACAAAGGCTATTACCAGGATTTAACTCTAGTAAGATAATTGGCCCTTGCTCTGAGAGATAAAGTGTAATCCTTTCTGGATAAAGATAATATCATCTAAGTACTCAGATGTAGTGTCTGGTATGCCATCAAAAGACATACAAGAAATGAAAATCATATGATCAAAAACCAAAAATAAAACAAACAGAAACCAGAAACAGAGCAACGGGCAACACAGAATGAAAACTTAAGACAGAGAATTAAAAATAACTAACATTAAAGTATTAAGAAAATTGATGTAGGTGATAAATTCACCTGAGAATTCCAATAAAAGGAATCAAATAAATGTTCTAGAACTGAACAATAATAATAAAGATTAAGATTCAATAGATGGGTTTAATAAACAAATCTACATAAAATGTGGATTTCAGTTAGTAGTAATGTATCAATATAGGTCCACAAATTGTAAGCAATGTACCATATTAATGTCAAATGTTCATAGTAGGTGAAACCTGGTGCAGGATATATAGAAATTCCTGTATAAAAAAGTTTTTAATATTTTTTAAAATCTAAAATATTCTAAAATAAAAGTTTAGATTACAAAAGTATCTAGAAGTGAAAATAAAATGGAACAAAAAATAAAATTACCTTCAAAGAACAAATAATAAAACTGACAGCTAACTTTTCTTCAGATATGAGAGCAAAAAACAAAAGAAAATAAAATTTTTGAAAAAGAAATTGAAACTATTTTCTAAAACATTGCCAATCTAGAATTCAATATCTGACAAAAATATCCTTCATAAATAATGGCAACATAAAGATATTTTTAGACAAATAATCAGAGAATAGCCAGAATATGTATAATAAAACAAAAAACTAATAGGAGCTATTTAGACAGAAGCAATTTTATCCTAGATGAAATTCTGGTGATATACACAGTTATAAAGGACATCAGAAAGGGCAAGAGTAGTGAAGAAATGTTGAAGAAAAAAAATAAATTTCAAGGGCATATATTCCTAAATATTAAGACTTCTCATGTATCTACAGTAAGTAAAACATTGTGGTACTGGCACTAGGTTTTTAATGTCCCTTGTAACAGAAACGGAATTCCAGAATCATACATACACTTACACAATCACTTGTGTTTCTATACATATGCCAAAATAATACTGCCAGGAAAAGAGTATATTTTTAGTAAATGATAGTAAAACAACAAAAATAATTAAAATAATAAACATCTAAAAGAAAACAAAACAGAATATATGCATACTCCTTCATTAAACGAAAATTTTTCAAGTAGGAAACAGTACTAACAAAAAGAAAACTGTTGATAAATTATATTTCATTAAAATTAAAAAGTTCTGTGACTTAAAGATATCATTAAGAAAATGAAAAAGCAAGCTTTGTACAGGGTACAGATATGTGCAATACAGATAAAAGACTAGACTAAGGATATATACTGAGAACCTCTACAAACCATAAGGAAAAGATTTCTACAAATCAGAACAAAAGACTTTCTTTTTCTATTGGATAAATGTGTATTGAGTAGACTCAGAAGTTGAAAAATGACTTGAACATGCACTTAATCAACAAGTATATCAACATTACAAATAAGCATAGAAAATGTATTCTACATCTTTATTCACCAAGAAAAAAGTGAATGAAAACCACAACTAAGTACCACTAAATTTATCAGAAGAGCTAATTTTTTCGTAATAATGATCATGACCTCACCAAATGTTGACAAAGGTGTGGAGAATTAGTATTCTTATGTTATTGAAAGTATGACTTGATACAAACCCCTAAATAACTGTCAGCATCTACAAAATGTGAACACGTACATTATATCTAATCAAGTAATTCCATCTTAGGTATAAGGCCAACAGGAATCACATCACATGTGCACTAAAAGATATACCCAAGAATGTTAAGAGTAGCATTACTCATAACAGACAAAACTAGAGAGATCCCAACAATACTGCCCTTAGACCCTGGGAAATAGGGCTCTACCTAGCAATGCCTCAAAAAGCCCCATGCTATGGAGTGTCTCCCTTGAAATTTTCTAATACCTTTCTATAAGAGGGATCAACTGGAGCTGGCAGAGTCACCAGGGTGGGGCTCCTGAACCAACACTAGGATTTATATGGGTCCTGTTTCCCTTCTCTCTTCTGTCACCTAAAATCACCTACACTAATTTGAAGTGACATAAGATAGACACAGGAACCTAAAAAAATCACCGCCAACCCTTGAACTTGAGCCACCTTTGTAGGCCCATGCACCAGCTCTCATCCATCCATGCTCTTACCTTAGTGCAACCTCCAGCCTATAGTACCTAAAAATGGTGGAGTTGGCAGCAAATATTCTGCCATGAGCACCCAGTACAACCTCTCACCCTATCCACAGACTGTATACCCCACCTTAGCCAGTTCTTCAGGGCTGGCCACTCCTGGGTCCTCTTGATCTATGTGTTTTCTTGCTTTTGAGAGATGAAGTAACATAATGCTCCCTGGGGATGGCCTTAAGCTTTGCTGACCAAGACAGGGACTTTCCTTGTGAGAGTGGAACTATCTCTTGTTCTGCTGACGGATACTGGCCCATCATTTCTACTGGTAAGAGATGGAAGGCAAGGGTATTATCAACACTGAAATATGGCACATTTTAGTGTTGCAGTGATTATGGTCAAGAGAGTTTGAGAGTGGACATGGTTAGATGAAATATTGTTATGTTTATTCAATAAATTTCTGACTAGCAAATTTAACATGACTAGAAAATAAATTATTATTGGAATTTTCCTGAATACTATGGGTGAGACTGGCATACATGGCCATACTCGATGAAATAAAGTCACAATCTTTGAGACAGTCATTAGAAGCCAATATTCATAGATGTACAACAGATGATGCTATATCATGGATAATGATGAGTATGTAATAAAAGGTATTAGGAAAATGAAAAGATAATAAGATATATGTTGGTTCAATACCAATAGGTTGTGAAGAATGATGGCATGGTGAATAACAGTGTTGTTACCTTGCTGTAGGAGTAGGAACAAGGAAGTTAGCCAGGAGCGGGGCTTTTGACAATAAAGAACATAAAGAGGTGTATCCTGGACTGGAAGAGAAAGATGCCTGGACATTAAGACTCTCCATGACTACTGATTGGATAGTAAACAAATACATAAGCATATTTTTTCTACTTATTATTCAAAATGGTTATTGATAAATTTCTATATTGGTACAGACCTACAAATTTAAATAATATATTTTAATCAAATTGTTTATACCATCAGGGACTCTGCCAAAATACAAATAAGAACAAAAAAGTTTTCTCAGGATTCTACATATCCTAGGGATGGCCCTACAAACCAAATATCCTTCAACAATAAAATTAATAACTATATAGTTTAGTCACACCATAAATATTACAAATACATGAGAATGAATATCCTAAAAATATGACACGGATGAATCTCATGAAAAAAGACAGACATAAAAGAGTTCATACATACTGTGTGATTCCATGTGTGTACATTTCCAAAACAGGCAAAATTAACACACGCTGATTGAATTGCCAGGATAGTAGCTACTCTTGGGTAGGGGTATCTGTGTGTGCTAGGGTAGTTATTAACTGGAATAGGGTTTGAAACTGAACAGACTACTGTAAACAAAGTTAAGTGTCCTGAGTTCTTTGTTCCAATTTTTTTCCACCCTTAAGAACATGTAAGGCAATTTCACTGTTATATCAAAAATATTCTAGAAGTCTCCTTGTTTTATATTTGTCCTGCAGAAGACATGTGAAGAAGACCCACTAAAAAATATTTTTCTATGTTTTTAAACTGTTTTAGATAATACTTTTACACACGTTAGACCTTCCAGAGACAGTCCAGTTACTATATGTTTGTTAGAAGATACATTATTAAAAACATAGAGATCAACCTCTCCTACTACATGATGCTGAGATCACATATTTGAATCTCCAAGTGAATTAATCACCCAGTGATAACTTGATTGTTTCCCTTATTAAAAAAGTAAACTTTCCCTTTGTTAAAGAGACATTTCTGCCTTTTCTATACTCTCCTCCCTTTTATTTCTCTATTTTCATGACCTATATTGAGAAGTAGAAAACTGGGATGGTAAAGCAGAAAATGAGGAAAGAAAGATGAAATAGTGTAACACTGGAAGTATTCTGGTGGTTTGGTAAACAACTGGCTCATTTTTCACTTCAGACAAACTACAATATATACACATACTTACTGGTATGTTTATTAGAATTTAATTATGCTTTTTTTACTTAATTACTTTTAAACACAAAAATATGTCATTCGCCGTCTTCACAGAACTGGAAAAAACACTTTAAACTTCGTATGGAACCAAAAGAGACCTCACACAGCCAAGACAATCCTAAGCAAAAAGCACAAAGTTGGAGGCATCACGCTACCTGACCTCAAACTATGCTACAAGCCTGAAGTAATCAAAACAGCATGGTACTGGTACCAAAACAGAGATATAGACCAAAGGAATAAAACAGAGGCCTCAGAAGTAACACCACACATCTATATCCATCTGATCTTTGACAAACCTGACAAAACAAGCTATAGGAAAAGGATTCCCTGTTTAATAAATTGTGTTGGGAAAACTGGCTAGCCATGTGCAGAAAGCTGAAACTGGACCCCTTCCTTATACCTTATATGAAAATTAACTCCAGATGGATTAAGGATTTAAACATAAGACCCAACACCATAAAAACCCTAGAAGAAAACCTAGGAAAAGCCATTCAGGACATGGCATGGGCAAGGACTTCATGACCAAAACATCAAAAGTAATGGCAACAAAAGCCAAAATAGACAAATGGGATCTAATTAACCTTAAGACTTTCTGCACAGCAAAAGAAACAATTATCAGAGTGAACTGGCATCCAACAGAATGGGAAAATTTTTTTGCAATCTACCCATCTGACAAAGGGCTAATATCCAGAATCTACAAAGAACTAAAGCAGATTTACAAGAAAGAAACAAGCCCATTCAAAAGTGGGCAAAGGATATGAACAGACACTTTTTCAAAAGAAGATATATACGAGGCCAACAAACATATGAAAAAATGCTCATCATCACTGGTCATTAGAGAAATGCAAATCAAAACCACATTGAGATACCATCTCATGCCAGTTAGAATGGCGATCATTAAAAAATCTTGAGACAGATGCTGGAGATGATGTGGAGAAAGAGGAACACTTTTACACTGTTGGTGGGAATGTAAATTAGTTTGACCGTTGTGGAAGACAGTGTGGTGATTCCTCAAGGATCTAGAAATAGGAATTCCATTTGACTCAGCAATCCCATTATTGGGTATATACCCAAAGGATTATAAATCATTCTATTATAAAGACGCATGCACACATATATTCATTGCAGCACTGTTTACAATTGCAAAGACCTGGAACCAACCCAAATGCCCATCAATGATAGACTGGAGAATGAGAATGTGGCACATATACACCATCGAATACTATGCAACCAT
Source organism: Saimiri boliviensis (assembly GCF_048565385.1). Classification (NCBI taxonomy): domain Eukaryota; kingdom Metazoa; phylum Chordata; class Mammalia; order Primates; family Cebidae; genus Saimiri; species Saimiri boliviensis. The sequence continues at coordinate 177,193,760 of NC_133450.1, read as the reverse complement.
AAAAAAGGATGAGTTCATGTCCTTTGTAGGAACATGGATGAATCTGGAAACCATCATTCTCAGCAAACTGACACAAGAACAGAAAACCAAACACTGCATGTTCTCACTAATAGATGAGTGTTGAACAATGAGAATGCATTGGCACAGGAAGGGGAACATCACACACTGGGGTCTGCTGGGGTTGGGGGGGCTAGAGGAGGAACAGCAGGAGGTGGAGAGGTTGGGGAGGAATAACACTGGGAGAAATTCCTGATGTAAGTGACGGGAGGATGGAGACATATCATGTGTGTAACTAGGCAACAATCCTGCAAGATCTGCACATGTATCCCAGGACTTAGAGTACAATTTTAAAAAATGGCAAAAAAGCAAAAATATTTTAAATCTATTGCAATGCTTATAGCTGCTAATGTTAAGCCTGTAAGACTTTTGCAACAACCCCATTTTCTAACATTTACCATTCAGTCAAAATGAAGTCCTCCTTCTGGGACTAAATTAGTTTCTACTTGGTCTCAGACTCTGGGCAAATCTTTGTCAAAGTGAGATCAAAACAAAGTCCTAAATACAAGTATCTTGCTTGGAAAGCAATTGAGGATATTAGAAAGGAAGAGAAACCTAAAAATCAATTGAATTTTAAAAGACAAAAACCTTTCCAGTTTTTAAGTTCAGGCTAAGGAATAAATAGCCTCTTTGGAATTTAGAAAAAAAGTTTTATAAAGAATACACATAAAATATCACTTTTTAAAATGCAATCAGATGGTCCCAGAGCTTATTTCTAGTTTGTTTGCAGCCTCTAGACTTGTCCCCCACTCCTTTGATATTCATGAACATAATAAATACATAACAGAGTCATAAGATACCTCAAAGACTTGCATTGATTCTGAAGTGTAGCAAAGGATTCATGCAGCAGGTACAAGCTGACTGCAGTGCTCTAGGCCAGGCTTAAACACTTCAGTTGGAAAGGCAATTTCAGCCGGCTACTATTGAGTTGTCAGCATCACTTAGCCCAAATCAGTCCGATTCCTCCTACTGTTTTTTAGAAGGAAACATTTCTGCCTTTCCCATTTGATTTCTTTTTCCTAGTATATAACTGAAACAAAAAGTCAGAGATGGAATTGTTACTGAATTTAACATGAACAAAATCCTCAGTGCTACATAGTCAAGTTGTATGAGGAAGTATATTACTTGGCCTCTTCCTGTCCTTCTGATGCTTTTACTTTAAAGTCTGTCTGAATCCGAAGACTGCTACCTGCAAGCTGGAGATCACGCTCAACTTGCTTAAACTTTCTAGAAGTCCATCTACCCTTCTGTAAAATGAAAAGGATTATAACAAACTCAATGAAGACTGGAATTTGATTAAGATGATGCACTTAAAAATTCCTAGCATAGTATCAGCCACATAGTAGGTCCTAGATGTTATGAAAATAGTATTTAAATGGTTCTGATCCCATATTTATTTGTATGCACATTTAATTAAGTCACTTAATCAGAGTTTTAATCACTTTAAAGTTATAGTTTTACATTTATCTCTATCAGTGACATTTTGATTAGTTTTTTCCAGTAACCTAGACTACTTCTTTCTACTTATTTTCCTTCCAATTAACTTCAATTTGAACACTGAACATCTCATTAATATCACCATGATTAGATAGATCTATAATAATAAGGAAAAGAAACTCAACCCAGTCAAGTTTACCACTAAAATTTAATTAGTTGTTATAGATGAAGATGCTTTACATGAGTAAATTATATATATCTTATATATTCTTGTAGCAGGGACAACAGGCTTCTAATAATGGTGAGCATGTATTCCAGGATTCAGCAAACCTTTTCCATAAAGGGCTAGATAATAAATATAAGACTTTGTGGACAAGACCATCTCTGTCACAATGAACCAACCTTGCCATTTACGAATATAGCCACATAATAAATAGTAGTAGTTTTTTTTCAATAACCTTTTACTTATAAAAACAAGCATTGGGCTAATTTGGTCCATGGGCTATCATTTGCCAATCCCTGTATAATCCTCCTGCTGCAGACAAAATCATTAGATCCTTCCACAAAATCCTAGTGAAAACAAAGAGAATGAGTAATCACCAAATGGAGATCAGAGAACATTCAAGATGAGCACTGTTTCCACCCTGGAAATTTCACAGACTGACTGGAGGCAGCTGAAAGGTCACAATTTGCTTTCAGTGGACTCAGTGAGCAGCAGGTATAGTACAGTGCCCACCAAGATGGCACACTCTGGTGAGTCACCATCTCTCTAGGTTCTGAACTAGAGGGCTCCACCCAGACAAGGAGTTGTTGAACTATATCCCAATGGGTTACTAAGGTGTCCCATAAAAAGTAAAGCCTTAGTCTCAGTAAGGAGCTTAGAAGAAAAACATATCCACTGTACTTACTCTATATATTTCTGCCCTTCTTTTCTCTGTTCTTTGCTTTAGGTTTACTGACTCCTAATTAGCTATGTCATCCAGGCTCCCTTGTCCTCTGGCTTCTGGTTGGTTTTGGACACACGGAAGCATGATGAGGAGATCTGAGGGTGGCAGGACAGAAATCAGGGTATTTGTGCCACACCCCATTCCTGTTTTGGTGCTGCAGTTCTGGAAGTGGTTTTATCTGTCTATAACTAAAGCTCCACAGGTAGGTAGCCTCTCCATTTGAGTGGGTGACTCAACTGCCCTTGCTGGTTTCTTACCCCACAACAGTTTGTAAATAGTCACTTAACCCAATTAATCCCTTTCAAGTGAATCCTGTTGCTTCTTTGGCTCCTACTATATATTCTGAACAACAACAAAAAACACAATTCAAGGCCTTTCATTGTTTCTAGAAGCAATTTTTTAATACAACATCCAACAAAGAAAGAAAATGAGATGCAAAACAAGACAAGGCAAACCAGGAGAAACAACAGACAACAGAAAGAGTCATACTGGGAATCCAGATATTGGAATTATCAGGTATAGACAATAAAACAACCGTTATTACTACATTTGTGGAGTTTAAACTCAGAAATGCAGGAAGGCATGATGAGCAAAGAAAATAATGCACATTTAGTAAATATAAATAAATTTTGAGTATATAAAACTAAAGCCAAAGTGTCCTATGGGGCTTAATATAAAGAAAGAATTAAAACACAGAGTAACAGCATATATGTTAAAAGATGTAATTGAATCAAAAGTGTTCTAAGATCTTCACATTTTCTGAAAGAACAACATAGAGAAAGATACTTATTAATCTTTTGTAGATCAAGGGTACCTATATTATCTCTAGAATAACACTCATGAATAGGGAAAAAGGTTGTAACTTCCAAACTCTAAATATATCTCTCTGTGTATATATATACATGTGTGTATGTTTGCATGTGTGTTTGTATGTAGCAACAAAGAAAAACATAATACAGAATAACCAAAACAATTACTAATCACATAAGTGATTATAATAATATAATCAATTTACATAATCATATAATCAATTTAAACCCAAATAGTAATTATATTAAATTTATCAAAATTTCCAGTTAAAAACCAGTGATTCATATACTTAATTTAAAAAATAATAACTAGCTACAAAACTCTTACATAATTGTTGCTCTGTATACAGGGGATTTGTTCCAGGACCACCTGCTTATACATAAATATGTGCATATTCAAGTCCTATAGTCAGCCTTGCATATCCCACAGATATCAAAACTTAGCCTTCCATGTACATGGGATTCACACTGTGTGAATATTGTATCTTCATCTATATTTGGTTGAAGAAAATCTGCATATAAGTGGATTTTTGTTATTCGAACCTGTGTTGTTCACAGGTCAAATGGACACATTTGAAACTGGAGTTTACAGAAATCTTGGATGTAAAATGAAACAAAATGAAAGATAAGGTAAACACCAGAAAAAGCTAGCATAACTACTGTAATATTAAACAAAATACATATTAAGACAAAGAGAATTATTGGAGAAACAGTCACTACATGAGGAAAACCTGTTAAGTTCACCAGAAATACAACTATACTACCATATTAACTTCTCTAAGTGTTATAATGAAGCTAAACTAACTAAAATCATGAGACAGGATAGCATAGAAAGAGAGTAGACAAATCACGGGAATAGAGAACCAAGAAAAGAACCTCACATATACATGGCACCTGACTATGACAGAGAAATACTTTTCAATAAATGATGTTGGGGCAATCAAGTATGTATAAAACAAAAAGAAGTTGATTCTCAATCTTATAACACATGCAAAAATCAATTTTAGATGAATCATAGTTTGGAATGTGAAAGACAAAAGTTTGGATATACTAAAATTAAGCATTTCTCTTTTTGAAAATACATGACTAAGTGTGAAAAAGCAAGCCATAAAATGGATACTCAGCCTTTTTATAATCATGGAGATATAAATTTAAATCACTGTGATATCAATGCAATTTTACTAGATTTGAAATTTAGAAATTTGAAAATTAGTGCTAGCCAGGACTTGGAGCAACAGGAATTTTTGTATTTTGCCGTAGGTATACACAATGTGCTATGACTCTGGCAAATTGTAGGTATTATCTACTCAACTGAACATATGTAGACTCTTGAACTAATAATTTCACAACTAGGAATACACTCTACCTAGTGCTTCCCCCGGGAGAGGACCCCAGACCAGCAGCATCAGTATCACCTAAGAAGACATTAGAATGCAAATCTCATAACAAACATTCTGGGAGAGAAATTCCAGACTTGGGCTCAGAAGTCTAGGTTTTAACAAGCCCATCAAGTGATTCTTAAGCACTGCCTCATACAAAAGCAAGGTTATGTGCATCAGGATAAAACACAATTATTTTCATAATATTATAGTTTTCAATAGCAAAACAAATGGAAACAATCAAAACCAACACGAGGTCCAAAAATAGAATGAAAACAATAATTTGTTAGTTTTTATTACACAGAAATAAAAATGAATAAATTGCAACCACCTGCAGCAATGCAGACAAATCTTAAAAATACAATAATGATGTTTAGAAAATTGGATATGCACATGAACAGAATTAGCAGAAAAAATAAAACAGGAAAAACAAACACATAGTGTATGATCTCAAATATATAAAATTCAATACATATTCAATAGGCAAAACTAGTCTGAATTGGCTAAGGATGTGTGATGGACAGACTTTTAAGTTAACTCCCCAAATCCCTCTCTCTTATGTTGACAATCTTGTGTGATTTTAGAATCAGAGCCTGAGATGGGTTCATGCTCAATTGATTCATTTCTTAAAGGAATAGTATCAAGAGAGGGACAATAAAGCCTGCAAGTGTAAGGTCTCATTTAGAAACCAGCTTTGATTCAATTCCAAGGTGAAACACTGGAGCATCACAGAGTTTATCCAACCTTGAGTTAACAGATTGGCCTTTTGTGCTACAGTCAATACTGAGGCTACAGGGAGAGAGGAGGCATGGCCTACCTGTTAGTGATTCCCATTTGACCAAGAGCAATTCTTCAAATAAGTGGGCAACTGTGAGTTTTTGCCATGCAAACCCCACAGCATTTGGTAAAGGAGATGTGAAGAGGCACAATAGAAGACTGACAGCATTTACTACACAAGTGAGGCAGAGTTTAAAGGAATGCTAGGACATAGATAACATAAAATTCAGCTTAGGATGGGTAACGCAGAGATTTTCTGGGATTCCTGCAATGTTCTATTTCTTCACTTAGGTAGTGGTCACATAATGTACTTTTTACACCAATATTATTTATTTTGTGTATTTCTTCATATGACCATTATAGTCACAATAAAATTGATTTTAAAAATTCTGCCTGGAGAGAAATGAAATCTCTATGCTAGGGCAATATAGAGTATCTGAGGATTTCATTTACTTCCCTGATACTGTGATATATTTAACTATACTATTGTATATCTAATAAATTTTAATTTTACTATCCTCACTAGTATACTCTGATTCTTTCCAGACCAAGAATTCAAAACATTTTGTCACATTGACTATTAAGTAAACAAAGTCAAAGCCACATCCATGAGGATCTAAATGGAGAGTTGGTTTTGGGGTGGAGAAATGGAGAAAATGCACAAAGTATAAATATGTTAACCAGAAAACAAAAGATAATTTGTGATTGTGCAAACTACAAACAAGGACAGAAGAATGAAATTGCTGGCATTCATCAAAAAGGTCTTCTGGAGAAAGAGATTCTTTGCATTCTCATTATTATAACTCTCTAATAAAAAGGGGGGAAGCATAACAATAAAGAATGGGCAAAATAAAGCTTGTATTTTCAGCAGAAAGATTTTTATCATATAAAATTTAAATCACAAATCCCAGTCTTCATATTAAAAATGAAAAATATCAGATAGGATCTATAGTAAGCCACTTGGGTCATTTTATACTGATATTCTTAATAGTTTCTTACTATTTCTCACACTGTTTTTCAAATAGCATAATGGAACCCCATGAGACAGATTTTAATGTGATGACCAGCCATAATCCACATATTCCCTGGAAAATTCCAAGCAGTTATCATCAATTATAAGCAGATAATTATCTCTCAGTGACTTTCATACACTGTGATTTTTCTCTGAACACAGAAAAGAAATTTAAAAGGTGAAATATAATGAATCTAAGGAAATGAACATATAAGAAAGCTTCAACAAATGTAGAAAACAATTAACGTTTGCCTTCTTTATAATCATTTTCAATTTGATCATGAAGTCAAGAGGGTTAGGTAAATATATAGGAGCAGAAAAATATTTTAGATGAAAGTAGTAATAACTGTCAGAGGCAATGAATTGTCATAGAAAGGTTCTCAAACTTGAAGTCAGAGAGCTCAGCTTGGTACACTGAAGAGCTGAGCCTATGACAAGTGACTTCTTAGGGTCTCAGTTTTCTCCTCTGTAATTTAGAAGCCATGCCATTGGTCGGATCTCTTTCAGAGGACCATCATCTTATCATATAATATAGCACACATAAAAACATTTTGCAAAATATTCTATCCTATGTCAAAGGCATTTTTGTAGACTTCTTGAATTGACTTTTAGTTTAATAAGTTGGAGAAAATGGAGAGATTTTTCCAGACTTATACGCCATAATTCAGAGCATTTTAAATAAGGGTTAACAAAAAACAAAGAATGAAGTTGTGATAATAAACCAAAACTTAACAATTTATCTCTGGCACTAGGTTTTCACACAAAGACATCACCCACTATCCTGGAAACATGAGAAAAAAATTTCCACTTGGGAATGTTTTCATGAAATTATTTCAAGCCACACCCCAGGACACAATATTAGAGGAAATGACAACTCCCCCAGGTAAAAACTTTTTGTTCTCCACTAAGTGGATCATGAATCATTTCTAGCCTATGGTGTTCTACTCCACTGAGCCCAGAACATCCAGCAGTTTCTGGAATTATCCAAACCATCAAGCACAGCAGACAATTCCCTTTAAGCCGACTCAAGCGCTGAAAAGCAGTGGGTTAGAACTTTTCCCCAAAATCTGGAGCTCAATGACATGTGGGCTTCATTCTTCTTAAGAAAAATAACTCAAACTCCATGGTACTTCTGCAGGATTCAGTTAAGGTATATTTCTAATTTGGATACTCTTTTTTTCTTTGCTTTTATTTCTGGGTGAATATAAAATATACTGTTGGAATTCTGATGGTGATACTTGTTTCTGAGCTTCCTAAATACCTTTCAACTACATATTGGCAAACTAATTTCTGTGTTTTACTTGAACAGAGTAGCAGAAAATAGAAGAGAATTAAAAAGGTAATAGCAGAAAGGGTTCAATTAGGAAAAGATGTCAAACTAGATGTAGTGTTGCTCAGTAATCTAACACCCAGTCATTACACTCATGGCATGCTATTTATATTTGCTCTTTCTTTTTATGTATATAAAATGTGTGTGTGTGTGTGTGTGTGTGTGTGTGTGTGTGTGTGTGTGTATTGCGAGGGGGTGGTCTACATATTTGGTCTCTCTATATAAGGTCTATATTTTTATATATATTATATATATAGGTGGTCTGTATATATAGGGTTTATATATAGAGAGAATGTACACTCAATATATAAAGAGATAATTTAATAAAATTCAAATAATACAGAAATATAAATGTAACATGGCTATAATAGAAAATCATACCCTAGAAAGAGATGGTCATTAGAGAGCTGAATGAAAAGAGTACTTCTAAGGGAGCTTAGAACTTACTCTCTAGCTAGCTATGTAAACAAAATGTTAGTGAACACACATGGGGTAACCAACTTTTTATTTTGCTGGTAAACAATAATTACTATTATCCATAATCACCACTTTCTTTTTATAATATGTATTTAAACATCATAAATTAGATAAGATATCTCAAATTTTTAAAAGAATTACTTATGGGAAACATATCATATTATTTTTATTTTTCTAATTTCTTAGCCAATCAGAGAAGTCTGTCAGATCCTTATACTTGGACTATAATTTTACTTTTGAAACTACCATCATAGACTATACAAGTTCTTGAGAGATAAGAGATAAGCATCCTAGCTGAGATTCAAGGGCTGAATCATGGCATAGTCCTAAACCTTTCAAAGACATGGTTGAGTTGAAGAGACTCAACATATTGACATTTTAAAGGCAGAGAATTTGGAGTTGCCTATGGAAAGACTGACTTCATGTTTGTCATGTACAATATAAACTTAATTATAATGTTCAGAATCAGGCAGTTATATGCTTTAGTATGCTCATTTTATTTGATACATTCCCAGTTGTTTAAAAAGGTGAGGTAAGTTAAAGTCCATGAAAGAAATTATTTAAGAAATTTAAGGATGCACCAGAATGGGTAATATACACATGAGTTTCAAGTCAGTTTAAAGTGAAATCCACCCAACAAGGTAGCTTCTTCACATACTACTGATATGACTACTACTTACTGGTATTTTTTTAATTTTAAAATTATTTTTTTAATTTTCATGGGTGCATAGTACATGTATATATCCTGGGGGCACATGAGATGTTTTGATACATGCATGCAATGTGAAATAAGCACATCATGGAGAATGCAGTATCCATTCCCTCAAGCATTTATCCTTTGAGTTGCAAATAATCCAATTACATTCTTAATAATTTAACATTCAAAGTTGCCAGTTGGGCAGCCAATATTAACTAAAATCCTGGAGAAATCTGTAAAAGCAAATGACAATTTTCTGGTCTTATCTCTAAAGAATATATACTATGAGTGAAAGCACTAATAAAGTTTATGAAATGATTGCCTTTGTTATAAGGAAACTCATAAGTTAATATTTATTGAGCATTTACTATATGCTTGGCATGGCACAAAGTGTTTTGCCTGCTTTATGCAATGTAATCCTCAGAATAATCTTCTAAGATAAGGCATATAGCTGCTCCTTGACTTACAATGGAGTTATGATTCAATAAACCCATCATAAACTGAAAATATCATGATTCAAAAATGCATTTAATACACCTAACCTGCTGAATATCATAGTTCAGCCTAACCTAGCTTAAATGTTCTCAGAGCACTTACCTTAGCCTACAGTTGGGCAAAATCATTTAACACAAGACTTATTTTACTATAAAGTATAGTATAGCTCATGTAATTTATTAAATACTGTATAATAGTCCCCCCTTATCTATGATTTCCCCTTCCATGATTTCAGGTACCCATAGTTAACCACAGTCCAAACATATTAAATGGAAAATTCCAGAAACAAACAATTTATAAGTTTAAATTTCAAACTGTCCTGCTCAGTTCCCCCTCAAGATGTGAATAATCACTTAGATCGGTATATCCATGCTGTATACACTACATGTCCATTAGTTACTTAGCAGCCATCCCAGTTGTCAGATTGAAAAAAAAACATAGTGGCCGGGTGTGGTGACTCACGCCTGTAATCCCAGCACTTTGGGAGGCTGATGTCGGCAGATCACCTGAGGTCAGGAGTTTGAAACTAGCCTGGCCAACATGGTAAAACCCTGTCTCTACTAAAAATACAAACATTAGCTAGGTATGGTGGCATGTGCCTACAGTCCCAGCTACTTGGGAGGCTGAGGCAGGAGAATTGCTTGAACCTGGGAGGTGGAGGTTGCAGGGAGCCGACATTGCACCACTGCACTCCAACCTGGGCAGCAGAACAAGACTCTGTCTCAAAAAAAAAATAATAATAATAATAGTATGCAAAGGGTGTGGTACTATCTGCAGTTTCAGGCATCCACTGAGGGTCTTAGAACATATCACTAGTAGATACAAGGAGACTACTGTACTAAAAGCAAAAACAAAGTAGTTGTATGGATAACTTGAAGGAAGTACTCTTTCTACTGAAGGTTTATCACCTTCACACCATCAGAAAGTTGACAAATCTAAGGGAACCATCTTAAGACAGAGACCGTGTTATTATCACCCTTTTAAACATGATAACACTGAGAACCAGAACAGTTAAGCAGCTTGTCCAAAGCACTCCATATGTCTTTATTTTGTTTGGCTTTAATTCTTTTATACTTAACAAATATATATTGTTATATATTCTTTCATATTTAATTCTTTCATATTTAACAAATATATATTGACACCTCATATGTATAAAGGTTTGCCATGTTACAGACATCTGTAATAATTTTTCAGGAAGAATCTGCCTGACCTAAAAACTGTATCTTCTGTAGACCACCTGCCCCCTCATCCAGTTAACATTAATTGAAGCATAAGTACACTTTTAAATTTTCAAGGAAATGGCATTCTCCTTCTGAAATGTTGCTTCTAAATAAAAGTCATATTGGAGAAGTGAATTTTGAGGGATTCTAGAAATCTCTTCCTAACAGAAACAAATCCTCCTGACCTTGACATTGAGAAGCCAAAAGGATACAAAGCAATGAAAGAACTTTTCTGCAGCATTTATGCTGAATGTGGTTTTAAAAATATATGGTCACTCTCTTGTTAAATGCAATCTTCAATTTTTAAGAAGTTTAAAATATGTTTAGATATTTGAATTCGAAAGACATATATTTCCATCCAAATCTATCTAATGCTTATGCCAACATGAATCATCAACATGTGTTCATTTTGTTTATCCAAAAATGTGTCTTGTGTATGTGTGTGTGTGTGTGTGTGTGTGTGTGTGTGCGCGTGTGCATGTGTGTGTTGTGAAATAAGGCATTTTTTAATATTCTTAAAAATGACATAAATGATAAAGATTGAGAATAATTTGGCATTTGAAAATATGCTCAGGAAAGAATCGAAGAAAAACTTATGTCTGGGAGTAACAACTGTATAAATTTACTTCTTTGTTGATTATGAGCAACTTTTGCAGTGACCTTTTTGTTAACTTCAAATAATCAAGCTTAACTTCAAATAATCAAGCTTAATTTCAAGAGCAAAGTTTTGGCACTTCAAATTTATGTCATGCTGCTATTTATTTGAAATAGTCCTTAAAGTTATTTTACTATAAAAATAGTAATGAGTAGTAATAAAAATACTAGCTTAATCTGGCAATGAGTATAGAAGGATTGGGTTAAAAATTGTATTTTAATTGATGAGGTTGTAGAAAACCTCAAATGAGCTTGAAATCATACCAAAAATCAATGCAAGAAAAAGTAGACAGGGTAAATACAGATAATATATATTAAGAATTTCAAATTTCTAGAAATTTATTATTTTTATGGACAGTATTTAATAACAAATATTACTAATGTGACATATTTCAATAAATTTTGCTCTTTATAATGTAAAACAAGGAAAGTAGATCTGGGATTCTATTAATTAGTGAGAATATTCAGTTTTAAAAATGAGAAATACTAGGCATAGAACAAGTAGGTGTATTAGCACATTATCAAGGACAATTTAGGACTTTGTATTCTTGCACCACTTTAAAACTACTAGACATATAAGTTGACAAAGCACTGTATTAGAGCTTAATTTGAACTTAACTTATCCTGGATTTGTTTCCCTTTGCATTGATGATTTTCTTTTGGATTGAATAAAAAACTCTTTGTAGACTGGAAACCAAAATTAAGATACTTTACTCTCATAACTAATTCCTCACTTGGTTCAATGAACAACAGAAAACTTTTTGTACTCTTGATAGGAGTTTGGACCTGAAGCTAAATATAGTCAGAGTACACAATCATTCTATCAGAGAATCAATGCTGTTGTTACAAAAGTAGTGGGCACATAACTATGCGAGATAAATGGATTGTTTTTTGCCATCTGGGGATTGGAAAAACTGCCTATTTGAAGATTAAATGGTACATATTAATGGAAAAGAGTTTAACTGGGGCAAAGATCAAGACAGGGAATGGTTTACTGCCACACAAAACTTTAAAACCACTATTTGCTATATTCTTCTTTTACATAATCCAGAGCACTAATCGTAAAAAATAAAAGATGAATGCAAATGCCTATATTTGCCAAGAAATGAAAACAGAACTTTATTACAAAAAACAATTCAGGTATAGAGGTGATGGTATTGACCACATGACTGACTATTTTAAAGGCCCTGCAACAAACTGTAGAATTTAGTTAGGAGGGCCACCTGTTTTCCCAGTAAATCCAAGAATCATTTACTACAGTACTATCACATTAGAAAGGCACACAAGTTAGCACCTATGACCAATACCAAGCCTTGGGGGAAAAAAAAGAAAAGAAAAGAAACCCCAATACTTACAAATTAGCAATTAGTTTAAAGTCTATAATAATGAAAATATATTTAGACTCATTTATTCACTGAGCACTTTCTATGCAGTGGTGGCCTGAAAAAAAACTATGGCAAAGGGGATGAAAAAATAATGGCTAATTCAGGCAAAGTAACAATTAGGCTGGGAGGGAATTGTAATGGTATAGAATATTTGGAAGAAGGATGATTCCTTTCATGACTGGCTAGGCAAGCAGCCGTCTGCTGGTCCCAGAGGGAAAAAACCCAACAGAGAGAGTTCACTGGAAGAGGATCAGGGGAAAATGGTAAGTGACACTTTCAGACACATTAAGATTGGGTTCCAATGGCATAGCTAGGCAGAAATATCAAGATAATAGATACTAAGAGTCTGATACTAGAGAGACATCTAGGTGCTAATATAATCTGGGAGTCATCTTCATTGGGTGGCAATTAAAATTGTGAAAACTGATAAGATTACTCCAAAAGTATGCTTACAGAGAAAAGGCCTAAGACATAGTCATTATCTCACATCTCTTACCGATATTCGTGGTCTTTAGTAATGCACTACTGGGCTAAGGGTCACTTAATCAGGGTTTGAGTCAATTAGAGGAATCTTTTGTACAAAATCATATACCTCTGTGAAGCAGCAACAGACAGCCATATTGTTTGCAGCCCGAGAGGTAAGTGGTTGCAGAAAGGAAACTGAAATTGCTCTCAGAGCTCAAGGTTAAATTATGAGAGGGCTTTTTCCAGTGTACTTTCTCAAGGAGGTGAAATTGAAAGATTTAACCTGAATAATTCACATGAAAATAAAACCATTTGGGGCTTGTCAATGCTTAATGTAGAAATCCATCATTATTTTAAACAACTGGATACACTCACGTCTTCAGTTTTACCACAGAAACTCAGGAGGCGTGTAACTACGTATTCATTCTCAGTAAAACTCTTTGTTGCCAAGATGAAATATAAAAGCTGAGAGGTCAGAAAAGGAGTGTGCATTCTCTCAGAGTGTTTCAGTTTTGAGATGATTCAACTAGATTGCAGGATATTTAACCCTGCTGAAATCTGGCCTTCTTCACAACAGTGAAGTGTATGACTTTAGAGACATTTAAATGATTTCCCTCAAGTATTCCCTAGTCCTGTGGGATTTGAAAGAAACCCAACCCTTGAATCAAATGAAACATCCTTGACCAGAGAATTAGCATTGTCATCAGGGGTGGCACTAAGCAAAAATGCAGTTTAACAACGAAACTAGAGTGCATTCAGTACAGCTGGAAATGTTACCTTAATGAGTTTTTCCTTTGGTCTCTTAATCCACAATAATTGAGGCCTATTGAGCCTATACATTAATGAAATAAAAATTACTGAATAATTTGAATTTAGGCACAAATGATATGCTTAATTCATAAGATTAGACAGATGATTGATAAATAGATAACAGATAGACAGATATAGATATAAATAGAGAGAGAGAGATATAGACATGTGTTAACAGGATCCCTGCTTACCTACATGCATAAATGGCCCATCTCTGAAATCCCTCTCTGATTCCAACAAGAGTAACAATTATACTCAGTTCCAGAGAGGAAAGAGCCCTCTCCCTACAGCAACTTAACATAGTGTGACACACAGATATGTCATTGCTAATGCTGTTGCACCTGCGAGAATATGCTAACAGAAGAGCTGTCCCTGCCTTGCCTGAATAGCACTCTGTTCAATATCAACATGTTTCCTTACTTTCCTCTGAGTGGAGGAAAATGGGAGGTGGAAGAGCTTGCTCTTTTGCTCTCATGGTTTGAGTCTCTTCTTTCTTCATATGAAGGAAAATACCTGCTCCTAGTTGCATTCTCAGACTTAAAGTCTTCTTCAACCAGACCAAAATAATGGTGCTATCACAGAAGCATGTACAAAGTTTATTGTAGCAGAGAGGAGGCAGATAGCGTCTCTGCCTGGGAGTTGCACAGTAGAGGACTTCACAAGAGTAGGTGTACTTCATAGAATACACCTTCATAGAGCAGCTGACTCTTGCACTTGCCCTTAAAAAACAAGTATTTTCCATGAGGGCAAAGCAGCAAGAGTGCATCCAGCAAAGAAAAGAACATGAGCAAAGGCATAAATGAATTGGCAATACTTTCTTAGAGAACTAAAAAAAATTATTAATGAAGCCTAAGATGTGAAAAGCAGGAGGTAAGCCTAGTAGATGAAGATTCTAATTGTGAGCAGCATGCAATGGGAACAATGTGCTTCTTTTCTCTAAAGGTGATGTTAAATGAAAGGTCTTAAGAAGGAAAAGGCACAATCAGATTAACATTATAGATTGACCATGAAGATTGTCCCAATCAAAAGGCTCAGGAAGCAACTTTCTCAGATCCTAGGGTCAAGGGTGCTAAACTACTTCCTGCCTTCCTGCTTTGCCATATACTTTACACAGAAAAGTACAATGATTACATGACACTTAAAATAGCAAAAATACTCTAACCTTACATACATATGTGTGTGTATGTGTGTGTGAGTGTGTGTGTGTGTGTGTGTGTGTATATATATATATATATATATAAAAATATATATATATATATATATCTCCTTTGGTCTCACTTCAGCAGCTAGAATAAGAAGCAATTTACAAGAAATGCCAGCAGACATATTTTTTGGATGGAGAGGGGTGACATTTGTGCACAAGAAAATGCCAAGGTAAATAAATTAGCACTCTCTACCCTTCTCAGCAAAAAAAGCACAGAATATGTATGCATTCTACAGGGATTGAGAGTTGCAAGGCTTTAATTTTACACTAGGCGCCATTCTCTCCTTAGTTAATAACAATATTGTCACATATTTCTTAGCTCTTTATACATAATAAGTTATTCTCAAATTTGATACCTTATGAATCAACATGGTATCTCAGTAGGTACCTACAAAGATAGGGAGAAACTACCTTTTTATCTCCCCTTGTTATACATTATCTATCAGAGCTAAAGCCACACAACTCAGAGAGAGCAGGATCTCAGTAGCAGTTCTAGGATCCAAGTCTTTCAACTTTGAGCTTATTGCTTTTTTACTATTCAATACTATATGCATAGAAAAATAACAGACTCATGCACATCCACTACTAGAGCAACTAAAGATTTCAAAAAGCCAGGCTAACTAGATTTCAATTGATTGGGCAAACTTATCTGAAGGTCTTCATTCTATTCCTGCTATCATCAACTGAGGAAGGTGAAGTAAAATAGTATATCTTAAAATAAATCTACTGGACACACCTTATGATTCCAGTAGTATTTTTTCCCAACCTTCCTATTTCCATCCCATCATCTCCTTCCATGGAGTCACTACCCTTTCAACAGGCTAACCGTGCTACAGTATACCAGAACAGTTATAACAACAACCACAGATTTGGATAGCATTTTTTTCTAGACACCCGAAGTACTTTTGTAATTGCTTCAGGGGGTTTGGTAGGGAGTTTCGGTAGTGATCCTGTATTTCCCTTCGTGTCACATTGTTTGACTCTATAGTAGTTCCCATTTCTGACCCCCTTGCTCTACCAAAAGATAGAAGATGAAATGCAAGAAAAAGATGCATACAATTAACACATAATTAAATCCCTATGGCTTTCTTCTATCATTCATGGTTTATGATAGAGGAATGTCTAAAGAGCCGGATATTAATTCAAAAATTTAGCAAAAGCAAAGCACTGGGCAGTTTAGCTTTCCGAGTTTGCCTATTGAGTGGTAATCGTCATTCTTCTCTGTCTGCCTCTAACACCATTGTGTAGTATAAAAGAGCTGCAATAGCTAGGGTTTGAATTACACAGTAGTCAAGCTAGATAATTAAATTTCCCTTTCAGAAAGAATATGTCCCTGCTGAGGAAACCTTATTGCATACTGCTGTTCATAGTGACCATTATTAAATTTGTAGGACATGTCTCTGTATTATAACGATTCATTTGAAAGTTATCATTACACAACCCAATATAGTTAGAAAAGGAAGCAAAAATTCCAGCATAGTTTGAAAAAGGATCTGAAATCCTCCCAAGATTTACTCAACAAAGCATGTCTTAGATTGCATCAACGGCAAAGAGAACAATTGCCCAAAGAGTTCTTGCTTTTTCTTTCTGGATGGTAAATGTGGAACTTTCTATTTCAGAAACATTGCCTCCAATCCCCTAGAAGCTTCTTTCCAACTTTTCCTTTGGGATATTTCAATGAGTTAAGTAACAGCTACATATCAACATTAAAAAATCGTGTTTATTTTGAAGATAATCAAGTTCTTACAGAAATTCCTATTGGGGTGTATATTATTATAAATTCTTTTCACAAATATTAAGTGGGCATACTGATGTGCTATATTTTTAAATGAAATGTAAGCACGTATGGAATATAGCATAAATAAAATTTCACTAAGTTCCTAATGATATCTCAAAAATATCTGCTATTGTGAATATTTCTCATATCTTCTTTACAGAGAAAAGAGAAACAGATGTTAATACTACACCCTGTGATCTTAAAGTACATATAGCTCTCTCAATTCTATTCCATTTGGGAGAAGTTTAGCACCTAAAAGGCAGTTGTTATATTTTACATCATTTTCAGTCCTCCATAGCATCTAGTTCACAGTTAGTGCTAAAAAAAATCATAAAGAGAAATTTGTCAATTACCGAGTAATTATGGAGTATCTTCTGTGTATCATGCACAATGCTACACACAGTGAGGGATAAAAGTATTCAAAAACATGGCCTTGCCTTTAAGAATTCTACAATCTAGTTGGAGGGGCAAGAGAACTATGGAAAAACATTAATATTTTCAAACGTTTGGATATTTTAATTTTCTCAGAAGTCTTAATTTTAAGTCATAAACATATATGTAATATGGGCCTATAGGGGTCTTTACTTCTTCCTTTATCATATCAAATTTTTTATCTCTCACTCATCCTTTCCATATTCCTTAACATCCTTCTAAAAAGCAGATTTTTTTTTCTATCAGAAGAGTGAACTAAATAGATGTGGAATAAAGTGAAAGATGAAAAGTTACTTTAACTAATATAAGACTTCAGTAAGATTTGTCTTTGCATGTATTTTTTCTGCTCTGTATTCCAATATTATTTATTGGTGGAAGAAAGTGTATAATATGGTTAAAATGGTAATATATTCATTCTGCCAACAAATTTAGGAATGGAATTCCAGATAGAGTATATTCTCAGTCACTGAGGAATCCTTAATTGACTACTTCAAAAAGCTGCTTTCTGGTTTTATCACTATAGTTCTTTACTCCAAGAAATGCATCCTATCACGCCCCTCTTAAAACTTTCACCTGCCTCCTTGTCACATGGAACAGGATCAAAGCTCTGTATCTTGGCAAAACAAGGCCTTTCACAAATGAGCTCTTATCTACCTTTCCAGTCTTGTTTTGGGTGCAAGGTAGATGGCAATTTTCTAGGTTGACTTTGGGAAAGCAGCCAAAGAAGGTCACTCCTATTTTGGCTGTGAATGAAACCTCAACATTTTGGAAAATTTCACTTTAAGAAGAGTTTATATCCTTCTTGATTCAATAGAGAGTAATTTAACAGCACAATGCTAAGCAAGGAAACTTAGGTGTTATCGAGGAATCAAGAGCACGGAATTGAGCAAATTCTACAGCTGATTGCTTTTTATTAGAATACAACATATATCAAAGGAGTGGAAGTTCCAGACAGCTCATTATTAAATAGGAAGATGAATAAAAGCAGACTGCATTTTATCTAAGTTATCCAGCTGATCAATCAATTCAAATGAGACTTTCTATTATAGGGATATCAGCCAAACTGGCACTCTGATCACTGATTGATCAAGGAGAGTAGGATTAATTTAGGGTCATAAGAAAAGAATGAAACAACCATTCCCTTTTTTTTAATTTATAAACGTCTTAAAGATATATAGGTTCTTAGATAAATAAGCAAGCATATCCAGGACAATTGTTTTTGAAAATTGAATACAAAGCAGTCACATAATTCTTTTTAGTCACCCATAAGAATTTACATTCCCAATGACCCAACTCCAATCTCAGGATTTATAACCCACGACTAGAAAAAAGTCTGAATGTCTCAAGTATTTGCCTTCACCCATGAGTAAACCAAATGGTCGTTGGGTTACTCATAGTTTGGGCCAGCTTTGTGCTTCCTTCTAAGTTCTTCTGCCCCTTTGACTAGCTTGAAGGTCCCAAGGATGTTATGCTGCTCTTAAATGGGCAGTCTGAAATGTGCTACAAGTGACAGATTATGGTCAGGAGCCAGCTGTTCACATATTTGGTCAGCCAGCGGGAAATCTTTCAGCAGCTCTTAAATAAAAAATACAGGATGATGTCGGTGTTTGGTGACACTGTTTTTAATCTTCACATTTCTCATTGACAGGAGGTAATGGTTATCCATGGGAGACCTGTCACATGACAGCAGCTTCTTTACCACCAGGAGAGTCTCAATATGGCCTCCCAAACTACTTTAACAGTCAAAGCATTTGGGGCTGGTTTTTTCTAAAAATGCTATCTCAGGCCAGGGAGGAAAAAAAAAAAAAAGAGAGAGAGAGATCTTTATTGGTTCTAAAATTTCTTTTTGATTTCTAAATAATTATAAGATGACTCCCCTAACATTTCTGCTACTATCATCACATAACTTGAAGCAGAACATAAGATTGCATTTCTATTCTAATACACTTAAAATTAGACCATAAAATGAACAGACTTATTGATAGGTAAAACTGATCAAATAATTAATAGCACTAGGCTAACATATACAATTTCAGTAACCATCCATGGAATAAAAAACCTTACTTCTGCTGTTGATCAGGGTAGAAGAATGAGTTTCATCAGAAGGCCTTATTCTAGGGAATTTTTTTCTATGATTCCCAAACTGTTACAAGAATATTTGTTGCCAATTTATAGCAGATCCAGAGATGGCATCATTATATTCTGCAATCACTAAAATTCAACATGTATAATAATAACACAAACTATCCAGGCTTAATGCAATATAAAGATATAACTTCATAATTTTTTTAAAGTAAGCTTCAAAACAAAGCAAAGCATTAACTTCAGATAACAACATAAAGGAAAGATAGCTCTTTTCTTTGTGACCACAACCTTAACTTGAGCTTTGCTGGGTGTTTTGCACATAGCAATGAGGGACTATTAGACATAACATAATTTTCATAGGACTATTAAACGTAACATAATTTTCATAATTTCCCTGTCAGTGATAGAGAAGATAATTGCAAGAGAGTTTATTTCTGGTGCATGTGTGTGAACACATGTTCAGAGCCTCTACTTTGCAACTGGAATTTGCAGACTAATGACAAAATATATCCTTCTAAATATTTAAATCACAATTAACTTCAAGCTTTCCCAAGGCCACATAGGAATCCCCTGAAAATATACAAAAATTTGAGTTCTTCAATCTCAGCACTATTGACATTTTGGACCAGGTAAGTGTGTATTGTGAAAGGCTGTCTTTGCACTGTATAATGTTTAGCAATATTCCTGGCCTCTATCAGGTGGATACTGGTAGTCCTTTTTCCCCCTATCCCAAATTGTGACAACTGTAAATATCTCTATACCTTTCCAGAAGTTTTCTAGGGAACAAAAATCACTCCCATTTGAGAATCACTGATCCAAATAATTAAAAATTGGCTCCTTCTATTCTTTTGCCAGGTACAGAACAAGCCCTTTTCTTAATTTTCCTCAGAATGACTGAAACCAAACTGTAATTTTTAATGAAACATTACTGAAGGTTTAAAACTTTTTTTTAAAAAAAGAGTACAGCTTGGCCAGGCACAGTGGCTCACACCTGTAATCCTAAAACTTTGGGAGGCCAAGGCAGGCAGATCACCTGAGCTCAGGCCAGCCTGGGCAACACAGTGAAACTCTGTCTCTACTAAAACACAAAAAATTGGCTGAGCATGGCAGTGTGCGCCTGTAGTCCCAGCTACTCAGGAGGCTGAGGCAGGAGAATTGCTTGAACCTGGGAGGCAGAGATTGCAGTGAACCAAGATTACCACTGCATTCCAGCCTGGGTGACAGAGTGAGACTCTGTCTCTTAGGAAAAAAAAAATTGCGTGTGTGTGTGTGTGTGTGTGTGTGTGTGTGTGTATGTTTGTGTGTGTGTGTATATATATATATATATCTCAAGAATAACTTAGAGTTCTATATGCAGCAGTTCACCGTTCTCTGATTCCTTTAGTGGGAGTCATCCTGCCTACCTCATGTGTTTCTCATACTGAGACCACTAATGTGCCACCACTAACAGTGTTCCGGATGCATTTAACCTCAGAAACCAGGGCTTCAAAATGCACAAAGGGAAAGGGAATTTCTTAATGCACCATTTTATCTCAACAGCATTCGACAGCTGCATTTTCTCTTAGGGCCAACTGATGGTCACAGGAATCTTGGCTGGCAAAACTCAAACTCTTTTATTAGCCTTTATGGAGTCCTGGGTTTGGCGAATAGGATATGAGGAATCTGACTTCTCATAAATTCATTATTAAAGATAAATATAGTATTTACCTCTACCAACCCATTACTTAGTTATGGGTGAAGTTTGTGTCTTCAAAACCGTAATATCCAAACCATAGTCCATCGTCAGTCTGCTCTAAATTATTAATTATTTACTATTATAATTTGTATGTACGTCATTGATAGTCCAATTCCTTTACTATAGTTTTCACTCCAGCATAAGTGAGTTGAACCTACAGTTATCATTATCATCCACTAAAAATGATGTACTCATTATCTGTACTCATCTTCCACTAATTTGGGGTAAATAAAAATCAGCTGTAACTCTATTTGAACAAGTCATTGTTTGCACATAGCAGAGTGCACTCTAAATACATAAACAGCTAACAAGCCTTTTTTCCTTTCTACTAACAAAAGAAAGAATCTGACGATTAAACTCATAAATAGCACATTTGCATGCTCAACCTCATAGTCTGAAATGGAGGTATTGGCTCGTGGTACGTTTCCACTTAGGATCAGTTGAAGGCTTTAGTGCTGAAAACTCCAAACTGTTTGTAGCTTTGAAAAGGCATCTTTAGACCCGTAATGTTTTAAGGTTTCAAAAATCATAGAGGCCATTCTTTGCCAGGGATTCCATGTGTGTTTCAGCAGGACACAAGTCAGGCTTCACTCAAAGTATTTGTCAACTATTCATCCACACTGTGAAGGCAGCAAAAAAAACTTTCACAGTTTTAGTAGTTGTGTAAATGCCTTTGTTTTGGAGCAATAAGAAACATTAAAATGGCATGCAATGAAAAGAACAATGGCCATGAGCTTTTTAGAATATTACTGTAAATAGATGTGATGAGAATGTCACTTTTGTCTTTGTGATCTTCCTCCTCAAAACCCATAACCCTAGTTTAATTATCAGAAAACCCCAGCTGAGAGACATTTTATAAAATAGCTGAGTGGTACTCTTCAAAACCGTCAAGGTCATCAGAAATAAGGACATTCTGAGAAACAGTCACAATCAACAGAATTCTAAGAAAACATAAGGAAACATGATGACCAAATGTAATGTGTTCTCCTAGAAAGAATCCTGGAACAGAAAAACGACATTCAATAAAAACTAAGACTATCTGAATTATCTATGGACTTTACTTAATAATAGCATATTAACATTGGTTCATTAATTGTAGAAAATGTGCCATAGTAATGTGAGATGTTAATAACAGGGGTACCTAAGGGCAAGGTATGTGGAACTATCTGTACTACTCTTACAATTTTTCTGTAAGTCTAAAACTGTTTGGAAATGTTTAGGTGAATGACATCAGCGAGACAGCAGAGTAGAAAGCCCTAGCTCTTGTTCCTCTATAGAAATATCAGTATAACCATGATATTGGTAACAAACACCTTGAAGTCAAATTCAGAATCCAGGTAAGTAGAAGTACCTCAGAGGAACATAATTGGAAAACAGTCATATTTACAGATAAGAGCACTTTCACTTTATCGGCATCAACCCTCTCCTAAACTGGCTTACCTCAGTGCCAAGAACATGTGAAATCAGGAAAACAATATGTGACCAAAATGAGTACAAAAACATATAGAAATGATTTTTTAAACAAATTAAACAGACACGTCATAACTAAAGAGTACAAAACTTGCACTGAAAAATTTACTAGAGGAATTTAAAACCAGTCTTGTTCACCCAGGCTGGAAAATCAGTGATTCTGAAGACAGGTCATTTGGAATTACCCAGTCAGAGAAGAAAAAAGAATGAAAAACAGTGAAGAAAATCTAAGAGACACATGTGACTCCATCAGGCAACCAATATACACATCTTGGGAGTCTCAGAAGGAGAAGAGAGACAGAGAAAGCTTATTTAAGAGAATAATGGCTAAAAATTTCCAAATCTAAATAGACATCCACAGTCATGAAGCCAAGTGGACCTCAAATAGGTTTAATTTAAAGAGATCTACAGTAAGATATATAATGCTCAAATTGCCAACAGTCAAAAACATTAAAGAATTTTGAAAGCAGCAACAGAAAAGTGACTAATTATATACAAGTGAAACCTTCCTGAGATCTCAGTGAATTTCTCAGCAGAAAGTCTGTAGGCAGAGAGCAATGATACATTCAAAGTGCTACAGGAGAAAAACTACCAATAAAGAGTGCTATGCAAGGCAGAGTTTTCCTTCAGAAATAAAGAAAAAATAAATGATTCCAGCCAAACAAATGGAAGTTCTTCCTCAAAGTTTATCACCATTTGTTATGGTCTAATATTCATAGGGCTTGAAAATTCATGTTGGAAAACAAATCTCCAATGGGGTGTTATTAAAAAGTAGGGACTTTCGGAAGCAATTAGGTCATGAGATCAGAGCCCTGAACAATGACTTCTTCTTTTATATTAATAAAAGTATATATAGTATTTATACTATAAAAATACTTTAAAAGCCCTACTTCTTTTATATTAATAAAAGAGATGCAAGGGAGCTTGTTTGCCCCTTCCATCAAGTAAAAATACAGCAAGAAGATGCCTTCAATGAAGTGGAAAGCAAGCCCTCACTAAATGCCAAATACGCTGTCACCTTGATCTCAGGCTTCCTCACTTCCAAATCTATAAGAAATAAAATTATGTGGTTTATAAGACACTCAGTTAATGGTAGTACTGTTATAACAATACTACCATAAATGGACTTGAATGGACTGACACCACTAAACCTGCTGCACAAAAAATGCTAAAAGAAGTCCTGAAATAAAAAGACACTAATAGGCAGCATGAAGAGATATCAAATATAAAACTCGCAATAATGTAAGTATATAATCAAATACAGAATAATATTGTAATAGTGGTACATAAATTAATTGTAACTATATTATAAAAGTTAAAAGGTAAAAGTAACTATAACTATAATAATTTGTTAATACACAATATAAAAACTTGTAAGTTGCAATATCAATGACATTATTGGGCAGGGAGAAAAAAGTAAAAAGGAAGAGTTTTTGTATGTAAGCAAATTTAAGATATCAGCTTAAAACTGATTGTTCTAAGTTTTTAAATGTTCTATGTAAACCCCATGGTAAACAAAAGTTAAAACCCTATAAAAATATGCAAATTTTACAGAGAAAGAAATCAAAGCACACTACTACAAAAAAAAAGGGGTCAAATCACAAAAGTAAACAGCAAAAGAGGAAGAAAGCAACAAAAGAACTATAAAACAGTCATGAAACAACTTAAAAATGCTAAGAGTAACTCTTTACCTATCAATAATTATTTTAAATGTAAATGTAATAAATTCTTCAATCAAAAAATATGAAGTTATTGAATATATTAAAACATAAGATCCAAAAATATGCTTTCTAGAAGATATTCACTTTAGCTTTAAGGACACACATAGAATATAAGCAAAGGGTTGGAAAAAGATGAGTAATTCAAATGATAACTGAAGAAGAACAGGAGTGGCTATTCCAATATCAGACAACATAGACTTTAAGTAAAAAAAAAAACTGCCACAAGAGACAAAAAGATTATATGACAATGAATGGGTCAACATATCAAGAGGATATAGCAAGTATAAATATATATCCATCCAATATCCAATCCCTAAAATATATAAAGAAAATATTAAATCACATGAAGTGATAAATTTGACTTGATTATGATATATAATACTTTTAATGTGCTGCTGAATTTCATTTGCTAGTATTTCATTCAGGGTTTCTTCATCCATGACTATCATGCAAAGATGGTTTAATATATGTAAATCAGTAAATGTGAAACACCACATTAACAGAAAGAAGATAAAAACATATGACCATCTCAATAGAGGAAAAAAAGAATGTAACATAATACAACCTCCTTTCAAGGTAAAAACTACCAAAAAAAATTAGTAGAAAGAATGTACTTTAACATAGCAAGTACCCTGTATATCAGGCATATAACTAACAATTGTACTGAGTGGTGAAGGATTGAAATTTTTTCCTCTAAGATCAGAAATAAGACAAAGATGTCAACTCTCATCACTTATATTCAATACAGTGCTAGAAATCCTAGCCAGAGAAATTGGTCAACAACAACAAAATAGGCATCCAAATTGGAAAAGAATATTTACAAATAGGTAAAGAACCTCAATAGACATTTTTTAAAGAAGATATACAAATGGCAAAGGTATATAAAAAGTTGTCCAACATCATTAATCATCAGAGAAATGCAAATTAAAACAGCAATAAAATATCACTTCATACCTGTTAGATTGGTTATGATTAAAAAGGCAAAAGATAACTATTTGAGGTCACTGATATGTTAATTAGCTTGATTGACATAGTCACTTCACAATGTTTACAAATATCAAAACATCATTTTGTATACCTTAAATATATATGATATTTAGCTGTCAATTATACCTCAGTAAATTTGGGAAAATATAAATAAAACAAAAATTTATTTTTTTAAAAAAGTCTAATACACATAATTTCAATTCCTTGTTATTTTCCTAGTCCTCTATAGAAGAATGCTAAGCAAAACTGCAGTACTAGTTTTGAACACACCTCAAAAATTATCTTGCCGTATTTTGTTTGTCACAGTGATTTGCAGGACTGCTAGAAGGTAACTGCCATTGAACTAGCACACTTACATGATTAGGATTTGGGTGCCCACCCAAATCTCATCTTGAACTATAATCCTCAAAATTCTCATGGGTCTAAAGAGAGACCAAGTGTGGATAATTGAATCACAGGTTAGTTTCCCCCACACTGTTCTTGTGATAGTGAGTTCTCACAAGATCTGATGGTTTTATAAGGGGCTCTTCCCCTTCTCTTGGCACTTCTTCTTCCTGCCGCCTTGTGAAAAAGGTGCCTTCCTTCCCCTTCTCTTTCCACCATGAAAGTAAGTTTCCTGAGGCACCCCAGCCATGCTGAACCAAGTCAATCAAACCTCTTTCCCTTATAAATTGCCCTGTCTC
Source organism: Saimiri boliviensis (assembly GCF_048565385.1). Classification (NCBI taxonomy): domain Eukaryota; kingdom Metazoa; phylum Chordata; class Mammalia; order Primates; family Cebidae; genus Saimiri; species Saimiri boliviensis. The sequence goes on along the minus strand of NC_133450.1, from coordinate 177,167,712 downwards.
AGGCAGTTTTCTACAGCCATATGAAAACAGACTAATATACACACCATCTCACTGGGATCACATTAAGGGGAGACTAGCTCTTCTCAAAATATACTTCCATGTTTTTGGTTAATGCTTTACTACCAAGGCCAAATGGAAACTAATGGTAAGCAATGGTGTCTGGAAAAGCCCCTTGGCCGTTCACTTGGTAAAATTAAAAGAGATAGGCTAGATTGGAAACCTATATGTTACAGGCGAAATTTTTTTAAACCCAATCTAACATTTGTACAACTCAACTGCTTTTGTCCAACAAACTTAGAAAATAATGTGTTTTATTACTATGTATAATATAATATTATACATAGTAATAAAATATATTATACATAGTAATAAAACACATTATTTTCTAACTTTATTTGAGCATTGTCCCCTCTGCTTATGTCCTTTCTTTTTCTCCCCATGCTTAAAAATTCTGCCCTTCCTTTCAGTTTCTGCATTCTCTCCTGTGCTACTTAGTCTTTTGCCCTCTGAATATCCTCACAAATAGCAGAAAAACATAATGGTTATTTCACAGAGTTGTTTTAAAAAGTAAAATAAACTAAATGAGATTCATGTTTACTGCTTATCAAAACTTACCTAGAAGACTCTCATAACACAAAAGAGAGTGAATCAAGTCTAAGGACATATGCTTCCACTGGGGACCCAGGATAGCTGGAAACTGCGTATGATCTACACTCAGCAAGTGGACAGACCAACACCAAGCTCCTGCCAATTGTTGCAGAATTTCTGGCCCAATATGGTGAGAAACATTGTGCATTATTTCAAAAGTAGCTGCATTTATGAACGATATCCAGCCCTCTTTCTTCCGGTTTATAAATACTGATACATGTGGCAGTACATGAGACAGGAAATACTCTTGGCTAATGTCAAGCTAAACATTTTAATGTGCTGAGGCTTCATTTTCCACCTTAAATTTTAGCCCATGGAGTACAATCAGGAATTCCATTTTCTCACGTGCTTAGGGGTTTTTATATCCCATTTCTTTAGTTCACAGTTCTCCTTACTTCTATAGAGAAATAATCACATTGTGGGTTTAAAACCCCTTTGGCCTTTGTACTAATTTCCTAGGGATGCCATGACAAAGTACCATAAATTTAATACCTTGAAACAACAGGAATTTATTCTCTCATATTATGGAGGCTAGAAATCTGGAATCAAGCTGTCAGCAGGGTTGATTTCTTTCAGAGGCTCTAAGGGAAATTTTGTTCCATGCCTCTCTCCTAGCTTCTGGTAGTCACCAGCAATCCTTGGTGATCCTTGGCTTATAGATGCATCACTAAAATCTTTCTCCATCTTCACATGGTGTTCTCCTCTGTGTGTGTTTGTGTCCCTATGTATTTGTATGCCCTTCATATTAAAACATCGGTTGTTGGATTCAGGGCCAACCCTAATCCGGGACGATCTCATCTTTATTACATGTACAAAGATTCTATTTCCAAATCAGGTCAGATTCACAGGTACCGGGGACTATGACCTCAACATCATTATTTTTCAGTTGGGGGTTGGTACACAAGCCAACCCACAACGGTCCTGCCTCTGCTCAAGTATGCAGGATTCAATAAGAGGATTGAAGGAAGTAGTTAGTCTTCCTGGGCCCTATCATTTGGCAGTTTCTCCCAGAGAAAACATACAAGACCACCATGGATAGATCTGTACTTCTTGGCTGAGTGATCAGAATTGTAGTCCATCATGGAAGGAACAATTTAGTATTTAACATAACCCCCTGAAACACACAAGTGAGGGCCCTTCTACACTCAGACCTTGAAAAGAAAGGTGTCTTCCATAGGCACTCTCCGTTTCCTTTCTCTTTAATGTGTTCTTTTCTTATCTTTTAATGACAGAGTCTTGGTATGCCATCCAGGATGGAATGCAGTGGCACGATCTCAGCTCACTGCTGCCTCACCCTCCTGAGTAGCTAGGACTACAGGTGTGTGCCACCACACCCAGCTAATTGTTGTATTTTTAATAGAAACGGGGTTTAATCATATTGGCCAAGCTGGTCCCAAACTCCTGACTTCAAGCGATCCACTCACCTCTGCCTCTCAAAGTTCTGGGATTAGAGGCATGAGCCACAATGCCCAGCCCTTTTCTCTTTAATATTTTCTTTTCTACATGCAACATTATCTTCTGATTCTCTTAGTCCAACATCCTATCCCTCTTTAAGAGTAAACTCCAGTGTGACTCACAATTCAACCCTGATGAGCTGTGCCTGGCTCTAGAGATGGAAGAGATGAAATGTAGTGGTACCAATGGGCAAGAAGGTAAATGCTTCAACTCCCACTTTCCCACAGCAAAAAGATAAAGTAGGTCTCTTGTTGGTTCATCTGAGACATAAGCACATCTCTCTAAAACAGATGTGAAATTTTCTTCAAGGAACAAAATCTAATTCTCATATCAAGAAAAGGGTAAATTTCTGCTGAGCAGACTCTCATTTCATTTTGCAGAAAAATCAAAGTCCTTAAAGTGAGCTCATAGATCAAAGATGAACTCTCCTCCTGGTATCCCCAACTTCCTCTCCTTTCAGGCAGCCCCTCTCTAACTCTACCATAGCCACGTAGGCCTCTTACTTAAATAATCTAGGCTCATTCCAACCTCAGGGCCTTTGCACTTGCTGTCCTCTCTTTGTGGACACTCTACCTCAAAATGTTCATAGAGTCTATTTCTTTATCACCTTGAACTTTTTGTTACATGGAATCTAACATCCACTTAAAATATCAAAATTCCTATACCTCTACTATCTGTAATTATCCCCTTTATCTGCTTTTTTTCCCTCAGTACGTATGGCTATGTGGCATATTATACATTTTATTTGTCATTTTCTGTCTCCTCTAACTGGGAAACTTCATGATGATAGGAGTTTTCATACATTTTTTCTGTGGAATCTTCAATAGCACAGAGCTTCGGTTCCCAATCTATAACTGTAATTGTTGAATAGATAAATGGATGAATTGTCCAAAAAAAAAAAAAAGTTGACTTTTTTCTAAACCTGGTTACATTAAAAAGAACTAATTCAAGAGCTATCAATGACTCTTTTTTCTTTAGGAAGGAAGACACCAAATTCTACAGCAGAATTAATTCCAAATTTTCTCCTAAAAAAACAGTTGATGTAAATGTGCATGTATCTATTTCAGTGGGGTAAAGAAGCAGAGAGAGGAGAGATTTAGTTCATCATCCCATTGTCATTGCAATACTTTTTTAATTTAAATTATTCATGTACCATTCAATCATGTAGTTTACATATAATAGTATTATCTTATAACACCCTTTAAATTCCAGTATGTTATAATCTGTTATTAAATTTGTAACTACATATAAATATATAGCACAGATTCCAGGCATTGATCATTTCTCAATAAATGTTAGTTATAAGCCTGTCCCCAGGGAGCATGTGTCTGCTATTTCCGTAAATAGTCACCAGATGGCAATCTGGCTTACTTCGAGTACCTTCACAATTCATGAATTTCTTCCTAAGAATATCTAGAAAATTATGAAGTCCTTACCACCATCTTTTTCTAGGCAAGTTCTCTGTTACCAAACAATAAACATTAAAAATAACATAAGTAACCATTTACATATGCTAAAAACAAAATCCATAACCATCACAACTGCCTCAAGTGGGTACATAAAAATTCTATTCTCATTCTTAAAGTTATCTAACTTGGTGAACTTATCTATTTCTACCTTTGCAAGTCAAATATCTAGAAATCGTACTTAACACCTCTCTCTCTCTCTCTCTCTCTCTCTCTCTCTCTCGCTCTCGCTCTCTCTCTCTTTCTGGTAAGAAAACTTATCACCAAATTCTATTACATTCATTTTTTTAAAAATATATCTCAAACCCATTCACTTCTTTTCCCACTCTGCTGCTCTTGCCATAACAAACTAGCATCAATTTTCCCATGAACTAAATCTGGTCACAGATCTGATCATATTAGAACCCTGATAAAAACCCTTCCCTTGAATGTTATTATTCTTATAATATGAACAATAATTGTTAACCAGACGATCAAGGCCCCCCATGCTAACTTTCCACTGTTTCCCAGCTCTCAGTGTTTAGGCACACTGGAATACTGCGCCACGCTGCCCTCTTGCATTCTAGGACCTCTGTTGTGCTGTTTCCTCTCCTTGAAATGTCTTCTCTCAACTACATCTATCCCTTCCACTTACATAATGTGTTTTCTAAACAATTAATGTTGGAAAAAAAGGAAATTTAACTACTTCCCAACCTTTGCCTGTTTTAGATTGCATTGTGATTTATTATCATAGAACTATATTCCTTTTTCTCATTTATATCAGTTTATATTTTTAATTAATTATATGAATGTTTTTAGATTTCCCTTCTCCGTATGAGAACAGAGATTATGTCTATTTTTACTGTCATTTAATCCCCAGGCCCACTTGGTGCCTGAACACACAAGGCATTTAATACATATTGTTGAGTGAATGAATACAGGTGACCTCTCCATTGACTGTCATTAATATGACTCAGCTCCAACAATTCCCAGTCTCTTTGTCTCTTTCCCAAATTTCCACATCTTGGAAGATTAAATCTGATTAATCTCTGCTTGGATCAGATCCAAACCATGGATCAATAAGCTATGGCCAGAAATTTAAAATTCAACTTAGAATGTAGTCATCAAGGGCTCACAAGTCTTTTCCCAGAAAAGGAGAGATTACTTTGAGCCAGCGGCTCACCAGAAAAGTATTCTGCTACAAATACCTACTGCACTAGATTTTTATGATGAGTAAATTAGATGTCCTATGTATCATATGGTGTTTTATACAATGTGGAGCATATGTTTAGTATTTTGTAGATACTTGCTTAAATAGTTATCTACCTTTTCAAGTATTTTATATAAACAGTGATTGCATACCTACCTGAAAATATTTCAACATGAACCTTTTTTTCATTGCCCTTGTCTAAGGCTATAAATTGTTTAAGTTGGAAAATGAGGTACAGCGTGTAACCTTACTACTTAATTATCTGGCATAGACTATAAAATGGCATCCATTCATTAGAAATTATGTATTAAAGCCGGGCACGGTGGCTCAAGCCTGTAATCCCAGCACTTTGGGAGGCCGAGGCGGGTGGATCACGAGGTCAAGAGATCGAGACCATTCTGATCAACATGGTGAAACCCCATCTCTACTAAAAAAATAAAAAATAAAAAAAATTAGCTGGGCATGGTGGCGTGTGCCTGTAATCCCAGCTACTCAGGAGGCTGAGGCAGGAGAATTGCCTGAACCCAGGAGGCGGAGGTTGCGGTGAGCTGAGATCGTGCCATTGCACTCCAGCCTGGGTAACAAGAGCGATACTCCATCTCAAAAAAAAAAACAACAAAAAAAAAAAAAACACAGAAATTATTAAAAACTAAGAATCCACAGAGCACTGGCTTAACAATAAGGAAATCATAACGAGGGTGGTAGAAGACATTTAGACAACCATGATGCCATGAAAAGTCTTAGAACTATAAAGCAAATACAACAGAGGCACAAAATGGGAAGACGACATAAGGTATATGCAAGCAGATTTTTGCATGGATATTTATATGTATATATGAAATATTCTCCAGCATAAACAGTAACTGATCTTATGTTTTATTCCCTCACAGGATAAATATGGAAGCTGCTCTTTTCACTTGAAGAGCCTTACAAACATCTTTCAAATTTGTATTGCCGGGTGTCATGTAGTCACAAAAAAAAAAAAACCCAAACTCCAATTAACATCTCTCTTTCCCCTAAAAAACCTATTTTAATACACTCTAATGGTGAAAAGATCTTCACTGGCAGTTTAAATCCTGTAAAAACTAGAAATAGGAGGCATATACTGACAAGCAAGGGTGACACTGTTTCATGACTTACAAGTATCTACTTTCTCTTGAATTCCTTGATTCCTGGGACTCCATAATAAATTAAGTTTTCTCTTCCAAGTGACTGATATTCTGATTTCCTCAGTTTAGAAGAATCAAACTAACAGAACAATTAAAATATTTAAAACTCAACAACTTAAAAGCGATTGTTAAAATCACAGGTGAAGCAAGAATATGAATCTTAAAATGATATGGTTCCAAATTAGTTGATTGGGCATAAAATATTTTATGCAATTATAGGATTGCTAGGGTGAGACTTCTTTATACATTCTCTTTTCTTCCACCAATTATGGGTTGAATCAAACCCTTAGAAAAGCTACAGCTAGTTCCTCTGAGAGAGTATCTACAATGACCAAGTAAGAGAATTTTTCTATCTTTCAGTAAGCTTAAGTTCCCCCGTGTACTCTTGTTATTTCAAGTTATCCGATAATTAGTTTTAAATGTTACATGGTTACTACTAAGGCTAATATTGTGTATACCATTATCAAGCCAAGTCCTATTTGTTTTTATTCTCTTCACTATTTCATGTTTTCCCTCATCTTACATTTGTTTTTTGGTTAAACCACTGCTTAGTTAGCTTTTTCTTCAAGAAATCAGTTTGCTTTAGAATAAACTTATTTTGCTTTCTTTATTAATCCATCACCCAAGTGTAGGAAAGATAAAGTGTATTCTCCTTCAAAATTTTGTTGACAACAGAAATATATTAACTTTAAACTGATTTTTAAAAAAAAAACCTCTCAAGCAGTAGACTATGATATTAAAACAAATATGAAGAGCACATAGTGAAAATCAAGCCTCTGTAAGTGAATATGCTATCCTCACATCATCAAAAGCATACACTGTTGCTCTGTTCTCTGACTGAATGCACACATGTTGAGAGCAAACACTCATAAATTTGCATTCACTTCTGGTGCACCATTGATCTGGCCTTCCGAAAATGCTTGCTTCAGAGACAAAGCAACTCGACCATATTCAGAATTGGCAAGAAGAAATAAATGAACCAAAATTATGCATCCCTGGGAGAAACAAAAAAAAAAAAAGATCTGATATGATTAAAACAATGAAGTGGACTAAGAAGTATACACAGAAAGACCCCGAATAGCACACAAGACAATGTCTAACACTGAATGCAAAAGTGACACCAATAATAGGAGCAAAGGAGATGTTCTGACAACTACATTTGTTACTAAAATAGATACCATGACAAATAAAAATAGCAAGAACAAGCCCTGTAATGGGATTAAGACAGAGCATAGGAAACTAATGACTGAGGATAAAGACAAACGTGGTGACAATGGCAGGTAGTGTGACAAATGAAATGCTTAGATAAGCAAAATCCCAGAAACCAGACAGCTGAAAGACCCAAGACCAAGACCAAGACAGATCTGTCAGCAATACAGATCACATCACACTGTGCCAAAAGACAATGCTAAATTATAAATGTTAATGAGAGATGGATTCAGCAAAGCCACAAGCAGAACAAAAGAAATGAAATGGAAAAACACCCCTGCTGCAGTGTTTGATGTAGGTCTTCATTTTAAGGAAGATATAATAGTCATGGTCTCTTATGAAGGGGAGCTTTGATTTCAGATAGAATGGCAGCCTGCTATTAAATGCCACCAATTCCTTTCTACCATCATCCTTTAGTCATTAGAAAATGTTTGCTTCCATATGGAATCTCAAATTCAGTGGTAAAAAAAGTCTTCAGACACTAAGATGAAAGAAGAAAGAAGTGAGTAAGAAAGAAAGAGAATAGAGAAATAAAAGGTGAAAGTAAAACAGGGAAGAAAAGTGAGGTAATTTTTTGTAATCGACTATTCAAATATTTACTGAGAAACTACAGTGTGGCAGATACCATACAAGCCATTAGAGATAATGTGGTGGAAAAAATAAAAATATTCATAGTTTCTAGCATTGTGCCTTTTATAATTTGGCAGCAGGAAAAGACAGTAATTAAATAACCACTTAAGTAACAAACCTGCACATTCTGTACATGGACCCCAAAACTTAAAGTATAATTTAAAAAACCAAAAATAAAAGCAAAATTGAAATGTTGATAAGCATCCTGAAGAAAGGGTACATGATACCCTGAGTACACACAACAGAGATTATAGGAAGGCCATGGAAGTCTTCTCTAAGGAATTGATAATGAAGCTGAGATGCAAAGGAGCAAAGGTTGGGTGTGTAGATGGAGAGTTCTCCAGGCCGTGGGACTGGCACATACAAAGGCCCTGTGGTGAGGAGACAAGTGAAAGAGAAGAGTCAAAAGAGGCCACAGGAGAGTACGGGGCTGGAACACAGAACTTGGGAGAGTACAGCATGCCTGATGAGGCTTGAGAATTAAGTAGAGGACAGGCCATGCAAGCTTTGGCATCTTCATCCTAAGAACAATAAGTCACTGAAATTGTAAAACAGAAGAGTATCGTGATTTTTACTGAGCAGCCACTGACAGATACAGGCCAGCCTCCTGTCTGAACTCATCTCCTCACTCACATCCCTTACTCCATCTGCCCCATAAGCCTTCTGCTTTTTATCCAGCATTCCAGAACCATTCTCAACCCAGGGCTTTTGCACTTGCTTCTCCCCATGCCTGGAACCTTTTCTTCCAGTCTCCACGTCTCACCCCTTGTTTCACCTCAAGTCTCTGCTCAAATGTCTTCTTATACAAACCTTTCCCAAAAGCCAAAATTTAAGGCCCATACTATCCCTTCTTCCCTTTATTTTCTTCACCTGCTTCCCATAGTTTCACTGTATTTATCACTAATAGAAACTATGTTCTAAATTTAATTGTGAACTTCATAAAAACATGCACATAAACATTTACAAACAGAATTTGACTCCATGAAGGAAGGGAGGTTACTGCTAACTATACCTGGCACATAGTGTGGTCTTTAGTAAGTACAGAGCAGGAATAAAAGAGTTATACAGAATGAGTGCTGACTTTCACTTAGATTATAAGCACACAAAAGATCTCTATTCTGGCCTGGCAATTTTATTATCCACATCCTCTCCATGACTTCATCCAAAGAAGAGGCTCAAATTTAGAAAGAATTATCAATCAGAACCACCTACTCATTTTTCTTTGTTGTATCCAAGCCCAATGCACACATGAGAAAAAGCAGGTGCATAAGATTATTCTACATGAGGCATGCCAAGGAGATGATATTTGCAACTTCACATGTAGGACTACCGGATTAAGGGGGTATTATTTACAGGGAAATAAAAGTGTTGCTGTCCTAATTGAAAAGTACAGAAAGAACATAAATATAAAAATAGCAGAGAATACCTGCATCACTAGAGTCTAGGAGGGAAAAACAAATAACCCACAGGTATTTTCCTTATGCCACTGAAAACCAACATGGGGAAGAGTTGATCTAAAGGACCAAGTCCATTAAAAACCGTAAATATTCATTATGTATTCACTTATTGAGACCTATTTGTGCATATTAATATACAAAGCACCATAATAGATGTTGAGGCAAAATTGAGCCATACTAGTAGACATATTCTAAAACATTAGAGGAAGGAGAAAAGTGCTGAATCTGGTTTTGAAAACACAATTACAGAGAAAAAAGGGAAAAAACGTACAAGGTATATGTTAGGAAAGTAGATTGCCATGGGGGCTAGAGAGAGGAAGAGAAAGAAAACTACTTCCAATTTAAAACTAGAACCCACTGTTTCTACCAAATAAGAAATAATGAACATTCAATAAATGTTTCTAACTTTTTCCTTTGGAAGACAGATAAAACAAAACCAGAATCTTGTACATGAGAAGCTCTAAAAATTTACTTGTAAAGGAGGGAGGAGGAGAGAAAAGTACTAGAAGAGTGAGAATAAATCATCTGCTTATGTCTGAAATTTGTCATCAAGACTCTTCCATATAATGACCTCAAAAGGGCTTTCCCAAATGGATCTGATACAGAGATATAATAACCACCTGACTATATGTAGTGATACAGAGATTGTCAAAAACACTTCCGCTTGAAATTCTCATGTTGTCATTTTTAGTTCAAAATATTAATGCCCTCTATTGAAATACAAGTATTTTAACTACTACAGTAATTGCCTTATTGTTCAGAGTATGGTCAATGTACCAGCAGCATCAGCATCACCTCAGAAACAAGTTAGAAATGCAGAATCCCAGAACCCACCAAGAGTTGTTGAATCAGAATCTGCATTTTAATAAGGTCTTTGAGTGACTTGCGTGCAGATTAAAGTTGAAGACACATTGATATATTAATTGTGCCCCTGGAAGGTAATTCATTAAATATTTGCTTGTCTTTAATACCTCAGACATTTTCACACTGTCTTGAGAAGAGTACAGAATGCCAGAATAACTTGCAACAAATAAACACAGTATTTTTGGATTAAAAGCAATGGGAACATTGTGAATCTTAAGATAGATACAAATAGTAAGCTTGAGTCTAAGATGCTCATCAGAGTATGTATAGAACGGGGGCCTGAAAGTAAGCATGGGCTCCTGTACCACAAAGGTTGAGATAAAATGTGAAAGGAGGGGAGGAAGAGGAATGAAAGAGAAATCAAAGAACATTACTTTATTATTTTCTTTATGGATGTACCGGGGTTTTATATTATTTACCAACAGGATCTGCTTTGGGGTACCATTTTACAATAGTTCAACAATGCCCAAATTTGCTCACACAGTTTAGAGAAGGGGAGAAAGGAATAAATAACCCTGATTTGTGGTTCTCAGGCTTCAGTCCTCTTGGGGCTACTATCTCAGTTGTCAAACTAAAGCATGTAGCTTTCTACGCCTCTGTTCTCTCATCCGGGTGGAGAAAGTTGCATGACAAGCCTTCTACAATGGTTTCCAGCCACAGTGTTCCACAATTCTGCTTACCGAGGTATGTCAAATCATGTTAAAAATAGACATTTGTATCCAAACAATGTCTTCGGCTGCCACTGAGGAAACTGTTCTCTTTCAAAAAGCATAGTGACTGTGTACCTTAAACACCTGTCTGTGGGAGGGGCTGCTTTTAAATAATACATTTCTTTTTGTTTTGTAGCCATCCGTCCCTCTCTCTTCTCTCCTTCAAAGTGCTGTCATCATTACCAACATGGATTCCCTCAGAGCAGGGACCTGGGTGAAAGATGGCATAAAGGAGTTCGAACTGAAATAGTAGAAAAATGAAGTATGTACGTACACATCCACAAACTAAACATCTACCCACACATATGTAAATATACATTATACAGAAGCAGAAACACTTTTCTTATGTTATCCCTAATATTTCAAGCAGAAGTGTTTTTGACAATCTCTATCACTACATATAGTCAGGTGGTTATTATATCTCTGTAGGAGATCCATTTGGGAAAGCCCTTTTGAGCTTATTATATGGAAGAGTCCTGATGACAAATTGCAACTAGAAGCAGATGATTTATTCTCGCTCTTCTAGTACTTTCCTCTCCTCCTCCCTCCTTTACAAATAAATTTTTAGAGCTTCCCATACACAAGATTGTGGTTTTGCTTTATCTGCCTTCCAAAGGAAAAATGTAAAGTATGTTTCTACATGTAAATAACATATTAGCCTAAAGGGAAATCTCTCACCCAGAAATAGTACAAGGAGACTTGTGGGAGAGGTTTGGTTCATGAGTAGAATGGAACATTATACCAAGAACAGATTTGTATAATACATAAGCATCCTCTAAGAAGTCCCCAAATTTTGGGCAGACGATGCTGTCAAAAACTAAATCTCCTGGACCCTAACACAATGGAGACTTCAAATATTGACTTTCTATGGTTAATTTTAGGCTAGTTTATTATTCTAATTTTTTTCATTGACTTTTAAATTCCAGGATACATGTACAGGATGTGCAGGTTTGCAACACAGGTAAACGTAGGCCATGGTGGTTCGCTGCACAGGGCAACCCATCACCTAGGTATTAAGCCCATCATCCATAAGCTACTATTCCTGATGTTCTTCCTTGCCCCACCCCCACAACAGTCCCCACTTTGCGTTGTTCCCCACCACATGTCCATGTGTTCTCATTGTTCAGCTCCCAATTATAAGTGAGAACATGCCATGTTTGGTTTTTGCTTCCTGCATAAGCTTGCTGAGGATAATGGTGATGCTGGCAAGGGCAGGGATAAAAAAAAAAGAATGGTTTTACACTGTTGGTGGGAATCTAAAGCATTTCAACCACTATGGAAGACAGTATGGTGATTCTTCAAATAGAAAATGGAATACCATTTGACTCATCAATCCCATTACTGGTTATATACCCAAAGGAATATAAGTCATTCTATAATGAAAACACATGCATGTGCATGCTCATCACAGCATTATTCACAAGAGCAAAGTCATGGAATCAACCCACATGCCCATCAATGAGAGACTGGATAAAGAAAATGCGGTACCTATACACCATGAAACACTATGCAGCCGTAAAAAGGAACAAGATCATGTCCTTTGTAGCAACACAGATGGAGCAGAAAGCTTATTTTTTAAAGTACAGATTTTTTTTAATGCTCTAGAGAAGTAGTTTTTGTTTTTCAATTAACTTCATGTTTCATGGCTGTAAGATTACCAACGATTGCATCAATTACATTCAATACTGATACCATGAGAGAGGATAATAATGCCCATATTAGAAGTGAATCTGTTGAACTGGAACCCATTTTTAGCTAATGATATCTGGTTACACTTGCAGTAGATGCAGAGATTAATAAGACCCAGATAAAGTCAGTATCAGTCCTTTCTGCAAGCAGCTACCCATGCTGAAAGCAATCAGTGGAAGAAAGGTACAGTCCACAAGAATTCTCCTTTGGGAAATCGTTTTCATTTCTCTCCAAGCAGTATTGCTACTCTACATTCTAAAGTTCTCAGCTGTGGCTTCTGAAAATCTGTTGTCCCACCATTTGACCATCTAGAGAAGACCTGCTTGAGTAAGTATTCCACTGCCTTCTTTCTACATTTCCATTCTTTAATGTATTTATTAAAATGTCACTGATGAGTCTTCTTTTATTCATTTATTATTGGCAGAAGCATCAAGCTCCTGATCCACAGATTTGCATTTGGTGAACCAATCATGTTATTTCATAAGCTATGCTCTCTTTTTCTTTACTGCTCAGCTCAATTCTGTAAGAACAAACAGCTGGGTAGTTGCAGAACCTGCTGATTTGAGCACAAGTCTGGCAGTCAGTAACTTTGAGTTCAAATCCCAACTCCACCACATGTTTGTTCTAAAGATCTGAGGCTGCCCTATAAAAGCGCTCACCATGCCATTCAAATAAGCCCAGAAGCTACTGTGCTGATGTGCAAACACAAAGAAATCTTTCTTACAGCTGTGCTTATGGTATTTTTCAATAGTCTTCTAACGGAGGTTTGGTCTGCCACAAAAAGTGTAATAAAAGGCAAAGAGCAAATGGCCCAGCTTGCCCTTCAGTCAGAATGACTTTGACTGCTCAGAGTCCAGTAGGTGGCAAAGGGAAGATTTCAAGGTCAATTTCCTCACCTTTCAAACCTGTGATTTCATATTAGAAGATCAGGCTGTCAGCTTTCCTGTGTCGACAATTCTCTCTGGGAAGGTTAATGTCACTTGTAAGCTTAAAAATGGCCCCAAAGTTAGGAATGTACTGTGAACATCCTGAATGTGATGAATAAGTCAAAATAAACAAGGATGATAAATGAAAACTGTGTCTGAAATGTTTTCAAGCTAATACTGGTCACAAAAAGAAAAAGAGCAACATAGCTACGGTTGTATCCATTGAGGGTCAAGTTTGTGTATAAAAAGGAAAGCATCCTAATGCTATGAAATTGAATGTATCATCCTCATGCTATGAAATGCAAATCTCTAGTCCAGTGTTTAGCAACACATATGTTGCTAATAAACAGTAAATCTTCATAAAATTACTTAAGCACCTAATGAAATTTATAAAATTAATATAAATTCTTAGCCTTCTCTTCTGTAAAGTGAATACACTATCATCTCCCTTGCTCATATCACAAGATCAGAGTGAGTTTAAATATGATTTTCATATTTAAAAGATGAAGTGAATTATAAATCACTATAGAATAATCAGATTTGACTGAATTCAAAAACTCATCAAAATGTGTTTGTTCAGTTATTCCAGATATGAATTTTGTTTTTCTCATGTGCAGTTATCCCCAAGCTGATTGCACATTAAAACCACCTAGAAAGCTTTTCAAGTTTGTTTAATTTCTAGTCCATTACTGTGGTCTGAATGTTCATGTCCCTCCAAAATCTATAGTCACCAATGTGATAGTACTACAAGGTTGAGCCGTTGGTAGGTAATTAGGTCATGAGGGCAAAAACCTCATGAACGTGACTAGCACCCTTATAAGAGAGGTTCCAGAGAGCTACCTTGTCCCTTTCACCATGTGAGAATGCAGCAAGAAGGTGTGATCTATGAATCAGGAAGTGGGACTTCATTAGGTACAGAATCTGCTGACACCTCAATCTTGTACCTCCCAGCCTTTAGAAAGGTGAGGAATTTTTGCGGTTTATAAGCTACTAAGTCTGGTATTTTGTCACATTTACAGCAGCACAAATGGACTACAACACACATCCTAGACAAATATCTAGAGGTAGGAGTGAGAAATTACTATTTTTAAAGGATGCTTTAAATGTGCAGTTAAGATTAAAAAAAAAAACCATACTGATTGAGTGAAAATCTACTTACATAATAAACTGGAAAGTCAAGAGCTAAAAAATGAAAGGTAGACATGCTCCAAGCTGTGATGTGAACATCTTCTTAACCTTTACACTTCTCCCTGTGTGCACATTTTTTCACTAGACTTCTACTTATTATTTCAACTAATAGAGCTTGGAGGACTGAAGGATTAGTGAAGAAAGAAACGCTTCCACAATTTGGATTACTTGAAAGAGTAAGTACAAATTAGTGGAAATTTATAATGTTAAAATACTTTTCAACGAAATGTAAAATGTGCCTTTATCAAAAAAGCTTACAAGTTCAACCAATTCATCCTTCATTCATGGAGTAAGATACTTGTAGAGGTCCTTGAGTGATTTCTTTCAATGAGTCGATTTTTAAAATATGTATAATTAGCAAGTGAGCTGTATTAGTACATCATCTGTATATCATATGTACATAAGATTTTAATACATTTTTGTTAATTTCCAGATGACTATGACCTTACAATAAGGAACAAATATAAAACTGCAGCAACTCCTACTTGTTCTAATTCTTCCCAGCTAATTTCTGATACTTTCTTCTACCTATAGACTCAGCTGCACACTTCTACTTCTCTTTTAGCTTACTCTCTCTCTCTCTGATCCCCTTACCAATTCTCTCTCTCTCTCTCTCTCTCTCTCTCTCTCTCTCTCTCTCTCAGAAAATGTAGGTGTTATTGGGCTGCATCCTAGAGTTTTTGATTTAGTAGGTATTTAGCAAGTCTTGAGAATATGCATGTCTAACAAGATCTCAAAAGACATTGATGTTGTAAGTCTGAGTATCTCACTTTGAGAAACACCTAATTTTCTAAAGAAAATCTATTCATCGGCTCAATTTGCTAACCAAGAGAGCCTAAAATCAGTCTTATTTTCTATGCCCACAATATCCCTGGGGCTGGGGACAAGAACTGCCATCTTTGTTATCACTGGAACTCTGTATTTTACAATTTACTCCACATCATGTAACTAAACTCAGTATTGGATTGAGAAATTAGCTAGTCAAGAACAAGAAAATATCACTAGGATCTAATTGTTTTGAAAATTTAAATGCTGATGAATGATAACTCTTTTCAAGAAGAGTACTATGTGCCACCAGTAGGAATAAATAAGCCACCCAAGGAACAAGGAATAATATCATCAAGGAAGCTATGCTACCTTCCAAAGAGTAAGGGTCTGACTAACTGCAGACCTTTTGAAACAGTATGTTTGGGGCGATAGTTGACTTGCTCAGAATCATATTAAGGAAGTTGGGCACAGCGATCATTACCAAGGAGCATCAAAAACCAGGGGGAGTCTCCGCCATCCCTGCCTGCCTCTTGTTTTTCTTTAGACAAGTGGTTTTCAAATTAAGACACTCAGACCTGCAGCACCAATGTCTTTTGAGATCTTCTTAGACATGTATATTCCCAAGCCTTGACACAGACCTACTGAATTAAAAACTCTGGGATGGAACCTAGCAATGTGTTTTAACAAGTCCAGGTGATACTGATGCATAAACCTCAGAACCACTGTTTTCAGGGTTGGACAAAAATTAAAGTGTGAAACTATTGAAATAAAAATAAAAATATTAAAGTGTGATCAACAGCATTATTGGGCACTAAGTTATTAATCTCCCCAAGACACCATTCTCCAGAATATTCTACCCCTGACTAATATTCTGCACAATGCTCCCATCTAAATGTATAATTCCTCATTAGGAATGGAACCCTGTCCTTATCTCTAACATATGTGACTATAGTTTTGTCATTATCTAGCCATTACCTTTGCTCCATTTTCAGGAATATGAATCTTTGTTCATTCAATCACCAACTGGAAAAGATTCGTGAATGTACTGGCTACCTCTATTAATAGCTACCAGTCCTTCTTTCTCTCATTCCTATCTCATGACTATTTGAATTTCCTTCTACAATGTAGATTTCCCTGGTTGTTTCACCTTCCATAATTTCCTTTACCATGATTCACTAAATAAAATCCCTGACCTTCATACAGGAAAATACCTGACTAAATAAAATCCCTGACCTTCATTCAGGAAATTACCTGGCTATAGTCTACAGCTGAATGAGTCAGTTATCCACAATATCAAATCACATCCCTCATCTTTCTACACATTACCCAACAACCAAAGGTATTTTAAATGGGTTAAAACCAAGTCTCTCAGAAAATAATCCCCAATCTGTAGTGTTTGCCAATTTCTGAGGTGTAAATACTCTCATGATGGCTGATTACAAGCTATCAACATAATGTCTCTCAATGAAGAGTTGGTAGCAATGGACCTTAGAGAAATGGTCAGATTCTGAACATATTTTGGAAATATGAGGCAATGGATTTGCTAATGAATTGGATGTTGGTATAAAAGAAGAAATCATGTCTCCAAGATTTTTGGTTTAAGGAATTGGAGAAATTCACATGGCATTAAATAAGATGGGGAAACTGTTAGGAGCAAACTAAAGAATCTAATTTTGGATGTATTATGTTTGAAATAACTAATACTAACAAAAGATGTCAATGAAGTAGTGCATATAGGAGTTTGGAGTCCAAGCGAGTGCTACAGGCTAGAATTGTACAGCTGCAAATAGTCATCGTATAGATGACATTTAAATCTACGAGACTTGATGAGACTATCAGTAGTAAGTCCAGGTTTAGAACAGAACTCCATAGACAGAGCCCTAGGGGTAAAAAAAGGAAATTTGATCAAGGCAAGCTCCAAAAAAGTAGAAGCTCTTGGTTTAAAGCTTTCTGTGGCTGTAACTTGATATACTGTCAGTCAAATAATAAACATTAAACCCTTACAACATGCCAGGCACTATTCTGTATAAAGTATAAAAGTCTTAAAACACTAAATTGTATAATAATGAAGATGACATTCAATAAAGAAATCCTAACTTTGCTAAGGAAGGATAATTTTAATTAACCCAGTTTTCAAATAAAAGAATCCAAATTAAAGAAGAGTCAATGTTCTCATTGCAATTTGTAGAAAGAACAGCAAAAACAGAAATCTGGTATTATTTTAAACTATTGTTATACTTACCTCAAGTGTCAACTCCCCCATGAAATACGTCTTGATTGCAATCCTTCAAAATGCATCTTACATTTGATCTGCTAATCCCATAAATTCTCCTGTGTTCCTCCCAACTATATGTTACCTCTCTTTCTTCTTATTTTTCCACAATCGTAGGGTTGGCCTACTCTTAACTGTTCCATTTAGTTCAACTTATAACAGTTATTTATAATTTTTTTCTAATTGCTTGCAATTCATTCATTCATTTATTCATTCATATAATTACCATTCCTTCCATCAGCAAATAGACATACGCAAGGTACTGTCCCTCAGGATATGGCAAGCTTCACACTTCACTTATATCTCTAACGTGACAGGAACCATTGCAAATTTAAACAATAAATTTCCCAACAATTATTATTTAATATTTTATCTTTGTCTTTTCTCTCAGGTTAAATATCTGTACCAATCCATAGGCAGAGCCCAAGTAATGGAACAGTAAGAGGGAGTTTGGTGGAGTGGAAAGAACACTTAGACCAAGGCTTAGTAGCTGCTGGGCTTCTTATTTCAATACCTATCTGTTAAGGCGAAAGATAGAGTTGATGTTGAGTCTCAAAGCAGCATGCACAAATGCAGTCCCAGAAATACGACCAGAATTCAATCTGTATATAAATTTTATTCCGTTGCTTCTGTCATCAAAAATCAGAGTTTAACATGTTTCTCCAGGTTGCATTTTCAAAAGCAGGAGTTCATTCCCAACAGGCTGGTTTACTTCTAAGACTAATACATTAGAAACTGTATCTGCCTTTTGGCTTCTCTTCACCTTTTATTCTTTTCTCTTTTTAAAATAAACTAAAGCTTAATTATTCTACAACTAACGAAGAAAATGTCTAGTGTTGTATATATGATCAAAAGATTACATTCTGAATCAAGCCTTTCTTAATGTTTTTATGGGCCTTACTTTCTCTTTTTGCAAGGAAAATTGATTTAAAAAAAAAAACTTTGGGAAAACCTTCTACAGTCCCAAGTACTAATGACTATAACTCAGTATTTTATTTACAGGTAGAATTATATTTGTGTAAAAATATCCTGTCAGATGGGAAATAAAATAAGCATATATAGTATATTGTCTTTGCACTGGATATTAAAAATAATGTAATGATGTTATGATAGATCTTTAAATTTCATCATTTAAAATTTTAGTATTTTCTACCAAATATACATGGATACACTGTTTATTAAATGTGGAACCCATGAATATCTATACCCATAAAACAATAAATCTATAATTAAATTGGGGGTGGTGGTGAGAGGCATGCTTTTTCTTTTCTGTTGGCAGAACAACCTAAACAAAATTATATTCTGTTGACAAATATGTGATAAATATATCTGTTCTAAGAGACAAAAGACTAAAAGGTTATCCAAGATATGTTTTACCTATTAGAGGCTATGTTAAGTTTTTAATTACATGACTTTATGTATAATCTACAGATAGTAGAGGATCAGTACTTGAAAGTATTTGAAATTACTTGTTTTTCTTTAGAAATTTTACAAAAATTGACCTGATGACTTATGACAGAGAAGTCAAAAAATATAATAAAACAGGCAATTCTCATCTTTTATGTTCTTTATATAATTCACATCTAATGAAATAAATTTCAAGTGGAATAAATCACTTATATGCATTGTCTATGAGAAGCTTATTCATAAATGAATTGGAACACAAACAGAAAATTCCATTCTGAAACTTTTATAAATTTCTGAGAATCAGAAATAATGATACAACAAATGTTCATTAAATTTAATTTTTTAAATTTTTGTTAACTATGTATGCAGAACAGCACATGAAACACACAGTTACATGATTTATAATTTCTAGTATAATTGCTAGTAATTATAAAGCTAATTGCTGTGTGACCACTACACAGGTGAAGAACGAAGCATTGCCAGACACTCCAACAAGCAGAGAATTGCTGAGTCATGGAAGAAGGACAGGAAAAAGGAAGGAAAGAAAGAAGGGAGGGTGAGAAAAATGTAAACGCAATTCAGTCTACCAAAAACAATTACTTTTAACTACTAAAGTATGTTAACATAAAATTCATCCCTTTAAAATAAATATATAACTATCTGAGCAAAATATTAGTGCACAAATAAAAGTTATAATTTAAAGATTGAGAACTAAAAATAATTCATAAGAATACAATGAATTGATTTATTAAATTAGTATTGCAATTGTTTTATTCATCTGATAAAAGAATGTCACTAGATTCCTATAATAGGAGATTTTTTAAATTAAGTTAAATTTTATGTTTATAAGATGTATTCAGTGCACTAAAATGTGAGAAAAAAAAAAACCCTCAGACAATTCAAAAACTATAATGTCAACAGGTTACCAACAATATTAAAACAAGAATTCACCATCAGAAAGAACTTACCTTAGGCCTGGCATTTAATTAAGCTAAAATTCCAAATGCATTTTTAGTAAGCATGTGCAATTAAAACAGATAAAATAAAAGATAATACACAGAGGTATACTGTGTTGGTTTCAGAATTAGCATACAGAATTCTATTTCTAGTTTATCTATGAGTTCTTTGTAACACTTTTCGGTAAACCACTTAACCTCACCTGACTCAATTTCTTTTTCTTAAAATGAAGGTGTGTTTATTCATTAATCCCCTGAAATATTCATACATTTATTGAAAAATGTGTGAATTTATGCAAACGTTTATTAAAAATCTACTATGTGCCCACCACTATTTTAGATGCTGGCAATGCCACAGTAAACAGGTATCTTACCTTCCTGTGAACAGGCAGAGAAGATTGGAAGAGATAAAAACAAGTAGCAAATAAGAAAAGTATGAGAGGTGCTATAAAGAGAATTGGCCTAATAATGCAATTTCTAAGTAACTAGAATTTTTCACTTTAAGATTTTAAAGTTTGACATTAGGGTGGAATTTGTTTCTGACTAATATATTTATTGAAGTTGATGCTCACCCATTACTAGAGAAACATGACATCTCACACAGGATGTTTTATTCACTTATCAATGATCTACATAATCCCCAGGATAAGAAGTGATGAGCTGAACTGTATTTGTTTAGAAAACTGTACAGTACCTGAGTTTTCCAGGGTAAAAAGATAACTTGGCTAGAACATGAATGGTAAAAGTAAGTAACCAAATTCAACAGGGGATGCTTTTAAGAGCTCTTGCATCTTTCCTTACAAAGATTGATTTAGAAAAATCCAATCTTCTCTTCCCCTACGTGCTCTTCTTCAAACTTTGTATCAGAATATTTGTCAATAATTCTCAAAGTATAATTTCCACAAATTAGGAATATATATATTTTTAAAAAGGAATCTATATTAAACATTTCTTGTGGAAACTAGCCAGTTTTCAGACAGACCAATCTACTTTCAGTAGCTAAATCGTCATAGTCCACATGCAATAGTCCACATGCGAAGATCCTTTTAGGAAATTCAAAACAGTAAATGGGGAAAGGCAAGTGAATAAGACAACGTCACTTGATCTTGGAAAAACAAGCAAACATATAAACAGACTTCCACTACCACAACCACAATGCAACTGGGCCGTGGGCAAAGAAAGGTCCTCCTAAGGAACTACTAGCTCTTTACAAATAGATCACAGAATTCCACAATCCCATTGGCGTTCCATAATTAGATAGCTGATTCATAAAGATGACTTTATAAAAGACAAGGAGAAAGCAGTAAAAGTATGAAAAAGTATAGAGAAGCATGAAAATGAGAGAAAAAGAAAACAGAGAGAGACAGAACTAATGTGAGAACCATTAATATAACTACAACTGCTTCTTCATTTTCCAATTTCTTATTTAAGAAGATGGCCAGTATTTTCTTGTAGCCAGTCTTCTCTTGAAGGTTCATGTTCAAATATGTAACCATCTTTTGAATATTTGTGTCTGAAACCAAATATTTATACATTTCTTTAAAATGTACTCATTTAGGGCATTCAACTCATGACTATTCTGATTAGAAAATCCACTCTTGCTTTTTAAGTCTTCTTTCTTTTCATCAAAACTGAGAATAGGTTTTTATCCCTTTCTCTATTATTGATTAATGATATAAGCCTTAGTATTTAATAGGTGGGCCCTATTCTTGATAAATAGAGCTTTTCATTAAAAAGTTCAGAACTTCTCTAAATTTTAGTCAAATCAAAGTCCCATTCAAAGAAGAGCAGCTCAACCCAAGTCAGAGCTCACTCTTTAACTAAAAACAAACACATACACATACACACACACACACACACACACACACACACACACACACACACCACATTTTAATCTCAAAGGCAATACTCAGCAGAATGGGAAAAGGAAGTTTAAAGTTCAAAGTCTAACATGATAGTGTTCATGTTGTGTGACTTTGAGAGGCTTATCACCTTTCTTCATCTCATTTTCCCTCTACAAAAGATAATAATCCCTTTCTTATAGATGGAAAAATTAATTTGGTGATTTAAACCACGGAAGGGCACAAGTTCCACTTAAACTAAATTCAGTCATTAGAGATATGAGTACTAATAACAGGAGCCATGAGGTGCGTACAGGTCACCCGTCAGCTAGTCTCATAGCAAGATCAGTAACAGCTTTATCAAACAAAAGGGGTAGATCAAGTGTTTTCCAAAGTTTGCCCCTTGGATCTGAGTCCTAAGAGAGAGTAAGTTTTAACAAGCAAACAAACATTTCCATAGCCAAGAAAATTTGGGGAACACTATATAATAAACACCTGTTAGAATCATTCAAAAAACACATTAGTGTATTAAAGACTCAGTTAAAAGGTTTATAATTATTTGACCCAGAACCTCTTTTTCTCAGAAATTATATAGTTTTCTGAAATCAATAGTTTCTGTCAGAAATTAATAGGTTCTGGATTAATTTAAGTGTTAACAACATATTTTTTCTGTTTTCCCAAGCCAGTGACACATTATCTTGCTCACCTTTGCTTTTATCCTTTGGCGGCTTGAAATAGCTCAAGTTGTTTTTCCCTCCACTAATAAATACAGTTTCACTTTTACATTATCATTTTCTATTTAAGTATTTTAAGAAGTGCTTTCATTTACCTTCTTGCTTTTTAAATTTCTTATCTTTTTACCAAGATTAAATATTAGAAACATCTTAAAGACTTTTGAAGTGTTTTATTTTGTAACACTTGGGTATCTGGAAGAAATATCTCCTTCTTCCTAGGAGTTTATTTTGCTTTGCTAACGCTATCTTACAGAATTTTACCTTTGCATTTGATGAGACTTCTTTCAAGGTGTGTTGACATGCCAGTTGATGGTCTAGCAACTCTATTAAAGATTTGTAGCTGTTAAAGTGCTGCTTTTCTAAAAATGTATACAGCACTTGAAAAATCAATCTAGAGAGTTCTATAGTTCAACCCTCACATCTGTGCTCTAATATCAGTTTTGCTGTCAAAATGAAGTAATTGGAGACTCGGTTGACCAGAATACACCCTTCTCCAACGAGACTGGGATACCAAGGTGTTACCTCACTCTCCAAAGTTGTGAATTTTTCTGTTCTACTCAGACTTGGATCTCTCAGTTATTTTATATTCATGATTACACCTTCCTCTACTCTTATTCGAAATTGCAAGAGAGTTGAATAATAAGACTAAAAGCAAATTGAAATAACCATAAATTTAAATATGTATATTTCTAACAGTTTGTTATGCTTCTCCTGGAAACTCTGATAGACACCCTGCAACCATAAAGGAGAGATAGAGCTATTCATAATAACTGACCTACATTATCTATGATTGCCATTGGTTGCTGCTAATAACTTTTCCTCTGATCTTACCTCCTGCAATTCTTCTTTACATTTATTGTTCATTTCTTAGAGTTTTTAAGGCCATCATTTATCTTCTTCTATACTTCATAAATTCAAAGAGTATATATAAATAAAAGAAAAAATAAAGTAAGCTCTTTGAATATTTGCCAATTATTAATATTTACTAATTACTACTTGGCTAAGTATGAACATTTCCTAATTACTACTCCATCTAGATCAATCAGCATTTTCTAAACCAGTACTATAAGACATTAGATATTCAAAAATGTATTCTATAAGACTGTTGTGTGGTCACATAGTCAAGAGTTCAGAAACACTGAATTAAATAGAGTCAAACAGATTTCCTTAGACTAGGATTTCTCAGATTAGTAAATATGCTAACGTTAATTATGACTCCCTAAGAAGAGCATTTAAAATATGATGTTTCCCAACTTTTAATCATGGAATTCTTTTATTTTATCATCTGTATTAACATATCCCAGAGTAGAATCCAGCGGAAAAGTGACTCAAGCCAAGAACAATGCCTTCAAGAAACCTGGGCTACTTCAGCCTCCATGGCGATTGCCTCAGGTACAATGAAAGTAAAAAGAAGAACACTGTAAGAATTTCTATTTACTGAAAAAGAAGAAAGGAGCTAAAAGTAACATGGAGATACTTTTCAAATGGGTTCACAATATGCTAAAATGAGTCACTGAATTTATTATTTAGTGATTTCAAACTTTGAAAGGGTAGAGAAAGTAAAACAAATTAGGAGTTTCTCAAATTAAATGTAGTATTATATATTACTCATAAATGACACATACAAAACTTATTTTATTATAGTTTTTAAAATAAAATATACTCTTCCGTCTGTAAAACTTATTCCATTTGCTCTTTTTGTGTAAAAAATTACCCCAAAACTTAGAGACACAAAACAAACATTTTTATTATGCTCACATAGACTGTGGGTCAGGAATTCAGAAAAAGCATAGCTTATTTCTTCTCCTTGATGTTTAGGAGGTGACTCAAATAGCTGGGAGCTAGAACAGCTGGGGCTTCGGACCCACTTACCAAGATGGTTCTTCACAGCTGGCCTTGGATGGGATGATCAGCCAAGCACATACACACTCGGCCTCACCAGAGTGAAAGCCTAAGGATAGTCAGACTTATTAGGTTACCACTCAGTGTTTCAGCAAACAAATCAGAAAACAAATGGCCTTTTATGATCTGGTCTCAGAAGTCACCAAGTATAACTTCTGTCATATCTTCTTGGTGTTAAAACCAGACTCGTCTGACCTTGGCTGACCAATAGACCTACATGGCCAAATTAATTTATGAGAGTAATACTTTTTCAAAAACCAAGTTTTTTTTGCTGTATTTTCTGTATGAAACTGTCAATATCATGAATAGAAAGGGAGAACCAAAAAGGAGAAAGAAGCTGATGTTCAGCTATGTTCGTGTGAACCTAAAGAAACAATGTGGAGGCAGGCGCAATCAGCCAAACCCTAGGGACTTGATGGTGCTGCTTGGAAGGCATGCATGCCTGCATTCTGCATTCTTCGTATGTAATCATATTGCCAAAGACAAACTATTTCATTATTTATTGTAATTAACACTTTTCTCCCGACCTCCCATAGTTCCTGTGATGTATTGTTTTCCAGTTGCAATAAAAATTACTGAGTTGCATCAACTGAAGAAAAAAAAAGCAAAAAGAAACAGACTCTACATCTCAACGGGAAAATCGTCAAATAATTTTCTTAAACCAGCACAGAAGTACTTTACAAGAAGTTCCTAACATTTTCTTCACCAAAAGAACTTCTGGATTTCATTACGCAGATCCCTCTAAGATTTAGTACAGTGGCCTGTTGGGATGATTTTGGGCAACTGATAATAAACTCTCAAAGAAAACTAACAGTGCTTAGGCATTGGAGTTTGACAGAAATTGAGTGTGTTGGGCTGGGTGATGATGTTCATTTTTGCAGAAGAGAGAAAATAAACAAATATAAAATATGAGATTTGGTTGGAAAATTGAAGATTTCATAATTTATGTGCGCTATTATCTAAATCTTCTCTATTGTTGACATCAATCAGACTGGTTATCACAACATATTAGTAAAAAGCACATATTGTACTGGATTAAAAATTCCTATCTGGGTATAACAAACTAATCTTTCATGAGATATGAATGAATCAACTCTGCAAGTGGATATATGCATTTGTGCTCTCATTCCATATTAGACTATTTATCTATTTATGCAGTACTTTGTGGCAAACAAGTACTGAGCACTCCCTACTTGCCTGAACTGTGCCGTGTGAAAACACATGGACAGAATGGTATGGTATTGTTCGTTCCTGCCCTTAGACAACTCACTCTATGGGAATATTCATATATTCACTTATTCAACTTTTTTTTAGGCAATTCCTATCACGGTAGAAGTTTGAAATTTAGATTGTTAATAAAATATATGAGTTTTATGATAGGAAACAAAGAAATGTCTCAAAGTATATTAATGAGCCACAATATAAGGGGTGTAGATAGTAATTTGAGTTGAGAATAGAGAACCCTATGTAAATCGTAAACTAAGAAGACTTCACAGAAGCACTTTAGATATTTTTCCCTAAAAAGAAATAATTCACTGATGACCATATATTGGGTGTTATTGGTACCAATTTTGTATTTTTAAAAGTGGGTAACAACTAAGAATTATGCCACAACACAGAAAGTACAGAAAATGTTGTATCCCTTTAATTTATCTAAACCAAATTATATTTAGTTCCCAGTCTCTACTGGCCAAATTTGTTGAAAATACCGTATCAATCATTTTTTTGTTTCACTACGATATTCTACTCTCCTATTCCCCCTACCTGCCATCTCCTTCTCTTTTTTTTTCTCTCTCTCTTTCTCTCCCCCATCCTCCACACTTTTCTTACTCACTCTATTTCCCTCTTCTCACCTGCCTCATTCTCCTTACTCAGTTTATATTGTACCAGGACACCAGAATCTACAGACTGGATAAAAAGAGGGAAGTTGGGATGTTCTCAACTATTAGTCACTCATGATCATTGGTAAAAGAACTTTTTGTCCTCGTTAACAGGGTTCATTCAGAAGTGGTCAATGCTGCTAATGATTCCACATTGTCAAAATTGTCTCTATAGACTTTCTCCTAGCCTGTCAATGTTGGGGCATATTATCTAACCCCTCAGGAAACTTACACGCGAAAAGCCTACTGTGAATTTTTCTCTAGCGTAAGGACACCAGAATACAAAAACACAGAAGACTGACTGACCTTTCTGTCCCGAAAATGTGTAATTTTTTTCATTCCATTGTTGGTAAATCTATTCCAGAAAAAAAAAAAAAAAGCCTAAAGAATAGGTAGTAAAATTGCTAATATATTTTTCTGCCTCAAGTGATAACTGAACTTTTTCTTTTATTTAAAGGTTACTAACTTTCAGAAAAGAACTACCATGTTAAAAAGTGGAGATTAAAACACATGAATCGTGAATACTTATTAGCTGCAAAAATATGAGAGAAAGTGTATGTGGTCTTGTTAATAAAATGAAAAGTCATTTCTGTTTAGTTATGCATCTAAATACCTAATATCATTTTATTCTAACTGTGTTATCATTTTTAAACTATTTAGTATTCATTATTATTTATCCAATGATAATACATTCATTTGACATTTGGAGACGGTTGCAAAAATATTGTCATCCAATTTTAACATCTTCTAAGATCAACTGCTTACCAGTGCTATGAATATTTTTCCTAATTTAAAAACTGCTGAAACAATAGTTTTTAATAATGGCAATATGCATATAGCAGTAATTCTGGGTTTTGTTTGTTTTTTACCTTTTTGATACATGGACTTTTAATCTACACTATCTAAGTATCAAAGATCATCACTGTTATCAACATGTCACTTCAATATGCTTTAAATCTATAACACCAACTGAAGAATATTAACCATATCTTATGTTTTCATAGTCAACCTGCTTTTTTTAGTTGTCTTACAAATAAAATATTTAGATATAATTCTTGGCTAATTATATTAACAAATGATATTGTTGGTATATAAAACAACATTGCATTTAAATACAATTTCCCATTTGAGAACTCTATTTTACAGAAAGTTAAAATCACTCCCATCAGGAATATAATAAAGCATTTGCTCAAAACACAGAGCTACTAGGATTAAAAAAACACACAGAACCTTTTCCAGATTCCATCTTTATGTCCACCTGCATCCTGCATCCTCACTTAGTACTAGACTCTGTGCACGTTAATGACATCTAGCAAAACATGCTGCACAGACTCACGGACCTAGGGAACATTACTGCTCACAAATTCTGTAGAGGTCTTAAAAGCTGGTTCCACATTGGAATCACCTAGAGGAGTTTTAAAAAATACTGCTGCCTAGGTCATGCCTCAGAGATTCTAATTTAATTGGTATGGAGTGAGGCCTAAGCATCAGGATTTTTTAAAAGCTCCCGAGGTGATTCTAATACGCAGCCCAAATTGAGAACCACTGTTCTAAACCACTTGTTTTACAGATGAAACAATTAACCCTATCAGTGACACATACAAATTTGATAGTAGAACTAATGCCAAAAATCAAGTCTCAAGAATTCCAGTTCTTTTTTCGCTAACCCAGAGGTTATAAAATATATTTCCTGAAACCTGTAGTTCCTTGGAGGTACTGCAGAAGCTGTGGAGATGATGGGGATGAAAAATCAGAGAGAGCTCTGAGCCTACTTCCTCCTCAAAAATGGCAGCAATGATTTATATTTTTTATATGCCAGACTGCTTTGCAAAATTTCTTATGAAAAAAAAAATTAAAAAAAAAAAAAAACAGAAA
The DNA here is from genome assembly GCF_048565385.1 of Saimiri boliviensis. Taxonomy (NCBI): domain Eukaryota; kingdom Metazoa; phylum Chordata; class Mammalia; order Primates; family Cebidae; genus Saimiri; species Saimiri boliviensis. Next base: position 177,139,477 of record NC_133450.1, on the reverse strand, counting down.
AAAGGAGTACCTGACTAAAGTTAAAAGAGGTTTCAAACTCTTGAAAATAAACCATTCATATAGTAACAGATCCCTTTCTCAAAAAGAAAGGATGGGAAAGGGACAAAGAAAAAAAGATGTGACCTTCTACGGATAATATTGGACCAATGGATAAAATTATATATGCTAAAATGTAAATCTGGGGATTTGATCAGTTTAAATCTAAAAGAATGAAAAGCCCTTAAAACCAGCAAGTAGCTACTTTTAACATCCCAATCTGTATTTTGCAGCTCTTAAGGAAGGCTGCATCCTTCCATGGTGTTAAATAGATTGTAGATTGAGAATTCCCCTGAGGAACCTAGTTTTGTCAAGCTAAAGGAGCTTTTCAGTAAACTAACAAGAAAGGAAAATTGGGCAGAATCAAGCAGGAAAGACAGAAAATATTGTAGAAACAAGGACAAGAAAGTTGAATAGAGAATGCTAAGACAGAACACTGGTTCCTGGTAGAAGCTAGACCTATGCTTCCTTAACATACTAAATAACAAGGGTATATAGCCTGAGAAGAAGGGAAAATGTAGAACACTGACTTTGTTGTTGTAATCCCTGTCTGGAAAACCTCCATCCATGTATCATTAGACTGAATTGGGGCAATGAAAAAATTAAGCCACAGTGCTGAACGTGACTATTCAGAAGTCAGGACATCAGCTGAGACTTGATCAGTACTTAACAAAATTTTGCAAGTTGCTACTTAATGTTTTGTGTCTACAATTTTATTTATTCATATTTGTCTATCTTAGATCACCTATCATATGCCAAAAAATGCATTACTCTGTAAATATTACCTTTAATCCTCATAAAACACTATAATATTAACATTGTTATCTTCTTTGTACTCACAAGGGAACTTGGGTTCAAAAAGCTTATTTTGCCCAAGGTCACATAGTGTTAATCTATTTGTATGTTCTTTCCTCTACTATACCATCGTGTTTTATTTTCTCCATAAGACCCCTGAATCAAGTAGAAGTGCTCCCATGCTTCTGAAATGTGTAGACCAGCAGTATTAAACATATATGAAGCTATTTTTTTGTCCATTCATGGGACCTCATTTTTCTTTGTATCCAGAGATCCAAAGGAAACTACCATTTTACCATGAGGTAAAGAAGTTAAAAAATAATAATAATAATAATTAGAAAAAGCATTTTATGACTTAGAAAGGCATTTAGTCCTGAATGAGTCTTTATAAAATTTTATCAAATTTTATGATCTTTAGATATTGTAAAGACTCAAGAAGTCCTATCTTCTGCATATCTACCTCCTAGCAGACAATTAAACGTACTTTTTAAATCCACTCTTTTCCTCATGCAAAGTATCTAATAAAATCCAACACTATCATTATCATTCAACATTTTCAAATGTTATGTGTTTTCTTGTTAAAAATTTTTAAAGTATAATGTAAAGTTCTTTCTTTTCTCCTGTTTACCAAAGATGCAAGTCTTAACTAATCTCTAAAATAAACCTATCATTGTACAAATCTAACCTGTGCAATACTGAAATTTTGCTGGATTATATTGTATGTTAAACCATGTTTTTTATAGTTGATTTTGATTTGCAATACAATAAATATTCAGATTCCCACGGTGACTTTGCTTCCAATTCTCTTTTCCTTAATATTTGAATTATGTTCTGCACATCTTTGCTTTCTGAAATAAAAATAGCTATAATTATTGAACACTTAACATATCCTAGGCATGCCATTCATTTTAAGTAGAGTCTCTTGACTTACCCTCACAGAAAATCTATCAAAAACATAAAAATATTACTCCCTTGTTACAGATAAGGAAACTGGGTTTAAGTAATGTAACCAAGATTAAACAGTTCACAGGAGTAGAGCACTGATTCTCAGGTAGTCTAACTCTACCTGAGTAGTCTAACTCTAGTGCCCTTTCATGGCTTAGCTATTCTTCAATGTACAATTTTCACTTCCTTTAGCCCCTTCTCTTAATCTACGTTGTTTTTGTTATACCTCAAAGCTTGCACAACATCATCAACTAGAGGACAAAGTCTCTCTCTTATTCTTTATAGTACGTTACTCTCTCCAAAGATAGGATTTTGCACAAAACAGGTGTCCAATAAATTGGACTAGGTAATTTGTTCATTCATGAATATTTATTAAACATGTTGTAGTAAATTCTTATAATTATATATTGCCTTGGCATTCATTCTGGATCTAGGTTTAACTTGTTCATACAAGAAACAGGGTTTATTCGCCCTTGACATGGTTTCTAGTTCTCTGCCTTTTCCCACCTTCTCAATATGGTTTATCTGAATATCTGCCTTATCCAACATCTCCTGGTGACCATCAGTTTATAGATCACACAGATACAACCTACTTAACTTCCCCTACTGACCCCCACAACATGCATAAACCATGCAGATATGCTTGCTTCAGTGACCACTGTCAGTCACAGCATAGTCCCATGAAACTTGTGCTTGCTTGCTCTAAACTCACCAATCAATTAGCACTCCCCACAGAAAACCTACTCAGCTAATGTCCTAGACTCCAGTAAATGCCTCAGCCTGTAGATTCATCTCTCTCTGGCTCCCAACCTGCTGGTTGAGCTTATTTCCTCTGGAACATTCCCATGACCTTCATCAATACCCCTCTTCTCTCGTAGATCTATGAGTAATAAATCACTTGTTATTAATATTTCATGTGTTTTATTGTGTTGTCTTCTCTGTACCTCCTCAGACTGACACACTCAGACCTAACTTGCCTCCCAGTCAAGGCTCTCCTAGATAGTGGCTGTTTGGTCAGGAGTAAACTGGACACAGCTCAGACAAGAGCCAAAAGGGTATCTGTCAGTTTACCCTAATAAATGGCCGTATCTGCCCTCATAAACAAGTTTACTATGAGTGCATACATGGGGTCAAGGGTTGGACACTTAGATATTAGGCTTTTTGCTAAGATAAAGGAGAATCCCATGAAAGACACATTGTAAAAACCCACTGGACCCTTGTCAGGGTAGGGCTAGAGGTTATAGTTACTCTATAGAGAGAGACCTCAAGATCAAACTGGGGAGAAATAGGATATGTGTCTATGTGTAGTCACCATGATATATGACAGAGATAGAATGGTAAGCAATATAGGAAAGACTCTTTCTTACCCTCCTTATTGAATATTTTTATTTTATGATATCATATACAGGTCTAGATATAGATATAAATAAATATCTATATACATATAGATGTAAATAACTATATCTATGGATACATATTAATATATATAATCTAGGTCACCTACTGGTTTACTTGGAGCACTTTTAGTAGTATGGGAAAGAAACCCAAGCAAAACTAGCTGAAATTACAATGTAATGTAATGAATTACTTCTTTGAGAAATCCAATAGGTAACTAATTTCAGACAAAACTAGATACGGGGCTTCAAAAATGCCACTGAGATATTTTCTCTTTATCTCTCCCTTTTGGAGCTGCTTTCCTCATTCTGTTTGTTTTGCTTTGTTTTGTTTCAATAGTTTTTCGGAAACAGGTGGTTTTTAGTTACATGGATAAATTCTTCAGTAGTGATTTCTGAAATTTTGGTGCACCCATCACTGGAGCAATATACACTGTATCCAATACATAGTCTTTTATCCCTCACCCCCTCAACACACACACACTTCCCCCTGTTGTATCCTTAGAAAGAGGATCACTGGGTGATGGTAGCAAGAACTTCCAGCAAATCCTCAACTTGCATAGTCCCTATGGCAACTCTAGAGTGGGATGAGGGTATGAGAGGGAAAGAGATTTTTTCTGAAAATTTCAGATATCATGGTAGCACTAATAGATGATGCCTGGATCATACGTTTCTCTCTAAACCAATCAAAATGGCCAAACTAACTGGCCATACCTTCGTAATGTGTTCATCACCCATCCCAGAGTTGGGGGGAAGGGGTAATTCCTAGAACACTGGAGACAGGAAAACTTACATACCTATTACTGTCAATAATACAAAAGTGTTAACAACTCCACAAATTTACTAAGCAAGAAATTGTTCTCTATACATATCCTCCGAAGAGAGTATTCATTATACAACAATAATTGACAGCAAAACTATTTGTTTTTTAAATATATTCCCTCCAACTTTTACTTTTGAGGTAGAAGTTTGGATCATTTTATTGCATTGGTAACTCTAATAAGCTCACCCAGTATATTCAACCCATTAGGTGAAAAAGAGACTGTCCCATCAGGAAAAGCAACTGACTAGTAGCTAGCTGCTAAACTAATCTACTTACTAAAGTGGCTACATTTTTAAAAAATTTTATATCAAATAATCAAAATTTAAAGAAAACATTTCATTGCTTTTCCTAGATTATTTGAATTATTGTCTCCTTAAACAATATCAAACAATCTTAATTTATCATATAAATTAAGGAATAGCACTGGCTGATTCCAAAATTTCTTGATGAAGACTGTCACAAAATAAAAAGTGAAAGGTGAATTTAAAGTCAGACTGATTCACATATTAAAATGCTGAAAAGTAAAGTTGTACAAAATACAACTATAATGTGTAAAACACACTGGGAGACTAAAATTAATGGGAAGGTGAGCAAACAGGGAGCAAACAGAAGTAACTGAAGTACTCATTAACATTTTTCACTGTAAGGGACTAAATGTATAAGCAGTAAAACAACAACCCCCAGCTAATTATAGAAACACTAGGAGCAATCAGAGTTTAAAAAAAGATTGAAAAATCAAGGTAGCTAAAGGGAATAATTTAGAAACCAACATGAAATAAAAATAAAGAAAGCAGCTGACAAGCTAGAAAAGATGAGTAGGGAATCCTAAGGGAACAATGAAGGAAAGTGGGCTTTCTCAAAATGTAGGGACAGATTTTCCACTACAGTCAAAAAACTCTGGAGACATGACCTAACACTGAGCCTAACGGTTAGAATCAGAATTAAGGCCGGGCATGGTGGCTCACACCTGTAATCCTAACATTTTGGGAGGTCGAGGTGGGTGGATCACCTGAAGTCAGGAGTTCAAGACCAGCCTGGCCATCATGGTGAAACTACATCTTTAAAAAAAAAAAAAATCAGAATTAAAAGAATCTAGTATGACATTAGAGTCCAGCAAATAGGATCAATCCATAAAAAGAAAATTCCTGAAGTACTAATAGTAAAAATTTTTTAAATACCAAATTATGTATGCATATTTCATGAACTTGACTAAGCAAAAGGGCAATGCAAGTCACTAAAATAAACAGAAAATAAAAACAAAAAAAAATCATATAATTAATAGAAGCTTATTTTCCTTTAAAGGCTGGGATTATCATCTCAGACAGGAAGGCCTACCTAAGATGAAAAACTCATGTACAGGAAAAACAATGTTTACTAAAATTCCTGTAAAACGAAGTACAATTCAGATCAGGCTGTTATTTTGCAGATCAACCTAGTATTTTTTTAAGTGTGACAGAAGGAATTCTATATGTTCCTCAAAGACTATTTCATTTTCCCCTGAGCAAATGGCAAAACATCATTTTGCCACCTCTCTTGCAGTTATGTGGGGACATATGAATGAGTTCTGGACAGTGGAATGTAAGAGGATATGATAAATGATCTTTCAGGCTTGGCCCAATAATTTTCTGGGCTACCCTCCAAGTACTTTTGTGCCTTTCTTCATGTACCCTGAATGACTGAATGAAGCAAAGCATCTCTGTGAACTGACAGCAAACTACAATATAAATATGAAATGTTTATTTTATTAAACCAATAAAATCAGCCTACTCTGGCTAATACACAAAATGGATCCAGAATTTGTTGAAGAAAATTCGATTGTTCAACATCATAAACCCAGATAATTTTTGAAGAACTAAAGAGAAACAAAAAGAAGAGCTCTACAGAACAACTGAAGTCCAGGGACTGATGAGGTGAACCAATCAGCGAGAAGTTAACATTGTTTGAGATGGCAAAGGGGCATTTAACAAAAGGATATTTAACACAAATTTGAGTTGTCTACGCTGTGTTGCATTGCGTGTTAATCCTTCTCTTGGGTATCAAATCTTCAGTAAAGTATATTCAATGGAAAGCCTTTTAAAAATATTATCTTGGGAGTGAAGGAATCTAATCAGGGTGGTATCTAACAGGCAATATAAGAAAATAAAGGAGCAGTGTGCACAGGTGGTGAAATGCATAATGAAGATTAAGAATTTAGTAACAGCAGGAATCTACCACCTAGGGGAATGAAGACAAATCTTACTTTTCACTTAGTTCATTATATTGTAAGTGTACATTTAGATGTCTTTAATACATTTTAGATGTGAGATACTCTTTATCCCCTAATCCTTAAACAATACTTGGCTTATAGTAGGAAATCAATAAATGTTTAATGGAAAAATGAAAGATTTATTTCAATAGGCAATGTTTAAGGAGACATCTAATTGATGATACATTTGTCCTGATAATGGCAACATTAAATTAACAAAAACATCTCTGCTGGGTCCTCCGTATGCAGATAATCTTTAAAACAAGGTATATCATGTACATATAAAATTATACTCATTACTCTTCTTAATCATCTTAGCTTCTACCAGTTCTTAACATATAATTATTCCTGGGCTATTCCTATGTGACATTTAAAATATTGATTGTAATGGTTAAATTATTAAGATATAATTTGAAATTACCTTCCAACTAAAGACAAATGATTAAAAATGAACATCAACTTTCACTACTTTCCTAAACCCCATTAAAAGTAAAATAAAGGGACTTTTAAGATATAAACCCAGAGGACTTGGGGAGAATAAAAAAGGAGACAATAGAAACAAAGTATTAGAAGCTAAAAAGCAGATGGTTGAGAAAGAACTGAGAAAACTGCGGGCTAAGCAAGTGTTGGAGGGTAAAATTAATAATCAACCTGATTCACACTGGGAAATTATCAATCAAGTGTTGGGGGCATCAAGAACCTATAGAAATAGAAGTAAAGAGATAGTGACTAAAATAAGAAAATCTGCTTTATTGTCGTTTAAAAGACAGAACAGTCTTCCTCTATTCAAAAAGTTAACTATCTCTAACCATGTATCATGGCAAATGTTGATACATTATCTGGACATGGCAATTCAAAGGGTTCTCTGGGTAGGAAGATGCAATTCCACTCAATGAGAAAGCAGGGCAGTTAAGTGAAAAATGTATACTATAGTCCAGGATCTTTCAGTTCTCTTTCATCACTCAGCTCCCAAAATATTGGGATCCGGACTTCTATTCTCCATGCTAGAGGTTGGAAGAGTCTTTTCTCTGGGAAATACGAATAGATTTAAAAAATACTAGTAAGACTTCCAGCATCTTATGTAACATGTCAGGTGCATAGAAGTCAGCCTTCTATCCTAACAAGAAAAAATTAGAAAAAACTGAAAAATCAACAATTCTTCTTAGGTCTGTTAGAAAAGTGAAGTTACAGATCATAGCATTGACCCCAAAATTGGAAAGACAAATTGATGAACACAGAGAATCACAGCTTACCAGAGCAGAAACCCACCTTCACAGGAACCAGTACTAAGGCAGAAAAAGCTGAACTGTAGTTCACGAATTGCTGGAGGCTCAGAATAGACAAACATGAGGGATGAAAACTCCAGGTGGACCTAGTTATAGAAGGATCCAACCACTTTTGTGAGTTCTACCTCACAAAATGTTCTCACAATGAAAATCAGAGAAAAATCTACTTTGGCTTCCTGCAAGAGAAGGAGGCAAGAAATTATTCTGAAATGCACCAGAGCAACCTGTTCTTTTTAACAAAACCTGCCTTAAAAAAAATAGTTTACCAGAGCCCAACCTGTAGGGTTTTTATCAGAGCCTGATTCACCTGAAAGAAGAAAAATACTCAACTGCAGCTGTTCTAGATTTTCCTGTGGAGGCTGGAATATTTACCCCACTGCAGTCCCCTATAGCCATGCTATACCATATAATGAGGTTAAAAAAAAAAAAAAAAAAAAAAAAGAACAAACTGAGAAGCATTTGTGAAGTTCACAGCCCATTAGACTCTATAAAAATCTGAAACCTAATCATACTGCAGAGCAATACTCCTACCTCACAATTTATTACCACATCACTAAAGGTCTATTGACTGCTGTTTATTTTATCCAGTACATCATGTACACCTTTCAAGAAAAAATTACAAGGCATACTAAATGTGAAAACAGTTTGAAGAGACAGAGTAACATGAGAACCAGACACAAATACAGTGGTGATGTTGGAATTATCAAATCATGAATTTAAAAGAAGTATGATTAACATGCAAAGAAATCTAGTGGAAAAAGTAGACAACATAACAAAAACTAACAGATAATGTAAGTAGATGAGAATTCTAAAAAATAATTTTTAAAATGCTAGACTATACAAAAAAACCCCACTGTAACAGGAATGAAAAATATCTTTGATAGGCTTATTAGTAGAAGATATAACTGAGGAAAGTGTCTCTCGGCTTAGCTTGGAAATACATAGAAATTTTCAAAACTATAAAATAAAGAGAAAAGAGTCTTAAAAGAAATTGAACAAAATACCAAGAACTGTGCAACAATTACAAAAGATATAACTCACATGTTATGGGAATACCAGACAGATAAGAAAAAGTGAAGGTAAAAGAAGCAACATTTGAAGCACTAATAAATGAGCATTGCCCCCAATGTGGCATCAAACTACAAACCACAGATCCAAAAACCTGAAGGGGGGAAAAATTAAGCAGGATAAATAATAACATAAAACTATACATCCATTCATATCATATTCAAACTTTGGAAAATCAAAGATAAATAAAAATATCTTAAAAGAATCCTGAAGAAATAAATAACTTACCTATAGAGTAACAAAGATAAGAATTACACCCAACTTCTTCTTTGAAAACATGCAAGCCAGAGGAGAGTGGAGTGAAATGTTTAAATTGTTGAAAGAAAAAAAGCAACAAACTTAGAATTCTGTATTCTCAAAAAAAAAAAATCTTCAAATGTAAAGAAGAAATAAAGACTTTCTCAGATGGCAGTATCTTTGTGGGAGCCCAAAAGTCTATCAGAGATATCCCAGCACCCTGTTAAAGCAAAAATTCCAAGTATAAATACATTTAAGAGAGTAAGAAGAATAGTTTGTTTGCTTGCATTACTTCTCCCCACAGGCATCACAGCTCAGTGACAAGAGAGAATTTGTATTGGTCCACTTTCACACTGCTGATAAAGACATACCTGAGACTGGGCAATTTATAAAATGAAGAGGTTTAATTGGACTTATGTGGCTGGGGAAGTTCTATGTGGCTAGGGAAGCCTCACAATCAAGGCAGAAAGCAAAGAGAAGCAAGTCACAACTTACATGGATGGCAGAAGGCAGAGAGAATTTTTGCAGGCAAAGTCTTATTTTTAAACCCATCAGAGCTCATGAGACTCATTCACTATCATAAGAACAGCACAGAAAAGACCCACTCCCATAATTCAATCACCTCCCACTGGATTTCTCTCATGACATGTGGACATTGTAGAATTACAATTCAAGATGATATCTGGATGGGACACAGTCAAACCGTATCATTGTGCCCCTGGCCCCTCCCATATACCATGTCCTCATATTTCAAAACCAATCAGCACCTGGCCCCTCCCAAATATCACATCCTCACATTTGAAAAACAATCATATCTTCCCAACAGTGTCCCAAAGTCTTCATTCATTTCAGTATTAACTCAGAAGTCCACAGTCCAAAGTTCAAAGTCTCACCAAAGACAAATCAAGTACTTTCTGCCTATGAGGCTATAAAATCAAAAGGCAAATTAGTTACTTCCTAGATACAGTGGAAGTACAGGCATTGGGTAAATACAGCCATTCCAAATGGGAGAAATTGGCCAAAATGAAGAGGCTACAGGCCCCATACAAGTCCAGAATCCCAGTGGGCAATCAAATATTAAATTCAAAGTTATCTACTTGTATTCCACGTCTCACATCCAGGTCACACTGATACAAGAGGTAGGTTCCCAGGGTCTTGGGCAGCTCCACGCCTGTTGCTTTGTAGGATATAGTTCTCCTCCTGGCTGCTTTCATGGGCTTGCATACAGTGTCTGCACCTTTTCCAGGTGCATGGTGCAAACTGTCAGTGGATCTACCATTCTGGGGTCTGGAGGATTGTGGCCCTCTTCTCACAACTCCACTAGATGGTACCCCAGTGGGGACTCTGGGTGGAGGCTCCCACCCTGTATTTCCCTTCTGCACTGTCCTAGCAGAGGTTCTCTGTGAGAGGCCCACCCCCATAGCAAACTTCTGCCTGGACATCCAGGTGTTTCCAAACATCCTCTGAAATCTAGGCAGAGGTTCCCAAATCTCAGTTCTTGACTTCTGTGCACCCACAGGTTCAACACCATGTGTAAGCTTCTAAGGCAGGGGGTTGCACCCTCTGAAGCCACAGTTTAAGCTGTGCCTTGGCCCCTTTTAGTCATGCCTGGAGTGACTGGCACAAAGGACACAAAGTCCATAGACTGCACACAGCACAAGGACCCTCAGCCTGGCCCATGAAACTATTTTTCCTCCTACACCTCTGGGATAGTGATAGCTGGGGCTGCTGTGAAGATCTCTGACAGGCCCTGGAAACATTTTCCCCATTGTCTTGTAGATTAACATTACTGGTACTTATGAAAATTTCTGCAGCTGGCTTGAATGTCTCCTCACAAAATGGGATTATTTTTTCTATCGCATTGTCAGCTTGCAAATTTTCTGAACATTTATGCCCTGCTTCCCTTATGAAACTGAATGCTTTTAACAGTGCCCAAGTCACTTATTGAATACTTTGCTGCTTAGAAATTTCTTCCATCAGATACCCTAAATCATTTTTCTCAAGTTCAAAGTTCCACAGATCTTTATGAAAGTGGCAAAGTGCCACCAGTCTCTTTGCTAAAACATTAACAAGAATCACCTTCCTCTAGTTCCCAACAAGTTTCTCATCTCCATCTGAGACCACCTCAGCCTGAATTTCATTGTCCAAGTGTTTTGTTTGAAGCCATTCCATAAAGCTCTAGGGAGCCCCAAACGTCCCCACATTTTCCTGCCTTCTTCTTATCCCTCCAAACTGTTCCAGTTGCTGCCTGTTATCCAGTTCCAAAGTCGCTTCCAATTTTTTGGATATCTTTTCTGCAGCAGCCCATTCTACCAGTATCAGTTTACCGTATTCGTCTGTTTTCATGCTGCTTACAAAGACATACCCAAGACTGGGCAATTTACAAAACAAAGAAGTGTAATTAGACTTACAGTTCTTACAAGGCTGTGGAAGCCTCATAATCATGGTATAAGACAAAGAGGAGCTAGTCACATCTTACATGGATGGCAGCAGGCAAAGACATGCTGGATGCTTCCTGCTTCAAGTTCTTTAGTTTTGGAACTCAAACTGCCTTCCTTCTCTTCAGCTTGCAGACAGCCTATTGGGAGACCTTGTGATCATGTGAGTTGATAATTTTTAATAAACATATATATATATATAAGCTGATATATATGTTTATTATATAAGTTTATTATATATATACTATAATATATATTAGAGTATGATATATATATATATATATAAATATATATATATATCATTAGTTCTGTCCCTCTAGAGAACCCTAATATACCAGCATTACCACCTTGATACCAAAACCAGATAAGAACACTACAAGAAAAGAAAATTATAAGCCAATCCTTGATAAACATAGATTTAAAATCTTCAACAAAATACTAGCAAACTTAATTCAACAACACGTTAATGTTTTTATGATGATCAAGTGGGATTTGTCCCTGAGGTGAAAGAGACAAATACGTTTATAAATACATAAATCTATAAATATGATATACCATGTTAATAGAATAAAGGGTAAAAGACAGATGACATTATAATAAATGCAAAAAAGCATGTTTAAAAATTCAACATACTTTCATGATAAAAAAAATTCTCAACAAATTAGTATACAGCATTGTATCTCAATTAATAAAGACCAAATATGGCATTCCAACAGTTAACGTAATAATCATGAAAGGCTGAAAGCTTTTTCCCTCAACTCACAAGCAAGACAAAGAGGCCCACTTTCACCACTTATATTTAATACGGTACTGGAATTGCTAGCCAGAGCAATTAGTCAAGAAATAATTAAAAGGCATCAAATTAAAAAGGAAGAGGTAAAATTGCCTCTGTTTGCAGATTATATGATCGTATATATTAGGAAAAGCTAAAGACTAGACCAAAAAAAAAAACTGTTAGAACTAAAATATCATTCAGTAAAATATTCAAGATACAAAATTAATGTTTAAAAATCCATTGTAGTTGTATACACTAATGATAACATTTCTGAAAAAGAAATTAAGAAAACTCTTCCATCTAAAATAGCTTTAGAGTTTTTATTCATTTTCTTTTTCTTTATTAGTTTCTTTATGCTAGCTGTATTAAGTTGTCATCACTTTAAAATAATGGGTTTTAAGATACTTGCAAGCTTTGTGGTAACCTCAAATCAAAAAAAGACAAATGGCAAACAGGTATTTGAAAAGGTGCTCAAGATTATTGACCATCAGACAAATGTAGATCATAACTACAAGGAGATATCATCTCATGGCAGTTAAAATGGCTTTTATAAAAAAGAAAGACAATAACAAAGGCTAACAAGGATGTGGAGAAGAAGGAACTCTGCTCTTCTGTTGGAGGGAATGTAAATTAATATAACCGCTATGGAACAGTTTGGAGGTTCCTCAAAAAACTGAAAATAGAACTACCTATGACCAAGCAATCCCACTGCTAGGTATATACCCACAAAAAAGAAAATCACTATATTGAAGTAATGTCTGCACTCACATGTTTACTGCCACACTATTCACAATAGCCAAGAATATTGGTCTGTTCTCACACTGCTAATAAAAACATACTCAAGACTGAGTAATTTATTAAAGAAAAAGAGGTTTAATGGACTCACAGTTCCACATGTCTGAGGAGGCCTCACAATCATGGTAGAAGGGATACTAGTAGCAAAGACTCATCTTACCTGGCAGCAGGCAAGAGAGCTTGTGGAGGGGAACTCTCCTTTATAAAAATCATCAGATCTCAGTCGGGGGTGGGGAGTTGGGGAGAGATAGCATGGGGAGATATGCCAGATATAGGTGAAGAGGAGGAAGACAGCAAATCATACTGCCGTGTGTGTACCTATACAACAATCTTGCATGTTCTTACATGTACCCCAAAACCTAAAATGCAATTTAAAAAATAATAATAAATAAATAAATAAATAAATAAATAAAATCATCAGATCTCATGAGACTTATTCACTATCATCAGAACAGCATAGAAAAACCCACCCCCATGTTTAAATTACCTCCAACGACACTTGGAAATTATGAGAGCTACAATTAAAGATGATATTTGTATGGGGACACAGCCAAACCATATCACCAAGATTTAAAAACAACCTAAGTATCTATCAGTAGATGAATGGATAAAGAAAATATGGTACATATTTAATGGAATACTATTCTGCCAGAAAAAAAATTGATATTCTTCCATTTACAATATCATAGATGTAAGACACCATGTTAAATGAAATAAGCCAGGTACAGAAAGATAAACTTCACATATTCTCATTTATTTGTGGGAGCTAAAAAAATAAGACAATTGGATCATGAAGGTAGAAAGTAGAATGATGATTACCAGAGGCTGGGAAGGATAGTTAGGCTGGAGGCATGGACACAGGGATGGTTAATGGATACAAAAACATAGTTACATTGACGAATAAAATGTAGTATTTGATAGCACAACAGGGTGACTATAGTGACCAATAATTTATTGCACATACTAAAATAACTGAAAGAGTGTAATTGGATTATTTGTAACACATAGAAAGGACACATGCTTGAGGTGATGGATACCTCATTCACCTTTACGTGATCATTATGAATTGCATGCCTGTATCAAAATATCTTATGTACATCTTAAATATATATACACTTACTACATACCTACCGAAATTCAAAATAAAAAAGAATTAAGACATAAATAAAATACAGCATCAAAAATATTTTGAAATGAATTTAAACAAGGAAGTAAGTAATTTGTACACTAAAAGCTATAAAATATTGATGAAGAAAATTTTAAAAGACCCAAATACATGAAAAAAAATTCTCTGTTCATAGACTGGAAAATTAATATTGTTAAATTATCTGTATGTCCTCTGCAGATTCAATGCAATTTCTATCAAAATTCTAATGAAATTTTTAACAGAAATAGAAAAATCCTAAAATCTATATGAAACTGTAAAAGAATGTGGATACCCAAAACAACTTTGAGAAATACACCTGAAAGCATCAACCTATTTGATTTCAAAATATAATATGTTACTATAATTCAAACAGTATGATACTGGCATAAAAACAGACACATAAACTTATAAAACAGAACAGAGAGACCAGAAATAAATCCATACTTTTATGGCCAATTGAACTTTCATTAAAATGACAAGAACACACGAAGGGGAAAGAGGACAGCCTCTTTAATGCATTATGTGGAGAAAACTAGATATCCACAAGCAAAAGAATAAAATTAGATGCTTATCACACCCTATATAAAAATAAACTCAAAATGGACTAAACACTTAAATGTAAGATTTGAAACTGTAAAACGACTAGAAGAAAACATAAGGAAAAAGCTTCCTAACATTGGTCTGTGCAATGAGTTTTTGGATATGATCCCAAAAGCACAGGCAACCAAACCAAAATAGACCAAAGGGAGTGCATCAAACTAAAAAGCTTCTATACAACAAAGGAAGCAGTCCACAGAGCAAAGAGAACCTATGGAACGAGAGAATATACTTGCAAACCATATATCTGATAAAGGATTAATATTTATATATAAAACATATAAAGAACTCACACAACTTAATAGCAAGAAAACAAACGACCTGATTTTAAAATGGGCAGAAGAAATTGTGGAAACATTCCTCAAAAGAAGATATACAAATGGCCAGTAGGTAGATGAGAAGGTATTCAACATCACTAATCACCAGAGAAATGAAAATCAAAAACACAATAAAATATCACCTCATATCCGTTAGAATTATTATTACCAAAAATAGGAAAGAGAACAAGTACTGACAAGGATGTGCAGAAAAGTGAATTCTTGTACATTGCTGGTAGGAATTTAAATCAGTATAGCCATTATGGAAAACCATACTGAAGTTCCTCAAAAAATTAAATAAAACTGTCATATGATCCAGTGATTTCACTTCTGGGTATACAGCTAAAGGAAATAAAATCAGGACCTCAAAGAGATACATACATTTCTATGTTCATTGCCATGTTATTCACAATAGCCAAGACATACCTGAGTTTTTATTGCCTGATAAATTGATAAAGAAAGCAAAATAAATACAATGATACATATACACACACACACACACAAATGTACACACATACATACACACACAGAAACACACATGCAAGAATATTATTCAAACTTAAAAAAGAAGGAAATCCTGCCATTTAATGCAATACTGATCATTTTATTTGGAAGGTATTATGCTAAGCAAATTAGCCCCACACAGTAACACGAATATTGTATGCATTTTTTATATGTATGTACTTTTATATGAAATCGCAAAAACTCAAATTTGTAAAAGCAGAGACTATAATGGTGATTGCCAGTCTTGGAGGTATGGGAAACAGATGTTTGTTCAGAGAACTCAAAGTTTCAATTACACAGGATAAGTAAATTCTGGGCATATAATGTACCGCATGGTGACTCTAGTTAATAATGATGTATTGTATGCTCAAACTTTGCTGAGAGTAGATTTTAATTATTATCCCTGAACACATACATACAGAGTAACTATGTGAGACAAATATATGTGAATTAGTGTGATACTAGCAGTCATTTCACAATGCATATTTATATCAAAACATCATGTTGTATATCTTAAATACATGTAATTTCTATTTGCCAAACAAGGAAAATATTTGTTAAATAAATGAGTAATACTTAGCAGATAATGACATATTCCCAACCACCTTCTTCAAGATGCAGAAACCTTGCCACTATGCTCAACAAAGTAGGACATTCTGAAATATTCGTATATGATATTTCTAGGGACATCCAAAACATTAAAGATAGACTAAACTATTTTCAGTAGTGTTTCAGTGTTAGTTTCATCAAATGAAAAAGTTCCTGGATTTTGAGTCAGGAGACTTAGGTTCAGACCTAAATTTTAATGTTTTTGATCATTTGATAGCAAACAAGTTACGAATTTTTTTTTGAGACTCAATTTTTCTAATCTATAAACGAAACTAATACTAATCTATTGGGTTGTTGGAATATCATGTAATATGCAGAATATAGCCAAAACTTATTTTAATTAATTGGAAATAATGTTGTTAATCATTGTTCTTACTATAGGGTAAATATCTCTTAGAAAAAAAATATGATTAAACTAAATTCTCATTCTACATATATGAGAAAATTCTTAGTTTATTTTGATTTTAGTTACAATGAAGACAATTTATTAAACTAGAAATATGAAAATGCTTATTTTTTTCTGTTAATCAAGAATAACAAATGGACTTTTTCATTCTTGTCAAATCTTTCAGTCTTTCCCTAATCAAAAAACTCCTGAAGAATATCTTCATATTTTAGCTTCAGACACTTTGCACTTGCTAGTTCTTTGTCTGGAATGCTCTTGTGCACATCGTGACTTGTGCCTTCCACATCGTATTTTAGCTTTTACAGACAACTTACTGCTTACTTCCCTGACCACCTAAAAACTACCCCTGCATGTATTTCTCCATCTCATTAGCCTTTCTTACTTTTACTTTATAATTTTTATCACTACCAAACTTTTTATCACATATACCATTTGTGAGGTGAAAGGAAAATCACACTGTGGGGATATTAGTAAGATGAATTGTAGTTGCATAGATGTTTATCCATATAAACTACCTTACTAATTTTTACCTATGTATACTTTTTGTATGTAACTTGTACCTCAGTAAAAAGGTATATTAAATAAAATTAATGGATGATTTTAGAAATGCCAGATTAAAGTCAAGAGAAAATGTGGTAAACATATTTTAAAAGCAACTGCATTTTGCATACTTTGTAAAATATTTATAAACACCACAAAAATTAGAGAAGCCCAATAAGCAACTACCCATAATTCAGCTCTCAGAGAACCCCTTCTATCATTTTCACAATATAATGTGAATAGCTTAGACTATCCTCTATAGCCTCAAAAAATAATACCTAATTTTTTTGTCAACAACTTAATTTCACATCATAAAACCTCCTTTTAAATATTATTTTAAAAGAAACATTCCGTATCTGTAAATACTATGTTATATAACTATTTCCCTAAATGGGAGCATTTCCGTTGTTTCCAATTTAGTTAATTATTTCGTAGTATGAGAATAATAAAAACTGCACATATGCATTTTTTCTACAGTTTGCATTATTGCCTTGGAATAAATTACCAGAGATAAATTAAGCCAGGGTGAATCATATGAACTAAAGGCAGACAACATATACATACTCTAGATGCTTACATTTCAGAGATATTTTCTCTAGCTATAGTGATAGCACTCTTTGAAAAGCTATATAAATACTGCTAAAATTAGCAATGGACCAAAAATACTGTCATTTCACAAATTATATTGGAGTTATTTCTTGAATTCAGTAAAATAAATCATAAATGTTAATTATTTATCTTGTCAAATAGCTTTTTGAGCCCCTCTAGTATTTGGAATCATCTATTTTAAGTACCTGGCACAACACACCTACACACACAAAGCTGGCATCTTCGAATGTCTAAGATGGCACAATCACTAGGTTTTCTATTTGAGAAAACAGCAGCATTTCTCATTCCAAAGAGATATTGGGAAGATGTGTCAGCAAAACATAAAAAACAAGAATATATGTTTCTCCTAAATGCCTTGTGCTCCCCTGTTTGCCTCTGATAACTGGTTTTTCACAGAGAAGCTGCCAGTCCCAAATTATTCCTTCTTGAAATACAGTTGCATCTTAGATTGCTAATAGTTGAGACATCACTTGAATCACAGGCTTGCCTAAATGTCATTTCAAGTGGCACCCTTCCAAGATAGCAAAAGCTTTGATATTGATTAAAACAAGGAAACTGCTGAAATTGTTGTAATAAAAAATGATAAATCTATGTGTGATCTCTCCAACAGAGCACCAGCTCCTGAGTTCACTTTTATGCTGTATTTTGGGAAAAAAGAGATGGTATCTTACTAACCATATTTTAAAATACATAATACAGCAACTAATTTTAAAATATGGTACTCTCTGAAAAAAATAAAAAGAATCTTGACACAAATTAAAAGCCAAGAAATAAATGCAAATGCCTGTGAAAGCAGCCAGGAGTGGAGCTGTACCCTGCAAAGCCACAGGGGCAGAGCTATAGAATTACAGAATGTGGGAATGTTTGGAACTTGAGATTTGTTCAAAGGTTTTGAACAAAATGCTGATAGTGATATCGACTATTGGATTTTGGAATTGCATGGGGCCTACGGCCCCTCTGTTTTGGCCAATTTCCCTCATTTGGAATGGCTGTATTTACCCAGTGCCTGTACTCCAATTGTATCTAGAAAGTTACTAACTTGCTTTTGCTTTTACAGGCTCATAGGTGGAAGGGACTTGCCTTGTCTCAGATGACACTTTGGACAATGGACTTTTGAGTTAGTGCTGAAATGAGTTAAGACTTTGGAGACTGCTGGGAAGGCATGATTGGTTTTGCAATGTGAGAACATGAGATTTGGGAGGAGTTAGGGGAGGGATGATATGATTTGGCTGTGTTCCCACCCAAATCTCATCTTGAATCATAGCTCCTATCATTCCTACATGTTGTGGGAGGGACCTGGTGGGAAATAATTAAATCATAGGAGCAGTTCCCCGATACTGTTCTCATGGTAGTGAATAAGTCTCAAAAGATCTGAAAGTTTTATAGGGGGAAACTCCTTTCACTTGGTTCTCATTCTCTCTTGTCTGCCACCATGTAAGACATGCCTTTCACCTTCCACCATGATTGTGAGGCCTCTCCAGCCACATGAAACTGTGAATCCCTTAAACTTCCTTTTCTTTATAAATTACCCAGTCTTAGGTATGTCTTACTCAGCAGCATGAAAACAGACTAATACAGACAGTGTTAAGAGGGATATTTATAGCACTAAATACCTATATGAAAAAGTTAGATCTCAAGTTAACAACCTAATGTCATAACTAAAATAACTAGAGAACAAAGAACAAACAAATTTGAAAGTTAGCAGAAGACAAGATATAATCAAAATCAGAGCTGAACTAAAGGAAATTGAGACTCTCTCTCTCTCTCTCTATCTCTCTCTCTCTCTCTCTCAAAAGATCAACAAATCCAGAAGCCGGTTTTTTGAAAAAATTAATAAGATAGATAGACTGCTACCTATATCAATAAAGAAGAAAGAGAAAAGATTCAGATACGCACAATCAGAAACAACAAAGAGGATATTGCTACTGACCCCACAGAAATACAAACAACCACCAGAGAATATTATAAATATCTATATGCATATAATGGAAAATCTAGAAGAAACTGAAAAATTACTGAACACATATGCCCTCCTAAGACTAAACCAAGAAGAAACTGAATCCCTCAACAGACCAATAATGAGCTGTGAAATTGAAATAATAATAAATAGCCTACCAACAAAAAGAAGCCCAGAACCAGACATATTCAAAGCTGAATTCTATCAGATGTACCAAGAAAAGCTGATACCCTTCTTACTGAAACTATTCCAAAAAATTGAGGAGGGACTACTTCCTAACTTATTCTATGAGGCCTGCATGATTTCATGACAAAGACACTGAAAGCAATTGCAAAAAAAAAAGCAAAAATTGATAAATGAGATCTAATTAAAGAGCTTCTGCACAGCGAAAGAAATTATTAACAGAGTAAAAAGAAGACCTACAGGATAGGAGAAAATTTTTGCAAACTATGCATCCAACAGTCTAATATCCAATATCTGTAAGGAACTTAAAAAAAAAGTTACAAGGAAAAAAATGACGCCGTTAAAAAGTAGGCAAAGGACATAAACGTACTTTTCAAAAGACGACATACAAGCAACCAACAGTCATACGAAAACAAACTCAACATCACTGACAATTAGAGAAAAGCAAATCAAAACCACAATAAGATATTCTACCTCACACCAGTCAGAGTGGCTACTATTAAAAAGTCAAAAAATAACAGTTGCTGGCAAGGTTTGTGGAGAAAAAAGAACACTTAAACATTGTTGGTGGGAATGTAAATTAGTTCAATCATTGTGGAAGACAGTGTGGTGATTCTTCAAAAACCTAAAGACAGAAATACCATTCCCCCCAGCAATCCCATTACTGGGTATACATCCAAAGGAATATAAATTGTTCTCTTATGAAGGTACATGCACAAGTATGTTAGTTGCAGCAGTATTCACAATAGCAAAGACATGGAATCAACCTAAATGTCCATCAATAATAGACAGAATAAAGAAAATGTGGTACATATACACCAGGGAATACCATGCAACCATAAAAAAGAATGAGATCGTGTCTTTTGCAGGAATGTTAATGGAGCTGGAAGCCCCTTAGCAAAGTAATACAGGAACAGAAAACCAAATGCCGCATGTTCTTACTTATAATTGACAGCTAAATGATGAGAACAAATGGACACATAGAGGTGAACAACACTCACTGAGGATTATCAAAGGGTGGAGGGTGGGAGGAGGGAGAGGATCAGGAAAAATAACTAACGAATGCTAGGCCTAATACATGGGTGATGAAATTAGTCTTGTTGTCATGAGGGTACAACAAAACTTCATGACAGAAGTTTACTTATGTAACAAACCTGCACGTGTACCCCACAACGTAAAATACAAGTTAAAAATAAAAAATGAGGAGTTGGAGGAAGGAGGTTCATTTTGGGTTTCTTCAGAGGAATATGTATATATCTGTTGGAGAAACCTATATTTTCTAGCCTTCTATTTCCTTTACCTGCAGAGAAGTTTTCAAAAATTAGCATTTTCAGTTTCTCTTCCATATGAGGCCAAGCAATTTACTTGATTGGTGAGTTTGAAAACAGGATTGGCTATGGGTACCTCTACTCCTTCACAGTTTCTCCACTTCCCTACAGGAAAGATTTATTCTCTTTGCTCTCTGTCTTGCAATAAATTATCTGTTCCAGTGGATAAAACTTGTAGCTATTCCAGTATGCTTGTGCATAAGCAGGGAAGTTGCATTCTAAAGTAAAGGATTGGAAAGCACATCAAAATTTCAACTTTGAAACTAGCTTTTGTCATAATTAAATTGCTACTTTGATCCTGAGGTGTCTGCGTCTCCTCATTACAACTGTAATTGTAATGAGGTGATGAAAGGTGTAGACCCACTAAAACTCCAACTTTATCTGTAAATATAATACATGTTTCCCAATTCACAAAGCAATTTTATATCCATTATCTTATTTGATTTTCACAATAATCTTTAGAAGTTAGAGGGAAGATATTAAGATTTATTGAGTGAATGCCTGCTGTTTGTCAGAAATGTGTCAAAAGACTTAAATTTTTATACCTAAATTCTCAAGATTTTAAAAAAACTGAATTTACTCTTATTTTAAAGATTAGAGAATGGAATATCATAGAAGCAAAATGATATGTCTAACATATACAAGTGGTAAGTTGCAATACTCAAGTCCAAATAGACTGTAAAAGCCAGGATGACGTATTTCACTCACTTTTGTATTCCTAGGTCCTGGTCATATTTTTGGCATAGAGAAGGAATTCAATAAATACAGTTGAGTGAATTACTCCAAATCCATGCTCTTTCCACGGCATCATGGAGGGAGAAGAGAGATTGTTTCAGACAACCAAACTGAGGGAACCTTCATGCTATGACATAATGTGGGGGCTGGCAGGGGGAGGGTGACATAAGGCTCATTTCAGAAGATGGTTATTGCAAGTTTCTGAGGCTGTATGTGGTATAGCAAAAAAAAAAAAAAAAAAAAAAAAAAAAAAAAAAAAAAAAAGAATAGGCCATAAAATTCTAGACCTAGTATGTAATAGGGGTCTTGTTATTACTAAAGGAGTGGGAACACTGACAAATCATCCCCTTGCTACCATCTCAAATTCTGATTTGTAAAAGGAAGATGTTACACAAATTATCTTGGTACTTATTGTAACTTTAAGATTCTATCCAAAAGTGAAGCTCAAAGTTCAACCTGCAAAAGAACAATTTTGTTGTGTTTTAAAGAATAAAGATTATATTTATTGTACAGTTATATGCAGGAATAAAACTTAAACTCATAGATAGAGGTACTTATGGTTTTGCATATAACATATTTTTATGTGCCCACAAATCTACAAGTCCAGCAACTAGGTATTGATGGAACATATCTCAAAACAATGAAAGCTATTTATGACAAACCCAGAGCCAATATCATACTGAATCGGCAAAAACTTGGAAGAATTGCCCTTGAAATTGGGCGCTAAAGGATGCCCTCTTTCACCACTCTTATTTAATATAGTATTGGAAGTTCTAGCCAGAGCAATTAGGCAAGAAAAAGAAACAAAGGGTATTCGAATAGGAAAGAAGGAAGTCAAATTGTCTCTATTTGCAGACAACATGATTGTATACTTAGAAAACCCCATCAGCCCAGCCCCATATCTCCTGAAACTGATAAGCAACTTCAGCAAAGTCTCAGGATACAAAATCAATATGCGAAAATCACAAGCTTTCCTATACACCAATAACAGACTTAAAGAAAGCCAAATCAAGAATGAACTGCCATTCACAATTGCTACAAAGAGAATAAAATACCTAGGAATACAACTAACAAAGAACGTAAAGGACCTCTTCAAGGAGAACTACAAACCACTGCTCAACAAAATCAGAGAGGACACAAACAGATGGAGAAATATTCCATGCTCATGGTTAGGAAGAATCAATATCGTGAAAATGGCCATACTGCCCAAAGTAATTTATACATTAAATGCTATCCACATCAGGCTACTAATGACCTTCTTCACAGAACTGGAAAAAAACACCTTAAACTTCATATGGAACCAAAAGAGAGCCTGCATAGCCAAGTCAATTCCAAGCAAAAAGAACAAAGCTGGAGACATCACACTACCAGACTTCAAACTATACTACAAGATTACAGTAATCAAAACAGCATGGTACTGGTACCAAAACAGAGATAGAGACCAATGGAACAGAACAGAGGCCTGGGAGGCAACACCACACATCTACAACCATCTGATCTTTGACAAACCTGACAAAAACAAGCAATGGGGAAAAGATTCCCTGTTTAATAAATGGTGTTGGGAAAACTGGCTAGCCATGTGCAGAAAGCAGAAACTGGACCCCTTCCTGACACCTTACACTAAAATTAACTCCAGATGGATTAAAGACTTAAACATAAGACCGAACACCATAAAAATCCTAGAAGAAAACATAGGCAAACAATTCAGGACATAGGCATAAGCAAGGACTTCATGACCAAAACACCAAAAGCATTGGCAACAAAAGCCAAAATAGACAAAAGGGACCTAATCAAACTCCACAGCTTCTGCACGGCAAAAGAAACAGTCATCAGAGTGAATTGGCAACCAACAGAATGGGAAAATTTTTTTGCAATCTACCCATCCAACCAAGAGCTAATATCCAGAATCTACAAAGAATTAAAACAGATTTACAAGAAAAAAAAAAAAAAAAGCCCATTCAAAAGTGGGTGAAGGATATAAACAGACACTTTACAAAAGAAGACATATATGAGGCCAACAAACATATGAAAAAATGCTCATCATCATTGGTCATCAGAAAAATGCAAATTAAAACTACATTGAGATACCATCTCACACCAGTTAGAATGGTGATCATTTAAAAAATCTGGAGACAACAGATGCTGGAGAGGATGTGGAGAAATAGGAACACTTTTACACTGTTGGTGGGAGTGTAAATTAGTTCAACCATTGTGGAAGACAGTGTGGCGATGCCTCAAGGACCTAGAAATAGAAATTCCATTTGACCCCACAATCCCATTACTGGGTATACATCCAAAGGATTATAAATCATTCTACTATAAGGACACATGTACACGAATGTTCATAGCAGCACTGTTTACAATAGCAAAGACCTGGAACAAACTCAAATGCCCATCGATGATAGACTGGACAGGGAAAATGTGGCACATACAAACCATGGAATACTATGCAGCCATCAAAAACGATGAGTCCGTTTCCTTTGTAGGGACATGGATGAACCTGGAATCCATCATTCTTAGCAAACTGACACAAGAACAGAAAATCAAACATCACATGTTCTCACTCAGAGAGTGGTGTTGAACAATGAGAACACATGGACACAGGGAGGGGAGCATCACACACTGGGGTCTGTTGGGGGTAAATAGGGAGGGACAGTGGGCAGTGGGGAGTTGGGGAGAGATAGCATGGGGAGAAATGCCAGATACAGGTGACAGGGGGATAGAGGCAGCAAACCACATTACCATGTAGATAACTATGCATCAATCCCGCATGTTGAGCACATGTACCTAGAACCTAAAGTGTAATAAAGTATTTTTTTAAAAATCAGAACAGTCTAACAGGAAGTTCTAGCATGCATTCTGATTGAAAATGTATTCCAAATGAAGGCTTAAAGCTGGCAGTTAACACTAAGTAGAACTAACATCAAATATGAAGAGAATTTTTGTCTGAGGAAAGTGAAAGACATATTATCTACTTTTTGACTCTCTCTTCTTTGTGCCTCTCATACACGTCTCCCCACTATCCTCCCCCCGACATCCCCACACATACACACACACACACACACACCACAAATAACATTCTGCCTGGACACATACCAGTCAGTCAAAATATTAAGAAAGATAGGAAAAAACTTAAAAGAAGCAATCATTTTCTTTTTCACATCTGATAATGCCCAAGCAATAGGTGACAATGAGGGAAATCTGCAATGACATGCATTTTGCTGTAACTTTGCTGACCTGAATCTTTCACAGTCAAAAAGAAAATAGGTAATGCCCCCCATTAACAGAAAACAAGCTTTAAATATTGCTTCAGGTTACCACTCTCATTATTATGTTATATCATTTTTTAAGATGGAGGTTTAAGATACAAAATGACAGCAGAAAATATATGTCAAAAAATACTCTATTTAGCGGTCTGACTTTTGAGAAAGTAAAGAAGCCTGAGAATTAACTTGGCCTAGAAGAAAAATATGCCCCACGGATGCATTATTTAAGCTCATCATTATCCACACTCAACGGTATATAAATAAGTGTGTGTTTATTGGATGCCAATTTTGGCCAAGCCATTTCAAAAAAGTAGCAGCCAGGGAGGATTTTGTACTAGGTAGGAGCCAATTATATAGCCTTAGCAATATTCAAAAGGAAATTGGAGGGAAAAGCTCAACGTATTATAATAGTTAAACAAAGGGGCTAAATATATCTTAAAAGTATTAAGCAAGCACTTACAGAACAAACTGAAAAATCAAGGCATGCAGGTACTCTAACTGTCCAGTCCCTACTGAAAAATCTAACCCTGCCACGTCTTATCTGGCAATAATATCAAAAGTCTCTTACTTCTGCTTTAGCACCTTTACAATTATGCAAACAGGATTTTAAAAATTATTTCTTACATTTGTACTGTGCAACCTTCAAAGTAATTTTACATATATTATCTAGAATTACAGAATATATAACTAAAAGAGACATTATGTATAATCATCTAAAATCCCTTTACTTTGCAAAACATTTAATTCAATAAATACCCTTCATATACTTACAATATAAGTGCTATGCTGCAGATCGAGAGAAAAAAATACAGGCAGATGCTATCTTCATGATATTTACCAACTTGTCCAAGCTCTAGTTTATAAGGTTGAGATCCAGGACTTGTAACCAGGATCCCTTACTCATAACTCTCTTCATTATTTAGCATGCCCTTCTACTCTTATTTGGCCCTTGCTATGTTCTGAAAGTTTGAGTTACCGAAAAATTCATACATTGAAACCTAGTCACCATTGCAATGAATTAACAGATGGGTCCTTTAGGAGGTGATTAGGTCATGAGGGCAGAATCCTCATGAATGTGATTTGTGTATTTATAAAGGAGTCTTGAGAGAGCTTGTTTGCCTCTTGCATCATGAGAGGAAACAACAAAAAGGGACCATCTATGAAGTATGGAATAAAACCTCACCGGACACCAAATCTGATGGCACCTTGACTTCCCAGCCTCCAGAAATGTAAGTAGTAAATTTCTGTTCTTTATAAGACACCCAGTGTAAGGTATTTTGCTACAGCAGCCCAAAGAAATTAAGACAGTTTTCTAAACCACATAGCTACTATTACTTTCCATAGATAAGGAAACAGAGGTCTACCAAATTTACATAGTAACTTCAAAATTAGCTACCTATCAAAGCCTTATTTTACCCCATGTTTTTAGGCACCTAGTTGAGTGCTGCTATTTTTTTTTTTTTTTTTTTTTTTTTTTTTTGAGATGGAGTGTCGCTCTTGTTACCCAGGCTGGAGTGCAATGGCGCGATCTCGGCTCACCGCAACCTCCGCCTCCTGGGCTCAGGCAATTCTCCTGCCTCAGCCTCCTGAGTAGCTGGGATTACAGGCACGCACCACCATGCCCAGCTAGTTTTTGTATTTTTAGTAGAGACGGGGTTTCACCATGTTGACCAGGATGGTCTCGATCTCTTGACCTCGTGATCCACCCGCCTCGGCCTCCCAAAGTGCTGGGATTACAGGCTTGAGCCACTGCGCCCGGCTTTATTTTTTTTTTTTAACTACACTGGAGTGGCAAGTAATACTCTATGACAAGGCAAAGTCAAATAATTTGGTAGTAGCTGCATGAACTGTATAACTAAAGAAGCAATTGGCAGCTATATCCAACGTTATCAAATTAGGATAAAAAGGGAACATTATGAAAAATTGTTAATATAATAAATAAGAATTTAATTTAAAAATTAAGCAAATAAATTTGAAAATTGGATGAAATGGAAGAACTAGTTGAAACTTATAAAATAGCAAAGCTGACATAAGGAAAACATTTCTGAATAGTATTTTATTAATTAAATTTGAGGTGCTACAAGAAAATTAAACAACATAATCCAGAACAACCAATAAGTCAAAGAAAAAATTTAAAAATATTTTGAGATAAGTGAAAATTGACACAATATATTGTGAAACTTAAAGGATACAGAAAAAGCAATTCCAAGAGGAAAGTTTATGACAATAAACATCTACATCAAAAAAAAACCAAAGATTTCAAATAAATCACTCAAGATTACACTTCAAGGAACTAGAAAAAGGACAAATTAAAAGAACAAACTAGTAGAAGGAAGGAAATAATAAAGATCAGAGCAGAAATATATGAGGTAGAGACTAGAGAAATAGTAAAACAATAGAAAAGATTAATAAAACTAAGAATTGGATTTCTGAAAAGATAAAACTGACAAATCTTTTACTAGACTAAGAAAGAAAGAAGGCTCATATAAATGTAATCAGAAATTAAAGAAGAGGCATTTCAACCAATACCATGGAGATACAAAGGATTATAAAAGAATATTATGAATAATTGTACACCAAAAACTGAATGATGTATAAGAAATTTCTAGACACATACCACCTATAAAGTCTCAATTATGAAGAAATAAAAATCTGAACAGGTCAATGATGGGTAAGAATATTGAATCAACGATAAAAAGTCTCTCATAAAGAAAAGCTCGGGGACCGAAAGCTTCTTTATCAAAATCCACCAACATTGAAGAAGAACTAATACAAATCTCATTCTTTCAAAGTATTCAAGAAGGCTAGGCATGGCCGTTCACACATGTAATCCCAGCAGCTTTGGATGCTGAGACCAGTAAATCACCTGAGGTCAGGAGTTCAAGACCAGCCTGGCCAACATGGTGAAACCCCATCTCTACTAAAAATACAAAAATTATTTGGGCATGGTGGTGCATGCCTGTAATCCCAGCTACTTGGGAGGCTGAGGCAGGAGAATTGCTTGAATCCGGAAGGTGGAGGTTGTAGTGAGCTGAGATTACACCACTGCACTCCAGCCTGGGTGGCAGAGTGAAACAATCTCAAAAAATATATATGTATGTGTGTGTGTGTGTGTGTGTGTGTGTGTGTGTGTGTGTGTATACATATTTTTTTTTTCAGGAAAAGGGAACACTTTCAAACTCATTTTAAAAGGCCACCATTACCCTGATATCAAAACTAGGCAAAAATACAAGAAAAGAAAATTTCAGGCCAATGCCCTTCATGAACATATATGCAAAACTTCTCAAAATGCTAGCAAACTAAGTTCAACAGCATATTAAAAGTATCATTCACCATGATCAATGGAGACGTATCCCCCATGGGATATGAGGACAGATGAAAATACCCAGTCCTATAAATGTGATACACCATGTTGACAGAATGAAGGTTAAAAATCATATGACCATCTCAACAGATGCAGAAAAGGCTTTTGATGAAATTCAGCATGCTTTCATAATAACAAAGTAGGTATAGGAAAAAATGTACCTCAACACAATAAAAGCCACATATGATAAACCCACAGCAAACATAATATTCAACATAGTTGAAAAATTGTCCTCTAAGATCAGGAACAATACAACGATGACCACTCTTGTCACTTTTATTTAATATGATACTGAAAGTTCTAGCCAGAGCAACTAGGCAAAAGAATATTAAAAGCATTCAAATTGGAAAGAAATTAGTTAAATTGGATCTGTTTACAAACAGCATGCTCTTACATACGGAAAATTCTAAAGACTCCACCAAATAATTGTTAGAACTATTAAACAAATTCAGGAAACATTCAGTATATAAAATCCACATACAAAAATTGGTAGCATTTCTATATGCTAACGGAAAACCACCTGACAAACTCAGAAAACAATGCCATTTATAATATCTATTTTTAAAATACTTAGAATAAGTTTAACCAAAACATGAAAGGTTTGTGCACTGGAAACTATAAAATACTGATAAAAGAAATTGAAGAAAAAAAACACAAATAAATGGAAAGATATCTAGTGTTTATTAAATCAAAAAATTAATATTGCTAAAATTTTTATTCTGCCCAAAGTAACCTATAGATTCAATAGAATCTTTACCAAAATTTTAGTGACATTTTCCACAGAAATAGACAAAACTATCTAAAATTCATATGGACCTACAAAAGATCCCAAATAGGTGAAGCAATGTTGAGCAGAAAGAAAAAAGCTGTAGGCATCACACTACCTGACCTCAAAATATACTACGAACTATTACAATCCAAAGAGCATAAAGAGTGCTGGAATCAGAACAGACACATAGACCAATGGAACAGAATAGGAAGTCCAGACACATTTATAGTCAATTGATTTTCAAAAAAGGTGCCAACAACACACAATGGAAAAAAGACAATCTCTTAAATAAATGGTGTTGGGACAACTGGATATTCACATGCAGAAAAATGAAACTGGACCTGTACGCCCACACCATATACAAAAATCAACTCAAAATAGATTAAAGATTTTAAGACCTGAAGCTAAAACTACTAGAAGAAAATATGGGGAAAACTACATGACATTCACCTAAGCAAAGATTTTTTGGATATGTTCCTAAAAGGACAGGCAACAAAAGCAAAAATAGACAAATAGGATTGCATCAAACTTAAAAGCTTCTGCACAGCAAAGGAAACAGAGTAA
Source organism: Saimiri boliviensis (assembly GCF_048565385.1). Lineage (NCBI taxonomy): Eukaryota > Metazoa > Chordata > Mammalia > Primates > Cebidae > Saimiri > Saimiri boliviensis. The sequence continues at coordinate 177,109,745 of NC_133450.1, read as the reverse complement.
GGAGATAATCTAGAATGGGAGAAAAAATTTTTAAACCATGCATCTGATAAGGGTCTAATAACTAAGATACATAAGGAACTCAATTCAATAGCAAGAAAACAAATAACCTGATTTTTAAATGTGTGAATAAATATTACAGACATTTCTCAGAAGGAAATATATGACCAACCAGTAAATGCTCCACATCATTAATCGTCAGGGAAATTCAAATCAAAACCACAATGAGCTATCACCTCACATCAGTTAGAATGGTCGTTATCAAAAAGACAAACCATAACAAGAGTTGGCAAGTATGTGGATAAAAGAAAACCCTTGCACACTGTTGGTGGGAAAACATATTGGTAGTGACATTATGAGAAATAATATAGTGGTTCCTAAAAAAATTAAAAATAAAACTATCATGTGATTCAACAATCAGCTTCTGGGTATGCATCTAAAGAAAATGAAATCAATATGTCAAACAGATATCTCCATTCCCTTGTTCATTGTAACATTATTCACAATAGCCAAAACATAGAAGAAACCTAAATGTTCATTGCCTGATGAACGGATAAATAAAATGTGGTAAGTAAACACAAGAGAATATTATTCAGCCATTAAAAAGAGGGAAATTCTGTCATGGATAATCTGGAAGGCATTATGTTAGGCAAAATAACCAGGCACAGAAAGACAAATACCACATCATCTCCCTTATATGTGGAATTTTTACAAGTTGAATTCAAAAAAGCCAGAGTAGAATGATGGTTAACAGTGACAGAGGGTGGAGGTGGGGGGTTGGATAGATGCTGGTCAAAAGGCACAAAATTTCAGCTAAATCAAAGGAATAATTTCAAGTGATCTACTGTACCATATGGTGACTAAATTAATAACAATGTATTGTAGTCTTGAAAATTATTAAGAGTAAATATGAAGTGTTTTCACCACGAAAATAATAGAAAGTAATGCATGTTAATTACCTCAATTTAGCCATTCTATAATGTACACACATATTTCAAAACATCATATAGTACACAATAAATATATATAACTACTATTTGTCAATTAAAATTAATTTTTAAAATAAATATTTTTTAAAATTCAGACAAAATTTAGTTTGTAATTAAAACCTTTCTCACAAATGACCCTTATTAACTACTCTATTAGTCTGTTTTCACACTGCTGTAAAGAACCGAGCAAGACTGGGCAATTTATAAAAGAAAGAGGTTTAAATGACTTACAGTTCAGCATTGCTGGAGAGCCTCAGGAACCTACAATCATGATAGAAAGCAAAGGGGAAGTAAGACACCTTCTTCACCAGGCACCGGGAAAAGAGAACGAACACAGGAGGAACTATCAGAAACTTATAAAAGCATCAGATCTCGTGAGAACTTACTCATTATCACGAGAACAGCATGGGGGTAAACTGCTCCATGATTCCATTAGCTCTACCTGATCTGTCTCCCCAGGTGGGGATTATAAAGATTACAACTCAAGATGAGCTTTTAGGTGGGGGCACAGCCGAACTATATCACTTACTTTTCAACCAATAAAATAACCTAATATTTAGAACAAGAGTTTTTAGTCACTTGACACCAGTCCTGACATCAAAACACTTGTTTTGTACTGGGAGAAACAAAACAAATGGGATGAGCCCCCCTCTTCCTCCCGCTTACTACCTTCAGAGAGTTTCCAGGCAGCAGTGCAGAGAGGGGAAATCCTGGCAGAGCTCAGCGGCCTCCTTGAGTTGAAAAGACCTTGCTTAAAGTCTGGAGACACCAAGGCAGCTAGAGTTTTCTGGAAAGAGTACCAGAGTGTAGAAAGCAGCAGAGAAAGAACTTTAGAGAACTTCAGAGGACTCAGCTGAATCTGATCAGAATATTGATTGAGGAAATTGCCTGGGGCCAAGGAGAAAAGCTAAAAGGATTCATGATAACAATGTCTGATGCTTACACAGGATAAGGAATAGTGTCTCTTTTCTCCAAGAAAAGTGGAAAAAAATCATGACTCATAGGGAAATGAGTAGAGTACAGTGAAGTGTTTTATCTCAGTAGAGAGAAATAATTAACCTTAGCAAGTATAGTTCTGGTCCAAACTAACAAATCTTGAAAGTAATAGCCAAAATAATCAAATTCTTTCCCGGTAATTTAACTTCATCTGGGACAAAATCTCAAGAATATTTATAAGAACAGAAAAATAGTAACAAAAAAGGTAAAATTTACAATATCTAACATTCACTGAAAAATGACCAGTTATGCAAAAAAGCAGGATAATAGAATCCATAACAAAGAGCAAAGCAATCAATGGAAACCAAAAAATAATTGAAACCCAACTAAAACATAGATGTTAAATTTACAGATAAAATTAAAACATTAAAAATAACTGTATTCTATATGTTCCAAGAGTTGACTAGAGATATACAAGGTATAAAAAAGAATCAAATTGAAACCTCCAGAGATGAAAACCATAATTTTATAGAATTAAAAAATGTAATACATTAAATTATGGGCAAGTTTTAAATTATAGCAATAGAAAATATCAAAAGTGAAACTGAAAGAATAGAGGATTTTTAAGAAAATGTACAGAGAAAATCAGTGAACTTTACAACTTCCAGCAGCATAATATATGTACAACAGCAGAAAAGTCACAGACTAGCAGAAAAAAAAAAAAAAAACAAATTAACTAGATACATACATACATACATACATATGGCAAAGCTTAAAGAGCACAGGACAAGATTCTTGACAGCATTAGGCATTGGGGAAACACAAAATCAAGATGAGATACTACTATATACCTATTAGAGGGGCCAGAGTTTAAAAGACTGATCATACCAGGTGTTGATAAAGATGTGGAAGAACTGAAACTCTCATATACAGCGGTAAGAATATAAAATGGAGGAACACTTTCAGAAAACAGTTATATATGCACACCAACCATTTGATCTAGTTACTCTTACCCAAGAAAAAATGAAAGCAAATGACCATATAAATACTTGTACATGAATATTCATAGCAGATTTATTTGTAATAGGCAAAAGCTGGAGTCAACCTGAAAAAAAGTAAATACCTAACAGTGTTTAAAGAAACAATGCAAAGGAAGTAAATAGATAAACTGTGATATACCTATAAAATAGAGTACTACTCATTGACAAAAAGGAAAAAAAACTGATATTGATACATACAACACGAATGGATTATTTAAATGGTTATGTTGGATGAAAGAAGTCAGGAATAAAGAGTATGTGCTGTGTAATTTCACTTACAAAAAATTGTAAAGATGCATACTAACATACAGTGACAGAATAAATACCTTTAGTTTACTGGGATCAGAGAAGTGAAGGGAAGAATTTTAAAGGGAATGGGTATCTTTGTTATCTGGATTATAGTGATAGCTCCACAAGTATGTATGTATCTCGAAACTTACAAAATTGTTTTTCAATTTCTGTAATGTATTAAATGTCAATTATACTTCAATAAAGCTTTTTTAAAATTCCCACAAAGAATACTCCAGGCCTGGATGGCTACCATGGTAAATTCTATCAAAAATTTAAGGGAAGAAAATACAAATTTCACACACATTCTTCCAAAGAATACAAAAAGAAAACACTTCCTACTTCCCATAATATCGATAGATCTCTAACATGAAAATCTGGTAAGAACATTACATAAAAGGAAAACCACAAGCCAATACACCTTAAAAACATAGATGTAAAACCCTAAACAGATATTTATGAGTTAAATTCAACAATATATAACATATATATCATTACCAAGTAGGATTGCAAGGTTGAATAAACATGTGAAAATCAGTGTAATTCATTATTTTAACAGAATTTTTAAGTTAATCGTCTTGATATATGCACAAAATCATTTCATAAAATCTAAAGTCTGTTCATGATAAAAGCTCTTACCATACTAGTAATGGAAAGGAACTATCTGAATCTGATAAAATGTAGCCACAAAAATTTTATAGTTAGCACCTTACTTACTGATAAAAATAAAATATTCTTTTTATCAGTAAGTAATTTATGTTCACAAATTTTTATAAACGTTCATTTTATTAGTAAAATACATAAATTACATCTATGCTTTTAAGATGTATTGGTTTGTGATTTTTCTTTTATGTTTGACAATAGAAAAAAGAAATATGATAGCATACATAAAAAAATCTTTAAAAACCTACAATTAGGATTAATATGTAAATTAATAATTAGACTACAGTGAATTAATGATCTATGGATACTAACAAAACATACAAAAACATTGGAAAATAAAATTTTTTAACACCTTGCATCAAAATATCTAGCATCAAAAATATCAAATATAAGAGTAAATCTAATAAAATCTGTATGAAGTTTCTACAATGGAAAGCAATAAAACATTATTAAAAGAAATTTTAAAAGGCTTAAATAAATGCAGATAAATGCAATATTTGTGGACGAAAATACTGGATGTTGTTAAAATGTCAATTCTCTTCAAACTGATCTACAGTGTCAATGCAATGCTAATCAAAATATCAGCAGTTTATTTGTATGAGAGAGAAATGACAAATTGATTCTAAAATTGATATAAAAATTAAAAGGACTTAACACAGCCAAGGTAATCCTGAAAGAACAGAAACTGAGATCTTACATTAGCAGAATTCAAGACTTATTTTAAGTAACTGTAATTAAGATAATATGGTATTTTCAAAAGCATATACAAATACACCAATGAAACAGATTAAAATCCAGAAACAGATTAACACGTAATTGGCTACCTGATTTACTTTAAAAGTATCTGTATGTTTTAATAAAGAAAGGACAGTGTTTTCAATAAATGGTTTTGGAACAATTGGATATATAAATAGAAAAGCAAGAACCATCGCTACTTCATATAATATTTATAAATTAATTTTATAGGGATCATAAACCTAAATGTTAAATAATAAATTTTCTAAAAGAAAACAGAAAAATATCTTCATGACCATGGGAATGACTGAGAGGCCAGTGTGGTGGCTCACATCTATAATTCCAGCACTTTGAGAGGCCAAGGCAGGCAAGTAATCTGAGCTCAGGAGTTAGAGACCAGCCTGGCCAACGTGGCAAAACCCCATCTGCACTAAAAATACAGTAATTAGCCAGACATTGTGACGGGTACCTATAATTCCGCCTACTATGGAAGCTGAGGCAGGAGAATTGCTTGAGTTGGGGAAGCAGAGGCTGCAGTGAGACAAGATCGCACCATTGCACTCCAGCCTGGGTGGCAGAGTGAGACCTTGTCTCAAAATACATACATATATATGCATATATATATAATGTATGTAATGTATATATATATATATATTTAAAGACATTGAGAAATTCAGTTTCATCAATCCAAAACATAATTCTGGCAATCCAAAACATAATTAAGTGTAAAAATGCAAGGCACGCAAAGAAAGAAAACTAATAAAAGGGCTCACATCAGAAGACATAAAGAACTACTACAAATCATATAGAAACAGTACCACAATATTTTAATGAGCACAATTATTAAACTGTGTGTGTGTGTGTGTGTGTGTGTGTGTGTCTGTGTGTGTGTGTGTATGTGTGTGTGTGTGATATGGTTTGGCTCTGTGTCCCCACTCCAAATTCATCTCAAATTATAATCCCCACCTGTCTAGGGAGGGGCCTGTAATCTCCACTTATGAAGGGAGAAAGGTAATTGGATGGGGCGGGACGAGTTTCCGCCATGCTGTTCTCCTGATAATGTGTAAATTCTCACTAGATCTGATAGGTTTAAAGTGGCAGTTTTGTTGTTGTTGTTGTTTTCCTGTGCTCTCACTTCTCTCTTCTGCCACCTTGTGAGGAAGATGCCTGATTCCCCTTTGCCTTCTGACATGATTGTAAATTTCCTGAGGTCTTTCTAGCCATGCAGGACTGTGAGTCAAACCTCTTTCCTTTATAAATTCCCCACTCTTGAGTATTTCTTTATAGCAGTGTGAAAACAGACTAAAACAATGTAATACAAACATCAATGTAGTCATTAAAGAAATGCAGTTAAAACAAGATCCTTCCTACACAGCAATCACAATGACTAACAAATAAATAAATAATAATAAATAAATAATAACGAAAAATCATTTAACAGAATACATGTTGGGAAAAATATAGAGCAACTGAAATTGTGTATGTTGCAAATTGGAGTGTAGATTGGTAAAACTACTTTGTAAACCTATCGTATTGATTAAAGTTAAATATATGCTATTTTACGACTCAGCAATTCCAATCTTAGGTCCAGTCAAGAAAAATTAGTGTATTTGTACACCCAAAGAAATGGTCAAGAATGTTCAAAATTACTCTATTTATTACAACCAAATGCTATAAACAACAAAAATAACTGAACAGTAAACTGAAAACATCAATTGTGATATATTAAGACATGGGACAGTACATGCAAATAATTTTAGAAAGAATTGTCACTACATGCAATAAGCCAAGTAATATGTAACAAAAGAGGTAATAATGAATGATTCTATAGAAAGTTCAAGAATAGAAAAATTAATGAATGAGGACAGATGCTAAAACAGTGGTTACCTCCACAGATGAGAATGATGTTATTGACTAGCAGAATGTCCAAGGGAGCTAAGTGTGATGCTGTAAGTGTTCTATATCCTGATGTGGAAGACAGTTATATGGGTGTATACATATGCAAAAAGTCATTAAGGATGTATCCTTAAAGTTTAGAACTTTATATGAGTTATCCCTGAATAAAAATGAATTAACTAAAATGATAATTTTAATAATGTCTAAATTTATTTTTTAAGTTAAAAATTAAACAAGGTTAAGAAGGTCCCATTTCTATTAAGCTAAAAGGTGAACTAAGTAGAAGCCTATAAAATCCAGGCACAGAAACAACCACATCAACTCGAACCCTGATACTAGGAGAAGGCAATTTCAACGGCAGCCAAACGGAGCTCCAAGAGTGGCTGACAAGTTCCCTACCCATATGCCAGAAAATGCTAGATCAGAATGGACTGTCTCATCACCTAAAGATTAATAAACGAAGAAAGTGGAAAATAAAATGTCAAAAATACTGCACTACTTAAAGGGAACGTCACCCAAACGTGTCAGAGGAAAGGCATGTTACTATTTGATTTATTACAGGAAACTCTGAGCAATTTTTTGGGCAGCATGTAAGAAGATATAACTTTCACAAATGTAAGACAAAGCTATGAAATTAGAATAGTTTAAATGATAAAGACGGATGAGATAAAGGAAGATTTGTACTTGATTCAAAAATACACACCAGGCAGGATATAGTGGCTCACTCCTGTAATCTCAACATGTTGGGAGGCTGAGTTGGAAGGATCAGCTGAGGCCAGGAGTTTAAGACAGGCCTGGGAAACACAAGACCCTGTCTCTATAAAAAGATCTTAAAATTAGTTAGGCATGGTGGTGGTGGTGTATGCCTGTAGTCTCTGCTACTCAGGACGAAGAGACAGAAGGCTCTCTTGAACCCAGGATTTGGAGGCTGCGATGAGTTATGATGTCACCACTGCACCCCAGACTGTGTGACAGGGTGAGATCCTCGCTTTCTACGCACGTGTGTGTGTGTCTATCTGTGAGTGTCCATATGTGTGATAAGTATAGGAAGTTCCAAAAATTATTTACACAAAAACAGTATTAACTAGGTTTCTATTGGGTAGAAAGTGTAAAGTCTTTTAGGCTTACTGACAGCCCCATGGACACCATGTTAACCTCTGTAACCTGCAGGGACACTCCAGATGAGTTCCTGCAAGATTTGAAGTAACTGGAAGACCATGAAAAGAGGAAGAAATTATTCCCCTGCAGCACCTACTTAATTTTGAGATATTCTCTATTGTTCCTTATTCCCACCCCAACTGATAAGGCCCTTGGACTTCAGAACACACCATGGTCAGCCTCTTGACTCCACATCCTATGAACCCCTCCCTGCTTGCAAATCTAGGATCCACTCCAGGCTTGCAAAAAACCACCCTAAACTGTAACTTCTGTAATTTTCCACTGCCAACCTATAAAACCAACTCCTATCCCACCGCCCTTTGCTGACTCCCTTTTCAGACTCAGCCCACCCCCATTCAGGTGAATAAACAGCCATGTTGCTCACACAAACCCTGTTCCGGAGGGTGTCTTCATTCAGAGTGTGTGTTTTAACAGAAATGATAGTTGGAGTAGAGAAATAACAGTTTATAGGGAAGAGTGCAAGTACTTGGAGACCTTTGAAAACAAAATTTAGAAAACAATTGAGAACTAATAATGTTATAAGTGAAGACAGGACATGATCAGAAAATACTAAAGTTAATTCAGTTATCAACTGTAATTATCCCTCTGGTTTAAGTAACATTGAAGGTGATTCTGGGTTCTGGAGACTGCCTAGGACTTCCAGAACAGGGACAATTATTCCAAGAATGTCCCACTTCGTTGCTGCCCTTTTGTCAGCTTTACCAGGAAGATTGGGACAAAAGAATTCTAGCTCTGGTAGGAACTCATCCCCTGTTCTCCCACTACCCTAACTATGTTGCATGAAGTTTGCCCTCTTTACCTACAAACACCACTCCCATGCCTACCCCATCTGGGAAGATAGGAACTTTGTCCCATACTCATTGATAGAGGAGGTGGATGGCTGCAGGGAAGATGGTAGGCAATCAACAACTCTGTTATATCTTGATTCACATTACAAAAGATGACATAAACCAGTTCGTTGTGCCTCTGCAGTCCTTTAGGCCCGAACCAGTATTGTTTCTGTAGAAATAGCTTAGAAATAGACAATATGACGGCCGGGCGCGGTGGCTCAAGCCTGTAATCCCAGCACTTTGGGAGGCCGAGGCGGGTGGATCACGAGGTCGAGAGATCGAGACCATCCCGGTCAACATAGTGAAACCCCGTCTCTACTAAAAAAAATACAAAAAATTAGCTGGGCATGGTGGCACGTGCCTGTAATCCCAGCTACTCGGGAGGCTGAGGCAGGAGAATTGCCTGAACCCAGGAGGCGGAGGTTGCGGTGAGCCGAGATCGCGCCATTGCACTCCAGCCTGGGTAACAAGAGCAAAACTCCGTCTCAAAAAAAAAAAAAAAAAAAAGAAATAGACAATATGAAGGTTATAAGGAAAAGTATGTGAGTATAGAAACAAAAGAGCAAAAAGAATGGGAGAGAGAGAAATAGAAGAAAAACAAAGTTGGACTTAAAAAATAAAGGGCATGTGTGAAAAGGGAAATGGTCTGAATGAGATGAGAAGGAAAATTAAAAGGGAAAGTGAGGAAGGAAGGAAGGAAGGAAAGAAGGAAGGAAGGACGGAGGAAGAGAGAGGGAGGGAGGGAAAGAATAAAGAGGGAGAGGAAAAGAAATGAAGGAGAGAGAAAGAAGGAAAGAAGATGAAAGGAGAGTAGAAGAGGAAGAAGAAGAGGAAAGGGAGGAAGAAGAAAAGGAGAAAGGAAGGAAGCAAGGAAGCGAAGAGGGCGAACTTTCCATCATTATTCTAAGTTCTACAGGAATTTGCCTTGAATAAAAGAAGGAGTCATCTTAATTTCATGTTAGAGCACTTACCAAATAACGTTTCTCAACTACCTTCTTTAAAATTACTGTCCACATTCTCCAAGGTACTATTAGTAAAATTAGGAAAACACCAGGAGTGGTCTTTTCAAGTTTCCTTCTTTTCTTTTCATTGTCTGATAAAACAGAACAAAACAATTTATCCTTCAGTCAAAAGAAAGTCATTGGATTTCATCATGCCTTGAGGAAAAAATTGCCTGTGTCCTCAACAGGATCAGATAAAAGAACCCGCTGAGCATTATAATATGAAGGCTCAGAGACATCTATTCATAACAAAAGGAAAAGATTAAGAGGTGAATACTGAGAGACTTAAAAAAATGCCAGATGTCAAGCAAATGTTTAAGATTAACAGGGTCCACAAGAGTTCATTGAGATGACAATATAAATAAACTTACCCTAAAAGCAATTTAAAATACATTTGGTTACATGAAAGATAATTATGGAAGAAGTTGATAAACTACCAATTGTTTACCACAAAATTTCTTGAAAATTATTCAAGTAGAACACTTGGATGGCAGAGAGTTGAAGGAAAAACAAAGTGGTATTGGAAATATAGAGCATTATTGGAAATAAAGCATAACCAGAAATTAGATGTGTCTAAGCAGTGTGTCCTGGACCGTTAGCTATATTTGGCATTCACGAAGACAGAAGTTGCAGCAGAAAGGAAAGAACCAATTTGTAAACATCTTCCTCCTTCTTTTTTCTTTCTTAAAAAAATTATCCATGTTTCTTAACAGCAGTTAATAGCTTTATCATATCTGCTCCTAATGGTGAATATTTTGTAGCCAAAGGCAATTGTAGAAATGTGCTAAACAAAGTAATAATAATTTGCTACATAAGAAAATTGTTGATTCTATGGAGACAAAAGCAAGCTGTGGCACTAAACATTTAACAGTGTAAGGATATAATCATAACTGCTATTTTTCTGGACACTATTCAAAGTATCCACAAGATTTCAAACGCCCCAGGCACTGGATGTTCCACAGGGCAGCTGATCATCTCACTCCAACTTCTAGGTGTCACTATGAAGTCCCTATAAATTGAAGGTAAGTAAGAAAATGACATTGTGCAAGCTGATATAATAGGAAAGAAAACATAAGATTTATATGATGTAGTTTTATCTTTTTTGAAGTAATAAAATATTATAGAAACAAATGAACTCTTGTTTTCTATTGTTGCTGTAACTAATTATCTAAAACTTCATGTCCCAAAATAACACAGAAATCAGACTTGCATCTCACTAGCCTAAAATCAAGGTCTTAGCGGGCCTGTGTTTCTCCTGGAGATCCTAGGGGATAATCTGTTTTGTTACCTTATCCAGCTTCCAGAGACTGCCTGCATTCTGTGGCTCAAGTCTTCCTTCCTTTTTCAAAGCCAGCCATGGCCGGTCAAGTCTTTTTCACATAGTATCACTCTGATGCTGACTTTTCTGAGTCCCATTTTCACTTTTAAGGACCTTTGTAATTATATTGTGCCCACTCAAATACTCTGAGATAATCTCTTTATCTTAAGGTCAGTTAATTAGCAAACAATTTCATTTGCAAACTTTATTTGTCTTTGCTACATAATATGACATTCACAAGTTCTGGGGGTTAGAATGGGGACATAGTTGATATTTGGGAGCCCACTATTCTCTGTACCACAACTGGCTATTTATCCATGATTCAAATTCCCTCACCCCTTTCATCTCAGGATGTAAATAGTATCTTGAACTCAGTGGTGGCAAAAGTATGCAGATTTTGAGCTATTCTATACTTGTAGACATAGCAATATAGAAAGTAATATATTTTTAATTTTTGTTTTTAAATACGGTCTCAGTTTTGTCACCCAAGCTAGAGTGCAGTAGTGCAATCATGGCTCACTGCAGCCTTAACCTCCCAGGCTTAAACTATTGTCCAACCTCAGCCTCCTGAGTAGCTGGGACTACAGGTGTGCACCATTACACGTGGCTAAATTTTTGTTTTAATTTTTAAGATAGGTGAAGTCTTGCTATATTGCCTAGCCTGCTCTCAAACTCCTGGGCTCAAGCAATCCTTATGCTTTGACCTCCAAAAGTGCTAGGTTTACAGGCATGAACCGCTGTGCCTGCCATATTTTAAAATTTGCTGTATGGATATTATAATATATGTATAACATTGCAACTCACCTTTTCAGTTAGCATTATGTTTTTGTATAAAAGCTTTTTGTTGTTGTTGAGTGATGTAGTATACCCCCGTATCATATGAATATTCTTATACATATTGTGTCCATACGCAAAAGTTTTTTTTTTTTTTTTTGAGACAGAGTTTCGCTCTTGTTACCCAGGCTGGAGTGCAATGGCACAATCTCGGCTCACCGCAACCTCCGCCTCCTGGGTTCAAGCAATTCTCCTGCCTCAGCTTTTGTATTTTTAGTAGAGACGGGGTTTCACCATGATGACCAGGATGGTCTCGATCTCTCGACCTCGTGATCCACCCGCCTCGGCCTCCCAAAGTGCTGGGATTACAGGCTTGAGCCACCGCGCCCGGCCACGCAAAAGTTTTTATAAATATCTAAAAGTAGAATTACTATATGAAAGACAAATACATCATTAAAATTTACAAAATATTTTCAAATTGCTCTCCAACATGGCTTTGTCAGTTTGCAGTTCTAATAAGCCCTGTACTAAAAGTTCTTATTTCTCTGTATCCTCACAGCATTTTAAATACATTTCATGCTGTTATTGGGTTAATTGTGTCTCTCCCAAAAAATTCACGTAAATCCACACCCCTAGCACCTAAGAACTATATTTGGAGCTAGGAAGGGTTTTTACAGTGGTAATGAAGTTAAAATAAGGTCATTAGGGTGGCCCTAATCCAATATGATGGGTGTCTGTATAGCATTTTTTCAAACTTTTCACTACTTGTTTTTCTCCTGAATTCTGATTGTTTTCCTCAGTACCACTTTCAATTCACTAATTTTACATATATATATACTACACACACACACACACACACACACACACACACACACACACACACCATGGCCATTCTTGAATTTATCCCATCTATTATATTTTTAATTAATATTTTGATGATTTTAATACCCATTGGTTCTTTTTAATATTCAACTATTTTTGTTTTATTTCGCATTTTGCTTTATAATTTAGTACCCTTTTAAAATGAAAGGTGTTTTTAACTCATTGTTTTAAGTCTATTTTAAAATTTTCTGCAGACTGCTCCATAAATTAATTTCATGTAGACAAAGTCAACCTTTAATTCTGATTGTGTGTTAGCATTAGACATCTTCATGTGATTTGGACTATTGTGGGAGACTTGTTAATGCATGCTCAATAATCTATTCATCTATCTCTGCCTTTGCCCTCTGTGTTCACCCTTTCCTCTCTAGTAACTTTGTGGTTGCTTCTTCCCTGGCCCAACCTCTTGTCTGAAACCAGGTCTTATAATGACATTTAACAACATCTGTCTCTGGTGAGCTGAGAATATCACACTTCAGTCATCCACCATTGGAATTGTTTTTAATTTTTCATCCTGAAGTGGTATCTACATAAATCCTCCCTACTGGAAAAACAGCTTGCTAAATGCTGTAGCTGCAAGCAGTGATCTGACATTAGCTTTGTTTTGTTTTCACTTCCTTTACCTGAAAGAAATTTCCATCCCAGGCCTTAAGTTCAAGCAGTAAACTTATTTCTTATGTGCCCCTTTTCTTCCTTCCTTTCTGTTTAGAGAACTTTTAGTCCCCTTCACCCTAAAGGTATCACACTCCCTGCTGCCGCTATTTATATGGGGTCAAGAGACCAGAATTTCCATGGCTTTAGGCCCATTCATGTTGTAACTCTTCTATTTTTTTTTTATCTTGTTCTCGGCAATATTTATCTTATGTTTGAAATCTTCTAGGTCCACTTGGTTTTCCATTGTTATGAATTATTTTCATGTCTACAGTTTTGAGCAGGGAGGAATATATGATAATTTGAATTTATGCATCTCTGATTTTCACACACAAAAATTCTAGTAAAAGTTATCCATGGTCTCATTACATATAAGCATTCAAGAATTAAATATAAAACATAAAATATCTCATTATCCTGCATAAAATAATACCAATAAGATTTTTTTCCTTAAGAAAGAAGAATCCATTTAAATCAGTGGTTTTTAAAATGTCTGAGTTTCTTTATAAACTTAGAATCATGTTAAAAATCCTGGGCCCTAATTTTCAAAGATTCTAATTTTGTAAGTCTACCATTAAACCATTGAAGGGGTAAATAATTGAAGTGCACATTAGCTGACATAGGCTATAATGATGATTTTAAAATGACTATAAGTAGAACTTCATTTGTAACAACTGTTTTTTTAAAAACCAAACTGTTCAAAACCTAAATGTCTTATGACAACATGAGAGCAAAATATCATTTCTATTGCAAGAATGTTTTTTCTTTCCTCTCAGAGTTTTTATTTTTCTTTTAGTTTGTTTGACCATTCCCCCCAAAATTTTCATTTAATAATAAATTATATCTAACAAAACTTACAATAAATGAGTTTTTTACTCTCACCTTGATCATAAATGGCACACTTGCACTTCCTAAGTTAAATGAGTCACGCATTTTATCATAATGACTACTTCCTGACGTTTCAGTAAAGTTAAAAACAGCCCCTTTTCCATGGACGGCTGTCTTCCATACTTTGAGTCACTTAACTAAAAAAAAAAAAAAAATTATGTATAATAGTCATAGAAAGGGTAGGGGTTATACCAGTCTCAATGAAATATATTTCATTTTAAAGGTCATTGATTTAGGTCAGAGCAATGAGAGAAACCGTAATAAATGCTAAGCTATGGGGGAAAAAGTCAGAGTGACTAATTACTGCATACCCTCTCATTCCTGCCTCACATTTAGTGAAGCTATGTAGTTTAGTATCTTACTACCACCAAAGCCAATTACCAAAGCCAATTTCATGCATGGACAGTACTGAGCTTTATCCTCTTTTCTTCCTCCTCCCTATTTAAGCCAGAGAAAATATATTTCTAATTTAAACTTATAAAGGAGTATAAATACTAGGCTCCATTTTTAGAATGTTTTGCTATAACTGTGACTCATGTTTCGCCAATCCAACATGGATATAAAGTATGTTTGCTTATTGTGGGCATTTCACATTGAGGACAGAGAGATTTTATAAAGGAAATTTAAAATTTCCACCTCCCTAAAAAAAAAAAAAAAAAAAAAAAAAAAACCTGTATTAGGAAAAAAGATGCTATAATACTGCAAATGTCAAATGCATTTGGAATTAAAATAACTTTATAAAAAAGAAACTGGGAAAACCTCCTTTAACTTATTTATTACATCACTATTACATATAACTATGTAGGATTAATAAGGCAGAAAATAATTATTTCTCTATTCCGCAGAAAAATACATGATATAGGATCATCTCTTAATATTATGGGAGACATTAAAACATAGAGAGGTTCTCACTACAAAAATGTGATAGCTTTATGAATTTTTAAATTACCTTTATTCCTTTCCAAGATTAAGGCAACTACTTGGCAATTTTTTAACCACAGAAGATATATCATTGTCATCTATAAAGAAGATAGTGATGTTTCTAGCTTTTCTAAACAGAAAGCAAGATGATTACTAAATCTAACTTAGATATAAAGGTTTTTATACTTTTAGTGTTTTTAAAAACACTATAGTATACTCAGAGTATAGGTTCTTCCCTCTAAAGATTCTCATTGATTTTAGACGTAAAGAAATAATGTGGAACGACAGAATTAAATGATGGTGATTTAAGAAGTGTTCTCAAAATCTGAGTCAGATAATGCCTCCCAGCTAGTTAGCGACACCAAGACTTTGGCAAGGCATCTTTCTGACTCTGAGGCATATCCTTTATGATTCCACCATGCTGCATAGAATGTCCTGTCTTCCATCCCTCATGTCCAATTTTTAAATTCTTCAACACCAGGTAAAATGCTGCTTTTCTGATAAAGTCATCTCTGATGCATATAGCTGGAAGAAATCTCTCCTCATGTAAAAGACAAGAACACCTTTTCTATATCTTTATGTCTTTTTATAGACTCAAAACTTATTAATCTGCTGTTATTTGTATTTTGAGGTCTAGTAGCTCCAGCTAGAAAGTAATTTTGTTTAGGATAGGCTATTTGTCATATTTTAAAGTACTCACAGACTTAAAGACTCTATTTTGTCCCTACTAGGTTCCTAATTAATCTTTTTGAAAAACTGAAGAGATTAATGAGATTCAACTTTCCTATAAAATAATGAAATTAATAATGCACTGATCTAAACTCTATAAAGTTTACTAGCTATATTGAGAAATGGACTCTAAATTCTGGCCCTTACATTAAATAATTTTGTAGACTGATAAAATTTTCATGATTTTTTAGTAAAATGTTGCCATGCTAGTTCTTGTGAAAAATTAAGATTATATTTATTGCCATTACATTTTAGGCTGCTATTTTCATCCAATCATCACAAACCATTTTTATATTTCTTTATCTTAATTCAATGTTCAGTGTATTAATTAACTTTCCTGTTTGAGCAATCTGTATCTTGTAAAATTTTACATATAAGTGATCTTAAACACCACTCCATGAGAAATGGATGGATCCAGCAGGAAGAAAATCTGTAAGACATAGTTGAAATCAACAACATTATAAATCAACTACGTATAATGGACAGCTATAGACTACTTCATACAACAATAGAATACATATTTTTCTCAAATTTACATGGAACTTTCACCAAAATAAACCATGTTCTGGGCCTTAAAACACACTTTAAGAAATTAAGAAGAATAGAAATCATACAATGCCTGCTCTCAGATCACAATAGAATTAACTAGAAATCAGTAACAGAAAGATAGCTGAAAAATCCCAAAATATTCAGAGATTAAACAACATGCTTCTAAATAACATATGGACAAAAGAAGAAATAACAAGGGGAAATTTTAAATGCACCTAACTGAAAACAAAAAATAAAACAGGCCAGGCGCGGTGGCTCAAGCCTGTAATCCCAGAACTTTGGGAGGCCGAGGCCGGTGGATCACGAGGTCGACAGATCAAGACCATCCTGGTCAACATGGTGAAACCCCGTCTCTACTAAAAATACAAAAAATTAGCTGGGCATGGTGGCACATGCCTGTAATCCCAGCTACTCAGGAGGCTGAGGCAGGAGAATTGCTTGAACCCAGGAGGCGGAGGTTGCGGTGAGCCAAGATTGCGCCATTGCACTCCAGCCTGGATAACGAGCGAAACTCCGTCTCAAAATAAATAAATAAATAAATAAAAATTAAAAAAATATAGCTTATCAAAATTTCTAGCATATAAGAAAAGCAGTAATTAGATGGCATTTTTTTTTTTTTTTTTTTTTTTTTTTTTTTTTTTTTTTTTTTGAGATAGTCTTATTCTGTCAGTCAAGATAGGTTGAAGTGGCCTGATAATAGCTCACTCCAACATCAAAGTCCTGGGCTCAAGGGATCCTCCCACTTTTTCCTCCTGAGTAGCTAGAACACTGCAGATGTGTACCACCACCCCATGACTGGCTATTTATTTATTTACAGAGATGGTATATTGCCTTGTTGCCCAGGCTGCTCTTGAATTCCTGTCTTTAAGTAATTTTCCTGACTCAGCCTCTCAAAATACTAGGATTATAGGCATGAGCCACCCATGCCTGGTTAGAGAGAAATTTACAGCACCGAATGCATATAAGATGAAGAATATAAAAGCAGTCATCTGAGCTACCATCTTAGAAACTAGAAAAAGAAGAGCATATTAAATCCAAAGCAAACAGAATAAGAGAAATAATAAAAATTAGAAGAGAAATAAACAAAATTAAAAAGAAGAAATCAAAAGAAAAAATCAACAAAACTCAAAATTTTGTTCTTTTAAAAATCAATAAAATTGATAAGCCTCTAGCTAGGGTAACAAAATAAAAAGAAAGGGCAAAAAAATACTATTATAATAATATCAGAAGTGAAAGAAGAGACATCATTACACAAATCCTGGACAACAAAAGGGTAATAATGGAATACTATGAAAAATTCTACACCCACAGATTTGATAACCTAGATGAAATGAATCAATTTCTAGAAAGAGACAATCTGCCAAAACTCCCACAAGAAGAAAGAGGCAATCTGAATAGTGCAATCTTTATAAAGAAATTAAATCAAACAGGAGTGGTGGCTCACACTTGTAATCCTAGAACTTTGGGTAGCTGAGGAGGGCAGATCACTTGAGGACAGGAGTTTGAGGCCAGCCTGGAAATATGGCAAAACCCCATCTCTACTAAAAAAAAAATACAAAAATTAACCAGACGTGCTGGTGGGTGCCTGTAGTCCCAGCTACTCTGAAGGCGGAGGCAGGAGAATCACTTGAACCCAGGAGGCAGAGGTTGCAATGAACGAAGATTGTCCCATTGCACTCCAGCCTGGGCAACAAGAGTGAGACTCTGTATAAAAAAAAAAAGAAAAAAAGAAAGAAAGAAAGAAAGAATTAATTTAAATCAATAATGAATATCCTTCCAATAGATAGCCCCAGACCCAGATGGGTTCACTGGCAAATTCAGCCAAGCATTCAAGGAAGAAATTATGTCAGTTCTCTACAATCTCTTTCTGAAGCTAGAACCAGAGAGAATACTTTCTAACTCATTCCATGAAGCCAATATTACCCTAATACCAAATGAAGACATTACAAAAAAACTATAAACCAATACCTTTCATGAAAATAGATGCAAAAATTCTCAACAAAATATGAGCAAATGTAATAAAACATGTATAAAAATAATTGCACATGACCACCAACTGGCACACAAGACTGCTTCAGCATTTGGAAATCAATTAATATAATCTGTCATATCAACAGGTTAAAAAAGAGAAATCACATGATCAAATTAATAGATGCAGAAAAAGCATTTGACACCTATTCCTACATTACACACTAACATCATATTGAACAGTGAGAAACTGCTTTCTCACTAACATCAGAGATAAGGAAAGGATTTTCCCTTTCACCACGACTTTTCAGCAAAGTACTAGAAGTCCTATCTCATGAATAAGACAAGAAAAAGAAATAAAAGGTATACATATATAAAAAAAGAAAACTGTCTTTGTTCATAGATAACCATCTATGTAGAAAATTGAAAGAATGCAGAAGAAAAAAAAACTGGAATTAACAAGTGACTATAGCAAGGTTGCAGGGTAACAGGTTATTTCATAAAGGTCAAGCATTTTTCTATATACTAGCAATGGGCAAGTGGAAATTGAAATTAAAACCTGAATACTATTTACATTATCATCCCAGAAAATGAAATACTTAGGAATAAATCAACACAATGTAAGATCTATATGAGGAAAACTACAAATTCTGATTAAAGAAATCAAAGAATTAAATAAACGAATATATATTCCATGTCTGTTGATAGAGTCAATATTGTGACAATATCAACTCAATCTTATTTATAGATTCAATACAATTCAAATCAAAATCACAGAAAGTCATTTTCACACATTGACAAACTGGTTCTATAGTTTCTATGGAAAGACAAAAAGCCTAGAATAGACCATACAATGTTGAAGGAAAAAAAACAACGTTGAAAGACTAACACTACCTGACTTTGAGATGTACTATAAACCTTCAATAATCAAAAAAGTGTGGTATTGGCAAAAGAATAAATAGATCCACAGAACAGTATAGAGAGTCCAGAAATAGACCCACATAAACATAATCAAGTGATCTTTGGCAAAGGAGGACAGGCAATACAATGGAGAAACATTTATATTTTCAATAAATAGTGCTGCAACAACTGGACATCCACATGTAAAAACGATAAAACTAGATGGAAACTTTACACCTTTCACAGAAATTAACTCAAAATAGATCACAGACCTAAATGTAAAATGAAAAACTATAAAACTTCCAGACCATAGGAGAAAATGTAGATGAACTTGGGTTTGGCATTGATTTTTTTTTAGTTGCAATGCTAAAGGCATGATCTATGAAAAAAAAAAAAAAAACGATAAGCTGAACTTCATTAAAGTATAAATTTGTGAAAGACATTGTCAAGGGAAAGAAAAGATAAGTCACTGACTGGGACAAATATTTGTAAAATGCAATCAAATACAGGATTGTTATCCAAAATACACAAATAATCTTAACACTCAACAATAAGAATACAAACAACCTGATTTTAAAATGTGCCAAAAACCTTAGCAGACACCTCACTAAAATAAGATATACAGATGACAAATAAGCATATAAAAAGATGTTCCACATTATATGTCTGCAGGAAAATGAAAATTAAAACAACAATGAAATGGTCAGATTCTTTGAATTTCTACAGAGATTGGTGACCACTGCTGTATTTCTGGATTATTACAACTAAAGAAACACTTTTACTGGAAGCATATAGAAAATCTAAGTTTAAAAGTTTGAATAAAATATGTAGATAATCTGAATTTTTGTATACTTTAAATCAATTTACAGAATCTACATTCTGAGGAATTTCTATAAGCATAAACTTTTGGAAATATTTATCTTCATTTAAGACAGAAAAAGTGGACTTTTGAGAATAATAAAGACCTATGACATAGAAAATAGTTATGACTTTACTGATAAACCATGGCAAAGGCTTTGTTGTAATCTGAAGAAAAAGGTGAGGCAATTACATAAAGCAATGTGACTGCACAGAATGCCCTCTCAGATAGCTCATGTTACTCAAAAACATGAAGAAAAGCAGGACAAATAAGTGAGAATGAACTTGAGAGAATAGCACCATGGCCAAGTGGTATTTCATTATGGATAAAAAGTGGTTTAATACCAAAATGGCTGTCACTAAAATAAGCATTCCAGCATACCTAAAGTTGCACTTAATTTGGTATATCTATTTGATTATATTAATGTAGAAATTGCATCAGTATCATAACCAGATAGTTCAGTCATAACAACTACAAAATACCCTACTTATAATTATTATTTCAGGAAAAATGAAAAGAAACATGTATATGATAACATACTGAATTCACTCATGGGTTCAAATTAAATTAGCTTTACAATTTCTAAAGTATAAATGAAATACGTCAATAATTAAATCTTTTTATATATAGAATCTAGCCTAATCCCCTACTATCATGAACTTCTGGAGAGGACTAGTCTTAAATTAATCTTTCAAAGCACTACTCATAACTAAAATAATCATCCAACATTTATACTGCACTAAAACTCACATAATGACTCATACCTTTTCTCTCTGAATTTTTTCTTCTTTTTTGTCCACCTGATGCACTATAAAGAATAATTCTGCAAGACTCAAATATCCACTGGCAGTAGCTTATTCAGTCAATTTGAGCAAAGAGAAAGCTTTCTCATATTTTTTAGAAAATAGACTCCATGGTTACACACTCTGGCAATAAATGACCTAATGTATTCTGTTGAAAAGCAATACTACTGAATAAATGATCTATATGGCATTGAACAAAAAATAGATACTCAAATATTTACAGTTTTCTATTTATTATTAGAACTTGTTCTTTTTAGTAATGAAAGTTCAAAAACATCTTTCTCAGATATTTCGAAGAGCATTGCTTTTTTCATCTGAACTACTCAGATCCAAAGATAACTGCCATCATGTACTGTCGGGCATTTCTACTATACTAGGATTGTTTATGGGAAATGCAAGCCACTCCTGATAGACCCACCATTACTTGAAAACGACTGGGCAATGTTCACTCTAACCAGTACTTTACCATGATAAAAGAAGCAAAACTTATTAGCTCATCTTAGCATCTTGTTATCTGTGAGATTTGGTCATAATTACAGATCTTGAATTGAGTAATAAAACCATCAGAGAGAAATTCCCAGTTGATAAAAATTTTAGAATGTAATATTGTGAAAAAGAAAACACATAATATAAGTCCAGTAGTCGAGAGTAACCAGTAAAGTGACCCCAGCAAGAAAGAAATAAGCTGAGTCAATTTTAAATGTGTGTTTATACCCAAGAGGTAGAATTTTAAGTAAGCCAAAGCTAGCATAGGATATTGTCAGCTGAGGTTAATATAATACAATCATAACTCAGGGCAAATGCATGGGTTTGCATAATTTTTCTCATCACTTGGATAAAAAAATAGTGATCTGGATAGAAATTCATATTTTTTCTTTTTATTATTTTTAATCACAGTCTCTTCTGAGACCTCAATGTTAACAGAATTTTCCAAAGCTTTTTCACGTATTTCCATGGGAAAATCTAAATATTGTTTCCTTCTAAATGAAATCTAATTTTCTTCTCTGCTTTAATACTTTATTAACTAGCCATATGCAATTGATTGGACCATCTCTATGAATATAAATTATTTTAATGCACACTACAGATCAAAAAAAAATGTGAGAGTAAGCAGTACAACTTCTGACACCTTGGTGGCTCAGGGGAGAGTGAGCATTAATGAAGCATCTCACCCTAGGTCACCAATTTGCATCACAAGCAAGTTAGTTCATAACTTCAGAAGTTCTTTGCCATCTAGAGATGGTTCGATGACATGAAAGAGGTGAATTTCTCTGTCCTCTTCCCAAGCACAGGTGCCCAATCAGCCCTGATTGACACTTGGCTAACTCTTTAGGGCAGGTCAAAGGTTGTTAAATGGAGGCAAAAAGCAGAGTAGCCTTTCACACTTCAACAGTGGCTTCTTCCAGCAGGGTAGAAATCTTTGATCCCTGAAGAGTTGAATGAAAGGGAGAAGAATGACTGTAAATTCGTAAATTCAACAGAGGGAAAGTTCATGTTAAATGGGCGTATAGGTCTCATCACTTTCACCACTTTTAAAGTAACCTCTTCCAATTAGTCAATTTAGATCTTCATGTGAAATTGTAAAATGCTTATCTAGTGTAATTACGAGCTCACAGGAATTCCTCAAACAGTGCAATTTGCTCTAGAGAAAGTAGAATGATAGCCTACGGTCACATACCACAACTCATCTCATACTTATATTTAGTCAAAGGTTATTATTACAAAGTCATCAGTATTTCCTCCAAGCAACGCTTTACATAGGCTATTATTTCATGTGTGACTAAACATACACAGGACACATAAATATATTGAAACTGAGATACACAGTTCAGGATGCGTATTTTTTCCCAGAAAGTTCTAATGCCATTCCATAACGAAATGATGAAAACTTAAGTATATATTTCTTATATAAATTGAGAGAGAACAGATGGCATCGCTATAAAAATGTACCTATTTTTTTTCTTCCGAAATTATCAGAATAGGCTTTTAAAAGCCTTCACTAAGTAAACAGAAAGATCCAAATCAAATAAAATTAATGTAATAGCTTTTACTGTCTAGAAAGAATATTTTTATTGTGCTTTCTTACTTAATTTTTTAATAACAAAGGACTTTAGGCTCTATTCCAGAAATCCCTGAATTACAGAAGGGCAGCAGAAGGAATCCAGTTGCTTACTTAAAACATACACACAGACTAGGACCTTTATTCTAATACTGATGTTATGAGACAAGGTAACAACTGTATTAGAGAGTTTCTAGCTCAGAAAGACATATTAGAAATCACAGTGCATAAGGTGGAGGTAACTGGATCATGAAAACAGCCAGTGCATTCATACAATAGGGTGCATTACCAAACTATTTTATTTTATAGATATAGATCCACAATATGAATCCAAAGTCACTGATTTTTTTTATATTTTACAAAATTTCCACTGCCTAATCAAAAGGTGATTTTATAAAATTCTACTAAGAGTACCGTTGTCCAATCTGGATTCATATGGGTTGAATCTTCTATTTAGTTTTACATTTTTCTCCCTAAAATGTATAAACCCAATTACAAATCACTGCTGAGTGACACTCAGAAGATATTGCAAGGGCGTCTACTCTACCTCTCTTGTCAAGTGTGTTTCAGTGGAAGGTTTATTGATGGAAGCCTGAGACACAGATGAAGAAAAATTAGAGCTGTGAGGTATAGAATTGCAGAAATTGCATCTACAAACAGCTGAAAGCAAGATGATATTCTGTTCAAATGTTTCCTATTTCAAAGAACTCTCTAGAGTCCCATTACTCCTGACAAGTACTAACAGTGCTTACAAGTTTTCTTCAACCTGGCGAATTGCTCAAATTAAGAAAATAGTTTTAGTTAAGAAGAAAGCTGCATCAGGAGTTGGAAACTGTAGAATAAAACTTGAAAAGAATTTTGTCAGACAATCAGATTTATCTCCTGTGCCTTGATGTGCAAAATAAAACTATGAAATAACTGATTCTTGCTTAATATGATAGTAAAAAAAATTTTCAGCTAGTCGTAAGATTCCACTAGATCCTTCCCAGCAAGCATAAGGTATACATTTCAGGAGATATAAAATTATAAATGTTCATGTCCCCAACAGCTCCCTATATATTACCGTATGCATAATTCTATATATTTTTTCCTGATTGCCAAATTCAGGATATTTCAAAGTGTGCTTTCTAGGTCACTAGCTCAAAAGGATGTTTGTAAAACTTTCTTGATAAAGAGATACACTATTACAATTAGGAAATCATCAAACTATTTGTTAAAGGCCATGCAAGATGGCGCACATTTGTAATATCAGCATTTTGGGAGGCTAAGGTGGAAGGATTGCTTGAAGCCAGGAGTCCAAGACCAGCCAGCCTGGACAATATAGTAAAATCCTCATCTCTACAAATAAAAAATTACGTATGCATGGTGGTGTGCCTATAATCTTGACTACTCAGGAGGCTGAGGTGGGAGGATTACTTTAGACTGGAAGTCAAGGCTGCAGTGAGCCATGATCGTGCCACTACACACCAGCCAGGGAAATAGTGCTAGACCCTGTCTCAGAAGAAAAAAAAAATGTCTTTGCTAACTAATTTATTATTTTATATGGCAGGACTTCTCAGAGAGTTTAATACACCAACATGTAGTGTGATGAGACATAATATTCAGCATTTCCAAACTTACTGGCAATGGGAGCCTCTTTCATTCATGGAATGACTTTGATTGCTGTTCAAAGGAATACATACAGCATAACAATTTTGTAGGCCTGAGGTTGGGACTGTTGGCTTAGAAAGCCACTGGCTCTTTTTCCAGAGTCCAACGTCACCAGTTATTTGATGGTGTGGAAATGTACAGCAGGATAAAAACACATTGTCTCGGAGGCTGCAATTTCATCCCCCACCTTCCCGCACTCTCCACTTCCGTCAACTGCATTAGCAGGCTTACTATCAGTCAGGTAATCACGGCATACTCATATAATCACAGATATTCATGCTGAACACTCATGCCAACATGTTCCCGTAAAAACATGCCCTAGACATGAAAAGCAACATCCTTTTCCATTTTTGTAATGGCTTCTCTTATTTGTGTTTGTAACATACTATTACTGTTCTGAAAGACGTTACTTACATCCCGTAAATCTTCCTGCCTTCTCTTAGTAGTTACCTTTCATATAACAACCAAAAACTTTTGCCACATTCTGCTTTACTGAAAAAAAAAAATCCAGTCACATGTTTTTCTTTTCTTAAAAAAGTCTAGTTTTGCTCTACTTTTACTGTCAATTTAACAAACAGGATTGAGAGTTGAAATGTCACCCATTTGGAAATGAGAATTTGGCTTCCCAGAATGTATGCTACATTCATTTGCTTGGGAAACAGAACGATTACTGACGTGACTGGCACTTTGTGCTTGACATTTTGCTCCCACTTTTTTATTTTTATGATAGCCTCTATTTAATGAGCACCTACTTTGTGCAAGAGATATTGCTCAGCTGTTTACACACACATGTTATCTCAATGTATCTTCACAACATTCTGCCCTGAGGTTATCATTAGTCTCATCTTATCAATGGGAAAACTAAGTCTCATAGAAAGTAAATTTATGACCCAAAGCCACAGCTATTGAGTGACAAGCTGAGTTTTAAACCTGTATCTATCCAATTTTTACTTTCCCAATCTTCCTAGGATGTCAATTAGACATCTATATCATCATTTCTAACAATCCCTTAACAAAATAATAATCCCATGTTATCAAATAAAATGGAAGGGTCCTTCCCCATGCCAGCCAGAGGTGCCCTTTCCTATATCTTTTAGTGAAAAGCAAAGGATTTAAGCTTCTGTGAAACTGAACATGAAGTGATGGATAAAGCGAATGAAACAACAGCAGAAAACCCCTGGGATGTACTGAGGGTGGTAGAACGACACACACCTTAGATCACACAAACTCTGCACTCAGCTTACTTTAGAGCCACCTGAGCCGTACTGTCTCTTGTACTATTATTTATAGTACTTTTTTTTTTTTATAAATGTAGTACAGTATGTCCTTATAAAAGCACTGAAGTCTTTATATGAAGACTCCTCCCTACAGACCCTGGTTAATAAATCTTGGGCTGTAAAGTGAAACGCAAAAAAAAATTACTGTGTAAGAAATCCCCCTTTATCAGCAAATGTGCTGACTAGTCGGGTGGCACTGTGTCAGTGCTAATAATTAGGCAGAACTGAAAGGTCATGAAAGAGAGGGAAGCAGCTGAGGCTACAACATGAGTTTTTTAAATGATTTCTTCTTTGAAAAAAACACTGTTATCAAGTATCTTGGCTATGTGATGCCTTAATCCATTTCTCTGCTGCACTCGATCTAGTATGCATTGGCTGTGGTATGGGCCAAACAAACTGTGCACCTGAAAATAATCAGTAAAAAAGTAATTGTATTAAAATAGCCAAAATCAGTATCATACATATACGAATCTATCCATCACCATGGAAGAGTGTGTTCAATGTTCTTCCATCAGTCTAAACTTGACCACACCCTAAAACTCAGCACATTTTTTTTTCATCTTTCAAAATCTTGTTTATGTATAATTTCTTTCAGGAAACATTTGTTGAGACTTTCCCTTCACCATAACACCCTGTATGGTAGACACATCTGACAGCAATAACTAAATTTAAGCATACCCTGAGAATGACTCTGTATGGGAGACATACCTGAATGTGTGTTCACAGTTCCCACCTAAGGAATTTGGGAGTGGCCAGCCCAGAGTCCCTTATCTCTGAAGAACACCTGAACCTCTCAACTGTCCCATGGAACACAGGTTGTACAGGGGAGCAAGGCCCTTTGTTTTGGGCTAAACAGGCACTTCAAGTTCCAGGCACTTCAAGTCTTACTAAGTTAAGTCAACATTTAGAATTAAGTTTTCAGAATTACTTTACTGAGGGAACATTTATTGACTTCTGTTTACAATGTCAGGAACGCATGGGTGAATGGTAGGATGATGGTAACTGGCACAGAGGGTCCTCATAAAGCTGCAGGTTGGCTTACTCAGAACAGAATGTTTTCTTTACGTTTCGGCCTGACACTTTAGCTGGATTGCAATAAGCACTAGAAGAACAGTGAGGCACAGAAGCAGAAAATTAAACATGCTACACATCCCAATATAGCACAGGAGACAAAACCTAAGGTTCCCAAGAAAGTCATGTGGAAGAATTCTTTACTTTGGTCTCTCCCGAAGTATACTGTCAAATATTCTTGTCAAACATCTTCATGAAACTCTTCTAAAATCTCTTGTAATACATTTTAATGATTTCTATTTCAAAACATAGTACTTTTAAAAGATATATTTTATGATGAAAATATAGCTGAACCATAAGCAAGTGTTGTCAGTTTCTGGGGAAACTCTATGGCAAAAGGGACTCATTTTATGTAGATGAAAAGCAAATACCTCATGGAGAGATGACAGTGTGACATACTACATAAAGAAATAGAACACATAATCAACCATAGTGAAGAAGAGAGGAACCATGCAATTAGGCAAAAATAAATCCAGGGTCTTGACTGCTTACAGTATAAAAATGGTGATGCAGATGATCTCCTTTCTATGGTCATAGAAGAAGAAATGCACCTCTAGATTATCTAAGGCTAAAAAGACAAACTCAGCTCCTCCCTTTGCCACTGTGACTACTATGGGAAGGAAGAATTGATAGCTATGGTGGAGAAAAGCACCTTGTAAACAGGAAAGGCCCTCCAGAAGGACATTATTCCCTGCAGAAGTAAAGTTTCAACATCATGGATCATATACCTTTCAAATATTTTTATAACATAGATGGACATAAATTAAATGCATATATTTCAAAGTCATTTCAAATCTAGGATTTGGGCAGGTAAAGGAAATATCTCAGTAAGCCTTGATATAAAACCAAAATGACTAAGTTGCAGTTTATGAAAGTTAAGAATTTCTGAGACATATATATGAAAATATTTAAGAATTTCTGAAAAATATGTAATGCCTAGATATAACTGATCAAAAACATGCTCTTTGGATATAAACTTCAAGTGCATTATGGAAAAGTCTTACTAAACAACCACTCTTTCACATTTTAATAATAATTTTTTTCAGTTGCAATAACCTCTCTGTCGTAAATATGACTATAAGAACCATATGATTATGAAGATGAGGATGCAAAGTTCCTGATGTTTTTACAAGTTATTTTCAGAGTCAAATTCAAAGAGAGAATAAATCTCTTCAATTTGACTCTGCTGTCTCAACATTAAAGTGATGTACATGTCACATTTACTCAGTGCTTTTATTTAGGAAATAAAAAAGGAAGCCAGCAAATTGCTCTGACACTCCCTACTGCCACAAAAAAAAATGCTCAGTCTTTTGCAACACATCTGATAAGAAGAAAAATATAAAAGTCCAGTTCATAAAATTTAATAATTTATTTTTGAGAAAAAAACAGAATGAAATATTGTATATAATTTTGACTTTTAAAATCTACACCTATATGTCAAAACAGGCAATAAATAAAAATAAAAATTGTTCAGTTGGAATGCAAGATAGTGATGATAGGAGCTGAAGAAGATAAGCCTTGAAATACAGATTTGGGAAGACACCTGCATAGAGGTAATAGTTGAAGGCATGAGTGAGGATGAGAACTCCAAGGGTGAAACCCGAAAGAAATGTCCTTTGATTCCCAAACCAAGGCAGGGTGAGAAACGAAGCACACAGATTTATAATGAAATACTATAGCCTCTATTTTTCACGAGGGCAGGGAGGTAAAAAAAAGAGCCTCATTAGGCAGCTGATTTCCTCTTTATCCCTCTTGAGTCAGAATGCTAAGCTGGTTTCCAATGTGATGATTTTACTTGAATAGCTTTTCAGCTACATCAGGCTCCTAAGTGACAGAAAGCATGCGCCAAACTCAGAACATGCACAGAAATGTTGTGATAATTACCTGGGGGGGGAGGGTCATTGCTAAGTTACCCTCTAGAAGAACCGTGTCTGAGGCAAATCATACTGAGGATAATTCTGTTGTTTCCAATTCTTACTTTACATATGGCTGAAATTTATGATATACTCTTCTGAAACCAATCAAGCTTTTTAAAAGAATGGATAGAAATTTAAGCATTTTAAATTTTAGCCTTTTTCCTCATAAGCATTCTCACTATAACTTAACCAAGAAAATAATGAGACACACAGAGTTCTTGTTTTTTTAAAAAAAGAAAATGATAGTATATCTCTTTGATGTATTATAAATATACATACATCCATCATTCCCTTCCTTCCAGGCTACCTTTCCCGTTACTAATAAAAAGTGAGCCAGACATTATTTTATCTTTCTGTGATTATAAATGTTATGACTCACTCATTAAACAAATATTTTTTAGTATCATTATTGCTAGGTAATGTTCTAGGTGTATTAAAAAGACAGACAGTGCCTCTGCCCTCATAGAGTTTGCATTCAGAAAATACATATTTTCCCTAATGACAGGTGAGCTGGATAAAAATAAGATAAGAAAACAGAAGAGATGAAGGAAGAAATGGAAAAACAAGACAAAGTTTTCTGGTTTTCTATGTGAGAGGAACACCACAAAAGATTCTTTAAAATGTTGCTGATGTTTTAGATCATTTTGTTTAGTTTAGCAGCAACATGTGATCACATTTCTCTAACTCTCTAGCTCTCTAGTCAAATATAATTGACTAGACACATGTAAACATGACCTTTTAAAATATGGGAAATTATACCACAATAGATCATAACAATCTGAAAAGCACTGGAAATACTCATCTGTTACTTCATCCAACAAACGTCTTGGATGTCTTCTGTGTTGCAAGCACTCTTCTATTCCTGAAGATTCAGCAGGAAATGGAACTCCCACCATTTGAAGGATAGGTTTGGTGTTTGAACTCATGAGTTAGTCACTGCCCCTTCTGCAGAGATCGTCATTAGGGGGCTAGCAGAACGTGTATGACAAGCAGCCTCTCTAAGTGACACTGCATCTGCTGTCCGCTTTTATTCATAACCCCAGATACAATAAAACTATACAATATTAGAGTTAGAAGGTATGTTGGAGATTATTTATTTTAATATCTTTTATTTATAGATGCATGGATAAGACTCAAAGGTTTTAATTAACATTCAAAGGTTATTCAGCAAATTATGATAATAAGACATTAGAAAAATATCCCTTGTATATATGCATGTCTGTGTACCTGCATTGCTGGAAGGATATACAAATGTTTCTGCTCAGAAAAAAGTAGCCCTCTCACTTATTTAAACACTACTTTCTGCATTTTTCTCAGTAATAAACTTGATAACCTACTGTTCCAAGCATTTCTCATTTATGCTAACTTTGCCTTTGAGCTTTAGGCTTGGCAAATGTTAAAAACCTTGCAAAATGTTTTCATCTCTTGATGTCCCTTCCATAAATTAATTAAGATAACTCAGTTTTTCCCATATTTCTCACAATTCAAAAAATGAGAATCAAATGCAATTTTCAAAAGTCAGTAACAACATCCTATGACTTTCTCTTTTATGATTGCCCATTTTTTGATCCTCTGAAAAATACAAGGCAAACTTCCAACACAGACAAGTTAATCTTGTATCCTGACTACATTTAAAATAACTCAATCATAGTCATTAATACAAAGATATTGAGAAGCCCCCACATTTAGTCTCAGACAACATGAGGTCATCAGCATATAAGGGAATTGTATATTCCTGGTCATTAATCTTAATTTTAGAAATTACATTTGCAGATTTAATTTTCTCTTCCTATGTCTGCACAGGCAATAAGGAATAATCTTTTCAGCTCTAAATGAATTTACTCCCATGACTTCATAAAAAGCACGACTCTACTCACTTTTTGCAAAAGGAAAAAAAAAATTACTAATAATCCTCATTATCACATTATAGTTGTCCATAACTTCAATATCTAGGTCTCCATGTAAGAATTCAAAGAAATGTAAAACAAAGTTTCTACACATAATAAAAATTGGTGTTTTTTTTTTTTTTTCAAGAAATTATTGGTCATTTGCTTTCATTACAAATGAGTATAATGCGGTATTTTCCTTTAACTTCCATTTAAAGATGAAAGGTGTCTTAGTTTGCCTGTTCTGCCATTACAAATACCACAGTGGGCTGGGTGGCTTAAACAACAAAACTTTATGTTTCAGCTCTGAAGCCTGGAAGTCTAAGATAAGGGTGTCAGCAGGTTTAGTTTCTCAGAGGAATCTCTCTTTGGGCCCCTTCTCACTGCGTTCTCCTATAGTCTCTGCTCTGTGCATACTACCTGGTGTCTCTCCATGTGACTACATTTTCTTTTTTTGTAAGGGCACCAGTCAGAACGTATTAGTGCCCACCCTCATGCCTTCATTTTAACCTAGTCATCTTTTATTTCATTTTTTGCACACGAGTGCAGTGGCGCGATCTCTGCTCACTGCAACCTCCGCCTCCCCAGTTCGAGGGATTCCTGTGCCTCAGCCTCCGGAGTAGCTAGGACTACAGACTTGCACCACCACTCCTGGATACTTTTGTATTTTTAGTATAGACAGGGCTTCGCCCATGTTGGCGAGGCTGGTTTTGAACTCTTACCTCAAGAGATCTGCCCACTTCAGCCTCCCAAAATGCGGGGATTACAGGCATGAGTCACTGTGCCAGGCCCCTAAGTACCTTTTAAAGGCCTGACCTCCAATGTCACATTCTGAGGTACTGGGGGTAAGACTTGAATAGATAAATTTTGGGGAGATATGCCTTAGCCTATAACAGAAAACATTGTATATAAGTTTAATAAAGCAGAGTAATTACAGTGACTCAAGAGGGGATTCTTGCTGGTGTACTGGTAAGGGTCTGCACCAGGGATCAATACAACCGGGAAGGAAGGGAAGCATGTATCCATCAACCATTATGTGACAGAATTGGTGCTAGATACTTTACATATGCTGTATCATGGGTAAACCACACAGAAACTACAACCCAACCAGTTAGCCTCATTTGGTAAATGAGAAAACAGATGCAGAAAGGAAAACAGAGTTCTCTGTAATACAGCTAGAAAATGGTGGAGCCGTTCTAAAAATTTAGGTTTGTCATCAGCACTTACCTTGGATACCTCATTTAATTGACCTGGAATTCAACTTCCCTATCAATAAAATAAGAAGTTTTTTCATTCTCTAAGTTATCATAATTTCCTATTGCATGTTTTTCTTTGATGTAAAAGTAATATAAAACATAAATACAGTTTGGAAACTAGAGGAAAATGGAAAAATTAAATCCATTTTGCTACTCTAATAAAAGTACTATAAATATTCTGGTAAGAATTATTTCTATTCCCACCCCTACTAAATATGGAGAGATGGAGTTTCCTTCTTATCTCGTTACTTTTTGGAGAAATGAAAGTGTCCATAAAGACCCCAACCACATTAGCAAAATAGAAGCAAAACAGAGAACAATTACATTCTAAGAAGTTATCTTAGTATTTAAAGGTATATTTGTCTTATGGATGCTTGCCTGTAAGGCAGGACTAAGATGTATCTTTCAGATAAACACACACACACACACACACACACACACACACACACACACGAACCAGCTTTTAGAAAAAAGCAAACTAAACGGCACTTCAATGAGCCAAAAGGTTCAACCCTGCATAGCCAAAAAGGAAAGCTAATAGGACATGAAGGGAACGGGAAAACAGAGCAGCCCGAGACAGAAATGACTCCTTAATCTCCATCCAGACAGACTCATAATGGACCTAAAAGTGACTTGAGGTGAAAAGCCAGGAACTGTATTGCACAATTCTCTAGATTGTGTGTTTGCATCTGATTGATCCAGGACTTTCCAGTAATGGACCTCCAAAAATTAAAAATGTGCCAAAGTGGTTATACTGTGTACCTTGGAACAGATAATGAAATATATACAAATTTATGACTTACCTCTGCTCCTATCACTAAGTAACTCATAACATTTTTAATATCCTTATAAAGTTTTTATAACCTTAATTTTAATGCCTGCATAATATCAAATTGAACAAGTGTACCAACCACTTTACAGGCTTACTATCCTATTTTTGGACCTTTGAATTGTTTCCACTTTGTATGCTAGTGTAACAATATGCCCAGTGAGGCTAACCATAACATTTAAGTGAGAAAAATATTGTGTAAAAGTTGTTAGAATTTACTTGGTAAACGTATCAGTTACCGTGGAAAGAACTTTGGTTTGGAGAGGTAAAATGAATGATGTTTCAGTTTACAACATAAAGCAGCATGTATCCACCTAAGACTATTGCAGAGTTGTTTTTAATATATAAGTGTCTAGGACCTAAAATACAGGTAGATGATGGAATTAGGCAACACTCCTCTCCCACAAAGCCAGCTGCTCTAAAAAGTTATGCAAGGTCAAGAAAATTTCTAAAAGAAGAAGAACCTTTTCCTTAGAATGCTTAACTTTATCAGAATCTATGTGAAGCCAGATCATAGGAAAGAAACAGGTGTCCCTCAGAGAAAACTCACTTGAAAAAATATGTAATACTTTGGACCAACTTCAAGCTCTAGAATATTGCAATAAAGAGCTGGTTACACAACATTTGGCAGAGGCTGGAGCCCCTCAGTATGCAGCCACTGTAATGTGCTTTGGGAAAAATAGCCAGGTGCATGCACTGAATAAGCTAGTCACTAACAATTGTAACATTTGGGAGCCCATGTATATTTTGGTATGAAGCAAGCATACTATAATGACACTTGGGAAGGCAAAATGTCTTCTCTCCCTGCATACAAAGAAACAATTACCATGTTGTTTACCCAGCTGGATTCCTTGTTTGCCATGGTGATTCCAGCAATGGTCAAGGCCCTAGTTTTGAACTTCCTATTTTCAGAAGTAACTCCGTATCATGGTGACAACACTAACAGTCCTTCGATGAAGTGAATAAATTTTACAGATCATTTTCCATGAATTTATAATAACAAATTCTATGGACTCAATAAATATGCCTGGAAACCTTTCAACTTGGAAGAGGAACTCTGGAAAGAGAAAGCAGGATACCAGCTCAGATGCACTGGATGTGAAGTTAAAAGATTTTAACTAACTTTGTACTCTTAAGCTATTGAAGCAAGTTATAACAGCTTTACTCTTAAAAAATAACAATGCAATAAACATCTTTCTAAAGAATTTGCCCAGTATTTTAAAATTTGCCTTAATGATAAATTACCAGAAGAAGAAAAGGTAAATCACTGTCACTTCTCAATGTCAATAAAAAATGTAAAATAGATGGTTTGTACCAAAGTCCAAAGGAAGGAGAACCACTGTGTTAAAGAATTAGATGAGGTGAGCCTTCATAGAAAATCAGGAACTTAAATATAAATAATAAGTCAGGATTTAGGGTAGAGGGAATGGAAATGATGAAAGTGTCTACTCTCACTACAGCATTCATTCATTTATGCAAGTAATTAGCACTATTATATGCCAGCAGTTGTTCAAGATACTGGGAGGACAAGGAATGATACCGATTTCAATTAATTAAAAAGTTGGCAAACAGAGAACTTCAGTTAGTGAGTGTATTTACTGGTCTTTTCTCCTTTTCTCCTGAAAAAAAAAAATCCAAAAAGCTAATCTTATTTATATATGGAATTTAGAGGGGCTTAGATCAAATCGGGTTTCATTCATTCATTCATTCATTTATTCTTTCATTCATTTGTCTAATCCTACATTTACTGAGCAGTGCTACGGGTCAGGCACTCCGCCAAGAGCCAGAGATAAAGAGAGATATGATAAAGTTCCCACCCTTCTCACTTTCTTTCATTTCTTTTTTTTTTTTTTTTTTTTTTTTTTTTGAGATGGAGTCTCACTCTGTCACCTAGGCTGAAGTGCAGTGGTGTGATCTTGGCTCACCGCAACCTTTGCCTCCTGGGTTCAAGCAATTCTCCTGCCTCAACTTCCCAAGTAGCTGGGATTATAAATGCACGCCACCATGCCTTGCTAATTTTTGTATTTTTAACAGAGACAGGGTTTCCCCATGATCCTCCCACCTTGGCCTCCCAAAGTGCTGGGATTACAGGAATAAGCCACCACACCCAGCCCCTTCTCATTTTCATACTCAGATGGTTAAAGATGTTTCACCTTGTTTAATGTTGTTATCTAAAGCCTAAAAAGAACAAAAATCAAAAGAATAACTAAGCAAATTGGGTAGTTTCTGATGATCCAGTTGACTTTTTCCTCTGGAAAGTGTGAAAGCAAACAACTTTGCATCTGGTTTTTCTATGAAGCATTTCTTTATCTCCATATTCAGGGACAGTGGCAAGATTTAGTTTGATGTGTCCTGTCGCCAGGCTGTGTTGGACCCAGATTAAAGCTGACAAAGGTTTGAAAAAGATGAAATCATCATATCAAGCCAAAGGACCTCTCTATAACATTGCTAATATTGGATTGATCAGAATGTGCTTCCCAGTATGTTAGAGGTAGCCTGACTTCATATGTTAGCCACCCCAAACCCAACTAACCTATCTAGAAACATTGAGCAAAATCTCCATTTATTAACCTCCTCTCTGGCAGCCAGAAAGCCAGCCATACTCCATTTATTTAATAATAATAATAATAATAATAATAATAATAATAAAATAGACAACAACAACAAAAGCCTTTGCCATTGAATTCCTATTTAAAAAAAAAAAAAAAAAAAAAAAAAAAAAAAGGCTTTCCTAGAATCCTCTCCTTTAAGATTTATCCAGCTTGTGTACTTAAATAATAATGCCTAAGTTCAAACAACAACTTTTCTTTATTTTGATTACCTTCAATATGCCTGGTACACAGCAATGCTCAATTATTGTTCTTCAAACTGATTTATATAGCTAAAAACATCTGTATTAGTGATTAAATTTTTAGATTATATGCAGATTTTTTATCACAGCAATGTAGAAATGTGATTTAAAGTGATTGATTTCTGAAGGTCACTTGAACTAATTCAGATTTTAACACAAGTTGCTTCATTTTTTTAAAGTTTCTGAGCACCTTTTAAATAACCTATGAGTGACAGCAATGAAAATGTTCTAAAATGCCTTGTGACGTATCTTTTACTCCAAATTAATAAGCTGTTCATCTAAGAAAAATTCATCTATCCATTCCATTTTTTTCCCATTGGAAAGGTTAACCAACACTATAATCCTTACTGTACATGTTGATTAAGGAATAAATAGGTCATTAAGCCAAAAATTCAATGAGATAAACATAACTTAGATACAAGATGAAAACAATTGGGGTCTCCTGATGCATAAGTTATTAGTTTTCAATAACGAACCCAAATTTTCCCTACTGCCACATCACTCTCAAGGAGTATTTTCTTTTTTAATTTTTATCTTTCACTTTTATTTTAGGTTCAAGGGTATATGTGCAGGTTTGTTACATAGGTAAGTTGCATGTCACAGAGGTTTGAGGTAGAGATTATTTCATCACCCAGGTAATAAGCATAGTAGCTGGTAGGCGGTTTTTCAGTCCTCATCCTCCTCCTACCCTCCACCATCAAGTAGGCCCTGATGTCTCTTGTTCCCTTCTTTGTATCCATATGTGCTTGACGTTTAGCTTCCATTTACAAGTGAAGACATGCAGTATTTGGTTTTCTTTTGTGGTGTTAGTTCATTTAAGATAATAACTTCCAGCTCCATCTACATTTCTGCAAAGTACATAATCTTGCTCTTTTTTTGAGACAGAGACTCACCCTGTCACCCAGGCTGGAGTACAATGGAGTGATCTCTGCTCACTGCAACCTCTGCCTCCCAGATTCAAGCTATTCTCCTGCCTCAGCCTCCTGACTAGCTGGGATTACCGGTGCCTACCACCATGCTCCGCTAATTTTTTGTATGTTTAGTAGAGACAAGGTTTCACCATGTTCACCAGGCAGGCTCCTTTCAAACTCCTGACCTTGTGATCCACCTGCCTCAGCCTCCCAAATTGCTGGAATTACAGGTGTGAACCACCACACCCAGCTGATCTTGTTTATTTTTTATGGCTGCATAGTGTTCCATGATGAATGTGTACCACATTTCCTTTATCCAGTCTATCAAGTATGGGTATTTAAGTTGACTCCATGTCTTTGCTATTGTGGTTAGTGTTGCATTGAACACACGCATGCATGCATGTTTCTTTATGGTAGAATATTTTATATTTCTTTTGGTATATACTTAGTAATGGGATAACTGGGTCAAATATTAATTATGTTTTAGTTCTTTCAAAAATTGCCAAACTGCTTTTTCACAAGGGCTGAACTAACTTGCATTCCTACCAGCATTTTATAAGCATTCCCTTTTCTCTGTAACCTCACCAGCATCTGCTATTTTTTGACTTTTCAGTAATAGCCATTCTAACTGGTGTGAGATGATATCTCATTGTGGTTTTGGTTTGCATTTCTCTAATGGTTAGTGATGTTCAGCATTATTGCATATGCTTATTGACCATGTGTATGTCTTCTTCTGAAAAGTGTCTGATCATGTTATTTGCCTAGTTTTTAACTGGGTTGTTTATGTTTTGATTGTGAACTTGTTTAAATATTTGATAGATTCCGGATATTACATGTCTATTGTATGCATAGTTTGCAAATATTTTATCCCATTTGTTAGATTGTCTGTTTACTCTATTGATAGTTTATTTTGCTGTACAGAAGTCCCTTAGTTTAATTAGGTCCCATTTGTCAAGTTTCATTTTTGTCTTCATCATGAGATTTTTGCCCAGTCCTATAGCTAAGGCAGTGTTAAGAGGAAGTTTGTAACACTAAACACCCACATCAAAAAGTTAGAAAGATCTCAAATTACCACCCTAACATCACAACTACAGGAATCAGACAAACAAGAGCAAACCAATCTCAGAGTTAACAGAAGACAAGAATAAACAAAAATCAAAGCTGAACTGAAGGGAATTGAGAAGCAAAATACCATATAAAACATCAGCAAATCCTGGAGTTGGTTTTCTGAAAAAATTAATAAGATAGACCATTAGCTAAACTAATAAAGAAAACAGAAGATACAAAATAAACACAATCAAAAATGACAAAGGGGATGTTACCACCGACCCCACAGAAACAAACAGAAACCTCAGAAACTACTATGAACACCACTATTCACCCAAGCTAGAAAACCTAGAAGAAAATTGATTAATTCCCAGACACATATAACCTCCCAAGACTGAACCGGGAAGTAATTGAATCCCTGAACAGGCCAATAATGAGTTCTGAAATTGAATCAGTAATAAAAAGCCTGCCAACCAAAAAGAAAAAATGTCAGGAACCAGATGGATTCAGAACTGAATTTTTCCAGATGTATAAAGAAGAGCCAGTGCCATTCCTACTGAAACCACGGCAAAGAATTGAGGAGGAGGAACTCCTCCCTAACTCATTCTATGAGGCCAGCATCATCTTGATACCAAAACTTGGCAGAGACACAATTAAAAAAAAAAAAAAAGGAAAAAAAGAAAAGTTCAGGGGGTATTTTAAAACTTAGGGATTCACTGCAAGTATAGTGTTAAGAGGTCTCCACTGGGATCTGGAGAACTGTATTCCATTACTCCCTAAACACATTTTCACTGCTACAGTAGAATAAAGTAAGAATTAAACCCTCTGGAAGAATTACAATTATTAACTACATTTTTGTTCTACCATTGTTGTAAATTAGTATCACTACTGGAAGTGTTATTGTATGTTAATTTATCTGTACTGCATTAAATAACAGGCATTCTGAAATGCTGCAGAATAGAGAAACAGCCTTGCATATGTGCCTTGGAGGCTCCAGTCACTCTGCTTGGGAAGATTACTGACTCAATCTTTCAGATACTTTATTTAGCATGAAAGCAGAGCTATAAGTATTAGAAAAAAAAATGTTTATAAGCATATTATAAACGGTTCCATGGCTTGCACTCCCTTTATGACAACATTTTTGATTCTAAAAGCACTGACATTCTCGAAGATATAACTACAAGAAAGTGACTTATGAAGATACACTTTTAGATATTGACAGCCAAAGAACAATGGGTTAGTCTGCTGTCCAGTCATCTCTCATCTCATATGCTGTTTCCACAGTTTCAAATAAGTTTCTAATATTTTGAAAGTATATAATTTCAACCTTCAGACACAATGTGATTAAAACTATGTAAAAACTTTTAAAAGGTCACTGCTAGGTTTTATTTTAGGGTACCATCCAATCCTTATCACCCCAGTACACACAGATATAAGAAAAATGTATTTACTTATGCTCCTGATACTTCAGAATAAGTTAGCTGAGGAATTTAAAACCCCAAAGTGGTAGATACTCAGGGATCCAAGCCCAGAT
The DNA here is from genome assembly GCF_048565385.1 of Saimiri boliviensis. Taxonomy (NCBI): domain Eukaryota; kingdom Metazoa; phylum Chordata; class Mammalia; order Primates; family Cebidae; genus Saimiri; species Saimiri boliviensis. The sequence goes on along the minus strand of NC_133450.1, from coordinate 177,070,665 downwards.
GATTGCTTCCTTTTAGAAAGCATCTAATTTCAATGGGAGGGTAAATTAATTATCTTCCTTCTCCACATTCCTTCTCCACTTGACACAGGCCAATTTGTATTTGGAGGTGATAGTGGCAAAGCAGAAGGGGTGATCAATAGCATGTTATACTGGGCTACGAGAAATCTGATCCCCACGGGACTCAGATAGCCAAAGAGGGTAAGAAGTTAATGGGGGCAAGATAGCAAATCTACACTATAATTTAATTTGCAAGTTGAAAAACTGACTATTTTGCCAAGAAGTCTTTTATTCCATTTTCTTCAATAGCAGAAATCCATGATTATCAGTCTTTCATCAAATTTGAATTAAATACACATACAGAAGAGAGAACTAAAACCCAAGAAGGACCTTATTTCGACAAATATTTTAGTAGATTGAATAAAATATTGTTTCAGAAATGTTGTGGCTTTGCCTGATAAGAATCAAAGTGTCACTTCATTTTAAAATGATCACATAAAAGCTAAGTCTAGAAATTAGATTAAGCTAGACTAAACCAACATTCATTCAAATATTTGGAGTATAACTACATGTACTCATCACTATTTTTAAGGTCGGGGATATAGAGAGACAAGATAAAAGATATATCTAAGGCCTCAATGAACTCACTGGTGAGAGGGAATATGAGTCAAAAAGCTTATAAATAGTATGCAATGTGTATCTCTAAATCAGGAATACTTACAATATTTACTTTATTGTAAAAATTAAATGAGATTTCTCATGTAAATTATTTAGCCAAATACCTAGCACACAGTAATTTGAATAAATATCAGCATCAGATGATGATCACAGCTGTGATGATGATGATGATGATGATGATGATGATGATGATGATATGGTGATGCCACCAGCCCAAGAATTAACAGGAACATTGAGAACATAGACTAAACATTGAGAAAGAATTTGTAAAAGAAAAGATTCAACAAGTGATATAAATCTGAGCTAAATTTTTAAAGATGAACAAGAAAGAAAATTTAATAAGATAAGGAGTTGAGGGAGAGATAAAAATGACTTAGATAAAACAGAAGCTTCGAAGGCTTCCCCACTCCCCTGAGAAGTTTAGAATCCCTTCTGTGTCTTGGAGAAGCCCTCTCATTGACATCTAGCACCTGAATCCTCTCTGGAGCTGATACTGAGGGAAGTGCTTAGACACCTGGAGGACCCCTTGTGTCTGGACATGAAATCCATTTTACATGTGCTCTCTTTTAAATTCTGGTGAGAGTCTTTTACATGAAGAATTTATGTAAAATTTAATATCAAGTGAATCAATAAATGCTTTGTTTTGTCTTTCCTATTTACATGAGAACCATTTGTCCTGTTATTTGAGTGTATAAATCTGTCTTTATCTATTTAAGTAAACGTTATGTAATGTCTTCATATCCTAACTTTAGTACACATTGCTTTTTTCTACTATTTTTGAACATATATACTTCAATATATTCTTAAATAAACGTATATTCATTTATTCAACCATCCTTTACTTTTTGCATATGGCTATAATATACTAGAACCATGCTCCACATATTTGTAAAAGTATAACACACAGTGGAGAAACAACCTGTTTTCTCCATATAGCTTGAAAACACCGAATGAGCTACATCTAAACTAAATGCTAAAAGAAACTCTTAAATCAGAAAAAAAATATAGAAAAGTCTTATTGAATCAAATAAGCATTTTATAAAACTACTATGAAACAGTGAAAAATATATCCCAGGCCACATATTCCAGAACATACTCTATTATGCATAATAATTTAGAAGAGCTTCAGAAAGTAATATGGAAAGTCAAGGCTCAACAGGTAGTGATGGAAGTATTTGTTTGGAACTTGGAAATATGTGAAATTAATCTTCATTTTATGTATATCCTAAAAATAAATTCAAGGTACATTAGAGTGTACTGGATATTTTCTCCCCTCAAATTTTGTCTATCCTTAGTTACCCAGCTTTGAACCCCAAGAGCTTAACAATCTCTATGAATGAGGCTACCTTCCCGTTGAACTTCTAGTTGGGTTTGACCAATAGAAGATTCCAGCAGAAAATCATAGAACAGAAAGAGAACAAGAGCAACAATTAATTCCCATGGCTCTCTCTGCCATGTCACTGCAGGATAGTTAAGCTCTTATACTAAAAGGATTGTCGCTGTCAGGTGATCTGGTCTTCAGCTTCCAGTAACTTCTCTCTCTCCTGATTCTCTCAGGTCTGGGGCTGGTAACAGGACCCCACTGATACCAACTCTGGAGCACTCCACCATCCCTTGTTCATTTATTTTACGCCTCCCCACATTATTGTCTATCATCTCTTATAAAACACTCTTCAGTTACACTATTTGAGTGTGCTATTTCCTGCAAAACCCTGACATATACAGCAGTATATAGGAGCTTGAGACAGACAGTACTTCTAGGTAGTAAAGGTCTACAATTTTATATAAAATTTGCATACAGTGTTATTTTTGCTTTTGAACAGGCCTATAGTTAATGCAGTAAGATTAGATAACATCAAAATATTTATTTGTAAGCCATATACTTAAAACTTCCATTAAATTTCATACTTATACCATACACAACATAGGGTACAATTAAGGTCTCCAGGGTTACTAAAGTTTGATTTTTATCATGTTTTTATTTACATGATGAGAAACATGTGATACCAGGGGAGAACTGAATCATCTGTAGGTCAAATTCAGAAAAAAAAATTTAAATCCTCCAAGTCAAGATGTTCCTTTCCATGTGACCTCACATGTCCTTAAGTTATTTATACTTAAGAATGTCTTCTTGACTAAATGGAATCAGTAATGACTTCTCTCTTTTTACATAACAGATCAAAGTCATATGGGAACAAGAGTGTATCTGGATACACTCAACTCTTTCAGGCAAATGGAAAAATGTTTGTGAAACTTTCATTTGTGAAGGCCCAGAGGTCTTAATATACTCAACATTTTCGAGAAAATTAAAGAAGCTGAGAAGCAGAGAAGAAGGGGTACCTCTAGAAACAGATTATGTCAGAGATTTTCTATTGTATTCTAAGAGTCACAGAAAGATTTTAAAGGAACAAGACAGACCTCAATTTTAAAAGCTAATTCTGCTGCCACATATCAAGAAAAATTACAAAGCTGCAGTAGTTAAAACATCATGGTATTGCTGCAGGAATACATGAATAGCTGAGTAAGACAAAACGGAATCTAGAATCACACCTAAAATTATGGAAATACAGAATACGTAAAAGTAGAATTTCAAATTACAGAGTAAACAACAAACTATTGAATAAAGTTGTTAGGACCATTGACCTTACAGTTTGGAAAAAGTTAGGTCACAGTCTTACTCTGTGTATTGATTATATAACTTCTGTGAAAGATAAACCCCTAAAATCTCAGTGGCTTAAAACTATTGAAAGAAGTTTCTCTCTTGTTGACATAGAGTCAAAAATGAATGTTCTGGCCGGATACAGTGGCTCATGCCTGTATTCCCATCACTTTGGGAGGCCGAGGTGGGTAGATCACGAGGTCAGGAGTTTGAGACCAGCCTGGCCAACAGGGCAAAACCCCATCTCTACTAAAAATACAAAATTAGCTGGACATGGTGGTACATGCCTGTAATCCTAGCTACTTGGGAGGCTGAGGCAGGAGTAAAACTTGAACCTGGGAGGCGGAGGTTGCAGTGAGCCGAGATCATGCCATTGCATTCTAGCCTGGGCAATAAGAGTGAAACTCCATCTCAAAAACAAAAAGCAAAAAACAAATTTCACTCTACCATTTTCAACACCAGGCCTCCAAGTTCAAGACAGACATAGAGGGTCTCCCTTGGAAGATTTTTATGGGTCACGACTGTAAGTGGTATGTATTACTTCTACTCTCATTCTGTGTTACAGTTTAGTCACATAGCCTCACACAACTGCACAGAAGACTGGGAAATAAAATCTAACTCTGTATAGGCAAAGAAGATGAGATAGACGTGATTGCCTAGATCTCAGTCATACCCTATGTCATACACAAATTTAAATTAAATTCCATGTGGATTAAAACCTAAAATGAAAAAAAGAAAAGAAAGTACAAAAACTTTTTTTTAAGGATATTTTTGTAATCTTGATCTGAAAAAGTCCTTCTTAGGCAAGAGACATAAAAGAAATTATACAGAAACCATCAAGAAAGAAACTGACAGATTTGACTATATCAAAATTTTAAATTTCTCTGCCACAAGAGATACATTTAGAAAATAAATCTTGGCTGGGAGTGGTGGTTAATGCTTGTAATCCCATCACTTTGGGAGGCCGAGGTGGGTGGATCGCCTAAGGTCAAGAGTTCGAGACCAGCCAGGCCAACATAGTAAAATTCTGTCTCTACTGAAAATACAAAAAATTAGCTGGGCATGGTGGTGGGAGCCTGTAATCCCAGCTACTCAGGATGCTAGGGCAAGAGAATTGCTTGAACCCAGGAAGCAGAGGTTGCAGTGGGCTGAGATCACACCATTGCACTTCAGCCTGAGCAACAAGAGCAAAATGCCATCTCAAAAAATATAATAAATAAATAAATATATATATATGTGTGTGTGTGTGTATATATATATATATATATATATATTTGCAAAACATGTAGCAGAAAAAAAATTATAATTGCCAAACTGAATAAAGATGTCCTAAAAATTATTTTTTAAATAATTCATTACAAAAATCAACAAGAAAAATTAAGGAAACTCACTGAAGCAAAAAACATGTGAAAAGATGTTCAAATTCACCATTTTAGGAAAAACAACAAAAAGATTTAAAGATTATTCATATTTTTCATCAAATAGGCAAAAATATCCATGATTAATGATGAAATAAACCCGACTAAATTTTGATGGAAGTGTAAGCTGGTGCAGAGTCTTTGGAAGGGAAATTCAGGAACACATATCAAAATTTAAATTGTTCTGGTAATTCCACTTCCAGAGTCTATTCTACAGAAATACAAATGTGCACAAAGGAATTTAGATAAATGTGAGAGAGCGATGGAGAGAGTGAGCGAAGATAGAGACAGAGAAAGAGGGAAAGGAAACTAGAGAAATAAATTAGGAGATAATTGTGGGTATAGAAGTTCATTGCAGAATTATTTGTAGTATAGAAAAATAGTTGTCTCATTTCATTCAAGAGGTTATAACAAAATACCATTATAAACAGCATAAATTTATTTTTTACAGTATGGAAAACTAACTCCAGGAAGAAGGGACCAACAGATTCACTATCTGGTGCCCAAGCCCTCTACTGGTTTATAGATAGCCTTCTTTTTGCTGTGTTCTCACATGACAGAAGGGACAAATGACTCCCTTTGGCCTCTTTAATAAGGACACTGATCCCACACAGCAGGGCTCCACCTTCATGATCTCAGCTCCTCCAAAAGGTCCCACCTCCTAATACTATCACCCTGAGGCTTAAGATGGAAACAGAGAAGGTCAAAACTCCTGTGCTGATTAGTAGTGGGATGGCGCCTGTGAATAGCCACTGCACTCCAGCTTGGGCAACATAATAAGACCCCGTCTCTAAAAATAAATAAATAAATAAGATTTCAACATAAAAATTCCAGAAGGGAATTTTCAGTCCATAGCAATTATAAACATCCTATATATGGCAATGGTTAAATAATGATACATTTATACCATGTTGATAGGTAGTTCTTAAAATGAACAGAGTAGACTGAAATGCACTAACAGGAAAGGATCAATAAAGCATACTGAGTGATGCAAGTTCCATAACAATGAAGCTAATTACATACACACATGCAACTACATATAGTGAATATTTCCTTTTTACATGCCATATTTCTATGTCGTTTCAGTTTGTTAAAGTGTGCGGATTTCTTTTAAAACTAAAATTAAAATTTACTCTAACTAAAAAAAAAAAGATAATATGAGTTAATGCCTCTAAAATTTTGTTCCAGCCTTCTTCCATCTTCTGTGGTAGGTAAATTCCTACTTATCTTTCAGGGCTCAATGCATTTATCACAATATTTCTTGATGTTTAAATCATAGCTGCTCCAAAATTCAAATGTGAATATTAAGTTTCCTTAAATATGGGGCACCTGGACACCTGGAAACCTCCCACCCATTCTACAAACACCCAGTACTAGCATCTCATCTGTGCTTCTATAGTACTATGACATCACAGCACCTAACATGTTGCAGTCATTCCTTAGACCCATCAGTGAGCTTATTTAACTACTCTTCTTAAAAAAGAGAAATTTTCCTGCAGAAATGCAACTAAGAATAAAATGCAACTAAGAGAAGTCATCTCTGGCTTTCACCCTCTCTTTACCCAATGAGTGCTCCGGGAATGTGAGCCATTTCCATAATTCATAGGCACCTTGTGACATGTAAGGTTATTTTTAAATTTGTTTTTTCCTGTAAGAAAAGATTTTCTTCCTAAAATTAGATTATGAGTCTACTTCTAAAACCACTAATCAAACATAAGTTAAAGCTACTTAAATAAGGGAGAGAAAATGTTAGAGCTCTAAAATCGTTAGAAATAGGTCACCCAGAGCTTCAATAAAACTTCAGAAAAGGTTTCAGTAAAAAAAGGTATTCTCATTAAGAAGCTGTAAAGTTATCCTGCTATCAAACGGAAAAAGATCACATATGCAAAAGCAGCAAAATACAGTCTATAAAGTCATTTAATGAAGCAGAAATTTGTATCTATGCCATACCTAATGCATTTCTTGAAAAAGCTCGGCATATTCACTAATTATGAGCCATATATTATACACAGTTATTATGAGTATTATTCAGCAATAGAAGATTTAAAGTTGGTTGTCTTCTCTACCATAGTTAGCAAAGAAATATTGGTACATATATGATATGCTTAAATAGGTTAGCAAATAGGAGGGAATTTATTAAATAGCCTTTTAATTATGCAAACAGAGTCTCCATAATTTTAAACTGAATTCCATGACACCCACAGATTTCCCTATAATCTAGCTGTAAATAGTAATTAGTGTTCATAGTAGAAAATACCATATTTTAGGTTGCAAAACAGTCTATTATTATCTCCTATATTAAGTCATTTGGTGACGATCTGAAACTTTCCTAGTGGGGTGATTTTTATATTCGTTGGTAGTCACATCTTTCTTCACTTTCATGAAAAGTGCAAGAAAACTTTGTCAGCCATTTTCAAAATAAAAGACAATGGAGAAGGAAATTTGCTGCTGAACTTTAAAACATTATATTTAGCAGGTCCTCCGTGGACTGCATAATCAGTTCAAGACTATGGATTAACCATCAAAGGGAGCTCAAACACTGACCTACATTAGAGAAACCCTACACATACAACCAAAAATTTGTCCTCCCCAGAGAACCAAAAGCCTTCAGGATAACCTGCTAGCTAAGCAGCATATGTCCCAGTATTGTAGTGCAAGAGACCAGGAAAAACAAAATCATCCTGAAAGTCACCACAGTAAGGGTGAGAAAAACAGTAAGAGTAACCCAGCATTAGTTTTCAGACCTAGACAATAGGGCTTCAAGGCAGTGATCACTTAACTACTGATTATGCAAATTTAAATCTACACCTACTTTGGCAGCCACATTTGATGGGGCATTACATTCAATCTCAGGATGTTGAACACCCAGGTTGCCAAAATTAATTGAGCCTCATCAGAAGTGGGATAATTTCACTATCTTGAGCTTCACACCTGAATATTTCACAATCACTTCTACTTCACATGGGTGCAAAACTTCACCTACCATATTGCCACAAAAATCTTCTCCCCCTCCTGTGTTTCCTGTCTCAATGAACAGACCCTTCACCTAGCACAAGCCAGAAAACTAAGCATGAACCTTGATAGTTCTTTCTTCTCATGTTGCACAACTAATCATCAAGTTCCTTTTCAAAATTCCTCCTTCATTCATTCTTCTTCATTCCCACGGCCCACACCATAGTCCAGACCACCAATATTACTTCACTGGATCTAAAAGTGGATCTAGAATAAAACTCATGAGTCTTAGGGCTCCTTCTAGAGCCTCGTGTCTAATTTTGCATTCAAAATTTTGTATTACTTTTAAAGGACCCCAAAATATGTAACCTATGGAACATACAATATCGATATCCAAACAGTCTAAATTATTGCAATGGCCCCTATCTCCCAGCTTCCAATCTTGTCTGATTTTTATCTCTATTCTGTGCTATAGATTAAGTGTTCCATCTAAAACACAACTATGGCCATGTTCTCCTCTTGCTTAAAAACTTCTAATAGTGCCATGTTTCTCCCAGGATTTAGTCTCAACTCTTTATCACTGTTTACATTTCATGTAGTTAACCCACATTTTATTATCTACACACAACTGGAAACTACCACTGCAAAATTGTAACTGACACAGTGAAAGAGATCTGACATAATCAATTCCATCTTGCTTCTAACCTCCAAGCTGTCCTGAGCATAGGCTGAACTAACTTTGGGAGGAATTTAGTTGACAGTTGATAGTACAAAACAATGATGATAGCAGCTATTTCCCAAAACAAACCTCCTTCTGGTCTGGGGACTAGACTACCTTTGCAGGACTAACAAATTCTCCACAAGATTAGAAATTATGGTTTGGGAGTCATGCAGCTGAAGTCTACAAGATTCTGATCCTCCCTAAACTGCTCCTAAGATAAGTGCTTAATACATTTTGCAGACCCTGCACTTGAGGGACCAGCTGGTGACACCCAGATCCATAAACTGGCTCATCTGATCTTAGGAACTGACTAAGCACAGAAAGACAGCTTGACTCCCTATGATTTCATCTCTGACCTGACCAATTAGCACTCTTGGCTTACTGGGGCTTGCCCCCACCTACCAAGTTGTCCTTAAAAACCAATCTAGGTGGGTGAGGTGGCTGAGGCCTGTAATGCTAGCACTTTGGGAGGCCAAGACGGGCAGATTGCGTGAACTCAGGAGCTGGAGACCAGCCTGGGCAACACAGTGAAATCCCATCTCTACTAAAATACAAAAAGTTAGCCAGATATGGCAGTATGTGCTTGTAGTTCCAGCTACTCAGGAGGCTGAGGCAGGAGAATTGCCTGGACCCAGGAGGCAGAAGTTGAAGTGATCCAAGATCATGCCACTGCACTCTAGCCTGGGCGACAAAGCAAGACTCCGTCTCCAAAAAAAAAACAAATCAAAACAAAAAACTGTGAACCTCAAATGTTCAGGAGACTGATTTGAGTAATAATAAAATTCTGGTCTCCTTTACAGCCAGCTCTGCGTGAATGTGTCTTTCTCTATTGTAACTTCCCTGTCCTATTAACTTGTCTCTGACTAGGCAGCAGGTAAGGTGAACCCATTGGGCAGTTACAAATTTACCCAGCTACTCTACAGACCTTACATCATATTCTTTGAACATACAAATTTGTGTCTCCTGCCTTCCCCAATACTTCCCATTCTCTTAGCGCAAAAGACTAGAAGCCAGGTCCTGTTTCCTATTAAATTGGCAGCCCTACCACCACCATGTTGTCACTGAGTAGGCATTTCACAGATATTTATTGAAGGAATAAGTGAATGAATAATGAATGCACTCTGCATCACTGGTCCAAATCCAGGAATAGTGATCAGTAGCCCACAAGGGATCGATCTAGCAAGAAAAGGCACTGATTGATTCCTGGGAGTAAATTGCAGTTGATTTCCCATATTTATGAGTAATTATACTGGAAAGAATTTTAATAAATCATGTATCAGAGAGAACAGTCATTAAGTCCCACTCTAACAAAGTTTCTCTCTTGCTTAGAAATATGGCTGTCTTCCCAATATCCTATTGCTTTGAACCTGATACGCCAAATGTTTTCAAGCTGACATTGCCCTATCTATCAGACAAAGTGTATCTAAATTAGGGCCTAAATATGATAGGCAATTCCTTCTACTTCTTCAACATGCTATTTTCTAATAAGAATTTTTCTTCTCATCCTGTTTCACCACGTAATCTGGCAAACTTAAAAGTTTCTTCTGTTCCTATTTCCCTATTGTGATGGTAATTTTATGTGTCCATTTGAATGTGACATGAGGAACCAGGAATAAACATTACTTCTTGGTGTGCCTGTCAGGGTGTTTCCAGAGGAGCTTAGCATTTGAATTGGTGGACTCTGTAAAGCAAGTTGCCCTCAATTGTCCAATCTACTGAGGGCTGAATAGCATAAAAAGGTGGAAGGGTGGAATTCAGTCTGCCTGACTGAGTCTTCTCCTGCCCTCAGCTGAGACTTACACTCTGGTTCTCAGAACTGCATCCCCTGCTCTCCTGGATCTTCCACTTGCAGATAGCCAATTGTGGGACTTCTCAGCCTCGATAATCACATGAGCCAGTTCCTTATGATAAATCATATATTACACACACACACACACACACACACACACACACACACACACACACACACATCCTATTGATTCTATTTCTCTGGAAAATCATGACCTACCTACCTACCTCTTTCATGTATATTCTTACCAGGTACCTAGGACAATATATTTTTCCCAAATTATCTTGACAATTACTTTCTATGGATCAATACTTAGATTTTATTTCATGCTGAAATAAGCCTTCCAAGAATTACTTACAAAACAACATAAACTTTTCTTTAATTTATTTTTTTAATTTATTTTTTTGTTTCCCAAGTATTCAAGCAGTTCCTTCTCCTCAGCCAGTTTTGGTGAGGCTATTTTATACATTTTATAATACAACTGTATATATTTGTCAGTCTACATTCTACCCTGGCATCTCCTGACACCCTGGTTGATTTCTTTTTTCATTGCATATATTAAAGTTTATTCTGTGTGATGTACAAAACTCTATGAGTTCTGACAAATTCAGAGTTTTCTTGTTCCCACCACCCCCAGGTAGTTGACTTTTAACTCTCATTCGGGGTTTTCTGTGATTTGCTTTGCCAGACCTCCTGTCACCCCCTGATTCCTCCTGTTGAATAACTGTGGAACCACACTTCCAATATTCACTCATGAAAAAGGACAGCCTCTCTGTCACTCTTGTGATTTTTTAATGCCAGGTTGCGTTTCCTCAGATAAAAGCATGATGAGTCTTAACATGAGGGAAGAGTTCTAGAATTTTAGAAGTTGAAGGAAGATAGAGATCTATGAGATTTTACATTGGTTGTTGGGCAGGTTGGGTATCTGGGGCAGAGCTGGAATGTAGACTCTCATTTCCTCCCACGACCTTTACTCAGGAGACATGAGTTAGGAAAGATGGACTGAGGCCAGGGTGGGAGAGATCCTACCTTTGCTGCAAGTGTGAAGCTGTGTTTATGGGTGTGGTCCTTCATTTTTTGTTTTAGGACACAAACGCTAGGAGTCAGATGTTTGTTTAGTGCTCTGTGTGATTTTGGGAAAGATTATGGTATTGTTAGTTCTTTGCAAATTAGAGTTTTAGTGAATTATTAATAGTTCATTCACTTCGCTTTTGAATACCAATCTAAAATCAAGTGTTCTTGGTGAATAGGTAACTCTGTTAAGGGTGGAGGAAAGACCTAACTGTGAAAAGCTGCCACCTTCGTTTTGCTGTTGTTGTTGTTGTTGTTTTTGAAGTGGAGTTTTGCTCTTACTGCCCGGGCTGGAGTGCAATGGTGAGATCTTGGCTCTCTGTAACCTCTGCCTCCTAGGTGCAAGTGACTCTCCTGCCTCAGCTTCCTGAGTAGCTGGGATTACAGGCACCCACCACCATGCCTGGCTAATTTTTTTGTATTTTTAGTAGAGGTGGGTTTCAGTACATTGGCCAGGCTGATCTCCAATTCTTTTTTTATTTTTATTTTTTAAGGGAAGAAAGAAAGAAAGAAAGAAAGGAAGTAAGGAAGGAAGGAAGGAAAGAAAGAGAAAGAAAAAAGAAAGAAAGCAAGAAAAAAGAATGAAAGAGAGAAAGAGGGAGAGAGAACGGGAGTCTTGCTTCGTTGCACAGGCTAGAATGCAGTCTAAAAATGGGTATTAAAAACCTCTTTTATGCCAATAATTGTGCTTAACAATAGAGATAGGAAGGAATAAGGGAGGAAAATAACAAACAAGCAGCCAACCAGTATTTCATTTAAACCTGTGAAATGCTATGCAGTTACTGAGGAGTGATTTACTTCCAATTATGTAGTCACTTTCAGAGTACGTGTGATGTGGTGCTGAGAAGAATGTATGTTTTGTGGATTTGCGGTGGACAGTGCCATAAACGTTTATTAAGTTTGCTTGTTCCAGGTCTGAATTCAAGTCCTGGATATCTTTGTTAATTTTCTGTCTCGATATGTCTAATATTGACAATGTGATGTTAAAGTCTCCCACTATTATTGTGTGGGAGTCTAAGTCTCTTTATAAGTCATTAAGAACTTGCCTTATGTATCCGCGTACTCCTGTATTGGGTGCATATATATTTAGGATCATTAGCTCTTCTTGTTGCCTTGATCCTTTTACCATTATTTAATGTCCTTCTTTGCCTCTTTTGATCTTTGTTGTTTTAAAGTCTATTTTATCAGAGGCGAGAATTGCAACTCCTGCTTTTTATTTTATTTTATTTTTTTGCTCTCCATTTGATTGGAAAATCTTCCTCCATCTCTTTGTTTTGAGTCTTTGTGTATCCTTGCATGTAGGATGGGTCTGGATGCAGCATACTGATGAGTTTTGGCTTTTTATCCAATTTGCCTGTCTGTGTCTTTTGATTGGGGCATTTAGTCGATTTAAATTTAGGATTAGTATTAATATATGTGAGTTTAATATTGCCATTTAATGCTAGCTGGCTGTTTTGTCGATTAGTTGATGTAGATCAGGCATCCCCAAACTTTTTACACAGGGGGCCAGTTCACTATACTGTGCTCCTTTCACTGACCACCAGTGAAAAAGGTGCCCCTTCCTGAAGTGCGGTGGGGGGCCGGACAAATGGACTCGGGGGCTGCATGTGGCCCGCGGGCCATAGTTTGGGGACGCCTAATGTAGAGTCTTCATTATGTTGATGCTCTTTACCTTTTGGTATATTTTTGGAATGGCTAATACTGGTTGTTCCTTTCTATGTGTAGTGCTTCTTTGAGAAGCTCTTGTAAAGCAGGCCTGGTGGTGCCGAAATCTCTGAGTACTGGCTTATTTACAAAAGATTTTATTTTTCCTTCACTTATGAAGCTTAGTTTGGCTGGATATGAAATTCTGGTTTGAAAGTTCTTTTCTTTAAGGATGTTGAATGTTGGCCCCCAGTCTCTTCTGGCTTGTAGGGTTTCTGCTGAGAGATCTGCTGTGAGTCTGATAGGCTTCCCTTTGTGGGTAACCTGACCTTTCTATCTGGCTGCCCTTAGTATTTCCTCCTCCATTTCAACCCTGGTGAATCTGACGATTATGTGCCTTGGAGTTGCTCTTCTTGAGGAATATCTTTGTGGTGTTCTCTGTATTAGCTGGAGTTGAATATTATCCTGCCTTGCTAGGTTGAGAAAGTTTTCCTGAATAATATCCTGAAGAATATTTTCCAGCTTGGATTCATTCTCTTCATCACATTCAGGTACAGCTGTCAAATGTAGATTAGGTCTTTTCACATAGTCCCTTATTTCTTGGAGACTTTGCACATTCCTTTTTACCCTTTTTTCTCTAATCTTGTCTTCTCGTTTCATTTCATTGAGTTGGTCTTCAACCTCTGATATCCTTTCTTCTGCTTGGTCAATTTGACGGTTAAAACTTGTGCATACTTTGCAAAGTTGTCATACTGTGTTTTTCAGCTCCATTAATTCATTTATATTCCTCTCTAAATTGCCTATTCTCGTTCGCATTTCATCAAACCTTTTTTCAAGGTTCTTAGTTTCTTTGCATTGTGTTAGAACATGTTCTTTTAGCTCACAGAAATTTATTACTATCCACCTTCTGAAGCCTGATTCTGACAATTCATCACACTTATTCTCCATCAGGCCTTGTTCCCTTGCTGATGAGAAGCTACAATCCCCTGAAGGAGGAGAGGCATTCTGATTTCAGATGTTTTCAGCCTTTTTTGCGCTGGTTTCTTCCCATCTTTGTGGATTTATCCACCTGTCATCTTTGTAGTTGCTGACTTTCAGATCGAGTCTCTGAGTGTATGTCCAGCTTGTTGGTGATGATGTTATTTCTGTTTCTTTGTTTTCCTTTGGTGGACACCCCTCCCCCACAGAGCTGGACCTTACCGGGTTCAACTGGGCTTTCTGTGAAACTCTCAACCATCAGCATTTCCAATTGCTGTTTTTTGTGTGTAGGGGTGGGACCAGCCGAGCCTGATCACCTGGCTCCCCGCCTCAGAGCCCCCTTTTTTTCTTTTCCTAATTGAACAGTCAATTCTCTCCCAGGTGCCCCAGTCGCCCACCAAAAAAGCGCCAGGATCTATGCAATTTCCCATGTGGCGCTGAGGTTTGTGGTGCTTCTCTGCCTGGGAATCTCCTCGTCTGGCTCCCCACTTCAGTCCCCTTTTCAATCAGATGAACAGGCAACTCTGCCTTCCCCGAGCTCCAAACGCCAACTAAAAGGGCATCCAGTCCTGCATAATCTGCAATGAGAACCGCCACGCGGAGACGCCAGCAAAACAGCCTCGCCGGCCAAAAGAGTCGCACTGGTGACCCGTGGGGCTCCTCCACTGGGAATCTCCTGGTCTGTGGGCAACAAAAATTCATCTGGAAGTCTGGCATCCACTCACTCCCTGCACCTTCACTGGGAGCCACAATCCTGAGCTGCTGCTAATCGGCCATCTTGGATCTCTCTCCTGGTCTCCAATTCCTGACTTCCAATACAAACCTTTTATATTCATTCACTTAAGAAACAGTCATTGAATACTTATTTTATGTACTGAGCATTATACTACAGGAGACATAAGATAATTTACATTGTACATTTATATTATCCTACAAACCTTTTTGAATCTAGGGACAAAAATAATTTTATATTACTCAATAAAGTCTATAAATTTTTATATGCTTCTTACATATTTCCTTGTTAAATGTTCTAAATATACATAGATGATAGATAATCAGATAGATATTTGAATACAGGGATTAAGTTAGATTTAAATATTTTTTCATATATATGTTATTGAGATTTCACATATCTATACATAAATTAAACTGACAGTTAAAATGCAGTTTTTGATCATAAAATTGTTCTAGTTTTTAATAGTTCGTGGGTCAAGCCTTCCATCCATTACTTTTTTGTCAAAATTTTCTTAGCTCTTCTGTTTCCCTCTTCTAGATGAATTTTAATAAGATTTCCTCAAGTTCCACATAATCATGTAAGGGTTTTGTGCAGAATTGCATCAAGCCCATAAGTTAATTTGTGAAGAACTGACATCTTGACCTTATATAGTAATCCATGATGATTATATTAATAATGACAATCTGGGACATTCTGCTCTTGTCTATTCTTATTCTTAGTTTATAGAAATATCTAGATATTACAAAATATTAACATGAGTAACACATCCATGTGATTGTTGCTCAGTCAAAAACAAAGAAAAAATTACACTTTGTCAAAATAATGCAAACATTTAACTTTATATTCCTACCTCAAAAAAACCACACCAGATATGCAAGGGTGTCAAAATTAAACACAGTTCACTAGCTGGACAAAGCCATACTTATACAGAATTCAACAGAAACAAGAACTTTCTGCCTTGCATTTCTTTTCATAAAAGAGTCATTATCTTGTAGTACTCCACTCCCTAACCTAATAAAGGTCATCCACTTTCTCAATATCAGAATAGAAAATATTTAAAGTTATGGATACAATAGTGTTTTAACTCAGAGAAATTAAAGAATAAGCTTGGACACAGGGAGGGGAACAACAGATGCCACACACTGTGTGCCTATCAGGGATAGGGGAACAGGGGAGGGAGAGCATTAGGACAAATACCTAATGCATGCAGGGCTTAAAAACTAGATGTTAAGTTGATAGTGTAGCAAACCACCATGGCACATGTACACCTGTGTAACAAACCTGCAGGTTCTGCACATGTATGCTGGAACTTAAAGTAAAATAAAATAAAATAAAACAAAACAAAATAAAAAAGAATAGGCCATCCAGTGAGATTAAGCAAAAGGAGATAACGATAAAAATTGTCCGCACTGCTGTAGTAGCATCATGATTTTGAATCTATGCAAAGTGAGAAAGTGTTTTTAAGTACCTTTGCAGCAGAGATCTTCTCTTTATTTACATCTCTTTCTTTACGTCTGCCACATGACCAACAGTCAGAACTGAGGAACTTTTTAAAATAGGCTAGCTATAATTTTTAGGTCCTAAGTGGTATTTTTCTGAATATTCAAAGGAAAAATATTGTAGTCCATAGCTTAACTTTTGATCAGTGTACACATACATAGTCTGTCCTCTTTAAGGACAGAATCTGTATGCTATTTATCTTTTTACCACCAACATTTAACACTGACCAAGCTTGCACACATTAAATTAAAATAGTACAATGGCATCATCTCTGGAAATAAGTGTGTGTGTGTGTGTGTGTGTGTGTGTGTGTGTTTTATTGTATCCCAATATAGAGATGCATATGACCATTGTGATTTCATGCTTTGAAAAGTGTGAAAATAATTGGCTTGGAATTAACGAAGTTACTGGCATTTTAAAAGGCCATGTGCTAGAGAAAAAGTGCAGAATTTTTTACTAAGTTGTAGGATCAGCCCTTAACAATTATATCTATGCATATCTTCACATAGCTCGAGAAGCCAGACGTTTTTTAAAACTAGTTGAGAAGCACTAGTTGACCTTTTCTATCTTCCTCAGAAGTGTGCCTTTATTAATGTGCCCTTCAAAAACTGCAAACTGCACAGACAGGAAAACAGGGCTCTTCCAAGGAGTTAGAAAGGAAAGCAAAACATGGATGAGGCTAGCCTCTGACAGACTCACATGGACCTTGCCCCTTGGAAAGCTCTTCATTTTTTGCAGTCAACTCTAGAAAGCTGAAAAAGAAAAAGAAATTCGTGATTTTGACCTACCCTTAAAACATATACTTAACAAACAGAAAGATGCTACATTTTAGAGAAACATAAAAATGTTAGCCTTGTAATCACCAAGCAGGGGCACACGACATGGCAGAAATGCCAGTATAGTTCATGAGAAACACGTGTGCAAGGCCTTGCTGCAAGACACCATCAGTATGTTCCTTACTGCTCCCTTTTCAAGTTGAATCAATGGTTTGTGTTTGGTGTGGGAAGTAAAGTAGCAGCATGAAAGAAACATGAAGGATGCCTGTTCCGCGATGGAGCGTCTGTCAGCTTTAGCCGTGGTTATGTGTTAGCCAGCCATGTACAAGCTCCTCACAAAACAAATTATGCCAACAAACACTGAAGTAGCCATGCTCTTCCATACAGTCTAGAATAATTATTGTGTTTTCGCAATGCCCATAAAACCCTGCTATAAAATGCAGGAAGTCTTCTTTTAGGGAAGCCTTCTTTCTTCATTCATATTGCTCACTATGAAGAGATGTCCATTGTTGATTAAGTGCAGGTACTGAGGGTGACCCTAGGATAGAAACTTCTAGTCCATGACAGGGCAGAGAATGTTGTAAGAACTTTCAAAAGTAAGAATGACTGCATCTCTCTGAAGAAACTGCTTGATATATCTGCACTAATTTCTTTGTCTTTATCAAGGATGTTTTATCATGTTCTTGTAGTCCTCATCTCCTTAAGAAACAAGAATACAAAAACATTATTTAAGAAATTCATTCTATGTCTCAAATATGCTCAGTAAAGTGGGGGAGAGGGAGTTATGTTTAGGAAATGTGTCAATGTGTAAAAAAAAACACAGTCAAAAACAGTCACATTGTCCTCAGGCCATAGTCTCATTTTTTTTTTTTCCATAATGCAAAGAGGACACAGGATGAATGAAAACACAGAGAAAAATGTAGCAGATAGACTCCTGTCACCTATCCAAGAGGACTGTAGTTCTAAATGTGAAAATGAAAACAATAAAGCTTCTGAAAGACCATGAAAGTGAATATTTTCTAAATGGCTTTGAGGTTTAAAAATATTTCCCAAACAGATAACAAAAAGCACTAACCAAAGGAGAAACTTATAAGTTAGGCTACATTAAAATTAAGAGGTTTCTTTCATTACAAAAAGACTTAAGAGAGTGAAAAGGCAAGCCATAGTATTTGGAACACATATAATCAGCAAAGGACTCATATAGAATAAAGTACTTCAAACTACCAATAAGAAAAATCCAGAACTCATTAGCAAAAAGTGGCAAGAAACTGAACAAGGATTTTACAAAAGAGGATATCCAAATTTTCAACAAATATATCAAAATGGGTTAAACTGGGTGGGTGCGGTACCTCACATCTGTAATCCCAGCACTTTGGGAAGCCAAGACAAATGGATCATTTAAGGCCAGGAGTTTGAGACCAGTCTGGCCAACACAGCAAAACCCTGTCTCTACTAAAAATACAAAACTTAGCCAGGCATGGTGGCTCACACCTGCAATCCCAGCTACTCAGGAGACTGAGGCAGGAGAATTGCTTGAACCTGGGGAGCGGAATCGAGACAGCGCCACCATACTCCAGCCTGAGTGACAAAGCGAGACTCCATCTCAACAAAAAAAAAAAAGGAAAAGGCGGTATGGTTATACCTCAGTAGTAGCAGAGGAAAGATAAAAGACAAAGACATACCTCTACAAACCCATCAGAATTCAAACAATTAAAATTATCAAGAGTTGGCTAGTCTTAGGAACAATAAGCAGTCACATACTGCTGACAGAGTGGAAAACTATTTGGGATATCTCCTTTGTATTCTCTCAAGTTAAAGATACTAAATCTAGTGACCCAGCAACTTTATACCTGGATATAAACATGTGTACACATTAACCAAAAGATGTAATCAAGAATATTCATAGAAATATTATCAGTCATAACTGAAAACTGAAAACAATTCAAATATCCATCAACGGTAAAATAAATAAATTGTGGTACATTCATGTAATGAAACACACTACTGCCATTAAAATGAACAAACTACACCCATGTGCAATAACATCAATGAATCCCACAAACAGAATTTTGCAAAAGAAGCCAGGCACAAGTGAAGACATTTCACATAACTTCATTTACATAAAGCTTTAAAAGGTAGGCAAAACTGATCTATAGTGTGATAAATCAAAACAACAGTTACTTCTGGGGAGAAAGGAAGGTTCAGTGATCAGGAAAGGACATAAATGGCTTCCAGGATGCCGTCCCCATGTTCTATTTCTTGAGTAGGAAAGTGGTTTCACAAGTGAGTTCATTTTGAGATAGTTAATTCAGTTGAATACTTATTATTTCTGTACTTTTCTGTGTGTGTTACACTTCAGTTAAGAGGTTTTCTCTTTTTTTTTTTTAGCAGCCAGATATAGTCTTTCTTTGGAGAATTAAAAAACAAAAAAGAAAAAGCCCTTAGTATACTCAATTTCTATCAAATGCTAAGCCCTTTATCAAAATAAGCTAATCTTTTTAAAAGAGATTAAGTCTCTGTGATTGTCCTTTTAAAATTAAAATTGACCCAGTTATTAAGATGAGTAAAGTAAGAAATTGAGAGATGTGTCCAAAATTTAAAGGTCAGTAGATTCCAGGCCTAGGGTAAGAATCCCAGGTCCTACAAGAACAAGACTAATACCATTTCTGTCATTACACAAGTGCTTTGAAGTTTAAAACACAGGTTTGCTTCCTATCTTCAATCCACCAAGAAATTGTGTTTAGCAAGATAGATATGCTAGCCTCATCGTGTTGCCAGGAAATTATATGTGCTAGAAGGCGTCTGTTGCTGAAATTGTCTCTCCTGAAAAGTCTTGGGGCATCTATCATGCCTACAGGCCCCTTCTCAGGGCATCCATCTGCAAAGTTCTCTAGGCTTTGGATAACAAGACCCTGTGACCCGGTCTCTGCCATATTACAGTGGTTAAAGGCACGGGATTTGAAGTTAAACAGAGCTGAGTTTTGAGTCCCAGCTCTGGCAGTATTTAACTTCTCTGAGTCTTTGTTTCCATATCTATAAAACAAAGATAAGAATAATATCTGCTTCCCAGGGCTGAGATGAGCAGTAATCTAATTTCTTGACATTGAGTTAAACGACAAATAAATAATCTTCTTGGTAGAGTTTTTGGTTTTGTCACTGTTCTAATGCAATAGACAACAATGGCCTCTGAGGTAAGCCTGATGTGAGATTGCAGCGGCACTCTCTCCTACATGAAGACCCGTAAGTGCAACTCCACATTCTCTGTGGCAGAGGTCAGTGTGAGATGTGGAGAGAGCTGGAAGTCAGTGAGAGTATAAATTGAAAATCCACGTTAAGGAGGAAGAGTCCCTAAAGTGATAGGAGCCAAGTAGGCAGAAGCCAAGATCAACAGAGAACACTTTGCTGGCAGCATAAGCAAGAAACAGAGAGACTTAAGTAACAGGCATGGCAGGGCACAAAAATAGTGAGCAATGGACAGTGTTTCTGAGGGAGACATTTTCGGACTCACTGTAATCAGAGCTGCTGGGTGGAAAGTGTAGCTTACTAAGAGACAGGGAGAGGTTCTCTTTGAGGCTTTCTCTGTAGCTACTGAAAGCAACTTCAGCCCTCTGCCCATAACATGACCAAGCTGACCACATCACTGCTCCCTGTGCCCCAAAGCACTTCAACATCTGAAATATCCATTAGGAGGGAAAGTTAAAGGGTCTGTCCGAAAACCAAATAAGTAGACCAGAGCTAGATTAAACTGATGGATAAAGGTTCAAGTTGATTCAAGAAAGCACTTAACTTTTACTTAATGAGTGTTATTTGTAATCTTCTTAAACTTGTCCATCAGAGACTGGTTGTTCAGTGAACAAATTATTTCTCAATCTAAAGAACAGTTGATAGAATCTTCTTAGTGATTCACATAGAGAAAACGTCTGTTATTGATCCACTCCACCAGAAACTGAGGCATTGCTAACAAGTCCCCAAATGGGAAGCACAACCACAAGAGGAAATTATCTTCAAAGTCTACTCAAAGACAAACCAATTTGAAAAGTAGCAGTAAGTACCCCACATGCTAAAAGATCTAGACTTAGACCAAGAATTTGGCTTCAAGCATAATACAGTTACTACATTAATTATTTATGTTTTGTTTATATTAGAAATACTCTTGAAAAATAGAAATAAACAGTTTTTTACATAAGGAAAACACCAGAATGTCTAGAAGCCATTACTACCACATACAGTAATGCTTGAAAGTTAAATAGATATTTCCTTAGGCTAATATTTAAATTAATATTAAAACTATGTGAGTTCCTTTGGCTTTCTTCCTCACCAAATAGAAAGAAACTGAGGCCATCCAGTAGGTAGACATCCGGAAAAAAGATGATCTGCAAGGTTATTTGAATAACTGAAGGTTAAATGTATATGGCATCACTATTTTCAAAGTGAATATTATAAATTCCTTTCTAGATGTTTTCTTAGAAACATTTTACCATTATGAACACCATTTGACTACTAATAATTTGAAGGTCACATAAAAAATTATATCTGCTATGATTCAGAAAGGAATAGCAACTAGGTTGTGAACAAGGGCCATGTTCATCTTGCTGCATTTAGAATAATGTAGCAGAGCCTATAACAAGTAAACAGTGGATAGGCTTGGTTCTGCTGGATTTAGATTAACCTTTACAAGCAATATAGAATTAGATTATGAAAATAAATTGAAAATGGCATCTCCTTAGACTCACTTTGTACTTTGCATTTTCTTAAGCTTTTATGTGACTGTCAAATATTAGTTCAGGGCTCCATTCATATTTATAGCATTTTATCTTTTTTTTTTTCCTGAAAAGATAAGCACCAGCCTTCAGAGAAACATTCTGACTACTGGATATAAAAAAACAACTCTTTCTTGAATGGTTAATGTTTCAAATATGAGCACAGATACCATATAGCGAAAGGGGTAAAAAAAAAATTCAAGTTGTTTCATTGTTCAATGATAAGGATTTTTCCATCTGCTGACTCAATACTAACTTGGTTTGCATTCTCTTAGAGCCAATACAATTAAAATTCTATTTGAAGTGAAAAGTTTCAGAAAACATTAGAAACCTGAGAAATCTTTTTACAGGTTATACCCCTCCCTTAAGTAGCTAAGCTTTTATGTGTACAAATTTAAGTATATGTTAACATTAAGATATAAAATACCTTCTGAAAAATTCTAAAGACACATGTATTTAATAATGAAGATATTTTATGTGATTAAAATGTAAGTGAACATCTGCAAGAATTTAGAGTCATGGTGAAATAAAATGTATCTTTAAGTAATAATAAACTGGGGTAACCATCACAAAGGATGAAATGGGAGACTACTGATACGTGAAAAATATGGCAGCCATTGACAAAGGAAAAAGTTTAAATGGCTGATACACTGAGATCAGATGCAAAGTAATGAGGACAATGGAAGAGCAATGACTAGCAACCACATCTTAGAGGAGAGCAGAAGGCTCATACACTAAAGTCGGCCTAAAGAGGAGAATAGCCACAAAGAAATAGAATTTCTGAGAACAAGACTCAAGAAACAATCATGCAGAAGATAGTCCTAGGATCCATCCAACAAAGTTTATGCCTAATACAACATTTTCCCCATGATCCTTTCACAGAAAGAGTTCAGAAAGAGCTCTTACTCAAAATAAAATATTCATAATATTAAGAAGGAATTTTCCAGAGTTACCTTCCCTTTTGTTCTGAAAACACTACCCAGTTTAGGGCATCTCTTTAATACTTAGACGTTCCTCAAAAGATTATGACTTCTGTATTTCTGATGCCTACTACTTAATATATGATTAATGTTCTACAAATAATTCTAGGATTTTTCCCCAGGTTTATTGATGTATAATTGGCAAATTAAAATTATATATACATATGTATATTTAAGGTATATGTGATGTCTTGATAGACATATATAATGTGTGATATGCATTACCACAATCAAGCTAAAGAACATATCCATCACCTCGGATAATTACCATTTTGTGTGTGTGTGTGTGTGTGTGTGTGTGTGTCTGTGTGCACACGCATGCACACGTGTGCATGGTGAGAGCATTTAAGACCTATTCTCTTAACAGGGTAAAAGATAACGGCAAGGTAAAAGGATAAAGGGATATCTACAGGGTACTTTTTAGGTGGTCAGGGAAGTGGAAAGTTGACTCTCAAAGCTAAAATATGATAAAAGGCAAGTCACTATGTGTGGACAAACATCTCAGAGGGTCCAGCAAGGAAAGAGGCTCTGAAGCTAAAGCATGAAGATACTCCTCAGGAGACTTTTGATTAGGGGAATATAGAAAGATTTTAAATAAAAATTTTCACAGTCCATTCATTATTCTTTATTAATAAGAAAAATATACACATTTATATATTTATAATTTAATAAAAAGAGTATCTCAAAATAAAGTAAAGTAAAATAGGAGTCTCTCTCTCTCTCTCTCTTTCTCTCTCTCTCTTTCCCCCTCCATGAGAGACATTTTGATTCTCAGTCTGGATGATCTGTTCATTGTTGAATGACAAACACACACACACATATAATTTAGGATAATCACATTTGCTTTTTAATAGAGATTTCCACCCCCCACCTTGGGATCTTGAGATCTATAATATATGCCTTAACAACACTATTTCTAGTCAATTAAAGTAAGTTTTTGATACATTTCATATATTACATTACATTCCAACAATATAACAAAGTAATATTATCTTCATTTATAGATTACTGAAACTCAGAGGAAATTTGTAACTTGCTTAAGATCACATAATGGGAAATGATAGAATTCAGGTCTGAACCTGGGTGTCCTGATCCCAAATCTTAGGCTTTTCCCCATTGACAAACTTAATACTAAAATGGTCCTATCTTTGATGTTTAGGGTATTGCCACCCAAAAGTATTTCTCTATATAAATAAATCAATTAAAGTTATTAAAATAATTTTATATATTTAAAAATATAGGTTTTTAATGTTCTTTTGATTTCATCTTTGACCCATTGATTGTTCAGGAATATATTGTTTAATTTCCACATATTTGTGAATTTTTCCATTTTTCTCCCACTATTGATTTTAAATTGCATACTATTGTGGTCAGAAAAGATACTTGATATGATTTCAATCTTCTTAAATTTATTAAGACTTGTTTTATAGCCTAACATATGATCTATCCTGGAAAATGATCTGTGTGCAGATCATCAATACACATTTTGAAAAAAAATGTGTATTCTGCTGCTATTGGATTATATGTTCTGTAAATACTTGTTAGGTCTATTTGGTGTATCGTATTGTTCAAACCTATTGCTTCCTTACTGATTTTCAGTTTGGGTGACCTGTTTATTGTTGAATGTGGTATATTAAAGTCCTCCACTATTATTTTATTGTTGTCTATCTCTCCCTTCAGATCTATTAATATTTGTTTTATTTTTAGGTGCCCTGATCTTGGGTGCATATATATTTACAATTGTTATATCCTGTTAATTGACACTTTTATAATTAAATAATAACCTTCTTTGTCTATTATAACCGTTTTGACTTACAGTCTATTTTGTGCAATATAAGTATAGCTACTCATGCTCTCTTTCGTAACTTTTTGCCTAGAATATCTTTTCTAATCTCTTTACTTTAATTCTGTATGCATCCTTAAAGTAAAACTGACTCCATTCTAGGCAGTGTCTAGAATTAGATCTAGGTTTGTTTCTTTTAAGCTATTCAAACACTTTATGTCATTTATTGAAAAACTTAATGCATTTGTATTTTAAGTGATTATTGATAATAAGGACTTATTGCCATTTTATTGTTTCCTGTTTTATAGTTTATTTGTTCCTTTCTTCCTCTTATACTCTTCCTTTGTAACTGGATGATTTTTGGGTAGTGGTACACTTTGATTCCTTTTTTGTTCTTTTCTGGACCTATAACATAATTTTCTTTGTGGTTATCACAGGGAAAATATAAAATGTCTTTTTAGTTATAACAGTCTATTTTAATCTAACAATTTAACTTCAATTACATATAAAAATTCTACACTTTCACTTTTCCTCTCCTCACTTGTTTTTTGTTATTAAGATCAGAAGTTATATTTTTATATTGTGTTTTCATTAACTGTTATGGCTAAAATTATTTTTCATAATTTTGTATTTTAACTTTTATGCTAGTGTTAAAAGTAATTTATATGACACCATAAGAGTACTAGGGTCTTCTGAATTTGATGACATTCTTACCTTTACAGTGAGTTCCATACTTTCATATGTTTTCATGTTCTTAGCTAGTGTGCTTTTTTTCAATTGAAGGAAATCTCTGTACCATTTCTTGTGAGGCTCATCTAGTGGTGATGAACTCCCTTCGCTTTTGTTTGTCTGGGAAGATCTTTATAGCTCCCACATTTTTGAAGATAGCTTGGTCAGGTATAGTATCCTTGGTTGAAAGGTTTTTTTGTTGTTGTTTTTCCAACACTGTATATTACATCCAAATCTCTCTTGGTTGGTAAAAAAAAAAAAGGTCTGCTGATAGTCTTATAAGGGAAGGTAGCTTCCCTTGTATATGATAAAAGAGGCTATTTTCCTGTTGCTTTCAAAATTCTTTGACTTTTTAAAAAAATTGTATTCAATATTGATACATTACAATTGTAGGTATTTATGGGCTTCAATGTAATACTATGATATATGTATATGGAATGTGGAATGATTAAATCAAGCTAATTAACATATCAAACACCTTAAATATTTATCATTTACTCATCCTAACTGAAACATTGTGCCTTTTGACCAATATTTCTCCAACCCCCATTCCCTTCAGCCTCTGAAAACCACAATTCTGCTGCTTCCATGAGTCTGGTTGTTTTAGATTTCATACAGAAGTGGGAATATGTGGTATTTGTTTTTCTGTGCCTGGCTCATTTCACTTAGATGAATGTCCCCCAGGTTTATCTATGTTGTTGCAAACATACAAATGATTGCAAACAGACAAATGGCCAACAGATACACGAAAACATGTTCAACATCACTAATCATTAGAGTAGTGCAAGTTAAAATCAAAATTAGATATTACCACATAACTTATAGAATGACTATTATAAAAAACATGAAAGATAATCAGTGTTTGCAAAGATAGAAATAGGAATCCCTTGTATATCGTTGGTGGAAATGTAAATTAGTACGGTCATTATGAAAAACTGTATGAAGGTGCCTCAAAAACTAAAAATAGAATTACCATATAATCCAGCAATCCCAATTCTGGGATTTCCAAAGGATCTGAAATCAGTATGTCAAAGAGGTATCTGCACTCTCGGATTGCAGATATCTCATATTGCAGCAATATTCACAACTGCCAAGTTATGGAATAATATAAATGCCCATCCACAAATAAAGAAAATGTAATGTGTATATACACATTAGAAACCATTCAGTCTTTTAACAATGAGAGATTCTGTCTTTAATAATTTGATTATGTTTAAGTGAAGATCTTTTTATGTCTAATCTAATTATATGTTTATGTTATGTTTCATTTTGTGCTTCATAGATCTAGATGTCCATTTTCCTCTCCAGAGTTGGGAAGTTTTCTGTTATTATTTCCTAAAATAAGCTTTTCTCTGTTTCATCCTTGTCTGCTCCTTCTGAAAATTTCATAATGTATATAATCATTTGCTTTAATGGTATCCCATAAGTCACATAATATTTCTTGTTTTAAAATTGTTCCTCTGATTGGATATTCTCAAATGATCTATCTTCAAGCTCACCAGTTCTTTCTGCTGCTTGATCAAGTTTGCTGTTGAGGCTCTCTGTAGAAATTTGCAGTTCAATTATGTGTTCTTCAACCCCAGTATCTCTGTTTGGTTATTTTTAAGGTTTCTATTTTTCTGTTGAACTTCCCATTTTGTTCATATATTTTTAATCTTATTTTTGTTTATTTGCCTATCAGTGTTTTCTTGTAGTTCCCTGAGCTTCTCCAAGACAACCATTTTGAATTCTTTATCCAGCAGTTCATATACTTTTATTTCTTTAGGGTCAGTTACTGGTGTCTTATGTTGTCCTTTGGTGGTGTAATATTTCCCTGATTATTCATGATCCTTTTGGCCTTGTGTTGGTGTCTACGCAGTTGGAGAAACAGGCACTTCTTCTAGTCATTACAGACTGGTTTTAATAGGAAAAACCCTTCACCAGTTGGTGCAACCAGAAATTTGGGGCAGCTCTGCTCTGAGGGTCCATAGATAGGCTGGCTACTGAAGTCACCAGAAGGGCTAGCTTGATGCTTCAGTCAGAGGGCAAACAGGCATGGCACCTGGGTTTGTGCTGTCTGGCCTAGAAGCCAGGATGATGCAGGCTGGTCTGGCACTGGAGCAGGACTGGGGCTTAGATTTGCCGGAGCCAGCCTGAGGCCTATGTCCATGGGTACTGGTACAGTGTCTGGAGCCATGGTGGCTGTCTTACAGCATAAGTCCACAGGGGCAGGCCTGCAGACTGAGGCTTTGAGATCCAGCTTAGCACTGGGGCAAGCGTGAAGGCTGGGTCTGTGGGGGCAAGTCTGGTGCTGAGGTTCATTGGGGCAGGCCTGGTGCTGTGGCTTATGATGAAGTCTTGTGCCTACTTAACTCTTTTCCCAGCCTGAAGATATTCTCTCTTCTCTTTCTCTCTCTCTATACACACACACACACACACACACACACACACACACACACACACATACATATACACTGTGCTGTGTGGGCTTGGGAGAGGAGTGATGTAAGCAATATGCAACAATCCTTTCTGCCTTCTTCAGTGTGCCTCTTCTTACTTCTGTACTCTACCCAGGTACTGTAATTCTCACTTTGATTCCTTAGCTCTTGTAAAGGTATCTGTGCATGAATGGTTATTAAAACTGATGTTTCTGTGAGTGAGGAAGCACTGGAGACTCCTATACTACCATCTTCAATGAATCTCTTCAATCAGTATTTCTCTATTATTATGTATTTCCTTCAATAAGAATAAGCTTATTGAGATAAAAAAATTGTTTCTTTATCCTTTTTTGTGAATAGCTTACAATAGTGTCAAACCTCAATTTTCTCCTTAATAAGTAATGACAAATATTATAAATGAAAGATAATATTTCCTCCAAGTATACGGCAGTTGTTTCTGTTTCCTTCTTTGCTTTACTACTAGTACAATGGTCTCCAAAGAAAGAAGCATGTGGCCCAGTGGTTGGAAAGGTGAACTATCAAAGCCCAGGAAAAAAAGATTACAATTTCAATTTCTATTTTTTTATCTAATCCTTTTAAACATCTCCATTTTGTACATGCTTATATTATATATAAACCCATTAATACACAAATATAATTTGTAAATAAATAAGCATATTTGCCTTGTGAAGAATTGAGGGCACAGTTTAGAAAGTTTGGAAACCATTGTACTGAACAGCTAACATACTACATTCTTGCCACAAAATAAGAATGAAAAAATCATTTACAGAATTTACCATGTGTTTCTGAAACTATATCTATATTTTTTACGTTCAAATTATTTCCCAAATACTAAACTATAAGGTGTTAAATAATATGGTTTAAAGTGCCACTGGGATACAAAGCACTCAATCAATAAATGTTGTAAGCCAACTATATGTTTTCTTAATAAATGAATGAACATTCTACCAAGATTGGAAAACACTGTGGTAAACTGAGAATGACTTGGCATTTTGAGGAGCTCCATGACAAAAGGGATCCAAGTTCAATTCGTTATTTTGTAAATGCTGCATACTATATTACACTCTTTCAGATTCCCAGCAAAGATGAGTATGCTAAAGGCTCTGGGAAATCCTGCAAGTTAAAACTCCCTTTAACTTTATTTATTTTAACTATGTTTATTGCAACATTTCCCCTTTCCACATTTTTTTTTTTTTTGGTCCACAGTACTTCTTCCCCATTTGTAACGTCCACTAACTCCCTATAGGGAATAGTGTTCCTAAGAATGCACTTGGTGAAATGCTGTTTTAGTGAGAGTTCATCTAAAAACTGAAGGTTCAGCTGAACACAGAAGCATTCTTATTGGTTGCATACGGAGCTAAGGGATAACTCAGGCCATCGTATGTTGAATTCTGTACTATGCAATGTCATTAGTAATGACCTAGATTGTGGGTATAGCAAGGATGCTCCTTCAGCTTCCCACTGAAATCTAAGTCTGAGCTTTACAAGCATGTTACTTGGTTGCATATATTTTTATCTCAGATATTTAGCTAATTTATGAAGACAGAGGCTACCTGATTTGAAGGGAGGAATTATCATTTTTATATAAAGGAGACAAGAAAAGAGGAAAATGTCTATTTAACTAAAGCCTTTGCCTTGTATCAGGCTTCACGTTAAAAACTTTAACTTTTTAAAATATTTAAATCTCCTAACAATTGTATTGGCTATATACGTTGTCCTGTCTTACCAAGGAGGAAGCCAAGATTTCCAGAAGCACAAACTCATAATTACAAGAGCCTAAAGTGACAATGCAGGTTATCATCCAAATTAGGATACTTTTGAGAATGTCCTGTAATTATTCTAGGACCTTTTTTTTTTTTTTTTTTTTTTTTAGCTTAACTTGCTCTCTTCCAACCTTTCTTAAAGAGACATGGTTTGAATTCAGATCTCCCCAGCATCTCCTCATTTCATTACACCTTGTTGCTTGAGATATGAATGGAATTTAAGATGTCAAGAGAAAGCATCCATCAATAATAAAAAAGACCTTTACAAGACTGCTTTTAAAATGTTTTTAACTGCACAAATAGAAAAGAAAAAAAATGATCAAAACATCAAAAAATTATTTCATCAATGCAGAGCTGCCTCTAAAAAATTCTAACAATACTAGGCATAATCTAATAGGTGTATAAGAAATGGCTGCGAATAACCCTTTATGTTAGATCTAACATCATGCAGAATCTTTTTGAAATGCTACATTGTTTGGAGTTTATTTTACCACTTATAAGGAATATGTCAAGAAACTGGGTAAAAATCCAGAAAATAGCAACTGAAATAGTTTAAAGCATTGTAACAGATTTATGAAAAAAATTAATGAGATAGGATTATTTAGTCTAAAATGAAAAGCCGAAGAGGTAACTATAAACTTGCCTTCAAGTGAATTAAAAATTGCCAAAAGAGGTCTTCGTGTTCACAAAGATAAAACAAGAGACTAAGATTTCATCACAAACTGCGAGATTCAGCATGTGGAATTAAGTCTTTTTGATAAAACTATTCAATAACATATCAAGTAACAAGTGGGCATCCCCCAGACTCTTTTACATAAAAGAACAAGTCACCTGCAAACATACCTTGACAATTGCTTTTCTTGAAGGCAGAGAAATAGAAACAGTCATCACCTCATATCATACAAGTCCTATGATTCATTGCTCTGATTTTCCTTTTCTTAATGTTTATGCCTGATATAAATCATTGATCATTCAACATGTCCTACTCATTCAACATGTCCTACTCATTCAACATGTCCTACTCATTAGTAAAAAGTTAGTCATTAGTGTAAAGTAAAAAGTTAGTAAAAAGTTAGTCAAAAAGATAGTCAAAAAGTTGGTAAAAAGTTAGTCATTAGTGTAAAGTTCAAACTTCTTGTGATGTCATAGAAATGATTTATCACATCTCTATCTACTCTACCAGCGTAATAACTTGCCATTCCTTCAGCATATCCTGCCTTTTGTCATACTAGAGAAAAAACCACAAGGAGCACTCCAACATCACAACGTCCCAACAGTTGTTTGCCCTTACTCATGCTATTTCCTCTGAACAGGATGCACTTCTTTCCTCCTGACCACTCAGTCCATCCTCCCACCTCTTCCCAAGCCCTCAACTCATTCTACAAACCATTATCATTCTTGAAGATAAAACTCAAATGTCTTCTCAGCTGTTTAAACAGGTGAGTCTTTCCTGTTAGTCTCAACAGACAAATGCAGCTTCTTTCTGTGCTTTCAAAGTACATTTCTCCCATCTTCATTATGGCACATATCACATTATTATTAATACTCTTTACTTGCCTGGCATCCTGAGTAGACTGTCAACTCTCTACTGGCTGCAGGATGGGAGAGAAGGGGCTGAAAACAAGATACCATTTGGCTTTATTCTTTTAGCATCTCAGCTACCTAGCACATAGTAGGTTGCAAAATTTTTGCATTGAATTAATGAAGCAATTAACTATCTGTTGAGTGCAAAGAAATGTGCAAAATTCGAATTGTTGCTCTGGAAACCGTATCTAGGGATTTCTACTGGTCTTTAAATTCAATTGATTTAGACTTGTTTTCCAAGTTTCTTCTGAAAGCATTTTTACCTTCAAACGATAGAATCAATAATGTATGTTTAAACTCTCTGGAGCAAACATGTGTGTCTGATCTACTCTATCAAAACCAGTAAAATACCCAGGACTCCAAAGGTAAAAATAGTGAAGAGCATATCTGTATAAAAGTGTGGTTAGAAAGTGTAAATCATCTCATCAAATCAGTTCCAGAGAGAGCTTCTGGGAGGTACACAGGCATCCAGATCCCCCTTCAGCTTGATTTGTATATGAATAAGGACAACAGAGTTTTCCATGAGGAAAAATAGTACATTGAAATATTTTATTATTAATATAGACATAAAGCAATATCAGACATCTTAAATACAACTGCTCTCTTGTTGCCATTTGCGAGATGTTTGATCTTTGATGTAAAGTTAATTTCTTTGTCTACATCTGCAACATTTGTTAAAGCATTTACATCTTAAAGAAAATGAATAAATATGTCAAATGCAAGAATGCATATTTTAAATATACTATTTACTTTCATAAGACAATGTAATACTTTCAAAATATTTCCTCTTAAACATTTTTACTTCTAAATGGATTCACTTTAGATTAAATCATTCTTAATTGAGCACTTCAAAAAGCAAGGTGAAATTACATATTTATGCATTTTAATGGATTTTACTCCTTTTGACTCAATGTAAATTGTCTTTTTAGAAAACTAAAAAGAATGAAAAGTAATAGCTTAAGGTAATATAATCTTGTTCTGCACAGTGAAACTGACTTTAATTTCTGCTAAACCAAGAAACTAGAACTCAGTTTCCTAATATTTGTTTCTCAAATATCTTCAACTTCTCCCTTTTTGTCTCCAGCTTCTTCTCAGCATTTAGAGTGGTCCAAATTCCTCCTGTATACAAAAACTAACAAACTCAAACAGGAACATGTCAAATTCTGGCTATTTCCCCAGGTCTCTCTGCCCTTTTACAGGTAACCTTCTCTCTCCCCGTGTTTCCTTCCTTCAATCCTCTGCAATCTGGTTTCGGTTCCTTCTGCTCCACTAAATTTCTTCCTATTGACGTCATCAATAACCTGCTTGTTACGAAATGTGAAGGTATGTTTCATTATTGTTTTCTTACTTTGGCAGTAACAAACCCCTCTATTTTTCTAGAAGTAGAATCTTTAATTGTTATAATACTATTTTTACTTGATTTTCCTCCTATATCTCTGGCCACCCTTAAGTCACATAATGGGCTTGTTTTTCTACACTCATTCTTGAGATGTGGTGCTCTTCAGAGCATTAGACAATTCTCATTCCCACATCCTTTGTGACTGATGGCTAGATAATAGTCTTAGCGAATCACTGAATTCACATTCAGTTCCCCTCCCACATTGGGCTGGCCTTTTGCTTGGAAATGATACTGTGCAAATTCTGAGCTGTACTTAAAGACATATCCTTTCATCTTTCTATTGCCCAGACATGCCAGGTAACAAAGTTTGGGGTTTCCGTCTTGAAGATAAAGTCCTGTGTATTGAGAGAGACCCTGGACGATGAGCGACCATGAGGAAGAGAAAGATCTGACCAGCTTCCATCTATTCCAACAATCCTATCTCAGGAGATAGACATGTGAGTAAGGCCACATTGCATCCTCCAGTTCCCATTGTGCCATCAACTGACTGCAAATGCATGAGTGAGCTCAGCCAGTACCATGTGGAACAGGGACAAGTTGCCCAACTGAGCCAAACCCAGGTTTCAGAATTATGAACAAATATTTATTAGCGTTGTTTTAAACCACTAAGTTTTGGGATGGCTTATCAAGAGGCAATAATTAACTGATACACTCTCCTTAGGCAATCACAATCCCTCCCATAGTTTCAACTTGCATCATTGCTTGATGACCTTTGAATCCAGACCACCACTTTAGCCTCTTCCTGACTGCAAGTCCATATACCTAATTGCCAAGTAAATTTCCATGCTTGGATGTCAACAGGACTTCCAAACCCTGGCACCTGGGTTGGGAGACTGGAAATTTAGAACCACTATTTAGACTTCCTATTATATGTGGCCTTTCTTTGCGCCATGGCATGTGTATTCTGGCATGGTGGTCTTAGGATGCCCAAATTTCTCTCATGGCAGTGCCTGGCACCAAACATGAATGTTCTGGGAAACCAAATGGAGGTTGCATTGCTTTTACTTATTCAGCCTCATCTGTCATGCCACATCACTTTTGATGCATTCTATTGGTTACGAGCAAGTGACCGGAGTCAAGTGTTGTGGGGAGAACCTCATCTATTGATGAGAGGAATGTCAAGGTCTCATATGCAAAGATCATGTGGAATGAAGATATTCTTATGGCCATCTTTAGAAAATGGAATTTGCCACACTAACGCATTCACACATGTCAAGAAGCATTGTAAATTGTTAACAGCCATTCTGGAAAACAGCACAACTTCTTTCACTTTAACTCAGTAATCTCACTCCGGGAACTTCATAATGAGGGAAAAAAATCAAGGAAAGCAAAAAGGTCATCATTAAATGCTGATAATCTGTTAGCAAAAATAAATAGAAATTAAAACTTGCAGTAACTATCCAAATAACTACAACAGGTGAATGACTAAGAAGTACTTAGCATTAGTAAGTGAGTTTCTCCTGTACCATTCCTTCCCACAGTGACTCTCTCCCATTCTTGTCATGAAGGTACCCAAGAATAAAGATAGCAAATTCTAGACTTTCATACCTGCCAGATGCCACATAAAAAATTCAGGGATAAACACTTAGAGACCATTTTGTGGAAGCAGTTGTTTTCTGTTTACCCAGACTAGATTAAAAAATCCCACAAAAATCCCAAGTTTGAGAGGATATGGATATGAGAGGTATGATAAGTAGAGAAGAGGAAGGTTGAGCAAAAAGAGCAGCGAGAGAACATATGGCTATGGGACTCATGTAGAGCCTTCCCTGTGCCTATACCCATATGAAAGCTCTAAGACATAAGAGTATAGGACCCCCCAGAAGGGTTTCAGGATAGAAGAAAAGAGAGTACGTAAGCCTGATCTCTGTCCTGTTGTCCTAGAAGCTGGCAGGCACTACAGGGAGTATCCCAGCTACCCTGACTGACCCCTGAGTAAAGCAGAGTTTTTGAGTGCTCCGGCAGATGGGCAGTTTGACAGGACACTGGAAATGGCCAAACATATTCCCAAGTGACCCTGAACGGAGTGGATGCTGCTGTAAATGCAACTGGAACAGTAGGCTAAGAGGACAACACTCTAGAAGTAGCTTGAGTTTAGATGCTGTGTTAGTTTCCTAGGGCTGTTATAACAAGGTACTACAATCTTCATGGCTTAATAGACAGAAATTTATTCTTTCACTGTTCTGGAGGCTAGAAGTCCAAAATCCAGATATCAGCAGGGCCAGGTTCTCTCAAAACCTCTGGAAAATAATCTGTTCCATGCTTTTCCCAGCTATCCTTGGCACTCCTGGACTTACAGATGCATAACACTTTCAGCACATGGCCTTCTCCTACGTTCATATATTGTCTTCTTATAAGAAGACACCATTCGTGTTGTCTAGAGACCTGCAATGCTCCAGTATGACCTCATCTTAACTAATTGCATCTGCCAAGACCCTATTTCCAAATAAGTTCACATTTTGAGATATAGGGGTTACCTTCATATTTCTCTTCAATATATAATTGATAAACTTCAATAAATATTTTTGAGAAAGACAATTCCATTAAAAATAGATGCCCCATAAGATTCTAGTGACAAGTATGGTCTTGTCCAAGGAACAGACAGGACTGTATCATTTTGTGGATATCCACTGGGAAAAAAAATGACCCTGAGCCAGATCACCTTCCCAACTCCCATGGTCCAAAGCTCCTAGCGAATTGTTGGAAAAAGAAAAGAATATATAAGAGAGGAAAATCCTAAATTAAATGAGCTTAAAACAAATGTCTGCGTTTATCTTAAGTTGACTAAGATACTTCATTTTTTATTTTTGTAATAAGGTAATAACATCAGGGTTCCAAAAATGGAACTAAACAGAGGTATTGAGAAAAATGTAAGCTGGGTTTCTGGAACACCCAAAGTTTTGAAAATAAATATCATAACAGTTATAAATCTATCTGTTCTGTAGCAATCTTTGGGGAAAAGGAAGGGCCGGATGTCAGTTTTCTTTAACGGAGAACTTTATAAAGACCACAAAGGGATTAATTAAGAGTAGCTAAAGGAACGAAAACTACATACAATTTACTTAAACTACAAAAAACAAAGAAGGTAGTACTGACATTGCTTTTGCAGTCTCTCTGTGTTAAAGAATTTATGATCTCCAGTGCCTCGTGTGACAAAGATTTCCCCCTGTGCTCCTTTGGTTTCATTGTTCCATTTCTGCCTCATCAGCTTTCTCAACGTCCCCAACAGTTCACTTTCGTTTTTGTTTTGTTTTTTGAGACGCAGTTTTGCTCTTGTTACCCAGGCTGGAGTGCAATGGCGCGATCTCGGCTCACCGCAACCTCCGTCTCCTGGGTTCAGGCAATTCTCCTACCTCAGCCTCCTGAGTAGCTGGGATTACAGGCACACGCCACCATGCCCAGCTGATTTTTTTGTATTTTTAGTAGAGACAGGGTTTCACCATGTTGACCAGGATGGTCTCGATCTCTTGACCTCATGATCCACCCGCCTCGGCCTCCCAAAGTGCTGGGATTACAGGCTTGAGCCACCATGCCCGGCCAACAGTTCACTTTCAACAACTATCTACAGCAACTAGTATCCATTTCAAAATGGTAGACTTTTTATTTTTTCTTAAGAGAAGCATTGCTCTTATCAGACTTCAGACATGAATATTTGTCTTCCAATATGTTCTGAAATATGCCTGTCATGGCTCCTGTGCACCCAGTGATGGTCTATCTCTTTGTTCTCAGCACACACTCCAATCTTCCCTTCCAGCTAAGCAGAACATAGCACAGGGGTTAAGAGGTGAGTTTATAGCCTGACAGCCTCAGTTTGAACACCACCTCTGCCACTTAATAGCAGTGTGACATTGGGCATATTATTTAACCTTTCTCTGCCTTAATTTCCTTACCTATGAAATTGTATCTACCTCATAAGGCAGCTGTGAGAATTAATAAAATGTGTCAATTCTTATAAAGCATTTAGAGTCAGAGTCAGGTTAAATAGTAAGCACCCATTGTTTATTATTTCTAAACATATGAAGGGTTCTTTCACACCAGTAAGAAAAAGCCTAAAATGAGTCAAAGATAAGAGCAGGTAAATCACAAAAGAGGAAATGTAAATGATCAATTAAAAATGAAAATATATCATGGTCAGTAAATATAAGAATGTTAATTAAAACAACACAATGATTTTTTTGCCTATTAAGTGACCATGTAAAAGTTTGAGAATATTAAGTGCTAATGAAAACCTACAGAAAATGGCAGTCTCATTTATTATTGATGAATGTACATTTTTATAATATTTTGGAAAATAAAACTAGCAATAATAAATTTACAGTATGTATGCACTGAGTATCTTCATTTCTAGGATTCTGTCAGGGGGAAAGAAAAAAGAAAAATCAGTAATTTCTGATACTGTCAAAGTCTTACCCAAAAATACATCTAAAAGGTTTATAATAACACTATCTGTAAATAACTAGATTATCCATTGCTATGGCCTGCATGTTTGTGTTCCCCCCAAATTTATATGTTGAATCCTTATCCTCAGTGCAATAGTAGTAAGAGATGGGGCCTTTAGAGGATGGAAAGGATTTGTGCCCTTATAAAAGAGGCCCAAGGGAGATTGTCTGCCCCTTCTGCCATGTGAGGATACAGCAAGAAGACACTGTCTATGAGGAACAAGCCCTCACCGGATGTTGAATCTGCTGGCACCTTATTCTTAGACTTCAGACCTAGAACTCTGAAAAATAAATTTCTTTTATAAGATACCCAGTTCATGGTATTTTGCTAACAGCAGCTGGAACAGACTTAGCTATCCATATACAGGGAGGGAAATGGTGTCCTAAACCATGATATATTAATTCTATGAAACAATAAGCAGCTATTTAAAAAATGTGAATCATTAGGCATTAACTTCAAAACAGGTCCACAGAAGACCACATAGGAAGAATAGCAGCTCCATGTTAGGTTCTCATGTTTGTTTATTTTTTAATCTTCGGTGGTTATATATACATATATATGTGTATGTGTGTGTAGCATTTGTTTCTCTTCGCAAAGGAAA
Organism: Saimiri boliviensis; assembly: GCF_048565385.1. Lineage (NCBI taxonomy): Eukaryota > Metazoa > Chordata > Mammalia > Primates > Cebidae > Saimiri > Saimiri boliviensis. Next base: position 177,033,272 of record NC_133450.1, on the reverse strand, counting down.
TAGTATTTTACAGTAGTTATATTAAAAAACGGGATTAAGAAGAGAAAATTAGAGATTGTCAATTTCACTTTTTGACTATATATTGTTTGGATCAGTAGAGTATGCAGGTATTATAACATATCAATGGAAAATTGTGAAGAATGGAGAAAAAAATAAATTTGCAATAAAAGTCAAAAATCAGCTACTGCATACTTTCCTCAGGGCTCAACAAAATACTCAATAGTTATAAAAATGTTTCCAAAGGGCATGTTTAATAATAGAAAATAATTATTTTTGTAATGTTTATCTTAGGTTCAGAAGTACATATGAAGTTTTGTTACATCAGTAAACTCATGTAACGGGGATTTATTGTACAGACTATTTTATTACCCAGGAATTAAACCCAGTATCCATATTTTTTGGATTTTCTGCTCCCAAGTTATCTTTTCTGCTCCTCTCCCTCCTCACAACCTCCACCATCAAGTAGATCCCAGTGTCTGTTGTTTCCTCCTTTGTGTTCATAAGTTCTTATCATTTAGCTCCCACTTATAAGTGAGAACATGCAATATTTGGTTTTCTTTTCCTTGGCTATTATTCATGCTCCAGCTCCATCCATGTTCCTGCAAAAGACATGATCTAATTCTTTTTATGACTGCACAGTATTCTGTGGTGTACATGCACCACATTTGCTTTATCCAGTCTGTCATCAATGGGCATTTATATTGATTCTATGTCTTTGCTGTTGTGACTACTGCTGTAATGAACATTTATGTGCACGTGTCTTTATGGTAAAATGATTTATATTCCTCTGGGTATATGTTTAGTAAGTGGGATTGCTGGATCGAATGGTAGTTCTGCTTTTAGCTCTTTAAAGAATTGCCATACTGCTTTCTGCAATTGTTGAACTAATACACTCATACCAACAGTGTGTAAGTGTTCCCTTTCATCTGCAATATCACCAGCATCTGTTATTTTTTGACTTTTTAATAATGCCCATTCTGACTGGTGTGAGATGGTATCTCATTGTGGTTTTTATTTGCATTTCCTTAATAATCAGTGATACTGAGCTTTCTTTCATATGCTTGTTGACTGCATATATGTCTTTTTTTGAAAAGTTTCTGTTCATGCTCTTGCCCACTTTTTAATGGAGTTGTTTTTTTTCTGTTAATTTTTTTAAGTTCATTATAGATGTTGGATATTAGACTTTTGTCAGATGCATAGTTTGCAAATATTTGGATACAGAATCAATGTACAAAAATTACTAGTATTCCTATACACCAACAACAGCCAAGCTGAAAGCCAAATTAGAAACACAATTTATTCACATTTGTGGCAAAAATAATAAAATACCTAGGAATACAGCTAACCAGGGAGGTGAAAGATCTATACAACGAAAACTACAAAACACTAGCACTTCTCAAAGCAGTCAGAGAAGACAAACAATTGGGAAAAAAATCCCATGCCCATGGATAGGAAGAATCAATATCATTGAAAAAGGTATACTGTCCAAAGCAATTTACAGATTCAGTGCTATTCCTATCAAACTACCAAATGACATTCTTCATAGAACTAGAAAACCTATCTTAAAATTCCTATTGAACTAATAACCTGAATAGCCAAGGCAATACTAAGCAAAGAGAACAAAGCTGTGGACATCACATTACTCAACTTCAAACTACACTACAGGTCTACATTAACCAAAACAACATGATACTGGTACAAAAACAGATAAATGGACTAACCAATAGATTGGAATAGAGAGCCCAGAAATAAGGCTGCACACCTATGATTATCTAATCTTTGAAAAAGCTCACAAAAGCAAGCAATGGGGAAAAGATTCCCTAAACAATAAATGGTACTGGGTAACTGGCTAGCCATATATAGAAGACTGAAGCTAGATCCCTTCCTTACACCATATACAAAAATCAACTCTAGATGAACTAAAAACATGAATGTAAAACCCAAAACTATACAAACCTTGAAAGACAACCTAGACAAGATGATTCTGGACATAGGAATGGGCAAAAATTTCACAATAAAGATACCAAATGCAATCATAACAAAAGCAAAACTTGGTAAGTGGAATCTAATTAAACTCAAGAGCTTCTGCACAGCAAAAGAAACTATCAACAGAGTAAAGAGACAACTTACAGAAAATAATTCTTACATACAAACTATCAAGTTGTTGAAAAAGTTTATTATGAGTTCAAAAATTAAATCCCTTTATGCTCACCCTGTCTATCAGCAAGGGACTACACGTGACCATGATACAATGTAAATGTGGAACATACACTGTCATAAGTTGGAAATGTAGTTAGGTTTTTCTCTCCCTAAGAGGAAAAAGAAAAATTTAATTTTCTGTCCATTTATAACAGGCCTTGGGGTAAATGCTAAAATGCAGCCTAGAGTAGAGGAAAAAACTTCTCTTATTGGAAAGAGGCACAGTGTACAGCAGTATTTCTCTGTAGGATGAGAGGTATAGAGGGCAGGGGTGCTTCAAGAATATAAGAGCTGGGACCAGATCAGAATCTGAGATGCAGAAAAGAGAGACTGTTAAAAAGCATATTCAATATTTACTTATTTCATTGATTCTAAGAAGTACAGTTTTTAACATTTTAATACCTCTGAAATTAGGAAGAGTGTTAGATTTAGTGACATATTATAATCACTGCTGGCCAGGTGGCAGTTCTGATGTGGTTGCCATTGCTTTCAGTATAAATATTCACATTGTTGTCACTTCCATTGAGTTTTGAATATTTTTGGTGCTACAAGTGTTGAGTTTAATTGCCATTTAAAATGTCTTCTAAAAGATTGCACATGATTCCGCATTGAGGCAGAAGTCATTATATACACAAAAATACATAGAAATAGAGCAGTGGGGAATGCATTTGCTTTTAGTGAGGCAAATATTTATCATTTCAGCAATGATTAGAGCCACTTATTTCCTTACAAAACAATAGCCATGTGTCTTGTGGCACCTAAGAAAAATAATACCCAGAAGTAGATGAAGCTGTGTTAGGTTTCGTTGTTAAATGCATACAAAAGGGATTGCTATCACCTGCCATGCAGAGGAACTAAAAACACAAGAAATTGCTAAATCTCTTGGAATTGATGAAATACAATGAGTGGTGATGTGACTGATTCGTGCACCATGCAGGACTATTTTTTAAAGCATTATGTCATAGTTTTGTTGACAGCATTTGTTTTTCTTAGTAGAACATACATAATCCAATGTATGTCTTTTAATCAATAGCATCATAGATCAATAAAATATGGGTAAAATACTGAAAATTTTTAGAAAATCTATTGGCTTTCTGATTAAAAAATAAAGAAAAAAAGCCAGGAATAATCTTCTAGGTTGGTAGAGACAACAAGCAACATTTCACAACTAGGCAGAGAAAGAAAAGTGGGCCTGTGGCCATTGCACTCTCGGGTTTCAAAAAAAAAAAAAAACAAAACAAAAAAACACACAGAAAGAAAATGTTTGAGAGGCATTGGTTTAGGATAATATGTATCTCATTTATGGCTCTTGTATTTATGTTTTATGTATTCCCGGACAAGGTAGTGAATCTCAGCCTTAGTTTGCTCCTCTAAAAAAAAGGTATAATAATACCTCCTCAAAGACTTATAACAATTTAAAAAGTAGCACAGACACACAGTTCATCAGGCACTTGGCTTGTAAATGCTCATTAAAATACCAGCCCCCATGTTTTTCCAAAGGAAGTTTTCATCTTTAGGTAAAATTCTGGTTTGTTGAGGTTATGTCATCGATCAATAAGGAACATAAGTTGTTAAAACTCTAAGCTTTGCCGGGTGCGGTGGCTCAAGCCTGTAATCCCAGCACTTTGGGAGGCCGAGGCGGGTGGATCACAAGGTCAAGAGATCGAGACCATCCTGGTCAACATGGTGAAACCCCATCTCTACTAAAAATACAAAAAATTAGCTGGGCATGGTGGCACGTGCCTGTAATCCCAGCTACTCAGGAGGCTGAGGCAGGAGAATTGCTTGAACCCAGGAGGCAGAGGTTGCGGTGAGTCGAGAGCGCGCCATTGCACTCCAGCCTGGGTAACAAGAGTGAAACTCTGTCTCAAAAAAAAAAAAAAAAAAAATTAAAACTCTAAGTTTTAAAACATACAAATTTAACATTTAAAAACAGGATAGTGGGTTGATTTGAAAAATATCTTGATTTGATGAGATGCATCTTTTCTAATGTGCTTTAATCTCAAATACTTTCCCAAATATAATTCTTTTCTTGGAAGCTGCCACTAGCTGGCAAATAGTCATCTTCCTCTGCTTTTTCCCTCTAAAGAAAGGCATTCAGAAGCAGCATGGGAAAGACATTCCCTGTCAAAAGTAATAAATAAGAGAACTTTTTTCATTGCTTTCTTAATTTTCATCTCTAATTATAGCTTAGAAAAAATATTGGGGTGTAAAATCAAACCAAGAAAAAGTTTAATTTTGTAGATTTAAGAGGGAGAGATTAATCTCCAGGAAAATTAGAAGACCCCTTTGTCATGCCTGAGTCATCTTTGTCTATGTATAATTTCAGCCATCACCAAAGGTGCTCATCACATAAACATCAAAGGGGAGAACAAATGAAAGTCACAACAATACAATAAATTGGTTACTTTAAAGAACATGAGGTCATAAAGTTTCTAGTAGTTTTCTAACTGTTCTGATGAATTACTGAATTATCTTTTAAACTCATATTGGAGAAGGATATCTACACAGCATTATGGGCAAGGATTATGACTCTTTCTAGGGACTATAATAGAGTATTGCCTCCATTGCCCTGTGATTCATCTTCCTTTTCCCATCAGGATTATTACAACCAGGAAATGGGAATATAAGAATGTGCCTCTTGCATTTTTATGCACTGGACTAAGAAGGAGAAAAGAGAGAGAGCCCATGATTTGGTTCCACTTAGAAACATTAATAGATGCTAAAATTTGAGGAAACTTTTTATTTGGAAAACAAAATGGAAATAAATATAGAGTTGAAAAGAGATAAAGTGCAATTCCTTTCTCTTTAGTTTTATAGGCATATATTGACAATCTACTGCATCCTACACTTTTCCAAGAGCATAGAGCCAACTGGGAAAAGCAAATATATTACTGAGTTTTAATCTCTAATATTGTTAATACTAAAACAGATGTGTGAAGATGGTTATACTCTTCTACAAACATGGTTTTCAAGGTTCTCTGACCTGACTTCATTCCATATTCTCACTTGAAACCTATGTTTTAATCCAAAAGACTGCAAAGCTTGTAGGGTCCTTGCCGAAATCCATCACTATCTGAATCACCACCCACCTCCACATTGTAGGTATTATTTCATGTGCAACATTAGCAATTCCACTCTTAGACACTTATTTCTCTGCAGCCAAAATTAAGACCCTATTTCTATTCTAGTTCCCTACTTTATGGAGAAGTGATACTGTATAACTCATGCATTAGTCCATTTTCATGCTGCTGATTAAGATATATCCGAGACAGGAAAGATAAGGAGACTGAATTTGACTTACAGTTCCACATGGCTGGGAAGGTCTCACAATCACGGAAGAGGGCAAAAGGCACTTCTTACACGGCAGCTGCAAGAGAGAATGAGGAGGGAGCAAAAGAGGAAACCCCTGATAAACCCATCAGATCTTGTGAAACTTACTCACTATCACAAGAATAGCATAGGAAAGACCAGCCCCCATGATCCAGTTATCTCCCACTGGGTCCCTTCCACAACATGTGGGAATTCTGGGAGATACAATTCACATTGAGATTTCAGTGGGGACACAGCCAAAGCATATCATTCCACCCCTGGCCCCTCCTCAAACCACATATCCTCACATTTCAAAACAAATCATGCCTTCCCAACAGCTCCCCAAAAGCTTTACTTATTTCAGCATTAACCCAAAAGTCCACAGTCTAATGTCTAATCTGAAACAAAACAAATCCCTTCTGCCTATAAATCTGAAATCAAAAGCAAGTTAGTTACTTCCTAGATACAGTGGGGAGTACAGGCATTGGGTTAATACAAGCATTGCAAATGAGATAAATGGGCCAAAACAAAGCGGCTACAGGCCCCATGAAAGTCTGAAATCTAGCAGGGCAGCTAAATCTTAAAGCTCCAAAATGATCTCCTTTGACTCTATGTCTCACATCCAGGTCATGCTGATGCAAGAGGTGGGTTCCCATGGTCTTGGGTTGCTCCACCTTTGTGACCTTGCAGGGTACAGCCTTGTCTCCTGGCTGCTCTCACAGGCTGGCATTCAGTGTCTGTGGCTTTTCCAGGGGCACAGTGCCAGCTGTTGGTGGGTCTGGGGTCTGAAGGACGGTGGTCCCCTTCTCACATCTCCACTAGGCGGTGCCCCAGTATGGACTTTTGTGGGAGGGCTCCAACCCACCCCACCCCCCATTCCCCTTCTACACTGCACTAGAAGAGGTTCTCCATGAGAGCCTCACCCTGCAGCAAACTTCTGCCTAGACATCCAGGCATTTCCAAACATCTTCTAAAATCTAGCTAAAGGTTCCCAAACCTCAATTCTTGACTTCTGTACACCCACAGGCTCAACACCACATGGAAGCTTGGGGCTTCCACCCTCTGAAACCGCAGCCTAAGCTGTCCCTTGGCCCGAAGGACAGGACACCAAGTCCCCAGGCTGTGCACAGCATAGGACCTTGGGACTGGCCCATGAAACCATTTCTTCCTCCAGGCCTGTGAAAAGAGGGACTGCTGAGAAGACCCCTGAGATGTCCTGGAGGCATTTTCCCCATTGTGTTGGAAATTAACATTCAGCTTCTCATTACTTACCTAAATTTCTGTAGCAGACTTAAATTTCTCGTTGGAAAATGGGACTTTTTTTATTATTATTATTACATTTACAGGCTGCAAATCTTCCAAACTTTGATGCAGAGCATAAAAGTTATAAAATGGAATGCCTTTAATAGCACGCCAGTCACCTCTTGAATGCTTAGCTGTGTACAAATTGATTAGACACCCTAAATCATCTCTCTCAAGTTCAAAGTTCCACAAATCTCTAGATTGGGGGCAAAATGTTGCCAGTCTCTTTGCTAAAACATAGCAAGAGTCACCTTTACCCCAGTTCTTAGCTAGTTCGTCTTTTCCATCTTAGACCACCTTGTCCTAGACTTTATTGGACTTTTGGGCAAAGCCATTCAACAAGTCTCTAGGGAGTTTCAAACTTTCCCACATTTTCCTGTCTTTTTCTGAGCCCTCTAAGCTGATCCAACCTCTTGCTGTTACCCAGTTCCAAAGTCACTTCCACAGTTCTGGGTAACTTTTCAGCAGTGCCCAATTCTACTGGTACCAATTTATGGTATTAGCTCATTTTGATGCTGCTGATAAAGACATATCCAAGACTGAGAAGAAATGAGGGTTTAATTTGATTTACAGTTCCACAGGGCTGGAGAGGTCTCACAATCATGGCAAAGGGCAAAAGGCATTTCTTGCATAGTGGCTGCAAGAGAGAATGAGGAAGGAGCAAAAGTAGAAACCCCTGATAAATCCATAAGATATCATCAGACTTACTATCATTAGAATATCATGGTTAAGACCAGCCCCCATGATTCAATTACCTCCCACTGAGTCCCTCCCACAACATGTGAGAAATCTTGGAGATACAATTCAAGTTGAGATTTGGGTGGGGACACAGCCAAACCACATCACCTCATGAAGAGGTGATACATTCCAGCTCATGAAGAGGTGATACAATATATCTCATGAAGAGGAAGAAGAGCACAGTTCTAGAACTGAATTCAGGTTTCATTACTTAACAATGTGACCTCAGGCAAATTTCATCACTTCTCTGAACTTCAATTTTATCCTTCATAAATCCGCCAAGAGGTGGAGGTCTTATTTTCTCTTTCCATAGAACTGGCTGTGCTTTTGTGACTGATTCAACAAATAGAATGTAATGAAAAAGACATCATATGATTCTCAAGGCCAGGCTGTACAAGACAATATGGTTTTCATCTGTCTGCCTCTCTTGGACTCCTACTTTTAGAATACTCAGCTCAGGTTTATTTGTGAGGATTAAACAAGATCATGGATAAAAAATTATTTACTGAGTTTAGTACATGAGAAGCTTTCAATAAGAATTTGAAATTATTATTATGTTACTTTGCCCAAGTGAATTAATATAAAAGCAACCTCATCATACATGTGATCTTGTTCCTCCTTCTTATAAAAGTAAGTTGTCTATGGTCTTGTGTAATAGCACCAAATAATAATCATATCATTCATTTAATAAGAGCTATACAACCACCATTTCAAGGTTGTTACTGAACCCATACCAAGCATTTACTGAAAATATTCACTATATTTCAGAGGGAACCAGTTTACTTGCAGACACTTAAACTCACATAATGAGAATAATAGCAAGCACTTGAAAAACTCCTGTGTGTCACTCTTACATAGTCTTTTATAGCCTTGCTATCTCCCATCAAGAGGTGGAGGTCTTATTTTCTCTTTCCATAAAACTAGCTGTGCTTTTGTGACTGATTCAACAAACAGAATGTAGTGAAAAAGACATCATATGATTCTCAAGGCCAGGCTGTACAAGGCAATATGGTTTTCATCTGTCTGCCTCTCTTGGATTCCTACTTTTAGAATCTAGCCATCATGCATAACAAAACCAAGCAGCCACATGTCAAGAATATGTATAAGTGTTCTCTCCACAGCCTCCTTGAAGGTTCTAGTAATATTCAATATCAATCCACAAACATGTAAATGAGCCCTCAGTTGATTCCAGTCAGAGCTTTATTTATTTATTTTTTCCTTGATATGGAGTCTTGCTCTGCTGCCAAGCTGGAGTACAGCGGCATGGTCTCAGCTTACTGCAACCTCCAACTCCCTGGTTCAAGAGAGTCTCCTGCCTCAGCCTCCTGAGTAGCTGGGATTAGGGCATGCACCCCCATGCCCAGCCAGTGTTTGTATTTTCAGTGGAGACGGTGCTTTACCATGTTGGCCAAGATGTTCTCGATCTCCTGACCTCATGATCTGCCTGCCTCAGCCTCCCAAAGTGCTGCAGGCATAAGCCACCATGCCTAGCCCAGTCAGAGATTTTAAGTGAACTCAACTGATGCCATACTAGCAGATATGCACCGTCCCTACCATCCTCCCTTCCTCCTGCCTTCCCTTCCCATGTTGGCCATTTCTGTCCTAACTCTGGTTCCTTATTACTTCATACATACTGCATTTCAAGAAGCTCCTAACTCTTGTCTCTGCTCCCCTCTGCTCACTTAAAACCACCCAACATATAACTAGTAAAAGGCCAATCTTCCCAAAACATTAATTCTATCCTGTCATTCCTCTATTAAAAAGTACTCAAGACCTTCCCATATTCTAAAGAGTCAACCCCAAGTGCACAGCAAAAGACCTCCAAATTCTATCCCAAATTAACTCGTTATACCTTGCCATCATTTCCCAATATGAACTTCCAGATATAGACAGTCAGGACTGTTTTCTGTTCCTTAATTGGACCTCAGAAATCTGAACTGTTGCTCACAGTATCACATTCCTATGAAGACTTCATTCAGTGGTATGTTACCTGGCTCAAATAGGCTCATGCCAGCTAATTTTTAAATATTCTGGAACTTTGAAAGCACATTACTAAATTATTGATAGCTTCAAATTGGCCATAGCAGAAGTACTGACACCATGGAAATTGGCAAACACTGCAAATCAGGGCTTTGCAGAAGTGGAAGGGGAAACCAGTTCACCACCACACCATTGCCCTCATTTGTGTGCTTCATGTACTCAAATCTACACACAGTTTGAATCCCCAGATCAAGTGAAATCCTCTCCACAAAGCCTTCCCTCATGACTCAGTTTGTATATTTCCTAGCTTCCTATAGTCTGTTTCAACTTCTCAGTTGTCCTTAAAGACCTACTACTTTGTAGAAGATTGTGCCCCAGCAATAAGCAGCAGAACTGAGGAAAGAGGTTATGTTTCTGTTTTGGTTCGTGCATGACTTACAACACCTAGTGGCATGCCATGTACATTTTAAGTATTCAGAGACTTAGAATGAGACTTCTATTAGGAAATGTTTCAAGGAGGCTCTAGAGACCCTAAAAGTAGGCCCCTAAGGACTTTGTCACATCTTTCCCAAGCAAAAAAGAAGACTGTTCAGGGAAGGTATTATAAGTCTATATAATATCTTGACTCCCAAAAATATATTTGAGATTATTGGTACTATGGTTTGGCTATGGTTTGTTTGTCTCTGCCAAATCTATTTTGGAATTTGATCCCTAGCGCAGCGGTATTGGGAAGTGATACCTGTTTGGAGGTATCTGGGTCATGGGGTGAATCTCTGACTAATGGCTGAGAGTTGTTCTTCTGACAATGAGTGAGTTCTTGCTAGAGCAAGACTGGATTTGCTCTTGAGGGAATGGATTTGTTCCCTTGAGAGTGGGTTGTTATAAAGCCGGGATGCTCCTCCAGTTCTCTCTGTATGTTTTCACTTCCCCTTTGACCTTCTCCACCATGTTATGATACATCACAGAAGCACTTACCAGAAGCCAGGGCCATGCCCTTGAACTTTCCATCCTCATAATCATGAGCTAAATAGGGCTCTGTTCTTTATAAATTATCCAGTCTCAGGTATTATGTTACAGCAACACAAAACAGACTAAGGTAATGGGCATACAAACAAACAAAAAAAAAAACCTAATAAGAGATAAATATAAAACTCAGAGAAAGGAAAGATGCATTTGTACTAACTAGAATGTCAAATGCTACATTTAACTATTACATTTTGCTCTGAGCTTCCTGGGAACCAGGGCAAAATAAATAGGGATGTAATGAGTTACATTGTTGGAAATATAAATTTATCATTATAAAAACAAGAAAGCATATGTGGAAAGAGATAGCATTTTCCTCTGTTAAATTCTAAAACGTATGTTTATGAAGCTTTACATATAATGTAGTATGAGATATGGTGGACAGTATCCTAGTATTGTGTTTACAAAATGAGTCCAATATAGGCTGTTTCTTCTAGTTAGCCTTGGCCAAAACTGACAGCATACCCTTAAAGCATGACTCATTCAAGATAACTATATAAAGTGTATACTCCAAGTATTTAGATACCTAGTGTTCTAATAATATAAGGGAAATAAAAGTAAATCATATAGTAGTATAGTAGACAATAGTATAATCTTTATAGAACATTTCTATATATATCATGCCTTTCAAGAAGGCATCTGGTAAGAAATGAAGCATTCTCCAGCCAGTAGTGATGGCATTCTGTAACAGATTCTGCAACAGATTAAGGTTCTATCTACCAAACTCCTTTCTCTGGCAAGGGTAGTAAGTAGGCATGTCCCTTATAAGTGATTTCAATACAGAGAACCAAGAGTCAAACAGCAGGATGATCTCAGAGACAAAGAGCTAAAGCAGAAACTTGTTCAAAAGGGGATACGAGAAAAATGATACCTGAGGCAAGGAAGATCTGAATTCTGTATTCTGAAAGATCAGAACACAGAAAAGGAGGGGAGTAAACAGAATAAGTTTGTCAAAAATTATACAAAAAAACAGAAATGAACATCAAAGGGTGGGGGCTACAAATTGCTGGAATTCTGCAGGCCACTGACATTTGTTTGAGTAGACAATGCACATGTATTTAAAGATATTAGATATGATGAAAAATATATACATGTTTTGGAAAATAAGAAGGTAGTGTGGTTGATGTCTTCTCTGTTCAAAAAAGTTTATTTAACCAGTATTTCCTCTAGAACAAAAGGCCATCCACTTCTCCATTAGAGCAGACGGAAAGAGCAAACGTTTAAGGTTTTTTGTGAACTTTTTTTTTAAATCTTTGGACTGCTGAAGCCAAGCATTTGAACAAGCACTTGATACAATCTCAAGAATACCCACCATAGAAGATAAGATAGATGGACTTTCTTTCGGAGGAGAGTGGAGTTGTGTGGTTGGGAGGAATCTGAACATATTTTCTTATAAGGGTTACCAGCCACCTACTGTGGCCATAACAAATGCCTCAATTATGCTCCAAGAGAACAGCTGGTTCTAAACAAAATGCACAACCACAGCACCTGCCAGGATGCATTAACTGCAAAAGTCATCCCCAGATGACTGAAGGACTTGACTCGTTATTTAATATTGACCAAGCAAATCGGTGAATGTCTGCCAAAGACAAGGATTTTAACCTGGTGAATATGGAGCTATATTTTCCAACTGAGGCAGATACCAGAACCAAATTCCTTTTAAAGCCACTCCCAATATTTACAATGAAATTATGCCATCTGTGCTTAGGATAATATTCAACCTTCTAGGTACTATGGCAGAAGAAAGTATCATTTTATGTCCCTTTCAGCCATGAGATTCCATGGCTTATTTAGGTCATGGTTAGTGATAAATATCATAGACATTAATCAAAAGAAATTGATTTCATTCAAATTAAAGCAGAATAGTTACAGATGTCCAAAGACAGAATGAATAAAGTAAGATAATATACAGTGAGGGCTGTGGCTCTGAGAAAAAGATAGATACTACATGGAGCTGATACTGTAGAGTGATAATATTTAGGACATGATACAAATTATGAATGTATGTTTAGGCTTCATGACATACAGGATATCTTACAATCTTAAAGTTCTATGCCTCTGAATGCCTTTTGTCCAGATTTACTCCCTGGATTTTGGAGCTATGTTTTCTTGCTTGGATTACTGATATCTACAATCTATTCTTATTTCCATATCTATTCTCATTGTATCTTTTCCATACACACAGATATCTTCATTCCTTGCTTCTGCATTCAAACCCTCACTGCTAGTACTAATCTTGCTGCTTACCTGACTGTAAAGAGGCTGTGGCCTCTTGGCTTCCATCTTATACTTAGCATCCTGTCACTGCCCTCATCACACAGTGATCATTGTTCAAATATAAGTCTAATTTTTCCAATGATGGCTGGCTCTAAGTAACACAAAGTGATTTACTGTTCTTTAGTAAGCAGAAGTGAAATTTTCAAAGATGAATATATTTGGAGTAGAGCTAAGATTTCTCCTAACTCTCAAAGTCTATGTGTTGAGCTAAGTTCATCCAATAAACACATCTCTCTCTCCACCTGCATTTTGAAACAAATACAAAATAAAATAAAAGAGTAAGACACTTGGAATAGCAACATATCACCTTTTATACTGATAAATCTAATCCTGGAGAATGTGGTTTATATATTTGGCAAATTTCAATCCCTATTATTGAGCATCAGAATCAGAGTGTCCTCCTCATCCTGTTATAGGCAGCACCAGACTTCCCTGTGTGAGGGCCTGTTCTGTAAAACTTAAGACATGAGGTAGCAGAGCTGAATGCATGCTCCTGTGTGTAGCTATGCTACAAGAGAAAAAGGAGGGTAAAACACACATGATACATTCTTAAATCCATTCCCAAAGTCACCAAACAGCAGTCCTCTTTGTCACTCCAAGGAAAACTGTAAGGAATGAGGCAAAGAGAGAGAGAGAGAGAGAGAGAGAGAGAGAGAGAGAGAGAGAAAGAGAGAAAGGAAGCTCATGAATAATTAGAAGAAATTCCCCTTTTGGAAATCAGGGAAAGAAGGAAGAAGGGACTCCATCTCCCAACCTTAAAGATTATGATTGATTCAATAAAGTGGAATACAAAGATTTAGATGATTTAACCCAAGTCAATTTCAAGTGATCATGTCAGGATTGGTGTAGGTGAGGGGTGAGAGAGGTTCAGGGAAGACAATTATGAGAACGAAAGTATGTCACCACCATCTCCTCAATGAACATTCTCTTTTGCTGACCATCTACCAGGACTACTGTCTGTCATGTACTAGTCTCTAAAATTAATGTTATATTTTAGTTAATATAAGAAACTCTTATTTTGCAACTACCCTTTGCCCAGCTCTAGCATACAAAACAAAATATAATAATCCCTCATCTCAAGAAACTTATGTTCTGAAAGGCAGGAGTTGTCAAGAGACAACTGTAATAAATCAGGAAAAGAACTATAACCAAAACAACCACATGGTACCATGACAGCCCAAAGAAGGACTTTTAAATCAGACTTGTGAAGGCTTCCAGGGAGGAGATGACATGTATCCATGGGATTTAAAGGAGGCACAAATATAGGAAATGGAGAGACAGAGCTATGCAGAATGACGGGAAGGGCAGGACAAGGCATGTGTGAAAATCACATGCAGGTCAAAAGGGCATGGTAGATTTGCATTATTTTCAAAATTACACAGAAGAAGGGACTGGACAGGCAGTTGCCAGTAATCTGGCAAATAATCCAGGCAAGAAGTGAGAGGACCTAAGGCCATGAAGATGCTGATGGAGTGGAAAAAATTGATCTGCAGGATGTTTACATTTTGAATCAACAGAGGCAAGGTGGAGGTAGAGGAGTCAAGAATGGCTTCCAAACTGCTAAATTCAGATGCCAGCCTGGCAGCATTTCATCTCCTACTGCAAGGTCTTTCTGCCAAAGCTGCCTCACCCTGTTGGGAGCATGTGTTCCCTGTAACCCAAAACCTTCATGGTGGTAAGGCATTCCAGACAGAGATCAGCATATGCAGAGCTGCGTCCAGGCCCATGTGATGCTGGAGAGTTGCATCCTTGGGCTTCCAAGAACATCAAGAGTTAACTCTATTTACAAGGTTGGTATGTGCCACGTCTATCCTCCTCCCTCTTTGTGTTATAATCACTCAGCTCTTGATAATTAACATGACAACTGACCCTTTGACAATCACATTAAACTGCACAGCTCTTTTCACCTTCAGTACTACACAGCAATCACATGCGTGATAGAGACTAAGAGACTTTCTCCTTTAATACACTGGCTAGGGTTAAAATATTCAGGGTGTCAAAACAGATGGCAGCAGGCACTACATTCTATATACAGCTCAACCTATTCCATATCAGCAGTGCAAAGAATGGCTGACAGAAAATCTATGGCTCAGGCTCCAGCATAGAAAACATTAATGCAAACATACTCTGCCCAAAGGACTTGGCATTTACCACACTTTCTACTGGAAGCACAAGGTTCCTGTGCCAAAGGTCAGGGGCAGAGGGATTAACTTTTTCCATATGTTTAAGCAAACTGTCCATCACACCAAAAGTGCAGGCACACACACATACATACACACTCCATTTATTGTAGTTGATTATGAAAAAGGTCAGCTGAGTGATGTGCTGCCAGACACACACACACATGCACACACAAATACACAGGAAACACCTGCTAACATTAGCAAACCATAAAAAGAATGACCAGCTCTACAATTTCAGTAATGACAAAGAAAATCTGGTCATTCTGGTCAATAGAATCTATTGGTTTCAAAGACTGAAAAGCAATGTTGTTCGCTTTTCAGTTCAACAGGTCATTTATTTCCCAAAGATTTTTGCAAAGCAAGAAAATAAAACAGACAACTGTGTGTGCCAAATGTCAATAAGCACACATTTGATGGGTTTCCCATCTTAAAAAATAAATTATTTCCTAAATAATGCTTGAAGAACACTTCGCCTCTTCAAATCTAACATTACAATATATTTATAAAAATCAAATATAGCATTAAAATATATTTACAAAAAGTCAAATAATGAATGTGTAGTTATACTACTTAGGCAATCTGAATATGCCACTTAGCAAGGAATATGTCACTTATCAAAAAATATTTTTTCTTCATTTTTTTATTTTCTTGGGGATCTAGAACGCTACATACACATGAGATACAGTGAACATATATACTGCAAACCGCATCTATTTTACATTTTATGCATCATAAACATTTACATATTTTGTTACATATTAGAAAGCATATGAAATATATTATGACAAATATATGTATATTTTTGTTTGTATTTTCTCAAAACTAAAATTTAAGGCTTTTATATCTATATTCTTTCATTTTGTACACTCACATTCTCCCCTGAAATCTACCTATTGTAGCAAAAATATGCACCCATGTGGAGTAAATAAGAATGTTCTCAGCATCACCCACTCCTTCTTCCCATTTTCTTCTGTGCACATCTTGTGAGTCCCAGGGAAGTATTTAATCATGAGCGATGAGTGACGTCATCCACTTATGTGTCATCTTGCACATCCGTCTCGGGGCAATGTTGAGGAGGGACAGCATCTCCCATGAGGTCCGATAAAAAGAAAAAGCTTTTTTCCTCTATAGATAGGTTTGAATGATGCAAAGCAAGTCAGGTTTTTTTGTTGTTGTTGTTGTTTTGTTTTTTTTTTTGGTTTTTTTTTTTTTTTTGAGGCTACTCGGTTACTCTGTAGAATTAAAAGCCAAAAAAGAGTTCAAATTGTATCTCTGACAGGCACTGTTTTTAAAGAGACCTCCTATCAGTAAAAAGTGCTGTTCTCCAAGTGATTTCGCATATACTTTTAATGCCAATTCGTGTCAGTATTGACACTATGTTTTGACGGTAAGAGGAATTAAAATGATTCCGAGTACCTGAGGTGACTCTATTGACACATCAGATTATGCTTAATGTTTCAACAGGAAAGCAAAGTGGAGCAAAGCAGTCACCCTAGCATGCCTGGCTTATTAAGGCTGTTTTCCAGCCAGGACTACGCACCTCACAAGGAAGAGCTATTTCAAATAAATTCAGTTGGCTTTGAATATATTTTTTAAATCTCAGACTAACAGATTCTCTACACTTTAAAGGTTATGTTCAGTTTTTCAGTGGGAATATACAAAAACTGGCTCTTTGTTGAGGACACAGAATTTCCTCCCTCGGGGATTCCCTGACTCCGGAAGCCTAGGCGGGAGGAGTCTAAGCGCAGCAGCTGCAGCAAGGCCTGGGCTCCAGGTTCTAAGGCTCCCACGGTCCACCCGGAGAATGCAGCAAGCATCTCAGGTCTATCTTTTAACAAGGTATATAAGAGCAGGGAGTCTAAAGTGTCTAGGGCTTCGTGAATCATCACATTCTCATGACACACTAAATCTTTTAATCATACAGGAGGGGCCAGCTTATAGAAGGTCAACTGTACAATTTGTTAAGAATTACTCTCGTAGCTGAAGTCTGCATGGAGAAAGTGCAAAGGACACTGAAGACTAAGCTCTCATCAGGCCAAGGGAGGTGCCAATTCGAATGTCTTCTTTCGCTCTTCAAAGATAAAAGTATCATCCAAGTAGATCCTACCAAGAGAGGCTAGGTATGCTTTTAGAAATTTTGGGTTTTATTTTTGTTTATTTATTTTAATTGATGATAAACACTATATGATTTGTCAAGTAAGACATGACGTTTTGAAATATGTATGCCATGTGGAGGGCCAGGTATGTTTTGTTTTTTTTTTTTAAGTTAAAAAGAGGTATCAGCCCTTTCCTTGTTATTTTCTCAAGGTCTTAAAAAATATTTGTCCCACTGGTAGGGAGCACCTGATATTCCATACCAATGGAATCACATCTTGGGATTCCGAGGCTTAACAAGAATCATTATAAGGCAGGAATTTGTCAGCAGGGGTAGGTTTGGGGACTTTGTTTATTCACAACTGAATATTCACTTTTTTGTTTTATAGTATTTACTTGCTTTTTTCACCTGATTCAGTACAACCTGGAATAGAAACTATCTGTTCATACCTAGGACTATGGGATTCCAAAACATATTTCTTCATCGGTGTGTTTGTATATGAATCTAAGTGGAAGAAAGCAGATAATTCTCCCTAAAAGACATATTTTGCAGCTATCTGTGAAAAACAGGCAAGCCACTGCTCGCCTGGTGCTGGTAATCACAAAGCATTTTTCTGAAAGCTTTGTAAATGCTTTTCGCCTTACAGATAAGAGATTTAAAGTAGACAGAAATAAATGACAGCGCTCACAGGGACTTACCTCTATGGCACTGCCGCTTGCCTAGCAGGCTGAAAACTCCAGGCTTTTCACGGTCCCTGTCAGGTTTGACTCTGTGCCTGCCAGCCAAGACGTGACGGCAAATAAGGCAGAGTGGAGAAAAGAATGTGAAAAGGATTCAAGTCAGCCAGACCCAGGATTGAACCCAGCTCTGCCACTGACTATCGTCGAAGTCCAGCTTCTCCTACGGTAAAATCAGGGTGATAAACTCAAACCAGAGTGCAGTTAGGGGGAGTAAATTAAAGTGCCTGGGCTAGTGGTTAGAAATAGTAATTGGTTGTTTTTCCCGCCTGAGGCACATACGTTGCTTTTTAGCCACATCTTGAAAACAATCTTAATATAACAACTTACTTTTACACACCAAAGTAAGAAGTACACTGCAAATGATATCCTACTCAGCCCTTTACCCAGGCCATACATGCCTTCAGATCCCTAGCAGTGTCAGACGGCTTTTCATAAACCCGGCCTCACAGAAGGCGCTGAATACATTTTCTTCCCTAGATGCATTTTCTCCATCTTAAGAGAGCACCAAGAGGCTGAGTTTACAAGAGAAGGGATATCTAGCATGTCGACCACCCATTCTCAGTGCCGCCAGAGCTCTAGAGTGTCAGCAGAGGATAGGTGACACAGAAAAAGCTTTGGGGGATTCGTATGTTAATAATCAGGTCAGTATGGCTAAAAAGACCTTCCCCATGTCTACCCCGTGGTAGTTTATTCACGGCCTTCCCTAATCCACAGAGGAAGCCCGGCTTAGCTCTGTCCATGGTATCTCCAGGCTGAATATATGGGAACCCTGTCTGTGTACCACTCAACCCTGGCTTTTTCTGCCCTTGCATTAACCACATCCCCCTCGACAGGCAGAGTAAGTTCTATGGCCCTATGCATTCTGCCTCCCCCATGCACTTTGCCTTTGCTTCTTTCTCTTCCCCTAAGACTGGCTCTCAAAATACATATCCTACTGTTGTTATTATGTGACTTCCTTTCTTCCTTTCCAGTCCCAGACTCCTTCTCTGATCCTTACCAACATCAGCATAGAATTATACTGTAATTAAAAAGACTTACAATATATTTTAATTTTTTAAATTTTATATGTATACATAATATACATACATAGTAACATAGTCATCTTAAGAATATATATGCATTTATTCATATATTTAAATATAAATAATTTAAAAATAAACCTATATGTTCTAATACAACTATTTTATGCTTCTTTTGGAAGAAGCTATAGAGGATGGGGGAGAGGGAAGAAGGGAGAAAGGAAGAGAGAGAGTATCAATACATCAAAGACTAAAAGAACAAAGTAAAATCTCTCTTCAGTTTTAATTTTTTCTATACACCCTTACATAGTCTCCAATTGCTATGGGCTTCTTCAAGATCAATATTCCCCTGAGGTGCAAATGTGAATTAAGATCACATCTTCTTTCAGCTCTTAAGTATATGCATTGCCAAAAGCCCCCAAACAATAGAGATGTTCTCTCCAAACTGGGAGTTCTCATCCATCATCCCAATGAAGCTGTGCTTTTATCATTGCATTTGTGTGTTCATTCAATAAATATACATTAAGTATTCATCATGTAGCAGAAACTAGACTGCACACTGGAACCTCAAAAATATAAAAGCACTGTTCTGGATCCTAAAGAGCTTAGAATAAATGAGGGACACTGAAAAACCAGCAATTAAACTAACATGGATGGACACAATGCTAGGATAATGCACATGATACTAGGAGGGCTAGAGTAAAAGCATAACTGAAAGTATAAGTCCAGGAGAGCTCCCCAGATGAAGAAATGTGAGTTAACCATGGATGAGTGAGTAACCCCCAACCAAGTACCAAACACAAAACACAAAAACATGTTCCCAACAATGAAGTTCGAATATGCAATGACATGGAAATATGAAACAGCACCGTATTTATTGAAAACTGCTTTTCATATAATAAATAGACCCCAGATTGTAGTGTCAGGAAATAAGATTAGAGAAGCAAGCACAGCTAGATCATAAAGAATTTTGGGTGCTAAATTGATCCTATGGGCAAAAAGGACTGTTAAAGAATTTTAATCAGTGAAGTGATGGAATCAGATTTGCATTTAAAAAGCTATGGCTGCAGGGTAAAGGCTAAATTAAAGTAGTCGGGTGGTGGAGTCAGCCAGTCCATTCGCGTAGTGATCCAATGAGAACTGCTAAAGCAGGAAATTTGGCTATAAAAATGCAGGAAATTTTGGAGATGGACTCTACAACTGCTTGTAACTATTAGGTGAGAATGAAGGTAGGTAAAGTCATCTGAGAAGACTTCTGAGTAGAAGCATAGTGCCATTCTTCAAGACAGAAACTATGTAAGGATGACATATTTGATGGAAAATGAATAGTTCAGTCTGAACACTGAATCTGAAGCACCTGTGGAACACAGAACAAGAGTAGTCCATGGACAACTAGATGTGAAGTTCGAGAGATCAGGAGAAAATCTGGAGAGAAGAAAAGAAGGCCACTAATAGGTAGTCAGTACTGAATTATCTAGATACTTCCTCACCAACACACAACTTCTCCCTTTTGATTTCCTTTCTCCCTTCTCTTCCACCTCAATATTCCTATACTCTTTAATGCACGATCACTTTCAATCATAGTACAGTTCATCAAATATGCTTTTCTGTGGGTCCTACTATCTACAAAGGAAAAGAAAATATGAAACGAATGATATCAACCAAGTTTCATATAATCAATTCTGTAAAATTTTATTGCATATAAAATAGCAGGTGCTACACACAAGGGAAAGAAACACTTGAGTTTTAAGTTCTGAAGAACAAAATTGGTTTCATGCCTTCTACCTTGCAGCATTACTACTACAGAGGATACTGTATTATTTTATAATTATTTACTGAATGCCCACACATAATTATGAAATAAGACTGTGTGTCCAATCCGATACTTCTTATCTTTTCCAGATAACTATCAAGAACGGTCACCTATATTTACAATACAGAAACAGTAAGGACAGGACATTTGGGGTCCCTGATGTATCAGTTTGGGGCTTTACATAACACCCATCTTTACAACAAAATAAGCATTGCTCTTTCCAGTCTTTCACTTTCAGGGCTGAAGGTGTGGAGAATCTACTCCAAACTGCAAATTATTTTGAATTGGACACACATGCCACGCATTTGTGGCAGCCTAGCATTTGGTACCAATCACGTGTCCAGTCAACAAATGCAGGAGAAAATGATTTTTCCCCCCTCGGGCACTATGCTACCGAAAAACCATGATGACAGTCCTTCTCTGATATTATGTTTTGTGGGAGGAGAGAATTTCATTTCAAATTAATTTATGATCTGTGAAAAGTGCTAGAAACATGCTTCACTGCACCTTGAAGCATCGTATGTACCACTCCCTTGTAAAATCCATTTGAGGGGCTCTCAGAGCAGGACGACGCTCTCTGCTCCTGGGTCAAACTGCCAGTTTTAGCTACTGGCATTCAGAACCATGGAATCAATTTAAGGAGTCAAAGAGGCCTGTCACTTGGAGAGACTTGGAAAGATTGCAGTAAATGCCAATGTAGTATATGAAGGCTAAGCTTAGAGGAATTTCAGTCCACCAGAGGAATCACCTGGGCCAGTGCACATATGTTTTTTGAAAACAAACCAAGTCTCTTTCTTCGCAAGAAACTCATTTCTCATTATTGGAGTCTGTGCAGGGCAAGAGCCAGTTTTTCATCCAGTTTTGCACTAATGGAACGCTTGTCAATACCCAATTGGTGCCATTTGATCCAGGGCTTACACAAACCAAGAGACTTCGTTACAATCACCAAATGTGTCAGGCCCTGATTAAAGTTGTTTTCCCTGTGGGGCTTATGGATCCATATCTATTTTGCTGCTTCCCAGCTGTCTCATAACTCAACTATGAAGCTTTCCTTCAAAGCTAGGCTTTTTGGTTGGCATCTGCTTTTCTGCAGCAACGTCACTATTACACGAAATTATAACACAAGTTTTTTCGGAGACTTATCAACTTTTCCTCAAACTCAGAGTAGTTTCCACATACCATGTCTAAAGCAGTTTTATTAATTAGAAGAAATAAAATAGAAGACTCTAGCATCAAACCCAAACATTCACCCTTTGGGATGTATCTTTTAAAATAAATATCATTGCATTGACAGTCAGTCTTCGACCAGCTACAAGACAAATAAATATTTGTTCAGGGCTTCTTGATAAGGAGGAAATCAGTGTTGTTATGGAACCCAGAAGTCCTTTCCATTCATATTTATAAACGTTTGTTCTGAAACCCTGGGAGGCAAATAGAACTCAGAGAGAAAGTAAGGAACAGATACTGGGTAACATATGGCAAGAGCTAGAACTTGAGACAGACTATCAGAGCAGAATAATACCTGGAAGTTATTAGTTAAGGTAGAACCCAGGCACTGAAGAGCTAGGTAGGTTATACGTAAAGAGAAAAATAAAGTATTGAAAAGGAATCAGGACACAACTGTATCACAGTTTAAGGTAAGGTTGTGGAATAAAACAGATAAGCAATATTAATAGAGAAGCAAGCACCCAGGCCAGAGACACACATCAGTTTGGGAACCAAGTAGACAGAGCAGCATCCCAAAATTCAAAGATAAGGGAAGTAGTTTAGAAACAAAATCATTGTGGTAGCCACAGGCTGCTACCAATAGATACCTTGTAGAGAGGCAATTATCTGCCCCCACCCAAAAATGTTAGCATTCCTACAACGGCACTGACCAAGTCCACAGCAGAATAACCTGTGAGAAATAAATAACTGCATCTGAACTAGCTAAGGGAACTGCTGCATGACCAGCAGATCCCAACAAACATGTCTCACATGCCAAGACCTATCTCTTCTCAGCTTAACCCTTTCCATTTTAGAGCTGAACTAATTTTAAATAAAAACTGTCCTCTAGAATGCTGGGAAGATGGCCGCCTAAGAACAGCTCAGGACTTCAGCTCCCAGTCAAAGTGCAGAGGGTGAGTGGATGCCGCATTTCCAGACGAACTCTTATTGCCCACAGACCAGGAGATAACCAGGCAGAGGGGTCGCCAGCATCGCAGTCCCAGCCGGTGCGGCTGTTTTGGCCCCCGCGGGGCTGATTCCGCCCGCGCGGCTGCTGTGACCACTCCCTGTTGCTGCGGTTCTCCGTACAAAAGCCACTGGTCTGGGAGCCCTCTTAGCTGGCGAGCAGAGCCCTGAGACGGCAGAGCTGCCCATTCATCTGAAATAGCGAGTCAGGCCAGGAGATTCCTAGGCAAAAAATCCGCCAGGAGCCGGCGCCGCAGTTCGAGCCGACTCCGTGAGTCGCAGCACGGGAGATCCCGGCGCCTTTTCAACAAGCGACCGGAACACGGGTCGTTCAACTTAAAAGAAAAGACTCTGAGTCAGGGAGCCAGGTGATCAGGCTCGGTTGGTCCCACCCCTCCACCCCCAACAACAATGAAAACAAAAACAGTAATTGGAAACCCTCTGGGTTGAGCCCTTCAAACCAAGCACAGCTGAACCGGGAGGGTCCAGCTCCGTGGGGGAGGGGCTTCCGCCATTACTAAGACTCTCCACCGCTAAGGAGGCAGGCTGCCGTTGCCGAGGCAACGCGCCGTTGCCGAGGCAACCTGCCACAACAGAGAGAGTCCACCATAACAGAGGCGGGGCCACCATTGCCCAGACAGTTCTAACTACGCCCATATAAAAAGGACTACAGGGAAGAGCTCAGGGCAGCTGGGCGGAGCCCACAGCAGCTCAGCAAAGCCCCTGCGGGCAGGCAGTGGCTAGGCTTGCTGCTAGCTGGGCGGGTCCGACCTGAAAGAAAAATCAAAAAAGGCAGTAGTGCAACGGAAACTCATAAAGTTCCAACTCCCTGGGACAGAGACAGACAACAGGTGGAT
This sequence comes from Saimiri boliviensis, assembly GCF_048565385.1. Classification (NCBI taxonomy): domain Eukaryota; kingdom Metazoa; phylum Chordata; class Mammalia; order Primates; family Cebidae; genus Saimiri; species Saimiri boliviensis. The sequence continues at coordinate 177,009,562 of NC_133450.1, read as the reverse complement.
AAACCCACAAAAATGGGAAGAAACCAGCGCAAAAAGGATGAAAACTCCCGAAACCAGAACACCTCTCCTCCTAAAAGGGATCACAACTCCTCACCAGCAAGGGAACCAGACCGGATGGAGAAGGAGGGTGATGAAATGACAGAATCAGACTTCAGAAGGTGGGTAGTAAGAAACTACAATGAGCTAAAAGAACATGTTCTAACCCATCGCAAAGAAAATAGGAACCTTGAAAAAAGATTGGACGAACTGCTGACGAGAATGGACAGCATAGAGAGGAGTATAAATGAATTGATGGAGCTGAAAAACGCAACACGAGAACTTCTTGAAGCATGCACAAGCTTCAACAGCCGAATTGACCAAGCAGAAGAAAGGATATCAGAGGTCGAAGATCAACTCAATGAAATAAAAAGAGAAGGCAGGAACAGAGAAAAAAGCGCAAAAAGGAATGAACAAAATCTTCAAGAAATGTGGGACTATGTGAAAAGACCTAATCTACGTCTGATAGGTGTACCTGAATGTGATGAAGAGAATGAATCCAAGCTGGAAAATACTCTTCAGGATATTATCCAGGAAAACTTCCCTAACCTAGCAAGGCAGACCAATATTCAAATCCAGGAAATACAGAGAACACCACAAAGATATTCCTCAAGAAGAGCAACCCCAAGGCACATAATCATCAGATTCACCAGGGTTGAAATGAAAGAGAAAATGCTAAGGGCAGCTAGAGAGAAAGGTCGGGTTACCCACAAAGGGAAGCCCATTAGACTCACAGCAGATCTCTCAGCAGAAACCCTACAAGCCAGAAGAGATTGGGGGCCAATATTCAACATCCTCAAAGAAAAGAACTTTCAACCCAGAATCTCCTATCCAGCCAAACTAAGCTTCATAAGTGAAGGAAAAATAAAATCCTTTGTGAACAAGCAAGCACTCAGAGATTTCATCACCACCAAACCTGCTCTACAAGAACTCCTGAAAGAGGCTCTACACATGTAAAGGAACAACCAGTACCAGCCACTCCAAAAACACACCAAATGGTAAAAGAGCATCAACACAATCAAGAATCTGCATCAACTAACCAACAAAACAGCCAGGTAGCATCAAAATGACAGCATCAAATTCACACATAACAATACTATCCCTAAATGTCAATGGACTAAATGCCCCAACCAAAAGACAGAGCCTGGCAAATTGGATAAAAAGCCAAAACCCATCAGTGTGCTGTATCCAGGAAACCCATCTTACATGCAAGGATACACAAAGGCTCAAAATAAAGGGATGGAGGAAGATCTACCAAGCAAATGGAGAGCAAAAAAAGGCAGGAGTTGCAATTCTCATCTCTGATAAAATAGACTTTAAAGCAACAAAGATCAAAAGAGACAAAGAAGGACATTACATAATGGTAAAAGGATCAATGCAACAAGAAGAGCTAACGATCCTAAATATATACGCACCCAATACAGGAGCACCCAGATACATAAGGCAAGTTCTTAATGACTTACAAAGAGACTTAGACTCCCACACAATAATAGTGGGAGACTTTAACACCCCATTGTCAATATTAGACAGATCAACCAGACAGAAAATCAACAAGGATATCCAGGACCTGAATACAGACCTGGAACAAGCAAACCTAATAGACATTTACAGAACTCTCCACCCCAAATCCACAGAATATACATTCTTCTCAGCACCACATCACACCTACTCTAAAATTGACCACATAATTGGCAATAAATCACTCCTCAGCAAATGCAAAAGAACAGAAATCATAACAAACAGTCTCTCAGACCACAGTGCAATCGAGTTAGAACTCAGAATGCAGAAACGAACTCAGAACCACACAGCTTCATGGAAACTGAACAACTTGCTCTTGAATGTTGACTGGATAAACAATGAAATGAAGGCAGAAATAAAGATGTTCTTCGAAACAAATGAGAACGAAGACACAACATACCAGAATCTCTGGGACACATTTAAAGCAGTCTCTAGAGGAAAATATATAGCAGTGAGTGCCCACATGAGAAGAAAGGAGAGATCTAAAATTGACACCCTATCATCAAAATTGAAAGAGCTAGAGGAGCAAGATCAAAAAAACTCAAAACCTAGCAGAAGACAGGAAATAACTAAGATCAGAGCAGAACTGAAGGAAATAGAGACACAAAAAACTCTTCAAAAAATCAATAAATCCAGGAGCTGGTTTTTTGAAAAGATCAACAAAATAGACAGACCACTAGCCAGATTAATAAAAAAGAAAAGAGAGAATAACCAAATTGATGCAATAAAAAACGATAAAGGTGATATCACCACAGATTCCACAGAAATCCAAACCATCATCAGAGATTATTACAAACAACTCTATGCACATAAACTAGTAAACCTGGAAGAAATGGATAAATTCCTGGACACCTGCAACCTCCCAAGCCTAAACCTGGAAGAAGCCGAAACCCTGAATAGACCAATAACATGGTCTGAAGTTGAGGCAGCAATAAAGAGCCTACCACCCAAAAAAAGCACAGGTCCAGATGGGTTCACAGCTGAATTCTACCAGACATACAAGGAGGAGCTGATACCATTCCTTCTGAAACTATTCCAGACAATCCAAAAAGAGGGAATCCTTCCCAAATCATTTTACGAGACAAACATCATACTGATACCAAAACCCGGCAGACACTCAACAAGAAAAGAAAATTTCAGGCCAATATCCATGATGAACATAGATGCAAAAATCTTCAATAAAATACTGGCAAACCGATTGCAACAGCATATCCAAAAGCTCATCCACCATGATCAAGTAGGATTCATCCCGGGGATGCAAGGCAGGTTCAACATACGCAAGTCCATAAACGTAATCCACCACATAAACAGAACCAAAGACAAAAACCACATGATTATCTCGATTGATGCAGAGAAGGCTTTTGACAAAATTCAACAACCCTTTATGCTAAAAACCCTCAATAAACTAGGTATTGACGGAACGTATCTCAAAACAATAAAAGCTATTTACGACAAACCAACAGCCAATATCATACTGAAAGGGCAAAAACTGGAAGCATTCCCTTTGAAATCTGGCACTAGACAAGGATGCCCTCTCTCACCACTCCTATTCAATATAGTACTGGAAGTTCTAGCCAGAGCAATCAGGCAAGAAAAAGAAATAAAGGGTATCCAAATTGGAAAGGAGGAAATCAAATTGTCTCTATTTGCAGATGACATGATTGTATATCTGGAAGACCCCATCATCTCAGCCCAAAATCTCCTGAAACTGATAAACAACTTCAGCAAAGTCTCAGGATACAAAATCAACGTGCAAAAATCACAAGCATTCCTATACACCAGTAATAGACTTCAAGAGAGCCAAATCAAGAACGAACTGCCATTCACAATTGCTACAAAGAGAATAAAGTACCTAGGAATACAACTAACAAGGAACGTAAAGGACCTCTTCAAGGAGAACTACAAGCCATTGCTCAACGAAATAAGAGAGGATACAAACAGATGGAGAAACATTCCACGTTCATGGTTAGGAAGAATCAACATCGTGAAAATGGCCATACTGCCCAAAGTAATTTACAGATTCAATGCTATTCCCATCAAGCTACCAATGACCTTCTTCACAGAACTGGAAAAAAACACCTTAAACTTCATATGGAACCAAAAGAGAGCCCGCATAGCCAAGTCAATTCTAAGCAAAAAGAACAAAGCAGGAGGCATCACACTACCGGACTTCAAACTATACTACAAGGCTACAGTAATCAAAACAGCATGGTACTGGTACCAAAACAGAGATATAGACCAATGGAACAGAACAGAGGCCTCACAGGAAATACAACATACCCACAACCATCTGATCTTCGACAAACCTGACAAAAACAAGCAATGGGGAAAGGATTCCCTGTTTAATAAATGGTGTTGGGAAAACTGGCTAGCCATGTGCAGAAAGCAGAAACAGGACCCCTTCCTGACACCTTACACCAAAATTAACTCCAGATGGATTAAAGACTTAAACATCAGACCTAATACCATAAAAACCTTAGAAGAAAATCTAGGCAAAACCATTCAGGACATAGGTGTAGGCAAGGACTTCATGACCAAAACGCCAAAAGCAATGGCAACAAAAGCCAAAATAGACAAATGGGACCTAATCAAACTCCACAGCTTCTGCACGGCAAAAGAAACAGTCAGTAGAGTGAATCGGCAACCAACAGAATGGGAAAAAATTTTTGCAGTCTACCCATCTGACAAGGGGCTGATATCCAGAATTTACAAAGAACTAAAGCAGATCTACAAGAAAAAAACAAACAAGCCCATTCAAAAATGGGCAAAGGATATGAACAGATACTTTACAAAAGAAGACATACGGGAGGCCAACAAACATATGAAAAAATGCTCATCATCACTGGTCATCAGAGAAATGCAAATCAAAACCACATTGAGATACCATCTCACACCAGTTAGAATGGCAATCATTAAAAAATCGGGAAACAACAGATGCTGGAGAGGATGTGGAGAAATAGGAACACTTTTACACTGTTGGTGGGAATGTAAATTAATTCAACCATTGTGGAAGACAGTGTGGCGATTCCTCAAGGACCTAAAAATAGAAATCCCATTTGACCCAGCAATCCCATTACTGGGTATATATCCAAAGGATTATAAATCATTCTACTACAAGGACACGTGCACACGAATGTTCATTGCAGCACTGTTTACAATAGCAAAGACCTGGAACCAACCCAAATGCCCAACGATGATAGACTGGATAGGGAAAATGTGGTACATATACACCATGGAATATTACGCAGCCATCAAAAACGATGAGTTCACGTCCTTTGTAGGGACATGGATGAACCTGGAAACCATCATTCTCAGCAAACTGACACAAGAGCAGAAAATCAAACACCGTATATTCTCGCTCATAGGCGGGTGTTGAACAATGAGAACACATGGACACAGGGAGGGGAGCACTACACACTGGGGTCCGTTGGGGGGAAATGGGGGAGGGGTGGGGGGGTGGGGAGGTGGGAAGAGATAGCATGGGGAGAAATGACAGATACAGGTGAGGGGATGGAAGGCAGCAAAGCACACTGCCATGTGTGTACCTATGCAACAATCTTGCATGTTCATCACATGTACCCCAAAACCTAAAATGCAATTAAAAAAAAAAAAACTGTCCTCTAAATTTTTATCCATTCTATGGGCTCAATATGAGATGTCTGCACATGTTTTTCCCCAACTTGTTATCATTTTTTCTGTCTTCCCTAAGATTTGGGGGAAATTAGGAATGTGATACAACCATGTAAATTAGAATAGACAAGGAAAAGAATGCAGACTAAGGAGTCCATATTCTGTTCTCTGTCACAAAATTCATTCAGAGTTTGAATCAGTAGAGGTCCTTAATTTAGCGTTGATAGAGAATTTTCATTTTAAAGGGAAGCCTTCGTTCATGGGACCGAACTATTAAGATTTTTGGTTTAATTCGGATAATACTCAAATGAAGACTAACAAACAAAATCTGTAACTTTCTTAGAAGTCAGTTGCTTTTTTGAAATAATAAATATGCTAACAGGTATTTAAAAAACATAGTGTCAAGGGTGATAAATCAATTTTTACTAATATATTTTATATAATAGATATCTTCCATGTGAAAAGGCCTATGAGCCCCAACAAAATATTCTATAACATGGGACTTCCATTATTCTCTTTGATTATAAACAATTTCAACTATTACTATGACAGTGACTCAGACTAATGAGAATGTTATAGTAATAATGCTTGACTTCTAAGAGCTTCCTGGTGGCTTAGAACTTTTTTTCTATCATTATTTTTCCAATCTTGATGAACAAAAGAAATATCAAATGCTTCTTCAAGACTCTTAAAATAACTATTAGAGACTTGCAGACTTGACCTTAATATTTCTCTTAGGATAGTAAAAGCAAAATTTGACTTGAGGATTTCTTGATAGTTTTCTGTGCTGTATCTTTGCTGCTAATAAACACATTTAGTGTCTCATAGCTTTGTTTATGATCAGATTAATATCAAGGAGAGCAGATATTCTAAGGAAGAGAAAGGGAAATTTGCTTTTAATCATATGCATTTTCTAGAAGAAAATTATGTTGGTAAAAAAAATTATTGGTAGTCTAACTTTGGGTTCTTATCAATAATTACAAATTAAAAACATTTTTACAAAAGTATCCTGAAGACACGTAAAAATTATTTTCTATTTGTTTTTAACTAGCCAGACATGTTCACGACAAATAGGATGTTGCTGTCATTTCAAAACTCCAAAAGGAAACTTATTTTGCAGTTATTTTATTCATAAATGCATTTTAAAAGAAACCCCATTCTTTGACTCACTGGAGATTTCTGTTCAGAGCCATAGTAGGCTTATACAAATGTAAATGCCATACCATGCTAAGACGTAAAATAATTCCCTTGAAAGCTTCCCAGAAATTTTTTTAGAATCTTGTTTAGAAAATTAAAAATGAAACAAATTGCACAAAAAAACACAACTCTTTTGTGGTCAAAACAAGGATGTGCTATGCTTTCTTGTGGAATCTATGCCTCAAAATGAAAACCTCCAAATGTCACTTTAAAACATGAAATGAGAAATAAGAGTACATCTCCATGCTGAGAAAAATGGTCTTCACTCCTCCCATTGTGCTTATTATTTTGGTTATCAGTGAGTGCTTGGAGTTTCCAGGATGAGAGCCCACTGTTTTTAAAGAGAAGTAGAAAGCATTTTATCATTAGAACAATCTCACAATTTATCAAACGTAGTGGCAGTGATTCCTGGTGTTCTGATTTAACTAAATAAAATTTTAATTTTGCCCCACTGGAAAAGGGAACTGTTTTGTGAATGGCAGTGTTCAGTTAATGGAATTTACTGCTGATAATATGTTCAATGGAGATCAAACGACAAATCTCTAAAAATAGCAGGAATTTCATACAATTGGTTTGATCATATAGATTTCTGTATCAGTGGCCAGGATTCTCAAATGTTCTAAGAGATATAAATAAGAAACAAATGTCATGGATTAAAAATATTTTTTCAAGCAAGAAAATCCTCTTTCAAACCAAAAGTAAGACAAAGATCTTAAGACCTGACCACATATTCTGACATAAATTCCCTGTTCACTCATTTTTCTCTTTACTTTTGTTTTGCCTTTCATTTTTCCCTTAAATATTTTTCCAGTTTTTGCATAATTTCTTTCTAAAGCTGCTCCTTTTATTCCCTCCTCATTTGTTGAGATTTTATTTTATTTTATTTTATTTTATTTTTGAGACAGAGTTTCGCTCTTGTTACCCAGGCTGGAGTGCAATGGCGCGATCTCGGCTCACCGCAACCTCCGCCTCCTGGGTTCAGGCAATTCTCCTGCCTCAGCCTCCCGAGTAGCTGGGATTACAAGCACGTGCCACCACGCCCAGCTAATTTTTTGTATTTTTAGTAGAGATGGGGTTTCACCATGTTGACCAGGATGGTCTCGATCTCTTGACCTCGTGATCCACCTGCCTCGGCCTCCCAAAGTGCTGGGATTACAGGCTTGAGCCACCGCGCCCGGCCCTTTGCTGGTTGTTGAGATTTTAAAGACTTATCTCTTTTTCTCATTTTTGCTCATACCTCCTGTGGTTCTTCTTTTCCTATAGCACCAAGCTACATTCAGTATCTTCATGCTTTCATTTAGAAATAGTATCAAGAAAGAGATATCTCAGTTTTAAATAAGAATATGTGATAGATTTTTTAATGAGTTCTCAACCAGAGAGACCCAGCTTCCAAAAAGAAAATCATATACAAAATTTTGAATCCTGGGCCGGGTACAGTGGCTCACGCCTGTAATCCCAGCACCTTGGAAGGCCGAGGTAGGTGGATCATGAGGTCAAGAAATCGAGATCATCCTGGCCAACATGGTGAAACCCCATCTCTACTAAAACAAAATACAAAAATTAGTCAGGTGTGGTGGCGCGCACCTGTAGTCCCAGCTACTCAGGAGGCTGAGGTAGGGGAATTGCTTGAACCCAGGAGATGGAGGTTGCAGTGTGCCAACATTGTGCCACTGCACTCCAGCCTGGCACCTGGTGACTGAGTGAGACTATCTCAAAAAAAAAAATTTGAATCCTAATCAAGTTATGAAATGTTTTCAGTGGAGCTATGATCAAGAAATACAACTAAAATATCAACATGTCCTACAGAAAGAATTGAAGGAGGATTTTATAGAGAAATGAACTATTGTCCAATCGAAAAAGTTAATAGTTCAGTAGCTGCGTATCTAGATCATTACACCAACTTTTGAATTCAGGGTTCGTTCTGTATCTCCCACTCCAAGGACAATGATTTTCCCATAATTGGCACTTTAAAAATGTATATTGCATTGTATTCAAGTAACAGTTAATTTGAGCCATGTTGTCAGCCACCAATAAAACTATATGTTTAGTCAGATGCCTGTATTTCCTGCAGTAAGTTTCTTGTATTCATATATGGGTAAGAATAATGAAAAGCAATCATCTCAACACTAGCTAATTATAATACTTAACGATTATTGATCATCTACTATATTCATGTTCCTCCTGTGGTGATCATTAGACTGTCTCCAAATTTTCCAACAACGCTTCAGAGTAGGTACTACGATGCCCATTTAATAGATGAGGAAACAATCCCAAGATGTTTTGACAAGTTCATGTAAACCCAGGTAGTAAGTAAGTGAGGATTTGAACGTAAACCGGTCTGGTGCCAAAGCCCATGCTTATTCCTTAACCCACACTGAAACTGTGGCTTTAGAAGCAACAGATATAACTGGCATCATACTACAAAGGGAGACTCTGAGAGTTGAAATTATTAATACAAACTTTACAAATACTTTTATTAATCTTCATCCACAAGTTAGGTATTCTTGTCATTTATTTTTGCGTATTTGAGATTGCATTCAATAGGAGGTATGTTCCCAGTGTGCCTGCCTGCTGTCCTTGCTCACAATTACAGAAAAACTATTTTCATGCAGCTAAGTATGCAAGCTTACCAAGACAGGTTATCGCTTTCTCCTTATTTACTGCTTAAAACTATGTCATTTTCTTTGGCAAACAATACATTCAGTTAAGAATAACTCCATAATCCTTCTCTAAACAAGACTACTGCAAAGGTGACACTAAATTTCTGCAGCAGAGGCAAGCAGATGGTTCTTCATGGCTCCCCACTGGCCAGGCCACAGAGTGACTTTGATAGCAGCCAGTTGCCTGCCCTCTCAGAATGAGACACACGGATACAGCTGCTCTTTGGGGAGAAAGCTGGACAAGAAAGACAGAAAAATGACTGTCTAAAGGGGGAAGAAGGAAAAGAGATGAAGCCAAGACCAGAGGCTCAGTTAGAATTGGCTCATTTTACCAAATAATTACTGCAGAGTAATAAAGACTATTGATATACAATCTCAGTTATGTCATGGGACAAAGCAAACACTCTATCTGACATCTGGGCTTCTTGCCCGTAATAAAATGTATCATATAAACGAGAATGATTTTCTGCATTTATGAAAAGGTGAACAATCTTCATTTCTAGTATAAATTATTACCATTACTTCACAAGACACTTTCCTTGTTCAGGAATTATAGGAAGGAAGCCATGTCAAAAGAGAATGTAAAAAGGAGGCAAATAAAATGTATTATTTGATGATTTTTTAAATACAATACGCTATGGTTTAGATATGGTTTGTTTGTTTCCACCAAAATGTATATTAAAATTTTATTTCCAGTGTGGTGATGTTGGAAGGTATGGTCTAGTGGAAGTTTTCTGGATCATGAGGATAGATTTTTTTTATAAATAACTGGGTACCATTCTAGCAGTAGAGAGTGAGTTCTTGCAAAACTGGATTAGTTCCCGCAAGCGTAGGTTGTTAGAAAGCCAGGACTCCACTTGGGTCTTCTCATGTGTTCCTGTCCCCTTTGACCTTCTCCATCATGCTTTGACCCAGCATGTGGCTCTCACCAGAAGCCTAGCAGATGCCAGCACTTTTCCCCTGCAGAATCATGAGATAAAAAACCTCTTTTCTTTATAAATTATCCAGTCTCACGTATTCTGTTACAGCAACACAAAATGGACTAAGAGAGAATCCTATCTCATTTACCCAAGCTTTTTTACTATTATTTGGCAAAAAGCAAACCTTGTAAGACAGGGTTCACTATCCCTCTGTTACAAATAAGAAATCTGAGACCAGTTGGTTTTACTGGTAGAAAGCAAAGAAGCTGGGATTTTAAACAAGACTTTAAATCTAAACCACAGAAATATGCTTTCCACAAGACTACACAGTTTCTGACCACATATTTTACCTTCGAAGAAGCATTTGTGCAAATCCAGATTTTTCCTCTTATACTTCTAAAGCCAGGGCATGTGACCTGTGTGGTTGCACAGAGCTCTGAGATGAGAAAGATCCTATACTTGGTTTAATGCCCTGATGTCACCATCTTGACATCTGAACAAGATGCCCCACATTTGTATTTTGTTCTGGGCTCCACAAATTATGTATGCAGTCCTGTCCAAACACCCTGCACAGCCCTACTAGCATATATGACACTGACACCCCTTGATTGTGGGTTTAGGAATCCATTATCTCCAGCAGATAGTTACCACTTCCTTGCAGGCCTCTACGACTTTCCATGATGATCGCCAGTTACCCCTCTGGTCTCATCTCTGTCCTGACACTTTCCTCTCCAGCCATATCAGCCTCTAGGCTCTTTTCTACTACACTGAGCACCACGCCCTCTGCCTAAAACACTTTTCCCCCAAATATTCCCATTCCTCTTTCCTTCTCTTCATTTCTCTGTTCAAAAGATATTTAAATAGACAGGACTTCCTTGACCATCCTGTTTAAAACAATTTCCCCAGCATTCCACCCAATCATTTACCCTGCCTTATTTTTATTTATAGTTTTTGGGATACCACCTTCAATGTCGCATACTCATTGGTTTAATTTGCATTATTATGAGATTAATTATGCCCCCCCCCCCCCACAGAGATGTATATGTTGAAGCCCTAACTCTCAGTACCTCGGAATGTGACATTGGAGGTGGGGCCTTTAAAGAGGTGATTAAGTAGCCATTAAGCTGAGTACTAATCCATTCTCACCGATATCCTTATGAGAGGAAATGTGGACATACAGAGAGAGAGCAGGGCACGTCCACACAGGTTGTGTGAGGACGCATTGAGAAGGTGGCCATCTGCATGTCAAGGAAAGAGGCCTCAGGAGAACAAAACCTGTCAACACCTTGATTTTGAATTTCTAGCTTCTTGAACTATGAGAAATAAATTTCTGTTGTTTCATCCACCCAGTCTGTGGCATTTTGTTGTGGCAGCCCCAGTAAACTAATCCAATTGTCTTTGCCATCCTACAGAATATTTTGTCTCTAAGAGAAGAGACGTTTTGTTTATTGCCATGAACCCCAGGGCCAAGCAGTAGACCCAACAGATATTTTAAATTATTGAATAAGCAAGGAATGATTTCATACTTACTTAAGAAGCAATTCAAAGAGAATCTTCAAATAGTTTATGAAACCAAAATGCTTTATTTCATGCTGCCTGAATTAATTCTGCCACAGAAGGACTTGGGAACCATTTTGTTAAACAAAGGTTTTTATTGTAATGGAACTTGACCTGCTTTGTGTTTTTATCCAGGCTTGTGACGCAGCCATTAATGGATAATGTCAGGACCAAGAAACTAAGATCACAGTACATGCTTGAAGAAAAGCTATTGTCACCCGGTGCTTGTTATTAGAAAAATTACAAAAAACAACCTACAGCAAAAATCAATCAGGAATTAAAAGGATACCACACAACCAGCCTCCCATGTATTTCTTTGATAGTCAAGATCAGTTACAACTAATTGCTTTTAGCACTTGTAAAGCTACATAACTATGGCTTCATTTCGAGGAGACCCATTCAAATTGCTGTGCGTTCTTCCGGTTGTATCAATATTACCACAGCTTTTGTCTTCACATTAACAGGACAAAACAGGAGAGTAGCAGATTACTAATCAACACATTGATTGATGGTCCCACAGTTCTCTTGACTTTTGTGCCTGGGGTGGTGAATATTCTATGGGAGGTAACAGATACTGAGCACCTTCAGGCATTTCTATCCCTGATGACAGTTAGGTTTAGACATCTTCCACCAGGAAGGTAAATGGAGTTACTTGAGAATTGCAAGCTCCTAACAGACTACAAGAGCTGAATTATCCACTTTATCCCCAGGTTATATTTGCTTGCTGCATAAGGTAGCCTAGACCTATAGGAAATATTATACAGATTTTCAAGATATTCATGTATGAGATCAAAAGCAAAGTGATATTGTGGTAGGAATTTCAGAGTGGCTCCTATTTTACACTTGGCTTCCTCACAAAATCTTATTTCCATGCTACTGAAAACAGGGAAAGATATAATAAGGGTATCTACCAGCTGGATATATGCCAGCAACTCTAGGACAACTCTTAATACCTTAAGCCATTTAATTATCAACCTAAACTGCTGGAGTAACTCTTCCCATCAATAGGAAGTGATGAAGCTAACATTGAAAAAAGATTGAGAACTTTTCCAAGATCATGCACTCAAAAAGTGAGATATATGGGCACCTTTGCAGCATTCTAATTTCTTGTGCCAGAAGCTAACTTCTCCTTTTGGAAGGCCGGCCCTTACTCCCTTTAAGTCTTTGAGAGCTGGTTGGGACAGACCTACAAACTGGTTTTGAGGAACAGGCATGTGAACGAGGCCTCCTTGTCCACAGCAGGATGAGGATGATAACCTGGGACTTTTGTAGGAACTGCTAGACAGGTGGGATGTTATCCTGGACTTACCACACGTCATTATAGGAAGAAAACTAGCTAAGATTAAAACTACTGCAGAGAAAAGCCAAGCAAATAAATGAAAAAGGAGAGGAGACAGACAGAGAGAGAGAGAGAGAGAGAGAGAGAGAAATGATAAAAATATTACTTGACCCCTGTATCTAATCATGCCTCAGAGTCCTCATAGGTCTGCATCCTAGGTGTTTTTTTAGCTTACCTGCCATTGAATTTTTTTTCTAAAGCCAAGTTTAGTATTTTTGTTCATTTTTTGTTATATTTAACCAAGAGTCTTTCTTATACCTGGGGTAGTAACATACACTATTTTTGACCAATCACATTTTCATTTTATAATTTTCTTTTCCTGTGATAGATGCAATAGTTTAGGCTTTGAAAACAAATACAAAAGGGACTATTTGACTCTACTTTCTTTAATCTAACAGTTATAATTATCAAAACATCTACATGTGCTATATAGTATAACATAGGTGTGGAGTCAAATCCATTAGGAAATGAGGTAATCAGTGTTTACTAAGAAACCGCTATCTTCTTATCCTCAGGCTACCTGCTAAGGTATTGCATAAGAAACAAAGGACTGGAGAGGTGGAGGGACTTGACCAAGATCCCTCAGCAGTTGGAGGCAGAGATAACTTGACCACTTACCACTCCCCTATTACAAATACCTTTTGGTATTGTAAAGGTAGATAATCAGAATGATAGGTGCCTTTTTCTTAAGTAACCTGTGAAGCATTTCAAGATAGGTTAAAAAAAAAAAAAGCTCTATTGCTAACTAAAGACATTACGAGGGCCTCATTTCTTCTTTTTTATAATTAGTATACTTTAAGTTATGGGATACATGTGCAGAACATGCAGGATTGTTACATAGGTATACATGTGCCATGGTAGTATGCTGCACGCATCAACCCATTATCTACGTTAAGTTCTTCTCCTAATGCTATCCTTCCCCTAGCACCCTGCCCCAACAGGCCCCGGTGTGTGATGTTTCCCTCCCTGTGTCCATGTGTTCTCACTGTTCAACTCTCATTTATGAGTGAGAACATGCAGTATTTGGTTTTCTGTTCCTGCTTGAGTTTGCTAAGAATGATGGTTTCCAGCTTCATTCAAGTCTCAGATTTTGAGGAAAACCGAAAACCCTTATCCTAGCATAAATATAGGAGACTGTGGTCTGTTTGGGTTTGAAATCAGAGAACAGCCTGCAAATGGACAGAACAAGTCAAAAGAGACCAGCAAAAAGATCCAGCTACAAGTATGAAATGGACGTGAATCTCCCAGTAAACAGTGTACAGAGGAGCGTGACACCTGGAGGCCGCTGATACGAGGAGAAAGGTAGTTGGATTGTCTGAGAGTCATAGTGGCAGACAGCACGGCCCCAGAGTTGGAGGACTTCAGTTCTAGACAGATGTAAAGTATGAGTTATAATCTCAAGAAACAGGAATATTGGATGAATTATCAAAGCAGGGGTTAAGACATAGTACAAAAATTAAAACATGTCACTGAAACCAAGATACAAGTTATAGTTTGGTCTCAGGATTCTAATTCACAAATCAGGAACATTAGATCAGAGTTTACTTGTCCAAAGACACTTAATATAGGTCCTCCCAAGTAATCTTTCTAAGTTTTCTTAACTTTCTCTGACCAGAAGCAGGACTGTCTCCAGAACCTAAGTTTGAACTAAATTTTCAGTTGAAGAACTTGATTGATTTGGGAGTGGAAATACCACAGAATAGAGCTAACCAGGTCAGAATACTGTTATAGTTTGGCTTTCTCATATAGTATGTCACTTATTCCAAAATTGTTAAGTGAATATTTATATGTTAAATCACATTTTGACATTAAAATTTTTCCCTAGTTGTATAATAAAACAACATTAAGAATTTCAATACTTAGATAAATTCTGACAAAGCTCAGCCTATTTGAATGCTTTCATTCATTTTCTTAAAAAAATTAATCAGATTGTCAGTTACTCCATATCTTTTTGGCATACTCAAATAAAAATCAGGCTATGTTAAATTACAGTGGACTACTAATTTCCTTTTTCACATTCACTCTCTCTCCTTTCATAAAATTTGATATAAACTCAGAGCAAAATCCAAACAGAAAGTATAGCTATTTGGTGAATATTTAGCCACCACCTATTAAGAGAATTTGAGTTCTTTGCTATAACACATTCAACCCTCTAAAGTATAAAACTGTGTTAAGGTACATATAATAAAAATTAGGTAAATAGAAGCATACAGAGTCTTATCTGATTTGCTTGATGAATACACAATTGATCAGTCTTTCTAAAAAACGCACCACTTCCTCTCAGCTCGTATCACTGGCCAAATCAAAGTCTTAATCATTTCTTGCTTAGAGTTTGACCTTCCTAGCCTTGCTTATGAATGACAGGCTTAACTAGTCTTTTCTCCTCTTCTCTATGTCCAGACCTCCAAAATGATGTCAAAGAAATCTTTCTGAGACAAAGATCGAATTATGTCATTCTTCAATTTAAATCATTTCGTGATCCCTAATGTCTAACAAGGTAATAAACTCATAAGCAAGACATAAAAGATTATACATCGTTCCTGCCTACCTCCAATGTATTGTACTCTAGACCCAAACATGGGATTTTCGATGTGTTTGCACTGCTGTTTCCTCCAGCTTGAATGGTTTTTCCTCATTATCTCTGATATCTAGACAACTTCAAATCATCTTTCAAAGCCAAATTCAAATGTCTTCCTCTGTGAACTGCCTATTTCCATTTATTCATCTATGTTACACTTTAAACACACTTTATTAGAGCCCACTATTCTGTAATCTCAACATTTTATTATTTTATATCTTCTGGCCTACCACCATGCTAATTAAGTTCCCTTAGTTTCTTTAATGTATTTGAAAATAGAGCAGTTCAGAGAGAAGTGCATTTGATCATCTTCTGTGTGCGATCCTTTACAAGGCCAGACATCTCTGAGACAGCATCCCAAAAATCCATTAGATAATTGTGGCCAACTTCTTTTAAATTGCAGATTAGGTAATCAGTATATTTGAGAAATAATGGTGTCTACTTCCAACATGTCCCTGGATGTTATTACAGTTTTTAATGCATCATTCTAAAATTCAGATATTTTAAAGTTAAGTCTTCTTAAGTCCAGTCTACTCCACAGCCCCTTGTATTGATAAAGGACAAATAAGATAGTCCAATAGTACTAAAAATTACTGAACTATATCAAACTATATGTAACTAAAATGCTCCCCTTATTTCTAAAACTACATTTTATGGTACTGACCGACGCTTTCCAGTTCTAAAAAAAAATGGTCCCACAGTTCTTGGGGGAACCCAAAGAATATCATCCATAGCTCATAAATACTCTCCCTCTACCCTAAACTTATGCCTGTTAAGAGTTTACTGGGAGCTACTGTTTCCCCCCATATCCCAGACACTGTAGTTCTCAAGACATTAATGCCATCCAGCTATTCAGCAGCAAAGTCAGAAAATGCTTCTCTTTGGGTTTCTCTCTGCATAAGGAGGTTGCAAGGCAGTGCTACTACGTGTCTTACAGCTCCTTCAATACTGACTTCCAATCACACTACTTTCTCTGGGGTTCTTACACAAATCAAGGCTAACTGAGAGGGAATTAATCTGAATGGGAAACACCATGTACACTTGCCTCTCTCCTCCACCTTCAAGAACTTTCACCTTCCCTGAAACTTACCTCCCAAGAAGCTCTGAGGTTCTGGCACAATTGGTTTTTAACCCCACACCTCTGCCAGACCTGCCCAGACAATTCTAATCCTTACTTAAACTAAAGTTACAGTCCCAGCTAAACATGTTAAAATTCCATTCCAGGCACATATTACATGCGTAACAACTAAGTGTCAAATAAATACATAAAACTGAAGTCAGATTGATATATAACTCATTACATCAGTCAACAAGTGTCAGCTCTTAATTTCTTCCCTGTAGCATTGATCCTTGGGGATTTCACTTTTTGTCTATCATAACCAGAAAGTGCTCTTTCAACCAAAACCCAGTGCCCACATCGGTGCATCAGGATTGTATTTCTCCTGTTCCTGTGAAAGGCATTCTCTGCATATGCACATTTTCTGCAATTATGCACATCATTCCAAGCTAAGCCATGACTCTCAATTCATCAGAGTTGGATGAGTCCAACCCCAACCTCCAGCCCTCTGGATATGTACATGATTCAAGTTTTTCTAATCCAAGTCACAACCACTCAAAGAATGGTATAATCCTAATCACCATTTCAGAGTCCAACTCACTGAGCCCCAAACTCCAGCCCTATGGATGTGTACATGATTCACGTTTTACTAATCAAAGTTATTACCACTCAAAGACTGGTATAATCCTAATCGCCTTTTCAGAGTCCAACCCATTGAGTCTCAATACTCTGAACAATTGCGGGAACTATTGAAAAAGGACGCTATGTTAATGGGAGATGCTAAACTAAATATAAACCTAGAATTGCTGCTGGCCTCTAGGTTTAAGTCTAAATGTTTTTAGACTTAAAATATATAATAATTATTATGACAGTACATAATAATTTTTAAGTCTAAATATAAACCTAGAATTGCTGCTGGCTTCTTTAGCCAAGATTGAGGAAAGCCTGCCTGAGCAATAAAAATTGAAAAGCAGAGCTAAGATACAGAGAGATACTGATTCCTGCTGCCAACATCATTTGAGGCCTTTATCCAGTTGTACTCTCAGCCAGCATTGTCCCCCAAATTTTTAGTTACACAAGTTAATAAATACACTCTTTTGATTGAATCAATTTGAGGATTTTTGTCACTTGCAATAAAAACACACCACAAATATAACAAAAAAAAATTTTGCTTCTATTTTCTGAATTATCTGAAAGATATTTTAATTAATACCACCCCCCTGGAGTCAATATCTTTGGCTATGTTCAATACTGCCAATCACATTCATTATTCAGACCACAAATCAAAAATTTTATATTATTATTTTATTAAACCCTAGCAAGTCTAAAACACAACGTGATTATGATTATTCCTGCTCTATGGGAGCAGATTATATTTTCCAAAACTGGCCACAGTAATATTTCTGGTTCCATATGCACTTCCAGCACTTTGTCACTCTCCATCAAGAAATTGATTCTATTTCCTCATTCCCAGAAACTGAGCTGGACTTTGTGAATGCCTACATGACTAGAATGCAGCAGAAGTAATAATGCATGACTTCCAAAGCTAGGTCATAAATAACAAAACAGCTTCTCTCTCTGTCTCACACACACACACACACACACATACACACACACACACACACACAGTTCTCTCACACACACACTACTCTCTCTCTCTCTCTCTCTCTCTCTCTCTCTCTCCCTCTCTCTATTTTTCTCTTTCTCTTTGTCCTTGGAATCCAACCACCATTTTGTAAAAGCGCCCAAGCCAAGGAAGAGGCTGTGTAGGGTATAGGGGTGTCTGGCCAACAAGCCCAAGGAGATCCTCTGGCATCAACCATGTGAGTGAATAAGACTTCAGATATTCCAGCCCCCAGTCTTAATTCTTTCAGCTGAGGCCTCAGCTACTATAGAGCACAGACAAGTCATCCCATTATGCTATGTCTAAATACCTGACTCACAGAAATCATGTAAGATAATAAATGATTACTGTTTTTTTAAGTCACTACACTTGGAGAGAATATTTTTTATACAACAATAGATCATAAATATACCCATTCCCATTATAACTATCTTAATTGCATAATTTTCATAACTTACAGCCTTATTAACCTCCCCAGATGTTAAGGCACACAATACAGCCTTTACTCTCTCAGCTTTCACCAGTAAATTCCTCGTACTATTTCTGTCCATTGGCCTCATGCTTTAAAAGAGTTGATCTACTTAACAAGCTACAGTATATACACATCAATCTGCTTTTTTTTTTCTCATTAATCAGATATTCCATAACTTTGATCAGGATGAAATAATTTGAATTGACACACTGTAATTCTAGTCAATAAAATTCTAGTCAAAAACAAAGTTGGGAATTTTAGATTGCCTATGCAGCCTTATTAAAATATTTTTAATCATCTCCCCCACTCTGAGAATAAAATATTTTAAATATTTACATAGTCTTAAATTGAAAACTACTGCCACAGATGATAAAACATAAATAAACCTATACTGAATACTAAAAGTCAAGGTGTTACTGACACTAATAAGTTAATTCTTGTTGCTTGACACACTAATCCATTGGTAACAATGAGGAATTTAACCACCTAATACGCTTTTGGAACCTATCAACAATAATCTTAGAAAAAAGTATTATCTTACCTTGGACAACTTGACTTTGGTGAACTACAGGCAAAGTTGGCAACAGGAGCAGTCCCATGATTATTGGACAAGAGACATCACAGCTGTGCTTTATTGAGCATCTAAACTGAACCAGCAATAAGAACGTGTGACTTTCATCAGCATACTATACTTGTATTTTGTCTACATACCCACAATTTATCCAGTCTTTTTGACCAAATAGCAAATCAGTTCAGGCAAACAACTAATAATGTAATTTTAAAAAATCAAATGGTTTGGTTTTCTTGGATTGAAGCTTTGTTTAAATAACTAAACCAGTCGAAAATTATCAATACAGCATGAGTCCTTCCATTTTATTCTCTACTTGCCTTTTCCACAATCTCTTTCCCTGAAAGTGTTTTTATATTCACTTCAATTCAACAAATATTTATGTAGCGGTGGGAAAAGTGCTAAGTATATAGAAAAATATAAACTAGCCATGGCCCTTGCCTCAGGGAGCTTATAGCTTAGAGGGTGATACAAATAAAGAAATATTACCCAAAGGCCCAGAGGAAAGCTATTTAAGCAGTGTTTGCACAGATGGCAGTAATAATTCCTCCCATCCTGTATCTCTCCCTTTTGCAATGTGACTTTGCCAAGGCTTCTATCAGGAAGTGACATCAAGTTCTTAATCTCTTGACTCTAAGTTTACCCACATGACTTCCCTTAGCCAATAGAATATTTGTTAGAATAACACAAGCAGAGCATTGAAATGTGTTTATACTCTGGGGCTTGCCTCTTCCAGATGCTTTTGCAACTCTAAGACCACTATGAGAATGAGCCCCAACTCGCTTGCTGGAGAGGCCATATAATGAGGAATCAAGAAGTTGACAGCCTGCCAAACACCAGACATATGAGTGAGGTCATCTTAAACCACCTAGCTCCATCCAAACTGTCAGATGACTTGGGTTATATGAGTGACCCCAGGCAAGACAGATGGTCACAGTACCACTCAACTTAGCCCAGCACAAATTGCTGACCCACATGATTATAAGCAGACAAGCAACTGTGGCTTTAAACCACTAAGGTTTGGTGTGGTTTATTCTCAGGCAACAAATAATTAATGCAGTCATCAAATCCAGACCCAGAGTGTAGAGATGAAAACGAGTCAGAAAGATTTCTTAAAATCTATGTATTACAGAAAGAGAAAATAAATGACAAGACATAGACACTAAAGGAACTTAAATTCTGACAGAGAAGACAGACAACTATCATTATAATAACAGAGTTTGGTCATTGCCATGATTCCAGGTGGACAAAGCAGTGGTTTGGGGTAGTCAGATTCTAAGACAGTCCCTCCTCATCCTTGCTTCTTTGACCCTAAGTGACCAATAGAATATGCTAGAAACGACAGTACATAACTTCTCAGGCCAGATCAAAGTATTGCAGTCTCTACACTGGATTCTTGAGTATAAGCCATCTACAATGCCATGAGGACACTCAAGCAGCCCTTTAGAAAGGTCCATGTAGAGAGGAACTAAAGCCTCCCACTCACAATCAGCACCACCAGCCAGTTATGTGAGGAAACAACCTTGGAAATAGATCTCCCATAGTTATATAACGACAGTAACATGTTCAATTGGCATAAGGAGGTTTGGGAACTACACAACTGTAAACACAGAAGTCAATGATTAGGAACAGAAGTGTACAAGCGTAACAGAAGGTAACCCACTAGCCATGAATACTGATGATGCAGTGAGTAACAATTTGTACCTTTTACAGAAATAATGGGGAACATCAGTTATTTTTCTAGGGTGTTTGAATGTAGTTCTATTGAGAGAGAGACTACCATATCTCATGTGGGCTTTAAAGTCAGAAAAAAACCTGACTTTGGATGTGCCCCCTGCCTCTTGCTAGTACTGTGACTTTGGGCAGGTGCAACATCTCTGAATTTCAGTTTATTACTAATATAATAGAGATAATAATACCTAGAATAGTGGCTAAGAACTTATGCCTGGGTTTCAATCTATGTCTGCCATTTACCAAGTGCATGAAGAAGTAAACAACTTCTTCAATCTCTGGAAACCTCAATTTTCTCTTATAATATGACCCTAATGACTGTACCTACTCTTCAGGGTTGTTTTGAGGATTTAATAACATATGTAAAGAAATAAACCCAGCAATTAGTAATTTGTAAATGCTAAATAAATATCAGTTGCTGTCCTTTTGGCTAAAGTTGGAAAAATTAAATTAGGCATAAAGTCCTCGTAAAGTACCTTATAAAGTTTCTAGCCCATAGTTGACATCCAATGACTTGAGGTTATTATTAATATTAAATGTTAATTTGGTAATACTTGAAAAGTAACTATTACTATTACTACCAATCTCTTCATGGGTGATGTATCACAGAAGCTGGTAACTTATTAAGGACACACATTTAGCCCTATAAATAATGTTTCCACTAGTAATTCCAATTTAACTCTATTTTACACCATATCCCAGAGACAGAATTCATTGTACCACAAACAAATAAGTTCTTATGCTTGGCAATGAATACTCATTCACACACCAACTATTCACCTTGCTGCTCTTTGCTGAGTACAAGAGTGATCCATCTGTCCTCCTTGTTTTCTTATCGTTTCTCATAAATTGCTTACGTTTAAATTAGCTGATAGACACTGTACCTAAAACCATTAGGCCCCGAAAGCAAAATATGTAATTAAGGTCTACCCTTCCCACCTCCATTTCTACTGTGAAAGCACTCCAAAGCATTTGGTGAAATTGTTGCTTTTAAGTTTGCTTTGTGAAGAAGGATTTGGTGACTCCTGACCCTTGAGCGTTGTTCTTTGACCCATCACTTTTCTCCACCATCTGGCATGTTTACTTGAAGTAAACGCTTTGGGTCAGAGGGCAGAGCAGACATGTGGAGGGACAGCTTTGTCATACGAGCAATAAAGAATGAGTGGGTGCTTCAGAATATAGCACTGGGCATTTTGTTCAGCTGCTGAGCACAATGAGGTAGAGTTAGTCATATGGCTAAAAACAAAATAAATAAAAAGTCAGTTACCACACAGCCCAGCAGACGGGTAAAATGCAAGACACTCAAGTTCAAAATCTGAGTGCCGTTTCCTTTTCTATTCCTGGGAGTTACTTTTTCTGCTTTACTGGGCACATTACTAAACAATATGTTACACCAGACACAAGGGGAAAAGTGGTTTATAGGCTAAATTAACCAGATTGATTATTCAGGAAGACTGTTGATAGACCAATAATCCCCAAGCAACAAAATCAGACACAGATAGAATAGAGTAAGGAACTAAAGATCAGGTAATCATTTTTTTTTTTCATATCCAGGGCCCATATTATAATGAGATAATAATGATTTTACTTTTTAATAAATGAAGCGTTTTTGAAAGTAACAAATCAAATGTGAACCGTGGCATCAATGTGCACAACCAGCTTAGACCCCCCGAGACAGGAAGCTATGTGCAATCATCCTCCTCCCCTTATTTTGGCATTTGTCCTAAAAAACTAGGACACATTGAATGAAGCTGCACAATCTCTAGCACATAAGCCCCTGACCAAAAACCTCGAGTTTCATTTATAAATAACTACCTCTGGTTCCCTTTATAGAACTTCCCTGGAATCAGAAGATCTTTCAAGTCTATTTCTTTTCTCCAATTCATACAAATTATAAATGATCTTTGATTGATTCAAACTGCTTTCCTGTTGCCACAGGAAACATTTTTCTCCACAACTCTGGCATGCACAGAGCAAAGAGGGAAGATGGGAACTTCTGATGCTGCTGAAGTCTTGGTGCTGTGCTCACTCCAACTTTCTTTTGCTTACCTCTGAACATCTGAGGAGAGAAACGACACCCTGAAATAGAAACTCAAACATGATTTGTGTTGATATTCATTCTTAATGTAAAGAGGGAAAATTGCCATGAGTCGTGAGATGAAAATGACTAAAGGGAAGTGTTAGTCAGCGAGAGAAAATAAAAAAGAGAATATTTCCCTTCAGAAAAAAAAGTACTAAAACAAAGAGAAAAAGATTAAAGGATACCTCCCTCTTCCAGCCTGATTGTCAGGGGATAGTTCTTCGTGTTGCAAATTCGCTTTGATCCTGGAAGCTCTGCATTTTTAGTCTTTGCCAAGTTGGTAAAAAGGATGTCCCTTGTGGAACATTTTCTCATACAGAGCTTTTCAAAAAAAAAAAAAATCATATCTATCAAGATTTCTATCCCTTGCAACATTTTTCTTGAAAAATTCATGGCACAGAGCATATTCATTCTCTTTCCAATTCTAGACTTTCTGTAAAGAGCAGCTGTTTGCCCAAGTTTGTCCTTGTGAGTTTCAGAATTGATCGTACCGTAGATAATTTATAGATGGACACAGAGATCATACTAATGTGTCCACTTAGAAGCAAAGAAGGAACTCCTAGACTTCTTTTGAGGAAAAAGGCTGCTTCTAGTGAATTTTCCCCCATTCATATTTAATAAATTAGTTCATGCAAGAAAGAGCAAAAAGAGCAGGGACTTTGGAAACAGACAAACTAGAGCATGAGTCTTACCAGTGTCTGCACTTACTAGCACCTGACCCTGGGCAAAGTATTCAACTGCTTTGAGCCCCAGTTTCCTTTTTGTAAAATCAATGATAATATTATTGTGAAGATGAATTGAGGTAATGCGGGTCAAAACATGAAGCACAGTGCACTCAACAAAGTTGTTTTCATTGCATATTAGTTTTATGTAAGAATCTGTACCTGTTCCAAATAATGACCAAACTCAAGTTGTCCCTTGAGAAAATGGCCTTTTCCACAAGAAAGACAACCACCAGCACGAGACAATTCATTCTGCAAACTGGTCTTTTACCCTGATGGCCTGTTAAGCCACTTCTCTGTACTCTCAGAGCAGATGCATTAGGAGAAAAGCAAACATTCCTCTAAACAGTATGAAATCCTTTCTACATATTATGTTTCCTCATGCAATACTACATTGCTTTTGAGTTTGAGGGTTAAAAAAAAAGGTCAGGGATACATTGCTTTCAAGATTAAGTGTGAAAGGAAGACGGGGATAGAAGAGACTAATGAGGTCCGAGAATGCTGATAGTGGTACCAGGAGACAGGACCTCAAACATCTTATTGGAGGAAGTGGAAAAATAAAATGGTCATACCACTCTGAAGCATGAAAACCTGATCGCAAGCTATGTGATGCTATGGTAAAAAACCAGTATTTTTAAAAATCTCAACCTTAGTTCAAAAAGAAAAAGTGATAGATTAAAAAAAAAAAACTTTTCTTTAAAAAAAAAACAAAACAAAAAAAACAACCAACAACCAACAGCAACAAACCCAGCATGCTCACGTCAGCTTCCGAGGCGTTATTTCTACAACCTGTGTAAGGTTCTGTACCACTTGGTTCAAGGCATTATTCTGCTGTCATTTAATGACCTCCCTGACACTGGCCCACTCCTACAGGAGGATCTGAGTCGATGCTCACTACTCCAGGTCTTGCCCTAATTATCAGAGTTATGTCTTAAGAGAACATGAACCAAGACATGGAGGAGTGAAGTCACTTGCCCAAGGTTTCACACAAAGATGGTGAAGGTTAGAAACACATCTGGGACTATCTGCTAAGAGTCATAGAAAATCAATTTAAAAAACACTTCTTTCTATGTCCAAGTATGTATCCAACTGAGAGAGATATATCAGTCAGACACAGGGATTATTGGTAAAGGGCTAAACAGAAAGAGATAACTTAAGTACAAAGAAATAAGGTGACATGCCTCCCTGAATTGAATTTACCCTTCTCCCCCCAAAAATATTGGTCAGACCCACACGGCCTCCACTGCCAAGAAGCAGCTGAGCATGCACCTCCTCTTACACAGGCAGACCTCAAACGAAAAGAGCAGCAAGGGCTAAGGCAATGGCATCCAGTTTAAACCTCCTTACTCATGAACGGGATGTCATTCTTCTTGATATGAAGAGAAGAGAATGAAGGCAAAGAGAATGACTGGATATGAAAGTCCTCGCGCATGAAAAGACACACGAGGAGTGGGGAATAAGCAGTACCCACAACATATATTGTTCCAAAATCTGAACCACTACCACCATACTAAAGAGAAGCAGAATACCCCAGTGCACATTACAGAATCGAATACCCCTCATTTTTAAAGTAATCACAGCTGCACACCATGTAGTAACCACAGGCCCCTGGGAATATTCCTTCATATCAAATGTTCTGATTTTCACATTTGTAAATAACTGTGCCAAATACATGGAGTTGTTCTGAGTTCCATATTGATTTATATATATATATATATATATATATATATATATATATATATATATATAAAGTCTTAATACAGTATCTGGTAAATAGTAATTACTCAAAAAATGTTAATGATTATTTATAATAATACTAAAGAAGAATATTCAGAGCGATTGTGAAGTCAGAAACTGTGATTACAAACCATGCTTTGGATAAATCTATTGCTCAGTCTAACTTTTATGAGAGCAGAAAAACTTTTAATAAATTAATCTTATTACCAGTGCTTTCTCAGTGTGATGACATAAGATCTATACTAGTCTTATGTCTCTGGGTTTTAAATTATAAATTGTTTTTCTATTCTTCCTTATGTTTTATGTATTTCCAAATTGGCTGCAATGAATGAATACTATTTTTAAATCAAAAAAGGAAAGTAAACAAAATGTGAGATAGCCAGTAGACAATAAATATCTACATTAGGCACTGGGTTGAATGATATTCAGTTCAATAAGACTATCTTCCTGGTGGCTATTATAAATGGTTCTAAGAAAGGCATCTTTATAATAACATAAAAAGGTTATTGACACTTTATTCATAATTATGTTAACTGTCCCTTTTATTTTGAAGGCTTTCTTACTCATGAACACAGGCATACTCTGCAATTTTAATTTTTTACAAATGGGCATATATTTCAAAATGAGAATTTTTATAAATAATAAAATGCATTAACATTGACTAAGCATTACAGTATTTGAGGGGCTTATAATACCTTTCACTGATACTTTCCCTAATTTTTACAATAGAGGATAGTAGATTAATAATGTAGGCATTACTAGTCCCATTTCAGAGAGGAGGAAACTAAGGCCCACAGAGGTTGTGACTCTCTCAGAATCTTTGTAATATCAAGCACCCCAGGTGTATTTTAAAGTATATTTCAACTTATACAAACGTTAAGGTACCCATTGATTCCTTAAAGCAAGGTACACCTATAAAACCATACAGGCTGTTTTGTAGACCACAAGGTTTTTTAACAGCGTCCCATATTTCTGTTTTGAGTCTTTTGCCGCTTGGGTAAACATTGTACTTTTCATTGGATATACTGTAAGTCATTAAAGTCAGTAAATAGCAGAAATGAATAAAACAGCAACTTAGATATTTTTAACACCTCTGAGTTAAAACCACTTTGCAGTGGGGAAGAAGAACAGATGCCCGCTTCTAAATGTGAGAGCCACCAACTGGGAATTTGCTAGTTGTAACTGCTGCCATCTGTTTTCCACTGTTCTTTTTACCTGCCTCTCTTAGATTTAGTATTTGAATTCTGGGCCATGGCTTCTTAGTATAAGCAGGGGAAGTGTGGGAGGGACTCCAATCTGAAATTTTCCCAGGTGCTCTCTCCTGCATTAAATCAAAGGTAACTTCTCGGGGGAGAAAAATATTATGAGGGTGATTATTTAACAACTGCATTTTATTCTTCTATGCATTCTTTGTACTCCTATTTTCATGTGCATTTTTTCCTATTTAATCAACTTCCTGCATTTCCTAAGGGCTTTACGGAAACATCTCTCTGATGCCAATTAGGGCACTGCTGTGTGAATTAGTTTCTTCCCCGACTGCATAAATAATTTTAGTCAAGCCATATATACTTTCAGAACTCACTAAATCAGTACTTAACTAGTATTGGGCACTAGCTTAGTGGCTTTTTCTCCTAGAATAATCATGTTGAGTGGGATATTATTTGTGCCAAAAAGAAGCAGATAAAGTAGACAGGTTAGTAGGACAATAAAGGATAATTAGAGATTGTTCCAGTTGGCCCTTCTGCCTTAAAGTAGAACTGCTCTTAAACCATACTAGAAAGAGAAAATCTGCCCTTTTCTTTTAGGAACATCTGTAGCGGAGGCTTCTCAACATTTGATCATAATTCTGAGTGACATATGTGCATGTGCAAATAACTTCTGGCTAAAGGCCAGCAAAGAGCAAGAATAATCACCCAACCTGTAAAGGAAGCTTCCTCTTTAAATCTACATGTGAAAGGTGGACTTCTCCTTTATACAGAGGAAAAACAAGTTCAGAGAAGTTACACATTTTGGTCAGAATAACACAGCTAGTTTGCGACATAACAAGATTTAGTGCCAACTCTGCCTAATTATGTCTTCTGCTCAAATTAAAAGAGAAGTGCTTCAGAAAGCAGGGCCCTGACTTCTATTAGTACATTTTTTCTGCTGCTTTGTTTTCAGTTTCTGAGTCATTTGGAATGGTATAAGAAATAGAAAAGGTTATAGCCAACTGCTCAAAGCATGTTCAAAAAGACAAACTCCAGACTGTATCTAATCCAGCTGCTTCTGTACCTCACTTCCATTTTCTGTACATCACTTTTCTTTTTCTGTCCATATATCTTCTTCCCCTAAAAATGGAAGAAGAAAGAAATAGAGAAGTGGCGAAGCATGGTGGTGTGTTCCTGTAATCCCAACTAGCTGGGAGGCTGAGGCAGGAACATTGTCCTGTCACCCAGGCTGCAGTATAGTGGTACAATCATAGCTCACTATAGTCTTAAGTTTAGGAGGAGGTGACAGGACAAGATCCTATCTTTCAAGAAAAAATAAGAAGGTAGAAAGATCTCTCAAGTTGTGTACCTAACTGAAATGCCAAGTCAAAAGTCAAACCTAACCAGGTCTCTCCAAACCAAACCAGGACACTAATCCCTATAGTGTTGTTATATTGCAGAGAGATTAACCTTCTTAGGAAAAGTGACTCTTTTTAAAGAGCAAAATACAATCAGTAACACGACTTTGATGTATTTGAAAGTCATCTTCAAAATGCCTGTAGAAAAATGAGGGATTTCAACAATGATACAAGTCAGAGAAGATCATGACCCCACTGAGATAGTTTGATGGGCCACCAGATTCCCGACTAGGGTAGCAGTATATGTCTGCATTTAGAGGCTCTTCATTTAAGATAAAAATATCACTGGGAGACTTAGGTGAGTGGTCCAGAGTAATTCTTTTTTCCAAATATGCATTATTTGACATTTGTGCTAATGTGTTGAGCCAACCTCCAGGATTGAATTGTCAAATCAGGTCTACACAAATCGGAGCTCTCCTTTGGAATTAAGCTTTACTGATGATTTTGAGGATGCAGGCAATCAAGGAGAGACAGACTAGAAAGAGATGTGGGCCCTCCAGAGTGGTTCCTCCAGCCCGTCCTCCCTCCCTGGACATGGGCCCAGAACAATAGTTAAGTTCTCCAAGTGAAGCTTTACTACTGTGTTCATCCCACACAGAAGGTGGATTTAAGATCTAAAGCATCTCTATTTTATACCTTAGATCAGGGGTTGGTAAACAACGACCCACAAGCCAAACACCATTTTTATTTCACTGCAACACTGCCAGGTTTACTTGTTATGTTTTGCCTATGACTGTTTTTTCACTCCAATCAGAGCTGAGTAGTTGCAATCGAGACCATGTGGCTCACGAACCTAAAATAGTTCTTCTCTGACCTTTTAAGAAAAAATGTCTCAAACCCTGCCCTTGAATGCTATATAGCCCAGATGACATTCTCTAGGGAGCCAAGTTTCATTTTGGGGGTCCTATTGACTATAGGTTTTGGCAGGGACATCCTATAAGGACTATGTGCAGATAAGATCTCTTACTCCCAGAAAATATTATTATCTTGGAAATGAGACCAAGTCATCTGCCTTTTCTTTTTTCCAGAGGAATATCTTACCCCTGCCCTCAGTAAAGGGAGTACAAAATTGGATCTCAGTCCAGATGCTGTAATTCCTTCCTCACTAGTGCTGAAATGCCAGTAAAATGCAGTTACTCTCAAGGAAAGGAGGAAGAGAAACAGGCAAATTATACACAATGATAACATAGAGCAAATGTTGTACCACAGACAGGTACTGAATGCTTCAGAACAAAGAAGGAATCATTAATCCAAAACTGTGAGAGGAAAGATAGTAGAGAAAGTGAAAGCAGGCATTAGGAAAGTACAAGTGAACTTAAAGAATAAGTAGGATTTGACAGCAGGCACTAAGAAAGGAACGGCGAAAAGAAAAGCAAATTGAACAAAGACATATGCATTTAATAGATAAAGAAGATTGAGCCTGAAAAGCCATTTGCAGAACACAGGGTCCCTGAGCTCTGAAGGATGGGAAGCGGGACCAAGAAGGCAAAACCAAAAAGCACCTGAGGTCATGAGTTCTGAGTTCAAGTGGAGGAGAAAATTTCCTGGTGGCAAACTTAGTTTGAGGAGTTTTTGCATTTTCGAGAAACTTTTCATGTCTTACATTCACTTACTCTGGGTCACTGCATGACTCCAGTGAAAACTGACATAATACTTAAAGGTTAAGTGCCACAAACAAATTTACCTCATGATGAGAGAAATGTCAGGAAAAGGAATTAATTAAAAGAGAAAATGATGTCCCTCAGTAACCAAAGTCTTCATTGACAGTTAAATCAAGATTGTACCATTCTAAAATGTCAAATTTATCTCTTTTGACTCATTACATTTTTTTAGGCATTATAACCTTGATATAAATTAATAACAAATTTTCTGTGACAAGTGATCTTTACACTTTTTAAGTAAAAAGAAAAAAAGTTTCTACCACAAGCTGAAAATCACAGGAGGTAGTTGGATTCATTAATTTGTACATATATAAACCAAAAGCTTAACTCCCAAAGCTTATGTATATGAACAGAAACCAAACAACATAATTTTTTTTTCTTTTTAGCTCTATAGCGTCTTTCAAGAAGAAGAGGTTTGTTTTGTTTTTAAGTCCAAATTCAGTCGATGTTTTTGGCTTAAAAATGACCTGCTTTATGTCACTGAGTTCGAATAAATTTTTTTATCCAAAGTAATTTGACTCTAAAATAGCAAAATGTAAAGTATTTAAAGCAACAAAGAAAATGTATTCCAAGGACACTAATTCTATTGTCAGAAATAACTGTTAAGGAATTTCCTTTCTAACAAACACTGCCTTTCTCTACTCAAGGCTCTACCAACTCCAGGTCTCTAGTCCCTTCTCTGTCCACTGTGACAGCTGAGGTGCCTCAGAGGTGGAGAAGACATCAGGGCATCCCACTTGATTCTGTTTCCAAGATGATTTCTATTAAGACAAAGTTTGAATCTCGCAGTTTATTAATCAAGTCTCCTCTTGACCCTTAGGCCAAAGCAAACTAGAATTCTCCATTAAGATTCTTAAATAAACATTTTAATGCACATCAAACAAATACCACATTTAGAGGGAAAATAACTTAGTTGATAAAAGCAAATTATAGGATATGTTATTGCCATTATAGTACATGTCATTTGAAACTTAGTGAGCTAAATCAAAAATTTCTCTGCCCCATCCACTAAAATTCCAGCTGGGATGCAAAGGCACAAGATGACAACATCAAAAGAAGTTGAATTTCTGTGACCTTTTATATGATGTCCAGAAAACCATAGAGAGGTTCTTGACAAATTCCTTCTGAACTTAGAAAAAAAAAATGGATTTCCAAACTCTCCCACTGGAAGAACTTTAGGGCAAGAGATAGCATAGAGTTTTTGCTAATGGTTTTTCTCTATCCCAAGGTGAACCAAAGCAAACTTTTATTTGTAATACGAGACAGTTTAGCAATAAGAACAAAGCCAGTAAATACACGGACTCCAGCTATATCATTTGGGACCCAAGAAATGCTATCTTTGGCATAAATATTACAGGCCTGTCATTTCTTAACGTGGCAGCAAGATTTTCTGTAGGTGGCAGAAAGTTGTTCTTGTGCACTGATGTGGAAGGTCCCTGTTTTAATCTTCAAGGTAGAAGGTACTTATATAACCCCAAAAGATCTGAATATATTAACAGAGACCTTTTAATAAAGCATGGAAAATCAATATTTAAGAGAATAATTTACCTATGAGAAAATATTACATCAACATGACATAAGATCTCTTTTTAGGCATTGTCCTACACTTGCTGTTTTGCTATTGTTTTATATTTTATTTGTTTTGCTTTGTTTGGTAGCCCACGTCTGCCACATTTGCATTGTGACTACATCTCTAAAAGGGGGCTCCCAAGATCCCTTAAGGTGAGTTAGTGGGAAGATACTGAGGGAGCCCTAGTTTCATACCTCAGATGATTCCTTATAGCACTGAATTTATTCTACATTTTAGTGATTGCTTCATTGCCAAATCCTGGTATGCAACTTACTCCCAAAGAAGATCCAGTTGTGTCTCTTTGTTTTTTTCTTGTCATATCTTCAATTATTCATTCATCAAATATTGGGTTTCTCCTCCATGCCAGGCAATAGGTTAAACAATGGAGGTCACAATGGTAAAGAGAAAGATTTTACTAGCTAGAAATGTACTGATGAGTAGTTCCATTCAGTCACCTACTTACCACAACCTCTATTCTTTGGGGACTAGAATGTGACTTCTTAACAGAGCCTTCCTCAAGCAACTTGAATTTAATCCCTAAACCCAAGCCCTTTAGCAAAAACCTTTGTAATTGCTCTTTAAATTGCTTCTAAGATGATAATTTGGATCCAGAATCTAGAAAAGAGCTGAGCTTCTTGAGCACCAAGTGGTTCTCAGTAAAGATGGACAAGTAGTGCACCCACAGAGTCACATAGACCACTGTGTTCAGTAGTAACTCTGGATGCTAACTTAGATCCCACTGAGATCCCTGTTCCCCTAGTCAACCAGGATCCTTTCAATTCTGTTTCCCATATGAACTCAGGTCACTAGCAGCAAGCACATAAAAAAAAATGTAAGGAACCAAAAGCATTGTCCATGCGGGGACATCTGTTCTTCCAAGGCAGGCGAGACACTTCTGAGCCATTCCTAGTATTCTTGGTAGTCTAATCATCCACAACGGGCCTTCCACCTCTAAAATGCTACAATACTAGATTTCAGATACAAGGTCTTTTTCACCTCCAATGTAAAAATTTACTTCACAAAATTACTTTGATATAAAAAGAATGTACTTTTATTTGATAATAGCTGTTCTTAATTTAATGTAAGAACAGAGCTAAATAGTTCATTGTAGACTATTTAACTCATAAAAATTACCAAGAGACTGAAAAAAAAGATAACTTATATTAGCTGTGTTATTTTAAGTCCAAGAATAAGCTCATGGTGGATAAAATGAATTTGAGTCCTGCCTATCAATGTTTTTCTGTTTTTTGTTTTTGTTTTGTTTTTTAGGAGAGCACATTTCTGAAAAAGAAAACCAGTAAAAGGGTGTAGAATATTATGTTCCCCAAAGTACTACCTGCTCGCTCAGTTTACTTATAAAACTCAGATAGCTAGTGCAATCCTGGCCTCAAATGCTAGCAGCTGGGTGACAAAGAAATCGAGCCCTATAGCATCTGCTTAAGACATAGAGTTTGATTTGAAAGAAGATCCTGGAAAATGAAATAATTTTAGTACTTTAAGGAGCTCACAGGAATTTAGAAGAAGTAATTTTCTGCATTTAATTCATTGACTTATAATGGGAAAAAATAAATCAGAAAGATCAGGCTATTTTAGGTAAGACCTCTCAAATGCTAAGAGTTTTTAAATTGGAAATATATGCCTGTGTGTGTGTGTGTGTGTGTGTGCATGTGTGTGCACACATGTGTATTACAGATGTATAATATAATAAACGTTTGTAATTTTAAATAAGTATGATCCAATTTTATCTGCTATTCTGTCTTAATCTCTCAGCCTATCTATGCTTCTATTCATTCATTACAGGGAAAAATATATTTTGAAATGATTATGTGACTGAAATGCTGTTTTATGATAGTCTCAAAAAATGAAATCAACAAATGATGCAACCAGGTTCTAAAACATGTATAGCATCAGCTTATTTATTAACATAGAATAATAGCTACAGATCCCTTGAAAAAAATGTCTTTATTTCAAATATACTTACAAAATACCTTAAAAATTGTTTTGAGGTTTGAAATTGAAGTAATTAGCAAGTCAGATCCGAAACAGTCAACAAATGTATCAGAACTAGAAAGTTTTCTATAAAATACTATTGTTTAAATAACTTGCCTTCCATAGTCTAAAATGTGCTGACTTCCAATCTGTGAACTGAGAGGGTTAAGAAGATTAAAAACTGTCTAATAGTTAATTCTCCTGTCCCAATTTACCCCCACTTCTAGCTCCATTTCCAGGGATGACTTTCAACTGTTTCTTTTCTTCATTTCTTGGCAGTTTTCTCCATACACCACCATTTATGATTAAAACTAAATAAATAACCACATTGGCACTACTGCCCAACCCCCAGAAGCAACTCTTTTTGTTATCATCTAGAGACTGTCACTCCAGGAGCCACTCCCAAATACGTGCAGAGATGAGCAGAGAGTAACACAGAAAGAACAGCAGTTCAAATGAGATCATACTTATTTTTAATTTCTAAATTACTTAAATTCTTTTGAGTTTCAATATAAGAAAATAAAATGAAATGAAGAAACTGTACTTTGGACACCTGTTCATAATATTGGTGGGACCCAGAAGAATTCTTTAAAGTTAAGAAAAAATACATATTTTAAAACATTAAAAGATAGGAATTATTACTTCAAAGGGAAAAAAACCCTCATGATTTAAATTTAGACCATAATTTTGAATCTCTACTATGAAAGATAAGAAAATTAAATAGGAATACTAAACCCTTTCTTTTCTCTCCTCACTTTGTAATATTTAATTGTCCATTATAAGGTTTGTAGCATTTATAGTCTGCTCTGTAAACAAAATTCCCACAGTAATTTAATATTGCTATACGTAAGTATATTCAGTAAAAAGGATGGGTCCTCTATCCTGTGTTTTTAAATTTGCTTTGTGTCTTCTTTGGCTGGATGTCATTGTCCAGTGTTTAGATTCTTTTCAACTAAGGTTCATGAGTACAGTATTGCTTGACTTATTATTTACTTGAGAGTATCTATTCATTGCCTTAATATTTGGAGGAAATGTTGGTTGGGTGTCAAAATTACTGGGACATATTTGATTGTCTCATAGTTTTGGAGCTATTGATGCTTTGTATTCTCAATGAGAATTATTATAGAGAAGCCAGAGGCCAACATTATTTTCCATCCATACAAATAAATTGCATCATTGACTAGACATCCATAAAATTCTTTATCTTGATATTTAGTAACTTCATGAGAGTATGCCTTCTTGATGTTTCATTTAAATTTTTCCTGGGACATGGCATGAGTTTTAGTCCTGTAAAACATAAATTCCATGGGAAACAGTCAACCTTTTCTTTTTCAATATTTTGTTCCCAATGCCTAAAATAGCACCTGAAAAAAACTAGCCAGATAATGAATATTTTTGACCAAAACTATAACATGTCTTTATTTCAGAAAAGTTTTCTTCTAGTATATCATTAATCATTATTATTATTTTATATATCCTTTTTTTCTTCAGAGCCAATTATGCATACATATAAACTTTCTAGTATGTTTTTCATACTCCTTATAATTTTAATATTTACATTTGTTTTACATATGCTTACCTATCACATTCTTGATTGTATATATTTTCAGTTGTATTATTGTTTTTGTGTTGCTTTAAATGTGGTTCTTAAAATATTTCTATTTTTTTCCCTCCTATTTCTTTTCTAAGTGCTGCTACTTGTTTAATTGCCTATTCAGCCATTCTACCTAGATACCTAAAAGGAACTTAAAACTCCACATACTCTAAATCTATCTCATAATCTAGTACAGAATCGTAGTCTTCCTTCAGTTGTTCCATCTCAGTAAATAGCATCACCACCTACCCAATTCTATGGGGCTGAAAGTGTAAAGTTATTTTAGTATAACCTTCAATTATCACTTCATCCCAATCACCAAATTAATGCCCAGTCTGTAAACCCTTCCTATACAACATGTCTTAAATACATCTGCTTCCTTCCATCTGTTCTGCCACCAAATAATCTTTACCACCAAAATTGCTTGCCTGGAGGTAGGAAGCAGCCAGATGGTAAAGAGTCTTATAGCACTAGGATAAGGAAATTAAATTTTACTAAAATTTAAAAAATTGAGAATCTCAATAGCTAAGCCTTTTACATATCTTGTCTCATTTAACCCTTCCAACCCTCTGTGGTAAGCAGGGGTAAAATGATTTGGTACATGCATAAATTAAGCAGTTTTTCAAAACCACAGAAATGATGGAGCTAGAATTTAAACTCAATTTAATTTTAATCCAGAGGCCATGGTTTTTATCCCTGTACCATACTGCTTCTCCCCTAGGGGGAGGTGATAACTGAAATCATAAACATTAAATGGAAGATACAATATGCAGGTAGAAAAGGTGAAAGTCAAGAATGTATCTTTGGTATACAACTATACTT
This sequence comes from Saimiri boliviensis, assembly GCF_048565385.1. Lineage (NCBI taxonomy): Eukaryota > Metazoa > Chordata > Mammalia > Primates > Cebidae > Saimiri > Saimiri boliviensis. Next base: position 176,973,895 of record NC_133450.1, on the reverse strand, counting down.
GAAGGGTAGAAAAAGTATTCAACAAAGGTAACAAAGGGGAGGAGAGAACAACTTTCTGTATCATGGAAACAAAGGCATAAGCTTTTCTTAAAATATATAATATGCTTAGGAGAGATAGTGAACAATGATATCTGAAACCTGTGATTTGTGATAATGCCAGTGGATGCTGTAATGACAAGGATTTCTGGTGAACTGTGATAGCTCTGCCCTTTTGCAGTGATGAAAAGAGACCCAATTGCAAAGCATTCACAAATGGTGGTTACATAATGTGAAAATGAGTGAAGCAAATAATGTTTTTTCCCCAAGAAATTTGCCTTTGAAGAAAAGAACAAAACATTATATCTCAGAAGTGTGGCAACAGAGAAGAAATTGCTCAAGGAGGAAAAAAAATTAATATGTTTATGTCAACGTAGTAAAAGAGGATGGTGCATTAGTGTATTCTCACACTGCTATGAAGAAATACCGGAGACTGTACAAAGAAAAGACATTTAATTGACTCCTAGTTCCACAGGACTGAAGAAGCCTCTGGAAACTTACAATCACAGCAGAAGGAGAAGCAAACACACCCTTCTTCAACATGGCAGCAGCAAAGAGAAGCGCCAAGCAAAAGGGAAATCCCCTTATAAAACCATAAGAATTCATGAGAATTCACTCACTATCAAATGAGGGTAACTGCCTCCATGAGTAAATTACCTCCAACCAGGCCCTTCTCACACACATGGGGATAATAGGAACTACAATTCAAGGTGAGATTTGGGTGAAGACACAAAGCCTAACAAATCAATTGGTCAGATAGACTTTACCTCAGTCATCTGAAGAAATCACTTAGCCTGATAACGCTTTTACTTGTCTAGGAAATGAAATTAATAACACTGCCTCATCTGTCTTACAATTATGATAAAAATTATATGAGATAATATTTATGAAAACTCATTAGTGCTGTACAAATATAAAATATTTTTTTATAAAATATATATAAATATCAAAATTGTTTTACATACATAAAAGTAGCAATTTAATATATAGGTTTTCTACTTTGGAAAAGCTTTCTAATATAAGACTACATCTGCATGTGCCTGGAAAAGAAATGAATTTTCAGATGAATTTCTTAACTAAATTAACAGTCAATCTCTTCTTAGTAGACAAGATCAGTCATGTCATGTAGCTAGTACAATCAGCTTCAAAATATATTTGAAACTATAAAATTATTTTTATCTTGCCTTTTATTATGTCACAAGTTACGGATGGAATGCCAATTAATGTCTACAATAGAGACAAACAATTAATTAGAACTTTACTAACACATCAGTGATTGGTTCCAACAAAAATCAACCTTTATTAATGTCAGTTAGTAAGTAAGCATGAATTTCCTCACATGAAATTAATTTTCACATTCCTTCATTTGCATCAGAGATAAAAATACAATACTCAACATCTAAATGCAGTATTGTGTTTGTAACTTAAAAATAATAATTTTAACCCCCCCCAAAAAAAATTATGTCTTCTCACAATATAAATATAGAGCAAAATTTAACTTTCAAAATATGCCCATTGGTCTTCACTGCCAGAAATATTAAATTGTACTCTATCCCAATATGCCCTTTCAGGGATTCAATACATGTCCTGGAGATGCAGGAAGTATTGTAATTTAGTCATTAAAAGCATCATCTCTGGAATGTAGCAGACATAATTTCAAAGCTTGGCTTTATAATCTAGTAGTGATAGAATGTGGATAAATTACATGATTCCTCTAAGGTGAGCTTACTCATTTGTAAAATAGAGTCTTTAATAATCATTTCTACCTCATATTGGTGTGAGGTTTAGATGACTTAATGAATCTGAAGTTTACTTAGCACAATGCTTGGGAAATAGTAATAGATTTTAAATATTAGCTATTTTTGCATTTTTTTCATTGTTACACAGTAAATGTTGGGGCTGGGAGGTAAGGTTTATACATCAAGATTATGTATGCAGCAATTTTATTTAGGAGTGCCCTCAGAAACAATACCCATGGGGTTGGAAAGGAAGTAGGTAAGCAAAGGAAAAGTTGAGCTGCAGCAATGACACCACAAAAGCCTGAGCTAATCCGATGATGAGCTGTGGAACTGGGATAGCATATCAGAGTTGTCCCAACCAAGACAAGAAAATCAAGTCTTTAAAATTCCACCAAAGCAGGCACTAGGTGCAGACTGCTCCCAAAGATAGGATATGACTTTGGTCGAAATGACCCTCTTTAGTTGAGGGCTATGCTCAGTGAGGGACTCAGCTGACACTCTTCAGCCACCATTTCTAACAGTGTGGGAATGAGTGCCTTGGTCCTAAAGGAAAAACTGGGAATCTTCTACAGTAAGTTATCTTGAGTTTTCACTAGTGAATAAATACAGTATAATAAAGCACTTTTCAAATCAAAGGAAGGTCTTTTTAAATTGCACAAAATATGCTAAAATGGTCTTTTATATATTTGATTATTTTAATAGATATTCTCATTTAAGTTAGAAACCAGAGTTTATAATCTTAACTTTTTAAAATTTGGGGTGTGTGTGTGTGTGTGTGTGTGTATGTCCTTCCACTTTAATTATGCTTCTTTCTCTGTTAAGCCTCTTTTTAGAGATAGCATATTCAAATTTCTGCTCAGTGCAGGCAAAATTAATACAAACTCAGCCTTATTAGAATCCATTTCAAAAAGTTTTATTGTTTTCTCACTATAGACAAAGTGCAAGTACTTTGCCTGTAATGATAAAAGAGAAGAGAACATTTTATCCCTAGTTAGTAGGAAAAAATTTCCTGGAGAAGGTTACATTTTAACAATGGAAAAAGTGAAACTTGCAGAGGTACAGAAGTTTTTAACATAGATGCAAATTGAGTGAATTTCAAAAATTCTGAGAGAGATAATCAGGCACATGGGAGAGTAAGTCAGTTTGCCTCAGTGACTATTCTGAGGAAGCCTGATTAAGAGTTCCTCAGAATATTAAACTAAGAGTTTTGTTCTTATGCCTAAGGTAATTGGAGTTTCCCAAAGAAATGTAAAAATCTTATTAAGGTGAAAATAGTGTTCAGAAAAAATAAATGTGACTATAGCGTTTAATACTGACTAACGGAAAGTATCCTGGGACTTAGAAATTGATGAGGATAGGGATAGAAACAGTATTTAAGAAATGATCAATACATGCACAATAGATATACACTAAAGAAAATCAAGACAGGCTATAAGAAATAATTTTGTATATTTAAATTCAATATAACTCTGAAGGATAATAAATAATGAGAAGTCACATGTTTTTAACCTGTCTCTTAAAAAATGTAGTTGGGACTAAAGCATTTGTAATTCAAACGAGATGGCTAAGAGAAGGGATTAAAGGAAGAAGAAACAGCTCTCTTTCTGTTACTTTTTATTTAAATACGTGAGTTTATTTTTACATTGACTATAGAAGGGGAAAAACGTAGGAGCCATAATTGGAGTTCGAATACTGAAAAATCTAGCAATTTGGAAGGATGTACAAAATCATAAGAAAACTTTAGAACTAGGAGTGACCTTAGATCCACCTAGGCAAACAGATTTTAAACTACTTTTAATAGCAGAACCTTATTTTCCCCAAATGAAATATTCTTCAGTACTTTTGATACAAAAAAGATAAAAGCGCAGCTGTCTTGCTTGAAGTAGTGGCAGGGATTTCAAAGCACCACCCATTGAGTTCATTTTCCCATCCTTGGAATAAAATTTAATAACCCTTGTTCTAGTTCAACATCTTTAGTTCATGTATAAAACTACAAAGAACCAAGAAGGTAAGCTAACTTATCAAAGTCAAAAAGCAAATACATGGCAGAGCCAAAACTAGGTATAAGCCAAAACTAGCCAAAAATATATAGCCAAAACTAGCAAAAAATAAGTATAGTATTTTTTGCCCGATTTGCCTTCTTAGACAATGTTCCATATGGACAAGATTTTACTGCCAACAAAGGGTAAATATTGATCATTAGAAAATAATATATCATAATTTATAAAATAGGTATTAATAAATACAAAGATCTAGAAACATTTTTATGTTTTCTAATAACATTTAAATTTGTCTGAAAATATGTATGAAAAACTCTCAGAATGCCTTTAACCCCAGCAATTCCACTTTTAGAAATGTATTCTACAAGTATATACTGATACAAGTTTATGGAAATTCAGGTACGATTATGCTCATTGCACGTCATATGAAATAGCTAATAACTGGGAACAGTCTTTATGCCTATAAACAGAAGTATCATTTTAAAAATGTTACATCCTTAAAATCCAATACTATGCAAACATTGGAAAGATGGAGGTATATCTATGTAAGTGGAATGAAAAAAATTACAAAAATTTGTTATTGAACACTTCCGCTTTTTGAGATTTGATGGAGTAAATATTCTGGAAGATTCACATATTACCAAACAACTACTTCCTACATTAAACTAATTACAGTGATGGGCTCCCAAGAAATAAGAGAAATCTCCAAAGGGAAGAAATAACCCTGTGAGCTGAAATCTGATTGGTGAATGGTAAAGTCACATAATAGGCAGGCATATCTGATAGATACATATCATTATTAAAGACATAATCAGGAGATAAATGCCTTAACCAGTGGGTCATAGGTATGAACTAGAGACTGTTAGATTAAGCTGGTGATCCTGGAAGGGACTGAGGTAAAACTACTTTGGTAGCAGCACTTGGCTTCTAAAAGAAGTATATGCAAATCATTTATGAAGCGCAGCATTTGTCAATTCAGCCTATAGATCATTCACAAGTTAAAAGCAATTACAAATATGATTTCACAAAGATCACAAACAAATTTTTAAGGGTATTATAAATAATGATCAGGCAGATTTGAATAAGAAAATAGTAGAACTTTTTAGTAAGAAAATACGTAAAGAAACCTTTTTTGTAAAAGTTCCATTTATTTTCTGGCCCTCTACAATTGGTGAAGGACAGAAAAACACCTGAGCCCTACTACACTCAGTTAGCTTGGGGTTTGTGTCCTCTGTTATAGCTCATTTGTGTCTCTCTCCCCTCCATCCCAATTCATATGTTGAAGCTCTAACACCCACTACCTCAGAATATTTAGAAATAGGGCTTTTACAGAAGTGATTAAGTTAAAACGGGGCCATTGGTGTCTTATAAGGAGAGGAAATTCGGACACATAGAGAGACACCAGGAATACAGACATATAAAGAAAAGACCATGAGAGGACCCAGCAATAAGATGGCCATCTGCAAGCCAAGAAAAGAGGTTTAAGGAGAAACCAAACCTGCTGAAAACTTGATCACGGGCTTCTAGCCCCCAGAACTGTGAGAAAATAAAATTCTGTTGTTTACACCATCCAATCTGTGGTATTTTTGTTTTAACAGCCCTGGAAAACTAACACATCCTCAAGAAAAGACATGCTGAAGTCCTAATTCCTGGTACCTGTAAATGTGATCTTAATCAGAAATAGGGTTTTAGGACATGTTATCTAGTTAAGATGAGATCATAGTGGATTAGGGTAAGCATTAAGTATCATCACAGATGTCCTTGAAATATGTCCATGTGAAAACACAGAAACACAAAGAAAAGGACACTATGTGAAAATGGAGGCAGAGATTGGAGTGATTTATCTACAAGCCAAAAAGGACCAACAATTCTGGGAATCACGAGTAGCCAAAAGAGAGGCACAGAACAGATCCATCTTCAGCGTCTCCAAAAGGAACCAACACTGCTAACAGCTTCATTTCTAATTTTTAGTCTTCAGGATTGAGAGAGAATAAATTTCCGTTGTTTTAAGCCACCCAGTTAGTGGTAATTTGTCAGCAGCCCATGAAAACCGAGACTTTCCTGCAGCTGAAGGAGAAGCAGGCTTACTAAGACTCCACAGTGAAGATCCAGGCATACAACACATGCATAGGACTGAAGCTAAAACAGATCCCCAGAAAGCACTCTGTCACTTCCCCTGCTAACCAGGAAAGCAAGCACCAAGTAAATAATAACAGTAATCTACCACTAGAAAAAAACAGAGAACAGAGAAAGAACTTCTCTAAGATATGAGTTTAACAGTGAATGTCAAAAGCTAAGTATAGAGTAAATATATTGAGAAAAATCCTTCATTAACTCAAAGTAATGCTAGAGGAATTTGAAAACTAAGCACAAAGTAATGCTAGAGGAATTTGAAAACTTTGGAGCATTAGATAAATTATAGCAAGAAGAAAACACAGACTTGGTTAACCTCCCAAATGGACTGGCTTACAACATAGAACAGAATGAGGCATTCCTATGTTACTACTATGAACCTCAATCTCTTGTGTCCTACACAACGTATTCAATTTTCAACTAAAATTACAAAATACACAAAGAAGAGGGAAGGAAGAAAAAGGAAAAAAAAAACAGTGTGAAGAGTAAAAGCAACTAAGAGTACCAGACTCCAATATAATAGATGTTGGAATTATCAGACAAGGAATTTAATATAACCATTATTAATATTTTAAAAGCCCTAACAGGAAAAGTTGACAACTTGGATGTACAGATAAACATTTTTAGCAAGCAGGAAAAAAATAATACATAGAAAGTTCAAGTTCAAATTTTAATGCCAGAAATGAAAAAGACAGCAGCAAAGATGAAGAATATCTTTGATAGGCTCATCAATAGACTTGAATAAGCTAAGGAAAAACGACTGGTGACCTTGAAGGAAAGTCAATAGAAATTGCCCAAATGTAATCAATAATAAAAAAAAAGAAGAAGAAGAAGAAAGAAAGAAGGACAGAGAGATAAAAAAACATTGAAGAGCTGTGGACCAACAAAAAATGGCCTAATATGTCTGTAATTGGAATACCATAAGAAAAGATAAAAAGAAGATAGAAGAAACAACTGAAGAAATAATGAGCACAAAAATTCTAACATTAAGAAAGAGCAGTAAACTCCAGATCTAAGAAGCTCAGGTAACACTAAAGAGAATAAATGCCAAAAACAAATCACTCCTATATTATATTATATTATATTCAAACTTTAAAGCCAAAAGAGAGCAAAAATTTTGAAGGAAGCCAGGGGGAAAAAACAACAAGACACATGCAAAGGAACAAATATTTAAAAGTTATAGCAGACTTTTGTCAGAAATTATACATGCCTGAAAGCAATGGAATAATATCATTAAACTAGCGAAGAAAAAAAATGTAAACCCAGAATTCTATACCCGATGAAATCACCTTTCAAAATGAAGATAAAATGTAAACTTCTTTTGACAAAGAAAATCTGAGATAATTTATTACCAGCACACTTGCGTTACAAGATATGCTAAAAAAATTTTAAAAACTCACCCGTTAGAGGGAATATGACTTCAGACACAAATTTAAATCTATACAAAGAAATGAATAGTCATGGAAATAATGTTGATAAAGAAATATATAATTTTGCTCTAAAAGACAGTGGATTATCAAAGCAAAAAATATTACCAATTTATTGTGTATTTATAGCACATGTGAAGTTAAAATTATAAAAACATTCCAAAACAAGGGAGAAAGAAATTGAGAGTATGATGTTATAAGGCTCCATGAAGAACTATAATGTTATGTGAACATAAAATATATGATTAATTAAAAATATGAACCTGGCAGGGTATGTTGGCCCACACCTGTAATCCCAGCACTTTGGGAGGCCGAGGCAGGCAGATCACAAGGTCAGGACTTCCAGACCAGCCTGACCAACATGGTGAAACCCTATCTCTAGTGAAAATACAAAAATTAGCCAATTGTTGTGGCACACACCTGTAATCCTAGCTACTCAGGAGTCCAAGGCAGGACAACCCCTTGAACCTGGGAGGTGGAGGTTGTAGTGAGCCAAGGTGGCACCTCTGCACTCCAGCCTGGGAGACAGAGCAAAGAATCCATCTCAAATTAAAAAAAAAAAAAAAAAAAAAAAAAAACACCTGAGGACAACTATAAAATATATATATACTAAGTAAAAACAATAAGTGAGTGGTATAGGTAAAATGGAATCAGCACAAAAATAAATACTCAATACAAAAGAAAACAAGGAAAGAATCAGAAAACAGACGGGAGCATACAAAAAATAACTGGCAAGATGGTAGATTAATCCAAAAATGTCAGTACTTACATAGAACGCCAAAATACACACTGATTTAAGACTAGACTATTAGATTAATTACAAAAGGAACATCCAACTGCATTATGTCTTCAAGAAACTTATATTAGACATACATGTGTAGACAAATTAAAAATAAAAGGATGAGAGTGTACAGATCATGCAAACACTAACAAAAAAAGCTGTAGTGGCTATGTAAATTGTAGACAAAGTAGACTTCAGGAAAATTAATATTATGAGTATAAAGAGAAGCAGCTTCATAGAATGACAATAATTCTACATATGCATTTATCTAATAGTACATCAAAATATATGAAGAAAAACACTAATGAAATTGAAAGGAGAAATAGACAAACACAATTATTGTTGGAGACTTAAATATCCTTCTCTCACTAATCAATAAAACAACTGGACATAAATTCAGTAAGAAAATAAAAGATTTGAACAACACAATCAATCCACTTAACCTAATTGACATTTGTAAAACAGGGACTACAGGTTCTTTTCAAATGCATGTGGAACATACATTAAGAAAGATCACATCATGGATCATAAAACAAAATATTTAAAAATTTGTAGCAATTGAAACATACCTAGTATTTTCTATAACCATAACGGAATCAAACCAGAAGCTAGTTAGAGAAATATACTTGGAAAATCCCAAAATGATTGGTTAGCCGACAGAACACTTCTAAATAACCCAAAGATGAATGTAAAAATCACAGAAGAAATTAGAAAATATTTTAATGAAAATGAAAACACAACCTGTCAAACTATGAGATGTAGCTAGAGCAATACTTGAAGAGAAATTTTCTAAGAATCTACCTAAAAAACTGGAAAAATAAAATCATATTATACCCAAACCGAATGAATAAAATAATATAGAAATTAACTGAGAACAAAAAAATAGAGAAAAGTAATAAAACCACAGCTATTTTTGATAAAAAATATTGTAATCATCCAGCCAAACTGACCAACAAAGTAAAAGAGAAGATATGAAGTACAAATATTAAGAATTTTTACAGGGAGACATCGCTATAAATATGACATACATTTAAAGGATAATAATAATATTACAAATAACTCTATGCCCAGAAATTGAACAACTTAGGTAAAATGGGCAAATGTTTCAAGACTCAAACTGTGAACTCTCAATCATGTAACAGATAATCCAAATAATTCTACATCTATCAATTAAAGTGTATTTCTAGATTAAAGATTCCAATCAAAAACACTTCAAGCCAGAGGGCTACACTGGCAAATTCTCCCAAACATTTGAAAAAGAAATAATACAAATTTGACATACTATTTTCTGGAATAGAAAAGAAGAGGAGCCAGTTCCCAACTCATTTGGTAAAGCCAAAAATGCTCTAACACTAAAACCAGAAAAAGACAACACAACTGGGGTGGGGGAGGGTAGAGAGAAAAAACTATACAGCGACGCCCCTCATGAATACAGGGACAAAAATCCTCAACAAAATACCAGTAAATGTTGGATTTTGTGTGTTTGTTTTTGTTTGTTTTTCTTTTTCTTGTTTTTGTTTTGTTTTGTTTTTGAGAGGGTGTCTCACTGTGTTGTTGAAGCTGGAGTGCAGTGGTGTGATCTTGGCTCACTGCAACCTCCACCTCCTGGGCTTAAGCAATTCTGTCTCAGGCTCTCAAGTAGCTTGGATTACAGGCGCAAGCCACTAGGCTTGGCTAATTTTTTGTATTTTAGTAGAGATGGGGTTTCACCATGTTGCCCAGGGTTGTCTCAAACTTCTGAGTTCAGGCAATCCACCCCACTCTGTGACTTTGGGTTAGGTGAAACATTGTTAGATACCTAAAGCATAATGCATGATACATAATGCTTTTGCTGTTAGAAGAATGAAAAGTCAAGGCACAAACTGGAAGAAAATATTTGCAATCACACATCTAATTTTTAAAAAATTGTATCTGTGAATAAAAATTCTTAAAACTCTAAGAAAATAGACAACATATGTTTTAAAATTGGCAAAAAAAAGTTAACACTTCACTAAACAAGGCATATAGATTACAAATAAGTACATAAAGTTGCTAAAAATATGTCATTCATAAAGTTTAAATTACAACTCAGTGAGATACCATTAATTTAAAAATGGTTAAATTTGAAAAAATAGGCAACGACAACATTAAATGCTAATAAGGGTCCAGAGCAACTGAGACTTTGACAAATAACTTCTGAGAATACAAATTGATACAGCCCCTTTGGAAATGTGTGCTAATCTTATAAAGTTATTTATGAAATTTAACATACATTTATCATATGACCCAGAAATTTCACTTTTAAGTAGAAAAACAGATGACATGAAAATTTATATTTATACAAAAATGTGTATACAAAGATTGATAGCCAATACATTTGTAATTACCAAAAGCTGGAAACAACTCAAAACGCTCTTCAGCTAGTGAAACAATAAACAAGTTGTAATACAGTCCTATAACAGAATACTACTAAGTCATAAAAAGAAATGAACTGTTGATATGTACAAAAACATGAATGAATCTCAAATGCATTATGCAGAAAGAAAGAAGGCTCAAATGGCTATACAACGTATAATTCCATTTAGATGACACTCCAGAAAAGGCTTAACTCTTGGGACAGAAAACAGGTTAGAGGTTGCCAAGGGCGGAGGAAAAGGGAAGGGACTGATTACAAAGCGGCATGGGATGATTTTGAAAGGAAATAGAACTGCCCTATATCTTTATTATGATGGTGTACGTGTTTGTCAAAAGCCAAAGAATTGTAAATCGCAATGAGTGAAACTTACTGTATACAAATTATACCTTAACTTTGAAAAATGAGATTATGAAAAGAATATATACTTATATGATTAAACCATTTTGGAAAAGGAAATGATAAAATTTAGTTTACTGAATATCTATAGGAAGTAGAAAATAGGATGAGATAGGGATTATATGAATTATATAAATAATGTTCCAGACCCTAATTGCATGGTAGATTCACTAGTGTTCAGGACTTATTATGCATCATTGCTTACATATCAATTACATGTATTCTTTTGTATTTTTCAAACACAGAATTTTTACACAAAACAAAAGGAAGTGCCCTGCAATTGCAAAACCAAACAACAAAGAAGGTACATTATTTAAGTGAAAAGGGCAGGTGATGAACACCTATTCCTTGATGTGGAAGTGTGAGATACAAGAGTATGCAAATTTTAAGTGGATATATACTGGCAAATACATACATGTGTATGTGTTGTGTGTATATACAAATGTGTGTGTGTGTGTATATATATATAAACTAGTTTCCTTTCTATAGAAAATAATGTGTTTACACATTTTACTATCTTTAGTGACAAGGTACTTTATTCTAACCCACTAATTCAGAAAGCTTTAATCCCTGAAAACAAAATATTCTTTCTTGTTTCGTTTCAGTTTCATTACCTCCATTTTGAATTTTAACAAACCCATACCAATTTCAGTGTCATGTACTACTATTGCAATCCTAAAACTTGACAGTCTTCCTCTGAGTTATATATGTGAATCGAATATGTAATGTTCAATATCTTTACACAGCCATACCAATGCAAGAATTATCATAATTCACTGATCAAGGGTATATTTTAAAAGAACACTGCTCAGTCATGCAAAAATTCACAATGGTATCTTTAAATCCTCCAACCGTTTGACTAAATATTTCACATACTCTTTAATAAGGGTAATACAAATATGAAACACTTCCTTTTTAATGGTCAATATATGACTGCTAAATATGCACACGCAGTTGACATGCTGCTCTGCCACTTGCTGTCCAGAGGGTTGGAAAAGCAGCTGTCACCCCGATACTAGTGATCAGATCAGGGGAGCAATCAGGTAGGGCATGCACAGACTCCATTATCTTATCAGCCTTAACTCTGATCCTGCCATCCTACTGAGAAGGGCTGTTAGAGGCAGAGCCAGGAAGGGCCCCAGCTGCAAGTTTTTTGTCAGTTTTCTGTTAGTTGCCATCAGTGACAATTCACCATGGAGTCTCATGGGAAGTACTGATCCACAGCTTCCATCTACAGACATTAAATCAAATCGTTTTTTCAAAGTATTTGCAAATCTTTTTTTTCCCTCCCTTTTCCACTCCTATACCCCTAATGTAATTTATTTATATTGTTCAAATCTTTGCAGATACTCTTCCCAGATTTTATCATGGACTAAAGTTCATTTGAGTTAAAACAATTCAAGACTTTATGCACAATGGGTAAAAGGAAATGTAAAAATTAATGTATTCATTCCAGATTGCACTTAGCTAACATCTTTCTTCACTTGAGTTTAAAAGCTCAAGGGATTGCAAAATTATTGCATCAGCTTGACTGTGATGCTTTGTTCATTTTTTAAAAATAAAACTTTAGGCTCCAGTATCACCCTACCTTAAAACGCTATTATACTTTCCTAGTGGCTACAGAGTCAAAGGAACTGTGTAGTCTCATTTAATCTCTTTGACTCTTCAGAGATCTGCATACCCTACCAGTCTCCATTACCTCAGGAATTATGATTGGATTTAACCTTCTGCTCATTGAATTAGTGTCAGCTATCATTCTTAGTGTACATTTGTTAAATTCAATCTCTCCTATAGGGGAATGCCAGGCAGAGAAACGATAAGTGTATTAAATAGACAGAGAGGGAAGACGGCAGAAATTGAGACTTAGAATCACCGTGCAGATAAAGGGAACTAAGTTCATGTTGCTGCTTCATTTCTTTCATGGAGGATACAATCACAGCAGGAAGCGTAAGCCTTTATAGTCAGCCTTCTCGAGTGTAAGGAATACTAAGTGACTCAGGACTTTTCTGTTCCTTAAATTGAAGAGGTGGGTTTTTTTTTTCTTTTTCTTTTTCTTTTTTTTTAAGTCAGTTAGTGCTACTGGGAAAGCAACCATATGGAAAACTCTAAAAATTCAGGTCTTCCGTTAATCTTCAAAAAAAAAAAAAAATTACAATATAGGCAGTAGCTGTGAACACTTCCCTCCAGCAAAGCACAGCATTTTTTACCGCTGGGTCAGAAATGAGGCAATCATATCCTGCTTAGCCACATGGCTCACAATATGGAAGCACCCCTAATCTGCAAAGGTCCACGAGTGAGTTAGAGTGTGCTTTCATCATGCTTTCGTAGGAAATCTCTCCATGTCTGAACTAAAACAAACAAACTTACTCAGAAAATATGGCAAAATAATCTGAGCACAAATGAAAAGCCAAAACTTTAAAAATTGGTCAGCAGAAGCAATATATCACATTATTAAACTCACAAAAGAGAAAGCTAATAGGTTTAATGGGAAAAAAAATATAAACCAACATGCCACTAAAAAGTATCCCACTCTACCTAACAATAATCCCAAAAAGAAAGCTGACTGATTTCAGAAGCCTCCAGAACAGAAATATCCATAAGGCCCAAAGATAGGATAAAATATGAAGGAATGACCAAACACACTGAAATGGTATCTTGCATGCCTAGGGCCTAAAAGGAATCGAACAGCCCAGAACATAAATTAAACAATAGGACTAAATGAAATTTAATGTAGGCTGCCTTTCATTTCATTTCCCTTTTAGCTCTGTTTTCTAAAGAATTGGTTCCTTGGGGTGAAACTGTATGTGTTTTAGCTTCAGGGAGAGAAAAATATTTTGGCATCCTAATATAATGTTTTTCTAACATTTTTCTACCCAGCATTTCTTAATACAGCAAAACATCCTGAACCTCTAAAAATAAAAGACACCTGAGAGGGGCTCTGGGATCAGACTGCTAGAGAGATGCAAAACTGTATTCACAACACGCAAATGGGGAAAACAACTGGCCTGGACGACAGAAAGAAGACTATACAATAGGCCTAACTGGAATTTAATGCAGGGAAAAGGCATCAGCATTCTATGAAGAAACAAGCTAAGGAGGGGCAGGGATAAGTCAGGTCTGTCATTCTACTATGGTAATAATAAGAAAACGAAATATTTTAAAATTGTTTAAAAAGGAAAATATCTGGGGGGATTTACATAAAACTGATAGCAATGTTTCCCTCCCATGAAAGGAAAAGGATTGGGAATGACAAGCAGATAGTCCAGGACAGGGTCTCTAGATCACCACTGCACAGGTAACTGTTTAACATGGTCTGTAGAGTTTGCGGGGAGGGGTACATGGTTTCACTCTGTCAGCTGGGCAGGAGTACAGTGGCAGGATCAGGGCTCACTGCAGCCTTGACCTCTCAGGTTCAGGTTATCCTCCCACCTCAGCCTCCTAAGTAGCTGGGACTACAGATGTGTACCACCATGCCTGGCTAATTTTTGTATATTTTGTAGAGATGGGATTTTGCCAAGTTGCCCAGACTGGTCACAAATAGCCTGTGAGTTTGTGCAACATTGTGGTCTTTGTCACAGGACGTTTTAGCTTTATTTGCAATGTTTAGCTTCTACAACAAAAGCAACTTATTTTGCAATAAAAATAAACTTTGAAAAAAGGAGATGTTAGCTTTTTTCTGCCAATTTTTATTAAGGGAGGGTGGCTAGAGAAGTGGAGACATTAAAAATGATACAAGTTTGTAGAAATGTTTCAGTGTTTTCTTCTACCACACTTTTGCCAGGAGATCATGCCTATAAGAATGAGTGGTCTACCAAAGGACAGGAAGGAGATAGCATACTTCATGATGGAGACATTAGAATGAGAAAACAAACAGATAAAAATGCCCATCGTCACTAATGACAATAATCTATATTTAACAAAGCATAGGCATTGTGGTAAATCCCTAGCAGAAGTAAAAATTAGTATGACTCCTTTGAAAGCAATTTGTCAAAAAGAGTCAAGAGACTTCAAATGTCTGAGATGCGTTAAGTCAGTAATGTTCTTTGGGAAATCTATCCTAAAGACATAACCTTGAAAAATAAAAGTTTTATTCAAGAAGATGTTCATCACAGTATTAACTATAAATGAAATTGTGTCAGAAAATAGAGAAATTGTTAAATAAATCCATGTGGTAATATACCCTGTGGCCATAAAAATATCCAGGCAGAATGTAACATGAAAAAAAAAGTTTGCAATATAATATTACATAAAAAGCGAGATGTAAAATGTTATATATAATGGAAATCTGCCAGTATTTTTTAAAGTTGTACATTGAGAAAAGACCAGAAAAGGGGGGTAAAAACTATTTACATTGACTGTCTTCAATGTGTACAATTCTTTCTTCATTCTATTGTTTCTGTATTTTCAATTTACTCCAGTAAAGAGAAATACTACATTTTTAAAATTGAGCTGAGTAAGAGCAATGTAAAGGTAAAAGCTTAACTAAGAAGTTATAAATGTGAGCCACACCAATGTATATTTTTCTGCCTAACATTTAAATTTGTACAGCTGATACATAAAATTTGATGGAAGAAAAAGATAAATGACTGTTTTTAACGTCAGCATTTTACTGTGAAATAAGCAGGCATCTACCTTTCTACACAAAATCCACCCAGCATGCCTAAGATGGAAACTTTTAGGATGGCTGACAAGTAAAGGAAATACAAGTAAATAAGTGATTGAGTCAGGCCTAGTGGTGTGTACCTGTAGTCCCAGCAATTCAAGAAGCTGAGGCAGGAGGACTGCTTGAGCACAGGATGCCAAGGCTACAGTGAGCTATGATGGAGCCACTGCACTCCAGCCTGGGTGACACAGAGAGACTCTGTCTCAAAAGAAAAAAAAAAAAGTGATCATGGGAATAATAACTAAACTTTCTAAACTTACATAAAGATTGTGTGCTAAAATGA
Organism: Saimiri boliviensis; assembly: GCF_048565385.1. Classification (NCBI taxonomy): domain Eukaryota; kingdom Metazoa; phylum Chordata; class Mammalia; order Primates; family Cebidae; genus Saimiri; species Saimiri boliviensis. The sequence continues at coordinate 176,958,042 of NC_133450.1, read as the reverse complement.
AAAGACTGAATGCTTTGAGTGCTGAGTGTAGGGCAAATAAGGATATAGGGATTTATCTACTACACTAATGTCTTTCAGAAAAAATGAAGTAGAGTACTAGTGATAGGACTACTGTCCATCAGGCACTTTTATTACATTATTACATCTTTAAATTACATCTACAATATAGGCATTATCCCATTTTAACAGATAAAAAAAAATAAGAAAAATTTCCCCAAGGTAAAAATAAATTCATAAGTTTGAGAAACGTTGTCATTTTCCCTGAAACCAAAGCCAGAGAAATAACAGTAGAGAGGAGCAGGGATTGAATGTCACCTCCTGTACCTGAGGTACGAACAGGTGTGCATTTGTGTGTGTGTATGTATGTGTGTGTGTGTATGTGTGTGTGTCTGCAGGTAGATTGATAGAGCAATGATAGATTAGATAGTTACAGATAGATACAGTTGACCTTTGAATAACATAGATTTGGGCTATGAGGGACCATTTATATGCGGATCTGAAAGAGCAAGAATAACCCCTCCTTTTCCTCCTCCTCCTCCTCACCCTACTCAATGTGAAGAGGATAAAGATGAAGACTTTTATGATGATCCACTTCTAGTTAACAGAAAGTAAATGTTTTCTCTTCCTTACAATTTTCTTAATATTTTTTCTTCTCTAGCTTACTTTATTGTATATACAATATACTTTATTAAATATAGTATATAACATACAAAATATATGTTAATCTACTGCTCACATTATTGGTAACACTTCCAGTGATGAGTAGACTATTAGTAATGTTATACAAGGATAACTTAGTAAAGCTATTTACGGATACAGGGGAAGTCAAAAGTTATATATGGATTTTTGACTGCATGGGCATCAGTGCCAGTAACTCCTGCATTGTTCAAGAGTCAACTAGATATATAAATATATATGCTATTTTATATATATATATATATATATATACATGGGCCTGGCCCATGAAACCATTTTTTCCTCCTAAACCTCAGGCCTATAGTGGGAGAAGCTGCTACAAAGGTCTCTGACATTCCCTGGAGACATTTTCACTATTGTCTTGGTGATTAACATTCAGCTCCTTGTTACTTAGGCAAATTTCTGCAGCCAGCTTGACTTTCTCCTCTGATATATTATTTTCAAGTTAAGTCAGAAAATACATGTTGATGTGTGTGTGTGTGTGTGTGTGTGTGTGTGTGTGTGTGTGTGTATGTTGATATATGTATCGAAATACATGTTGAGGTATATATAAAAATACACACATACATACACGTAGATGTATATATCTACATATATATACATGTATTTTCTGCCTTAACCTGAGAATTCTGCCATGTAGCTGCATATTTAAATATTGGAGCTGTTAAAGTTGTCCTTTATCTTAGCAATCTCTTTTCCAGACTAGTCAAGGAAGTTATTTCTTCCTGGCAATAGAGGTAAAACAAATTTATACTCTTACAGGAAGATGAAAACAGCTGTCTTTTGTGGGACAAGATCCAACAGAGAGGACTACAATTATGGAGCACAGCAGGCAGAGAACATTTATGAAGATCCTATACCAAGGCCGGCTTTCTGGGGATGCTGCCTGTGCAGTAGTATTAATCCCCATGCTCAGAAGAAGACCTCTGTTTTTTTAGTGTTGCCACCCTCTTAAAATTCTTAATAATTGTATCTCTGAATTGATGTAAGTAGAATCCACTGGGACCATCAAGCATAAGTGTGACAGAGGAGATAATGCAATACGGGTGTCTACCAATCCTTGCCATCCATTCACAGATAGAGTTCATATGTCCCAAAAGCAAAGAAATTTGATGGACTCACAATATATAAGAGCTGATCAAGATTCAAAGTGAGCATGAAGTAGAAGCATGACAGTAAGTTGAGGCACTGACAACCTCAACAAGCCATGGTCTCCATTCACAAAAAAATTTGATTCAAGTGCAGAGAAAAGGGAATGGTATTCTTAAAAAAGGCAAATGATCAAAGACCCCTATTTATCCTATTTACAAAATACTATAACAAGTCAATTACTTCCTCATATTAACCAACCTCTTATACAGAAAATGATAGAATAATCCATAGATACTTTTCCTTTCAGTTCTTCGTTACTGATCAATAAGCCAAAGATTGAAGTTCTGGTAGAACGTGGGCATATAAAGAAGTGAAATAAAAATCAGAGTTAGTTTTGTGCAGTGTTTCTACTCTTCTGGAAAGAATGAAATATACATGCATGTATGAGTGTATTAGTCAGTTTTTATGCTGCTGATAAAGATATACCCAAGACTGGGCAATTTACAAAAGAAAGAGGTTTAATGGACTTATAGTTCCCTGTGGCTGGGGAGCCTTCACAATTATGATGGAAGGTGAAAGGCACATCTCACATGGTGGCAGATGAGAAGAAAGCTTGTTCAGGGAAATTCTCCCTTTTAAAACCATCATATCTCATGAGACTTATTCACTGTCATGAGAACAGCATGGGAAAGACCTGCTCCCATGATTCTATTACCTCCCACCAGGTCCCTCCTACAACATGTGAAAATTCAAGATGAGATTTAAGTGGGGACACAGCCAAACCATATCCTTCCACCCTGGCCCCTCCCAAATCTCATGTCCTCATGGTTTCAAAACAAAACATGCCTTCCCAACAGTTCCCCAAAATCTTAACTCATTTTGACATTAACTCAAAAGTCCACAGTCCAAAGTACCATCTAAGACAAGGCAAGTCCCTTCTGCCTATGAGCCTGTAAAATCAAAAGCTAATTAGTTATATCCTAGATACATTGGGTAAATACAGCCAGTCCAAATGACAGAAATTGGCCAAAACCAAGTGGCTACAGTTCCCATGCAAGTCCAAAATCCAGCAAGGCACTCAAATCTTAAATCTCCAAAACAGTCTCCTTTGACTCCATGTCTTACATCCAGGTCATGCTGATGCAAGAAATGGGCTCCCATGCCCTTGGGCTGCTCTGCCCCTGTGGCTTTGCAGGGTAGAGCCCCCCCCCCCCCAACCCTTGGCTGTTTTAATGGGCTGGCACTGTGTCTGTAGCTTTTCCAAGTTTTGGTAGATCTACCATTATGGAGTCTAGAAGACGGTAGCCCTCTTCTCACAGCCCGACTAGGCAGTGCCCCAGTTGAGACTCTGTTTGGGGCTCTGACCACACATTTCCTTTATTCACTGCCATAGCAGAGGTTCTCCATGAGGGCACACTCCTATAGCAAACTTTTGCCAAGGCATCCTGGCACTTCCATACATCCTCTGAAATGGATGGAGGTTCCCAAACCTCAATATTGACTTCTGTGCACCTACAGGCTCAATACCACATGGAATCTGCCAAGACTTGTGGCTTCTACCCTCTTAAGCCACAGCCCAAGCTGTACAATGACCCCTTTCAGTCATGGCTGGAGTGGCTGGGGCACAGGACACCAAGTTCCTAGACTGCACAAGGCAGAGGAACCCTGGGCCTGGCCCATGAAACCATTTTTTCCTCCTAAACTTCCAGGCCTGTCATGGGAGAGGCTGCAGCAAAGACATGCCCTGGAGGCATTTTCTCCATTGTCTTAGTGATTAACATTCAGCACCTCATTACTAATGCAAATTTCTGCAGCCAGCTTGAATTTCTCCTCTGGAAATGGGATTTTCTTTTCTATATTGTCAGGCTGCAAATTTTCCAAACTTTTATAGCTGTTTCATTTTTAAAACTGAATGCCTTTAAAAGTACCCAAGCCATGTCTTGAATGATTTGCTGCTTATGAATTTCTTCTGCCAGATCCCCTAAATCATCTCTCTCAAGTTGAAAGTTTCGCAAATCTTGAGAGCAGGGCCAAAATGCAGCTAATCTCTTTACTAAAACGTAACAAGAGTCACCTTTGCTCCAGTTCCCAACAAGTTTCTTATTGCCATCTGAGACTACCTCAGCCTAGACTTTATTGTCCATATTGGTATCAGCATTTTGGGCAAAGCTATTCAACAAGTCTCTAGGGAGTTCTAAAGTTTCCAACATTTTTCTGTCTTCTTCTGAGTCCTCCAAACTGTTCCAACTTCTGCCTATTACCCAGCTCCAAAGCTGCTTCCACAGTTTTGGGTATCTTTTCAGCAGTGCCCCACTCAACTGATATCAATTGACTGTGAGCTACCTAATATGAATTGCATAACTGTGGTGATTTCATACATGAGTATAATGTTCCCCTATTTGCATTTAAAACTGACAATACACAATATAAAGATAATTATTAATTTATGCTAATAATTTAAATTTTTAATATTTTCTTAGACTGATATCAAATAGTAAATAAAAAACACCATAACAAGTCAATAGAGCAACAATGAAGAAATGATAAAAGCTTCATATCTTAGTAGCTTTACTGGTTGTTTCTACTTTATAAACAAAGAGCCCTTTTTTCCTTTTATTTATTTATTTTTTTTTGCAGTGGGCTCTTCAAGTTATCTATCTGACCCTGCCTTACACCATTGCCTTGAAATTCTGGGAAAGAGTTACATGTAGAATAATGAGGAAATCATTTGGGGGTGCAGCTGTAAAAAATGGATGGTTCTATTTAAAGCAAAGCTGTTCCAGTCTTAGTGCCCTGTGCTTTAGCAAATAGAACACAGAGATTCACAGTAGCAAGAGTTCACTTATTTGTTTTCTTAGCCATGCCTGCAGGGATGAACACAAATGGCCTTTAAAATTTTGAATGCAAAGGACAAGTGTTTTATCATGGTAAATGCAATTTAAAGTTCATACACTGCCCTACAATGTGCAAGCTACCCTTGCAGTGTAATGTGTTTCATAATGTTAATTAACAGACCGCTGTAACTCTTCCATTATCTTGGTCATTGATGAAGATGTTAAATAGATTCGTTCTTGCACTGACCCCTTGAAGATGAGCATCTGCGATGTCAACTCAAGCTAATGCAGCTTAGAAGTCCTTTTTAAGCACAACACACTAATAATCTGACCAATTACTTAATTGGAGTGTCTCTCCATTTTTTGAGAAGTATGTCATGCAAAAAGGAAAAGTCTTACTACGTCAAGATAAATTACAACTGATATCTTCCCACAGTTACCATTCCTCCTCTTTGCCCACCCCCATACTGTCTATCAAGCTCACCTGCCTTGTCTCAGAATGAAATTAGATCTGTTTGGTTTCACTTGGAAAAAAAAAATGAGTCTCATGGTCTGACTTGTTTCAGTCTTGATTACAATTTGAAAAATAAAGCTAAGGCAAGAAGACATTTACCTTTGCAGAAGGGAGAGCAATGAGGAAGACAGAAAAAGCCGGATCACCTGATACCATCCATTCTCTACTCTCCTTGGCTTCTTTAAGTTTTCCCTATAAGGCCCTTCTGCTCTAAGTCTTTCCTCAGTTATCCTCACCCATGAAAAGTGTGAACATTTCCACAGGCACCTGGGATCAAGCGGTTCCATTTCCAAAATGGTATGGAATATCATTATCTTTTATTCATATAAACTATACTCTGGGTACAAAATAATATAGAAATAATGAATAACATCTATTATTTAATAGCATAACATGGTGACTATAATTAATATGAATTGTACATTTCAAAATAACTAAAGGAGTGTAAATGGATTGTTTGTAACACAAAAGATAAATGCTTGAGGGATGATATCCCATTCTCCATGATGTGTTTATTTCAACATTGCCTGCCTGCATCAAAACCTCTCATGCATCCCATAAATATATAGACTACTATGTACCTATAAAAATTAAAAATTAAAAAATTGTTTTAAAACTCACTCTCCGATATATTCAATATCTAAAATATCAGACACTTAGGATGAGAAAATAATCTTCTCTTAGGTTACTGTACCATATTTTTTAGGGAAACTTGAATTTACTATAAATAAATTACTGTGTTATCTCCTGTGATATGGGTATCAGGGGGTTAAATTCTCTAGAAAAAGTATAAGTAAAAATTGTTTCTAAACATCCAGAAATAGTAATTTCACTAAGATTATAACAGGACACTGAAGCTGCTGCACTCCAATCACTTTTTTTTTTTTTCTGAGACAGTTTCACTCTCATGCCCAGGTTGGAGTGCAATGGCATGATCTTGGCTGACTGCAACCTCCACCTCAAGCCTCCTGAGTAGCTGGGATTATAGGTATGTGCCACCATGGCCAGCTAATTTTGTATTTTTAGTAGAGATGGGGTTTCTCCATCTTGGTCAGGTTGGTCTCGAACTCCTGACCTCAAGTGATACATCCACCTCAGCATCCCAAAGTATTGGGATTACAGGCATAAGCCACCATGCCCAGTCCACTTTTTAAAGCCATTATTAGACTAATTTAAGACTCCAAAGGATCCATGTTATATAGTTCCAATGCTCAGTATACTTGAGCAATCTAACTGCATGTTTGAATGGGAAATTTTATTAATTTATCTTTGACCAATATATTGAAGAATTTCCTTGGTTGTGTTCCTATAAATATGATTGTTAACATTACAGCAACATTATTCTTTAACTCTTCACAAAATCTTACCTGCTTTTCTAATACCACCTTTTCCTACAATATTTCTACTTTAAATAGATCTGACTCGCACTGGAAGAACTGTCCAGGTAAATAAAACAAACAATTATTTCATTACAAAATTGATAGTCAAGAACAGGGGCCCACTGCTTCTTGAATTCTTTTAAAATGTTTCATTTTTCCATATCACTCATAGATGATATTGGTGTACATGGTAACAATACCTAGTCATTTCTAGACCTGACAGATGAACCCTGGGCAAGAATTTAATAAAAGATTTGCTTTCTGACTTCCAAAGCTTTTCACTGTAAGCACAGAGATAACATCTTTCCTTTGACTGTTATGAATAAGCTGAAAAATTGGCAGATTCTAAGATAGTGTACACATATCCCCTGTGATAATGGCTTAAAATGAAATTAAACTTGTCAACAGTTGCCCCTTTTCCATCCACCAAAATTCTAAAACTTTTTCTTTAGTTAGTTCCTCATTAATAAAATAGAACAATGTTTTAGACAGAAATGTTCCCAAATAGGAGTATCCTCTCTAAGTTCTAATATCTTATATGCAGGTGCACTTCACCTCTGGAATTAGAGATGTATTCGTGTGGCCTCATCTTCTAAACAGGGTTATGCTTTTGTGTTTGTGCAGGCAAATACATCATTCACATAAAAAGAAAAAATAAAGCTGAGGGATTCTAGCACCCTTTAATTGATATATTTCTTCCAATAAACTAAATTCAGAGTACAGAAAATAACACCAAATTATTTTTATTATTTTTATTATTTTGAGACATGGTCTCATTCTGTCACCTAGACTGGGGTACAGTGATGCAATCACCACTCATTGCACCCTCCACCTCCTGGGCTCAAATACTTTTCCCACTTCAGCCTTCTGAGTAGCTGGGACTACAGGTGCACGACACCATGCCCAGGTAATTTTTTACCTTTTTTTAGAGATAGGGGTTCACCATGTTGCCCAGACTGGTCTTGAACATCTGGCCTGAAGCAATCCTCCCATCTCAGCCTTTTGAAGTGCTGGGATTACAGGAGTGAGCCGTCAGGCCCAGCCTATACCAAATTATTATCATCTTCCTTGCAAAGGAAAAAGAAGCCATGAAGTTCTTGTATCTCTAGAACGTCAAAATCTTCAAGTATCTTAAACTGAAAAAATGTAAGATGCATACATTCAGTATAATAATTAGTGGGATATTTTTATGGCTTATGAATCACATAAACTTCCAACTCAAATGCATTTTTTCATTATTTTCTTTTTCCTTAGGTTTCACTATTACTTTCCAATTATTTCTTTTGATTTTTATTATTATATAAAATATTATATTTTAATATAAAAACATTAAGTATAGAGATGAAAATGTGGTCTGGGCCCTACTGTTCAACAGAACTTTCTGAGATAATGAAAAGATTCAAATAACATAGATACTATCCACAGGTGGCTACCAAACAATTGAAATGTGGCTAGTGCAACTTAGGAACTTAATCTCTAATTTTATTTTTATTTTTTTTTGAGACAGAGTTTCGCTCTTGTTACCCAGGCTGGAGTGCAATGGCGCAATCTCGGCTCACCGAAACCTCCGCCTCCTGGGTTCAGGCAATTCTCCTGCCTCAGCCTCCTGAGAAGCTGGGATTACAGGCACACGCCACCATGCCCAGCTAATTTTTTTTTTTTTTTGTATTTTTAGTAGAGATGGGGTTTCACCATGTTGACCAGGATGGTCTCGATCTCTCGACCTCGTGATCCACCCGCCTCGGCCTCACAAAGTACTGGGATTACAGGCTTGAGCCACCGCGCCCGGCTTAATCTCTAATTTTATCAAGTGTTCATTAATTTCATTTAAATAGCCTTATTTGTCTAGTGGCTACCATACTGTATAGCACAGATCCAGACTGATCAAACTTCAGATGGTTGGAAACACTCTGCGACATCCTTCTTATGCTTCTGTCTTCAAATGATCATTAGTAACATTTTAGATTTTATGAAATCATTCTAAAACCAAACAAAGCTCAGATATAATTAAATGAAAATGTCAATGGTATACATGTGTGTGTGTGTTTGTGTATGTGTGTGTACATGTGTCTGTGCATATTCAAAGTTTTCTATTTGCTCAGATTTGTATTTCCTATAATGAGTGCTATAAGAAGAATATACATGTGCCTATTTCTTGCCAAACAACTTAAACACATGCAAAAACAACCCTGAACAAAACAGAGCAATATGTTATTATGTGTCTGTGTTAGTAAAAACTAAAAGACTTAGAAGGAAAAAGACTGAGAAGACTTCTTTCACTAACTCTAGCCACTATGGCTTTCTAAGAAAGATAATAATGACAAGTAGTGAAAACTCTCTACTAAGAACCATTTCAAGGCATTTGTCATCTTTTTGATCCCCTAATCTAAAGACCTCAGGTAAAATTATTAAAATTTTACTAAAGAGAAACAAATTAATAGGTGCATGCCTTTTTTGAATTAAATATCTTTGCTATGTAAACAGTACGTAAAATTTTTTGATGACACGTCTTAACTGCATTTTGATTTACTCTATTCTGGATGACACTCTCTTTTCTCTTCATTATTCTCCTTCCCCTTTTCTTCCCTACCCTTACTTTTCATAGACATATCTGCAATGTACTGTGTATTTTCCCATTAAAAATTCCCTACTTGAATGTGGTAGTCATAGCATGGAGGGAACACAAATCTTGGTTAATTTTTTTTATTCTCTACGTTGTTGCCAATTACTGTCAAAAGCAGTGGTGACTTTTTGTGAGGTGGATGCTTGTTCATTAGAAAGTGGCCTGAAACAATGAATTTCCTTCACATAAACCACTGAACTATCATGAGATGGTAACGACTTTCTGTCACTCCCAACCTAGGTCTAATCCAAACTCCTGACCTGGAGGTGTAAAGGCTTTGTAGCTCATTAGTGATTCCCCCGCAGCCATCAAGTGCCAAGTCCCCAGTCACAGGGCACCTAAAGTGAAAAACCAATGTGCACCTTTTAGTATTACTGGAAAACATGATAGGATTTACTAAGCTGAAGTGCTTAACATCTTCTAAAAATTAAACATTCTCTGTATTTTCAATGTGAGGCTAAGGTAATTATATTAACATGATTTAAAATCCTTGATTGTAATTGCATTTTGTTATTGAAACTGTTTCATGAACTCCTAGTGAGGACACTAATCCAATGCAGTAGGCAGAAATAAGTTTTTTTCATTTATTCTGGTATATAAAATGAATTTTCCTGAACTAGGAACCAGATTGAGGGGTAAAGGGTAGTTCTAAATGCTAATCACAAAGCAGTTGTTTTGCTTACGTAACCAGGACAATTCAGTTTCCTTATCCTTTTTCTGAATTACTCCTTTAAAACATATTTTAAAATCATATAAATATATGATTTAAAGGAGAATGAAGAATAAAATCTTTGAACCCAGTTTTTTTGCTACTAAATTAGCAAAAGTTTATGGTCTAAGAATACTATTTCAGCTAAGTAAGCATGGTCAAATTTTAAGCTTTGAATTTCAAGTTACAATGCAATGCTTTGCTGCCTCAGTGAAAATAATTTGATTAGATTTTTATTTATTTCTTTCTGTTCACTTGTAAGCTTGAAACGAAACTATGTAAACCAATAGGTTAGTTATCCCAAATAACTGTAATTTCAGTTTCACTTTTGGGGTCTATCCAACCAAGGCATTATCTATTTCATGCTTTTTAACATATTATTTATGGAACTATGTACTTCTGAAATACATATTCCTTTGGAAAATGATTTGCTTTAATTTAAGAGAGGAAAGATCAATTGAACTATTTACTGAATACAATAACATATTGACATATTTAACTCAAACACTGCATAATATACATAATGAAAACATTAATCATTTTATCTGGAAGTAAAGACCCATTAATGATTCTATTACAGCACCCAATTTTAAGTCTTTATTTGTTGAAAATATTTCATCTGAAACATAAATTTGATGGCAAAATGTGATTGAATGTGAATAATTTCTTATCTAATTTTTTTCCTTGAAAATTAGTGATTTTAGGCTCTAGGGACTTATATGCTTATAATTATTCAATTTTAATTGAATTTAATGACAGGAAGAGTATGTTCAAACATATTAATATATTATATATTTATGCTTAACAGCCAAGAAATAGCTCATGTTGACATGCAATTGCTGTAGCAATTTAAAATTCCTATTAACTTCTAAAGACAAATCTTTTTGAAAGTGGCAGATATCTTAACAATGATCTCCAGTTATCACATCTCCATCATAGCTGGCACTTTGTAAGTTGATATTCTCTCTGCTAAACTGACCAAAGTCAATATATACTCCAATTATAGCTGGATGAACCTGACAGCTTGTATCTTCTTTCTGAAGGTTGTCTGCCTCATTGAGTAGCCTTCACAGACAAGCTGCCAGAACTTCATTAATACCTGGGTTGGTTTTTTTTTTTTTTTATCATTTTAGGGAAGTGGTGTTTGTTCGATCATTCAGAGTGGTTTATACTTTCTTGTGCAGGGTAACTTTTTTATTTTGAGTTACATTTCTTTTCCTGTAAAATTCTGAAAATTTACCCAGTAGCCAAACATTTTTGCTTCGTAGTTTGTTGTATTATTTCCTTCCTAGGCTGTAATCCTTAAAACAGTACCACACTGTGCTTAATATCACACAATTATCACCGAAAGTATTTACAGATATGTTAACCCTCACAACAATACTTGAAGTTATATTAGAAAGATAATATTATTATAATCATTTAACCAATAAAACATTTGAAATGCTATATCCAGAAGTTAATAATCTGCTGATTATCCACCTGATGGTTGCTGAATATTTTTGATAATATTTTATATTTTAAATAGCCATGCATTTTTTTTATATATAAAAGCTGGGCCTTCTTCGAGAAGAAATGACTAGCTTTGCACAGAGTGTAAAATAAGTGTCTTGTTATCTTCTTTAGGAAGCCACTCTAACAGTGGCTAGAGTTAGTGAAAGAAGTATTCTCAGTGTTTATCCTTGTCTCTTAGCTCTCACAGACAGATACATAATTGTGTATTGCTCTGTATTTCTCAGGTTTTTATATGTGTTTAAGTTGTTTGGCAACGAATAGGTCCATGCTGATCTTTTTGTAGCACCAATTACAGAAAATATATATCCAGAAATCTTATGCTTATAAAATATAAATGTGAGCAAATTGAAAACTTCAAATACACACATATCCACACACACACACGCGCACACACACACACACACACAGCTGTGCAACTGACACTTTGGTCTAATTAAATCAGAGCTTTGTTTGGTTTCGGAATGATTTCCTGAAATCCAAAACAGAATTCAGAAGTTATTAGTGATCATTTGAAGACAGAAGCTTAGGAGGGACAGTACAGAGTGATCCCAACCATCTGAAGTTTGATTGTTCTAGATTTGTACTATCCAGTATGGTAGCTGCTGGATATATGAAGTCATTTAAATTTTAATTAATAAAAATTAAATAGGGCCAGAGCAATTAGGGAAGAGAAATAAATAAAAAGCATCTACATTGGCAAAGAAGTCAAATTAGTCTTGTTTACAGATGACATAATCCTACACTTAGAAAAACGTAAAGACACCACCAAAAAAACTGTTAGAACTGGTAAACAAATTTGATAAAGTTGCAGGATAGAAAATCAACAGACAAAAATCAGGGTTTATATATACCAAGAGCAAACAATCTGAAAAAGAAATCAAGTAAGCCACCCCATTTACAATACCTACAAAGAATATAAAATACCTAGCAATCAATTTAACTGAAGAACTAAAAGACCCATGTAAGGAAAACTATGAAACACTAATGAAACTGAAGAGGACACAAAACAATGGAAAAATATTACATACTAATTGATTGGAAGAAATAATATTGTTAAAATGACAATTCTACCTAAAGCCATTCACAGATTCAATGCAATCTCTATTAAAACGCTAATGTAAGTCTTCACAAAAATAGAAAAAATAATGCCAAGATGTATACGAAACCACAAAGACTCCAAAGAGCCAAAACAATCATAAGCAAAAAGAACAGAGCTGTAGATAACACAGTGCTTGACTTCACAATATACTGCAAAGCTATAGTAATCACATCAGCATAATATTGGCATAAAAGACACAGAGACCAATGGAACAGAATAGAGAACCCAGAAATAAGTCCACACATATGCAGCCAACTCATTTTCTTTTCTTTTTCTTATTTTTAGTTTTTATGGTTATATGGTAGGTGTACATTTATGGGGTATATGAGATGTTTTAATATAGGCATGCAAAGTAAAATAAGCACATCATGGAGAATTGGGTATCCATCCCCTCAAGCATTTATCCTTTGAGTTACAAACAATCCAATTATACCCTTTAAGTTTTTTTTTTGAAACGTACAATTAAGCTATTATTAACTATAGTCACTCTAGTATGCTATTAAATACTAGGTCATATTCATTCTTTCTAACTACTTTTTATACCCATTAATTGTCCCTACCTCCCCCACCACCACTACTACCCTTCCCAGGCTCTGGTACCTATTCTATTCTCTATGTCCATGAGTTCAATTGTTTTTATATTTCAATCCCACAAATAAGTGAGAACATGAGATGTTTGTCCTGTGTCTCACTTATTTCACTAAATGTAATCATCTCCAGTTCCATCCATGTTGTTACAAATGACTGGATCTCATTCCTTTTATGGTTGAATAGTACTCCACTGTGTTTATGTACCACATATACTTTATCCATTCAACTGTTGATGGACACTCAGGTTGCTTCCAAATCTTAGCTATTGTAAACAGTGCAGCAACAAACATATGAGTGCAGCTATTTTGTGAATATACTAATTTTCTTTCTTTCGGGTATATACCCAGCAGTGGGACTGCTGTATCATCGTAGCTCAATATTTGTTTTTTTGAGAAACTTCCATGCTGTTCTCCATAATGGTTGTACTAATTTATATTCTCACCAACAGTGTACCAGGGTAGAGACCTCCTTACCAGCATTTATTATTGCCTGTGTTTTGAATATAAGCCATTTTAACTTGGGTGAAATGATATCTCATTGCAGTTTTGATTTGCATTTCTCTGATATCAGTGATGTTGAGCACCTTTTAATATGTCTGTTTGCCATTTGCATGTTTTCTTTTGAGAAATATCAATTCAAATCTTTTGCCCATTTTTAACTGGATTATTAGATTTTTCCTATAGCGTTGTTTAAGCTCCTTAAATATGCTGGCTATTAAGCCCTGGGCAGATGGATAAGGTGCACACATTTTATACCATTCTGTAGGTTGTCTCTTCAAACTGTTGATTGTTTCTTTGGCTATGCAGAAGCTTTTTAACTTGATGTGATCCTGTTTTTCCATTTTTGCTTTGGTTGTCTGTGCTTGTGGGATATTCCTTGAGAAATATTTGCCCAGACCAATGTCCTAGAGATTTTCCCTTATGTTTTCTTGTAGTAGTTTCATAGTTAGAGGCCTTAGATTTAAGTCTTTTATCTATTTTGATTTTTTTGTACATGGTAAGAAATAGGGATCTAGTTTCATTCTTCTGCAAAAGGATATCTAGTTTTCTCTTACTGAAGAGACTGTCTTGCCCCAGTGTATGTTCTTGGCACATCTGTCAAAAATGAGTTCACTATAGGTGTGCAGATTTTTTTTATGGTTCTCTATTGTTTCATTGGTCTATGTGTCTGTTTTTATGTCAGTGCCATGCTGTTTGGGTTGCTATAGTTCCGTAGTAAAATTTTAAGTCAAGTAGTGTGAGTCCTTCACTTTTGTTCTTTTTGCTCAGAATAGCTTTGGCTATTCTGGGTCTTCTGTGATTCTATATAAATTTTAGGATTTTTTTTTTTCTATTTCTGTGAGGAATTTCATTGGTATTTTGAGGAATTACCATAGATTCAATGCAATCTGCTTTGGATAGTATGGATATTTTAACATATTTATTCTTACAATTCATAAACATGGAATACCTTTCATTTTTTGGTGTCCTCTTCAACTACTTTCATTAGTGTTTTATAGTCTTCATTATAGAAATCTTTTACTTTCTTGGCTTTTTTTTTTTTTTTTTTTTTTTTTTTTAAGACAGAGTCTTGCTCTGTTGCCAGGCACCAGGCTGGAGTGCAGTAGTGCAATCTCAGCTCACTGCAACTTCTGCCTCCCAGGTTCAAGCAATTCTCCTGCCTCAGCCTCCCCAGTAGCTGGGACTATAGGAGCCCGCCATGATGACCAGGTGATTTTTGTATTTTAGTAGAGATGGGGTTTCACTGTGTTGGCCAGGATGGTCTCAATTTCTTGACCTTGTGATCCATCTGCCTTGGCCTCCCAAAGTGCTGGAATTACAGGCATGAGCCACCATGCCCAGCCTACTTCTTTGGTTAATTTCTAGATATTTATGTGTGGTTATTATAAGTGAGATTATTTTTTATTTTTTTATAGATTTTTCACTATTGGCACACAGAAATGCCACTGATTTTTGTATGTACTGCAACTTTACTGAATTTATCAGTTTTTTGTTGTGGAGCCTTTAGGTTTTTCCAAATATAAGTTCATAACATCAGCAAACAAGGATAATTTGACTTCTTCCTTTCCAATTTGGATGCCTTTTATATACTTCTGTTGTCTGACTGCTCTAGCCATGACTTCCAATACAGTGTTAAGCAACAGTAGTGATGGTAAGCATCCATCAAGGCTTTCAGTTTTTCCTCATTCGCTATGGTATTAGCTGTGGATTTGCCATGTATGGCTTTTATTATGTTGAGGTATGTTTCTTCTATACCCAAATTTTTAGGGTTTTTACCATGAAGAGATATTGAAATTTTTGAAATGCTATTTCAGTATCAATTGAAATGATAATATGCTTTTTATCCTTCATTCTGTTGATAGGATATATCATATTAATTGATTTGCATATGTTGAACTATTCTTGCATCCCAGGGATAAACTTCACTTGGTTATAATGAATAATCTTTCTTATGCATTGTTGAATTTGGTTTGCTAGTATTTTATTAAAGATTTTTACATCAATATTAATCAGAGATTCTGGTCTATGGTTTTCTTTTTTCTTTTTTTTAATGTGTCTTTGTCTTGTTTTGGTATCAGGGTAATAATGGCCTTGTAGAAGGAGTTTGGAAATATCCCCTCCTCCTCTATTTTTCAGAATAGTTTAAGTAGGATTGGTATCAGTTCTTTAAATATTTGGTAGAATTCAGCAGTGAAGCTATTAGGTCCCCTGCTTGTCTTGACTGGAAGACTTTATTACAGCTTCAATCTCATTAATAATTAATGGTCTGTTTAGGTTTTGCATTTCTTCCTGGTTCAATCTTGGTAGGTTTTATGTGTCTAAAAATTTGTCCATTTCTTCTGGATTTTCCAATTTACTGGCATAAAGTTTCTCATAGTACCCATTAAAGATCCTTTGAATTTCTGCATTATCAGTTTGTAATGTCTCCTTTTTCATTTCTCATTTTATATATTTGGATCTTCTCTCTTTCTTACATGTTAGTCTGGCTAAACGTTTGTCAATTTGTTTAACATTTCAAAAAACCGACTTTCTGTTTCATTGCTCTTTTGTATTGATTTTTTTCATTTCAATTTCATCAATTTCTGCTCTGATCTTTATTATTTATTTTCTTTTACTAATTTTGAGTTTGGTTTGAGTTGCTCTTGTTTTTTAGTTCTTTAAGTTTCACTGTTAGATTATTTAAAATAATAATAATTTCCTCTTTTTTGATGTAGGCACTTAGAGCCATAATCTTCCCTTTTAGTACTGCTTTTGTTGTATCCCATAGGTTTTGGTATGTTGTGTTTCCATTATTTTTGTTTAAAAAATTTTTTTAGTTTGCTTCTTAATCCCTTCATTGACTCACTGGTCATTTAGGAGCATATTGTTGAACTTCCATGTACTTACATAGTTTCCAAAATTCCTTGTTATTAATTTCTAGTTATATTCCATTGTGGCCATAGAAGATGCTTGATATTATTTCAATTTTGCTGAATGCTTTAAGATTTGTTTTGTGACCTAACATATGGTCTATCCTTGAGAATGAACCATCTGCTGAGGAAAAGAATTTTTATTTTGCAGCCATTGGATGAAATGTTCTGTAAATACTGATTAGATCCATTTGGTCTATAGCAAAGAGTAAGTCTGTGTTTCTTGATGATTTTCTGTCTCAAAGATCTGTCCAATGTTGAAAATGGGGAAAAGTCTCCATCTATTATTGTATTGGGCCTATTTCTCTCTTTGGCTCTAATAATATTTGCTCTCTATATCTGGATCCTTATTGTTGGATGCATATATATTTTAAATTGTTATATCCTCTTGATGAATTTACATCTTAATCATTATACAGTGACCTTCTTCTTCCCTTATTATAGGTTTGGTCTTGAAATCTAGTTTGTCTAATATAAGTATAGTGACTCCTGCTTTTGGTTTTCACTGGAGTGGAATATCTTTTTCCATGCCCTTATTTTCAGGCAATGTGTGTTTTCATAGGTGAAGTGTGTTTCTTATAAGCAACAGATAAATGGATCTTGTTTTTTCAATCATTCAGCTAGTCTCTAGCTTTTGATTGGAAAGTTTAGTCCATATACGTTCAATGTTATTATTAATAAGTAAGAACTTACTCCTGACATTTTATTGTTTGTTTTCTGGCTGTTTTATAGTCTTTTCTTTCTTCTTTCTTTCCTTCCTGTTTTCCTTTAGTAAAGGTGATTTTCTCTGGTGATGTAATTTAATTCCTGGCCTTCTATTTTTTGTGTCTTCATTGTGTTTTTTGGTTTGAGGTGATCATAAGGATTGCAAATACTATCTTATAACCTATTATTTTAAGAAATAAAATATAATAAAATATACAAACAATAAAAAATAACACTATTTACATAAACAAATAAGCAAAAAGAAAACTAGTAAAACTCTATGCCTTAACTTCATTCCTCTGCTTTTAATCTTTTTGATTTTTTAATTTATAGGGTCTTACATTATGTCTTAAAAAGTTGTTATAGTTATTATTTTTTATTGGTTCATGAGTCTTTATAAACAGTTACAGTGTTATAATATTGTGTTTTTCTGTGTACTGACTATTACCAGTGAGTTTTTGTACCTTCAGGTGATTACTTATTGCTCATTAATGTTCTTTTTTTCTGATTAAAGTATTCTGTGTTGCATTTCTTGTAGGACAGGTCTGGTATTGATGTAATCCCTCAGCTTTTGTTTGTCTGGAAACGTCTTTATTTCTCTTACATGTTTGAAGGATATTTTTTATCAAAAGTACTATTCTAGGATAAAAGTCTTGTATCTTTCAGCACTTTAAATATGTCATGACATTCCCTCCTGGCATGTAAGGGTTCCACTGAAAAGTCTGCTGCCAGATATACTGGAGCTCCAGTTATTTGTTTCTTTTGCTGCTTTAAGTATCTTTTCTTTATCCTTGACCTTTAAGAGTTTGATTATTAAATAAGTGTCTTGATGTAGTCTTTTTGAGTTTGAATTTTGATATTGATATCTTTTTCTAGGTTTGGGAAGTTCTCTATTATTATCTCTTTGAATAAACTTTCTACTCCTATCTCTTTTTCTGTTTCTTCTTTAAGGCCAATAACTCAGATTTGCCTTTAAGGCAAGCTCATTAATTCTTTCTTTCTTCTTGATTCATTCTGCTATTAAAGGACTCTGAAGCATTCTTCAGTATTCCAATTGCATTGTTTACCTCCAGAATTTCCGCTTGATGCTGTTTAATTATTTAAATCTCTTTGTTTCATTTATTTAATAGAATTCTGAATTCCTTCTCTGTGTTATCTTGAATTTAATTGAGTTTATCCCATAACACTATTCTGAATTTTTTGTCTGAAAGGTCACGTATCTCTGTTTCTCCACAATTGGTCCCCAGTCTCTTACTTAGTTCATTTCATGAAGTCATGTTTTTCTGGATGGTGTTGATGTGTGTAGATGTTCTTTGGTGTCTGGACACTAAAGAGTTAGGTATTTATTGTAGTCTTCACTGTCCAGGTTTATCTGTATCCACCCTTCTTGGGATGGCTTTCAAATATTTGAAATGACTTAGGTTTGTGATCCAAACTATATCCACTTCAGAGTATATCCCAAGCACTGTGGTTCTTGAAGACTCATAGAGGTGCCACCTTGATAGTCTTGGACAAGATCCAGAAGAATTCTGTCGATGACCAGGCAGAAACACTTGTTCTCTTCCCTTATTTTCTCCAAGACATACAGAGTCTCAGTCTCTCTCTCTCTCGCATTCTCTCTCTCTCTCTCTCTCTCTCTCTCTCTCTTGCATTCTCTCTCTCTCTCTCTCTCTCTCTCTCTCTCTCTCTCTTTCTGTTTTGAGCCACTTATATCTGGGAATGGAGTAACAGAAGCATCCCTGTGGCCAACACCACTATGATTGCAATTGCACTGGGTAAGATCTGAAGTCAGTACAGCACTGGGGCTTGTATAAAGCTTGCTGTAACCACTCCCTGGCTACTTTCCATGTTTGCCCAAGGCCCTGAGGCCCTACAATCAGCTGGTGGCAAAGCAGGCAGCCCCGTGTCTTTCCCTTCAGTGTGATGAGGTCTCCCAGGCCCTGGGTGGGTCCAGAGATGCCATCCAGGAGTCAGGGACTAGAGTCAAAAACCTTAGAAGTCTCCCTGGTGTTCTATCGTACTGCAACTGAGCTGGCCCTCAAACCAAAAGATGTAGTCCTTCCCACTCTTCCCTTCCCTTTCCAAAGGCAGAGACGGCTCATTCCATAGCCAATACCACCTCAGGTCACAAGGAGGACTGCCAGACCATCTCTGATGTTCCTTAAGGCCTAAAGGCTCTTAAGTCAGCTTGTGGTAAATGCTGCCTGGCCTGAGACTCACCCTTCAGGGTAGTGGGCTTCCCTCTGGCCCAGGGAAGATCCAGAACTGCCATCTAAAAGTCAAGTCCTGGAGTTGGGGACCCAAAGAGCCCACCTAATGCACTGCCCCTCTGTGGCCATGTTGGTACGTAAGGTGCAAGACAAAGTTCCTTTTACTTTTCCCTCTGTTTTTCCAAAGCAGGATTCTATCCCGTCGCCAATGTGCTGAGTCTCACCTGAAGTCAGCAAGCCTCAGAGACTCACCCAAGGCCCTCGACATAGTACCTGGGTATTGATGCTTGCTATTCAGGGAACAAGGGTTGTTTAGCAAGCAGTGATGAATGCTGCCAGGACTGGGTCCTTTCTTTCAAGACAGCAGGTTCCCTTCTGGCTTAGGATGTATCTACAAATGTCATCCAGGAGCTAGTCCATGCAACAGAGGCCTCACAACTCTAACTGGTGCCCTATCCAGCTGTGGCTGAACTGGTATCTAAGATGCAAGACAAAGTCCTCCCCATTCTTCTCACTGCTCTCCTCAAGCAGAAAGAAGGGGTCATTTTTGGAGCCCTGAGCTATACAGCCTCAGGTTAGAGGAGAGATGACAACAGCACTCCCTTTGCTGCCTCTGCTAGTGTCTTGGATTGTCACTGTCCACTGGCTCTGGGCCTAGTTCTGGACTAGGACTCACCTAAGTTTTGCAGTCTTAATGTCCTAGACTGCCTTCAAATTCATTTACAGAGAGCACCACAGTCCTCAGTGGCAAGGTTTGCAGGAACTCAAGTTCCAACTGCTAGGACTCCCCACTGGCTAGGGATGGTTAAAATGCTACAAGGCTTGCTGTAATCACTCCCTGGCTACTTTCATGTTTGCTTAAGGCTCTGGGGCCCTACAATCAGCAAGCCATGGGCAGACATCAGTTGAGTTTGATTCGGGTTTTTCTTTCTGCTCTAACAGAATAGCACTGAGTTCAATGTCTCACAATTGCTGTGCTCTCTGCACCGTACTGCTGCTATAGGGGGTGGAGACAGGGTGGCAGTTTAGGACTTTTTCCTATCTCTTCAGTGTCTCTTTCAGTGATACAAAAATAAAACCAGCTACTATAAGGGCTCATCTGATTTTTGGCTCTTCTAAAGGTTGTTTTGTTTTGTTGTGTTTTTCTGTGTAGATAGTTAAATTGGTATCATTGTGTGGGGTATGATCAGTGGAATGTTCTATTTCTCCGTCCCGTTCTGCCTCTCTCTGCTACAGCCGACTCATTTTCAACAAAAGTGTCATGAACATAAAACGGGGAAAGGACAGTCTCTTCAATAAATGTTCTGGGAAAACTGCATAACAATATGTGGAAGAATGAAACTAAATCCCTATCTCTCACCATACACAAAAATCAAATAAAAATGGATTAAAGACTTAAATCTAAGACCTAAAACTATAAAACTACTAAAAGAAAACACTAAGAAGTGCTCCAGGACATTGATATAGGCAAAGATTGTTTGGGCGAGATCTCCAAAGCACAGACAATCAAAGTAAACATAGACAAACGGAACTGCATCAAGCTTAGCTGCCGCACAGCAAAGGAAACAATCAGCAAAGTGAAGATACAACCACAGAATGCAAGAAAACATTTGCAAACTATTCATCTGAGAAGGGATTAATAACCAGAATGTACAAGGAGCTCAAACAACTCAATATCAAAAGATAATAAAAATAAGAATCTATTTTAAAAATAGGCAAAAGATCTGAATAGACATTTCTCAAGAGAAGATATGAAAAATACTCAATATCACTAATTATCAGTGAAATGAAAATGAAAACCACCACAATGAGATATCATCTCACCAGTTAAAATGGTATTTATCAAAAAGACAGGGAATAACAGATGCTGGTGAGAATGTCCAGAAGGGAACCCTTGTATGCTGTTGGTGAGAATGTAAATTACTACAACAACTATGAAGAATAGCATGGAAGTTTCTCAAAAACCTAAAAAATGATCTACATATGATCTAGCGATTCCACCACCATTTATATACCTAAAAGAAAGAAAATAAGTATATCAAAGAGTTATCTTCACTCTCATGCTTAATATAGAATTATTCACAACAGCCAAAATATAGAATCAACTTAAGTGTCCATCAAACTAATGAATAAAGAAAATGTGGTATATATACACAACTGAATATCATTTAGCCATTAAAGTATGGAATTCTGTCATTGGCAGTAACATGGTTAGAAATGGTGGTTGTAAAGTGAAAGAAATCAGGCATAGAAAGACAAATATTTCATGTTCTCAATGATACATGAAAGCTGAAAAATCAAATTTCATGAAGGTAGGAGTAGATTGGTGGTTACCAGAGGTTAGAAAGGGTAGAAGAGACAAGGGGTGAAGAGAGGTTCGTTAATGGGTACAAACATATAGTTTGATAGAAGAAATAAGACCTATATAAGATAGATCAGTAGGATGACTATAGTTTACAGTAATCTATTGTATATTTCAAAATAGCTAGGAGTAATTAAAATGTTTTAGCATAAAGAAAAATATTTAAGGTGACAACTAACCAATTACACTGACTTGATCTTTACAGACTACATGAATGTATACCCAAAAAAATGTACATCTATTATGTATCAGTAAAAAAAATAAGGAAATGGGAAAAACTAAATACCATTAGAAATTTAGTTCCTGAGTTGTACTAGCCACTTTTTAATTGTTCTATAACTATATTTTGATAGTGTCTAGCTTATATGGAACATTTATATCATCTCAGAAAGTAATATTAGACAGAACTGATCTAAATCCATTTTTATCTCTTGAGAAGAATCTCAATTTCAAAATTGCATGTCATCTTAAGAAGCTTTTAGATGCATATATTGCAAACCCTGACTCAAACTGATTTAAATAACAAGGCATGGACTCTCTTAACTGCAAGTCAAGAGGCAGGCGAGGCCTCAGGTTAGGCTGAATTCAGTATTTCAGTTTTATTTCTCTGGGCTCCCTTTCATTGTCCCCTCCTCTGAGTTGGTTCAAAATAGCTTCCTTGGTGACAGAAAAGATGGCTGACAGCTTTTGGCTTCATATTCACACAACTTGAAATCCAAAAGAAGAGATAAAAGTATTTCTGATCTCTTCTGGGTCCAAAAACTAATTCCTTAAAGTTCCAGACAAACCTGCTCCCTTGCATTCACAAACCCAATTTGTATCCCATATCTTTGCCTGACAAAGGTACTGATTCACACTGCCTAGCTTGGCCTATATTCCTGAACAATTATTTTAAAAAGTGTGAGCTTGATGAGCCTTAGACCAATCATGACCTACTCTGAGGAGTCAGGTTGTAGTCTCCTGTCTGAAGCACTTGGACAACATGATGTCATATGGTTTGGCTGTGCCTTCACCCAAATGTCATCTTGAATTGTAGCTCCCATAATTCCTATGTGTCATGGGAGGGACCCAGTGAGAGGTAATTGAATCATGGGGGTAGGTCTTTTCCATGGTATTCTTGTGATAGTGAATAAGTCTCAGGAGATCTAATGGTTTTATAAACAGAGTTCCTCTGTACATGCTCTCTCTTGCCTGCTGCCATGTAAGATGTCCTTTTGCTCTTTCTTTGTCTTCTGCCATGACGTGAGGCCTCCCCAGCGATGTGGAACTGTGAGTCCATTAAACCTTTTTCCTTTATAAATTACCCAGTCTCGGGAATGTCTTTATTAGCAGCATGAGAACAGACTAATACCTGATGAAAGGGCAGCTATCTGAAAATTTGAGGGCAGCCTTATGAAAAAGGAAAGGGGATAATGAATGCTTGGATAGGCAATCAATAATGTGTACTATAGGAAGATAAAAACTTTGTTTCTACAACTTTTAAGCATTTACTAAGACTTCCTTTGAAATGTGACTATTTAAGATGCAGTGTTCCCACCCACTTGTCCCTAAAACACCCAAACATAAAAATAAACAACCCAAACATCTCTATTTTTAAATTGTGTGAGGCTCTGACACTTGGCAGAAAAACAGTGAGGCAAGTGACAAGGGTTATGCTATCATGGAAGAAAATTAAAATATAATATAAAAAGAAAGATCTAATCTGGGGAGGAGGTTATAGAGAGGAATCCAAAATAACTTGTATAAGAAAAACACTCTGTCCCAAGGCAGATCTTTAACAGTTCTCTCAACCATAATCTAATTTGTGTCCCCTGGAGTTAAAAAAAAAATCTGAGATATTAAACAAGTCACCAGAGATGGTCAGTGTCAGTCCCAGAACTCAAACCAGACTGAACTCTAAAGTTCATTACAAATCCTTCATGATAGCCAGTGTATCCAAGCCAAAGTCTACAGACCATATAGTTTCTGTTCAATCCCAATATCAACATGCAGTAAAGAGCAAAACATCATGAGGCAAGGTACTGTGTTAAGTGCTGGTTGGGGAGAAAAGATACTCACTTAAAACATATACAACTATACATGGAAACATATACAGAGTGCTCAAGCAGTAGTTCAGACAAGGAGCTCCACCAGGGTGCAGAGGTGGGAAGAAAAGAGGAGGAGAAGCCAGTAACTTCAAAATAAATGAAAGAAAAGGGAAAAAAGATTACGGATCTTGGTAAATGCCAAGAAAGTTGGAGCTTCAGGTATATAAATTTGAGGAGAATCAAGATGGAAAGTTTTCAAAAGAAGGAGAGTCCTAACTCTTCACATATAAAGCACTTGGTAAATTATAAAATACTTTCATGTTCATAAATTCCAATAGTAGCTACCATAACATGTGTCAGATATTCTGCATGCACTGTCAATCCTCACTGTAGATGGTATCACACTCTGCCCTTTGCAGATGGGGAAACTGAGTCTCAGTGGGGTCATATGACTCAACCACTGTCATACAGTGAAGGAGAAGAGAGGTAACTCAGACCCAGATCTGTCTGACCCTAAAGCCTGTGCTCTTTTCACTACACTGTGATCCCTTTCATTATTTTCCTTTACCTTCAAATTGATATTTAGAGGGAGGTAGAGTGTGAAACTCCGTAATATTTCAACTGAATTGAGTTGAGCATCACACAGTAAGGAGATGAATGCTGTGAAAAAGCATAACCAATAAAATTTTACATGTAGGAAATAGGAAAAAAACTTTGCTTATTTTTGTAAATCACTGGCAAACACAGGCTATACATTCCTGGGTGATGAAGATGCCAAAAAGGTAGCACTGATCCTCTATGGAAATTCCAGAATCCCTCTAGAAAAAAATGAAGGACATATTATTTTATGTGTATGATTGTCTGGGATTGCTCTTCCCCTATCCAGAGAGACATTCATCCATATAAATGGATAGACTACTGCAAAAGAACATATTGAGAAACAAGTACAGGAGGAATTATACTAGGATTCCAGAGGCATAGGATTGAGCCTTGAAAGTGAAAAGAAACAGGAAAATAATATTCAGAGAAATAAAGTGCATCTGCATGTCTTAGGTTACCTAAACTCGCCTATCAATTCTTATCAATGGTCAGGCAGCAAGGGTTTGAGTGTCTGGAGAAAGAGACTTACTATGAACACAGAACTTTCTCTATTGAATTGTGGTAGTATCATACATCACCCTAGTATTATATTATGGTTTGCATTTACCCTATATACATGTGCTGAGTGACCACATCCCTGGAAACATAAATAAAACCAAGGGGAGACACTAACAGCAAACTTCTTTCAGTTCGAGTTCTGTTGTTTTCAAAGCTGATAGTTCTTCCCTTCAAATCCCAAACTTAATACCAACCAAAGTACATATTTACAAGGGATTAGAAAGTAGGAAGTACGAAGAAGATAGGTTCAACCTAACATCACTGCTTCAAAGACAGGAGCAACTGAAATAAAAATCCTTAAAAGTAAACACCCTAACACTAGAGCCTAGCAGAATACTATTCTAGGTCCTATCTTCAATACTTTTCTTGTTTCTGTGATTAAAATTATTTTGCTCATTTAAAAAAAAAACAGGAAATAAACGCTGATAACCACTCCCAAATATTTAGAATACATTTTAAACAAAAATGACATACTTGTATGTAATACCTACAAACTGCTTTCTTGTGTCACCTAATGTTGTGATAACACTTCCATGGTAATAATTGAAGGCTTATATTAAAACTTATAACAATTTAAAGACAAGTTTGGGAACAACTGGAGTAAACAATCATAACTAAAATTAAAGTTGGGAAGAAGTTCCATCTGTCAGAAACATTTTAAAATACTATTTGATCATTAACAAATTTAAAAGAATATTTTTTTTGAAAAAAGATACATGTCAGGAAGGACAGAAATAAAAGATCTACTAGAAAATAGAATTGGTAAAAATGTGTTTACATTTTTACCTACAAACTAAAGTTTTAAATTTTTATTGCTAATCTGATTAAAATCTTTTTAATATGGTAGCATATACAAATTTTTAACCCTTTCAAAATAATACTTTAATTTTCAAGATAACTGTATTCAGAGTATTAATCTATTTTCTTTTAAAAGGGAAAGCATAATGGTACATTAGCATTGTGAGTTCAAATATAAATGCTTAGGTCATGCTTTCCTTCCCTCCTCTGGACTCTAATGTCCTTATTTTCTGTCTGGTCAGTTTTCAATTAATCACTGCCTAATATCTCCAATAGCTAAACTGACATTTTAAGTAAAGTAACCACTTATAAATTTTGTTCATCTTCTTTAAGTGTCAATTTTACTCAAAGACTTTTAGTAGGAATAATTGAGCATTCCTTACCTTTAATACTGTTATAGCAAGAATTTAAGATTGTGTTTACATTATTTAAAGTTCAATGAAAAATCACATGTAAAATAAAACAAAAAAATTCGAATAATGTTATGTTTGTGGGTTGTTTGGGAGTTCTTCCCCAAAATGCTGAAGGTAAGAGGTTTTATCCACTGCATTTGGGATTTTTAGGTTAAAAAAGTTTTGAGAAGTAAAGTCTTAGAATTGACACAATATGTCTTGCATATAAGGGAAATTCAGTAAATAATTACATTGATTTGATTTGAGTTGCTGTTATGTATAACTTGAAAATCTTGGAACATTTGCTTCTGACACAATAGACAGCACATCAGTGGGAAAAGTGAGGAGGGGAGAAAAAAAAAGAAAAAACAGGAAAAAAAGTATAAATTTTGTTAAATGACTTCTTAACACCTCTCACAAAACTACTGAAATTCTTTGTGGTACACTGAGTTCTCCAGTGGCTGCATTAGTGCCAATTGATTTCTCAATTGCCTGTGGAATAAGAGCCAAATTCCTTAGCCTGTCACACACTCCATCCAGAATCTCAACATATCCCAAGTGTCCCACTTTATTTTCTCATTTTATTATCCTGTTTCAAGCCAAATCATACTACTCCCAGTTCTTCATACACACTCAAAAGCTTTCCTATCTATGTTGTCATTCAGCCTATTCCTTCCAACATGAATACTCTTCCCTGACTCACCATTATCATGTGTTAGTCATAGTCCAAATGCCACTTCTTTCAGAAAGCCTTCCTTGTTCTTCCACCTTGAGAAGTTATGCTTCTTTCTGATCTGACTTAACAAATTGATGGGTGCCTCTTTCACTGACTGCCTTATATTTACATTTATGTCTTACTTTCACCATTACATTACAAACTCTTTGAAGGAAGATAAAATATGTCTGTGAATGCTTAATAATGAACGAATGGATGGATATATTCAAACTCTTCCAAATAACAAGAAATGTCATTTATTTTTAAGTCTGTCTTTCAATCATGTTTAACCCTATGTGTAATCAGAAGCCCATAAATGAAAGGACTACTTAGGTAGTCCGTGGATTAATCTCCTTTTTCTCCTGTAACAATTATTTCATTATTAGAGAAAGAAAGGAGGAAGGAAAGTGGCCTTTAATAAAATCTGCCAAGATTATAACTGTTCAAAGTGTGTAGTGGGAGCTTCCTGCCAAGTTCCTTTTGGATTCTGTTAGCGGGCTTTCAAACACTTTAAATGATCATCCAAAAAATCTATGGCATTTAATACACCCACTTCTCAGTGATACGAAATTCAGGTTTTCTTTATGTAATTTAGTTGATAGCTCCAGATAACGTCAAAAATATTCTGATTAATAGCTGTTTCTGGTTTTTCAGAAATAATCAAAACAGGCTGGGTGCAGTGGTTCATGCCTGTAATTCCAGCACTTTGGGAGGCAGAGGAGAGAGGATTGCTTGAGCCCAGGAGTTGAGACCAGCCTGGGCAACATGGCAAAAACCCACCTTTACAAAAAAAGTACAAAAATTTCCCAGGAGTGGTGGCACATACCTGTAGTCTCAGCTACTTGAGAGGCTGAGGTGGGAGGATCACCTCAGACTGGAAGGTGAAGGCTCCAGTGAGCAGAGATCATGCTCACTACACTTTAATCTAGGCAAAAGAGTGAGATCCTGCCTCAAAAAACAAACAAACAGACAAAAAAGGAAAGAATCAAAAGT
This sequence comes from Saimiri boliviensis, assembly GCF_048565385.1. Classification (NCBI taxonomy): domain Eukaryota; kingdom Metazoa; phylum Chordata; class Mammalia; order Primates; family Cebidae; genus Saimiri; species Saimiri boliviensis. The sequence goes on along the minus strand of NC_133450.1, from coordinate 176,930,221 downwards.
TAGATACATTATTTTCCATAGAAATATTTGGTATAAATGCAGAACTAGACTCACTAAGTAATAGCTGTTAGAGACCTTATCAGACTACCTATAACCATCACAGACTAGAAAAGTCATTTTGAACTGGTATAAGTCAGAAAATGACTACAGCAAAATACATATTTGTAATTTCCCTGATTACATACAAGCATAAAAACATGTTTGGTATTGTTTCAAAAAGGTCAGAAGCATATAAGAAAACAACATAAAAAATCTTGTTTTAATTCAGCTAAAACTTTGAAACTGATTACAAGCTGAGAAATCTCTGGAACTTCTTACTTTATGAAACATTGTTTCATCTACCCACTAAGTGGGTATGATATGTAAAAACAAACAGGCATGAAGGTGTGTGATTTCAATTGCTTTTAAAAGTTTTTATGAAATCTTGGAGGAGTCACAACCTGGGAAACTTAAATTTTGTGTAATCTTCTTTTTACTTTGAAAATTTCTCTTTTTCTTCTCTATTTTCTATAGGATATAGAAAATATATGACTTGTGTTAAAATGCCTTGTGTTTAAAGTCTGATGGGGTGGGTTAAACGTTACCTCTGTTCCTAAATTATGTAAATTTGGGCTAGTTGCTTTACATCTCAACCCTGGATTTCTCTAACTACCTCACAGAATTTTGAAGAAGATGAATAGAGGGGAAGTGCCAAACGTGACCAACAGAAGGCTTTCAAAACACAGGAGTTCTCTTTCATAAAATGTGATCTTCATCTGCATATAAAACAGTAATGCTTGCAACTTCTAAAATAATGCTAGCATTTGAAAAACAAGAGTACTATCACATTTGACTGAGGAGATATTGTTTAGATCATAACCAACTACTCTTGACTAAAAAAATCGGCTCCTTGAATGCTTAGGGAGTCTCTATCCCTTTTTGGAGCACACAGAGTTCACAAAAAATTTAAGAACATTTGTTTTGATGCCACCACAAAGAGAACCCACAGATAGAGTCTATGGATTATAAAAATAAGATAATTTAATATTTCTAAAAAATTATATCAGACAGCAAAATATTCATTATGCATTTGAAAAAATTTATAACTTGCTAGCCACAAAACAAACATCCTAGAACACAATAAAATACAAGTAACAAATTTATGTAAGAAATACCAAGTCAGATAACTAGGGGGAAATGACCATCTTTAAGTAAAACTCTAAAGTAAAATATAAAAATGAACTATTTGGGATTTATTTTAGGTAGTAAAAAGTCACAATGGTATTATGAGACAGAAGAGGTTACCTTTTTAAAATTGTGGCATTTTTTTTCTTCAAAATGTCCACTGTTTAAAAAAATATCCTTTGAAGGATTTAGTTGATATTTTGATATAACCTCCCACCCCCATTAAGGAAAAAAAAAAGTAGTTTTAGTTATCTCTGATTGTATGGAGGAGAAATACAAATTTAAGCTGGTCATTATGAGGGTGCCTCCTGAGCTCTTCCAAGTAACTCCAAAAGGAACTCTGAAGTCTAGTTGGCTTAAATTTATGCAAAATGGTCTTTGTTGGATACAGCTGTTTGAACTGCTTATTTTCCTTAATTGGAGATTATCATTTTCAAGGACCCTTGACTCTCAGTCTTTCCTCCTCTCTTAGAATTTCTCTACTTCGTCTTAATCTGTCATTTATAATATACACAGGTATTTTCATTGCACAAGAGCAAATAAGTAAGATTTTTAGCAAAATAAATAAATTCTATTCACGTACTCTACTTTTCCAATAATATACCATTCAGAGTGTAAATAATCTTATATCCTTTCCTTTAAATTTCAAAAAAGCTGAACTGTACTGAAATATGCTCAATATCAAAATATACCATCAACAAATTCAGAGAGTAACTGCATACTTACCTATTATCACAGAGTAAACTGCCTAACTTTTTACCTTTTTGGGGGTCAGGTTTATTGAAGTACAATCACATACAATAAAGCCCACTGCTTTTAATGTACAGTTTGGTGAGTTTTGATAAATGTAAACAGTCATGTAACCACTATCATCAAGAACCAGAATAGTTTTATCATCTAGAAAAGTTCCTTTATTTTCCTTTGTGGTCAGTATCAGCTCCCCCAAGTCCTCAGCCTCTGGTAACCACTGGTTTGTTTCCTTTCCCTATAAGTTTGCCTTTCTAGAATGTAACATAAATGGAATCATACAGTATGTTATGTCCTATAGCTGACTGTTCACTTAGCATCATGCTTTTGAGATTTATCCATGTTGTTTCAGGTATCTGTAGTCCATTTCTTTTTATTGCTGGGTAACATTCCATTATATGAATATTAAAGTATTTATCCATTCATTATTTGATGAACATTATGTTTGTTTCCAGGTTTCGGGTGTTATGAATAAAGCTCCTATGAACATTTAAGTTCATGTCTTTGTGTAAACCTGTTTGTATTTCTTTCAGTAAATACTTAGAAGTGGGACTGGTAAATCATATGGTAAATATGTTTCTCTTTATAAGAAAAAAAACTGCCAATGCTGTTTCTCAAAGTGGCTGTATCATTTTTGCATTCCTGACACCAACATGAGAGATATTCACTTGTATCACAACTTCACAATCATTTGTTATTGTCAATCTTAATTTTAGCCATTCCAGCAGGTCTATGGTGGTATCTCAATATGGTTTTAATTTGCATGTATCTGATAAACAATGATGTCGAGCATAGATTCTGAATTCAAGTGCTTTTTTAGATTTGGGTTGTGACTCTGTTGAATATTGTAGTCTATATCCCACTTAATATTCATCCAATGACTTTACAGGTCAAATCAGATAGAACTGTACCACTCAAGGTCAAATTCCCAAAAAACACACCACCCAAAGGTTAAATTCTATAAAGCCTATATCACTCACAATTTTTTCCAAAGCAGAGCACCACTCAAAAGTCAAGTTCCATAAAAGCTACACCACTCAAATAGCAAATTCCATGAGTATATCACTCAGTATCCTAGGAAGAGAAATATCTCCCATGTATTATATTCTGAGATCAATTACTGAAGGTTTATATCAAAGATGATCCAATTCTGTCACTCTCCATCTGGGAATATCTTACACCTTCAAAATCAATTGCTTAGAATGTATACTAAGGACAATATTTTTTAACATTTAGCTTTACTCTACCAAATGTATACTTGTGAAGACTCAATAAATCGCACTAACTCCAATTTCTCTTTGTTTGATCTCCACAGTCAATTATTGGACTTCTTGACCATGTTAATTTGTATGTTTCATTTGTACATTTCACTGAATATGCCTGGTGTCTGTTCTTTGCTTGTCCATAATGTATCTCCCCTATGAATTACCCCTCTGTTATGTCTAAAGTACAGAGGCTAGTACATTGTCCAGTATTTAGCTATGTGCCAGTCAGGCTTCTGATAAGACATGGGTTTTGCACTCAAATGGGATAATAAAGGGACAATTTACAAAAGTGTAGACAGTTCTAAGGGAAACCTACAAGCTATAATTGCTATAATGCATAATAACAGGGAGGGAGAAATTGATGGAACCTTAACAGAGTAACTATAGCTACAGGAGAAGTGGTCTGCCGTAGACAAGATTCAAGCAACCCTATGGAGTCGTGACAGAAAAACAGATAAAAGAAAAAAGTACCCCAACCTTACTCTTCTCTAGGCCTCCATTCTCCTGATAGTGACTGCCATTGAGAAATTCCAACAAGAAGCCAGAGAGCAGGAGATTCCACTGATGCACTTTATAAAGGTTAGTCTCCCGGGACAGAGAACAAGAGAGAGATTGCAGAGTGGATCTGGAGAAGACAAATAAATTATCAAGCATAAGCAGATACGCAATAAATGTACTTGACTTGTTCAATAGTTACTCCAAGAGAACTCAGGATTTGTATGGGAAATAAACTGTAAAATCATCAGAATTCTAAGTGTCCTTATGAAGAAAGAAAAATTCATCTTATCAAGTTAGATGTTCAATAGCCTCTTTACATTTGGAAACACAGCCATTCTAAATAGCAGAAATAGACATATATTTAGGGACTTTTGTTTTATAACCAACTAAATATTACATTAAATTAGTTATGTTTGGAGACTCAGGGAAGAAGAATTAGGGGAAAGCAGAACTGTTTCAATTTTATTTCCTTACCTATGAACATTTGGCAAAAATATCACTGTCGCTATCTGAACCACCTACTTCTATGCTAAGAACTGCATAAACGTTCTCTTTAACATTTTTCATTATACAAAAGTGTTAATTTACTTCCTTAGTCTGACATCTGCACTACTCTCAATAAAATATATCAAAAATGGGCCTGGCACAGTGGCTCACACTGGTAACCCCAGCACTTTGGGAGGCTGAGGCAAGTGGATCACTTGAGAACAGGAGTTCGAGACCAACCTGGCCAACATGATGAAACTTTATCCCTACAAAAATAGCCGGGCATCATAGCATATGTCTGTAACCCCAGCTACTCGGGACGCCGAGGCAGGAGAATTGCTTGAATCCAGGAGGCAGAAGTTGCAGCAAGCCAAGATTGTGCCACTGCACTCCAGCCTGGGCGATAGAGCAAGATTCCATCTCAAAAAAACAAAAAAAAGAAAGAAAGAAAAAAAGAAAAGAAAAGAAAATATATCAAAAATGGCATGGAATTTGGTATTTAGTAGACCTAAGTTGGCTCTATCTTTACTAGTGATAGGACTTACCACAAAATATTTAACCTTTCTAAGAAAAAAAGTTTTTTTTTCTAAAAAAAAGAAAAATAGTAATGACTAGCTCTCAGGAGTGGCGTAAAATTTAAGTAATGTGTGAAGAATTTTTCATCGATATATCTGAATCATTGTAGTCCCTCTACAAATATTATCCTCACTCCCATTTACATTTGGGGGCAAAATCTCTTTGATTCCTACAGAAAGCACTATAGATGCCACTTGCAAAATAATTACAGACTCAGACATGTAAGCATTCTGGCCTTTGATATTGGAGTCTGGTGCTCTACTCCAATTAGCTTTCTTTCAATACATACATTAGCCTTGGGGAAAAAAGGTAACATTTTGGATTTCACATAATTCTTTAAATTGCCAGTAAAAAATATGTTAGAAAATAACTCTTCCCTTAAATCAGTAACTAAATGGAGATGGGAAGTAAAGTTAGAACACAGGTAAATTGACCACTTCTAAAAATGTTCACTGGACCAAGGAAGCAAATCACACATATATACAACATGAATGATCTCACCAAAACCCACAGGACTGGAATAAGGAGATGAACTCATTCTTGGTTAGAATAATAACATTTAGACTAACAAAATCCACACACTGTCTTTAAAAATTGATATTCTCTATATATCCTGCTCCCCCCAAATTTTGCATCTGGCAATTTAAAGTTGAAGACTAGTAGCAAAGACTGTAATTTTATCATAAATATTTGCTCATCAAGTACACAGATAGGATTTCAAAAGTAGCTAAGTAAAATATCTGAGCATTTATTTATTGTGAATCCCAAAAGCAAGATCACGTGAAATGCTGTATTTGAGAAAATGATTTAAATGTTTGCATGCACATTTTGCTTAATTTAATTTTTGTTATTCATTATTTCCATAAGCACTCCTCAAAATATAACAGCAATATCTTTTTCATTTTATCTACCAGATAAATTTAACACCAATTACTGAGTAACTGTACCATCTGATGTTGGGAAATACAAAAGCAATTAATATTTTGACATTTGATGTTATTGCTATCTAGTAGTGGTTACAGAAACTTAGGTAAAAATAGATGACATTCTGTGAAACACCTATGTTTATCCCTGACATGCAAGGTAAATTTGTAAAATTGATATGTTACATAAAGCAGAAAGCCTACTGCTGCTCAAGTCCCATTAAAAAGTAACCTACACAGTGTTTCCTGGTTCTAGCAAAGAAGTAGATCCATGCCACTGATTGAAGATGCTATCAATAGGACCTTCTCCTGTGCTTTGGAACTAAAATATATAAATAAATGATGCCTCCCCAAAAGAATCACAGCAAAAGAGGAAGTATGGACAATTTCAAAGTAACCAACTGAAAGAGGTGGGAGGATGTGAAATTTCTGACAATGAAGAAACCATCTCACCTGCTAATTTCCTCCAACTGAAATTATATCTAAAATACTGCTTCCGTTTTAAGTAATAATAGGTACTATTTATTGAGAAAAGAGCATTACATACATTCTTTCAATCTTCAACATAACTATATGAGGTATAAGTTATGAGTCATATTTTATAAATTAGAGATTGAAAGGTACATTAAAACATGTCTAATGTCATACACTTACAAGAAAATAAAACTTAAGCCAATGTTTTTCAGAAAATGAGGCTTGTGCTCTTAGTCATGATCCTAGACTGTCAATTACTTCAAGTGCTTCTTAAGACAGGTAACTTTTTAGGACAACAGGTAACTTTTTAGTAACTTTTTAGAAACAATCAAATAATTGAAGCATAATGAGCTTGTATTTTTAGATTTTAGAAGAGTACAACAATGATAAAAAGATTAACATTGGTTAATTATAAAAGGGAGGTATATTGATATCTCCCATATTTATTTATGTCAATTTCTATTATCTTAATTGTAAATTGTTTTCAAAATTAAGAGTATAAGAAAAAAAAAACAAACTTAAAAACAGATCAACATTCACTATATCAGAGCAGGTCTAGAATGACACAGTAAGGATCTCTGAAAATCCATCTCTTCATAAAAGCAATGAGAAATAACACTTGCAAAAATTATTAAAATGAACTTTTAAAAATGCTGTAAATTAAAAATTACAGCAATTGAATGAATGTTTATTCAAGGAAAGCAGCTAAAATTCAGTAAGAAGGGCAAATTTTGTGGCATTTTAAATTGCCCAAATCCTATCTCCTTTTCTTTACATTGCAGTAGTTTTAAAAACCAACAGCCTCACAATGATGGTTAACTGTGAAAACCTTGTACCTAGTAGCCATTAGAGAAGGAGAACAGGTTTGGAGCTTGCTAAAAGATCTAACCCTAAAGCATATATCTGACCTGACTAGCAGCACTTGAAAAGCACCATTTTCAGGGTTTGTCACTATTTGACCTAACTGAGAGGTCAGTCTTTGCAAACTGACTTATTCCAGGGTATTTGTAAAAAAAAAAAAAAAAAAAAAAAAAAAAAAAAAATCACAGGCAATCATTCAACTTCACAGCTAAGGCAGTGCTACCAGTCGGGCTAACAAGAGGATGACCAAAACACTGAAAAAGAATAAAAAATGGGAAACAAAGTGTCCATGGGGAGCTTTGAAAGTTCTGACATATTACTGGGATCTAGAAAACCACATTTGAAGGGTTGTATACATGCCCAAGAAAGACTTAAGAACATATAATTTCTCACCTCTGGCTCACCTTAAATCCCTGCACAAGAAGAAAGTTAAAGCTAAGGCAGAATTGTTGACTGCCAATTGGAGCATTCAAGACATTTTGCAACACATGCGCGCACGCGCGCGCACACACACACACACACACACACACACACACACACACAGCCCCTCAACAAAGGCTGGAAGATTTATGATACAGGACGTTTTAGGAAATCTCTATTCAATCATGCTGACCATTTGGCATACCAGGCAGAGACATCAGTGGTCAGTAAAAACAAAACACACAGGCTACAGAATTAGAGCAGGAATGTCACTAAACAAACTAACAGCAACAAATAGCAATAACAACAAACCCTGGAGGTGGGGGTACAATTTCCAGAGTAAATGTTCGTTTCACACAAAAAAAATTTAAGGCACCCAAAGAAGCAGGAAAGTATGACCAGTATACAGGGGTCGGGGGCAGGGGATAATTTAATAGAAACTAATTCTAGAGAAGCCCCAGATTGTAGACATATTAGAAACAGACTTTAAATTAGCTTTTATTATGTTGAAAGAATTTTTTAAAATCATCTAAAAAAGTTAAAGTATGATAACACTGCTCCTACTTCACAACAGATACGAAAATTAACTCAACATACATCACGGAACTTTGTATTACTTAAAAATATAAGAAATAAAGCTATAAAACTCTTACAAGAAAACACACAAGTAAATTGTTGTGATCTTGGCTTAAGCAATACTTTATCTGATATAATACCAAAAGTATAAGCAACCAAATAAAAATAGGTAAGTGAACTCCAACAGTATTAAAATTTTTTATACTACAAAGGATGACATCAAGAAAGTAGAAAAAAAGCCATAGAATGGGAGAAAATATTTGCAAATTATATATATGTCTATATGTTTACATCTATATGTTATATACAACTATATATAGTAGCTGTCATATGTCTATATATAGATATATATGTTACATATATCTATATACATATAGATGTTTAATATACACACACACACACTGAAAAGATACTCAAAATTAGTCATCAAGTAAACACAAATTAAAACCACAATGATGTACCACTTCCCACTCACTAGAGTGACTATAAAAGAATAAGAACATAATAATAAGTGTTGGCAACCATGTGGAGAAATTAGAAGCCTCATACATAGCTGGTAGGAGTGCAAAATGGTGAAGCTACTTAGGAAACAGTTTGACAGTTTCTCAAAGTTAAACATAGTTAAGCCATATGAAGCAGCCAATTTCTTTCTTATGTATATGCCCAAGAGAACTGGAAACATGAGTCTGCACAAAAACGTGTATGTGAATCTCTATGGCAGTTATCATTATTTTATACAGACTATTTTACTTAAATATGACTTACATAGATACATCATATTCTATAACAGTATCAAAAGACTCAATGTCATAAAGATGTCAATTCTCTACAAAGTTACCTATTGATTCAATGCAACTTCCTCAAGTTCCAGGAATAATTTTTAAATTTTTAAAGGAATTTGAAAAGCTCTTGAATTAGAGTTTAAAGTTTACATGAAACTATTAAAACCTAAGTATAAAAAAAAAATTAAAAGGATGAGAAAGAGGACAAGGACAGAGAGTGGAAGAAAAAGAGGGAAGCAGAGAGTGTTGCCCTAATGTATACTAGAACGGATACTGAATCTAGAATAATATATACAAAGTGGCATAGGAACTCTGATGGGCAAATTGACAGTGTAATAAAACAGATTGTTGAGAAGTAGATACATGTAAAATAAAAACTTGATATTTGACAGAAGTGTCTTTGCAATCATCTGGAAAGAACTAACTGTTCAATAAGTGGTACCGAAAAAAATGAGTTGTTCATATCAAAAAATAAATAGGACTAAACCATTTGCAAAAATTAATTATCAATGTTTGAAACCCTTATAAATAGGGGGAAAATAAAGCAGAATATTTTGATGATCTTGATGTAGGGAATGATTATTGAAATAAGACTTTAAAAAGTAAATTATAAAAGATGAATAAATTAATCAAATAACAAAATGCAAATCACAAACTGAGAAAGAGATTTGCAACACTTATGAGAAACAAAATATTAAATACAGAGACCAGCTGTGAACAGTGGCTCACTGTTCTATATTTTAGCACTTTGGGAGGCCATGGTGGGAGGATTGAGTAGTTCAAGACTAGCCTAGGCAACATAGCAAGACTCCACATCTACAAAAATAAAATAAAATAATTAGCCACATGTGGTGGCATATTCCTGTAATCCCAGCTACTTGGGAGGTTGAGGCATCAGGACGGCTTGAGCCCAGGAGGTCAAGGCTTTAGTGAGCTATGATCATGCCACTGTACTCCAGCCTGGGCAACAGAGCAAAACCCTGTATCAAAAAAACATCAATCAAATGGAAGAAAAGGTATTAGAGATTGAAGATCAACTTAATAAAATAAAGCATAAAGACAAGAGAATAGAAAAAATAATTAAAAGGAATGCCCAAAGCTTCCAAGAAATATTGGACTGGGTGAAAAGACTAAACCTATGTTTCATTGGTTTACCTGAAAGTGACAGGGAGAATGGAACCAAGTTGGAAAACACTCTTCAGGATATTATCCAGGAGAACTTACCCAACCTAGCAAGGCAAGCTAACATTCAAATTCAGGAAATACAGAGAACACCACAAAGATACTCCTCGAGAAGAGCAACCCCAAGACACATAATTGTCAGATTCACCAGGGTTGAAATGAAGGGAAAAATGATAAGGGCAGCCAGAGAAAAAAGTCGGGTTATCCACAGAGGGAAGCCCATTAGACTAACAAGGTATCTCTCTGCAGAAACCCTACAAGCCAAAAGAGAGTGGGGGCCAATATTCAATGTTCTTAAAGAAAAGAAAGAATTTTCAACCCAGAATTTCACATCCAGACAAACTAAAGTTTCATAAATGAAGGAGAAATAAAATCCTTTAGAGGCAAGCAAATGCTGATTTTGTCATCACCAGGCCTGCCTTAGAAGAGTTCCTGAAGGAACCACTAAATACGGAAAGGAAAAGCCAGTACCAGCCACTGCAAAAACATACCAAATTGTAAAGACCATCAACACTATGAAGAAACTGCACCAAGTAAGAGGCAAAATAACCAGATAGCATCAAAATAACAGGATCAAATTCACACATAACAATATTAACCTTAAATGTAAATAGGCTAAATGACCCAATTAAAAGACACAGACTGGCAAATTGGACAAAGAGTCAAGACCCATCGGTCTGCTGTATTCAGGAGACCCATCTCACATGCAAAGACACACATAGGCTCAAAATAAAGGAATGGAGGAAGATTTACCAAGCAAATGGAAAGCAAAAAAAAAAATGCAATGGTTCTAATCCTAGTCTCTGATAAAACAGACTTTAAAGCAACAAAGATCAAAAAAGTCAAAGAAGGGTATTACATAATGGTAAAGGATCAACACAATAAGAAGAGCTATTTTAAATAAATATGTACCCAACACAGGAGCACCCAAATTCATAAAGCAAGTTCTCAGAGACTTACAAAGAGATGTAGACTCCCATGCAATAATAGTGGGAGACTTTTACACCCCACTGACAATATTAGATAGATCAACAAGACAGAAAATTACAAGGTTATTCAGGATTGAATTCAGCTCTGGATCAAGCAGACCTGATAGACATCTACAGAACTCTCCATCCCAAATCTACAGAATATACCTTCTTTTCAGCAACACATCACACTTATTCTTTTGTTTTTTTGTTAACTTTTGGGAGTCAAAAATTATATGTGGATTTTCAACTGCATGGGGAATTATATGTGGGGGCATTTTCAAGGGTCAACTGTATATCCAATTGGTTCTGTTTTTCTGTAGAAATCGACTATACAATAGTTTTAAGGCTCAAAGGCAAACAAAACTTAAGTAATATGTTGCTTAGGAAGAGAAATTCATACATGATAGAATTTTTTTTAAGCAAGGAAATGATAAAGACTAAATTCAGGATAGTTAACTCTTAGGAAAAGAAGAGGAATAAGATACAGGAAGTCACAGAGGTGTTGCAAAGTGTTGATGTATTAGTCCATTTTCATGCTGCTGATAAAGACATAACTAAAACTGTGCAATTTACAAAAGAATGAGGCTTATGGATTTACGGTTCCATATGACTGAGGTGGGCTCATAATCATGGTGGAAAGTGAAGGCATGTCTCTCATGGCGGCAGACAAGAGAAGAGAGCTTATTCAGGGAAACTCCCCTTTTTGAAACCATCAAATCTTGTGAGACTTATTCACTATCAAAAGAACAAAAAGGGAAAGATCTGACCACGTGATTCAATTACCTCCCACCAGGTCCCTCTGACAACACACGAGAGTTCAAGATGAGATTTGCGTGGGGACACAGCCAAACCATATCAGTTGGTAATGTTCTTATTCATAAGACGAAACAACAGCCATAGCTATTCATTTCTATGCTTTAAAATTTTCATTAGCATCAAATATTTCATCATTTCAAATATAAAAAACACAATAATAAATTTTCTTTTTTTTTTCCAAGCCTTTTTTTTTCAATTGCATTTCAGGTTTTGGGGTACATGTGAAGAACATGCAAGATTGTTGCATAGGTACACACATGGCAGTGTGCTTTGCTGCCTTCCATCCCCTCACCTGTATCTGTCATTTCTCCCCATGCAATCTCTTCCCACTTCCCCACTCCCCCGCCCCTCCCCCATTTCCCCCAAACGGAACCCAGTGTGTAGTGCTCCCCTCCCTGTGTCCATGTGTTCTCATTGTTCAACACCCACCTATGAGTGAGAATATATGGTGTTTGATTTTCTGCTCTTGTGTCAGTTTGCTGAGAATGATGGTTTCCAGGTTCATCCATGTCCCTACAAAGGACACGAACTCATCGTTTTTGATGGCTGCGTAATATTCCATGGTGTATATGTACCACATTTTCCCTATCCAGTCTATCATCGTTGGGCATTTGGATTGGTTCCAGGTCTTTGCTATTGTAAACAGTGCTGCAATGAACATTCGTGTGCACGTGTCCTTGTAGTAGAATGATTTATAATTCTTTGGATATATACCCAGTAATGGGATTGCTGGGTCAAATGGGATTTCTATTTTTAGGTCCTTGAGGCATCGCCACACTGTCTTCCACAATGGTTGAATTAATATACATTCAAAGAGTAACCAAATTGACGCAATAAAAAACGATAAAGGGGATATCACCACAGATTCCACAGAAATTCAAACCATCATCAGAGATTATTAGAAACAACTCTATGCACATAAACTAGTAAACCTGGAAGAAATGGATAAATTCCTGGACACCTGCATCCTCCCAAGCCTAAACCCGGAAGAAGCCGAAACCCTGAATAGACCAATAACATGGTCTGAAGTTGAGGCAGCAATAAAGAGCCTACTACCCAAAAAAAGCCCAGGTCCAGATGGATTCACAGCTGAATTCTACCAGACATACAAAGAGGAGCTGATACCATTCCTTCTGAAAGTATTCCAGACAATCCAAAAAGAGGGAATACTTCCCAAATCATTTTACGAGACAAACATCATCCTGATACCAAAACTCGGCAGAGACTCAACAAGAAAAGAAAATTTCAGGCCAATATCCATGATGAACATAGATGCAAAAATCTTCAATAAAATACTGGCAAACCGACTGCAACAGCATATCCAAAAGCTCATCCACCATGATCAAGTAGGATTCATCCCAGGGATGCAAGGCTGGTTCAACATACGCAAGTCCATAAACGTAATTCACCACATAAACAGAACAAAAGACAAAAACCACATGATTATCTCAATTGATGCAGAGAAGGCTTTTGACAAAATTTCAACAACCCTTTATGCTAAAAACCCTCAATAAACTAGGTATTGACGGAATGTATCTCAAAACAATAAAAGCTATTTATGACAAACCAACAGCCAATAGCATACTGAATGGGCAAAAACTGGAAGCATTCCCTTTGAAATCTGGCACTAGACAAGGATGCCCTCTCTCACCACTCCTATTCAATATAGTACTGGAAGTTCTAGCCAGAGCAATCAGGCAAGAAAAAGAAATAAAGGGTATCCAAATTGGAAAGGAGGAAATCAAATTGTCTCTATTTGCAGATGACATGATTGTATATCTGGAAGACCCCATCATCTCAGCCCAAAATCTCCTGAAACTGATAAACAACGTCAGCAAAGTCTCAGGATACAAAATCAACGTGCAAAAATCACAAGCATTCCTATACACCAGTAATAGACTTCAAGAGAACCAAATCAAGAACAAACTGCCATTCACAATTGCTACAAAGAGAATAAAATACCTAGGAATACAACTAACAAGGAACATAAAGGACCTCTTCAAGGAGAACTACAAGCCATTGCTCAACAAAATAAAAGAGGATACAAACAGATGGAGAAACATTCCATGTTCATGGTTAGGAAGAATCAACATCGTGAAAATGGCCATACTGCCCAAAGTAATTTACAGATTCAACGCTATTCCCATCAAGCTACCAATGACCTTCTTCACAGAACTGGAAAAAAACACCTTCAACTTCATATGGAACCAAAAGAGAGCCCGCATAGCCAAGTCAATTCTAAGCAAAAAGAACAAAGCAGGAGGCATCACACTACCGGACTTCAAACTATACTACAAGGCTACAGTAATCAAAACAGCATGGTACTGGTACCAAAACAGAGATATAGACCAATGGAACAGAACAGAGGCCTCAGAGGAAATACAACATACCCACAACCATCTGATCTTCGACAAACCTGACTAAAACAAGCAATGGGGAAAGGACTCCCTGTTTAATAAATGGTATTGGGAAAACTGGCTAGCCATGTGCAGAAAGCAGAAACAGGACCCCTTCCTGACACCTTACACCAAAATTAACTCCAGATGGATTAAAGACTTAAACATCAGACCTAATACCATAAAAACCCTAGAAGAAAATCTAGGCAAAACCATTCAGGACATAGGTGTAGGCAAGGACTTCATGACCAAAACGCCAAAAGCAATGGCAACAAAAGCCAAAATAGACAAATGGGACCTAATCAAACTCCACAGCTTCTGCACGGCAAAAGAAACAGTCAGTAGAGTGAATCGGCAACCAACAGAATGGGAAAAAATTTTTGCAGTCTACCCCTCTGACAAGGGGCTGATATCCAGAATTTACAAAGAACTAAAGCAGATCTACAAGAAAACAAGCCCATTCAAAAATGGGCGAAGGATATGAACAGATACTTTACAAAAGAAGACATACAGGAGGCCAACAAACATATGAAAAAATGCTCATCATCACTGGTCATCAGAGAAATGCAAATCAAAACCACATTGAGATACCATCTCACACCAGTTAGAATGGCGATCATTAAAAAATCTGGAAACAACAGATGCTGGAGAGGATGTGGAGAAATAGGAATAATAAATTTTCAAATTTGCAATCATTATGAAAGAATTTTGAAAATCTTTCAAAATTTAAGAGATCAACTGTTGAAAAATTAAGTAAAAATATAAAGGATTTGAATAGCTAAGTTTAATTTATAGTTCCACATAATCCAAATTTATAGTTCCACATAAATCCAACATTGTATTTTGTACCCTAAATTTCTATTATTTTTAAATAAAAACATGAGATATTTATATGTACTAGAATGTCAGTCAGGGTCCCATAAGGAGATAGAAAATACATTAGCACATTAAGCCCCACAGCAAATACTGAAAAATTTAAAAATAAAAACAAACAGATCACATTTTCTAGTCACAATTCAGTAACACTATAAATTAAAAATGAAATGCTCCAATTTACTTCTTATCTTGGGAAGAACATTAAAGCACAAAGGAATATTATCACATTTTAGCAGCTCACAACAACACAAATTTATTATCTTACAGTTCTGTAGATTGGAAGTCTGAAATGGCTCTTAATACACTCTCAAGATGATGGCAGACTGCCTTCCTTTCTGAAAGCTCTAGGGAAGCATGTTTCTATTTACTCAGGTTTCAGTTTCTTGTAGTTACAGGCCTGAGGTCTTAATGTTCTTGCTCACTGTAAGCCAGGGGTCATTCTCAGCTTCTAGAAGCCAGCACATTTATTGGCTCATGGCCTCTTTCTTACATCTTTAAAACCAGCAACTGTGGATCAAGTTCTTCTCATGTTGCATTTCTTTCACCCCTCTTCTGACTCTCTCTTTTGCTTCTAAGAGCTAGTATGATTATTTTGGGCCCAAGTGGATAAGATAATTAAGACAAACTCCCATCTGAAGGTCTATATCTTAATCATATCCACAAAGTCCCCTTTTCCATGTTCCCAGAACTAGGGCATGGACATCTTCGGGTACCATTATTGTCCCTACCACAATTAGATTGGCACAAAATAAATTAGAAGTTTGACCACACATACTTATGATGAGTTTGAAGGAAACAGCATCGTTGTTGGTATATATATGTATATATATGCAAGTCTTTGAAATCCAATTGAATGGTATCTATCTAATTTAAAATATGCATAAGTTTTGACCTTATGATTTCAATTCTAGGGTGCTCTCCTGAAGAAATTCTTGTACATACATGTTGATATACAAAATATTTTTGTAGCACTCTTTGCACTAGCTAAAATTCTAAAGACTCTAAATCTCTACCTATATGATAATGGTTCAATAAATTATGATGCATCTATAAAACTTAATGCAATGCAACTCTTAAGAAAATAAGGCAGAACTTACTGAATGTATTGACTTGGGAGGAAAATAGAACCATATTATAAATTGAATAACAAGCTGCTCAATACATCAAATGAAAATCTGTCGCTTGAAAGATTAAAAATTCCCTCCTAAATTATTTACATTAAAGAGAAAATCAAAAAGGAAATGAGAACTATTAAGAAATTATTGACAAAATCTATGTGATGACCAAAGAAGCATTTAGCAAAAAAAAAAAAAAAAAAAAAAATCAACTTAAATGCATGTGTTAGCTGAAAATAGTTGAACATAAATGAACTAAGCATTTAATACAAGAAGCCAAATCATAAAAACAAAATCAACTTATAATTAGTAGTTAATATTTATAAAAATAATAGAAAACTAGTTAAAAATAAAAAGTGCAGGCATACTTCTGAGATACTGTAGGTTTGGTCTCTGATCACCACAATAAAGTTAATAGCACAATAAACTAAGCTACAAAAATTTGGGGATTTCTCAATGCATATATGTAAAAACAACTCTAGTCTATTTACTGTGCAATAGCATTATGTCTAAAAATATATACACACCTTAATTTAAAAATACTATATTGCTAAGAAAGATGCTAATAGTCACCTGAGCCTTCAGCAAGTCATAATCATTTTGCTGGTAAAGAGTCTTGCCTTGATGATGGCTGTTGACTGATCAAGTGGTGGTTGGTGAAGGTAGGGGTGACTGTGGTATTTTCTTAACATAAGACAACAATGAAATTTTACTTTCACAAAAGATTTCTCTGTAGCCTGTGATGCTATTTGATAGCATTTCAGTCACATAACTTTTTTCATGTTTGTAGTAAATTCTCTCAAACACTGCCACTGAATTATCAAATAAGTTATGTAACATTCCAAGCTCTTTGTTGTCATTTCAACAATGTTCATAGCTTCTTCACCAGCAGCAGATTCTGTCACAAGAAACCACTTTCTTTGGTTATCCATAAGAAGAAACTTCTCATTCATGCAAGCATTATAATAAAACTGTAGCAATTCAGTCACATCTTCAGGCTTCAACTTTGAATTCTAGTTCTTTTATTTCCAGAACATCTGCATTTTGTTCCTCCACTGAAGTACTGAACCCCTCAAAGTTATCCATGAGAGCTGGAATCAACTTCTTCCAAACTCCTGTTAATGTGGACATTTTGACCTCTTCCCATGAATCACAAGTATTCTTCTTGTTTCTTTTTTTTTTTTTTGAAATTGATCATAATTCTTTATTAGCAAAAATAAAATAAACATATTTACAGCCCAAAAATAGTTTTCTCATTATATATATATATATATATATATGCATGTATAATGGATAAGTAATAACAAAAACCTGGCATATAAGGCCAGTAAGAAAATGCAAACAATTAACAAGAACTCACTTTTCCATGGCCCCCTAATTGCAAAACAATTAAATGACTACATGAAAATTAAAACTGCCTACATATTATAAATCCATTTCAACTCATCTAGGGGTCTAACACACTTTTAAATGATAGACAAAAATTTTATTAACTGATGAGAAAAAAAAACACTGCCTATAATACTCATGTGCAATGGCTTATAGATTATCTTCTCACCTCCATGATTCTTTGTAAAACAAGTGAGAATCAAAAATATAGAGTACCTCTTTAACAATGAACCACTGATAAATACTACATATTTATGACTAGTATAAAAATATGTGCATTTTTTGGCCGGGCGCGGTGGCTCAAGCCTGTAATCCCAGCACTTTGGGAGGCCGAGGCGGGTGGATCACGAGGTCGAGAGATCGAGACCATTCTGGTCAACATGGTGAAACCCCGTCTCTACTAAAAATACAAAAAATTAGCTGGGCATGGTGGCACGTGCCTGTAATCCCAGCTACTCAGGAGGCTGAGGCAGGAGAATTGCCTGAACCCAGGAGGCGGAGGTTGCGGTGAGCCGAGATCGCGCCATTGCACTCCAGCCTGGGTAACAAGCGCGAAACTCCGTCTCAAAAAAAAAAAAAAAAAAAAAAAAGTGCATTTTTAGCATTATGCAATAATTACTTTGCATCACATTTTCCATTTAACCTATATTTATAGGATTCCATTCCAGTGGGAGTTTTTCACAGAAATTTTAACGTAATTGTTACAATTGAAAACTTTCTTGTATTTTCCAAACTACTGAAGTTTTATCTCCATGTGCTTTTACTTATAAGGTCCATCTGCAGTATATGTTATTATGTATCTTTGAATAAATATCACAGAAATAAAGGCATTTCCATATTCTATACATTTATAGGGTTAGTCTCAGAAACGAGTTATTTCATGTCTTCCAAAGGAACGGGAATAACTAAAGGGCTTACCATGTGTTTACATTCATAAGGCTTTTCCCCACCGAGTCCTTCCATGATTTCAAGAAAAATGGAAAAACTAAAGGTTTTATCACATTTTTGAAAATAACAGGGTATTTCTCCATTGCGAATTCTTTTATGTATCTGAAAGCAAATGGGAAAGTGGAATGCTTTATCACTTTTGTACATTTATGAGGTTTTCTCCCCAGTATAGGTTCTTCTAAGTTTTTGAAGGGAATTGGGGAAATTGCATACATTTTTATATTCCTTATATTTGTTGGGTTTTTCTCCAGTGTGAGTTTTTTCATGAGTTCTAGTGAAACTAGAACATCTGAAAGCTTTAACACATTTCTTATATTCATACGGTTTTTTAAAACCACATACAAGATATTTCATGCTTTCAAAGGGAACTGGAACAACCAAAGGCTTTACCACATTTCTTAAGTTCATCAGGTTCTCCAGTATAAGTCCTTTCATGGCCTTGAAGGACACTGGAAGAAGTAAATGACTTACCACATTCCATACACAAATGTTCTTAATAGAATCTAGAATGAGAAATCCTTTCCAAAAGGTTACTTTGCCTAGGTCCATCAGAGGAATCACTACCTATAGCAGCTATAGCCCATGAAATGTATTTCTTAAATCTAAGACTTAAAAGTTGAAATTACTCCTTAATTCATGGACTGCAGAATGGATGTTGTGTTATCAGGCAGGAAAACATCAATCTCCTTATACATTTCATTAAAGTACTTGGGTGACCAAGCACATTGCAATGAGCAGTAATATTTTAAAAGGAATCCTTTTTTCTGAGCACTAGATTTCAACTGTGGACTTTATAAATAAACAAGCCATGCTGTAAACTGATATGCTGTCATCCAGGCTTTGTTGTTCCATTTAGAGAGCACAGTAGAATAGATTTAGCATAATTCTTAAGGACTTTAGGATTTTCAGAATACTCAATTAGCATTGGCTTGAACTTGATGTCACCAGCTGCATTATTCCCTAAGAAGAGAGTCGGCCTATCCTTTGAGGCTTTGAAGCCAGGCACTGACTTCTCCCTAGCTAATAAAGTACTAGATAGCATCTTCTTCCAATAGAAGGCTGTTTCGTCTACTTTGAAACTCTGTTGTTTAGTGTATGCAGCTACCTTCATCAATGATCTTAGTCAAATCTTCTGGATAACTTCTGGCAGCTTCTACAAAAGCACTTGCTGCTTCTCCTTGCACTTTTATGTTATGAACAAGGCTTCTTTCCTTTAACCTCATGAGCCAGCCTCTGCTAATTTCAGACTTTTCTTCTGCAGCTTCCTTACCTCTCTCAGTCTTCACAGAATTGAATAGACTTAGGCCCCTGCTCTGGATTAGGTTTTGGCTTAAGCGAATGCTGTGGCTGATTTCATGTTCTATCCAGACCACTAAAACTTTCTCCATATTAGCAATAAGGTAGTTTCACTTTCTTATCACTCATCTGTTCATTAGACTAGTACTTTTAATTTTCATCTAAGAACTTTTCCTTTGCATTCACAACTTGACTGTTTGGCATAAGCGGCCTAGTTTTCAGCCTATCTCAGCCTATAACATGCCTTCCTTACCAAGCTTAATTATTTCCAGCTTTCGATTTCAAGTGAGAGATGTACAAGTCTTCCTTTTTCTTGAATACTGAGAGGCCATTGTAGGGTTATTAATTGGTCTAATTTCAATATTATTGTGTCTCAGGGAACAGAGAGGCACAAGGAAAGTCAGAGAAACAGCCAGTTGGTGTAGTCAGAACACACACATTTATTAAGTTAACCATATTATACGGGAAGGGTTTGTGGTACCCCCAAACAATTACAATAATAACATCAAAGATCACTGATCACAGATCACCACAGCAGACATGATCATAATGAAAAAGTTTGAAATCTTGAGATAACTATCAAAATGTGATACAGAGACACAGGTGAGTACATGCTGCTAGATGCAGAGGCGCCTCAATCCTTCAATTTGCAACATTTATGAAATTAATAAAATAAAGTATGTGTAAAAAAACAATTTCTTAAACTAGTTCTTTAGAAGCAGAAACTTTGGAGTCTTTTTAGGCAAAAGCTATTAATAAAAAACTCAGAACAACAAGAAGAATATTTGGACATATTTTTCAAAGTTAAAAGCAATAACACAAAAATTTATTCTAATGGATTGGGTGAAAGGGAAATTACATGGAATGCATAATTGTAGAAAATTTCCCAGAAAGGCTTAAACTACAAGCTTTGAGTTTAAAAATAGATAGGAAGCCTCAATTAGGCAATAGTGAAAAAATGTATTGAAAGCATACCAATATCTACGCTCTCTGAAAAATGTACACACCCATTTTACTAGTCAGTTTTGCTAAATTTAGAAAGAACAGATAACTCCTTGTCATTTAAATTTGTTCAGAGCATAGAAATAAAGATGCAAAGCTTCCCAAAAATTGTCTCGAAATTATTTACCAAGAAAAAAAAAAAACCCATCAAGTCCACTTACTCATTGAGATTTTTTAATAATGATAAATAAATCTGGCAAATCAGGACAGCATTAGAGCATGTTAGCGTTTATTACAAGAAAAAAGTTAGGTAGTAAGATGTCTATTAATATAATTCAATTCATTAACAGATTGGCTTTAAAATATGACAATCAGGGAGACTGCTGGCAAGATGGCCAAACAGAAACAGCTCCAGTGTGCAGCTCCCAGAGAGAGCTACACAGAAGGTGGGTGATCTCCACATTTCCCCACATTTCCAACTGGAGTACCTAGTTCATCTCACTGGGACTAGACAGTGGGTGAAGCCCAAGAGGGTAAGCCAAAGCAGGGTGGGGCGTTCCCTCACCGGAGAAGTGCAGGGGGCCAGGGAACACCCTTTTCTGGCCAAGGGAAGCCATTAGGGGCTTTTCTCAGCACTCTGGCACTCTGGTCCACATACTGTGCTTTTCCCGTGGTCTTCACAGAGATTTCCTCTGGTGCCTACAATACCAGTACCCTGGATTTCCAGCACAAAATTGGGCAGCCATTTGAGAAGACACTGAGCTAGCTGCAGCAGGTTTTTTTTTATCTTTTTTTTTTTTTTTTTTTTGCATACTTCAGTGGCACTGGTAACACCAGTGAGACAAAACTGTTCAGTCCCCTGAAAAGGGGGGCCGAAGCCAGAGAGCCAAGTGATCTGTCTCATTGGGTCCCACACCCATGAAGACCAGCAGGCTAAGATCCACTGGCTTGAAATTCTACCAGAAAGCACAGCAGTCTGAATTCAACCTGGGACATTTGATCTCAGTGGGGGAGGGGGTGTCCATCATGGCTGAGGCTCAAGTAGGAGGTTTTAACCTCACCTGTGTAAACAAAGTCACTGGGAAGCTTACACAGCAACTGGGCAAAGCCCACACAGTTCAGCAAGGCCCTTGGAGGCAGACTGTGTCACTAGACTCCTTCCTTGCTGGGAAGGTCATCTCTGAAAAAAAAAAAAAAAGCAGCAGCCCATCAGTGACTTATAAATAAAGCCCCCACCTTCCTGGGACAAAGCACCTTGGAAAAGGGGCAGTTGTGGATACAGCTTCAAAAGACTTAAACATCCGTGCCTGGTAGCTCTGAAGAGAGCAGCAGATATCCTAGCACAGCATTCAATCTCTGATAAGGAACAAACTGCCTCCTCAAGTGATTCCCTGACCCCGGTGTATCCTGACTGGAAGACACCTTCCAGCAGAGGCTGACAGACAACTCATACAGAAGATCTCTGGCTGGCATCTGGTGGGTGCCCTTCTGGGAGGAAGCTACCAGAGGAAGGAACAGGCAGCAATCTTTGCTGTTCTGCGGTGATTTCCAGGCAAGCAGGGTCTTGAGTGGACCTCCAGAAACTCCAGCAGACTTGCAGCAGAGAGGCCTGACAGAAAGAAAACTAACAAACACAAAAAAATAGTTTCAATATCAACAGAAAGGACATCCACTCAGAGACCTCATCCAAAGGTCAACAACTTCAAAGACCAAAGGTAGATAAATCCACAAAGATAAGAAGAAAACAACATAAAATGGATGAAAATTCCAAAACCCAGAATGCCTCTTCACCTCCAAGGGATCACAACGTCTCACCAGCAAGAAAATGAAACTGGACGAAGAATGAGTTTGATGAATTGACAGAAACAGGCTTCAGAAGGTAGATAATAAACAAAACTCTCCAGGCTACAGGAGCATGTTCTAACCCAATGCAAGGAAGTTAAGAACACTGAAAAAAGGTTAGACAAGTTGCTAACTAGAATAATCAGTGTAGAAGAACATAAATAATCCGATGGAACTGAAAAACATAGCACAAAAACTTCGTGAAGCATACACAAGTTTCAATAGCCAAATCAATCAAGCGGAATAAAGGATATCAGAGATTGAAGATCAACTCAATGAAATAAAGCAAGAAGACAAGATTAGAGAATAAAGAGTGAAAAGAAGTGAATGAAGACTCCAAGAAATATGGGATTATATTAAAAAACTCTATCTACATTTGATTGGTATATCTGAAAGTGATGGGGAGAATGAAACCAAGTTGGGAAACACTCTTCAGGATATTATCCAGAAGAACTTACCCAACCTAGCAAGGCAGGCCAACATTCAAATTCAGGAAATACAAAGAACACCACAAAGATACTGCTTGAGAAGAGCAACCCCAAGACACATAATTGGCAAATTCACCAGGGTTAAAATGATGGAAAAAATGATAAGGGCAGTTACAGAAAAAGGTCAGGTTACCCAAAGAGGGAAGCCCATCAGACACAGTGGATCTCTCAGCAGAAACCCTATAAGCCAGAAGAGAGTGGGGGCAAAATTCAACATTTTTAAAGAAAATAATTTTCAACCTAGAATTTAATATCCAGACAAACTAAGCTTTATAAGTGAAGGAGAAATAAAATCCATTAGGGACAAGTAACTGCTGAGAGATTTTGTCACCATGAGGCCTGCCTTACAAGAGCTCCTGAAGGAACCATTAAACATAGAAAGGAACAACCAACACAAGCCACTGCAAAAACATACCAAATTGTAAAGATCATTGACACTAGGAAGAAACTGCATCAACTAACGAGCAAAACAACCAGCTAGCATCATAATGGCAGGATCAAATTCACACATAACAATATTAACCTTAAGTGTAAATGGGCTAAATGTCCCAATTAAAAGACACAGGCTAGCAAATTGAATAAAAAGTCAAGACACATTGCATTGGTCTGCTCTATTCAGGAGACCCATAAGTGATAGAGAAATAAAATCCTTTACGTACAAGCAATTGTTGAGAGAATTTGTCACCAGTAGATCGGCATTACAAGAGCTTCTTAAGGAAGCACTAAACAAAGAAAGGAACAACCAGTACTAGCCACTGCAAAAAAGAACCAAACGGTAAAGACCAATGAGGCAATTAAGAAACTGAGGCAAACAAAGGGCAAAACATCCAACCAGTAACAAAATGGCAGGATCAAATTTACACATAACAATATTAATGTTAAATATAAACAGAATAAATGCCCCAATCAAAAGACACAGACTGGCAAACTGGATAAACAGTCAAGACCCATCACTCTGCTATATTCAGGAGACCCAACTCACATGTAAAGACACATATAGGCTCAAAACAAAGGGAAGGAGAAAGATTGACCAAGCAATTGGAAAGCAAAAATAAAAAATAAAAAGCAATGGTTATGATCCCAGTCTCTGATAAAACAGACTTTAAACCAACAAAGATTAAAAAAAGACAACAAAGGGCATTACGTAATGGTAAAGGGATCAATGCAACAAGAAGAGCTAACTATCCTAAAATTATATTCACCCAATGCATCACACACAGATGCATAAAGCAAGTTCTTAATGATGTACAAAGAGACTTGGAATTCCACACAATAATAGTGGGAGCCTTTAACACCCCACTGTCAATATTAGATCAATGAGACAGAAAATTAACAAGGATATCCAGGACTTGAACTCAGATCTGAACCAAGCAGATCTAATAGACATCTATAGAACTTTTCACTACAAATCCACAGAATATACACTCTTCTCAGCACCACATCACACGTATTCTAAAATTGACCCCCTAATTGGAAGTAAAACACTCCTCGGCAAATGGAAAAGAATGGAAATCATATCAAATAGTATCTCAGACCATGGTGCAATCAAATTAGAACTCAGGATTAAGAAACTCACTCAAAACCACACAACTACATGGAACCTGAACAACCTGCTCCTGAATGACTGCTGGATAAATAATGAAATGAAGGCAGAAATAAATATATTATTTGAAACCAATGAGAACAAAGACACAATGTACCAGAATCTCTGGGACACATCTGAAGCAATGTATAGAGGGAAACTTATAGCACTAAATGCCCACAAGAGAAATGAGAAAAGATCTAAAATCAATACCCTGACATCACAATTAAAAGAACTAGAGGAGCAAGATTAAACAAATTCAAAAGTTAGCAGAAGACAAGAAATAACTCAAATCAGAGCAGAACTGAAGGAGATAGAGACACAAAAAGTCCCTGGAAAAAAAATCAATGAATCCAGGAGCTGGGATTTTTTAAAAGATCAACAAAATATATGGAGTGCTAGCCAGACTCTAAAGAAGAAAAGAGAGAATAATCAAATAGATGCAATAAAAAATGATAAAGGGTATATCGTCACCAATCCTACAGAAATGCAAACTACCAACAGAGAATACTATAAACACCTCTATGCAAATAAACCAGTAAATCTAGAAGAAATGGATCAATTCCTGGACACTTACACCCTTCCAAGACTAAACCAGGAAGGCATTGAATCCCTGAATAGACCAATAACAAGGTCTGAAATTGAGGCAGCATTTAATAGCCTACCAACCAAAAAAAGTCCAAGACCAGACGGACTCACAGCCAATATCCACCAGATGTACAAAGAGGAGCTGGTACCATTCTTTCTGATATTATTTGAACAATACAAAAAGAGGGAATCCTCCCTAACTCATTTTATGAGACCAACATCATCCTGATACCAAAACTGGCAGACACACAACTAAAAAATAAAATTTCAGGCCAATATCCATGATGAACGTCGACACAAAAATCCTCAATAAAATACTGGCAAACTGAACCCAATAGCACGTCAAAAACTTACCCATCACGTTCAAGTCAGCTTCATCCCTGGGATGGAAGGCTGGTTCAACATATGCAAATCCATAAATGTAATCCATCCCATAAACAGAACCAATAACAAAAACCACATGATTATGTCAATAGATGCAGAGAAAGCCTTCAACAAAATTCAACCGCCCTTTATGCTAAAAACTCTCAATTAACTAGGTATTAATGAAGCATATCTCAAAATAATAAGAGTTATTTATGACAAACCCACAGCCAATATCATACTGAAGGGGCAAAAACTGGAAGCATTCCCTTTGAAAACCAGCACAAGACAAGGATGCCCTCTCACATCACTCCTATTCAACATAGTACTGGAAACTCTGGCCAGGGGTGATCAGGCAAGAAAAAGAAATAAAGAGTATTCAATTAGGAAAAGAGGAAGTCAAATTGTCTCTATTTGCAGACAATATGATTGTATATTTAGGAGACCCCATCGTCTCAGCCCAGAATCTCAAGCTGATAAACAACTTCAGCAAAGTCTCAGGATACAAAATCAATGTACAGAAATCACACACATTCCTATACAACAATAACAAACAGAGAGCCAAATCATGAGTGAACTCCCATTCACAATTGCAAAAAGAAAATAAAATACCTAGGAATATAACTAACAAGGGATGTGAAGGATCTCTTAAAGGAGAACTACAAACCACTGATCAAGGAAATAAGAGAAAACACAAACAGATGAAAAAACATTCCATGCTCATCATTAGGAAGAATCAATATCATGAAAATGGTCATACTGTCCAAAGTAATTTATAGAGTCAATGCTAACCCTATTAAGCTAACACTGACTTTCTTCACAGAATTAGAAAAAAAAAAAAAAAAACCTTAAGTTTCATGTAGAACCAAAAAAGAGCCCACATAGCCAAGACAATCTTAAGCAAGAAAAAAAAAAAAAAAAAAAAAAAAAAAAAAAGCTTAAGGCATCATGCTACCTAAGTTTAAAGTATACTACAAGGCTACAGTAATAAAATCAAAACAGCATGGTACTGGTACCAAAACAGAGATATAGACCAATGGAGCAAAACAGAGGCCTTAGAAGAAATGCAACACATCTACAACCATCTGATCTTTGACAAACCAGACAAAAGCAATGGGGAAAGGATTCCCTATTTAATAAATGGTGTTGGGAAAACTGGCCAGCTTTATGCAGAAAGCTGAAACTGGATGCTTTCCTTACGCCCTATACAAAAATTAACTCCAGATGGATTAAAGATTTACATACAAGACCTAACACCATAAACTAGAAGAAAATCTAGGCAATACCATTTAGGACATAGATATGGGCAAGGATTTAACGACTAAAACACCAAAAGCAATGGCAACAAAAAGCCAAAATAGACAAATGGGATCTAATTAAAGAGCTTTTGCACAGCAAAAGAAACTATCATTAGCTTGAACCAGCAACTGACAGAATGGAAAACAACTTTTGCAATCTTCCCATCTGACAAAGGGATGATATCCAGAATCTACAAAGAACTTAAACAAATTTACAAGAAAAAAATAAATAAACCCATCAAAAAATGTGCAAAGAAGTTGAACAGACACTTCTCAAAGGAAGATATTTATACAGCCAACAAACATATTTTAAAAAGCTCATCATCACAGGGCATTAGAGAAATGCAAATCAAAACCACACTGAGATACCATCTCTCACCAGTTAGAATGGCAATCATTAAAAAATAAGAAGACAACAGATACTGGAGAGGATGTGGAGAAAAGGAATGCTTTTACACTGTTGGTGGGAGTGTAAATTAGTTCAACCATTGTGGAAGACAGTGTGGCAATTCCTCAGGGCTCTAGAACTAGAAATACACTTGACCCAGTAATCCCTTTACTGGGTATATACCCAAAGAATTATAAATTCTTCTATTATAAAGACACATGCACACGTATGTTTATTGTAACACTGTTCACAATAGCAAGACTTGGAATCAACCCAAATGCCTATCAGTAATACACTGGATAAAGAAAATGTGACATATACACACCATAGAATACTATTCAGCCATAAAAAAGGATGAGTTCATGTGTTTTGCAGGGACATGGATCAATCCGGAAACCATCATTCTTAGCAAACTAACACAAGAACAGAAAACCAAACACCCACATATTCTCACTCATAAGTGGGTGTCGAACAATGAGAACATGTGGACACAGAGAGGGGAACATCACACACTGCGGTCTGTTGAGGATGGGGTGCTAGAGGGGGTATAGCAGGAGGGTAGGGGGCTAAGGGAGGTATAGCATTAGAAGAAATACCTAATGTAGATGACGAAATGATGGATGCAGCAAACCACCATGGCACACGTATACCTATGTAACAAACCTGCACATTCTGCACAAGTACCCCAGAACTTAAAATATAATAATAGTAATAATAATAATAATAAAACATGACAATCATTACAGATGCTAGTTATGTAATTTCCCCAGCTGGTGGATCTAACCTGAGTGAGGCACTGTCTCTATCTACAAAGTATGAGATGAATTCTACAATGCCACACCTATTGAAGAATATACTTTTGGGGAAAGAGGGAATTTATAAATGCCAGGAACCAGCAATGAAGAGATGGCATAAGTGGAAACCCCTAATCCTTTCAACATGACACAGAGAAACAAACCAAGCCAGGGCACTACTAACCCAGAGTACCTATAGGCTGTTGAAGGGACTCTGCTGCCAACCTCTACTATCACCTCCACACCTTCATCATTCCTCCTTATAATTCAATCATGAGAGTCAGTCTGGGGATAGAGAGAGCACTCAGACTGCTTAGCATCAGGCTTTCTGGATTTGGAGCAAAAGCAATTTAGAGGAATTACCTGTGTCTTACAAAAGATATTAGATGCTCTAGTTTCTTCTACAAAGGTGGGGCAGAGAGAGAGTGAAAGCTGAATTTCAGTGAACTCCCCCCTACTGAAGTGGGAGAAATGTCCTTTTCACAGCTAGCCTGATGTTCAAAGAAGCCAGCCTGAGCCTATAAGGTCACATTCAAACAATTCTGATTGTTGCCTTACAAAAATTCAATTCCTATGCATGTTTTTGTTTAATCTCTATAAATCTGAAATAGAAAAAATTTTTTCTGTGCTTTATTGTGGAGAATGGACCAAGAACCTACAGCAAACCTTATGTTTAATAATAAAAGATCAAAAGCATTCTCCATTTAAAGCAGTAACAAGAGAAAGAGATCCTTGTAGATTTCTGGAAACCTTCCTAATATAGTAGGAGCAAAATAAAAATATATTTCTAAAAGACAAATTATCAATATTTGAAGATACAATTGACTACCTACAGAATACAGATGTCTGAGTTAGTAAAATTTCATTCCTTGACATAGCTGATAGTTACACAGTGTGTTTCCTTTGAAAAATAATCGTTTTCATTCATAATTTGTGTACTTTTGTATTTATTTTATTCTTTAATTTTAAATTTTTTACTTTAAAAAATAAAGAATATAATCAATAAATAACTATGCATATGTTTTTGGATGTTAACATTTCAAATAAGTAGTTTTTTTTAAAATGGCAATTCAGTAAGTAATATTGAGACAGATAACTATTAAGGGAAAATTTAATTTATATCAATTACATTACTTAAAATGGGATAGCTTAGAGCTGAAGAGTAAAAAATTATAAAATTACTAGAAGAAACTGTAGAGGAATATTTTTATAATCTTTGATTAAAGAAGTTCTGCAAGACTCAAAAATCTAGCAGCCACAAAGAAAAAGCTGATAGATTTGTCAATATACCAGAAGCAAAATTCAAAGTTAAGTAACAGGCAAATGAAAAATATTTAGAACATATATGAGATAAAATAAGAAATAATTTCAAAAATTTTTAAAGAACTCATAAAAATCAGTTTTCACAAAGGACAATTCAATATTTTTGAGAAGTAATGATACAACAGGTAATTTACCGAAAAAAGAAATACAAATGACCAACACACTTAAGCAAATATGTCCAGTCAGATACATTCAATGAAAAAAATTAAAGTAGTAATGCAGTATCATATTTTACATAACAGACTGGCTGGAAATTAAAAAGGTTTACAATAACCAGTGTTAGTTAAGGTATGGATGGGGAGAGAGGCACTGTTAAGGAGCATAAAAATACATACAGCTCTTTAGAAAACAATTTGTCATACCTATAAACTTTAAAATAGGCATAGTCCTTGAGATAAGATTTACATCTAATACTATTGTACAGAAATACTTGCACAGATGAACAAAAATAACAAAATACTCATTGTATCACTGTTTGTAATAATAAATTATTACAGATTTCCATCTAAGTAATAGTTAAACTAATTTTATCTGTATATTGGAGTTGTTGAAATCATATGGTGTTCCAGCCTGGGCAACATGGTGAAATCCTGTCTCTACAAAAAATACCAAAATTAGCTGGGCATAGTGGCACATACCTGTTAGTATCCTAGCTACTGGAGAGGCTGAGGTGGGAGGATCACTTGAGCTGGCAGGTCGAAGTGGTAGTGAATTGTGATTGTGCCCCTGCACTCCTGTCTGAAAGACAAAGTGAGATTCTCTGCCAAAAAAAAAGAATAGGGAGTACAAACAATGTGAAATAGAGAGAGAAAAAGTCAAGTGAAATAAGATCTAGAGTATACAGTCCCATTCTTAAAAAAAAAAAAAAAATCTGTACATGTTTCTGGGGATTTAAAGCAGAATCTATCAAGAACACTTCTTCCCTATTCCGAGTTCATAGGAAACCGAGAAATAAGACCAAAGTCATATAGACAAAACATATATATATCCTACAACTCTAACTGACAAGATGTCAGATGGATTTTTCACACTAGTAGAGTATTTAGTCAAGTGGGATGGAAACTGATGAACAAGCACAAAATAAATAGGGTAATTTCAGACACTAGTGAGTGAGTGCATAGATGAAAATAAAACATAGCAATGGTGACAAGTTAAGAGGTGGGATTGGAATGGGAAGAATTATTTTAGATTAGGTGGTATGGGTGGATCTTTTTGTAGAGTTGAAAGGGCAAGACATATGCAGAGAAAAAAAAAAAACTTTTATACACTGTTGATGGGATATAAACTAGTACAACCACTATGAAGAACAGTACAGAGGTTTCTCAAGAAACTACAAGTTGAACTACCATACGATCTAACAATCCTACTACTGGGCATTTATCCAAAAGAAAGGAGATCAGTATATCAAACAGACATATGTGCTCCCATGTTTATTGCAGCACTATTCACAATAATCAACATATGGAATCAACCTTGAGGTAGTTGTCCCACCACCAATGAATGAACAAAGAAAATGTGGTATATGAACACAATGGAATATTATTCAGCCATAGAAAAGAATAAAATCCAGTCATTTGTGGCAACTTGGATGGAACTGAGAGGCATTATGTTAAGTAAAATAAGCCAGGAACAGAAATTTAAATACTATATGTTCTCATTCATATGCAGGAGTTGAAAAAAAAAGTTGATCTTAAAGAAGTAAAAAGTAGAACAAAGGATACTAAACGCTGGAAAGGGTAGTGGGAGTTGTGGATAGGAACAGATTTGTTAAAAAATACAAAATTACAGTCAAGTAGGAAGAATAATTTATAGTGTTCTATAGTACTACAGGATGATTATAGTTAACAATAATATATAGTTTTAAACAGCTGTGTGCAACTATTCTTTTTCCTAAAGAACAAGCCTCAGCTCTGTCAGGACTGTGCCCCTTACCCTATTCAGCCCTCCTCAGGGCTACCTCCGCAGGTAAAACTCTCTGTGGCAACTACCTCCGCCAATGCCAACCAGGGCTCCTCAGCTCCTGTACCCCAACAGGAGCCAGAGAGGGTCAAAACAGCCAGGACACCTCAGGCTACCCGAATGCCCCCTACAGGCAGTGAGAGAAGAATTTGGCCCAATAAAAGTGCACACCCCCTTCTCACTTTCTAACTTAAAGCAAATTAAGGTAGACTTAGGAAAGTTTTCAAATAACCCCAACAAGTACATAAACGTTCTTCAGGGCCTAAGTCAGTCCTTCAAATTAAACTAAAAAAAATGTCATGTTTTGTTTAATCAAACCCTAGCCAGCAATTAAAAAAAAAAAAAAAAGGAAAAAAGGCTGCTCTAGCAGAAGCTCAAAGGTTTAAGAACACTTGGTACTTTAGTCAGGTACATAATCTAATAACGCCAAAAAATAAAGACAAATATCCCACAGGTACTCAGGCAGTCCCTGCCACAGACCCTCGCTGGAATCCGGATTCAAAACAGGAACTAAAGCCATAAGCATTTCCTAACCTGTATACTTAAGGAATTAAGGCAAGCTAGGAAAAAGCCAATAAACTACACAATGTTATCCACCATAACTCAAGGAAGAGAAAAAACCCAATAGGTTTCCTTAAGCAATTGCAAGAGGCTTTAAAAAAGCACACTCCCCTGTCACCAAACTCTATTGAAGGTCAGTTAATACTAAAAAACAAGTTTATTACTCAGTCAACAGCAAATATTTTTTTTAAAAGCTTCAAAAGCTAGCTTTAAAACCAAAACAAAGTCTAAAACCATTGCTAAATTAAGCAACCTCAGTGTTTTATAAAAAAAAAAAAAAAAAAAAAAGCTAAAAATAAATAAATAAATAAATAAACAAAAAACACGCTGCTGCCTTGGTTATAGCCTTCAGGCAAGTAAACCCCAGTGGCTAAAATAAAATAAAAAAAAAAAAACCTCAGGTTAGCTGCCAGTCTAGCAAAACTTGTTATCAGTGTGGTCTAAAGGGACATGTTGTAAAAAACTGTCCCCAAAGAAATAAACCACCACCTCATCCGTGCCTGCTATTCCAGGGAAATCACTAGAAGGCACACTATCCCTGGGAACCAAAGTCCCCTCGGTCTAAAGTGTCTGACCAAATAACCCAGTAGCAGAACTAAAAATGCCTGGAAAAAGTGCCAGCATAAGCCATCACCCTCACAAAGCCCCAAGTAAAGCTAGCCATAAAAGTCCAAGAAGCCAATCTTCTCCTGAGCGCTAGCACAGCCTTCTCAGTATTTCTCAACTGCCCTAAAAACTTGGTGCTGGCATTAGAAAAGTTACTACCTCTATTCAGTTACTATAAGCTATCTCAAAAGTTAATTAATAACAAAGACAAGCTGCTAATTCTCTCTGCAAAAGGCAGCTCTCTCTGCAAACCAGCTTAACTCTTTAGTTGCCATAGCTTTAAAAATAAAAAAGCCCTAAATCTGCTAACAACAGAAAAAAGAGAAACCTGCTTCTTTCTAAAAAACAAACCAAAATAAAACAAAACAAAAAACCCAGTTAAGTGTTATTTTAAATATAAAACTCAGGAATCCATCAAAAACAAAGCTAAAAACCTTCAAAAACCTAGCTCTGTTCTCTCCTAGGCTCGTTTATAACTCTGGGCCTCTCATCTTTAACCACCTAGTCATATTCATTTCTTATAAAACCATAAGGTCACAGTCAATCCTGCTGCTAAAACCCCAAATATCCTTAGCTCGTAAGCTCTATCGTAAACCTGTAAATCAACCTGCACCCCTAAAAAGCTCCCCTCTGGAAGAAACCTCAACTGCCGGGCCCCTTCTCTGCCCCATTTCAGCAAAAAGTGGTTTAAAAAAATCAATGCCCCTATTCCAACAGAAGTTAAATTTTCCTGTACAGAGGGGGAAATGAGGGAATGTGTTCTCTTTCCAGGTTCATGAGGGGGTGTAGCTTTAAGGGCAAGAATTTCCCAGCGCCATGCCCCCGCCCCGACCCCATCTCTCTCCATCAGGGAGACTGAACGGTTTATGTTTGAATTTCACCAGGGCAGAAAGAAACTAAAAGTCAATCACTCCAGTGAAAGTCCTAAGGAACTCCTCTCATTGGCCCAGGGTCTTGGAGAAGGTGGGGGTTTCTCCCAAGATAAAAGTCCAAGCTCTCTCACCTGCACCAGATTTCCACCTTTCTGGAATCCCCTCCCACACGGTGGGAGCTCCCTCCGGAATTTCCCCTCTAGAATCCCTTCTACACTCTTCATAGAAGCCCTTTTCTCCTTTCCTTCTCTTTTCTCTATCAAAATAAAATCACCTTTCTGCAACACTGTTTTGGGTCTGAAATTTTACTTTTCGAGCATATGGTGCAGCTGAAGCGGCCCCATCGCTTATTCTTTAAGAGGTTGGAGGCCAAGAACCCACAGCAACCAAGAAGAAACCCAGTTACAGAAGGAGAGTATTAAATAATCCCAACACAAAGAAATGATAAATGTTTGAGATGATGGATATGACAGTTACCCTGATTTGATCACTGTACATCACGAGGTACTCCCAAAAATATGTACAATTATTATATGCTTATTAAAAATAAAATGATATAAAAAGAAATGAGACATAGCTTGGGCAGCAAAATTGAGCACTTCTATCCAGAGCAGGAATAAAATTTTTCTGTAAAGGGTCTGTTACAAATTTTCAGCTTTGCCGCCTATATGGTCTCTGCTGTAACTCCTCAATTTTGCTGTTGTAGCATAAAACTGCTTTAGACGAACAAAAATGAATGAGAGTGACTAGGTTCCAACAAAACTTCATTTATGAACAATGATATCTGAAGTCCATGTAACGTTTTTTTGTTTTTTCCAACCATTTAAAATGTAGAAACTATTCTTAGCTCACATATTTTACAAAAACAGACAGAAGACAGCTATGGCCTGAGGGCAATAGTTTGCTGACCCCTGATCTAGATAGAGTCAAGGCTTGTCAGATGCATGTGTCAAACAGTGATTTGATTTATAGAGATCATCTTACAATTCTCACAGCTCTATGGGGTCACTATTACTATTATCCCATATTAATAATTATGTGACTGAGTCTTAGAGAAAGTAAACAACTCTGTCAAGACCTATTGAGGAACTAACAGTATTTGGCTTGCATTAAATGTAACACCCCTCTCTACTAGGCAGATAACTTCAACTCCATTGTCCTCTCTTAACTTTAATTTCCACAAGACTAAGAATGATAATAAAATGTATATATTATTATGCACACATACATAGCTTCCTAAAGTTGTTATAGAACTCAAATAAAGTATTTTATAATGCATTTTATAAACTGTAACTTTTTTATCTCTACATTTTCTCCAACATAGCCACCTCATTCCATTTCAGTGTTTGCTTAATTTTCAACACATTACATAGGTTTTTTCCTGATGATCCGTCTAACATAGCAACCTCAGTACTTATCTACCCACTCTGTGACTTTTTTTCCAAAACTCTCTTTACACTCTGACACATACTGACTCCTTTTTATTATTATTGCCTTTCTTCCCACACCAGAACACCATGAGAAAAGTTACTATGCATTTAGGATACTTCTGTGTCTTCAATCCCTAGAACAGTGCCTGGAAGAAATAGTTAATAAACCATTGTTGAAGAAACGAATATAAACATATAAGTCTTAACCTTGTATAATATTTTTCTATTCTTCACTTTTGGCATTTCTAGTACAAAATCTAAATGCACACCTTTCAAAAGAGGAGAGTAGATATAGCAAGATTGCAATTGTGGAACTAAGTACTAGATCTTTCCTGCTTCCTTAAAAAATACATGTATAATCTATTTTATTCTGAAGAGTGTTTAAAAAAAAAAAAAAAAAAAAAAAAAAAAAAAAAAAAAAAAAAAAAAAAAACCTCTTAGGCCAGGAGCAGTGACTCACACCTATAATCCCAGCGGCACTTTGAGAAGTTGAGGTGGGCAGATCATTTGAGGTCAGGAGTTTGGGATCAGCCTGGCCAACATGGCAAAACCCAGTAGCTAATAAAAATACAAAAATTAGGCTAGCATGGTGGTTCATGACTGTAATCTCAGCTCCTCGAGAGGCTGAGGCACGAGAAGTGCTTGAATCTAAAAGGGGGAGGTTGCAGTGAGCTGAGATTGTGCCACTGCACTCCAGACAGGGCGACGGAGTGAGACTCTGTCTCAAAAACAAAAACAAAACAAAACCTCTTGAATTCAACAGAATGGTGTCAGATTTATTCCTAATAACAGAAGACCTTCAGGAGATAAACAAGGACCTTTATAGTATTTTAAAAAACAAAAGCTATTGGTTGAATTGGAAGATATCTCTAGAGTTAATTACTCCACACCTTGACATCTTGTCAATTATTATTTGCAGCTACCTTCTTGTTTTTGAATTTCTGAGCTTAAGCCCTTCAAGTTATCTTTCTTTAGTATAATTCTTAGACATGTCTCATTTTTCTTTTTTCTTTTTTTTTTTTTTTAGACGGAGTTTTGTTACCCAGGCTGGAGTGCAATGGCGCGATCCCGGCTCACCGCAACCTCCGCCTCCTGGGTTCAGGCAATTCTCCTGCCTCAGCCTCCTGAGTAGCTGGGATTACAGGCACGTGCCACCATGCCCAGCTAACTTTTTGTATTTTTAGTAGAGACGGGGTTTCACCATGTTGACCAGGTTGGTCTCGATCTCTCGACCTTGTGATCCACCCGCCTCGGCCTCCCAAAGTGCTGGGATTATAAGCGTGAGCCACCGCGCCCGGCCTCATTTTTCAAAGTTTTAAAATTTTGATTCAACTAGCAGTACCCCTCCAATGTCTCCTATGCAACCTCACATATTTGTGTATGTGTGTGATTTTCTAAACGTTCCTTGAAACTCTTTTTACCTAATATCTTCTATTATTTCCCATTTGTTAACATTTAATTGAAATTTTTATTTTCATTATTTGTTATTCTTTTCATCCCTTAGAATTCCAAATTCTAATATTTAATGATTTTATTTATAAATCCTTTTGAAATTTTACATTTTATTCATGAATAGTCTCATTCACTTGCTCTTGAGATAAAGATCATCTTTAAAAATCCTAAAGATGCTTTCTCTTACATTTGTTTTTCAACTGAACCTCAGAGATTCATTACATAATTATTTCTCTCTGCTTCAATATACCTGGAAAACCTTACTATTTGAAAATATAAATGCACAAACAGTATATGTATGTATATACATATGTGTGTGTGTGTGTGTGTATATATATATATATATATACATATATATATAAACATACATATATATAAACAAATATATGGATATTTGAAAGCAGAACTTGATCTGTAAACTAATGCTGTCTAAAAGAGAAAACTAATAGCAGCAAATTTATCATAGTCCTGTTTAAAATTCTTGAGTGGTACCCTCTCAATGATAGCAATATAACAAAAAGTTTATATTTTGAAATATTAGTTGATAAGCTGTATTATGTAAAATTTACCAAAAACAGCATTCTGTGAAAATATTAACCAAGATTTAAAATTCATTACAAACATTATGCTCAAAATTGAAATGCAAGAAAGGCCATAATGGCTGAAATAACATTAAGAAACCTCCCTCCAATCAAGGAAATAAAGAGCAATAGAAGTTTGAACATGGCCAAGATCAATACTTTAAAAAAAAATCCATTCCCTGAATATATGCATCCTCCCAAGTCATCCTGTGTGCTTGTGAGAGAAACAGGACACAGCCAAATGCCAACCAAGTCATTGTGCCCAGGAGGTTTGCTTAAACAAGCCCAAGGTAAAAAATTTCATTTCCTAACACATGTGCAGTAAGGGAAACAAATCAATGTGGAAAGGCTCAGACTAAGGACCCATCTGCACACTGGGAGAACGGCGTAGAGCCACCAAGAATTCATACGTTATGCACAGGGATTAGCCTGCCTCTTTAGCTCCTGTGTGGTAGTCTGATATTCAATCTGTGAGGTGGGAGCCTGTTGGCAAGACCCCCTTTCTTTGCCGAGAGCTTTCCTTTAATAAATTCAACTCTCCTCACCTTTCAACGTGTTCATGTGCCTAATTTTTCCTTGGCATGAGACAAAAACACAGATTTTAACTGAGCTAAGAAGCAAAAAACCATGCATTATTTTGGTGACCCATACAGGGCATGAGGAAAGGTGAGTAAAATGCAGACCAAAAAAATCTTTATCCCTCTTGTTGCTAAACCTTATATCCCTCACACTTCTGAGGGTAGAGAAAACTGTGCCCCACCCCACCAACCCCCCACTGTCACTCTTGGGGCTCAGGAATGTCAGCCTCAATCCAAGCCAGTCTTTTCTATGGCATTTTCTATCTTTTTTGGGGGGGACTGTAATGGCATCTATCTTTTCCTTTACAATATTGGGGCGTTCTGCCCCTACCCTAACAATGCAGGCATGTGCACTGGATAGACGAGTAGTGACCTCCCCACCCTCCTGCCCTCCTAGCTGGGGTTGTGCATATGGCCCAAGTTCCTGTATGACTGGCTGGTCAGCATTCTCTGGCACACACCCATGGTGTCTTCCCCTCCCCCCGCTAAGCAGTCCATTTCAGTCCAATAACAATTAAAAGTTTTTCTCGTTGCTGGAGAAGCCTATTCACATGAAAATAAGAGGTTCTTCTCCAAAATATCTTTCTAGCCCTGCATTTAATCTGTTTTGTTTTTCTTTTCTCCCCCAGGTCCAGTGATAACTTTTATGTGAGAGGCTTTTTCTATTGATTTAGAGAACATTTTACTAGGCCAGGACCCCAACTATCACTTTTTACATTCTCTGTAAAGTTTTACTTATGAAAAAAGATTTGTAACGTTGTTCTTAAGCGATAGCCAATCTGGTGATGCTTCGGATGTCTTTCTGTATGGTTTGGTCAGAAAGACGGATCTTAGGACGGGATGTGGGCCTAGGACACCACAGGCCCACTGTTCAAGCCAGCCTGGCTAACTGGTCAGTATCAAACTTTGTTGCAGGCTTCCATCTTGTTTTACGTCCTTGGGAGAACCTCTTGCCTATGCTTTGTTTTATTCTCCACTATTTTACAGTGATGGCCAGGGTTCAATCTTGGTTTAGGAAATGAGTCCTTTCTGGTTTGATATATGCATGACCTTTGCCATTTGTTGATTCTCTTCCACTCCATGAACTGCCTTGAATTTTCCTGTCTCTGAGCACTTGGGTAGTTACTTCAGTAAAGTTAGACAGTCAAAAATATTAGCTGCTTGGTGCAGCTAAAATCAGGTAATAATGGATTTAAAAGAATTTTCTTAAAGAGTTTTCAGCTTAATTAAAAGAAAATATCCAAGTTTTAGATATATTTAAAAAGGTCTTTATGTTTTCCCTTCTTGGATCCTGTTTTGCTGAAGGGTTTTTTCCTCAGTCAACTGAATTACTTTTCTCCATTTTGTCTTGCCATTCTACATGCATATATGAGGGACCCTAACATAACTTCTGATGGCTTGGGACTCCTTTGTGTAGGGGGGAACCAGAAAAAGCACCATAGATTCCATTTTGAGAGAGACCTCTGTTTTCCTCAGGTAGCCCCAGGAATTGGAGGCAGATGGATCCCTCTCAAAATCTGTTTTTGTGTTCTAGCTATACCTGCTTATTAGGCCCTAGAAAGTGCTATTTTTTTTTCTTTTTTTTTTTTGAGACAGTTTCGCTCTTGTTACCCAGGCTGGAGTGCAATGGCATGATCTCGGCTCACCGCAACCTCCGCCTCCTGGGTTCAAGCAATTCTCCTGTCTCAGCCTCCTCAGTAGCTGGGATTACAGGCACGCACCACCATGCCCAGCTAACTTTTTGTATTTTTAGTAGAGATGGGGTTTCACCTTGTTGACCAGGATGGTCTCAGTCTCTTGACCTCATGATCCACCCGCCTCGGCCTCCCAAAGTGCTGGGATTACAGGCTTGAGCCACTGCGCCCAGCCTTCCTAGCCTTGCTTTTAAAGGTCTCCATCCAGAGGCCAATAGTCTAATTAGGACATGGGAAAATAAAAACTCTTATTATAACTATTGCATCTTGTTCTGTCTGTCTGTATAGTTATATATGTGTTGGGTGTGATGACTACAAAAAAGAGCTCTAATTAATTGGCTGGAAAGAAAATAAGTGCTTAAATCAAATATTTTTTAAAGGAGATATAAAAGCTGTGATACCTTTTGGCTTATGTGACTTTAATCATTGAGAAATAAAAAGCCTTAAGAATTATAGGTAAAATGCAGATATAGCTAAAATGTAAATTTTTGTGTAGGGTTAAAGGATTATTTTGAAGTAGATAAGATAAAGCCAAAAGCTTAAAGAAGTTGTAGAAGTTTTCTAAAAAATCAATCTTGCAAAAGAAATTCTGTGAGTGAACACTAAATTCAAAAGTGTTATAAAAAGTTTTTGCTTTTTTAAAAATTTCTGAGTTATTTTGGCAAAATAAATACCTTATGGTAATCTTAGATTCTATTTCATAACATCAAGTGTTTTAAACCTCTAACATTTAACAGGCTTCCCAAAAGTATATTTCAGATTTGAAGTTGTCCTTCCTGACCCCTAGCTTTTGAATGCTTACAGAGGGCCTCTTGAGCATCCAGAAGAGAGGTAAACAGGATTGTCTGACATGTTTAGGTACATGGGATTGCCAAAATGATGTTTAATCTTCATCAGGTTATATTTTAGGGAATAATATTAATGTATGTTCTAAAAATTGTATGAGATTTGTAAAATTTGAATGTCTGAGTACATGCTATCAAACACAATTAGGGTTGTTAAGTTGTTGTAAACCACACAGATAACCAAATTTCTTTGTCAATCATGTCTCTGAATGTAACTATCCCAGACATTTGCTATTCATAATTGTTGTCTTGTTTTGATTCTCCTCAAAAATGGTTTATAATCGGCTATAGAACTCTGGCAAATGCTCTCAAATGCAAGTTTCGAATAACTCTGGAGATTGTGATATTGGAATAAAAAAAAATGTACAGGACTCATGAAAAGCTGATACGGTCACAAATATTAAGAAAGAGTTGGTTGGGCGCGGTGGCTCAAGCCTGTAATCCCAGCACTTTGGGAGGCCGAGGCGGGTGAATCACGAGGTCGAGAGATCGAGACCATCCCGGTCAACATAGTGAAACCCCGTCTCTACTAAAAATACAAAAAAATTAGCTGTGCATGGTGGCATGTGCCTGTAATCCCAGCTACTCGGGAGGCTGAGGCAGGAGAATTGCCTGAACCCAGGAGGTGGAGGTTGCGGTGAGCCGAGATCATGCCATTGCACTCCAGCCTGGGTAACAAGAGCAAAACTCTGTCTCAAAAAAAATAAAAAATAAAAAATAAAAAATAAAAAGAAAGAGTTAACTGAATGGACTGAACTAATAGGAAACTGAAGTAATTTTTGACTTTTGCTTGGAATACTGCTGATCCTTGTTTTGTTTTTCAGAGTCAAGGAAACTTATTTTGAGCTATTTCCAGCCTTTAATAATTAGGGTAAGTTATACTCCTGTGAGCAAAATTTGGAGCATATTTGTCTCTCTCTCTCTTTCCCTGGCTTCTGCAGAATTTGGAAACTAGTTGAGTATTGTTAAGTTATGGCAATATAGTTGTTTGCATCAGTGCAGTAACAACCCATTTTCTTTTGCGACAGGATGCAATTGGAGAAACTGGTTGTTTTACCAAGGCTTTGATTATGTATGCTTCCCTTTAAGAAGCAAAGCTGAACTTGCAGAGCCAATAAAAGTCCCTTGGGAAAACTGGCCTCATTCCCTGTCTACTCAGTCGTAACCTGTGGTAAGTAAAGAATGTCACTTTCTAACAGGCCTAAGAATACTATGCTCTTGGGACCTCAAGAATAGGAGTTTGCCCACACACAGGTGTTTGAGGGCAAAAACCCATAGGTGGGCTTTGCTTTAGAAAGTCTTCTCTGAGATTCCTTGTGGATCAGAGTTCCATCAAAGCCAATCTAAAAGGCCTATGTAAAAATAATTATTCCTGCTGCACTTCATGCAATCAGGCCAAGTATAAGACTAAAATCTATTTTGCAAGCAACTCAGTCCTATCATGATTTATTTTTAGCAAAAATGAGGACTAAAGAGAGAAATTATGCTTCAAAACTTATCATTATTAAATTCTAGACTTATTGGTTGTTTTTAAGTTTTTGCCTACATTTTAGACTCACCCTGCTTATTCCTATGAACCAACCAGTGATCTCTGACTGCAGCTCAGAAGGAACAAAAAAGAGGGCTGGGCACAGTAGTTCATGCCTGTAATCCCAAGACTTTGGGAGGCTGAGGCAGGTGGTGCCCCTGAGGTCAGAAGTTCAAGACAAGCCTGGCCAACATGATGAAACCCCATCTCTACTAGAAATATGTAAATTAGCCAGGTGTGGAGGTACATGTCTGTAACCCCAGCTACTTGGGAGGTTAAGGCATGAGAACTGCTTGAACTCAGGAGGCAGAGGTTGCAGTGAGCTGAGATGGTGCCACTACACTCCAGCCTGGGTGACAGAGTGACACTTCATCTCAAAAAAAAAAAAAAAAAAAAAAAAGCGGAATAAAATTGGATGGATAAT
Organism: Saimiri boliviensis; assembly: GCF_048565385.1. Taxonomy (NCBI): domain Eukaryota; kingdom Metazoa; phylum Chordata; class Mammalia; order Primates; family Cebidae; genus Saimiri; species Saimiri boliviensis. Next base: position 176,888,322 of record NC_133450.1, on the reverse strand, counting down.
GTAAAAATCTGGATCAATATTCTAGTTCTGGGCAATTATTCTGCAAATCCTACTGGGTGATGAAAACATATAGGGTACCCAAATTTTTCCTTTTTGGAAGAGTAAGACCAAAGGAGCTAACCAAGCCAAGCCCCATGCATCCAAATGTTACCAAGCATAACTATAGCCACTAGCTTTCTGGACATGTCACAGGATATTCTTTTCTCTCCCTTATTGGAGGAAGACTCAGTTCCACAGCTTAACTTTTGCATTCAGCTTATGATAAGGAGTCCATGAAACCCCCCAAAGGCATATTTTTGGTCCCAAACTCAATTCCAAGCTTTCAGTTGAAGTCCTAGGAAACAAAACTGGATCTGAGGAACACAGAGGCAGACAATAATGAAGTTAAAAGGCACAGGGCAGGTGAGCATCATTAACTTCTGCCAATTAAGCCAAGCCTCCCATTTCATGGATAAACTTCATGCTAGTGTCCGTGGAATAAATGAGGTCTAGGGAACTCAAAGGTTACTGACAGCACAAGAGATAGGGAATAAATGGGGAAGAGTGAGTATTCCCAGCCCTTAGACCACCCTGTTAACATGGGTGAAAGCCACTTTGACACCCATGGGTGGCACTTTGTGACAGTTGCCAGGACTCAGGGACATAAGGATGGAAGAAAAAAGAGGGATGCCTCACTTTCTCTGCCTCACGTATCCTGGGTATTTGGAAGCAAAGGGAACCTGTGACACCTCGCCCTCCCCTCACCCGTTTCTAGATGACTAGTCATTCATCTGAGGTCTGTATCCCTTTTAAATGGATCCTGAACCCCTGGGATGCCTTTGAAAAAGTCTTATTTTTTCCTTTTTCCTCCTCTTTCCTCTCTTCACATATAGGTAGTTTTGTCGCTGTACTACAGGGCACTCCCTTCAGATGCATCCTCCAAACTGGGAAAAGATAATTTCCCAAACCTTACCCTGATTGTCTTAGGATTGGGCTCAGGCGAAGGAAACCCAGGAACCCAACATGCTGACAAAAGGGCAAAGTCTCTTTTTGTTTTTTGTTTTTTTTTAACCAGTCAGGCTTTTGGGCTCCCTCTCCCCATGCAAACTAGTAAAAGGCCTTAGGATTTCTGAGCTGTCCTTACCTCCCCTTCTTTCATTTTGACACATATTTTTAAATAAACTGCCTTGTCCCTTCTTGCCTTCAGACCATCAAACTCCACACATTCATGTAACCAGAGCCTCAGACGATGGCCCCTTTTGCTGGGGACCCTTAGATAGGCTTCTGAAGGAGATCTGACTACTGTTTTCGCAAAACAGCATCCCTGTCAGCAGGAATCAGTTACAATTAGTATTTACCCTTATCCTTATCCTTGTTCTAATGGCAGTCAGATATACTTATTTAGAGAGGGGAATGATAGAGACAGGAGACAGCCAAATGCCACACAGGTGGTTGTGCACAGGGGGCTTGCCTAAACATGCGCACGGTAAAAAAAATTCTAACCCTTAACACGTGTGCAGTAAGAGAAGGAAATCAGTGTGGAGTGGCTCAGACTAAAGTCCTGCCTGTGTACTGGAAGAAGGGGTGGAGCCACTGGGAATTTGTGCCTTATGCAGCAGGAGGAGCCTGGCCTCTTCAGCTCATGTGTGGTGGTTTGGTATTCAATCTGTGAGGTGGGAGCCTGTTGGCAGGATGCCCTTTTTTCACTGAAGACTTCCCTTTAATAAATTCTTCTCTCTTCACCTTTCATTGTGCCCATGTGCCTAATTTTTCCTGGTCATGAGACAAGAACCCAGATTTTAGCTGAACTAAGGAGCAAAAAGTCCCTTGTATGTGTTCCTATGTGTTTGTTTTATTATAAAACAACAGCTACAAAATAAACATATTCCAATAACTTCACAAGGGAAGAAACTTAGCAAATGTACTAACCTTAGTTCCACTTTATAGCTGCATTGGAAAAAGTAATAATATACTGACCTTAGCAAAATCTTACAGCTTTATTTCTATTATCAAGATGGACAATAATGGCAAACAATGGGTGCTTGCCATTATTGTCCATCTTGATAATAGAAATACAAGCTTCATCATTTTGAAGATTTTATCATTTGCTGATAAGGTACCAGCATGACGAAAGACATGAATTTCAACAACATGCTATGAGACATCAACATTTGTTTCTTGTTCACTTTTGATGTTTCTCAGGCAAAGTGAAAACTCTTCCTTCATTATATTTGTCTCTAGGCTCATTTCACTCAGGAAAGTGGGGCCATCAAAATTTGTTAATATAGCTCTTTTAAAAAATGAAAATGAGATAATTCTGGTTGTTTCAGCAATAGACCGTCTATGTCAGTATATATTTTTTATCTTATGAGCTCAGATACTTTATTTTAATTCTTGCTTATGTAATTTTGACTATTCTCTCCAGTCCAATTAAAAATTATTCATTCATTCATACCTGCTGTCAAAAAATATTTAATGAGAGGGGACTATATGCTAGATTCTAAAAATATACAAATGAATTTTACCATTTCTGACTAAGCATTTTAGAGAGTTACAAATATGTTTATGTGTGTGTGTGTGTGTGTGTGTGTTATAATAGCAATATAGTATGAGCAAATGCCATAAAAGCAATAGAGAACAAAAGATGTTTTTAGCTACCTTGGCAGAAGTAGGAAAGCCTCTTCATAGAGAAAAATGCATTTTTTATTGCCAGGCACATAAATTTTGTAAATTGCAGGGAAGGAAAGAACTCCAGACATGAGAAACAGTAGGCCAAAGGCATAGAAAAGTGTAGGCAATTAAGAGAAGTCCAATGGGTTTCATGGTTAAAGGTGACAAAAAGAAATGCTGACAGCAAAGAGATTAAATGACTGTTTATCAAGGATGTTGGACAAATAACTCAAAAATTAGAAGAAAGGTTAAGTTCAAATCCCTTTGCACGCAATAGTAATATCAGTCTACATTTTTCTCTGGCAATCATATGTTGCAATAATATATTCTTCCTCCTCAATTAGCTATTTGGAAAGTGACTCATCAACTTCTAATTTACTCTTAGTAATTAACAAGTTCACAAAAGGAGTTTGCTTATATTTTATGTGTCCTTATACTTCCAATAATAATTGAAAACCTGATACTACTATTGATGAATCAGTCTTCAAACTTTTATAAGCTGTTTCATTTTATAAGATGTTTTTGGAAAGGTCAGTACACAGCTTGTTTTCTCATTTGCCTTAAACAAAGTGTCTCATAGATAAATGTGCTGAAAATCTCTGTAATAGCTATATTAATGGCAGATTCCCCTAGAAAAAAGTGTAATCATGATTACAGGAAGCCAAATATTTTACTTGTGCACTTTCGATTTTAAATTATTTTATGTACAAAAATTGTGCCCATACAAACACTCAAATATTTGCAAACCTATGAATTAATGGTATTACAGAATTCTACACCTCTAATTTTAAGTATTAATGTTTGTAATAGTCAATAACCATATTATGAAAGTAACTTCCTTATATTCTACTTAGTTCATACAAAAATTATATTTATGACATTATATATAGTGTTGGCAAATTAAATTGCTTAGTAGTTGATCGTAATATCTTGGAAGAAGAAACTATGAGTAACGGTGGTCCTGCCAAGGTTTTACCAGTCTGGCCAGATCTTCAAGACCTGCCAAGTTCTAAGTGTAGTTGAATAAACACAGACACACTTTCACGGAGAAAGTGTGCCAGTTTTTAATCATCTCTTTAATCACCGCCAACATCTGCCAGATTTTCTCTTTCTGAAAGTGCTGCCACTTTTAACATGAACCCCAAGAGGCAGGTGCAATATATAAAAAGCATGGTGCAGTGCTTTCCAATTGTGTCCCTCTTGGCTTTCAATTGAATGATGTCCCATCCTGATTTGGCTGAGATCAGATGGGTAACACCCCTCCCTCACAATTCAATATGACAACACCGCAGGGGTACTGGAGTCCTGATGGACTTCTAGCCGTTTCCGAAATAAAATAATATAAAGACGAAACATCAAAAGAAGGGTCAGAATTCAAAGGAAAAAAACAATGGGACATAGGCAGACACTAACACATATATGAACAAAAATAAATTACAGGAACTATATAACATTCACCAACAAATTAGATGCCCTAGTTTAAAACACTAATTCTGATTGCAAATTCACTATATAGGAAGAGGTACTGGAGACCATTTACAAATCAGATGAATTCAAAGAGTGTTCCTACTGGGGCTTGGCTTAGAATAAATCCTGCCTGAGTACCCTGAAATTCCGAGTTTAAATAATCAATTGCTATTGATTTTTCACTTTTGTTCTGCCAACACTTGGTTATTCCCTGAGTCACATAGCCTTGCCATTTGAGCCAAAGTCAATAAAGAATTTATTCATTCATTAGAATCTGTAGAGGTAGAATGTAACACTGAAAAATTACATTTAAGATTTTCCATAGTAAGTATCAAACATTTTGTGTGGGATTTTAATCTCCATAACAAATCTGTATTAAGAACACCAACAAGAAAAACTTAGATCTTGTGAGGGACTGTTTTTGATTACCTGAATTACATTACTGCAGGGGAACAGTAACTTTTTAAAAACTTAATATTTTAGTTTGCAGTACTGAGAATATTAATTTGCTCACATAATTAACAATGATAAAGTATTGTTAATATTTTCTTAATATTTTTGGATGTACCAAATGCAAGTCTAGTATTTTGATCTGACCTCTATTGGACAAGTTCATTAAAATGATAAACTATTGGTAAGCACATAGAAGTGCAGATTTCTGTCACAATATCAAGATATATAGTTCTCAGAACATCTAATCACTGCCATTATTGTTTGTGCAAACATCTCAACTAATTAGAAAAAGCTTATTTATGTCTTACTTATTGCATTTGCTCTAAGTGTTCTCTTAAATTTTTATGCAAAAACATCAAAATGCCTTGCCGAGCTTTTCGGTGAGCAAAAAGCTTTATTGATCACTTCTACTAGTACTATCAAAATAGCATATTTTGAGTGTTTAAAATGGTAAATGCTGCTCAGAATAATTAGATTCTATTTCATCATACAATTTAACAATTATTTTCTAAGACATTAGAAAATTTCTTTTTAGAGCCATTTGTTTATTTCTATCTCTTTGAAACCTTTTTGAGAGTAGTCATTGGTGTACAATCTCAGAGTTGCTTCTTATTTATTTCCATGATTCAGTACTTGAACCTCCCAAATTTGTGAACACAGGACATTTCTGCATCTTCTATATTTATCCTAGTATTACAGGGCCTTAGTATAGTACTTTTATATTTGCAGGAATTTTCTCATTAGTTTCCTACTCTATCCTCACATCAGATATTTCCCCTGTTTTGCCCTTGAGGAAATAGATACAAAAGATTAAATTAAACCAAGATGTAAAATGTACTTGTAGGATCAAGATTAGAACCCAATTCTTTCTCTCCTAGATCAGTTTCCATTCGTCCTGAGTAAACATTTAAGGATAATTACCTCTATAAAATCATTAGTTTCAAACAATAAACTATAAGTTAAATGAAGTTGTAGATAGTGAATTTCAACTTGGGACAATTGAAGTAAGTGCTATTACATCCGATTTTTAAAAATTAATGTGAGTATTAATTTATAAAATTTTTTTAAATGCTAGCTCATATAACTATGATTTCCCTCTCACAAATAAACTGATACATTAACGTAAAATTGCATTTTCTGAATATGACCATAGATCTTGTATTTTCATAGCAATATTTTTTTAAAAATTTTAAGTTGTAAAGGGGAAGGTCAAGCCTTTAAGAAAACAAAACAATTATATTTGTTTTAAGTTTCTTTTCATTAGCAACTATTAGAAACTAACACATGGATTTTCCATTTCTACATCCCATCATCCAAAGCACTTATTTTGAAACAAGTCTTTAGATTCTTATGGATTTTTGTTCTTTTTATATCAAGTAATTCATTTCTATATTAAGACTGACATTTTGAATCATGAGATATTTTTACCAAATAAAAAAATTAAATGATTGAATATCTCAACATTTTAATCTTACAAATACAAAATGCAGATTTCAAAGATAGATTCAACAGTGTTTTTTGTGAGTCTAAATGGTATTTTCTTTCTGCTTTTTCAAAACAGGCAAAAAAAAATTAAGAGAGGGTTTGTGTGGCATACAAGTGAACACAATTAAGGAAACCCTCATTGTTGTCTTCTGAATAGACTTGTCACATTACTATTCACAGCTTTGTCTAGTGACAGTGGAATATCAAAAAGATACTGAATAATATAGCAAAAATCTATTGTGCCACTGAGATCTAATCTTTGTCTGAATGTAATTGCCTTATTAAAAGATTTGCAAGCTTACTCTTTCTGTGATTCTAAAATAAGCCAAGAAAAACCATGCTGTAAAACTGCAACTGTAGTCTCCATAATATGACAACAGCATGTAAGTCAAACTGAAAATTAAAACCCCATTCTCTGTTTCCCAAGCAATGGCATGGATGCTTCTTTTTACTCCTGCAATTATCCCTGGTGGTATGAATGGCATTTGGAAGACTTTCTTCCCATGAACTTAGCTTAGAGTGCCTAAGGAGCTGCTTATGTAAATATGGATATCTCATTTAGAATGTAATTTATGTTATGTGGCAGTGTCTGCTTCTTAGTAATAGTTAATAGATAATAGATATAGCTAATAGATTCAGGATAAGCTCTTTTGTCTTTTTTTCCCCACCTCCACCCGCCATCCTGAAACACCTTCCTCTAAGCCTTCCTAGGGGGAGAACAGCTTCAGTTCGGTGGAAGTAAAGAAGTAATTGCACATACTGATGCCAATACCCATTACAAATTGTCAGCTTTAGTAAGTAGTATAAATGAATGAATCTTTGTAATTTTTTTTTTGGTTTGCCCTTCAGCCTATTTTCTTTTTTAACATATTTTCACATTTTACTTTTATGATTTTGTGAAAGGCATTGCTTCCTACTTTCTTCACTCAGACATAACAATAAGACGTAAGGGGAGCGCCACAGTAATAACAGCATTAATTCACTTCAGTTGTGGCCTCAAGTTCCTTTTCACAATACAGAAATGAACAACAACCAATTTCATTTCTTTATAATATAACTATCTCTTTAGGAAACAGAAGCCAGTTTAATACAATCCCTTCAATAAAAGGGGTTTGAGGTAGAAGAATAAGATAGAAGCTGCTGATTAATTTATGTGTATTTTAACAATGTGTACGTCAGAAGAATTTTTTGATGTTTCATCCAGGCTTGATGGTTTTTTTAATATATGTTAGATATGTACAAAATATTACATATATAAATGGCAAAGATTTTCTTCAAGTACTACTCCCTTTGCATTTAGCATGGGAACAATCTATTCACCTAATTGTGAATCTATAGCCATTTGTTTGCCAAAAGGAAAGTAAAAGTTAAGTCTACTCAGAAACTATGACTCATTACTAAGACCACCATGAAATATCAATTTAACTCTAAAAATTGCATTGAGTTCATCATCAAACACAAAAACTTAAAATATCAACTATATAAGATGGAACTTGTTTAGTGCAAGAAATCCCAAGTATGGAAGCTTGTTACAGAATCCAGATTTTGATGTGCTGTTACGGAAAATTATGACTACATAATTGTCTTTAAAAGAACATTTTAATTCAAATTATAGGACCATAAATTGAGAAGATCAAATGTGTTTGCATATAATTTGCATGTGCCAATCTATTTGTGCCTCCCCTTCTACATAGTAACTTAAACATAGTAATTTAAATTATTGCTTCCCAGCAAAAAGTCATTTCTTCATTTTTTCTTTACTTCTTTTTTCCTCAATGCCTTACCAGATCTTCTAAGTTTATAGCTTATAATGGGAAGAAGACAGAAGCTAAAGACTAAAATATATTAACAGTCTCAGGAAAAGTACGTGTCCAATTATTAGTGTCCTTGAGCAGGAAAGCCAAACACTGGCTTACAACAAGATTAACCCAATCCCAGCAAACATAGTGAGACCCTGTCACTACAAAAAAAAAATTTTTTTAATTATCCAGGTATAGTGGTACTTGCTTGTAATCCCAGCTACTCAAGAGGCTGAGGCAGGAGGACTGCTTGAGCCCAGATGGACATGACTGCCATGAGCCATGACAGTGCCACTGTATTGCAACCTGAGCAATGGAGTGAGACCTTAACCCAAGTCTGTAAAGCATGCAGTCTAATACACAATTGTTCAGTTGAAACAAAAATTAATGTGATAAATCATTGGGCTCTAACTTTATGCAATCCTGAGAAAGCTGTTAAATCATTCTCTTCCCAAAAGTCTCTTGGAGCTCACACCTATAATCCTCAGCTGTGGAAGCTAAAGCGAGAGGATTGCTTGAGACCAGGAGTTGGAAGTTGCAGTGAGCTGGGACCTGCCATGGCACTCCAGCCTGGGTGACCCACTGAAATCCTGTCTGTTAAAAATTTCTTGGTTTAACTGGAAAAATGTAAGCTAAAGAGAACAGCCACTCCACCTTTTCTCATTTCCACTCCACCTTACCCCATCAGCATAGTTTAACCAAATTAAAAACTCAATACACCCAATACCTTGGGGTATCTAAGCCAAGATTGACAGTTTTGAGTATGAAAGAGAGAGCTGTTAATAATTACACCGAGATAATAGGTATAAACAGAAGTGTCTCATAAAAACTAGGAAGTATGGCTACCATATCCTTTTCTTCAGATCTCCCACTGTTTTTTCTTAGGAAAGAGAATCTGGGTAGTAGATACGACGTTAATGACGTACTTTTGATAAAGATTTGACTGCTCATGGAAACACTCCTTTGTAGTCAAAAGGGTGCACTGTAAAAAATTAATCTTTTGGGATCTCAAATTTTGATGCAGAGAATAAAGATGTTGTGATGGATAATTTCAACAGTACAATCTGAAGAACATCCATGCTAAGCTTTCCATTTATTGGCATCGGTTACATCCTCTACCTTTTGTTTCAAATTTTATGGTGTGTAACAAGATTAGCCTAAATATACTTAAAATTTGTACAGAAAATATGAAATACCTGGTATCTCTATAAAATATTTAAAGCTGTTTTCTGCGTCTGTTCATGATTCTTGCCTACAAAGAATTAGAAAATATATTATACTTGTGGGCTTAATTACAATGTAAATATTTTTTGGAAAATATATTTTTATTTCTATGTTATGATCATTCTGACACTTAGTCTAGATTTCAAATTGGAAGAGATTTCACTAAACATTTGCATTATTGTAACAGCTAATATGATTATTCCACTGAAAAATTTCAGTTTTTATGTAATGTATTTAATATATCCATAATAACTTTTTTAAGTGAAAATTTCATTTAAAATGTAATTTACTTTTACATCTACAAAAGTGTATTTTTTAAAATTCTGGGCACATGATATTTTTTATACATTTTGCTACTACACTTATACTATACCATAATTTACATTTACTTTGTTTTATCAGAAACAAGTCTTTCAAACTATATGTTTATATTGATTGTAGTACAATGTAGTTACAATCAGAGAAAACCTATTTAAGTTTATCTAGGCAGCAAATGTTCTCAGACCAATTATAACCTACGTGGCTGTTGTCATAAAAAAAATAGCAAATTTGTCTTCAGAAATCAATTAGGATTAAATATAAACACCTGCCGATACTTTAAAAAATGCTTTCAACTTTATGGTATTTAAAATGAAAACTATGTCTAGACTTAGACTAAAATCATTTCTACTATAGCATTTTCTTTTTAAATGTTTTTATTTTATTATAAAATTAGCACATAACTACTACCTAAAACATTACATTTAACATCATGCAATGTTTTTCATAATAAAATAAGCTATTAATGAATGTGAACTTGAAGACTGTTACAAGAACTACATGAGACAGCCTTGAAAAGAACTTAGTATAGTTCATGATATATAGCACTATATATCAGCATATGGCAGCTACCATCTTCATCATTATATTTTTATTACATAATATCTAATCATAAAGCTCTACCATAATAGATATAACTATTTGATTACTGAAAAATTATGAAGTTTCTTAGATATTTTAGCTTTATAAATAATGTTAGATTTGATATAGTTTGTACATGAAGCTATTTACACATTTTATGTTATTTCCATAGATTTCCAGAATTCAATTACCAAATAAAGTGAAATGAACATTGTCAAAGATTTTAATTGTACATCATCAAATGTTTTGTAAAAGTTTACACAAACTTCTAATAGCAATATGTAAGATTGACCCTTTCATGGTATTCTCACTGATAGTCAATATTTTTCATTTTTTTCTTAGTACTTATTCATTGATTTTAATCATGTTCTTAACTATATATGTCTCTAATACCATATTATCTTTTTCTTATTTTTGGAGAATGTGTTTATTGACATAATGTAACAGTAACATGAAAGAAACAAGAAGAACACAAAGAATTCCCCCAATATCCTTCACCCAATTTCCTGAATATTAGCATTTTACTACATTTGCTTTCATTTTATCTCTTTTTCTCTCTCTGTGGATATAGATATAATTTTTTTCTAAAACATTTAAAAGTACATTGCATAAATGATACTATATGTATTGTATTTCATGGCATTGACATTTTAAAACCTCCTTTATTCAGAATCTCAGATAATTTAGTACAGGAAAAACAGTATCTTGTTTTAATTTGCATTTCTCTGTTGATTAAAGATGTTTTCATGTATTAACTAACTATACTTGTTCTTTGGTTACTCATCTGTTGATGATATTTGCCCATTATGTATTACTTTTACTTACGTATTCATTTGTCTCCCATATGAGAGCAAGATACTAATCACTTCTCAAGAGAAGTTCACTCTGCTCACAGTCGATTTACAACCTACTTTGACAGCAAAGGTGTAAGAAAGCAGCTTTTTAAAAAAATGCTGTTTAGCCATGGAAACGATCTTCAAACAAAATTTTACATGCAAGTACAATGAAAGAAAATAGATAAAAGAGCAGATTTTCTGGTTGAAGTAAAGATAGAAGAATTGAATCCTAGTGGATTCCCTCCTCTTTTCCTCTCAGCCTGTCTAAGTAACAAAGACCTCCAACTCAGACCCTCTGGGAGCTCTTAAAAACTATAGACAGGGTTTCCTTCCAAGATAGGCAAGAGTTTTTACATCCTTTGCATCTCAATCTCTGTACTGTACCTATTTTTATCAAAAAGGAATTACATATCTTTCCCAATGTATGTCTGTCTTCCTCTTTCTCTTCCTCTTCTTCCTCTTGCACTTCCTTCTCTTCCCCTTCCCCTTCCCCTTCCCCTCCCCTTTTCCCTTCCCCTTCTCTTTCTTTCTTCTTCTTTTCTTTTTAATCTGTTTTGCTCACAATCTTTCTATGGATGAAGCTTAGGGTTAATGTTCACATTTTTCTGAGGTTTATTATAAAACATTCTGCCCACCAAAAGATCAGAAATGTTTCCTTTTCTTTTTTGTAATGTTTTTCCATCATAAATATCTATGGAATCATGGGAAGTGAACTCATTAGTATGCAAATCTACACACTTCACTATTCTCTCAACTCATCTTCCAAATTAATGAAATATAAGTAAATGTGTTTGATTAAATAATCCAGACATCTTCCCCAGGCTGCTAAGATCGGGCATTCACCTCAAGGGTAGGAAAGTGGGGAAGAGGGACATTCAAGTATCCCTCAAGCAAAGGTAGACCAGTTAAAAAATATTGTAATGAAATGTAAAATAGTTCTGGTCCCCTTTTGGGCCCTTACACACTATACCTTCTCTCTATCCTTTTCTTCATCCTTATTCCTTCCTAAAATAAATGTGTCTTCCCAATAAGATTGTTTATTCAAGAGAAGCTTACTAGCATGTTTTCAGATTGCGCAGGGAATATATATCTAAGAGAATACAATATTTAGAAATTTCCTTTCAGTTAGTATATTTGCCTCTCCTAACACCACATACACACTTTTTCTGGGGCCAATAGGTTTCTCTTAAAAGTTTTCTTGAAACGAAACAGCCTCCAGTTCCATACATGTTGTTGCAAATGACAGGATCTCATTCATTGTTATGACTGAATAGCACTCCACTGTGCATGTGTACCACATTTTCTTAAGTGAAATAAGCCACTTTGTCCTTTCTTCACATATTCTCACACATTCGTGGGAAAAATAAACTTCACATGTTCTCACTCGTGTGAGAACTAAAAATCAAAACAACTAAACTCATGGTGATAGATGGCAGAATGATGACTACCAGAGGCTGGGAAGGGTAGTAGGGGGAGGGGAGAGTGGGCACAGTTAAAGAGTCCAAAAATACAGTTAGATAGAATAAATAAGATCTAGTATTTGATAGCATAATATGGTGACTACAGTCAACAATAATTTTGTTGAGTATACTTTAAAACTACTAAAGAGTATAACTGGAATGTTTATAACAGAAAGAAAAAATGCTTAAGGTGATGGATACCTCATTTGCCCTAATGTGACTATTAAGCATTGTATGCCTATATCAAAGTATCTCATGTACCCCATAAATATATACACATACTATGTACCTAAAAAAATAAAAAATAAAAGACGACATAAAATAAAGTTCTCTAGTAACAGACCTAGAAATCACCCATAGTATTTTTCTGCCTGATCTGCCTGATATTTTTTTAAGCACTTTCTTCTTTGTCAGATCTGTATCCAAGTAGCACTTAAAAGTAGGCTCTTTTAGCTTCTGCCCAGCAAAAGAAACTATCATCAGACTGAACAAGCAACCTACAGAATGGGAGAAAAATTTTGCATCTATCCATCTGACAAAGGGCTAATATCTAGAATCTACAAGGATCTTAAACAAATTTACGAGAAAAAAAAAACAACTCCATCAAAAAGTGGGTGAAGAATATGAACAGATCCTTTTCAAAAGAAGACATTTATGCAGCCAACAAGCATGAACAGAAGCTCCTCATCACTGAGCATTAGAGAAATACAAATCAAAACCACAATGAGATACCATCTTACACCAACTGGAATGGCAATCATTAAAAAGTCAGAAAACAACAGATGCTGGCGAGAATGTAGAGAAATAGAAACATTTTTACACTGTTGTTTAGAGTACAAATTAGTCCAACCATTGTGGGAGACAGTGTAGCAATTCCTCAAGGATCTAGAAACAGCAATCCCATTACTTAGCATATACCCAAAGGATTATAAATCATTCCGCTAGAAAGACACATGCACACATATGTTTACTGCAGCACTGTTCATAATAGCAAAGACTTGGAACCAACCCAAATGCCCATCAATGATAGAATAGATAAAGAAAATGTGGTACATATACACCATGGAATACCATGCAGCCATAAAAAAGGACGAGTTCATGTACTTTGCAGGGGCATGGATGAAGCTGGAAATCAGCATTCTTAGCAAACTAACACAAGAACAGAAAACCAAAGACCGCATGTTCTCACTCATAAGTGGAAGTTGAACAATGAGAACACACTGACACAGGGAGGGGAACTTCACACACTGCAGCCTGTTGAGGGGTGGGAGGCTAGGAGAGGGATAGCATTCCAAGAAATACCTAATGTAGATAATGGGTTGATGGGTGCAGCAAACCACCGCATGTGTATACCTATGTAATAAACCTGCACATTCTGCACATGTAGCCCAGAACTTAAAGTATAATAATAATAAAGAGTATACTCTTTTACATTTATGCAAATTTTATTAAACTTTTAAATTAAATTTATAGTATTTTTTGCCTTTCTATGGGTTTGAAATATATTATAATCTCATTGTGCCAGGAGTGGTGGTTCAGTCCTGTAATACCAGCACTTTGGGAGACTGAGTCAGGTAGATCACTTGAGGTCAGGAGTTCGAGACCAGCCTGACCAACATGGCAAAACCCCATCTCTACTAAAAATACAAAAATTATCCAGGCATGGTGGCACATGCCTGTAGTCTCAGCTACTTAGAAGCCTCAGGCATGAGAATCTCTTGAACCTGGGAGGCAGAAGTTGCAGTGAACCAAGAAGTCGCCACTACACTCCAGTCTAGGCAACATAGCAAGATCCTGTCTCAAAAAAAAAAAAATCTCATTGCAATTTTAATTTACATTCCTATAATGACTAATAATATTTGCTGTTCTTATTGGCCATTCATTGATATATCTCATCTTATGAAATGTCTGTTCAAGTCTTTTGCCAACTTTTATGTTGGGTTATGTGTTTTTTGGTTAATTCTTACTTGTAATACCTTCATCAGATATATTTTCAGAACATTTTCTCTCCATCTATAACTTGCCTTTTCATTTTTTTTTTCTTTCTGAGACAGAGTCCTGCTCTGTTGCCCAGGCTGGAATGCAATGGCACAATCTCAGCTCACTGCAACCTCCAACTCCTGGATTCAAGCAATTCTCTTGCCTCAGCCTCCTGAGTAGCTGGGATTACAGATTACCACCACCACATCCAGCAATTTTTTTTTTTTTTTTGTATTTTTAGTAGAGATAGGGTTTCACCATGTTGGCCAGGCTGGTCTCAAACTCCTGACCTCAGGTGATCCACCTGCTTCAGCCTCCCAAAGTGCTGGAATTACAGGCATGAGCCACCATGCCCAGACCCTGTTCATTTTGGGGGGTGTCTTTTGATGAAAAAAACTTTTAATTTTTATTACTTTAAATTATTTTATGATTACTAAATTTCTCTCCTTTTTAAGAACCTTTGCCTTCCCCAAGTTCACAAAGATATTCTCCCATGTTACATTCTAGAAGCTTTATACGCTTATCTTTTACATTTACATCTATGATCTATCTGAAATTCATTTTGGGGAACAGTGAAGCCTTAGGCAATAAAGTTGATTTTTTCCACTTGTTTATCTCGTTGTTCCAGCATCATTTGTTGAGCAGGTTTTTCTTTTCTCCATTTAATTGCCTGGTGCCTGTCATGCAGGAAATTGCCTTGATGTAATGATAGCCTCCAGATACCCTACCAGCTAAAACCACCTTCCAGGTCAAAAAAACGGAAAAGTCTACAGGTCAAACTAAGGTGGTACTCAAAACCCATGGCTTAAGGAATAAGTGTAAAACAAAGAGAGATGCAAAAAGAAAGAGTTGAGTATGTTAATACACTTAGAATGAATTTAAACAGGATAGAAGGACTATACTATATGAATCTTAGATTATACTGTATTCATATGTCCTATTGCTCAATCTCTCTGCCACATCAGAATTTTCAGCTGATGGTGTGGTTTGAGGTTTGAAAAAGAGGACTCGGCAGATGGAAGGTGTCTATAGCCAGCTACATACACAATTACACTAGAGGAGAGACTCAGAAAAGTACAACTGACCACAGTCATGGCTCACCAGTTAGGGTAATGAGCAGTTACAAATTTAACTTGTGTTTTTGGATAAGGACATTGAGGCTAGAATAGGCATCATCAATAAGTGACCTATTTCAATTCTCATGAATATTGGGAGACTCATGTGGCTCATGTTTATTTAGTGTGTTACAAATATTCAGTATCCACGTGGTCCTTCTGAGCTTTTCTATCAGTAAGTTATACAATCAACTATTTCATCCTTTTATCTAAGCACAAAACACAGATGTTCCAGTCCGCTTACTTTATTTGCGTTAACATGTCTCACAAGCCACTTGCTTTGTCACTCCTTGGTACCTGTGGAAGATTGGGTCTAAGGACCTTATGCAGATACCAAAATCCAGATACTCAAGTCCTAGATATAAAATGACATAGTATTTTCATATAACATATGCACATCCTCCCCTATGCTTTAAATCATCTCTAGATTACTTGTGTAAATAATTGTTATGCTATTTTGTTTAGGGAATAACAACAAGGAAAAATGTCTGAACATGTTTAGTACAGATGCAATATTTTTCCTGATATTTTCAATCCAAAGTTGATTGACTCATGGATACAAAGGGCTATTACCACATTTAGTTTCATTTATCCACTGTATTTGTTTTTCTTATGTTCTATAGCAGGGATCAGCGAACTATATGACCTGCAGACTTACTATCTATTTTATAAATAATGTTTTGTTGTAACAGCTGCAATCATTCACTGACATATTGTCTATAGCTGCATTCCTGCTACAAAGGCTGAGCAGAGTATAGTAGTTGCAGCAGAGACAGTATAGCCAGCAAGTCTTGTATAGTTTTACTCTGTGGCCCTTTAAGAAAAAGGTTCCCATTCTCCTTTCTATAGAAGATTCAATATTCTTGAATAATGAGTAAGCACACATTACTAAATCTTTGTTGAAAATCAACTAACTGTACAAATGTGGATCTATGTTTGGACTGTTTTGATTTATGATATAATGTCTGTTATTATGCTAATACTGTATTGGTTTGACTACTATAGTTTTAAAGCAGATTATTAAACCAAGTAATGTAAATTTTCCACCTGTTTTGTTTTCTGCAAAATTGTTTCGGCCATTCTAAATCTTTTGAATTTGTAAGTAACTTTTACAATGAACTTGTCAGTGTCTCAAAATAGACAGGATTTTTATTGGGAAGGCATTAAATCTATAGATAATTTCTGTAAAATTGCAATTTTAACAACAATGAGTCTTTCAACTATTTATTTAGGTCTTTATTTTTTTTCCCAGCTCTGTTTCCTAAGTTGTCAGCATAGAGGTCTTACATATATTTTATTTGTTCTAAGTAACTTGTGTTTTCTGGTGCTTTTGTTAGTAGAATTTTTTTAAAAAACTGGTTTATGCTAAATACAGAAATACAATTAATTGTTGTATATTGAACTTATTCCCTGTGACTGCTCTATTCATTTATTAGTTCTACTAGTTGTTGTATAGATTGTGTCATTTGGATCCTCTGGATTCTTACTGATTTTCTATTTGTTCTATCAATTTCCAAGAGCAGAACATTAAAATCCCTAACTATGTTTGTGGTATTGCCTATTTCTCCCTTGGCTTTGATTTTGTTATACTTACCCTGAGTCTCTGTTTTAGGTACATATATATTCATGATTATGTCTTTTGGTTTAACTGACCTTTTATCCAGAAATTTCTGTTTATCTCTAATAACTACTTTTTGATGTTTTGTCTGATACAAACATATCTATGCCAATATTTCTTATACTTATTGTTTACAATGTATACCTTTTTCCAGTTTTTTACTTTTTAAAAATTTTATTTATTTATTTTTGAGAGAGGATCCTGCTCTTTCACCCAGGCAAGAGTATAGTTGCTGGATGTCTGATCACTGTAGCCTCAACCTCCCAGGTTTAAGTGATGCTTCCACCTCAGTCTCCTGAGTAGCTAGGATTACAGGCAGACACCATAACACCTGGCTTATTTCTGTTTACTTTTCGTAGAGATGGAAGTGTCTTTATGCTACTCAGGCTGGTCTCGAACTCCTGGGTTCAATTGATCCAACCACCTTGGCCTCCCAAAGTGCCTGAATTACAGGCATGAGCCACTGCACCTGGCCACAGTTTAATACTTTCAATCTATGTCTTTATATTTAAAATTAATCTATTATTGATTGTATGTAGTTGTGCTTTTTATTCAATCTCAGAATCTCTGACTTTTAATTAAAGCATTTGTGCTATCTCAGGTTCAATTTTCATTTGTTACTTTTTTTTTTTTTCTGAACTACAAGTCGCATTTTCCTGTTGTTGTTTTTGCATGACTAGAAAAAATGGTATTGTATATTGGACATTGTGGATGACAAATTTTAGACACTGAATTTTGAAGAGTTTTGAGTTTGTTGTTCTAGCATAAGTTAATTAGGAAGGACTCAAATTCCAAACTGTCTCTTTACCTCCCTTGTGATGGGCAGCAGCTGAAATCCCTGCTCATCTTTTTTCAGGTTTCCAATTTGATATCCACTTAATTGTTTACAGTCTTTCTCATGCATGCCCAGTTCAGAGGGTGGCCAAAGATTTGAGGAGAGATTATATATAAATTGGGGGGCTCTCTACACAGAGGCGCTCTAGTTTCTGAAATTTATGCCTATTAATTTCAAGCTGTTCTGGTAGCCCCGAACTCCATCCTCTGTCTGACATCTCAAGTCAATAGCTCTGTGGCTCTTTACTCAAGTCCAGCTGTCCTGCACTGCACGAACTTAGAAAATGTACCTGGGGAAAAGTCTGTATCAATGTGAATCTCACTCAGGACAGTTCTCTCCTTTCAAGAATCAAGTTTCGGCCTGGCGCAGTGGCTCATGCCTGTAATCCCAGCACTTTGGGAGGCCGAGGTGGGCAGATCACCCAAGGTCAGGAGTTCGAGACCAGCCTGGCCAACATGGAGAAACCGCATCTCTATAAAAAATAATAATAATAAAATTTAAAAAAAATCAAGTTTCTTTCAGGTGCTGTTGTTGTTCTTATTGTTGTTTTTCCGGCTTTTGATTAAACTCCATGCCTTCAAATGTGTGGATTTTTTTTAACCTAATCCACAGTATACAATTGTTACATGCAGGTTGATTATTCCATTACAAGACCCTTGGCAATTACTAGAACCAGAATTTAATGATTTTGTAGACCACATCAAAACATAACAAATTTAAAGCAGCATTTACCAACGTGTGTTCTGGAGAACACAAGTAGTAGCATCTTAAAATGATTAAGAGGGTTTGTTATATGTCAAATATTTAGAAAAAAAACTTATCACTTCAGAGATTCCATGGATTTTAGAAGCCTTCAATTCTCATAAGCCATGACCCAGTACTGGCCAGGGGCCCCTTCTGCCATATGCTACGTGTCAATGCAGTCATTGGTCAAACTAGATTTGAAATGTTAACATCAGACCATGAAATCTGTGGAGGAAAAAGGAAGAGTTTTATTTTTATTTAAAGAAATCTATAGATGGGAAGACACAGCCTCCAGTGTAACATGAAAGTACAGTCAAAAGAAGAGAGAGTAAAGGGGGCATTTACATCTTTCAGAGTCTGTCTAAGGTGTATATTTAGCAGGTTTGTGGAAAGTTTGTGAATATTTACAAGGAACGTCAAGCATATGTGTAATGAGTAAACATACATGACATATATTTGATGTTCATTTTAGGGTGAAATTTTAATGTTAAAATGAGGTGAAATTTGGCTCTTTACTTCAAAAGGTGAACTGAAGGGCATAAAAATGTTTTGTGGGGCATAAAAAGGTTCTGTGTACAGTCTCTGTAAACCTGGTGAAACTGGCTTAAAGTCTGTGGCTATTTATCAGGAAAGACTGTTTGCACAGTAGGTCTATTGTCAGATCAGGGCTGCTGGTGGAAGGTGGGGAGGGGGCAAAGGGGCTGTGTAGGGAGTCCAGTTGCCAGTGGCTGGTGTTGGGCAATCCAGCAGGATCAGGGTCAGCAGGGAAACTCCCAGTAGCTATTTTAACATTTTTTTTAAGGGTTAGTTTCTGTTCAATTACAGGAAAAAAAGACTTTATGGCAGCTAGTCATGTAGGGGTATATGCCCAACCCTTCTCCCTGGTATGGCCACTTAATTCTATTTCTAGTGTGCCTCATTTCAGCCACATGAGTTCGTTTCATCTGTCAGCTGGGAGTATATTTTAACAAAGGCAAGAGGAGCTAGACCCCACATTTCATGGGAGGAATATCAAGAAATGTATGGTCATCTTTTTTTCAAAAATGATGGGGTCTCACTATGCTGCCCAGGCTAGAGTACAGTAGCTATTGACAAGCATGATGGTAGGGAAATACAGCCTTGACCTCACGGGCTCAAGTGATCTCCTGCCTCAGCCTTCCAAGTAGCTGGGACTACAGGCACATGCCACTGCACCTGGCAATATGTTCATCTTTAATCTACCACGCCATTCTCAGAATAAAAGGCAGTAGATATTTTATAGAGAGTGCTATGAAAGAAAGAAAATTCTGATCACTTTCTAGTCCAGAATTAAATAGACAGAACAATAAACTAGTAGAAATTGCTACGGTTAAGTCATATAGTTAAGGAAATTATCAAAGATAATGCAGATACCAAAAACGTATCATAAACAACTTCATGCCAAAACATTTGAAAATTTAGATGAAAATGAAAATTTTTAGAAAGTACACATTATAAGACTGATTTAGACAAAAATAAAGTGATCTGGGTAGTCTTATGCTATAAAAGAATTTGAATCAGAAATCAAACATCTTGCCACATGGAAAACTTCAGACTCAAATAACATCACTAATGAAGACTTCCAGTGATTCAAGGAATAAATCATTCCAGTCATATCCAAGTCTCCCAAAGAATAGAAATAGAGGTTATAATCCCTATATTATTTAATGAGGCTAGCATAATCTCATGTATGATACAAGTTTATTAGAGAAATTGGCCTGTAATTCCCTTTTTTATGCTGTCCTTCTCAGCATATTAATGGCCCCATTTTGTTAGTATCCTTTAAGATTTTAGTATCTTAAAATATAGCTTACATTATATATTTAATATTAACATACTATGAAACACCGATTAAACATTAATCCATGTTAATGCATGAAGCTCAGTCCATCTCAAGAAACTTAAAAAACATAGGTGATTGGATCCCAGGTGATTCTTTTTCTTTTAGATTTTTTTATATGACCAGGATAAAAAGGGGTTTTTTATGTGAGAGTGTGTTGTTTTTCTCTCCCCTTCTCTTTTCCTAGTAAAGAGAGTTTTGTCATTGTAAATTTGGATTCTGCCTTCCTACTTTCTCATGAGGAATCTTCTTCACTGGACCTATTTTTCTGTGATGCAGAAGTGTAAGAATGAGAGAATGGAAAGAGTCCTTAGCCACAGAGGCTATGCTACTTACTTGCCATTGAAAGTAATGGGAAAAAACACAATTACTTTTGCACCAACCTAATACATAACAAAGACCTGGGATGGGGAGATGGAGTGATCTAAAGATCTGGGTTTCTGGGAAGGTTTTGAGAGGTTCCTAAGAGTCTTCAGAGAAAATACAAGGTCAATAAGAGGTGCGGCAAACCACCATGGCACGTGTATACCTATGTAATAAACCAGCACGTTCTGCACATGTATCCCAGAACTTAAAGTATATTTTAAAAAGGTATTTTAGAAGGTACAGTTTGGGAATATAAATCTGATTCTCAGTTTTGGTCTAAAGATGCAAGTAAATATGAAATTATTTTTAGTGACTATTGTAGCAGTAGCTAATATTATAGTGCTAGTCTTTGCTAATTTATGACGCCTTCAAAGACTGAGTAATATGGAGCACTACAAAGAGCATGTTCTATTTTTACAATAACAATTTTTTAAAAATACTAATTTAACTAAGATACCAGCTGGGGGTCCCCTGTCATGAACTGAGCAAACTTGGCTTGATCTCGTTACCCAGAATGAACCAAGGTTCTTTCCCCTGGTAACAAGTGACTGTTCGCAAGAACACAGCTTCTGCTGAACAGTTTTATTAGTTGTCAGAAGTAAGGAGAGCACTGGGACTGTTCTCCAAAGCAGTTTCTCCATGAGGGGAAGTGACTGGAGAATTTTCTGGGACAATGGAGAAGCGAGAGGGTGCATTATTCCATATAGAGAAGGGGTTCTACTTGCACAGATGCAGTGAGTCATGCCAGCACACAGGTCATATGTCATGATAATGAAGCCACAGCTGGTCCTGGGATGGAAACTTTAGCATGGCAATGAGGATAGTCCGCTCGGGTTCATCTATAAACAGATCTGTCAAGAACTGGTTTCAACCTACTAGGTGGCCACATACCACACATGGCTTGAAAATGAACAGCCTGTAGGATAGGAAGTTATAAAGTAAGTAGATTTCTCAAGTTGGATGAACTCCTATAGTCCCCTGAAGACCCTCCCTATCTGTTTACAATCTGATTTCTAAACTATAAAACACTTCCAAAAATGACAACAAATTCCTGAAGGGTTTATGTTCTCAGCACCACTTCTGCCATCCTGGATGCACTGCCATGTATAAAATATTACACAAAGCTTGAACCTACATATGAAACTCGACCCTCTCTTCAATGTACACACACACACACACACAGATGGTATAAAGCATTCATGAGTTTAGTAGACTTCAAAGGAAGAGAGAGGAAATAGCTATCTCAGCTATTCAATTTCCCAAAAAAATATTGTCTTTTTCTCTTTTCAATTTTTGAATTCTCTTTTGCCACCTTTCTATTGTAAAATAGTTACAGGTTTTCCCCAACTGTCTGGAATCCCTGCTTTCCTCTCCCCTTCTTTTCTCTGTCTTCTGCAGAGCAACTTTCCCTCTTATGATGCTGAAAATAATAATAACTAACATTTATTGAGTACTTCATGTGTTTTAGACACTGTGTTGTTTTACAAGTATTACATGTTTATTTCTTACTGTGAAGTAACTGTTAATATTATTGTCTTTATTACTGATGAAGAAACTAGAAGATCTAGTTATCTTTCCACATTCACACAGCTAATTAGGGGTAGAGCTGGGATTTGAACCTATACAGTCTTATTCTAGAGCCTATCCTTTGAGACACTATGTCATACTGCCTACAACTATAACATATGATTTTGGCAACTGCCAAACCCTTGCCATGAAGTACAATTTATCACAAATTAGCTTTTTGCCCAAATATTCCTCTCACTGTAAGAATTCTAAGGCCAATAATTGTTAATTTTTTTTCTTTTTTCTCATCTCACTAGACTTAATTTTTTTTAACTTGAGACATAAATTTGGCATAGAACAAGGTGATAAAAATATAACTATTTGATCACAGTAAAAATATTTATACTGACAAATCAGTGCTCAGACTCAAGGCATGATGATCTGCTTTGGAAAATTGGAGAAGACAAGGGAAAAGGGTGGGGAGTAGAGAGTATCTGAAATGATACCTGTATTCTTAAATAACTTAGGTCCTGGGGATACTACCTTCATTATAAAGGCAGGGTCACATGAATAAAGCAGTGTCCTTCATGTACAGCTTTGGTGGTCTCAGTCTGTTAAATGGAGATCAGAATGAAGAAATACAGGTAGCAAACAATAATTAGTAATTAGATGAGCTGGAAGGAATTCATTGTTCTCTATAAGGCTTTGTGTTAGAGACCAGCTGAGGGGAGGCAACCAGCAATATAAGATTCAAGGCAGAAGATAAATCTATTGATTATATAAACACATAGTGAGGGACCTGCAAAGGAGTTCTTGAGGACATGAGCCCCTAAATATAAGTGTCACATGGGCAACTGAAAGTATTTGTACCAACCAGAGTTTTCTACAGAAAAAGAGAGAGACATACTGAGCTTATGGAATTGCCTTACAGATGGGTACAATGGCTCACCTGCAATCCCAGCATTTCGGGAGTCCAAGGAGGAATGATAACTTGTAGCCAGGAGTTCAAGATCAGCTGGGAATTCGTGACCAGACTGGGCAACATGGCAAGATCCAATCTCTATTTTAAAAAATAAAAAGGAATTGCTTTACCTTATGTGACAGACTGGCAAGTCCGAAATTTGAAATCTATAGGGTAGGCTAGAAACCCAGCCAGGATTTCCATGTCAGTCATGAGGCAGAATTTATTCTTCTCTGGGAAATCTCAGGTTTTGCTTTTAAGGCAACTGATTGGATGAGGCCCACTCACATTATCTAGGTCAATCTACTTAAAGTCAACTGATTACATAGATTTTCAGCACATCTAAAAAATACTTCCACAGACTAATATCTAGACTAATGTTGGAGCAAACAACTGGGTGCCATAGCTTGGACAAGTTGATCAATAAATGTAACCATCAAAGTATTATTTTGAGACATTAGATTCTAGATCTGGTGACCAAGAGGAAAGATTTATGGTGTGACAAGGGGATGTGCCTCAGTAAGAAAAACTTGTGACTGAGAGAGCGGAGCCAGGCTGATGTGAAAGTAGTGGACCTTTCTTTGAGAAACTAGTGAAATGGGAGATTATATGTAATAGTTATAAAAGAATGGTTTTTAAATGTTAGGTTAAATAAGAATTACCTGGGAAATTTGTTAAAAATAAGCATCTTTGCATTTTTTATTCTATAAATCTGTTTTGAAATCTGTAACAATGATCCCAGGTGATGCTGATGCAGGTCACACAAAGATGACAGTTGAGAAAAAACTGAACTTAATGACAGACATTCATCTCACAGCTAAAGAGAAAATGAGTTCCTAAACATAATACAATCTCAGTGAGGACAAGCTTCACCAACTGAAATGATAGAGTGACCAACTAGAGCTGAATTATATCATCCCACAGAACGAAGATAAGCTCCATAAAACAAAAGAAAATGATAGCCTAGATATGCCAAGCAAATTTAATTTCAGAATAGCCATTCTTGAAAGTAGGAATGGATTCAGAACAAGTCACAATTGAAAGCCAATTCAGGATATGGCCTGTACCCCACTTTCTATCCCTATGCCTTTCATTTGTTTATGGTAATAAAATTAGAGCATATCACAGAGAAACAGAACAAAGTAACTGCAATGCTAAGTGAACAGTTTGTTCTCTGTACCCAGTTTTTCAAACTGCTGTTTATGAAAAACACGACTGCGTTCTTTTTGCCAAATGAGATGTTCACCAGTTTGAATGACTTATATAGGATATATCAGAATGCAAGCATACCAGAGACAAAGCTCTAATAGAAGATGAGCTTGAAATAAAACTTTAATTGAATTACTGTTGATAATAGAGAATGGAGAGTAGAATCAAACTTTCATCTTGTAAGACAAAACACTATTATTATCCCTCTTTGAACTTATCTAATTCATAATTGTCAGCCAAAAGCCTCTAAGTAGTTTCCTATCATTTAGAATCATGAGTTTCTAGATTCTTACATGTATAAGTGGCCTGATATTAAATCCAAATATCCAAATCCATACACAATATACTAAGCAAAGCTCTTCAGGCTTTCTGATCATGGGAAAGTATTACCTCAGAAGAAGTACCTCTGTACACTTCGCAACGCTAATTTGAAAGTTCCTGTCTTTGATGTATTCTGTTTTCCTCTCATTTCTTTCCCACAATAACCCTCTGTAGTAGTCAGGATTCTTCAGAGAGACAGAACCAATATGATATATGTTTAAATAAATAGATAGATGATAGATAGGTAGAGGATTTTTAGGAGAATTGGCTCACCCAACTATGGAGACTGAGAAGTCCCACAACAGGCTACCTGCAAGCTGCAGACCCTGGGGTGCTGGGTGCGTGGCTCAGTGCAAGTTCTAAAGCATCACAATCAGGGAAGACAAGAGGATATTTCTCAGTCTGAGGCCAAAGACCTGAGAACCCAGTGGGTGCTGGTGTAAGGCCTAAAGTCCCAATGCTGGAGTCTGGAGTTTCAACGTCCAGTGGTAGGAAGGGGAGAGTGTTCAAGCTCCAGGAGAGAGAGAAAGACAGAAAGGGAAAGGAAATTCTTTCTCATCCCTTTTGTTCTATCCATGCCCCAGCCACTTGGATGGTATCTGCTCACACTGAGGGCAGATCCTCCTGACTTGATCTACGGACTCACTTGCCAATCTCCTCTGGAAACACCCTCACAGACACACCCAGAAGTAATGTTTCACAGTTCTCTAGGTATTCCTTAATAAACTCAAGTTAAAATTAACTGTCACCTAAAATTAACTATCACACCCTCACCCCCACTCCATCCTACCCCTTACTTCCCACAGACAAAAACAGTCACATACATCCCTCACATCACACACACAAAACACACAGTCCAGCCTCCTGGGGACCTTCAAAAGCACTGACCACATCAAGGAAGCAGACAAGCAGGGCTAGAAAACATAAATTGTTTCTCCAAGAAATAATCTGGATTCCACATTAATCTTTATTAAGTTTAGAATACTAATATCTTATTTAACACAATAGGAGTAAGTAATCTTCAGTTTATCGTTTGTTTGTTGAGGGACTTTTGCTATGTTGCCCAAGCTGGTCTTGAACTTCCAGGTTTAAGGATTTTTCCCATCTTAGCCTCCTGAGTAGCTGGGATTAGAGACCTGTGCCACTATGCCTAGCTGTAATCTCAATATTTAGTCAGAAAAGAAACTGGAGCTATTGTATAAGGCAAACTGGAAAACGTTTTCAAGCATTATGAGTTGTTCCATCCAAAATTTTGGCTTCATTCTTTATAGTGAAAGCATCTAAGAAAGTGGGAAGGACCAAATATTATTTGATATTAGACTGATGAGAATATAGATAAATAACTAGCAATGTGATTTCTGAATAGGCAGATCACAAGACTCCTCATCACATAGCAGATATTTTGCAACAGAAACTTTAATGATTACTTTCTTTAAAATAAATGCTCAGATCCCATACATTGATAATTCCATATGAAATGTGACATGGCAGTTAGTCAAGGTTCTTGATGCTTTCTGTGCATCTAATTAATACTGCAATGTGTTGTAAGAGATGAATCAACTTAGATAATATTTAACCAATTATTTGTAGCTATATTTTAAAGCTATTACCTTATAAAAATAATTTCCTAAAAATATACACATTTTATATATAAAATTTTCTAAATTGTTTAGGGCTCTCTTTACAAACATTAATAGTAAGAATATTAATTTTTTACAGCCTGAAACTCCTCATGGAGTGAAATACCACCATTGATAAAATCCTGTTAGTAAAACAGCATTACCTAACAGGAATTTCAGTAAATTTTAAAAATTTACTGAAAGTTAACATAACTATATCATAAAGCTCATAATTTTATTTGCACAGAGAATAAAGTGAATTTACTTTGTATAAAATGAATCTTGACCCAGTCAAATAAAAGGAAAAGGAATTGGAACCTCTTCTGCTATTTACTGGCTATGTGACAATGAAATAATTATTTATCTTCTCTAAGCCTTGGTCTCTTTATTTGCAATAGTGTAAATTATTATTAATTATTGTCATTAGAGTATTTACAGCATTGTTGTGAAAATTATAAATATTTTACATGAAATAATGAATATAGTACTTGGTACATAGTGAGTTTCAGAAAATCATAGCTGTTGTTATTGTTGTCATTACTTTTATTATTTTGAGTGACCAAAAGTCAAAGAAGAAAAAAGATTCAAAACAAAAGCAGAAAGTTTGACTAATTTTTTTTTGTAGTTTTGCTATTTTTTTGATTTTCGAAATTGTACCTATGAAAGTATCATACTAATATAAGAATTCTTATGCTGACAAGCCTAGGCAACATAGTGAAACCCTGCATCTACAAAAAATAGTTGTTTAAACTAGCCAGGAGTGGTAATTGTAGTTGCAGCTACTCTGAAGACTGAGGTAGGAGGTTTCTTTATCTATGATTATGCCACTGCACTCCAGCCTGAGTGACAGAGTGGGATCATCTTAAAAAAAAAAAAAAAAAGAAAAAAAAAAAGAAATCTTACACATATTGTGAGCCTTGTGAGCCTCTAGAATAACCTTCTTAATAAATAGTACAATATTTATAAATAAATATGCAAAAAAACAGAAGTAGGAATTATCACTGTATGATTTAGATAAGAAAATTGGGCCTCAGAGAAGTTGCTGCTTGATCTTGATCACGGAACTGGAAAATCAGAACTTAAGGTCGGGTATTTGAAACAAGTTTCAGTGTTTGGAATAAAAAATTATGAAGAAAATTGGAGCCAAAAAAACTATTTTCTATTAAAAAAGTGGTCCCATGTGAAAACATAAATCAAGGCAAAGATAGTTCAAATTATTTGATTTATCACAGATCCCAAGTGAAAAACATCACTTCCTTACAATTGATACTATGTTCATAAAATAATAAAACCAAATGCAGGATCTGCTTAAGAAAACCCCTTAGATGTTTTTAATATTAATTGTTAACTAATTATAACATATTTAATTTATACTTATATTTATAAATATTAATATTGACATATTTATAAAACATATGTAATATATTATATCCAATTATTATTTATTTATTTTAAATATTTGCCAGGAATCATATAGCTATAATATCTACTACAGGAAAAAAGTCACTTAAGTCACTCTTCATTAAAGTCACTCTTTATTAAAATATGCTCCACAGTCCATATTCTTTATAAGTTGAATTACTATTTTGTAATACAAATATAAACAATTCTATGAGTGACAATTTATCAAAAGGAATGGTTTTCTCCCCTTAAATTCCAGTTGGTCTGTCAGTGTATTGATGAGGGTGAATAGCGCTAAAATGATAACTCAGTTGATCCATCAAAAAAAAGCTCATTAAATACTTGTTGATTATTTGACTGACCTGTCTATCAAAGCTAGAGAAACCTACTATCAGCTTAGGGGTATTTCAACTTCAATATTTTCAGCTCGCTATCTTCAAAAGCTATCCCAAAAAAAGGAGATTTTCCCATTTAATCA
Organism: Saimiri boliviensis; assembly: GCF_048565385.1. Classification (NCBI taxonomy): domain Eukaryota; kingdom Metazoa; phylum Chordata; class Mammalia; order Primates; family Cebidae; genus Saimiri; species Saimiri boliviensis. The sequence goes on along the minus strand of NC_133450.1, from coordinate 176,860,038 downwards.
CACATTTTAATTAATAAAGGACAAAGCATCAGATGGTAACAAGCAGTTATGGTTATGTGAGAAAATGTCTCACTTCTTAGATGCATACTAAAATATGCTGGTGTGTAAGAGTAAAATAACAATGTCTGGAACTTGTTTTTAACATATTTAGCAAATGAATATAGAACAGACATGCATACATATTTTCACCAAAGACATGTACAGGAATATTAATGGCAGCACTATTTCTAATACCAAAGACAGGAAATCACCTAAATGTTCAACAGATTTAAAATGGATAAATAGTGGTCTATACATTCAATTGAATACTATACAACAGAATGAACAAACTACCGGTAGGTGAATCTCATAAAAATATTGAGAAAACAAAGACAGATACAAAAATATATATACTACATGATTTAATTTCTATAAAATTTCCAAAGTAGGTAAAACTAATCTGTTTTCAATAGAGGTCATAATACTGGTTAATCTTCAAGTTGAGAATAGTGATGGAGGTGTCTGGATGGAGTAAAATAGTGAGAGGGTATAAGGATGGAGAGAAAGCTTCTTCTTCACACAATGAAGATTTATTAAAATCACTGATAATAGATTTTTTTAAAGGCATTCAAATTTATTAACATAATATGGACAGGGAGTCCTGCAAAGCTGAGACTCCAAGAAGGGCCACATGATGGAGGCTTATATACACTCTTCATAGGGGAGACAGAAATGGAGAGGCAAATGAGAGGGGTAGTAAATGATTTTCAGGGGAAGTGACTGAGCCCAAAGCTCAAACAATTTTAAAATAAGTGATTCTCTTTGGAAATTGAATGGGACCACAGAACAGATGATAGTTTGGGACAAAGTTTGTGTGGGCTCTGGGTGTGCTGTTTAATGTTTAGTCTCTCCTTTGATATATGATTTTTATTCTTCTCCAGCTAATGAAACTACACGGAAGAAACTGAAGGCATATGTGTTCCTCTTTGGTGGGTCCAATTTTTAGGTAGATAAGGGAATTTCAGAGAACAGTTTTGTTCTGTGGTTTGGGAGAGACTTGAGAGACAGAAGGTGAGGGTAAGGTCAAAAAGACACTGAAGCTGCTTCTTTAGTTCAGCATGTAAAAGTACCATGTTTTTATGTATTGTTTTCCAAGCCCTGTTAAATTAAGTTTAACAAAAAGCTGTCCCTTTCATTTAAAGGTTTCTGTAACCTAACTGCATGTGTAAACAGACTGTAACCTACTCTTGTGCTAGTCAGGGAGTTTCAGCCAATTAAAGGTAGCCAATTCTTCAAGCTGGATTCACATAAGGCAAACTCTGATCTGTAACCAGGCTGTTTCTGTACCTTACTTCTACTTTCTATATGTCTCTTACCTTTGTCTAGCCATAAATCTTCTTTGACCACACATGATAGCACTGGAATCTCTCTGAAACTAAAATAGGTTCAGGAGGGCTGCCCTATCACGAATCATTCTTTGTTCAATGAAAGTCTGTTAAATTTAGTTTGTCTAAGGCTGTTATCTTAACAGCCCCAAAAGGGGCATTAGAAATCCTGGGGTTTTGCTGATTTTCTGTTTCTTGATGTAGATGCTTATACTGGTATGTTCTTATGGTATATGGGACTTCTGCATTTGTTATTCTTTCAAAAAAAAGTTTATATGAAATATTTCTATCAAGTAAAATGTTGAAGCAATCTCGGGGAAGTCTCAGTAACTATTAAAATTGGGTGATAAATACGTGGAGATTTCTTTTACTTTTCTTTCTACTTGTTTGTGTTTGAAATTTTTCATATTAAAAGCTTAAATGTAATCTGAAAAATACAATTATCATTAGGTGAGGATCTGAGAATATAAAATGTATGAACCCTTCAGATATACAAATTTAAGTTACAGGTTTATAAATATATATGGCACTGACTTTTATGAAAAATCATCAAGAGTCTGCCCCAAATGCCCTTCCCCTATACACACAACAGTTTATTGTTAAATTAAATTGAGTCACACACCTCAGAGAGATTACCAGACTAACACAAATTATACTCACACTGGATTCCAACATTTCCTTATTAAAGATGCTGAAGAAGTTAAACCAATTAGTCAACACTGTAACAAAGGTGAACACCTTTCCTGACACCTGAATAAAATAGCTATGCCGAAGTGAATTTTATTAACATTTATGGTGTGTATTCTAAAAACTAATTATAAAAGATTTGGACAAGGGTGGGAAGAGAAGGAAAAGAAAAAGACTACTGGCTTCAGAGCTGTACATCTACAATTTTCAGCAAAGTAATTTCAAATTTAGATGCAGATAGAGTTGAACAAAATATTATTAGGCTATTGATTTTAAAAGGTAAAGAAAAATTTAGCCTACAAGGAACAGTACAATATTTCATTATGTTAACATGAAACCTCAAGAGTTTGCTGAATAGAACCTACTGGGTATGCATGCCAGAGACATTGTCTTTCAAATTAGGCCATTTTTATACCCACTATGAAGAGTGCTCTTTCTGATTGTGTTATTAGTTAAGCTTGCAAGCTTAAAAAGGTGTTCTCATGGTATATGAAGAAATAATTGATGTCCCCCTCTTCTTTGTTTTACTTCCATGAATATGCTTTTTGCATTACATATAATCAGAAAACTTGATGTCTGAGGTGAGGCTGAACACTAACAGCTCTAAGTATTGATTTTTTTTTTTTTGAAACCATTTGCTTGATTATTCCTACTTTTTTTGCCTAACTAGAAAAAAAAATGTTTTACAGCAGCAAGTTACAACAGAAGTCAGTTTCTTTTCAAGCAAACTAGCACTGCTTGTTGCTTTTTTGTGTCAAAGCTCAAAAGGAAATCACACCTAGTCTCAGGGTATATGAATTGTAGTTAATAAACCATTACTCTCTGTGAACATTATGATTCGGGTCTCCTACTATTACATATTCCTTAAATTAAAATTTTTTTAAATCTCTCTCCATTCAGTACAAGTAGAATAGGCTTAACAGTAAGTAATTGCTGATCATTTTTGCCAGATATTTTTATTAGAATTACATAGTAACCATTGAAATGGGTTTGCATTTTCTTTAGGAACATTAATTTTTGGATTAAATAAAATACATGGTGTTATTTTAAATCGGGTTCATTTTATACAATACACCAATTTTTAAATGAGCTACCCTACACTTAATGTCATTAGTAAACAATGCACTTAGTCACACAGGAATACCAGCCTCATGCATTGAAAACACTTCAGCATCTTGTTATGCCAGCCAAACCCCTGCACAGTGATGTAAATAATGGCCACTTACATAGCTGAAAGAATATACAAATACAGGTTTTCAAGAACAGACATGCTCATCTAGCCTCTCAAGGACAATGTCAAAAGAGTAATTGTTATCTTTATACATTTAATCTATTTGGCATTTTCCTGGGAAAACTGAGAAACTGATTGCTATCCACATTTCTACAGAATTCCATGGGAAGTCTACCGAATGAGATTTTCCAGGTTCTTAGCTCTAGACCTTTATTAAAATATGTCATATGACTTGCCATAGGTCATGTCTGTTATGATGGGGCTGACTGTCTACAATGTTAACATCATCTAATTATTAACAGTCAATGATGATTAAGAATTTACAAGACAATAAAGTAAATCCTTCACATGCTTAATCTCTATAAATATTCATAAAAGCCCTTCAGTAGATTCTACTTCTACTTCATTTCCTTATTTGACAGGAAAAGAACCTGAGACTGAAAAAAAGCATAAACAACGTGCTAATGGTTACACAACTGGAAAACAGCAAACTTGAGATTCAAACTAGGTTTAACCAACTCTGAACAGAAAATCATCCTAGTCAATTTTCTAGCTTTTAAAAATACTGACTTTTTCTTTTTTCTTTTGTTCCTTCTACTTAAAAACAGAGCACAAGCATTTGCTGGTAAACTGAAAGCTGCAGCACTAAATCCAATACAATTCAAGTATCTATGCAAGTCATTTGGAAAGTGTCTTGTTTTCTTTATTTGAAACAATCATCAAATTGTACTGCTTTTATAAGATTAATAAATTTAAAATGGTAATTACTCAAATTGTTTCTTAAATCTAATTTCCTAGTTGCTATCAATTATCGTAAAGATAATAGTTCTGATTCTTAAAATAATAACAACATAGAATACACTACGTCTGTAAAAAAGAAAGGAATTTTACAATTTTTGAATCACAAATACTTGATGGTATAAAAATGTACAAGATCATCTGGTCCCTTTCTGCCTCACAACCCCCAGCTGCAATCCACTCTCTATAACACACACACACACACAAACACAAATACTAATCGAATGCCCTGTAATAGCATTTCCATAAGCAAAGATTCCATCTCTGCTTAATTGCTCAGGAATAAAGGGAACAGGAAACTCTGTCTTGTAAGCTTATTCCATTTTGCACGTAGTTCCAACTGCTTAAATTCATCAAAAAATAATGCTTGTCTCCCTGTCTAAGTATGGTAACTAAAAATTTCAAACAAAAATTGGTCAAAATAACAATTACAACATTAATAAATAAGTTGTCTCCCTTTCACTCTATTTTTCCTTGTGAATTTTTATCTCTTTTTTCTTGTCTATGATTTTAATGTAATCTTAGGAGAATAAACAAATACGCTTTCAATGCGTTTATTTAAAAGAAAGCTTCTCAAAATTCCCCACCTCAATGTCTGTCTTAAGAAAGGCCTCTTGTGATATATCCACTCCACAGAGATTTAACTAGGATATGTATAGTGTTTAATTTTTGCACATGAAACACTTCACAGCTAGTTTTCCTATTAAATACTTAAATTTACATATATATTTGCATAAAAGCATAGATTTATACACACAAAACACTGAAAATGTATTTTGTCGTATGAGAATGAGCAAAAGGAAAAACAATCTTTTACAATTTTTAAATTAATAATTTAAATTATATATATATTTTTAAAGAATTAATTTAGTTTACAGATTTCTATTATGTGTCAATAATAAAGAAATCTTCAAAAGTTATTTTACCTGTGTTGTAACATCAAAATAGATCAACCAATAGTAGTGACGTCTAAAAACTAATTTAGGCCACTTGCGATGGCTCATACCTGTAATCCCAGCACTTTGGAAGGCTACGGCGGGCAGATGACCTGAGGTCAGGAGATCTGGATGAGCCTGGCCAACATGGTGAAACCTGTCTCTACTAAAAATGCAAAAGTTAGCCAGATGTGGTGGTAGGTACCTGTAATCCCAGCTAGGGAGACTGAGGCAGGAAAACTGCTTGAACCAGAGGTGAAGGTTGCAGTGAGCCGAGATCACGCCACAGTACTCCAGCCTGAGGGACCGAAAAAAACACCATCTCAAAAAAATAAATAAATAAAATAAAAATAAATAAAAGACTGATTTGGTTAGTAGTTATAAAAGTATATTTAGATAGCTAGAATAGGTTCTAATATTCAACAATACAGTAGGGAATTTATATTTAACAATATCGTATATTTCAAAATAGCTAGAAGAAAAGAATGGTAGTATGTTCAACACAAAGAAAGGATAAATATTTGAGGTAATGGACAACCCAATTACCCTAATCTAGTATTTTATATTATATCCATGTGTCAAAATATCACATGCACCCAAAAAATATGTACAACTAGCATATATAATAAAAATACCAACAAAACAAAGCAAAATGAATAAGAAATAAAATATTATAGAATTTAAAAAATCAAAGATCAACTCTCCTTCCTAAAAAGCAGTTTTCCCATTTTCAAATATAGGATTATTTTAAAAATTAGCTTTGTCATTTACTTTTACTTATTCTTCAGGTATGCAGATGGTGAATAACTTTGTTCTTATTTGTTTTTGAAACACACTTTATAACTAAGTTGTAGATTAAGGAAAATGTTATTGCTCTGAGAGTCCATTGGCTATTTAAGAGAGGACTGATTTTCTTATTTTTGTTTATTTGAGATACTAGAGAACCTCCACTCCATACTATCTGCAGGTTAAACTTAAGAGCAAGTCCAATTAAATTACTTCAAAATCTGGCACCAACCAAATGGAGCTAGCAGTTTTCTATCCATTTACTATAGAAAATGACTCCAACAAATTTTTGTCAAAGAGAACTCTTATTTTTAAAGCAAAATTGAGTGATGCTATTAGCAGAATAAGTAGGTTAATTAAAATGTTGGTTGTAGATAAGTATCGTTAATAGCTAAATTTAGATTAACACTTCAAGTTATTCCTGTTGCCAAAAGATAGAAATACTAAAATTGATCACAAAATCTGAGATAATACTTGAAGTTAGTGCCTCTCAATAGCAACAAATGTATTTTGAATGATTTTCAGTTTAAGTGTCAATGAAAAAACAAGATATGCCCCAAGCGGAATAATTTCATTTATCTGAATTGCATCTTTAAATATCTAATTATACAAATGTAAATAAGATAGTTTTACTTTCTAAATTGCTTTAATTCACCTAAATCATTAAAAACATTTTAATTAAAAACTTTGAGCCAGGCTCAGTGGCTCACGCCTGTAATCCCAGAACTTTGGGAGGCCCAGGCAGGTAGATCAATTGAGGTCATGATTTCAAGACCAACCTGGGCAACATGGCTAAGCCGCATCTCTACTAAAATACAAAAATTAGCCAGGCATGGTGGCAGGTGCCTGTAATCCCAGCTACTCAAGAGGCTGAGGCACCAGTGGCAGAGCTTGCAGTGAGCTGAGATCTTGCCATTGCACTCCGGCATGGGAGACTCCGTCTCAAAAAAACAATCAAAAAACAACTTTGGTGGAGGCTGGGCACGGTAGTTTAGACCTATAATCCCAGCATTTTGGGAGGCTGAGGCAGAAGGATAACTTCAGGCCAGGAGTTCAAGATCAGGCTGGCCAACATAGAGAAACCCTGTCTCTATTAAAAAATACCAAAATTAGTCGAGCATTGTGGTGCACGCCTGTAATCCCAACTACTCAGGAGGCTGAGGCAGGAGACTTGCTTGAACCTGGAAGGCAGAGGTTGTAGTGGGATGAAATTGTGCCTCCAGTGTGGCTAAAAGAATGAGACTCCATCTACCCCCACCCAAAAAAACACAGCTTTGGTGGGCAAACTTAGAACTCAAGAAGAATGAAGCTAAATAGAGCTAACCCATGTCACTCAAAACTAAAGTCAAAGAAAAAGAAACACAATTTTGACTCGAAGATATACCTGTGAAAAAATTATCAGTAAACTAAAAAATAAAAATTAACAGTTCATTTATATGCCCCTTTAGATTGTGATTGCTGTGATTTTTCCTTCGTCATAATATTATGAATATTACACGTCAATTTTTGTGAGTGAGGTGGAGGGATTTGTGGAGAAGAGAACAGAACAAGGACAGGGTGTTTAAGAGCAGAAAGGCTAAGGATATTTTAAATGGGCCTTGAAAAGCTAAGCATAAAAGAAAAGGAAGAGGCAATAATTACAGTGAACAGGGAGAAAAAGTTAGAAACCTCTCTAAGAAGAAAGAAAAAAGGAGCAAACAGCAAATAAGAATTATCCCTGTTGAAGGTGTAGAGAGAGGGATTTGGTAATTCTAGAAGTAGCCTATTCTCATAATAAAATATTGTAATACAACAATAAAAAAGAAGAAACTAGAGCAATAAGTAAAAACATGTATAAATTTTACAAATAGTTGTATAATGTTGAGTAAAAGAATACAATGCAAAAATATAAACTGTATAGTTTCATTTCTATAAAGTTCAAGAACAAACATAACTAAATTACAGCATTAGAAATCAAGGTAAGTGTGGAGAGGCAGTAATGATTGGGAAGGGGTATTATCCCTACTTGTAGCATTTGGGCAGTGTTTTATTTTTTGACCTGGACAGTGGTTTTATGAGTTTTGTTTTGTGTTCAGTTGTTGAGCTATACATTTATACCTTGTGCATTACTCTTTATATGTGTTATATTCAAAGTGGAGCAAAACCAAAAAAAACGTTGATAAAAAAATGGCAAGCCCCAAAAGCAATAAGATAGTAGTAAGACCCAAAGCCAAACCCTAAACTAAAATTTGATAACTAAAGTTATCTAATTACAAAGACTCACAAACTAGTATCAATCTGTGAACATGGATAAGTGGGACTAAATGCCATAAAAAAAGTTTAATTAAAAAAGATAAATAAAGCAGTGAATTTAAAATGAAGGTCAATTTTGGCCAGGCACAGTGGCTTACACTTGTAATCCCAGCACTTTGGGGAGGCCAAGGCAGGCGGATCATGCAACTCCACTCTAGCCTGGGCAACAGAGCCAGAACTCTGTCTCAAAAAAAAAAAAAAAAAAAAAAAAAGGTCACTTTTGAGAAATTTTGCCTGAGATTAAATAGGTTTTATATAAACATTAAATGCCAACTACTAGCATTGGACTTAATAGGGAAACAGACACATTCCCATTAAATGAGGAATAAGTAAAAGATATTGTTTACCACCCTTATTGCCTTTACTGTTTAACACTTATGCATTCATCTGACAAATGTTTATTTAGAACCAACTGGTGCTAACCACTATTTTACTCAGAGGGGACAAATCTTTGTACAAAAATAAATACTCCACTTTCATAGAGACTACAGTATTCAGGAAAAAACCAATGACTACATAAACAAATAAATACTGGATGGGAAAACAGCTATAGACAAAAAATAAAAGAGGGTATTAGAGATGGAATGAGATAAGTTGGAGTAAAGGGTGCAACATGGTTATTTTATATAAGGCAATCGGGGATATCTTCTCTGTTAAGATAACATATGAATAGAGAGACTTAAAGGAAGTGAGAGCAAATCATGGCAACATATGGAGGGAAATCATTGTTGTAAAGACAGCCAATGCAAACACGTATCTGAAAGAGTAAGCAGTATAAAAACTGGAATGGAAAAAATAAATTATCGTTATTAGTAGATACTAAAATTGTTTACCTAGAAAATGCAAGAGAATCAGCTAAAAAGCTATTTCAAACACCAGTAAGACAATCAGTATAATACCAATATACAAACAAATAGGCTTTATATAGTCAAACAACAATTTAAAGATGTAATTAAAAAATCCAGTTTAAAATAACAACAAAAAGGATAAAACATCAGGAATAAATATAATTAGAAATATATTAGCTTGATATGAGGAAAACCTTAAAATGCCACTGATGGATACAAAACAAAAGGCAATTATGTGGAAAGACCTATCGTGTCCATGGAAAAAAAATTTAAGTTTATAAATAGTTTAATATTCTTTAATTTTTAAATTATAACTTTATCCCAATAAAAATATTTAGACAATATTTTTGGAGCTCCACAAGTGGCTTCTAAAGTTAATGTAAAAATAATCAAAAAAGAATAGTCAGGAAATTCTGAAAAGTAAAGGTAATGAAAGAGGAGTAGAGAATGTTTCCAATTCTAGGTAATATGTCATTGAAAAACTACAATGCTTAAATCAGAATGAGAGAGAAAGAGGCATCAGCAAGGAGGAAGAATATGTGGCTTCATACTTTCCCTCAACCTACAGACATATTGAATAAACAGTACACATGGATTAATTTCCTCTGTGAAATATACAGAAACGGAGAGACTCCTATACATGGGGTGACTGAGAGGACACCGATATCAAAACAGATAGGAAAAGCTGAGTCACACTCTTGCCATATACCCCATCCATAGCACAGTGCCATACAATTAGGAGGGAACTATTAAATTCCAGCTGAAAAGTAATGAGTTTGCATGTCACATCTAGTGCCCCAACTTTTCCAGCTGAGGCCTGAGCAGCTGGCTCCTGACTCATCTGTCTCTGTGAGGTAGCAACCTAGCATTCATTAGTCCCCTCGACCAACAAAGAAAAAAGACGTAGTTTAGAATGGATACATTGACACTTCTTGTAGCACTTCCTCCTGGCTGAATGCAGAACAAATAAACAACAAATTCCAGCTCCCAACTTCTTCCTCAAAGAAATTAGACTACACATCTACTACATTAACTTTTCTGACTGCCGCCTAAAGGTTGGTTTCTAACTAGCCTGTCTTTAGGAGCTATGGGGAAGGCAATTGCTAACTGTCTTTGTGTGAATGAGTATGTAAGCACTCTGTGGCTCATCCCCCTGGATTACTCCAGCAATAAAACAGAGGTCTTCAGCTTCTACCTGGAAAGAGTTGAACTACTACACATCTGGCCTGACCCCACTTTAACTTTTCCAACTGTTGCCTGAGAGTGTGGCTTGTAACCCATCTGTTTTAGATCACTGACAGGATACAGCATGCTCTAGTTTCTAGGGGTTGGTAAGAACAAATGTGGTGGATTTGAGAGAGCAAAAAGCTTCAGTCAGTACCAAGCATCTCTGGCCAAGCTGATAAGCGTCATCTCCCCTAAAGGCCAGTATGTGAAGATTGTGCGATATGGTTTGGGTCTGTGTCCCTAACCAAATCTCATATCAAACTGTAGTCCCCAGTATTGGAGATGGAGCCTGGTGGAAGGTGGTTGCATTGCGGAGGTAGATTTCTCATGAATGATTAAGCACCATCCCTTTGGTGCTGTTCTCATGACAGTGAATGAGTTCTCATGAGAGCAGACTGTCTAAAAGTGTGCAGCCCAAATTTACGGATTCAATGCTATCCCCATCAAGCTACCCATTATTTTCTTCACAGAATTGGAAAAAGACACCATAAACTTTATATGGAAGAAAAAAGAGCCCACACAGCCAAGACAATCCTAAGGAAAAAAAAAAAAAAAAAAGCTGGCAGAATCACACTACCTGACTTCAAACTATATTACAATGCTACTGTAATCAAAAAAGCATGGTAATGGTACCAAAACAGAGATATAGACCAATGGAACAGAACAGAGGCCCCAGAGAAAACACCATACAACTGACAAACCTGATAAAAACAAGGAATGAGGAAAGAATTCCCTATTTAATTAATAGTGTTGGTGAAACTGGCTAGCCATATGCAGAAAGCTGAAACTGGATCCCTTCCTTACACCTTATGCAAAAATTAACTCCAGATGGATTAAAGATTAAAATATGAGGCCTAACACCATAAAAACTCTAGAAGAAAACCTAGGCAATACCATTCAGGATATAGGCATGGGCAAGGACTTTATGACTAAAACACCAAAAGCAATGGAAACAAAAGCCAAAATAGACAAATGGGATCTAACTGAACTTAAGAGCTTCTGCACAGCAAAAGAAACTATCAATAAAGTGAACCAGTAACCAACAGAATGGGAAAATATGTTGCTATGTACCCATCTGACAAAGGGCTAATATCTAGAATCTACAGAGAACTTAAACAAATTAACAAGAAAAAAACAAACCCATCAAAAAGTGAGCAAAGGGTATGAACAGACACTTTTCAAAAGAAGACATTTATGCAGCCAACAAACGTGAAAAAAGCCTCATCATCACTGGTCATTAAAGAAATGCAAATCAAACCATGATGAGATACTACCTCACACCATTTAGAATGGCAATCATTAAAAAGTCAGGAGACAACAGATGCTGGAGAGAATGTGGACAAATAAGAACACATTTGCACTGTTGGTGGGAGTGTAAATTAATTCAACCATTGCGGAAGACAGTGTGGCAATTCCTCAAGGATCTAGAACCAGAAATTCCATTTGACCGGGCAATCCCATTACTGGGTATATACAGAAAGGATTATAAATCATTCTATTATAAAGACACATGCACATGTATGTTTATTGCAGCACTGTTCACAACAGCAAAGACTTGAAACCAACCCAAATATCCATCAATGATAGACTGGATAAAAAAAATGTGGCACATATACATCATGGAATATTACACAGCCAGAAAAAAGGATGAGTTCATGTCCTTTGCAAGGACATGGATGAAACTGGAAACCATCATTCTCAGCAAACTGACACAAGAACAGAAAACCAAACACTGCATGTTTTCACTCATAAGTGGGTGTTGAACAATGAGAACACACTGACACAGGGAGGGAAACATCACACACCAGGGCCTGGGAGGTTCGGGGCTAGGGGAGGAATAGCAGGGGGTAGGGTGATTGAGGAGGGATAGCATTAGGATAAATACCTGGTGTAGATGATGGGGCAATGGATGCAGCAAATCACTATGTGTATACCTATGTAACAGACATGCATCATCTGCATATGTACCCTAGAACTTAAAGTATAATAAACACATTTTTTAAAAGTGTACAGCACCTCCCCTTTCACTTATTCTTGCTCCTGTTCCTGCTGTGTGAAGCACCTTACTCTCCCTTTACTTTCCCCCATGACTGGAAACTTCCTGTGGTCTCCCCAAAAACAGAAGCTGCTAATTTTTCTGTACAGTGTGTAGAACTGTGAGCCAGTTAAACCTTTTTTCTTTATAAATTACCCTGTCTCAGGAATTTCTTTATAGCAGTGAAAGAATGGACGAATACACTGAGAAAGGTGGCTGATTTATCTAATACACAGAAGCCAACACAAGAGTCAAAGAAAATGAAAAAACAAGAAAATATGCTACAAATAAAAGTAAAGATAAATATCCAGGACTTCACTCTAATGAAATAGAGCTGTTATGATTAATCTGATGGAGAATTTTTTTTAAATTCTCATAAAGAGGCTTGCCAAGGCTAGGAGGAAAACTCAAATTCAAGATAGACATTTCAATACTGAAAAATTAAATACAGAAGTTTCAAAAGAACATTAGATCACACAGAAAAAAGGGTCAGCAAACAAAAGGCAAGTTACTGGAAATCATTGACAGAAGCAAAAAAAGAAAAGAATGAAAAGGAGTGAAGATAACTTAAGGAACTTAAAGGATACAAGAAAGCAGACCACTGTATATACTATGGGAGTTCCAGAAGGAAAAGACAAAAAGAAAGGGGAAAACAATTATTCAAAGAAATAATGGCTGAAAATATCCCAAACTCCCCCCCAAAAAATAGACATCCAAATCCAGGAAACTTAAAGATCTTCAGGTAAGATGAACTCAAACTGACCCAAGCAGAGATGAATTATAATCAAATTGTCAAAAAAAAAAAGACAGAAAATTTTAAAAGCATCAAGAGAAAAATGACATGTATAGAAGAATCTTCATAAAACTATTAGTAGAATTTTCAGCAGAAACCTTGCAGAACAGAAGTAAGATGATATACTCAAGTACTAAAAGAAAAAAATCTGCCAACTAAAAATACCACACTTAACAAAACTCTCCTTAGAAATGGAGACAAATATACAAATATTTTTTCAGGCAAACAAAAGCTGGGGGAGTTCATTACCACAAGACCTGCCTTACAAAAAGTGCTAAAAGAAGTTCTTCACATTAATGTGAAAGGACACTAAGCAGCAGCACAAGATCATAAGATAGTATAAAACTCACTGCTAAAGATAAATATATAAGCAAAACCAGAATATTATATTATTGTAATGATAAGGGGAAAAACACTTTTAATAATAGCATAAAAATTAAAAGACAAAAATATTACAAATAACTATAAATTATATTAACGGATACACAATATAAATAGATGTAAACTGTAACATTAATATTACACAATGTGCCACGGGTGGGAGAGGTAAAAATACACAGTTTTTATATGCAAATGATTTTGAGTTTTAATGGTTTAAAATATGCATTAAACCATTATGTGTGTGTGTGTGTGTGTGTGTGTGTGTGTGTGTGTGTGTATCTATATTTTATTTATTTGTTTATTTATTTATTTATTTATTGTGGGGGAGAGATGGAGTTTTGCTCTGTTGCCCAGCCTAAAGGCACAATCTTGGCTCACTGCAACCTCTGCCTCCCAGGTTCAAGCAATTCTCCTACTTCAGCCTCCTAAGTAGCTGGGATCACAGGCGTGAGGCACCACACCTGGCAAATTTTTGTATTATTTGTAGAGACTGAGTTTCACCATGTTAGCCAGGCTGGTCTTGAACTGACCTCAAGTGATCCTCACACCTTGGCTTCCCTAAGTGCTGGGATTACAGGCATCAGCCATGACGCCAGGCCTATACATATATTTTATTTATTTTTTATTTTTTTTATTTTTTTTATTTTTAAAGTTACCTTTTGTTTTTTATTTTATTTTATTTTTTATTTATTTTTTTTATTGCATTTTAGGTTTTGGGGTACATGTGATGAACATGCAAGATTGTTGCATAGGTACACACATGGCAGTGTGCTTTGCTGCCTTCCGTCCCCTCACCTGTATCTGTCATTTCTCCCCATGCTATCTCCTCCCACCTCCCCACCCCCCCGCCCCTCCCCCATTTCCCCCCAATGGACCCCAGTGTGTAGTGCTCCCCTCCCTGTGTCCATGTGTTCTCATTGTTCAACACCCACCTATGAGCGAGAATATACAGTGTTTGATTTTCTGCTCTTGTGTCAGTTTGCTGAGAATGATGGTTTCCAGGTTCATCCATGTCCCTACAAAAGACGTGAACTCATCGTTTTTGATGGCTGCATAATATTCCATGGTGTATATGTACCACATTTTCCCTATCCAGTCTATCATCGTTGGGCATTTGGGTTGGTTCCAGGTCTTTGCTATTGTAAACAGTGCTGCAATGAACATTCGTGTGCACGTGTCCTTGTAGTAGAATGATTTATAATCCTTTGGATATATACCCAGTAATGGGATTGCTGGGTCAAATGGGATTTCTATTTTTAGGTCCTTGAGGAATCGCCACACTGTCTTCCACAATGGTTGGATTAATTTACATTCCCACCAACAGTGTAAAAGTGTTCCTATTTCTCCACATCCTCTCCAGCATCTGTTGTTTCCCGATCTTTTAATGATCGCCATTCTAACTGGTGTGAGATGGTATCTCAATGTGGTTTTGATTTGCATTTCTCTGATGACCAGTGATTATGAGCATTTTTTCAGATGTTTGCTGGCCTCCTGTATGTCTTCTTTTGTAAAGTATCTGTTCATATCTTTCGCCCATTTTTGAATGGGCTTGTTTGTTTTTTTCTTATAGATCTGCTTTAGTTCTTTGTAAATTCTGGATATCAGCCCCTTGTCAGATGGGTAGACTGCAAAAATTTTTTCCCATTCTGTTGGTTGCCGATTCACTCTACTGACTGTTTCTTTTGCCGTGCAGAAGCTGTGGAGTTTGATTAGGTCCCATTTGTCTATTTTGGCTTTTGTTGCCATTGCTTTTGGCGTTTTGGTCATGAAGTCCTTGCCTACACCTATGTCCTGAATGGTTTTGCCTAGATTTTCTTCTAAGGTTTTTATGGTATTAGGTCTGATGTTTAAGTCTTTAATCCATCTGGAGTTAATTTTGGTGTAAGGTGTCAGGAAAGGGTCCTGTTTCTGCTTTCTGCACATGGCTAGCCAGTTTTCCCAACACCATTTATTAAACAGGGAGTCCTTTCCCCATTGCTTGTTTTTGTCAGGTTTGTCGAAGATCAGATGGTTGTGGGTATGTTGTATTTCCTCTGAGGCCTCTGTTCTGTTCCATTGGTCTATGTCTCTGTTTTGGTACCAGTACCATGCTGTTTTGATTACTGTAGCCTTGTAGTATAGTTTGAAGTCCGGTAGTGTAATGCCTCCCGCTTTGTTCTTTTTGCTTAGAATTGACTTGGATATGTGGGCTCTCTTTTGGTTCCATATGAAGTTTAAGGTGTTTTTTTCCAGTTCTGTGAAGAAGGTCATTGGTAGCTTGATGGGAATAGCGTTGAATCTGTAAATTACTTTGGGCAGTATGGCCATTTTCACGATGTTGATTCTTCCTAACCATGAACATGGAATGTTTCTCCATCTGTTTGTATCCTCTCTTATTTCGTTGAGCAATGGCTTGTAGTTCTCCTTGAAGAGGTCCTTTACGTTCCTTGTTAGTTGTATTCCTAGGTACTTTATTCTCTTTGTAGCAATTGTGAATGGCAGTTCGTTCTTGATTTGGCTCTCTTGAAGTCTATTACTGGTGTATAGGAATGCTTGTGATTTTTGCACGTTGATTTTGTATCCTGAGACTTTGCTGAAGTTGTTTATCAGTTTCAGGAGATTTTGGGCTGAGATGATGGGATCTTCCAGATATACAATCATGTCATCTGCAAATAGAGACAATTTGATTTCCTCCTTTCCAATTTGGATACCCTTTATTTCTTTTTCTTGCCTGATTGCTCTGGCTAGAACTTCCAGTACTATATTGAATAGGAGTGGTGAGAGAGGGCACCCTTGTCTAGTGCCAGATTTCAAAGGGAATGCTTCCAGTTTTTGCCCATTCAGTATGCTATTGGCTGTTGGTTTGTTGTAAATAGCTTTTACTGTTTTGAGATACGTTCCGTCAATACCTAGTTTATTGAGGGTTTTTAGCATAAAGGGTTGTTGAATTTTGTCAAAAGCCTTCTCTGCATCAATTGAGATAATCATGTGGTTTTTGTCTTTGGTTCTGTTTATGTGGTCAATTACGTTTATGGACTTGCGTATGTTGAACCAGCCTTGCATCCCCGGGATGAATCCTACTTGATCATGGTGGATGAGCTTTTTGATAATACTGTTGCAATCGGTTTGCCAGTATTTTATTGAAGATTTTTGCATCTATGTTCATCATGGATATTGGCCTGAAATTTTCTTTTCTTGTTGAGTCTCTGCCGGGTTTTGGTATCAGGATGATGTTTGTCTCGTAAAATGATTTGGGAAGGATTCCCTCTTTTTGGATTGTCTGGAATAGTTTCAGAAGGAATGGTATCAGCTCCTCCTTGTATGTCTGGTAGAATTCAGCTATGAACCCATCTGGACCTGGGCTTTTTTTGGGTGGTAGGCTCTTTATTGCTGCCTCGACTTCAGTCCATGTTATTGGTCTATTCAGGGTTTCGGCTTCTTCCAGGTTTAGGCTTGGGAGGATGCAGGTGTCCAGGAATTTATCCATTTCTTCCAGGTTTACTAGTTTATGTGCATAGAGTTGTTCGTAATAATCTCTGATGATGGTTTGGATTTCTGTGGAATCTGTGGTGATATCACCTTTATCGTTTTTTATTGCATCAATTTGGTTATTCTCTCTTTTCTTTTTTATTAATCTGGCTAGTGGTCTGTCTATTTTGTTGATCTTTTCAAAAAACCAGCTCCTGGATTTATTGATTTTTTGAAGAGTTTTTTGTGTCTCTATTTCCTTCAGTTCTGCTCTGATCTTAGTTATTTCCTGTCTTCTGCTAGGTTTTGAGTTTTTTTGATCTTGCTCCTCTAGCTCTTTCAATTTTGCTGATAGGGTGTCAATTTTCGATCTCTCCTTTCTTCTCATGTGGGCACTCATTGCTATATATTTTCCTCTAGAGACTGCTTTAAATGTGTCCCAGAGATTCTGGTATGTTGTGTCTTCGTTCTCATTGGTTTCGAAGAACATCTTTATTTCTGCCTTCATTTCATTGTTTATCCAGTCAACATTCAAGAGTAAGTTGTTCAGTTTCCATGAAGCTGTGCGGTTCTGAGTTAGTTTCTGCATTCTGAGTTCTAACTCGATTGCACTGTGGTCTGAGAGACTGTTTGTTATGATTTCTGTTCTTTTGCATTTGCTGAGGAGTGATTTATTGCCAATTATGTGGTCAATTTTAGAGTAGGTGTGATGTGGTGCTGAGAAGAATGTATATTCTGTGGATTTGGGGTGGAGAGTTCTGTAAATGTCTATTAGGTTTGCTTGTTCCAGGTCTGTATTCAGGTCCTGGATATCCTTGTTGATTTTCTGTCTGGTTGATCTGTCTAATATTGACAATGGGGTGTTAAAGTCTCCCACTATTATTGTGTGGGAGTCTAAGTCTCTTTGTAAGTCATTAAGAACTTGCCTTATGTATCTGGGTGCTCCTGTATTGGGTGCGTATATATTTAGGATCGTTAGCTCTTCTTGTTGCAGTGATCCTTTTACCATTATGTAATGTCCTTCTTTGTCTCTTTTGATCTTTGTTGCTTTAAAGTCTATTTTATCAGAGATGAGAATTGCAACTCCTGCCTTTTTTTGCTCTCCATTTGCTTGGTAGATCTTCCTCCATCCCTTTATTTTGAGCCTTTGTGTATCCTTGCATGTAAGATGGGTTTCCTGGATACAGCACACTGATGGGTTTTGGCTTTTTATCCAATTTGCCAGGCTGTGTCTTTTGATTGGGGCATTTAGTCCATTGACATTTAGGGATAGTATTGTTATGTGTGAATTTGATGCTGTCATTTTGATGCTACCTGGCTGTTTTGTTGGTTAGTTGATGCAGATTCTTGATTGTGTTGATGCTCTTTTACCATTTGGTGTGTTTTTGGAGTGGCTGGTACTGGTTGTTCCTTTATATGTGTAGAGCCTCTTTCAGGAGTTCTTGTAGGGCAGGTTTGGTGGTGATGAAATCTCTGAGTGCTTGCTTGTTCACAAAGGATTTTATTTTTCCTTCACTTATGAAGCTTAGTTTGGCTGGATAGGAGATTCTGAGTTGAAAGTTCTTTTCTTTAAGGATGTTGAATATTGGCCCCCAATCTCTTCTGGCTTGTAGGGTTTCTGCTGAGAGATCTGCTGTGAGTCTAATGGGCTTCCCTTTGTGGGTAACCCGACCTTTCTCTCTGGCTGCCCTTAGTATTTTCTCTTTCATTTCAACCCTGGTGAATCTGACGATTATGTGCCTTGGGGTTGCTCTTCTTGAGGAATATCTTTGTGGTGTTCTCTGTATTTCCTGGATTTGAATATTGGTCTTCCTTGCTAGGTTGGGGAAGTTTTCCTGGATAATATCCTGAAGAGTATTTTCCAGCTTGGATTCATTCTCTTCATCACATTCAGGTACACCTATCAGACGTAGATTAGGTCTTTTCACATAGTCCCACATTTCTTGAAGATTTTGTTCATTCCTTTTTGCGCTTTTTTCTCTGTTCTTGCCTTCTCTTTTTATTTCATTGAGTTGATCTTCGACCTCTGATATCCTTTCTTCTGCTTGGTCAATTCGGCTGTTGAAGTTTGTGCATGCTTCACGAAGTTTTCGTGTTGCGTTTTTCAGCTCCATCAATTCACTTATACTCCTCTCTATGCTGTCCATTCTCGTCAGCAGTTCGTCCAATCTTTTTTCAAGGTTCCTATTTTCTTTGCGTTGGGTTAGAACATGTTCTTTTAGCTCATTGTAGCTTCTTACTACCCACCTTTTGAAGTCTGATTCTGTCATTTCATCACCCTCCTTCTCCATCCGGTCTGGTTCCCTTGCTGGTGAGGAGTTGTGATCCCTTTTAGGAGGAGAGGTGTTCTGGTTTCGGGAGTTTTCATCCTTTTTGCGCTGGTTTCTTCCCATTTTTGTGGGTTTATCCACCTGTTGTCTGTCTCTGTCCCAGGGAGTTGGAGCTTTATGAGTTTCCGTTGCACTACTGCCTTTTTTGATTTTTCTTTCAGGTCGGACCCGCCCAGCTAGCAGCAAGCCTAGCCACTGCCTGCCCGCAGGGGCTTTGCTGAGCTGCTGTGGGCTCCGCCCAGCTGCCCTGAGCTCTTCCCTGTAGTCCTTTTTATATGGGCGTAGTTAGAACTGTCTGGGCAATGGTGGCCCCGCCTCTGTTATGGTGGACTCTCTCTGTTGTGGGAGGTTGCCTCGGCAACGGCAGCCTGCCTCCGTAGCGGTGGAGAGTCTTAGTAATGGCGGAAGCCCCTCCCCCACGGAGCCGGACCCTCCAGGTTCAGCTGTGCTTGGTTTGAAGGGCTCAACCCAGAGGGTTTCCAATTACTGTTTTTGTTTTCGTTGTTGTTGGGGGTGGAGGGGTGGGACCAACCGAGCCTGATCACCTGGCTCCCTGACTCAGTCTTTTCTTTTAAGTTGAATGACCCCGTGTTCCGGTCGCTTGTTGAAAAGGCGCCGGGATCTCCCGTGCTTCGACTCACGGAGTCGGCTCGAACTGCGGCGCCGGCTCCTGGCGGATTTTTTGCCTAGGAATCTCCTGGCCTGACTCGCTATTTCAGATGAATGGGCAGCTCTGCCGTCTCAGGGCTCTGCTCGCCAGCTAAGAGGGCTCCCAGACCATTGGCTTTTGTACGGAGAACCGCAGCAACAGGGAGTGGTCACAGCAGCCGCGCGGGCGGAATCAGCCCCACAGGGGCCGAAACAGCCGCACTGGCTGGGACTGTGACGCTGGCGACCCCTCTGCCTGGGTATCTCCTGGTCTGTGGGCAATAAGAGTTCGTCTGGAAATGCGGCGTCCACTCACCCTCTGCACTTTCACTGGGAGCTGAAGTCCTGATATACATATATTTTAATAGAGATGGGTTCTTGTTCTGCCACCCAAGCTGGGGTACAATAGCATCAATAGCATCATCATAGGTCACTGCAGCCTCAAATTCCTGGAGTCAAGTAATTCTTCCTCAGTTTTCCAAGGGGCTAAGACAATAAACATACATGATCATGATCAGCTATTTTATGTATTTTGTAGAGAAAAGGTCTCACTATGTTGCACTGACTTGACTTTTCTTTTCTGTAAAGATAGGGGTATCAAACTTTTAGCCTCAGGCATTCCTCACACCTTGGCCTCCCAAAATGCTGAGATTACAAGTGTAAAACATCATGGCCAACCAAAACTATAACATATTTTATGTAAGAATACTCAAGAAAATATCTATAAAAGTTACACAAAAGAAAAGAGAGAGATGAATCAAAGTCTGTAAGTTAAGAAAAAAAAGATAACAGCTGAGCGCAGTGGCTCACACCTGTAATCACACCACTTTGTGACACCAAGGTGGGAGGAACACTTGAAGCCAGGAGTTTGAGACCAGCCTGTGAAACATGGTGATAGAAACATGGTGTCTCTATAAAAATAAAAATAAAAAATTAGTCAGGTGTGTTGGCATGTGCCTATTGTCCTAGCTGTTTAGGAGGCTGAGGCAAGAGAATCACTTGAGCTCATGTCTCAAAGGCTGTAGTGAGCTATGATCATGCCAATGCTGCACTCCAGCCAGGATGACAGAGACCCTGTCTCAAAAAAAAAAAAAAAAAAAAAAAAAAAAAAAAAAAAAAAAAAAAAAAAAGTAGAAGACAGAACATACAGTATGACAGCAAGAGAGAAAAAGAGAGACAAAGGAATTACCAGACAAACAAAACAGTTAACAAATCAGTAAATCTGTCCTTATCAATAATAATTAGTTAAATGTAAATGGAATAAACTCCTGCATTAGTCAAAATTCTCTAGAGAAACAGAACCTAAGGATATATAGAGAGAAATGGAAAGAGATTTATTATACGGGATTGGTTCATGTAATTATGGAAGCTAAAAAAATTTCATCATCTGCTGTCTGTAGACTGGAGACTAGGGAAAGATGGGGGCAGTAATCCAGTTAAAGCACAGAGGCCTGAGACACAGAGGAGCCAATAGTGTAAGACCCAGTACAAACCCAAAGGCTGCAAAATCAGCAAAGCTGATGGTTGAGGGCAGGAGAAGATGGATGTCTTAGCTATAGAAGAATAAGAACTTTGCCCTTTCTCCACCTTTTGACATATATGGGCTTTCAATAAAATGGATAATGACTACCCATTTTTGCAAAGTTGATATTACTCAGTGTAATCCAAATGCTGATTTCTTTGAAAACACCCCCACATACCCACAGAAATAATGTTTTCAAGCTACCTGGACATCCTTTGGAACCGTCAAGTTGACACATCAAATTGTGAGGCAACATTAAGAAAATAACATATGCATAATAGTAAATTTCAAAGGACAGGAGAGAGAAAAAATATTTAAGAAAATAATAGTGGAAAATTTTCCAAATCTGAAAAACAGCAAACCAGTCAGGTATAGGAAGCTTGGATATCACCAATCAAATTCGATCCAAAAAAGAAATCTTCAAGAATGAAAATAATAATCAAATTAGCAAAAATCAAATACAAAGAAAGATTACACAAGCAGTAGGAAAAAATAAATATATCACATTCCATGACACTCAAATATGGCTTTCAGCAGGTTTCTCAGCAGAAACTACATGCCGGGAGAGAGTGGGATGCTACATTCAAAGCCAAGGGGGAGAAAACAAAACAAAACAAAACTATTCACCAAGAATACTATACCTAGCAAATCTAACCTTAAAATATGAAGAAGAAATACTTTCCAAGACAATCAACAGCTGAGGAAATTCCCCAATACTAGGCTTGTATTTAAAATATATATATATAGTAAAGAGCATGCTTCAAATTTAAAGAAATGGAAACCAAAATGAAACAAGGAAACATCTGTAGGTATTAAACTCAGTGGTTTAAAAAAAAAAAAAAAAAAGGAAAGAGACAAATTCAGAATACTCTAATAATGTAATTAGGTTTGATTTCATCTATAAAGGCCAAAAGACAGAACTATTAAAAGCAATAATAACTATGATTGGTGAAGATATAAGCAATATAAAAAGGTACAAATTAAAACATCAAGAAATCAAAATGAGGAAGTGTTAACATATAGCATTTGTTTTGTTGCTTTTCTCTGCAATCAAAGTTGTTATCCGTTTAAAATAGCATTTTATAATTACAAGGTGTTTTTATAAGCCTCATCACAACCACAATGCAAAAACCTGTCATAGATAAACTAAAAATGAATTGCATAGAATCAAAACTTACTACTAAAGAAAACTCACTTAACAACAAGAGTACACAAAGAAAGAAAAAAGGATCTACAAATAAACAAAAAACAAGTAACAAAATGGAAGTAGTAAAACTATATATATCAATAACTTTCCATGAAAACATACTGAATTATCTAATAAGAGGCATAGAATGACTAAATGGATAAAAAACAAGACTCAGTTATATACTATCTACAGGAAACTCACTTCACCAAAAAGATATTCACAGACTGAAAGTAGAGGGATGTAAACACATATTCCATGTAAATGGAAAACAAAAAAAGAGAAGGTATTTCTATACTTATTCCATGAGCACAGCATTACCCTTATACCAAAACCAGACAAGAACACAAGAAAAAAAGAAAAAGAAACAACTACAAGCCAGTATTACTGAATATGGTTGCAAAAGTCCTCAACAAAATACTAGCAAACTGAATTTCACAACACATTAAAAAGATCATTCATCCTGGTCAAGTAGAGTTCTTCCCAAGGATGCCAGAATGAATGAACATATGCAAATAAATAAACATTATAGAAGTCACTAACGTACCTAGAACAAAAACTGGCAGGCATAGTGGCTCATGCCTGTAATCCCACTGGAGCCTAGGCAACATAGTAAGACCCTGTCTCTCCAAATAATAATTTATAAAATGAGTTAGGCACGGTGGTGCACCCTGTGATCCCAGCTACTCAAGAGGCTGAAGTAGGAAGATCATTTGAACCCAGGAGATTGAGGCAATAGTGAGCACCACTGCACTCCAGCCTGGATGACAGAGAGAGAACTTGTCCAAAAAATAAAAAAAACAAAACTACTGATATAGTTTGGCTGTGTCCCCACCCAAATCTCATCTTGAATTGTAGCTCACATAATAACCACGTGTCATGGAAGTAACCCAGTGGGAGGTAACTGAATCATGCTGGTGGGACTTTTCCATGTTATTCTCATGATAGTGAATAAGTCTCCTAAGTTCTGAGAGTTTTATAAAGGGACATTCCCCTGCACACACTCTCTTGCCTGCCACCACCTCAACTCCTTCACCTTCTGCCATGATTGTGATGCCTTCTCAGTCATGTGGAACTGTGAGTTCATTAAACCTCTTTTTTTTTCTAACTACATAAATTACCCAGTCTTAAGTATGTCTTTATTAGCAGTGTAAGAATGAATGAAGACAGTATATTGTTACTGGGTAGTAGGGTGCTGCTTTCAAGATACCCAAAAATGTGGAAGCGACTTTGGAACTGGGTAACAGGCAGAGAATAAAACAGTTTGGAGGGCTCAGAAGAAGATTAAAATGTGGGAAAGTAGGGAACTTCATAGAGACTTGGAGAGCTCAGAAGACAGAAATATGTAGGAAAGTTTGGAACTTCCTAGAGTCTTGTTGAATGGCTTTGATTAATATCCTTATAGTGATATGGACAATAAAATCCAGGTTGAGGTGGTCTCAGATAGAGATGAGAAACTTGTTGGGAAATGCAGTAAATGTCACTCTTGCTATGCAAAGAGACTGTTGGCATTTTGTCCCTGCACTAGACATCTGTGAAACTTTCAACTTGAGAGTGATAATTTAAGGTATTGGAAGAACAAATTCCTAAGCATCAAAGCATTCAAAAGGAAGCAGAACATAAAAATTTGAAAAATTTGCAGCCTGACCTGCAATAGAAAATAAAAACCCATTTTCCGGGAAGAAATTCAAGTCTGCTGGAGAAATTTGCATAAGTAACAAGGAGATGAATGTTAATCACCAAGAAAATGGGGAAAATGTCTCCACAACATGTCAGAGACCCTCATGACAGCCCCTTCCATCAGATGCCCACAGGCCTGAAAGGGACCAGGTCCAGGGCCCCCTGCTATGTATAGCCTTGGGACTTGGTTCCCTGCATCCCAAGTGCTCCAGCCATGGCTAAAAGGTACCAAGGTACAGCTCAAACCATGGCTTCAGAGGCTGCAAGCCCCAAACCTTGGCAGCTTCAATGTAATGTTCAGGCTGCAGGTGCACAGAAGCCAAGAATTGAGGTTTGGGAACTTCTGGCTAGATTTCAGAGGATGTGTAGAAATGCCTGGATGTCCAGGCAGAAGTTTACTGCAGGGGTGTGGCCCTCATGGGGAACCTCTGCCAAGGCAGTGAGGAAGGGAAATGTGGGGTTGGAGCTGCCACACAGTCTCCACTGGGGCACTGCCTAGTGGAGATGTGAGAAGAGGGGCATCATCCTCCAGACCCCAGAACAGCTTGCACCATGCACTTGGAAAAGCTGTAGACACTCAACATCAGCCCATGAAAGCAGCTGGGAGGGAGGATATGCCATGTAAAGCCACAGGGGCAGAGCTGACCAAGGCTGTGGGAGCCCACTTCTTGCATCAGTGTGACCTGGATGTGAGACACGGAGTCAAAGGAGATCGTTTGGGAAGTTTAAGATTTAATGACTGCCTTATTAAATTTCAGAATTGCATGGATCCTGTAGCTCCTTTTTTGGCCAATTTCTCACACTTGGAATGGCTGTAATTACCCAATGCCTGTACTCCCATTGTATCTAGGAAGTAACTAACTTGCTTTTGGTTTTACAGGTTTATGGGTGGAACAGACTTGCCTTGTCTCAGATGAGACTTTGGACTGTGGATTTTTAAGTTAATGCTGAAATGAATTAAGACTTTAGGGAACTGCTGAGAAGACATGATTGATTTTGAAATGTGGAAATGAGGGAAAATGTGAAAACAAAAATATTTGAGAGGAGCTAGAAGTTGAATAATATGGATTGGCTGTTCTCCCTTCTAAATCTTATCTTGAGCTCCCATAATCTACACATGTCATCAGGGGAACCCAATGGGAGGTAACTGAATAAATGGGGGTGGGCTTTTCCTATGCTGTTCTCATGGTAATTGAATAAGTCTCATGAGATCTGATGATTTCATAAAGGGCAGTTCCCTGCATGTGCTTTCTTGCCTGCTGCCATGTAAGACATGCCCTACTCCTCTTTTGCCTTCTGCAATGATTGTGAGGTCTCCCCAGCCAGGTGGAACTGTGAGTCCATTAAACTTATTTTTCTTTGTAAATTTCCCAGTCTGAAACTGAAAACAATAAAGGCCATATACAACAAACCACAACTAACAGAATACTAAATGGAAAAATAATTGAAACTCTTTTCTCTAAGATCTGAAACAATACAAGGATGTCCATAAAATCCAAAGTGATATACAGGTTCAGTGTAATCCCTATCAAAATATCAACAACATTCTTTACAGAAATATAAAACAAAAATCCCAAAATTGGTATGGAACCACAAAAGACTCCAAAGAGCCAAAGCAATCCTGAGTAAAAAGAACAAACCTGCAGATATCACACTACCAAACTTCAAAATACACTCCCAAACTATAGTAACCAAATCAGTATTGTACTAGCATAAAAACAGACACAGAGACCAATAGGACAGAAAAGAGAACCCAGAAATAAATCCACACATATACAGCCAACACATTTTGAACAAAGGTACTAAGACATAAATTGGGTGAAGAACAGTCTCTTTAATAAACGGTGGTGGAAAACATGGGCTATCCACATGCAAAAGAATACACCTAGACTACTGTCTTTTGCCGTATGCAAAGCCAAATAAAAATGGATTAAAAACTTAAACATAGGACCTGAAATTATGACACTACCAGAAAAATTCATTGGGGAAATGCTTCAGGACATTTTTCTGGGCAGATTTTTTGTATAAGCCCTCAACAACAGCAAAACAACAGCAAAAATAGACAAATGGTATTACATCAAGCTGAAAAGTTTCTGCACAAAAGAAACAATTTAAAAAGTGAAGATAAAATTTACAGAATGAGAGAAAATATTTGCAAGTTATCTTGGTTCCTTGTCTGACAAGGGATTAATAACCAGAATATATAAGGAACTCAAACACCTCAACAGCAAAAAATAATAATACTGATCTGGTTTTAAATAGTCAAATTAATACGCATTTCATAAAAGAAGACATAAAAATGGCCAATAAATATAAGAAAAGGTGCCTATCACTGATCATCAGAGAAATGCAACGAATGTATGAAAAAATGCTCAACATCACTAATCATCAGAAAAATGCAAATCAAAACCACAATGAGATATCACTCCAATTAAATGGTTATTATCAAAAAGACAAAAAATAACAAATGCCAGTGAGAATGCAGAGAAAGGAGAATGTTAGTACACTGTTGGATGGAATGTAAATTAGTACAGCCATTGTGGGAAACAGTATGGAGATTCCTCAAAAAACCACAAATAGAGCTACCATATGATCCAGCAATCCACTGCTGGGCATTTATCCAAAGGAAATGAAATCAGTATATTGAAGACACATCTGCACCCTCATGTTTATTGCAGCATATTCACAATAGCCAAGATATGGAATCACCCTTGGTGTCCAGCAGCCAATGAATGGATAAAGAAAATATGGTATGTATACATAATGAAATACTATTCAGCCACAAAAAAGAACAAAATCCTGTCATTTACAGCAACATGGATGGAACTGGGAGACATTATGTTGAGTAAAATAAACTAGGAACAGAAAATTAAACAATTTATGTTTTCATTCATATGTGGAAGCTTTAAAAAAGTTTATCTTAAAGAAGTAAAACATAGAACAAAGGATACTAGAGTCTAGGAAGGTCAGGGAAAGGAGGGAGTAAGGATAGATTCATTAAAAGATACAAAATTCTAGCCAGATAGAGGAATAAGTTCTGGTTTTCTGTAGCACTGTAGGATGACTACAGTTAATAATACAGTGTATAGTTTCAAATAACTAAAAGAATATTGAATGTTTCCAATACAAAGAAATGATAAATGTTTGAGATGATATAGTAATTACCTTGATCTGATCACTATACATTATATGTATTGAAACATCACTATGTATCACATAAATATATAGAAATAATATATGTCAACTTTTAAAAGTATACTACACTAAATATAAGAATAAATTAGATACCTTAAATATATACAATTCTTATTTATCAATTATACTTTAATAAGATAAGAAAATATTTTTAGTGAGTATGGAATTTTGGCCTATGAATATATATATATATATATATATATATATATATATATGTGTGTGTGTGTGTGTGTGTGTGTATGTGTGTGTGTGTTTACATATATATGTATATAATTCATACATGCATATCAACAAAATATTAATAAACCTAAATAGATATGGGAATATAACAAATGATAAAGCATTAAAAATTAGGACGGAGTGATAGTCAAGATTGGCTTCACTAAAAATTTTGTAAATAATTACAAACAGCCTAGAACAAGTCAAAAATATAACATTTAGAAAAAAATCATTATCACTCATGCTACAATCAGTTGATTTCTTTAATACAGAACTAAAAATTTTATAAATAAAACAAATGGTCCTCAAATTTTGAAATGATTTCACTTTCCCTTAGAATATGAGAAATGCAAATGAAAATAACAGTAAGATACAATTCTGACAATAAGATACAACTTTTTATTTGTCAGATTGGCAAATCAGGATGTTTCCTTACATACTGTAACATATTTTTCTGTTTGTCAGAAAATAAGCATTTTCATAATTTGTCAGTCAGAATGTAAATTGATAAACATTGTCAAAATTTTAATATAAATAATTTTATTAAGAAACAATACCTTTAGATATTTTTCCTACAGCTGTTCTCAAACAAATGAAAAATGACACATGTAACAAGAACAGAAATGTTGATGATAGTAAAATATAAGAAAATCTTAACTGCCTATCAATAAGAAATCAACTAAATATATGTTACAGGACATTAAAATAGAAGTTTCTCCTGAGACATGTATGATGTTCCAAAGAAAGACTGTTATACTTAGAATTTACAGAGCACATTTTAAAAATAATCACTATATCAAACTTTAAAACTTTTGTTCAACAGAAATCCTACATAACGAGAAAAAGTATTTGCAAATCATATATTGGTTCTTACAAAAGTTCTTAATACCCAGAATTCATATAGAACTACAACGCAGCAATAAGCAATCAAATAACCTGATTTAAAAATGGGCAAAGCAAAGCAATCAGACAAGAGGAAGAAAATAAAGGGAATCCAAATTGAAAAAGAGAAAGCATTATAATAAAATTGTTGCTGTTTGCCAGTGATATTATCATATACCTAGAAAACTCTGAAGACTCATCCAAAAAGCTCCTAGAGTTGATAAACAAATTCAGTAATGTCTCAGTATACAAAATCAAAGTACGCAAATCAGGAGCACTGCTATACACCAACAACAACCAAGCTGAGAATCAAATCAAGAACTCAATCCTTTTTACTACAGCTGCCACAAGAAAAGGAAAAAAAACTGAAAACACATCTAATGCTCACGGATAGGAAGAATCAACATTGTGAAAATGACCATACTGTCAAAAACAATCTGTAAGTTTAACGTAATTCTCATCAAAATACCATTAACATTCTTCATAGAACTGGAAATAAGAATCCTAAAGTTAATGTGGAACCCAAAAAGAGTATGCATAGACAAAGCAATAATAAGCAAAAGGGAAAAATCTGGAGGCATCATGTTACCTGACTTAAAGTTATACTACAAGGTTATAGTTATCAAAGCAACAAGGTACTACAATAAAAATAGGCACATAAGCCAATGGAACAGAATGGAGAATCCAGAAATAAACCCAAATACTTACAGACAACTGATCTTCAACAGACCATACAAAAATATAAATTGAAGAAAGAACACCCACCCTTTTTAATAAATAGTGCTGGGAAAACTGGCAAGCCACATGTAGAAGAATGAGCCTGGATCCTCATCACTCACCTTTATACAAAAATCAACTCAAAATGAATCAAAGACTTAAATCTAAGACCTGAATCCATAAAATTTCTAGGAGATAACATTGAAAAAAAACTCTTCTAGACATGAGCTAAGTCAAAGAATTCATGACAAAAGAACCCAAAAGTAAATGCAACAAAAATAAAAATAAATGGACCTAATTAAATTAAAAAGCTTCTGCACAGCAAAATATATAAGCAGAAAAACAAACAGATAACGAGAAAATATTCACCAACTATGCATCTGACAAAGGCTAAGATTCAGAATCTGCAAGGAAGTCAAATCAGCAAGAAACAAACAATCGCATGAAAAAAATGGTCTAAGGACATGAATAGACAATTGTCTTAAGAACACACATATGCAGCCAACAAACTTAGAAAAAAAAAATGTTCAACATCACTACTCAACAGGGAAATGCAAATCAAAACCACAATGAGACACCACCTTACTTCTCCAAGAATGCCCATAAGTTAAAAGTAAAAAAACAAAAGATGTTGGAATAGATGTCATGAAAAGGGAACACTTTGACACTGCTGATGGGAATGTAAACTAGTACAACCACTATGGAAAACAGTATGGATATTTCTTAAAGAACTAAAAGTATAACTACCATTCAATCCAGCAATCCCACTACTGAGTATCTACCCAAAGGGGAAAAAATTATATGAAAAAGACATATGCAAATACATGCTTATAGCAACACAATTCACAATTGCAAGAAAAAACAAGCTAAGTGCCCATTACCCAATGAGTGGACAAGGAAATTGTGTCATACTACTCAGTCATAAAAAGAAACAAAATAATTTTTTGGAGCAACTTGGATGGAGCTGGAGGTTATTATTCTAAGTGAAGTAACTCAGGAATGAAAAACCAAATATTGTGTGTTCTCGCTTATAAGTGGGAGCTAAACTATGAGGACACAGAGGTATAAGAATGATATAATGGTTTTTGGGGAATGTGGTGGGGGGAAGTTTGGGAGGTGGTGAGACATAAAAGACTACATATTTGGTACACTGTACACTGTTTAGGTGATGGATGCGCTAAAATCTCAGAAATCACCACTGAAGAATTTATCCATGTAACCAAAAACCACTTGTACTGCAAAAAGTATTCAAATAAAATTTAAAACCTAAAATTTAAAATGGGCAAAAGACTTAAGTAAACATTTCTCCAAAGATGATGTATGAATGGTAAATAACCACATGAAAAGATGTTCAACATCACTAATTATAAGAGAAACGCAAACTAAAACCACAATGAGGTATTTCCTCATACCCATTAAGGTGGCTACAATTGAAACACAGAAAATAACCAGTATTAGCAAAGATGTAGAGAAGTTGGAATCCTTGTACACTGTTGGTGAGATTGTAACATGGTGCAACAGCTATGGAAAAAAAAGTATAATTCTTAAAAAAAAATTACAAATAGAACAACCATATGATGATTCGACAATCACACTTTTGGGTATATATTCCAAAGATTTGAAAGCAAGGATTTGAAGAGGTATTTGCACAACTATGTTTACAGCAGGACTATTTACAATAGCCAAGAGGGGAAAACAACCCATATGTCCACTGACAGATGAATGGATAAACAAAATGTGGTATAAAGATACAATGAAATTTTATGCACCTTTAAAAAAACAGGAAACCCTGTTACATAATACAACATGGATAAACCTTAAGAACATTGTACTAAGTGAAATAAGGCAGCCACAAAAGGACAAATATTATTCCATTTATATGAAGTATCCAATGTAGTCAAATTTCTAGATATCAAAAGTAAAATGGTGGTTACCAGGGGCTAAGAGACTATTAGAATATAGTTGTTCTAAAAAGTTTCAGTTCTGAGAGATGAAAAAGTTCTAGAGATTTATTTTGCAACAGTTTAAATGTACTTAACACTACTGAACTGTACTTGTAAAAATGTTAAGATGGTAAATGTTATAATATATGCTTTTTACACAATACAAGTCAAAAATAAAAACAATCACTAACACATTTTACTTCTTGAGTATTTAGTATTACTACAAGCACCTTACATAAATTGATTCATTTAAACATTACAACTGTAAAAACATTATGCTATTATCTCAGTTTTACAGAAGAAAAAACTGAACTTCAGAAAGTTTAAGTAATTTTCCTTGTAACTGGCAAAGGCAGAGTATTAGTCTATTCTCACATTGCTATAAAGAACTGCCTGAGACTAGATGATTTATGAAGAAAAGAGGTTTAATTGGCTCGCTGCTCTGCATAGTTGTGGAGATCTCAGGAAAGTTCCAATCATGGCAGAAGGGGAAGCAAGCACCTTCTTCACAAGGAAGCAGGAGAGAGAGGAGGAAAGAAGAGCAGGGAAATATACATTACAAAACCATCAGACTTTGTGAGAACTTGAGGGAATGTATTCTCTCCTCAGGTCCACAAGGGGCATGGTTTCAAAGGCAAGAACTTCCCAGCGACATGCCCTACCTGTCTTCTTTCCTGTCTCCATCCGGGAGCTCAGAGGTCTTTAACTTCCACATGCGGGAAGATAGACTGCCAAGATGAGCTCTCTTTGTCTAGAAAGCCTGCAAAAAGCTATGGGAGGACTGTGGGCCAAACAACAAATCAGATGTCAGAAATCAAAGATCAATCACTCCAGCGGAAGTTTAAAGGAACTCCTTTCATAAGACAAAAAACTTGAATGGGGCAGGAATATCTCCCAGGTTAAAAGTCCCCTTCTCCCTAATCTGTGTGGACTCCATCTCTGGATCCCCTCCCAGGACAGTGTGGGAGCTTGCTCTATTTATCTTTTTTTTTCCTCTGTCTCTGCCTAAATAAATCACTTTCTGCAAAACTCTTTGGGTTCTGATATTTACTTAAAGGAACTGACTGTGTCCAGCAGGGTCCTCTCCCCCATTCTTGGGTGAGTAAGGGACCAAGGAAGAATACATCCAACTGTGGAGTGACCTGAGCCCATTGTCCACAATTCGGTCACGAATTCACTTAGTAACATGAGAACAACATGCAGGAAACTGCACCCATGATCCAATCACCTCCCACATTTGGCACAGAAGGATTACAATTCAAGACAAGATTTGGGTGGGGACAACAAATCCTAACCATATCAGGCAGAATGTGAATGAGCTCATTTATTTCTTACATCTGTGTCTCAAAATGCTAACCTATACTACCTTTTCTGTGCCTATTTGGAACCAGTTTCAAGACCAGTGGATGTCTCAGCTGGATCAAGGATACAAAAATAGCTCAGTGTATGGAAAGAAGGAGGATTTTGTGAACCAATTTTCTTGGAGAGAAATGCTGCACTGATATAAGGAGAAAAGAAAGAGGGATGTTCCTTCTTGAAGCTCAACGAGGCAACAGGTGTGAAGGCAGAATATAAGCGGGCTATTTTTGGTCATTATGTATAGTGCTGCTATAAACATTCATGTAGAAATTTTTCTTGGGTATATCAATAGTGACAGAAAATAGAGATTGCCTAGGCTACAGATGAGATAAGAAAAAGAGGAGTGACTGCTGATGTGCACTTTAATGGGAAGATCAATATGTTCTAAAATTCCAATGGCTGGAAACTCTTAGAAAATACTAAAAACTATTCAACTGTATATATTTAATAGATGAATTCTCTTTTATTGGCTCTTACCACAAATTGCTTTATAAAAAGATAAAACATTGTTGATACTATCGACAGTACATATATGGTATGTCAATTTCTCTCTGCAATCTTGCTAGTTTTCAATAGGCATTCTTTTTTTATTTCAAGTTTTTGGGGATCAGGTAGTGTTTGTTTACATGAATAACTTAGTTAGTGGTGATTTCTGACAATTTGGTATACCCATCCCTCAAGCAGTGTACACTGAACACAATATGTAGTCTTTTATCGCTCATCCGCTCACAATTCTCCCTGAGTCCCCAGAGTCCATTATATAATTCTTATGCTTTTGTGTATCTTAGCTTCCACGTACAAGTGAGAACATATGATGTTTGGTTTTCCATTCCTGAGTTACTTCACTTAAAATTCAGTAGGATTGGTAACAATTCTTACGATAAACATAAGACTCCAATCCCTTCTGGCTTGCAGGGTTTCTGCTGAGAAATCTGCTGTTAATCTGATAGGCTTTCCTTTATATGATTATCCAATAATTTTGTGTCACAGCTCTTAAGATTCCCAAATTTTGACTTTAGGTAACCTGACGACTGTGCCTAGGTGATGATCTTTTTGCAATTAGTTTCCTGGTGTTTTTTGAGCTTCTTGTATTTGGATGTCTAGATTTCTAGCAAAGCAAGGAACATTTTCCTGGATTATTTCCTCAAATATGTTTTCCAAACATTTAGATTTCTCTTCTTCCTCAAGAACACCAATTATTATTAGGTTTGGTTGTTTAACATAATTCTGCACTTCTTGGAGGTTTTGTCAATTTTTTAAAAATTATTTTTTCTTTGGCAGATTGAGTTAATTTGAAAGTACGTCTTTGAGCTCTGAAGTTCTTTCTTCTACTTGTTAGAGTCTATTGTTAAAACCTTCCAGTGTATTTTGCATTTCTCTAAGTGTGTCTTTCATTTTAGAAGTTGTGGTTGTGTTTTCTTTATGATATCTATTTCTCCAAAGACTTTTTATCCATAACCTGCAGTTTTTAAAAAATTTCTTTAAGTTGGTTTTCACCTTTCTCTGGTGCTTCTTTGAGTAGCTTAAAAATCAACCTTCTGATTCTTTATCTGGCAACTCAGAGATTTCTTCGTGGTTTGGATCCATTGCTGGAAAGCTAGTATGATCTTTTGGGGGTGTTACAGAACTTTGCTTTGTCATATTACCAGAATTACTTTTTTGGTTCCTTCTCTTTTGTGTGGACTATTTCAGTGGAAAGATCTGAAACTCAAGGTCTGCTGTTCAAATTCTTTTGTTTGACAAGGGAATCCCTTGATGTGGTGCTCTCCTCCTTTCTCTAGGGATGGGGCTTCCTGAGACAGACTGCAGTGGTTTTTATTGCCTTTCTGGGTCCAGCCATCCAATGGGCTACCAAGGTCCAGGTTGGGGAATTTCTGCAAAGACTCCTATGATATTATCCATCTTCAGGTCTCCAAGCCATGGATATCATTATCTATTCTAGGAGTGGTGGCAGGGAAATGAAGTGGGCTCTGTGGTAGTCCTTCATTGTAGTTTTGTTTAGTGCACTGTTTTTCTCAAATGGCTGGTTATGCTAGCAGTGAAGTTGTCACATAGATGGACTCAGGACCTCTAGTTAGCCAGGTGCTGTAGGTGATAAAATTAGCTGTTGTTTTCTTTTTTGGAACAGGATTGTTCTGTTCTGAGTTTCTGTAATCATCTGAGTTGGTTGGCCTCTAACCAGGAAGTGGCACCTTCAAGACAGCACCAGCTGAAGTAGTAGAAGGGGGATAAAATCTCGCCGTACATTGGCCAGGATGAGTATGCAGGTTTCTCATCCTGAGCTCAGATTCTCCTTGGGCAGGGTTTGCCACAGTCACTGTGGGAGATGAGGATGTGGTTACCGGGTAAATAAAGTGATGTTATCAGGGAAATTATGGCTGTCTCTGCTACATCATACAGGTTGCCAGGGAAGTGGGAGAAAGCTGATAGGGATAGGCCTCATCCTGTTCGAATGCAGCCAGTAAGGCCAGACTCACTCCTACCATGTCTCCAACCACACCGAGATTATATGCACACAGCTGGCAAGCAGGGCTGAGTTTCTGCTCCAAGCTCCAAGCCTCCCCACTAAGAAAGCAAGCAGGGTTCTTGCTCTCAGGCCTTGCCCTTCTCTGCCTGACTGCTTGCCCACCTGCACTGTTGGCTGTGGCTTCTCTGCTGGTGTCTGCACTTCCTGTTCATGCTCCTAGATTCTGCTCAGGAAAATTCCTGCTCAGTTGAAATTATTGCAAAATTTATCTAGGAGCTTCCTTCACCCCAATTGGACTAGCTGCCTTCCCTTCTCCAATGACCGCTGTGAGATAAGGCTAGGAATGGTTTCCCTGGGCTTGAGCTGGGGACCAGCAATGCCTACAGGGCTCTTCACAATGCTTCTTCTACTTTTATATTTCACTCACCTCCCTAAATCTGTTTCAACTTTAAGTAAGGTTAAATCCTTCTCCTGTGATCTGGATTTTCAGATTCCTCACTGGGGATGTGGCTTCAGAGGCAGACTTTTCCCTGCCTCACACTTTGGGTGCTCACAGTTATGCTGTCTCATGAGCTTTCTAGCAACAAGCCACTTCTTTCAAAGGGTCTGTGAATTCTTTCAGATTTTTTTTTATATGTTCCAGTGGTGGTTCCTGGAGTAAAAGTTCACAATGTGAGACTCCAGATGCTGTTCTGTCTATCCAAGTGGGAGCTACGTGTTAATCCTGTCTCCTGTCTACCATTTTGGTCCTTTTCCTATGTTAACAATGAATTCTATGACATGTGACTATCGCAATAAAGCTGTTATTAAAAGAATTTAGGGGGATGCCAAAAACAATCAAGATAAATAATAGTTTAGTGCAAGATCTGAAAAAATAAAAATGCAAAAACAACCCATGTTGAGGAAAATATCAAAAATGTAAATTAAGACAGGCTGTTGTTGTTTGTTTGCTTTATGATCTTACAGTGTTGGGTGATGAAAGAGTCATTTCCAAACAGCCCTTGTTCCAGGGCAGAAAGCCATATGTCTATCTCATTGTGTATGTTTATGTGGGTTGACAAAGGCACACAAACATATTAGACAACAGTGAGCCTTTTTAAAAATTTGTTCTGTGAGTGTTTGGGTATGGGGAGAATTTTAAACTTTTTTCTTTTTGTTCAAAATATGGGAGGATATTTTGATAAGTGTCCATAGGGGTGCAGATTTTTTATTCTGCTTCAGGTGCCAATGTGTCTTGGCAAGGAAGTAGGAAGGAGCTTCTGTTGGGGCCAGTGAGAGAGCTCAAGATGTGCTCCCTGCAGGGGCACAACTATCTGGGTACTGAGAAGTTTGGAGGTGAGAAGAAAGCTAACTTACCATTTGACAGTGAGATCAAGAGAGTTCTGTGTTGAGAATAGCCCACAGTCCCAAGCCTGGCAAGAGAAAACATGTATTTCTCCCTGGTCCAGTTACAGATGGGAGAGAAAGAACCAAGTTGAGGCCATCTTTAGTTAACCTAAGAGGGCTATTGGTAATTGTCAAAGAATGAGGGGACTCATCACTGTGCCGCTGTGTAGGGTGGACTGCCAGAGAAATGTAAGTTGAAACCAGAGAGAAAAAGACTTGCTGAAGGAAAAGGTTCATGTCTCATGTCAAAAGAGGTATATGTGATGGGACTCAGCAGGGAATCTCTGAAAAGCCCACCAGGGAGAGTTCTTTTTGAACATATGCCAGGTATAGAGGACATGAAGGAAGGCAGCTTAAAAGAGACTAGACCACATTTCTTACTCTTTCCTATTCTCCCAGCTCCAAAATCCTAAGCTCTGAGGGCTTAGAAACCAGCATATTTCAAGGTGTGGGGAGGCAGGTTAGAGTGGCTCCACAAGGAAGAATGTTTCACATGATAACAACTCCATTGTCCTTTTTCTCTGCAGATTTCTAACATAAAGTTTGTTTGGAGAGAAGATTTTATGTTAAATCAATTTTGAATTGCTTATCTCTGGCCGGGCACAGTGGCTCAAGCCTGTAATCTCAGCACTTTGGGAGGCTGAGGTGGGCGCAGTACCTGAGTCCAGGAGTTCAAGACAAGACCAGACGGGGCAATATGTCTCTAATAAAAAAAATATATAAATATATTAATAATTGAATTGCTTATCTCTGAATTTTGAAAAATCTCTGGCATGTACATTCTGATTTTTAAATTTGGTCTGTGTTTGTGATAAAGTGCCTTTGGAACTGACTTGTTTCTCAAGAGGAAGCAGGAAAGTCATGAGAATCTGCCCAAATTCCTACCCAGAGGCAGGCAGGGAAGATTATGGCCACTGAATAAATGTTAAAGGAGTGCAGGCAGAAACAAAAGTTTATTTACACTATGTTTCATGAGCCTGAGTTACACATAATTTATATATGAATAAAAATGAAATGTTATATACAATTCAAAAGAGTGCAGAAGTTGAATAAGTTTTTATATGAAACCACCTTCAAGATATAATTTTTAAAATACATAAAACCGTGGCTGTAAGCTACTAAGTAACTTAGGACTAAAACAATTTAAAGACAAATTTAAAAACAGAAGAATGGAGAAAAGAAGGATTGCAAACTTAAGGAAATGGAAGATGGAAACAATATCATTAAAGAACTAATAATAAAATTCAGTCAAGGAAAAAAGGAGATAATAATAGTAAATGCAGATCTTTAAATACAAAAGGATGAAATTAAACAATGAGCAAAAAGCTCATAGAACGGGAGAACTGATCAATTCTGTGCAACAAAGCAATGTATCTTAGGTTTTAAAAATAATAATAATAAAATAAACCAGAGGAATACATCAATGTACTCAAAGACATTATTTTTAAAAAATGAAGAAAATTTCTCTGAAATGACAAAAATGTAATCTTCAGATTGAAAAGGAACATATATTCCAAGGAAACTTGATACAAACACTCAACCCTGAGATAAGTCATTATATGGTTTCATATCATCCCATAGAAACATTCTGAACAGAAGTCAATGGAAAATATATGAGAAATTCTGAAGGAAAAGATATAATGCAACATTACAAACCTTCAAGGTATGCAAAAATTCCTGTATATAAGATATATAACAGCAATAGAGCATATAGATGTCTTCAAACATGCACCCTTTCCCACTAAACCCAAGCCAAACTAAAGAGAAAACCAGGTAAGTACACATTACTTGATAATGAAATCCAGCTACTTAAGAAATGACTGAAAGGTAAGAAAATGAGGAAATGCATAAAAGGTCTTGAGTGAAAATCAAATCCACTGAAAATATATTTAAATAATTATAGAACAGAATATAAATGTGTAAACCTTGGCAATATATAAATATATATAAATATTGGCAATATATAAATAAATATTATAAATAACAAGATCAAGAGGTGGGAGAGGGGAAAAGGAGGAGGCTAATGACTTTTCTTTCAGAACAGGAAAACAATTGATGCCATAAACAATTAACATATCTAGATTTTAGAGCTATAATTTCAACATTTTAATGTTTTCAATAATCTCTTCTTAACTTTTAGAGGGATTTCTTAAAAAAATAACATATCCTGCCAGGCGGCAGTGGCTCATGTCTGTAATTCCAGCACTTTGGGAGGCTGAGGTGAGTGGATCACAAAGTCAGGAGTTCAAGACCAGTCTGGCCAATATGGTGAAACCCTGCTCTATTGAAAATACAAAAATTAGCCAGGCGTGGTGGTGCATGCCTGTAGTCCCAGCTACTTGGGAAGCTGAGGCAGAAGAATCACTTGAACTCAGGAGGTGGAGGTTGCAGTGAGTCTAGATCATGCCACTGCACTCCAGCCCAGGCAAGACCAAGACTGTTTCCAAAAAAAAAAAAAAAAAAAGATATATAGATATATATATATATAGATAGATAGATATATCCTGTACTATACTAAATACAACATTTAATTGAAGTACAGAATTCTACTCCAATTCATTTTAGCTTCATTTGGCTTCTTTCTACATCAATACTTATTTATAAAAATGCATGTATTATATGTTAATAATGGTTTAACAAAAAGTATTTGGAGTGATTTTTTTAAACCTCTTTTTACTTTTCTGCATGAGTTGAACTCATTATAATGAGCAAGTGTTATATTTACAAAATCAATAGTAATTTTTCTTTTAAAAATGAACAGGAAAGATAAAATCAGAGAGACATTTAAGTTTTTCAACAAACTGATTTTGAGCTCAATAAAAATAGTGTTGTAATTTAATTATTTCTTAGACTTAAGATTTTTCTCTGCACTTGGATAGATCTCATCTCCAAATTCCAGATAAGCCCTTCCATTTCAAAATCCTTTGATTCTGTAAACATAATTTAGCATGCAGAATAAGTCCTAGTACTTAAATTACTGACTCGGCTGCTAAATCAGCGGCATAGATGTGATCCAGGGTTGGAGCCAGAGGAAATGATGAAGGTTTGAGACTAAAAATTGTTACATGATAATAAGAATGCAAAAAAACTGCTTTTACTTTTTATAAAGTCATCTTTTGATCAGTCCCTTCTGTTTATACCTGTACCCATTTCATTTGAGTTGATCACAGTTTCTTTATCTGGGATATGGAGGTCTGGTTTTCATCAATGCTTTTCTCATACACATGAAGTATGAAAACCAATACATAGAGAACATGAACTATAGAACCGCATACTCTTTTACAAAGGTACATTCACACAGACTGCAGCACAGTAATTCCTTCCCCAATCTCCTTAGAATTTTTACTACATGAATTCCCTAAGGTCAAAGAGCCTGACACATTTTTATTTGTATTTTGTCTTTGTGAATCCTAAAGAGTAGATATTTTTACAAATATATATTTACCATGAGAATTTGTTTCCTCACTACATAGATGTGAAAGAAGAATAATGCCCCCCTAAAATGTCCACATTCTAATCCTCAGAATTTGTAAATATATTATATGGCATAGGAGAATTAAGTTTGTAGATGGAATTAAGGTAGCTAATCAGATCATCTAGAGATAGGGAGATTATCCTGAATTATGTATGTAGACTCAAGGTAATCATGAGGATCCTTGTAAGTGCAAGAGAAAGGCAAGAAAGTCAGTGTCAGAGTGACGCAATATGAGAAAGATTCAACCTGCCACTTCTGGTGTTGAAGATGGAAAGGGACCAGGAGCCAAGGAATGTGACTTCCCTCTAGAAGCTGGAAAAGGCAAGGAAATAAATTCTTCTCTAGAGTTTCCAGAAGACTCTTAGCCCAGTAAGACCCACTTTGAATGTCTGACCTTCAAAAAACTTTGTGTTGCTGAACTGTGTTGTTTTAAGCCAGAAAGTTTATGGTAGTTTGTTAGATTAGCAAAGTGCAGCGCAGTAAAGATTAAAACAAGGCACAGCATTCTTCCCTGGAACATACTTGTGGAAGTCCATACAAGGTGGCCCTTAGGAAAAACATAAAGTTGCTGTCTTGGGCCACCTGTTCCGTGTAAGCACCCTACTGCTCCTTCTGGGTAGCTTTGCTTCATAGAAATCATTGAATTCCAGGGCAAAATGGGCAAATAGGAACAGCTTGGGTCTGCAGCTCCCAGTGAGATCAATGCAGTAGGTAGGTGATTTCTGCATTTCCAACTGAGGTACCTGGCTCACCTCACTGGGCCTCGTTAAGACAGTGGGTGCAGCCACAAAGGGCAAGCTGAAGTAGGGTGGGGGTTTGCCTCACCTTGCAAGTGCAAGGGGTTGGAGAACTCCCTCCCGTAGCTAAGGGAAGCTGTGAGCAACTATGCCATGAGGCATGGTACATTCCAACCCAGATACTAAGCTTTTCCCATCTCTTGACAACCAAAAGACCAGGAGATTCCCTTGGGTGCCTACACCACCAAGGCCTTAGGTTTCAAGCACAAAACTGGGTGGCCATTTGAGCAGAAACCAAGCTAGCTGCAGGGTTTTTTTAATAGCCCAGTGGCACCTTAAGCACCAGCGACAGAGAACCGTTCACTCCCCTCAAAAGGGGGCAGAAGCCAGGTAGCCAAGAGCCAGCGGATCCCATACCCACAGAATCCAGCAAGCTAAGAGTCACTGGATTCAAATACTTGCTGCCAGCACAGCAGTCTGAAGTAGACCTGGGACGCTCCAACTTGATGTGGGGAGGGGCTTCTGCCATTACTGGGGCTTGAGTAGGCAGTTTTCCTCTCACAGTGTAAACAAAGCCATCAGGAAGTTCAGACTGGGAGGAGCCCACCACAGCTCCAAAAAGCTGTGAAGCCAGATTGCCTCTCTAGATTCCTCCTATCTGGGCAAGGCATCTCTGAAAAGAAGGTAGAGGTCCCAGTCAGGAGCTTATAGATAAAAGTCCCATCTCCTTGCGACAGAGCACCTGCGGGAAGAGGTGACTGTGGGCGCTGCTTCAGCAGACTTAAACGTTCCTGCCTGCCAGCTCTAGAGAGCAGCAAATCTCTGACAGCGATTAAGGTCTGCTAAGGGACAGACTGCTTCCTTAAGAAGGTTCCTGACCCCATTCCTCCAAATAGGAAGACAGCTCCTAATGACAGATACCTCAGACTGCTTCCTTAAGAGGGTCCCTAACCCCTAATACCTCCTATCGGGAAGACAGTCTCTCAGGCCACAGTGCAATCAAATTAGAACTCAGGATTAAGAAACACACTCAGACTGCACAACTACATGGAAACCGAACAACCATTGTGGAAGACCGTGTGGTGATTCTTCAAGGATCTAGAACCAGAAATACCATTTGACCCAGCAATGGCATTACGGGTATATACCCAAAGAATTATTAAATCATTCTACCATAAAGACACATACACACATATGTATATTGCAGCACTGTTCACAATAGCAAAGACTTGGAACCAACCCAAATATCCATCAATGATAGAGTGGATAAAGAAAATTTGGCACATATACACCATGGAATACTATACAGCCACAAAAAAGGATGCGTTCATGTCCTTTACAGGGACATGGATGAAGCTGGAAAGCATCATTTTCAGCAAACTGACACAGGAACAGAAAAGCAAACACTGCATGTTCTCACTTGCAAGTGAGAGTTGAACAATGGGAATACATGGACACAGGGAGAGGAACATTACACACTGGAGCCTGTTAGGGGATGCAGGACTGGGGAGGAATAGCATTAGGAGAAATACCTAACGTAGATGACGGGTTAACGGGTGCAGCAAACTACCACAGCACATATATACCTATGTAACAAACCTGCACATTCCACATATGTATCCCAGAACTTAAAGTATAATTTAGAAAAAGAAAGAAACCAACCAACCAACCAACCAACCATAGAATACCAAAACTGAAAAAGCCATGGCCCTTCGGATACCTGCACTGCCCGGTCTTCCCAGGAGCATGCACATGGCACATGTTTCAGCTGTTTTCAGTCTTTTGCCATTCATTTGAGGCACAGGTGGTGTGAGGGACAGCCACAATGAGACAGCCTATAGTGTACAATAAGGACAGGATGTCTTTACATAGAAACAAGGCAAGAGGTTCATTATCCAAAAGAGAGAACATTCCAGGGAAGGTTTCAATCTTTTTTCCTCCTGAGTGGGAAGGATGTCAGGAAGAAAAGAACGAGGAGCAGACTGGGCACAAACAAAGTTGGCAAGTAAATTCTATAGCAAAAAATTAGCAGATATCTAAACATGAAGATGCTGGTTTAATATCAGAGAAACTGAAAGGCAGGTATTGAGCTCTAGGACAGGTGATGAATATATCTGTGCATGATCGTACCAATCAGTTAATGTACAAGAATCTAATACCCATTAGCAAAGCAAAAGGAGAAAAAGGCAGGCGACTATTTACCAGAAAATTATGGTCAAAGTAGAAAAACTTTTAGGCTGAATCAATGCTAGGCTGAAAACTTCCAACATAAAGATTCATAAATTATTCTTACCCAGAGATAGGTGTCATCTAAATGTAGGGTTGCAGTTAAATGCCCCCATTAGGGAATGGTATAAAGCAATATGAGCTGGATCCAAGCTAGTCATTATAGAATGGCTGTTGTCAAAATATAATACTTCTGAGTCTCATTCTCACTGAAGCCTTTATTTATTAAGATAATTTTGGGTGAGAGTAAATTTAATGAGATTGAGGCAGCACAACTCAGTACAGAAATAAGTACAGAAATAACTTCTCAACCTTCTTTGAGCTGCTGTTTTTTTTTGTTTGTTTGTTTTTGTTTTTTTTTGTCTTGGAGATGAAGTTTTGATCTTGTTGCCCAGGCTGAAGTGCAATGGCATAATCCTGGCTCACTGCAACCTCTACCTCCTGGATTCCAGTGATTCTCCTGTCTCAGTCTCCTGAGTAGCTGGGATTACAGGCGTATGTCACCACGCTGGCTAATTTTTGTATTTTTAGTAGAGACAGGGTTTCATCACATTGGTCAGGCTGGTCTCGAACTCCTGACTTCAGGTGATCCACTCACCTCGGCCTCCCAGAGTGCTGGGATTACAGGCATGAGCCACTGTGCCTGGCCTGGGCTGCTGTTGTTTTTAACCCCTACATACCTGAAGGCCAGAGAAGTTAACATACACCTATCAGTAATAGTTTACCATAACAAGGGTTCCCATTTGAGGGGACTTTGAAAGGGGTTGTCTGACCATGAAGGAGTGGTTTGCAAAAGCTCCTTAAGGTGATTCTGTTAGATGCCACCTCCTGCCAATACTGCATCACCAGAGGGAATCCATCTCTCTACCCTGATGAAAATCACTGGTATAGTTTAAAGCTGGCCTCACTGGGAATCAGAGGACCAGATTTTGAGTCCTGGCTCCACAATTAATTTGACTTAGACATTTTGGGATACTTTATGACCCATCTGCAGCAGAATCACCCATTACACTCGTTTAAAAATAAAAATTATCTACCCAGGTCAAAATAACTCTGATAGT
The DNA here is from genome assembly GCF_048565385.1 of Saimiri boliviensis. NCBI lineage: Eukaryota > Metazoa > Chordata > Mammalia > Primates > Cebidae > Saimiri > Saimiri boliviensis. The sequence continues at coordinate 176,816,181 of NC_133450.1, read as the reverse complement.
GTTGCTCAGGGTCTCCATTATCACAATCAGAGGTGAGAATTTGGCATTATAAATATTAAAAGCTTCATATTGCAAATGGGTTTAGCCAAGTTATTTGGTTTTATTATGTGAAAAATAAGAGAGTTTGCATTGGAAGGTATTTATAGTCCTCCCAGTTCCTCACTGTGTGACAGTAGTTACAGGGACTTTGGACCCAAAAGGATATAAGTTCTATTATCAACAGCACTAGTGGCTTAAAACAAAAAACATTTACTACTGCTCATGGGCCTATGGGTCAGCTCTCCTGATCTTGGCTAGGGTCTCCCATATGTTTATTAATTGGCTGGCTCTAGGCTGGTCTGGATGGCCACAGTTAGGACAACTGGACTCTTCACCACAAGATCTCTAATGTTTTACCAGGCTACTTTAGGGCCATTTACATGGTAGTACCAGGGTACCAAGGAAGAGGAAAAGTGAAGGATTCTTGAGGCCAAGTCTTCAAACTGGCATTCTGTTACTACTACCACATTCTGTTGGTCAAAGCACTTTACAAAACTAGGCCAGATTCCAGGAGTGTAGATAGAAACACCTGATCTTGATGAGAGAAAGTACAAACTCAATTACAAAGGACATACTCCTTTGCTCAAGCCTACAGCAGTGATTTTCAAATCTTAGTTTGCATCAGAATAACCCGAAGGGCAAAGGGCTTGCTTTTAATAACTCATAGGTTAATGGGTCCACCTTTCTTTTTTTTTTTTTGAGACGGAGTTTTGCTCTTGTTACCCAGGCTGGAGTGCAATGGCGTGATATCGGTTCACTGCAACCTCCGCCTCCTGGGTTCAGGCAATTCTCCTGCCTCAGCCTCCTGAGTAGCTGGGATTACAGGCACGTGCCACCATGCCCAGCTAATTTTTTCTGTCTTTAGTAGAGATGGGGTTTCACCATGTTGACCAGGATGGTCTTGATCTCTTGACCTCGTGATCTACCTGCCTCGGCCTCCCAAAGTGTCCACCTTTCTTATTTAGTAAGTCTTAGATAAAGACCAGTAATGCACATTTCTAACAATTTCCCAGGTGATGACGGTGCTGGCTGCGGATCATGCTTTGGGAATTATTGGTTTATAATAGAGTCTTCTACTCCATGCAAAAAATTAAAATTTAACATATAAGGCTGGGTGTTATGGCTCACACCTGCAATCCTAGAACTTTGGGAGGCTGAGACAGAAGGCTGAGGCAGGAGGACGAGCACTTTTGTATTTCTCTACAAAAATTAAAAACAATTAGCTAGGTATGGTGGCATGTTACTTGGGAGGCTGAGGTGGGAGGATTAGCTGAGCCCAGGAGATCAAAGCTGTAGTGAGCTGTGATTTCACCACTGCACTCCAGCATGGGCAATACAGACCCTGTCTCCTACAAAGAGAAAAAACTTAACATACAAAATTTCTCTTACAAAGAGAAAATTTTTCTCTTACAAAGAGAAAAAAATTAACATACAAAATTTTATTTCTAAGTAAACTTTATTTCCAGTATAGCTTAACATATTTTATTCATGATACACTTCTCTCCTATTAAAATATGAATTTTTAAAAATCTAAATACTTTAGGACTTTGACTTCCCTTTTTTCTGAAAAAAAAATTATTTTTAATATTCTACCCTTAATCACATAATCAACTCTAATCAATTGCAAACCACTAAACGATTTTATTTCATCTCTCCCCAATGCCTATATTCTCTCCACCTCCATGATTAATACAATTAGGTGAGTAAGGGAAAGGTCTTGTTGAATCAAATGAGAAAACTGTCTTTTATATTTAGTTAAAATTAACTAGAAACAAATTAACTAAAAATAATTGACTAACTGAAAGCTACATTCATAGTCTACATACTCATTGCATAGATGAAGTAACAGACTCAGAGGAGCTGAGTAATTTGCACCAAAACACTAATTTTTGTTTAATCATCTGTTTGATGTATCATAAACATATATGACCTAAATCAATAGTCATCTACCTTCTACTCTCATCTTAGTTCTCCAAGTAATGAAATATCTCTGGAGATCTTTTGTAAGCTCAAAGTTAATTGGTGATTTCCTGGTTCTCAGAAAATACATCCAGTTTTCTATTCTTTATTAACAAGAGGGAGAGAAGTAATTACCAGGTTCTTACCTATTTTTTAAGAACATTTCCCTGGGAAGACGGTCATTAGTTACATTATACTGTGGAAAATGAGACTTAGATAGGCAGAGATTTACCTATTACATCACACACTGGAGCTAGGGCTATTTATTTTAGGATCAAATTTCTTTTCACTGCATCAAACAAAATGATAAATAAAACTTCCAGATCAGCCTAAGTTAACTATCTGTGATTAACTCATAATTAGCTAAATTATTTTTAGATTTGCAGTTACTGACAGCGACACCTATAATATCTTTACATTTTAAGTATTTCAAAGACCCTGCTATTGCCTAACATGGTATTATCATAAGTAATGCTTATTAATCACTTACTATATGCACAGTATTATACACAAACCTCATATTTACTATCCTAATTAATATTCAGGACAACTCTCTAAGAGACATACTATTTTAATCTTCATTTTACAGATAAAAAAACAGACTGAAATGATTAAATAACCACTCAAATCACACAGCTAGTAAGTGGAAAGGTTGGAGCTCAAATGAAATTCTGTTTGATTCAAAATTTTACTATGGTATCCATGGCACTATTCTGTCTTGCTACTTGTACATTTTTTTAATCAACTGCAGTAAAGTGATAGTACTACAAAAATAGCTTTGAATCAATTGAACACTGAGTCTGTCTCAGAATAAGAAATTTATGACAGAATGGAAGGGGAAAGGTGAAAAGGAAACATCTGGTTATTCAAAGAAATTACAACTGAAAGTAGCTATGAGACTGACGTGTTTAGCTAACACAAGTGACCAAGTGTGTGGGCCTTCAAAGCTGTCCCTTAGGAAGACATATGCTTATGTGAAAGATGCCATCCTTGCTATAACATATTTTAGATACGTTCTAGACCTTATTATTTTGTGTATATACTAAAATTTTTTGTAACAACAATGAAAAATCCTGTATTATCTAGTTTTTAGGTGATTGCGCACTTAATTTACTTGATTTGATTCTGAACAACATTTTGGGTATTTTCCTAGATTAAATCCAACCTTCAGAGAACATATTGGATAATACTGCTACATTGCTGACATTCTCCAAAATTGTGATTCACATTGTAAACATGATTCCTAAAGAGGACATTTTAAATTGTATAGAAGCTGGTCGTGGTGGGTCATGCTATAATTCCAGCACTTTGGGAGGCTGAAGATGGACGACAGATTGAGGTCAGGAGTCTCGGGTTACAGTGAGCTATGTATGATTGCACTATTGCACTCTAGTTTGAGCTACAGAGTAAGACCTCGTATTAAAAAAAAAAAAAAAAAAAAAAAAAAAGTGGAGCTATGGCACCAAACTAGGATCATCAATTAAATATTTTATCATTTTCCAAAGTGAATATTCTGAATATTTCAATATAAATATATTCAAAGATAAATACATCCCAGTATGTTTATTTGAAAACAAAAGCAAAAATACATTATTGAAGAAAAGAGAACATATATTTAGACTCAATATATATATTAAGTTCAGTCTCTTTTAGTATAATTATGGGGCTTCCTCAAAAAGAATTGTCAGTTGTGGGATTTTCAGAAAAAAATGGTCCTTACAAACCCACTCCACTTTCAATAATTTGAGCAGATCATCCAAACTCAAACCAGTGACCTAGTCATAGGTGCATGGGTAGAGTCTCAGAGAAGTTTTTTACCTGAAATTCTTCCAAATGGCTGACATTCAAAGTCATATAGATAATCAGGGCAGATTTTGTTTAAAAGCAGAAAACCACAACGATAGTGGCAGGTATGTCAGTAACATAATATTCAGCATTTTCAGCTAAATATGGCTCAAGTAAAGAGCAGTTTATTTTTTCATATAAAACAAGATGTCTAAAGGTTGACAGACCAGGACTAACTGAGCAAGTCAAGTTGCTATCAGAAGCCCGGGTTCTTCCTATCTTCCTTCACCTTCTTTCAGCAATTGGCCTTCAACTCACATGCATTGGTTTATAATCGCAAGACAGTTGCTCTAGCTCCAGACATCACACATATCATGTAGGAAGAAGTGAGTAGGAAGCAGCAGCAAAAAGTGGTGACAGCTGTTGCTATTCGTCTTTCATCAGGAAAACAAAAGCATTTTCAGAAGTTTCCCCAGCAAATATGTATTTACATTTTTTTTTTTGTTTTTGTTTTTGAGACAGAGTCTCACTCTGTGGCCCAGCCTGGAGTGCAGTGGCTACAATCTCAGCTCACTGCAACCTCCACCTTCTGGGTTCAAGCGATTCTGTTGTCTCAGCCTCCTGAGCATCTGGGATTACAGGCACGCGTTACCAGGTCTGGCTAATTTTTATACTTTTTAGTAGGGATGGGGTTTTGCCATGTTAGCCAGGCTGGTCTCGAACTCCTGACCTCAGGTGATCTATGTGCCTTGACTTCCCAAAGTGCTGGGATTACAGGCATAAGCCACTGCGCCCAGCTGTATTTACATTTAGTTTGCCATAACTATGTGAAACAGCCACTACTAGTTGCAAAGAAAACTGGGAAATGAAATATTCAACTTTCAGTCTCTAAGAGTATGACAAGGAGGGAGGAGGTTAAGAATTCATGTCCAGGCTGGGCGCGGTGGCTCAAGCCTGTAATCCCAGCACTTTGGGAGGCCGAGGCGAGTGGATCACGAGGTCAAGAGATCGAGACCATCCTGATCAACATGGTGAAACCCCGCCTCTACTAAAACTACAAAAATTAGCTGGGCATGGTGGCGTGCGCCTGTAATCCCAGCTACTCAGGAGGCTGAGGCAGGATAATTGCCTGAACCCAGGAGGCGGAGGTTGCGGTGAGCCGAGATCGCGCCATTGCACTCCAGCCTGGGTAACAAGAGCGAAACTCCGTCTCAAAAAAAAAAAAAAAAAAAAAAAGAGAATTCATGTCCAGTGAGCCAAATTACAGTATCTGTCTCAGTAGGATTGACCTTTTACTAGGCAGTATGTTTTTACACTTTGTATCATTAAATCATCACAACTGTAGGAGATGGTCCTTGTTCTTTTAATTTTACTAAAGAAGGAAGTGTGATCCAGAGTAATTAAGAGAATTGTACTAGTTACTCAGTTTATAAGCATTGGAACCAATTTCCGTATGACTCTAAAAACTCTGCTCTCTAACATGGCTAAAGAAATCTTAACAGCATGCAAACAAATGCTTTCTGAAAGACTGAATGTTGAACTTGCTTTTCAAAGGTGGCATGAAAGAGAATCTTTAAAAGCCTTACTGGATTCTTAGACAATGATCTTATTTTTACATGTAACAGAACTTGTTGAGAAGTTTCTAAAAGGATAGCCAAGGTTGCTTGGGATGAACAATCATATTCCATCAGCCACTGAAGTCCTTACATGACCATCAACATTGACCCACTGGTAGGAGATTTATAGACAGCGAATTACTATTTAATACCTAGCTTATATATTTTCCAGACTGGGTTTGCTTGTATTGATTATAATGTAGTCCTTGATGTACACCAAGGAAACTCTTCTGCCCTCAATTTTTTCCTGCCACAGATAACGCAGAGCCTGAAACACATCACATCTATAATCCCATTAACAAAAACAGAAAATAGAACATATTAACTTATTCAGATATCAAACATCTTTTCCAAGCGGTACTAACACTGTCATATAGGTTATTATGAAGCAAGCTAGAAACTTTTGGTAGGATAAATATTTTTGCAAGACTGCTAGCAGTCTTTTCAAAAAATATCTAAAGTGTTTTGGGAGGGTTGATAATATCTTTACCTCCCAGAAAGAAAATGTATTTACATTTAAGTGTATAATTCTTGCCAATTCAGTATAACTGTGTTCCATACTTGGCTCAAGTTCTCTTTATGAAAGCTGAGTGAGTTGGTAAGTCTTAATAATCTCCAATGGTGTTAACTTCTCCCAGGTGCAAGCTTCTGTATCACAAGGTTAATACATTTGGTGCCTATACTTATGGGAGTTGTTTTTACACATCTTAAAATTTTCATTTGTTAAAAGCCCCGGTTTCTAAATTTATGGTTCAATTACTTAAGTCTGTTTTTCAAAGTTCAAAGAAAATATTTTTCTTCTATTAGTTAGCATTCCCATTCCTTCCATTTTCCCTGACTAAAGTTCAAGGTTAGAGAAGCAGAAAAGAACACAGAAAAATGAACTTAGTAAAGTGGATATCTTTCAGTATGCCTACCACCATTATTGAAAAGTCCATTGTAAACAAACTTACCCAGCCAGCTAGTGAGCTATTTTTTCAAAAATATCCTGGTAGTTTTCAATCAAGATGATGTATTCCAAGAAAAGTATTTAGTATCTTGCCCATCTAGGTCTTAAAGAAATTTAGAAATTTAATAATAAACTTTTAATACACTTTCGCTATGATTACTATTAATAACATACTACAAAATCCATTAACTATTTCCACTCTCAACTATTTTATACTCATCTTTTTCATTATACAATTTTATTAGTAAAACAATGTAAGAGAGGTGGGGTGCTGTGGCTCATGCCTGTAATCCCAGCACTTTGGGAGGCAGAGGCAGGCGGATCACCTGAGGTCAGGAGTTTGAGAACACCCTGGCCAACGTGGTGAAACCCTGTCTTTCCTAAAAATACAAAAATTAGCCAGGTGTGGTGGCATACGCCTGTATTCCCAGATACCCAGGAGGCTGAGGCAGGGGAATCGCTGGAACCTGGGAGGCAGAAGCCGCAGGGAGCCGAGATCGAGCCACTGCACTCCAGCCTGGGTGACAAAGTAAGACTCCATCTCAAAAAACAAAAAAGACGAAATGTTTGAACAGTCTTTAGATGCCCTTATAAAGAGCTATTTACATAAAAATTATTTTGCTAATTTTATACAATTATGCATGATACGTAATTATATATAATTCTTATTTTTACTCATTAAGGCATATCACTAAGGATTTCTTTTTAGGCAAGCTCAAGTTAGTGTTACTGTTAGTCAATTAATTGGTCAATTTAGATTTCTCACTAATTCCAACTGGCCTTCTCTTGCCCCCTATCCTTGCCTTTATATTTAATTTTAGGAAATGTGTGAACAGAAGTCTGGTACTACAATAGAGTTTTTAAAAGGTGGGAAAAGCAATTGGTTAAAAAAAGGCAGGTAGACTTCTGAGGCCTTGCAGGTTTATGACCTGAAAGAAGCACTGAGGTTAACACTACAGTGTTCCTTTTTTTTTTTTTTTTTTTTTGCTGAAAGCCTTCTGACAAGGTCTCTCCTTCCCATCTATTAAAAGTGGTTTCTTGTTAGAAGCAATTAAGAGCTGAAGGTTCTTTTGCCTTCCCTGTGGATCAGAAGCTCTTTGAGGAGTGGCATAAAATCTTTAGTGCTATCCCATGGCCTAGAGCAGGCTGCACAGCCTACACAAATTTTAACTGATTAATAAATGAATGGCTGACATAAAAAAGGAGAGATGCTTCATTAGACATAAATGCCCTGTTTTCTCTATGCTTCTTGCTTTCTCTTAGCTGCTATAAGACAACGATGATAAAAACAGAACTGCGTTACACAGAGTCAAAGAAGTGGTGCTCCATAAACTCTAATAAACGTAAATAAATATCCACACAGTTCTGGAGAAATAGCTCAGGATGTCTGGAAGGCGCTTTGTAGCTACATCAAGAGCGTACAGCATCACAGTTAAGTTGGAAACGGGAGGCTGAGTGTAAAATAAGTCCACTTGTCCACGTAGGGAAATAAAAATCATTCTGCAAGGCTTTCCTATAGAAGAAAAATCGGTGCCTGTGAACTAGGTTCTTGGGACCATTAACAAATCCGAAAGGTGGGGAAAAAGTCAACGGGGTGGGGTCAGTGGGGTGACAAAGATCCAAGTCTCCCCTAAAAGGGAGCGAAAGAAGAGAGACTTTCTTTTCTTTCTTTTTTTTTTTTTTTTGCCTCCCTGAGTTAGCTGGGACAGCACAGGCGAGACTCAAGAGTGGAGTGAGATGTAAAAAGGGTGTTGGGTCGGGAGGAAAGGGAAAGAGAGAGAGGCGGGGGTCTGGTCACCAACGTGGTGACTTCGCTGCGCACCTGTGGGGCCCGCGCTCTGAAGCTGGACGGGGGGGTTGGTCCGAGGAGGGACACCATCGCCGGGGGTAGGAGGCCTCGCCCGACTAGGCAGTCTCCGACCCTGACACCTGCTCCAGCATCTTGGCAGCCCCACTCGGGTGGGTCGGACTCCCTTTCGGTCCTGTTACAGAGTTCTTCCCCGACTGGCTGCGAGCAGCCCGGGTACAGTTTCCGCCCCAGCCACGGCTCCTCGGGCTTGTGTCCTTTATTTCGCTCTTCTCACCTTGCAGCCCGCCCCCGAGACCGTTCCCGGCGCTGGGAGGAGCGCGGCGCACGTGGAAGCGGCGTCCCGCGCCTCCGAGCAGCGCCGAGCCGGCGGCGCGTGTGGACCCGCAGTTGCAAACTATTGGCCAGTTAACGGCCCGCTCGCTCCGGCATCCAACTCCACCCCGCTCTCCTCGCCCCTTCCGCCTTCGTTTTTCGATTTTACGATCTTCTTCCTCAAGTGTTTGGATAAATTCGCCGTCCGTGATGGGTTTACTTGGAAATGACCCGATGGTGTTCCTAATTTTTTTTTGAACACTGACTGCAGAAAATACCATAGGGAGGTGGGGGAAGAGGGAGCAAAGTGTGTGTGCGTGTGTGCGCGCGCCGAGTGAGGGGAGAGACAGGAGAGATACAGACGAGGGAGGGAGGAGAGAGAGAAAGAGAGAGAGAGAGACCTGAGGGGAGGGCAGGGGGCTTCCCTCTCCTGGAGGACAGACAGAATGATACATACTGCCATTAACAGTGTTGACCCACCCAGACCCCACCCTTCGGTTGCATCCATCATACAGTCATTACAAAGGGGCAGCGCTGTCACACTGCTTGCCCTGCTCCTGGGGCTCTCGGCTGGCTTAATGAGGTGCACCCAGCCGGGGCTATTGTGCAGCGCGAAAGAGGCAGGAACGAGACGGCAACGGTCCTAGCAGCTGCTCGCACAGCCTCGGCTGCAGCAGCCTCGCAGCAGCAGCCAACCCCACCTCAAGTGGATGAATGCCTCTGGAACTGTTTTCCTGAAGGAACCCATCAGGCAGTGGAAGACTGTGGCAGGGCTAGTGAACTTAGATGGGGCTTTCTTCTCCTGCAGTTGAGCTGGCTGGAGGCAAGTGCAGTCACTCGGGTAATCGCGGGGGTGCTGGGGGCGGGGGTGGTGGTGGTGGTGGTGGCGGTTTTAAGCCAGTCCACGGTCCAAAGGCGGCTTGGATCAATTTCCCCTCCAACCACTCAACTCTCCCCTTTACCTTTTGTTTTGGTAGCTTGGCTTTTTCCACCCCCACCCTTTCCCTGGTGTGTTCTGAACCGTGCGTCCTGCTCCGGGGTTTGATTGTGCATTTAAATGTAATTCTGATTGGTGAATGTTCTCTCCTTTTTGTTGTGATTTACTAGAGATACTTTAGCCCTGCCTTCCCAGTTCTGCGCCCAGCACAAGCAGTTTTGAAAATTTAAGTGCAAAAAGCATGACAAAGCAATATGAGGTTGCCGTGGTAAGTGAACTTTTAAACCGAAAATTACCATTTCTTCTCGTCTGCTCGGTCTGTGGGTGGTTTGAAGGGGAATCCTCACACACAAAGGGTTGAGGGCTGGGAGGAGGGGGTGGTTCAACAACAACAAAAAGAAACCCGTGCAAACCAGTAGTGCTAATTTTGTTTTTTTCTCTCTACTATGATCAGTGGACAAGTTGTGTATTTATATGTTTGAGACTCTTGGGATGATAATAGGCTTGATGCATTTAAAGTGGGTGAGAGTTGGCAGTCAGCAGGGGAGAGGTGTAGGGAAGTGAGGCGAAGGGAACCAGGTTATTGTCTGGTTTCAAAAGAACCTTGAAGCTCTGACTTCCTGAACTCGGCACATTAGCCGGGTCATTCCTGATCAAAATCTTGAAAAGGAACAGTGGGGTCATCCTCAGCTACTACAACTATGTGTCCTTACCTTAGACCATTCTTCCTCACACTTACTCAGGTAGCAACATTTGAAGCCATCATTCCTAGACAAATTTTAAATGCTGAATGATGATGAGATAATACATTTGCAAAGTTGTGGTCTTGAAAGGTTTGGGGCTGGAGAAAAGAATTGCTTATTAACCCTCCTTCCCACTGCCCTCTACTCCCCTCCCTCTTCCAATTCATCCGTTTTTAAAGTGTACAGAGTCATTCAAGGGTCCTTCATCGGCATCCTCTCCTAATTAACTCCTTTTGTTTTAAAATGGGAGGTATATTCCAGGGATGGATTCCTGGGTTTTGCCCCTTTATCTCACTCATTTTCTAAGAATAGCCATCCAACACAGTATTTGTGACAAAGTAAACAATTCCAAGTTGGGTAACAGCCTTTGCTCTGGGGAATTATAATTTTTTTTTTTGGCCTGTTCTGCACTTAAAAAAAAAAAAAAAAAAAAAAAAAAAAGGAGTAATAGCGCTCGGTAGTTGTAAAACTTTCAGTTGCCTTTTACCTTATCTAGGGATGTTGCCATGGAGAGAACTGGGATGCCCCGTGTTGGAATGGACCTGCCCATTCTCTAATGAGGCAAGGCCATCTCAGTTTTCTCATTTGAAGAATGGGATGGAAACAGAAATACCTACTGAAAGGAATTGTTTTGTTGAGTCCATTCTTAATTTTCATTTATGTGTGTGTAGATATAATTGCATGTGGCTACATTTCTCGACCTATTTTGAAATAAAGATTTTAAAATTAACTATAAACTTCCTGTGATCACAGGAAACACAGAAAATAACTTTAAAAATACGAATTCTATTGCAGTAAAGGTTAATGTATTTTAGAGGGCATATATTTTAATAACTTATTTTGACAACTGACTTATTTTTTGCCTATTCTACATGAAGTTACTGTAGTTCACCAGTAACTATCACAGGAAAGTGATACTTTACACACTCAGCTTCCAAAACCATCTCGATTGATTTTAGTCTAGCTGTTTGCAACAACTACCCTTAAAACAGTTTTCAGTTTGAGACCTAAAACACCAAAATGGTTAAACTGCGAATTTGTTGGTACAAGAGGAATCAATTCAGTAAAATTTGTGAAAAAACTCTCAGAAGAGTTTAGATTAGAACATAGTATATCTTTGTATTTGCAAGAATTTTGGTGGGGAGGTTTGCTTCTCCTACCCACTAATATTCTTAGACCACAGATAATCAGCTAACAATGTTCTTAACTATATAATTAATTTTAGATCATATTACTCAACTATCATAGAATTTAATTTTATAATGAATCTTGAACTTTATTAACACTACCTGGGCTTTAAAAATAAATACCTTGAACTATATGTATACAGTGCTAAACAAAGTAAGAATTCATTAGCTAATACTGATGTATAGATATTTATAAATAAGTAAATATATGTCCTCTATACATGTAAAATTATATTGCTTTGACGTGGAGAAAAACACCTTTATTCAGAATTATTTTAATCATAATCATAATCTCAAGCCATCAAATATACTTAGTTTTCATCCAAACACTGAAAATACTGTTTCAGTTAAGTAATACATTAAAAATTAATATTTAAAATAAGCTGGGTAATTGAAAATTATCTTCTAAATGATAATTAATAGTGCATATAGATTAACTGCCTATTTAGACTCTTTAATGCTATATAGTCCTCATACTTTTCCTCACCATAATACTGTGCCAATTTTAGGTTTGCTAAATATTCTTAACATAGAAATTTAAAATGTAAAAGTGCAATAACCAAATTTTTTCTACAAAATAAAAATATTTTAATTTTCAGTTTAGTTACCTTTATACCAAAATTATAAATGTTCTATGTATGTTATTGGCACCTCAAAAATACAGTGGTTATGTTCTGATATTTTTCTTGAACTTCAGTTTATTAGAATAAATCTTACAAATAGCAGAAGGCTTATACTGTTCATAAGCACAAAATTCTTAAGTGTTTCAACTAAGCAATGCTCTGATAGAAAGTCATTGCTTCCAATAACAGTGACTCACTTTAAGTGAAAAAGAATTCATGCATAAAGGAGAAAAGTGAGATGTAGGAAGGGAAGGTGGATGGCAGCCAGGTTATCTAATGGTACATTGCAGGTTTTGCCCTTTGTACGATATCCAGGGCATGAAATGTACCTGCAAGCATAAAGGCAAAAAAGAAAGGCTGATGTGACATTGTAATTTTAAAAATGCAAAAATAATCTTCATTTATTATTTCTAATATTAAAAGTAGTATGTATCCTAGGTCAAATATAGAATCTAAAATCTTGAAGACATTAACTTTTAATAGTTAACATGTGTTGTCTACCTGCTATGACCCAGTCATGGATTCAATCATATATGTAAATGCCTTTTATATAGTATCTCAGTTAATCTTCAAAAACTTTAGGTGGTAGCTTTTATTTTACCTAGAAAGTGAGTACCTAAGGTAATAGAGCTCATGAACCATGAAGTGAAGATGTGAATCAAAATCTATCTAACTCCAAAATTGGATCCAAAATCAAACAAAATGAGACTCAAATAATAGAAGGATAGGAGATACTAGCTTAAATTTTAAAAGGCCCTCCACATAAACTCATGTAATTGCCCCAAATTCTGAGCATAGGGATCCCTGTCAATCTTGGCACTTTTGCAATACAACATGTTTGAAGAAAAAAGTTTCACTGAAATATTTCTAACTATACCCAAATTGGGTTTGGATACATAGCCTGGTTTGTCTGGTTGTTTTTCTTTTGGGACATTAATTACGGAAAATTTATTCTCGATTCCATTCGAAAAACAAAAGAAGAGAAAGATTAACTCAGTTATAATGACAAAAATACTTTAAAATAAATAGCAAAAATGCCTACTAAATAAAAGGAAGACCTAACTGTACCGTTTTGCTTAAAAGGTAACTTAAATAAGCGAGTGATTTTTACAATTTTAACGACTAAAATGGGATTTAATTTTTCATTTTCAAGACTTTTAAAATTTTGATTACATTTACATTTGCTAATATAATAAAATGATTTATATAGTTAGCAAATCATTTGATACTTTTTACCATAATAGAGATTTTCTAAGCAAGAGTTTACTTTGGGCCGGGCGTGGTGGCTCAAGCCTGTAATCCCAGCACTTTGGGAGGCCGAGGCGGGTGGATCACAAGGTCGAGAGATTGAGACCAACCTGGTCAACATGGTGAAACCCCATCTCTACTAAAAATACAAAAAATCAGCTGGACATGGTGGCGCGTGCCTGTAATCCCAGCTACTCAGGAGGCCGAGGCAGGAGAATTTCCTGAACCCAGGAGGCGGAGGTTGCGGTGAGCCGAGATCGCGCCGTTGCACTCCAGCCTGGGTAACAAGAGTGAAACTTCGTCTCAAAAAAAAAAAAAAAAAAAAAAAGAGTTTACTTTATCAATTAACTTCTAATCACAGTGATTAAGGAGCATTTTTTAAACTGCCTTCATTTTGTGAACTAAAGAAACTTGTAAGTGATATAGAAAATAAAAAGTTTCAAATAGGGCCCTACTATATATGATTCCTTTTTAAATCTTTTAAAGATGATAGACTTTCTAATAAATACAGAGAAAACATCCTTTCCCATAAAAATGCTCTAATTTTGATCTTTTTTGTTTACAAAATCTTTGGACCTGAGAGATTAGGATGTAAATATTGCCTATTCTTGGGTTGATTAGCTTAGACGTGGAGTAGAGATGATAAGAGTTTATCAAGTTAACTCATTCAAGCATCTTTAAGTAACAATGAAAAAATGTTTAAGGACATCATTGACATTCAACAAAAAACTGCTCAATATTTCACTTTTCGCCTGAGAAGAAATGAAAGCACTCAGAATAACTCTATCTGCATTGTATGCAGTAAATGGGCTTCTGAGTTGTTTTCTGTAAATTTTTTTAAATTGCTTTACTTTTTTTAATGCAGAGAGCTCACAGGTTAAAATGTGTTTGAATTAATGATCTTGTTAAGTATAATAACTTAAAAAAAGTGATACATCCAATTTTGTAAGTTTCAATTTTTTTATAAAGTGAAACCATCCAAATTAATCATGTTTAAACCACATTACTATGAAAGTACTAATAGATTTTTTAGTTAGATAATTTTGGAATTTTAAGAACCAGGTTATAAAGGGGAGAATTACGAGGCCTGAGCATTTCAACCGCACAGTATTCCAGCATTCAACCATTCAACTCTGTTTCACTTTGATCTTGGAAAAAACCCTGAATTTTTACCCCTCCCAAAACTAATTTTAGTTATTGGTCTAATTTCAAATAAAATTCAGGCTAAGTTTTTATTATAGCTAATAAGATGTTCATATAATTTTGTTTCATCCTTGATTTGGAAATTTATATTACATGATTATGTACTAAAATCATACGACCATCTATGCAATTTTTCTTTCCATTCAGATTCATTAAAGTGTACATATCTGTCTATATAAATAATGAATATGTGTAAGTATACATAAAAAAGTTATGGTTATATCAATATGAAGCTAAAAGGGAAAGTTATTAAAGCAGTTGTTCATTTTTAAATTTATGGTATGATTAATTTTTCAAAATAGAATTTAATAAGAATATTAACTATTATTAACTCAAAATCTAGGAGTATTTTAGGATAGTTCTTCTGGAGTCTATTTTCTCCTACCTCTCCACTGCTTTGTCATAACTTTATACAAAATGATAATTTCACTTGGAAATGTGGTAGGAAAAATGTGAACTATGTTTAAAGTAAGAAAAAAAACAAAGGATCTTAAGGAAGTTGCTGCATAGGTCCTGGAATCCTTCAAGCTATGCACCACAATTCTCCCTGTAAATCCTTTTGAATATGAAATCATTACATTTTGTGTTAAAGTTATATGTTGTAGATTGTTAAAGCCTCTCACAGAATTACAGAAAGGGCAGAGTAATACAAGCTAGATACTGCCTGGCTTGACAGACATTGACAAAGATTAAGAAGGCAATGTTAATGCATTTAATTTTTTAAAAATAGAGATTATAAAGTTTATGAAACCTGAGGTCATTACCAAGAAGAACTAAGAATTCAGCTTTTCAAGTGTTTGCAGTAAAAATATTTAACTATGGGATAGGTAAAGAGCTGATTAACATTATAAATATTTAACAAAATCTAAAATGCTACAATGATCCTTTGTTAAAGATAATTAGTGCTAAGACTGCTGCAGAAACCTAGACTTTTGAATTTCTAATTTCTTAGTGCTTAATTTATCATTCAATCTGATATTGTTGCAGAAATGGCATTTAATATGTAAGTTTGATTCCTATCATGGATACCACAACATTTTGATGTCTTAGGATGCAGTGAATGATACACTTCATTCAGCAGACATTATTACATACATGGGTTAGACATGGTGGTAGAAACCGATAATACTTGGCTGGAAATGATGGCTGTGCCGTCAAGTAATGCATAGTCTGTGTTAGAGATAGACATGTCAACAGATGGTTATAATGTAGTGAGATAACTGGTATGAGAAATATGTAAAAAGTGCTTTTAGGGGTCCAGAGGAAGCTTTCACTAATATACCTGTGGTTGGCTTTAGTGTGGTATTCAGGAAGGCTTCTCAGTGGAGGTGGAATTTTGCTTACTGACTTTTTTTCCATTTTAAAGAAATGTAATACTAGCTCTTCAAATAATATACAGAAAGATGAAGTATATGTTTTTCTTGTCTTTACATATTGATAGGTACTTATGATGAGAGAACAAGTTTTCTGTGTAGGATGCTGAGTTTTTCAAATTCATTAGTGTAATTTCTCAGACACACTGCCTTTGACAAATGTGCACAGCCGGGAAAGCCTTTAATATATTGATTAAGGTTAGTGTTTTGTTGCTAGTAGCATAATGGATAAAGCACAGGCCCCATTTTTATTATTCTATGCTCTACCAATAAAAAAGAAGTATCTTGCAAATTGTGAAAGGCATACAAAAGCAAAAGTAATTAAATATTATAAATGATAAGGGAGATTGCCTGTGATCTGGGCTAGAATTAGAAAGGGGGTAAGGAAGAGATTATTTGAGAGGAAATGGTATGAAAATGTTTTAAAATAGGAAACAGTTCTGTTTTATAACAATAGGTTATCAACTTAAGCAATTTCATTTTCCTTTGTATTACTTTCACATTTGCAAAGGAGGAGAAGGGAAGTACTATTAATCTGAAATTTTCCTTAATTATGAGTAAGTTATACCAGTGATCGGACCAAAAATTTGTTTCTTAAACTCCCAAATGTGTGTAGCTTTACAGTAAAAACCTTCATTTCAGAGTGATTAGTACTTTGTGTGAATATCATTATGCATTTTCCTCTCTGATATCTTGACAATACAGTTTAGCCTATTCCCTCTGGGATTCTCTCCTGGCAACAATTTTTTATTTCCCTGTGTTCATTTTTAGGAAAATCCTCTCAATATTGTTATGTGTATTACTTTATAGGAAGGAAGTATGTAAAATACTCTTGAACTCATTTTACTTGTGAGTTTGAATAGCATTCAGATTAGAATGATTTCCCCAGAATTTTGTAGGCTTGCCCAATCCAGCTGTATATTTTATATGCTAATGTAAATTCTATTTTTGTTCCCCTTGGGGGTTTAAGTGATTATAATTGTTGCTCTTCAAAAGCCAAACAGATGATGATTGCTGCTTCAGGAGTATACCAAAAGAAACTGGCTTTCATTAAACCTGCTCATCCACTTCCTAATTATCTCCATTTTATCTAGCTAAGAAGCAGGAAAAAATGGCAAGTACAGTTCATTGAAGCCAGTTCAGTTATTTAAACATGGCTTTATTGAACTAGCAGGAGGTGTTAAAGTAGGGGAAATGTTTTCATTCTAACACTGATATGTAGCCAGTGGCCCAACTCAAGAGTTAGCTGAGCATCAAATGCCAGAGGCCATAGAGAACAAGAAGGGAGAGATTTTGAGTTATTCTGAGAGGAGTCCTCTAGTGGATACAATAAAAAGTGCTGCAGTGACAGCTATTCTGAAATATTCTTTTTTATTTTTCTTCCTATAAAATCAAACTGGAGTTACCTATTTAGTATTCACCAAGAAGTACCCAGAAATGCACTCTGAGTGAAAGGGAAATTTCCTATATATGTGAAAAAAAAGGGGGAGATATATTGATAAATTCTAAAAGGACACGGAATTCCTAAGACTGGCCAATATCAAGGGTCCTTCAGATCACATAAGCCTTGAAATCTGGACATAAGTCAGAAAGCAAATTCTCATAGAGGCTGGTTTTCCTCAAGAGGGAGACTATCTCTACCATTTGGGCGACAGTGGCTCTGAGTGAATCCGTTCTCCAGTCCTCTAGGGTGGCCTTGGAATTGAGTTGCACTGGAACATGTTTCTGACCCCTTTACTGGCTGTCCTCCTGATGGCATAGAGAGGGTCCTTGAACTCTCACCCAGGGGAACAGAAAAATGTCAGAGTCAACAGCTGTTCAGCTTCCAGCTGTGAGAATGCAATTCTCTGCTGGTTAAACAAAACTCTGAAAGGGCTCTCTCCTTTCTGAAGTTTCAAAGAGCCACATTTTTGAAACCAATTGTCTAAGGCAAGATTTAGATAAAACATTATATTCATAAACAGAAAAAGAAACAGAAAGTTCTGAATTTTCTATAGATTTTCATTTTTGTGTTCCACGATATTTCAGCAAGTGTTACGCAATTTCACTTTTTGAAGTTTTAATATAGAGTCGTTATCTGATGAGTTGATTTTGAAACTTTGGAGAATCATACTGAAAATGAAAAAAGTTTACTTAATTTAAAAAAAAGGAAATATGTTTCTGACAGGCATTTGTATAATTTACTAGAAAGTGATATACATTAAAATTTATTTTCCTCTCATTTCTTGTGCCAATAAAAAATTTTCCAGTGTTAATATACTTTTAGCTTTACAATAACCCTACAAAGTAAAACAAGCAAACATTATCATTCCCTTTATATTTGGAAACATAGTGATTCACAAAAGTTTAAAAACTAGAATCTGGGCATACCAGCTCCTTCAACCTCTTGATCAACATCTCCTTGATCTACCAACGTTTTGCCAATACATGATGTTGAATTATATTTAGATGGTAGAGTCATTTCTAAACCCCAAGGGTAGGGAGTCCCCAGAGAATAAGTATTGCCCCAGTGAGCCCTTAGGTAATCTATGCAGTTTCCATTTTTAAATCCAGAGAGGGGGTATAACAGAAGTCTGTTCTCTAGTATCTCTACAAACTCTGTCTGGTGGTGTAGCAGTATTGGAATTTCCCTGAATTTCTGTATAGAGATGTGCCAGCGTATAAGTCACTCTGGTTTTCTACCAAGAAGGCCTATAAAATCCTGAGAATGTACCAGCTGCACCCAGACTTGCCCTAGGCAAATGGTGGAAACTATCTGCTTGGTTTCCTTACCCCCTCATCACCTTCTCTTGATACTTCTAGGACCCGACTAGTTCTTTGTTCCCCTAAGCTTATGCTGCCACCTTTACTGACATTGCTAATACCCAAGGTCTACTAGGACATATCTGTTTTCCTTCCAAGGTAACAGGTTGTTCATCTAATAAATTAATCTCCACTAATCAAAGGATATTAAGTAGAGTCCTGATTTCTGTTAATATTTAAAATTAGATCCCAAGGAAAATGTGCGTGTTTCTGTTAAACAATCATGGTGAGTAACTTGTGGGGTGGTTGTGTCAGTCCAACATGTATATTTTTCTGGTACTTTTTGTTCTTAACAGCATGGCACCACCTGATCTCTATCATTGAGGAGCGTGCTTACTTATCTTGAAGTAGGACAGTTAGAAATGAACTAACTCAAAGGGAAAATACAACTCCGAAAAAACTGATTAGGTAATTTTAGCTTATCTGCCTATGTTTATTAAATAGAAGTAACAAACATAACAAACAGTAAAATATATCTATGCCAGTGGAATGACTGCACTTCCCAGGGTTGTCTCACATGTTCTTTCATTTTACTAATAGGAAGTTGTAGAAAATCACACTTATTCTGTGACCTCATAGCAATATGAATGTAAATAAAATCTTTTAAAGATGTCCTAGTTAAAGCTTTTTCAGTATAACACAATGTGTAAAACTGGCAATTATTCCAATTAATCTGCTCAACAGAAATAACAAAAATAGTTCAAGCCACTGTTTAACTCCATGTTAATTGCACAATTGAAAAAACTGTACTGATTTTTGCTCTAAATCAGTTCATCAAAATCATCTGTGGAGCTTTTTTATAAACATATATGCTTAGACTACACCTCAGAATTAAAGTGAAATCTCTTGAGGTAAAGAGTAGGCATCTGTACTTGAAAAACCTCACAGTTGGGTTGAGGCATTGATGCACAGTCATGTGTTAGAACCAGTGAGCTTTCCTTTTTCCAGTTCTGTCATCCAATGAAGATTCACTCTCTGTCAGACAAATACTTGAGTCACACAAATATTTCAGACAAATACTTGAGTCACACAAATATTTGAGTCACTTAATGCTCACAGCAGCCTTCAAAGGTAGATTAATTTTAATACCCATTTTAAGAATGAGAAAACTGAGGCTCAGAGAGATTGGGCAACTTGCCCAAAGTCATATACCAAGGACACAGGAGAGGCAGAACCAGAATTCAGGTCTGCATGAATACTTTTAACCGAGACAACCCTGAACTTGAAAGGCCTTTTTAATATACAGATTGAAAATGTATGGCTGTATTTTATAGCTGTAATTTCCAACCTAGAAGCTTCAATTTTGCTGCTTTGATTACCCTAAGAATATCTGGAGCGTACAGGGATTGTTTCATTTTATGGTCTTAAAAGAGAGCTACTATATTCATGTGAAAGAAGATATGATCTAATAGGTAAAAGATACTTTAAAATTACAGGTAAAATATTTTGCTTTCTTTATATAAAGGTCACAGATGACTTTCTACCTCAGTTCTTAATGCAGAAACTCAAGGAACTACTGTAAACTACCTATTAATTTCATTGCAAAAATTATTCAGATATGAGACAGAAGAGAATGCTTTTTCTTTCAGGTCAATTTCTTATAAAAATGTTAATAATTATGTAAAATCATTGCTGATAAATGCAGTTTCCAGTGTGGACTGTGCAATTTTAGGATTTGTTCTTTTTGATTTGGGTCTGACACCAATATTTAGAATAGTGATGACTCATGTCTAGGACTGAAATTTGTTTTTCATGGGTTTATACAGTTTTCCTCTTGAATTGCACCAAAAATGGTTTTTTAATTGGCTTTAACTCATGCCCAATAAATTGGACAAAAATTGATTGCCGCAGTCATGTTTGGTTAAAAATTATTCAGGATTGCGCCACGAGTCAAATGAGTGCATGAGTGAGGGCAGCGGCACTTTATGTCCTCGGTATATGACAAATAAGTTTTTTTTCAAAACGGTCGTCATTTGTATCTGAAAATTAATATATGTTTGTGGTTTATAAAGCTTAAAAGATAGTAACAGGGCACATTAAAACACATTGCATTAAAAAATAAATTTCTGTTATTTTTGTATTTTTTCTTAGTATCTTCCAGTTTTACCAATCTCATAAATCTAATAACAGTATTCCTTTTAAGATAAGTAATACCTGTTAGATAGCTCTTGTTAGGTTTTTGGTCATGTTATTAGAATATTTCTGAATAGCAAAATGAAATAAGTAAGAATGTTCAGAGACTGTGCCATCAGTCACAGTTGAGACATTCCATCCTCTGAAGAGTGATTTTTAAAGACAAAAATTAAACAATATGAAAATTGAATTAACTCAGGTGACTGTTTAGGACATTGAAATAGCAATTCACTAATGGTACCTGTCAGGAAGCCAGTTTTAGTTCAATCTCATTATAATTATTTACTGTATTATGGTTTTCACTTACTTATATGCCATAGAAATATAAGCAAATCACTTTAAGGGTTTTGCTGGCTGGGAATGAAGGTTCATTTTATGAGATTCTTAGGCAACTTGAGAAAGGATTTAATAGGAAAAAATAAATGATTAATTCAATGAAAAGAAGAACATTCCTTGATCATAATAAAGATAGTAAGTGAAGGAAACAGTTTATGTTACTGTATGTAATTAATATTAGGCAATTTTAACTGGGCAGGATAGTTATACCTGATATTGTTATCTAAGAAAATCATAGATCAGTTTCTGAGATTTTTGTCATATTTATTTTTCATGTGTGTTAAATCTCAATTTGTTTTTATAAGTGAATATTATTTTGTTTATAAACTATAAAGCTCCAGGGCTGTTATTGTGACCTCTCTCTTAATCTAAGTTGTCTTTTAAGAGGTCACTGGTTCTTACCATCCAGCATCTTGCTCCTGCCCCCACCTGGTGGTTATAGGTCCTCAAGCTTGAGCTGTAGGGTTTTTTTTTTTTTTTTTCTGAAACAATAAACTACTTATTTTTCTGATTTATAAAAAAGAATGCATGCTGAGAATTTTTACAAACCCAATAATGCAAAAAATGTAAAGAAAAGAAGTAACTATAAATCCAGCTCCCATTACCTCAAAATAGCCAGTGTTTAATGTTCTAGTAAACATCTCTTATATGACGTTTAATATGCTTAATAAGATTTCATAAAAATCTACACATTACATTAAATAATAAACACTATCTTTTTAATGGTTTTACAACTGTTTACATATGTTTATGAAGTAGACTTTTTTAAATGTGTAGAAGCTAAATAATTAAACTGCAAAACAATGTTACCCGCTGGTTAGAATAACCTAGGACATCTTATATAAAATATTTCTCAAAATCCTATTATATTTGACTTGAATATTTTTAAAGGAAGAAATCATCCAACTATAAATTTTCTCTCCTATTTGTCAGCAATAGAGAGCATGGCAAGCTATAAGAGTGTGATTATTTCTGAAATAAAAAGAGTTTTATCTGTTTATGTTCATTTGTAATGTCTATTTTCCCTAGGCTTTTGTTCTCTTGCAAGTGTTGTGTCATCTGTAATTTCTGTTGTATTTATTTAAAATTACCAAATTTGACATCTGGAAAGTACCTTAGATGTACTCTAATAAAAGTAGCTACGAACTTTGGCCCTAGAAACAGCACATTTGGGGTGAAAATCCAGCTCTTGTTGATTTCTAGCTGTATTATCTTGAGCAAATTACTTAACTTCCTCGGTTTCCTTATCTGTAAAATGATAAGATTCTTGTGAGGATTAACTGTAGAACAGTAGAATGTTACCTAGCATATAATACACCTACCCATTATTATTATTACTAATCTAGTCCTCTCCTGGGAATCAAGAAGTTTCATCAGTGACTTTCTGAAGAGAATCAGCTAGTTAGTGGGAGAAACAATGCTGGGATCCTGTCTCTTTTCTCCACATCGAGAGATCTCTGCTTAGTGCCACAATGTGTGCTCTCTCAGCATTGTTTCTAAAGTCCTCCCTTAGGCACAAAGGTATCTTAGAGGCATCCAGGGCTACACAGTGCATTAATCTGACAGGCTCTTGTCCCTGGTTTCTCTCCCTCACAGCTTCCGTGGGCTTGTTGGCTGAGAAACACTGGCTCAGAACCCTATCTCTTTCCCAGTGCTGGTGGAAATAATTTGGCCATCAAAACGCTTTCATTATGAACGCCTCTTCTCTACCTGTTACTCTTTCCCCGGTATCTATTATACTCTGACCCTGTCACCTCATTGCAATTTTAGACGAAAGCTTCTTAACGCTGCTTATGTGTTGGTTCTAATTCTTCTACCTTTGAATATCTTTCTGTTTGGCATTTCTAAAATTCACAGTTGCCAATAGGTGTATTCTGTGTATCCTGTTTCTTTCTTTCTTTTCTTTTTTCTTTTTTTTTTCTGTGTATCCTGTTTCTAATAGTTGTATGTCTGGACTTCCCTCTGCTGGTTTTCAAAATCAGCGTAATGGGATACCACAATACCCAACCAAACTGGTTTCCTATGCTTTGTAGTCTACTTCCTCTACTGTAGTTAGACTGGTCTACTTAAACAAATTCCTGTAATTTTCACCTCTGAACCTCTTTTTATTTGCTCTAAAGCGCACACACACACACACACACTCAATTGAGATTTATATAAAGATCTTTTAAAACTGAGGACTGAACATTGTAATATATATGAATATTTTCCTATTTTATACAAACCTTATAAAGAGGCTCAAACTTTCATGTATCCTTTTAATATGATTAATAAATGGAGACATGCCTGTCTTTTAGTATTCATTTTACATCTAGAAATATTAGTATTCTAGAATGTATCAGTACTCTTTGAGTTAAATAATAAGCACTAAATAAAAGAAAGTCTTTTATTGTCTGCACAAGGAATCCAGAAATATCATCTAGAGAAAAAAATTTCACAGTCAATTGTGTCAAAATAATTCAAGGAAATGTTGATTTGTTACTCATACAGCTTAAACAGTCTGTAACACCACTTACTTATGTTACATCTTCCAATTCATGTTTACAAAAACTGACATTTCAAGCAACCATATTCTCTAATTTCTCATACCAGAATGATAATGACCAAAGAAATAGAATATTATTTCTATTACAACAGTATTCTCAGCCTTAAAATGCTCCATCAGAGAAATGGATTTTTTATTTAATCACATCAACATGAAGAGTTAAGATAGGTTAGTGTGAAATGGTAATAAACAGCAGCATAGGCTGTTCTATGTGTATTCATGTGTTTCTTCTTGGTGCTAATTACACTTGCTCATAGAAGTCTGGCAGTCACATGACTGGGCTTGACCTTGAGTGGGTCAATTTTATCAAATTATATGATACATTTAAGATGCAGACAGATGCTTATTGAAGCTTAAAATAAAAACATTAAGTCTGTTTGCCATTGTGACTTACAATGAATTTATACCTCTACGAGTTTAAGGTTCATTCTTTTATCAGGCTACAAAACGTTGTTTCCTTCCATTTCACTTACTGAAAGTCCACAGCTATAGCTATATCAATCCATAGCAATGTAAGCCCAGGAGGGAACTGCAAAACTATAAACCATAAGCAAGTTTTAGTATTCTTCTGATATTCTATGTTTTATAATGTCAAGAGGATGTTAGTTGTACGTTTTTGTTTTATTCAAAACAAAAAAACCGTTATAAAAAGCCTTTTATATAGTCTACCTCTATATTCCTTTGGATATTTATTTTGATAGATTTTTTTCAAACACAATCTAAATAGAAAACTGAGCAGAAAATACTGTTAGCCAATGTAAATGGAATAAAGATAATAGCCTATAAAAATATATGTGGAGATGGGAGAATGAGCCTAGGATAGGGTGACTGATAAGTAGATTGGAACTGGTTTCTTTCAAGGCCATAAATAATAACCTTTAAAGTCTTGCCTTAGAAATTAACAAAGAAATGGTAAATAAGAATAATGTGTGCATATATAAGATTGAATAATAAAAGTGTCTTAACATCAAAATATTTTAATTTGATTAGACTGTTATGGTATATATTTGACTCAACTTGATTTCATCAAGTAATTAACTGAATTTTAAGCTATACTTAGTGCCAAAACTAATAAAATTTGAGCCTAACTAAAGTAACAATACCATAATTAATGCCAAAGACAGTAACAGATTGCAGAAAGACTGATACTCAGGAAAATTATTTCTATTAACCTTAGAAATGTTACCTAAATTCCTAATTCCTCTGTTATACCCCCTGAAAATGAGAAATAATTTATGTCCTTCCTTACCTCCTGGGGTTACAATGATAAATATGTAAAAATACATTGAGCTTTTTGTGATAAAAGATACTATAAAAACCTAAGGTGTTTTTATTATTATATCAGTCAGATGGGATCTCAGACTCAGTTCCTTTTTGAAGACCCACAACTTTTTATGGGTGAATCATGAAATTGTATTGGGAAATATATTGAAGTCACATAACAGGGCAGATAGAAGATTTTATGCCTTTTGGTGCCTTTTAAACTTGGTTGCAATTAGAAATGTGAGAGGATATTTATCATGAAATATATCAGTTGGGACATTAATGAGAGCTAATGAAAATATTTAAGAGACAGTATATAAAGGCAGGAATTCTAATTCTGGCTTTATCATGTAAATGTGCTAAGTTATCATTTTGGTTCTCATAATTGTAGTTACCATATATTGACTGCTTCCTCTATGCCAGGAAGTTTTGAGTATTTTATACTTATAATTACATCTAACCTCACAGTGATTCTAAATTAGGCATTATTATCACTATTTTATAGATTAGAAAACCAAGGCTTAGAGGCAGTAAAGTAACTTGTCCAAGACCCTGTGAAATCAGGTTCAAATCCATGTGTCTGAAGTCAAAACCCAAGCCATTAACAATCTGTAAAACTGTAGCTCCTAGAAAGATAGCATTACAATTCCTATATAAAGGAGTAATTTTTTGACAATTATTTTTTGTCGATAATTGGCAGTAATTTTTTATATATTTAAAAAAAGTGATATTTTGCAAAAATTCGTAACAATGAACAATAACAACATAAACCAGGCATTGTGAATATGTATTATACAACATATTAATTGAGTTATTTAAACCTCTTGAATTTTCCGTTTACTATTATTGCCGAAAATATAATCTGATTTCCTTCAAGCATTTCTTGTTCCTAATCTAATTTTGTTATTCTGGCACATGCTAGGCACTCAAAGGATGCTTAAATCAAATTGAAATGGGCCTTTTGTCAAACATTAGGAAAAATATTTAGAAATAGGAAGTGATTATGTATCACTCATTTGACTCTTACCTGATGATAAATGTTATATCTGGAAGGACATAGTTATGTGTGATATTTTTGGTAACAATTATAATCAGTCATTAAAAAAAAACATTAAAGACTTTTGGATATTTCAAAAGCTTCTACCATTTTTGCCTGAATACATCATAGGAAGATTGTTTCCCTTAAAAATATAGTATCCCATTTCTCACAGAGGGGGATTAATAATTGAAAATCCTTTAAAGCTAATTTTACATTTTTGGTTATTTTATTATTTGTCATCATTTATAATGAATTGCTATGCCTTTGGAAATCACATATATCATTCCTTTTGTGACAAAAATTTATATAAAAATGATTTTTATACTAATTTCATGCTAAAAGATTTTATGTTCATAATAAAAATGTCACTTCTTAAAATTAGTTTTGAAATACTATAAGTTTATAAAATACCTTTTTTCACATTTCAAACTTATTGATAGTGTATCTTTTAATCTTTATGCAAATTCACATCTTAAAAAATTCTTACCTTTATTAACAAAGAATAGTATACACTGTCCATTGTGTGCATATTTTCAATTTAATTAAGAAAAAAAAATCATAGCCTAAGGGGCTTATTAAAGCTGATAATTCAAACTTGTTTTCTAACAAGCAGAAAAATATCTTTTTATCTGATTTTTGGAGATAATATAATCCTGCCTAAAATGCTGGAATTCATTAAAATAGTATTTCTTAATATGCATATATAGTAGCCATTATTTAAACCAGTATAACTCTATGGAAAATATGATATGGAAAGGACCAGTTAGCTTGCATAACCACACACTTCTTTCTCATTAAAGGATACATATAGCACTTATTCATCTGTACACTTAAATTTAAAAGAATAAAAACTCTCAAACTCTCAAACTTTTTTTATGTTAGAGATGAAGGATTTTTTGCATATAACTATTCAACAGAAATGTCTTTGAGATTTCATGAGTTACATTTATTTACATACTACCCTAGAGTAATCAAATAACAACTTCAAAGTTTATAATTGTTTTTTATTCAAATAGTTTAATAGTTGCTAAATTTTATTATAGCATCTTAAAATTTTTCTCATCACTTTTTCAACAAATTCATTTTTGATTTTTCCTTACCCTAAGTGATATAAGCTTTTATGTTGTCAGTTAAGTGCATTCTGATACTGATCACAGTTTTGAAGTTAAAAATTTATTCATTTTCTAAAGCTGTATTAACGATGTGTTGTCAGCTGAAGGTAACTTTTTATAAGTGTTTCTAAGACTAAAAATACAAATGTCATTGTGGAAAATGCCATTATCTTCTCATACTTACTACTCACCTTATAAAGGGATACCAAGAACTTGCAATTCACTTAAGACACAAAGAACAAGATATAATACTAAGACATTAGTGAATCCAGACAACAAGGCCACTGGCTATATGCTGGTCATTATATATAGTGAATATTTGTGAAAACATCTATTTAAATAATGCATAAAATTTCAAACCTCATATCCAAAAAAGCAGACAGAAGAATGTAGATATACAGTATGCCGTAAGAATCAGGTAGGTGTCAGAGTACATACCTGGGATTTTTTGTTTCCTGAATTATCCTATTGCAATTACCTGGGTAAAGGGAGGAGGGAGTTGAAATATAACTGTTATTTCTGTAATTAGCTCAGCAGATTCTTTCCTGTAGGTGACAACTTCTTAGGCTATTGTAAAAATCATCCTGGAATCTCTCCTGTGGCCCTATCACTTCAACCAAAAGGCCAGGTTAACTTCGATTTATGGTAACTCTTCTGTATCCGGTCGATCTGCTTTTTTTTTTTTTTTCAATGAAAGAAAAACTAGAGTCCATTTGATATCCACTTCCTCTCACCCCTGCTCAGATAAAGACAGAATTCCTTTTTATACTAGATTGATTTACATTGTCCCTTGATCTCTCATCACACCAAACTTCACACAACTTCATACTGTACTTTTCAAATTGTTTATTCATAGTAGCTATGATTAGGAATCATGGCCAGATGCTGTGTCCCTTTTCCACTTCTCATGGCTTCCCTTCCCCAAATAATTTTTAAGCCAGGTGTGCTTTTTCTTCTTACTGCCCCCTCCCACTACTTTTTTTTTTTTTTTTTTTAAAGGATATCCCATTCCAGGTGCCCTCTCTGCCTGTCGGAAGCATTTTAATGACAGTTTACGTTAGCGGTCTATCAGCAGACTGCTGCCTCTGCCACCTGAATTTCAATTTCTTAATTTACAGCCCAGATAAAACAGAATGGAGCAGGAACTGGGCTTCTCTCTACATTGGGTTGGCCTTATCAAGCGTGAAGTTTGGCACATTGCAAACCTATTCAAGTGATTATCTGTTGAGGACCTCTCGAGCCATCTCCATCTCTGCAGCGGGCTGATAAGACAGCTGTTTCTCTAGCCGCTGTGTCTCACCGGGCCTCAGTCTTCTTCTGATACAAACTCCGCCTTTGTCACCGTGCCCCGGTGCCGTCACTTGCTCTGTGGGGCAAGGGTTTGATCTGAACACACGTGGGGGGAAAAGTGTGAGCGCATGTGAGGACCGAGGAGGGAGGAAGGAGGAGGGAGGGCCAGGAGAGCGAGGGTGGGGGAGGAGAGAAAGAGTTAGAGACCAGAGGGAGGTGGAGGGCTGGGCGGCGTGCTGAGCGCCCGGGATGGCTCTGATTGACTGGTTGCTCAGCCCGGCTTTATTATTTCAAATTAGACGTGCATCGCACAAAAGTGGAAACATAAATCTTCAATATGAGAAAGAGCCTCCG
Source organism: Saimiri boliviensis (assembly GCF_048565385.1). Lineage (NCBI taxonomy): Eukaryota > Metazoa > Chordata > Mammalia > Primates > Cebidae > Saimiri > Saimiri boliviensis. Next base: position 176,787,523 of record NC_133450.1, on the reverse strand, counting down.
AGCATCGGAAGCAGAAAAACCGTTTCTTCCCAGGTCCCGGTAAAGGGGCCGGAGAAAAGACTGATTGCTACCAGCTGAGACAGATGGTTACCTTTAACTTTGGAAACCGCTATTTTTAATTACTTGTATTAATTTTGCATGAGATGTATCGGCTCCAGGGGGAAGCTTAAAGAAGGGTGTTAGTATCCCTGAAAGGAACGCACATAAGGCTGACTTGCCCTTTCTCACCTCCGCGGTTTTTTTTTTTTTTTTCTTCACCCTGTCTAGTCACCTAGATTTTCCCTTTGCACGCTCAGGAAAGACGTGAGTTTATCCCCCTAAAAGTTGCTATAGAGTAAAAGTGAGGAGGGAAATCTGGGGACATTTTTGGGAGCGTCTACATAAAATAATCATCGATCTGAGGCAGTAAATATATTTTCCAAGACACTCTGGGGCATGTGCAACAGATCTTAGTCTGAATATCTGCAGGCAAATCATCTAAAGGCCAGTGAACTTCATACGTTGGTTCGGGGGGAGAAAAAGGGGAGTGAGTGTGTGTGTGTGTGTGTTTGTGTGTAGGTGGAGGGCTGGGAAGGTAGAACTAACCCAGTCTGGTCTCAAAGGTTTACCGCGACACTAGTTACATGTTTTAAAAAACATTTAAATGAACAATTCATGTGTCTTTGAAGTGTAAACAGCAACCTCAGGATTTAGGGGGAATATTCGTTGAGTGTGCTCTCTTTAGTCTTTCCCCCTCGAACAGGAGTTTAAAGACACAATGTAAAGAGAAAGTAAAGGATGTGTGAGATCCCGCTCACTGCCGCCCCTGGCACTGTCTCTAACGAAAGTGTTTGCAATGTAAAGGATCTTTCGCAAAAGAGTCTTGGGAGTCACTCATCTTCGGATAAAAGGCTTTACCCCTTTGCCACGGGTGGAGGGAGCCGGGAGAACTGGGGGAAGGGAGCAATGGTGAGCAGGTAGGCATTTTTACTGCAATTCCAGCTGGGAATTTCGAGGGTTAAAAACTCTGGAGTGTGTTTACCAGACTTCTCGAAGACTACCTGGATTTGCATTTATTTTGTCTGAACACTGACGAAAGGCGAGCTCACTGCAGCTAGGGACTGTACGTAAAGGAGGACAGTGGAGGGTACGCAGCGAGTTCGGGGCTCTAACTCTCCTGGCGTTTTGTCACAATGGCTGAGTCTAAGAAAAGCCAGCCTAATTCAAAATAAATGAGTTTCTGTAGAGTAGGACAGTCTTTTCCGCAAAGTCCCGTGGAATGAAACATTCCCAAGACGTGCAGTTTCCGCGTCTCACAGAAAGGGACAGAAAACACCCTGTCAAGATTTGCAAATCTTAATTCGAGGTCTGCTTGTCTCTGTCCATGGTGCTAATTCCTGCCTCATTCTCCTGCGTGGTTACCACGGTATAAATTCACACTGGTGGCAATTTTCACAACTTTTCCTCCCTTACGGTTGAAGGCAAGTCGACATACTATTTTAAGAAGAATAAATAAGAGTAATCAGCAAGTTATATGATATCTGTATTTCTCATGCATACATTAAACTATCACATTTCCAATAATATGAACCGCAACCCCCTACTCCACCAAAGTAACACATAGTGTTTTTATTCATCTAAGGTTTACTGTTGGGAATTACTGCCTTAAGCCAAACATTGTAAACTCATTTTAATAGTTTATTTGCCTAAAAAATGTTACAAGTAGTTTACAGTACTCTTTATTAAAAAATGTAAAATCACTCCCTCCTTTGCCCCCAGGAGGACTCATTTAAGGGAGTTATTTATCCTAAAACAATTTTCCACAACAGCTTTACATATTCTTGTGAATAACTGTTCTTTTGTATAGAAAGTTTAATAAAATAATTCATTACTTTTTCAGTTTTGAAAACTACTTTTTTGCAACTTTATCCGCATCACACTTTTTCTCCAAGTTCACAGTTACTCCCTTCATCTCTCCCTTTTCTGCTGAAATTCAAAATAATGGCAGGTACTTGGAAGACATGTCAGAGTTCATATGACTTAATCATACTCAAATGTCTTTTAAGTGCTTTTCTAGTGCCAGTTCAGATGTTACGGATAATTCTTTTACCTAACCATGAGTGAAGACGTGTTGACTGCATTTTTTGCTTATTCTGAAATGAGATATTTGCACATAGCCTTCATTAATCAATCACAGGATAGTATGTATTTGTTAATGTTTCAAGCTATGACACATGAATTTCAAAGTGAAATCTACATCCAGATATCCTTGTTTTAAAGTGGCTGTAATCAATATTTTATTTTTAAAAGTTGAAAAAGTACATGTTGCTTATGATACCTCTGTCCACATAAAAGTTTTAAAATGTAAAAACATCTGTTTTAATGAGGAAGTAAAACAGAATTTTAAGACACTTTCATTTTCAAAAAATAATTTAAGTCCGTGTCACCTACATAAAAAGACAACATGTTAGGGATGGCAATACTTTGAATATTTGGTCACTCTGCCCAAGCTGGAAAAAACCCATAAATACTGAATCTACAGAATTTAGCAATTTGCATTTGAATGAACAAGTTTGCTATTTTCCATGTAGTTTCCTCACATAATACATATGTTAGATTTTTATTACTCCATATCACTCCCAGCTTTCCACACCTGTCCTTATCATTTTGGAAAATATACCACAGTTATCTACAAATCTTTCTTGTGGATATACACATGTACCAAAAACTAAAACAAAGTATTAATTTCCACCTAGTTAGAAGGCACTTATGTAATTGTAATGGTAAAGATTTACTTCAACATACTGAAATTATATGAGCATACACAACTAATGCAATATTAATTTAAGAGCATGTTAACAAGAAGGAAAGACAATTCACTTCATAGGTAAGTCTGATTAAATCAAACAGTATTATACTTTCCCCAAATTGTATTCATTTAAGGTTTATTTCTCTGTATGGAGCTGGGGATGAGGGAGAAGAGGTTGAAGGCAGACTACAAACCCAATGTTCTGTTATTCATATATCTACTCTTTCTGTTTTCTCCCCCTCGACTCCATTTCTTCAAATTATTTTTCTTTCTTCTTGCTTTGAGTTTCACCCAGGTCTAGAGAATAGTTTTAAGTTGAAATTAAGACTCCAGGGGCTGTTGTTACATGAAAAGCGGGGGTGGAGGTTAAGACATGATTTTATACATGCTAATTATAAGATAGCACAGATTCAGGCCTTCTTTCTCAACCCCCAGTTATTGTCATGCAAAGTAATATAACTCATATATTATTATACAGGCTACACGGGAGATAAACAGGTCTTTTTTTCACCATTCATCATTTATCAACATTCAAGGACACTCTCGAACACCGATTTACTGTATTCCTCACTTCCAAGTCATTTTATCATCTGCCCCATTTCCCTCCATGACACCCCATCCTTATGCAATCTCTAACTCTTACCTGTGTCTTCTTTTTCCGGCATTCTCAAAGGTGTCGACTAGTTGTAAATAGGTAAAGGAACTCCTTTCAAAAAGACATGTGCCTCTGGAGAAGATACGTTACATTGTTTGTGTAAGAATGGTACGAACTGTCTAGGAAGTTGGGTGCTATCTTTCAGGACTGAAAGGAGAAATTCTGGCTGGAAAAGAACCTGGGTCAATTGAATATTGATCCAGACGATCCCGAGGACCTCACTTTCACTTAGAGGAAGAAATAATTATCATGCATAAAACTGTATTTTGGCCTCCTGAATGCCATTAAAATATGGGGTTGTAATAAATTAGTCTTCCTCTATGAAGCAGAAACATTAACAGTACTTGGTCTTCTGGTTAAACTTCTTAAATCCTCACAGAAAGAGCCCTGATAAATGTTCGTCTTATCTTTGCTGTCAGCAATACATGTGTGGTCCAAGGACTGTACCTGTCTGCAAATGCAGAGGAGTGGCTTGTTCCAATTTTATGTACAGCTGCTCTTTTTGAGAGCCATTAGACACCTCGAAGTAAAGGACCTTAGCTCTACTCAGTACCTCTTTTTCTGGATAGGATTTTTATCCAACATTTTTCTAATCTAACGTAAGGTGCAAGCAAATTGAAACCGTGCAGCTTTATTTGACAGCATTTCTGACTTTATCCTTATGTTAAAAGGATGCTTTAAAAAGGGGGTGATGGGGAGAAGGAGATCTGAAATATGCATATATTAAAATAAAGACGTACAATTACCTAACATCTAATACAAACTACACTACTGAAAAAGGCATGCGGGCAAATAATGGATGTACATTCATCCCTTTCACTCAGATCAAAGAGAGGGAGCTCTCAATGATTCATACATACCGGACAGAGTTTAGTGTTATAAAGAAATATGCCATAGATGCAGCAGTGATGGCAAAGGAAATGAATCTTTCTGAAGCAGAAAGATTTAAGAGGAAAGGAGATTGTGCCATATCGCAAACTCTGATAGTACAGTTCCAACCCTCCCACGTTGCCGTCTCCACATTTCTTTTGGCTTCTTGCATTTCCCTTCGCCGCCAGTGTTGAGAGTGTACCTCCCCGCACAACTTACCTTGAAACGGGACTCCATTGAGCTCTCGAGAGTGACACAAGCCCATAGCCAATCGTCTCCCGCCGCCCCGTCTGGGCGGCCTCAATGGGAGCGTCTGGACCAATCAGGATCCTGGGGCGATGAGCAAGTTACGTTGTGGCGCGACTCGGCGTATACTTCCGCGCGTGCTGCCCGGGATAGGAGCCTGGCAGAGCAGCTGCACACACGGCAGTGCGGAGGCAGAGAAGGGCTTGGTGATACGGTGCTATAAATCTGTGGTCCAGTCCACCTCCCTTTTAAGACGTCCTCCCCCCGATTTCTGTTCTCAGTTAGAGATGCAGCAGCTTACTCCTGTAGCGACCTACTAAAAAGCAACAAGGAGAAAGACATCGTCTTTTTGAAAAAACGTTCTTTCGTCTCTTTTCTTTGTTCCTTGGTTTGTTTTTCTTGCCCCTTTTTGTTTAGTTGAACGTCAATAGGAGGGTAGTCTCTCCGTCTTTTAAAACTCTTTTTTAAGTTTCCCCTCCCCTTTCATATTTTTTTTTCCGCCATTTCTTTTAGCATTGGACTTTGGGGTCGAAAGCGTTTCTTTTTATTTGCTTCTTTTAAGCCGAGCACAGTTTAGGTTTCGTGCTGTCTTAAGAGAACTATCCAGCAGCTTCTTGCTCATCCTTATTGGGAGAACTGCACCGTTACTTTAAAAACACACATACACAAAAACCTTAAGGGAGAAAGGTAAGTTTCGGTTTGGTTTCTTTAATCATTAGTTGCAGCGATGCGCTGGCAAACCCAGAAAACCTGTAAGTGAGCGGAATACAGAATATGAAGTTAATTGCACATGTTTGTCTCATTTCAAAGCTACTGTTCTGCTTTTTTTAATTTTAAAGAGCTAGACTAAAAGACGGTGGACGCATGCTTAGCGTACTGAATATTCGCAAATGTCCATGGCAGAAACTTAAGTGGTAAATGTGGCCAGGGGAGAGCAGGGGTACAATGGGAGGTTAGATGTGGAGCGAGCTTCAGGATTGAAATTGGAAGTTAATTTCGTGGGAAGAGAGGGATAACTTGGGTGTTGGGGATGCATGCCTCTACTTTTGCTCAGCAACGGAAGGACGGGAGAGGCTTTAGAATCATTAAGGGGAATCAGAAGCCTGGACTGGCAGATTAGACCAGCGAAAACCACAGGCTTAATTGCATTAACCAGATAGCATGTGCTGGGGAGATGGGATTGCCAGATGGAATTTAGATGCTGCACCAGGCAGCGAGTTGTAGTTGACTGAAAAAAGTACATGCCGCCTGAGGGCTGTGGCTGGGGCTGGGGCTGGGCTGAGGCTAGGGTTGTTAGAAGCTGTCAAAACTCATCATTGTATGCGGGCTCGGATTCACGGACTCCAATTATCATAATTCAGTTTTAAAAGAAGATAGCCAATTTGGGGCTGAATTCTTAAGCCTGTACCGGATATGAGATTCCCTTTGTTCAGAAAAGCGTAAATAAGATCCTTGGAGCTGTGTCTGTGAAGTGGCGGCTGCTTGGGAACCTTGCTGTGCTGGGCGATGGGAAGTGGATTCTAAGCCCCTGTCCTTGGTCCTACGCGGCTGACTTCGCCTTCTGGGCGAAGGGGAATCCCTTCGCAGCCGCGAGGCTTCTCAGCCACCCCAAGAGCCAACTCGGCTAGGTGGCCCTCAATCCCTCCTTAACCCCCCCACCCCCACCCCCCGCTTCCTCGAATAGCTATTGTTAAACTGACGCCAGGAGAAAGATGGTTGGGAATGAGAAGCTGGGCAGACAGGCACACGCTTCATTTTAACTTTTGTGATTTCTCAAGGTTTAGGAGAAACCAGCTGGCTTTCAACTGCCAAAGAGAGAATCCAGGGTAGATGTAGGAAAGGGGGAGGATGTTCGCGGGGCGGGGAGGGCGGAAGGGGTGGTAGTGGTGGAACGAGGTGCTGGCTTTGCCTAAGAGAAGTTTAAATTATTGGCACGAGGGGGTGTGGGTTAGTGTGTGCGTGAGAGCGCTCATGTGGTGCTCGAGAGGTAGAGGATGGGGAAAAGGTACAAAGCCGACTGGGGTTAACGTCTCGTTCCTCCTCACCCCACCCACTCTCCCGGCTGGGAAAGCCAGCGCACGGCCAGCCTCCGGGACTCGACTCAGCAAAGGACGGTGGGGGCTAGGGATGGCAAGGTGGCAGTGCCCGCCACTGGAGCTCCGCGGCGGACGAGACCTCGCGTGGCCATTGTTGCTTAATTTATGCCCAGCACGTTGCTACGTACCTACCTATTTCACGTCTGTAAAGAATTAATACGAGAGCTATACAACTGTGACAAATTGGAGGTTGGATACGTTCCCCGTTGCCCATTTTCAAGTACCAGTTAGCAAAACTGATGGCGAGACTGGGTATTTTCGCTCGTAACTACCAGATGCAGGTCTGCTTTTATTATGGCGAGGGTGAGAGAAATAGCCAACCATTTAGTATTTACTCTTAACACTGCTGGACAGGGATGGATGTCTCTGTACTTTCTCCCCGAAATGCACGGATTCTGTCCCCTCCCCCACTCATGTGCAAACACTCCCGTTGGTTAAGATTCTAAACCTACAGCCTTTCTCCGTAACCCTGTTTATTATACCCAACCTCTGAGGGTGGGAAGGAGGTGAATGTTTTATTTCCTGGGCCTACACTATTAACTGCAACCTATAAAACGTAGGCTTAAAATGAAAAATTTTAGAAAGCACACAGCAGACAATAGTAACCAAAGACATTATTTTCCAAATTGAAAATCAGTTCCTAAAGGTCAGAAAAAGGGTGTTTGTGTTTTGGGGAACAGAAGGGTAGGAAATGTGTTTGGGCCTTAAGACTTCCTTGTAAAATGGCTTCTTAAATGGGACATCTGAAAGATTTTTCAGAATATGAACAGATAAGTGTGCAAAAAAATGTTGACAGTTTCAAAGTTGCTTTTTATGGGGTCAGCATTTCATTTTTTAACTCTCGCCCTTACTGGTGTCATTGCCTGAGTGTGTCTTACAGCGGGCACTTCTTCCCCTTTCCCTCTTTTAACCAAGTGGTTGGGCACCCCGCTTCATAAAGCTAACCTGTTCTGGAGCTCTTCACAAAAAACCCTTACGGTTTTAAGGCAGAAGTGGTTTGGAAGACTTGGGGAACTCTTTCGAGAGCTCTCCCACAATTTAGTCAGCGTCAGGAAGTAGGGCGTAGGGCATTCTAAGAGTTTTAGGCTTGGATTGACAAATGAGGTAGGCCCATATTCGCCTAACGTTTTGGAAATAGGCATTTTTAGCAATCCCGCTTGCCTAGGATGGAAATATTATAATTAACTATTTATAGAGAGGTCAAAGAGGCGCAGGCGCTTTGAGAGGTTTTCCCAGGAACCCACACAAAGTCAATTAAGGTCATTTAATTGCAAATCGGATTTGGGGTGACACAGAAATGCTGATATAGAATCAATTAGCTATTTCCGTTGTCCCCAAAATGGGTCCCACAAATTGAGAGACGTCCTGTCTCGCTGGTGACCTTGATTGAGCCCCCTACTTCACTATGCTGATTAGTCTTCGCCCAAGAGGACAAATTGCCTTTCCCACCCCCGCCCTGGGTTAGACAAGTCCTCTCCCTTCCCCCATCCCTGCCCCGCCCGTCGCATGGGGGCGGGGAGCGCTGGGCGCCCTTAGCGGACCTTGCTGCATCAAACCCGCATCATGCCCTTGAAGCCGTAACCTCGGTCACGTTCTTGCGGCGACTCGGTCGCCCACTGCTCGGTTCCTTTCTCTTACCTCCTACAATTTCAGGTAGGTATGACAGGTGATTTTTTTAAATGTAGATTTTAGGACAAGGGTTAAAACCTATCCCTTTGCAATGAAAAAAACCCCAACGACAGGTGCTCTCTTAATTAAGCTGCTGAGCAGGTGTAAAAACGTGCTCCAGCCCCGTGGCTCCGGGGTCAGTTTTGACTTCCAGCCGTGGGACTGGGGGCTGAGGACAGGCACAGGTTTTTCTGCGGAAAAGGGATTGAGCTTGGCGAGGGGGCGGGCCGAGGCAAGGCAACCATGGGACGCCCCCTCGGTGAAGAGTTGGCCATTTCGGGTCCTGCCGTGGGGGGCGTTGGAAGGATGCGGCTAGCGGCCAGCGTTTGCATAGGCGAGTGCAGGATTTCCTACTTTGCGTTTGAAGCAGAGTATAGCACCCCGCACAGGTACTCTGGGCTTATTTAAACGTCAGATGCCCTCTAGAGAGGCAGGGAGGGGCAGCAGGGGCTTAGCCTTTATTTTCCACCGAGGGACAGGACCCCTTGGCTGCGAAGTAGGGGGAAAAAGAGACTTTTTAAAAGACACAGACACATAAGTGTGTGTGTATACTTATATGTGTATTTATAAACATATTTATTAACACATAAAGTAACCCCCACGTTAGCTCCTCCGACTCCCCGTTGGCGCCCGGAGCCTCGAGGTTTGCAAACTTGCACCTGGAATCGGCCTCCTTTGGGAGCTCAACGCTCTCCGCGCAGTCCGGGGAAACCTCGTCTGGGAAGCCTGGTGGGACTCGGAAGCCCGGAGGGACCGAGTTGAGCTGCTGAAGCCCGGCGTCTCCCTGCAGGCACGGACTGGCGGGGCGGTCGGGAAGGGCACGCGCCGGCGGCGGCCGCGGCGCCGCGAACTCGCCGCCGGCCCCGCCTCCTGGCGCTCTTCCAAGCAAGCCCCTCCTCCCCGCCCCGCTACAAACGGCGGGACCGCGGCGCCCGGGCGTCACTGAGGCAGCAGCCGGCCGGGTGAGGAGGGCGGTCGCCGGCTCGGCGCGGGTGGGGCGGGGGTTCCGCCGGCTTCCAGTCCCACTTCCCGCCGCCGCCACCGTCTCTCTCCGCGGGGCTTGCCCGGAGCGACTCCTCCGCGGCTCCGCTGACGGCCAGTGGCACGAGCCGTAGTAGCTGCAGCTCCGCGTCTCAGCAGGCAAGTGCGGGGGGCGTGGGGGCGTGGGGGCGGGGACGGCGCCCGCGCCTTGCCCCTGGTCCATTTTGGACGCCGAGCCTAAGGTCTGTGCGCGCCCCCGCTGCGCCTAGCGGGGTGGGGGTGGTGCGCCTTCGTCCGAGCTCTGGGCGGGAACGCTGGTGGGGGCGGCGGAGGTTGTGTCCGCGAAGTTCCTAGAGCTCAGCCGCTTGCGGCGGGAGTGGAGGGAATTGGGCGCCTCGGGAGGTGGCGCCGCCCCTCCCGTGGGCACGAGAAGGTTGGGGGCGGCGGGAGCCGAGCGGGGCCAGTTGCGCCTGGCAGCGTGCACGGGCGTGGACGTGCCGGGGTGCGGCCGCGTGTAGCGCGAGAAGAAAACTGCTGAGACGCAGGTGAGTGTCTTGGAGGGAAAGTGGGGGGAGGGGGCTTTTATCGAAAAAGGGCAGGATTCCTGTGTTGGACTGGCAACCCCGCCTTGTGGGAAGATGTGTGCACTGGCTTCTCCTGCGGAACACGCCGGGGTGGTGTCTTGTGTGTGCCCATTTGCTACGGCGCCTCCTCGCGCGCGGTCCTTGGAGCTCTCCGGCGTTTGGAGACTCGTGCTGGCCGCGCTGTGTGCGGAGGTGGTGTGGGGCCGCGGCCGCCCGAGGGCAGGAGCAAGGATGATCCCCTTGTATGTGTGTGTGAGGTGAGGCCCGTCGCAGCCGCGCGAGGTCGCAGCTCGCGGTCACATCTCGGGTTTGCGCGCGAGGCGTGCGCTGCGCGGGAAGCGCGGGCGCTCTGCCGGGCGAGGCCGGCTCTGGGATTTCAGCTCAGAAATGGTTGCGGCAGCTGCTCCTCCAGCTCGGACGGGAGGGCCCGCCGGCGGCGGCGGCGGCCCGGGTGCGCGGACGTGTGTGCGTGCACTGGTGAGATTGGGGGAGCCAGCGTGGGTTCACCGGCCGGTGCTCCTCCAGTGGCCGTGACAATGACCAGCCAGCAGAGTCTTTCCCACGGCATTTCCTTAAAAGCCTACTTGTTATCCTTGGGGGCCAGAGCGTAAAACCGTACCTCTAGATGCGAGCCGTGTGCATGGAGTTGTAGCCGTCCAGATGGTCATTTAGAATTGTGTGCATTTTTAAAGACCATCTTTACGACAAAAATTTTCAGGTCCTGTCGTCTCTTTTCATTTTCTGAAAACGTGGGAAAAGGAGGATTTGCTACGGGTTGTCCACTCTCCTTTATTCCCTCCCTCAAAGAACGGTTCTTAGCAGTGCCAAAATGTAATACCTCCGACAAGGACAAAAGGGCTTTTAAAACTTAATTTTCTAGTAGCCCTATTCCTAATAATTCTTAATAAAAATGTAGCTCAGCCTCAAAACTTACGGCAAGTCAGTCCATTTAAAACCATTCAAATATCAATTGTGTGTAATTTCCCTATTCCGTCCAGTAAAATCTGTTTGTTTGAAATACTGTTTCGTTGCCCTTGAAGAGTTTTCTCAAGAATCGTTTCGCCAGTCACTTGAATTTCCCATTTCTTGTGGAAGCTGACCTGGAGTCTCCATTGTGGTGAGTGGGTGGAAAAGTTGTCCTGGATCTACCTTCTTTTAGGAACTTTTGGGTGTAGAAATGGTGTTGCTGAATGGACCTGAATGTTAAGTGGTAGGGCCCTTCTTTATAGGAGGTTTGTTGGGATGTTAAGGTAACACTGTGAAGGTTGTGGGAGGATATACGTAGAGGAAGTTCGCTTGCAAATTATTCGGAGAGAAAGAAGAAGAAAACATCTGGAAGATGAAGGCCAGAGTGAGGTGGGAACAATTAGAATATGAAGAAACACATTATATTAAATTTTCTGTGATTCCTCTCTTGTAATTGTCCTTTTTGAGAAAGTGTGTGTGTGTGTGTGTGTGTGTGTGTGTGTGTGTGTGATTAAAACTGGCCCCTTGTTGCCTGTTTGGGTAACTTTGTGCTGCCACCTTTTGGGGAGTTTTTTCCCCCCTTGAAAGACAGTTCTTTAGGTGTGTAAGGCCCTTCCTCTTCCTTGTCTTTAGGTGTTTTCTCTATTGTGTGTGTCTTCTTTCAGGACCAATCAAGTCAGCTGTATTCAGTGCCCACAGTCTTTCCCTGTGGTTCAAGAGAATTTTAGTTTTAGGGTATGCTCCTTGTTCAGAACAAACACCCAGTGCTGGTCAGTGTCTGCCACTCTACCTGTTACTTACTATGGAACCTTTTTACTTTTCTATGCCTAAGATGTGTTTTTATAGTTCCTTTTGATTTCGTTTTTTTTTTTTTTTTGGTTGATTTGTTCTGGCTACCGCTTGTTCACAAGAGAAAAAGCCCTTCTGTCCCAGTTTCAGTGGTTTTAGTTAAGACTCAGTTCTTGATAGGTTAAGGGAGAATGATGCGGTAAGTGGCAAATACCATCATTTTTGAACCAACCTTTTGTTTTTTTGTACATAGACAGATGATTCTGGCGGAATCCTTGTAACGAACCGCTCGTGTCTCTTCCAGCCTTCCGTGCTTGCCTTATAAAAATAATGTGCCTTCTCCCCTCCACCCGACTTCTATTCTAGAAGCAAGTCTTAGGTTCTCTTTAAGGACACAACAAAGCGTTCCAGAATATCCTGACTTCTAAGCTGGGATCAACCTTTTCCTCTTTCTTTGCTAAAAGAAATTAAAAAAAAAAAAAAAAACGTGTGATGCATTTCAGGCATTACGATGGCACTAGAGCACCACAGTGGCAAATTAGCCTTCATGTTCTTTTCCCCCAAAGGATGAGATACTCGGAAATTGCTTCTTAAACTTCTTATCAAGACTGACTTTACCATTCACCTTTTTGATGTCTGCATGGTAGCATCAGTTCTTTTGCTCCCATTTGATGTCTTACTAAATCTATCGCATCGTCCCATTCTTATTGCCACCTTTATCATTCATGTTTATTTGGAATTGAGAGAGGCCAGACATCTCTGGTACTTAGCTTGGTTTGGTGACTTTTTGGTGACATTGTAAGGGGCCGGATAGGTGAGGTGGTATTAGGTCCGGATGGTGTGCCACCCTGTGGAAAACCTGCCCATAGCAGTCTACCCCGGCTCTTTGTTTCTTGGCTACTCAGCTGTACAGGTCAAGAATTATAGTAAGCTACCACATTAGAGTGTAAGTGTGTGGGGGGAGGGTTTTTTGTGTTTGTTTTTTTTTTTGGCATGGGTACTTAGTTATAGGCAGGACTGTTTAGCCTGCTTGTGACCTTTGCAGTTGCACACCTTCCCTTATCTTGAAATTCTTAAGAATTTTTGGACAAGGTTACCCAGTATTTTCATATTGCCCTGGAACTGGAAGATTAGGTAACTTACCCTGGTTAGATGCTTTCCCACTTGTTAGTGTTTAGCTGTCAGTATTGCCGTTTTGTTGATATATTATAGAACTGTTTGGAGCCTTTATGTCTGGTGATGCCACACCTGGCTGTCAGATTCACTATGGAGGACATAAAATGCATCATTTTTCTTTTTTCTTTCTTTGGCTAGTTTCATTTTACAGATGTAGAAATCTTCACTGGTTCTGGTTACATACGGAGCCCACATATTGTAGTTTAGTGCCAAATCCACACTTTTGTATGTTCTACTTTGGGAAGAACATTTATTATATATTTATTTGGTTCAAGATACTAGACGGTTTATAATGCTAGTTAATTATTTCAGGATTTCAAATGTAAATATGCTAAGTGGAAACAAAGTACTAAGCTTGAAAGGCAGTGGTTATTTTAAGGCTTTTATATATTAAAAGATACATGTTTTATTATGGTTTAAATAATAACTTTTGGAGCTTGAATTAAAAGTAGAAGTTCGCGTAATGAAGTCTTAGATTTTTGTGGTGTACTAACGACATTTTTCACTAGTAAAGTTAACAGATTTGGCTTTCAGCTTTTGTGATGTGCATTATAAGTTTCATTTCAGTAAGGTGGCTAGGAGAATTTTTTATTTCAAGGGAAGATTTTCTGTATCTCTAGGCTTGTATTCCATTGTGTAAAACAAAACAAAAGGTAACTCCTGTGTGAGCAATCCTGTGCTAAATGCATTCTCACAGACATCTCCTCCTTTAATATCAATGCTAACTTTCTACAGATTGGTCTTAATAAAAATACTTATGTTTGCAATGAGTGGTATTTTCTCATAGCTTTGAGTTAGGCTTTCAATGCGTCAATTGAATCGATGTTCTTACTGACACGTTGCCTTTTTGAATATTGCTGAGTAGTTTCGTGTGATAACAGAAAATAGGTTTTCATTGTAAGAAATCTTTGTGAAGAGAAGGATGGGGGCTTTGAGGAGTAAAACAGGTAAAATAACCCATATTGCGGTAAGAATGGGTGGCATGGATATAAAACCAAACCATTTATAGAGTGCCTTGCAGTGTTGTCTTTTTTTTTAAATAAACTTGCAGTTTCTTAGTAGATATCTATATTACTGATTTCCATTATATCAGTTTCTGACTGAAAATAAATAGCAGATAAGAGCTGACATGGAAAATTTCCCTTCCCACTTGGAAACATATTCTTTAAAAACTTGACACATTAAAAATTATACTTATTTATTGTAAGACAGTGACAGGAAAATGGTAGCTGCTTTTTTTTTTTTTTTTAAAGATGCCCTGAAGGTTTTGCTTTAGCACCACTATATTTTTAAACAGGTATATTATGTACAGCTTGATGTACATTTACGTTTTTCCCTTGTCCAATCTAATATAGATGCTCCCGATAAAGCCATTGTAAGTTGAAAATGGCATTAAGTTAAAAATGTATTTAATACGCCTAACCTACTGAATACCACAGCCTAGTCTTAGCCTACCTTAAACATGCTCAGAACATTTATGTTTTACTTGGGCAAAATCATCTGGCAGCACAGAGTATCCCTTGTTTACTCTCGTGATCCGTTGGCTGAGTGGGAGCTGTGGCTTGGTACCATTGCCCTGTATCGAGAGAGTCTCCTATCACAGACTGCTAGCTCAGGAAAGGATCAAAATTCAAAGTACAGTTTTTCTTAAATGTGTATTGCTTTTATATCACCATATAGTTGAAAAATTGCAAGTTGAGCCACCATAAATTGGGGACCATGTGTAATGATGGATTTAATACTGGGCTTTTTCCTTTGACTTAAAAATGTTTATAATGAAAAGGAAATTTATATACTAAATGACTAGATTTTCTTCCAGAATTTTTTTGTTGTGGGTTGTTCATTATTGGAGATTATGTCACCAACTTTAAAGACTATGTTAATGGAATATCACAAAAATATTTTATAAATATCAAACCAATAAACTATTCCTTCAAGATAGATTTTTAATTTCCTTTTTTTCCCCCCACTTAAAGCTTTTAGTTTACACTTTCTTGACTAATTCATCTCTTTGTGGGACTAGGAGGTGATAGTTGCTTGAGATAATTAACTTTCCTGCATTTCTTTAGAGTCATTGTAAAATTGAAAGTTCTTGTTCTTATTGAGGGACTAGAGTCTCTTTAAGCATCTGAAGAAAGCTGTAGCTCTCTCTTCCTAGAGAAATATACACAAATAGGCAAGAAATTTCCATATAGTTTTTAGTATTTTGCACTTTGGAAGAAAGAGTATTAAAATGAGGTTCCATTTGGGAAATAAAACTTTGGCAATTAGAGTTGTCATCCTACACTAGTGAGAATGGGATGAAGCCATTCAGAGAGGTTCTTCTCTGCTGTTGAGTGGGCCGGTGTGGGCCTTCAGCATACTTTGAAGGATTATTCTAAGCTTGCCTGTCTCATAGTTTGTTTTAAGATCCATTCTGTTTTTGTAAACAAGTATCACATAGGTAAGGTCTTGTGAGCACCGTGCAGCCAGTTTATTTGCTGAGTTGTCTCAGTAGATTTTGTCACTTAGGTTGAGATTCTTAATTTAGCACAGCCAGGTGGAAAATACTAGGATAGAAATCTGAAGTTTTCAGCATCTGGTTTGGTTTAATTACCCATGGCCTTGGTTTTTTAACCTTTTTTGTGTGTAAAATCTTACCCTCCCCATCTGAAGGAAAGAAGATCATATTGAAGTACAAGATTTTTGGCAGTGAAATGACATTTACTGAATTGGAAAGTTTGTAACAATTAGGTGGTTACCTATTGATTAGTTTTATATTTTTGGCTTTCAGTGTATTACTATGAACCATTTTTAGTGATTTTGTTTTTTATAATACACCATCTTACGTATATTTCTGCCATGAAGGAAAAGAATCTCAGACTACAGGGAGGATTTGGGAGAGTTGTTACTTTGGACATCTCAGTATGGAAATAGACATGTTTATACCTGTGATGATGGAACTTGGAAAGTTTAAAATGCATTTTCCTTGAAAATATAAATAATACTAAAAGATTACATATGAGACTGACACTTTAGCCAGCAAATATTCCAGGAATATAAATTTCTTAATTTAAATTTCTCATTTTTTTCAGTGAAAAATAAAAATTTTAAATTTAACCTTTTATATTAAAATACGCAGTCCACATTTTCCCCGATTTGAATTTTAACCTCTTATAAAGGATCCATTCCTATTGATCGCAAAATGGAGTTCACACAGAAATATATTTCCCCCTCATTGCTGATGGTGTGAACATCATTGATGGATGCCCTGTCAAGTAAGATATTGGAAATTGCTCACTTGTTCAGTTTTTAAAAGGATGTTTAGCACTTTTTTATTATTTAGGTGTTGTTTGTGTGTATCAGTAGTACAAGAGATATTTCTCAAACAAATCAGTGTCTCTGAAAATTCAGTGAATTGTGTAAGATTGGGACAATATTTCTTGAGTACTTGATCTTGAGTTTCCTCTGAGTTGCTTTTCAAAAGTAAGAATTTTCTATTTTACTGATGTTGCTTTTTCGGAGGTGACATGGCAGGTGAGGGGATCATCCACCTTTATTGCAGAGGTTTCCAGAATATGTTAAATATACAACATTTATTATAGAGTCAGCAAGTTTTTATAGCCTATTTCCAGGTAAGGCCTATTTCTGTATGAGTTTATTCAACATCACTTTTGATCTCCCCAGGTGCTATTTACTAATTGCTTGTTTATTTTGTTTAAACCCTTGGGGTCTTTTCTGGCCTATGATTGTGAATGACTCATGGACTTTTCCCAAATAGGATGTCATCAGTGCTTTTGACTTTCATTTCTTCCCTTCTTCATGGACTCTGCAAGGAACTTGAACTACCTACAGACTTCCTCCCCTCTTTGTGATGCCTCTGTGCTTGTTCTCTGTCCCTTGTTTATCCTTTTGAGTCTTGTGCTAGTTCTCAGGCCTGGTAATTTGGGGTCAGGTGCATCCTGCTGCTCACTTGTCCCTTTATTTTCTTATGTTGCTTGTGCTTTTGCGTTGGCTCTTAGGCACTTGGTTACATTTTACTCACTGAAGAATATCTTCTGGATCAAGTGAATCACTGATACTGGAGGGAGCAGTGGGTATCAGTGGACAGATTACTTGTGCCACAGGTCCTGAAAGGTGACCCATGGACTGCATATGGCCTGTGTTTTGATTGCCCTGAACTGTGTTTTAAATAGTTGTGAGTTTTTAGGGTTTGGTAATGTATAAAGATCTAGAGCCAAATGTCTTGTTTCTTGAAAACTTGGAAGGATGCAGCAACACTGATTTCACATTTATTGACTGTTCCTTTAGGCTGAAGCGTGGCTTGTTTCATTTTGGCCCTGTTCTGTTTGCTTGACCTTGGTGTCTCTAATGCTATGCTTCCTAAAGCCACATGAATTAAAAGTTAAATATAAAGAAAAAGGCAGTAGTTCTAAAGATTTTATATTCTTTAGATCTGTGTATTTACAGATAATGTTTGAATCATATTAAATTGTTCCTTACACATTTATATCTTACAGTTTCCTTTACTTTAGAGAAGACTTGGGTCTCTCCTTCCTTCACCCCGATTGAAGAAGTTTCTCCTTTTATAAAATGATCTTTTTGTCAGCTTAACTTACCTTTTCTCTCCCCCGCCACCCCAGGGTTTTAGACATGTCGCCACTAGGAATGGGGATTTCTCCCTGCCTTGCTTGTATTTGTTCAGATAACCTTGGGATCAACATTGTTACTTGGTGCTGTAAAAACTAATAGGGTGCTATGAGCTGTTTAAAAGAGCCTGTGGCCACCTGCTAACCTCATTGCTGATGGTTTGAGCTTATAAATTATATTCTTCCCTCAGATTGTTGTAAAAAAAAATAATAAAAAAAGCTCATACGAGACTACCAGATGTGTGAGGTTTATGTGTGTGTTATTTCTCTTTCTTCCCCCTTTATTATTTTTTTTTTCCAATCTTCAGCCTTTTTTCCTTCACCCCCGAAGCAGCAGGGCAGCCTCAGCAAAGCACTCTCGCATGTGTGCCATAGAGCAGGCTGATGCGCCAGCAGAAGTAGAAAGAGACTCCACATGTCATGTTTGGACCAATGCTGTAATTTTATTTTACAGTAAGAAAGGTGGATACTATTAATCTACTCCTGAGCATGATAGCACAATTCGAATAGCAGAGAGCAACTTTGGTGTATGTTAAAGTCTAGTGAGATGAATATAAATGAATGCTAAGTAGGTAGAAAATGTCAGTGTAGAGCCTTCCTTTTGGTAACTTTAAGCACTTAGATTTCTAGTCAACTTATTGTTCAGCCTAGCAAATAGATATGAAGCTCTTGTTTTATCAACCCAGCATTAATGTAGCTTCTGTGATGGAACAATGCTCATAAAGCCCTGCTCTCCTGGCAGCCACTTGAGCTAGGCCAGTTATAATGATGAATCAGAATGTGCCCTTCTATTGAACATCTTAGCAAAACCCTTCAGAATAATAGCTTAGTGTTGGCAGTTTTAAACATTGGCTTACTCTACAACCCAGCCAATTGTTTTGTTTATTTTTTATATTTGGGGTGTGAGTACAAGTGTCTGCTTACTTAAAAACTTAATTTTGGTTTAACTGTGTATGATTTTTACATACACAGTCATTATTGCAGGTATATTTGAAACTTATTTTTCAGAGGTACTTAAAAATTCTTGGTACCAAGCATCTTCTGTGATTACATGAGTCTTTTAGATGAATATATTGCTTGTTTTTGATGCTCCCTGCAGCAGCTGATTGAGGCACTTCAGGGTGGCTTAGTTACTGGGTGGGGGTGAGGAATTGAGCATCAGTAAAAGCAAGCATATTTGATCCCCATAAAGATTTAGAGTCATTCCACTGGAACTTCTGTGCCATAAGCATGGCTTTTTCATATATGTGGGCCGCTAGTTAACTTGAAATCTAGGGCTTTTCCAAATTCATCTAATTTTGTTTTTAAGTTTTGTTAAAGGATCTATAAAAATATCTTCGTTTTTGTTTTGAGATTATGTTCAGAAGCCAGGAAGATTGTGTAATACTTATTGTTTCATCACAAATTACTGAGTGCTGGATACTGAGAACGTTAGAGATGTTTATAAAGCGCCCTTTTCCTCATTTCCCTTGGGCTGCCTGCCTAAGGAGATGAGGCAGAAAGTGGTAACTTAAAAAATGACACACTCCCATCTCCTGCATTTAATAGTAGAAATTGAGTGCTTGAGGAATTAAGCAAAGGGACATACCCCTGTATTCTGGGAGTCAGGGGATCAGGCCAGGTTGTTGCATATTGCTTTAGGGACAGGACTGTGTCTTTTCTTGATCTGTTTTGTCTGAGTATTTATTTGCTTTTTGTGTCTTGTTCCCTCCCCACTTCATCCCATATCAATTTTGTTACTTCTGGTTTTCTTTTATGGTATAACTATTTCCTAGTTTGCCAGGAGCTCAGTCACAGGTGAAAAATAGGGAAGAGCTCAGTCACAGGTGAAAAATATGTATGCAAAACCTACCCCAGTTTTAAGGTGTGGCTGGAGAGAGACACACTGTGACTGTCTTGTTGTCCCAGAAGAGTGGATCCGAGGCATGTGTGTGTCTTAACTACTACATGAAGAGCTTTTCTGCCAGAGTTTTATTCTCTTGATAACATTATGTGCCAGCAGTCTCCTCTAGGTATAACATTTTTTCAGAACACCTAGGAAAAAGTCAAAATAACTGTAACATTTTTGGCTTCCTCACTTTTAGGAGTGTAGTTGCAGGAGCAAGAAGAAAGTAGCAGGACAGAAGCTGGGATGCTTTTCAGGGCATTGATCTGTGCCTTCTCCTTGTGTCTTCTTCATGCCTAAGGCCATGTTTTCCAGGAGCCTGTGTTCTCTGGGCTGCTGATGATAGCTTTCTCATGCCAGTGCTTGGTGTTCTGAAGCTTGGCTGCTGCTTTTCTCCCTTAATGGCATTTACATTACTTTTTTTGTTTTAACTTCCGAAAGGTGATTGAACAGCCCATATGCTATGTTACCTTTTTGGTTTACTGGAAAGGCTCATTTCTTCACTTGGAACTGGCTCTTTGGGAAATAATTTGTATTCTTGTTTCTTGGACTTTAAAAAAAAATTCTCAAAGAGTTTGGCTGACATACAAACACTATTATAGTGAATAATAGTTTTTGATCTAGACAGGAAGAGTGAAGACATCTGCTTTGGTTTTCCTTTTATGCAGCTTCTATGGTAACTTAAATGACTCTCTCTTGAGAATGCAAGAGTAAGAAATTTTGCGTTGGACAGTCAAGTTAGCAGTGGATTGGGATGGGGCAGCAGGGACCTGCCTGATTTTAGTTGTTGACTGACTCATTATTGGGAAGACAGAAAAATACGTCGAGCTGGCAGTTGTAGGTGTTGAACTACCCCACAATGATAAAACCAGGAGATGGAGCATTTCCTCTAGTAGTGGTGATAACACTCAGTCTTTCTGTCCTTATAGAAACTTGCCACAGCTCCCTGGGGTGATGTTTTATATGTGAGGTAAATGAAGCTCGGAGGTCAGGTGATTTGTCCACGGATACAAACAAGTGGGGAAGTAGGATCAGGTTAGACTCCTAGTTTTGTACCTCTTTCCATGGACCCTAAATGATGTTCATTCTACTTTTGGTAGTTCTGCTGGCTGTAGTTTATGGTGGCTGAAATCAGATCTAAGAGGCAGCTCAGTTCTCGTGTTTGGGAATGTATTGCTTCTCTTAGGGGTGTTTTGTGATAAAATGGTGTGACCCCAGCAGCAACTGTATCGCACCTTCATATTAAATTGCTGTAGAGGTTGTTTGGTTCTCCAGTGGTGGGGCTGTTATACCAGGATTATTTTGGATTTTTATTACTTTTTTTAAAGCTTCTCTGTGGTCCATGTAGCATTCCCAGCAGTATGCCCACGCCTTGTTCCTCAGGGCCAGGATTCTGACCTTGGATTATTTTAGGTCCATGACTAGGTGACTTCTGGAGGCAATTCCATCACAGGCTGATGACTTCCTGATGGCAGCTGGCATCCTTGACTTGCAGGATTACTTTTTGGAACCATATGAAGTATGGTTTGGTTATTTTCTGTAAACAAGGAAATGAAGACACTGTCTTCAGACTTTTTTTTAGGATGCTGTTAAAATCAAGAAAAAGGTGAAAGAGACAGATAACCTTGGCTCATTGTAGTAGAGAATCTGTAAGAGCTGTTTTTTAAATTTGTTAGGCTTTTGGGAAAAAAAAAAAAAGTGTTCCCAATCAGGTGGGCTTTTAGAAATACCACTCTTTTAGAAAAAAGGTGAGGTGAAGTGTTCAATAGGATATGATAACGAAATTTGAATAAACAAAATATCCACCCAGTAAAGTTAGTTCTTGATTAACTTCTCTCCAGTAAATTTTCAGTATTTCTCCAACTTTACTGTCAGAAAAATTGGTTGGGGGTGGATGACAAAGAATTAGATTCAAAATGATCTTTTTTCTCTTCCTTGGAAAGAGACCGTCTGCCCTTGTTCATTACTTGATCTCTCACATAGTGTGTTTGTAGTAGAAATTCAGGAAATATTTGTGAAGGTCATTAGAATAAGCAGAACTCAAAGTCTGGAATAGAGATAATAATTTAAAGAAAAGTGTACAGTACGTGAGACTGATAATCAATTGAAAGTTACTTGCATCTGTAAGTAAATCATGAATGATTGGTAATCTTAATAGAATTTCAATCTTTACAGGGAAATTTTTGCAAAAAAAATACTGACTTAACTAATCCCATTTTTTTCATGTCTTAAATATGCAGTTTTTATGTTACTTTAGAGTCTCATAAGTTTACTTAATGTTGTGATTCCATGTCCCCCAAAGCTATGAGGTTAGTGATGCATCTTTTAATCCAAAATGTCTTAGAATTGAGAAGCTGAAGTAGCTGCACGCTAACATATTCTCTGATTTATTATCTCTGCAAATATTTTACTCTTTCTAGAGTATATTATCCTTGTGCCATGCAAAGCCGGTATAAACCCGAGAAAATAAGGTTATTGAATTGTCTCTATATATTTCAAGCAGGTGCCTCTGGTATAAAATTGGCCCAATAGGTTATGAACAAATCAGTCAGGTGGGATCCTGCCAAGACTGCTCTGTACTGTTAATTTAGAACATCATAAGATGAAGCAGAAATTAATTGTTGAGGGTGAAGGCTCAATAGCATTTTACTCATCATCACATTTTATAGGACATTGTAACCTTAAACTTTGACCTTAATGAATATGTACCACTTCTATTTAGTTTCTGTTTTGTTTCTTAAATTTGGCATAGACTACCAAAGTTTTATTTGTTTGTTTTTGAGATGGAGTATCATTCTGTTGCCAGGCTATCATTCTGTTGCCAGGCTAGAGTGCAGTGGTTCAATCTCAGCTCACTACAACCTCCGCCTTGTGGGTTCAAGTGATTCTCCTGCCTCGGCCTCCCAAGTAGCTGGGACTGTAGGTGTGTACCATCACACCCAGCTAATTTTTGTATTTTTTCCTAGTAGAGATGGGGTTTCATCCTGTTGGCCAGGATGATCTCGATCTCTTGACCTCGTGATCCACTCTACTCAGTCTCCCAAAGTGCTGGGGTTACAGGCGTGAGCCACGTGCCTGGCCGACTACCAAAGATTTTGTTGGGTAAAATGCTTCTCTAGTTCCCCAGTTCCCTGTGGAATTCAGAAGCCTTAAGAGATCCAGGGACTTTGTTACGTTTTGGGTGTTCTATCTCAGTCTCTTTAAGGAATTTTCTGGAACTTTATCCATAAGGAATTTTGCATTATGGCTGACATTTCTTTCTCTTTCCTATTCTGTGATTATTCTGTTATCGTCTCAAAAAAATGAAGCAGTTTGATGGCAGTTTATTAAATAGCCTATGAATATTTGAAATGTTTATATCTAAAATTTCTGTTAGTAGCCACTTTAAAACTCCAAACTTTTCTCTCTCTTCTGGCATGTAACATTTTATGATTTTATTGTGTCTGGCTTCCTGACATGAATGGCATTTTGCTCTTTTTGACTATCCTTCCATTTACTGTTTTTGATTGTTGATTCAGCCTTTTCTGCCCCGCAGTTTTTAAAAATTGTACAGCTCTTTTGCCAGCCTACATTTGAACATTTCTTGGTTTCCTGTGCAAAATTTCATTTGTTTAGTAAATATTTGTGATCTTACTATATGCCACATCCTATCTTAGGTATTAAGACTATACTAGTGAATGCAGTATACTCCCTGCTGATATGGAACTTAAAGTGTATTGGAGGAGACATTATGTTAAACTTCTACAAATTATCATATGTAATTGTGATTTGTGCTGTGAAGGTAAAGAACCTTTAAGGCTTTTAACACAATGTGGGAGGTGGTTAATGAAGGTCATTTGTTGACTTCCTAGTTACCTTATTTTTGCTGTACATAAAAACAGACTAGTTTTTAATTTAATAGGCATAAAAATTGAGGTTCCTAAAATTAAACTGTTCTCTTCGATACATTCATGGTGAACTTTGAGTCCCGGAGCTGATTCTCATGCCACCTAGCTTGTATCCCACCATAGATCTGACTTTTATTTTTTTTATGAGAAACCAATTTTAATATTGTCTGTAGGACAGCATAATTTGGCAGCATTTGCTTTGAAAACTACACTGTGAATGCAGAGCCTAGCTTTGAGATCTGCATTGTCTTATATCCTTTATTTTCTTCACCCATGGCTTTGAAAATGGGCTGTGTGCATTGGGTTTTTAAATATTATCGGTATTTTTAAAAGTAACACTTGGTAATATATCAATTGATGTGGTAAGAACTTAAGAGGAATATCTGTTAGGCTTTTTGCTTGGCTTAAGTTAGAATTTCACTGATTCATCCACACTTGTTTTTTTGTCATTGATTGTAGCATTTGGTTTGTTTATGAATGACCTTTTTTGATAATTCTTCTGACAGATCAACCCACTGCTTTACCATATTGTATTCCTTCCAGTATTCATTTAAATTATAACTAAAAAGAAATACCATGTATTTGAAATATTTGAAATATTTGCTGGGGTGGAAGAGACAGTTTTCTTCGTAGAAACTTTGGAAGACATTTGTTGTTTAAGAGTATTGAAAAATACTTTTTTAAAAAGTGTCAGTGGCTTTTATGGAGTTCCTTAATCCTAAAGGGCTAGGTATGTTTCTAAGAGATGGGTAGAGTCTGGGAAATTAAGCAATTGGAAAAGACAAGGAAAATAAGGAAGTGAATTCTCCATCTGGCTAGTTGCCTCATTCATACAGATCACCAGAACTAAACAGTACAGTGAATGCATGACAAAGACATGATAATTTAAAACAGTGGCTTTCTGACCTACTTATTAGATTATTAAGCTTACTTGACTATGCTCTTAGTTTCCTTAGAGAGGTGGACTCTGGCAAACAGTTACTTTTAATATAAGCTAGTCTTCAGGAAAATAAAACAAACTTTCCATGCCTTTTAGTTTATACCACTTACAATTGTTTGATTTGACATGGGTATAGCATTGTTTTTTCTAGGTGGATATTATTTCATCACAGCTTTCAGATTGCAGCCCCTTTTCTTTAAAGGGTGCACAAAGAAGCTACTGAAAATACAGACAATAGTAGTCTCTACTCTTGATGGATTCTGGAGAGAAGTAAACCAAGTTTTAGTTGAGGAGAGGAGAATTTTACTTTGGGCAATACAGGGCAAGCAGATATGAGAATTGAATTGGTCAGGGAGTGGGCACTTGGATAACAACTTCCCATTGCCTTGGATATCTGGTCTCTTCTTAACAGCTTTTTAAATTGGTTTAAAATTTTAGGCATAACTTAAATGTTATTTTCAACTATATTGGAAGCTCTTTGATGTCAGTAATTCTTAAAACTTATTTTCCTGAATATAGTAGGTTCTATTGTCTCATTACTGATTTTTTTTTTTTTTTTTTTTTTTAATAAAATAGAGATGGAGTGTCACTATGTTGGCCAGGCTGGTCTCGAACTCCTGACCTCAGGTGATCCACCCATCTCGGACTCCCAAAGTGCTGGGATTACAGGCGTGAGCCACCACACCTGGCTGATTTTTTTTTTTTTTAAAGAGATTAAGTCTCCCTCTGTTCTCCAGGCTAGAGTGCAGCGATATGATTATAATTAACTGTAACTTAGAATTCCTGGGCTTTAGGTATCGTCCTGCCTCAGCCTCCTGAGTAGCTGGGTTTACAGGCATGCTTTACCACAACTGGCTAATTTTTAAATTTTTTTAGTAGAGTTGGGGATCTCACCATCTTACCCAGGCTGGTCTTGAACTCCTGGGCTTAAGGGATCCTCCTACTTTGGTCTCCCAAAGTGTTGGGATTACATACCTGAGCCACCTCACATGGCTAGTCTGATTTCTTGAATCTAGTAGGGCCTATGTCCTTAAAATGAAGGTTAATTATAAAATTATATATGCTGAAGGTAAATATTACATGCAAGGTTTCTTTTTTTTTCTTTTAATTGTTGGGCCTTGGTATTTTGGTTACTATTAAGTTGTATAACTTAAATATTTGACCAATTGAAGTTAATAAAAATTGTTAATATTTAAACTATATCAAACATTCTGTTTTTTAGATTTCACTTATTACTATAGGATGGTAATTAAGTGCTGGATACTGAATAACTTAATATTTTAAGTTGACTGTTGTATTACAGTGCTGTTTCTTTTCATCCATCCCTGTGAATAATTAAGAATTTGTGGTGTCTAGTTGGTGAGTTTAACTTGCTTGGACCACCCAGAAAGAAACATGGAGTGATGCTTTTGTAACTACTTTGACTAGGCTGAAACCATGCCTTTTTACATGTGTTTATGACCTGTTTTACAGTTTCAAAGCATGCTACATTAAAAGGATACTGGCCGCTGCATGGTTGGACTGATACAGCTGTGTTTGCCTCCAATAAGGAGGGATCTCCGTGGATGACCACTGGGCCAATCATTTAATAGCTATGTGGAACCCTCTTTGGCTATCAGAAGAATGCTTTCTGCTCTGCTCTGAGTATCTTTGGAAGCAGATAGAGAGTTGAGGTCTAAGGTAGATGCTGTAATCATTGATGACTAACTTGAAGAAGCATTATTGGGCCACGTTCTCCTGTGGTATCTGCCAGGCTCATGCTTGTGCATGAGCACACACGCAAACCCACAGTACAGTAGCAGCTCCATCTGTTATGTATGTTGTAGGCCTGCCTTGACATAGAACTGTTCATTCTAAAGCAACTCGTTTTAAAGATGCATTATGTTAAATGGGCAGTCCCTCATTGAAGACCTTGGACATATTGGCAGTTTATTAGCAGCAGGGTTGTGATCCTGCCACTTCTTCGTTAATGAAAGCTTTTATTTAGCTTAGCAAATCATATCTCTTGTTAATGTCCACTCTCTCAAATGGTAGACTTGAAAAGGGATGTTTGTAAATTTTTATTTCTTAGTAGCCATGAGGGTGCTTTGACGGTTGCTTGTTATAGCCATTCATCCATATTTCTTTTACAGAGATGTGGTTTGTTTTAAACTAGGAGAACCCCCAAATGATTAATGTCTCTTTTTGTTTTTCATCTTTGAAATGGCCTTTCTTTTCTATTAGGTGGTCGTTTCCTTCAGTCCCAATTTCACTTTCATGTTTAAATTCCTAGCAGGGGTTTTATCAGAGCATTTATGTTCCCAGTGCTGCAGCTGATTTTCTCAGCATTTATTTGTTGTTCTTGGGTAGCCAAAGAGAATAAGCATTCTGTCTTGATATTTAATATACATTTCTTACATACATCAAATTGAAGGACATCAGAGAATGTTACAGCTGGAAAGGCCCTACCCATAGTGTTGAACAGCACTCTCATTTTATATGCATTCAGAACTGATGCTAAGATGTGTTGTCTAAAGTCTTAGGTATAGTGATTGTGGTTGGTGACTGTAACCCTGTAGCTGGTTCCTGACTTGCCTTTCCTTCTCCCAGTACCCTCTCCTCTACACTGCTGCATTACTTCTTTTTTGAAAATGTTGATTATGCTTTGGTGGGATTGCAAACTGATAAGTTGTTAGAAGGTTTTTTTTGGCAGAGACTGGCGTAATTAAAAATGCAAATAGACTACGAACCAGCGATTTCTATCTTTAAATTTACATTTTTACTTTACTGTGTGAGGTATTTAAAATTGTAAGCACAGTTTAAAATAGCAAAATCTTGTAATGTTCGTCAGTAGGAGACTGATTAAATTAATGAGGGTATTCTTCTATTATGTAGTAATCTTTAAATAAAGAATATGTGCTGATCTTGAAATGTAGAAAGTAAGGTTCAGAAAGCATTCAGACAACTGTATCTGTGTATTAAGTATTTACTTTTTTTCACCTATGCCTTTACATGTTTGTATTTTCTTTGAAAGTGTTGAAATTGTTAATGAAATTGTTAACCTCTCAGGTGTAGATTTGAAGGAATTAAATATTTCTGTCTTTATTGCTTGAACCCAGGAGGTGGATGTCGCAGCGAGCTGAGGTGATGCCATTGCACTCAGCCTGGGCAACAGAGCGAGACTCCGTCTCAAAAAAAAAAAAAAAAAATTCTGTCTTATACAGTTCTGTGGTTATTATCTTTTTTTGCATCAAATATATATTTTTTTAATTTGCAGAGCTTATTACATTAGAATTACTAATTACTTCAAAAGCTGATTCCTCTTGGGCTTTTCAGAGTGTTTCAGTACATTTCCACTTTCCCTATATGTAAGCTCTTTGTTAGCGTTCAGTGCCTGCCTTGAGTTGAGCATTGTGCCTGGTCCTTGGCTGTTCAGAAACAAGAGGATGCGGATGCTACTGTTAAGTTCTCCAAGTCTGATTGACAGTCCAGAGGCAGAAAACGTGAGTTTACAGGAGGGGAATTTGGTAATGTCTGCTGCAAACATTGGGAAGAGGTTCCTGAAACCAGGTAGATAGATAGGAGTAGCACTTGTGGAGAGCTTTTATGCAAGTATGCAAGTAGAGGGAGTCTTTTTCTTTTTTCTTGGAGAAGATTAAGTGTGATGTACTCCTAGCATAAGGAAACAGTTTTGATTATTGGAAAGTGGGTGGATTTTTAGAGGACATTGAAATCCATGCAGGAACATTTCTGATTTTTTGTTTGAGAGAGCCAGACTTGGGACAATTTTGTAGGATGGCTTAGTGTGAGGAAAACTGAGGCAAAAGATGTGGGCTGATACGGCGAAAGGGGCCTTGAGGAGGAAGGAACCAGGGCTTCCAGAGGATACTGAAACGTGCTTGGGTGCCTGACTAGTGTGGAAACCCCCAAATGAAAGTGAAAAACTGCTTTCTGGCATGCTCTGTATTCTGTAGGAGAGACTCATAAGATACTCAAGCATTTTTGTAAACCAGTGTAAGTATGCAACATGAAAATGTAATAGCTTGTTATGCTTTAGAAAGCATCTTTTCTGAGAATCAGAGTATACAATTACATTCTTCCCCTACCATGTTTATGTAAAAATTTTATATTAAAGGAAGTTGAGGTGATTTTTCTTTTGTTATAAATCAGGGTAGTACTGGGCCTAAGAAGTAGTTTACATAGACCCAGAACTGGAGGAACATCCCTTTGAAGATAAAGAGAGCAGTTGGAATCTGTTCTAAGATTTATCTGTATGTGCTAAAGGGATTCACCATAAAGGGGAGCTTATGTAGTAATGAATTAGACCAGTAATTCTCAAAGTTCTTGATCAGAGGATCCTTTTATGTGCTTCAATTATTGAGGACCCCTTTTGTTTGTGTTTTTTCAATATTTACTATATAAGACATTAAGATGAGAAAGTTTAAAAACATGTTTAGTTAAATAGTAAACCCATTATATATTAACAAAAATATTTTTGAAGTGAGGAATATGTATGTTTTTTCTGAAATAAGGGTGACATACTTTTACATTTTATATCTCTTTATTATCTGGCTTAATAGATATAGTCAACTGTATTCTCATATTGTAACAGACTGAATGCAGAAGCAGGTATCATATAATCTTTAGAAAGCTCTACTGTACATTTATGAGAGAAAAAGGCATTCTGTTGACTTCCCAGATATGTTAGGAAGTCTCGTACTCTTAAGTTCCCAGGCCAAACTTTGAGAACTACTGGATGAGACTAATGGGTTCTTGGAAGACAGGGCTAGGCCCATCTGAGTCTTAAAACTTGGAATCTATATTGTGGGGAGGAGTGGACAGTCATCCTTTTAGGAGAGGGGTAAGTTTAAGAATAAAGCCATGGAATTGGAGTACTTTGGAGGTAAGACTGTCTTCAGGAGTTGAAAACTTGAATGCTGTATACGACCAAGTTCTATTACTAGCAAGTTCTATCACTGGAAAGTTTGGCCAAGACTTGGTGCTTGCTTTCTCGGTCTAAAAATTGAGGCTGTGGGCTACTGTTTGGAAGTCCCTTCTAGCACTAACATGCTATGATTTATTCATGTTTTTTTTTTTTTTTTTTTATAGCACTCTCGACACTTTCTATAAATACACACATGCCCACACATCCACTTACAACGTACTTGGAGCACTTTGGAAGGTCACATGAGCTAAAAATGCACCTTGGAGTAGTTCACTTACTCCATGCATTTTCTTTTTCCTATATTGGTTTCATTGTCCTAGTTTGTTGCTTAAGTAGAAATTGCGTAAATGGAACCCAGGGTGTGTATAGGATCTTAACCTCTTTCTTCAGTTGTGGAACACACCTGCACTTAAAAAACCAAAAAACAAAACAGATTAACAGTCTTGCACTGTATTTACTCCGCTCTCCCATTAGTCATGGAATGAGGTGGGTAAGGAGGAGAGACACGAGATGTTGTCTAAACCACCCTTATCAATCAGGGCTCCACCTGTCAATTCCTGGTTGCAGAATTTCTTAGAATGCTGTGGGAGAGTCCCTTCCCCCTTTAAAATGCAAAATGGGGTGTTGGTGGCAAAGGGTGCCCACTTATTTTTCTGTGTATGATTCCACATTTAATATTCTGACAGAATTTCTTTCA
The DNA here is from genome assembly GCF_048565385.1 of Saimiri boliviensis. Lineage (NCBI taxonomy): Eukaryota > Metazoa > Chordata > Mammalia > Primates > Cebidae > Saimiri > Saimiri boliviensis. Next base: position 176,757,743 of record NC_133450.1, on the reverse strand, counting down.
TGTTTCAGATGTGCTGATTTAGACATTTTCCGCATTTTGATTTCGATAACTAATTCTGAACATTCTGTTGTCAGATATTGACCTCGGTAAGACTTGACTGGATCAAGAAATGTCAATAATGGTGACATCTGGCATAGAATGTTGTTGATTTCTGTTTAAAACTAAAGTCCCTTAGCTAGTCTCCTCTGGTGGTGAGGATCATTGATATTCTGGAATTTCTGCTTGCAAGAAATTTGCTCATCTGAAAACTATGCAGCCCTTGAAGGCAAAGACACACTTTATATTCTGATAGTTCCTGTACATAGAGCATAATATTTATTGAATAAATGACAGTAAAACTTTTCCTTTCAAGCGCAACATTCAAGAGAAGAAATAGTACTTTTTAATTGTGAAATCCCTTGTAGCTTTAAAAATCTTCTACCTGAGAAAATTTCTTCTAGTTTATAAGAAAAGCAGCAGTTAACTTTTAAATGTTATTTTAAAAAATATTAATCGAGCCTATTTCCAGTAATGTTACTGTATTTCTTCAAGGTTCCTAATATTTATTTCATACAGCAGATATTCCTGGGTAAGTGTACCTACTTCTGAACAGAAAGGGTCATTTTGAGAAATAGTCTGGAGGGCTTCTGTGTCTGTTAGGTAGCCCCCAATTGAAATAAAATGTTAAAATGGAAGGGGTGAGGGCAGTTGCTATACAGTTCATAATTACTTAGCCTTGATTTATAGATCTCTGCTGGGTCCAACTGTAAAGTGTATTGGCATAAAATGTGTTCTTGATCTGTAAAGCTCTCAAATAAGGTGCCTTTCCTTCCAACAAGCTGGAAGGAAATGTTAATGCCAATTTTCCTGTGGCTTCTGTTTAATAAGAACGGGATCCACTGAGGAGATTTAAAAAACGGATTCATTGCCCTTGAAGGCACCCATATTGGATGAAGATCTAAATTAGTGTTTGAATAAAAAAATTTCATACGTCATCTGCTTCCCCAAACTAAATTTAAAGTTTAGTTTTAAACTTTTACTGTAAGTTATTTTAAGTAAGCTGAATTTTCTAATTTTGTAGATTCATTTGCTTGAGAAGCATTCTGTACTTATTCTCTACTCCCAAAACCAAGTAATCTGAAGTAGTTTTCCAGAGTTGGGGATAATGACCTATGTCCTTTGAAAGAATTCTTAAAATTTATATCTCGTATCTTAAGCCTATGAGACTGAAGTGTGTTTCACTTGATCCTTGAATGAGAGGAAAGGGGGCTAGGCTGGACATATTCTGCAGCTTGTGGTGTCCCTTTCGTCATGGAAGCATGGTGCCGTTTGCTCATTCCATCTTAGTAGAGCTGCTCTTGGGCTCTACCTTCCCGGGTTGTGAAGGAAACACTTAGTCCCCTGGATGAGCAGATAGCCTGAGTTGCATGCACATGCTGGTGTTAAAATAAGCTGAGGAGAGGAATAGGAACTCTCCTATTTAAGGACTTGTTACACCTCAGGTTTACAATTCGGGGTCGCTATTCAAAGTGACTCTACCTTTCCAAGACTTAAATGTCTAACCTAGAGAACAGGAATAATGAAAGGTTGATTGGGATGCTTTGTGGTGAAGCTCTCAGTGTTAGCTACTTTCTTTTCTATTTTTGAATTGGGATTCTTTGGAAGACCGAAGAAAACTTGCCTTAATGAGGCTGTTTCAGGAGAAATTATTGGACTTCAAGGCTTTGTTTCTTTAATGCTTTGTTTCTCTAATGCTCTGATCCAGGCGTCCCCATACTAGGGCTCTCATGCGGCCCCCTGAGGCCATTTATCCGACCCCCCGCCACACTTCAGGAAGGGGCACCTCTTTCATTTGTGGTCAGTGAGAGGAGCACAGTATGTGGTGGCCCTCCAGTGGTCTGAGGGACAGTGAACTGGCCCCCTGTGTAAAAAGTTTGGAGACACCTGCTCTAATCTTTCAAATCTTGCTTAGGGAAAGATTAGGTCTGTCCCCTGCACCCACCCACAGAGTCCTTGGACAGCTATGTTTAAAAGCAGGCGCTTGGTTTAGATTTACTGGGAGACCTCTTAAACCTTTTGGGAAATGAAAGAGAATGCAAAACTATAAAGGGCTTAAGATTTCTCTTTTCAGTGATAAATAGACCCCTTTCAGGATTTTCTGATTCTTGGTAGGTTTCTTGCCCGACTGTGTGTCTCTTGTTTGGTGTATTAGGTCTGTAAAGAAGCTTAGTCTAGCCAAAAGGGCCTTGGGTGTGGTAAGGCAATTAGAGGCTCTCAAAGATGCACTAATTAGTTGACCTGCTTGTCTTTCAAACTAGGGTGTGGGATGCTGGAAGTAGTAGGAGTTACTGTTAAGCACCTTGACTAAGAATTAATCTTATTTAGTTGGAATGGGGCTGGATATTGTAATTAGATGTGAGAGACCCAGTGATCAGACTTGAAGATTGTAGGTCCTCAAAATTCCACTTTTCCCCACCCCCATAGTGGGGTGAAGTAAGAATACAAAATCTTGTTTTGTGTGGAGGGACACCTAGGTTCTAGTCCAGGTTTCACCCTTGGTGCCTTAGGAAAATACTACTCACTTTTCAGGGCTATGGTTTCTTATCTCTTAAAATGAGAGATAGGAAACAAAGTAACAAATAGGGTTCTTTCCTCCTTTAAAGATCTGACTAGGTGATGTTAGAACCAGGGAAAGGTTTGGTGCTACTCCCGACTTTATTTGCATGTTTTCAAAGTCATAGGCAAGAGGTCTTACTTTGTATTTTGAGTTTTTTTTTTTTTTTTTTTTTTTTTTTTTTTTTGTAGGTAGTTTGGAGATAGGGATGGGAAAAAATTTGAAAGCTGCTGTGAGATTGCATTGTATTTTCTTGGGCCCTCTTGTCAGATTATGTTTGTCTTAATTGTGTAATAATTAGCACTTTAGGAAAAGCACTGTGATAAGGGTTTTAACAGTGCTTCCATCCTTCACTTTATGTGACCACCACCTGGGAGAAAATTTTGTACATATATCAAGGAAGAAAATGATCAATTTTGGATTTAAGAACCTAATTGTTAAGTCTTGATTACATGATGCCTATTAGATTGTAATTATATCTATAAAAAATGGATGATAGCAGATTTGATTGCTGCATTTCCTAAAGCAGTTTTTTAAGATAATGAATTTTAATTGCACGTATGCCTGGGCACCATTTTAAACTGTCAAGAAGGGAAAAATGGTTGAGGCCTATTGGAAATGGAAACTGTTCACCTAGGTATTTAGCTTTTAGCTTGTGGTTTTGAAGGACAGCAATGGAAAAATCTGACTCCTCCCTTGTCTCCCTTCCCACACAGATACTGCCCCTACAAAGGCAGAATCAATATTCTCTTACTTTATATGAAATGTTACAATAACATTTATCAGCTGTCAAAGAGTGTGGCATAGAAGTGGTTGTATCGGCATAATTTGAAGGCTGCTGCTTTGTGCCAGGCACTGTTCTAAAGCAATCTACATGGATTCACTCACTTTAGTTCTTACAGAACTCTGAGATGTAGGTAGTATAATTATTCCCTCCCTATTTCCTAGATAAGGAAATGGCAACATAGAGTGATTTAAGTTATTGGTCCTGAGATGCAGTAAATGACAGAGCTGGAATTAGAACTCAGGCAGTCTGGCTTCAGAGTGCACAGTAAGAACTATGTTAGAATTCTCTGTGCCCGGGTATTAGAACTAAATTATTGAATCAAAGAGTCCTGTTTTGCCGCTGTGATCTTTTTAGCACTAAATTTATGAACTGTCTACTCAGATGAAAAATAACCTTGCAGAATTTAGGCACATTTGAGTTAAAACCTTATTTTGTTGTTGTTGTTTTTGAGACAGAGTGTCTCTCTCTGTCTCCCAAGCTGGAATGCAGTGGCGCCATCTCCGTTCACTGTAACCTCTGTCCCCTAGGTTCAAGTGATTCTCCTGCCTCAGCCTCCTGAGTAGCTGGGATTACAGTCGTGTGCACCACACCCAGCTAATTTTTGTATGTCTAGTAGAGATGGGGTTTCACCATGTTGGTCAGGCTGGTCTCAAAATCTTGACCTCGTGAACCACCTGCCTCAGCTTTCCAAAGTGCTGGGATTACAAGGTGTGAGCCACTGCACCTGGCCTGATTTAGAACCTTGTAAGAGACATATAAAGGACAGCCTTGGCTCTGTCATCCTGCCTGAAACCTTCAGTGTCTCCCTCTTGCTTACAGAACAGATTCCAAACACTTTTAGGGATTCAGAGTTCTCTGTTCTTTGCCAGATGCAATGTTTACTTCATGATCTAGCCAAATAACTTTTTCTCTTGATCATGGCCCATGAATTCTTACTCCATACTTTTTATTCACCCAAGCGTATCATTATGGCAGCCCTAAATCCTACACATGGTGCCCTTTAAAACATGTCCTCTCAGTCCCAACCTTTTACTATTTTTGTCTTTATCAACCAGTGATTCTCCACCTCCCACCCTCCACACTACCAAGCATCCTTTCTGTTTTAAATTTCCAGTAGTTGGACTTTGGGGATTTTATTGAGGCGTATCTTACATGAGATTTACCAGATAACATGAAGATGACTTATACATTTCTTCATTTAGTTTGTGTTTATATTTATACTGTTCCTGTGATGTACTAGGGACTTAAATTTTAAGATTAAATTTAATGATTTTTAGAAAGTCGTACTCTTTTTGTAGTGCCTTTAATGGTTGCGTTTTTTTTTTGTTGTTGTTGTTGTTGTTTTTTTTTTTGTTTGTTTTTTTTTTTTTTTGAAAATGCTTTTGTTTTTCTTTTAAACAGAGGATGGAGGTTCACTTTGGGGCTTAAGTAAAAGTAGGATTTATTCAGGATTTTGGTTCATTTTTGTCTCAAATCTTAAACTCTTCAAATCCTATTGTTAGCTGCTCAGGACTCAGCTGGGCAGATGGTACCTATTGTACAAATTAGGACATTGAAGCATAAAGGTCAGGTTAATTCAACCTGTGTTCATTTAGCTAAATTGGTTACCATGTCATGCTTGTGAGTTGGACTCTGCATCAACCAGCTTTGCAGTCCATTGTCCCTGTCCTCATTCTTTATAGTTAGCTGTCTCACAGATGCATTCTTACTATATGGCATGAGGGAAATGGGGTTAAAATGAATAGATAAGCAACCCCAAATCTATTGTCTTTAGTATATTCCATGATCATGATACTGAATCAGTAGAATAACTTATACAAAGGACATAGGGCAGGGGCAGTTGTTCTCAGAATACTTTTTACATATTTGGGATATTACTGTTTGTTTTGAAGAAAATTATAGAGCTATGATTAAATACCTCCTTGTGCAGGAAACTAACTCTGTACATATAGATTTGGCAATAATAGTGTCAAGGTAACCTCTAAGAATGGTAAACCCTGGATATCTTACTTATAGAGAGCCACTGCCCTGGTGAGGCTAATCATACATCTTTGGACCATAATGACTAAGCAGCAGAATTATAATCTGGCAACTTTATGAGTTTACCGTTAGAGAGTAAAGCTGTTTTTGCCTTTTGGCAGTATTTTGCTTTCCTCAAGATGATCTCAGCTTTCATTAAGATTTCATCTGACTGAAAAGATTGATTTTTGAGTAGGTGAGAGTCCTTTTATGTGATGTCTCAAAAGGATAGAGTATGGGTCAAATCGCTCTTCAAATGGATGGTAATTGTGAGGAAGAGGCTTTTTAAATGGAGATCGCAAGTTATCCAAAGCTTATTAGAACTAAGAGCTTTTATATGTAACAAGCTTTCACATTCGTAAATAACAGGAACTGTAATAACCCAGTGAAAGCCCCATAACCAGGGCTTGAACCAGAGTTACATGTTAACGTTGATCATTCTTCTAACTCTAGTGTTTTATACTAGGACCAAGAAAGTTCATCATTTGTCTTTTGGTTTAATTCTTCCTTGGATTGCTGAAGTATTTTACTGTTCAAATTTTTGTTTCTCATAAAAATTAAGAATCAGTCCAAGGTCAAAGGACCAAAAATGGGTACAGTTTCTTTTCATGATACTCCAAAATCTGGTGGGAAACCATATTGATCAAGTAAGTCATTTAAACATCTACCTAAGTGTTTTTTTTTCCCCTGGTTTGTAAGGAGGTGGGGGTGCTGCAGAGCAGGCTGTGAAGAGGAGTCAGTATTATTAAAAATTGTTTAGCTCTTGGGAGTTATTTTCTGGAAATGCTAAATAGCAATAAAATCAGCTTTCAGGGAGGAGACATATTGCCATTAAATGTCTTTTTTTTGTCTGAGCTTTTTGATAAAGAAATATTCATTCTTAAATATGCTTAATCTTAAGATTTTAAATTCCATTTTAATAGTGGCAACTTAAGATTTCTTCTCTGTAAGAGGTTCTGTTTTTTTAATGACAGTCCTATTTTTTTGAGGCATTTTATATATTAACGACTATGGACATACTATTTTCCAGTGCTTCAAATGCTGTTGTCTTCATTTCTTTATTTTTTATTGATTTATTTTTCTTTGAGATGGAGTCTTGCTCTGCCCTGTTCAGGCCGGAGAGCAGTGGAGCAGTCTTGGCTCACTGCAGCCTCCACCTCCTGGGTTCAAGCGATTCTCCTGTCTCAGCCTCCCAGGTAGCTGAAACTACAGATGTGTGCCACCACACCCGATTAATTTTGTATTTTTGGTAGAGATGGGATTTTACCATGGTGACCAGGCTGGTTTCCAATTCCTGACCTTAGGTGATGCATCCACCTTGGCCTGCCAGAAGGCTGGGATTACAGACTTGAGCCACCATGCCCAGCGTTTTCTCTATTTCTTTAATAGTCACTGGCAGGATCTTAGGTTCTTAGGGAATCTTGTATAAAATATAAGCAAATTACCCACTTAATTATAACGAGCCTGTGGTCTGTAAAACTAGGAACTTAATTTTGCAAAGTTGTTGACTTTGAAAATATCACCTAGAAATGTGTGGTGGTGTTTTTTTTAATGTCTAAGGAGCAGTAATATTATTTTACTACTTTGGTTTGTATTGATAGCAGTTGATCAAAATTTATTATAAGGCATGTAATACAGATGTTTTCTAGGTTTGCGTAAGATAAGGGGGAAATTTTGGTTAAAGCAGTGTTAATCTTTTTTAGTGTTAGTTATTTTATTTTTTTTTAGGAGCTACATATACCTAATGTGTATGTTTCTGTCTTTCTACTTACTATTAAAACGAGAAGATGAAACCGTTAATGCTGACTCTGCCGTATTTTATCTGTATTCCATTGGTCAGGAAATCTTTCCAGGTTATATGGAGCACTGCCAAGTGGTTGGTGTACTGTCTCTGAAATGATTAGAGTGGTTTACCCACACAAATTTTAAAATGATTTTCCTAAACATTAAAGATTGATTTATATTAGCTTTGTGTAACTTTAATAATTACTCTGGTTTGACTAATGTAGTTATTTGATGTGAAAAATGGTTGATAACTTTGCAATTCTCAAATTCTAGAAATGTTTAAAACAATGTATCTTATTAAGCCTTGAATTTGAAAAAGGGGGGCTATCGATCGAGTATGGATTAGAATATATATATCTTTTCACTCCTTAAGAAAAATTGTCCTCAGAAGCTTTTAGGAACTCTGGCAGGACAGCTTGCCTTTTCTCCTGCAAGAGGCCTGCTGTACATGTGTTTAACAGTCAATCTGTTGTAGAAAGTGGGTGGTTCTTTTCTCCTCTTGAGGGGAAGCTGATGGCCTAGCCCTTTTCGGCACTTAGTGTTCCAGGAAAGTGTCACTGAAGTCCCTGAATGTTATGCCATCAATTTACTTCTGATTCCAGACCCCGATTGTAGATGTGCTTGGTGTCATTTCTCTGCTCTACCACCCCTAAGTTAGAAGGGGAAAGATAAGCATATAAAGCAGCTTGAATGCTCTTGGTGTGCTAGTGACATTAGAGTATCTCTGGGTGCTGCTGACTGCAGTGCCCTTTGATTTGGATCAGAGTGATGAAAGAACTAAAGCTCTTCCGGAATTTTAAGTCTCCATTCTGGTTGGGTTTCTACATAAAGAGATGACCACATATAGGTGAACTAATTGGCAGGGCCTTACAAATGGCTGTATGATACAGTGCATGCTAAGTTACCAGGAAAGAGCTCTTGAAGGACCCCTCTTAAAGGGGTAAGCAGAATTTATTAGAGAAGGTAAGCAAAGCTAATCATGAAGATCATGTGTGTAAATTGGAACTAGTAAGAAGAAGATGATAAGTGGAGAAAATAGTTATAAAAGTTTGGTGGTGGAAAGTCCACTGAATGGGACAGAGGCTATTTTGGGGGCATATAAAAATCAAGAGCCAGATATTCAGTTTGTTGGAAATCTTGGTATATTACTGTGTTTCGTCACTCACATGATGAAAATCAATAAGGATACGGTATAGGTTATGAAGCTCAGTTATGCTCACATAAAGAGTGTTGAAGAGGCTTGTTAAGATGTTCTTTGGAGGATTGATAAGGGAGGGGATGGTTGAAAATTGGGAAAATCTGAGAGACTATTAGTTTTGTTGCTGAGATTTAGGTGGTAGCTTTAGGAATAAAGTTGAGTGTTTGAAAGAACTGATTGAACTCAGTTCAAATCTCTGCGTGTCTTTTCATGGTCTCTAGACCTTACACAGTGCTTAGGATGTTAATATTTAGAGAAGATGGGACCCTCTGAAAACTGAATTTCATTTGTGTCAGATCGTTCCAATTTTCTATTTATATGGAGCTGAAAGTGGTACCATCCTTCAGGTATTGTCTAAATACTTGGCATGATTTGGTGGGGTTAAAAACCTATTAGAATCAGTATGTGGCAGAGCAGTATTTTGGGGCAGAAGGTTTTGACATAAAACCTTACACAGTCACAACCCCTTGTGATTGTGTAATGTTGTTCAGAACTTCTTTCTTCCAGCTGCCATTTAGAAAGGAAATAAGCAGAGAGGACATTCTGAATTGTCACAACGATAAGAATAAAAGCTAGGAAGTAGGCCAGGGAGTGGTGCCTCACTCCTGTAATCCCAGTGCTTTGGGAGACCTGAGGGGGCAGGATTGCTTGAGGCCAGGAATTAAAGACTAGTCTCAGCAACATATTGAGACCCTGTCTCTACAAAAATTAAAAAATAAAAAAGAGCTGTGTGTGGTGATGCATGCCTGTAGTCCCAGATACTTGGGAGGCTGAGGGAGGAGGATTGTTTGAGCCTAGGAGTTTGAGGCCATAGTGAGCTGTGTCCGTACCACTGTACTCCAGCCTGGGCAACAGAGTGAGAACCTGTGTATAAAAAATGTGTGTGTGTGTGTGTGTGTGTGTGTGTGTGTGTATGTATGTGTGTGTATATATATGTATGTGTGTGTGTGTGTGTGTGTGTATGTATATATATATGTGTATATACGTATATATGAAAAAAGGAAGGAAATTAAAGAATGTGACAGATTCAGATGATAGTTATGGGTCATTTTGACCTTATGCAGAGTTTTGGCATGAGAAGCTGGGAGAAAACATTAGGGAGGATTAGAAATATGAAAAGACCCTTGAATGAAGGTCTGTATGTATACAATGAGAAGTTGAAGCTAGCCATTGTATAAAGATCAGAATGTTGGAGAAGGAGACAGATTTGAAGCAGCGTATATGATGATAAAGGCTTGCCTTGGTGTCATGGGAATTGGAGGATGAAGGGTAGATATTGGTAGACACTTATTTTAGTGAAGGTAAATTAGCAGTTATGGATAGCTGACAGTGTTGATTCAAAAGTAAGGGGCATGGTTCAGTGGCTATAAGAAGGCTGTTCAACTTACGATGGGGCTTATGTCCTGATAAACGCATCTTTAAGTTGAAGATATCAGGAGTATAAAATACATTTAATATACTTAACCTGCCGAATATCATAGCTTATCCTAGCCTGCCTTAAATCTTCTTAGAACACTTGCATTAGCCTATAATTGGGTAAAACCATCTAACACAAAGCCTATTTTATAATAAAGTGTTGAATATTTCATGTAACTTACTGAATACTGAAAGTAAAAAACAGAACGGTTGTATAGTTCAGGCGTCCCCAAACTTTTTACAAAGGGGTGCAGTTCACTGTCCCTCAGACGGTTGGAGGGCCGCCACATACTGTGCTCCTCTCACTGACCACCAATGAAAGAGGTGCCCCTTCCTGAAGTGCGCGGGGGTCTGGATAAATGGCCTCGGGGGCCGCAGTTTGGGGACACCTGGTATAGTTACTTGAAGTACTGTTTCTACTGAATGTGTATTGATTGTGCACCATTGCAAAGTTTAAAAACTGTTAAGTCAAACCATGTAAGTTGGGGACTATTTACCTAAGGTTCAGGAAAAGATTGGGTGGCAGCAATCTGAAGTAAAGGCAACTGAAAGATTAAGAATTGGTGTGGGGGTTTTATTAGTTTGCTTGGGCTGCCATTACAAAATACCACAGGCTGGGTAGCATAAACAATAGAAGTAGCATAAACAATAGTTTTTCATGGTTCTGGAGGCTGGAAGACCAAGATAAAGGTGTTCTGGCGAGACTCTCAGGCTTGCAGAAGGCCACCTCACTGTGACCTCACTTGGTTTTTACTCTAGGTATGTAAAGGAGGAGAAATCACTGGTGTCTCGTCCTTTTCTTATATGGACACCAATCATATTGGATTAGGGCCTCACACTTATGACCTAATTTAACCTTAATTATTTACACTTACAACCTCCTTTAGCTGCTTTAATTATTTCCTGAAATAATTGAGGAAATAGTGAAAACCAAAATGATTGTGTAGTTACTTGAATTACTGTTTCTGCTGAAACTATAGAACTACACAACCTTATGTTCAAATATAGTCGCATTGGAGATTATAGCTTCAACATGTTTATTTTGGGAGATGCAGTTCAGTTCCATAACAGGGGTAAGGGTATTGAATTTCTCCAGAGATTAATGGAAATGATTATTGTCCCCTTAATTTCTGATCTACAGTTTTAGTTTTTCATTGCAGAATGGAAATGCTTTCTCATCTTTACGATTGGTCAAGACTCCTTGCTCCCACCCCAGCGATTAACATTTGCTGTTTTCAGCCTGGAGATTTCTTTTCCATTTACCCTGTCTGTATAGCAGTTTCTGACCACCTCTGCCTTTTAAAGTTGAGTTTTGACAATTGATATACAGTTGATTTCTTCTCTAACCTCTTCAGTTTTATAGTTTGACCTCTTGTTACACACTGCTTTTAAAGGTACCATGCTTATTCTTTAAAAGCCACTTAAACAGAACATATATTTAGAAGACACGATGCTTTTGCCATAGATGTCAGGTGGGTCTTGGCAGTGTTTCCATAGAATATCTGCTGGTGTCTGCAGCTGTGAGACTCTAGGCACTCTCTACTTAGAGAACATGTAGAGGTTAAGTGTTCATCAAGAGACCCGCAGTGTTTGTGTTGGAAATGCTAAGAGATGTGAGGTTTTGGATGTTTTGTGTTGTGTTCTGTGTACGTATTTAAAGCAGGCATCCTCAAGTCAGAACTTAATGAGGTTCCTGCTAACAGGAAAATCACCAGGGGAACCCTAATACATAAAACATAAAATTACAGTTCTGGGATGAATGGCTAATGCCAAGTTACATTAGCTAGTCAGTTTATAATTAATGGCTCCAGCCTAATTTTGCTGTCTATTCAAGGTAATCATCAGAGATCCAAACCTTTAACTTTTTCTTGAGGGATTGTAGTGAGCCTTTTAGCTTTCTTTACATTGAGGTTTATGGGTGATAGTGAGATGAAATGAAGGATATTATTTCAGTTCCTTCAGGTTTTTAATGTAGCCTCATTTTATTCGAAAGTTAATTCCCAGAACAGCTGATATGCCTGTAGTTAATCCTAAGTAGAAAATCTATTCCAAAGCAGAAAATACATTTTGACTTTACCTGTCTAGTCACAGAATGGGTAAGGGGGTATCTGGGTCTCTGATAATGTGGATTTAAGTGGTTTGGTTAAAATATCTACTGTCCTTTCATCTAAGCCAGCATTTCTGTATATTTTTATGCTCCTGCCTTCAACCATAGAAGTTTAATTCAAGATTTTCTGTCTCATATCTCCCTGGTATTTATTACACCTGTTAGATCTGTTTTGTTTCCAGTGTAAAACAGCACTCGGACCCACCTCTTTGTGGTCCTCTAACCAAAGAATGATTTAGGAGAAAATACGTCATTTGTTGAAAGGTTTTTTTCTTTTTTTCCCTTTTTACTATTAACTGTCATTTTGTATGTATCTTAATGGATTATTCAAACATTTATAGCACTTTGAAAACTTTGGTTTCAGGCATTAGAAAATAATGTAGTTTAGGAACATGGTTTACCCCTTAACCTCTGAGTGTCCTAACTCTATACATTCAGGAAAGGGTTTAAAGAGCATAAAACACTTAAAAACTTAAAATATGTCTTCTCATTTATGAGTGATATTTAGTAAAGGCTTGAAAGATAAGAAGCTAACTCTCTTACAACAGTACTCTGTTCCTCCCGCCTCCCTTTAAGAATGTTTATTTTCTTTTCTGGGTGAGGGGAGATATGTGATAGCTTGTATAATACGATACATTATTTAGGAAGCAATTTCTTGCTATTCAGATTGTGGGTTTCAGGATCGTTTAGCTAAAAGATTGCCTACTGAGTGTGTGGAAATCATCTTAAGACAAAATAAGGTTTGCGTAAATGAAAGTTGAATAAGTTTTGCAGATGACCAAGCTTTATCATTTGGCAGGTGTCAGATTTTAAGTTGTGTAGATTCTTTTGAGTAATAATTAGAAGTTTTACCGAATTCTATTACTATATTTAACTGTTTTCTAAATACTAGGCCCCAAGAATTCAGTTGAAGACACATACACATTTTAATATATTATTTTGTGTATGTATTATGTAAATTTAATGTATCACTTACTATATATATTCACTATTTGTGAAATGACAGTCACTTCAGTAGGGGTAGGGAAAAATTCAATTTCAATGGCTGTATCCAGTGTCTGGGCACTAGCCTACACTGATGGAGAGGGTTACTAAAAATAGGAAGTGAATAAGCAGGCCAAATTGATTCCTCATTTAATGAGTCTTAACAGGACCATCTAAAGTTTTAATGGTAAGAAAGAAAAAATTGGGGGACTGTATTCTTAACACTGCTCTCTATAAGAATGCAGAAGCTCTTGGTCTGGTGTTTTTTTTTTTTTTTTTTTTTTTTTTTTTTTTTTTTTTTTTTTTTTCCCCTTGGATGACAGTAGTTCCTTTCTTATCAGCAGTTTGGCTTTCCATGATTTCCCTTATCTGCAGTCAGCCATGGCTCACAAATATTAAATGGAAAATTCCGAGCATAAACAATTCACAAGTTTTACATTGCGTGTCCTTCTGAGTAGTGTGATGTCCCCTCTTGCTGGCCGGTCAGGATGTGAATCCTCCGTTTGTCTAGTGTATCCATGCTGTTAGTCGCTTAATGTAGCTGTCTGGGTTATCAGATTGACTGTTGAGATATTGCACTGCTTGTGTTCAAGTAACCCTTCTTTTACTCACAGTGGTCCCAAAGTCCAAGAATAGTGATGCTGGCAATTCTGATATGTCAAAGAGAAGATGTGAAAGTGCTCTGTGTTCCCTTTAAGTGAAAAGGTGAAAGTTCTTGACTTAAAACCAAATATGCTGAGAGAGAGATTACATATATGTGACTTTTATTACAGTGTACAGCTACAACGATTCTGTTATTGTTAATAGCTTACTGGGCTTAGTTTATAAGTTAAACTTTATCATAGGTATGTGTAGGAAAGACCATGGTATTGGTCAGTACTATCTGAAATTTTAGGCATCCATTGGGGCTCTAAAGGGGACTGCTATATTTCATATATTTCTTCCAGTAACTGAAGGAGATGATTATTTTCTCCATTTCCTAAATGAGGAAATCAACATGTAGGATGGCAAATGCTAGAAGGGATCACCATAGAGTTGATGGTTCTAACTACTGGGCTACATGGATTGCTCAGCAAGCCCTGCTTGTTGTCGCTCACTTCTTATATTTTGTATCACGGTCCATTGGCTTTAGGTTAGTCAACTGTCATTTGTTCCTTTTTTTCCTAAAGTTCATACCCATTTGTTACATTAGTTATAAAAGTAATTTCGTGCTCCCTTCTTACCTATACTCTTTAAATATATACATATACATATATATATATATATATATATATATATATATATATGTATGTATATGTATATTTTTTTGAGACAGAGTCTTGCTCTGTCACCCATGCTGGAGTGCAATGGCAGAATCTCTGCTCACTGCAACCTTCGCCTCCTGGGTTCTAGCAATTCTCCTGCCTCAGCTTCCTAAGTAGCTGGGATTACAGGCATGCACCACACGCCCAGCTAATTTTTGTATTTTTAGTAGAAACAGGGTTTCACCATGTCAGCCAGGCTGGTCTGGAACTACTGACCTCAGGTGATCTGCCCGCCTGGGCCTCCCAAAGTGCTGGGATTACAGGCATGAGCCACCATGCCCAACATCTTTAAAGAGATTTTCTAACCCGTACTTTGTTCTTTTGACAAAATGATTCTAATGTATTTTTTTTCTGTCTTTTTAAATCACCACTTTGGAGTTAAAGCATGTGTTCAGACTTTCCCTGAAATTCTGGATCAGCTCTGCTTCAGCACCTCCACTATTTTTGAACTTCTGTTTCTCCCCTAAAAGCTGGATGACTTCCCCAGTCTCTTGACTATTTGACTCTTGTCTGTTCAGCAGGACCCAGCTGATAGTCCACTTGTCTTATGAAGGTCTTTTACAGTGGCTTTCAACCTTGCCTGCAGATAAGAATCAAATCATGTGCTTATAAAAATGCCAGTATCTGGGCTCTTAAGAGAGATTCTTATTTAATTGGTCTGGGGTGAAGCAAGACATTGGTTATTTTAGCTGCTTCATTGATGTGTGGTGCAAAGAGCATGGCCTTTGGAGTTAGACCCAAATTGTCAAGTTTTGTGAGTTCTGGACAAGTTAATCTTTTTTTTTTTCAAGCCTATTTCCTCTTTTTAAAAATATGGATGAGGCCAGTGTGGTGGCTCACACCTGTAATCCCAGCACTTTAGGAGGCTGAGGTGGTTGGATCACCTGAGGTTAGGAGTTCAAGACCAGCCTGGCCAACATGGTGAAATCCCATCTCATCAGCTTGGTGTGCTGGCAGGTGCTTGTAATCCTAGCTACTTGGGAGTCTGAGGCAGGAGAATCGCTTGAATATGGAAGGTGGACGTTGCAGTGAGCTAAGAGAGTGCCATTGCACTATAGCCTGGGTAGCAAGAGCAAAACTCTGTCTCAAAAGAAAAAAAAAAAAAAAAAAACTAAAAAATAAACCAAGAAAAATGTGGATGAAATGACCCTTTTTATTAAGTTGTTAGGATCACATGGCAGGATATGCCCCTTAAAAGCTCTTTTAGAGCCTGGCCTAGCACATCTTAATAGCTGTCTTCCTACCCTATCCAACAACACTGTCTCCTTTTCCAAATGCCCATATTCTTTCTCACATTTACCATATATCTGTTGCCCTTTCCTCAGGTTTGAATTCATGTCTTTCTCATTAAAATTTATTTACAGGTCCAAGGTCCTCAATAATGTTTTTTTTTTATTGTGCACTTAAAGAAAAATGTACCTTTTACAATATATTAGACACAAAAAACTTCCAAAGAGAAATAGAGAAATAGCATCAGAACTTCTTGGAATAGAAAAATAAACTGGGTCATGTGGGTGTCACTTTAAAATTTCAGTGGCTTAGATTTTGAAAAGGCTTTCCTTTCTCTTTTTTTTGCCACTAAAGTCTGTTACTGAGACAACTGCAAGTTTTCCTGCTTATATAGTTTTTGAACACTAATGTCTTAGTTTTTTGTCTTAATAGGCTCCTAGTCCTGTCTTTACCTTGAAGTTTAATATTTTCCTCCAAGCTTCTTATAGCTTCAGGGTAACTTTCTGAGTGATATAATCTATCTCCAGTAATAAAGGGCAGATCAACACTAGTTGAAAGGGATAACTGTCTTTCTATTTTTAAAAGGTACTTTTTTATTGAGCTGCCTTTTTTTTTTTTTTTTTTTAAAGAGTGAAAGAGACTCTCGCCCTCAACTTTCATTGTTGTTCTTCTGATAGATCAGTAATCATCTTTGGGTTGTCATCATTTTAGTAGCTCAGGGTCCATGTATATTTCTAAATCATTCATGTCCTGTAAATTTCTGTATGAAATAAGCATTCATTGGTTCCTTGCCTGGATAGTCTGAGTGAGCCTGTGTATTAGTTTAATCTCAGTATATATTAGATCTTATTGCCTACATCATTTTGATAAACTTAGGTGTTACGATTATAATTTTTTTTAAGTTCTCCTTGACTCTTCTGGTATGTAACAGAATTTTGTTTTTAAACTGCTTTTTTATGTTACTTTTTAAAATAATAGTGCACATGATGTGGGCTTTCACAGCATTTCTTCTGGAAGGTGACTTTTCTTCATTGTTAATTGAGATAAATGCCCTGCATCTATCACAGGTGTTTCTAATGTCCTTGGAAAGACTTAGAAGTCTCTCAGGTTCAGGTAGCTTGAGACAGTGTACAAAATAGAATGTGTAGCATCAGTGAAGACCAGTCAAGACTGTTCTTTCAGTAGATAAGTATTCCAGATGACCTCATCGTGACACTCAAGTACCCAGAAGTCTGGATTCTTAGTTCACTATCCATTCTTTGGGAGTGTAAATTCAGTGAAAAGCTTGAGATAACTTATTTTTTGAGCGAGACCCAGTGTCTCCTCCTCTATGAAGAATTCCTCAAACCAATTAACTACTTTTCCCATTGTGTGTCATTCTCCATTTTGCATCTCTTATTCTGCTCAGACTGGAGCTGGTCATAAGCTTCAGGAATACCTGTTTACAGGTTGACACAGACTTGGAGTAGCTGCTCGTTGGCAGAATAGGTCTAGATTTCTATGTTATAATGATTAGTACTCATACTGGGAGTTTTGGGTTAACAGACATGAGACAGTGAGGACTGAGCTATATAGTGGCTTCAATTTGAAGGGGATTTCCCCCCCTTGTTATTTTCATTTTCACACTATTCTTAATGCAAAGTTTAGAAGATACATGATTAAAAATACTTCATTTTGCCTATATTTGACTTGTAAACGCAGCTGTGATAACTAAAAGATCATAAGTCCTTTTTTGTCCTTGCGGACACTGAATTAAACTCATCAACATTCTGATTTTATAATATGCTTTGGTCTGTGTGTGGGTTCTTATTTGGCTGCTGAAGAACATTCAATTGTGTGAACTTGTATGACTTTTTAATCTTCATATCTATCTTGTTCCTCTTCCTTGATAAACAGTTTTCATTTCTTGTGCTTTGATGAACAGTGCTGCTATGAATTCTGTTAGTGGCTCCATCTACTGCCTCAACCCTCTCTGTAACAGTTGTTCCTTCATCCATGTATTTCTCAAGGAAGTACAATAAGAAATAAAACTGCACATTGTGGGAGGGGACTATTAAGTTTGTCAAAAAAATTTTTTTTTTGCCAAGGAGAGGCATTTAAGACACTCTGACACATTATCTATTATCACCGTCATTTCCTGGTTGCTTAGATGCCCCAAAGTAAGATGCACATAACTTCACAAGAAAAATAGAATATATTTCACTTTACAAAAAACTCATTATATTTCTTACTTTGCCTGAAACCAAATAAAAATCCACAGTGTCTGTTGGAGTGCCTGGCATTTAGGCCCAAGTCTACTTAAGTGTTTCTTGTACATGATCAATTTACTGAATTCTGACATTCCAAATAAATTCTGATTAAAAAGGTAACTGGCAGTATGATGTAATGGGAGTTACAGGTTGTGCCCCACTTCTGCACCTACCTAGTTCGCAAACACTGAGCCAGTCTCTGAATTTCATTTCCTTCATTTGAAAAAAGGAACTGTTGAGCACAGATGGGTTTCAAGATCTCTATAGCTTAAGTTTTATTCATAATTGTAAAATTCTCCCTGCTGGGTTCCGCATACTGCATGTAATTGCATCCCTAGGATGAGATTCCTCAGGGTACAGGTGTCTTATTCATCAGTCCCTCTGCCCCTCACACTATCTAGTATGTGTGTGGCACCATCCTCCACCTTCCAAAGACCAAGTATTACATATATCTAATCATGTTTATCTTTAGGTCTCAGCTTAAATATCACTTAATCTGCAGAAGGCTTTTCTTCTGATTACTGTCCCAGTTTTTTTTTTTTTTTTTTTTATTTCTACAGCATCCTTTTTTTCCTTCATGGCATGAACTGCAGTTCTAAACACTAGCTTTATCTTTTGGCTTGTTTAATATCTCTCCCACTAAGTCCCCTTAGTACCTGTCTTGTTTATGCTATAGTCTCTGTGCCCAGCACAGTGTTGGGCACAAAGGAGGCATTTTTAGAATGATTGCAACTATTATGGACTTCGCCCTCCATTTGAACCTAGACAACAGAGAGCCTAGTCCACATGCCTTTCTCTGTTCGGAGCCTGTTTTTTTTCTCTGTCATCCAGATATAATCCCTCCTTCTCACACTTACCAGATTGTGTCCTGTGTTGTGGCTCTCCATGTGTTCCCTTCTTTGCTTAGACAGTAAGTGGGAACTCCTTATCTGAGTCATCTTGAATATCCAGCACAGTGCCCTGCACACAGGATTTGCATATTAGAATGAATGCAGATGTCTGTCCTTCAAATGTGTTGGTATTTGAGGCATATCTTTTTTTTTTTTTTTTTTTTTCTGTGTCCTTTTAGCAGTGACTAAAGCCTTATTTGAGAACTCCCATCTCCAAGAATTCCTGATGGCTTTATTCAATAATGAACCTTGTATACTTCCTGCCCTTTTGAGGTATGAGTTTGTGGGATGCATAGACAATGAAGTGAGGTTTCAATCTAGCCCAGTATTGACCAGTTAGTATCTTGGTATATCTGCAGACTCATTTGAGCTCTCAAATGGGAGAGGGGATGAAGGTGCAATGAACAACTGAGATAAAAAGCTAGGATTGCAAAGAAAGGGCCTATCAGAGAAATTTGACCTCCTTCCTGGATTTTCTCTTCAGCTTAGTTTTTGTGCCCCCTTGGTGGTGGTCAAGCAGGCTGATAAATAGTTTATTAATAATTTCAGATAGAATTGCCTCATTGGCAGAATATACCAATAAGTATTTGGGCATACAAAGTGGTTTTTTTTTTTGCTATGAGATGAAACATAAACTAATTGTCTTCAGGCTTAATCTTAGTTCATAGTTGCATCTCTTTAAAATGATTTAATCTCTTACATGTGAGTGTCTTTGTTTTGTTTTGTTTTTTGAGACAGAGTCCTGCTCTGTCATCCAGTCTCGAGTGTGGTGGCAGGATCTTGGCTTACTGCAACCTCTGCCTCCCAGGCTCAAGTGATTCTCCTGCCTCAGCCTCCTTAGTAGCTGGGATTACAGGTGTGAGCTACCACAGCCAGTTAATTTTTGTACTTTTAATGGAGACAGAGTTTCGCCATTTTGCCCAGACTGGTCTTGCGTGTTTTTAAGAATGCTAAGACGCTGTTAAACACTATGTTAGCCTCTGAGCAAATGCCTGCCATGTACTTTGATTTTGAATTTTTTAGGAATAGCTATAGTGTATGATTCTTTTTATTTTTTAATAGTGTATGATTCTTAAATTATCAACTAAACTTCATTGTCTGTTGAGTAATAGTGTTTTGACTTCGTTATCTGCGTAGACTTTTTTATGTTAAAGAATCTTCTTGGTCGAAGCCTGGTGGTGCTCATGCCTGTAATTTCAGCTCTTTGAGAGGCTGAGGGGGGAGGATCATTTGAGACCAGCCTGAGCAATATGGCAAGACCTTGTCTCTACAAAAGATTTAAAAAATTACCAGGATGTGGTGGCGTGTACCTGTGGTCCCAGCTACTCAAGAGGCTGAGGTGGGAGGATCCCTTGAGCCCAGGAGGCTGCAGTGAGCTGTGATCACACCACTATACTCCAGCTTGGGTGGCGAGTTAGACCCTGTGTTCAAAACAAAAAAAAAAATCTTTCAAGTACTCTATTCTGCTGTATGCTGTGGTGGCTTAAATATTTTGATACTTGGAATGTAGTATATTGTAGAGTTCCTGATCTGCTTGGTGAAAAAAAAATCATCTTTTGAGGGAAAGAAGAAAGCAAAGCTGGGGATATGTGTCTATGTGTTTCTTTGACCACTAATTTGAATTTCTCAGGTTGCGGTGATAATGGCAGCTTGACCTTACCATAAATTAAGAGAGAAGTTTTTAGGAGAGCATGAAAGCAGAAAACAGTTCTTAAGAAGGTTAGTACTTTGAGAACAATACTGTACTTTGTATAGTGTCTGAATTTTTTTTTTTTTTTTTGAGACGGAGTTTTCGCTCTTGTTACCCAGGCTGGAGTGCAATGGCGCGATCTTGGCTCACCGCAACCTCCGCCTCCTGGGTTCAGGCAATTCTCCTGCCTCAGCCTCCTGAGTAGCTGGGATTACAGGCACATGCCACCATGCCCAGCTAATTTTGTTTTGTATTTTTAGTAGAGACGGAGTTTCACCATGTTGACCAGGATGGTCTCGATCTCTCGACCTCGTGATCCACCCGCCTCGGCCTCCCAAAGTGCTGGGATTACAGGCTTGAGCCACCGCGCCCGGCCGTGTCTGAAATTTTTTATAAGACATTCTTTTATCTGTAATTTATTATAACTTCTTTTAATAAGCCTGTTTGCTAGGAGAGTGGGAAAAATCTTTTCTTAATAGAGAAGGAAAGTTATGAAGGTGAAAAACTTGTTGAGGGTCACAGAGCCACTAAGAAACAGATTTAGGACCAGCAGTCATTGTCTTTGGACTTTATGTAGGCTTCTACCTTCATTTTGGTCTTTTTTTTTTTCCGTCTTCCTTATCCTTACTAGTTTGTTAGCCTGGGAATTAAGAATGAAATAATTGCCTCTCTGAGGCCACTCGCAACCTTGACTCTGCTTTATGTTAAATCTTTAATTTGTTCCAAATTTCCTGAATGCTACATAGTGTTTCCACTTGTCCTTTCTTAGTTAATTAACCTGGCTATGTCTTAACTCTCCTGAAGAACTGAACTGAAATCTTCATTTTAATATAAATGACTGCCTTAGCTTCTGACATTTTAGATATGAAAAATAGTGCCTGTGTTTTGGGTGTTGCTGTGTATTATACATGATCATTTGATTTGAGTTCAGAGCAGTCAAATATGCTTATTTCTGTAACCTTGGCCATTAATGAAGCATATAAGAAGAATCAAGTTGGTGATAGCTAACATAGTTATGGATGTGAGCTAAGAAGTTTGTTTGTCTTACCAAAGTCACAGTAAATTGACTACAAATATCATAAGAAAATGCCTATAAAAAGACTCATAGGAATCAGTATTGTAAACTTTCATCAAATTGAAAATATGCTTAGAAAGCAGTTTTCCAAGTTTATTAAGTTGGAAATTTATCTTAAGAGTTAATTAATAACACCTGAATGTCAAGGGGGAACCATAAACACTTTTTAGTGTTTATATTTAAGTAAAATGTTTGAGTGTCACATTCTGTTTAGAAAGTTTATTGTGAGACTGCTTTCCTATTTTTGAATCTCACGCACTAGATCAGGAAACAAGTATAAAATGACTATTATAATTTGTTATTATTGAAAACGAATTGTGGGGTCTGTTCTCAGTTCAAAATGTTTTATAATACAGCCCTGGAAAAAGAGAATCAACCTAAGTTATGTGTGGCTGATATGCTCTGCAGATTTAGGAAGCCATACTTCACTCATAATGGAGACTGGACTTGGAAGTTCATGAGGATTTTTTTTTTTTTTAAAGGAAAATTACCACAGATTCTGGGGCGGGGAAGCCAATACCATTCACGTAATACTCTGTAACCTTAAAGGTTTGCAGTTGGTAGGGAATAATTTAATGTGCCCTATAAAACTCCCAATTTTGGAATTGCTCCAGCTTTTTATTTTTAGCTATGGCTTTTGGTTAATGAGAAGAGTTGAAAAGTATAGTTTCTCCTGGTCTCTGCCTGAAATCACGGAAACTTTCCACGCTGTGAAAGTTCAGGGGATTCTGGGAGACCATCCTTATGAATTGGATGGTGGTGTCTCCTCTTTGTTCAGGCCTCTTTTTCTAGAGAATAGGAAAGAATGGTGAGTTGATTACTTTCAGATTTTAACCAAAGTGTAATTGCTCTGATATTGTCAAATGCACCTAGGGACAGTCTTGCAGTAATTCAAAAACTTATACAGGAAACAAAGTAGCAGCTTTGGAGGCATGGAAGAATGCATTAGTTTCTGAATCTAAGAAAGCCAGAAGGAAGCCCGCCCACCCACTCTAGCTTTCATATTCCCTCAGCCACCTCCCAGATCTTCCATTCCAGTGCTATAAATAGCCAGTGTTTAGGCAGGGCTTTGCTTTCTTCCCTTGCCTTTAAAGACTTTTTGCAGGCCCTGGAATTGCCTCTGTTCCTCTGCCTGCCCATTTTGCTAGTGTGAAGCAGGTTTTCATGGGATTCTATTGGGATAAACCAAGGGCAGCAGAAAAGGTGTGAAGTAAGACCTCTTATTTACACCTCCGTTCCTTCCCTACATACTTCCTGTTTTACCTCTGAAATACAATTTGTGGTGCGTTATGAGATAGTTTTTAGAGTGTTACTCTGGAAATTTAATGTTAATGGCTTCTGGTATAATGCCAAGTGATTTTTATCTTTTTTGTGTGCTATCCTACTCACTGGCCCATCCTGAAGATAAAGCACTAATGAGCCCTTCTTTCTCATAGGAAAATCTTTGATTAGGTTTGGATTAACTTTCTCCTCAGCCCCAGAAGGGACAGGATACACCTAATTATTTGTGTACAAGATGGATTTTTTTTCTTTTTCCTTTTTTTTTTTTTTTTTTCAGACGGAGTTTCACTCTTGTTACCCAGGCTGCAGTGCAATGGCGAGATCGCTTACCACAACCTCCACCACCTGGGTTCAGGCAGTTCTTCTGCCTCAGCCTCCTGAGTAGCTGGGATTACAGGCATATGCCACCATGCCCAGCTAATTTTTTGTATTTTTAGTAGAGAGGAGATTTCACCATGTTGACCAGGATGGTCTCGATCTCATGACCTCATGATCCACCCACCTCGGCTTCCCAAAGTGCTGGGATTATAGGCGTGAGCCACTGCGTCCAGCCCTGACAAGATGGCTTTCTAATCCAAATCCATAGTAGCATAAACAGGCCAAAACGAGTCTTATTTAGAGTGCTTTGAATGTCTGTGGCAGTCATGTTAGAATGTTTAGTAACACAGACTTGATGCTTTTTTGCCTCAATTTTTGTTATGCATATTCATGATAATATTTTCACACATGATTAGGTCTACAGTTAAAGAGCCTCAGTTTAGATGACCTTGGAAACATCCACCCTCCCCCAGTCCTCTGGCATTCTGAACCTCTCCATCATGGTAGAAAAGCATATACTCTTTTGCACATTGGACATTTAGGCTATGTTATTCTTTTACTTAAAATCCAGCCATTGCAGGGGCCAGGGCATTAAGGTTATATTGGAAGAACTGGACAGAAGCAGCCCCATTTATAGGGTAACCTGTTGGCTAGTAGCTCTGGGAATGTGGACTGTGGTCACACTTTTATTATTATTATTTTTAGAGAAATCAGAAATATATTTTTATAAATGTGAAATTGCTTACATTGGTGAAATTTTAAATGTTGAGCACTACTGATTTTTTTTTTTTAAAGGACATTGGAGAGACCATATAACCTATTTTCAGACTTAATCTACCCTCTAGCTGCCAGTCAGAACTTTGGCCTGGAGGTTGAAGAGTGTTGCAGATCTGCTGGTTTCTGTCTATCCATCGGGGCTTTCCCTTTGTCCTTCTTGCTACTGTGTTCCAGTAATCTCTCTTCAACTTCGCAGGTTATTTATTTAAGGAGAGTCTATTGTTGTCTTTTTCTTTTTGGTTTTTCCTAGCTGGCCCTCAGATTCTGCCATTTATTTGAAGGCTTAATACTTTAAGACTTTTGCCTCCTACCCACTCAATGTTTTCTTCTTGCTGTTTATAGCCACTTTGGGGGGCCTTGATCACTATGCCATTAGGTATATGATGTACTTTGTATCTGTATCGGGAAGAATGTTTAGAGTGGCCACCTGGCTGGTACTGTTTAAGTTGGTCATGTTTATTAGGTCTTAGTTAATGCATAGTCAACCTTGGTGGGTGTAAATAAGATTCATTTGTTTCCATTTTGGTAATTCTTAATGTAGGAGACCAGCTGTCTTTACTCTGGGCAAGAAAAAGTATGGGTCATTTTCCAGTTAGAGCAAGAAGTTACTTCAGAGAAATACTGTTGTCTTGGTGGCCAGCGATGCAGAGCAGTTCTTTCTTAATCTGATGCCAGTGAAATTTGGTCTAATAACTGTTCCAATGCAGTGGAAGTTTTCTTCAGTTTTAATTTACTCTTCTTGCTTCTACCTCATGATACTCTCCCTTTCCCCTCATTTGCTTTTTAGAAATGGAGAATAAAAAATAGTGTCCTAATGACATCTCAGTTCCAAGGCCTGTAGTCGTCACCTGATCTTCCTTGTGAATCTTGGATTTTGTTGTTGTTTTGTTGTTGTTGTTGTTTTGTTTAAATGAATTTATTGAAGATTAGGTTGAGATTGAAAGACAAAAATGTGTAGATTTTTTTGATTATGTACAATAAAGGGAATAATGAGTATTATAACGATATATTGACAAAGGACACATGTAAAAGCATGCTTGTATGGGGCATAGGATATAAAAAGGGCATGTTTCTAAACCATCTGCTTCCATTATAGAGATTCTCAACTAGAAACTGGCACTCAAAATCGTCAAGGAATTCTTTAAAATAGTCTAACATAGAATGATAGAGTAGGGTTTGAGTAGACCTACACCGTTCACAGAAAAATTGGAAAATTTGGTTTCGGGGTCATGGTTCCCTTTAGAAGAGTGGCTTAAGAATATTTTTGTTCACACCCATCTCAGATTAAAGTAGTGGATGATTGTGAAAATTTCTTTTAAGCTTGATTTGAAAGAGATTGCAGTCGTAACTGCTCTAGACTATACTGCCTGGTCCTAAGTAGGTACTTCCCGAAAGTCTTATCGAAAGTAAGACTGTTTACTGCTAAGCAATTTACATGTGAAATATACTGTGCTGAGAGTTCATTTAGAGAAACTTGCACTTTATATAGGATAAAGTTGTAACAGGAAATGGGTACCGGGAAACTCTGAGCAGTTCTAAATCAGGAAAACTTCCTGCTCTTCTCCTTAATTTAAAATTTTCTTAGGCACAAGGCAGAAGTCCACTTCAATGTTCATAACAGTGCTGTGCACAGTCTCCTATTGTCTAGAATTTTAAACATTGGGAAGTAAAACGCCTCATTTCTTCTCAAATACATGTCCAAAATGAAATGTTTGTTAGAAGTGGTAGTTTCCATAGCAGCAGTGATTTTTGCCTTTTTTTTTTTTTTTTTTTTTTTTTTGAATAGCAAAATATTTAGCATAGATCAGTTAGAGAGGTGATTATTTCTGGCTGAGGGTTCTTACAGGTTTCCTTCTGTGCATTTGACTTCTTTGGACACCTTCTTAGGGCACAGGTGTGTTCCGGAGAAGCTCCACTGAGGGGTGGAATGAGTGGGGTTTTGCGCATTTTTGTTTTCCCAGCATCTGAGCACAGCGCCTTTTACATGCAGTGGATCAGGAATGTTGCTTTTCTAGCCTTGAGGAGTGTGTTTCCTCCTCTTTCTGCTATCATTCTACACACCAGACCTTGGCTGTGTCGGGCGGAGAGTATAAACTTCACGTTTTGTCTTGCTTTTTCAGATTGGTGATGAGATTGGCTTATTTTAAACTGTGAGGTAGTGACAGTGGAACACACCTGTGCCTGGTTTCCGCCCTAAAGTTTATATTTTTTTAACAAAGGCTTATAGCTAGGAATTTAAAAATGCTTATCCCACTTGAAGTTTGAATGTCCAATATAGAATTAGTAGCTGTATCTGGAAAGAGATGTGTGTGTTAGTGGTAGGACTTTGATAGCCTACTTTCCCCCTTTTCCCCTTGACAGTCTACCTTCCTCTTTGTAAACAACCTGAGATAATATACAGGGTTGCAATGGAAAGTTTTCCAACTTGGCAGGGAATATAAAACCACATGGATAAGTAAGGGGGAAGTTTTTTACTTGGCATTTTAATTACAATTCATGGCATTCATTCTCTTTGTGGATCTTTGGATATTTATTATACTGAGGAGATAAAGGTAAGTCAGGCATATAGGAGCCCACAGGAGTTACCTGGTCCAACGGAGTGGTTCACAGAAGGCTTCCTGGAGGTGTTGCCTGCTCTTTTGCTGTGCTGAGAATATTTCCATTAGGCAGGAGAGAAGAAAGGTAGTGAGGCTGTTGTAGGTGGAGAAAACAGGTTGTGGGACACTGGGATTGGGAAGAACTACTGGGAGTTTGTTAGAACTTGTGTATATGATAGGGTATGCTGGGCATGTGGAAGAAGAGTTAGGAGCCGGGTCAAGTCAGCTGCCTCATTAGGGAGCTGAGATGTTACTTCCTGGGCAGTGTCAGCAGAGGCTTTCAAGGAGATAGTAGTGGGGTGCTGACCATTTTTTTAGTTAGATACCCGCAGCTGTGGAATGAAGGAAGGATTGGAGAAGGGGGCAAGCCTGGAAGCAGAGAGATCAGCTAGGAAGCTCTAGATATGGGGTCTCAGCACTGATTTCAAATTCCACTGAATGCTGTGTGAATTCTTGAAGTTTTGAAATTCTTATTTGTAAAATGAAGAGACTGTAATATAGCTCATAGTGTATAATGTTTCTTTTGTTTTGGAGACAGGGTCTTGCTCAGCCACCCAAGCTGGAGTGCAGTGGTGTTAATCATGGCTTATTACAGCTTTGGCCTCTGGGGCTCAAGCAGTCCTCCCACTCAGCCTCTGTAGTACTTGGAACTGCAGGCACATGCTACCACGCCCAGCTAATTTTCATATTTTTTTTTTGTGGAGATGATGTTTCTCCATGTTGCTCAGACTGGCCTCGTACTGCTAGGCTCAAGTGATCCTCCAACTTCAGTTTTCCAAAGTGTTAGGATTACAAGCGTGAGTCACCTTGCCCGCCCCACAAGAGGATTAAATAAGATTTTGTAAAATATCTAGCTTGAGACTTGGCATGGAATGAGGAACCAATAAATGGTAGTTTTTTTTTTCCCCCTTGTCACTAATTCCTTACCCTTTTTTAGTTGTAGGATTCAATAGAAGGCAGGGAGCTCACCTGAACTTCTTTATTTTAGCAAAAGATATTCAAATCCCATGGAGACTCCTTTTTCTATTTTTATTTTAATTAAACGTGATTTTGAAGCCACAGTTTAAATTCAGGCCATTTTGAAAATCATGATAGGAGAAAGAAGATAGGAGAGTGTATGGTTTTGTGTGAAAGTCCATATATGGATCATTTGCCTGATCCATTAATTATGGAATATCGACCTGGTAGGGCATAACAGTGAATTAGATTTCTGCACTCTTGTTTTCTCTGTATTGTGAATCTGAATATAAGTAGAAGATGCCTGGATCATTTTTGGCATTCTTAGCCAGAAGAATAGGGAGGTAGCAGTTTCTAATCTTACTCAAATTCCAAGAGCCTGAGCATAAGAAGACTTGAAGAGGATGAGAGATGTGTACTTTTTTGGGGGGTGGGAGGGTCATGCACTGTTAAAAGTAAGGTAAATTAAAATAGACAAGGCTGTAATTCTAATGTGAAATGCTTGAGCTGTTGGTACTCTGTACTAACATAGTCTTTGGAGGTCTGGGGTTAAAAATTGCAGCATTGCAAGTAACAATTTTTAACTTCCTTAGTCACCATTTGTGACTGTGCTAAATGTAGTTTAACATAGCATCTGCTTCAGTGGTCCAGGACAGGAATTAACAGTCATGATTAGGAAAAGTCTGTATACTGTACCTTCTGTCCACAGTGTTTCCTTTTCATGTTAAAAAGCTCCCAACACAACTCTGCAGCCTTGTTCATTTAGATTTTGGGGCTGCGGTGGGGGGCCGGGGGGAGGAGACTGACAGGCTTAATCCAAAAGTAGATAAGCACATTTTCTATGCTAACATTTTAAGAGACATCTTCTTTTGTCCAGCAATAATGATAATAGCCCCTAGTATTCACTTGGCACCTTCGAGTTTGTAAAGTGCTCTGACATTATCAGACAAAATATGTGTATGTAATTAAAGCTTTTAAAGAGAATGGGCCCCTTTACCTCCTCTGTTCCTTCCCAGAGTGAAAATAATTCAAAGGCTAAATGCCTTTGTGGTTTGAGTCTTAAGAATTTCCTGTTAAAATGTAGCTTGTAATTGCATATGTGTTCCCTTCTCCTCTTCAGAACTATGGGAGAGAGATGTTTCTCATCAACACTTGGAAATATGTACGTATATACACACCCAGGTTATACATATACATACATGCTCATGCACCTGCTTTATTTTTCATCTCTTAACTTGCGGGGACTTGTCTCACCTACTTTTTGAGATCCTTAAGTATTTGTTTCAAATGTGCTTTACTTTAATGATACTAAGACAACTTGGAAAGTGGGAAGTCTAACAAAAGTAGGTGTGAGAGGAGGCACTTTGTTGAGTGAGATGTTAAGAGGTCATCAATCTAAGCATCAATCTAAAATTTCTATTTTAAGGAAAGAAAGTAACTTTCTTAGTGTATGAATCTTTTTTTTTAAGATGCCTCAAATTCCACAGTAAATAAATGATAGTCATGTTTCTAAATCAAAAGTATACATGTTTTTGGAATCTATGGACTTACACATCAACAGAAAAGAAAAACACATTTTATACATGAATACCAGTAATGGAGATGATACACAATTCAGAGAGGAAGGAATCTGTCTGTATTGATCAAGGTTTAGACTCTTTGTTTTGCTCTCAACAATACGTCAAAGAATTATAAGATATTTATATGCCCTGGGATGGCATCCCTTTACTTTCAGTTTCTCTGAAGTTCTACAGAAATATTTGTATTCTCCTAACATTACTAAGGAAATAAATCTGGTTTCGTTAGTTGACATTTTATATGCCTTTATTTTTTTGGTGTAAGCTGCTTGAGGTTAAACACTCACTATAGCTTTTGGCTTTCTACCTCTAAGTCCTGCTAAATAACAGTGAAAAATAAAATGTTTACCTAAGTGGCCAGGAGGAGTATTGTGCACTTTGTAGCTTTTGTGAGTTAAAAAACATTATTTGTGTTCATAAACCTTTCTTGTCTTTTACATTCCCTTTAAGATTAGTCATTCTTTCCACTTTGGAATTTGTACATGACAGAGTTTTTTAGTGTCTGTATCCAACAGAGGAGCTATGTTTTTAACCTACCTAATGAAAACACTCAACTACTGGGATTAATTTGAGGATTTCCAATCAGCCTTTCACAATTTGTACTACCCTGAGGGGGTTCCTGATTAGCTGTGACGTTTGTAGAAGCATGTGAAGTTAATCCAATTTCTGTCTTGATTACTATGTTATCTGTCGTAATTTAGCAATTCAGATTTATCTGCCTATACCAAACAAAACCTCTGCTACAAAACTGAGGGAGTAGTTGATTTTATTCTTACTGTACTTACATATCTTTGTAGACTCTGTAGCCAAATAATGGCATGGAAATTAATTAGGTCCACTGAGGTTGGAATGAAAGAATGGGGTTGGAATGATTCATGACCAGAGGGTAATGATTTAGTGTATTCCAGCCTATAACCAAGATTGAGTTAACCCATGGCTTAACCTTTACTATTGTAGAGGTATATAAATGACCCTGTTGAAAAATAAAGATTTTAAAGTTTACTCCCATTTCACAAAACGTGGCTTAATCTCATCTTCACCCACTTTGCTTTTGAACTTTTTGGTGGGGGAGCTTTGAGGTGTTTTACTTTGAATTCTGAAAGTTTTAAGGGGGCTCACATAGAGTATGAATCAATTTTCTGACATACTGTGTTTAGTAGTTGCATTTATTTATTTATTTTTTAATTTTGAGACAGAGTCTTTGTTGCCTAGGCTAGAGTGCAGTGGAGGGATCCATGCACACTACAAACTGTACCCCCGGGTTCAATCCATTCTCCTGCCTCAGCCTCCTGAGTAGCTGGGATTATAGGTTTGTGCCACCACACCTGACTAATTTTTGTATTTTTAGTAGAGACACAGTTTTACCATATTGGCCAGGCTGATCTCAAATTCCTGACCTCATGATCCGCCTGTCCGCCTCAGCCTCCCAAGGTGCTGGGTTTGCAGGCATGAGCCACCACACCCAGTCAGTAGTTGCATCTTCTAAGCTGCCGATTTTTGACTTTATATTTGCTCCTAAACGAATCGGTTGTTCTTTTAAGAATCTGGTGATGGATTCATTTAGGATGAAATATAAAGTGAATAGTGAATATCCAACCGTAAAGTGAATAACTCTTAATTTAATATTTATAAACTCAAAATTTTTGTTTGTTGGGTTTCCTTAAGGAGGAGATACATACATGTATGTATGTATTTTTTTTCTTTTAAGGCATGACTCTCCATAAAAGCTTTATCTTTGGTTATTCATCTTGTGTTCTTAGTGTCCAGAACATAGTAATTGTTTTGGTGGTGGTTTGTAGGAATGAGAGCAGGTGGAATCTAAACCAGTTTCTTGACAGTAGATTTTTAAACAGTGCATTGATAGAATTAAAATGTAGCGCATTAGTAATGTGTTTTCTTCTGGGTATATCCAGCATATGATGACTTCTCCCCGACTTCACCCTGGTAGGAGTCACTGTCATCCTGCACCTGAATTGCTGTGGTTTCTTCATAACTGATCGGTTTCCAGACTGACTGAGTCTTCCTGCACACCCACACACAATTTATTTTCACAGTAGCCACATGCTACTCTTTTGCTCAAAACCTTTCTATAGTTTGCTTTTTTGTTATGGTGGCCTTCAAGGCCCTGTGTGTTCTGGCCTCATTACCTCTTAGACTCATCTCCTCTTACTCTCCTTGTTAGTGTTAGCTCCTTGTCATTCTCCTGCACAGCAGATAGGCTTTGCACTGTCAGGTCTCTGCGTAGAAGCTTTTCTTCTAGGTATCTCCATGGGGCTGTCTTTACTTCCTCTTAGACCTATAACAAATTAAACTTATTATCTTGAAGCAACACAGATTTATTACCTTACAATTCCGAAGAACATCGGAAGTTCAAAGTGGCTCTCTGAGTGGGCTAAGATGAAAGTGTTGGCAGGGCAGCATTCCTTCCAGATTCTTTATGGGAGATTGTTTCCTTGCCTCCTGCATCTCCTAGAGGCTGCCTGTATTCCTTGGCTGGTGGCCCCATTTAAAGCCAGCAGTGTCCTTTCAATTTCTTACGCTTCTTTACTCTGACACTGTCTCACCTTCCTCTTTAACTTATAAGGAACCTTGTAATCACATTAGGCCCACCTTAGTAACCAGGGATAATCTCCCTTTCCCAAGGTGAGCTGATTAGCAGCCTTTAATTCTACAATCTTAATTCCCCCCTGTCATGTACCATAACATATTCACACTTCTGGGATTAGGATGTAGACATTGAGGGGAAAGGGATTATTCTACCTGTCTCAGCAGCTAGCATGTACCTCCTTCAAACTTTGACTCAAAGCTTACTTTTTCAATAAGCCCTGCTTGTTTAATGCTGGAAACTACCCATCTTTCTCTCCACATTCTCAACCCCCCTTATTCTTCTCTACATACATTCCAAAGCACACTTATTTCTTGCTAATATACTGTTTTCTTCTGTATGTTCGTACTTGCTCTGCATACACTATTCACAGCAAATCGGCATTCCAAGATACTTCTTGATTTCTGTACCTTAGGACTGTCCTGAGTTCCTGGGAACTGCATGCAGATGTTCACTGAATGGATGAATGAACAAAACATGAAACTTAAGCAGATGTTTTTCACCAGATCTTTACTTTCTCATTGCCCAACCCGGATACCTGTAGTGGACCTAGGCTGAAGAGAAGGCCTTGGGACCCTAAACTCATCTTACCTCTCTTAACCTTAAAGCTTTTTAAACCTGCCACCTCTCAAACTACAAAACCTCAGAAAGACTGGCATGAAGGAGACTCTGTACTTTGTCTGTAGAAGTCATAAAGGGCTAAGAGACAGAAAAATGTTACTGTTTGCTGCCAGAGAACGTTCTCCTTATGACTGCTGCAGCTGTTCAGTGCATTTTCTCTGCAAGTTCGTGGGCCTTTGTTAGCCCCAGGGCCAAAATGTGAGTTTGAGGAATTAGTAGACCTGTGAGACAGCTAACATGGTATGTGGGTGGGCTGGAGAATTGACAGGGATTTTAGATTGAAGAAATCCTATGACATTTAAAGCTACAAACCTTTATTTTAGGAACCACAAAGCAAAGAGATTTAAAGAAAACAAACTAATGGCTTGTTCCTGTAACTGACATTGTTAACCTTGTGATTTTAGTACTTGGTTGGCTATTCTCTTGCTTTAATAATTAAATGAAGCCAGAAACATAGCCTGAAAATACCACTTAGTAATTTGGGAAAGATCAAGCATTTGCTGTAGGAATGGTATCTCTCAGGCAGATGACCCCATTGGCTGCCTACCCAGCTGTCATCTATAAGCTCATATTATTTCATCAATTATTTCTAGTGCTTTTGTCCCTGCTGCAAGTTCCCCAAAGGATGACGTTTTTTGGTAAAGGTTGTGCTGCCTTTTTTGTTTTTCTTCTTTTTTTGGTAGGTGTGGCCCTAAAACTTTAGAGACAAATGACTTCTGTTCATATGTAACTTGGCATTTAGGGAGAGGTTTGATGTAGTCAGAGGAAAAGCCTTGCATTAGGTTGATTCTGTCCTGCTGTGCTGTGCTACTCAGAGGATTCAAACCTTCTAGCTGCATGTAAGTGTAGAGACCAAGATCACTTTATCCAAGCTGGACCTTTCCAGCCTGAGATGCTTTGCCACTAGCCCTGATTCTTTTCAGAGATGTTATCATTTCTATTTGCCTGAACTTTTCTAGTTAGTATCAAGATCACTTGTGATCCTTGACTTAATCGTGATGTGTGTCTAAATGCCTTCTTCAAGATCTGTTTAATTTTCCCACATTTACCTTTACTTTTGCCGTTTTCCTGAAGTTGGACCCAAATTCCACATGCCGTATATCCATAACCCTGCTGGCCAGAGATCTGGATTTGTCCTGTCTTCTAGGGTTTTGTAGTTGGTGTGATAGATTGCTGAAATAAAAGTACACAACTGATCTTGAAGGTAAATGGTTTCCTTTGTTTTACTATGTGACAGGAATTTAGATTTCAGTGGCTGAGGGTGGCTGAGGGAGTGCGCCAAAACTTGAACGTATGCTTTCATAATTACTTCCGGTTTGAAATACTTGGTAGGATAGAAAAACAAGTTAACAAATTTGCACACATTTAGGGAGGGGATTTACTCTTTCATTCTCCAATTTTTAAGAAACTGTTAATGCCCTTTCATTTTTAAATGCTTAGTTTGTCCAAACCCCTGAAATGGAAGTGGGTGGGTTTGGATAGAGCCTTGAATAAGGGAGATGGAACTGCATAAGCAAAGCTAGAAAAGTGAAGGTACTGGATTGTTGGAGGGACAAGGCGTAGTTCAGATCTTAAGGTGCTTGTAGAAGTGGGCTGGTAAAAGTAGTCGTACAGGATCTCAGTTTATACCTAGTAGTTTACACTTCATTTGTTGGGGAGCTTTGGAGGGTTTAAAAAGTCTTCCTGGGAACAGTGTTAGGGTAGATGAGGATAAGGAGAGAGGGACCTTTCGGGGGCTTTAATTTGGTGGTTAGAAGATGAGAGCTCAGGTCAGGATGGTAACCATGGCAGTGGAGTGGCTGGAGCAGACATGACAAGCCTTACTGCGGGTTGTTGTACTGGCCCTTTTAGCAACCTTGCTGTGACTTTAACCCACAGAAGTCTGGTCCCCAAATGAGGTGGTTTCTAGGCTATGGAACCTTTCCCTCTTCTTGTAACATTATGCTGAAGTGAACTTAATAAAAATTCTCAGGATATGTTTAAGACTTTTTTTTTTTTTTTTTTTAAAGTCAGTCTCTCACTGTCACCCAGGCTGAAGTGCAGTGGCTTGATCTCAGCTTACTGCAGCCTTGGCCTCCTTGGTTAAAGCCGTTCTCCTGCCTCAGCCTCCTGAGTAGCTGGGACTACAGACCACACCCAGATAATTTTTTTTTTTTTTTTTGTACTTTGAAGTAGAGGTGGGGTTTCACCATGTTAACCAGGCTGGCCTTAAACTCCTGACCTTAGGTGATCCACTGAGCTCGGCCTATTTAAGATGCTCTTGATTAGCTATCTGGTTGGTGGCTGTGTGCAATAGGTTTGAAAATTGTGAAGAAGCTGATTACCTTAGTTTGCAGATTTTTTAAATTGTAAAATTAGAAAACGCAGACTACATTTCTCATGTGACTAGGACACTATTGGATCAGTTTGACTTCTCAAATGCAGATATGAGAAATAAAGCATTTATTTTCTAAATACCACTATTGTGAAAACTGTAGATGTTAAAATTCATAGGGGACCATTTATAAAAGTCTTGATGGCTCTTTGGAAGTAACTGTGTATATAAAAGTAGAGACCGTCTTCTATTTCCCAATAAAACCTGTGCTTTCACCAAACTAAGAATCATTTTATCTTAGAGCCTAGTGAAACTTCAGTATATTCTAGATTAATCTATGCTAAAGTGCCTTTTCATAAATTATTACTTGGATAATAACAGGAGGAAAAGCAGTCTGAATTGGCACAATTGATGTCTAAATTAAGAGGAGAATATATATTGAAACATTATTTTTTTAAGCCTTAAAATTAATGGCTCTGTTTCACTGGAATATGGCCTTCTTTTCTTTCCGAAGAGTTTCAGAGCCAATGGAATCTATAAATAGTGCACAGCCCAGTTGTCTGTGGTAGATTGAGTACAGCAGAATTGCCTGTCCTTAAGTGAAGGGGAAGTAGCTTTACATTTTTAGTAACGGAATTGTTGGCCAGCATAAAGGTAAGGGCCATGTGAGCAACTTATTTATAACTCTCCATAAAGGTGTGTGTCTGCCTCAAGCGGAGAGACTGTCTGGGGTGCTTGAAATGTGAAAGTGCGATAGAATCATTTTCCATACCCAGCCTTCCTACCTAGTTGGTGCAATAAAGTGATTGTTCACCTCCCTGTGGCTTTCAGAAAGAGGGGTGTCAATAGATTAGCTCATTAGTGTCCACCTCCTATGGAATAGAAGGGACTGAGGTGGTTAAATTACAGTCTGTTTTATGTAGTGAGGAATGTTTAGACTGAACTCCTGAAGGTATTCAGGACATACGTTTGTGCCTGGTTTATCCTGCTGGATTTGGTCCTACTCATGTAATCTAACTGCAGTTGGGTTCTTATAAAAAATTTTTTTCATGAGTGTAAAACATTTTTTCACAGTTGAGTTTAACTATAAGTAGTTTTTTGAAAAATAAAGAACACAGGGTCAGACTGAATTGTCTTGTTACAGTGGGAGAAGGGAAGAAGAGGAAAATATTTTCATGGTATCCTGTAAAAAAGTTTGTTAACCCTTTTTGGTAGATGCCAGAAAGTGGACTCCATTGTTATTGGCGACATTGCTAGTATCAAGAGTAAATCATTTATAGCCAGGATTGCCTCTGAGGATAAAATTTTTATAATTATAAATAAGTAAAAGGCATTTTTGGACCTCTTCTGTTATTTGCTACTTTTAGAAGCTAACTTTTCCCATTATTACGTTGACCATTTGAAGCATCTGTACATACGGCAAAAGAGTAAACTTGCGCTTTTGTGCCAATATCATAGCTCTGTTTGGTAGTCGGGCAAGTTGCAGTAAGTGGTAAATGGCCCATTAACTATATTGGAAGCCTCATAGCAGCACTAATTTCAAATCGTGCTGGGTTTACAATTTACATATTAAAAAATGTTCACTTCATTTCATTCAGGGACAAAGCTGACATCCTATGCAAGCTTTACTCCAAACAATCCTATTTATCGGTCCAATTATTTCAATTGAAGGATGCTGGTTTACTGCCTCTTAGTATATGTGAACAACTCTCAGTGAAACTGTTAGGAACTGGTTTGACTCTAGTGGCAGAAGAACCTCACAGGGTTTCTATTCACTTTTAATTTTAAGTCCCAGGATTAAGGATCATTTGTAGTATAATGAAACAGTGTGGGCAAATATAGCTTCTCTTAATGTCCTTTTGATATTTTGGGAAAGAGTGCTTTTATGCAAAGCAATCACTTAGGAATTGCATGATCACTTTTTCTCACTATAAAATTTCATTCACATTTCCTCCCTTCTCCCACATCCTTAAGAGAGAAGACAGCCTGCAGTATTTGGTTTCATTTTACTTTACTTTTTTAATTTTTGAGGTATGGTTTAAGTTAGTTCTTTAGAATAGATGCCAAGATAACTAGTTGATATTGTTTTAAAATCAGGCTCTTAATTAAAAATGCTTATATTTGTGCAAGAAAACTACATGTTAAAATGAATTTGGAAAGATTAGATTGGAATTGCCTCAATTTCAATTAAGCCACACTGCATGGACGTGCTGGGAATATCAATACAATCACTGTAAATTTTGTACAAACTGATTTGTTGCATTATCTTGCTCATCTAACATACGGTACTTTTTGTGTCCATATTGCAGACGGCAACTCCAAACTAACATGGCAGTCAGACTGTGTGATGTGGCTTCTCTGCTTAGAAGTGGTTCGTGGGCAGCAGAGCCTTGGACCGGGGTCTGTGGGATTTTTCTTAAATTCTGTAGGCTACTTTTTTTTTAGCATGTTGCAGGAGTGCTGAGGCCATACCAAACACTTGAATCTTCCATTTGGCATACTAAGTATTCTTACATTTAACCTATTGTGGTATGGCCATCATTAGGACTTAAAGCACATTGCAATTTTAACTTTAGTGGTATGTGTAGCATCAGAACCATGCTCTTGTATGTACTTTTTTATAATCTAAATTAGGATTTAGCGCAGACTCAAAAGAGTGACAAGCTTTTTAAAAAAACAAAAAAAGTTTTGGTATGGTCTGAATACTAAGTTACAGTAATTCTATACATTCTGTTTACTATGTATTTTTTTGGTTACTAAATTTTGAAGTTATTTACAATTCTCGGTTCTCAAAAAAAAAAATTGAAATTATAAATCTGGCTGAAAATTATTTGCCCAGTAACTGTTGAAAGAGTTTGCATTCTGTGAACAGTTGTGTTGAGCCTATCAATGGAATATGCATTATTTGTAAAATATAGCACATTAGTATCATTTTATTCTGAGCAGATGGTCCTATAGCAGAGAGACGCTGTAATTTTCAGCGCACACAGCCTACTGCAGCTGTTCACTTGAATGTTGGCTTAGGAGCTCATTCTTGCCACCTGAACATGGAAATAAATGTGCAATTAAGTGAGGAGTGTTTGTTGTCCTTTCTAAATCTTGCTAATTTCAGTCAACGAACACTTTATATTTCAAATGCTATCCCAGTAAGCTTTAGTCCGAATCTTACATTTGGGGCTCTCGTAGTTTCTACACCTATCCAAACTTTTGAATAGTGATTTAAGTGTCTTTGGTCACTTTAATCTTGTAGCTCATTGTTTCCATAACTGCTGGGCAAGGGTTAACCCCAGAAGAATTTTGCTGTGAAAAGAATGACCCACAGCTAATACTCTGCAAACCAGAACAGTTATGTTTTATTATGAAATCTGAAACTTCTTTTTTCAACTTCAAATAGATTTGTTAATTATAATACAACCTATATCTTGAGTTATTTAAGATTTTTAAGTATAGATTTCCAAAGGTTTATTTTCCTTCATCCCCTTAAGTATTCCCTGAGAAAACTTAGCTTACTTACCCAAGAGAAACAGCTTGAAGGTTGTAGAATAAATACCCACTTCTTTGACAAGCAAGGAAATGAAGTCACGGAGGGGTTACAGGTTGTTGGATATTTCAAAAAGCTATTCTGGGTTTTGCCTCCTGTTTTTTATCATGACAGCACTGATTCTTGTCCAGTCTGACCAGTCTCAATCTGTCCTATACTGCTGCCTTTTATAAACCTCTCCTGGCAGTAAAGATTTCTTCCTGTATGTTTATCTGCTAATGTGCCCTTTCATTTTTCTTAGGCAAAAAACTGCTTTTTAAAAGACAGTTTTTTTCTCTTTCCTTGTAACCCTCTTTCCCTTTACTTTGCTTTTTTTCTCTGCCTCAAGTTCTTTGCCTTTTCTATGTTAAAGCTTCCCGAAAACTAGCATCCCATCAATTCAGAATTGTCAGTTTTGAGAAGTAGTCTTTGTGGAGGTGAGAGATGTATTGTATGAAACATGAAGGATAATCCTTTCAGTGATGCTTTGATTTTTAGTTTCCACCACAGTCTTGGCTGTCCAAAGTTAGGTAGTTACTAAAAAATGCTTTTGGAAAATTTGGGGCTGTGGTTTGTGACTCTTTTGGATAGGATTGGTTTTTAGGAAACTAGATTTAAAACTGCTTATTACTAAGTGATTTTTAGAGTAGCCTAAAGAGTTTGAGGCCATTTCCCCCCAATTCTGCTCTTTATCTGGTATTTGGAGTTTATAGATACCCTATTACTTGCATTTTCAACAGGCTTATGTGCTCAAATGAGAATTCCT
Organism: Saimiri boliviensis; assembly: GCF_048565385.1. NCBI lineage: Eukaryota > Metazoa > Chordata > Mammalia > Primates > Cebidae > Saimiri > Saimiri boliviensis. Next base: position 176,719,083 of record NC_133450.1, on the reverse strand, counting down.
TGGGCTGGTCTGTTTGCAGAAGTTAATGTATTTATATTGGTGTTTTCATTGGCTGGATAGGTTTTCTTTTTTCTCCTGAAAAGCAGAGTCAAGGAAAAACACCATATTGAATTGTTTGGAAATTTTATTTTGATGCTGTAGATCCGTTGCCTGGTTGGTAATTTTTAGCTGCCAAGGTTGACAATAGTGTCCTATTAGTCTATTAGTTTCTACCAGGTAGACAAAGTATTCATAGCTTCATTCCCAAGTTAACTTATAATTCTTTTCCACTCCCTAAAACATAGCATCTATGTTTTTTCTTAACAATGGTAGAGATACGATACTGTCCATCAAAAACATTTTCAATATGTAACCAAAACAGTACATGTTGACAAATTTATATTTTTAAAAGTACTCTTGCTCTTTGATTTTTAAGTTAATGGCTCAGTTTTAGAATATTGAACCTCTTAGGCGAACTGAAAATCTCTTCAGAGTTAGGTATGTCATTTTTTGGTTCATTTTGGTAGCATGTTCAGCATTTTTATTTTCTAGTATGATTTTTAGTTAGGGTTCAATTCTCTGCCCTTTGATACTTACTTTCCTCATCTGTGGACACTACAGGTGAGTAAGGATATGTGAATAGACCCAGAATCTGATTCTAGAAAATGTTTAAGATTTAGATTATGCTTATGTGCATGTATGGAATATGTATGTGAAAATAAAATTGTAACCTTAAGTTAAATAGCTTAATGTGAAGTAAAAATTAGTGTAGGTGTTACACTTTTTGTTGAAGCATTGTTGTAATTTCAGCAGAACGACTTGTGTTTAGTGACAAGTGTTTAAATTCTTGGATGGAGTCTCTAATAGGTTGTGAAATATGAAATCTGACATTTCTTATTTTCTCTGTTTTTAGCAGGTAATTGCTGCCATGGAAACACAACTGTCTAATGGGCCAACTTGCAATAACACAGCCAATGGTCCAACCACCATAAACAACAACTGCTCCTCACCAGTTGACTCTGGGAACACAGAGGACAGCAAGACCAACTTAATAGTCAACTACCTTCCTCAGAACATGACACAGGAGGAACTAAAGAGTCTCTTTGGGAGCATTGGTGAGATAGAGTCCTGTAAGCTTGTAAGAGACAAAATAACAGGTAAGCAGTTTTATGTAGATGACTCACATTTAAAGGATCGTGTCTCAAGATAGGAGAAAGTAGTAAGATTACTGCTTATAAATAATTCACTGCTGCAGTTTTACATATCTAGATTTTTCTCTTTTATTACATCAGCAATATGAAACTTAGTTTAAAATTTTCTTTTTAAAGGATAAACCATTTTGGGGGCAGTATATATTTTAACTGGACTTTAATATACTCTCATCTGGATAGTATCTTTGGAAAACGTTCTAAAAGTGTGTGTGTCTTGGATAAAAAGTGTCATGTTAACCTTTATCTTTCAGTATTCTGAGTGTATTTAATTTAGCATTTCAACAGTGAAATACAATATGTGTTTGGGAGAGGGGAAAAATCTTAAAATGTGTTTTCCTTATGCTAGTATAATCCTTTTGCTTATATATGATGAAATAAATGGGTAATATTCACATTGTCAGTGTATACATATTTTCACGGATATGATACTGAGTGTAATGAGATCTTATGTTCTGTTCCTTAACGAGGAAAGGACGACATGGTATATAATTATCCCCCCGTCATAAAGATAAGGCTTTAATTATAGTACATTTTGAATATTAGGTAGTTGAAAATCTCCTTAGCATTTTTTAAGATTTCACTAAATTTTTAGAGTAAGCCAAAACTTAATTTAAGGAGAATGTTCTTGGGATAGAAGGGTTAATGCTTCCCACAAGAGTTGTTTTCAAACACTAAAAATATATGAAGGTAGACAGACCCCATGGATTTTTCATGTCAGTCAAATTTGACTGATGATGTGTACCAAATTGCTTTACAAAGCTTATAACTCAAAATATAAAATGGAATATTTGAAATGAGTAAAGGGTACTTAAAGGCAGTGTGAAGAGTGAGACTAGCAGTCTGAACTCACACCTAGTCATGTGACCTTGGATAAGTCAGCTCTAGGCTTTCGGTTTCCATTGGCAAAATGAGGTAAAAGGCAGAGAAAAGGGTCATCCTGGGCCATTTCTAAGGTCTCTTTTGACTTTTTCATACATAGGACTTTGAGGCATTTCATTGATCATTATGGAGCATTCTCTTCAAGCTCTCCAAATGAGTTCTAAAGCCAGCCCCTGGGCTTGGCCTCATAATTATATTTCCTCAAGCTACAGATTGAGATTCACAGAGAGAATTACTGAAATCAAGTTAAAAACTAAGTACAAACTGATTGTTATTGATCCATATCAAACAATCATCACATTTTAATTACGTTGCTTAAATGCTCACCATGATATTATCAGGAAGGTGGTTCTTATGTTCCTGAACACTGATCATCAGATGGATGAGATTTTTCAATTTATTTTCCAAAATGAGTGTGATCAGCATATGTGAAATTTTATAAAGAGTTTTCAGTAAGTTGAAGGTGAAGAACAAAAGACTGTTCTTTGTCTCTGCCCTAATGTTGAATTTTATCTTTTGTTAAAAGAAAAACAACATCCCTTAAATGTGGATTTTGCAACCTTTGCATATAAAAGATAAAATATCATAAACGACTTGAGGGCTGTGGCACAAATAAAGCGATTTCTGATTGCTTAGTGGCTCCCCTTACCATCCAAAGAGAAAGATGCTTGAACAGAGCGTAAAAGTCATGTTTTGTTATGAACTGATATGTGATATTTTATATGATGAAAATATTCAACAAATCATACATCTTTCATATTAGGCATTTGCCACAGGAGTCATCTTAGAGATTCTCATGTCTTACCTATGGTCATTCTTGAATTAATCTTATTCTTTTGTAAATCTTTAATTGGAGCGGTTATGTGGCAGAATAGGATAAACTTGAGTTCTTTATCTTTACCTCCTTTGCATCTCTCACTTTAGTTTGGTAGACTGTGGTAATAGACACACAGCACATGGGTACTCTTTAATACATGGCTAGATACTAAAAAAAAAAACTAAATATTTCTTGTCCACTTCCTTCACCTGTGACCCCTGCCCATTGTCTTTTCAGTGGCTCCAGGGGAAGGGTGTAATGGAGATTTCCATTGTGTATATATAGAACATTTTCTTTATCCTTTTATTCGTTGATGGACACTTGAGTTGAGTTCATATTTTGGCTATTGTAAACATTGCTGCAATAAACATGGGAGTGCATATATCTCTCTGACAAACTGATTTCATTTCTTTTGGGTTAACAACATGGAGTGGTGGAGTTGCTGGGTCATAAGGTAATTCTGTTTTTAATTTTTTGAGGAACTTTTTATACCATTTTTCATAGTGTATTAATTTTCCTTCCCACAATAGTATATAAGGTTGAAAGATGTTTTCAGTGTTCGTTTCGTGATGACAGATAAGTTTAGGAAGTGCGGTACTCTGTAGTTCTTTAAGATCCATTCTGAATAATCACTGTAATAAGAGCTATGAAAAATCCAGCAGTAAAGAAATCCTGTTTGATTTATAGTTCCTCAGACTTACTTGATCATAGAACCTATTTGGAGGTGGTGGGGAGGGTGAGTGTATCTTCCTGACAGTAGATTCCACTGAACATGGAGCTATAAAATCATTTTTTGTTAACTGGTTATCAGACCCATTTAACCTGTTCACATTAATAACATATGAGCATGTTTCCTTAAAGAAACATACATGATAGTAAGTTAAAAAGTTGAGTAAGCAAATCTGAACACTAGGCACCTCAACTTCTGGTAATTTTGTTTTAATTTGGACCACTGACATCTTATTCATAATGTGGGTTAAAATGGCTTTTAGAAGGATCTTACTCATTTAGCTTCAATCATAAACTGCTTCAGTACTTTTTTTTCCTGAGTTTCTTAATAAATATTTATATTGAGTAAAATAGTCTAGTAAATGGTAGTATCCAAAACTGGGTTCTGAGTGGTTGTACTTAAAAAAGTAGGCATGCTTCTTAAGAGGTAGGTAGTAATGTATCTCTAGGAAGGTTTTGAAAGAATTTGTGGAGCTTTGGACCCTGCCCTGTGATGTTTAGCATTACTCATCTTGTGCAGTTTCTCAGTAGGCATTTTAGGGACAGACCAGAGTTCTTTGGTCCTTCTCTAATTATCCAGCTTATTCTGCCTCCTGGGGAGCAGCTGGGACTGATTTCTGAATTCTGATTTTGTAGGAGCCTGAGCATTAATTGGGTTACAGGAAAACTCTGGAGTCACTCTGCAGGAAGATTTAAAATCTCCCCTTTTCCCTTTTCTTAAATCTTACTTAATGCTGAATTTGGAAACTACATCTCGGGAACAAAAATATCTAGTTAGGAAAGTGTGTGCCTCTTAAGTCCTTGAAGAGAGTGTATAATTTTTAGACTGTCAGTGTTAGAAAATTAATGTTACTATTGTGATAGAGTGAGGATTAGGGAAGTACATTAAGAAATGTCTTCAGTAGCAAATACAATAATCTTCCCTGTAGACTAAGTTCTATTTATTATGTTGTTTGTCAGGTCCGTCTCTTTGGGCGTCTGCCCAGCTGTATGCTTCAGCCTGTTTCCTATCTATAGGCATTCATCATGAGAAGCTTCTGCTGCTTGTACAGCTTAGCTGATATTAGTCCATCCTTTTGCATTCTTAAATGCACCTTGGAGTCCTTGACACCTGCTGATGCCTTTTTCTAGATGAGAGAAATGGATTTTATGATGCAAGGAATGAATAATAAAGCGTTACAGTCAGAAAAGGCCTAGAGGTAACCTTAACCAGTCTTTTCCCGTTTTCCCCCCAAACATCACAGGTGATGAGAGGCCCAGGTTTGTGCAGTGACTAGTCCAAGGCCACAAGGTTGTTAAGTGGTATAGAGTAAGGACCAGAATTCAGATTTTCTTATTTTTTATCTGGATTTTTCCTCTTTGTCTCTTTCTTGTTGGAGGCAAGACCTCACTCTTTAAAGATTAAGCACAGGGCCAACTGATGAATTTATAGAGAGATGCGTAATTTTTACAGATTTATCCAAAGATGTCTTCTAGTGAGTGAGTGTGTCTTCTCTGGAAGGAAAATGGAAGGTATTTGTGAGTCAAGAACTGAAGAATACACGAAATGAACAAGAACATCTATGCTTCTCTTAGAAACTTTTTTTTTTTTTTTTTTGAGGCGGAGTTTCGCTCGTTACCCAGGCTGGAGTGCAATGGCGCGATCTCGGCTCACCGCAACCTCCGCCTCCCGGGTTCAGGCAATTCTCCTGCCTCAGCCTCCTGAGTAGCTGGGATTACAGGCATGTGCCACCATGCCCAGCTAATTTTTTGTATTTTTAGTAGAGACGGGGTTTCACCATGTTGACCAGGATGGTCTCGATCTCTTGACCTCGTGATCCATCCGCCTCGGCCTCCCAAAGTGCTGGGATTACAGGCTTGAGCCACCGCGCCCGGCCGAAACATTTTAATTATATGGTTGTGAACTGGGGTATTCTAGCCTGGTGGTTTCCAAATTTGGCTCTGTATCCTCACCTAAGGGAGTTTTGGGATCTGTTGTCAGAGAGCTTCCCATGTGATTTTGAAGTCCAAAAAGTTTTGGAAATCAGACTGTGTCTCTTGAAGTATGGTCACTAGGATTCCTGCGTTGAAATCACTTGTGATAAGTGCCAGAAATGCATGGTTCTGGGCCCTGTCCAGGCCTACCAAATCAGGGTCTGTAGGGGGTACCTACTAGCCTACGTATTAGTTAGCTAGGAGTTATCCATGTCTTGAACATTTCTCAGGGAGCTTGAACCAGGAATTTCCCGGTTTACCTGAATTCCAGTTTTCGGGGTATAATGGAAGAAGTGTTAATTATTGCACTACTTAATTCATTGGAACGTTTAAAGTGCTGTCCCCTTCTCAGCATTGGTTTCAGAGTTAATTCCTGGGGTTCAGGACTAGAGATACTGAGTTTAAGTCATTATGCTGTATCTTTACTGATCTGATCTGTTGCTGAAAGTGTGTGTTGTGTGCGTGTGTGTATGTGTGTGTTTGTAAGTAATTAGGTTTTTGAAACTCCAGGGTAGATTGTTGTTTCACTGTTAATTTTCCTTTCTTCTAAAAGAATGGCTAGAGTAGTAGTTAGTGGAAGACCTCAGGTAATGTGTATTTCACTCTTCTTCTGAGTTGTTTGAGGTAGGTTCTGTCCTGACCCCATCAGCTGCTAACTAGAGGCTTTGACATAAGGGGGAAAACAGAAACCCAAATATAAATTCCAGGGGGCCCGAAGAGGTATTGATTACCTCTGAATAGGTAGTGCCTTGCATGTTAAGGCTCTGCCCATGCCCCAGCACGTCTTAGGGCTAGTATCATAAAATTTTATTAATATGAGTGTTCTTAGCTGGGTTTATCTTGAGTCTCTGCTTGCTCAGAATTTTAAAACTAGTTTTGATCCTTTTTTGTTCTCAAAATACTGTGGTTTTTAAACTTTAATTTTGATGGCATAGGATTCTCTTCTTTTTAAACAAATACAATCTTAGCTCCTCAGGATTGAAACAGGTAAGTGGTATTTTATTAGACTAATGGGAACCTTCAAATTTAACAGCGCTTTATTTCCCGTGAGTCAGTCACAGTGAACACAAAGCTGTTTTGATGCACATTAATTTGAAAATGTGATTCTGTATGCCAGTTACAGTTGTACAGTGAGTGTGAAATGTCTGTAGTATCAAGAGATCAGGAATTCTGATTCTTACAGACTAGTAGTTAGAAACAACAGGGTGGTTGGGTGGGTGGGTGGTAACTTATAAACACCTCATTTTGCAAACTCTGTATGCTGTTGAATTAGAAAGATGGCAGAAAGGCTGTGCGTGTTCTTAGGTTTGTAGGAAGGGAGATGACTGCACAGAGGTAAATGCTTTGGTCCTCAGCACCTTGACTGTGGAATACAGTGCGTTTGAATCTATTTTTAGATTTTAGTGGCTAAGTTTGTATAAAATGAAATTTGTATCAAGTTTGTGGAACCACTGTTTTTGGAACGTCTCTCATGGGTAAAAGGTAATGGAGAGACTTTATTTGCATCTTCATTAATGTATCTTTAATTATATTTTCATTGTATCTTACTTCTTTGCCAGATCTCATGCAGTCATTTGAAAAGTTTGGTGTTATCGCTGTAGAAGCTTTGTATAAAACCTTGGAGAAATAAAGTTTATTGTTCTAGGTTCACTTTTTACTTGAACCTCGGTATTTTAATAGAACAATTTTCAGTGTCAGTTTTGATTACTTCAGGTGAAAGATTACAGGATGATGAAACTGGAAATTTGTAACATTTTAAGAAATCAAATACAATACAGTTCTTTACCATGGTTAGGAAAAACAACTTCTTTCCTCTTGTTTAGCACCTGGAGACTTGCAAATTAACTGGAGAAATGGCACACAAATTTTGTTACTATTTTATGTGTTTGGGCGTTGACAGAAAAGTGTTAGAAAATTCAAAGAAGTGGTCAGAGTTGAGGGCTTATATACCATTTTAACAAAGGAAAAGTTTGGGCTTGGCGGGATAGGAAATTGTGGGGAAGTGTTCAGAAAATATGTAGAGGAAGTAAGACAGTTAAGGGAAATTTTAGCAAAGTTTGTTTATGCAACCGGTATACGTAAACAGTCTGGTGTCAACTGTCTGAAGTAATGAGTCACTTTCCTCTGAACTGGTACAAGACAGAGGGACACCTTCGCATTGGAAATTTATACTCTGCTTTTAGGGAGAAAAGGGGAGGGCAGAGAACTCTTTCATCTGTTGATTCTCATTTGCCTTAGTTTAAAATAATACTTAATGCCGGTCAGGCACGGTGGCTCACATCTGTAATCCCAGCAATTTGGGAGGCTGAAGTGGGCAGATCACCTGAGGTCAGGAGTTCAAGACCAGGCTGGCCAACATAGTGAAACCCTGTCTGTACTAAAAATACAGAAATTAGGCAAGTGTGATGGCGGGTGCCTATAATCCCAGCCACTCAGGAGGCTGAGGTGGGAGAATCGTTTGAACCTCAGAGACACAGGTTGCAGTGAGCTGATATCATGCCACCACACTCCAGCCTGTGCCACAGAGTGCCACTCCATTAAAAAAAAAAAAAAAAAAAAGCTTAATGCTAAAGTGGAATTAGGGGTGGCAAATCTGGACCTCTTCATCATTTGTAAGGTAATTCCCAGTGAACAGCTTTTCATAAATCAAAGCACTGCTGCTTTAGATACCCTGTAGTAATAAAGCCTTTAAAGGCTAGTTGCTAGGAAGAAGAAACATCTCTTGAGAGGATACAGAAAAGTATGAAACAGTATTCTTCTCTGTTAATTTGTTAATCATCCTGATTTGTTTCTCTGATTTCCTGATATTGATAATTGTGTTATTCAGTATTTTATTCCCTTAGAATAAAGTGTGAAAAAATATGTGCTACTTCCAGGAAACAGTTACCCAGTTTCCCAACAGCTTTCTTAGAATGTTTACTGGGAAAATTAAGTTGAACCTATTGTGTAAATGAGGTTTAGGAGTTTTCATTTTGTGCTTTCCTGGCCCTTATCAGAGGAACTTCTAGCATAGTCATATTTGCCTTACCAGTAGATGAGGAACAGTCAGTATTCAGTACCTTTCTCTTTGTTTTTTTTTTTTTAAGTTTGATAGAAAACACAAACTTTCTAAATGTATTCATATTCATAGAAAATAAAATCAGAGTTGAAATTCTCTTGTAACATTTGCCCCTTTATAATTTAGCATAAGAATGCATGTGTGCTGTTTGCTATTCCAGACTTTGTTTTGGAGGGTAGTCTTTGCTTGCTTTACATCAGGAGATTGGTGGTATACAAGAGAAACCATTCTTAAAGTAAGTGCTTGTCATAGGGATGACGGAAAATATAGATGAGAAAGAAGATGGTAAACTAAAATGGAGATAGTTGGATTAGGAGATAAAAAAACAGTAAAATTGTGATATGAACTTGTTTCTTCTTTTTTTTTTTGTAATTTATAGAATTTAAAATTCTGTTTCCTCTCTGGTATGAAAATGATTTATACCCCCATTTTTGTGATACAGTACACAATCAACCTGTTTTTGACAGTTTTTAGTCTATTTCACTATCATACAACTTTAGTCACCAGCCTTTTTTTTTTTCTTGCTTTCTTTAAATTCACAATAGAGCAAAGCACATTTAATCTGTACCAATTGGAACATTTCCTTTCAAATATTCCTGAACAGAATAGTCTATCGTTGAAGCTAAAACAATGCTTCAGAATTCGCCAACTTCTTTTAAGCTTGTTCTAAGTTAATTGACTTTCAGCTGAGTAACACTGCTGCTACAGAATCTTGAGAGCTGTGGAAACCCTCAGAGCGTGCTTTTCCAGCTAAAAAGGTCAACTTTAACGGATATTTTTCTGGCATTTTACTTGTGAGTGTCATTTGATTTGTCAGGTCTACACAGTGGCTTAATTAGCATGTTTTAGTCCTTAAGGTATTTGTTTTGGCTCCTTAAAGTTTTAGAGTGTTAATATTCCAACACCCTTGGATGCCCCTTTTATTGGTGATGGTAAATGTAATCAAATATTTTTTTGAGGGACTGTAAACTACAGAGTAGCATTGGCTGCTCTAAGTATTGTGAAGAAAAGTATCCTCAGTTAAAACCATCTTTTCAGAGTCTACTCAGTAATCCGACATTATCATCTTTAGGTAATCAAGGAGTGATCATTTTGTAGTGTTCTAAATTAGAACAAAGATTTCCACTTCTTACCTTATGCCTCCTTTAAGGGGGAAAAAGCAAAATGGGAAGTATTTAAGCTGTGTTTTTAAGAGTTCCTTGGCTGGGCATGGTGGCTCACACCTGTAATCCCAGCACTTTGTGAGGCCAAGGTAGGTAGATCATCTGACACCAGGAGTTCGAGACCAGCCTGGCCAAAATGGTGAAACCCTGTCACTACTAAAAATACAAAAATTACCTGGGCGTGGTGGTGGGTGCCTATAATCCCAGCTACTCTAGAGGGTGAGTCAAGAGAATGGCTTGAACACAGGAGGCAGAGGTTGCAGTGAGCCAAGATCATGCCCCTGTATGCCAGCCTGGGTGATAGTGTGAGATTCTGTCTCAAAATAAATAAATAAATATTAGAAAAACGTTTCTTACTGTCTTGTGAAATGGACTTCAATGCAGTGGTAGTAGGATTTACTAAACTCCTCTGTGTACACTAAGGTTGTTAATTAGTTTGGGATGAAGTCTGAGTCAAAATACCTGTTGCTTTCTCCTGTTAGGGAGGTGGCCTAATGAATACTAATCTTAGCGGTTTTAGCCTACAACATTGTTATTTGGTTCCAGCCTAGCCACTTAATTTGTGTTGCAGCCTTATGTGTACTTTTTGACTCTGAATTTTAGTTTCTTTCATAAAGTGCCTAGCACACAGGGGTACTATCTCTTTCCTATCCTCTTCTTACCAGTTAATATCCGTTGAGTTGCATGACAGTCGCAGACTTTTTTTTTTTAAATAGGTAAACCAAGATGTTTTGAAAAACATCTTGAAGTAGATCTGTTGTCCTAGAATTCTTAGAGTTTCTTAAGATGTCAGAAGAATGTAAAGCTCATATTCTGTCCTTTGCTTTCTAGGTGATTTGACCAACATAATTGATTATCCAGGGGTGGAACAAAGTAAGAATAGAAAGTGTGAGGCAGGACTTGGGAGCCTAGAATGATGATTAATGTTATTACACCAGCCTTTATGAACTAAAGCACTGGAGTGTAGAGTTATTGCTCTGTGTGGTATTGTGTGAATGTTATTCAGACTGAATTAGCTTGACTTAAAATATGAAGGAACACTCACACGTTAGCTTCCCCAATGGGCTATTCCTGGCCTTCAAAGGTCAGTAAGTTGTTAAATTGAGCCGTGAAGTATTGGTTAGATAAAAACCAACTGTGGCTTATTTTTGCTTTTATTGACATCATCTTCCTTAATGTGAGTATCCCTTTACATAATATAATGTAAATAATACATAATGCAGATACTATACTAAATATTATTTTATCAGATAAGATGTTCAAGTCTAGATATATAGAGACCTGTGTTTTGGGATGTTCAGAAACCTAGTATTCCTGCAGTGTTAGCAGATCAGAAGACTGAGGAAAAAAATTACTATCCCTTTGTTTTCTTTCTGTTGAAGTATTCATTGAAAAATTTAGAGCATTGCTTCATTCAGTCATCACAGACGTTACTGATTTCAGTTTGTGTGTATGGGAGGGGGCAGTTTCCATGAGGGTATGGTTAACTTAGCAGATGCAATTTTACATCTTGTTTTCCTTTTTTTGTTAAATCCTTATGCATATTGTGAATTAGAGTTTATTTTTAGCTCTTAATGAGTTCTTTTCTCATCATTGTACTTTTTGTTGGAACTCTGTTTTGTACATACTGCTTTGATTTTGAAGGGAAAATGTGTATGGCGTACAAGTCCTGTATCTACCACCCCCAAACCCCCATCCTCCAGCTCAGCAAAATTTTTCATTTCTTGGTGAGAAATGATAGACTTGAATGTTGATTACCTTGTGGAGTAGATCTGGTGGTGCCCTTGACTCTTTACAACCTGTTTAACCTTTGGACTTAATACTGAGAAAGTCAGATCTTCCTTTTAAAGCAAACTTTAAGGGAGGCATATCTGCCTGTAAACTTACCAGTAAATCAGGATCATTGCACTGTTTTCAAGGTCACTGGAGCCTGAAAGAACAGTTTTATTTCCTCTCATTTTGATGCTTTAAATCCAGTCTTAAGGAATTACCCTCAAGGATACTGTCTTACGAATCCTTCTTCCTAACCCTAGTAGTAGGCCATGGAAGCTTTTTTCATTCCGCTTAAATGAATTGTAGTTTGCTCTTATTCTACTTTAAACATTTTGAACAGAAATGAGAGATTGATTATGGTGTATCAAATCAATTGCCATCTCCTCATGCAGACAATAAAGGGCTCTCCTAAATGACTTCCTAAATCATACCTCTGAAATTGTGACTTTCTTTTGTGAACCTGAGGATTAGGTTAGCTTTTCTTAAACATGGTGCGAAGTGATTTTGCCATATATGTCAGCATATTACCTTCTCAAGCAGAATGATTTGGGATCTGAAGTGTTAAAATCTCACAGTATTATAACAAGTTTGTTTTTAGACTCTGCTATTTGTTGTTATCTGTAGACCTTTTAAACAGGAATAAGCCCTTTTATACAGGTTGCAGCAGGATTAAAATATAAAATTGTTAATAGCAGTTTGTTCTGCTTTATATCCATGTATTTATTTTTTAAGTGCTGGAAATTGGGAGCCTTTCCAAAAAAGCATGATAACATTCCATTATATCCCCAGCTCTAGAACATTGAAAGCTAGTCCTGATGTGCTATTTAAAAGTAGAATATGGAATCTTCTGGGGTTAGTTTCTTATGCTATTTGAGATTTTAGTTCTCTAAAGGTTAATGGAAAACAGTTATATTTGGACACAGCCATCAATGTAAGGAAGATGTCTAATATTCTTTCCTGGCCTTTATAGTTAATCAATGGACTTCTAAAGAGTCTCTCTCTTCCTTTAAGACGGTACCTTTGGAGGCCACTGTGTTCATGACCAGTGACTCCTTGAGACAGGTCCATTTAGAATAAATTAGTCTAAATGAACCTATCTTAGTATAGTGTATACCTAATTTTGGGTAGTTGTTAGTAGGCACCAAAGGAGGAAGAGTGAGTCTTAGTTGCTTTATAGGTTATAGTGAAAGTAGGTCTCAGGCCAGATCCCACTACACATAGAAACATCTGTCTACCAAGCAGGAGCAAGGTGATGGATAAGCCTTTTCTGAAAGCTTGGCAAAGTCCCGCTTCTCTTTTCTTTAAAGTGCTTTGAAAACACCTTACATGAAATGTTTACTGGAGGCTGATAACTTAACAAAAGTAGCATTCTGCACCCTCACTTTGCATCATGCAAAAAGAAGTCACTTTAAGCAAAACTGGAACCCAGGAACATTTAATATTTAGGGGTTCGATCCATAAAGACATAGCCACCTTGGGTTATGCCACCTTTGGTTTTTTTTGCCCTGTTTATACAAGGGTGGGTAATGTGTCTAATTTAGCCCATCTGCATGTCTTGAATTCCTTTAATTTTACCAGTAAGACACCATTTCTGACACTCATTATACTAAGAACTGGTTTGCAGAACAGAAACCTATTTTTACGTTCATTATGTGAATAAGCAGAGAATTTGTTGTTGATTTAGGTATGGATACTATGTAGGCTTATACTAGTTGTTTGAATTTCATTTCAGCCACTACTTGTATTAGGCTAGTTAACTACTCCTGGATTATGCATTAATGATAGTATGTTAGATGACCACCCAGAATTAAAGCTTAAATGGCTGGTGCACATATGTCATCAGATTAATTCCAAACTTTAAAAAGAAATGTTTTTATTGTGGCAAAGTATAACATAAAATTTATTATTTAAGGCTTTTAGGTTTACAGTTCAGTGAGATTAAGCACATTCACATCCATCACCATTATCCATTTGCAGAACCTTTATATCATCCCAAATGGAAATTCTGTAACCATTAATCTGTAACTCCTCACCCACCTCCTTTGCTCCCAGCCTTTGGTAACCATTATACTTTCTTTGTCTCTCTGAATTTGCCTATTCTCGGTACCTCCTATAAATGATATCATACAACATTTGATATGCCAAAGTATTTTGAAAGTAAATTATGATAATTGTTCTCAGGAGATACTAGGTTTTTTTTCCCCTTGAGCTGTAGACTATTATGTGTATTTTATTTTTCTTCCTCTCCATGTGGCTTTAGGGACCAACCCCTTCCCCTGAAATAAATAGCTTGTCTTCAAATTTAGTTCTTGCCACATTCCTTATAAAAGAAACATCCAATTAAAATACTGAATTTGTGCAATATTTTGCCAGATTGCTGACTACTTGCGAGGACTTTATCTTACCCCCTTTGCAGTTATTCAGTCTGGTTTTAGGCTTGTTTCATTCTTTTGAAAATTGCCTTCAGTCTCTGTCACTTCTCATCTAATGGAAAGTCACCTGGAGGAAGAGGCATTGGTGTGTGTACAGTAGGTCAGAAAGAAGAACCCAACTAGTTTTGTTCCCTGGAATCTCCTCTGCCTTCAGACTTTTCTACTTCCTCTTCTCCCAGAGAGTCTGAGCATGCAGGGACAAACATCTGTGTGAAGTCTTGGGACACAGGACACAATGTGCAATATCCCCAGACTTCTTCTAGTTACCTCACTTCATCTTCTGCTGAGCACTTGAAAAAAATCTTGGCAGAAAGCCATTCCTCAATCAGAGTCAGTGAGCGAAGAGTTAGAAATTCTCTTCTGTAGTTTTAGTTTTTCCATTTTTTCCCCCTTTCCCTAGCACTCCTTTCCCCTACCCCTCCCAGAAAGCCCCCGTCAATATAGCAGTCAACTACCCAACCAGAAACCCACACGGCTGAGCCATTTCTATTTTTAGACCACTGGAACAATTACTGTCTTTACAGAAGACTTAAATATCTTTTTGAAGCAACCTTGGGAGACAGATGCTGATGTTATGTTGAAACTAAAGGCAGGTGGTTTGTGGCCTATTTCTGCTTTTGCATTATTTCAGATTCTGTTACTGAGTAGAACAGTCCTACAAAAAAATAAAAAAATTTAGGTCTTATATCTTGGCCTCCCGCCTTCTCTGTTGGCATCAGCCAAATTCATGTTGGCTGCAAGTACATCATTCCACACTTAGTGACTGGGTTTATTTTCAGACATTGGCTATTGACAACTGAAAAGCAATTTCCTGTGTTGGGGCTTAACAGAAAGCCTTCCCTGGGTTGTAAGAGTTTAAAATAATGAAAAAGGCGAATATTTCATGGTTATAGTCTTAATGCAAGCTTTGTTTAGACTTCTCCCCACTGCCTACTTTGCACTCATATTTGTAGGGAGTTTGCAAAAGCCTCTGACTGGCATGAGGAAGATTTTCCACCTCTGGAGCTGTAAGGTCTTGTCTTGACTAAAGATGACTCAGGCTTAACCAGCTGTTCAGCAGTCTGAGATTTTTGAGTGAGCTGGAGAATATCAGCCACTGGTAGGTTCTTGATTTCAAGTGGAAACTATCCGTTGAAGAAAGCCAGTGTCATAAAATACAGTAGTCCTCCCATTATCTACAGTTTAACTTTCTGCAGTTCTTGTGGTCAACCATGATACGAAAATATTAAATGGAAAATCCCAGAAATAAACAGTTCATAGGTTTTGAGTTAGTATTCAGAGTATCGTGATGAAATTTTGTACTTTATTGTCCAGGATGTGAATCATACCTTTGTCCACATTATTCATGGCTGTAGATGGTCCCTGTCCTTTAGTCACTTAGGATCCATCTTGATTAACAGATCAGAAAAAAAGAAAGTAGTGTATATATTGGATTCAGTACCATCTGTGGTTTCAGTTATCCACTGGAGGTCTTGTAACCCCCAAGGATAAGTGGGAGACTGTTGTACTCAGCTAGTGAAAGTTGTTGTGATGCATCTCATGGTTCAAGGGAGGTAGAGAAGGAGGGAATTGTCATACTGTGAAGGTGGAATGCAGGATGCTCTAAATTGGTGTTTGTTTGATTGAGCTAAGATATAAAAGTATAGTCTGGTCCACTAACAATTTGTTGATTATTTCATTTGATGGTTAATATTTGATGCAGTCATTTATTTGAACGGAAATGAGAGAGGCATTTTTTCTTTTCAGTTTGCATGGAAAGATCTCTAAGGATGTTCATGGATCCAAGACAAACTTGTCTCAGTCTTTCATTTCATTAGGATCTTTGCATATTGGGGAATTATCTTTCCTAGTATATTGCTGATGGGAAAAAGCTAATTCCAGAAGCCAGTGGGGTGGGTCCGTTCTCTTCCTGCCTTCCTATTGGCAAGCAGCCAGTAAGGAACCCGAATAAAGGCAGTTAGGCATTTTCTCCCAGGACCTAGGCTCTAAAGGAAGTGTGGAAGGATAAGATCGTGATGATGACTCGCCTCTCTGTTCTGAGGGTGGGGGTAGTTTTACTTCCTACCACTTAAGTCCTTGGAGTCTGGTTCCAAGCAGTTAGTCATTCTGAAAACCCTCTGTGCCTCTTCCAGTGTGCCTCTTTTTGCCAGTTAGCTAGAGTCAGTGTGCAGGCTAGAACACCACTGAAACAATTTTTATGTAATTCATGTTTTTTTCTATCAGTGTTTTTCAACGGAAAGGTAAGCTTATTTTTCATTGGTCTCAATTTGACCCATAAGAGAGTAACTTTTGTAATTCATTGGAAGCGCTGTTATGAACTGGCCATAGCTATTGGTAAAGGAATTTGTCTGTTTTGAGAGGTGTTTATGTATGGTATTTTGTAAATAAAGTCACTTTTCAGTGTCTTTCGACCAATTTATTGATAATTGTGTCACATTGTTAGTATAGGGGAAACCAAAGTTTGAATTTAATTATGCAAAATGGTAGGTGCAGTGAAGATGCTGATACTCCCTCCTAAGTAACCTCTTGTGACTTCCTCCCCCTTTCAATTATGTTTTTTGGGCACTACTTAGCTCCTTGAGTTTGAGCAAGAAGAACCTGAAGAGTGACAGAGTGACCACCAGCAATAGCATTCTCTGTGATCACACAGCAGGTCTTTTTGGATGTTTCATCTCTAGCTTTTATTCTTCAGAGGTCAGTAATGTTTGGCGACTCCCATTGCTTTTAGCAGCTGAGGAGAGCCGTATATCCTGTGGAAAAACAGATTTGCCTGTGAATGACCTCTGCTTATTTAGTGGTCATTTATTTAAAACCCTTCAGGTAACCCTTTTGGTGTCCAGCCACGTAGGGACATATGTATGCTTACAGGCATTAAATTTCTGTGTCCCATGGGATATGTAATATATGCCATCAGTAGGTTTTTGGACAACCTTTGGTTCTCCTTGAAGAGATTCAGGTCCAGTTTTATCTTTATATGCAGTATGTTTTTTCCCAGCAAGTAAGTCATTGATGCAGAATCCTAAGTGTAATTGTTCAAAAAAGAATCCAGTCAATTTCATGTTCATTCTTACAACCTATTAAGATATTTGTGTACACCTAAAGGATTTGACGAGGATCTCTGTTCCGGTAGCTTTAAGTGAAAATGTGGTGGTGAGTAGAGCTGGGGAATGACCTGGCCAAGATCCTACCAGGTTATAGAGGATGACACAGAAAATCTTTTCATAACATCTTAATTTGGCTATAGATCCTATATTCAGAAAACATACTTCTTTGGGAATTGTAAAAATCTACCATAGCTCCTGCTTATTTGGTTTGTATTTTGTTTGTTTCATGAGACAGAGTCTTGCTCTGTCACTGCCCAGGCTGGAGTGTGGTGGCGTCATCACAGCTCATGACAGCCTCAACTGCCCGAGCTCTAGTGATCTTCCCACATTGGACTCTAGAGTAGCTGGGACTGCAGACGTGTGTCATTATGCCCAGCTAATTTATGTACAGATTCTCCCTATTGTTGCCTAGGCTCGTCTTGAGCTCCTGGGCTTAAGTGATCCTCTAGCCTCAGACTCCCTAAGTGCTGCTCTTTGGAAGCCACTGTGTTCAGCCTTTTTTTTAAGAATTTTTTTGTGTCACTTTCTTTAAATCATAGATGAAGATGACAGAGAATGCAAATGAAGGAACAAATTAGTTTTGTAGGGAATAATGCTATCAAGGAAGTTCTAATCCCTTTAGTATGAGTATTAGATTTAATTATTTTGGGGGAGCAAGAAGGATAAAGAACCCCAACATATTGTAGTAGGCTTTTGTGTTAAAATCCATTTCAGTATATATATGTTTTCTTGCTACAAAATACTCTAGCTTGAGAAAAATAAGTTTAGTAATCTAAGTAGAATACCTGAATAATGTTGTCAATTAGGATAACTAGAATAAGCACTTAATAGCTTATATTCTATTTCGATATAGGGGCAAGTAAGTGATATGGCACCATACATATTTCAAGTTTTTCCCCAAATAAAGGAGATTATTTTTATAATATGTAACTATTTGGTTCCTTATTCCATTATAAAAGCAAAGAAGAAGTTGTCAGCAAACAAAATAGGAAAGCTCTTGACAGCAAAGGCTATTGAATATTGGAATGAGCTGAAAAACTAGTTATTTGGTGAAACATTCATTTCTTTGAGTAGTGTACTTGTAATTGAATCCCTAACATTTTGTATGACATTCTGCGTTGTAGGAAGCTCTATAACAAGACTGATTATAACATGCAGATCTGAATTTGTGAAACTTAAGGTGGAGATGGTGGAATCATAGGCAGGATGAGCATTAGAGAGCACCTTTAGTGCAGTTTCTTTGCCCACAGATGAGATCTCAGTTTCAAATTTGTAAGGCCAGTTGACTAGAGGCCTTAAACTCTTAACCTCCCTTTCCTTAGGGACCTCTTTGTGGTAGTAAGATGGATTCTTCTGATCTACTTGTCTCTGCCTTAATCTTAAAAATGTGTTTGCCAAGTGGGCATGTAATGTGGCCCAAATAGCTGAGAAACTCTGTGTATAGAAGTTACTTCCCACATCAGATGGTCCTTCATATTGTTTAAGCTGGTGCCATAAAAACATAGTGCCTTCCCGAAGAGTGGGTCTCAGATATGTGAATAAGCAAATCGAGTAACTTCAGTAAGAGCAGATTAAAGAAAGCATCACATTAAAAGTTTTTAAGTTGAATTAAAATTGAGGGGTTGTTGAATAAGAATCTTTTTTGCCTCTACCCTGCTGTAGATTATGAGTACTTGAGATGATAAAATGGTAATATGTTAAAAAAATTATTTTTGTGTTTAGGTTCTTCCTGTTTCATGGGAAAGATGTATCCAGAATTAGTAGCAGTGGTCAGGTGTACTAAGTTGCTGGGTATATGAATTAGATATTTCGTTTTTAAGATACTTTAAAGTCAGTGGTAAAAGACACGCCTCTGTGCTCCCCTTCTGTGGCAGGATAGTGTGTTTACTACATCATGTTCATATCAATGGTGCCACATTACTTTTGTGTTCTCGGGAATCGTTGTCAAGGTACAATCTTTTAAGCAAACTTTTCCTCAGAGTGTCTGTGAATTTTAAATTTGGAGGATTACAATAGCTAATCACGTCAACTTTTAAATGAGGTGATGGGGGAAGAAATGCTTATGTGTGATATGCAGGTGGCAATTGTAGGAGCTGTACGGTTTTGTACTTCTCTTTAGCAGCCATCTGTTAATTGGTGGGCAAGTTGCCCTGTGGTCTCAGAGTGGTTTGCTGTAGCATAAGCTGTTCCTGAGCAAAAACAAAATTGAGATTTATTTCTTTCAGTGTAATTCTTTGACTTAATTCATAGCCATGGTTCCCATATGACCCCATAGCCTTTATAACTTTAACCATGTACAGCACAGTTTTCTCTGTGGGCTGTGTTCCATTGGGATTCCTTGACTTTATTGCATGACAGAGAGCTTTTTTGAAGCTGTGTGTATAGTATTTAAATAGGTTTCCTTTATACTTAGCATTTTACCCCCACCTGCCCAAACACCGTCAGTCTGTTTGGGGATTTTTCCTAAGCATATAAAAATCAGTGTTGTGTGTGACTCTTTTAAGTTTAGAGGAAGGAAAGAAAAATGTTCCTCATACCCTCTTGGTTAACTACCTCTTCATTAACTATAAACTAAGCAACATGTCCTGTACAAAGGAAAATCACATGTTATTTATACTTAATCTTCGTATCAACTGGGGATGATGGATGTCCTTTGGAAATTTACTTCCTTTGTCTTGGCTAAAAATATCTCTAATTCTTCTCTTTCTTTTTGATATAAAAGGAACTACAGTGGACAGTTTCCCCCCACATATCCCTTTATAGCAGATACTTTATGATCAGTGCACATAAGGTGAAATATGTTTTTACTTTATTGAAACATCAATCATGTGATGCTATCCAATATTCCCTTCTTAATGACCCTGGTTCCCTCCCTCTCTCACTCCTTTTCTAACTTGGTGTCACCATATCATATGTGAAGAACGTAGGTATGTGCATGCATTCCCACAATATGTATAATTTTGCAATTCCTGCTCGGATTTTAAAAATAAGGTTGTTAACACTTGTGGTGGTTTCTCCCCACTCATAACAGCAGCGTTATGGGCAAGGGGTGGGAATTAAGAGGATACAGGTACTTGTTTTTACAACTATGTAAAGGAGATCTCAGAAAATCATAAGTCCTCTCTGACGTGTAGTCATCTTGAGTTTAGCTTTTTGGTGGTGGGGGTTATCCATATCTGTTAGTTTTATAGTGCAAGAATATTTGCAAGGTCACTGAGTTGGTGTCTTGTATTAATCTCTGGGTATTATGGTTCAGAAGGTTTCTTGCCTTCTAGTGACTTTTACAAAGACAAGACATTATCATGCCGAGGAAGTATGGATCCTCCTGGGACACAGGGAGTTGCTAGGTTTCAGTCCTGGCCATTACTCTAGAAGGCCTGTAACTGAACCCGGGTTCAGCTCTTTGCCACTTGAAAGCCAGAACACCAGAGGCAAGGATGAGTGGAAGGAAAGGCAGTTTTAATGGGAGAGCCAGCAAACTGAGAATATGGCAGAGTAACATTCTAAAGTACCATCTTCAGTTTTAAAATTTACGATAGATCTTTCAAAGGGAAATTTGGTATGGGAGACATCCAGCAGTGGTGCAGGGTTCAGGATCTGTGTGTCTTGTTCAGTGGCTGTCTTGGGTGTCTGAAGGTCTGGTTGGCATTATCTTGCCTTTGGCCTAGAGGTGGTGGACTAATTATGACTCGTCCTAATTGTGAGGATTTTGCAGTGGGGGCTCTGCGCAGGGTTTGTTTCAGAATTAGCCTTTGAGATTTCTTAAGAGCATAAATAGATAAGCATGCTTTGGCTAGAGGAGTGTCCAGAGAGGAAAGAAATGGAGTGGGAAGGGAAGAAAGAAACAAGAAAGTGGGCGATTTTTAACATGGAGGTCCCAGTTACAGTCCTACGTTTGCATCTGCTCAGTGGTTGTACCAGTCACTAAGGTGACTGTCCCTGGGTCTCTCCTGTGTCTCTTTCCTCACTGTTGCTCAGTGCTTACACCCTGCAGTTGGACTGCTGTAAACCTTCACAAGGGTGAGCCTTGCTCCCAGGATTGGAAGTCAGCTTGCCTACCTCCACATAGACCCCTTATGTTTGGCATAGTGTGCCTTTGGCCTGACCATCTCCTTTATACTTCTTTACAAGTTTGTTCTTCTGTATGTATCTATTTCCTGAATTTGTCAGGAAACACCTCAATTTCATATTCTCTGTTTTGACACACTGAAGAGTTATCTTTTTCAAGCTGGTCCTGGTTAATCGTGAAACCCCTGGACATACTTTGTGTATTTCATGTTCATTAGGTGCCTGTGTCTGCCTTCTTGACTGTGTGGGGTTTAAAATGTTTGAGCATCTTAGAGGGCAGAGACCATGTGGTATTGATCCCATGTTCTTTTCCACTGCTATGAAACCATGCTATGCGTATGAAAGCATTTTAATGCAATCTGCTGAGGAGAGAAGCGTCTTGTGTGGGAGACAGTTTTGGCAGTAGCAAACATGTTTGGCTTTAGCCATAAGAACTGCTTTCTGAGTTTGGAAAAGGAGTATGTAAATTAAGGCCCATTTTTAAATGAATCTTTTTATAATGCAGATACCTCTCATCTCTCTGTTTTGTAATGATGGGTTTGTTTTGAGGGTTTAAGTGGTTTGTGCACCTGCAGCAGGATGTCCTTCCTTTTCTTTCAGGTTGGAGTGTTTTTGTTTTTGTTTTTGTTTTTGAATAGATAGTCTCTTGGAAGGAATTGAAGTTCCAGTAAATTGATTTCATGACAAAGAACAAGAAAAAAATACAGATGTATTTGGAGATTATAAATACTCTGATTGGAAAGTTGTAAACTTTGAATGTACAGGATTCTGCCACAAAATAATTCCCACACATGGCCTAAGGCAATAAAGTGTATAGTTGTGGAAAGACTGAGTTTGGAAAGGTTAATTGTGGCTTGGAAACCTAACTGCTCCTTCCATCTAGCTGTGTGTGCCTTTGAGCAAGTTAAATTAGTGTCTCTGACCCTCCAAATTTATGTCTGTAAAACAGATACAGGTGTATCTACGTGTAGCCTTGTGGTGAGAATTAAATGTGATATATGTAATGTAAGGATCATAGTTGCTTGATATTTTGGCAGTGGTACTGTTGACTTCCAGAAAGGTAGGCATGTGTTTTTATGGGGCAGTGGGAATGGGCATTTTCCCCTTTTCATACTGGAAGGCTTGGGCTGGCAAAACTTTAACTTTTGGGTGAGAGAGTGATTTTTTAAAAAATACTCAAGAAGAAAATTTATCTCTAACAAGAATTTTTTATAACGTGGACCTTGTGAGTTTGGTAGAGTCTAATTTTATAGTTTCTCATTCTTGACAAAATGGGGAGCTCTCCATGGTGGTTTGCAGGACTCTGACATAGTTTCAAAACAGGCACTGATGTAATCATAGTGGATAGAGCCTTTAATTTTTTTTTTTTCCTTGTGATACTGGAGTTAAAAAAATGATCTCTTACACAGAGAAAAACACATTAAGAAGCTGTAGTGCCTCTTAATGCGCTGCTGTGTGTGTGTGTTTGTGTGTGTGTGTGTGTGTGTAGGCACAAGCAAGAGTGCATGTTTGCTAAGATTGACACCAGATGGTCGAACAAGTGACAGCAGATGCCCTTTTTACTACCATAGTTAATTTACTACCATAGTTAACTTGTTACCACAGTAGTGTTTTCAGGAATGTGGTTCCTTTGCCTTCATCCTAAATGATGCTTACTTAAACAGCTCCTTTGCCTTTTAAGTAAACACAAGATAAAGCAATAATATGAGCCCCTGTTAGTGTGTGTGTGTTGGGCGGGGGTGGGGGGGTGGGGGGGGCGGGGGGTGGTGGAGGAATTCTGTACAGAATTAATTGTGTTTAACAGAGACATGAGAAAGTTGCAGCAGACCCAAGTCTTTAGTTGAAAGTAGATTGCACTAGCTCAGAGTCTTTAATGTCCTAACCTTTTTTGAATTGTTGGGTATGACTTTCAGGCTGCCTGAATGTTTTTTGGCATTTGCTCTGTCCTGGTGGCACCTCCAGTGTTTGAAGGTAGAACTGCTGACCTATCTTTTAGAGAAGCTATCTACATCAATAAGTAATGAGAACTACCTTTTGTTTTGATTGTGGTGCTGAGGATGCTACATTATCTCAGTCACTTTCTTTCAAGTGGGAGAACCTGCTTTCGGATAGAATCTCATCCTGTGTATTATGAAAGAATTGGTTTATTTTCCTACTTCAGATAATTTTTCCTAATTTTTCTGGTCTCGGATGCAAGACATCTTTGTGTACCCAGTGTAATACTTGACAATAATTTAGAAGATTAAATATGCTGTTTCTGTTCTCAGTAGTCTAAGACTGACTTGTGTGGGAGTTTTTAATGTTGTCTGAAAATGTGATATATTAAGAACGCACAGTTTCGCCAACTTAAGCAGGGTCATGCTGCATTGCCAGCAGATTCATAATTACTGGGACTGGAACTACAGGAAAATAGAGCTCTACCAGTTGCCTAATCAGGGGACAGATATGGCCATTAAAATTAACTTGAAAGAAAATGCCCGGGTGCTGAGGACATTAACTGCTGCCTCTAGAATTAGGCTGCTTAAGTAATATTTTCCAAATGATCACTGTTTACAACTTTGATTTCAGCAAAAAAGTTACAATTTTAACTCTTCTATATTAACTCCACCTATCTGTAAAGTCCTGTAAATCAGAAACATTGGGGCCTTTCAATCTCAGGCCAGCTTTATTAGCATTTGGATAGAAGATGAGTCTTTGAGTGAGCCATCTGTTTTCTGTATTATGTGAGTGTCTAGGTTGAATTCTCTATCCTTGTGATAATCCCTGGTAATGTCCTTTGGGAAGCTGGCAGAAATGCTCCTAGCTTTCAGGAAGGCTGGCTTGGACTGTAGTAATAGGATCTCACCAGTCTTCCGTATTACAATTTGATCTTACTCATGAGAGGGCAGCAAGGAGGACCTGTTTAACTTGACCCGAGTTAGTTGAGTGTTTACACGGAAGGACTTGCTGCATCTGGCATGCTACATTTGAGGAGACTCAGGCCAAGTCAGGAATTAAAATTTGGAGAAAAACGTGACTAGAGAGAATTGCATCCCTCTGTTCTAAGATTCTCTCAAAGCTTTTCCCTGCTGTGTGGTACCCACATGGTTTTGCTGCGTATCAGGTCTGAGATATTAAAAAAGCTCCCTTGTAAAGTCTGGTGCAAGTTGCTTTGGTGCCAGAGTTGCAGTGCGCAGCCTGTCTGAACAGACACACATAATGAGTGTCCAAGAACAGTAAGTCCATCTGAAGAAATACAACATATTTGCAACTTTATTGTATGTTTACTGGGGAGGAGGAGAGGGGAGGGTTTTGAGAGGGAACAGGGTCTTTATTACAAACCAAAAATTTTCCCACTTTGTAATGAAAACTTGTTTTTGTAAATCAAATTATTTGCTTTTTTTTTTTTTTTTTCTTGTTAAGGCATGCAGTTTTATGCAGTGTTTAGAGAAAGTAAATCTTCAATTTAGCTTTTTCAAAGTATTGCATTATTAAACCCTCAGGTTACAAGTCTTGCTTGACAGAGGACCACAGTGACCTGTTTCTGCCAACTGTGGGGTTTAAAAAAGATTCACACTGCTTTTATTCTTTTATTTCATAAAACATTGCTAATGCTCTAAATGAAAGATACACATCAATCAGTGTAGTCACCTTTTATTGTTGATTCACTACCAGGTTTTTACAGAATTCACTCTGTATTTTATTTGACTTGTACATGAATAGTCTTGGCAGACTTAATTATATTAGTGAAAAAGTTCTTTAAACAAAATTATATGCTGACATCTCATAATTCATACTTACAGATTTGTAGAACAGATTTATGTAAATCTATCAAATTACTCTAGGTGACATTTTTTAAAATTGAGACTTCATCTTAATGGTATTTGTAGAAATTTTTAATATGAACAATTTTACATGAACTGTTAAAAAAACTCGTATGACTTCCTTAGGAAGGCAGAATACAGTAACATTAGAGCATCTCGTCTCCACATGTTCTGTAACCTATGTGGTACAATTTAGGGACCCTGTTCTAAACCGTTAAGAACCTGGGACATTTAATGATCTGTGTTAAGGTCCTCTTTGTCAGGAACTATGTTCTGCTTGCCTTCGCTCAGCCGTGTAGTGAGGAGGCATCCAGATGGACCCCAGACACATGTAGTAAGGTAACGGAATAATATAAGAAGCTGTATGAGGACTAGGTGGGAGGAGCACTGAACAGTGTGCATTGGGGATGGGGCAAGTTGTAGCAGGAAATGGCCTCAGAGAGTCTCAAAGGATACATGGGAGTTGGCTACTTGGAGAGCTGTGTTCAGACATAGAGAACTGAATGTGCGTTTTAGGGTGTATGTGTAGGAGTGGTGGAAGATGAGCAAAAGTAGAAGTGAGCAAAAAACCGACAGTGACTGGAAACCAGAGTATGGTTAGATTTGTGTTTTAGGAAGATGTTACAGTAGAGGATGGCTATTTTCGGAATTAACGGAAGTAGAAGCAAGGGGTGTCCTATTAGGACAGTATAACAATAATCAGGGTCAGAATAATACAGAACCAATGCTAATGCAGACAAGAGGCCAATTTAGCTGGTGGAACTGGCAGATTGTGATGTGTGTATGGTAGAACTTGGTTGGAATACGTCTTGCGGATCTTCACTGTTAGACTTCAGCTAGTTCCTTCAAGCCTTGGATCACATGTTACCTGCAGGATGGGGCCGCTTCTGATCATTTCGTTTAAACAGCAGCCCTGCTTGTCCACTCCCCACTCTCATGCCCTGCTGCTATTTTCCCCTTAGCTCTATTTTTTCTAATACCCTATAGAATGTGTTCATTTATCTACCCCATCAGAATTTAAGCTTTATGAGAAAGAACTTTGTGTCTTGTATTCTCAGGACCTAGTAGAAAGTATGGTTTCCATAGGTATTGAATGCTTATTGTAGATGAGAAATTTGTAGGGTTACTCTTTTTTTTTTTTAAATAAAAAATTTTATTTTTCACAATTTTGTGTTGAGGGTCTCATTTAATATTGGTTGGATAAAATTAATATGCCTTTTAATCAAGAATTATGGTAGTCTCTTGCCTTCGCTTTTAAACCTGAGGGGGTAATTTGATTATTCTGAACATTGGTAGTAATTTAAAATAGAAAAGACTAAATAAAGTGACCTTTGAATGAAAAGGTCCAGAAGATTGTGTATTTTTAATTAAAATATGCAATGAAAATTTTAATTAAAGTAGGCTATTAAAAGCAATGTAGGTGGCAAGGGAATGGCTGATGCTTTGAATTACACACAGTTTGGGATAAATTGGCGTTTACTGTGTTTCCCACAGTAGCACTTTGCCACTAACTGAATTCTCTTCCTGTTTTCCTCTCTTTGACCCCTTCTTTCTCTCAGTAGTCTTTGGTCTTCTTCAGAGGTTTGTGGGGTACTTCAGCTCTGTGGTATAGATCCCTTGACCATGATTTCTACTGACCTTTTATAACTATTCTCCTTGTGCCCGGTGCATTTTATAAGCTATTTTTCTCTCTCTCTCATGAAGAAGGTTTCTTTTCTGTGGCCTATATGTTAGATTAACAAGAAGGGTATAAAACAAAAGGCTTCATACACGACAGTGCAGTACAGAGTATAGGAAAGTTCTGGAATCCCTATCAGAGGTAGTAGAATCAAGACTTGGAACTGTGCGTGGTGGCTCACACCTGTAATCCCAACACACTGGGAGGCCGAGGTAGGCCGATCACATGAGGCCAGGAGTTGGAGACCAGCCTGGCCAACATGATGAAACCCTGTCTCTACTAAAAATATATATTTAAAAAAAAAAAAAGCCGGGTGTGGTAATGCACACCTGTAATCCCAGCTACTTGGGAGGCTGAGGCAGAAGAATAGCTTGAACCCAGGAGGTGGAAGTTGCAGTGAGCTGAAACCATGCCACTGCTCTCTAGCCTGGATAACAGAGAGAGACCTTGCCTTGAAAGAAAAAAGATTTGGATTAATGGTTCAAAAATTCTTAAGAACATGTGACCACAGGTAGCTTATGAGAATAGCTGAGGACATGTAGCATTGGCCCTCTTCTTGATGTGCAGTTAACAGTCGAATATTTTGGCATTTAAAGACAGGATTTGTTTTTCTTAGGCTTTTTTTTTTTTTTTTTGAAGGGCCTTAGCTTTGTCATTTTGGTCAAAATAGTCTTTTAATCATGTTGGTTTCTGTAATGGTTATACTTGGAATTTAAATGTAGAGCTTTATAAAATTTTTAAAGAAATGAATCTTGGTTTGGGGATTATCAGTATGCACATTCTAAATTCAGAGAGACTTGAAAAATAGATTTGGATGATATGGATAAATAATGCTTGGTTTCTAAACCTTCCCTGGGTGGCCCATGACAGTTACTGATGAATACAAGAGTGGGAAGAGGGTAGGTTAGGTTTTTTTGTTTTTTTTTTTAAATGTTTGACTTGCTACTGCTTTTATTTTTAAAAACTGTGCACTCACTTCCAACCAGAAATATGCACTATATAAATAAGATGCAATTTATGTTGTCATAGGAATGAATAATGGCACAGAAATTGATATATAATAAAACTGATAATGTACAGAAGGTACAGAAATTTGAGATAGTAGTCAACCAGGAAGTAACTTTTGCAGTAAAAGTGTCAGAAATGCCTGACTACATTATTATTCAGGCATATTGGCTACAAACTAGTCCTGGGCTTACACACATTGTGCCTGAAGTCTCAGTTCAGGTATAAACTAGTTGTTAATTGAGTGTAGAAGAGTCACAGGATTTGAGAGTCCAGACTTCAAGTCCTGACTTTACTACTTCCTCCCTGCCTTTTTGATTTATAGAAGCTGATTGACCTTGCCAAGCTTCAGATACCATTTCTACCTTGTAGGAGAAGAATCTGAGTACCGAACATGGTTAATGTGAAGCTACAATTAAACAGTAAAATACCATGTAGCTAAAAGGTGAGAATGGGGAGGCTTGCCTATCTTGGGATCATCTGTGATGCCCTTCATATATTTTAAACATCCAATAAATACTTGCTGCCTTGATTACAGATTTTTACTGTAAAGTTCTAACTCCCTTTTGTTACAGTGCCAACATTTTAATGCAACAACGATGGTAGATTTAGGAGTACAGTCTTTCAGTGGCACATACACCCCAAACTTTCATATTATTTTGCTTAGGATAAGAATACAGTTTTGCTTACCTGAAACATATTCTGAGTGGCATTCATCCTGATAATGCCACTAGTCGACATTTTTACAAGGAGAAGTCATTTGGGGATAAATATTTCTGAGTATAAACAACTTAACAGATATTAGATATTTGACTGACTCATTATAGCTAGTCATGATTGCTTGAGGGTGTCAGGTGGAAGGACCCCTTTGATAGTTGGGTCCTCTGATGGTGGCGGTAATATACCTTTGGTTAAATAATTAACAAAAGGAAGTTTCTCATTCTTTGATTTAGTAAACGTTTGAGTGCCTACAGCAGGCCAGGAGAAATGGTTCAGAGGCCACAGCGGGAAACAGCCTAAGTAGGAAGTAAGCAAGACAGGCTTTTCACTTTACCCAGTGATCTAATCTCAGTGGGCACTCCTGTGTCCCAGACTGACCTCAGGAGGCCAGTAAACTGTTTCTTTGAAATGATGGATAACTTGAAGATTTTAGAAGAAACACATCCATATATATCTAAACAACTCAACTGTAAAATGGCAATCTTCCCTGCAAGACCTTTCTTAGGCCTTTCCGCAGCCCCATTATAGCCCCAGCTTGGTTCTCACCATTAATATAGTGATTTTTCAATGTGAAGGTTGTACGTTAGTCACCAGGGTTTTAGAAAGGTAGTACCAGTGCCTCATGACCAATAAAATCAGAGCCCAAGATGAAAGGATCACTTGAGCCCAGGAGTTCAGGTCCATCCCGGCCAACATAGTGAGATCTCATCTCATGTACACACACACACACACACACACACACACACACACGGCCAATGTAGTGAGATCTCAATATATATATATACACGCACATATATGTGTGTGTGTATATCTATCTGTGGGAGTGAGATTCTGGCATCAGGTTTTTTTTGTTTTAGTTTTTTAAAGCTTTCTAGTTGATTCCAGTGCAGCCAGATTGAGAATGCACTGGGGTCAGAAGCTGCTAAGATGCAGGTAGAGGAATAGTATGAGTATAAAGGGCAATTAGACTATGCTGATACAATTGATTTATTTTGTCATAGAACAGCAGTGTGACAAAACTATACGATACTTGGCTTGCCCTTTTTTTTCTGTTACATTCGTAGCATCTTTTTCATTTAAGTGAATACACTTAAAAACTTTAACACTAAGCATGGTATTTTTTCTCATGTAATATTTTGACTAGGATGATCCACTTTGATCTTTAATGAGTATTTTCATCATTGTGTCAGCAACCTAGTTGGGTAGGAATTATCCTCATTTTAGAGATAAGGAAGCTGTGGTTCAGAGAGATGTTAAGTAGCTTCTTCAAAGTTGCATAGCTGACTGACAGCCAGTCAACACCAGAGCCAGTATTAGAAGTCCGTCTTCTTTACACTGTAAGCTGGTTCCTTGAGCAGATCTTGTTACATTCAGCCAATTTAATTCTACTCAGTGACAATCGGACGACAACACGTTTACATAGGAGGGGCACAGTGCACGCAGAAGACACGTGCTAAATGTTGAATTAATAAAAATCTGAATGTTTGAAAATACGGTGGCTTCATACGCGACTCTTTACTAGAACTGTAAAATAAAACCTCTCAATTTTATTGTGAGATACACAAAATTAACCTAATTAATTTTGACCTATCTGTTCCTTTTTCTTTTTTAAAATCAGGAAAAAATACGTTTTCATAAGAGCGCATATATTAGAAGTGATTATCCAAAATTCTGATTGTGGTCCCAAAATACAATCACCAGTTTTCATATTGGGCACTGTATGTAGCCTTCTCTTTTCGTTTATGTAGTAACAAGTAACCACATTAAGATAATCAGGTTATCCGTCCTAAAAACCCCCATTGATAACCACTTGGACCTACCGTCAATAACAAATCCCTCACTTCCCTGTGAAATTCATGCAACAGCAGTACTTAATAAAAGCATTGGGACTGTCCTTGGGCATCTGGGAAATCTTCATTTAGTTTGTATTGACTTTTGAAGACGAAACATTTTTTATGCCCATTTGTCATCTGTATAATATTTTTTGTTTTAAACTGAGAAACTTTTCTTCTTTGAAAACTTAAGACCTTTGGGATTAACTTTACTAAGCTTTGCATCCTGTTTATTCAACTGCTTTTGGTAGCTCCGATTTTCTGAGATTTCGAACATCACTGAGCCAGGAGTGAGAGGGTTCAGATGATGGGGGGAGGGTGGCAACAACAACAAGTAGTTACTTTGCAGCAACTCTTATTCCACACTTTTTTTTTCTCTTGTTACGTTTATGTTCTTTTTCTTCTTTCCCATATGTTCTCACTGGCTTGGATGTCATCACTGCAAATCTTCTGTGTTCATATTTTCCTGTTCTAATCTAGATCACAAAACCCTCTTTGGAGAAATTTGATTGAGTTTATTTGAAGAGAAGCCCTCCTCTAAAATAAACTTTTATGTGTACACACCCACCCACACATGGTTCTTCATCATTTTAGACTCCAGCATAATTGTACTTGGTAAAGGCTGTAAATGTGTCAAGGTACAATTTACAGAACGCTGACAGATAATTGGTTAATGTTTTCCGTCTTCCCATTTTATGGCTAAGGAAACTGAAGCTGAAAAAAGGTCTCATCTTATTAAGCCCTCTCCATAGCAGAGAGATTTATCCCTACAGTCTCTGAGGCTGAGCATTGTCTTGTTGCTGGTATACTGTGGCTCAGGCAGGTCATGTATGTTGGAATCCTTTGGGGATGTGTGTTTTTTTTCCCTAAACAGCACTGCTTGCTGAGTTCTAAAACTTGCAAATATAGTAGATGGAAGACAAAAAGACTTCATGTTTATTTCTAGAATTTATAAGAGAGAGTTCTTTTTACTATTGAGGAAATATGCTGGTGTTAATGACAAAACCATATGCCAAAATGAACCTCAATCTCTGTCAGCAGTGTAGAACTAATATGTGCCTTTTTCCCCTTCCCTTTCATTAGGGCAGAGCCTGGGATATGGCTTTGTGAACTACATTGACCCCAAGGATGCAGAGAAAGCTATCAACACCCTGAATGGATTGAGACTTCAAACCAAAACAATAAAAGTATGTTTAAAAGTTTTTTTATATCTACTTGTAGAACAGAAGTTTAAAAAAATTGAGCTTTACTTGTAGTTCTTTCCTTTCTTCCTTTTGGTCCCATACGAACAATTACCTTGGAGATATCATGGAATTTTGGTGTTTGTTGCATGATGGGAGAAATGGCTTGTTCAAGAGTAGTGTATATAATCATTCATGTATTCGCAAAGGGCCAGAGCAGCAACTCTCTTAGATAAATATTTTAGGAAGTCTACGGAATCAAATCTCCTTCCGTTATAGAGAACTACTTGCCCTGTAACTTGAGGAAACCTTAGACTTGTTCTTCTATAAAGGTCTGAGTACTAAATAAGCAAGGTTTTGTGAGCCGTGCAGTCTGTCACAACGTCTCAACTCTGCCTCTAGAGATGAAAGCAGCAATAGCCACTACATAAACAAATGGATGCAGCCATGGTTCAATAAAACTTTATGGGCAGTGAAACTCGAAATCATAAGATGTTCATGTATTACAAAATACTCTTTTCATTTTTTCCAAGTTAAAAAAATGTAAAAAAAACATTCTTAGCTCATGGATTATACAAAAAGGTAGCAGGTTACATTTGGTGCTTGAGTTGTAGTTTGTTCTAGCCAATTCAGCTTGCTTTGAGGAGACTGACTGGAGGAACTTATGTGACACAGGTTATTTTTCCTGTTACTTTTTTTTTTAAGACATACAGTAAATAATTTTGTGAGTACTTTGCTGCTTCTGTGAGTCTTTGAAATTCTTACATAGATTGTCTCTGGAGAGGGAGCTAATCCAATTCACAGCATAGATTTCTTTTCCTTTAGACAATAAGAGGGATGTTGCCTCCAGCAAATTCCTAGTACGTGTACCATCAGTTTACTCTCTCCTGCCCAGTGCAGACATTGCCAATCAGTCATGGCATGCTTTCTCACTGAGTCTAGATGTGGCTCCGAAATATTTTTCAAAATAGTGTTCCAGACAACCTCTATCAATTCATTCAAGTCGGAACCTATTTTCCACCCTTGATTTAAGAAACCAGCTCAGACTATGGCCTGAAGTGGTGAGGATAAGTTAGTCAAGGCTGGCTGTAGTATCCATCTTGCTTAGAGACTTGTCTAAGAGATTTGTGCTCGTTGTTTTGAGGTATCTGAAAATGCAGTGTCATTTTTGTGCTTTAAAGTTGCTTTTCTTAGAATTACCAGTTAAGGTAATTGATTAGTCTTGAGTGGTTTTGACACATCATTCTTTATATTTATTGTCCCCTAAGAAAAATACCTACCAGCCCTGTCTTATCTAAAGGAAAGTATGTACTGGTTCCCAAATATATATGGGTATGAGAGGTCCAAGAATTCTAGATGTTTCTTGAGCAAGAAAAAGTCCTATGAAAAGATTCACCATTCAATCAGAAAATAAACTGGTTACTATATATTATCAAAATGTGAAGGGAAAAAATTAGATTTCCAGTGAAATCTAAGATAAAGCCTTAAGTTTGTTTTGAAGTTTTTTCATTCTGGACTGCTTTTTCTAATTATCTGCTTTTCTCTGCATACTTTTTGTGTCAGAGATCTTTTACTAGTACTTTTAAGTAACAATAAGTGTTCTTCAAAGACACCTAATGTTCTGTTACCTTCAGACTATGTGCTTTCTATCCTACTGCAGTTTTTTTGCAGGCTTCTCTTCCTCAATTTATATTGATCTCCAGGATTGCTGCTAATTTGTCTTAGTTCTGAGGTCCTGAGTTGTGATTGAGAAGAAAATGGAATGGATGGTTAGGATGGCTCATCCCAGTAGCTGTCCTTTTCTCCATTCAGAAATAATTACCTTTATTTCATTCTAGTGTGTCAGTTTTTTTGTTACATATACTCATTGCACTGAGATCCAGAAGAAGGTAGGAATGCAGGGGATATAAGTCTCCACAGGAGAAACGCCTGTGACCTTCAAGGAGACAGTTGATGACAGCTGCTTCCTTCCTTTGCCCCATCCAGCCTTCTCTCCTTAGGGCCCAGCTGCTTGGGCTGAATAAGTGGAAGAAAGGACAGTAATGCCTGTGGCTCTTCTATGTGATACCTCTTTCTGATTTTCTGAGATGTGGGTCAGGGTAATTGGGTAAACAACAGCCTACTTCTTTCCCCGCCCCCACACAGTTCCTGTAAAACTGTCAGATAGGCTGAGCGCCATGGCTGATGCCTGTTAATTCCAGCACTTTGGGAGGTGGAGGCAGGTGGATCACAAGATTTAGGAGTTTGAGACCAGCCTGGCCAACAAGGTGAAACCCCGTCTCTACTAAAAATAGAAAAATTAGCTGGGCATGGTGGCATGTGCCTGTTATCCTTGCTACTCGGGATGCTGAAGTGGGGGAATCGTTTGAAACCGGTAGGCGGGAGGCGGAGGTTGCAGTGAGCCAAGATTGCACCTTTGTACTCCAGGCTGGGCGACAGAGCAAGACTCCCATCTCAAAAAAAAAAAAAAAAAAAAAAAAAAGTCCGATTACAGCTGATATCCTCAAAGCTGGTATCCAGATTTGTCTGAGACACAAAGCAGACCATTTCACACAAGTATATAGCACCCCCTTTGCCTGTTTGTTCTGTGTTTACTTATTTCCATCAGACAGATCTTGTGCTCATGTGCAATGTCTTAAACCCGGTTTTTCTTGTATTCCTGGGATACCGTTCCATAAGTTAGTCGTTTTCCCTCCTCTAATTCTATGCTGATGATGGCCGTCAGCACCGCTTTATTACAAAGCCCTCTTTAGTCATGTTACAGCTCACTCAAAATTCCGTGGTGTTTCTCTGCTGTTTTACCCTGTCATCTGTCTGAGCTTTGTAGGAGTGATGACAATGCTATTGCCGTTCTCCACTGTAGTCAGACTGGCTCTTTACTTGTAAGGTGATCTCATTCCTAACGTCTATGCATATGCTATTGCAGCTCCTACTTCCTGGTATAACCTTTCCCGCTCATTTATAGTTTAATTGTGGTCATCTCATCTTTTGGAGCCCATCTAAAGGAATTCCATCCTTCAGCTTCTGTCTTGCCAGGTTGTTCAAGTTCCTGCTGAGTTCCTGCTTCTTTGAAGTCTAGATTCTTTATCCATAGGGAACCACAGAGGTTTTGGAATTAAAGGGGGACCCATATGTAATTTAGTCTTAAGCACTGTTCTCTGTCCCCAGTCAGAGTGGAAACTGGTGGTCGTACAGTTTAGCCAAGACCAGGTAGTTGAAGAGAGAGCTGTGACACAAACAAATCCTTGTCTTATGATCATTACATCAAAACTCTTGCTATGAAACTGTGCTTTGCTTTAGAAAGGTGTACATAAGATTGGTTAGTATATACAAGTGTTTGTACCCTCTAAGCCACTAAGCATTTAGTATGCATTTGGTAAGATTCCTGGTTATTGGGATATTGAAACAGTGAAATCAAGTGCTGTGAGAGGTGGTTTATTTAGCAGTTTCTCCTGGGGCTTCCTAATAGCATTAGCTCGGTAGGGTTTTGTGCAATAGTTGGTGTTTTGAATAAATGACAAATACTCAGTATTTCCATGGTGAGTGAAGTGAAGTCCCTCAGGCTCTGTGAGATCCCAAAGCAGTTGTTCCCAAACTTTGGTTGCATCTTAATTACAAGGGAAGTGAGTTAGAAATATAGTTTCTGGGATCCACTTTACATCTACTAGATATCTGTTCTCATATGAGATTCAAGATTCTGTTTTCTATTATGCTTCCCAGATAATTTACGACAGCAAGTCTAAGGCCTAGCACTTAGGGACTCACCAAAAATGTCTGGTGGTTCTCTACACATTTGGTATTTCTGTATGCAAAATTCAGTTTGTCTTCAAGCATTTTACCTTAGCAGTCTTCCTGTGGTTCATTCTTTTAACCAAAACATTAATGTGTTTTCTTGAGCATGCCGGGTGAAAGTTTAGCATTCAGAGTTCAGGGTGGTTCACCAGCCTTTGCTTTTAAAAAATGGCATAAAAATGGAAAACAATGTGTTCACCTCATCTTAGGATGCTGTTTATTTTAAGTAGTATCAGATACAGGTTAAAATCTCTAGATAGTTATTCTCTTGTCCTAAGGGTCAGTTTTTTTCCTGGTTAAGGAGATGTTCCAGAGGCACACCTTGCTGGTGAATCAAGTCATTCCTGTATTGCATGGGAGGCAGCTATTATGGGTTAGGCCTGCTCACATTGTCCCCAGCGTTGGCATGGTAAATAAAGTGTGAATATTAGAAAATGTTTTAAAATTCTGAGTAGGGAGGGTAGTGAAGAGGTGGTATGTGTACAGTTCAGGCATGGGGCGGGGGGATGATTTCATGGAGGTGTCAAATTGTATGCTGGTGAGAAGAAGAGACCTTTTTCACCAAGAGCCTTCAGGTCCCTGTGGGAATCCTCCCTTTTGTGGCTTATTCATGAGGTGAGTGATTGTGCCTAGTATTTTAGTCTTCATGCTATTTACCTACTCATTTTATTTTTAGGGGTCTTAAGTATTGAAAAAATCTAAATGGTATGTGAAACTTTTATGGCTTAAAGCCAATGCTTTTGACTTGTTAGGTTAATGTTGTCAGACTTAAACTCATGATTAGCAAACTAAAATCATTCATTTCCAAAAATATATGTAGTCTTTCCCCCTCCCCTGCGTAAAGTACTCTGGATAGGGGATTATCACATAACACACTGAAATGGATGCCTGGGTCCCAGCATCTCTCTTAGCTTTTCTCTCCTCTACAATGGGCCTAGGATGCTTTATTTTTCCTGAAACTGGGGTTGATTTATCTGGAAAGAAGGAGCCATTATCTCAGGGAATAGAATGTTTTATTGTTATTAGTAGGTTCTCGCTCCTCAAAAGAAAAAATAAATTCTGTATAGAAGTAGTACTACCGTAGAAAAACTGCCCAGTTTTGGTCTTGATTAAATAAATGTTTTCCTTAATCATTCAGGCATAGACCAGGCTAAAAGTTACCTTTGTTTGAGTTGTTAATTGGTATACAATCATATGAAATTTCTTAAACTGAAATAACTAAACCACGATTTAACCGCATGTGGAAAATTCTGTTACAAAAATGAGAATATTAAAAACAGTACTATTTTTTGTCTTCAGTTTTAGAGTGATTAAGCAAAGCTGATAAACCTATATTCTAAGCTGTTGTATCGATGTTAATTTTTTGTTAAATATATACCTTTTTCTAACTCGCTTATCCTTTTCTCATTAGTAAATGTCATATTTTTCCTTTTTTTTCTGTTTAGTATGAACTTGACCCTTAACATAGGCAGAATATGGAACTGTATTTCTGAAATCTTACCCTGACTAAATTACCTTACTAAAATGATTTAATTCGCTGTGTAATCTTGGACAGGTCTTTTAACCATTTAAGTTTCCATTTATATCTTTAAAATAATCATCACTGCGAATGTTCATTACCTGCCTTTTAGGGGAGGAAAAATAGCTTTTCATGGTCTACCAAGTTGTATGTTAAGGAAAAAAAGTAACTTTTTAAATGAAATTATGTTTATTGTATAGAGTGATTTAGTGGTGAAAAGCAGCACCCTCTCCTGAAGAGAGAACAATTTTAACTGCCTTTCTCTTTCACTGTTGGAAGTTTAACAGCCGCTGTAAACTTTATTTTGGGATTTGCTTTTCTAGTTTAACCTCCTTTGCAACTGGATTATTGGGATGGGGTTGTTTTTTCTTTATCATTGTAAATTGTTCTTTTATAAAATTTAATCCTGATCATTAGGAAATATTCTTAGGTGCTGTGTAAACCAGTCCCCACTATAGAAAAGGAGAAGGGCATGCGGGCAGCAATGTAAGTAAAGCTATGTTGAGGGCTTGCCATCTAATAGTTGCTCTGTTAAAATACCTGCAGTACAATTCTGTGTTTGAGATGAGTGGCTTTTTTAATAGCCATGATGCTTAGAGTTCATGGCTTTTGTAGGGCATGGAAGTTTTAAAGCAGTTGTTAGGGGAACCATATATAGAATTTGCCAAAACAGAAAGCAGGATGAGGGGCAAATATGGAAATGAGCCTGACAGTGATTGTGGGTTGTAGAAGGTGGGTGCACATGTAAAGACATTGATGTTTTGTTCTGTAGGTGAGGGAGGGACACCAGAGGGTTTTGAACAGAGCAGTTTTGGTCTTGATCTTGAGTATTTATTAAAAGAGGAAGGTTTGCTTTGTATTTAAACTCAAGCATCTCAACCGACCCTAGTGTTTTTCTGGCTTGTGTAGTTTTTTCCTGTGATGGTACAAAGGGTAGAAATTTATAAATCGTCCTCTAAAAAGTACCCCTCATTTAAAAACTTGTATATATATATGTATATGTATATATATGTGTGTGTGTGTGTGTGTGTGTACAAACACACACACACACACACACACACACACACACATACACACACACACTATCACTTTTCTTTTACCTTGAGCAGATTCGGAAAATTTAGAAGTAGTAGTTTGAAGGACAGGCCTCAAATTAACTGACCTACTTATGAGATGTTAGCCTAATAACTGTTATTTAACTGTTATTTATCTGAACCAAAAGAAAAAGTACATACCCAGAGTGAGGCAAAAATGGAAACATTGAGTAAATTATTGTTCCTTTGCCTTTTAAAAAATATAGACTGACTGAGTACATGTTTTCTTCATTTTTAACTTGTGTTCGGGAAATTTCCAGAGCCGCATGTCAAGTTTTAATAATATATTACTTCTGATTATCAGCACTTCATCAATACATTTAAATAAAATTATTCCATCTATATTGAGTCCTGTTTACACAGCCTTATTTGAAGTGAGAAATGACGGATGACTTCTTGATTGTTATTTGTACAATGCCTTTCATGTGTTTTGTAGAATGCTGTCTTGTCAGCTTTAATTTTTTTCATACAAAAAGCCCAGAAATTTCTTACTCACCTGGTATGGTCTAGGGGATGTGAGTAGGTAGCCTAAGTAAGGTCTGAATGTCCTGTCTTCAGGCATCTTGTGTTACTTCCGTTCCTTCTAACTACCTCCAAAGCAAGAGTTAATCAGAATTCCCAAAGGGCTATAACCAGGCATTCTTCTGGTTGACTTTCTTTAGATATTTTCCCCACAGTTGTTGGAGCAGAGGCAGAGCTTGCAAAGAGGGAAGGATGAGGAACAGGGTTCCTGGTGGCAGTGTCCCCAGCTTACTTCCTGCCTATCAGCCACAGTGGGTAGTGATGGTGAAAGAGTCTCAGCAGTTGACTGAACCCACCTTGCTTGGAATTCGTGGATCATTTTGTTACCTAAGCATGCCACACAAGGGATGTCATAGCCCCTGGTGGCAGAGAAGAAAACTGGGATCTGGAGGTCATACTTAGCAGATAAGTGAGTTAACATTGATTCGGTTATTTCAGTTGTAATGAGCAGTAAAATTACTATTGTAGTAGTAACTTACTGAATTTATTTTTTAGATGGCTACTCATTCTTCAAGAAAGTGTTTCTTGTAGGTTCATGTTAAGTCTTAGGTGCCAGTTTAAAAATTACAGAAACATGCATTAACAAAAGTTGGTCTCTCTTTAAATTTGCATAAACTCTTTATAAAAGCATGGATGGTACATTTTCTTTTACTTTGACTTCTGCCAGCCATTCCCATAATTACTTGTAGGGTCGTTCTCAGCCGCATGTACTACATTAGAAGTACTTGCGGATGTTTTATTTCCAGAAGCGTCTTGACATGCTGCTGCTTTTGGGCAATGAGACAGGGCTGTACAGTTGACACTTGAACAGTTCAAGGGCTAGGGGTACCAGCCCCCACACAGTAAAAAGTCTAAGTATAACCTTTGACTCCTCAGAAACCTAACTGCCAGTAGCCTAGTGTTGAGTAGAAGCCTTACTGGTAACATAAAGTCAATTATCACATATTTTGTATGTTACATGTATGACATATGGTGTTTTTACAATAAAGTATGCTGGAGAAAAGAAAATGTTGAGTATCATAACATAGAGAAAACTTATTTACTGTTCATTAAGTGGAAGTGGATCATTATAAAGATCTTCACCCTTGTTATCTTTGTTGAATAGGCTGAGGAAGGGGAGGGGTTGGTCTAAAATCCCTTAAGTGCACCCACACAGTTCAAACCCATGTTGTTCCAGGGTTAATGATATTTTGAAAACAGTACAGGAAATCTGATACTTGTCTCCTCTTCCTTCTGTGAAGAACTCTTGAATGCTGCAATAGGACTTGGAGGTGTAAGTCCCAGATTTGTGTTCTGTTCTGTTGCTTTCTTGATCAGGTGAGCTGCAAGAAGGGCAAGGAAAAATACAACAACTATTTAGTCCTGGGAACTGATAATTCAGAAGAAGTTTTACTTTCCAGTTTTGTTAAATGTCTATCAGTAAATCTGTGCCTGCCTTAAGCAAATAACCCTATTCATATTCCTAGAAAGGATCATTGAGAGAAGCTGCTAACTTCATAGAATCAAGCATAGTGGCCTTTTTGCAGAGACTAACTCAGCTGAGCCACATCCAGCCAGTGTGGGTTCTTGGAAATACATTTGGATGAGTTTCATAGGCTTTATTTTAGGTCTGCATTTTTGCATTTGCAGGTGATTTATATTCTTAAGTGCTTTGCTTTCAAGCTACCTGGCATTTGTCTTCTTTAGAAACTAACAGTCAGTGGATGGCAAGAGAAAGGGCTTGGCATCTGTGATTCTTATGAGCTATCTAGGAAACCTTAATATGCCCAGTTTTGAGGGCTATTTCAGATCACTTTACACAGGAGACTGCCAACATTTTAATGTTTATCTGGATCAGTGGGGTATGGTGGTTGATAAAAATGCATATTTCTGCACCCTGACCAAGACTTAACCAAATCTGATTATCTGCAGGGAGAGACTGAAGAAATTGTATTTCAACAGTTAACATAGGTGATTCTTAAACAGGTCAGGTGGTGGTGTGACCTGAGAAACATTGTTCAGTGGATCTTAATGATTTGCACTTGGGTAGGTCTGTGTTGCTTGCTTTAAATCTACTTGTAAATAATGTGATTTTCATTTGTGTGGTACATCCAGCTATCTTGAATGGCGGGGATTCACTAATGTGTTTTTAATGAATATAGTGCTGGATTTAGCTAAGAAATAATACATATTCTCACACACAATTTGCTCATTTTCAGAGCATTTGTGTGTTATTAAATACTTGAACATTACATTAGCATAATTTATTTGTTTCTGAGTATTTAGAGAATTTTAAGTCTGGCTCTTTGGGGCCCATCCATTTAAAATGGATGTCTTCGCTGGGCACAATAGCGGAGTTGTGCGGACCACCTGAGATCATGAGTTTAAGATCAGCTTGGTCAACATGGTGAAACCCCATCTCTACTAAAATAAAAAAATTAGCTGATTGTGGTGGCGAGTGCCTGTAATCCCAGCTATGCGGGAGGCTGAGGCAGAGAGAATTGCTTGAACCTTGGAGGCTGAGGTTGCCCTACCCGAGATTGTGCCACTGCACTCCAGCTTGGGCGACAGAGGCAGACTCCGTCTCAAAACAGCAGCAACAACAACAACAACAACAACAACAAGAGTGTCTTACAGATATTGGGAGTTAATTTATATATGATCCAAGATGTTAGATTATGAAAGTGGCTTTTTTTTTAAATTGCATTTTATGTTTTGGGGTACATGTGAAGAACATGCAAGATTGTTGCAAAGGTACGCACATGGCAGTGTGATTTGCTGCCTTCCTCCCCTTAACCTATATCTGACATTTCTCCCCATGCTATCTCTCCCTACCTCCCCACTCCCGTCCCTCCCCCATTTCCCCCCAACAGACCCCAGTGTGTAGTCCCCGCCTCCCTGTGTCCACGTGCTCTCATTGTTCAACACTCGCCTATGAGTGAGAACATGCGGTGTTTGATTTTCTGCTCTTGTGTCAGTTTGCTGAGAATGATGGTTTCCAGGTTCATCCATGTCCCTACAAAAGACGTGAACTCATCGTTTTTGATGGCTGCATAATATTCCATGGTGTATATGTACCACATTTTCCCTGTCCAGTCTGTCATCGATGGGCATTTGGGTTGGTTCCAGGTCTTTGCTATTGTAAACAGTACTGCAATGAACATTCGTGTGCATGTGTCTTATAGTAGAATTATTTATAATCTTTGGATATATACCCAGTAATGGGATTGCTGGGTCAAATAGAATTTTTATTTCTAGGTCATTAAGGAATCGCCACACTGTCTTCCACAATGGTTGAACTAATTTACATTCCCACCAGCAGTGTAAAAGTGTTCCTATTTCTCCACATCCTCTCCAGCATCTGTGGTCTCCAGATTTTTTAATGATCACCATTCTAACTGGCGTGAGATGGTATCTCAATGTAGTTTTGATTTGCATCTCTCTAATGACCAGTGATGATGAGCATTTTTCGTATGTTTGTTGGCCTCTCGTATGTCTTCTTTTGTAAAGTGTCTGTTCATATCTTTCGCCCACTTTTGAATGGGCTTGTTTTTTTCTTGTAGATCTGTTTTAGTTCTTTGTAAATTCTGGATATCAGCCCCTTGTCAAATGGGTAGACTGCAAAAATATTTTCCCATTCTGTTGGTTGCCGATTCACTCTAATGACTGTTTCTTTTGCCATGCAAAAGCTGTGGAGTTTGATTAGGTCCCATTTGTCTATTTTGGCTTTTGTTGCCAATGCTTTTGGTGTTTTGGTCATGAAGTCCTGGCCTACACCTATGTCCTGAATGGTTTTGCCTTATAAAAGCCACTTTCAGAGTGAATTGAACTGAAAGTGGCTTTTATAATTTAATAAAAAGGTGCCTTACATTTATAGTCTGCCAACCACACCCCTCTTCCACCCCTCCTCATTGTCTTGAGATTTGAGTTCTGTAACCAGGTCCTGAATAAATGGGAATTTGCTCCATTATAAGAGCTTCCACACATTTTATGCTGTAATTTTTTAAAGGAAAAAAAATTTGCTTTTGACCTGTAAACTGAATGTTGCCCCAAAGCTACGTGAAAGCAGTTCATACTTTTGCCAAAAGGCTTAGAATGTTTTCCTCCTCCTCAGAGTTGCAAAAATGAATTAATAAGAAACCAAGGAATTTTATTCATGTTCTTCATTAAGTGATGTCTTAGGGGAATTGTAAAATATGCATTGTCTACAAACTATCCTGGTGCACAAAGTCAAATGAACTGTGAAGGTGAGGGGTAAAAGCACCCCTCTCACCTTTGTACTTTGTTCTTCAGAGTATTAAAGAACATTGATCTGCCAAGTGGCAAAGGGGATACTATTTGGCAGTTTAATTACAGTCAGTGAGTGTTATTGATGCTATCAATCAGCAAGACCCAGGGAAAGGGCCTGGTGCCAAATCATTCAGTGTAATTAAATACCTCAGGACTAGATTCTCAAGGTGCTTCTGCAGATCTGAGGCAGGAGAATACTTTGTCTTAGAACAAAGATAAAGGTGTTTGTTTCCCTCCTCACTGCCCCTCTTTAAATTTCTGCAGGTGTTGTAATAGATGGCAGTGATATAGTGTCTTTATTGTGTACAGTGAAGGTTGTCCACATTTTTCTTAAAAACTTTAAAAAATCTTCACAACTGTCAGACAAAGGGCTTCAGGAATACAGTAATTACTTTTTGTTAAAGCTGTTAGGGGGAATATACAGCTCAGGTGTCTAATAGATATTTG
The DNA here is from genome assembly GCF_048565385.1 of Saimiri boliviensis. Lineage (NCBI taxonomy): Eukaryota > Metazoa > Chordata > Mammalia > Primates > Cebidae > Saimiri > Saimiri boliviensis. The sequence goes on along the minus strand of NC_133450.1, from coordinate 176,676,034 downwards.
GAGAATGAAGAATTGTCTTTGAATGAGACTATTAGTCTTGCAAATCAGTTCATTTAAAAAAAGCTTTCCCCGTGGTTGTTCTCTAATGTCTAATCATGTTGTGAGAGAAATATCTTGGTAGACTTAAAGTCATAAAACACTCACTAATGTTTCAGGGGTTATCCCCTTAAGTATTGAATAAATTTTTCATGGTTGTATAACTTATGTCAGCTCCACAAAATATGTGCAGGTAAAACTTCTTTGGCTCTGTGGGGAGGGCTTTTAATGACATTTCTGTTATTCTTTTTCCTTACTTTCTCCTTTATCATATGTGCCTCACACAAATTTCCATCTCAGCCTGTTAAATGCCATAAGCAATCTGCAGTGTTTGCTGTTATTGCTTTTTAAACAGTTTCTACTGATTGAGGCTTACCAAAGACAGGCTGCCCTTGAAAGAAAGTGAGCTGGCTTCCTGACTTTTTTGTGTATGTGTACCTGAGTACATACATTAGATCCCTGACAATCAGGTCAAATCAGGGCCCAACACACTAAATATTGGATAGCACATGGTTTACTTGTAATACAGATAAGGTTTGCAGATTGTGTTTTAAAACAGGTGTTTGAATGGGGATTGTTGAAATAAAATATCCTTTAAGAGGAAGGTTATTTGTTAGGAGTTTTTCTCTCAGTGTTTGAGGAATAATATGTTTAAAATACATTAAAGATTTAGTAGAAGTGGTTATTTTATGTTCAAGACTTCCCTCGTCTTCCATTATACTATGTGGAACCATAACAAGACCAGTAGGCCTGTCTCCAGGTTGGTAGGGAAGGTCGATAACTTTCAAAGATGGTAGGACTCCCCTTGCCCAGGAAACAAAGGGCCAGGATGAACAAATGTAAAATTTTTGGAAAATATCTAATTGCAAGTTGGTTTTTTTTGTTTTGTTTTGTTTCACTGAGACCATGTAATCTTGGCTGTACTGTGTTGGACAAGGAGTATCTATAATTAAAAAGTATTTAATTCTATAAACATTTAGAGTGCTTACTGTGGGCCAGTTAGCTTTGCTAGATGTTGGAACAGCATTAAAATAAGAGGTAGCCTTTTTCTTGATGTCATTGTGTGGTAGGGGAGACACAATTAGTTTATATGATCATTATTTGGACATATGATAAATGAATGCAGAATGCAATGAACATGGATATGCCACTTGCTGTCTAGAGTCCTCTGCAATGATTTAAGAGGTGATAGTGTTTTACAAGCTAGCTTTTATTGGGTGAAAAAAGTAGCAATGTATTACACCTAAGAGAGTGTCTCATCCAAAAGCACAGAGGCCTTCACGTGATAAAGTACCTTTTAGGAGAAGCTTACATCTGAACACCATAAAGTATACTTATTCTGTCATATAATAACCTTCTACAAAAATGGCAGGAAAATTTCATTAAACCTTGCCCCATTTATAAGAGAAACTATAGGAATGAATTTTGGGTAGATTAAGTAAATTGCTCATAGAAACATATTTGCCTTGCTCTGCAAAGATCCATGGAGACCTATGGGACTCATTTAAGTATTTACAAATGGTATCAAGATGAAGTTTCTCTAAGCAGTATTTAGTTTACACACAGAGGAAATGATCATTATATTTTCATTACTCAATATGTAAGTAGGTCAGAGAAGACTTCGGTTTCTGAACATTGTTGCAAAGCAGTTTTTCTTCTAGTTAGAGTACAAAGGGAAACTTACTGTAGATGACATTTACATTTTACTTTACTACCACATTGATGTTGACTGTTCTCACCTAGGTTATGATGGAAAACTGTTTCTGTATTCTCCTTCCATACATTTTTGTCTGGTAATACTTATCAACATTTAGATTGCCATTCCTCGGCTCATAAAAGTTTTACTCTGACATTAAAGAGCCCCTGACTCACTCTTTTAGTGTTCTCAGTGTCCTACAGAAATCTCTGTTCTGGCTCAGCTGGGCTCTTCATTGTTCGATATGCAAAACTAATTCTCCATGCCTTGGATTATTCTCTGCCTACATGGCCCTGTACCCATCATTTACAAGGTTTTATTTGGCCGTAAAATAAAAAATGTATAAAGTGGATAAAAATTTGTTCACTGTGCATTACCTTTCTCTTTTATTTGGTGGTCTCTTCTGAGGGCAATGGGATTTTAGTCTTTGGAGAGCAACTTACAGAGTGTATTTATAACCTCTGCGTGAGGAAGCTTCTGTCTGTTGCTTATAAGAGACAGTGAAGGCTTGCTCTGTGTGCTCAAAGATGGAAAAAGTCAGTGTAAGTGAAATTAAAAGTTGAAATTCTTGAGGGTTTTGTTTTGTTTTTAAATGCCAGCCTTAACTTTGGGTGTGTAGTTCAAAACTTCTTGGTGGGTGTCACTCAACATTGAAGATATGGTCGAGCGAAGGTTATGTAAAGAACTTTACAGCTTTTTGGTTTCATACAAAAAAACTACAAAGATTTAAGTAAAGGTATCCTTTTATGTCAGATTTTCTGCATAATGTCCATCTACCTATGTCTTATCATGTGTTTCTCCTTTTCATGTACTTCTTTTTTCTCAGATAATGAAGAAGTGTCTAAAAGTCCTAGGATGTTTAATTTGCCGAAATTGGCTTGATGAGAACCTTTTTTCTTTCTTTCACATTACCAACCAGTACTGGTTGGTTTTTATCCTAAGACAGCTGCAGTTTATTTATGCCAGCCAGTGTGTAGTCCTTCTTTAGTTTAACAGTCTAACTCAGCATTTTAATCTATTGACAGTGCCTTAGGCATACTAGATATTCAAATACTACACAAATTATTTCTTAAGTATATTTTTGGAGATAAAGTTGCCATGGTTATCTTGATAGTATGGCATCTGTTGGAGATGTCATTTGGTCAAATTTTAGAATCCTGAAAGACCCCTTAAGCCATTGCTGCAGAATGGGTTTCTAATAATTGGATAAGTACATCTGGTTTTCTGCAAGCCAATTTAGCCTGCATTGTTTTCAGTGAAGCAGCAAAAGCCAGGTTGTTTGGGCAAATGCCACAACTTCTAATCATCTTGCTTGAGAGGTATTTCAGAAAAGCCTCCTGCTCTCGGCCATGGAATACATTCAAGTATTAGAGTCCCTGCTTGGTGGGTGAGACTATATAAGATAGGCATCATGTAAGATTTAGTTTCAACCCTCTAGGAGTATAAAATTTAGTAATATAAAAGCTTTGAACTGCAATACTATTAACGTGGGAGTAAGCTTTTGAGGCAGTCTAGTGCTCTGGCCGTATTTAAGAAGGCTCAAACCCATCTGAGTACTGACTACTAAGTACTGAGATTTTTCTTTTAGTCTCTGTAATGTATTCATAGCATATTTAATGAAAGTATCTAAAGTGAAAGTTTTATAGTGGTACTTGCTAGTGTGGCCTCTTCAGTATTCTTTTTTAAGTGGGAAATCATAAGAATCATCAAGTAGCTGATTGCATGGTGGCTTGTAACATATTCCACATATACAAACATACACATAACCTTCACCTGAAGATAGAAATTATTCCATGAAGTTCATTTATTATTTTTGCTCCTGTCTCTTCAAAATATTACTTATCGTTTCACATCTTACTTTACTGGCTTAGGTTCTAACAGTTCTCCACCAAAGAGAATAGAGGCAGTGGGAGGCTTATATATAACGGCTTGATGGGGGAAATAAAATTTTGGGGACTAACTGTTGGTCCATTTAAAGATGTTCAATGTTTGTTCTCTGCATGTCAATAAGACAGCTCCTTCCTTATGTTCCCTCCATCCAGGCTGCAGGCTTCCCAGCACACTTATGTGCTGTCATCTTACAAAATACTTGGAATATTGAAGAATTAACTTTAATAATTATCATCATGGATTTGGAAGAAGCCTCATTTATATGTGTAACTTTTTAACTGCCTCTGTGTTAGAGTGCGTAGATTGTTCTTTTGCCAAGTCTTCTCCTCTGTGTCATCTTTCCTGACCTCAAATATAATAGTATTCCTTGAGTTTTTGTTCCATAAATTGGAGATAAGACCCAATCCATAGACTTGTTGGGTGGAGCAATTGAATTAACATATGTAACATATCCAGAACAGTGTCTGGCACATGGTAAACATTTATTAAATGTTAGGGGCTATCATTTTCTGAATTGTTTCATATGTATGTATATAAAATCATACTATGATTAAAACATGGTTCCCAAGCTCTGTGCTAATACTTTTATTCTTTCATTTAATACTTGTAAGGTTTCCATAAGGTAAGTACTATGATTAATGTCAAATTACAAATAAAGAAGTAGAAGACAGCCGGGTGCGGTGGCTCAAGCCTGTAATCCCAGCACTTTGGGAGGCCGAGGCGGGTGGATCACGAGGTCAAGAGATCGAGACCATCCTGGTCAACCTGGTGAAACCCCGTCTCTACTAAAGATACAAAAAATTAGCTGGGCATGGTGGCACGTGCCTGTAATCCCAGCTACTCAGGAGGCTGAGGCAGGAGAATTGCCTGAACCCAGGAGGCGGAGGTTGCGGTGAGCCGAGATGGCGCCATTGCACTCCAGCCTGGGTAACAAGAGCGAAACTCCGTCTCAAAAAAAAAAAAAAAAAAAAAAAAAAAGAAGTAGAAGACATAAGGTGATGATTCTAAAGCTATATAATTGTTAAGTGACAGAGCCAAGACCTGGACCTAGGTCTGTGTGACTCCGTATCATATGTTTTTACTCCTTAACATTGGAGGGTTCTGGTCGAAACATTCCATTTGATTCTAACCATGAGTTCATAGTATGCCAGGACTTCACCAGTGACAGTGTATTCTCTTCTGCTTTTTCTAATATTTTTTTATCTTTAACCTGCTGCTAAGCTAACTCATGTTTGCCTCAGTTCCAGCCTATTCACATTACTTAATATTTATTATGTGGCCAAATAAATGCAGGCTCATTTCTGAAGATAAAAGAACAGTAAGGGATTCAGCATTCTTAACCACTACTAAAAATTTTCTAATGCAGAGAGGGTAGGAATAGATTATTTGGTGGTTATAGCCAAAACTCTCACCTATTTTTTTTTTATACTCCTTTAGTACAATTACCTTCTAAAGTCTGGAAAGGCTAAGTGAATGTACAGGATTGGAAATGGATTGTGGAGCATTTTGATTGACAGATTCCTGCTTAGACATGGACTGACTAGACTACTGTTACTACCATAGTGAATTTGATTTCACTGCCTCCACCTCAGATGCCATATCTGCTACCATTGTTCAACTGTGTTTTATTTTGTTTAATTTTTTTACCTGCAGAGATACTTAAGAAACTGGTAGGTATTTGTGACCTAAGTTGCATTTCAAGAATATCTTTACCACATATCCCATTTGCCTTTACTAGCATGAGATGTCCTTGTTAGACCAACTTCATACTACGACCAAGGAGAAACAGCAATAAAAGGGCACAAGTGACCTACCAGTTGTATGTCAATAAAAAAGAGAGGCCTGTCAGGGCAGCCTATTAAGACTCTCATTTAATTGATACACATGGATGCAGCTGTTCGGGTAGCATTTAATAAACCTCACTCAGTGTAGTTTGTCAGAGGCTGTTTAAGATATGTGAAAAAGGAGGTCTAATTTGTCAAGTCTGTAGATTATGATTAGTTGCTTGATGAAGATCTTAAAGCCAACACACTTTTTATTTTTCTGTGGCCATTCAGTAGTTTTATTATTGTCTTTTAAAACAATGTCATAGGATCACTTATTTTTATGGCATTTATTCCTGGCTTCCTCTTTAAGTTGAAGCTAACATCAACTGCCTTGACTTTTATTTAATGATGCTTTGCTAAAACTTGTCGTGAAACTGAGAAGTCTCCCTAGTATAAACAACCAGTTGCTATTCTCTTTTCCTGTTAAATGGTTTGTAATTTTATAAAAGGGCAGAGACACTTAGTATCAAAAAGATGCTGGCTATTATAGGTCAGAACATTTTAATTGGTGGAAAATGCTGGTCTCAAGATTCTTAGTTTGATTTTATTTTTTCTCTTCCAACTCCCAAACAGTTAAAATCTTTCTATAATATCTCCTAAATTATTCTCAGGCATACTATAGAGGAAATATAATAACTGTCCTAAGACAGTTATTTTGATGTGTTTTATATTTGCTTATGTGTATACTAGAAAATAGTCTATGTAGCAAAGCTAAGATTCTTACTTTCTTGGAATAGTTCTTATTTCTCCTTGGAAATGTGTGATTATCTTCCCAGTCACTGTCATTTCACAGGAAAGTTTTATGATTTTGAAGACTATGTTTGCAGCTAATGGCGTAATGAAAAACCTGTGATGAAGAGCTAAGACCCCCTGAGTCCTACATCCAGCTCTTTTTCTTTGTGTCTTTGGACAAGTTACTTTACCTTTCTGTGCCTCAGTCGTCGTCTTTCCCAAATACAAAGAAATTGAACTAAATGATAACTATATTTTCTTTTTGCTCCAAAATTAAGACCCCCCCCCCCCACCCATCAGCAGCATGTTATTTTGTTGAAGATTGTGTCGCCTCTGGGAACTTGAATTCCCAGTTTGAGAAATAAAACTTTATTTTTGAAATGTTTAATGGAATTTTCATTCTAGACTGTACACAAAATACCATGCCTATAATGTTTGGTGTACTACAAAGATTGTGGCTTTTGTTAACTTTTAAACAATATTTCAAAAATAAACTCAATTTAGTGATTATAAATCATCTTCATTGCCATAAATGTGTGATAGGTACCAGGATGTACAAAGTAGGATGATGACAAGGTTTCTTATTTCAAGGGGTTAAGTCAGTGCCAAGACAGCGTTAAGAGACAAGTACATTTTGGTGGAGTCAGTCTTTTAAGAGAACAAGGCATATAATGCAGTGTGGGTACAGGTAAGAGGTACCTAACTCAGACTGTAGTGGAGAGGACTGATTAGTGTTGACTTGAGGGACGAGGTGATACCCATGCAGTGTCTGAAATGACTGAAATTTAGCTGATTGGAAGGAGAGCAGTTTATTTTTAACACAGAGGAGGGAGAGCAGGAAGCTTGGAAAACTACTGAAGGTTTTGTATGCTTGTATAGAAAAGGTAGCCGGTGCTCTGAGCATAAAGGACTAAGAATACTAAAATGGATCTGAAAGTTTTAGGGGGCCCTTGAGGGAATTTAAGTTGAGACTGACATTATCAAATATATTCCATGGTATCTTTGAACTTCTCACTTGAATTACAGCAATTGTTTAGTGTTAAAACATTCAACAAATTCAGTCGAAATAAAATTTGAGGATCCATATGTATTTCCCACTGATAGTTTTCTAAATTCTTTATCTTTGAATATTCATTAGCAGTAACTGCTGTAACCTTTAATACCTTTTATAAAATTTCCTGTTTGATGTGATTCTTTTAGCTCTAACGACTTTGCTGAAGCTAATACTTAATTTCTTTTTATCTTAGGCTTATTCATTTTCGACCTATTGTGAAATATGCCCTTCCTTACTGAAAACTTAATATTGTACTGTGATACATGTATGCCTTGATGTATGTTTCAGACCCATTCCTGGTAGGATTTTGTATTTAGAAGCAGATCAAAGTACACATCTTTCTTTTGGGTGAATTTTAAGGTTTGTAGTTTCAGCTGTGGCCAGAGATCCCCTCCTTCTGTATTATACTTCTGAGCTCATTTGGAGGATCCAGTGTAGCCAACTGTCTAGGTAGCCATGATGCTGCCACATGACCTTTGCTACTGCCTACTTAGAGCTAGAGATAACTTTGAGTTACAGTATCATTTTTCACATAGTCCCATGAAGACTTCATCTTTAAAAAATATGAACAGCAATTAACTATCCGTTTAAATAGGCATAACTGTGACCTTTTAGCTGGAGAGATTGAATGGAGCTTTTTGAAAAAAGTCTAAAGTGGCAGGTGTCTAATTTTCAGGTTTAATGTTTGTAGTCCTGGGTTAGGAATTGACAAGTGATAAAAATTGTTCAGTGGTGATCTTGTCAGTGGGTGACTTCTCAAATATTCGTAGTTTAAAAAAGAGGATACTTCTTTGTTCATTTATGGACCTTATCACTTCAATCTGTTGGTATTAATGTCCCCTGTTGCTGATCTTTCCATTGATGAATCAAAAAGGAGAGCAGTTGTGTGTTTGGACAAAAAGCATGTTGAGGGACTTCTCAAAGTGATGTTTTGGGATTTTAAACATTGCTGTGTACATTTAATAAAGCACTAATTCTTACTCATAAGGTGCTTTTGTTTGTCTATTTTGATTAACTTGGGTTTTGATAGCCCACTCCTAGTATTTGTGTTACTCATCTTTGCATTTTAATGTATAATTTGTTTTAGCTGCTGCTGAAGGCATGAGCTTTGAATTACAAGGAATACAGTGTATTTCAAACTATATCATTTTTGAGACATAATTAAATATATTTTTATCTTTATTTTGTCCAGTCTAGGTTTGTTTGTGAAGAGCAATTTGAGAAGCCATGGGCTAGAGCATTTACTTGCCTGTAGTAGCAAGTACTTACTGCCTGCCCTCCCCCTCCTCTTCCCACTCCCTCCTTCTCCCCTCCGCATTCCCCTCCTCTCCCCTTCCCCTCTCCTCACCTTACCCCTTCTCTCCCCTTCCCCTCTTCCCCCTCCCTTTCCCTTCCCCCTCCTCTTCCTTCCCTCTCCCCTCTGCTTCCCCCTCCTCTCCTCCCTCCTTCCCTTCCCTCTCCTCCCTTCCCCTCATATAATCTCAGTATTGCTTGTGTTTGTTTATTATATCACTTGTAGGATTAAGAGAAATTTCAGAATAAACCTGAGTTTAAAATTGCTGTCTTTGGAGTAGATTGGTGTTCAGTGTTGTACTCCATGTATCATCTTTAAATATTTAAATTGCAGACTCTCTGGCTGCCTCTTAAATTAGATCCTTCACTTAGTAGTTTTGACATTTCATAACCTTGCTCCTCATGCATTAAATATTCACCTGTTTAAGTGGCAGTGAAAATTTAAAATCCAAACCCATATATGAATCCTGTGAATGTAGATTGGAGAACAGCTTGCAGGTGGAGAAAGAGGCTGTCTTTACCTCAGTAGGACATATGCTGGAAGTCCATTGTATTGAAGAATTTATAATACAGAATTTGTTATTTAAAGCAAACCCTCTCTTGGGTCTTCTTCAAGGGAATTTAGTTTCGAAGAACCAAAAAGATACTTAACACCTTCTGAAGATAGCCCCTGCATGGTTCTCTTAAGTGCGTACGAAGGCATCTGTACAAGATCTGAATCCACAGGGGGAAGAAATATCAGAATGAAGAAGGTTGCTGATAATTTTCAGATACAAAATTTTGTTTGGTAACTGATTTGAATCTCCAGAGTGCGAGTCCTTATTCCACTCAGCCGCCTTCCCAGTTTAGTCTGAGTACGTTTTTTATTTATAGTATTTTGAGATGGAACAAGAAATGTTTTCCAGGAAAGGAGCATGTTGATGACAGTGATACCCTTGATAGTGGAAGGGAAAGGAAGCTGTTTTAATTCCAAGAAGAGTAAGTAAAAGGGATTGGGTGGGTCCTTGAGCATTGGTCTGGGAGGAAGGAGAAGGCAGTTACCCCTTCTTAGGTCTTAATTTTCTGAAAGTGAGTGGAAATGACATTGCTTACTTCTGAGAATTAGTAACTAATGATGTTACGTAGTTTCTCTGGTTAATTATTGGTGACTTTCTTTAAAAAAGTTACTCTTAAAAAATATTAATGGAGCTGGGCATGGTGGCTTGCGCCCGTAATCCCAGCAGTTGATGCCGAGGCAGTGAGATCACCTGAGGTCAGGCATTTGAGACCGGGCTGGCCAACATGGTGAGACCCCATCTCTACTAAAAATACAAAAAGACTTAGCCAGCATGGTGGTACATATCTATAATCCCAGCTACTTGGAAGGCTGAGGCAGGAGAATCACTTGAACCCAGGAGGCAGAGGTTACAGTGAGCTGAGATCATGCCACTGCACTCCAGCCTGAGCGTCAGAGTGATACTCCATCTCAAAAAAAGAAAAAGAAAAAAAAATTTCTAGCAATATCCTGTTGTTAATGCCCAATTTCTGTGTGTGTGCCTTTAAGAAACAACCAAGATTCCTTTCATTTTTCCTAACTCTTAGAACAAGTGAACTGAGACACTCATTTACCACCGTGTGTTGTTACGGAAGGAAAACTGGATGAGACCAGGACACAAAGTGAGGAACATCTGAGTTTGAACCTGGTGGAAGTCAACATAGGCATGTTATTTACATTGCCTATGCCTGTTTCCACTGCTATAAAATATTAATACATATGCTGCTTACCTCATGGGATTGTTGTGAGGCACAGACAAAATACTGTAGTTTGTGAAAAAACCTTGTAAATGGTGAAGTCTCCTAAGCCCCTAAATGTAAGTTTAACATTAAACATTGTTACCAACGTAAGTTTATATATAATCTAATCACTTCTGTCTGTGGTAGTGGAAAATGGTCCTTTGACAATGCTACTGAAAGGTACTGTTTTGAGAAGGTTTGTCTTAGAGCCTTTTTAATGGGGCTGGGAACTAAAGATGCAATATAAACTGAAGAGTGGACACTTGGGAAAAAAATCACATAACTGACCTAGGTATGTTTTCAAAGCCTTTATATAAGCACTAAATATAAACCCATTTTCCTAAATATATTTTAGGATGACTTTTAAGACACACCACCCACACTCATCTGAATTGCACAAAGCAGTGAATGTCACTGCCTGAGTAAATTATTCTAGAACATTGTAATGGACCCAGGTTTCCCTCTGCTTTAATGGGCTGAGTATTTACCTAAATTTTCAGATGGCATGTAGAGGTAAACAATATTTATAATGTAGTCACATAGGTTTTAGACTCAAGCTTTTCATGTGGATTAGAAGTTAATTAATTATTCCTAATGACCATACAAAGAAGGTAGAATTGTGGTAATAAGCTTGAACAACTTAATTCTAAGTTCACAGAGCCAGTAATGAATTAAACCTAGTTTTGAGCCCAGACACACTGATTAGCCATTACCTCTAGCCACATTTCTACTGCCTCTTGTGGCACTTGATTTCATGCAGAGCCTGTCTGCTGCTGCTGCTTGCTTCATCAGTCTTTGGAAGTTAGCCTTGTTGGACAATGTGTAGATGCCTGCCCTGGAACCCATGGGACACGGCTCTTCATAATGGGGAGTACCTCAGTCACATGATCTGGAACAGAGTAACAGCTGACTTGTTGAGCACTCCCTCTTGTGGAAATAAAGCCATAGAATCTTCCATAGGGATGGAGGTCCCAACTGGTGCGGTTTCAGCTTTCCTGTATGATTGAGAATCTTACACCAGAAAAGAAATTAGGTTTTCATTGATACATATTACTGAATGCATATACAATTCATTGGCCTCGTTTCATCAGTTTATAGCAGTCCCAAGACTTGATTCCATCTAACTGATATTAATCACTTGAAATTGGCCACTCGTTTTTCATTTACATTTAAATTCCCCGATCTTGGTTGTTCTTAAGTATTTAGGCAAAGAGGAAAAAAAAATGTAGTACATAAATACTTACCTATCTTCTTTCCACCACTATTCCAAATTCCTTGTTTCTGTAGGATAGACAGTGCTAATGTAACTTCCAGATATAGCCTTTGGAACAACAGGTATATATTCACTTATTAATAAGCAAACTGCTTGAATAAAGAGAAGTATTAAATGTTAACACTGTTGGGTCAGGGGTGTGAAAGATAATGAGACTTTTATAGAATAGTATAAAATCTGGCTTATGTTTTTTTTCTGGAACGCCAAAACAAAAGTGACAACAGAGAGCTGTGGGTAAAATTCAAATTATGGAGAGAATGTTTGGTGTTTCATACTAAAAGTTACTTAAACTTCAGTGTAAATTTGGAAAGTTTTTTTTTTTTTTTAACTGGATTTAAAGTGAGCACCAATGATAAATTGAGCAGGTTACCAATATACCTCAGCAAATTAACCCTAAGATCCATTGATATTTTTAAGGAATAATCTGTAAGATGGGGTATGTTGTGAAATTTCTGACCCATGCAGTAGGCTAGTCCAGAGCGTTACAGTTAAACCAAAGGGAAATCAGTTTCAGGAATAGTTCATGAAACTAAATATTGGCAAAGATAGGTTATAGGCAGAGAGCCATCGGTTACAATTGGGGCAGGAGATCTGGATGACTTGAACTCATCTTTAAATGCTCTGGTTCAGAAGCTGTTGTGAGTCTGCATGATCAGTAGGGTATTATTGGATGGGCTTTACTCACCAAATACGTTAGCATCTGTCACATGCCAGGCATTCACTAGGCCTTGAGGATACTGTGATAAGCAAGAGCGATGTGGTTTCTTCCTTCATGGAGTTTACATGAGGAATGATGATTATAATCAAGTACACAGAGAACTAGTTTGTCTTTCATCCTTGTGGGATTTTGTTTATCATGTCTCAAAGACCTAAAACTTTTCAGAGTACATACGGTGGCAGGTAAAGTTAGTTAAAGGGACTTAAGACCCTTTGAAAATTAAGGTTAAAAAGACCTGTGGATGACAAGACAATAGACAAAGGATAATGGGGGCTTGCTTGCTCTTAAATTTAAATTTCTGGGACTTTATGGACAATTACATGGCGTATATCAAAAGAAGAGTGTACTTACTGATGAGGGTGAATTTTTTTTTTTTTTTAAAGAAATGTAGCAGTACCAACTATGCAGATGGGAGAGGCTGGAAAACACAAATGTCTCCAGTAAATTTGGAATCTTAAACTTAGAATGATTAGGCCTAAATCTCTCTTATAGGGCAGGTGTCCCCAACCCCTGACCATGGACCTGTACTCGTCTGTGGCCTGTTAGGAAGCAGGCCCTGCAGCCAGAGGTGAGCAGCAGGCGAGCTGGCATTTCTGCGTGAGCTCCACCTCCTGTTAGATTAGCTGTGGCATTCATTGTCATGGGGGCACGGACCCTATTTTGAACTGCACATTCGAGGGATCTAGATTGTGCGCTTTTTATGAGAATCTGCATTCCCCAGCCCGGTCCATGGAAAAATTGTCCACAAAATCAGTCCCTGGTGCCAAAAAGGTTAGGGACCACAACTATGTGGGGTTGGCCTCACAGAGGACAGCTCATTACCATGAATAGTACTGTGCTGTATGCATCACTGGTCTGTTTTAGTGTAAACTGGGAAAGGCGTGTTTGTTTTTTTTTTTTAAACTGGATTAAAGGTGGGTATTAATGATCAAATTAGTAGGCAGTCATTACGGTATCACTGTACCTCAGCAAATGAATCCCAGACACAGTGACCATTTTTAGGGATAATCTGGAGGATGGAGTATATTGTGAAATTTCTGTCCCTTGCAGTAGTCTGATCCAGAACATTACAGATACTCTTCCCTCTCCACCCAGGGGAGAGTGAATGAGAGTACTACTTCCCATGTGTCTAGAATTTGCCCAGAAATGAATAAAGCAGTTAGCACCCGGCTTGCTTGAGCTTTGTGTTGTATGCTCTTTATGGGAAAGTTACTGAGGCAGTCTTACTGAGTTTCTAAAGGGAAGGGAGTGAGCATGCATATACATTTAATTTTATTTTCCTTTTCCAGGTTTCCTATGCTCGCCCAAGTTCGGCTTCTATCAGAGATGCAAATTTATATGTCAGCGGACTTCCGAAAACTATGACCCAGAAGGAGTTGGAACAGCTTTTTTCACAATATGGACGCATTATTACTTCTCGTATTCTTGTCGACCAGGTCACTGGTAAGTAGACAGCCACTCTGGACAGTCTTTCCCTGTCTGTGACTCGCAGATGGTGAAATGTTCTGTCTTTCCATGTAGCAGTGTTGCCTCTAGAACACATCATAGGTGTATGTGAGCCAGAAAATGCAATTTTCTGCTGGAATTGTTCATAAATATGCATGGATAAAAATAGATTGTGGAGTACAGTGAGCGTGCTTGAGTCATTTCCACCCTGAAGGTGCAGGTTTGAAGCCTATTTCATGGCTTGTCATAAATTTATAGATGCTATAATCTTCATTTCCAAGCCACTGTGTGAAAAAAGCCCCATCCTGCTTATAAAGTACTAATAAACAATCTTACTTTTGTCAAAAAGTGAAGTTTAATGCAGCAGTATGCAGCTAGTTCTCCGAGGGAGGATTACACTACATCCACACTGGTAATTGCTGTTCAGACTGTTTTTCAGTTTCATGCTGTGCTTTATGGGCATATGTAAGAATATGAAATTTTGAGTGTTAAAAATTTATTTTATGCCTCATATCACTGTTAGCCAAACAAATGGGAAGTCTAAGACGTTCCTTAAAACTTTTGAATGTAAGGGAGCTGTTCTGCCAAATCTTTTGTTAAAAAGGCTAGCAACATAGATTTGATTATAGATTTTAAAAATAAAATACAGATATAGTTTTCTATTATAAAAACAATACTTGTTCTTTTAGAAACAGTTAAAAAATAGAGAACATTGTGAGGAGGAAATACTAGCTGTAGGTCCATGTACTGAAGCTGCCACATGAAGATTTGTGAGTTTTTTTTTTCTTAAGGTAGCTTTTCTCTTTACTATTTGTTTCTCTCCCCCTACCTGCAAAATGATAATACTCTGGAGGCATGTTGTATATTACAGTGCATAATTTTTTTTAAAGCAATGACTTCAGAAGAAAATCGAGCCCAATTTTTCATTCAAGTGAAGATCCATTTAGTTGACCTGAATCTGCTCAGAGGAGCCGCTATTACTTGCCTCTGTGCTGTTAATGGGCTTCATAGGAAGCACCAGTTTAAGAGTTCTGAGTAGAGAGAGCTAGCACTACATGCATGACTGGGAGAATAGCCTAAAGATTTTGCTGTCATGAGAATATTTAGACAAGCGGGAGTATATAGAATACAGCCTTAACTGTGTTAGTTAATTCATAGTACTCATACATTGTCACCCTTTGTTGTTATCACATACACTAATACTGGGGTTAAATAGAAATCCAGGCCTAGCAATGCAGATGAATTTGTTCAAAGCAACAAAAATATATTTTATATCATTCATGCTTTCTAATTCATTTATTCTTAATGAAATCTTGTGAAGTGAGAGTAGGTTTCACCTCTGACACAAAGTGCATTTCATCTCTTAACTGACAGTCCATCAGAGGTGGACGTAGATTGTGGTTTAGTCAGTGGTTCCCAAGGATGTTCCACACCTGCCACAGCATCAGCATTCTTCTGAAACCCTGCTGAAAATGCAAACACTTGGCCTTCATTCAGGACCTACTGACATAATGTGTGAAGGTGATCCACAGGTTGTTCTTATGCATGCTCAAGTATGAGGATCACTGGTTTAGGTGGCTCAAGCTGTGTAGAGGTTGTTTTATTACTAATCTAATGCTTTTCTAATGGAACACCTAAATTCTAGGGGTTATTCTTAATAGGAGATACTAGATAAATGAAAAGATATATTTGCTATCATTGTGCCATTTATTCTTTATCCTTGAGGCTTTCAGTGTGAACTTACTCAATTAACTTGAAATGAAAAATGAAACCCTGCAATTTTCTTACTCAGCCATCAGGTGGTAATAATGTGTAATGCATATTCTTTAAATAGAAAAGATAAAATAATAGGGGTTGTCTTAGATAAGCATACATGGAAAAAAATGCTTTATCTACATTAGAAAATTCTAAGTCATTGAACTTACACAGCGTTCATTTTAAAGCAAGTAGAGCTTAATTTTTTTTTAAGTTCCTCCAAGTGGGATGATCCAGTGCATTTTCTCTGCATACCTTTTGTAATAACCTCTGTTGTTTTTTTCTTCACTGACATAATTTGAATCAGCTATACTTTCTAGCTACTAGTCTAATCTGGTTCTGCTAGTACTCATTTACTTGCCAAAAAAAATTTCCCTGCCACCGTTTATCTCATGATGACCAGCTGTGGCCACCCCACTAGCCTGTTCACGCTAATTAAATGGAATGAGCTGGGTTTCCCTCTACAATTTTTCATAATCTGGAAAGGTTCTTGGCTGTCCCTCTTCTTTCCCATTTGTGTCTTTCACACTGGGGAGAATGTGGGGCAGGGAGTGATCTTCTGTAGTCAGAAGTTGATGCTAGTGAGGTCAGAAAGCTTTGATGCTTCTAGAAATTTATTTTTAAAATCTAGATCTTTTCTTTTTCTCCATATAATATTATTTCTGTAATAAAATATAGATAACGTTAAGAGAGCTTCAGAGAACTGGAAGAGCTCTTCAGGCATTTTTTCCTAAAGGACCTATATCCTATACAGTATTATTAAGTTGAGAATATTATTTAAAATTTCAACTGAAATATCTTTCTACCACTGTGTGTGTATTTTTAGCATAGCTTTGTAGAATTTTTAGTAAATTCTTCTGTTCTCCTTGTTTCAAGGACAAGAACTACTGTGTCCCTCATTTCTGAGCTCCTTGTCCAATAGCACAATTTGAAAAATGGAACTCCAGTATACTGTTGACATTAAAAGAGTAATACCGGAGGGAGGCAGGAGAGAGAGAAAACATGGATGTGCTTGTGCTTTCTTAGCTTAGCTTATTGGAATGCATGTGATAATGGGCGCTCAGATTACATAAGTGACATGAATTTTTTTTTAAATGCAAAATTGTGATTCTAAACTGAATGGCTACTACATTAAGGGGGAAGTTTCCTCCTGGTGTGATTTTGTGGCAAATGTTATATGTAAGTGAAAACATGTTCTTGAGAAGGAAAAATTAATGTGTCCTTTCTTCTCTCCTTCCCCTCTCTTCCTACTTCCTCTTTCCTAAATCTTTACTCAAATCTACCGTAGGCATATCAAGGGGTGTAGGGTTTATTCGATTTGACAAACGAATTGAGGCAGAAGAAGCTATCAAAGGCCTAAATGGCCAGAAACCTCCTGGTGCCACGGAGCCAATCACTGTAAAGTTTGCTAATAATCCAAGCCAAAAAACCAATCAGGCCATCCTTTCCCAGCTGTACCAGTCTCCAAACAGAAGGTATCCAGGACCGCTAGCTCAGCAGGCACAGCGTTTTAGGTAAGTCTGGCTGATTCTTGTGCCCAACTATTAAACTGAAAGAAAATACTCAGGTTTTATTTTCCAGTACTTTTTTTTTTTTTTTGACAGGATCTTTGGTTTGCTTTTATCTGTGTTACTGTGGCTTTTATTATTATTAATTTTTATTTCCTTATGGGAACAGAGAGAATCTACTTTTGAGGAATAGTGTCTTTTGCTAGTATTGGAGGTGGGGACCAGAGGACAGTAACTTACAGTAGTGATTCGTAAGCAAGGGTGATTTTTGTCTACCAGGGAACGTTGGGCAATGTCTGGAGATACTCATGTTGGCTTAACTTGTGGGGGTGCTACTAGCATGTAATGGCAGAGGTCAGGGATGCTGCTAAGCTCCTATGATACACAGCATAGTCCTGACAATAAGAAGTTACCTGGCATTAATAATGCTGTAGCTGAGAAATTGCAATCTGTAGATTGCTGGGGTTATCTTAATTGTTTCCAGGGCTTCCTCTTTTTTTCTGAAAAGATTTTATTCCCATGTGTCAATTTTTAGGTCAAGCAGTTTCTCTTCACTTCATAGTATGTGCACCATTAAGGATATATAACCTATGTGACTATATTAAGTTTCTACAAATGAGTTTCTCTCTTCCTTTTGAAAATTGTTTACAAACAGGTTGGCAAACTTTCTGTGTTAAGTACAAGATAGTAAATATTTTAGCTATATGGGTTATGGCCCCTGCTGTATCTGTCTTGTTTTTTTCAACAACCTGTTAAAATGTAAACGCCGTTCTTAGCTTATAGCCCATACAGCGACAGGTGACAGGCAGTCTCCATTTGGCCTGTGGGTTTTAATTAACTGACCTCTGTATAGTACATATAATGACCATGGCTTCAGTCCAAAGACACAGTCTTCTTCTCTGTTTTTTTTTTTGTTTGTTTTTTGTTTTTGTTTTTTTTGTTGTTGTTGTTGTTGTTTCTCCTTGACAGATATAAATATTCTAACTTTTTAAGTTTTATTCTGATCCTGGGATCACAAACCCAGGAGTCATTCAAAAAATCTCTAATATGCATGTAAGAAGAACAATGACTTTAAGAAGTTAAGCAGAGCACAGAGTTTTTGGTTTCATAAGCAAGTCACGCAGTTTTAATTTTCCAGGACTTTTTAAAAATACCCTTTTTTTGGCCATATGGTATACTACACCCAGAATGCTATCTAACCCCACATTGATTTTTTTTTAATTATTATTTCCAAGTGCACGTCAATTTTATTTATTTCATTCCTGGTACAGAATAGTTAATTACCAAAAACATAATCAAAAATAAAATGTAATAAGATTAGGGAGTTATGTTTTCTAGCTTAAATCTATGCTTTTTTTTTCCATTGGAATATTTGCAGTGCTGAAGTGAGTGGAGATAAAATCAGTCAAAATATCTCCTTTTTAAAAATACTAAATTATGTTGCTTGAGGTATGAGATGGAAATTTGCTATAAATGTCACATTAAATTTCAACTTAAGTTGACCTTTGCTGTAGAAGAAGAGGTGGTACTGTCAAAAGGCTACATCTGAACTCTGGATTATTAGGTTGCCAGTGGATTGAGCTTTGTACTTCATACTCTGCCTGCCGTGAGGAAAAGGCCTTGGTTTAAAAAAACAAAAAACATTTGTCACCTTTGACTTCCTATGGTAGTGGCAATCAGACTAGATTAAGATGGGTGGGGCTGCTTGATGCTTGCCTTTTTGGAGAAAGAAGTCTTAGCCCTTTTTCAGCTCTGCCCTAGGTTTCCTCTATGACATCTTAAGTGAATAATATATGTGTAAAAAAATTTTTTAATTGCAAACTTAGGGGAAACAAGCCTGAAGGAGTTTTAAAGGTATTTTCTAGGCGTTTGTCCAGTTAATTTCAGAACTCTTTAGGGCCTTGAAAATGATTTTGAGTTTAGATAGAGGAAAGTTCTTCAAAATGTATTGGTTAATTTTTAACATTGTGAAGGTATAAAATGTTTACTGTTAGTAGAAAGCTCTATTAGTTGTTACTTTTGTGTCTAATTGAAGCAGTGGTTTTGTTTGACAGTTACTGAGTAAAACAACATTCTTGGAATCAAGATTGAATTCTTAGGAAGATTGAGCAATAGGACTGAGAAGACAGGATTTAGAAAAGTGCCTCATTATTGAGATGGCAAAGTTTGTAGGCCACTCAGGTGCTAGGTCGTTGATAGGTGTCAGCCCTTAGGTTTACCTAGCCTTCATCCCTGCAGGCTATGTGCTTTTTATTTTTGGTTGGATAAAGCTTTACAGGATGTTCTGATGGTCAAATTTAATTATCTTTTTCTGGCCCATTCTGTGTTTTTATCTTTTAGTACCATATGTTATCATTAACTTGAAAATTCTTTTTCCTTGACTCCTATAGAAAAAAATTTTGGAAGAATAAGATGGTTAGTTGTAAGGGAAACTCGATTTCAGAAAATGGGAGAAATTGTTATTCTCTCTTGAGATTTTTAACTGTTGTCCCATTCACCCTATTTCTCATTCCTCCCATGATCCCTGTTCAGTAGTAAAATAGGAGTGAGTTAGTGTGCTCAGATAAGTGTTTGATCTAGATTGGGTGTGCTGGAAGAAATTGTTCCTGGAATTCAGGTTTAACCTGATATTTGGTGCTTTTCTTTAATACAGTATATTTAACTTGGCTGTCATTATCTTGATTTCTGCCTCACTCTCCCTTCTTCTTTCACTTCATAAAGACCCTTGAATTAAGGGCTTGCTTGTTTTGTTGATATTTTGCTCTTTTCTATAGTCTGAGTTGTAAATCACCACATAGATATTTTGTCCCTGGTATTTGTTTTTTAATGCTCTTGCCTTGAGTTTGCCACCTTTCAGCAGACATGTAGAAAATTTCTCAGTGCATTTTTATGTTGTTATGATACGTTGGGAGTTGCAAGAGATTGGAGAATACAAGTTATATGTATTATAGACAAGAATATTTTTAATAATCATGAAGTATATAATCCATATCGTTTAAGGTCAAAAAACTTAAAAATCTGTGTGATAAGGGTTAAGTTTAAAAGTGAGTTTGTGAGGTTTATGTCTTAGTCATCCCATGTGAATAATTAGAAAATCATTTTAATATGAACACTGCTGGTCTAATATGCTTATTTAATTGACTACAGTTTTCAAAATAGGATAAGCCTTATTTATTTGTATGGATGGTATAATTCAGCCCCTTAAGTATATTCTTGGGACATTATATCAGAATTAAACTTTAAGCCAAAATTTTTCATGTTCTCTTCTTGTGGAGCAGCTTTAGTTTTATTAAATAGGATCTAGTCTAATGGCCTGTGTGCCTGCTTCTGTGAGCCTTTATGCATTTTTTTAAAAGCCTTTGAAATCAGCCCTTGAGTTGCCTTTAAGGCATGTACTGGTTGTATTATCACAAATTTCCTTTTGGAAGAAACTGGTATCAATCCCCTTGAATAATTTTCCTCTTTCTTAGAGGACAGATGCTACCATCTAATTGAATAAGGCAGTAAGATGATGGTCTTGTTGTGGATAATTTCCAAGCAGTTCTTGGTTGGTGCTTCGGTGAGATTTTGATAACCACTATTTGTGGGATTCAGACTATATTTTCTTACTCATCAATTAACTTCATATTTTTATTTCTCATTAATTGGTTTCACATTTCCCCTTTACTTACATGTAGACCCTCTCATAGTCTATCAGCTAAATTTTTTAGAAATTAGGTACTTTATTTTTATTTTCTACTTATAAATACCTAGCTTTGAAATAGGAATGATCTACCTGATGCATGGTTGTATTCAAAATGTTGACAAGTTATAATTGGAGTTGTGTTTCTGTTGATAGAAAAATGTTTGTACGCATATCTCTTCTGTGTGCTTTTTTTATAAACTGCATATGTACATGGGCTTGTGCTATTCATTAAATTAGAAAACTAATCAAACACAAAAAAGGATAAAGATGAGACGATCAATATATTAAATGTCTTGCTAATTACTATACTGGTTGGCTTCATTTTCCATGTACCTAACATCCTAATAAATACAATATCTTTTAAAGCAAGACCCCAAAAAATAATTTCAGATTTCCCATCTGACTTCATATGGTGTATGTTGGATTATCTTGTGTGTAACCTCATAATGTAGCTTTTGCTAAGACTAGGATAAAGAATCAGCTCTCCCTTTCCTTATTATATTTCCTTTCCTTTAGTTTTTACTGTGATTTTTATTTGTAACAAGTAATTTTTTAAAGTTACATTTTCTTTAAATGAGGGTTATTTTAATTAAAGCAGTTTATCCAGCCTAATCCTCCATATCAGCTTGCTGTGTTATTTGTAAAATGAATCGCGTTTAGTCTAAAGAGCAGGGAAGAGTGCCACTGACCACCTCTTCCCTTTGAGACTGCTCAGTCTTCCTGCAGAGAGGCAGGTGATACACAGGACTGAAAGGGTACTGGGTTTAGTGCATCTATTAAATGTAAGTAAAAAAATACTTTATGTTAAATACATATTTATTTATGTTTTATTATATATATATATCTGTATATAAAATGGCTACTTAAATATTTACCTTCCATAATGTAGTACATTATCAGACATCTCCCCTCTCTGAGTTATTCTGGAGGCAGCTAGCATGCTCTCCATTTAAAAATTGACTTCCATTTCTAAACGACAGTAAGATACGTCCTTGAACTATGGACAGACCCAGCAAAGACGTATTTGTAGCGGCTTGTAGTAGTCCTTGTGTCTGAGGTGCTGCACCATTTTCTCCTACAACTGCTTATATTACAGTTTGCCAACTGCTACTAGATTTGGAGTGTATGGTGCCCATGTGGAGCACCCGCTGCCTTTTCTGAGCTCCCATGGGAAACATGAATGTGTGGCACTGAGAAAGCAAGAAAACACTTCTGGGCCCAGCTACATACAGGCAGTGGTTTCAGCAGTGCCTGGGCCCAGTTTTCTAGGTTCCATGCTTCTCCCTACACCTGTAGGTGATGAAGGAGAAAAAAAGATTAGAGTTGATAACTTGGCTTAAATTCCAAAGGACCTTTTTTTTTTTTTTTTTTTTTTAAATGAGAGAGAAGTGAAGAAACTAGTGAAGATCATTGTATCATATAAGACTTCACAGGTAAATATGATGCCCTATCATAATTTGGAGGGTTGTCAGAGATCCTGTTATAAAAATTCCAGACCTCCTATCTGGAGATACCAGAGATGGAAGTTGGGAGATGGAAGATGGAAACGAAATGTTTCTCCCTTAATGCATGTACAGTCGTGCATTATATAGAAGCATTTTAGTCAATCACATATATGACCGTGGCCCCATAAGAATATAGTGGACTACAAAATTATTCCTATTGCATAGTGATGTTATAGTTACCCTAATACTTTCGTGCAGTGAATTACCTTTTCTGTGTTTAGATATGGTTAAATCATAATACTTAGCATTGTGTTAGAATTACCTACAGAATTCAGTACAGTAACATGTTATACAGGTTTATAGCCTAGGAGCCATAGACTATACCATATAGCTAAGCGTGTAGTATGCTGTACCATCTAGGTTTGCATAAGTACATTCTATGATGTTCGTACAACAATGAGATAACCTAGTAACACATTTTCAGAACATACCTCCATTGTTAACGCGTGACTGTAATTGGCTTCAGGGGCAGGTTTGGTTTCTACCCTGTTTGAAAATTCTGAAAACTCAATTAGGGTATTCTTTCTCTGGGTGTTTGCTTGGTGTCCTGAGTGGGTGGTGGCAAAGCGTGACCAGTCCCTACCTGGATACAGTTAATGGGCATAGATGGTATAACATTTGAGTGAATTGATAAAGTGCCTCTGCATTCTGGGCCTTCTAGTACTTTGGATGGAGACCTCAATGTGCTGTTCTTTTCTACTTTTCTACAGGTATCGTATGCCAGATGCATTTTGTATTGATCATTCTAGCAATTTGATTAAATTGTATTGTTACTTTATGATTGGTAATACTAATATGTGTTTGTCTTAATTGCCGGTAATTGTGACCCTTGTTCTTGACTATAAAGGCATGGCATCTTTACTATACTCATCTCTGCAAAAAATAAAACCCCACATATGTGCTCTCTTTACTATGTGCACGCAAGGTCATTCAACCAATCCTCTCAGTAATTTTCATTACAGACTAAGTAGTTGACAATACTTTTGTTAACCTCATTGTCTTTATTTGGTCATCACTTACTTATTATAAACCATCAGTGACCCTGGCTAGTGTCATTGTGGTCTGTTCTGTTTCCTTACCCTTTGCATAAGCTCAGTTCTTTTTATCTTTACAAAACAAGATTTTCAGTGGAGATGGAGGGCAGGGATATGGGGAGACTACATTTTTTTCCCCATTCTGAAAGACCAAATGAGATGTTTTTGGCTTTTATAAAATTAAAAGGAGTTGCTTTTGCATGTATACTTTAACCTGACTTGATCTCATGGGTAAGGCAGTAAGGTTGAGAGTTTTTTCAAACTTACCTTGCACAGGTGTTAAAGAAAAAATTTACCCCTCTTTGCCCCCCCCAATCTTGGAGGGACAACCTTGAGATGTCTTTGGAGAGGGTTGGGCATTGTAGCAGTTGAGGGTGCTTGTGGGCTATGTATTAAGTTATGGCTACCTCCTCAAAACACGTAATTAATTGGTAAGCACTGTGGAAATTTGGGACATTAGAGTGGTTTTTGAAACTGATGAAGCAAGAAGAATCAAATACTGTAAAACTAATTTTTGATACAGAAAAATGGTAGAAGGTTTTAAAGAGTACCAACACTCCCCGCCCCCCACCACCCTCACTTACTTTCTTTAAAGATTTTAAGAGAAGCTCAGGTTGATTTGTTTTGTTTCCTGCTTGGCCTTTGAAAACTGAGTAGGATGACACTTCCTACAGCATAATTTGAATACAGCATCCAGATCAGGATCTGAACTCCTGGCTTTGTTGCACACTAGAGTGGTGGGATTTTCTTTTTTCCTCCTTGACCTCAGCTGAGCACATTTGAGATAGGAGGGTTAGCTTGAGTTGTCTACTAAGATTTTTTTCTGTCTGTAATTATAGCTCTTTTATTCTAAGAGATGAAAGTCCTTCAAAGTTGACAAGTTAAGGGGAAATTTATAGAATTCTGTAACCTGCAGAGTTTGAACATCAGTGCCGTAATTTACTAGCCCTGAGCAAGCCACTTAAACTCTACGTGCCTTAGGTATTTGCAGGGACCAACAGAGTCATGAAAATCAAAAATAGTATAAAGAACATGTAGCTATACATTGACCTGATGAGAACACTGAAGTTAACTATCCCAGAACTTTGGCACTTCCTCTCTGAAAGGTATCCTCAGATGACCATCGCTGTGTCACATGTACTGACCCTTGTAGAAAGAAACCATTCATTGGAAGAACTGTCTGTCCTGTGGCAGTCGGTGCCCATTAGCTCAAGAATGTAGAAAGACCCAGTGTTCTGAGACTTCACTTATAATCAGTGTACAGATATCCCCTCAGAACATGGCAGTAATGAGTCCAGCTTTCTTGAACATCAAGGGGAAAAATTAAAAACTGAAGTTTGCTAAATGTGTGTTTTGCAGGTTGGACAATCTGCTCAATATGGCTTATGGAGTAAAGAGGTAATGATAGAGGTTCATGATACTCATAATCCCTTTCCACAGTTGATTGGTTTCTTTGATTTTGGGAGTGCTATTCACACCCCTCATAAATTTTTGTTGGGTTTTATTTTGCATGTGCAACCTAATGAAAAACTGCTCTTTGAAGCACAATTGACTCAAGAAATTTTTACACCACTGGATGCCACCTGGTCTTTTAAACACCCATCATTTGTTTCATATTGCATTGCGACGTTATAGCATGTTTACATGTGTGTTGATCCCTCCCCCTGCCAATCCTGCTTAATTCATGAAGCCAGTTCTAAGTATATTTCTTTGCTATAGTGGATATTTAGTACAATAAATAATGGTCATTTCATAACTTTCAGTATCTCACTAATGTAGCATGTCAATGCAAAGCCACACACAGTCCTTGGTCAAAACATCAAATAGTTTATTTGTTGGGGGAGGAGGATTACTAAAATTCTTGGGGATGGAAAAGGTATAAGTCCATTGCTATAACCAGCCTGTGTTTCTGTTTATTTGTGTGTTTGTGTGTATTTCCTTTTCTGTTTAGTAGGTTTTCTCCAATGACCATTGATGGAATGACCAGTTTGGCTGGAATTAATATCCCTGGGCACCCTGGAACAGGGTGGTGTATATTTGTGTACAACCTGGCTCCTGACGCAGACGAGAGTATCCTGTGGCAAATGTTTGGGCCTTTTGGAGCTGTTACCAACGTGAAGGTCATCCGTGACTTTAACACCAATAAATGCAAAGGTTTTGGATTTGTGACTATGACAAACTATGATGAGGCTGCCATGGCGATAGCTAGCCTCAATGGATACCGTCTGGGAGACAGAGTACTGCAGGTCTCCTTTAAGACAAACAAAACGCACAAAGCCTAATGAGCTCTTGTCCTCAGTCCATTTATATATGAAAACTATACAACAAAGGCAAGTTAAGAGAAACTTTATACATTAGTAAATGTCTTTGTAAGTCAGTGTTGAGATGGGGATAAAATGACTACTTAGCATCCTAAGAAATATGTGAGATTTTTTATTGCTAGTATTTGAATTAAAACTTCTTAAATATCTTTTATGTTTGAATACGGACAAGAGGTACAGGGTTTTTACCTGTCACATTGCATTCTATTGCCTTCTTTGAAGAAGGTGGACCTTTTAAAGTGTTTCAGCTAAGGGAAGACATTTCTTTTCTTTTTACATAACTGCCTTGAACCTGTGAGTAAATATTGAGGCTTTGTGTTGTGATTCTTCAGTTGGTTGTGTCTTTTTTTCCCCCCTTTTTTTCCTTTTTCTGATTAGCTTTGTGTTTGGTTTACATTTAAAGCATTGCTGTTATGTCTGTTTCAGAAAAGTATTTTGAAGTTTACATTTTTATTTATGAAGTTTAAAACAGTATTTATTTTGTAATTATCATTTGGGTTGGGGAAGGGGGGGCTACATTATAAACGCTTATTGTAAGAATACTGGAGAACTTTTCGTAAAGCAGTACCTTGCCAAAGAGATAAGAGCCTCTTTGATGTGGGTTTAAAAAAAGCATCTATTTTTATAAAAAAGAAAATTTGGAGAAACTTTTTACTGGTCCTGGAACAAATATTTTGACTTGAATACTTTGAGAAATCTCTTCATATGACACCTAGTGAGCTTTTAAAATTTACCAGGAAATTTGCAGTGGTTGGAAAATTTAGAAAGATTTATGGTGTAGAAAATACTTTTGAGATCTTTGTATGAAAGGAGTAGAATCAATGGGTGAAACACTGCTGATTTCATTTTTGTAATCACCAGTGGAGCGTCTGATCATCCTGGTTATTATGTGATAGGTGGCTCACATTGATTTGTGATTTTGAAACAAATAAAAAAATTTACAAAAGAATATATAAGAGCAGGCAAGAAATTTAAATTACCAAGAGATGGGGGAAAAAATCTGTTCTTCCTAAAGAAATCCCTTCAGATAGAGCTCATGGTGTTTAGTGATGTACTTGCAGTATTGTTTGAAGAATTGTTTTGTCTTAAGGAAAAAAGATGTTGCACATGATTTGTACTGCAGCAAATCAGCAAAAGTGATCTGAGTTGGATATATTTGAAGGTATTTTGAAAGTTACGTTCAAGGCTAACACCTGAGCTTTGTGTAATGTAAATAAGACCTTGTGTTTATGAACCTTTCAGCTAATTTGCTTTTTTTTTCCCTTACATGCCAAGTGATGTTCAGGTTTTGAATGTTTTTGTATCAGTTTTTTCCTTTGTAAATGGCATTAACATTGTTACTTGAGGTCTTGCTTAATCACTTTTGTTGTCCTGAGGACTTGAATTTACAGTGCATCAGATTTGTTGCTAATTTTGTCTGTAGATAGTCTAGCTTCAGCTGTTTATGGTGATGCTACATTTTCGTTTATAAATATGTTTGTGGTATAAAAAAATGAGTATAACCATAGGTTTTGAACAAATTTCCTTACATTTTTCATACAAAAATCATAAATATCTGTATGCTATTGAAATTTAACTTTGTATGATGCTTAAACCACTATTTGGGGAAATAATAAAATAAGTCTTTACCATGTATGAAAGAAATTTTAAAAAATACAAAATATTTTCTGATTAGCATCTAGCTTATAATAAATTTTCAAAAAAGCTGAAGGCAAAAATGCCTTCATCAGGATGCACTGAGAACTATATAGTTACGTCCTGCTTTTTGTATAAACTGAGATGCTCACATGCTTCCCCTTAGAACAGGCAATGTGCTATGCATAACATAGTTGTACATTATCTTTGCGGTTGCTTTGAGTTTTATTTTTTATTATTTAAAATTGTAGTTATAAAATTTTTCAGTATAGTACAGTACATAATACTGTGAGGCGCGTGCTAAAGTGAATAAGCGAGTTTTCATGCTGACCCACTCAATGCTATTCAGAAATCAATTGGCTTAGCACTTTCTCATATCCTTAGGTGCATTTAGATTGTCAGAGTTAACCTTCTGCATTAAAAAAGAAAACACTAAAAAATAAAATACATGTATATACTTAAAAAAAAATAATAAGGTTTCCCTCAAGGGAAAACAGCAGCTACATGCTTCTTTCCTATACTACTGTAGCAAACCAAGGCATTGATGAGAGGGCATGCAAATTGTGCTTCACTTTACAGTGTTTATCAGAGCACTTAATAAAATGTAAGGCTGGTATTTATTTGAAGTTGTACAGTATGACTTAATTCACATCTGTTGGAATAGAAAATATATTCTGTTGAGTATTTAAGAGGCTGTACATGTTTTCTTTTGTGTTTGGATTCTTTGTACTTTTTCATGTTCAGTACATCAATAAACAAAGTTGAAGGGAAAGAACAGTGTGGTGACTAGGTCTTTATACGCAATTTGGGGGCACCTGTGCTCAGTCTAATAAACAGACTTGCTCTCTTGAGTTAAAAGAAGTACCCTCAGAATTTTAGTTGAAAGCAGTGTTACCTCTTAGAATTCCAAAAGGCAAGCTTATTGAAGTAGAACATGCAAAAAATTTTTGGACTGAATGGCACCTTCTGATTAGTTTTCAAATATTACTAAAAGAGTAATTCTCACAGGAAGACATAGTTTCATCGACTAGTTGTAAAGTTTGGGAAATTGGATGTCGACACCATCTTACGGCTCTGATTCAACCTTCAGCTTTTTGCACAAATAGGAATTACCATTACACATTTATATGAGTTAAAGAAAAACCAAATGAAGTTGGTAACCTACTCGGCTTCCACTGGCAATATTTAATTCACTCATGGGATTAACTGTTGGTGTGTCAAAAGTTATTTTTTTGCAAAATAATTCTTTTCTAAAATCGGAAATTCAGTTTCTATTAAGTTAGTGTTGGTGTGTGTCAGACACGTTACCAACCATGAACTCTGCCAGCCCCGTGTTTCACATACAAGTTCAGTTCTGGTATACACCCTTAGCAGATCTGTGAAGAAAAAAAGATTCCCCGCTGTTCTTTTATTTAAGGATTCTATTTCTATAGAACTTCAGACAAATGAGTATAATAATGAAGTACTTTTTTTTTTTTTTTTAAACAAAGTGTACTAAATGACTTTATTGTATTCGTCGGCTTTTTTGGTAGAAGCCATTCTAAAAGTAATTGTCCTGAATTCACAACCTGCTAGTCAAGAGCGTAGTTGAGTGACAAGACACTTCCTTTTCTTTCAACATACAATTAATCTGAAATCTCCGTACTCCCTCTTTTTATTATATGAATTTAATACTCCAATTTTGTGATGTTGGAACATCCTCCCCTCACCTCTCCTTCTTGCATGCTTTATCAGTATTTTGATGGGTTTGAATGTCAGCAGTTGTTTTATAATTGAGCAGATAGTGGAAAAATTCTCAGCAAAGGAAGTTGGTATAGTGACTACAGGTATATTTGAGGGGAAATATTGTTTTTCTCCCTTTTTTACCTGTGCTTACAAATAATCTGAACAATACTGAAATTCAGTGTTAGAGTGGCCAACGTGAAATTCTAAATGTTAACATCATTTTGCATTATTTTAATCTAAGAAAAAATATTAGCAATTTAACCTTCCTGCTTTTAAAGATAAACAGATTACAAGATTTCTTTCTTTTATAACAGGATTAAAAATAAATTGTAGTAGAAACTGACAACTTCTCGCTTACAGGGTTACCTAGGACAAAGATAATGTCTTAATAAGTTTGTTGAAATTTTAGTATCTAGGCCTATTAAGCTACTTAGCAACATGCCATATACCTTTCATTGGGTAGAGGAAGAAAAAGAGGGGAAGCCATTTAACTTCTTTATGCCTCTGTTATATTGGAACCCCACACTGTGGGACCAAACAAATACTGATAAAATCATGACAGTTTATTATTGGATGCAGAACATTTACAGTTTGTCATTGCAGTGAATAACCCCTATTTCTCTACTTCTAGTAGTATTCACACCCTTACTCTGAAAATTTCCAAAAGTAGGCATTGGTCCCTTCAACTTGGAAAGATTGAATATTTACATTGTTAATACAGACATCCTGTTTATATAGGATGGACCTTACTGAAATTAACCTTTCTAGAATTCTGGTTCATAGAAAGAAGCAGATTTTTTGGTTGGTCAACACATAGTTATCTAGTATACTGTGCCCTGAGTCTCTAAAAATGAGCAAAATACTGTTCTTAACCTTCTTGGATACCACCTGAAAGGGAAAACGAAGTCAGAAGGCTATGACTGCAGCGTTTTAAGTGCTATGAGAGCCCAGAGCTGCTGTCAGGCTAGTTTGCTGTAGTTTTTATAAATCTAGTTACAACTCACAAAAGTAAACCTGTTCTGCTCTTAGAGATTCATCTTTTCATTTCTTGGATTAATTGTTGGCTGATTGTTTAATTTTCAGTCTGACAGTGGTATCACTAAGTTTCGCACATCTTTTAGTGCTGTCATACTCAAGTTGCCCAGATCCTTTCTTTAAAAAAATCAAAGCTACTAATATACAATAAGACATTGTATATGTGAATTATTGGATGGTCTGAGGTATTTGGCTGGATAGTCTTGCTCTCTAAACATAATCTATGGAGTGACAATTTGGAATGTACTAATACAGTAAAGTACCCTGGATATTAAAAGTATGTTTGATGGGTTTTACCCTAGCTGAAGAAACACCAGTATATTAGGATCTTAAACTTAGTATTAACATTGTTCTTACTTCAAATAACTAAAGATGTAGGTGAAGACTAACTTGATACTAAGCCTCAAAAACACTCATAGGTGTTGTTTTTTCAAATAAATACCTTGTAAACATAAATAGAAGAAAACAGTCTATTTCTGCAGACATAAATGTGTGGAAGACATGCCTTTCTGCTCTTCTGGAGCCTGTCATGCTCTAGAAGATGGTATCTGCAAGTAACTATACAGTGAAGAGACAGTGTGTACAAAGTGCATTAAAAGGGGGGAAGGGGTTTTCTCCTTGTGTGCATGCAGTCGGGGAGAGGATGTTTGTGAGATGGGAATGCTGAGCCACACAGAAGTGGCAGCAGTTGAGCTGGATCAGTAAGGATAGGTGGGATTTTGAACAATATTGGGGAAGGCAGCTAAAGAAGAGATCCCTGTGATCCAAGACATAGGCAAACCTCTATCCACCTCTGTTACTTCTGGAGAATTAGTAAGTCCTATTCAGTATAGACTTAGTAGTTCCTTGAACATTTTTGTGTCCATGACTAGTTAAGGCTAAAAGATGGCTAAACAGCAAAACTTTTTGCCTTCTTGCCTGTTTATACTGCAACACTAAAAATTATTTGCCGTGATAGATTATATGTTGTTTGGGGAGTTCCACAGAACTTGCTAGGGACATTGCTCTCTTAAAAGAAGTATTTATTTGGGATGTGTTAGGTAATCAGTATATATGAAAAGATCAAACAAAAACAATCTCTCCAGCAATAGAATACTAATCTTTTTTCCCCACTACTATACTTATGAAACTCTACTGTTTAAGATGATAAAAGTGATCATTTTTTTAGTATTTATACTATTTTCTAGTGTTACAGTACCTGATTCATTTCTTTCTTGGGTATGTATTTTACACTATTCTTACCCATACCACTCAAGCATCATCTTAATCGAAGGTGAGGAGAAAATTTAAAAACTCAAATATTTCACAGATCTTTGCCAGATGATCTTTTAGTTGGATAGGTTTTTGCCTTTTTTTTTTTGGTGTTTGGAAACTAATAACCATTTCAGTGATGAACCTTGCTGAGTTATTTATCCTGTAGGCCCTTTGACCTACAGGTTGTTGATAGCTGCATGCTGTCTCTAATGCTGATTTCCATGGTGTACTCCTTTTGACAATCCTCCTCGTCCTGTTGCATGCTTGCTTCAGAAGCAACCAGCCCATCTGTGGATTTTCCTGCAGACATGGTGAGGCCAGCAGCCACTCTCAGGGTGACTCACCCTTTGGAAGGAAGCACAGGTGGTGGCGAGGTAGTGTTGTTATCTGGATTGCTGGTTTTTAACTACAGTTGTGGCAAAGATGCAGTTGAGGCCAGGAGAATAGGGGAGGGAGGTAATGACCCATAAATCTATGTAGGCATCCAAAAGATGTAGTGCTTTATTCCTTGGACCTTGAAGATAAAAAACCAGCCTGTCAGGAAGTACCATTGAGCACCTTGTTGAACCAAAATCCCCATATTTTTATATGATGTTATAATCTATTTCTTTAAAAATGTTTTGTTGTAGGGTAGGTAATAGTAATTACAAGAAATAATGCAGAATTTAACACCCCAAAAAAAACACAACAACCCTGAGTTACTATCAGAAAGGTTAAGCAGATATTACTATACATGCTGAACCAGAAATTGCAGTTGACACTGTATTAAATATTCTTTAATAGAAATTTCATGTCTTGAGAATGATTGTTTCAGTGTGTTGTCTGTATATACAGAACTATATGTTGAATGTATTCTGTTTTTCAGGAGTTACTCTTAAAAAAGTACCTGTCTTCTGTTCATACACTGCATAAAGAAGGCCTCTTTGCTTAAGTAAACTGCTACTTAGGTTTTCTATCTTAAGATGGCCTGAGTACCAGATAATAAGCCAAGCATTCAGTCTTTCCTACCTAAAGGGTGGTGAGAACTTTTCATAAATTTAGTCTGAAACCTAATCCTAATAAAGAAATTTTATTTTTTGCTGTAGTAGTAGTATAAGAGTTGTGCTTCCTCAACTGTTTGATGTCATGAGAGCCTGTCCTGAGGGGGAACCTTTATCTCCACACAGGCACAACCACTTATAGGCCCAGCAGCATACCAGGGCTTATGTGTGGGAAGCTCTGTTTTAAATACATATTTACTTTTTTAAAATTTCCCTGAATTCTCTCACTAAATGTACATCAGGCACCTGCTCTATACCAGTCACTATGCTGTAAGATTTAGGCTAAAAACTTAGTTTATGTTCTGTTTCTCAGTCTGGTTTTGACTAGGATGACACTCCAGTGGTCTTGTTCAGCACACCTTATTTTGCATATGTATGAGCCAGGCCCAGAGAAGTTAAGGTGCTCCAAGATTTTTTGCTAGCCTGAGACCTGACACTTAATCTCCGACCTCCCCACTCCTGGAACTTTGTCCTTCCTACCATCACAGTACTAAAACACAAGCTAAGTCAACTTTTACAAGCTGTGTCCTTTTATGGGGTCAAGGTTTTGAAATCCTTCAGGATGTGTGTGACATCTAGAAGTTGAACATAGGTAAGTGCGTATAGTATTTTTTTATGCGCTTAGTAGAATTTACCTCCCTAAGAATAATTTTAGTCAATATAAGTCACTGTGGAAAATGTATCAAGTACAAAAATTTACAAGTCAAAATTTACCCAGTCCTTTCATAGAAAGAAAACATTTTTTAGTACATTTTATCTCTGCCACTTTATTTTTAATCTTTTCTACAACATTATTTATTTAATTATTGAGATGGAGTTTCACTCATTGCCCAGGCTAGAGTGAAATGGCGCGATCTCGGCTCACCACAACCTCCACCTCCCGGGTTCAAGTGATTCTCCAGCCTCAGCCTTCCAAATAGCTGGGATTACAGGCATGTGCCACCATACCCAGCTAATTTTGTATTCTTAATAGAGATGGGGTTTCTCCATGTTGGTATCAAACTTCGAACCTTAGGTGATCCATCTGCCTCAGCCTCCCAAAGTGCTGGGATTACAGGCGTGAGCCACCATGCTGGACTCATTTCTACAACATTTTTAAACACTCAGATTTGCTTTTTTCTTTAATAAAGATGTTTTTGCGTTTTAAATTGTGTTCTCTGCATGTAGGGAGAATATTTTTGAGACATAAAATAATGTATTTCTCATTTTTAAGATGTCCAAAGTTCATACTGTTTTTTGTATATTGATTGTGGCTGACATTATGTTAGGGAGGTATAAAAATTAGGAGTTCTATGTGGTTTCCTATTTATTACAAGTCTTTCTCCAGGCTGCTTTTTTTTTTTTTTTTCCACAAAGAATCTCACCCCATCACTGAGGCTGGAGTGCAGTAGCATGAACTTGGCTCACTGCAACCTCTGCCTCCCTGGTTCAAGTGATTGTCTTGTCATAGTCTCCTGAGTAGCAGGAATCACAGGCATTCACCACCATGTCCAGCTAATTTTTTACTTTTTATTTTTTTGGCATTTTTAGTAGAGACAGGCTGGTCTCGAACTCCTGACCTTGTGATCCACCCGCCTCAGCCTCCCACAGTGCTGGGTTTATAGGTGTAAGTCTCCAGGCTTTTATTAAGGCTAGAGACAGATTAACTCCAGACACTAAGCTCATCTCTCCAAGCCTCAGTTTGAGGTAGTGATGCCCAAATGACTACTTGCAACTGTATTAGGTGGGCAATTTGGTTGCAGGCATCAGCTATGCAGTAGGGTTGCAGGGAGAGAAGTATGAAGCTACTTTTTCTCTTTATGGTTAGAGGTCAAGTAGATGTCCCAGAGTACTGAAAAGTCAACTACTTCTGCCCTTTCTTTTCTTAGCTAAAGAAAATGCTTCCTTCCCTAATGGGGACAGGAGGAGAGGACAACGATGAACCCAACTGTGGGTAAGTAATTTTTCCTCCTCCTTCCTGGGTCTCTGATTGCTGTGATGTTCTGTCTTGCAAGGGTCTGAGTAAATACTGGCTCCTTAACTGCCTGTGCTCAGAGAAGTAGCTGATGGTAGAAGAGCACTTTTAAAAGAATTGATGAGACTGAAAGCTGCTCGTTAGAGTGCACCTGGATCCTGCCATGACATCACAGGCAGACCATAAACGGCTCTCCAGAAAGGACGACAGCCTTTTTTCACCCCTTTCTTAACAATGAGACGTAGATTGGGCTTGTTCTCTATTCAAGCATCCTTATGAGTAAATGTCTATTTTTACGGTAGAGCTGCGCTTTAAAAATAGCTCCAATCAGTGCGACTCTTTTCCCCCATATGTTAAAAAGTTATACATGAGTTAAAATATCTCAGATTGCTTAAATTCTTCCAAACGCAAGGCACATTTTTTTTTTCTTTCTTTTTTTTTTTTTTTAGTGTTGGGGAAGGGGCTAGGTGGGTGGGAGGAGCAGATTAACTACAAAATACGGACTTTTTTTCAGGGCCTCCTTAACTGTTTGAGACTTTTTAGCACTAGCAAGGTTTTTAAACCAAGATTTGAGATTTTTGACTTTAAAAAGTCATTAATATTTGGCAGATAGTCTCCTTCCTCAAGTGATTGTTTATTTTTGTTGCTGAGAGCAATTAGCTAGAACAGTCACAGTTGCAGCTGTTAGATACGATAAGCTCCAGCGGGGATCACAAAAGGCCTTATGCACATTTAGAGTATGTATTTGGATTGTTTTTAATAGGTGATTCTTCTGGAGTCTACTGTGTTAGCAAATTCGATTGGGCGATCCTGAGCCAAATCAAATGTTCAGTGGGATCATCAGCATGCTGTGTTGATCAGAGTCACTTAAACACCTTGCTGCTTTGTGCAAGCCAGGATGGCTGTGGTTGCATGTGCAGAAAGAACATGTACTCTTGCTTTTCCTGAATCTTCCCCATGCAGACCTGAATGTGACTCATCTCAAAACATTATGCTGTTTTTTCAGGAATTTTTCCTTTTGTGTTTACTTCTTGTTTGCTGCTTTTGAGTTGTTAGAGCTTTTGTGGGATAATCTGCATGTGCACGCATGAGAAAGAGATTCACAGATACAATCTGGTGCCCATTGATTTGTGTCTTTTGGATAGAGTATCTTTTTAGATAATCTTGGCTCGAGTTTAATGGCTGACACTTCAGAAACAGCAGCTCAAATGAAAGAGTTCAGTATTTTTCTAGTGTCTGTACTTCTGCCTATGAATATCATTTTGGTGAAGGAGTGTATTTCTATGCATATCCATAATCTTACTGCCTTAGGATTCACAATATGCTTCATGTGTGAGTATTTTTTATTGAGGTATGGGACACAGAATGTGAAATGTCACCTTGGGGTAGGATATGCCCCACCTACCAGGGAAAGTCAGTCTGCATTCTAATCTTTCTGGAGTACTTTTTTTTTTTTTTTTTCCCTTGAGATGGAATTTCATTCTTGTTCCCCAGGCTGGAGTGCAGTTACAGGATTTCAGCTCACTGCAAACCCTACTTCTCAGGTTCAACTGATTCTCCTGCCTCAGCCTCCCAAGTAGCTGGAATTACAGGTGCCCACCACCACCACGCCCTGCTAATTTTTGTGTTTTTCAGTAGAGATCCGGTTTCACCATGTTGGCCAGGCTGGTCTCGAATTCCTGACCTCGGGTGATCCACCCACCTCAGCTTCCCAAAGTACTGTGATTACAGGTGTGCACCACCGCACACATCCCTTGGGTACTGGATGTAACTTTTTTTTCTTCTTGAAGCTGTTCTTGCTGCCAGCAGCCTCTTCAGGTCCACTGCTGACTGGCTCCTTCCTCATTGGTGGAGAATTTCCTCTTTTTCTTGGCCACGCTCCTGTTGCTTGCCTCTTTGGGATCACTAACTGCTTCCTCCTTGGGTGAAGATGTCTTCCGCTTGGGAAGACTGATGGTGTCAGTGGTCCCTTCTCAGTGGCTGCTAACCAATTTCTTCTTTGAAAAAGATTTATTTTAGGTTTGGAGAAAGAGTTAGATGGGTCTTTCATTCCATTCTCCTGAGGAGACTTCTGGGGCTTTTGCTTTTTCTTCTTTTTGGGTTTTACACTTGTCTTTGCCCACTCCTCTGGAGTTCTCCTGTTTTTCAAAGATGTGTCAGCAAGGACAGCAGGCATTTTTTCCCCCTTCTTTAAATGTTTCTACTCCTGTTTCTTCAGCTTCCTAATAATCCCAGCAACCATTTTCTCTGCCAGAACCACTTCTGTCTTCATGACATCCAGATTCTTTCATGGGATCTCTTCAGTCTCATAAAAGGACAGTCCTTAATTTATTCTTGAAGCTTCTTCCCAGGTATGCTTATGAGCACCTGGGAGAAGCAGTTGATTTGCAAGGCAGTATTGCATTTGTTTGCCAGGTATTGGGAGATGAGGCCTTTATTCTTGGCAGCTGCTTGGCCAATGAAGGTGGAGTGGAAAAGGAGTCCATATTTTGGTGTGTTACTCCTTGTTGTTACGGCTCTGGAGACTTGGTCCCTTTTCTGGGCCCTGGGAAACAATATACTTTTACATACTGTATATTCCCTCCTCTGATTCTCAGCTTGTGAAGCCGAGAATTCTGTATTGTCCCCCTTTTACAAAAGTGTATATAATCTGAGTTGGTAAATAGCCACCTGCTTAGTTTTATGTACTGTTGCCATTTTATGGAAATACGAAAATGCGTATTTTGTATATTCTGTGTATGAAACAAGTTGATGGGCTCCCCTACATTTTAAAGGCCAGTAGAGATTGCTCTAATTTAGGACTAGTTTATAGTGGCTTTATAGTAAGTGAAATCAGGAGATGTTACCTTGTCTCTTTTTGGGGAAATAATTTGAGAATCTTGGAGGGTTTCGGTAATTGT
This sequence comes from Saimiri boliviensis, assembly GCF_048565385.1. NCBI lineage: Eukaryota > Metazoa > Chordata > Mammalia > Primates > Cebidae > Saimiri > Saimiri boliviensis. The sequence continues at coordinate 176,638,946 of NC_133450.1, read as the reverse complement.
ATTGTAAGTGGGAATCTAAAGTGTACGTTGCAAGTTTGTTTCCTGCTAGCTAGCATAAGTTAATTAGAAGTCATTACATTTTGATGAGATTTAAGCACTTATATGAAGATATTTTTAGCGTAGCTTTTCAAATGGCAATTGATTGACCAGATGGCAATCTGTTTGAGTAGCCGGCTTAGATCTATTACTAAGTCAAGTAGTGTAGTTCTTTAATCACACCTCCCTGCAGTAGAAATTTTTATATAATTGGAGAGGTATAAATGCTGGTATATTTTATCTAGTAATTTATCTAGTCATTTTAATAAAGCTTTTTCTGGAAAACTGTTTTTAAATAATACCATAGTCTCCTACAGTATTTGTGTTTTCAATTGACCATTTGAAATTGCGAATTTCAGCAAATGAAATGCTTTTCCTTTTTCCTTTTAATGAAGATTAAATGAACACTTATTTATTGTAGTGGTAGTGTGAATTGTTGATGTATTTTTTTGTTTCTTTGAGAAAATTTATATTTTATCTGTTTGGAAACCTAGCCAACCAATATAGACTAGGGCACCAACAACATTAGAATTGAAGTATGTCTATTAGTGTTTTTCAGTACTTAGATGTGATAATAAATTTATTGAAAGCAGTGTGGTAGCATCATCTTGAATAAATTAGTTAAGGACCCATCAGAGATGCAGAAAAGTGAGATGAGAAGGATATGGAGCTGTGAGTGAGGATAGATGGGCTGACAAGACCTCTGGGTCAAGCGATCAGTGAGGGCACCTCCGTATCATGCTCTCCTTTCCCCCACATTGAGCAGGAGCCCTGGGCAAGGAGCGGAGGTAAATCAGAAGGAACTCCATTAGAAAGACTTCTGAATGAAATTTTGGACAGCGATCCTGAGGTTTTGAAGACTAGACAGCTGTATTAGGCTGAAAGTGAAACGTCAGATCTTAGCTGAATCATGTCTCAACAAATATTGAAACACTTATAAAACATTTTGTCTTCTGTGGCCCTCAAACTTGGGTAACTCACCTTTGGAACTTACTAATACAGATGCTTCAGACACACCTGGATTCTGATTCAGTGGCTCTAGGGTAGGTCCCAGACAGGCTTTGTAATAGACGGGGCTTTTTCAGCCAAGGCAGAAATACATTTGTGGTTGGAGTTAGCTGGAAAGAGTATAGGAAATCTGAGCTGTTCCTGCCCTGCTCGTTCCTCTTCCTCCTCCTCCTCCTCCTCTGTTGTGTCCTCTTCAGGGTCTGGGAAGTCTGTGGTAGTCTGTTGATACACCAGGTGACACCCAGAAAACCTGTATTTGACTAAATGTTTTGGGTCAAGCACTGTGCTAAGTACTTTATGTGCATTATCTCATTTAACGTTATGAGAGAGATACTCAAATACAATTTTATAGAGGAATAAAATGAGACTGAAAGAGGTTTAAAAACTTGTCCAAGGACTGCAGTTAGCAAATTGTTAAGCTAGTCTTAAAAGCACAGTATATTATAATGGTTAATTGTAGGTTGCCTTGATAGAAATATTTGAATTTTATACTTAAGTGAGGTGGTTTGATTTTACTGCTGAAAATACGTCACGTGGAAAAAAAGTCTAGCTGGGCTTTTTGTGTGTGTGAGGGGAAGGCTATAATACATACATAACTTAGTGAAAATTCATGTTTCAGCTTTCTAGACTGGAAAATCTCTTAGAGCAATACTTTCCTTGCAGTTGAACTTAGTGTTCTGTTCCCTCTATATCTACCACAGTTCCTTGAGTATCATGAGCTTTCAGAATGGATGTAGGATACATAAAAGGGGAGACTGAAGTCTGAGGAGTTACTACCTACTCATAATTGGGTGTGAGGTTGGCTTATTCTAAAATTTATTATATCTATCAAAGTTATATTATCAGTTAGTGCTGATAATATTTGTATTGGTTTTTTGTGTTTTTTTGACATTTTGGATTTGTTTTGAGCGTGTATCAGGGTTGAAAATATGCCTAAATTATAAAACAGTGACTCCAGGAAAAGTACGGAAAAGGAATTACTGTGTTTCAAGAGAAAGTGCAAGTGTACACACTTAGTAAACTGCTACGTGTTGTTTCTGTTGTCCTTGGATAAGAACGTCTTTTAAGTGTGAATGTTTCTCTAGTGATATAAACAGTTAATTATAATGTCTTCCTTCTTGGACAGTATATAAACTGGTCCTTTGAAATGGGGTATGTGTGTGTGTGTGTGTGTGTGTGTGTGTCAATAAAAATCAGACAAATGTAAAGTTGAAATGTCTGGGGTTCTATTTCTTAAGAGACCCAGGTGAGTGGTATTTAGTGTACACTTATTAATACAAGACTTTGTAATTTCCTCCTTTTTGATGGAAATATTATGATGTTAATAGCCAGGAAGTAACCTGGCCTGCTCGAATTTATTCTTAGTAGTAGAATACTGTCTGCTTAGAGTTGATAGCTTGACTAACACCATTTATTGACCAAAGTTGAATCCTGAGAGAATCATAAAACAGTATCAGGAGGTTATGTGTTAGTGTGGAGTTCTTGGGTGTACTTGGGAAGATATTTCTCTTAGTGTCAAACTCTTATATAAAACTGTCTTCTTGTTATGGCTTTCCTTTGCTGAATGTAGACCATGACCTATTTACTAATTTTCATAATTCTGAAAGGTGCATACTGTCCCCATTGTACAGATAGGAAAACCCGAGGTTTGGGAAGACAGAACAACCCCCGATTGGAATAAGGAGTTAGGGTTTAGCTTCTTTCATCATCACAGAGTAAGATGGAAAGATCTGTTTCTAGGTAAGCGAATGAAAAAGACTAAAGCATGTATCCTGACTAAAGCATGGTCAGGGTCTAACTTTTTGGAATAGAACCCAGATTATCTTTTTGTCTTGTGCTATGGGAACCTTGTGCAAGCTTCAGTGGTTCAAAGATTCAGATTAAAATCTTTATTTTTCTACCTTCAAAGACAAGATAGCATTTGTTCTTTTGGTGGCAAGATAGGGAGTTATCTTAACTGCTTTTTATCTGTAGAAAATTATCTTGGTGGCAGTTGTGGGTATTTCTGTTTTTGCTCTTTCCTTTTGTTCATGGAAAAACTTATTACCCATGGGGAGTAATAAGTCTTGTGGATTAGTTGATGCAAATGCCTTCATTTGGCAGGTGAGGAACTCTGGTAAAGGAAAAGTGATTGACTTGACTAATGTTGAGCACTCTGTATGAAGAAAACCACAGACCTCCAGGTACCAAGCTGTGATTTAGAAACTGAGTAGTATGTGAATGAAATAATACCTGGAAATATTCAAGTACATTTTTACAGTAGCACTCACTCTCTAAAATGAAATGGATAAACATGAATGATACGGACTTTTTGAAATAAAATGTGCAGTATTTCAGACAGTGGTCCAATTATCACCATATTGCCTTCAACATCACATAATCTTGATTGCCAAATTAGATTGCTAATAAATCATTACAGTAGGTAGAATAAGAGCAATGGAATCTGTTCTCAAGGTCTTCTTGTTCTAAGTATAGTCTATGGATCAATAGCATTGATATCCTTTGGAAACTTAGGCAAATTCATTGTATAATAGCTTCTACCCCTAAACTACTGAGCCATAGTCATCTTAACAGAAGTCCCAGGTTGATCCATACAGACATTGAAGTTTGAGAAGAAGTGCTGTGAGGCAGTGTTTGTTGAACATTCTAAAGATTGACCCAGAGGGCTTGTTGAAACATGTATACATAGATTCCTGGGCCCAAAAATTGATTTTATAGGCCTGGGGTACATGCATTGGGAGTTGTCTTTTCCCTGGACATCTTGTAGCATGGTTGAATGGCCCCCAGGGCTGGGATATTCCAAGTATCATTTAGGTGGTTGAACTCAATTAGTTTAAGATTGTGTCTTAGTCCATTTTATGCTGCTATAACTGAGTACCACAGACTGGGTAATTTTTTTTTTTTTTAATTTTGTAAGCTCTGGGATACATGTGCAGGATGTATGGGTTTGTTACACAGGTAAACATGACCCATGATGATTTGTGGCACCTGTCAACCTGTCACCTAGGTATTAAGCCCAGCATGCATTAGCTATTTTTCCTGATACTCTCCCTCCCCATACACAGGCCCCAGTGTGTGGTGTTCCCTTCCCTGTTTGTATTTATTCACATTGCTCAGCTCCCGCTTATAAGTGAGAATGTGTGGTGTTTAGTTTTCTGTTTTCTGCACCAGTTTGCTGTGGATAATGCCTTCCGTTTCCATCCATGTCCCTGCAAAGGACATGATCTCATTCCTTTTTGTGGCTGCATAGTATTTCATGGTGTATATCTGCTAAATTTTTCTTTATTCAGTCTATCATTGATCAACAATTGGGTTGATTCCATGTCTTTGCTATTGTGAATAATGCTGCAGTGAATATATGTGTGCATGCATCTTTATAATAGAATGATTTATATTCCTTTGGGTATATACAGACTAGGTAACTTATAATGAACAGAAATTTATTGGTATCATGGTTGCAAAGCTGGGAAGTCCAAGAGCATGCCACCAGCATTTGGGTAGGGGCTTCTTGTTGAATCATCCCATGGGGGAAAGCTAGAGGGCGAGAGAGAATGTGAGAGCAAAGCAGAGGCTGAACTTGACTTTGATCAGGAACTCACTCCTGTGATAATGGCATTAATTCATTCATGACGGCAGAGCTATCAATGCCTAATCACCCCCTAATGGTTCTACCTATTATACTGTCACAATAGCAGTTGAATTTCAATATGAAAGTTGGAGGGGACATTCAAACTATAGCAGATCCTTTGCAACCAATTGTGGTTACTTTTACCAGGGGCTGGAGGTGGAGTCTACAGTAGTTCCACATTTATTTGTTAAAAGTTACTCTGCAAAGTACTGTGGTTGATGGAAAAAACTGTTCTGTGGTTACTAGAAGTAAAAATCTATTTATAGATAAATAGGCCAGGGAATGATATGCAGTTTCCAATAAACCATTTAATAGGTTGGCTTGGGGCTGTGCTTTTTGTCCATTAAAATGAAAAAACAAATTGCATATCTCTGCTTTTCTAAATTCTACTTTTAAGAACTTTGATAATGTTGTTGTTCTTGCTAAGTACAGCCAACACATACCAGAACCCGGCTGTTGACATGGACATTTGGTTTTTCCGTATTTAAATTGATTTCAGGCAGTTCTCAAGCAGCCAAGGCTTGGCCGCCTCCTACTTTGCCTTAAGGTGTTTTTGTGTGTTTATACACTGAGATCGCGGGTACATTCAAGGGTTGCCAGCCCTTTGGTTGATCAGTGTGGTCAGGAAGTACTGGCCCTTAGCCTTTAAGACTGCTAAATCTTTAAGACGGGAAACAGGAGGATTTGGATGTTGGATGAGTTTAATAGTAATGTTTGTGTTCTTGTCAAAATGAAAACTCCTTTGAGTTGACACATATTCTTGTTTCTGTTGTAAAATCCTAATATAGCAGTGGCATACACACCCCAAAAATTATACGCATCCAAAAAGTAAGTTTTTCTAGAGGATATTTTTTCTGTAGTGTTTAAATCATTATCTCCTCTGGTTTGCATCAAGTACTTGATATGTGTTAATGGAAGGGAAAGAAGTTGCTACTTGCAGTGGATGCATCCCTTAGCAAACTCTACTTTTTAGATTTGTGGGTAAAGCCCGGGTATGTGATGTTTTGCTCATTTGCCCATAATTTTCACTTATCTCCTTTAATAAAAAGTAACTCATTTATAGATAATATAAAGTAATTGCTAAAAGAGGGTGTTCCTATATGACAGGTGTCAGGATTTTTAAAGCTTTACTGCCTGTAAATTTATTTTGTTTCAACTTACAAAGGTGTGCTTTTTGGAACAACATTAAGAATTGAAAAGGTTGGATATTTTCTGGGAAATGTGTCCTAGGAAAAGTTTTGTATTCATTTTGGCCATTTCGTATTACATATATATTTAGAATATAATACTATAAAGTCATTGGATAATTATAGAAGATTTATTTGCAAAGGACCACAGGATTGGAAGAAGAAAGCCGTTACTTCATTTAGTAGCTATTGTTAGCCCTGCTTTGTGTGCACCCCCTCATAGTTCTACAAAATGAGTTGAGTTTTCCAGTCTTACAGCTGAGGAAACAAGAGTGTAAGTAGAGTCCCAAGATTTATTTGGAGAGCTAAGATTTAAATTTGGGGTTTTAACCCAGCCTTTGGAACCCATTCTCACTGTGTACCCTGTTTTATTGAAAGCTGGATAAAATAAATTTGAGTCCATGCCACCATTAACAATGATGACTATTTCAGGGTTGTAAATCTTTGAATATACATTTTAATTTGATCTGCAGAACCTTGCGAGATAGATAGGGAGGTACTAAGATGTTCATTGGCATTGGTGAGAAGGTAAGAATCTCAATCTCAAGAGACTGTGGAGGACTTGCTATATGTAACAAAGGCCTTTAAATGGCAGAGCCTGGGGTTACATTTGCTCCTGGTTACTTCGAGCCTCATATACTTTCTCATGCCTGTCCTACCAGTTTGTTAAAAGCATATTTAAAAGAGTCTGGAGAAATTACGTGTAATATTTCAGGATTTTAACATTTCATAAAAAGGGCTGTAAAATCCCCCTTTATTTGTACTCCCCCCTCATCCTTTCTAAGCTGACTCCTGTAGGAAGCTATGCAGAGCTGAGCACCACCTGGATGAAGTATGTTAAGAGTTAGGGGTATCTTCAGAGCTAAATTTTCTTAGGAAAAAAAAAATTCCTGCTTTTTTGAACAGTAATTATTTTTTCCAGTGGATTGATTGTACTTACTATAAAGGTTTGTTGATCTTTTGGCTTATGTCACCATGTAATGTTTATGTGATTAATTCTTGTTTGCATGAAAAGGAGGTTTTACTTAGCACAAGAACATTTTTAACCTTTTTGCTCTAGAGACATTTGGAGTTCAATGGAAGTATGCCATGTGAATACCTGTGGCTTTGATAGTGATTGTTGCATGGTGGGTTTTCTTCTTTCTGGAGGCCAGCTTTGCTGTTAGGATGACCTATTATCTCTGTGTGTCTGGCTCTGTCTAGTCATATGTATGGGTCTTTTCTTCCTGTCTGGTCCACCTAGGCTTGGGAAGTGACTTGTCAACCCTGCCCTCAGAGCCTGCTTGAGAGGGCTGGCAAACTCTTCCCGTCCTGCTGTGAATCCTTCAGGCTTGCGAGGGACGACAGATGGTTGAGCTAAACTTGGAGCCACCCCTCTACGTAATGATGAAAAATGACCAGCCTCCTGGTAAGTGGAAATCAGGACCATGCACCTTTTAATTCTAATAAACAGGACTTTGAAACAAAGAGTGAAGAAGGAAGAGAGAAATTTCATAAGTTACCTGTCTTTGTTAGTCCTCTGTACTTTGTAGTAGGAAAAATCTTCATGTATGTATATACTATGCTATGTAGTAACTACACATAGACCGCTGGGACTGAAAAGTCATCTGTGTGCGCTTTTGGATATAAATAATCTCTGTAAATGCCAGAAATGTGAAGCAGAGAACAAACAATGATGCAGAATTGCTTTGTGTACTACATAAGCAGCATAGAGCTCACTGTTCTTATGGCCCCTTCCATAGGTGTCTGCCTTTCCCATAACTTCTGCTGAAGTCAGGGCCCTCAGCAGCCCTTCAGACCCCCACTCTTGTACCTGACCTCAGTTAATTGAATCATTGGTACCTAACTCAAGGACAGCCAATCTGTAGCCTAGCCGATGAGTGACTTGGGTCAGTTACAGAGAATAGAAACAAGTTAATAGAAGGGAAAGCAGATACGCAGAGTAGCCTAGTGCCAGTAATAGTGATACACAAGAGTGAAGACCCATGAACTTGTGCTGCCTGGCATCCTTCCAGTTACTTTGGCTCCACTTGCGGTCTACCTGAAGCATGTTTTTCAGCTCTTAGAAGATCCTTGTCTTCCACTTTACTACTCATATTCTTATGAAACTTGCTTGTGTAAGGGGCTTACGTGAATCTCAGTACATGGTCAATACAGTATCATGGTTACAAGTGAAATTAGTTTCTGTAGTCAGCGGCTTAGCTTCTGTACCAGCTTTACCCATTCCAAACTGATAAGCTGTTGGGTAAGTTCCTTAATTTCTGTAAGCATCTATATTCTTCCTCTATACAATGAGGCAACAGTACCTACCTGAGAATGTTGGAAGACTTAATAAATAACCGATGTAACCATTAACATAGTGCTTGGTACATGCTCAAAAGATGTTAGCTGCTGCTGTTACTATTACTAATGTGTGATTCTGTTGGGGCCTTTTAACACTGACATTAAATGATGCAAGGCTTTCTTTTGCTTTCCGTAAGCCCCTTGGAACTCTGACCATTGGCCTGATCATTGTCTACAAAGCTGAGGCTCTTTTCAGCTGCTTCTGTTTGAGAAACAGCTAACCTACAAAGGGAACCCGCAAATCTCACAAGTTTCAGATTACTAAGGGATTGTCATACCTGGATAAAATCATATTTATATGATGTCTTCCTTCAGTAGTATATGTACACTTTAAATATCTCTCTCCAACTAATAATAAAAGGGAAAAGGAGTTTAAGACACTCCATTCTGTTTTCCCAAATGACTGTTGTTGCTCACTGAAATTCACAAACATGCTACAGTCTTTTGACGGTATCTTTTCTCTTTTGATGACCAAGGCTCTCTAAGTTCTTTCCTGCTGGCACCTGGACCAGGAGAAGGTAGCAGATATGGTCTAGTATGGATGGTTCACCTTTGGCTTAGTGCCCTACTGCTTGTATATAGGAAAGAGAAGTAAAAAGAAATTATTTAAGAGAACTTCCCCACTGTCTGTGCTGTGACCTCCTTCTCTGACAGCCAACTTTTTAAACAAGCATCTTAATATTTCAGCAGATGGTGCTAAGGTTTGTTGAAGCAGCCTACAGTATTCCCAGTTCGTTCCTACATTTCTGGATTCTTTGTAATTAGCTCGCAACATGGGTAAAAGTGAGCTCAGATGTAACCTAAACCCATGGAGCTTGGAAAAAGAGAAGCATCTGCTGCGAGGAGCAGGGTTAATCTTGATTTGCTTTCAGGAAGTTGCCCCAGAGGTGAGCTTTATGAGATTATCAGCGGCTAGAAGTCATCACAGCTGTGTTCTGTCATCTGTCCTCGCTACCCATTTGCTTCTAGTTACAAATCAAGTATTGCTTTCCATTTGTCAGTTTTGTTCCCAACCTGGTTGTCATGAAATCAACTCTTGTTTCTTGGTTTATTGTTTGTTCATGGTCTCTGTTCCTACAGTTTGTGTCTACAATCTCTAGGACCTCACGTAGAAGGTGTTAACAGTTGTAGAAAAGTACAGAGTTAAATTTTATAAACAGATAGTATATTAATTCTTAAGAAAACATTGTGAGGCTAAATTTAAGCCTTTAACATGTTAGGATCACTGATATTATTTTCCTAACGTTACAGCTACTTATGCTTTGTCTAAGAAACATTTATTTTACAACTCGTGTAGCAGTGCTGGGGATGTAACTATTTCTGGATTCATTTCTGTGGCACAGCATCATCTGCAGAGACCTGCATTATGTGAAGCAGCATTGTCTTTTCCCTTAATGTTTGAAACGGGGTGAAGGTTCTTGTCAGGGTCACAGGTATGGCCATAACAGCGTTTTGGGACCAAAAGCACTAAGAATTTTCCTTTGTCTCCAAGTACATGACTCAGAAGAAAGTCAAGAAAGGTATCTTTCCCTTGTTACTTCTTTTCTGCTCCACCTTTGTTTCTGCTTCTAACAGCAACTATGCTTTTAGAAGGAACTTTGCTCAGTAATGATTGTTAAGTGCATATTAAGGACTTACTGTGTTTTAACTCAGGCACTATTAAATGAATTCTATGTATTTTTCGTTCAGTCTTCACAATAACAACAACAGTAACTATGATCTTATTTTGTTTATAAATGAGGACTCAGATTATCCAGGTAGTAAATGGTAGGCTCATGTGATCGCTAACTACTCAACTCTTCCAGTTACATCCAAGTCCATCTTCAGAAGCCCATCCCTGAGATTGAATAATCAGAATCCGCCAGCAGTTGGCTTTTCTTAATGCTTGTGCTTCTAGTTGCCTAACTTTCCCCCTATGTTTGATCTTAATATTGTCTCTTGCCTATTCTTTGTGGCCTGAAGAGAACCAACCCTCTATAGCAAGCTTGTCCAACCTCTGGGCTGTATGCAGCCTAGGATAGCTTTGAATGCCGCCCAATACAAATCCATAAACTTTCTTAAAACATGAGATTTTTCTTGCAATTTTTTATAAAGCTCATAAGCTATTATTAGTGTTAGTATATTTTATGCGTGGCCCAAAATAGTTCTTCCAGTGTGGCTCCGGGAAGCCAAAAGATTGGGCACCCCTGCTATGCTAGCATGCTTGTCCAACCCATCTTATTTTGTTTTTGTTTATTGCTTATTTTGTTGTTTTTGTTTTGTTTTAGGCTTTTAGCCGCCTGAGTCCATGTCACGCCTGGATAAATCATATTTTTAAGTATATGCACACTTTAAATGTCTCTCTACCAATTAATTATAAAAGAGAAAGTATAAGACATTCCATTCTATTTTTGTGTAGTTTTTAGATTCTGTCTCAAGTGATAAGCAGAAAAAAGGGACGAGGAAGGGGCTTTACTGGCCCAACCATATACAGAAACTAAGAACCCATGACTATTCTCTCCCTTGGACACCACTGGCCAAGCGTTAGGAATGAAATGGGGGAAAATGAGAGATCCGAGTCCTAATTAACTTTGCAGATTTATGGTTTGTTACTCAGGGGAAAATATTCATTAGAATAACAAGGTCTGGATATCAAAGATGAGTTAAGGTGGTTAATGAGAAGGAGAAACATTGTTACATCTAGAGGAGAGCTACTGTTGTTAGCAAGTCAAAAAATATTGTTCTTCCTGCTTTCTGTATGTAGCAGAATATTGGTATTTTTCACTTAATGGAAAATTTACTTCAGAGAAAGTGAAGAAATTCTCTGAAAAGGAGTCCCTGAATAAGTAGGTAGCCATCCTTGTCTTCATCCTTATAATCATCTTCTGTCATAATTACTTGAGACTTCTTGTCTCAAGGGCTGTACTTAACATTTTGACAGAGAGCAGATATTTGAGGTTCTAGCCTTGGAACTTAGGATTTCCCTCCTGAATGTTAAGCAAACCCGAATAGCAAAGGTACTCCTAAGGAATCCTCTTTGGCCAGATGGATCAGGGATACATTTCCAAAATTAGTGCTGCACAGAGAATTCTCTCTTATGGACTAATTCTTCTCCCCCTCTCTGAGGACCATCTGTCTCATGGGCAGAAGAAAAATAGGCATCTGTTCAGATTTGCAGGGTTGCCACCTGGACCTGTTCCTATAGTGTTTCCAAGCAGAGGGTTGGGATGTCTGGGGGCCAACCCAAAGCCTTAAATACTAGGATCTTCAGTGAGAACTGCAGCATTAAGACAAAATAATTTTGATCTAGAACCAGGTTTTGCAGAGCAAGAATTGGTGAATGCTCCACTGTTCTAGACCAGGGATTGGCAAAATTTTTCTGTAAAGAGCCACGTAATAGACGATATGATCCCTATACAACTACTCAGCTCTTCCACTGTAGCACAAAAGCCACAGTAGTTAATATTTAAACAAGTTAATGTGGCTATGTTCCAGTAAAACTTCATTTACAAAAAAAGTGGCTGGCAGGAATTGGCCTGCAGGCCGTAGTTTGCTGACCCTTTCCCTAGATTACAGGAACTCAATCTGTAGAAGAGATTTTCCCATCCAAGAATTTGGGTTCGTGCAATGCAGTTGACAAGGCTGCTGTTGTGACAACCACACCCTTTGATTTTGTAAGTTTGGTTTAAGACAGTTTAGCCCTGCACCTACACAGTGTTCAGTCTCTATTCGCAGTTCTAGTTATTTAGCAGTAACGTTATCAGCACCAAGAAGATCTCCTGCTGCTGCAGGACTCCCGGTGGAACATCAGGTACCTTGGAACATCCACCAGAACACATCCCTTTAGATATGCTGCTTTTAAACTGTGTGACTAGATCAGCCCTGAGACATTGTTGGGGATGCTGAATAAAGTTAATCATGCTGAATAGACTGTTCCTTTACTTCTAGATTCTGCCCCTATGTGGGCTGGAGTTCTTCAGCATGAAACTAATAGCTTCCTTCTCATGATGCTGTGGGTGGTTCAGCATATCACAATCACAGTGATGGATTTAGGCCCAGTAACTTTGTTCCCTTCCTAGTTTGGTTCTGAAAAAAATACATTGAGGGGGAAAAAGCTGCAGATGTGAGCCACCAAAATAAACACACTTGTGACAGAACTTATGCTTCCTGTTTCTTGGTTGGGCTTGAATTCTTTACATCCAGACTGATGGTTAACTATCTAGGCAAGTGAATTAGAAATTGTTCGCAAGCTGGAATGTGAATACCAGTTAAGTGTATGCACAATATTTTGCATCATTTCCCCATCTCTCTTCTCCCTCGGGAGGTGCTAATTGTGCCCACCTGAAAGTTCTTCTGCTTTATCTTCCCAGTTTAAAGAGGCCAGTGTCTTGCTTTTGATGTGTCTGGTATTTGCCTTTGGATTTGTGAGAGGAGTAAGTGGCAGGGAGAGGAATATTTGCCAGGTGATTAGAGGGCAATATTAACATTTTAAATGTTTTATCAATTTTCTTTGATTGGATGAGTCAACAATCAGGCAACTGGTTGTGCCCCCACTTGAAATAAACCTCTCAGTGTTGGAGATATATGGAAGCCTCAAAGTCCCGCAGTGCCTTGAGCACTCAAGAACTTGTTTTCACTAGGAGAATTTACTCTCAACAGAGAAGACTGAATGGAGAACAGAGAATGTGAGGAAATGTAGTGACAGAGAGATGAATATACTAACTTATTTTCTCCCGTACAAGTCCAGTGGACTTGCATGCTTGTTGGTACCAACTGAGGTTAATGAAATTTATGTAATAGTCTCTTGAAAATGGTACATGGAGCAGTGGTACTTGTTTGTATATTAAGTTGACTCACTCTCGTACTGATGGATGTTTGTTAAGGTCTCAAGGGGGCCAATAGCTAAGGTAGGTATCTAAGAGCAGAGGAAGTAAGTGGAAGAGAGTGGACAAAATTATGTGAATGCATAGTTTTTCTTTAGTATTTTTCTTCAGAATTTGAAGAAGAGTTCTGAAAAATGAGTAATATATGAGTGAATTCAGTAGTATTGGCTTGTAATAGAAAATAGTTCGTTTTTTTCCTGTGTGAGATGGCAGATGCTCAATAGCTGCCTAAGGTAATAAATGAAAAAGACAAGTAGAAAAGCATTTGCAATACTGAATGGTGAGAGTGAGTGCATCAAGGTGCATAGAAAGCAAAGGAGCACACCTTAGATGTGAGGAGACAGACATGTCTTCCTGATGGACAGAACCTATCACCTGAGACTTGGAGACAAAGGGGAATTAGCTGGGCACATATGAAGAGCAAGGAGAGGCATTCCACGTGCAGAGGTGGTCCTATGTAAAGGCTCAGAGGTAAGAAAGAAGAGATGAGAGTTTAAGAACTTCCCAATAGTTCCTTTTAACTAGTGTCAGGGACAAGGGAGGGAATAGTGAGAGGCAAGGCTCACAGATATGAATGGGGGCCAGATCTTGATAGACAAGGCATGGGACCAAGTTATAGAGGTCCATGAGTGTTCTTTGTGAGGCCAGGTTTGTAGATGAGAAATAGTGACTTAGTTTGAGCTGTATTTGAAGGAGAATTCAAGAGAGATGGAAGAGGACTTAGAGACCAAGTGACTTTGCAGTAGAACAAGGGAGAGGAAAGGAAAATGCCTATGGAACTGAAATGAAGAGACTTGCAAGAAAATGGAAGTATAGATGTCGATGGAATTTGGCAGTAATGTGGAGGAGGTTTAATACAATTCCACAGAATTCTTGCTTACAAAACTACCTCAATCTTGTCTTTCTAGTTTTACCCTATACAGTTCCTTTCACATGCTTACACCTCAGCCAACCTAGATAGTTTGCAGTTTCATAAATGTGAGCTTCATTTTCCACCCCCTTACATTTTTTTCTTCATCTTAAATGTCCTTTTCGTGCTTATGAATCCCTGATGAACCTGGAAGGGAGAGGAGGATTTTAATGAGAAAAGAGAACCTTTTTCTCTCTGCCAAGCTTTACTTCAAGCATAACCTTCTGAATTCTTCCCTCTTGGTCTAAAGTCTGTTGTAGTGCCTTTATCATGGTTAGTGGGTCACACTTCTGTTTTCACTAAGCTTTAAACATGTTGACCACATATGTCTTCGTTATCTGTGTTTGTTTTCCTCATTTTACCTAGTAGTTTCTCAATAAAAGTATGCACATGCTTATTAGAACCAAACTGGCCAGGAATGAATCTGTGCTGTTTACTTCTTGGCTCTGTTACCTGGAACGACTGAATTAAATCTTTGAGCCTCAACTTCCTCATCTAAAATGAACATATAAAACGTACCTTAGAGATTCGTTGTGAAGGGATAGTTAGGTAATGCATATCCAGTACTTAGTGTTATGTTTGGCACATGACAGATGCCATTATTGAGAGTTATTAATAACAATGTGTGGATATTGGGTTATAAGGAGCCCTTCCCAATAAGAATTTCTTATAAATCACAAAGGACACCTATGCTAATGGATGTCCCAGAATGTATGGATGAGGGGACATCGAAATGATCGATTCTAATTTTCCTCTACTTCTGGAGGGGCTGACAGATACCTAAATCATATCGACAGGAACTTCATAGAAAAGAGAACTACAACCATCATAAACCCAACCATGTTTTACTTGGTGTTGAAGGACATTTTAAAAAAACTCCCCTCCAAGATGTTGATCACTACCTGTGGGGGGTCTGTCCTGCAAACCCTGACTCTGTGACAGATGAATAAAATACACTCATATACCGAGTACAGTGAATGAGTGAGCTAGGAAGGTTGTCAGCTACTCTCGGAGGGAGATTGCAGCTACCTAACCTCTTACTAGCTGTACAGATTTAATAACAGAGGTTCTAAGTCAACAGGCTTGTGGATAAGTAACATGATTAAAAGAGTGGTTTTACAAATGATAAAAGCTTTGGTTCCCAGAACAAACACCATTAATGGGTAATTCCCCTTCTACACCCCACACCAGGGCCATCCAGCACAAAGTTTACATGAGTAAACAAGCCAGTTAGAGACAATGCAATGCGGGATAAACTTCTATTATCCCTAATCTTTACCTTTCAGCCTTCCAAAAGGTGTGAGACTATATTCCATAACTTTCCCTAATATTTCCCTTAATATTTTGCCAACTACCCTGACTGAATTCCAACACCCTCCATCTTAATTTGCTAAATTATCAAACAAATCCTGTTCCCAGATCTCAGAAAATCACCTGGCTCAATATCACAAAGCATCCTGATTGCTCCTTCATCTTGAGATGTCAGGAACCCTCAGAAAACTTCAGAGGTGCCCTAGAAAGTAATATGCCTCCAACAGGAGCAAGTCTGATGGTGAATGAATTTATCTGTGTTTGCTTCACTTAAAGACTGTTTAGCTCTACTTATTTCTCATATTTATGCTGAATCTTTTTTTTTTTTTTTTTAATGAGACGAGGTCTTGCTCTGTCACCCATGCTGGGGTACAGGGGCACAATCATAGTTCATTGCAACCTTGAACTCCCGGGTGCTTAAGCGATCCTCCTACCTCTGCTTCCTAGAGCATTGGGATTATAGGCACAGCCACCGTGCCCACCCCACAACTTCTTAAAGGTTTACAATTTTATTTTACTTTTTGTTACTTAGAAGAGATTAATTACATGCATTTGATGAACTTTTATTCAGATTTACCTTTGTCTTTCACTTGAAAAAGTAGACTTTGCCCTACTTGAATAAACAATAAACTAGGCGTCTTGGGATCCAGCTTACAAAACCCCATTTTTCTTCTGCCCCCCAACTAGATAGGGGGAATTCATGTATGAACTGTGTCTCTAGTCCTTATTTTTCTCATCTTCCCCATGGATATTTTTGTGGCTCATAGTCTGTAGATACTTTTCACATCCTGAAAGTTTAGCGTCTCACACAATCATCTTGAAGTGAAATTTGTTTGTGTTTTTAATCCAGACAGGCAGTTTCCCATTATATAATAAAGATTTCACAGTTGAGTACCACTGATCTCTTGTGTTCTTGAAAATGATTGGTGATCAAAATCACCCATTTTGCAAGCAGCTACCTACTGTTACTCTCCACAGAGAATAATAAACCACCATACACAGAAATACTAAGATACCACTTAAGAGTATTAGAATTTTAACCACTTCGTGTGACTGAGGCACAGGGGCCTTTTCAGCCCCAACGCTAGTTTTCTCATAATCGGTAATGCAGCCCAGTGTTACTCTTATGCTCTCCTGGGCCCAGGCTGCCTCCTGCAGTGCGGTGTGAAACTTAACTGTAATTTGTTGTGACTGATCCCTAATGCAAGTGTTAACAGTGGCTACTTGCCATGAGTAGGAGAGTGAGAGTGAGTGTTGTTTATCCAGACAAGAAGTGATACTGAAATGAGACTGGAGGTGTGATTCTAATTTGCACCTCCGTTTCATTTGCCCAGAGGAACTACATTTTTTTGTCATTATTTCTGAATATATATAGTGACAGGGGAAGGCTTACCAAATGCATTGCTAACAGATGTGGCAGTCACACGTCTATGTAGTCCCTCTTTTTGTTCATTCATGCTTTCGTCAAATCACCTTGTGTTTTGAAGAAAAAGGCCCTTACCAGAATTGCCTGATCAACAAGGTAGGAAACAGTAATTATACCAAAGAGCATTGTGAAGCATACTCACTGTGCTTTACTGTGTTGTATATAGATGGCTCTATATAAAATATCCTTATGATAGAAAGGTAGAATCCTGTGTCCAAGATAGTAAAGATAGTAAAATATTTCAGACATTTTTAAGTGGCTTATTCCAAAGATTCAAAAAGTTTCATGCAACACTAGCCCTACAAAATGTTGTATTTTATGAGAAAAATTCAGTAAGAAATTTTTTAAAATTCTGAATACATGTCAGAATATTAAAAGCTCAGAAATGCTGCAGAAAGGTAACCCATTTAACTTTTATTTAACTCTGTATACCTTGTACTTATTTGCTCATAGAAAACTGTTTATTTTACTATCCACATAACGAATGACACTTTGGAAAACAACCACCTTTTCTGATTCTTAAAATAGACATTTCTTGCTACGTCAGTCAGCTCTTGTGTCCCTATATTTTTTGGGTAGACTGACAGTAAATTTAGTGCCTAAGCAAGGTGCACAGCTTTTCAGTAAGAATATTCATGACATTGTCATTATTTTTTGTTGCTACAATTGACTTTAAACAGCTTTATCCTAAAGAAAACCAAACTGTAAGTTCAGGAAATAAAGTATAGTTGGAATCAAGCTGAGACCATTGTATTTTTTCACTCATGCAGTTGAGGAGAGAGTGGGAAGTCCTGCTAGAAACCTAATCTTAGCAGCTGTGGGAGTCTTCACTAGTCAAATGCTGAGGAATGCTTTTACCCTGTGGTCTTACTTATTAGAAAGCCATGTTGGAGGTTTTGGGCAAATTGAGACGTTTCTTCTTTTCTAGCACTTACCACATATTGTGGAAATAAAGCTTTAGGAGATGAACAATCAATTAATGCCTTCCTTCACTTTGTGACTTTTTAGCAGTATGTTACAAATAATGTACTTTGAATTAAATAAAGAAGTATATAAAAACAGCAATACCAACTGAACTACATTGCCTTGTAAAAATGCATGGCTGAAAAATGAATTCTAATGAATCAAAAGCAGCTCTGGCTTCATTGGCCAGCATTTGATCACTTTAGAGCGTGACTCATGTAATTGGTTTTCTTGCTGTCATATGACAGACATATCAACCCAACATTATATCAGAAAGCTGAAAAATAAACAGCCTACATAGGGATGTCTGGAACTAGGAAAGAAGAATGCCTGCAGTTTAGCTCTGGTTGCTCTTTTCAAGTTTACACCTCAAGGTGTGGCTTTGTGAAGAGAATTATATTCAGTGGGAAAGTGTGCAGATGTAATTGTAAAATCAAGGATCTTTTTCAAGGAGATTTCACCACTGATATTCCTGTGTGAACAGAAAGTTGGGCAGGTATAAAATAACTGCTTTGTTTTCCCAAAACTTGGCCCATTATAGTGTGAAATTCACATGGCTGAAGTGAAAAGGATTAAGCCTTTTTCAGTACAGCAGGTACGAGGGGACTCCCTACTTGGGAAGAAAAACTATTGTACAGGAAATGAACACGGTTCATACTCCAGTCACATTTTATGCACATGAGAACTGGGTGAGCAGACTATTATCCCAGACATATACAGCCTGAAGATCTTTTTAGGTTCTAGATTTTTTCCTGTGATAGAGCAGTTCTAGTCCAAAAACATTTCCCAGGACCCAGTTCCCTAGCTTGCTGGCAGGTTTCAGATAACTGCGACTGGCCCCGTTTGGGGACTTTGAGGTATATGGAGACAAATTCACATAACTAGTGCTGACAGGTTATTTTCTCTTCAATTAAGTTGTGGCATGCACCAAGATCGGACTGTTCTACCAGAATTAAAGATGTTCTTCCTATTGCCTTTTGTGAAGCAGGAGAGAATCAGATGACTAGTGGAACCACAACAGTGAGAAGCTTGTCAGCTTCGTGAACAGACCACAGACCAATCAGCAAATTCCTGCCCTGCTTTCACTTTGCTTTCCATGCTGTGTGGAAATATGAGCTCTCCTCGTGGGGCCAATGTGAAGAACAGAGAGCAAGCACTGATTGGGTGGAACCTGCCAAAGGTAGCTATGAATAATAGGACAAAAATAGTATTTATGAGGGAAAGGTGAAGTTGATTTTAATTCTCCACTTCTAAGCATAGGCTCTTGCGAAAGTTTGTACCTGTTAATGTTTATTCCCACCACGGATCCACCACTGTTACTCATGGTTATTCTGTTTTTGGTGCCACTGAGGAAATGAAATGGGTAAGTCAATTCATTCAGCAAACCTGTAAGACCTATCATGGTACCCAGACTTCAAGCTGCATGTAGCCTGGTGTTGGGGATGGGGGGGAAGTCCCTGCTATGAGTCACATAAGCACCAGTGTGAATACCCAGTTAAGTAGTAAGGCACAGCCCTTGTGACAGTAAGTACTCATTTCATTGATGGGTCCAGAGAGCAAGAATAGCATTAAGATGGCAGAGGACCTCCACAGTGGTATAGGGGAGCAAGCATCACTTTACTGGAGTAGGGTACAAGGGGGCCTTTATCATCACCAGCATCAGCTTGTTCATGCCAAGGTCATTTTCTGAAAGTGGATGGAAGTTCCAAAGAAGGCAGGGGCTTTAAACTCTGGGCTGTTCTTTATTCTCCAACATCGATTAAAACTTGCTGTGACAGGCTCTGCCCTAGGGTTCTAGGATACAATGAATAATACATATGTGGTGCCTACCCTCGTGAAGCTTTCCTTCCAGTGGGGGAATACAGGCATGAGTAAGTAATAAAAATAATTAAAGCGTTGATAAGTATTTTCAAGGGAACAAAAATAAGAGGCTGAGCTGAAGAATCATTGGTGAAGAGTGAGAGGAAGCCATTTTTCAAATAATATTAGGAGAAGAGTTACTGAAATTGAGACTTGAATGAGAAGGTAACAACATAGTGATAAAGATTCATGAAAAAGGAAACATACCAAGGCCCTAATGTGTTTGAAGAAGTTTGAGAAAAATGATGTGACAGTTTATGGTTATATTAGGGTTACACAGAGAAATAGAACCAATAGGAGATACGTATCTAGGTATGTACATTTTTATATACATACACACACACACACACACACACACACGTTTGTGTGTGTGTATGTGTGTATAAAGAGATTTATTATAAGGAATTGGTTCACACCAATTTTTATGGAGGTGGGCAAATCTCAAGATCCACAAGTTGAGTGCAAGCTCCAGACCCAGGACAGCCAGTGGTATAGTAATACCATGAGTCCAAAGGCCTGAGAAGCATGAGTGCTTGAGACCCAGAAAGATCCAATATTCATGTCTGAAGGAAGGAAAAGGTCAACATGCTAGTTGAAGAGCAGTCAGGCAGGAGGAGTCTCTTCAGTAGAGGGTCAGCCTTTGTATTCTATTCAGGGGTTCAGCTGATTGGCACATTCACATTGGGGAGTGTGTATTGGTTAGTTTTATGTGTCAATTGACCTAATGGCTAATGTAAGAGAGGCCCCGATACCTAGTTCAACATTATTTCTGGGTGTATCTGCGAGGGTGTTTCTGTTAGAGATTATCATTGTAATTGGTGGACTGAGAAAGCAAATTACCCCCCCCAGTGTAGGGTAGGTATCATCCAATCCATTGATGGCCTGACTGGAACGAAACGGCAGAGGAACATTAATATGTCTCTCTCTCTCTCTCTCTCTCTTACTGCTTGAGTGAAGACATCAGTCTTCTCCTGTCCTTGTACTGGGACTTACAGCATTAGCATCCCTGGGTTTTAGGCCTTTAGATGATAATTTGAACCACTTGTGGGACTTGTCCTCTGTAATCATGTGAGTCCATTCCTTATCTCATTGTGGATATACGGATATGATTTATATATATATATATATATATATATATATATATAAAATCTCCATCTTACTGGTTCTGTTTCTTTGGAGAACTCTGACTAACACAAAGGGCAATCTGCTTTACTCAGTCTACTGATTCAAATGTTAATCTCATCCAGAAACACCCTCATAGACACACTCAGAATAATGTTTTACCAGATATCTGGGTGTCTGTTAAGCCAATCAAGTTGACACATAAAATGAATGAACCATCACATAGAGTCAAAGACAAGAGGATAACAAAGTTAGGGAGGCAGGGCCTTGCAGGGCTTGGCACAGAGAATTGAGTTTATTCTGATTATATTTGGGGGGTAGGCTATTGACTATTAAAGGAGCTTAAACAAGAAGTGAGGATGCCGTTTCTACTATCTTTTCAAAGTACGTCACTATGGTTGGATATTGACTACTTTGGAGGTAAGATTATTGTACAAGATGAGGTGGAGGCCATGGGAGAGATGATAGGAGCAGAGACAAGGAAATGGAGACAGTGGACCCTGTTGGAGGAATACTTTGGAGGATTGGGTTTAGGAGCGTACAGGGATAAATCAAGTATAAAGGAGCTTATGAAGAAAGGTTCTGCATGTTGCATTTTTGGTGGTAAGATACAGAATATGAGTTGTTTCATCCTCTCAGTCAGGAGTTGTCAAACTGCAGACTCCTGTTTTTGTATGGCCTTCGAGCTAAGAATTATCTTTATGTTTTTAAATGGTTGAGAAAAATCAAAAGAATATTTTTTGACCTGCAAAAATTACATGAAATGCAAATTTCAGTGTCCATAAATAGTTTTATGGGAATACAGCCATGCTCATTCGTTTATGTATTTTCTATAACTGCTTTTGCCCTAGAACAGCAGAGTGGAGTAGTTGCGACAGAGACCATATGGCCCACAAAACCTAAAATATTTATCATCTTTACAGAAAACCTTTACAGAAAAGGTTTGCTGACCTCTGTGCTAGTTTATTTAGCAGTCTCTGGAAAAACATGCTAGTATTTACATGTCCAGCACATCTAACCCTTAGATACCTCTTGGCAAGGATGCCGTCCCACGTGTGAATTTCTCTCTTTTTCTCTGTGGACTGAAGAAAGGCAACTTATTAAAGGAGCACTCTGTTTGCCAGCCTTAGGGCCTTGACCTTTTCCAAAAGCCAATTAAGGCATTTCCTAATATTGGAGAGCTGGTAGAGGTGATCAGTGATAATCATGAACAAAGCCTCCTGTTATGCTGGGGTTTCCACAGGTTTCCTCTGCCTTGGAAGGGACCACCTGGGCCGTTTTGGAGGGAAAACAAGCGTGAGGGCTTGTGCATCCTGAGAGTAGAGGGGCAAACTGTCAGAAGGGAGTCAGGAAAGGAGTGCTGACAGTAGCTCAGACCTAACCTTTTTCTTTTTCTTTTTCTTTTCTTTTTTTGTTTTTTTGGTTCATGTTCTCCAAGAATTGTATCTTGGCTTGATTCAACTCTTCTAGCCCTGGAGATGAAGTTATATGTCAGGTCCCAAGCATCTATTCTGCCCTAGGCAGCTGGAGGTCATTCTCTTGATCACCTCTTGTGTGGACAAGTTTTTCTACAAGCAGAAGCCCATCCCCAGGCATCCTCTAGTGCTGACTGACAAGATAGGAGCAAAAGTCACCCAGCCTGCCTTTCAGATGCAAAAAGAACATTGCTGAGTCCTTTGAGGCCCTCTGCCAGTGTGGTAAATATTCTCTAATAGGTATAAATTTGATACTTAATTTTTTTTTATTTGGGGAAAAAATCTGAACATTTATGGTTGGATACAATTTCTTAAAACTGATAGTGTCATTAGAATGTACTTACACAGATGTGAACATGACCTCATGATTTAAGATCTCAAAAGCATAGAATGACTTTTAGGTAGGGCTTCTCAGCCTAACTCCCTTATTTTTATTAAGGATTACAAGAGTCAAAAGATTGTGCAAAAAGGCACTCTGGTCAGTGATAAAGTCATATGCTGCTGTCACAGGCCGTCAGCAATGTGCTCCATGCTGCCTGGCACTCCCTACACCATCTTCTGAGAGGTGCCTTTCTGAGCTCCATGCAACTGTAAGCTCTCCTGATTCACCTTTAGTGACATGAGAGTGTGAGAGTCCTGCTGTCAGAGAAATGGCATTATAGCTTTTGATAGCTGAGATAGCGTGAGTAGGACCCAGGCTTTCACTTTTGAAGCCAGAAATGGGAGGTTTCCCAGTGTAGCTCTTGACGTTGGTGCATGCAGAGATTCTCTCTTGGGCTCAAGTGAAATTTCTAGAGCAGTGTCACATCTTTAGTAAAGAGTATTTAATGTTCCTTTTTTGTCTCTGCTTACTTTCTGTTTCCATCTTCTTGACCTGAGATTCCATTTTGCCTTTGCTTATACCTCATGGAAGAATCCGAAAATAATACTGAGCAGGAAGTGTTCTTAAAAAATGGAAAAAAAAAATTCTGCTGTTCCAGCATTATTTTTTCATACTATGGTAATCATTTTTGAATACATTGTACAGATGGTAGGTTGTATTTTAGCAGAGGGTTTTTTTCAAGCCAAGTTCATAGACATGATCTTGAATGCTGTATTCCTAAGTGTCTTTTTTGGCTGTCAAAATAGTGCTGTCTTTAAAAAGTACAATGTAGCTACTCTGGGTAAGGCTGATTACTTCTGCTTTCTTTATAAAAATAAATATTTTCTCTTATTACCAAAGTAATTTTTACTATAGAATATTGGGAAAATAAAAGTAAAAAGAGGGACGTAAACTGGTTTAAGTACCACCCTCAAAATCAGCTACCTCCTTTTCTTATCCCCAGTCCTCTCGTTGCTTTGGTCATACAATACGCATCATGATATAAATTGATTCAGTTTCATCTTTATTGTCTTTATGTCAGATATAGAGGGGATTAAAGTATCTAGCTTGGAGGATGAATTAGTAGAGGGCTTAATTGTGTGGTTTTCATGAGAGACTGAAAGATCATGGGTTTTGAGACCAGGCTGGTCTCAAACTTTAATTCTAGAATTAAAGTTCTGTGTTTCATGTTACTTGCCTGCATTTTAACTATAAATTAGGATAATGGTTATTTGGGGAAGTATAAGGTAAAGAGCCTCAGGTAATGCCTGGCAGGGAGTCATAGCCATTGAGATGGTAGCTGGCAGCATTGATTCCCACCTCCTCAGCACCTACTGTGTACAGGCTTGGGGCCACATAGTCAATATTATAGGCTTTGTGTCGTTAAGAGGCAAAATTAAGGGTATGAGGTAGGTACTTACATACCATTTAAAATGTAACCGTTTTAGAATGTAAACAGAAAACTTTCTTAGGTTACATGCCATACAAAATAGGCAGTGGGCCAGATTGGGCCAACTCCTGTTGTAAGGTATCTTCACATTTACTTGTAATTCTCACAACTTTATTAAATAGTCACACTTCTTTTTTTTTTTTTTTTTTTTTGAGACAGGGTCTCACTCTGTTGCCCAGGCTAAAGTGCAGTGCCACAGTCTCGACTCACTGCAACCTCCGCCTCCCATGAGTTCAAGACATTCTCTTGCCTCAGCCTCCCAAGTAGCTGGGACTACTGGCATGTGCCAGCACACTCAGCTGATTTCTGTATTTTTAGTAGAGACAGGATTTCACCATGTTGACCAAGCTGATCTCAAACTCCTGGCCTCAAGTGATCCACCTATCTTGGCGTCCAAAATTGCTGAGGTTAGAGGCGTGAGCCACGGTGCCTGGCCTAGTCATACTTCTTATAAATGGCAAATCCCAGATTCAGTTTGAGGCAGCTACAGCCAGGAGCTGCTTCAGTTGGAATCATTGCACTCTCCTGCCAAAGGCCCGTTTTACAGCTAACCACTAGGAGCCTGTTTCCCTCATCCTGCACCTTCAGGTTTCCCCCTCTGCTGCCCCCACCCCCTCAACCCTGCCCTTATGCCAGAGCTTGCCGAGCTCACACTCCTTAGGGCCTTTTCATGTGCCAATCTGTCTTTGTAGAATACCTTTCCCCTGGTTGCTTGAGTAACTCCTTATTCTTCAGGTCTCATTCCAAATCTTACCTCATTTGGAGAATCCTTCCTAACATATTTATCCTTGGGCCCTAGGTGTTCTATCACTTATTCTCCAGATGCTTTGCCTGCTTCCCTCTCTGCCAGCATTTATCACATTCTGTAATTATATTATACTTTCTTTTTGTTTATGTGTTTGTCTGCTTCAGTGCAGTGGAATATAAACTCAAGGGCAGGATAAGGAGTTTGTCCTTTTCACTGATACATTCCCAGGTCCAGAACAGTGTCTGGAACATAAGTGCTCAGTAAATATTTGACAAAACGCCTTAATTTGCTTGCCAACTGTCCTTGTTTTTCAGAAATCAGCTTAAATATTCAGCGTTGGCTTTTCTGATCCCAAATCCAGGTAGATTTCTTATAGTGCCCTATTATTTTCCTTTATAGCTATAAAAGTCACCTAAAATTTGGTAAACTCAGCACCTGAGGAAGCGAGTCAGCACCTCTCGCATGGAAGGGGAGATAAGATGTGTGAATCTTTGTAACCTATAGCAGCCAAAGTTCCTGCGTGAGGCAGAATCTCATCTGCAGCAAGAGATGGGAAGTCACGCAGGGAGAAACATGCCTGGCAAAGTCATTACCTGACTCCAGATGTGGTAGGAGCAGAGGGTCCTGCTTCTCAAACCTTCCTGTGCTCAAAAGATACCTGGGATCCTGTGCACTTCTGATTTAAATAATGTGGGGTAGGGCCACAATTCTGAATTTCTGACCTACTTTAAGATGCTGCTAAAAGCTCTGCTGTTTCAACAGACCACACTTTTTATAACAAAGACTCAGATCAAGATGTTTCAACCTCGGCAATGTTGACATTTGGGGCCAAATTATTCTCTGTTGTCATAGGTATTGTAGGGTATGTAACACCATCCCTGGCCTTTACCACTAGACGCCTCTAGCACTCCCCCAGTAGTGATGACCAGAATTGTCTTGGACATTACCAAGTGTCCTTTGGGGGGCAAAAATAATCTTAACTTGACAACCACTGGCCTAGATGCTTCTCTGCTCCTAGTTTGCTTTAACTCTTCCTTGGAATCTCTGAGCCAGTGAATTTCCCTTTTGCCTGAGCTAAGTTTAGTTGGATTTTTATGAGCTTATAATTGAATCCTGCAGCTTACATACTTGACAGTATATAGTTATTTGTGTGCTGTTATATATATTGCCCGTCTACTCTGCAGAGCTCTGCAACTGTACACTCTGCGTTTCTTCATTTCAATACTTAGTGTGGAGTCCAAACTGTGGGAGGTAGTTGATACAAGCTGCCTGTTGAAATTCTTCTATAAGGGATGAGATATACATTCTTTTTTTTAAAAAAAGTTACTGAAGTACAATATACATATATACCCAAAAGAAGTGCACATAAGTGTACAGCTTGATGAGTTTTCACACTTTGGAAGTGCCCATGTCACGGACCCTCAGGTTAGGAACACAGTGAGAACAGCATCCCGGAAGCTTCCCTCCATCTATTCTGTAATTTTGTAAATTTCTCACAGATAGAAGAATGTTGACCTTGGTGGACAGATAGGACGTTTAAAATAAAGGTAGTAGAAGTGTGTTCTAAAACTTGAAGTTTCTCAAAGACAACAAAAAGTTTTATTGGATGACTAAATCCATACTCTGTAGGTCAGGGGTCAGCAACCCTTTTCTTTGTAAAGAGCCAGATTGTAAATACTTGAGGCTTTGCAAGCGGTTGGCCTCAGTTGTAGCTGCTCAGCTCTGCTGTTGTAGTGCTGAAACAGACAGATAATACATAAACAAATGGGTGTGTCCATGCTCCAGAAAAACTTGATTTACAGTTAACATCCAGATTTGGACTGCACATCCTAGTTTGCCAATGGCCTACTCTATTATTATTGAAAATGTGTCCTGTGTATTGAAATGTGAGTATCCACAAAATAACACAGTTCAGAGTATGGGATGTAGTATTAACTTTTAGCTCTTTTTCACAAAGGATCTGGTGGTGGACACCATTCCTTTAGGGCCAGTCTACTTGCCCCTCTGATGTTCTGCTGATTGTCCTGTGTGTCCTGCAGTGGTCTTGTTCTTCCCCGCAAGTCTTTTTTGGAATCTGTTACCTTCCTTGCATGGGTTTCTCAGTCTTTTTTAATGAAAGTAGCCAAAACTTTCTTCAAGTCCAAAGTCTGTTTAGTTGCTCACTTGTGATTTACATCCAGTTTTCTTCACAGATACATGCAACTCATCACTGCTTGTCAGCGAATTGCTGTCTTGGTATTACGTGGCAGCTCTGCCTGCCCTCTGCTCTTATTTCCTGCTCGTGCTTCAGCCTCCCTACAGTAGTGTGAGAAGTTATATTCTACTCTCTCAGGTAATAAGAGTCCCTGCTGAAATGAGGTTCAAACTAAAAGCTGTTTCTTAGATGCAGAGGCCCTCTAACTTCCAAATAATTACTATCTAAAAGCCTAATCTCTATCTTCCAAAGCTGAAGGTTTTACTTCTTATTTCTTAAAAGTACTATGTCTAATGTTAAATGGTTACACTTATAGGAGCATTGCTGGTGCTTATTTTTTCTGTTCTTGATGAAGGATTCAGAGATCAAAAGTGACTTTGCTTCATTAAAGTGATTGGAATTATTTCGAGATCAGGATTTCATGGCCGAGATAGGCTGTTATGTAATATTAACAAAAAACCCAAATCTCATTGGCTTAAAATGGCATTCATCTGATTCATTAGTGGTCAGCTGAGTGCTCTGCTTTGCATTGTCTTTACTCTGGGCTGCATCTGGACTCATGGAGCAGTCTCAACTTCTAGGTGCTTCTGTTCTCTCCAGGTAGATATATTTAATGAGCTACCACCAACCTTCCTATGGTGGGTCTTTTTTTCCCCTTTCTTATTAATAGTCAGTCACTACCTGACTTTAAGACTTACTATAAAACTGCAGTAATTATATCAGCATGGTATTGGTGAAAGAATAGACAGTAGTGCAGCAGAATAGAGACACTAGAGACTCACACAAATACTGTCAACTGATCTTTGACAAAGGAGCAAAGGCAATTTATTGGCA
Organism: Saimiri boliviensis; assembly: GCF_048565385.1. Lineage (NCBI taxonomy): Eukaryota > Metazoa > Chordata > Mammalia > Primates > Cebidae > Saimiri > Saimiri boliviensis. The sequence goes on along the minus strand of NC_133450.1, from coordinate 176,611,228 downwards.
AAAGGACAGTCTTGCTAGTAAATGGTTCTGAACAACTGAGTATTTTTTGCAAAAGAGGACTCTAGAGACAGACCTTAAACCTTTCACAAAAATTAGCTCAAACTAGATTATAGTCCTAAACGTAAAACGTAAGGTATAAAATCCTTAGAAGATAACCTAGGATAAAATAGAGGGAATCTTGGGTTTACTGATGACTTCTTAGATACAACAACAAAAAGCATGATCCATGGGCAAAAAAGTCGATAAACTGGATGTTACTAATTTAAAACTTTTGTTCTGCAAAAGATGCTGTTAGAAAATGAAAAGAGAGGCCACAGACTTGGAGAAAATCTTTGCAAAACCCCATTATCTGACAAAGGGCTACTAACTAAAATGTATTTAAAAACCACTTAAAATTAAACAATAAGAAAACCCAATTAAAAGAGGCAAAAGATCTGAATACTTTAGCAAATCATATATATAGATGAAAATAATTATATGAAAAGATGCTCGACATGTTAGGTAAACTAAAACAACAATAAGATACTGCTAGACATCTATTAGAATGACTAAAATTCAAACGCTTATCATACCAAATGCTGGTGAGAATGTAAAGCAAGGGAAACTCATTCATTGCTGGTAGGAATGTAAAATGCTACAGTCACTTTGGAAGACAGTGTGGCAGTTTCTTAGAAAGCTAAACATGCAACCCAGCAGTCAAGCTTCTAGTTATTTACCAAAATGAAAACTTACATCCATGCAAAAACCTGCATGTGAATGTTTATAGCAGCTTTATTCATAATCGGCAAAAATTAGAAGCAATCACTATGTCCTTTAATAGTTGAAGGGATAATACACTATGGCACATCCATGTGATGGAGTACTCTTCAGTGATAAGAAACATACTATCCAGTCATGAAAAGACATGGAGGATCCAGCATACTGCTAAGTGAAAGAAACCATTGTGAAAAGGCTACATGCTGTGTGATTCCATCTATATGACATTCTAGAAAAAAGGCAAAACTATATAGAGATAATAAAAAGATCAGTGATTTCCAGAGTTGCAGGGGGTGAGAGGGATAAATTGGTAGGCAAGGGATTTTTAGGGTGGTGAATCTATTCTGTATGACACTGTGAAGGTAGGTATGTGACGCTGTGCATTTGTCAAAACCCATAGCACATGCAACATAGAGTTAACACTAATGTAAACAGTGGACTTAATCGTATATAGTGGTTCACGAATTTTAAAAATATGCCACACTAATGCAAGAGGTTAATAGTAGGGAAAACTACACATATCAGGGTGGGAAGGAGGGGTATATGCACTTTATGCACATTTTTCCAGTAAACCTAAAACTGCTCTAAAAAAGGCTTCATTTTTTACAAATCTGGTCACTTAGCTTTTCTATACAACTTTATCAAAATAAGCTTTTGAGAGATTTTCACACCATTTTAATATCAAAATAAGGTTTTGAGTTTTTTTTCCTGGGGGAAAAGTGCTGCGTCTTTAGTCACTAACCAGTATGACATCTGTCTTCACCTCTTAGAGACCTTTTCACTTTTTAGATGGTTCTCCTGGGTATTGTTGCTTGACAGCTAAGCTCTGGATAGATGGGATATTAACTTTGCATTTATTGTCCTTTCTGTTTGTTTTTTCTTCTCTCCTTCAAAGTGAATTTAGAGTGAGTCATGAGATAGAAATTCTCTAATGTCTAATAGGAATGTATAAAAAGTGATGAAGCTTCTAGATTTGTAAAGGAGTGATTTGCCTACTGAATATGTCCTTTTTGGAAAGTGTTACCCTGGGTACATTTTAGAATGTGGGTTAAAAGTCATATGTACAAAACCTTTGATTTGAGAGGTAATAATTCAGTAGCTTGCGAACTTGATCTACCTGTTACTGGTTCTTTGCCTTCCTTAAGTACCCCATCCCATAAGGGGAAAAACATGTTCTGTACCTAGTATTTGGTTGTTTTTCCCAAATCACACTTTCAGCTCTGTACCTCCCAGACTGTGACTTTCCATTCAGGAAATGCCTTCAGGATAAAGTCTAGTCTCTCCAGCAAAGGTACTAACATGAGTGGGCAGTGGTACTACTGTGTGAAGGGTGTTGCTGAGAGTACCAATTCTGCAGTTAGGGCTTTTCTGCCTGTACATGGAGCCCCATCTCTTACTCCTTGACACCATTCTATAACCACAAGGCCCACAATCTCGGGCACCTTGCGGCTTTTGCATGTGCTCGTTCCTATGTTTGAAAAGGCTTCTGCCATGTTTGTACTTCAAGAAGCAACTTAAGCTAGCTTCATGCTCCTATTTCCACAAAAACTTCCAAAACTCTGTACACATTTCATTCATAGGACTCAGGACCATGAAACATTGGATTTTTGTCTAGTTACATTGTTTCTTTTACTTGGTGAATTTTTGAGTTGAGTCACTTGTTTATTTTCTGTCATGTTTTAAGTACCTAATGTGTTTTTTTTTTTTTTTTTTTTGAGACGGAGTTTTGCTCTTGTTACCCAGGCTGGAGTGCAATGGCGCGATCTCGACTCACCGCAACCTCCGCCTCCTGGGCTCAGGCAATTCTCCTGCCTCAGCCTCCTAAGTAGCTGGGATTACAGGCACGCGCCACCACACCCAGCTAGTTTTTTGTATTTTTAGTAGAGACGGGGTTTCACCATGTTGACCAGGATGGTCTCGATCTCTCGACCTCGTGATCCACCCGCCTTGGCCTCCCAAAGTGCTGGGATTACAGGCTTGAGCCACCGCGCCTGGCCGTGTTTTTGTTTTAACTGAATCAATGCATAAGTTAACAAATCAAGCAAAACCAATGTATCAGTAAAGCTGATGCTAGCTACTGCAAGGAATAAGTGCCAGTCATATATATTTATTCCTCCAGACTTCTGCCATTGTGTGGCTCTGCCAGCCTTCTTCAGCACATGGCTCCTGAGGCTGGTGTGGAGAAAGGTAAGGATGTGGAGAATTGTTCGTTGGGGGCATATGAGCCAGGCCAGGAAGCAATGCACATCCCTATACTTGCATTTGATTGAGCACAATCTTAGTTCAATACTAACTGTAGGTGAAGCTGGGAAATCTAGTCTAGCTGTGTGCCCATGAAGAAGACAAAACGGATTTTGAACAGCTAGCAAGACTCTACTACAACCTTTATTTGGAATTGACGTTCAGATTTGAATTCCCATTATTTTACACTGAGATAGTAATAGGCTTTTCAGTTGTTCTTTTTTTTTGAAAGATACGGGCTCATGCTCTGTCACCCAGGCTAGAGCGCAGCAGCACGATCATACTGCAGCCTTGACCTGGGGGCGCTTAAGCAATCCTCCTGCCTCAGCCTCCCAAGTAGTTGGGACCACAGGTGCATGCCCACCATACCTAGCTGATTTTTAAATTTTTTGTAGAAACAGGGTCTCCCTGTGTTTCCCAGGCTGGTCTCAAACTCCCTAGTTCAAGTAATATAAGCCACTTTTATGTCGAATATGGTATAGAGTGAAGTATTAGGAAAGGGAATTAAGTCCCTCTTGAAGAAAAGTGAGCTATTTAGATTGTTACTGTGTTTTTTAGTAGTTATATATAATTAATTCCATATTTGTGATATTAAGCCATCAATACTTTGTCAGGTTTTCCAGAAGACTACCTGAAGAAAATACCATGCTTCCTATGTACAAGGTACTCCTTGGCATAGTGCCACTAGTTTTATCACTATATGACAATAACACTACCTTGTTCAGTGAAATGATGCATAAGTTACATTATTTTTGCAGGATTAAGGAGTTCCTATAAGTATGTTTCTCAGTGGTACTAATGTTTGAAGGAAATGGGTTTCTAGAATTCAACATTGTAAGAGAATTAGAATTCAATCAGTATGATAAATCATTGAACTTGCTGTTGAAGGACCTAAATTTAAATTAAACCTTTAAATGCGATAACTTCTCTTCCATTTTGGTACTACTTGGAGATAATGGAGCTCTTAAGCGGGATGAATTTGATTCACAAGTACAGCAATTGTTCCTTCAATAGCCGATGTTTCCCACAGTATATGTTTTATTTTTACAAAGTTTAATCAATAAGCTTAGTGAGTTGTCTCTCACTGTTTCCTATATACAAAGTTCTCTAGTTTCTAGATTAGTGGGGCTTTTTATTTTTTATTTTTTTATTTTTTCTGGGACTCAGGTGTGGATGTAATTGTGTCATGCATGTTTGAGTAATTTTCTGGCAAGAGAGATGACTTTAAACATAAACTAAGAATCTTAGGGAATGATGTGTTTAATAATAAACGGACATTGTCCCAGGTAGTTTCACATGACCGGATTTCACATCTCTCAGATTTAGTTAACACACTTCAACAGTGCAACTAAAAGGAACCACACTCAGAGCTTGCAAGCCACTGCCTTTCTAATCCCTGCACCAGGGCAGAGGAATAGTCACCAAAGGTGGGGACTGTCTTCAGGACCCTGTCAACCAGAAAGTCAGTTTCCCAGCCTCGTAGAAGTCAATACCACGTGTTTACTTGACACTGGGGTATTGCGTTCATTTCCTATGGCTTCTGTAACAAATTACCACAAACTTGGTGGCTGAAAACAACGAATTCTCTCACAGTTCTGGAGGCCAGAATTCTGAAGTGGTTTCCCTGGGCTAAAAGGAGTGCTTTCACAGAACCACGTTTCCTCCTGGAAGCCATTTTCCTCACAGTCTCTAAGGGTGAATGTGTTCTTACCTCTTCTGGCTTCCGGCGGCTGCCCCCGTTCTTGGCTTGCGGCTGCATCGCTACAAGCAAGCGAAGACAACGATGTGAGCCCACCGCTGTGCTCCCATCTCTGTGTTGGCGGCCTGGGGTGTCCTTTCAGTGTCGTTTTGTCCGGGACGATGCTCCCTGTCTGAAGTGATTCATGCGCCCTTGCTAACCTGTTGCTATGGCTGCCTCTTCCGAGGGGTGGACAGTTCCGGGCCAGCGAGGAAGGTGCCTGGAAGGTGCCGGGTCAGTGAGCTGAGCACACACGTGGGGCCTGGACCCTGCAGACGGGGCTCTGGGGTCTCCGGGCCGTGCCTGGGGGAGAAAGCCGGAAGCTCCCCCGTCCCACTGACCGCGAGTCTTCCTCAGCACCGCCCCTTCTGCCCGGCGCCTCTCCAACCGGAGGCCCTCAGGAGCCCTCCCAGGAGTGGGGGCCCCCAGGTGGGGACTGCGCTGAGGAGGGTCCGGCCTTTCCAAAGCCCGCCACCCCTGCTTATCTCCACACGGAGCCTGAGAGAGGGAAGGTGGCCTGGGAAGGCGTCCCCGGGGAGGCAGGCACCCCAGGAAGGAGCCACCAGCTCCTGTCCTACGTGCCTGGGGCTCCCCTCCTGCCTGAGGGCCCCAGAGAGGCCACACGCCTGACTTCGGGGACAGGACCTGAGGACACAGGGCGGCTAGGACCTGAAGACACAGGGCGGCTGCCGTGCCCGTCAGCTGCTGGAGCACCAGCTTCTGGAGACCTGTGCCAGGCGGGGCCGCTGCTGACGGGCGGCCGGAAGCAAAGGGGCGGAGGAGGGGGCGGGGCGAGGAGGAAGCGGATGTGGACCGCACGGTCGGTGAGTCCTCCTCCCGAGGCTCTCCTCCCTCCCAGGTCTCCAGGCCTCCCAGCGGAGGGTGCCATACCCCTCCCTGGCATTTTCCTCTCCAGAGTTTCCGCAGAGCTCTTGGCCTCGGAGCCCCACGGGCTCAGTACAGGGCCGGCTGAAGGGCAGGACGTGACCACAGGCCTTCTCCTGTGTCAAGACATCGCGTTCTGCTTCCCTGTTAGAAGGACACACCTGACTATATCTAGAGTTCATCCAGATAACCCAAGATAATTTCCCCGTCTCGTGATTCTTAATCATATATTCTCAGAATCCTTTTTAAACATATAAGGTAATATTCACTGACTCTAGAAGTGAAGACATGGTTATCACATGGGGGTGGGGGGTAGTAATCATTATCCAGCCTACCACAGACAATAGAACCTGGTCCGTAAGTAGTGACTGCTCTTAAAGCAATTTGTTGGCTATAATGCTAATGGTTTCCTTTTTTTTTTTTTCCTTGTCTGAGTTCTAGGTAGGTAAAAACATAGTCTGCTGGGCATTTCCTGTGAAAGTGAAGATTCTCCTTAATGAAGAGCTACTCGTATACCATGATAAAACAGAGGCAAGGTTAGCACTTTTGGGACATTTTTGATGTTTTGATTTCTGATCTAGGTTTTCTGTATGGTTCGTTATGAAGATAAAAATCATGGCGTTGTAACTATTTATGTTATGAAATATTCCCTGAGAAGAAAATATGTTAGACTATCTTTAAAAATGATCCTTATATTATTTTCTGATTAGAAAAGTATAGCTCATTTTAGGGAATTTATAAAATGCAAAACAGTATGAAGAAGAAACTCATAATCCTAACTTAGAAATGACTAGTGTTGATATTTTCAGTTCTTTTATCATATGACATTTGTGGTCTTCCTAGAGTGTTTAGCAATTGTATCAGTTGTCCAGACAGATTTGAAACACCGTCATCACTACTGTAAAGAAATGGGTCTTTTGGAATGCTGGAAAACTGAAGAAGTGGAGTCATTTTTAAGGCTTAGATTCAACTTTCTTTCTCGGTTGAAGACATAGCCTTATTGACCTGAATTTACAGAGTGTAATGTTTATAGACATTTCCTTGAGTAGAAGTCCATCAACTGTTAGTGTAAATTCTTCCTGAATACATCTTTAAGCCATTTTCTAGCATTTTTTAGTAGAACTCAAATGCTGAGAGATACTCTGAAGAAGGAAAAAAAGTTCATGAACAAGTAAATTTGGGAAGTAGTGAATACACGCAATCACACACACACACGTGTTTTAATAAAAGTCTCAACACATATTAGTGTATTAAAGTATCAGAGGCTTTCCAGAACAATGGAGCTCGTTAAATCTAGAGCTGATTGATTTTTTTTTTCCTAATGCCTGTAACATGGAACTTTGTGGAACAAAATTTGTGAAGTATAATAATAATTTAGATAAGGGATATTCAAATTTTTTTGGTAAGAAAAGACTTTGGTTGGTCAAAAAAAGATGTGTGTGTCTGTGTGTGTGGATGGATGAATAGATGGAGGTGTGTGTGGATGTATGTCTCTATATAAATATTTTTGTTGCCACCCTTGCCAAAATCAGTTTTTAGAAAGTGGTTCATTTGATTCTGGTATCATAAAAACTTTATTAAAGATGTCTTACATTCTAACACATTAGATGGCTTTTCTCTGCCCTTGGGGGAATTTGGAATTAAAATCTAGGAATAGTATCAAACAGAGTGAAAGTTCAAGGGAAGAGTAAAAGAGATTTGTATTTTTTCTTTTTTTTTCTTTTAATGTGTGAAAGCCTCCCAACCTCTCCCACCAAGTGTCATTATGGCCTGAAGCTGAATTAGTTCTTATCTGATTAAATCAGAACCAGATTCTGCTACTTCCTAACTGCTGTGAAGTGCAGATTTTTAAAATGTGTTAAAAAAAAAAAAGGCAAGAATGTAATCCTAGTAGGAAACAGCTCTCTAAGATAAATTAGCATTTTTAATATCATCATTTTACAACTTTTCAACATACAAAATTATTCACTCCATTTATGTAACGTGTAATTGTTAACCGCCTGGTCAGAATATAAGCATTAATTTTGAAATTGAAGTTTCTTTGTTTCTGTCCATGAAGGTTTGAGAAATGATAGGCGTGGATGAAAAGCCATACTAACCTTGTTTTAGTGTCTGTGTCTGTCAAATCTGAGATTTGGTGATTTCAGTAATGTAATTAAACTTTTGATTTTTATACTTACGGAATAGAAAAGGGGCTCAGGTAATAAAAGCAAGTGTATAATCCAGAAATTGGGTAATCAGATTTAGGAAGCAGCCACAAGGGCACGTTTTTACAACTTATTTCAAAAATATTCTCTCAAATATTCAGGGAGTGAAAACATGATATCTCTGATGGATTACAAATTTAAAAGCCTAAAAGGAGGAGTAGAAGAGGTCATTGTAATTGAAAAACCCCTTGCTACTAGATAATTTTACTTGATTTGGCTTATTTATCTTCATGGCTGTCCTGTAGGGCAGTGGCTCTCAGGAATACCAGGACTTCAGCATCACCTGGTGTGATGTTTAATTTTGGGTGTCAATTTGACTGGGCCATTAAGCCCACTTGTTTGCTCAAACGCCACTCTAGGTGTTGCTATGGAGTTATTTTTTAGATGTCATTGATATTTAAATCAGTAGTCTTCAAGCAAAGCAGATTACTCCTCATAATTCTGGTGAGCCTGATCCAATCAGTTGAAAGCCTTAAGAGAAAAGATTGAGAAAGCCAGAAAAGAGGAATTCTGTTTGAGTTTGTCTTCAGACTGATGTCTCAAATGGTGACTCCTATTGGACTTCCACCCTGCTGGTTTGCCCTGCAAAATACTAAACTTACCAGGCCCATAATTGTGAGAGCCAATTCCTTGAAATCAGTCAGTCTCTCCCTTCTCTCCTTGTTCCCTTTACACACACACACACACACACACACACACACACACAGAGTTGATTCTCTGAAGAACCCTATTACACTTGAGTACTTGTTAAAAGTGGAAATTCTGACACCGCATCCAGACCTGGTGAATGGAAGGCGGGTGGGCCCCAGCGGTCTTCTTTAACAAGCACTCCTGCTAATGCTAGTGACCCCCAAGCCTGAAGGCCACTGCAGGCAAATGAAAGGAGCCTCTTTTTGCCATTGAGGAAATTTAGGTTCAGAAAGATTTAAGTAACATGTCCAAAGTCATCCAATTGGTTAATAGCATCAGCCAGATCTATTCTTGGTACTTTCAGAAAGATAAAGTACTATTCATGGACATCTTAGCAATTTTTGAATCTGTTTTTATATAATAGTTAATTGTTGTGATGCCCATTTTCCTTCACAAAAAAACATAACGTGAAGGGACCCAACTGTATCAGTATGGTATGTGAGAGCAGTGATTCCAAATCTTTGTACCAACAGGTATCACTTCTATTATTTAATGTAATGAAAGATTTTGTTGATTAAACAAGCTTCATTTTACAGAGGTATTTATTTGGTCATTCTGCACCTCCAGGCTCCTCACTAGCATGAGTTGGCCAGTGCTGCTAGCTCAAGTGATGCATCCCAGCCAAAAGCAAAGAGGCTTGATGTTTTCTTTAGCCTGGAAACCTAAATGTAGAATTTTCATTAGGCAGTTCGAATATCGAAAATAGCTAAGGACTTTCATTACTATATTACAGTTTTTCAAAACACCTGGAGACCCTTGTGCGATATCTTCGCACTGAAGAACATTTTCAGGTATAGATGCTCAGTTGCTGCCATGTGTGCATCTAGGACGTATTATAAGGGTATAAAAGATAAATGCCCAGATCTTAGTAGTACACCACTTTTTCAGTCACCGGTTCTGGTTTAGGTGGTGGCTCTCCTGCAAGCAGTAGATCACAGACCCACGCTCGGTCTTTCTGTCTTGAGGCTCCGTGACCATCAGCATGTAATTTCCAAGGTTGCTAGGTAAGCAGGAGAGTGAGGAGGTGTTTCCTGGCCATGCTGGGAAGTGGTGTGCATCATTTCCATCCATGTTCTGTTGGTGGGAACTCAGTCACATGGACTCATCCAACTGCTAGAAAGGCTGGGGAATGTCTTCTGATTGTGTGCCCAGGAACAGGAAGAAATTAGTTTGATGATCATCTAGCAGTCTCTGCCACCTGCGGCTTAAGTGCTCTGAGGTTCGTAGGTTTGTACTGCTGCCCATGATGGATTTATGTCCTTTCCTATTAACCACAGTATGACAGATATGAGGGGTAGAAATAGATTTAGGTGTTACTAATACCACCTGACTCTTTCTGATTGCTTCCTAGCTTGTGGAAACAGTAGAGCCACAGAAACAAAAGCTCAAATTGTACTGGCTGTTGCCCACACCATCAGCCGCGATCTTCTACCACCCCTAGATTTTCATCTATTTATATCTTACGGACTAGTCTATTGGCAGTACTTATCACATGGCCTCTATCATCATTTTCCTCTCCCACTTCATGTGCATTCCCACCTCTCTTGCCACCATTTAAATTCACTGCCCATTTAGTTATCTAAGGGCTCCTCAGTGCTACCGCTGTGCCAACAGAGTATTGTCTCTTGGGATTCAAAGACCACTGTCTCTCTAGAGGCTTGAGTGATACTATATTCAGGGTAGAATTAAGGAGAATACCTTGGTCGTAGTTATCTGTTGCTGTGAAACAAATCATTACAGAGAGCTACGATTTATTTTTCCTCCCAAGTGTTTGGGTTGACCAGGGTAACTGAGCAGTTACTCTGTTCCATGTGCTTTTGGCTGGGGTCACTGAGGTAGCATTCATCTGGAAACTCTGGCTGGAGCAGATAAGTCCCAGATGGCCACATCCTTAAGGGCTTCTCGCCATGTGACCATTCATCCTTCAGTAGTCTGTCCTGGAATCCCTTAGAGCTTGGCTTCAGGGCTCTAAGAAAGTGGTAACCACCAGGTCTCTTAACCTCTTGGGAGTTTCTCATCACTTCCACTGCATTTTTATTGGCCAAAACAAGTCACAAAGCCAGGCTAGATTTGAGAAAGGAAAAAGGTCTTGTGTGTTCAGGGATGGGAGGAATTGTTGGCAATTATCACCATTTCTTGTCAGTCTGTTTACTTTGCCACTTGTACCTCAAGGCTGTGCTACCTGTTTTGCAGTATGTCAGTCACCCATTAAATTATTTCCTCTACCATCACTATAACCTTTCTCCAGAGTGTTAAGGGTATTGCCGTCATCTTTATAGCCTCAAATCTTGGAATGTGGGAGGTATGCAGAGGAAATAATGAAACAGTTTGGCTGGTGCTGAGAGTTTGTGTTAGGAGGGTAGTGAGCTTGAAGAATTAAATAGTTCCTGAATTCTAGGCTAATGGGCTGGGAGCCTTGAACTAGTGGTGGTAAATTGCAGAGTTGTGTTTAGGGAACATGAATCCCACAACAGTGTATAACGAAGTTTGATTTGTGACATATAAATAATCATTGTAAATTTCAAAATTGCTGAAAAAGAGTAGGTCTTAAATATTTTTACCACAAAAAATAAGTATGTGAGGTGATGGATTTAATAATTAGCTTGATTTAATCATTCCACAGTGTAAACATATATCAAGACATCACAGTGTACCCATATAATACATATAGTTTACATATATATACATATAAATACAATTATATTTGTCAATTAAAAACTAAATTTTAAAAAGTATTAAAAATGAAAACTTCTTTAAAATAAGTAAATATTAAAATGAGGTTTGAAGGGTAGTATCATTGGTCATGGCTACCATATGCAGACATGGAATGAGAAGGAATAGACTACAGAGGGAATAAGAAGGTCTAAAAGAAACAGTCATGAAAGGCAAAGGAATAATCTCCAAGACTCTGAGAGGGTGTGGGGAGGCAGGAAGAAAGAAGGGGAGGCTGGGAGCAATAAACTTTTTCATAAATAACAGTTTAAAAATGTTAGTGACAGAGATTTGAATTTGCTATGGAACGCGAGCACTAATTGGAAATAACTGAGGGACTGTTATAATTATTTAAATCCTAGGTTGGTCTTGTTGGGGGTGCTGGTAAATTTGCTTCATTAGTCAGCTTAGAACGTGTTATGCTGTGGTAACAAACAGCCCCACATCTCAGTGGCTTGTGGCAACCCTGTTTCTTTTTTACTCATATTTTGGCTATGGCAGGTCAGTTGAAATCTGTTTCACATCTTTTTGCTATCCAGGCTGAAAAAGCATCTCCTATGTAGAGCATGCCTGTCTCAGGATGGAGGAAAAAAACTGATGGAAGTGCACGGTAAGTCTCAAGGTTTCTGTTGGGAGTTGCACGTGTCCCTTTCATTCATATTTTATTTTTATTTCATAGTCAAAGTATGTCACATCATTAAGCCTGATGTCTATGGGGACAAGAATTATACTCCTCCCATAAAAAGAGGCACTAGGAAAGGGTCCCTAAGAAGGGGCAGTGGATATTTTTGAATAAATAGTGTAATCAGCAACAGTTGCATTTCTTTCATTTATATTACACAAATAATGAAAAATCATTATAGAAAACACAGAAAAGCACATGGCAAGCATTTCTAATCACCCCCAAAATTTCTCTCACTAGAAATAACTCCTGCTGTTAGTATGTCGATGTAAATATCTTCAGACATTTTTCCCTGGGAAATGTTACAGTCAAAAGATATATACTACCCCTTAACTCACATACTGACCTAGTGGGACAAGGTGAACATGTATTCACATCAGTAAGTATTCATCTACATCATAATTCATACTTGTCCTCTGGAATTTCACTGTATGAATAACACCGTAATTTATTTAATTATTGGCCGTATATATTTTTCCAATTTGACACTTTAATAAAATGTTATAAGCATCTGATATGTACATATTTTGCACATTTAACAGACTATTGCTCTTGGATAAATTTCTAGCAGTAAAATAATTGAAAGGAAAATCTTAAAAATCCTTTTTGATACATCATTGACAGATTTTATAGCTTATTTTTTGAGGCCCAGTCTTTCTTTTCCCTCTCCTACAATGGAGTAATGTTACCATAGCAATAGGAAAAAAAATTCAGTGCTCTCATAGAAGTGCCTAATTTATCTTTGTCTTCATTTTAACTCAGCAAATTATATTTTGTGCCAAGGTTGACACATAAAATACCTGAGCAGAGCCTCTTGTGGGTTAAGAGGTCAGTGCCCTCTGAAAGGTGGCCTCTGCCATCTCTGGTTACCATTTCACAAATTGGCTCCCCTGTTGTCTTCTGGGGAATACTTTTTCAGGAACAGTTTGTCAGATAAGTTGTAGTCAGTGACTAATAGGTGTCCCATCAGCATGTAATTTGGAAAATGATCAGTCATAAGGCAATTTATGGAAAGATCAATTAATTTTTGAAAAACATGGTAGATTTATTTTGGAATCTGATACATTTCTCACAACGGTTAGAAGGCACGATGCAAGCTAACTGTCAGCTGGATTTTCTTGGAAAGAGGGAGAAAATTGATGATTATGAAATGGTTAATTTAGTGATATTTAGGCCACACTCTAGAGAGGGACTGCTGTTAGGAAAGCTAACTCCCAAATCTGGATTTGAAAATGGGTGGTTGAAGGAAAAGATGGTCATAGCTGGTGCAGATGTAACTTGTGATGCATCCACGTGAGGTCCTCATGGGGTAAAGGGTGGAATGCTGGACTTGGGGACTGGGGAGAGCAGAAGTGAGCATCAGAAAAACACCTTGGTTATCCAGCTGTCTCCATTGGGCTGGGAAATCCTGAAGCTAGACTTATACAACTCTTTAGTAGTGTTAACCAATATACCAAGTTACCTATTCTGTATGGCAGAAAATAAATTTACATTTATATTGTAAAATGCAGTTTCATGTGGTAACTGGAACAAGAGCCATTATATCATATTCTTATCTTGCTTGCCTTTTTTCCTTAGAGAAGGCAGAGTAGCAAAGAGGTGAGGCATGGGCTTTGAAGACGGTGGGGCTTGAGCTTTGGCTATGCAACTTTCTAGCTGTGTAACCTAGGCTCTCACCTTTTACCTCTAAGCTTTCTCCTTTACAAAATGAGACATAGTAGCAATATCTACCTTATAGGAGATATATATATATATATCCTTAGGAACTTGGTAAAATGGATATATATATATATTCTGTATATATGATATATAAGATATATATATATCTTATAAGGTAGATATATATCATATATAGGATATATCATATATATGATATATATACAACATATATATATATATCATATATATACCACATATATACATATTCTATATGTATAAAAGATTTTTAAAAATCCATAAAACACATAGTATGCTCCCTGCCTAGCATCTAGGGAAAGTTCAGTAAATGGTGGCTATTTTTAATCAACATATTAGTTATAATTATTTTCAAAAATGAATAGTATACTCCAAGAGGTTTGATTCTTGGGGTTGAGGGCAGTTCCATAGCCTTCAGTATCATGCCCATGGAGATGGTTTTAACTAAAACTTTAAATCTTTCTAGTCTTCTTGATTTTTTGGTGCTGTAAAAAAGCAAACTCCAATATTTTAGTGAATTAGTACGTGAAATTTATTTCTTCGCGTATCAGTAAAACATCAGTGCTGCTGGACAGAGAATACTTTATTTCACGTGGTGATCCAGAATCCAAGCTTCTTCTTTTTATGGCTCCACCATCACTTAAGACACCAAATTTCATCTCTGCCAGCAGAGAAGGGATAAGCATATGGGGTGCTATGAGGAAGTTTTTCATGGGCCTGGCCTGGAAGTGGTATACATCATCTCTGCTCGCATTCCATGGCCTAACATTCCCTAGCACACCTTATTGCAAGTAGTAGGCTAAGAAATAGAACTTCTGACCAGGCAGTTACTTCCTGACAACTCTACATTGTAGAAAAGGGGCATGCATTTTGGAGAATAGCTAACTAACTATGTAACGTATGCTATAGTTCTAAAACATAGTCAAGGGAAGGCTGAGATGTTTTGGTTTGTCACCATGATTTAAAGTAAGATTTGGTGACAGAGGAGATAAATAGGAATGAAAAATGATTTGAGGATTTTAACTGGCAAATGTAATCATACCATTATAGGAAATTGGATCATTGGCCAGGACAGCCCTTTGTGGGAAAAAGAAGGGTGTTTGGGGCATACGGAGTTTGAAGTGACTGTGAGATGTACTCTGGGAATCTTCCTTAGGCACTTGGTAAAAACAGACCTAGAGCTTTTGTGTGGTCATTGTTCCTAAAGAGGATAAGTACGACCTGCCTTTAGGTTTGCCTGTATCATTTTAGTTATTGAGCTATTAGAAAATGATTCTCAGAATTCGCCGTTTTGTGATAAGAAGTGCCCCACCCAAATGATGGGGGAATGTAGGCTTTTGTTGGAAAGATTTTTTAGAATGTGTGTTTTCAAGAGGGTCATGCCTAATATACCTTGGGATTGTATATACTGTTACAATGGTTAATGATTCATGCCACTGCTGCCCAGGAAATGTGAGTCACTCTGGAATAGAAGAGATCTCTTGAAGAATGTAGATCCACAAAAACTCTAGGTAAACAGCCCATGTTAGTTACAGTGTCATAGATCTGGTGTCTGCAAGTTTTTTATGGTATTTTGACTAAGTTGGCCTTAATGTGGAACAGGATGAGTAGCTGCTTCATTTTATTTTATTTATTTTATTTTATTTATTTTTTTGAGGCAGAGTCTCACTCCATCACCCAGGCTGGAGTGCAGTGGTGCGATCTGGCTCATTGCGACCTCCACCTCCCAGGTTCCAGTAATTCTCCTGCCTCAACCTCCCTAGTAGCTAGGACTACAGGCATGCACCACCTTACCCAGCTAATTTTTTTTTTTTTTTTTTTTAGTAGAGATGGGATTTCGCCATGTTGGCCGGGTTGGTCTTTAACTCTTGACCTCAAGTGATCCATCCACCTCTGCCTCCCAAAGTGTGGGGATTATAGACATGAGCCACTGCACCCAGCCTAGCTGCTTTTATTTAAACAGAGTTTGTCAAACTCACACTACAGGGTCTGAGTTTTCTTAATCCTCAGATTCTTTAAAGAAGTGTTTATTACCAACAGCAGTCTTCCACCATAGCTTCTCATGCAGATACCTCACTTAATCATTCAGCCAGGAGTATTTTCTGTGGTATAATTTCCACTTAGTACTACCTGTATTTAATTCAATATGCCTTTAGTGCAAAATATCAGTGAGTTTCTTGTGCTCAAGAATCTTCCATCTTTGGTGTTTCCAGGCCATCTTCATCTTGGCAAAATCATTTGATATATTTGGTAATGACCTTGCTTTTACCAATTCATTAGTTTTTATTCTACATGGAAACTTATTTAGTGGCACTGAGAGTCTTTTCTTGATTTCAGGTGGAGGAAAGAAAAGGTCTTTGATCTATATTGCTGTACTCTTTTCCTGCTATGATAATGTAGCCATTACTTCCTTCTGTAAACAGTCATCACATATTTAGTTACCAGGCAATGAGCTAGGGGCCAGGGATGCAGAGATTACTGGGGCATGGCCAGTACCCTCAGATAGCTTGAGGTATTTTGTTTCTGTTTTTTGTAAAGGGGAGTTGACCTTCAATCAGATACGCACAGCAAAGTGGCATGAGAGGAATTAGCATGGGGTACAGTGGGGCCCCACAAAAGGAGTGGTTCATTCTGCCTGGAACCATGAGGGGATTGGAAAGAAATTTCTATCATAAAAGGTTGTGAGTGAAATGGTGGCTTGGTGTTGAACAGGCAGACATAGAGGACATGGGCCTTTCAGATTAAGAAATATTGTGAGCAAATTCATGTGACTCTGAAATTATGTGTGGGAAAGTACATAGTTGAGCTAACTGGACCATAGCTTAGGTAGGAGCTTAGCTGGAGATGAAGCTTGATGTGTAAACAGTTGCTACATCTAGGAGGAGTCTGTCCTTCATGCTAAGGAGCTTGGTCTTTATCTTCTGAATAATAGGGAGCCATTGAAGGAAATTAAGCATAGGAATGACATTATTGACTTTTGCGTTTTAGAAAGATCACTGTGGCAAAGGATAGAAGAACAAACTTAGAAATTCATGTTATGTTTTGTTTCTGGACCACAGGGGTTGGGACATGTATTTTCATGTATTCAAAATATTATCAGACATCTTTTGAGGATCACTATGACTCGGATCTAGAAGTGCAATTATGAGAAAGTACGAGAGACACAGATTCCTTTGTTCAGCAACTCTGTGTTAAACACTGACCTAAAGAAGCTTGAGATCACCAGCCATTTCATACCAGTGCACTACACTCCCACCTGGAAAAGGTTATGGGTAAAACTGCACTGAAAGCTGCCCTCAGGTTCTACTACCTTGACATCATACTGTCAAGTGATATATCTTAAATGAGAAAATATTGTGCTGGCCTGAGAAAAGGAGTGTGGCCTTTTTCTTTTTTAATTTATTTTTGTTTGTTTGTTTGTTTAAGACAGGGTCTTGCTCTTTTACTCAGGCTAGAGTGCAGCTCGACTCACCACCGACTCCCACAAGCAAACTTTGAGCCTTTTTCAAGATAGAGTTTCATGAAGTTCCATACATACATACTGTGGCATTTATGTATTTCTTGATCATTTAATATGTATAAAACTGTGCTATTTTTGTTAGGTTCCTCTATGTCACTATCAAAGTTTGTGAGTGTTAAACTCCTAGCCCCCGTTTTCCCATAAGCCCTGTGGTTTTTACCATGTGATTGATTTTGCATAGCAAGGTGTTTGTTCCTAATGCCTGTGCTGCATGATGGCAGAACTATTTTTTAAAGATTAAATATTAGAATGTACATGATAAAATTCTCAGTACAGTATTCACACATTCTGGGCAATGATCCAGATTGATTTTCTTCCCCTCGTGGAGTCATTCAATGGGGACCAGATCAAATGGGAAGAGTCTTTTTGGTGGGCATCATTAGGGGTCACACTTCACCATCAGCCAAGGGGACAGAATGTTTGGTGCTGAGCTCCTGCAGCCCGCCTGTGTTTTCTGCTTACAAGCACACCTGCCTTAACGGGAGGTGTGCTAATTACTACTTAAACTTTGTGTCCAACTTCAAACCTACCCTTCCGTACTTAGCTTTGTTTTTGAACTGGGGGTCCCTGAAGCTGGTTCTTCAAGTCCTTAGATTCTCCGTCTAGCTGCACTAGAAGAAGACTGGGAGAGTAGAAGAGAAGAGCAGCATTTGTTCTTAGTACTATATATTTGAAGCTCCTGTTTTTACCTTGGCAGCAGTGGTTAGTTTCAGTTTCAGTTCATTTTGATATACCCAGTACCTGCTGGGCAGCTCCTGAGAAGTCTGGTGCCCAACTCTCTAGAGTTCCTCCTCCAGACTTCCAGATTCTAATTACCCTGCCTCCTCCTTACGCTCCCTAGGTGGGGTGGTTGCTTCTGTGGTTTTGATGCCTGCATTGCCTCAGTGTTCCTTGTTTACTTTTACAGTTCCACAACAATATTTAACTAATTTCTTATCTCGAATTCTCTCTGGTAAGATATTTGGTCTAGTTTCTGTTTTCCTCCCGAGATGGAAGATGTAGTGGCTACAGTTTAACTAGCAGAAGTGGTGTTACACCGCTACCGCTACTGCACTTTTGCTATGACAGCAAAAGATAGAAGGGCTCATTGAGGACTCAGATTTGATAGGCCTGACTGAGACGTAGAAACCCAGACCTACTATGACTAGGATGCCAATGAGATGGAGAACTTGGTTCCTGGAGCCTGAGTTATTTTATTTAGTTATTTCTTCAGTAGCCTAGTTGACCCCTTTAAATCTGAATTTCTTCGTCTGGAAAAATGGGATAATACTATCAGTGGGTTGTGGTTAGGTAAATGACATGATGCTTATCTTACAAAGTGCATAGGGCAGTGACTGGCACATGAATGCATTCTCACTGAAGGTTTATCAATTTCTGTAGTGATGACGATGATCCTGGAGAGTGTCTTTTGACATCTGTGGCTGCAGTTACTAAAATACTTTTGTTTTGAAAGGCGTCAAGACAGACATAGCCCATATTTTCAGCACTGATGCATAAGTGATCATTCCCTCTCTTTCTACCCCTAGGAAACTTGCTGACTGTGAAAAAGAGTGACTCACCTTTTTGAAGTTCATTTTAAGCAGAAAACTTTCTTTGATGACTTGAATTTAGAATGGTTGGTTAGTTGCTTTGCAGGGGAGTTGCAGCTCATCTGTTGAGGAGGCTGGTGACTGTGTTCCAGTGCTTTGTCACAAAGATTGGACGTTAGAATGTGCTGTGGCCTGAAGGCATGATAGAACAGCACTGAAGTTGCCGTGATACCACTCCAATGAAAGGAGGACACTTTACTTCCCCACAGTTAAAGAGAAAAAGCCTCCATAGAGTTAGTATGAGTCTTCCATTTGAGTGATGGATATGAATTTGTTCTATAACATTTGGATATATGAATGTTATATTTTCTCATTATTCAGAACTTAAATGTGAGCCTAAGCCCATATATGCCAAAGTGGACAGATGTCCAACACTAATTGTTATGAGGTAGGGATCTTCATAGAGTTTTACATGCCTTCCAGAGATCTTACACAGTTCTGACATTCTCTGCTGTGCCCTTTGTTGTGGTCTACATTGGCTGTCACCGAGTGACTTACTGAAATTAACATGGTCTATTTTAAAAGCAAGTTAAGTATAGCAATCATTTGTCAAAGCTTTAAGCCAAAGGATTTGGTTTACCCTTTCCAGGTACCGTATAGTCTTATTTGGAAAATTAACTTGGGCACATAATTGCCTCCTCAAGTGAAGAAAGGTTAACTCTTCCCTCTCCTTAATCAAACCATTTGTATTATTTAAACCCAAGCCTGGATAGAGTAAGAGGGCAGGAATCCCACCCTCTTCCCTTGCTACTTTCTGCTCTCTTTTAACCCCCAGGAAAGGCTGCAGAATTCAGATCAAGGGCGTGGCTCCATTATTATAATGGAAGAAATTCAGCTCAAAATTTTGCTTCTTAAAGCAGTTACAAAAATACAAATTCTTGTCTGAATAGATATTATGCCACAGTGCTACACTGCAGAACTGCAGTCAAGACTTTGCATTCAGCAACTCTAAACCTTGACAATTCTGCATGGCATTGGCTGTGTTCAACATACAAGGAAACTGAGGATTCAAGAACGTATATTATATGCCTTAGGATATGTCAGAGCCTGGATTAGAAGATCATTTTTAATATGTGAGGTTTTGGTACATGTTTCCTTATAAGAAGGCTGGAAAAATAGATGATGTGATGATCAAGTCAAAATGAAAGAGAAAGGGCTATTCCAGAGGAGAACTTTGTACCTTGGAATTATATTTATACTCGAAAGTGTTCAGCATAGGTGTTTTGCATTTTGCCTTTAAAGAGAAAAAGTGAACATAAATATAGATAAAATTGTGACTGTGAACTAACAAATGCTCTGAGGTGAGAGATTGTAACCTGCGGGAAGCCTGCCCATTGCATTAATGTCGCAATGGCATGCTTTGATTTCTGGGCTGGGTTGTGTGTCTGCAAGTATTTTGGAACACTGATAGTTTTAAGTTGTTGGCCTAGAGCTATTGAATATGAGATCACTGGTTATGAGGATGTGAAATCAATTACCATGACCCCTTTTCTTCTGTACCCACATACCCACATAGTGGTTTAATGACCTTTTATTTTTTTCTTCTTGTGACTTGCTTTAAGAGCACCTGGCAGAGAAAGTTACAGGCTCATAATTGGAAAATAAATGTACATTTTTTTAATGGGAAAAAAATCTCATCTTACCATAAAACCTACCCATTGTGTTGCTTTAAATAATAAACTGTCATAAAGCATTTGAATTCATCTAGATAACACATTTATTGAAAGCTTACTTTGCACTAGGCACTGTTCTAAGTGTTCTGGACATATCACTCAAAACAATACAGATTCCTGCCCTTGTGGATCTTATAGTCTTTTGAAGGAAGCAGGCCACAAACATTAGGCATAGTATATACATATATACATGTACATATAGTAAAGGTAAAATATGCACTGTGGATAAAAAAGGAGAACAAGAGACCTCCAGATTACATCATTAAATTCAGTGGTCCAAAGGATTATATTTGCATGAACTTATATTGGATATTGCTGAAAGTTTGAATACTAATCAACAAAGGGTTTTCAAAACGTATCTAAGCCTTGTCTGGTTACTCTAAGGCAAATCCGACCTGTAATTTCTGTATGGGATGGTGAAAACGAATAATGTAATGTAGTTTTATTGTTTCAAGTCAAAGATGCCCTGATCTTGTTTGCCTTCTGTCTGTGATGTCATATGGAGTTTAACAGGTTTCGTTTCTCCACAGATATGTTCAGTCTAGAAACATTAATTTTTGTAATGTGATTTATTCAGCTTCTGGTTTAATACATTTAATTAATTTGAAAAAATTAGAATAAATTTGCAGATATTCTGGCTATATGCTGTATGGCACACTTATAAATTAATTATTCTTCATAAAATAATGATTGTTTATTTTTATCAGTTCTCAAATAGACTTTCTAGAGGTAGTTTTTCCATAGATAAGCACATACCCTCTTTGTAATTGTGAGTGAAAAAAACCAATTTGATTCATTTTTGGCCAAATGTAGGTAAGCAGCTGTGGGATTAAGTTTGCAAATTTATTTATTTGTTTTTAAACAAGAAGTTTATTTAAACAAGACACTTGGAGGAAACATTATGGAGGATTCATTTTTTCGGAGTAATTTATTCCTACTTAAAGACATTGCCCTATATGTAACAGCTAGATATAAAAAGTTATAAAATTGGTTTTGGTTTTACAATACTGAATGAAAAACATTTAAATTCTCCAATTGAGTCAATCAAAGATATGGAAGGACTTGTGTTGTTATTGCTGTTAAAACTGAGGACAAAATAATTTATTGGAATATAAAAATGAGAGCTGAATAAACATGCAACTAATGAAGAAAGGGTGCATTTTCACAGAACCAGTACTTTTCACCATCTCATCTCCATTTCATGTCCATCAAAAAATATCAATGGCCATTTAATTAAAAAAAAAAGCAGTATGGGGCTTGTGCACATACACAAGTCACTTTATATACAATAAAGGAATAGGGAAGAAGAAAATAAAAGAGTAGAGAACACTACAGTAGTCAGGATGTGGTAAAACCAAATTATAGTTTTCTAGTTGAGACTGTATTCATGATCTGTAGGAAGAGCGTTCTGGAGTTAAGTAGTAGGTTCATTTGCTAGTAGACACTTCGTGTCTGCTGCTGGAACACTTCAGTTGTATATTCATCCTTGTAATTAACTGTGCAGGCGTGCCTGTTTCCTTTATTGGAATTTGATCTGCCTCATTGACAGTAGGCTTTCATTAGTTTACTAAGTGGTATATACCGAACTACACCACAGATGCATTCTGCCCATCCACCTTCATATTAATGTGATGGTGGTTCTCAGTCTTCATTCCCTTCTTGCGCTTTTCATCAGCCTCAGGGGGTGCAGAATCTCCTCAGCTACCACTTCACAAAGGAGGTATTGAGTCTTCATCTAAAGAGCACAGATGTGGCACCAGCAGTGGAAAAAGCGGTTTAAAAACTTAATTTGAAATCAATTTCTCATTTTTCCCTTACCTGCATTGCTAAAGGAACCCATTTTTAACAGCCTTTGAAAAATCTGGCAGGCAGTATTCAAATGCTGTTAAAATTTATTCATCAAATATATGTTTAAAGTATTTCATTCATTTTACTAGAGTTATTTTTGCTTTGGAAAATTTTATTTGACTTTTTGGCAGTCATCAACCTGTATAAATCATTGTAAAGACCCATTATAGCCATACTATTTCAAAAAAGGATTAAAACACAACTATTTAACAAAAGTGTTTATTTTTTCATAGCTTTTTTTTTTATGGAAACAAGTTTCTTTTGACCATGAAAGATTATCTGAAGGAAATAATATGGTCCATCAAATGCTGTCCAAAGTTGCTAATTCTTCTATTAATATATACATTTTAACTATATGTGTGGAAAGGAGCCAGGCATGGTGGCGCATGACTGCAATTCCAGCTATTGAGGAGGCTGAGGCAGGATTGCTTAAGGCCAGGAGTTTGAGACCAGCATGGACAACATAGTGAGATCCCTGTCTCTCCAAAAATAAATGAATGAAATAGGTGTGGAAGGGAAAAAGGAAAAAAGCTGATAATATGAAACTCTTCTCCTTTGGTTCCAAAAGATCTGCTTAGGGCTTTTCAACCCCAGCATCTCTGCTGTGGAACACAGATGTGCAACTTCGTAACCACCCTGTGCCTCCCTCTAAGGGAGATGAGGAGGGAAAAGGAGCTGAGTAACTACTTGGAGGCAGACACTGTGCTAGGTACCAGTGATAGTCACGATGTGGCTGGCACCATGCTGACTCTGTTCCGAGCTCACTGTATAGCACATTGGGTGGTTGTCATGTGTAGTCTACATTTAATCCTTTGAGATGAGTAGCTGGTATTACTGCCATTTTACAGGTAAAAAAACTGAGACATAAGGAATTAAAGGCAGCCTAAAAATACAAGTGTTAGCCAATTTGGCTGGATTTCAAATTGGTGTTCTTTTTTTCTCATAGTGAACCAAGTTATGAATACTAAAGTATATTGATGTTTCGTGCTCCTCTTATTCAGGAAACTCTTAGGAGCCCTTAGGGAAACATTTCAGAAGCAGCCTTGTTATCCTATCATATTGAACTGTTTATCCTTCCTAGTTCTCTCCTTTCTCTCGTGGCACTGGGTACTGTCCAACATTATAATATGTGTCTGTTCATTTAGAATTTTGTTTAATGGTGGTAGAAATTTTACTTAACAGTTATTCACAGCACCTAGAATAATACCTGGCTTCCAGTAGGCATTAAATAAATATTTACTGAATGAGTGCATGAATTCATCCTCCTCCACTGCTTCAGGCCGCTTACTTACCCCCACGCTCTGCACTGGCTGGAGATTCTAAGAAGGGAAGGCTGCTGCCCCTGCCTACCCAGGACAGAGCACCTTCTATCCTTGCTCATTGACTGCCCACTTTGAAGAAGCAGGCCCTGTGGTTATGAAACGTTTGTCTGACTTAGGATGTAATTTCTAGCCCTGAACTCCTTTTGACCATCAAGAAATTCACCTAGGATGTCCTTGTATAATAAAATTGTTCTTAAAACTCCCTGAAATGCTGAGGAAAGCCAGGTTAAAGAACCCTCATTTTATCTACAATACTTACCAGGAGACTCAGATAATTCAGTCCTAATATCTGTGAAAGTAAGCCATCTGAGAGTCAGAGCAAACATATTTCAATAAATAAGAACTGGCAAGTTTATTTTAATAAATAAGACTAGAGATCAAATGCAAACTACTTACTAGTCCCACATGCCCTCTAAAACCTTTAAAAGAAAGCCAGAATATCAACATCAGTTCACTTTTTATTTCTCTTCCTTGGAAATTTTGAACCTAATGTTAAGTTTGCTTTGAGAAGAGAGAAGAAAACATAAAATTTGTTTATATCCAAGGCCAACTGGTAATGCCCCGTAGGGCCCTTCTGGCTTAAAAAAGTAGCATTAGTTCAGGTGCCTAAGCTCTAGTAGGGTCTCTAATTTATGGTACTTTCTGCTACAGAGATGATCTCCAAACTTTAAAATTTGGATCAGATGATACAAACTAGTGGTTGCTCAGCTGCATCTAGTACCAGGTGTGTTTTTTGACCTGAATGACTTTTATTTTCATTGCCAACATTTCAAAATTGGGGGATTTCACAGTAAAATTTGTATTTTCACATCTCTTGAAATATCACATTTCCCATACTAGACCTGCATGCTGTCATGGCCAAACACTGGGCTAGAGCTGAAGAGTGGCTGCCCCTTGAATAGGGCCTGGACTTGCCACTTTGTCCTGGTTCTCTCTGTGCTCTAAGCATTTCCCATGCTTGCTTCCCTCAAATACTTGTCTGGCTCCCACCGAATTTAGGCAGCAACTGATTCGAGGCTGGCTTAAAAACTCTACTCTTGGTCATACCTCATAGCTTTGCTCTCTCCTCCTCAAAGTACTGTGTCTTTCTTTGAATCTGTATTTTTTATAGCAATGCTCAGGTTTCACCAGGGTGGCTAAATCGATGGGAACCTTTTGGGAAGGACTCAGAAAGCTGATTTGGAGATTGGTCTGTGTCTCTGCTATTTTACTGAGATGGGAATATTTGATTCAGTGTTTGCGAAATGAAAGAAGATAGACTGTAGCCTTCTCCTCCTTCCTGAGCTTTATCCCGTCAGAAGGAGCCTCAATAGAAATCCTCAGTAGACCTTCAACGTGCTGTGCTAATAGCTAGAGCCAGCACCAGCTATCATGTCTCTACAGCGGGGTAAGCACATTGACAGTCCTCTTCCTGCCCACCCACTCCTTTTGATACTCAACACTTTTCTTCTTTTGCAGCCTGTTTTAGTTGGCTTTTATGTGACCCAGTGGATAGAAACCTTAATGTCAGTGCCATTAAATCAGTACCTACAAAAAAAAATCTGAAAATGCTAAGCCCTGGTAGGAAGAATGTCCCAATTACTACTGATAAAAGTACAGTGAGCTAAAAACAAAAGTAACTTCAGCAAGGAGGAAGGATAAAGGTACAGCTCCTCTGGCTCACTTGGAATATGGAAGGAGTGTCAAGAATTAATCTTCTTTGCTAAGTGTATGTATAACTATTTTAAGATAGTTTCTTTTAAATTTAGTTCACTGGTTGAAAGGGCCATTGAATGTTCCTTTACAAGGATAGGTTTTTAAGACTCCAGGATTTTTAATAAGAGTGAGTTCACGTGTGTGTGTGTGTGTGTGTGTGTGTGTGCGCGCGCGCGTGTGCGTCTGTGCGCGCGCAACGAACGTGGAATGAAAAGAGAAGATATTAACTGCTGTCTTCTCCAAGATACATGTATTTGAGATGTCATGGAGTTTGCACTGTATGTCCCCAGTGCCATCAGAGGAATCAGTGGGGCTCATGTTCGGAACAATCATGCCAACTTTCCATGAGCTTCAGAGAGAATTTTGTGTGCTGCCTGAGATCTGATCTGAGTTTTTGATGGATATAAAACACGTGGAAAATTTTTACATACTGGGAATGTTTTGTTGTTATATGTGAAAAGCAACTATTAGCTTTAAAATACTATTCTCCTTTTTACCCAATGGTCTCCTGCTTATCATTTAAAACTCTTTATTCAAGAAACCTTTAGAGCTCCCATCTCCTTCCTTATCTGAGCAAGGGATACCTTCTCTTTGCTCAAAATGGCGTCTGTAATCCTCCAGTGCACTGTCTTGTGATCAACACTATGTCTCTTGTGAGACTCCAGGCAGTATCCTTTTGAAAGACATGTCTGTTTCTTTCATCTTTTTATCCTCAGTGCCTAGCACATAATAGGACTGCAGTATATGATGACTGAATTTTGAAAGTGAGTGGATAATTGGATGAATGAATAGAGGAATACATGCATTTTTTAGTGATTGCCAGCTTAGCATAATTTCTGGTTTTTTATATATGATTGAACTAAAATATATCTCCTGTGGTGACTTGTCATTTTGTTTTATTTTATGGATTTGCATATTCTGACTTTAAGTTCTAGTATATGGCATGTTTTAGTTGAGCATAAGTATGAAGCATTTTTTTCGCAATTGGTAATTGGAGTATTCTATGAAAATATGCGGTGTTGAAAAAAGGGACTTGGCCTTAAAGCGAGGGCAAAATGGAAACATTTACTAACATATTGACAGGTTTGGTTATAGCAGCACTGAGGAACTTCATAGAAATTATTTTTACTTCTAGGCCACTTCTACAAGGAGAAGATCCATGGAGATTTGCCAACTTCTTTATAGATCCGGAATCTTAGTGTAGGAGGGGACAAAAACACCTCAGAATGCTCGGATTTAATCCACCTTATGGACGTCTTTTTTGCTGCATTTTTTAAAAATTCAGATTTGAATGCCATTAGAGGAAGCATGCAGTCTCCAAAGTCACATTTTTATGATAGCTGCCCGACTTCCAAAGACATTTACTCCCTCCATTCTGTCTATCCATTTCTTTACACACTTTTTTTTTAATACTTTAAGTTCTGGGGTACATGTGCAGAACGTACAGGTTTGTTACATAGGTATACACATGCTGTGGTAGGTGGCTGCACCCATCAACCCGTCGTCTACATTAGATATTTCTAATGCTATCCTTCCTGTAGACCCCCACCTCCTGACAGGCCGTGGTGTATGATATTCTCCTCCTTGTGTCCATGTGTTCTCACTTGTGAGTGAGAACATGCAGTGTTTGGTTTTCTTTTCCTAGTCAGTTTGCTGAGAATGATGGTTTCCAGCTTCATCCATCCCTCTACCTGCAAAGGACATGAACATCTTTTTTTATGGCTGTATAGTATTCCGTGGTGCATATGTGCCCCATTTTCTTTATCCAGTCTATCATTGAAGGGCATTTGGGTTGATTGCAAGTCTTTGCTATTGTGAATAGTGCTGCAATAAGCATACATGTGCATGTGTCTTTATAGTAGAATGATTTATAATCCTTTGAGTATATACCCAGTAATGGGATTGCGGGATCAAATGGTGTTTCTGGTTCTAGATCCTTGAGGAATTGCCACACTGTCTTCCACAATGGTTGAATTAATTTACAGTTCCACCAACAGTGTAAAAGCTTTACTGTTTCTCCACATTCTCTCCAGCATCTTTTGTTTTCTGACTTTTTAATGATCATCCTTTTAACTAGCATGAGATGGTATCTTATTCTGATTTTATTTTGCATTTCTCTAATGACCAGTGATGATGAGCTTTTTTTCATATGTTTGTTGGCTGCATAAATGTCTCCTTTTGAAAACTGTCTGTTCATATCCTTTGCCCACTTTTTGATGGGGTTGTTTTTTTCTTGTAAATTTGTTTAAGTTCCTTGTAGATTCTGGATATGAGTCCTTTGTCAGATGGATAGATTGCAAAAATTTTCTCCCATGCCTGTTTATTCTGATGATAGTTTATTTTGCTGTGCAGAAGCTCTTTAGTTTAATTATATACCATTTTTCAATTTTGACTTTTGTGGCCATTACTTTTGGTGTTTTAGTCATGAAGTCTTTTCTCATGCCTATGTCCTGATTGGTATTGCCTAGGTTTTCTTCTAGGGTTTTTATGGTGTTAGGTCTATCCGTTTTTATATATCTTACTCCCATTACCTCTTACCATAGAGGTATAAGGAGTTACCCATGGTCGTGGAGTTCAAGCCTTTTGCCTTTCAATTCACTACAACCTCACTGTTTTTGTAGGCACCTTGGAGAGTCCCATCTCCAGCAACAACAATAAAGGCAAATTTTTGGTGATTTAAAATGAAAGCATTGGAGTCAAAAAGTCTTAAAAAGCAAAAAGATCTTTCCCTGTAAGGCAAACATTCATTGAACTGAAGCTTTAAAGAAAGTGTGTTGCTTTTGTTGACGGCCTCATACATGAGAGCTTTGTTTTCTGTTTAAGAGCCACCTTAAACCCAAGACTTCAATGTGTTTGATGCAGGAGGCTTGACTTTAGTGGGGGACTCTACAGATAAAATACTTTCAAAACCCACTACGCCTCCAAAAATACTCCAGAAAGTAAAACCATGTTAGAAGTTTGCCTTTAGCTTTTAGCACGTAGAGGGTACAAAGAGACTCTAAAGTAGCTTTAACTCTTTCTTTAAACTTATGCTATCAATGGGGAATGTAAACTCAACAGAACTGATATTAACAAATAAAATGTAGACTCTAAGAAATGCAATGATATGATATAGGATTATTTCTAGTTAGTAAATGTAATAGCATAGGGTGTATAGATGAAACAACTGGTGAAACGAACAGAAAAACCACATAATTTGCTATGAAATATGTTGACTTATCAGTTTGAAAAGAAGAGATCATTCATTCATTCACAAAACATGTGGTTCTTCCCCTTGCTGATTAGCAGTCCTTAATTATCCCAGACAGATAAGGAACACTGGAGGTTGTGATTTCCAGACAAGTTGTTTCCATTATTATCTTAAGTAACTCGTCCGAAACGAACCAAACAAAACCCAAAATGTTCTATTATCTTGAAATTATATTTTATCTTCAGTGACAATGGAGAATAAGCTTATTATCTTAAAAACCCTTTACATACTTGAAATACTCATCATTAAAATTTTCCTCACTGCTACATCTCCAAGCTGAATAAAATTATATTTTCTAACCTTGTAGGTCACTTTTTCACTCTACCCTACTTCTGACATACATGTCAATGAAAATTAGGACAGACTACAAAAACTTTTTGGAAAAAAAAGAAAACTTAGTCCATTGAATCTCCATTGAACTTTATTCTGCTTTGATTATGATAAGCCCTGTATCAGTCACTGTGAAAACCAGTCCTCTGAAACAAATTTCTGATCTCTCCTCTGTAATATGTCACTTTGATAGATTATTTTTTTCAGGACCATGTTGGGAAAAGGACCTTAAAGTTCCATCTAGTCCAAGGTTTTGTGTTGTTCCTTGTATCATGATACCTGTTGGTGAATGTCAGAGGAAACACAAAATTTTGGACATTATAAACTACAGGGTTTGTGTGTTTCTGTGCAGGTTCATAACATTTATCAGATTATCTAAAGTGTTGGTTACATCTAAAAAGTTCAAAATCATTAAACAATACATCCATCCCTTCCTTTCATTTTTAACTCGAGTGCTTATACAGTTGGCCTGAAGTCCATACGTTAACAGCCTTTGGATTTCCAATCTGATAGTACGGTGTATCTCACAGGTGATCATAGCAGATACCTACCAGGAACTGGAAAGTAGAGGGGACTTGGTGTGGTCTGTCCACATAGCATTGTCAGTAAGACTGTCTTGGATATCATGACCAAATAGACAGTCTGTTTGAAGTGTCAGGAATCCATTTGGACATTATCATTTTAATGTCCATAATGAACATTATATGGTAGGGCAGAGTTGGGAAATACATGAAAAGGTGAGTATTCTGCCATTATATCACAGGTATTTAGATTTAAAAGGGGAGACATATGTTATATATGTTAAGAGCCAAAGAACTATACAATTCAGTTAAGTGGTATAGCTACCTGAGTGACAGTTACAGACTCTAATCTCAGTTGCAGTTTGGTTACAGTGTGACTCAAATCTTAGGAACCTAGTGACCACCAACTTTAGTTTGAAGTCCCTCACATAGACTATAAATAGTGCTCATGATCTCCCATCAGTTTTGCCAAGACTCTAATAACTTGGTCAAAATCAACAATCGTGTTCATAGTTGGGAAAGCAGTCATCATCTCTTTTTACTAGGGAGTTAAAAGAATAAAAGTTTAAATTAAATACAGCAGTATTTGAGAGAATCAAAACTAACACAGGTTGCTTTTGTGTTAAAAAGGAATCCATGTTTATTTGGTATTTAAAGTTTTTGTAATGCTTAAGAGAACTGATTCTGTTAAACAGACCAGCCTCATAATTTCAATATAAAATGCATAATTGAGTAATTGATTTAGGCTTATGGTTTTCGGTTGAAATATTACTAAATTGACCTACAGTGCTGGAATATTTAAAAGAATTTGATTTACCATATTTATAAATTTAATTAATTTGATTTCAGAGATTTACTTAATAACCCAGGAAGGTTTAAAGTCAGACAATTGAAGTACTTAAAGAAAATCAAATATATTAAATTTATAAATGAATTTAAAAATGTTTGAAGAGGTTTAATTAACTATTTATGAATGGTGCTAAATATTCCTGTAAGTACCCTTAAAAGCAATTGCTGAACTTTACTAGATTATAAACAGAATTACATTTGTGAGCTGAAATGAGAAGCTTAAGGAAAAAGGAGACTTTTAAATTTATTTTAGACTTTTAAATTTATAACCTGAAAAATCAAGTATTAATATTTAAAACCAAAGTGCCTTCAGACTAATCTTTTCTGAGCATAAAGGTCAATCTCAAGGACACCAAAAACTTTATACACAACACACACTTTTTGTTTTAGACTTAGGATTGTTCTTTATTTCCACAGAGAAGTATACATTCTTTTTTGTTCTAGAATCATACAGTTCTCTGGCTAGCAGTAGTTTTCCTTTTTCCATGTTTGCTAGACATATGTTTTGCTAGGAAAGGAAAAATCAGTGCAAGTATAATATTTGGGAAACAAAAAGTGGTGGGGATTGTGGCAATCTTAATACACACTGTAACTGATTAGAGCTGGGTGGTTATCCCAACATTGTAAAACTTTTGGGGGATTTTATCCCCAGAAGTCTAAGTTTAGTGTTGGTTCCAGTTTTAAAAACATCTGGTGGGGGATTTGGGGGGAAATACCAAAATCTCCACCTGAGACTGAATCAGTGAGTGACTCACTTGTTTTCGAGCTCTGGTATATTGGAGCCAGGAGTGATGGCCCCTGCCTGTAGTCCTAGCTACTTGGGAAGCTGACGCAGGAGAATCACTTGAACCTGGGAGGCGGAGATTGCAGTGCGCTGAGATCACGCCTCTGCACACCAGCCCCAGCAACAATGCATGACTCTGTCTCAAAAAAAAAAAAAAAAAGTGCTCTGAACAGGGATATAGCTTGAATGTCCACTGTCCCCTTGTCAATGCCTACCTCAGATGTAGAGCATGGCAACTTTCCAAGTGCCTCTAGAGTCACCTCCTACCAAAGTGTTAGTGGATAATGTGGTTTTTACTGAAGATTTTTAAGAATAGATGGGAGAGGAAGTTTATTGTTTATGCTTATGCACATCTCACATTAAGAAACAAGAAACTGTTAAAAATGCTCTATTATACATTTCTTTTCTCCAGTCTTTTATACATAGTTGTTCTTCCTAGAGCAGAATGGAGAGTAGGGATGGTGATTTTTGTTTTTTTCCTCCTCAACTTTCACATAGTACCCAGGCTCCTAGGCATCTGGCTCCCTGTCTTCTTTCCTAAATTCCCTTAGGGTACTGTAAGTTCCATTCCCCTTATTAAGCAGAGTACTCCGGCTTTGTCTTCCACCTAAGCTTTCTGGGCACTGGGTGGTGGTGGTTGTGTGGCTGCAGCTGCTGGGGGTATATAAGTAACTTTTTTTAATTTGATGGAAGCCTGTAACAAATGTCATTATCTGTAAGTGACACTGAAAGCCCATGTTTTCTAGTTCGCTGTAGTCCACTGGAACTTACTTTGTTTTTGACTTTTCTTCCTGCAGAAGCATCTGCTCTTGCTGCCCTAGACCTCTGCCATTTCAGTGCACACTGGGCTTGACTTTTGGTGCAAGCACCAGTTTCTCTTTCCTTAAGTGCTTTCCATGATTGCTGAAGCCCACTCAGCTTTCCCTCAACCACCACCCACTCCTCCACCCTCGGGCAGGCAGCAGGTTGGAGAGTGCTGGACAATTAAGGCTTTATCCCACCCCCAGCATCCCATAATGGGAGTTGGTATATGACTATACTTCCTCTCTCAGGTGGGTTAAGTTTTGAGGCACATTTAATTTATTTAATTTATTTATTTATTTATTTTGAGACAGAGTTTTGCTCTTGTTGCCCAGGCAGGAGTGCAATGGCACGATCTTGGCTTACTGCAACCTCTGCCTCCCGGGTTCAGGTGATTCTCCTGCCTCAGACTCCCAAGTAGCTAGGATTACAGGCATGGGCCACCATGCCCAGCTAATTAATTTTGTATTTTTAGTAGAGACAAGGTTTCTCCATGTTGGTCAGGCTGATCTTGAACTCCCAACATCCAGTGATCCCCCCTCCCTACAAAGTGCTGGGATTAAAGGCATGAGCCACTGTGCCCAGCCTTGAGGCACATTTTCTATGCCACTTCCTAGAATTCCCCAATGAGATGAAGCTCCACTTGTCCATTGTGGTAATTTATTGACAATGAACCTTTTATTAGCTCACTTCCCTTTTCCTGTCTCATGTTTTTGCTGGAGTTGCCCCAAATCGCCTCACACTTGCATTCTAATATTCTCCTCTTGATCTAGTTCTGGGGGAACCGAAACTATAAAATATTTTTCCAACCAAATGTCATTTTAATGAAATTAATTAGGCATAAAATTTAGTTAGCCCCCAGTAATCTTATAGGAAAGTATGGATTTCCTATATAACTCAGGCCCAGCACTCCCTTTACTCAATTCAAAGAAAAATGTGCTTGTACAGCAGGATGGCCTCAGTTATGGTTGCCCAAGTATTAGACAAGGGAATTCTCTCCAGAAATTTTGATTCAATTATTAGAATTTTAACCCTGCTGACCCCTAACTGTTTTCTGACAAAATCACATCCCAGTTATGCCATCCCAGCTTAAGGAAGAAAATGATGTTGGTGTGGTTGAAGAGAGAGTTCACCCTTTAGGTTCTTCCCCAGTTGTTTTCATACAGTTCAAAATTTGGCTGCACTAATGATTTTCTGCTCAACCCTGTTGGGAGGCCTCCTTTACTCTTGGGCCTAATGGATGCATGCAAAGTAGTTCATTATTCCTCCACTAAAGGTTTTCTGTCTGCCTCTAAATTACCTTAGTTGGTGACTCAACTACTCCCAGGAAGTTCGCTTCGGGGAAGACATTTAAAATTTCTAACCACTGACCAGGGAGTGGCTTACTCACCCAAAGGGTGCAATTTATTCATGCTGACATAGGCTGTCTAATGCAAACATTATAAAGTATTCATAAGCCTCCCCTTTGCCTCAAAATAGAACCCATTTCTCTGTTTGGGGAAGGTATTAGAACCTTAAATGCCTCCAAAATGAGTCTGCTCCCTTCTGGTTCTAATTGTCTCTCTCTTCCTTTGAGGGTGACTCTGGGATGCTCTGCTTTTCTTAGCCATCTGTCCTTTTGCATTGCTCTCGCCTCATCTCCCTGTCTCACTTTTCCCTTCAGCCTTGTTTACAGTTCTTTTTCTGGAGGGGTGGTTGTGGAGTTGACTTCCCAGGGAAAAAAAAGATTAAATATTCATGAGAAAGATAGTGTGGGCTTATGGGATCTGGAAGAAGGCACACTGAATATATAGTAAATGAAAAAATTTAAACATGTTAATTTTAATACTTTAACAAGCATTGGCATGTCTGTAGTCCCTTTCAAGATGTAAGTCTTCTTAAAGCTGGATAGCCTGTGTTATAGTTATTTTAGTCATGCATGATTTTTCCTCTCTGTCATTAAATTAGAATATGATTACCTCCCACAGACAAAATCACACCTTTGAGTACTAAGTAATATAATTTATTTCATAAATAGGATCAAAACACCTTTATTAGATGCTAGTGACTAGGGGAAAAACAGCATTTTATTAACGTTTTAGTATTGACTCTCTTTTATTACATTTAATCAGAATGGGATTTTGACAGCAATCCAGAGATGTACTCTCTACTTTTATCTGTGCTTCAGCTACCTTGCTTGAAGAATGCTTGTTTTTGTTTTTCTTTTAACCCAGAAACCAAACCATTTGCAATGGATTCTTTTGAAAACCACAAAAGCTACATGTTTAGTGTGTCTGTGATCTGGGGTCCTAGTGGTTTCTTTCTCTTGATATGTTCAAATGAAAAGGTCCACAAAGAAGCTAATGTGCAGAGTCCAAGGTGGAGAATTCTTGAAGATACTGACTTTCTTCCTCCTTCTCCTCTTTCCTTTCTATTTTCAACAAATATTTATTTAACACTTGGGAATATAGCAGTCAACAACAACAACAAAAATCCTTGTGGATCTGAAGGTTATGGGGAGCTAGACAACAAAAATAAAGAAATGCATGCTACACCAAGGGCTGAGTCCCTCATTTAGCATGGCTTTTCCGAATGACTGTTCTATGCAAGTATTGAAGTACAGTGCTACGTGCCACCTACAGTCTGAGCCCCCATGGTGCTGGACAGTCACATTTGGACATTTTGGAAAGCTTTTTCCCTGGAGATGATAAAAATAGGATAGTAACTCATTTCTAGTTGAGGCATAAAAAAATTACTGTGAAATTTAGAGGACACATTAAAGGTCATTTAAAAAGCTGGCTCTGCCATTTGCTGGCAAGGTGAACTCTGTCAGGTTCTTTGACTTCTGTGTCTTAGTCTGCGCTGTAAAATGATAACATAAGCACCTGCCTTCCCAGGTTGTTGTAAGGATTAAATGAGTTAATAATTGTCATGTACCTCAAAGAGTGCCCCTGGCATGCAGTTAGTGACATGCAAATGTTAGTTATTTGGTCTGTTCTCTCAGCTAAGGCTTGAGTTTTCCATCCCTATTGGTTTGGTTAGTGAGCTTCTGCCTAAACAACTCTGCTTATGAGAACCAGGAACCTTTTGAAAGGCCCTTGTGAACTTTTGACTATTGCTTGGCCTGCTACTATTTTCTCATGTGGAGCTGAAATCTTACTTTCTCACTTGGCTTCTACCCTGTGGTCTTTCTCCTTGGATATCATCCAGAGCAGTTCCAGCCCTTCTTTCACATGACACCTCCAGACATTTGAAAAGAGGATGTACCATCTGGGAATACTTTTTACTGGGGCTGAAAATCCCAGGCCCCACAACTTTCTCCCAAAGCACATGTTTGCCAAGTTTTTTCTAGTCTCATTCAGGTTTTTAGATCACTAGACATCAGCTGCTTCTTTGTATAATGTGGTGTGGGGTCTCCTAACCATCCCAGGTAATAGGTTGAAATGGCCAGGTGTGAGTAAATGGCCTAGTGGTACCCATAGTTCTGGACTATACAAGTAAAAAGACAGAGGCAGTCTTGTTCTCATGAAACTTGCATTTTAGTTGTGAAGACAAATAATAATAAAGTGAAGGAATATGAACATTTCAGTTGATGCTATTTTAGATAGGGTGGACAGAGAAGCCCTCTTTGAGTAAGTGCTACTGAGATGAGACCTCAAGCTTGGTAAGGAATGCTCTACATAGAGGGAAGAACACATGTAAATACTTGGAAGAGAGAATAAGCTTAGCTGTGAGCTCAAGCTGCAGAAAACAAGCTCATGTTGCTGGAGCAGAGGGAGCAGAGAGAAGGAGGAGAGTGGTGTAAGATGAGGGCCTTGGTCTCTGCTCATCCTATGGTAACCCAGTGATAACTCTTCCCCTCTCCTCTAAAAAGTCAAAAATTCCCAGGGATGCAAAGAACATGTTCTCAACTCCCCAATCTCATTTTTCACCAGTGCCCATTCTCAAGCTTCACTCAAACATTGCTTAGGTTCTCATAGTATGCTGCATTTGGGAATGTTTACAAAATATACTAGTTGCCCAAATGCAACTATTGCAAAAATAATTCTTTTCTACGTGGGTTGCTTTCTCAAACCTCTAGCGCCATGTTTTCTCATACTTCTGTTCCTTAACTCCTAGCGTTTTCTCCATCTGGAATTTCTTCCATCTTGGTGAATTCCTATACATATTCTACAAAACCCAACTTCAAGACCTCCCTATCCTTTGAACTGCCCCATACTCCAATAGTTAGAGGAGCCCTCTGCCCTATCAATGCCTTTTCAGATTTCTAGATTAGCTATTTTTCACTCTCTTGAAATTGGTTACTTACTTTTTCTTTCTCATTAGTTTTGAGCCTCTTGTAAAAAGAAACTTTATCTTGTGCAGCCTTTTAACTCTAAAGGTTTAGCTATGTGCTTGAAACTTGCCAATCACTTCGTAAACACTTCATGGTTGAATGTTGATCTTTGAGTAAAACATTCCCTCCAGGATTTGTCTAGCTCGATATTTCTCAATAGAGATGCTGTTAGCCTTTTGTGTTGTAGTAATCCTTACCCTGCATTGTTTAACATCTTTCAGTGCATTTCCAAACACCCTCTATGAAGAAGTGGTAGCCCCAGTTGAGAACCACTGCCAGCCCATTCACTCATTCATTCATGTAAAAATGTTAAATTGCTGCTGTATGCCACACCTCGTACTTGAGTAACACTGGAGCAGGAATTTGCCTACTTCCTGAGGTTGACCATTGCACCTTGGGCCATCTTTGTAGGACAGTTCTTCCTCATTATATAAAAATGTATCTCTCTCTAACATCTAAACATTGATTCTGGTGTATTATTGTCTAGTGCAATACAGAACATACCTAGTCTTTTTCTTTTGTAATAGCCTTTCAGCTATTTGAAGACCCTTTTTTTATTGCCCTCTGTGCACCTACATTTTTCTTTTCTGTAAGTGAAACATTGCTGATGTTTTGGACCAGTTCCCTGTGACATGAATTTGACTGATCTCAGCTCTTTGTAGCAGGTAAGGATTTATCAGTATGTGTTCATTTTGACTGTTCC
The DNA here is from genome assembly GCF_048565385.1 of Saimiri boliviensis. Lineage (NCBI taxonomy): Eukaryota > Metazoa > Chordata > Mammalia > Primates > Cebidae > Saimiri > Saimiri boliviensis. Next base: position 176,574,422 of record NC_133450.1, on the reverse strand, counting down.
ATTGTAGTATTTTTACTCTATTTTCATGTTTGGCATTTTCCCCATTGTTTACAACTCCAGCAGTGATAGACCTGCAAGGCCTTTTGGTGTGTGCTTGGAGGTAGTTGTAAATGCGTAAGGTCAGATAGATTAATAGTATATACCAAAGCTGTCTTCGTGAAATGACTGCCTCTTTCTAGGCTTCTATCAGCCGCAAAATGTTTAGCATCCACTGTATATGTTGGAAAAAACAGAGGGCAAAGACAAATGTGAAACATTCTTATGAGCAAAGAGCGAATCAACCTATTGGAACAACTTAAAATGTACAAAAGCTAAAACCAGTGGTGTGCCTCTAAATGTTTAACAACTGGCACCAGAAAGTCGGGGTGTAGAGGCCGGGCACAGTGGCTCACACCTGTGATACCAGCACTTTGGGAGGCCGAGGTGGGCAGATCACTTGAAGTTAGGAGTTTGAGTCTAGCATGGCCAACATGGTGAAACCTCGCCTCTACTAAAAATACAAAAATTAGCTGAGCATGGTGGTATGCACCTGTAATCCCATCTACTCAGCAGGCTGAGGCAGAAGAATAGCTTGAACCCAGGAGGTGGAGCTTGCGGTGAGCTGAGATCACACCACCTGCACTCCAGCCTGGGGAGAGAGTGAGACTGTGTCTCAAAAAAATGTAGAGTATAGAATCCTGATTTGCAGCATTTGCTTATTTCTAAGGTGTGCATTCTCCTGCCATGACCAATTGCAAGTTATAGGTTGCCGACATGATGACACCGAACTCAGTTAGAATGCAGTGCACAGTAACACTCCATTTTAGTGTCTTCTATATACACATAACAGACATAACTTCAAGAGCATAGATAATAGTAAAATATCATAAATGTCATACAAATAATACAAAGTATTATGTTTTGGGTATTACGTTTGTTTTTAATATAATTTATATCCATAATTTTATGTAATTTAATTTTTAAATAATTGGATATTTAAGAATCGCCTCTAAAAATTTCTGAAAATGTAGTAATTAACACCAACGATCTAATGTGAACTTGCTCCAGCCTACCATGGAAATTGAGTTATGACAAAATAAGATAGGGGTATCAGACACACATTTGTAGTAAATGGCTTGGAAATCCAGGAAAAAAAAATCCCTACATTGTGTATTAAAGTAATCAAGGGAGATTTTCCTGGAGGAGGTGGTGGGACTTGAAGAATTTATAGGATTTGTGTTAAGAGAAGGGAGAACCATTAGGGCTTTTTAGTATAGGTAAAGATTACTACCGTCTTAGAGTAATACAACAAATATTTATTGAGGACTTACTTTAGGGCAAGGACTTTATGTGCATAGTTTAATGTAACTGTCCTAAAAACCCAAGAAGTAGATACTGCCATTAGCCTTCTCTTAAAACGAGGACACTGAGACTCTGGTTAAACAACTTGCCTAAAGTCACACAGCTAATAAGAGTTATTTTGCTTCTTGTGTTCATGTTTTCTAGGATTATCTTAAGATACATTGAGCAGAGGGAACTGTACCATGAGCATTCTCTGGCTTGTCAAATCATCTGTTCATTTACCACCATCCAAATTTTAGAAGAGTTAACTAGTGAGTTTTAAAATAACTTAAGCATTCCCATCAGTTTTTCATGGATGGGAAAACTACCAAATATGTAATACTTTCCGATGGACATCATACATCATTCTTTGGCCAGGGGGAAAGGAGAGAATGGCAAGTGACAAAAAACCCAGCTGAGATTGGCTTAATGAAAACTGAAATGTACTGGCTGCAGAACTGAAAGTACAGAGATAGGTCTGCCTTCAGGCACATCTGAACTCAGCAGCTCCCATGGTATCTTGCCATCTCTCCTCTGTGCTGGCTCCATTTTAGGCAGGCTTTCCCTTGGTGGAACCAGATGTCCGCCTGCAGTTCCATGCTTACATTTTCACACTCCAAGTCAGGCTCTTTCTCTGTGATCTGAAGAGAAATCCTAATTCAGGACTCCTTAGTCTGATGTCATTGGCCAAGGTTAGGGTACACCTCGTCTCTTAACGATCACTCTGGCTAGAAAGATATCCTCCTCTCGCCAAGACTGAGTCACATGGCTGTCCTGCTTGCCACAATGCAGGAATTGAAGGAGTGAGAATCAGGAAAGCATATTCCTCAAGGGGAAATGAAGATGCTGTTAGTGGGTGTCCATCCTATTTATATAGGAAGCAAAGTAAGAGACAGAGAAAGAGACATTCACAAAGGAGATGTTTTTTGTCGTTATACTTGATAGCTAAATGAGGTACCATAAACTATACACATTTAAGGTGTACAATTCAGATTTGACCTATGAATCCATCTGTTAAATCATCACTACATCTAGAAAACAAACCATCTTTGTATCACCACCATCTTTATCTATATCATCAAGTTGTTTATCCATTCATTTGATATTGATTTGGGTTGTTCCTAGTTTTTTGCCATTGTAAATAAAGCTGCTATGAACATCACCACCATCCCTCAAAATTTCCTTGTGCCTATTTGGAACCCATTCCTCCCTCCAAAACCTTCCCAGGCAACATCTCTGATCTGCCTCCTGCCACTATAGATTAATGTTCGAGTTTTCTACGATTTATATAGATAGAAAAATACTATATATACTTTTTTTCATGTAACTTATTTCACATGGTATAATGATTTTGAGATTTATCCATTTTGCATGTATCATTAATTTCCTTTTTGTAGCTGAGTACCACTTCATTGTATGGATATTCTACAATTTGTTTATTCATTTATTTGATGTTAATTTGGGTTGTTCCTAGTTTTCTGCCATTACAGATAAAGCTGCTATGAAGATTTTTTGATGTCTGTGTGTGAACATATATATTTGTTTCTCTTCCTTAAATTTTTAGGAGTGGAATACTTGAGTTATATGGCAGGTATATGTTTAATTTTGTGAGAAACTGCCAAATTGTTTTGTTTTGTTGTTTTGAGATGGAGTTGTGCTGTGTCACCCATGCTGAAATACAATGGCATGATCTTGGCTCACTGCAGTCTCCATCTCCTGGGTTCAAGTGATCTTCCTGCCTCAGCCTCCCAAGTAGCTGGGACTGGGGCACACCCCACCATGCTAGGCTAATTTTTTTGTGTGTGTGTTTTTTTTTTTTTTTTTTGTAGAGATGGATTTTGCCATATTTGCCAGGCTGTTCTCAAACTCTTGACCTCCTGTGATCCACCAGCCTCAGCCTTTCAAAGTACTGGGATTATAGGTGTTGAGTTACCACACCAGGCTCCAAATAGTTTTCCAAAGTGGTTGTACTCTTTTATATTACTATGACAAACGCATGAGAGTTCCATTTTTTTCATGTCCTTTCCAGTGCTTGGTATAGTCAGAGTTTTTTTTTTCTTTTTGCGTTTTTTTAACTTTATCATTCTAATATGTGCTTTGCAGTATCTCAGTCAGGTTTAATTGGGCCTTCCTGAAAACTAGACACATTATCATTTTGACATTATTTATTACCAAGAGATGATAGGATTTTTTCCTTTATTATAGATAAAATTTCACCACATATATCTAATAGAAATATATTTATAGAAAAAAATCCTATCATAATAGAAATATCTTTCACATATGTGAGAGATATTTGTTCACAAATACCTTGTGCACAAAGGTACGTATTCCACTTGGGATAATGATGATTCAGTCGTGTTATCTCCCTTGAGTGATTATGTCTGTGAGATTTCTCTACAGAATCTATCCTCTCACCGGGCGCGGTGGCTCACGCCTGTAATCCCAGCACTTTGGGAGGCTGAGGCGGGTGGATCACAAGGTCGAGAGATCGAGACCAACCTGGTCAACATGGTGAAACCCCGTCTCTAACTAAAAATACAAAAAATTAGCTGGGCATGGGTGGCACATGCCTATAATCCCAGCTACTCAGGAGGCTGAGGCAGGAGAATTGCCTGAACCCAGGAGGCGGAGGTTGCGGTGAGCCGAGATTGCGCCATTGCACTCCAGCCTGGGTAACAAGAGCGAAACTCCGTCTCAAAAAAAAAAAAAAAAAAAAGAATCTATCCTCTCAAAGTTATTACCTCTTTAAACCATTGGTTGAAACCAGTGTAGATTAGAATAATATTAGGCTATAGCTGACCTGCCATTTTCTTTATGTGACTAAAAATTTGCATCTAGAAATTTATTAGGGTATCTATCTTTAAAAGTAATCAAGGCAACATATTTCTTGGGTCTTTTCTCTGTGAAAAATTCCAGACTCACAGCCAGAGATAAACCAACATCGTAAAGGAGAGATCATTTGCATCCTTGTCAAATGGTGCAATTATTCTACCTTCTGGAATTGCTTATATCCACACATCATTGATATTGAGCATTGTCACGAGGTTGGATTTTGTAGAAATAACTGGTTGTTTACTGTATTTGCCTCAGTCCTGAGGCTGTATTTTACTTTTTCTAATCTTAATTGAATGCTTCTGATTAAGTAGGTATTTTCTGGTGCACATGCATGCACACAAAGCTTTAATTTGTAGGAGGAAATAAGATTATTTATCTTTGTTCTCTGTTTTCCACCTTTCTGGCATGCAAGTCAAATACCTGCCCTTCATAAATGGGCTTCCTGGATTTCTGGGGAAATTATCATCTGGTATTTCAGCCAGAAGTCTATCTGCTAACCTTGAAAATCAGTGGTAGTTACATTATGGATGGTTAAGTTATGGGATGCAAGAGGAAGAGAAAGGATGAGTAGAAGAAGCGTTTTTAAAAGATTTCAGGGCAATGCTGGCAGCACATTTTAAAGAACTGCATCTAAGTTATTATAACCACTGTGGCAAATACAGTGCTAAGTTATTTACTGGAATTCTCTGATGTAATGAGTATAAGCCAGGTCAGTATCTTCACCTTTGGAGATGTGGAAACTGAGGTTCAAAGATTTTAAATAATTTGCTGAAGTTCATTGTGAATGTCTTGGCAGAGCCTGGGTGTGAACCTGGGCCTATATATTCTAGAACTTAATTTTAATCCCTTAATCACTATGTCGTACTGACTTGACTAGGTCCAGAAGATCAGGTTATCCGGAAAGATGGAAGAACAATTTGTATAGCCTTGGAAATTTTTTTCTACTAATGTCTCTAAAAAATTGGTTTATGCTGGATAAATAACATGGATTTAACTATAAAAGTATTCTAAGCACTTAGGCCATAGCTGGATGCTCTACTGAAGATTAACACAGACTGGCTACACAGAACTGTTTCTAGAAAGAAACATCAGCAAGATTAGGCAAACATAAATAAGCCTTAACAAATTCCCCAGTGCCTTTTCTTTCTTTCCAAGTTCTGGATGCCTGTATCCCCTCCTGATGAAACTAGATCTGTGTTTCGAAAGGCCTTCATCATCATCCCATTAAGACCCTATTGATAGTTCATTTTACAAGTCAACTAGGCCACAGAGTACCCAGGAAGCTGGTCAAACATTACTCTGGGCATGTCTCTGAGGGTATTTTTGGAGGAGATCAGTATTTGAATTGATGAACTGAATAAAGCAGATCGCTTTCTAATGTAGATGGGCCTCATCCAAGCAGTTGACACCTTGAAATAAAACAAAAAACCCTGAACCTCCCCCAGGTAAGAAAGACTTCCTTTTTCCTGACCGCATTAGAACTGAGATGCTGGCTTTTCTCTGCCTTTGGACTTGAACTGAAACCTCAGCTCTTTCTGAGTCTTGAGCTTGCTGACCTTCTGACTGGAACTACACTATCAGCTCTTCAGATTCACAGGCCTTTGAACTGAGACTGTAACTGTATCATTTCCTCTGGGTCTCTGAGCTCGCCGACTCACCTCACCCTGCAGCTGTTAGGACTTTTTAGCATTCATAATCACATGAGCAAGTTCTTTATAATAAGTCTCTTCACATACACACATACGCGCACACACACACTGTATAGGTTCTGTTTCTCTGGAGAACCCCAACACGGACTCCTAATTTGATTTCCTCTGCATAACCCCATGCCAAGTGATCATTCAGCCTGTGGGTGTAATTTTCTACTTTCCTGGCTCAGGGGGATGTGGGGTTGGTCTCTTCAGCTCTGCCAAACCATAGTAGGTAGGCCTTTCTTTTTATTACCAAATTCATCTTGCTAGGTGCTTAGCATTCCACTCCCCACCCTTTAATCTCTGAAGTCGAAAGCATCTGGGATGTTGTGAGGCAGTAGTGGAAGTGAGTTTCCCTCAGGAGGTGAGTCCTCCAGGGGCCGCCTGAAGCCTTGGCCCCACACAGACTTCTTGCCTCCAGGGCAGGCATCCATGTACTTGAAGTACTGAAGCTGGCAGAATGCAGCACCCTGAGGCACAGGCAGTGTCTGGACCTTGTTCCAGGGAAATTTGGACCATCTGCAAATGTTGACTTGGTTCTTGCCTACAGGGTCTCTCCAGGTAAATGCTGTCATCCTGAGCTTCACTGACTCTGAGTTCAAAAACCTCCAAGTTGGTCTTCAACTTCCGCCTCAGAGCAGGATTTTGGTTTCTAGTGTAGTGGGAGATTTTTTTTTCCCCTTTCTCATTCCCTGAAGAGTCTAAGCTTTGGAATACAAATGTAAGAAAGGGCTCCATTTTCCTCTGTTTTGTGCTCATCCCTTCCCAGAGGTGATGAGGAAAGGCAACTTGGCTGCTTGCAAAGAATCAAGGGCTAAGAGGGAAAAGAAAAGAAAAGTCTTAGAGGTGGACAGAAGGAGTCAATTAACATTTCAAACATAGTATTGTTATATTTGCTGAAATATGTCCAGGGATAGAGACTTAACCAGTTTGCCTCCTGCCAATCCAGAGAAAATATTCAATTTTTGGATGGTGCTATTAGCAGGAACTCAGCTTTTTCCAGGTTTAGCATCTTTAGTTCCTTCCTTCCTTTCATTCTTCAGCTATTCATTCTCATGTGTCATTTATTTAAGTCTTCCTTTGTCCTGGTTGCTTTCTTCGAATGTGCTACATGTCTCTTTCGAGGCTTGTGGCTGAGACTGGCCACCACTCGTGGTCTGACCCAGGACACTTACATAATTTCAAGTGGTCTATGTTTTAGTGATAAAAACCATCTGAACCCTAGAGTGCAAATGTACACACACTGTAAGTTTGAGACTTAGTCAAGGATACAGAAACTTACCAAAAGCAATATGGCTACACAGAGCAAAAGCAGCTGCAGAATATCTTCCTGGCGTTTCACTTGGACCCCAGAGTCTCTAATGGGTGGGGCAGGGACATGTAGCTACTGGTAACATTATCCATGTAACATTATCCATGTGAGGTAAGGTATTGCAGGATCCAAGAAGCTTAAGTTTGTGCTGGGTTAGAATCACTTTATCTTGTGCCTTTCATCACCATTCAGAAAGAATCTACATACTCACTAAAACTCTGTACTTACTTCTTCAAGGAGATATTTGCAAACTTTAAGCTCTGCTGGTTGTTGAGCCAAACTCAGGTCAGAGCATTCCATCCTCACCTGGGGAAAAAAGCAAGCAGTGTGTAGGCATTTCTGAGCACTGTTTCTGTGCCCTCAGCTCTCCAGCATCCTGGAAAGCCCATTCATTCACAGCACTGTAGCACACATTATTGCTCTTTAATAGTGGCTTCACCTGGCTGTGGAGAGATTTGCTCTATGCAGTGTAGCTTGGTGGTAGACCTAGTTTTGCCAGACAGCACAGAATTTAAAGCTCTTGTCTTGTATTTTCTCTGCCCCTCATCCCTTAACACCAGGGATTAAGAACATAAAAATTCTGATTAAATTTCTTCCATAGGAGTGGAGAACTGGGAAGATCATCTTTGTCTGTGTGAAGGAAGTGTAGTCCCACCATCCAATTTGGAAAAAAGCAATGGCTCATGAGAGATTGAGCATGCAAAGGGACAAGGGCCAGACCACGTGTGACAGAACAGTGATTCATGAACTCCACAGCCACCAACCTGGGACGACCAAACCACAACCTCTGTAGCATCAGCCCATTGTCATCAAGACTTAGACAGTGACTGTCTTCTCCCCTAATTGTTGCCACTTAGAACTGAGGATCAAACAGAGAAAGTCCAATATGCTTCACAAGCCAATCACTTAAGACGTCTGCTCCTGGTTAGCGAATCTCTGGCTTCCCTGTGCCAGCAGCCTCTAATCAAAGCATACCTGAAGCCTTCCCTTTTTTTATTATAAAGTTTTCTCATTCCCTGCCTGACTTTGACGCTGCCAAATGCAAGTGACAGTGTCTGACTCCTTGTTATATCGAGTTCTAATTAAATAACCTCTGTTATCATTTTGGGGGTATTTTTATTGACATGCCCCATCATTTAATTTTCACAACAACATTATGAATAAAATATGAAAGTTTATCTCCATTGCTCAGGTGAAGCATAGAGGAGATATATTATCTGCATGAAGTCACACCATGGCTAAGTGACAGATTAGAATTTGAATCTACATTTGTTGGCCTTCTAATACCCTGCCTTTAAATTGGGACTGTATTACTGTGAGTACTTAGGAGCCATGCCTTGATAATCTGCTGGAGGATTGGTAAGAGTTGAGATTGGTAGATGATCATGTGTGTGTGTGTGTGTGTTTTTTTTTTAAATATGTCTTCATTAGTCCTCAGGACAGAGATGGCTAGCTGATCACTAGCAACTTAGCATTCCCTTTCTATAAGGTTGAGTGCTGTTTAGCTGGGTTTACATTACCCAAGGCTCTTGAATTTAGTTAAGGCCTTTGACTATTTCTGACTTATTTAATGTGAACCTCAATTATTATATGTTATTTGGAAGAGATGGTTGAATTTCTGGTAGGCCATGCCTACACTCATTTTGTTCCATGAAAATAGCGGTATGTCATGCTGCAGTTGCAAGCAGTAAAAGTTGGAAGGAACTCAGATCCCTTAGTTTGTGCTTTGAGGATAGCCACACAGGAGAGCAGCCAGACCAGGAATATCCATGTTGCATTTGGCATAAATGAGAAATAATTGTTGATTATATTAAGTCATTAAGGTTTTGGGGTTCCTTGCTTACTTAGCCTACCCTGATTAATATACTTCTCTTTAAGGACACTTTTACAGGGAAGATTAGGCCCCCAGATTATTTTCTAGTAATAATTATATTTCACCTAGATAACTAATACGTAGATGCTGATGTTTTCTGGAAAGTGTTTATAGAATTTTTAGTGTGTAGAGCTAGAAATGCAAGCACAGTAGACTGTTGTACTGAGTTGACATTGAATGCAATTGATTGTAGCCACACCAGGAACAGGACAGACAAGGTAAATAAATAATGAATTCCGGGGGAAAGGAGTTTGCAATAGCTGCTATTTCATTTCCCTCTTAACCCCCTGTGACTGTAAATGTGCTTATAGATATATTTTATTAATCATTGTTTTGATGTATTTGGAGTTTGCAAGTGGCTATTATAGCTAGGGGATTTCTGGACACCCCTCTAGCTAATCAGATTAGGGACACAAATGCTGCAGTGACAAGCTAGTCTTTGTATGAAAAGACAAATGGAAAAGCTCTCCCTCACCAGCACTTGTAACTAGCTATTTGTTTAAAATAACGGCTTTAGGCCTCTTTCCCACTGTGCTGTCCTCACTTCTGTCTACAGATGATGGACTTTAGACTGAAAATTGCATGAGAGATACTTAACAAATGGATATCTTTCAAGGGACATCATCAGAATAAAACACTTCAAAATTCACTTTATGCTGCTTGAAGAAAGATAGCATTGATACAATGTATTGAAAGAGCCGTAACTACCAGAACTTAAAAAGACTTGTTCATTTTATAAAGGAGGCAAAGTATGTATGTCATTAATGGTACAGTACTCTAAATCTCGAGAGGATAAACTTCAGACTTACCCACAATAAAGGGTGTGTGTACTGGTTTATTTCTATCTACACTTCACTGGGTAGCAGTAACTACTAGTCTTAAAACTTGTTTTTTTCCAAGGACAGCTCATAGTGAGGTCTGACCCAATCTGGCATCACCCCAGGTCTCGGGAAACTTGGTAAGATCTCTTCTTATTCTGATAGTCTGTCTTGGTAAGCTTGCCATATTACCTTTTACTGTAGAAATACCTTCTTAATTTTTGTCTGGTTGTTGGTCTGCCTGGTTTACCATTCATCTGTTTTGTTCACTGCTGCATCTCCAGTGCCCAGCATACGGCCTGGCACCCAGAATACATTAATTCACTGTTGCTGGAATATGCACAGAGGTGAGCAGCGTGACTGGGGATGGCAAGAACTGGTGAAGTCTTAACATCTGAATGTAAGATGGGGCTTGGGACAAAAATGTGATGGTTAGGTAAGTTTGAATATGCAAATATAAAAGTATTCCATGTAGGTAACGAAACACTCAGGAGCTAAACCTAGAAGTTAGGAATGAGTTCAATATGTTTAAGGGATAGCAAGTAGACAGTTGGGGAGGCTCTAGGAATGAAAAGTGTGTTTCATGGTTTTAGAGTGTCAAGCATTAATAGAAGTATGCAAAATTCTTTATTGAAAATTACAGGATAGGCTTGCTTTAACTCAAAAGTTGTAAAATGCCTTTTATGAAATAACTCAACTTCTATTATCCTGTGTGGTTCATCTTCATGAAGCTCTCTTTAATACTCTACGTCTAAAACCAGAATATAAGAGCATTTTTTGTTTCATGGCTTGCTGTGGACTGAATGTTCATATCTTTCAAAATTTGTGTGTTGAAGCCTAGGTTCTCAATAAGTTCAGCAGTGTGGACTTTGGAAGGTAATTAGGTTATGAGGTAAGAGGTCTCATGAATGGGATTAATGCCTCTCTAAAAGGATAAAGAAGTCAGAGCTCATGTGCTTTCTGTCTCTCTCTCTTTCTCTCTCTCCCTCTCTCCCTCTATCTCTCAGTCTCTTTCCGTGTGTGTGCGCGCGCGCGTGTGTATCTATGTGATAGATGCGCACATAGAGGGTAGAGCAATAAAGAGGGGCCATCTTTAAACCAGGAAAAGGACCCCCACCAAGCACCTAATACCCTGATCTAGGACTTCCAGACTTCAGAATTACAAGAAATGCATGTTTGTTGTTTAAGCCACCCAGTCTATGGAATTCTGTTATAGCAGCTAAACTGACTAAGACATGGCCACAAACTGAAAGAGAAACTCCTCACTTAGCCATTGTACTTTCCCATTCCTGGCCCCAAGATGGAGGACTTCTATGGGTCAGGAAAAATATCCTTGGGTGGATGTGGTTATGAAAGACACAATATTAGTGTCTCTTTGTGGACCAGAGTTCATTTGGTTGGGTTTATGTGCTCATTCCTGGAGAGAGCTAGAGGAGCAGGGCTAGATCTAAGATACCATTCTGATGAGCTGGATGTAAAGCCAGCTGCAGTGGCCCCAATCTGTTTAGGGGCTCATATTTTTAATAGTCTTATCTGCCTATGTCCCTTCAACTCCTGATAGAGAATAATAAATTATCATTGGTCACAGTCCCACAAAACTCTTATATGTGAAGCAGGAGTCTTATCTCTGATTCATTTCCTTCTTAGACAGAAGCAGAAGAGCAGGTAGTCTTAAAAACCTTCAGCTTGGCCGGGCGCGGTGGCTCAAGCCTGTAATCCCAGCACTTTGGGAGGCCGAGGCGGGTGGATCACGAGGTGGAGAGATCGAGACCAACCTGGTCAACACGGTGAAACCCCGTCTCTACTAAAAATACAAAAAATTAGCTGGGCATGGTGGTGCATGCCTGTAATCCCAGCTACTCAGGAGGCTGAGGCAGGAGAATTACCTGAACCCAGGAGGCGGAGGTTGCGGTGAGCCGAGATCGCGCCATTGCACTCCAGCCTGGGTAACAAGAGCGAAACTCCGTCTCAAAAAAAAAAACCAAAAAACAAAAAAACCTTCAGCTCAGCTATCTTAGCTCACTTATGAAGAATAGTAAGTTAAAAAGAGCATTCTTCCCCCTCAAATCTATTTTCCAGCAACAATGATTATTACTAACATGTATTTTATCATTGCATTAGTCAGGGTTCTCCAGAGAGACACAGTCAGTAGGCTCTTTCTGTATGTCTGTCTGCCTGCCTGCCTGCCTGGCTATCCATCTATATATCTATGAGGAAATTTAGTATAGGAATTTTCTCACACAATTCTGGAGGCTGAAAAGTCCTACAATTTGCACTTGGGAGGCTAGAGGACAAGGGAAGCCAGTAGATAATTCAGTTTGAGTCCAAAGGCACAAAAACCTGGAATGCCAATATGCAAGGGCAGAAGCCTGATGTCATAAGTCAACTAAAGAGAACAAATTCACCCTTCCTCTGCTTTTTTGTTTTATTTGGGCCCTCAGGGGATTGGAAAATGCCCACTCACATTGGTGAGGGTGACTGTTACACAGTCTGCCCATTCAAATGCTAATATCTCCCTAAAACACCCTCACAGACACATCCAAAAATAATGTTTCACCAGCTATCTGGGCATCCCTTAGCCCAGTCAAGTAGACACCTAAAATTAACCATCATACTTATGTTCTTTAATTTATTTTCCAAGCACCAAGTATTTTTATGATCCCCATTATGCATATCAGGAGACTGTGTGTACTGAGAGTTTAAGGAACTTTCCCAGAGGAATATAGGCAGTGAGTGACAGACCTATTTGTGGATTCATGATAAGTTTTTATCCAACATATAGTTACTATATAATGCTAGCCTTTGCCTTCATTTAAAAAGGGAATGATTTTTAACAATTAGGCTAAAATCTTTACACTTTTCTTTGGGACCTTTAGATAGTCACAAGTGTCACTTTAAGAGAGGTCCTTTACAGTGATTATTCAAGTAGAACTAAGAACACTGCAAGAATGCATTGGATTCAGTACCCACATATTGGATGACCTGGGCTCAAATCCCAGTGTGCCATTTACTAGCTATGTAACTTAAGCCTGTTTTCTCATCTGTAAAAGTTGAGATAATACTTCTTAAGGGATTTGAGGCTTAATTAAGATACTGTATGTAAACCACTTCACACTGTACCTGGCATGTGGAAGAGTTCTGTAAATGCTGTTAGTAGTGCCTTCTAAAGTGTACAGAGTTGACTTAACAATGGCAGAACTGTTTTCCTAGTTCAAAGATATACACTGCCTTACCTTTCTTTTTTTCTTATAGAGAGCATATGTTGGAGTACCTGGCATTCTGTGTCATGAGAGAATGAACCAGAATGGGGCATATGCTTCTAACCTGAAGATGAGATGCAGACTGACTACATACACAGTCTTGCATTGCTTAAGGACACGGATACATTCTGAGAAAAGCATCATTATGCAGTTTCATCATTGTGTGAATATCATAGAGTATCCTTACACAAAGTGAGATGGTATATACCTACTACATACCTAGGCTCTGTGGTATAGCCTGTCACTCCTAGCTTACAAACCTGCACAGTATGTTACTTTACTAAATACTGTATAATACAATGGTAAGTATTTATTTGTGTATTTAAACATACCTCAACATAGAAAAGGTTCAGTAAAAATATGGTATTACAATCTTACAGGACCACCGTTTTTTTTGTTTTTTTTTTTTTAAAGACAGAGTTCAGCTCTTGTTACCCAGGCTGGAGTGCAATGGCGCGATCTCGGCTCACCGCAACCTTTGCCTCCTGGGTTCAAGCAATTCTTCTGCCTCAGCCTCCTGAGTAGCTGGGATTACAGGCACGCGCCACCATGCCCAGCTAATTTTTTGTATTTTTAGTAGAGACAGGGTTTCACCATGTTGACCAGGATGGTCTTGATCTCTTGACCTCGTGATCCACCCGCCTCGGCCTCCCAAAGTGCTGGGATTACAGGCGTGAGCCACCGCGCCCGGCCTAGGACCACCATTTTACATGCAGTTCATCATTGACCAAAACATCATTATGCAGTATATGACTGTATCTATGTAAAATATTTTAAAAATAATAAGGCATGTTTATTATTAAGCATGCCTTATTATTTTTAATAATAAGGCATTTAAAAAAACCCTGAGATTAAAAGAGGGTTCAGAAAGTGCTGAAAGGACTCCTGTTTGAATGCTGAAATTTCTCTAGCACTGTTCCTTAACTTTTGGGGTCACTGGCCAGTTAATAATTGTAGGAAAACCAGGGAGCATCTACCTTCTAAATCAGGCATCCCCAAACTTTTTACACAGAGGACCAGTTCACTGTCCCTCAGACCGTTGGAGGGCTACCACATACTGTGCTCCTCTCACTGACCACCAATGAAAGAGGTGCCCCTTCCTGAAGTGCGGCAGGGGGCTGGATAAATGGCCTCAGAGGGCCGCATGCGGCCCGTGGGCCGTAGTTTGGGGATGCCTGTTCTAAATGTACCTACACATATAATTATGCATACAATTTTGGGGATTCACAGAAAAGTACTTAAAAGTCTATCCATGTGATTACTCTCAGTATGAGAGCACCTGGCCTGGGTGAAAATATCTATCAGGAGGCTTTTCTCTGTGGCAAATGTGGAGTTAGAGGTTAAAGGCCTAGAAGGAGTTTTGTAGGTAGAAAAGAGAGAAAGAGGCCAGGTGCAGTGGCTCATGCCTGTAATCAGCACTTTGGGAGGCCAAGGCGGGCAGATCACATAAAGTCAGGAGTTCGAGACCAGCCCAACCAACAGGGTGAAACCCCATCTTTGTTAAAAATACAGCAGTTAGCTGGGCATAGTGGCATGTATCTGTAATCCCTGCTACTCAGGAGGTTGAGGCACAAGAATTGCTTGAACCTGGAAGGCAGAGGTTGCAGTGAACCTAGATCGCATCACTGCACTCCAGCCTCGGTGACAGAGTGAGACTGGGTCTCAGAAAAAAAAGAGAGAAAGAGAGAAAGACATTGCAGTAGAGGGGATTTCGTGGATGAAGTTACAGAAGGGTGAAAGGGAATAGTGAAGAGGTCTCTGGGGAAGGGCACAGAGGCTGGAACTAGATGAAGAACAGTTTTTTATGCCATGGTAAGGAGTTTCACTTTGTCTTTTAGACAGGTAGTATCAAAGTGCTCAGAGGTTTACAATGGAATGGAGTTAATGGAAGTCTCAAAGCCCCTACTAAAATTATAACTAGAGCAGCTACGTTTTATGATTTATATATAAGATTTGGTTTGAGTTATATAGCTTTAAAATGTTGGAAAAATGTTATAAGCAATAGAAACCAGAGAAAAATTTTAAACAGGAGATTGACCTGAGCCCATTTGTATCTGAAAAGATAATGCAGGCCACTGAAGCACCAGAACACCAGTGAGGAAGTCAGTATGAGTCACACCTCTAGCTCAGCACTGTCCATACTTTCTGCAGTAATGAGAATGTTTTACTTCTGTGCTGTTCCGTGCAGAAGGCACTGGCCACACATAGTGACCGAATGCGAATTTGTGGCCAGAGTGATGGTAGAACTGAAGTAGTAATATTATTCGATTGTAATTAGTTTAAATAGCTGTGTATGGCTACAGCTACCATTTTAGACAATATAGCTCTGATCAGTGGTCTCCCATTCCAGAAAGGAATGTAGCCCTGCTCATACCTTGATTTTAACACACTGAGACCTGTGTTAGACTTCAGACCCGTGGAACTGTAAGATAATGCATTTGTATCATTTTAAGCCACTACATTCATGGTAAATAGTTATTGCAGCAGTAGAAAAGTGATGCAGTTATAAATCTAAAATGGCATCATTAAAGGGGCTTTTGGGCAAATGTTATTTCAGATTAAAAGTTAACAACTGAAATAATAATTCTTTTGAAAAGTTTATTTTTTTCTGATTATTTGAGTAGTATATGGGCATTTCAAAAAATTTGGAAAAAGCACAGGATACTATAAAGAGGAAGAAAGGACCTTGCAGAGGCAGATAATAATATCTGGATATATTCTGTTTAGTTTTTTAATTGTAGTTTTGTTGTGGAGATGACAGTGAGCTAACAGTTATTGAGTGATTATTTTGTGCCAGTCCCTGTTCTAAATACTTTACTGATACTAACTCATTTCATCCTCTTACAATCTGTGACCTAGGCATGGTCTTCCCATTTCCCAGATGAAGAAATTGAAGCAATCTGATTATGTGATTTGACACGGCAGAGTGAGGCATCTGCCCCAGCCAGTAAGTGTCAGAGCAAAGCTAATCCTACGCTATACTGCCTATATTCGGAATATATTACTTTTAATCTTGATTTGTTTCAGTTAACCCTTTAAATTAAAAATTTTCTCATGTTATTAACAACTCTTAACTGTGATTTGCAGATTGTGTAGGTGGTACAAATGTCACCTTTTTCTTTTTGCTACATTTATGCCAAAAATTCGAATGACCTCATTATCATTGAGAAGAGATATGTTAGACATAGAAACTCTTTGGCTTAAAAATGAAATTAGCACAATGCTATTTTATTAATAGAGATGGAGGGTATGGGAGCAAGTGTCAAATACATTTGTAAAGTTATTTACTTGGAACTTGAAGTTAATTTTCCTGTAAAGTTATATGATACATAATTGGACCCTCGGTAGCCCCCATCTTCCCACATGCCTATTTTTCCTGTGAAGTAATGGAAATACTAAATGCTGTTAGTATGTTGAGGTTCAACTCAAGAGCTTCTGTATAAGGGAAAGAAAATTCTCCCTAGGGAGTGCAAATATAAAATTTGTATAAAATTGGTAAGAACAGAGGTATGTAAAGTTACCACTAACAAGCAAAATAGCTTTTCATTTTGCTTGTCAGAATGTTACTCAAAGAAGGAAAACTCAGCAAATTCTTAGCCCTGGAAGAAGCGAGAAATTACCCATTATTGGCAGCATCCAAGGTGCTAATCCATATTCTAGAGGGAGCTTTGGCCAATGATGGGTGAAGGGTCTGTCTCTCTGGAAGATAGATGCATCAGCCTGTTTTAGGTCATGTAACTAAAATCAGCTAACTCTCTTGTTTTATTTGCATACTCGCCTAATAACTTCTGGTTAAAATTGGGCTCCTTATATAGTTCTACAGGGAGACATTTCTCTGGTTTGTTGCCACAAGTATTACAGCTCTGTCATGTTTATTATTGTAAATTAAAAGATAGGTGTTGCAGTGCTATAAATATTTCCTGAGTTTGATTAATTCAAATGTACCCCCTGAGAGATGGGTCCATTCCTAGCAAGCTGACAAAAATCAGACCTCGAGCAGAGCCTGTAATCTGAAGGTCAGGCCCTGAGCCAGGTACCCACCAGGTAGCCTGGGTCTTCCCCTTGCTTTACGTTATCATTGTCCAAAGCTAGCCTCCTGTTACTATTTAAGTAATTTCAGTGTATGTTTGTAATAAAAGAATAGAAAAAGTATAGTTACAGTCAGTAATTACTACAAAAGGATGGTAAGGGCAAAAAATAACAGTTAATTGGAGAAAGATGTAACGGCTATTGCTGCTGATAATGATGAATAACATTAATTGTGGACTTAAAAATTTGTGAGGCATTGAGTTATACACTTTAAATAAGTTATTTCATTTAATCCTAACAACCTCAAGAGGAAGGTACATTATTGTGCACAATTTACCAAGGAGGAAATTGAGGGATTTAAAGGTCAAGTAACTCACCCACGGTCAGATATTCAGCAAGTGCAGAGCCAAGATTACAGTCCAGGCAGCACAAGTCTTTGCCCAAACTCTTGATTGCAAAGCTCGACTAAGGAGCCGGAAGGAAGCTCTGGGGGAGAAACTATGGGAGCCCTTTATTTCAGTGTGAGGACTTGATTTCTTTGGTTTATGGTTAAACTTTCTTCTTTTTGACCAGGTATATCATTAACTTCTCATCCTGACTAGTCAGGATATGATTTCAGTCTTGGCTTACTACTCAATCAAATGGTGGGGTGGGGGTGGAGATCTAAGAAAAGTGGTAAGAATTGGAAGAGGCTGAGTCAGAGTGAGATGGAAGGGGTCAAAGATAATATATGTGTAGGGAAAATATGGCCAGATTAAAAAAAATAAGCAGTGTACATCAACAGAAGGAAAGAGGGACAGTGGGTTTGATGCCCAATCATCCTTTTGAGGGAGGAAAAAAAGTGGATCAGACAGCAGTAACTAGAAGAATCTTTGTTTCTGACTGGAGAGGCAGTGCGGGGGGTAATGGAAGCATACTCAGTTGGATGTCAGCCTGCGTGTTCCCTGATTTGTAACTGGAAGTCCTTGCTATTCCCTTTGAGCTCTGGAACCGTTTTATTGCTTTTATAAACTACTAGTTATCTTCTTTTAGGGGGAAATAACAGATGGTCATGCTGGAACTGAGCTTTTTATCTGAATCTTCAAAATCTTTTTGTGCACAATTTATGAGGTTCACTTCTTTGCAAATTCAGTGCTTTCTTGTAGCTTTTCCTTTTGAGATGAGCCACAAGAGCCTCATTTTTGTTGGACATTGCCTATTAGTGGCAAAACTCCTTTCTTATTTAATCAGCTTCTCCAAAGGAATAAGGCTGAATCCAGATAGGTTCTGTTTATAAGGGCAAAATATTTTGGTGGTCTAACTAAAAATAACACAGGGAATCTGCCACCTGGGTCTCCCTTTCATATTCATCTTGTATTTTTATGCATTTTTCTCAAGAAGTTCCTCCTAGTAAGTCAGCCCCTATGAGCACGGAAGAAATTTGACTGGGTTAAGTGTTTGTGGCTGTAGAAAAGACAACCCCAACCAGTCATTTGGTTGGAAGGCAAGGCTGACATAATCCCAGATCCTTGCCTTGTTGGGTTCAGATTATACAGAGGATCATTGCATACACTCTCCGTTGAATGAAAAAAATGAGTAAAACAGTATTTTCTATGAAAAAAACTCAGAAAATAGTATGTTTTTCATTATTAGTAGAAACCTGCAAGATAGTTGGATGCACACTGCAGTCACAAAACAACCGAACCAAAATCAACTTTGTAAACCTAAGCATCTTCATGGCTCATTTTGTTCTACAGGCTTCTTTCCCAAATCATTTGGAATTAATACTGTTCTGGTTTGTTATTCAAATTCTTGAATCCACCAGAGATACTTTCAGCCAGCTTTTGTGCAGTCTCTGAACATTACCAAGACTCCAGGGTGGCAGTAGAATGTCTAAGAAAACACAAATTTTGGAGTCAAAACCTTTGGGTCTGCTACATATAAGCTGCATAACTTCAGGCTAATTGTTAGGGTCTTTAAATCCTTCAGTTTTTCTCAACTGCAAAATGGAGATAATAACAACTATCTTCCAGGGTTATTACACACACACACACACACACACACACACACACATATATTTATATATTACATAGCTTGTACTTTGCATGTATGTATGTATATGTAAAGTGCTGGCCTGTGATACATACACAATAAACAATAGTTGCATTATTGTTGTTTGGTATCACTTTGTTCCTCTGTTGTCCTTGTGAAGGAAGAAGTGCTTCTCTCAGTGTTGGATATTGTTTGCTTATGAAGTCTCTGAAAAGTTCTTCCATAAAGAGGCTTGTTAAAATTCTTGTATGCTGAATGTTCTCGAACTCATTTCATCACCAAACCAGTTTTTCTGGTAGTAGCTATTAATATCCTATGGATCCACTGCTCTGCATACACAGAAAACACCCTTTACAAAATGCTGATCAGGTAGATAGAGCCATGATCTTTAATATGGAAATGTGTCTTTGAAGCCTTGTTCTACACGTTCTAGCTCAGTGACTCTGACAAGGCACTGAATTTGGCTGCTGCTATCAGTTAAGGCTCAGCGCAGATGTAATCAGTTCCAGGACCACTGGTCCCCAGAAAGAGGGTAAGAACCCTTTCCTGTATGTACTTATTATCAGTGCCATGCAGAGCCATGCTAGAACCTGAGGCGCAAGACAAAAAGCAGTCGTCCTGGTGTTGTCTGCTTTTAAAATGAAGTTTTTTCCTTGCCTTGTCCTAGTCCTGACCCTGCTCAATGCCCTGAATATGTATTGATCATACTATAATAATGCATTTATATATGTCTTCACAAATAGACCAAAAGCTCCTGGTGGGCAAGACCATGCCTCATTAATCTTTTTATCTATTGTACCAAGCTCAGTATGGCACAAAGTTGATTTTGATAAATGTGTCTGTGGTGAGAGTGCTCTTTTCCCATATATCTACTGCTTCATTTCATCTTTCTGCTTAACTATCATCCTCAGAGAGGCTTTCCATGTAAAAGGACCTCCCTGTCCCCACCACCTCAGTGTTTATCCCTTATGTTGTTTAGTTTTTCTTCATGGCACTTAGGTCCTGATACCTTTTTGATTTGTGGGTGTTTTTCTCCCTTGACTTAAACCTTGTCGAGCAGGGTCTGTTTTTTCATTCCTGCATCTCCAGTGCCTAGAATGGTGCCTGGTATGTAGTAGATATTCAGATACTGGTTGAATATTTGAATGGATGCATGACTATCTTCTTTCATTGCCTCATCTAGCAAGTGGGAATAATGTAACCTCCCTTATCTGCTATAAGGATTACATCAAAATGTATATGTGGAGGCATTTAGTATCGTGCTTTTCCCATTGTTAGTAGTCAATAATGTATGTTACAGAAATCTGTATCTAGCTGAATGTAAAAGATGGTAACTCCTATTGACTTCTTTTTTAAAAATAATGATAACTTCTGTGCCAGGGTTTTCTAATACCATGAAGAGAATGTGAAATACCATGGTGTCATTTGTTGAGTATATTTTTATAAGCAGGATATTAAAGCAACAAACTACTTTCATATACTATACAATTAGAGACTGAGATAATGGCTTTTTACCTTATGATCCTACACATTATCGCACAGCATCAAGAATATTAGAGTCAAGTGTCTGGGCTTGATTTCTGGCTCTGCCCTTTACTAATTGTGAGTGATTACAGATAAGTCACTCTCCTTTTGAGGCTTAGCTGCTTCTTTTGTAGAAGAACATTGTAAATAGCTATATTTCAGATTTGATATATTAATTTTATGTGCTCATTTTATAATATATAATTACTGTTAGGTGCTACTGTTCTTTTTACAACTGTTACTACTGGCACTACCACTGCTGCTGCCAATACTACCACTACTACCAATTGATACCTGGGAATTTAGAAGACAAGATATAAAGAAAAAAAATGCTACCCACTATTTGTTACTTTGTTTTGTTTTTTCTTTTCATAAACTTTTAGCAGATCTCGAAGTCAAAGGGAAGCTGGAACCAGGAAAAATTGAATTAACAGATTATACCTACAGACAGAATCCAGAAGCTGCTATTGCCACCAGTAAGCTGTCCCTTGGGTCCTGTAACTCTGATCTCCACACCCCCTTAGGGTCCACCTGCTATCTCAGGGAGGTTCCAACACAGTCTGACAAATCTTTAGAACAGCAACCCTTTACTAACAAAGCAAGTTGTCTTGTACATGAAGAATTGCAGATGACCCACATTGCTAGTCTCTTGATGCACTATTTCTCTGTTTTCTATGTGTTTTTCACAAAGTGATCAAGCAGTTTTGCATAAATTGTTCCTATAAAGTGTAGGCTATTTCCAGAAAAAGTCTAGAGGTGTGACCTCAGACTCCTTGGAAGGGGGACATAAGCAAGACCGTGGAAGCTTTGATGGAAGTTCAAGGAGCTGTTCTTAAAAGTGAATCATGACTCTAAGGTTATTTAAAGATTACACTGCTAAAAAGGTGTATTTGTTTATGCTGTTTTCCTGAGGACTTGAAAAGAGCTAGCAGCTTTCCCTGGGTGATTTTTCTTGCTCACCTCTAATCCCTTTCTTTTACTATTTCTTAATTTATTTTTGGAGAGATCACAGCAAACTCTGTGTGTGTGTATGTGTGTATGTGTGTGTGTGTGTGCGCGCGCGCGCACTTCGTAAGCATTAGAAAGAAAAGGTAGCCCCCTTAAAATAGAATTACTGGGAATATATCTACTTAAAAGAAGCTGAGATAACAGATTTCATTAAAACTGTGCTTTAATGGAATTGAAGGAAACTCTATCATTAAGATGTGTTTGCAGAAGGTAAGTAGAAAGTGATTTTAATTATTGAATGTTTCTAAATATATCCACCCACTCCTCCCTAACCAAGTAATGCAGATCTGTAGTTCCAGGAAAAACCATGCAATACCACTGAAGGATGATAAGAGATACCCAACTGACCGTCATTTGCAAGGTCACTTTTTAATTAACCCAAAGCAGAGAGAAACTGAGAATTTTCTCCTCATATAATGGAACCATATTTTGAAATACTACAACCATGATTCTTTGCCCCATATTTTCTGCTAAATTTTCCATGTTCCCTTTTCAGGCAGTAGTAAAGTTTTCTTTCTTTTTTTTTTTTTTTTCTCTGCTATGGTTTGCTAGCCTGTATGTAGAAAGAATAGATTATGCTCAGATTTTGGTTTTCAGAATTAACTTTTCAAACTTGAAGCACAGATAAACCTCCAAACAGTTGTGGGAATTCTGCTTTCCAAGTATCCTCCTTTCCAGAAAGGCCTAGAAGGTACGGCAGCATAGAGAAGCAACTATAGCCAGCATGGTTTAGGCTGGTAGGTGAAAACAGCTGCAAGAGTTGCCCAGGCATGAGTGGGCAGCTTCAGAGAGTCCCCGTCCCTTCATGGTATGGACTGTAGAGTAGCAGAGTATTTGCCCATGTGGCTTGCAGTGGGACAAATGTGGCCCAAGGACTTAGAGCTGGAAAAGCTTTATAGTTGCAAGAAGATGATGGCAGGTACCACATAGGAGCAAAGATACATGTCTTAGCAAATGGATAGCCAAGGCGTAGCATTGGTTTAAACCTCCCCTTACAAAGGATATTCTTGTCATATAAATTTGTGACAATTGTAAGCATACTTGGGAAGTAATGGAAGATCTCCTAGTTAATATGGTAGAACCTTCCACGCTTGGCATTAATTTTTGTTTGATATGTTTGGCAACTAGGAGTAATTGTTTAAATAGTTTCCCTGGAAGGAGAGTGACAAGGCAAAGCATGCTTTAATTGGAAGAATGCAAAGGATATTAGGGGGAACGAAGACATTTAGATTTTCAGGATAAGAACTGGGTTTTATTCATCTTTATGCCCCTAGTGCCTACTAACACAAAGACTGGCACACAGTCTGTTAAATGCACACAAGTGATTAATAAATATATGTTGAATGAGAAATGGAGAACATTTCTATCCTTTTGAATCCTCACTAAAATCTAAAAGGATTCCAGCAATTTAGGGCAGATATGAAGAATGTTTTCCTCATGGGAAATTGTTGCCCTGTGAAATGGAAACTGAGGGAAAATGTGCAACATCTTGGGAGGTCTCCATGGTTTGGGCTTGTTCTAGCCTAAATGTCGGAGGTAATTTTTCTGACTTTTCAACACTAAAGTATATTATGACTTAGTCAACTCTATTATGCCAAATTGTTTAAAAAAATTTTTCATGAAATTAAACATTAAATGAGTATTTCTAAGTGAGAGAAGCCAATCTGAAATGGCTGCATGCTGTATGATTTCAAATATATGACATTCTGGAAAAGGCAAACTACAGCAATGGTTGAAGAGAATTGGGTTGAGGGGAAAAGGAGTAAATAGGTGGAGCACAGAGAAGTTTTAGGGCAGTAAAATTATTCTGTATGAATCTTGTAAAACCCATAGAACTATAAAACTCAGAGAGTGAACTTTAATGTAAATTATAGACTTCAGTTAATGTGACTCTCAGTTCAACTGGAACAAGTGTGTTACACTACTGCAATATGTGAACAGTAGGAAGACTATGGCAGGGAGAAGAGGGGGAATATATGGAGTGTAAGGTAACTGTATACTTTGCTAAATTTTTCCGTAAACCGAAAACTGCCCTAAAAATTGTGTATTAATTAAAAAAAGAAAACTCTGTAAATCATCAAGACATTGAAGAATGGAGGTTCTTTTAATTTGGGGAACTACTTTTTCTGACATGTTAGTAAAGAATGGTATACCACTCTTTGTCTACTAGCTAGGAAAGGCATTGAGAAAAGAAGCATTATTCTTCTCTGTCCAAAAAAAAAAGTGAATAGTAGCAGTCAGTTCCTTTATGCCAACTTTAACTGAAAGATACAGGAGAAAAAAGGCTCTTCGGTGACTTTTCTCCCTGGCAATTGATGGCTTATGTTCTTGGCAGTTAAAGCAACTGACATGTGAGTAGGCATATGGACATCAAAGGGCAGAATGTAGTAGAGTCCAGTCCTCATTCAACATTTTACAAAAGTAGGGTCCAGTATTAAAAAGAAAATAGCAAATCCCATTCCCATAGCCTAGATTGTTCCCCCGATCCAGTATTTCCTTGGGGTTTGTCTCAAGTTACCCTCATTCTTTGGGGACATGTTGATTTCTTTGGTGACACTCCAGCCTGCTATATAATGCCAAATGGTATTTCCAGTTTGTATTTCCTTCTTATCCAGCTATTGTAGTGGACCAAGCCTTCTGTTGAATTTTTTAAAAAAATTATTGGAAATTGAACAGATGGATTTCAATTCCTAATTTTCTTTAAAAATGTGCCAAGTATTTGTTCCTTTGTTCCTTATTTTCCTCTTGACCAATTCCTTGTGTTTTTGCATCTTTTTCTTTAAAGGCATCTCACTGATTAGTCTTATCTGTCTGTGTTCTAGGCATCTCATTGGAAGCTAAGTCTAGAATTGATTCCCTTTTTGTTTTGTACATTATCATCCTAGTTTTACACTTGTAGTGTACGTAAATATATGCACAAATAATATTAGTGAAATAATTTTAAATTATGTTAAATTACTTTACAGTTCATACTTATGATTGCTTTAAAAAAGGGAAATTGGAGAGACATTTGTTTAGTCTTTTATTGAGTACTGTGAACCAGCTACTTTGCAAAATGTTCAAAATAAATTATCTTATTTAATTTAGTCTTACTGAATGCCCCCAAGAAGTAGACTAATGGTCCCATTTTACATAGTAGAAGGATAGTGAGACTACTAGAAATTGACTTGCCCGAGGTTAGATAGCTAGTAAATGGTAGAGCCAGGAGGCAAATTCAGATTTCTCTTACTGTATAATCAACTTTGCTTTTAATTGAAAGAGCATTGGTTTTATAATCTGAAAGGTTTACGTTTGAGTTCTTCCTTTTGGGGAGTGGAGACTTCTAGGACTCTTACTTGACTTACTTAACCCTTCATTTGTCTTTGAAATGGGAATGATACTCATTTACTTTCAGTATCGATCTGAGAAGAGGTAATGAAAGTAAGGTCTTTGCAAGGAGACCTGAATTTTAAACACTTGGAGACATAAAGAAAAAGTTCTGCAATTGAAAATCTAAACTCTAACACAACAAAGCAACTTGCCAGTGTACCCTTTGGTGGAATAAGAACAGAGTTAGAATGGAAAAGATCATCAGGCATTTGAACATTACCAAGCAGATATTCTGAGGTACATTGGGCTAGGGTTTATCCATCTCCAACTAAGACAGAGTTAGAAGTTGATAACAGAATCTTACTTTATGGATATTGAAATTTGCCATATATTAGCTATACTTAAGTTAACTACAATGAACTGCAAATAAAAATTCCCATGTCAAAGCACTCCTCTGGAAAGATGAATGTTTGAACCAGGTATACCTGACCACTGCAGTCACAGGGGTATACCAAAATTATTTATGTTTTATTGTCAAAGTAATGGATATGCATGTTAAAAACAAAGTGAATATTAAAACAAAAGAACATCCTATATATTTTTTAAGGTCTCCTCACCCTGCCACTCTCTCCTTCCACTCACTATCCAGACTCAACTACATTCAACTGCTTCTATTTTTAGATTTTTTGTGTGTGATTTATCTTTATTTTTAGTTTATCTTTATTAGTAAACATTACGTATTATCTATTGTTTCACATGATTTTAAGATTTAGCTCACCTCCTTTCTTATGCCTATCAAATTGTATAATCATACAATTGTGTTTATTTCTTTTGATTATTTGTATAACTAATTGTATCTGTATTTTTCCATTCCACCAACTTCTGAGGGAATCTTTTTTCGTTCAGCATTCTCTCCTTCAAGCAGCCTCCATCTCTTGCCCAACTCCATTGTCAGAGCCTGAACTTCTGCGGTGTAAAGGCAGATAAGTTTTACTTTCTGTTTTACAAAGAGGCTAAGTCTCCCTTGCTTTGTATGCAGATTATTTAAATAGCAATAGGAAGTTCTTCACAAGGAAATGAAGCATACATAGTCTAGGTTTTTCTAATAGTTACTTTATGAGATCTGAGAAATCAGTAAAGGTAAAATAAATGGAAAATGATTCATGAGGCATTAGGACATGATCTGAGTCTTAGACAATGCAGATTGTATAAGATTCAATGTGCAGCCTCTCATGGGTAGAGAGGTTGAAGGTACAGAGTGGATGAGAAAACAGAATATTCAGAATGAGTCTGGTTTAGTCAGGTGATAGAAACATGACAAGGCAATATGGAGAAAACTATTTCTTGGAGCAAAATGGTGGCTAAAATTGAAAAGGTAGTTTAGAATCAGATGGTTGGCTATACGCATCAGGCTGTCTGCTTCCCAAAAGTCATAGCCTGTGCTTTCCCCGCATCCATTTCCTTCTCTCTCTCTCTCTCTCTCTCTCTCTCTCTCTCTCTGTGACCTCTTTCAATCTGTTGAAAGCCCACATAGCTCTGTTAAAACTGCTCTCAAAGACCACCAGGAACTTCACTAATAGTCTAGTCCTAACCCATATCCTCCTTTATGTCTTTGTGAGATTTGATACTAATGGCCATAATCTACTTCTTAATGTTTCTCACTCCCTTTATCTTGTGGCATTGTATTCTTCTTGTTCTTCTCCTGCCCATCTTCATATTTCTCCTTTGTCTCTTTCAGTTTGCTTTCTTCAGGGTCTGTTTGGTTTCCTGCACTCATCTCTCATCATTCTCCATTGGTCATTCTATTCACTTCTGTCTTCCTTATGCCGTTGACTCCTGAGTCTCCACCTTTGATTTATTTCCTCTGTTCCAGATCTACTACATATCACCAAGAGTTTGCTCAAAATGTAATTCTGAATAATCAATTAGAACTTTTTTATGCTCAGCATGTACAATATTTACCATATTCCCTTCCATGCCAGTTCCTCTTCCTGTCTCCGCTGTCTTCCTCAGTTCTGTCACTGTCCTTCAAATCAGCAGGATTCAAACCCTAATTATAGCTCTTTATTTCAACCCCTGGCCAGCCTTCATATCCAGTCACTCACTGTGTTCTATTTTCTACCTACGTCATTTCTTCCCACGTTTACATTCCTAGTATTGGAACCCTGATAGGGGTCCCTTTTGGCCTCATGTGAATTGAGGCAAAGATATTTATATCTTCTAATGTCTCCCCATTTTAATCTGTACCTTACAATAGTACCAGAGTAGGATAGGTTGAATCATTGTATCTGTGGTTCAGAACCTTTCAGGATTCCATATTGGCAGAATAAAAAATGAAAACAATTAAAACCTAATGCTTTTACTTGGATTGCCCATTCAGGATCATCCACATTGATTTGTCCAGAACTATTTTTCACTATTTCCTCTTATGGAACCTATAGTTAGGCAATATTAGATTTCTCAGTTTTTCCTCCACTTGATTTCCTCCATTCCTTTACCAGAGTCCTATCTTGAGCTCATGACATCTTTCACAGAAGACTCAGTTGAATTGCTGCCTATGTCATAAAGCCTTTTCTGTGTAACACTACTATTCTTCCACTGGAGTAAAATAATGTGTCTGTTTCCATATATATATATGTATGTGTGTGTGTGTGTGTGTGTGTGTGTGTGTGTGTGTAATATGTAATATATATGTAATATTTAATATATATAACATACATATATAACACATGTATATATAACATTTTGTCTTATACCACTGAAATATGATTCAGGGATATCGTAGTCCCTTTGTACTGCTATAACAAAATACCAGAGACCAGGAAATCTATAAATATAAATTTGTTGCTCATAATTCTGGAGGCTGGGAAGTTCAAAATCAAACTGCTGGCAGATTTGGTGTCTAGTGAGGGATGCTCCCTGCTTCAAAGATGGCACCTTGTTGCTGCATCCTACAAAAGAGACAAACACTGTGTTTTCTAATGGCAGAAGAGACAGAAGGTGTGAAGTTGCACCCTCAATCCCTTTTATATTTTATCCATTCATAAAGTCAGTGTCCTCATGGCCTAGTCATCTTCTAAAAGGCCCACCTCCTAATACTGCTGTATTAGGGATTACATTTTAACATGAATTTTGGAAGGGCCACAAACATTCAAGCCATAGCAAGGTAAAAGACAATGGCTTAATTTTTTATCAGTCCCCTTCTCTTATCACTGGGAGAAGTTTATTATTTAACATGATTATAGAAAGGGTATTTTTAATGAGAAAGACATGCCTTTTGAGGTCAAATTGCTTAGTAAAAGCAAGGCTCCTGTTAACCATTTTATCTTAAGGAAGTCACTGAGCCACTTGAGCTTTTGTACAATGGGAATAATGATACTTGTACCTCCAGTTCTCTGAGAATCAGTGAGTTCATATCTGTGCAAGAACTTTGCAGATTGCAGGGTTGTATATTTTTCTTTTTCCAAGAGTTAAAAAGTTACAGTCTTCCAAAACACTGTCTACCAAGCTGTATCACTCTCAGATGGGTGTTACTCACTAATTCTGTTTTAGAGAGGAGGACTGTGAGAAAGGGAAGAATTGAAACTTACATTTATCTAAATAGATAATCATCTCTCCGGAAAGGATTCTTAGCCCAAGGAAGGAGGTCTATTTTCCTTGAAACTTTTTGTTAAATACGCTGAAGTGCTTAGAACTTCTGAAGCAGACCCAGAAATCTCCAGCTGCCTAAGTATCCCTTTCACACCCAGGCAGGCTCCTGGCCACTTTAACAGGCGAGGATGGTGCCACAGGTCTCAGCCTCTGTAGGAAAAAGGTCTAGAGAAGGTGTTCATTCAGTCTGGGTATCACCCTGCCCACCAGAGGGTGCTCCATGCAGAGGGAGTGAACCATGGTAATAGACTTAAAAGTTACCCTAAGTTCAGCTCTTTACTTATTCTTTTAATTTGGCCAAGTTACCTATCATTTTAGAATATGAAAAATGGGACAGTAGCTGCTTTGCCTAATTGTTAAGATTAAATGAGTTCATGTAAGTGAGAGCACCCAGCTCTAGCCCTGGAATGCTATTGGTACTCTGTGAATTCCCTCTTTCTTTTACTTCTTCCTGTCCTGCAATTCATCTCCCCGATATGGAGTTTACTCCCTTGGCTTGAGTCAAGAGAGGCTTCCTCAGAGCAGGATCACATCACTTGACCTGTCTCAGGGTCCCTGAAATCTCCAGGGCTTGTCATTCTAAATATAGCTTTTGGATGAACAAGGAAATGCAACCAGTCAGCAGCTCCTAGTGGCTTCACAAAAGCAGTTATTGGCAGGGAGCCCACAGTTAGAGAGTGTGGAGACAAGAATAGAACTCAAGGCTAGTTCAGGGTTCTTTCTGCCAGTTTCTGCTGCCACTGCACATGTGGGCACTATTGGGGATTAACTCTTCCCTCTTTCTGCCACAACCACAGCTTTTACTTAAGTATGGGCTCAAATTCAGTTCCTTATAGAAAAATTATTCTTATGTTTAATTGACCAGCACCTTTGTTTGCCATCCCAAAATTATAGATTACAGGCCTTTCAGGTTGTTTGCTAGGCTGCCATGTATGTCTACTTAAGGGAGTTTTGGGGAGGCCCAGATGGAGACATGAGCCTCTTTAAAAGGCACAGACTGTATTTTAGCAGACACTTTCTTAGTTATTCCTCTGGTTACTTTAGGGATGATTACTTCTTTGCCATGGTTTCCCAAACCACTTAGCTTTATTGTAGCTGATTGCACAGAACTAACATATCAGATCACATTTGGTCTGCGTCAGTGCCTAATTCATTGGTCTGCCCTTGACAGAAAATGGGAAGTATCTGTTCCCTCACTCTAATGGTTAGTTGGCAGTTGATATAGGTCACTGGCTTTCTGTATCTGTGTCTAGTCTAGTCTGGGCATCTCAGAGTAATTCTTGCTTTCTGGGAGCCAAAAGGAATAGAGCCAGAGTATTAGGGAAAAGAAATTATTCTTATGGAAACATATAAACCAGAAGCATGTACCCAAAAGATCATTGAGTGTTTTTTAATTTTTTTTCACTGAATAAAGTAGAAGTTTGGCTCCAGATATCAGCCGTTTTCTCTTAAACAAGCTTGAGGAACAAAGGATACCACTGAGACTGAGAGAGAGAGCTTAAAGTTCAGGTTGTAGAGCTGAACAGGCAATTGTCATGTCCCAGGAGGAAAGGCAAGAAGAGAGATTCACGAATGGCATTAATAATTAAAGCTCCAGCTATTTAATGAGCACTTTCTATGTGCTAGATACTATGATAAATGCTTTATGTGCATTATTTGACACTGAGCCTCAAAACAAATCTATGTGATGGTGTTACTCTTATTTTACAGATGAGGAAATTGAAGTTTAGAGAGGGTAAGTCACCTGACCAAGATGACTCCAGTAAATAAATTCAAATGAAAGTTATAGTATATATCATAATTTTTATTAGTTAAAAGTATAAGAAGGAATATGGTTTACCCAATTGTCAGTTCTTAGGAGGAGAAGCAGTTGATCACATTGATTCAAGTACCCACTACCTAAAAAGGTGTCCTCATTCTTGACATGCCTCAGGTCTGGATTTACCACAAAAATGGTAAATTTAGAAAGGTACCGTCCAGGGTGGTCTGCTGGCTCTCTCTTCTACGTCTCCCACCATATGGCAGTGCATCACCTTGCATCTCAGCCCTCTTCACACTGCATTTTAATTGTCTGGTGGTCTGACAGCCCTTTAGACTAAGTGACCTAAGAGTGGGGTGGGAACCAGGTCCTTTTCTCTCTCTCCAAACACTGGGTACAAGGCCTATAATGTAGTAGTTGCTCAGTAAATGTTTGTTGGATGAAAATCAATGTACTCAGAGAGTCAGTTAGCTAAGTCTTTTATAATGAATAAACTCTAGATTATTTGAGTATATATGGAGCCAACAGGGATTTAGCACAGAGTATCAGGAAACAGAACTCTCTCCTTGACTTTTATGGAACTACATGGACTTGCAGATGCTCATTCAGAAAAATCATTGAAATTTTAAAATGGAGTTATATGGAAATATGTGAACACAAAGTTTACATTGTGTCACTTTTTGGATGCCTTCTCTGAGAGAGTATTGGAATATAGCACCCAGTCATCCAATTAGTGAGCATTATATACCGGGCCTGTGTGGGACATCAAGAAATGTAGGGAATTGCTAGCCCTCCTCAAGATGTGTGCAAGGATGTGCTTTCTGAAACACTGTCTCAAAATAACTGAAATTATTCCATCAGTCACAAAGAGACCTGAACAAAAACATGTCCTTCTATGTCTTTATACAACTGTTCTGATATTGGTGTTTTAAATATCAACAGAAACCTTGCCAAATTCTTGAGACTCATGTGAAGGTTTCAGTTCAGCCATTTGTTGTTTGAGTATCTCCATCCTGCCTGGCATCTTTGTTTTAGAAATAAACATGGCAGACTCATGAAATGGAATATCCAGAAATCACTTACGGATGATGGAGTGTTACTTTATTTTCATGATCATTTTTGCCCAAGTGCCTGTTACTGTGTTACCAAAACAACAGTAGATGCTATTCCACTGTTTGGCATAGAATCTTGATCTATTTGCAGACGAATGAGCTTAGAATCTTAGTATGTTTCATTATCACCTAGAGTTTCAAGGTTTGAAGTGTGCAACCTGTTAAGGTAAAGTGTGTGGGACCAAGATCACTATCTTGCTGAGAGTTCAGAGTAGGAACTGCTTATTTCTCATAATGGTCTTGACATGGAGCCTACCATGGGCTGTATGTTGACATGCAGCATACGCAGTAAAGAACCTTCAGTGTTAATTCTTGTTGGCAGAGTCGTGTCCTATTCTTTTGTTCTTTTCAAATCCAGATTATCATAGAAGTCTGGCTTATGGAAGAGTCTGCCCAACTCATGCACTTTGCCTTTCTGGCTTCACAGCTGGTGCTAGAAATATCTGTCCTTAAGGTGTTACCAAGAAAGTCTCCTGCTATTTCATGCATTTATATTCTTGACCTAGCTCGATTGTGAGTGCCATAAGGGTGGCAACTTATCTTTAAGAAAAGATAATACATAAGGTGCTTATGTATTTTTCCCACAGCACCTATTACAACATTCTGAGTACAGAGAAGTGCTCAATGAATATGTTGACTGAATGACCAAGATATTTGAAAACACATCTGGAGTGGTGACATAATGTCAGTATAATCTTTTGCTTGTAATGAGAAATATACAGAATTTTAGCTATTGTTTCTCCAGATGCTCTGGTGTAGAGTATTTGTTTTGTTTTGCTTTGTGTCATCTGGTCTTGCTCTCCATTCCCTTCCCTTTCTTTTCTTCCATTTTCGCTTTTTTAAGAAAAAATATTTCTTTGCTTTCCCTTCTTTCTCTATCATCTTTTTAAGAAATAAGTCTGCATTGTTCTTGAAGACTTCTCAGGGATATTAGGGTTGAGAGTTTAGTATAGCAAGATGCCATAACAACAATATATGTTCCATGTGGTTTGCCTTTCAGCCTTTGAAGCTCAGTTTAGTTATGTGTAAAAATGGGGATATGACATCTGTCTTGTGGAGCTGGTTGCAATGATTAGAGATTTGAAAAGTGTTTGCCATTATTAGTAATTGACATCAGAGGAGTTCAATAAATGGTATAGACTCTTTCATTGCTGAAAATTTGAAATGGAAATTTATAACTAATTTTTGTTACTCAAATGAATTATATGTTCAGTCATTACTATTAAACTGTTCAATAGAGTAGGATATCACAAAAAGGCTTGGCTTTCTGTCCCAAGAATATTTTCCATAGTGTTTTGCAGGTTACAGAAACAGACCCACACAGAGAATGTTGTACTTTTCAGTACACAAGTCACTCAAGCTATAATAATTTATTTTCCTGCAACATTAGTCATTGTTTTAAAATTCTTTCTGGTGTGATAAATCTATTTCTTTTTGCTTTCTAGATGAGTATACTTACAATACGTAACCTTGACAATGAATGTATGTGGGTAGATCAACGGGCAAAGGATAAATGTGAAAGTTACTGTAAAATGTTAGTTGAATCCTTAACCTACAGTTAGTAATACATAAGTGATGAAGAATGAAGGTCTTACCTTTTTGACCTGCTTTAGCCTATGAAGGGTAAATATAACAATTAAAGAGCTGATCATGATTATTCAGAAGAAGGAGAACACATTTCTCAAGACTCATTTTCTTGATTACCAGTTTTCAGATTGATGTGACTTTGACACAGGATATTTCTACTTGGAACGCATCTCAAAATATCCTGTACTAATATAGCTTTCGTTCTATAAAATTTGATTCATCAGAAGGAAATTTGTTATAAGAGGAGAATATGAATTTCAACCACAAGCCGACCTGAGTTAGAAATACAGCTCTACCATTACTAACCATGGGATCTTGTGGTATAATAAAAAATACATACTTGGTCTTTGCCCCTGGTTCCTGACACAGATTCCTAAAACTCTTGGACTTCAATGTCTTTTGTGTACTAATGAGATGCCTAAAGCATGGTCGGAGGTTTTAGAGAGTCATGTGATTAGAATGTTAGAATTTTCAGCCCCACCCCTTGATTTCCAAAGAGGAAAGAGGAGCTGGAGATTGAATTCAGTCACCAGTGGCCAATGATTTTAATCAATCATGCCTGTATAGTGAAGCCTTCATAAAAACTCCTAAATGACAGTGTTAGGTGAGCTTCTTAATTGGTGAACACATTGACACTCTAGGAAGGTGGCGCACCTGGAAAGGGCATGGAAGCTCTGGACTACCCTCTACGTCTTCCATATCTTGTTCTAGTGTCTCTTCCATTTGGCTATCCTTTAAGTATAGTTGTTTTCCTGAGTTCTATGAGTTTTTCTAAGGAATTATACACTTGAGAAGGTCATAGGAAACCCTGAATTTGTAGGCAACTGGGAAGATGTGTGGGTAGCCCCCGCACCCCACTTGCAGTTGGCATCTGAGGAGGGGGAAGTCTTGTGGGACTGAGCCCTTAAGCTGTACGATCTGTGTCAACTCTGGGTTTTGACATCTGAATAATGACGAGATTCAAAAATTTGGAAAGAAAAATTTTCTCATAAAAGAGAAATAAACTGGCCTTTCCACAGTCTAGGAATCATGGCCCCTGGCTGCCAAGAACAAGCACTTTGAGGAAGAGAAGCATATGAAAGGAATTTATGCTGAACACGTTGGTTAAGTATGCATATTTAATAAGCTATAGGAACAGGAAATATTTGAAAGGAGAAACAAATGCATGCACAACTGAGTTTCACGGCTCTTCATGGCTCTTCAAAAATAAAGGGTGTTGTTATCATGATCCAAGGGTGGGGTTTTAAGCTTACTGATGTCAAAAGGTGAGGCAGAGGACACAAGAACCCTCACTGTGCCTCCTCCATGAGTTGGCCAAAACCAGCCTGGAGAGCATAGTTTTCAGGAAGAGATGCGTGGTGAAACTGGTGAGTTGTCATGTAGAAACAGCAAAGAGGGAGGGCAAGTCCGGACACGGCCTCAGATGGTTAGTTAAAGGTGATTAATGAAATGAGTTGTCTGTATCTTGTTTTTCAAAGCTGGTTTCTGTTTACTTCTTAGGTAAGAATTCTGGTTAAAGGTTAATAAGAAAGGAGCATACTGTGGCATGTCTGACTACCTGTCCTGTCATGGCCAAGAACCCATTTTTTCAGATTTCTCTGGTGTCTCCTTGGCCAAGAGAGGGTCCATTCAGTCAGTTGAGGGTCTTGGAATTTCATTTTTATTTCTCAGTAGTTGTTGGAATTGAATCAAATTGGTGGACACCCAGTTGATGTTAAAGATTTGGAGAATTTGTGTGGAAAGTGACGTGTATTTGGTGTCCAAAAAAATAACATAGTTCTAAACCAAGTTTCTTAACTATAATAAATTTGTTGGTAATCTCTCTTTAAAAAGTTGGAGAGTATTATAAGACCTTAAAAAGTGGTTAGGAGGACCAAAGGGAATAATGTATGTAAATCTCCTAGTGCAATGTTTGTTATTTAGTAACTCTATATAAATTCCATAAATGTTAACACCTACCCTCATTTTTCCACCTGACTTTTAAAGGAGTGCCAGACATCTGTGGTGTACTGTTTAAAATGTGGTGGAGAGCATGGCAAATAAATCATTTATGGTGGCTCTAAATTACCTGGTGGAGAGACAGAAAGGAAAATCCTGAGAACCCTGCATGAAATGGAAAAATATGGAGTTATCTTTTGTGATATATTAATAGACAATTGAACAACAGTTTCACCGCAATATTTATAAATGGCTTGATAACCAGAAAGGAAAGCTCTTTTAGTGTATTGTCCTGGCCTTATTGAATTTTTTATCTAATGATTTGGATGACGTTATGGAGGGCTTGTTTGGCAAATATATCAGGAGAGAGAACTTGCATATTTGATCAGTAAGGATGTTAAATAATTCTTCTTAGGCCCAGAGATGTGGACAAAAATAGAAATGGTGAGTGTTGACACCAAGTGTGGTTGTAGACATCTACAGTCACCCTTGGTGGTTACAGGTGTATTGTGTTATTGTGTTATTGCCAGAACTATAACATAAGAAACATTCATTAGGACAGAGTACCCAGAGAAGAGCAACTATCTGGAATGAGTTGTGGACAAAGGGATGTGGAAGTTGTGCTAACTAAGGAAGAGTTCAAGGCCCGAATTGTTTCTCTACGGGAACAGGGACCTTAACTTTGTTGATTTATTTTAAGGGCTGTCATATGCAAGGAGACACAAGCTGATTCTGGTCACTCTAGAAAACGGCATTAGAAACAGTAGATGTATAACACTGAGAAGTAAAATCCAGTTCAAATTATGAAAGGCTTTTCTGATCATTAGAAAAATTTAAAAGTTGAATTGGCAACTTCAGAGTAGAGACCTCATTGCTGGAAATTTTAAGCAGAGGCTGCATGATATGATGAAGAGGAGAGTCTAAATAGTCTCTTCCAATTCCCCCTCCACAAATTCTCTAAAATATTTTTTTAAATATTGGACAGCATTAAAAAAAAAGGCATTCATAATTCATCTAACTTTGACAAATAAAATTTGTTTATTTTTTATCCTATATTGGGTCCCCTTTTAAAGACAAGAAACCCTGATATAGTATGTAGTTGAGTGCATCGCTCAAGATACACACATTTTTAGGTTTCTTGATAAGCCTTGCTATTGAACCACCCACAACTTCCAACTCACCGAGTCACTATTATCAGTAGCAAATGTCAGTGAGTGGTCATACATAGTTATGAAGTTTGCATGGAATGTATGTTCTTTTCTTGATTGTTTTATTATGCTATTTTCAATTTATACTTTTTATTTTGACTTTAAAAAGATAGAGAACAATATTTATTGAGGCAGACTCTGTTAATTGACTATCCAATACCCATTTCTCCCTTTTTTGTTACTAACAGAATCCAGATTTTATGCCTAACTCCAGGGACGAACTCCAGGAAATATAAGCACTTTCCCATACTCTTTTGCGGCAAAAGGAAGTGATATAATATTGCTAATGAGATTTAACTTCAAGTCTGCTGGGGGCTCTTCAAGGCGTATTCTTGCCTTGAACATGGATTTGTGACAGAAGCCAATGCCGCCATCTTGAGGCATAAGGGGAAGGCTGAGAGCATTTTAGCGATATCACTCCTGAGATTGCTGAGCCACAGAACAAATGTCAACACCTGCCTTCTTCTGGACTTCTAGCTAGAAAGGAAAAAGACACCTATATGTTTGCTTAAATCACTGCCTTTGAGTTTTCTGCCACTTGCAGTTGAAATTATTCCTAATTGATTGTTTGCCCTTGGCCTTTATTCAGTAGTCAACAAATACTAATAAAACTTGTGCCTTGTGCTTTGTGGGATCCTATTCATCTTCCTTCAGAGAGATCTCAGCCTCAGATAAGGTCTAAAAGAAGTCAGGGACAGCCTAAATACTCACTTTCTTCTTTTCACTTCTTTTCCTAGGAAGTGGGACTATGGGATGATACATTAGAGTGACTGGAGGACAGCTGTGTCAGGGAGCGAGACCTGTGTTAATTGGCACCTGAATGCTATTCCCATCGTGTGCTTCTCTGAAGGTGGTTGTGCTAAGATTTTGGTGGCATCTGCACCTGGTAATTTAGCTGTTGAGAGGGAAGAGGTAGGGGCAGTGTTTGAGGAGAATGTTAAATTGCATTAATTTTCTGCGTACTTTATTTAGCTTTATTTATCTAAAAGGTACATTACCACTATAATCTGTGAATAAGATATTTAGAGATTTTTATTTAAAACCATGTGAATGCTCTTTGTAAGATGCATTTTTGAAGTGACAATTTATCCCCAAATATCTTGACGATCGTGTATTAATATTTTCAGGGAAATGATACATATATTCTTTTCAAGAACTATATATAAACTATGTCTTTAAAAATAAACTCAGCAAAATATAATCTTTAAATAGAAAAAAAAATCCCCAAAAGGAAATACACCAAATGTTCATCTGATGCCATTGAATGTTAGGAATTTGTGTGCTCAAGAAAATATTCTACTTTTCTGACTTTAATTTTATTGTAATTAGGAAGCATTATTTTTATACTCTAAAAAGAATGAGTTGAAGGAATTATGTACCAAGTCATGACAAATGAATTGACATAGAAACAGCAGAACCATTTTTAATGTGTTTATATAAATAGATCTGTATGATTATAATTAAGCATCTTAAAGCACATACTGCTAAAAAGAACAGTTCTTCAAATTGAAGCTGGGTTTTATTACAATATACAACTCAATAAGTTAGACGATATTCTAAAGAGAATGAGATAATGGCAACATTAAAGCCATTATATTTAGCATATCTATGTATTATATGTCTGTGCATTAATACCTATCTATGTATGAAGCAAACAGAATTACCTATCCAAAGCTTTGGTATCAGTAACCTAAAAATGCTGATGTGTTGCTTCTGGGACCTTGAGAGAAGACAATATTGTCACATCCTTTTTATATGATAAATTCAAGAATCTTCTAATAAGTGAGTCTTTTCCCTTAGTGGAGGACACTTGCTTCTTACATTCATAAAAACACTGTAAGAAGAGCATGCAATCACATGTTTTAGATTTTGAAGTCCAAACTTTTAATTTGAAAAGATGAAGATATAAAAGTTTAGTGACAAAAGCATTTTATTTAATTTTCGATTTGATAATCATTGTACTCTTACTTGACATACAAAGATGATTAATTGATGTGTCCTACATTACCAGCATTTAGTGCCAGGAAGTGGTTCAGTGGATGATAAGCAAGAAGTCTTGGTTCATGGGAAACAGGGAGGAAAAGAAACCTACATTAAAATTCAAAGTACTCATTGGATGGCAAACCGTAGCAGGACAGTCATTGGTGATCTTCACTTGAGTAGATTCATCAGAAGGGCGGAGGCAGAAGCCAGCTTTTGGAGGAGAAGTCAGGTGAAGGGAAACCATTAGCATTAGGTTGTCTCTTCCTTCAAAGGTATATAGGGGTTTGGGGGATCAGAATTCAAGTCTGCTGACTCCCAGATTATTACCCATTCCTACCAAAGCATATTGAAAGTTTCATGAATGCAGAACTCCATCAGTATCAAAATTTGGTAATGTTCGCTTCATGTTCCTCAGGAAGAACCCCATGTTCAATCCTTATAACCCCTCAGTAGAGCTCATTGACCTATTTCATAATTATGTGCAAGCTCCACTATAGTAGGCTACTATTTATTTATTTATTGGCCTGGTAGGGCTCAGTAGAAGCAAGAACTCTAGTTTTAGGTACATGTGTGTTTATATGCATAGTCATCTCCCCTCAACCCCAATCAGGATTTTATTTTCTCTAAAAATCAGGCCACATATTGCAGAACTTTTTGCTGCCCATGCGAGTGCAGACCCTTTTGTAATCATTTGCCAACTGCATGACAATTCCTACTCTTTCTCTTTCTTGATCCTTGGAAAGTTTAGCTATGTAGCTGTTAGGCCGGTTATGGCTAGTCACTTCCCAACAAGCTGTGCCCTTCCGTTCCTAGCAAATTGTCCATCCTCTCTCAAACCCAAATTCTCTAATTACTCTATAATTCCCTACTTCTAGGTCCACCAAATATTAAGCCTCTTGTGGATCTTTTCCACTGAATGCACAGAAACATTTATTTCTCTTTTAAACTGTACCCTACACCATCAACCTTTTATCAAAATGTCATTCAGCCAAATTAAAAACCCGTTGTCTTTCCCAGGATACTTTTTTTTTTTTTTTTCAAATTGCTCTGCAGTGAAAGCCATTCTTCCCTTAAACTACATTAAATTAGGCCAGAAAGGGGTCTTGTCACTCTCCCAACTTTCCAAAAATTTCCAAGTCATTAGTCATCCTCCCTCATTGAAAACACAGTCTACTCTGAGGATCAGGCTTCCCAGTTCAACCCTTCTCCTTCGTTATTGTCCTCAGACTTGCCTCTCTTTTCCAGTGAGACTGACACATGGGTACAGACTTTTCTTCTTTATGCTAACTGCGCAAGTATCAGGATGTCCCTAGCTACAGAATAAGCCTGTGGTATCCAAGCGAATGATTAAGTTGGCCACATAGCCATTTGTGTTTCCATTTTGAGCAGGACTACCAGGAGGAAAGCCCATTCCACGAAGGGACTATGCTTTCAAGAGTAAGTGGTGGCTCAAGCCTATAATCCCAGCACTTTGGGAGGCCGAGGCAGGTGGATCACGAGGTCAGGAGATCGAGACCATCCTGGTCAACATGGTGAAACCCCATCTCTATTAAAAATACGAAAAACTAGCTGGGCGTGATGGCGCGTGCCTGTAATCCCAGCTACTCAGGAGGCTGAGGCAGGAGAATTGCCTGAACCCAGGAGGCGGAGGTTGCGGTGAGCCGAGATCGCGCCATTGCACTCCAGCCTGGGTAACAAGAGCGAAACTCCGTCTCCAAAAAAAATAAAGAGTAAGTGGTATGCTCAGTTGCAGATCCCTGGACATTTTCTCTCTAGAACATCTAGGGGCTCCAGGGAGACAAGAGACTTTTCAGAAAACTTCAGATCCATTCAGTTAGGATCTTAAAACTCTGGGACCACAAGCAGAAAAAGACATTGTTTCAGATTGTCCCCATGGCTCAGGGGAAACACTATAGTGTGAATACAGGATTTAAAAAGAAAAAAGCAAGAATATTCTAGCTAACCAGGGACTCGCTTGAAAAAAAAATCTTTCAATAATAATAATATTAATAAGGAGAAGCCAGAGAGTTCCAGGAGGCTCTGATAGAAAAGCACAAATATGTTACAATTTTTGGTGAAAGGAACTCAAAATAGTTTCCTCCCTAGTTTCAACTGCTTGCAAGTCTGCCTTTTCTCCCAGCTTAGCTTTATCTGTGTGGTGTCAGTTAGATTTGACCTGTGAGGGAAGATCTTTGCTTTTCATTTCTGCCAGCTGCAGGAGTTTCTTGCTGGGCAGTGCTTTTGCTTCATCCTTTTAATGGTTGACCAAAGTGATAAATGCTGGGGGTGAAAGGGAGAATAGTCTTATTCAGAAACCAGAATAATTCTGAATCCATTGAATGGAGAGGCCAGGCTAAGAGTCTGCCTTGGGCCTTCCCTGTCTTGGTTTTTATTATCCAACAATCAGACCCAGGGAGTGGGGGTGTGGAGGAAGAGGCAGAATGTTTTATTTCCTGTACACTGGATTTATTTCTGACACATATAGCGATTCAAAAGAGAAAATCGCTCTTTAACATGCCTCAAGCAGACAGCTAAAAATCTTGAACCCTGAATCACAATCTCAGCTCTGACTTAATTCATAAATGTTATAGCCAGGAAGAAACTTAGGGATATTCAGATAGCTGAACCCCTCCACTTTACAGATGCCCAAATTAGGGCCCTAAGATAATACCATATGTGACTTAATCAAGACAATACAGCTGTGCTCTTTTCTCATCAGTATCATCTTTGCAGCATTTTCTCTCCCAAATCAAATTATCTAATATTCATCTCACTTACATGGTAAAATTCTTTTCTCCCTACCCAAACTTATTTCTGTTGATGCATTTTTCAAGAAGTCAGGGTACCTGACAGCCTTTATCTCTTATTTTAGTAAGGGATAGTTCTTATTAAGTAAGGGACATAGTTTCCTGGGGACGATTAATACTCAGAAAGTATCTTATAAAGGATAAAAAGGAATTGAGAACTGAGAGCTGAAAGTGACAGGAATCCAAATATATATTTAACTGAAGAAGTGACTCTCTAGAGTATGCTAGAAAGGAAGAGGCTTTAGATCTGGGGAAATAGTATGATTAATCACACTGTGCATAGTCGGCTCATGGAACCTTGAGCCAGTTTACTTCCTTCCCCTACTATTCCGCTTCCAGGTCAAATCGA
Source organism: Saimiri boliviensis (assembly GCF_048565385.1). NCBI lineage: Eukaryota > Metazoa > Chordata > Mammalia > Primates > Cebidae > Saimiri > Saimiri boliviensis. The sequence continues at coordinate 176,533,015 of NC_133450.1, read as the reverse complement.
GGCTAAACAATGAAATACATGGTTTTTATTCTTTCTTTTTAATGAGTTCACCTTTCTGACTTAATACTCGTTTTTTATCTGTGTTATATATATATATATATATACACACACACATACACACACACTTACAGACATGTATACATATATGAGAAAGGTTGATCTCTAAATGGTGATATAAATCCTTTATTCTGTTTGTTCTGCTTTCAACTGAACAGAAAACAACCACATGGGCAGACTGTAGTTCTTATTCTTAGAGTCAGGGTAGTTCCTTTGTACTTTTCTTAGTGGATTCTTGATCAATTGTGTTGCTTAAAGTTTTCTCTTTTACTTCGTATTTCAGCATTTGGCTCCAAAAACCAGTACGTTGCTGTCTTTGTTTTATGATTCTTCTTAACAACTTCCTCTTGGTCTGAATGAGAAATACGAGATTAAAAAACAAGGAGGATGAGGACAATGAACATCAGAGGTAGGACCTTAAAGAATTTGTAATCTTAGGTAGAGAATAATAAGAAAATGTTGCAGAAAATAAAAATAATAATAATAATCCCAGAAAGTTGTGCCATGTTGAGGTTTGTGAAGCTATAGCATATGTGAATGGACGTTTCTCTTGAAAAGGTTATTAGCCAGAAGATATGAATGGTGGATAAGCCTTCATTTTCAACTTAAATTCTAATTTCCTCTAGCATACAAGTCAGAGTAGTAATATACTGGTGGTACTTTCTTTTGAGTGAACAATTTTGGTTTCTTCCTGCCTCATTCTTAAATGAAAAGGTTACTTCCTACCATTAGAGGTGAGAATGTTAAAATGGCATTCTTTTATTTATTTTTACTTGTATATCTATGATCTTTCCAAATGATTTGTGAAAGTAAAACATTAACATTATTGGGTTGGAAATTTTCTTTCTTTGTTTTTTAAAAGAATTTCTGAGTAGCAGTGGCTCCTAATTCTATAGTGTGTCTTTGGGTGGATAATTACTATAGAATACTGCAGACCTTTTTTTTTTCCTCCTGTAGAGTGATTGATTTTAACCTTTCTCCTCTGCCAAACCTTTGTTCCGTGCATGACATTTCAACCCCCACCACTTCCTATGTTTTATTTTGCTAAAGAAAATAGCATTTTTCTATTTCTGGACAAAGCATGGTTGTTTGTGTCAGTCAATTTAATACAATACACCAGTTCTTATTTGTACAGAGGAAGTACTAATAAGATTCCAGCAGGAGACGGGTCCTGAGCCCATGACCGTGTTTCCCATTGGGCCCAGAAGATAGAAGCCACAATAAGCCATTGCCGACAAGGCAACTTAATGGTGGTATAGGACCTTTTTGTCTCAGAAATTTTCAAGTAGTATGGAGTCCCAATACCTGCCGTATACACTAACTCCTGCAAATTGTACATGGACATAGAAATAAAATGGTCATGTGGCATAGTGGAAAGGACAAGCATTTTGGAGATTGTGTCATAGCTTCCATCTCTGCTCTGTTGTTTACCACCTCTGAACCATTAGCATTACATATGTTTTCTGAGGCTCTGGTTCCTCATTTGAAATGGCAAAAATATGTAGGTTTTGACTTTGCAGGGTTAGTGAGAGGATGAAATAAGATAATGAACACAAAGTTCTTAGCATAGTTTATGCTACATGGCAGTCACTCAATAAATCGTAGCTATTGTAATGAACCTATGGCATTTTGATGAAATAAGCAATTCTGTTTTGTTGTTGTTGTTGTTTTTATTTTATTTTTTTTAGATAGGGTGAATAAGGTTTGGATTTGTGTCCCCGTCCAAATCTCATGTGTGAATTTTAATCTCTGATATTATAGGGGGCCTGGTCAGAGGCGATTGGATCATGGGGGCACACTTCCCCGTTGCCATTCTCCTTATAATGAGTGAGTACTCACAGAGCTGGCTGTTTAAAAGTATGTTGCACCTCCTGCTTCATTCTCTTTCTCCTGTTTCTGCCATGTAAGATGTGCCTGCTTTCCCATTGCCTCCTGCCATGATTGTAAGTTTTCTGAGGCCTCCCCAGTCATGCTTCCGGTACACCCTGTGGAACTGTGAGTCAATGAAACTTCTTTTCTCTACAAATTACCCATTCCCAGGTAGTTTTTTATAGCAATATGGGAATGAACTAATATATAGGCTTCTGTTCTGTTGCCCAAACTGGAGTTCAGTGGCATGATCATGGCTTGCAGCAGCCTTGACCTCTTGGGCTCAAGGGATCCTTCTGCCTTGGCCTCCAGAGTAACTGGGACCACAGGTTTACACCACCATGCTTGTCCAATTTTTTTATGTTTTGTAGAGATGGGTTCTTGCCATGTTGCCTAGGATGGTCTTGAACTCCTGGGATCAAGCGATCCTCCAATCTCAGCCTCCCAACGTGGTGGGATTACAGACCTGGCCAAAGTAAGCATTTCTTATTATGAGATGTGTTTCATTTAAAACAAGGTTTTGAACCTCCTGCCTTTTTGTTCCATAAAGGAAATTAGCTATGGGAAAAGTGTAAAATATATCACTGCTATTTATGCCTTAATCCATTAGGCAGTTATTTAATGAATGACATTTGTTGGATGCCTAAGTCTAGAAGGGAAAACAGAGTCAGAGAGGCAGTATGATGGAGAGGAAAGAGCCTCTAGCATAGGCAGATGTGGCTCCCCATTCTGGCTCTGCTGTTTACTAACTGTGATTTGGTTAAGATATTTAACTTTTCTGAGCCTCATTTCTGGATCTCTAAAATATAGGTAATAAATACATCTCTTACAAAGCTGTGATGACAGTTAATAAAGCAGTTAGATTCAAAACATAATTGGGATGATGACAAAAATATTTACTAACCAGTATGGTTAGTAAATCAGGAAGAACCAGGTATAGAAAAGCAGTACATTTGTACATATCAGCATGTCAGTAGAATATCAGCCTTGCTTTCAACAAGGCCTAGAACATGGGAGGAAGGAACTCAGGTTTTAGTTTGAGGTTGGGAGTTTTATCATTTACATTGTTGCTTTTCTATATATCATAATGTTTTTACATCTTAAAAATCATTCTGGCTGGGGAGAGACTCTTAATTCTTAGAGACAGCCTAGGACTCAGCCAGGAGCATTGCCTTTGATATGCAAACTAACCAGTCCAGAGCCATACCTCTTCTGTCTGGCCCATACACCCCAGGAAGCAATATTCTTTCACTGTAATTATCCCTGGTCCAGTTACCAGGTGACTAAAAAGCCACCCTCAGATCCCAAAGTCCACCAAAATTACTTAATGTAGTCAGTCCTAATCTGTTTACTGTACCCTGCCTTGCCTTTCCTGAGGAAACCTCAGTAAAGGCTGTGGCCTAGACTTTCTCCTGGCTATCGTATTTTGCCTGCTGACCAAAATCTGGTGCTTCCCCTGTGACCCTACATAGGCATGTGTATTAGTCTCTTCTCATACTGCTAATAAAGACATACTTGAGACTGGATAATTTATAAAGAAAAGAGGTTTAATTAACTCATAGTTCCATATGGTTGGGGAGGCCACCAATCATGGCAGAAGAGTATGGGACATCTTACATGGTGACAGGCAAGAGAGAATGAGAGCCAAGCAAAGGAGGAAACCCCTTATAAAACCATCAGGTCTTGGGAGATATAGTCACTACCCTGACAACAATACGGGGGAACCACCCCCATGATTTAATTATCTCCCACCTGGTCCCTCCCAAAACACATGGGAATTATGGGAGCTACAATTCAAGATGAGATTTGGGTGGGGACTTAGCCAAACAATATCAGTATGCCTTTTGTTTCTAGGACCAGTGAGTATAATAAACTTTGTTTCCCTGAGCCTCTTCTATGTTTCCTCTTATAACCACACCTGACTGACCATCATATACCCAGAACACGAATAGACATAGAGATATTTATATGATGGCCATACAGTATGAAATGTGCTATAATAAAAGCATACAAAATAACAAAGTGAGCACAGTGTAGAGAGCCCCTAAACCTAACTTAAGGAAATCAAGGAATGAAGAGAAGACATAAACATTTGAGCTGAATGTTGAAGGATGGATAGGTAGGTTTATCAGGGCTGAGGTAACTCCATGCAGAGAGGGAAAAGCATGCACCACAGTGTGAAGGTACACACAACGTAGAACATGTTTCAGGATGGATGAGAGTTGCTGGGCTGTGGGGAAACTGAAGACTGGATGGATAATGGGTAACTGTGGACATGTAGGTAAGAGCTTGATCTTGAAGGGCTTTTGCAGTCATGCTGTTGCAGTGGGAAGAGCAATGGGAAAGGGGGAGATACTGGATAGAAAAAAACGAGTGAGCGACGTGGCTGCTTTGGTCAGCAGAGATATGAGAGCCTGAACTGTAGAGGGGTGTCCACTGGGCAAGGAGAGTACCAGTTCAGGAAATGTTAGACGTGGAACAGATGGAACTATGTTTGAGATTAAATATAGGGGTAAGAGAACAAAGCAGTTGAAGATGACTTTTGGGTCTTTAGCTTGAGTGACAGGTACCCATAGGAATCACAAAAGGGAGAATGATATCAGGCCAAAATACTTCTCTACGGGCCTGTGTAGCTACATCATTCCCCTGACGACCAGGTCAAGTGAGGCTTTTTTCCCCCCCCCCTTGTCTCACAGCTGTAAATATTTCATGCCAGTGGCCATGTTTCTGTTTTATTTTGGGAATGGCACTTTAACTGGTTTTTCAGTTTAAACGACTCAGGAACTGAAGGGCCATTTTCGTCCTCAGGGATATGTTTGTTGCTGAAGATGGCAGACAGTTGGGTGTGGGTGAGGACAAATAGCGCCTGAGGTCTTGCAACTTAGAAGTAACATCTTGTCGTTTGAGGATAACACTGCCAAAGGTGTGTGGGTGTATCTTTGAAGCAACAAAACAGAAAAAGCATGACCAGCAATCTGATCTAGGCTATGTGTCTATAAAAAATCATTATTTTCTTTATTGCTGCAACTCTTTTGGAGCTCCCTTATTGGCCTCAGAGATGGCCCTGTGTTCAAAGGAAACCACCCCGTTGCTCTCAGAGGGTGGTTGGCCAGCCTTTCGTCGATGTTTTATTTTTTTTTTTCCTGGCACTGCCCTGTTATGCCGATTCATTTAAAATTTTGCTTTTGTGTTTCCTCTCCCCATCATCCTTGGCAGTAGCTAGTAATCACCCACTCCTGGGGCTGTAGAGTGCAATAAGCCCCTGGCCCATGTGTTTCAGCAGGCATCGCTTCAGAAGTAGGGAGGTCGCATGTAGGCCAGACTTCACTACCCTCTTACTGTTCTGCTAGCACTGAAGCCACTTCAATGGGAGGACAGATTTATAAGAGGATTCCTTTCTCATCATAGTCCCTGTCCAACTTTTTGATTCTAAAGAAATTTGCAATGGTCTGGAATTTTCTTGACAGCACACATTTCCATTTTTTAAAAAATCTAAAAGCCAGGCTTTTTATACCCATCATTTCATTTACTACTACTCTACAACCACTACTGGCTACATTTATTGAGTGCTTACGTGCCATGCCCTGTGCTAAGTATTCTACACGGATAATATGAGTTCATCTTCACAAAAACCCATGCAATAGGGCCATGACTACCTCCATGCTTCAGAGGAGGAAACAGGCTTCCAGAGGTAAAGTCATTTATTCAGGTTCACTGAAACACTAAGTGTCCACAAGTGGACAGGCCACGAATCCAACCTGGACATTCTTAACTGCAGAGTTTGCATTCCTAACCATCACTTTGTACAACCCTGCAAGTAAATAAATATTACCACTTTTAAAGAAAATGAAACTGAGAATTGAGGTTAGAATCCAGAACCCAGGTCTCTCTGACTTTAGAGCCATGTTCTCACTTGTTATACTTTGCAGTCAAAGCATTTCTTCATATAAATTGTTTTGTCTCAGGTAACTGACCTTGAATCCTGGGATCTTCAGAATAAGTTGATGAAATTGGCATTGGTTTATGGTGTAATAATATTTCTGGCCTGATCATGCCATTCTTTTTCAGTGTTGGTGGTAAAAAGTACATAATAGGAGACTATCTTTATCATAAATGATTAACTATGAAATCCCAGAAAGTCAGTTTGGGCTTGTAACATTGCTGACTTTCACTGAATACCAAGCACTATGCCATTAAGGCTGATATATGGGAAAATTTTTTCCTCTTCAGAGTTTACAGTCTTCAGAGAAATGCAGGACAGCTATTTATTTTTGTATTTATGCAAATTATATATACATAAAGAGTAGGTAAAATATAAAAACAACATATGGTTTAGAAGAATTTCTGTAAGTACTCCTGGCATCTCCAGATACAGAAACAGCATGGCTGCTAATAACATGGCTTCCTCAGCAAACAATGATCACAGTGCTTAGCCTGTCTCCGAATATGAGAAGTGAGGGACTCTTCGAGAAGTGGGTGCACTTTTTATACTTACACACTAGTTTTCCATCCTCATTCATGATAAATAGCTGCCATTTTAAGGAAGTTTAACCTGAGGGAAAAGGGGAGAAGCTGGAGGTGACAGAATAGGACAGAGCAAAAGTCACTTTCAGGATCTAGCATGTCTTCTTGAGCTGAAACCAAGCAAAGACACTGACCTGTATTATACAGCAAACTTGACACATTTAGCAGAATTTGATTGAGGCTCAAGCCTCTGAATCAGAAATATTTAAGGACAGCATAGAACCAGTTCCTTAATCAATGAGCCTAATAATATCTCTTGCTAATCAGAGGAAAAGGACAAAAAAAAAGATTTTTAAGGGAAGAAGAAGGAAGATAGAGAAAAATGGACCTGCCAGTTATTAGACTTTGTCTACATGCCAGGATTGTTGTGTCATATTATCTTTGTAGCAACCAAGGGGAGCGGATGCTATTCTTAGTTCATCATGTTGTTGATGGGGAAACTGAGGTTTCAGAGTTTAAGGGCTTTGCCCAAGATCATACAGCTAAGGAAGTGGTAGGCTCAGAATCCTTACCCAACTCCTTCTGATTTAAGAAAAACCTGTACTTTCCTACATTAGTGAAAAGCTTTCCTGGAAGACTGCAAATCACTGCCAAGTGGCGTTTGCATTCTCTGGGCACATCTTGCCTTGATATTTGGCAGAAATCGTGGAAACCAAAGGTGAGCAGTGTGGCCAGAGCACAGCTGGGGACTCTTCAGTTCCCTCTCCTTCCAAGCTGGTGGATGATAAGCACAGTCCCTGCTTTACGCACCAGGCTTCATTTGTTCTTTGCACCACAATGCAGCCCCAGTGCCTATAGTGCAGAAAGAAATTAATTTTCCCAATATTATGTAATTCTGGCATGTACTGAATGCAGCCAGAGAGACTAAGCCAGGATTGTATCAAGGACTTATGCCTGTGTCTGTGCAGAGGGATGTGCAGTTGCCATAGCAGCAATCAATCTACTAAATAACTAGTAACATAAACTGATTCGAAGGCAAAGACTGATTTGGGTCAGGGAATTGCACTCTATAAAGAACAACTTCTTGGTGACTTCTGAGGGTTTTTTAGCTTTTATGGGTGGCCCTAGAGATGTATAGTGAGTGACTGCTCAGAGGCAAGAGGGTGTGTGTGTCTCAAGAGGAGATCAGCATGCTGTTCTCAGGGAGTCAGAATAGGGAATTCCATGGAACGTGCTGTGAAACTGCTCTTCCACTGAATAGCAATTCCCAGAGGCTTAGGAGGACCAGAAACAAAAATAATAGCATCCAATTATTGAGCTCTTACCACATCCTAGGATGCCTCTCGGTGCTGTACAAGCATCTTGTCAACAATCCTACAAAATGGGATTTATCACCACCCTTCTACAGGTGTGGACACTAACATTAATATGCCCTGAGTCATATAATTACCAGGTGTGGACTGCGGATTCACACTCAGGTGGGCTTGATACAGATGCTGTTCCCTCTCTGCCCTGCCATATGGCTTCTCTACCTTGGACTTTCTCTGAAAAGGAAGGATGTTTCTTGGCCACCCCCATGGTGAGGATTGCAGTGTTCTGATTCTGCTTTGCACAAGGTGGAATGCTACTCATTATTTCTAATCCAACATGAAAACTGTTAGGGCAGGAGAACTTGCGACCCCTAGAGGTAGCATTGACTCATTCCAGACATTCCTGTTGTCATACTCAAAGAAAAAATTATTTTTTCTTTTTCTTGGGATTTTAGAATGGTATCAGGTATTCTGTTGTCTCCTTTTTATCTTGCCAAGCTTTTGGGTAAATCTGGTCTAAGAAGAAAGAATTTCTGAATTATAATAAAAGGTGGCATGTTGTAAGCAGAAACTACTGACTGGATAGTCTGTGTTGCCTTATGGGCCGTGCTACTTTGTAGATGTGTGATCTTGGGCAATTTCTTCAATTCTTTTAGCCTCAGTTCTCAACTCTATAAAATGGGGATGATTATGTTGACAGCGATGATGATGATGATGTCAACTAACTCTCAGTTGCCTAAAATACTTTTGGGAATGTGAGATAAAAATTACTTCACAGGCTTAAGAATTAAAGACTCCTGCAGACTCCCTTGCGACAGGGAATATATTCCCTCATCCATATATCCTGATTTTTTAAAATTCATTTTTTGGCTTAGCTTCTCTACATTAAATGTTTGTGAAATGAAGGAAGTCTAGGAAAGCAATTCATAGAGTGCTGTCTCATGGTTATGGTTTAATAAATATTAGTTTTCTATTTAAACATAGAGAATCCTCTTCAGCTTTTAGTTGCTAGTTTGATTCAGTACCCCAGAACTTGAGCCTGAAGAACTTGGAGGAAGGAGATTTATTTGGACATTTGGAAATACCTTCATGTTTTCTGTTCCTTCTTTCTGACTCTGTGACTGAAAGTCAGACGTAAGGTAAATGATGTTGACTGAGTTTCCCCCTGGAAGCCTCACCTTCCCAGGGCCCACAGCCACAGAGCCTGGGTCAAGAACGCTGGGAATGGGCTCTAGTCAATGGGCAATTGACACAGCTGTGCCTGCTGGAATACATCTCAAGGAGCTGCATAGGTGAGTTCCTTTGTGGGCGGGGCGGGGGGGTGGAATCCTACTGTTTCTCACTCTCCTCGCTGAAAGGATGACAATTTCTGGTGGAAAGATAGTCCCTGAGCCAACCCTTTTTAGATGGACTCTTAGTAGGTTATAAATACCATACAGGCAGGGCTGGGCAGCATTTTGAACTTGTGACCTGGAGGTGAAAATTCTGTCCATCCCTTCTAATCATTCTTCCCCATGAGGTGGTATTTTTGTATTGACCTATAACCCCTCTACTGGCTTTCTGTGCGTGGCACTGCTGTAATTTGAGGCTTTAAAATAAGTGCTCAGTTTTCTTCCTGTGTGTGGACATTGATTTTTTTAAAAAAATACTAGAATGCAAACGGAACCTGTGCCTGCTATCTGAATATCTCTAATTAGACTACTTGTGCAAATCTACCAATTGACTTTCATAGATTGAACCCAAGTCTGCAACTGTGTTGGAGTGGAAATGAGATTGCTTTGCCTCCCAAGTTATCTTCAGTACTTTGAAAGCAGACAGATTTCCCAAATTTAAGATACAACAGTAGGCAAAAGTTCCTGAGACACAGTGTAATCATCACACAGGCAAATTATCTCTGCCATGAGAAAATTGGAGCAATAAATGAAACAGTCCACTTCAGTAGGAGGTTATATATGTTACAGTGCCATGTCAACCTGCTTCACTGATTATATAGAGTTGAGACAGCCATTCATGCCTTCATTTTTTAGTCCTTTGTTTCTTTATATTCTGCTGAGCTTCGTTTTACTTGAGCTTTTTTGCCTTCTACCAATTAAGCCCAAAATTGGCAGTTAAGACAAAATACAAATGAAAGGGAGGCTGCGATGAGAAAGTAGAAAGACAATGGAGAATAAAGTTGAAAATTGATCTTTTCTTCCTTCCTCTCTGGCAGCTGTGTTGAGCAAAGGAGATACTGAGCATTGCATGACAGGGAACCAGTAATTTGCCAGGTTTGAATCCCTAAGCAGTCTTGAGTACAACTGTGTAGGAGATAAAAGTTTGCTGTTTAAGCCCATCCTCTCCCCATCTGACCTTGCTGCTTGAGTTTCTGAACCCCCCACTGGGCTCTTCCACGTGCAGAAACTTTGGGTAGCATTTATCAAGGTTTGCTGTATGCCAGCCACTGCTGTAAGTGTTTCATGTGGACTACCTCACAATTATCTTATGAAAACCCTAAAAAGAATCATCATCTCCATTTCCAGATGAGAAACCTGAAGCAATAGAGAAGTGTATTACTTGCATGAAGGTCACAGTTATAATGAAGTGGGAATAGGATTCAAAGCCACACTGTCTGACTTAAGAGCATTCTTGCATTTTCTAATTATAAAGGCATTCTGCCTTTATCATAGAAAACCTGAAACATACAAACAGGCATATGGAAGAAAATAAAACCATCTATTTTACTGCTGTTATGAAACCACAATTACAGCAGTTTTTGGCAGTTCTTTCCTTTTTAAAAATATAAATATAATTTAAAATAATGTTTTATTGAGATGATACTTTCGATAGTCAAAATTGGCAGTGAACATTTTTCTTTGCCATTATAATTTGTTCTGTTGGATAGTCCATGATGTAATTAACCATGCCCCTATTGTACTTGTAGGATATTTCTGGTACTTGGATTTCAACAGTGGAATAAAAGCCTGTTTTATTTAAGGGAAAAATGAATATTTTTAATGTGTGGAGTCAGGAAGGGGTGGCCTTTGGAATCAAGAAGTCCTTTGATCTAGATTTATTTTTATGTCTCAGGTTGTCATGTTCACTTTTTATTTGTATACATTCTCAGGCATCTTTAGAGAACGTATAGGTTCCTAAGCTTGCTTTCCTTTGACATCTGTATTTACAGAAAAGTGTAATTCCACCTTAAGATTGACTGACTGACAGTCTGTAAAGCAAAACTTATTCAAGAGCTACAGTGGACTTCTTTTGCTGGCATATTTCCTAGGTTTCCTGGAAAATTTGTACAGTGTTCCACTGTTTCCAGTCACATCTGGACTGTGTGCCCAAGGAAGTGTCTCATTTTCAACTTAATCATATACTTATTGTTTGTTACCTTGGTGGGAGGGAGGTGGCAAGGGGCAAGATACTCAACAGGCCATTGGGAGAGAAGAGCCATCACACGTGGTTCTTGTCATCAAGGACATATGCATCTAGCCAAAAATGAGAATGAAGAGCAACAATCATGACTTTCATAAGTGCTGTGATACATGTGGTTATAAAGGGTTATGGAAACCAGCTTAAGGAGCACGTTTCCTCAGAATAACAGTCATCAGCAGATGTTGTTTAAGCTTAGCTTGGAAAGATGATTATGAATTATGGAGGCAAATGAGGTGGGGGAAGGTACACCTTACAAAGGGAATGTTACACATAAGGGCATAAGATGGGGTTGTTAAGGAAACACTTGCAATACAAGGTGGGTCAAGCAGAGGATAAATAGTGGTTGATGATTAAATTTATGCTTAGTGTTCTATTATGGGAATGCTAAATTTGTGGGAGTTATTTATATCCTACTGCTGAAGGTCATTGCCAAGGTCTGATTTTTCACACACAAAAATTTGCAACCTCCGGCGTAAATGGGTTAAAGAGCTGGGCAGAGATGAGATCATGGAGAGTGTTTAATGACAGCTTTAGAGGTTTTGGACTTTAGTTGCTGGTGCATGCGTGAGGCACTTAAGCAAAGAGGAACCTGATTACTTCTCTCAGGAGGGAGCTCACAGGTTTGGAAGGAGCATCTTAGATACTAGCTGCATTACCCCCTTACTCATCTTTCCTTCCATCTACTCCTCCTTTATAACTTTGTTCCTCTTAGATGCTCTGGCCTTTGGAAATTTATTCAGATGCCTTGTTATATCTTAATATAAAGTTTCTCAACCATCGATATCCAGTAGAACCATTCAAAACATCTGCAGTTAACTCATTTATCTGTAGGTTAACTCATGGCCTACAAAATTGTGGTCTACTATGGCAGGACCTGGGTCATCCCTGCCTTAGGGTTGGTCAGCTACTGCACAAAAAACAACACTGGACACTCAGTCACTTAACGCATTTGCTCCCTTCCATTGCAGTCTCATGAGGGTCAGGGCAGATGTGTGTGGAGGGGTGGGGTGTGCTCTGCTTAGTCATTCATGCTCCCAGGCTCCCCTAGGTCTTCCATTCACATTTCCTTGGGTGGAACTCAGTCTCAAGGCCACACCTCATCTGTGGGAGGCTGGGAATATGGGTACAGAAGATGGGTCCAGGAAGAAAAGGAAATGAGATTTGGTGAACACACAACTACAGTGTATATGTATATCACTAAAATTATGGGAGACATCAGCAAAACCACAAGTCAGGCTTTCTGATTTGGGGACATCCCATTCCCACAAATATTTTATCACCTTTGAAATTTATCTAATCCAGTATGGATTTAGAGTTTGGCTTATTTGTGCAGATTTTCTATTTCTGCTTCTTACATAGAATTTATTTTCCATCTTTGTCCCATTTGGTAAAGCTCTTATAAAGATGTTTATAATTTCTGCTTTCACTCTGATGTTGAAGTGATGATTGTGAATCAACCTTCAAGTTGTAATGCAAAATTGAATATTCTATCAAAATAGTTCTATTAATTTAGAGACATCTTAAATAGAAGGTAAATCAGAAGCCTGTGAAAGGCTGAAAAACAGTAAGACAGTGTGTTCAGACTACATTTATAATAAAGGAAACTGCTAAAAATTATTTTCAGTTTGATTTGATTTACCTGTATAAAAGTGTGACTCTATTGTGCCTTTTGCCCTAATCTTTATATAGAATAACATTTGCTGTTTTTACCCTGTCCTCTACCAAACCAATCAGTCTGTCATATAAGTCATATATTTTGTTTTGTTTTGTCACCTTCACACCTGCCTTATTTAATTTCATGCAATCAGGAATGTGCTATGGAGAATATAATTAGCACTGCCAACAGACTAGTAATAAAAATGCATCTCTGTGTGGAAGAAGAAAGAGATGCTGCTGGGTAAGGAAATAGATTTTAGTTTAAAATTACACAGAAACAATTGGAAACCCAAAGGATAAGAATTGTTGAAATACAAAATATGCTTTGGTAATATCATCTGACAATTAATAGGTCTTTTTGGATTTGTCCCTTTATCCCTTCTTCCCCTAGCTTCCCTCTTCCCTGCCCAGCAGTGTAGGAGAGTCAGAGAGAGAGACAAGGCATTACACAGTCTCTTTGCCACCAGGATAATGTTCCTAATAGAAAGCAGGTTGTTCACGCCTATGTGACCTTCAGATAACTCCAATGACACTGCCTTGAGAAGGGTTTCCCTGAGCAATGAGGCTAGGCTTGCAAGAGTTTCTGCAGTTTGCTTTCTTAGCATTCATACTTCCTGTCTAATACTAATGATAATTCATTCTATCACAGTACTCTTACAATTATCTATCAGTAAATTATCTATTATAATCCTGGTACGTACACAATTCTGGCACATGGTTGACACTCAGCAAATATATCTGAATGAATGAAAGAATGTATACTATTTGCAAATAGGAGAAGCTTTAGAAACAGGCATATGTGGGTTTCTGCTTTGGCTCTGCTGTTTCCTAGCTCCATGTGTGTGGGCAATGTATTCTTTCCTTTCATGATCCGATCACTATAGCTGCAAAATAAAAATGGTGGTCCTAATTGTAGGGTTCATCTAATGATTAAGTGAGACAATGTATATGTAGCCCTAGAAGAATTCTTATCACATAGATGCAAATTAAGCGTTACTTCTGTAATCTGTGGGGAACATTGGAGGGTATTAGAGCAGGAAGTATTAGAGCAAATCTCGTATTTTATGAGAGATGGATCTGGTGGAAAGGTGCAGAAAAGATGAGAAAGGTAGTGAAGAAACTGCCGTGGTATCCTTAGTATAAGGTAATGAGGGCAGGGAGCAAGTAGTATCTTGGATGAAGTATGTAATCCTAGTTACCATCTCTGGGTGGGGCAGTTCATTTTGTTAAACTGACAGTTAATTTTTTAAGACATCCTGCAATTTACTACAATTGTAACAGGAAGGCCGTGAGGATCCAAGGCAGTTGCTTCATCTCTCTTGACTGTTGCTACTTCACAGTCACAGCGTGTCTACTTCTTTCTGTGTATTTACTCTTTTATGTTTTGCCGATTAATTTCCAAACTCCCCTAGTTCAAATCCCACAGGGTAGCTATCTGTCTTAGTTATGATCACTCCATTTAGAGTGTGCTCTGTGCTAGACCAACTCATGAGTCCTTAGCCTGGCTAGGAATGAACTTGTGGGCTCTTCTTATTGCTTCCAAAGAGAGCCACTAGGGTAAACTAGAAAGAGACATTGGGAATGACAAGATACCATGACTGATATGCTCAGGACAGAGCAGTCGTTAGTGCAGCATAACTTGGTTAGTGCTATTAGAAAAACTTGTCCCATATGTTGGCTTAATTAAACATGGGCCTACTCTGATGGCAGGGGCTCAGTGACATAAGCAGGATAAAGAATATGGTTTCAAGAGCATCTGAAAGATGAGAAGTAAATATGAGGTCATCAGATAGTGTGCCCCACAAAAAATATATTTAATAATTCAAGAAATAGTTATTGGTGCCCTCTATGTTCACAGTTCCAAGCACTGTACTAGGTACTGAAAATATAGTGATGAATAAGAGAGTGACTCTGCCCTTGTTAGCTTACAGTCTCATGGAGAGGCCATTAAAAGGTAAGCAAATAAATAAGTTATTTAATATCAGGTGGAGACAGGCCTTATTATGAAGGCAAATATAATAGCATGAGGGGCTGGTGGGTATAGTTGATTACCAATTCCATTTACTCTTTCACATGGATACAAAGATAGACTGTATTTGTCAACTTCCCTTGCAGTTCAGTGTGGCCATTTGACTGAGTTCTGGCCAATAAAATGTGAAAAAAAGTGATGTGCCACTTGCAGGTATGGACCATAAAAATTTGTCATTTATGGTCCTTCATGCTTTTTTGTATTTTGGTTGACTTGGAGGGAGACCACTCCTGGGGCAACTGTGGGCAGTGTGTTAAAAGTAGCGGAGCCATAGTATCCTGAATTACTGCATGGAGGAACGCTTCCCAGCTTGAAATGCATATGTGCTGCAGTCATATGAATGAGAAATAAACCTTAATTGTGTTAAACCAGTGGTTCTCAAAATTGGGTCCCTAGACTAGCAGCATCGGCATCACCTAGGGTCTTAATCTGTTTAGGATGCTATGACAAAATACCTAAGACTGGGTAATTTATAAATAATAGAAATTTATTTCTCATAGTTCTGGGGACTTGGAAGCCCAAGATCAGAGCAAAGCAGATTTGGTGTCTAGTGAAGGCTGCTCTCTGCTTCCAGGATGACATTTTGAACACTGTGTTCTCATATGGTAGAAGGGACAGAAGGGAAAAAGGAGTCTAGCTAGTTTCTGCTGCTCTTTCTATAAGGTCACTAAACTCACTCATGAGAGTGGAGACCTCATGGCCTATTCATCTCCTAAAGGCTACACCTATTAATATTTGATATGACTTGGCTGTGTTCCCACACAAATCTCATGTTGAATTGTAACCCCTACAATTCACACATGTTGTGTGGGAGGAACCCAGTGGAAGGTGGTTGAATTCTGAGGGTGGGTCTTCGCTGTATTGTTCTCATGCTAGTGAATAAGTCTCACAAGATCTGATGGTTTTAGAAACAGGAGTTTCTCTGCACAATCACTCTTCTCTTGTTTGCCACCATGTGAGATGTGACTTTCATCTTCCATCATGATTGTGAGGTCTCCCCAGCCACATGGAACTGTAAGTTCAATAAACCTCTTTCTTTTGTAAATTGCCCGGTCTCCACTATGTCTTTATCAGCACCATGAACTGGACTAATACAATACTGTTGCACTGGGTATTGTTTTAACATGAATTCTGGAGGTGACTCAAACATTCAAACCATAGCACCTAGGAACTGCCACAAATGGTTATTCTTGGGCCCTATCCCAGACATACTGAATCTTGGAGGGGTAGAGTCTAGTAATCTGTGTTTTTAAAAGTCCTCAAGATGATCTGGTTGCACCCTAAAGTTTAGGACTGTTTTAAGTCACTGAGATTCTAGAATTTGTTCATGACATCAGCAAGCATTGGCTTAACCGATACAGACAATAATCTAGATGGTGGGAGTAAAGATAGCAGTTTGAAATGGAGTGGTCATGTCCTTCCTCAGAAGGACACTTACTTAATAGGGAGGGAGGGAGGCATATGAAGATGTAGAATAAGACCATTTTAACCACTAGAAAGCTATTGCAATGAACGTGGGAGAACAAGTCTGGTATTTTTGCAGAAAAAAACAGGAGTGGAATGTGGCCAGAGTAGAATGTTTATGAGAAAGGCTAGGAGATTATATCAGAGAGGACAGCAGGAGCCACATTACGTGGTATAAGGAGCCACATTACGTGGTATAAGGGGCCTGAGTAAGGCTTTAGATCAGGCGTCCCCAAACTTTTTACACAGGGGGCCAGTTCACTGTCCCTCAGACTGTTGGAGGGCCGCCACATACTGCGCTCCTCTCACTGACCACCAATGAAAGAGGTGCCCCTTCCTGAAGTGCGGCAGGGGGCCGGATAAATGGCCTCAGGGGGCCACATGTGGCCCATGGGCCGTAGTTTGAGGACGCCTGCTTTAGATGCTCTTTGACGTCCAATGTGATTTATTTATTCAGCTATTTTTTCCTTGTAAAATTGTGGTTAAAATGAGCATAACATAAAAGTTGCTATTTTAACCATTTTTAAGTGTATAATTTAGTGGCATTAAGTACATTGACAATGTTATACAACCATCACCATTAACCCATTTTTAGAGCTTTTTCATCATCTCAAACAGAAACTCTATACCTACTTAACAGCTCCCATTACCCCTTCCCCTTCACTGCCTTGTCTCCTGGTAACCCCTATTCTAATTTCTGCCTCTATGAATTTGCCTATTTTAGGCATCTCACATAAATATACAATATTTATCCTTGTGTGTCAAGCTTATTTAACTTAGTTATTTATCCTTGTGTGTTAAGCTTATTGGACTTAGCATAACATTTCCAAAGTTCATCCATGTTGTACATGTGTCGGAATTTCCTTCTTTTTAAAGGCTGAATGATATCCCATTGTATGTATTCTATGCAACATTTTGCTTACTCATTCATCTGTGATGCACACGGGTTGTTTCCCACATCTGGCAGTTGTGAACAATGCCACTGTGAACATTGGTGTACAAGGATGAGTGTGTGTGTGTGTGTGTGTGTGTGTGTGAGTCTCTGCTCTCAATTCTTGTAGATCAACAAACTTTTTGAGTGTCTGGTACTGTGTACTGAGAATGAGGGGAAGCATAGGATCTGATCTCGTCAAAGTACTCATTCCAGTGAGGGAGAAGATAAGTGAAACTCAGTTGCAATGTATAGGAATGCTAGAGGTATGCTCATACAGAGTACCTAGGAGGTGATCTAGAGATATCTAAAGGGTGTCAGGAAAGGCTTTCTGGAGGCAGCAGGGCTGAGCTCCATCTGAAAGAACAAGTAGGAATTAGGTGAAGAGAGGGAGTGGCATTCTAGGGAAGATTGGTGCTAGAGCATCAAAGCAAAGAGGCAGGAGTGTGGAAGTCCTCTGGAGAAGCTCAGGCTGGCCTAGGAGGGATGAAGACTGGTAAGGAGGGAGTAGGAGAGAGGGGTGAGTGATGAGACCACAGAAAGAAGCAAGGGCCTGGCTGCAAAGGATTTGGCAAGAGATGTTAAGGAGCCTGACACTAATCCCTTAGGGCAGTGGTTCTTAATCTTGACTGCACTTGAGAATTGCTCAGCAGCTTTCAAAAACACCAATGCCAAGACTGAGTTCCACCCCCATAGATTCTGGTTTAATTGGTCTGGGTTGGGGCCAGGACATTGGCATTTTTAAAATTTCCCCAGGTAATTCCAGTGTGCAGCCAGGGTTGAGAAGTACTGCCTCAGGCAATGGGGAAGCTTTTGGAGGGTTTTAAGCCAGGAAGTAACAAGATCAGATTCTTTCTTAACCACTTGCACATATTTCAATGTAAAGTGAATTTTACAGCTGAGGAGGCCTCCTTGGGGAAAGAGGTCGTTCTCTATTCTCTGAAAATCATTTTTTTTCCGCTGTAAAATGAAGATACTACCTACATACTTCAAGGGCTGCCATAGGATTGCACAACATTGCATTTTGTCCCTACCCAGGGTAGATGGAGAGCACTTTTTTTGGGAGGGGGGGCAAAGCTGACAGTACAGAGAAAGCATAGACAGGGTCCTTTATTCTCAAGGTTCTGAGACCCACACTAGGGGTGGCTCTGGAAGGCAGCATTGCTCCCCCCTCCACCATCCCAGAAAGACAAAAGCAGCCTTCCATTTGTGTGGCTGTCTCCCTCGGGCAGAGAGCCCACTGGGGGTCTGAGCTTCTCTGCTGGGATCGCGTCAGAGTCTCATTTCCTTAACGGGAGACTTCCTGATGAGGAGGATGAATTTACAGTGTATTTGACCGGAATGAAAAGTAAAAGCTGATGCAGCTGTGCGTGATAACGATGAGGGGGATGAGGGAGAGTGAGGCGACACCTGCCTGCTGACTTCATCGCAGGCTCCATGCTGTGGCAGCAGTTGTGTGGTGTTTGCTTGTTTCCATCTCTATCTGGAGCAAAAATCCTATAGCAGAGCCCCTCACCCCACTCCCTTCTCTCCCCTTCCCAGGAGGGTGGTGTGTGATTGGGCTCAAAAACAAAGAGTAAGAACCCTGATTCTAATTTGCATCTTTTCTTTCTTAGGACACAGGAGCCTTGATTTTCTGGGAAGTGGGGATCTTGTTTCCTCTGCTTTTACCACTGCTTGAGGGCTTGAACCATGCCCTTGGTCATTTTGTACTTTGAGGACATTAGGTGGATAGGTGGACAAAAAATAATGTGCATTCAGTTGGCTAAGGATGTTGGAATTGATTGTGCTGGAAAGTAGGGGAATGAAGATGACTTGGGTGGCCTTGGGACTTGGGGAGAAGTGAGGTTGGGGAGGTCTCCACATCTCTCTCTTAGTGCAAGTTAATCTTAAGATCTGGCAACTGCTGTTTGTTTGTGATCATTATAGGTTCAAGTTGCCCCCAGAGTAGTGAAATTCCAAGCTCTTCTACTCCGCTGACAGTAGTGCCAAGCTTAACCCGAGAGTATCCTGGGATGGGCCATCAGAAACAACAGCTTGTTTGGAAGGGTACACCATGATCCTGCATATTTTGCATCAAGATATATATAAGTCAATACAATGTTTTAGATTTCATGTGCTCTTTGAGGTCGCATATAAAATCTAAAACAGCTTTGATTTATCTATACCTCTGCTCTCTCTCATTTAAGTGGATAAAAAAGTAGTTGATGATAATTTTGGAGGATTCTAAATCCAACGGGCTAAATGTTAAAGGGAGTCATGTTTTCTTGTCTCTAGATTATAAGCCTCACCTTGTTAGCTAGATTTATTTTTAGGCTTTGTACTCTTTTTTTCCCAATAAGCTCGTTCTTTCATTATTTAAAAATAGCATCATGGGGTTAATAGTGCATTCAGGGTAAGCGTGTCAGCCTCTCGCTGTCTATGGGACTGTTCTGGAGCCATGGCCCAACAGGAGGCCCTGTGATTCCTAACCTCAGTAACAGGGCCTGGCCATGCATGCATACTCAGATGATGGGCCATCTGTTCCCTGCCCTGCGCCAACGCATAAAGTACCTCACTTGCGAATGAAAGGTAAGGAAGCCTTTGGCTTCCTAGGTTATTATAAATGTGGAAACCAGCCTCTTTTAAGAGGAACTAAAAGAAAGGACCCTACTGAAAAATATGCCAGACATATTTTATGAATTAGTTCTTTGAACTCTCACTAAACTTGCGAGACAAGATTTCTTTATCCCTATTTTACAGATGGAGAAATCAAAGCTCCAAATGGCTGAGCAATACCGAAAATCACACAGCTATACTGTTAGCACCTAAAATTTGAACCCAGGCCTGATGGGCTGAACCTCACACCTGGGTTTCTCAAAATGTTAAGGATTGATATGATGAGCTGGTAATTCCTTATTGCGAGGAGCTGCTTTGTACATTGTAGGATGTCTAGCAGTATCCCTGGCTTCTATTCTACATCATAGCAGCACCCCTACTCCTCTATGACCACCAAAAATGTCTCCAGATAGTCCGCTGTCTCCTGATGGGCAGCGTCACCCCACTCCCAGTTGATCACTACTGCCCTATGTTAACATATATGTTCTCTCATTTAATTCACACAGCAACCCTACACTAGGCGCCGTTATCATCCCCATTTTGCAGATAAAGAAATGAAACCTAGAGAAATTGCGAGTTGATGAGAGTCATAAGGCTTGTAAATAGCTCTTTTTTTTTTTTTCCTGGTTATAGAGTGGTAGAACTAGTAAAGGTGACGAGAGGCTGAATATTTCAGTGGTTGATACCAGGAAGTACAACACCGAAGTCTTGATTTTTTGCTGCTTTATTAGGCATTTGAAACATTTAGCGCTTATGATACTAACATCCAGGAGAAGGTTGTTAAAAGTCAAAATCTCAACAGAGTCAAATTCAGTAGGTCTGTGGTGGGTACAGAAATGTGTATTATAAAACATAGATCCGCTGATTGGCGGAGCTGTTGTCCAGGGAACCTAAGCGTGAAATATGGAACACTGTGCCTTGCTGTGTTTGAAGTGACCCTAAAATAAAATTTCAGGATAAAGAATGGAGATGATAAGTGGAAAGGCAAAGGTTTGGAATGAGACCTGATGTGCAACTACTTGCACAATTCAGTTTAACTGTCAGGCAAAGGGGGCACCAGATATGCATTATACCAAGTGACCTGCAATGCTTGGATGAGAGGTCTGCTCTAGACCTTGGGATGATGCATCCAGTGCCTTCAAATCACTACTCACTCTTGGCTAGTGTTTAATCCCAAGGCTGAGTGGGCTGCCTCCTTTGGAAGCTTAGGGCATCCTGAGGTTCTAAAAATGGTTACAGTGAAACAAAAACAGCTGTGTCAATTCCCAATTTCCGCTCTATTCAGATTCACACTCTGCCTCCTCTCTTCTCTTAGAGGCAGTGGGACACAGGCATACACATGCACTCGTTCCACCTCCTTTCCTTCCTCAGGCATGGAGGGACCTGGGTGTGCACACAAGCACTTACACACAGACACACACACGGGCACTCTGCTGCCTCTCTCACACTCTCACTTACTTGAGTTCATTTCCCCATGGAGAGGGAATGTTTCTAGTTTTCCAAAAAGGAATGGCAAACAAGAGAAGCCACAAGAGCCCAGACTACAATAAAATGCTACAATATGCTTTCAAGCTGGAGCGACTAAAAAGCTGGGAAGAGAAAGCGGCAGTATAATGTCTATTTTTATCTTCAACTATAATCTACCCACTTGTAGTTTCATAGCTGTCAGGAGGCAGAAAAGGACATGTAATCAGCCTACCGTTCTCTGCTTGCTTCCTACACCTGTGTGACATGAATGTGGGTGTGTGTGCACATACACAGATACTTTCACACACTGTCAGAGGGTTCAGTTGAACTCATACCTGAAGCAATAATTTATTTTAGAATTTGTCCCTTTGTTCCTTATTTCTTGGTCAGACACAGAAGATTAAAAGCAGGAATTGAAACCCATTTTCTGGGTCCCGAAGGATAATACTTACCGTGGATGACCAGAAGGAGCAGCTATGCACCTATTAGTCTTTTTCAGCCTTGCCCAGACTGGGTTACGGGGATGTTCCAACCTCCAGGACACTACTCACTAGTTTGGTGATTATCTATCTCCTTTAGAGAAGGCAAGCGGAAATAGCACAGCCTTGGAGTCGGGACACCTGAGCATCTTGCCTCATTCTGCCATGTACAAACTCTGTGACCTCCAGCAAGTTCCTTTACCTCTCTGAATCTCAGTGTCCTCATCTGCAGAAGGATGACAACCTCTATTTGATGATTGTTGAGAGAATTCAAGATAATGTATGCAAACGCTAAGTGTCTTCATGTGGTAGAGGCTAAAGAAATGCTGACTACTAACTGTTATTTTTGTTATTGACGTCTTATCTGCATTATTATTTTGTTAATAGTAGTCATAGAAGTAGTAGAGGTAGTTTGGGGTTTGATTTCTACATCTGTTCTGTATTCTTTGTTGTGTTTCAATTGTTACTCTCCTGTATTGGTGGTGTGAGGAATCACATAAGGTTCCTATATCATCATCACAGGCAAGGCAGAGGAAGGACCTGCTTTGGGTGTAATGCTTAGCTTTTGAAAACATCTGGGATGCCCTAGTCTCCTCCCTTAACATGCTGGCAGATAAAGGACTTAAAATCTTAATGGAGAAGCTCAGTCCCTTGAAAGCTCCTTCTATCAGAAGCTTCCTTTTTAGCTGTTTCAGTGACATCTCATCGTATATGGGGGAACTGAGAGTAAGTCTGGTGATAATTCTTCAGAAAGTCAAGAACCTGGAGTCACACAGGTTTCCATTCAAGGGCTGTCCCTGCCTTTTATTAGCCACGTGTACTTCGGTATTTTGTTGAACCTTTGAAGGGCTTGAATTTCCTCATCTGTAAAACAATACGTTTATATGGATATGGTGAGGTTCAAAGTGTGAAAACACTATAAACCCTGGGGGATCAGATAGCTGTTAACATGCTACTGTTATCGTAAAAGATTGCAGGGGGATGATCTGGCCTTTACGAGTATTGAAGTCTCAAGAAACGCTGTAATTCCTGTGGGCTCCAAACCAATTTTTTGCAAATGAAGTAATATTTTCGAGTATAGGTCTCCCTCTGTGCATTACTCCCAGCCTGTGTGCGGACCCTGAGCTACATGCCACACAGTCATGCCTTTGTCTGGAAGCTCATTAATGCAGCAACAACTTCAACAGAAGAGCAGCTGTGTCGTGGTGTCTGGCTCACTGAGAGGGACACACAGGTCCTGCTGCTGCTATTAAGCATTTGCAAGGTGACAGATTGCCTCAATGACGTGTCCATGTGCTTCCTCATTATAATGCCTCAGGTCTAGAAAAAAAGCCTGGACCCACCAAAAAGCTTTCACAGATTGGAAAGTGCACAGTTTGGGGGTGTTTAGCACTTCAGCACATGCTCTGTGACTGTGCATTCAAGGCAACATGTCAGAAGAAATTAGTCTGCAGCAGGCCACATATGTCAGCCAGCCGGTGGAAGCATTTGCCCAACACACAGGCTAGGGACTCAGAAGAAAAGGCTGCTCACCTTAAATCCCCCTCACAGTTAGCACATTGGGGAGATCGTCCAGAATCTTATGCTCAGGTCCAATATTGCTGTGGAGAAGCATGAGCCTGGATAAAGGGAGAAGTAACGAGGAGGTGCTAAGGGAAAAAGGGCATCTCATGCCATTTTCTTTGCATCAGGCAGACAGAGATTGGTGTTGCACACACTATCACATAATATAACAATCCTGCCAAGTGGGCACTATTAATATCTGAATTTCCAGATGGGAAGATGGAAGTGAGGAGAAGCCATGTGTCTTGAAAGCCATCTAACTAGGGAGCCCCCCAAAAGGTCTCTTGAAATCTAAAGTGTACCGACACACCTTCCCTTGCATTGAGCATGCATCTGAAATGTGATGAGGTTGATTTTCTTTGTGACAAACTTATCTGTACTTGCATATTCAACTATCATCTTCTTTAAAGAAGAAACTTTGGCAGGTGCTATCCCGCAACCCATGTTGATGTTCAAGTTTTGCTGGATTCCTGTTTGGGAATTTCTATCCGAGGCAGCACCACATTCATTTGAAGTCAATCAATAATGAAGAGTTATTGCCTCTTGCAGGTTGGTTTACAAGTGGTAAAGAAAATGATTAGGATTCTGTTGTTAAAGTCTGAGCAGGAGATGACTGAAAGTCAGGGGCAGTAGTGGTAGAGTCCAGAGCAGATATGAGAGAATTGAAAAGACACAGAGACCAATTTGCTAGGGGAGAAACATTTGCAGATTGGGAATCTATACCTACACTAGTGCAGTTTTCTAACTAAACGTAGAGGAAGAGGATTGGTTGGGGGGGTGGGGAGGAGGGCATATTGGGAAGGAAATGGGCAGAATGTGCTCCCTGTAAGGCTTAAGGCATTCCACTCTTGGGTTTGCAAGTGAGGAGAGAGTTCGAAACTGCTGCTAAAGTGTTGGGAGTTTCTGATGAATGAATGACCAAGGAAACCATGAGAGGAGATACGATGGGGAAAGTGAAAAAATGCAGAGGGAAGAACACTGAAGCTTACTGATGGTTAAAGGGTATATGAGAAAGGGAGTGATACTAGTAATCTTCAAGTAGCATCACCTCTGTTTCAAGTGTATCTTTGAAGATAGCCAGTTTTAAATCAACTGAACATCCATGAGAGGAGAGAGGCAAACATAGTAATGTGGCTTAGGCCAGTCGTCTTGTCCGGGCTTGGTCTTGTGAAAATGGTCAAAGCAGGTAGAGTGATGCTAAGTGAAAAAGTCAGATCGTTTGCCAGCCACTGTGTACATACAGACACGCCCACAGGGAACCCCTGTGGGACTACAGGTATAGGTCACCAGGCCTGGCTAATTTTTGTATGTTTTTTGTTTGTTTGTTTGTTTGTTTGTTTGTTTTTGTAAAAATGGGCCTTTGCTGTGTCACCCAGGCTGATCTCCAACTCCTGAATTCAAATGATCCACCCACCTTGGCCTCTCAAAATCCTGGGATTCCAGGCCTGAGGCACTGCACTCGAACCAGTATCACTCTCTACCCCATCCCCTTCATGCTCCATACTTCAGCCACACTGGCCTTCTGGTTGTTCTCTGACCATGCCAACCATACGCCCATCTCAGGGCCTTTGCAATTCCTATTTCCTCTGTGTGGGGTAATAGTTCCTCTTGTCTGAGCTTACTTGGTAGCTTCATCACTTCTTTTAGGTCTCTACTTAAATAGCACTTTTCCAGAGAAGCCTTCACAGAATACCCTATATAGAATAAAATATAAAATACCAATTCTGTATCATTTTTTCACATTCAGCTTTATTTTTCTTCATAAGCGTACTTGATATTGTTACATTTGTTTGTTGACTATCTCTGCACACTAGAATGTAAGCTCCAGGAGGACAGTGACTTTGTTCATTGTTTTATTCTGAGCACCTAGAATGGTGCCTGGCATAGGGCAGAAACTTAATAAGTGCTTTTTGAATAACTAAAAAAATAAATTAACCAACAGTAGAGAATATGCTCTAAGAGTTATCTCTCTTGCTGGTCCAACTCTGCCAACTCATTCATGCTGTGATTAAGAAAGATAAGGTCCTCATTTTCATGACCTTTATGTTCCAGCAGTAGAGGTAGTTGAAAAAAGTATGCCTATACTTTCATTTCAGATGATGGCCAGTCCTATGAAGAACATAAAGGAGGGAAATGGGAAAGACCATGGCTGGGTTGGGATGATGGAAGTTCTTTTAGGGAGGGTGGTTAGGAAAGATCTCTCTTTCAAAAGATGTGTGCAAGTGAAGAATTGAGAAAGTAGCAGGTATAAAGCCCCTGAGGTTGGAATAAATTAAGTGTATTTGAATAAACATAAGAATGCCAGTGTGGTTGGAGCTCAGTGAACATGAAGGAGAGCACTGGGTGGGCAGAGGCCTAGTCCTTTAGGACTTAAAAACCATAATAAGGAGCTTAAATTTTATTCTAAGGGTAATAAGAAGTCATTCACTGAACCAGGCTGGTCCAGTCAAGTTTTAGTATACACCCTGTTTGTAATTCCACTGAGCTTGACTGTATTGTTGGATCTGGGTTACACAATCCAGAGTCCCGCCTTCTGGACAGTTCCCTTTATGAGGCTGCATGATGTCCTTTCTCATCATCTGGTTTTAGTTGCAGCAAGACAGTTCACGACACACATTTTAAAATAAATAGATTTGACATTCCTCTGGGAAGAGTCAAAGTCCCATTCCTATGTTTTCCAGTTGTTTTTTTTTTTTTTTTTTTTTTTTTAATCCCCCGGGTAAGCTTTAGGCATTTAGGAGAAGGAGTCTACCTCATTTCTCTCTTAATGCCCATAGATGATACTTCAGTGTCAAAACTCTAGTCTATGCCCTTTAACTGCTAAAAATTTTAGTTAGTACACTCTTGTGCACATGTGTGCTTGTGTGTACATGTGCACATATGCAAATATACACATACTCTTTCAGCTTTTTTTTTTTTTTGAGACAGAGTCTCACTCTGTCACCCAGGCTGGAGTGCAGTGGCACGATCTCAGCTCACTGCAACCTCCACCTTCTGGTTCAAGCGATTCTCTTTCCTCAGCCTCCCAAGTAGCTGGGATTACAGGCACACACCACCACACCTGGCTAATTTTTGGTATTTTTAGTAGAGATGGAGTTTCACCATGTTGGTCAGGCTGGTCTTGAACTCCTGACCTCAGCTGATCTGCCCTCCTTGGCCTTCCAAAGTGCTGGGATTATAGGCATGAGCCACCATGCCTGGCTACTCTTTTAGCTTTAAATGTCTATACTATTTTTTTGCTTTTCCAGCAGAAGACCCTTTTTTACTTCTTGCATTTACTTCAAAACTCTAGCAGAGTATTGAAAAGTTCTGCAAAATTTCCAAGATTTTGAGCCACTCAGAACTTCCTGGCACAGGACTTTTAGAGATGTGCACTTCAAAGAATCTCAGGTTTGGAAAAATCATTAGAGATTCCCATCTTTAAGTGTTGTTTTCAGCAGGAACAGCTTATTGGATATCAAGTTATTCCCAATTACTTTATCTTTTAACATGTAGTTAGGCCAGTATTTAATGCTCTTTTTTTTTTTTTTGACAGAGTTTTGCTCTATCATCAAGCTGGAGTGCAGTAGCATGATCTAGACTCACTGCAACCTCCACCTCATGGGTTCAAGTGATTCTCCTGACTCAGCCTTCTGAGTAGCTGGGACTACAGGAACATGCCACCACACCCAGCTAATTTTGTAGTTTTCGTAGAAATGGAGGTTTCACCATGTTGGCCAGGATGGTCTCAATCGCTCAACCTTGTGATCTGCCCACCTAGGCACCCCAAAATGCTGAGATTAGGGGCATGAGCCACCACACCCGACCATATTTTAATACTCCTTCAGGTGTTGATCAAAATCCATTACATGGTAAAACTGCCCAGTGGAATATTGGGCTGAGATGGCTAGTATTAGTCCAGGGTTGTGGCAATCCTTTCAAAATTTGCAGGGAGAAAACCTTGTCATATTAGAGTAGAAAATTTTCTCACTGTTTTGTCCCGAAATTTATTCTTGACTTTGATGCCTGCTACCACTTTTCTGGTAGCAAGCACTAGCAGATGACCAAAGAAATGAACAAGCAGCAAATGAATATTAATGGAAAAATTCTGAAAGAGTTGATCATGCTTGGTTGGACAGCTTGTTTCTTTGTGGACATGTGGGCTCCCAGTTCTACATGCAGAATTTTTCTTTTAGTAAAATTGTTCGTGCTTCACGTGATGGAGTTCACTATGCTGATATTTTCAGGTGTTTGGCAGAACATAGTATTTTGCGAAGAGCATTATTTATTCCAGGTTCTTTTCTTTTGTAAGTTTGAGAAACATTGAGTTTTAGGGATCAACTGAGGTCTAACCCTTAGAAAGCTCCCGAATAAGATTCAGCCACCAGAATGTTCCTGACTAGGTTTTAAAAGGCTGTGTAAGGCTGGGTGCGGTGGCTCAAGCCTATAATCCCAGCACTTTGGGAGGCCAAGGCGGGTGGATCACGAGGTCGAGAGATCGAGACCATCCTGGTCAACATGGTGAAACCCCGTCTCTACTAAAAATACAAAAAATTATCTGGGCATGGTGGCTCGTGCCTGTAATCCCAGCTACTCAGGAGGCTGAGGCAGGAGAATTGCCTGAACCCAGGAGGCGGAGGTTGCGGTGAGCCGAGATCGCGCCATTGCACTCAAGCCTGGGTAATAAGAGCGAAACTCCGTCTCAAAAAAAAAAAAAAAAAAAAAAAAAAAAAAGGCTGTGTAAAAATGTGACTACTTCAAGTATTCAGGGATTCATGTTCATTTACCCATTCATTCACAAGCCTGGGCCTTTTCATGTTGTTCTGAGTTGTCTGTTATCAGCTTGAAATGACATTGGTCCACTTCTAAGGTTTTATAGAGGAGAAGCTAGAAACATTCTTCCAGGATCCCCCTCCCCATGTGGTTCCAAGTTAGGGTCTGCTCGTGAGAGCCAGTCATGTCAGAAGCTCCTGTGAATTACCTGCTTTGTGATCCAGGCAGTAGAGATAGACAGGGTGGCTTTTAGAAAATCTTTGGTTCATGCTCTGACTGAGATAGGTAGAGGGAGCTTCCTGGATGTTCTTGACATTTGCAGCAGGCTTCTTGGGAATCACAAGTCTCACTGCTGTGGGCAGAGATCTTTGGCAAATGCTTGTCTGTTCCTTGCTGCCCCAGCTCTTCCAATGATTGCTCAAGCCTCTGATTCCCTTGATTCAAATCCTTCATCCTTAGAACACGTGGAGTTCTGAGGTTTTAGGAACAGGGACATTTGGTTGGTTGCATCAGGCATTTTGTACCACCAACCTTCACAGTCTCATGGTATATCATCAAATGGATCATATTCATTTTCAACCAGCCTAATAATCCCCTCTGACAGCATCAGCTTGATGGGAAGACAATCTCTAACACACAAATCAGAAAGGCCTTGAGAGGACACTAATCTGTTCAGATTTTACATCACTGGATTTACCAAACCCTCCTTGAATCTGTGTACATTTTCAGTGTTATCAGCACTTGGAAAATAATTCCACTCTCCTTCTTTTATTTTCCCCATAACTATCATGTTTAATGGAAAACCTGGCTGATATCACTGAAACAGTTCTTTCAGGACTTTCCAAGTTAAACATACTAGGCATGGTGAAATCAAACTTTTTCTTAGGAATGCTCTTGCCCAATATCTGTGTTAATTATCATACTTGAAACTGATCAGGGAAGGGTGCTGAAAGCAGCAATGTAATAGACATCTACTGCTTCCTCCAAGTTTGCTCAACATGCTCAACATGATTGTGTAAAAATATTTTCATCTTAGCTGTTTCACAGAAAAAAAGCAGCACAGAAGTTCAAATAAAATAAATTTTAAAATAGATATGGAAATAGAGTGAGGGGATTAGTTAGGTAGCTTAACTGTTTAATGGATCTGGGCTCAGCGAGCCAGCTGGGCCCATCTCCACCACTGATAAATCCTGATGAATGGACCAAAGTCTCTCCTGGATCAGCATCAAGATGGTTACAGCTACTGGCATTGGCCTCCATGTTCTATGCCGGGTTGGCCAGCAGTGTGGCTAACAAACCCCACTTTTGATCGACATACTCTTCTTGACATGTTAAAACATTCAACTGTGTTACTGTGAGTCATGTTTTAGAAAGCATATCCAGGGCTGATGTTCCACCATTGCACCACCTCTGTGACCCCACCAATTTTTAAGCTATTGGAACTTCCTTGCTGCCAGATAAATAGTCACTACTTTGGTCTCCTCATTGTGCTTTACCATCTTTCCACATTTCTGCATATTTCAGCAATTAAGAGGTTCCTAATGTCTGGCACAGCTGGGGGGCCCTAGGGCCTGCACATTCTCTCTGGTTGATACCTGGTTAATACCAGCTGTTAAACATTAACATTATGCCAGTGTACATTTATTGAAGAGCTGAAATCTCAGAAAGAATAATTTTACTTTCATTTCATTGTCTCATCCTACCATCAATGAGTGACCAATCAGGAATGTTTGTAACTTTAATATAATCATATGTAATTTTGTTGTAAAACAAACATAGATACCTACAAATGAGGATATTAACAACCTGGTTGGATATTCACTGTACAAGAGAAGGGTAGTGAAACTTCAGAGAAGAGTGCCTTCAATTATTTTCTATGGTAGAAAGTTAAGCCATAGGAACTGTCCTTCTCTGTTCCATTCTTAGACCCAGATATGGCACATGAAACAAGAGTTGGCCAAGAAAAAAGAAGTCCCTGTAAAACTCATGTCAGACAGAGAGAAGGAAGAAGCATGGATGGTCCTTAAAGATATTCTAGGAGCATAGGTTATTCACCCCTGACATGGATTTATAGTGTGTGGTGAAAGAACGCTGCCTTTGCTGCCACAAACCTGTTCTAATCTGAATGCTGATTTGGCCACTTCAGGCTCTATGACTGTGGGCACTTTAACTTCATTGGGTCTTAGGTATTTTAAAATGGGGATAATTCATAGGGCAGTTGTGGGTATCAAGTGAGGTTGTTAATGTATGCAAAGCACATAGCACTGAAATGATAGCTGAAATCTGAACCATGGAACAAGAGCTACCTGCTCTTCAAATTTCTAATCCTTGACAGTATGCAGCAAAGTATAGCCATTGACATTATGGCCAGTGGCACTCTGGGTTGTGAGTGTTTTTGGTTAGTTTCTGTGACGGACTTTCTTATATATTAGCATGCTGCCTGAGGGGCCTCTATGCTAATATGAAGGTGATGTTCAAGAAAAGAAATGAGATCCAAGGCTTTCCCTTATCGTTTCTAGGAAGAGGTGGCCGAGGAGAAATGACTACCTGTTCCCACCCTGTATCCTGCCAATCCTGA
The DNA here is from genome assembly GCF_048565385.1 of Saimiri boliviensis. Lineage (NCBI taxonomy): Eukaryota > Metazoa > Chordata > Mammalia > Primates > Cebidae > Saimiri > Saimiri boliviensis. The sequence goes on along the minus strand of NC_133450.1, from coordinate 176,502,384 downwards.
GAAGCCACCTCCCTGAAAATCTTCCTAGAACCCTCAGTTTCCCCAATGCTACAAAATACCTACCATCTCCTAGACACACACAAGGGTAAGTATGTCAGGTTACCATTTTTCCAAGCTTGTCCTCCCATCATGATCCTCTACGCCATCCCACAGGCTGTATTTCATGTCGTCGTGTGGAAACCAGGAGCACTTCCTGACAATGGTGGACCTGCCCTTTTGATAATAAAAGTTGCATCATAGAGTCTTCTCACTGCCTCTTGAGCAATGAAGCTCACTTCCTGTGCTTTTATGTTTGTAATATACAATTTTTATCTTTAAAGAAGGTGACAAATAGGAGTAATCTCAAATACCAGCACAGACTGATTGGTAAAAGCTGCCGGTATACTGTGCTTTAGCGGAATTTGAAGGCTACAATTAAGGCCTTAAGTGACTAGCAATGTCTGTAATGGGTATGAGAGGGGATGGTGGCAGTCTGCCTGTGGAGGATTTGCTCATCTTATTTTAAAGTGGTCTCTTTGGTTCATGTTATAACAAAAAGACTTTTATAAAGGTAAAAAATAATAGATTGAACAGATTCAAGAAGCCTTTCATAGAAAAATGTTAGAACACAGACTATAGAGATGCCCACTCCTAAAGAGTGTTCTATGATTTCAAATTAGAGGGTACATTGTTATATGTGCAAGATGGGTTTTCTGGTACTTATGTCTATATGAAAAGAAAAGCTAACATACAATAAAAATAAAAGTATGTATGTAAGTGTACATAATCAATACGTCCTGGCTTTCACCTCTGTCTGCTAAAGTAGGGCATATAGGCAGGCCTCTTCAAATTTTCAATTTTTGCCTTTCTTTAAGGGTGTTTGCACAGCATTCTGTACTATAATGGGTTATGTCTGTTTCCTCCTTTTCTTTTTTCTTCAGCCCCTCCAACTACGATGATGTCCTGCTAAGCTACTTGGTATCTTAGTGCAACAGGTACTCAATGAAGAAGCTTGAAGACTGTGCTAGAGATGCCATCCCCTGAGGTTCTGAAAGCTGTAAATGCTTAAGCTCCTGCAGCAGTGCTGCTCAAGGGAAGACGGCCCCCACCCTCTTCGTCACACTTTGGATCTTGGGCACTAAAGCACCACTGCACTTATTCAATCCATACCTTCTGCTTCTGCATGTAGCCCCTGGCTACTAAGGACTCATGCAAAGAACTGGGTGGGGTTTACAGGCCATGGTAAGCTCCCGTACCATCCCTCACAGGTATGTCAGTTGCACTTCTTGCAGAACTGCTTGTCCAAATTGTTAGCCTATGGGCTGGTCTTCACCCAACATTAGTACTTGGGCAGTTAGAGTTTTTGATCTTTTAGATTATAAGTTTTTAGTGAGTCAGGTTCTCTTTTTAATTTTTCACAGCCATTTTACTTCACAGTAAGATGGTATGGTTTTTACTGTAGCACACAGGAACATCTGGAATGGTAGGGGTATGGAAAAAAAATGTTTGACATTTAGTTTAGAGATAGTCATAAATTTTCTTATATTCCATTTTGTAATTTCTAATATGAGTTAATTTCTTTCATTCATTTATTCAACATTTATTGAGCTATTCTGACATGTCAAGAGATAGCATTGTATCCTGAACCAATAAATATAACTACTACAATCTCTTCCTTCAAGGTTTCTCCAATTTGGGGGAGAAAGGGAGATAAACATGAAAACAAAATTTTATTGATGAGTGATGCACTCAAGCATTTATTTCCAGAGGATAACTTATGAGAGGAAAACATTAATGCCATCCAGATGAGGGGATCGAATGATATTTCTCACTTTCACTTTGCCACCCAATCTCAGACACTAACCTCTCTGGGCTGACATTGACTTCATCCAGCTGACAGAGGCATCATTAGTGAGCCCTGAGCTGCCAGTATGGTCTAAAAACTAAAACAAATTTAACAGCCTCCTGAGCTGGGGGAAATCTTGACTGAGAACTGCAAGGAATAGCTGCCTTGGCACAAGCTGTGTGGAATCTTAAAAGGGAGCAGGTTTTGAGGCCAAGATTTATGTTCAACAGCTAATGCTTTAGAGACAGAGTTATATGTAGAAAAGCTGACTCTGTGTTTGTCCCTTACTGATGCAAATAAGAGTCACATCTGTAACCCATGCTTTATCCATTTAGTTTTTTAGATCCTGACGTAATATTAAAGGCGCATATTAAGGCCTACTAAACCTCTGAAGGTCTGTCTGCTTATCCTATGCGGGACGGAACTAAAAGGAGGCACAGAGACGATGGAAGTCAGTTACTCCATCGTCCCTAACTGTAGGGGCTGGTTAGCTGCACATGTCAGTAGTCCTAATGAGGGCTGTGGAGTAATTTGTTAAATAACCGAGTGAGCATGCCAGTCAGAAGCTGTTGGAAGAGAGCACAGCATCAATTAGAGACAAAGGAAAACGCTTGCTTTTCTCTGCAGTGAGCGGGCCCTTGGAGGCGCGGCACTCACTAGCTGGTCCAGAAAAGGCAGAGAAAGCAGAGGGAAGGAGTGGGGGAAGGACGAGGCAACTCCACCTCCTGGAAGTCTGAGGGGTGATAAAGAAGAAGACCCCTGGCTCACACTGAGCAAACAGACACAACCAGAGCGGAGAGTGGAAAGAAAACCCCGCAGTCCCCAGGGAACTTGACAGAGAGCATCTGACAGCCAGACTGAGTGACCAGCCAGACCATCTGCTCCCACACGTCTCTCCCCAACAATGGGGGCTTCGGCAGACCTTCTGCCCCCCTTTCCCCTCCCTCCCTCTTAGCATGAATTTAAATGAGGCCTCACAACTGGGGGGCAGCGGCTCCCGTTGTGATCTCTCACACAGAGAGAGCTAGCCTAGTGCCCCGAACAGGAGGCCCGAGGGGAGAGGTTAAAATCTCAGCTGCCCTGAGAGATGATTACGGAGCCGCTCCCAAATTAAGCTGCTTCACTGCTGGTCCTTGGGCATGTGTTCGGATAATTGTGCTTGAATACTTAATGCTTGATTGACTTGGCTGTTTTGTGTTTGACCATATTTTGAAATGCGATCTCACTGTTGGGGTAGGCAATTAGCATAGAGCCCACGGGGTTGCAAAGAGTGAAACCGAGTTGCTTCTATGGTGATTTCTGCTTCTTTCCTGGATTCAGCACAGAAAGCTGAGTGTTCTACTGGGGCTCATTTGCCTATATTTGGATCATCTGGAATTTTGATCTTAAAGAGGAAGTCTCTTAATCCTGAACTTTAGTGTAGCTGCCAACTTTGATCTTTGCGCCTTTGGTAACAGTTGAGTTTTGCTTCCCTTCAAAGTGACCTTTGTTCCGGTTCAACAGTGGAGGAAGAGAATAGGAGAGGAGGGGTCGGTGCTCAGAAAAGGAAAATTAATGCCAAGCATCAGAAAGGCTAGGACAAAATGTGGATGATAAATTATGACACAGAATCCATAATTTCAAGATGACAGTCAGCTGAGTGGCTTTGGTGCCCTGTCTTGTTCGGCTCTTTGTGGGTGTATCTTAATCTTTGTATCTCCAGCATCTAGCACAATGCCTGCCTTTTAGGAAGCATTTTATATTTATATTTGTGGCAATGTATGTTAAAGCTAGCACAGTTTCTTGGAAAAAGAAGAAGGGCAATTAACAACATTAAAAAAATCTGTTTGATATCATTTTTAAATGCTGACTTTGAGCACCACTTTATTCTTGGAATAAAGCATTCTAGTGAAGTATTACAAAAGGCAGGCAGTGGATCTCATAGATTCAAGATTACTTTAAGGATATCTGAAACTATCAACTCTTTAAAATAAAGGAAGGCTAGGTCTCTATTCATTTAATCTCATTAAAAGCAAGACAAACTGGTACCGATTTATTTAAAGAGAAGAGGAAGGTTGACCATGGAATAGTCAGCTAACTTAGTGTGTAGCACTAATTTTGTAAAATGTGCTCATTCTATAAAGAAAGATGTCACAACCCATTTGTTGAGTTTTTTAAGAAAATAAGAACCAATAACTAATTAACTGTGTGATAAAACCTAGGTGATGGATCTCCTGAAACAACTCCAGAAATATAGAAAACTTACTGGAGGGATCTAAGAGCAGATGTTGATCATATACGTGCAGTAGCAATTTTTGTATTATTTTGGATCTCTGAGGACTAAATCTTAGCAAAATGAGAGTGCTCTCTGACTCAGTAGTGTAAAACCCAACATAATTAGGATATATAAACCTGATTTATTTCTAAATTGATCACTAATATCCCTCAATCTTGAGGAACAACTCCTATGTTGTTGTTATTATTCAACTTTATAAATAAGATTGATTTTTCATTTGCATTTGTTTTGTGTTCTTTGCTTGTTAAAGACTTTTCTTTGTCCTGGGTGTTTAATCATTCAAAAATAGTTGTTTATAACATTTGTGCCTTTGTTCTCTCATCTGTAAAATGGGAATTTTAATAGTATCTGCGTCACGGAATTGTTGATTGTGGTAAGAATTAAATAATAGGTGTAAGATGCTTATAATTGGGCCCGACACATAGCATTTACACATATATTGGCAATTAAAACTACAGCTAGATTGAAGGAATAAGTTCTGGTTTCTCTAGCACATAGAGTAACTATAGGTAACAGTAATTTATTGTATATTTGCAAATAGCTATAAGAGAGAATTTTGAATGTTCCCAACACAAAAAATTATAGATGTTTGAGGTGATAGATATGCCAGTCACACTGATTTTATCATTACACATTGTATACATGCTTAGAAATATCTCTCTGTGGCACATAAATATGTACAATTATGTCAATTAAAATTCTTAAAAATTATTACTTGAGCAACTTTAAAAGAAAGTATAGTCTCATTTCTATTTCTTTTCTGTTTAAGTATGTGTGACTCTGCTTTAGAATTCTATAGACTTCTCTAAAAGATAGTGCAGACAAATTTATTATAGTAAATACTTTTGTAAGGTCATATATTGAAATATGATAATTCTAAGACACTGCCCTAAATTTGAAATTCTAATTATACAATTTAGCATAAAATCCTAGCAGCCAGGGAGCCTGGGTTAAGTATTAACAAGGCTAAGTATTTTCATGTAGCACATAATGCAGAATAAAGTAGTGAATAAGCAAGTAGAGTATGAATCTTGGTGTTTTCAGTTATTAACCTCTTTGAGCCTTGAGATTCTTATTTATCTCTTAATGGGGTAATAGCACCTATGCACAAAATTGATGTGAAGATTAAATAATATATGTAAAAGACTTAGTAAAGTGCTTGGCCTGTATAGAATGAACCCAATAAGTGGTAAGCATTATTTTATTATTATTATTGCTATGATCATCATCTTAGGTCCCAGAAATTGGAGGGTGGGCCTTTTCTTACTTCTCGTGAGGAAATCACATCCTCAGGGGAAGTTCACAGGCAACACTCTGGAATCTTGGAGGGTATGCTTTGGTCTATTGCAAGGAAGACAGGAGACATCAGTTGAAATTCTTTTTTTTTTTTTTTTTTTTTTTTTTGAGACGGAGTTTCGCTCTTGCTACCCAGGCTGGAGTGCAATGGCGCGATCTCGGCTCACTGCAACCTCCGCTTCCCGGGTTCAGGCAATTCTCCCGCCTCAGCCTCCTGAGTAGCTGGGATTACAGGCACGCGCCACCATGCCCAGCTAATTTTTTTTGTATTTTTAGTAGAGACGGGGTTTCACCATGTTGACCAGGATGGTCTCGATCTCTCGACCTCGTGATCCACCTGCCTCGGCCTCCCAAAGTGCTGGGATTACAGGCTTGAGCCACTGCGCCCGGCCAAAATTCTTAAGATGAATTGCAGCTGCAGTCTCCCTTGGAAGGCTCTACAGGACTGAACTGAAAGCCCTTTTCTGACAAAGGATGACTTTGCTGCTACAGAAGCAAAGGATTGTTCTCTTCCTCCTGTGTTCTCTCTCTGCCCCCAGAAATCACAACCATCATCATTATGAAAGCACCATTTGTTGAATTCTTTATATGTGTAAGGACTTTATTTGCATTATATTTGCCATATATAATCCAGTTTGCAAGCTGGATATTATTCCAATTTACCAATCGTGTCAAAACCTCTTAGGTAGTGGCTAGAAGATTCAAAGATTCAACCCAGGTCTTTCTGACTGCTGCACTTGAGACTTCATCATTGTTCTCTGCACATTTTACCATCTTGGTGCTATCTCAGACTCTAACCTTAACAAAAGTCTCTAAAAACAGTGATAAAGAAACATTTTTGAGGATAATTTTTCTTCTTAACTTGAGTTGTATTTCTTTTCCTCCCTTACAGAGTACAGAATTATCAGAATCCACACATATACACACTTGTGAAACTGTAGTGCGAGTCACTACTCTGAGTGATGTTACATATAGTTTGGCTGTAAGAAAATTAAACTCTATTTCAGGAAATGGTTTCCAAGACCAGTAATTTTTTTTTTTTCATATAGAAGCAGATGCCAACAAAAGAGTAAAGCAAATTAGAAAAAAAGTCTGCTATCCACAGATAGTAAATATGTATAATATTTAGATCAATATTCTAAAGAGGTTGAGACATGTTCAAGGTCAGTCACTCAGTAAGTTAGTAATGGAATAAAATTAGACTCTAGCCTTTGGATATTCATTCCAGCACTTTTCCCTATAACTTCTGCAGTCTTCCAGGGGTTCGGGTGGAAGAACAGAGAATAGCATTTTAACAAAAATGAACTGGGGAGAAGTTTTCAACACACTCTAGGCATAGTGTTAACTGAGAAAGGTCTATAATTTTTGACAATTTTTTTAACATGAGTTATTACCTTTTTATTTTTTATTTTACTTTAAGTTCTGATGTACCTGTGCAGAATGTGCATGTTTGTTACATAGGTATACATGTGAGCACTTTTTTTTTAAGCAAGTAAACAACTTTATTTGCAACTTCACAGCAACACAGATACCCAGAGATAGGATGCTATTTTCTGGTTTGACATCCTTGAGAGGAGGAGTAACAAGACAAATGCTTCATTGCTCAACGGCTGTAGGCACAGCAGTTTCTGAAAGAAAAATATGATCCTCTACAAAGACTTGAAGTTCACTGGGGAGAGGACAACTGGCTAGAAACAGTGCTGGGCACTTGGCTTCCCTAACTGGGATTCAACCTTAACACCTGTGTCCCTGGATTTGAAACAACTGAATGCATATTACAGAGCTAAGATTTTATCTGCCTTTAATCCTCTTCAACAGCAACAAGATTTTCACATTATTTTCAGAAAAGAGTTCATAACTTTTATTTAAGGAAGAGGGTTGGTGATGGCAAGCATTGAAGCCTGTAGTATTTACCCATTAGCTTGGTCTTCTTGACTATCTTAATGCCTCCTACCCACCAATCTTGGTGAAGGACTATCTAACTCCAGACTGTTTCTATTTTTCCTTGCAAGGAAATGCTGTGTGCATAATTGATGGCATTTTTAGGTTACCCCTCTCCCTTGGATCCAGGTGTCAGGTGCAGGAACAGCATATTTAGCTTTCAGCCTTGTCTTGGTCCTAAGTTTATCCTCCACTGAACCTGTTTGAAGAACCACCCATTCCAGTTAAATATCTCAGGGACAACTGAGGTTCAGGCAAAACTTCTTTATGGCAACCTCCCATCTTCCCTCTCATAGTCTCTCTAATTCCTTTTTAATATACCTACTAGCTCCCTGGGTGTCCCAAAAATCCTATTTGGGTGTTTGAATTACTGAGGAGTTTATTTTGATGTAACAATGAATTTCTATATAATTTTACTAATTTCTACCAAAAAATTTTACTGATATGAGTCACTTGTATTTATATAGCTCATTATATTGTAAAACTCATACACATAAGTACCATTTTATTTTTCTTGTTAACTCTGCCAAGTGGGCCAGATAGGTGGGTTGTCCACATTGTACAAATAATAAGACAAGGTCAGAAAGATTAAAAGACTTGTCCCAAGTCACACTGGTCAATGAGCAGTGAAGTCAGATGGAGCTCAGGTGTTGTGAATCCTAACAGGGCACTCATCCCTGAGATGTAATTCCTCACAGTGTTTCTACTTCAAGAGAAAATGCCTCAAGACAGAAAGGTGTTTAATGCACAAATATATATTTTAGACTTATGGCAGATATTAGGCAAAGGTTCACTTTGGGGCACTTCTTGATTGATACCATACAAACCTAAAACAATGAAGAAAGACCATTGGAAGCATTTCTCTCTCTAAGGTCTTGTCCCATAGCAAACATTTGACAATTTTTTTTTTCCTTCAGAAGAAAAGAGGTACATTTTTATCATTGTCAAGGGTAAATGAAAGTCAGTGTCAAGCCCAAAATACTCAGTTTCTTCCATTTACTGTGTGCTAGAGGATTTTTATGAGAGCTTTGAAGCTTCAAAATAGATGCTAAACAAATGAATACACAGGATGAAACTGATGGAAAATGGGTAAGCAACAAATGTGAAACAATAAAGTTAACTTCTGGTCATCATGTTGGCTGTGGGGTCTTTGGAAGATTAAATTGCATGATAATTTCTTAGGTTCTTGGAAGATGAGAGTCAGCACTGTAAATATTTTCAGGTTGACAAGTTATCTTTATTGTTCTAGAATAAGCAACTTCTGTATTTTGAGAAAGAACAGATGACCTAGCCATAGTTGCTAGTTATATAAACCTAATAACTTGAGGTAATATTGTTGATAATTGGTTTTATTATTTTTTTAATTTGTTTCAAGAGAATTTATCATTGCTCATGGAAGCATTTTTATGATGGTTGCTTTAACATCTTTGTCAGATATTCAATATCTGATTAATCTTGGTGTTGGTGGCTGTGGATATCTTTTCTATTTAAATTGTGATTTTCTATTGTATCATGGACATTTTGGATGTTATATTGCGGCACTCTGGATTCTATTTAATCATTTTTCTTAGTATTATACATAGTCCCCCTGTTGAGGTGTAGCTTGAGGGCTGGGTGTGAGTATATGTCCAGCTTCCCAAGGGGCTCTGCCAATAGCAGAAGTGAAGTGCTTGTTCACACTGCCTCATTACAGGCAGGTGGGATAAAAATTTAGCTCTTTCCTTAGCCCCAGTGACATGTTCCTGGAGAAAGTGGGGCATCAACTTGTACTGCTTCTTTGCCTCTTAGTGGGCCTGTAAGACTGACCAATGACTGTGACTGTGCCCTGCCACCATTAGGGAGGAAGAAAGCAGAGGACTGACTCACATTGCTTTGTTGCTCCAGGATGGGACCAAAATCCAGCTCCCTGGCTGGGTACCATTGACACCGAAAGAGGGGATGGCAGGACAACGAGTTTCAACTAACCCAGCCTCAGACCTCCCATTACTGCTGGGTGGGCATGACTAGCCTCATACCTCCTATTTCCACTGGACTCCACTGCCACAGGGGCCAAGGGAAGGTGGACTCACAGTTCTTAATATTTTTTTGTTATCTGGTAGAGACAGGAGGCTCTGCCTCCCCCTGGACCTCTACTGGTGGTCAAGACACTACCCAAGTGGGGAATATGAGCCTCACTGATGGTTTCTATAAAGAGGGAACCTTATAGGTGGGTGGAAGACGAGTGCTGTACTCAGCCCCACTGAAATCACAGGATGGGGGAATGCAGTTTTTTCTTTAGGATTTGTCTGCAGTAAGGTGGAATCGCCATAAATGTTTCTGTTAGTAGGCCACCCTTTCCTAGTCCTTTGGATGAAGGGAATAGGCTTTTCCTGTGTATGTTGATGGTCTCTGGTTGGAGGCTTCTGCAGTGCCATGTCTGGGATATATGAGGGGCTAGAGGAAGTGATGGGAGGGGAACTTACTACAGTGTCTTTCCTTAAGTTCTGAGATTCCTAGGCAGTCTGTCTTCTCCTCCTTTTTCAGAAACTGAGTCAACTTGTTGATGCTGTTATGTCCACTATTTTTTAGTTGTAAGAGGGTTTCTGCTTCTGTAAGAGGGAGAGATGAGGTAACTCTGTTTTAGCTGGAAATGGAAATTCCTGTTTTTTAAAAAAGAATTCTTTTTTTGAGACAAGATTTTGCTCTGTCACCCAGGCTGAAGTACAGTGGTGTGACCATAGTCCACTGCAGCCTCGACCTCCTGGGATCATGCAGTCCTTCCACTTCAGCCTCCTGAATAGCTTGAACTACAGGTGCATACCACCATGCCCAGCTATTTTTTTTTTTTGTTGTTTTTGTTTCGTTTTGTTTTGTTTTGTGGAAATGGGGTCTCATATTTTGTCCATGCTGATCTTGAACCCCTGGCTTCAAGTGAGCCTTCTGTCTTGGCCTCCCAAAGTGCTGGTTATTAGAGCCACTAGCCACCACAGCCAGCCAAGAATTCATTTTTAAAAACCTCTTTGACACTCTTAGTGGCCTTGCATGGAGAATTCCTTGGGCTCAGGATTCTGACAATTTATCTTTATATCCAGCATATTTGGGCTCAGTGCCTGCTGCCTCAATGGTTCTCAATGAATGCTTGTTGAATAAAATGTCCATCTATGAACACCTTTATTGACCCTTGCCTCTGATTGGAATCATTCCATTGCACATCCACACTTGCAGTTTATTAATATATTTGAGAGTGAAAGGTATGGCCTATCTGATATTGGATCATCTCACTCTATAACTTTGTGTAGTTCAGAGTTTTAATTATCTATTGATGTGCAATCAATCACTTCACAACTTGGTGCCTTAAAACAACAATTATTTTTGTCATCTGGGTAGAACTTGGTAGAGACAGACAGCTTATCTCTGTTCCATAAACCATTGGCTAGAGTGTTTTGACTGGGGCTGGGGTATCCATTTCCAGGATGGTTCACTCACAAAACTGGCAAGTTGGTGCTGGCTGTTGGCTGATAGCTCAGCGGAAATTATCAGCCAGGGGCCTTGATTATTCTCCACATGAGCCTCTCCACATGGCTTCTTGGGCTTCCTTGCAACATGGTGGCTAGATTTCAAGATGTAGAAGCTGCCAGGCCTTCTTAATTCCTGGCTTGGAAGATGCATAATATTTCTTACTCTGTATTCTATTAGTCAAATTGGTCTCAGATCCTGCACAGATTCAAGGAGATGGAATGTGAGTTTCATTTTATTGTAGATGGAGCAGCTTAAACATATAGGAAGGGATGGAATTATTTGGGGCTGTCCTTGGAAACTAGATGCTACCTGTAACTTTAGCTTTCTGCCTTCAACTTTTTCATCTGCAAAATGTGAAATTGAGAGAGGGCAAGAATAGTTATATATCATAGATTTGCTATGAAAATTACCAAGGATGGCCGGGCGCGGTGGCTCAAGCCTGTAATCCCAGCACTTTGGGAGGCCGAGGCGGGTGGATCACAAGGTCAAGAGATCGAGAACAACCTGGTCAACATGGTGAAACCCCGTCTCTACTAAAAATACAAAAAATTAGCTGGGCATGGTGGCGCGTGCCTGTAATCCCAGCTACTCAGGAGGCTGAGGCAGGAGAATTGCCTGAACCCAGGAGGCGGAGGTTGCGGTGAGCCGATATCGCGCCATTGCACTCCAGCCTGGGTAACAAGAGCGAAATTCCGTCTCAAAAAAAAAAAAAAAGAAAATTACCAAGGATAATTCACATAATAAGCTTAGAATGATTCCTGGCATGAAGTAAACAGTCAGTACATTTTAGTTAATTTTTTAAAATACGGGAATTGAAAATTATTACAAAACACTGAGTTATATAAGAACGTACATTTTCCTGATAAATCTCATTTGTCTAAATGAGATTTTACTGGTTAATATTTTCTTTGACAGCTTCAATTAATGCATTCTCTTTTATTTGCTTCCTCTTAAACAACTAATGAAGTTATTTTTAAGACCTCAAATCAGTAGCCATCACATGAGAAAAATAACTCACAGTTATGTTGTATAATGACTTTTGATATCTCTGTTGGAATCATTTTTCTTTTCATACTACCTTGCAGGTGTTATTAGATTTTTTTTTTTTTTTTTTTTTTTGCTTGATGTCACTTTTCAGTCTCTCCACATTGTACTTTGAAAAAGCAGTCCTCTAAAGAGATATAATGAATGATAAATGAAGGATATGCCCTTGGAAGCTGCTCTTGGTTTTCTCTTCAGAAGCACTCATGTGCAGTTACTCCTGTAAAAAAAAATTACAGGTCAGTGGAGATCTTCAGCCAGATGAATCCAAGGAATAACCAAGGATGCCAGATAAATTCCCAGTCAAGTAATCGTCACATGTTAGCAACTCCACGAGAGTTTCTTGTTTCCACACTGGAGATGGGAATTCTTGCCAAACAATGTGGTATTAAAATTATGTAAATTCATTGTTTTGGCAGTTGAAATATTAGGTCAAACTTTCATTAAGCAGTGTGTGACGTCTCTGTAACTGCCTTGGTTTTGTATTAAAATAGCTATCACGTTCATGCCGTGTTTTTCTTATAGCACAGTGAATTTCCATTCTTTTCTTTTTATTCTGTGTCCATACCTGTAATTTCACCAAGTGATTAAGACCACAAGTTGTTCCTTCTACAGCTGACATTTCCTTCTACAATTATTTATCCCGTTAGTTATTTCAACAGTCACGTTTTATTAATGGTCATTTGCCATGCAGTAATAAACTCTGTGTCATTTAGTTTTTCTGTAATTTTCTGATCTTTGATTATAGTGTAACATATTACCTGACTAATTACTCATCATTGCCATTTTCAGGTTCTGCATGCACTAGTTAAGGATATTTTTTCCGTTTTTGGCTTTAATAAGCTCAGAAGATTTTCAGTGTAATTAGTTGTCTCTAACTTCTCTTAATTCCTTTTTACATTCCCTGATAGCAAAGAGTATATAATGAATCCTTGTAAATAGCTACCATCTACTCTTACTTCACTCTAGACAAAGTTTCTCAAATTTTAGTGTGCCTCAGGAACATCTACAGAGCTTAAAACATAGATTTCTGGAGCTCCCTCCCAGAGCTTTTGACTCAGTAGGTCTGGGATGTGGTGTGGCCAGATAATTTATATTTCTTCCAAATTCCCAGGGATGTTGATGCTTACTGCCCAGGACCAAGCCCTGGGAACCAGCAGCATAGCAGATTAACATGGTGGTCAAGAGCCTGGATTATGGATTCAGCTGAAAGGGGTTCAGATCACTGTCCTCCCACTTAACTTTCCCAACCATGTGACCTTGGGAAAGTTACTTAATTTCTGTCAGCTGCAGTTAGTTTCCACATTGGAAAATGGGAAGACCAACCTTCCAGATTTTCATGGAATAAATTAGATACTCCATGTAAAGCACTTAGTTCAGTGGCAAGAAGCAAATGCGCAATAAATGTAACTACAGATATTTTGTAAGATATGGGGAATTAATGTTCAAGCCCAGTTAACAAAATTAATAAAATGTGTCTCCACCAGCAAATCGGTCACTTTCTCTGAAACTTGATTAACTATATAACTATATTGCTGAAGTAAAAATGCTTTTTTTTTTTTGAAACAGAGTCTCGCTTTTGTTACCTGACTGGAGTGTAATGGCACGATCTTGGTTTACTGCAATCTCTGCCTCCCGGGTTCAGATGATTCTCCTGCCTCAGCTTTCTGAGTATCTGGGATTACAGGCATCTGCCACCATGTCCAGCTTACTTTTTTGTATTTTTTTTTTTTCTTTTTTTTTTTTTAGTAGAGATGGGGTTTCACCATGCTGGCCAGGCTGGTCTCGAACTCCCAACCACAAGAGATCTGCCCATCTCGGCCTCCCAAAGTGATGAGATTACAGGCATGACCCATAGCGCCCACCTGAGGTAAAGATGCTTTTAAAAAAAGATTGGCCATGTGGATGCAGTGGAAAAATTATGAAATTTGAAATCAGGAAAACACCTGGGTTTTAGTATTGACCTACTATTGCAAGCTTTGTGACTCATAGCAATTTTCTTCATCTCTCTGATCCAAGTTTCCTGTAAATATCCTCCAGAGAGGTGATATAAATGGTAAGAACTGTTATATGGATCAAATGAGCCAAACCATTTAAAGAATTTTGTTTTATTTCCCACTTTAATGTTCTATACATGTATAGTTATTGTTTTTATTGAGAATAAGAATCTAGAGTAATTTTTTGTACTTATTTGTTAAAAAGTACAAAAAGCTATACTTCTAAGGGAATGACAATTATGAAAAAGACTTTTCCATTATTATTATTTTGAGATGGTAGTGACTCTAATGTGGAATCGTTAGACACTTGCTTAGTTGTTAGGATGTGCGATTATCTATTAGTAATCTAGTCAGTTCCCTTTCTTATTGACTACAGTGCTGGTTCATCTTTAAACCAAAAGCACACTTTAGAAAGCTTTGTTCTCATGCTGTGAGTTTAATTTTTACAATAAATTTTAGGTGAAAATCACAGCCTTATTTTTGTTTGATACCACAGGATTCTTTTAGAAGACGAGAAGAAGTACCATTTGATCAAAGTTTAAAAATGCATGAAGCACTGTGTTAGGCACTCTGGGAAATGTCAAAATGAAGCACACGTGCTTTGTGCGTTAGATGCATTTTTCTCCAGCGGAAATCAGAACAACATACAAAAATCTCTACATATGTCACAAAGAAGGACGAGTCAGAGGGCGAAGTGAGTTTAAAAAAGGAAGAGATTATTTCTGGCTTGGGCATCAGCACCCTCCATTTTCAGGCCATGCGCTAAGCCACATTGAGCCAGTGTATCTGAGTATCATCAGGGGCCTGGAAAGGACTTGGCAAGCCAATTTATTGACCTTCCCAAAGGATTATACTTAATCCATCTCAGACAGATAGAATCTATTCTCCATTGGGGGAAGAACTCCTTCTCTTGAAGGAGAGTCTATAACCTTCCTTATTAGCTCATTTCAATATCTAACAGCCTTTGCTTACCACAGAGAAGCCTGCTTTAACTCACACACGAACATCAGGATTTGTCCTACTTAGACCTGGTGAACACCAGATTGTCTCTTTATACTAGGCAACCATTATGTTTACAGACCCCCATATTATTATTTTGGTTGGTTTAACCAATTAAATTAATAATTCTGTGTGTCAGAATATAATATTGGCTAGGGGTGTTGAAAGTCAGGCAGTCCTGGATTAGAGTCTGGGCTCCTTCACTTTTCTGTTATATCACCTTGGGAAAATTTACTTAAAACCTCTGAGCCTCAATTTTATTACTCATAGAGTGGGGATAACAACACATCTGCCTCTTCGAATCATGGTGAAGATTAGAACAATGCATGTTTTGGGCTGAACTACCTGAAACTACCAGGTATGACTTGGTCATAATATATGATCATTTTTTGCCAATAAACACAGCAGTTCTATGCAATTCAATCTAATAAATGCCTTAGCAAAGTGCTTAGAGTCTACCAAATAGTCACCATTATCAATAAAATAAGCAACTATTATTATTACACTGTTGTTATTATCATTATCATGGTCTGCAATATCCAGACTCAGTGCTGGAGAATATTCCTGCAAGCAAGCCATCATAAAATGGTTAGAACATTGTTTATGGAGCTCTGTGTATAAGGCTATAAATGTGGGAAGGTAGAAAATCTGAAATGGCAGCCTGCAGAAGTCAGGTAGGGGTCCAGAGAAGTGGCAACATTTGGACTGGGATTTGTCAGATAAGTTGGAGATTTCTGGATAGAGCAGTAATCAGTGTGACCAAATCCTTAGTTCTTATTTTTGTTTCTGCCTCTGACACAATTTATTTCCTTCCCAAACTCTTAAAACAACCTTTATTTACTATGTTCTGTGACCCTAGACTTTCTTTGTTCCTTCTTATTTTTTCATAGTTGTCTTTATTTTATCAGCTCTTATTCCTCTTACTGAAAAGAGGCAAGGGCATGTGCCCAGAGCACTGAGCGAAGACGGAATGTTGATTTGTGAACCTGCAGTGAATCTGTGTGACCAGAGGATAAAACGGGGCCATAGGTGTGGAAGGAATTGAGAGTGGAGAGAGGAGCAGGGAGGTAGCTCAAAAGAAACAAATTTTTATTGGGGAAGTGCCATCATTAGTATTGCAAGTTTGACACTTTTTTCCAAGGGTTTTGTACATATGATTGGCCTGGAGCAAGTGTAGAAGCAGAGAGGTGCGTAAGGAGGCTATGGCAACAGTTCAGCTGAGAGATAGTGTGGGCAGAGCCCAAGGCAGCAGCAGTGTGCCTGAAGAGGAGTGGATGAAAACGATCTATTTCCAAGATGTGTATTAATGGTTCTAGTGATGGGGAGTTAAGGCAGGAATGAAATGTCAGTTGACTTGTAGGTGTCTGACTAGCTAGAGTTTCAACTGGGCCTTTGGGTTGGGGCTATGCTATTTCCTAAGATACAGACAGTAAGAGAAGTTGGAGGAGAAAGTCCAGGGTATCAGAAAGGGGATGGGAGAGGGATGAGAAGATAATGCGGTAAGTTTGGGGCATGTGGTATTCAAAAGTATATGGGAGATTTCTGTTTCCTGACTTTCTTAGAGCCTGATGTTTCTGATCTGACTGCACTGTAAGGTGTTTTGTTCTCATGAGCATCACAAGGATTCATTATATCCTGCTTGGGCATTCTGACAGCACAAATTACTTTTTTTTTTTGAGATGGAGTTTCGCTCTTGCTGCCCCAGCTGGAGTGCAATGGTGCAATCCTGGCTCACTGCAACCTCTGCCTCCCGAGTTCACGTGATTCTCTTGCCTCAGCCTCCTGAGCAGCTGGAACTACAGGCATGTGCCATCACGCTGGGGTAATTTTGTATTTTTAGTAGAGACAACGTTTCACCATGTTGATCAGGCTGGTCTCGAATTCCTGAGGTGATGCAACCCCCTTGGCCTCCCAAAGTGCTGGGATTACAGGCTTGAGCCACTGCACCTGGCCTATATTTTGTTTTTATAAATTTCACTAGAGTTTTGCCTCACTAAGTACACTGGTCATGCACCTGTGCTGAGGTAATGGTTAGTGAATATAAAAAAAGGTAGCTAACATTAACAAGAGTTCCTACTATGTTTTAGGCACTGTTCCAAGTGCTTTCTGCCAAAGCTTCATTCAATTTTAGTAACAACTCTATGTGATGGGTAGTAGTATTAACCTCATTTTATAAACAAGGTAATTTAAACTCTTAGAGGTTAACTAACATGTCCAAGGTTATATAACTTGAGAGTGGCAAGACTAGGGATGCAAACCAAAGTGGTAGGCTGCAGGTGCTATACTGCTAAGCATTATGTCGGGTCAGGGAATTCGGCCGAGGCTAGAGAATGCTGTCTGTTGGAGTCCTTTATAATGGAACTTCACTGTTTTTAAATTAATTTTTATTTGGCACAAATTCTGTTACATAATGTTCTGGGCTTTGTTGATTCATAAAGACAGTTCATGGATTAAAATTTATTTTATCTAATCCTTGGTCTCCACAGGGAACATTTCTGGAGTTTGGCACTAGATAATCTCATTGTATTCGGTCTGTTTTGTTTGGCTTTCTACTTTGGTGCTCTTCCTTAGAAGAAGTCATGTTGTACTTACAAGTGGTATTTACTTGCTAGGGTAAATTGATTAAATATATTGCTGATTTTTAATTTTAGCTGAAATATTTCATTTTGTTTTGTGTGGGGAGCCTAAGTGACCTACATGATGTGCTGATGTCTGTCATTCTCTTATAATTCTTTTATTCAGTCCTCCTGGGCTTCAGTGAGACAAGTCGTGCCTCTCCTGTGAACTCATATGATGGTATGCATCAATTGTCTTCAACCCTTTTGGCACCAGGGACCGGCTTTGTGGAAGACCATTTTTCCAGGGGCTGGGCTTGAGGGATTGTTTCAGGATGAAACTGTTCTACCTCAGAGAATCAGGCATTAGATCCTCATAAGGAGTGTATAACCTAGATCCCTCGCATGCATAGTTTACAATAGGTTTGTGCTTCTATGAGAATCTGATGCCACTGCTGCTTTGACAGGAGGCAGATCTCAGGCATTAATGGTTGCTTGCCACTCACCTCATGCTGTGCAGCCTGGTTCCTGACAGGCCACAGACCTGATATGGGTATGCTGGGTCCTGGATGTAAAGGAATCCTCTACCTTGGTGGCAGCCAAGTCACTGATTAATGGAAAAACTAAGTTAAACATTTTTTTTTTCTGTAGTTATGCTTTTATGAATTATTTAAGTGGGCTTCGTCCCTCCCTTTACTTAATTGCACTCATGGAGAAGAACTATGAAGTGTTGGCATTAAGAATCCTTTAAAACACAAAGCGGTTGATTATTCTTTTTATTAAAGTAGGTGTTTACATTGGTGGAATAAGAAACACTGCACAGAAATAGCTCATTGGCAGATTTGTGCTCTCAAAGATAGATATCTTCAAGCCATCCTTGACACTCTAGAGCAGAAAGTCAACCGAGGAGTGGGAAAAATGTTTAACTTACTATGTTTTAGGCACTTTAGGCAGGCAGAAGAATCTCATGTGAAATTGTGAGTGGACTTCAGTGATGCCTATCAAAGCAAATTCTCATCATGATTCACTTTTCTTCCCAGTGATGGCACTACCATTCTCGGGAAAGCCTCGTTCCTTTCCTGGCTTGGATATTAACCGATAATTTGAATGAACATAGTATTTTTATTTGTCTTTGCATATGTTGATTCCACTGTCAGGAAAGTCCTTTCTACCACCCCCCTCCCAGTTCTTTTGAAGAATCCCTACATGTCCTTCCATACTTAATTAATAACAATGATATAAGCAAGCACTTACGGAGTACATTCTGTGTACCTGGCAATACAGAGGGTGGAAGGTGGGGAAGTAGGAATATTTCCTTTAGATGAAGGTGATAGGGATTACATTGTCTATAGAGAATTAAAGAAAACAATAATAGAACCAAAAAGGGCATCTACTTTTTCTGACTACCATATGTTGGCAATTCTAAACAATGTTCATGATAAAATACTCCTTCTCACTGGGGTAGTCTTCTCCCGCTGAGCCCTCTATCACCCTTAGTACTCTTGTATGTGTATAGCACCTTCCTATGCATTTACATGTATTAACTTCCATAATTTGTCCCCAGTTTACAACTGAGAAGACTGAAGCACAAAACAGCTATGCTAAGGTCAAGCAGATCTTACGGCCTAACAGGTAAGTGATGTGGCCAAAGTTTCAATCTGGGCAGTATTGTACCAGTTCACCCACCTAACTACTGAACATGTGCTTCTCATTTGTATGTGTATGTTTAATACACATATAATTACCTCCATGAAGGCACCCCTGATCCACCCAGTATAAAATGGCTTCCTGTGTGTGTTATATAGCGCTCTATTCATATTTCCATTCTGGCATTCCCTGGGCTGCAGGCTGGTAGAAAGAACTCCCCAACTAGCTGTCCTATAATAGATACAGAGTGAATGAATGAATGCAGTTTTTGGTAACAGAACAGTAGAATTGTGTATATTATGGCAGATTGGTGGAATGTTCTAGATTTTGGTTTAGAAGTCAAAGACAGCCTTTATTTTGGACTCTGTTACTGATTATCTCTGAACAGGCATTTTGTATGTCTGTATCTTTGTTTTCTAATCTGACTCTCTACAGCAGAAAAGCAACCAAGTATAAGGCTGAGAAGTAGGAAAAATGTTGAACTGTAGGCAGAAGAATAGGGGATGGAATTACATTAATGATTCTTAATAGTGGCAAACTTTATTCAAACTAAGTGAAGTGGGTTTCTTTCCCATCCCCCAACATTGCTAACAAGCAGTTTTGTACACAAAGTTTTTATTTAAGTATAACATACCGTATTATAAGAAGTATATGGTTTAATGAACTATTACAAGGTAAACACATCCATGTGACGCCACATGGATCAAGGAATAGAACAATATTAGCCTCCTGATGCCCTACCTCCTAGTTATATATGGAGCTCTTCTGTCTTCTACATCATAGACTAAGTTTTGAATAAATGGAAAAGTGTAGTATATGTTAATTTTTTATTAAGTCTTCTTTTATTTAACATTATGTTTGTGAGATTCAACCGTGCTACATGTAACTGTAGTTCATTCATTTTCATTGCTGAATAGTATTCCACTGCATAAATGAAATATGATTTATTTATCCATTCAACTACTTATGAATGTTCTGGATAAGTACAAAGAAAACCCTATCTAGTGAACCTTAATAAAGTTGCCAAAAAGATCAAAGACATATCTATTAAAATTTATTTATTTATCCTAAGAACACAAATTATTTTCCCTCTTTCTGGGAACTATTCCTCTTTCCTCACTTTAGCTGACAATTTCTAAAATATTAAGTTTCTTTCTCACAAGCATCACTGATTAGCCAGGGTATGACACTTAACAATCAGGCTGGCCATAGTCCTTGTGCTCATGCCTTAAGGAGTAAACATAATCAAGTTGTTCCTGCAAGATTTTTGACCTTGGATCAGAAAGAGAGTGCTTATAAGAGACTTTGGAACTGACTGAGGCCATGTTTTTTATTATGAGGAAGAAGTCCTTCTGCAATAGGAGGAAGTAGAGCTTACACATGGCTAGATACAGTGTGGAATGATGGAGAGAATCTAAGTAGTATTCCTGGCTTCATTCACCCCAAGAGCCCTGCTGTACCTTCTTCTTCCTAATATTAGTCATTTGATCCATTTACTTCCTCCTTGGCTTTAGTTTAAGTTGATGTATTAGTCCACTTTCATGCTGCTGATAAAGACATACCCAAGACTGGTCAATTTACAAAAGAAAGAAATTTAATGGACTTAGGATTCCATTGGCTGGGGAAGCCTCACAATCATGGCGGAAGGCAAGGAGGAGCAAGTCACCTCTTACATGGATGGCAGCAGGCAAAGAGAAAGCTTGAGCAGAGAAGCTCCTATTTTTAAAACCATCAAATCTCAGGAGACTCATTTACTATCATGAGAACAGCACAGGAAAGATCCCTCTGCATAATTCAATCACCTCCCACTGGGTTCCTCCCACAACATACGGGAATTATGGGAGTTACAATTCAAGATGAGATTTGGGTGGGGACATAGCCAAGCCATATCATTTGGTATTCTATTATAACCTCAAGAAATCTTGCCAGTTTAGACATATTAAAAACACCAAAATATATGAAATCAATACATGTGGAGCTGCTCAGTCTCATTGCTGAATTTCACAGAAGCCCCCTTTAAGAAATATTGAGTTGAATGATATCTGAGATCTAGATGTAATTGAGGGATGCTAAACGTGGTAAGTTTTTTCAGTAAAAAACTAGAAAAATCATTAGAATCTTGAATTGAATTTTGTGATTGGCTCTGTACTCTGGACTCCTGGTCAGCTCTTCTTTCAGTGTTATTCCCACTTTCATATTACGTAATTCTCTCCTTGACCCTCTGAACCCCTGAGTCCTGGTCACAGAGTGTTGCTAGTAAAAGCTGTATTCAGCTTCAAATACATGTGCCTAGCACACGGAAGGAACTCAGAAAATATTTATTTTGTGATTGCTTTCCAACTCAGCACTAAATTACTTAGCTGCACGGTCTTTCCTCATTTGTGGATGAATACTTAACACATGTCTACCAACAGCTACTTCAGAGTCTCTTAATTCTTCTCAACTCTGTATTCTTACTCAGTGATAAATGATTCTCTATTCTATTTTTAATGAGCACTTTCAGAGTTTCTGATCTTTATTCCAGCACGTTTCCACCTTCATGTTTACTCCTCTTGCTCTTCCCTTCAGCTTAAAGGAATCTGTGTCTTTATTTTTTCGCTAAAGCTAACTCCTATCTGAGAATGATGTTGCTGTGTTTATTCCTTCTCTCTAATAACTTCAAACTCTTTCCCTGTGTAGACTTCCAACCTGTGTGTTTCTCCTTCACCTTGAAAGAAAATCTTAGCATGATCTTGGTGCCCTCTTGAGCTACCATCTTATTTCTTTTCCTTTAAGGACACATTTATTGAATAAGAAGCTCAAGAATATATTGATCATCTGTCTTGAAAGCTTGAAACACCCTCTATCTATTTCCAAGGTTAGTCATTCTACCTCCTTTCTTGATCTTGACCTCAAACCCTGGCATTTCTTCTTTCTGTCTCCTAACTCTGAACTTGGAACATTTCTGAAAGTTCAGCCTGGTTTCTGGCCTCTTTTTCTTGCTACAAATGTCTGTCTGCTTCTTAGATAACATCTATAAAAATAATGCCCAAATCTATACCTTCAGTTATGTTCTCTCACCTAATTTCCAGCTGTGCTGTCTTTAATTCGTGCTGAAGATCCCTACTTGGCTGTTCTATTTTCTCCCCTCAGATCATCACTTGCCAAGCCGAGCTCATCCTTTTCCTTCCATCTACACTGAGCTCGGCATGCTGTACCTTTCCTTCATCAATAACACCAGCATTTCCCCAATTAGGCAGGCTTGAAACTCCATCATCATTGATAGTCCCTGTCTCCCATTACACATGGTATTCAGTCACTGTGACTTCTGGAGATTTTTCTTTGAAAACACTCAGGCCTCCATGCGTTTTCCTTTTTTCTTACTTCCCTATGAATCCACAATTTATATTAGCTGTCTCCATTACAAAGCTCATAGAAAAACATGGCATCTTCCTTTTCTCATGTTTTCCCTCCCTAATGGACATGTAACTTCTCTCTCTGAAAGATATTTCTAGCCCTATGATGTTTTCGGAACCAAGGTAATCGATCAATATGAATTTCAGGAATGAGCAAGTCTTCTGCAGGCCCTCTCTGCCAGATCAGACCATGCTCCATGGGCTCTTTATAACTTCTCACTTAAAAGGTTCTCCCTAAGGTGGGCATATTCCAAAATCAGAATTTTACAAAATCAAAATACGTTAAATACATTGAATAACAGCCAACATTCTCAGGTAGAAATGCAGAGACGATTTCCACACATCCACGTTTCAGTACTTAGAAAAGGTGACTACTTATGTCTCTAAATTATAAAGAGTTTAAGGGCTGTATTTACTATTTTCTTTAAAGCCTGTAGTATCTAATTCAGGATTTCACAAATAGTAAGAATTTAAAATTTTTTGATGAATGGATGGGTGAAAGGGCTATATAATCAGCTCAGTAACACATTATTTGGAAAATAAAATCACTTCCCAATATTTAACTTTATAGGACTCCAAAAGTCAACCTTTGAGGTAGGTGGGATGTGTTATTTTTGATATTTTCTGCTGCGGAATTTGAGGTAAAGACGTGTCGTGGATTGACACCAGTCACAGAGCTGTTTGACAGCATGACTAGGCCCAGAACTGATTTGCTTTCTGCAACCCAGTGTCTGAACACTGAGCCAGGCTTTCTCCTGCAGGTCAGTAGAACTGGTTTTGAAAATAATAGTATGTAGAATATAAATCTCTAAATTTGAATATTCTCCCCTCAAATATTTGGTGGGCTCATAAATATCCACAAAATATTTTGTGTGTGATTTAAAGTAAAGCCAGTCAAAAAAAAAAATTAAAAAAAAAAGCCAGTCAACTTTTTCTACATGAAATTCAATGTTTATTTGTGAGAGAAAAACAGGTTATTTAAATTTAGGTATTCTATTTGCTATTATTTCATAATATTATCTAACATTTGGAAGTTGTATGGTAATATTATAAAATAACAGCAAATAAAATATCTAAATTTAGGTAATTAAGTATTTAGATTTGGAAGGGAATGTTAGAAGTTGCCTAGAATGATCTCAGGATAATATTCACCCTTTTTAAGAGGGAGAAATGGAAAGGGTCTTAATGTACAAGTTATGCCATTTCTTCAAGGGGACTTAAAAGGTGAGGCAGTTGAAAGAAATAAGTTGAGCTGTACTAGGAAACTCGGTACTTCCTTGGCTGATAATCTTTTCACACACGCCCTTGGTTTCACTTGTGACCTTTGTCTAGCATCCCACTACAGATATTATCACCTGAGAATTACCTGAGTTCAGGTTTGTCTTAGGAAAATTTGTGTTTGCCTCCCTGGCAATCCAACTCCTTTTGCTTTTTTTCTGTTCCAGACATTCTTCAAAATTCCCGGTTCATGGATGTCAGTTTGCTTTTAAGGATGGGTTTCTGTTTTTCAAGTGGGCCAAGCTCACATCTACTCTAGGCCTTTGCACTTGCTGTGTGCTCTCCTGGGAATATTCTACTCCACAGATGTTTGCAGATCTGGATATTTGGATCATTCAGGTCTTGGCTCACATATTATCTCCTCTCAAAGGATTTCCCTGGCTGCTGCATATGAAATAGTCCCCCAACCCTCTCCTCAATAATAGTCATTCTCAATAATAGCATTATGGTTTAACTACTTTTGCTGAATATACCTCTATCCACAATTATCTCATTGACCTGTTTGTTTGCTTTCTTATTGTATTTTTCCTCTTCTCCCCCAGGTTGACTTTAATGTAAGTTCCATGAGATCAGTGACCTCATGTTCACCACGTACCTTTTTCTACTGTAGTACCTAGAGCACAGTAGGAGAGCCTTAGCTATTTGTCAGATGAATAAAGCAATCATGTTTACAAAGCATTTTTTTTTTGTCACTTCAAGGGATTTAGGGTATTGGGAGGTAAATCTGTGTAATCAATCTATCACATTGGTTCATCTTCTTTTCTGCTCAATATGTAGGATTTTGTTACTATTGGTAGTCACTTTGACATATCAATAATGATAATTGCAGACAACGCTATTGTTCCAAATAATGGGTACAAAGCATCTGAACCTACCTGGATACTTTTTCAACATCTAAAGGATTATATGTATAAAAAGATGCTTGAAGCCCAGAAAAAATCAAAGATGAATACTCCTGGGAAGTAAGTAAAGTCCCATTTGCATACTCTCTTCCCATCCCTTCTGAAAAATGCTCCTGCTTTTTAGTCATTGGATGTGGAAAATGATGATAGCAAGGGATACAGTGGAGGGGATGTCATGAAAGTGTACAAGAGTGAGAAGGAGTTTTTATCTTGTGAATGACTGTGTCAAAATACCTACTCTGAGCTTGGCTTTGGCTACAGTCTTGCCAGCTTCTGTGATACTGGCAGACATTGTCATTCTCTTACCTTTTTCTAAGACTTTATGAGCCCAGCAGATGTTTATCTTTTTCTCAGTTACCCTGGTTCCCAGAGAGGCCAAGGCAGTTTTTTTGGAGGGCAGGAGAACAGGGGAGGCTCTTATAACATTTAATCTTCAGAACAACTCTGACCTGATAGGTATTATTAAGACAAATTTTCACATTAAGGGAACAGACTCAGAGGTTTTACAACTTGGCCAAGGTTTCGTTGCTAATAAGTGACACAACTGGGATTTGAACCTCAATCTATCAGATACCAATTCCTGTATTTGCTGTATGTTACACCATTCAGCAGCATCCCTATCTAGAGAGATGAGGAGTTCACTCTTTCTAATCTATTATTTATTAGCTTAAATTGTTGGAAGGCAATTTCAGATACTGAACCAAAATCTGCTTTTTATTTCTGTATAAAATTGCCCTGTGGGAGTTGTAGCTAGAATGTCCACCCTTTCTTTTTCCTGACAATCACTTGCAGATACTTGAGTAAAACTCTTGAATATGATAGTTAAGGATGAATTCATAAAAAGGGAATCTGCAGAGGAATCATAGCATTTGGATCCGTCAAAATGAGAGAAACACATTATAGGCAATCAAAAGTGATAACAGAAAGATTTGTTGAATGCTTATTATGTGTCCAGCATTGTGCTACTCACTTTCTACACATCATCTCAAGTAATCCTCATGATGATTGTGCAGTAGGTGGATGATGTTCTCGTTTTGTAGATATAAAAACACTCAAGAGATGTGAGTTAATCCATTTTACCCAGGTACTAAGTGATGGAGATTTGAAACCAGACTTACGTGATTCTAAAGAATATGTTTTCTGCATTTGTCTAAGCTTGTGTTTTGGCTACATAAGTTAAGTTACAAAAACAGTGTAATCTGTTTATCAGTTTGAATTTAGTACAGGACAAGTCTGAAAAAGACCTTAATTGTGTTTCATTTGCTATGTTAAACATGTTCTGCTGAATGACTCCATTTTTGTCCTCTATTAACATTTTAAGAAGATTCCAGTTCTTTTTCGGCCTTTTTAGTTGTGATGAAGCCCAGCCCATGTAAGTCTAAAATTCCAATCTCATTTCTTTTCCTCTCCCTCTCAGACCCATCAAATATAGCCAATGACTTGTAACTAAGAGGATGGCCTTGTGATTGACTCTCTTTTCCCTGTCTGTTTTTCACAGGCCTTTGCGGTAGGGAGCAGGGAAATGGTGAAAGTCAACTCTTAACTTGTGCTGTTGTCATTCTCTCTGAACTATTGCTGTGTTTCTAGGTAACTCTGATCAGCTGCCGATGCTGTCTGTAAGGCTGGCAATTACCATTGGGCTAAATTTGGGGAAATATATGAGAAAAGGGAGGCAAAGCTAAGGTTAGGGTGCCAGGAAAGATGATATTGATGTAAATAAACATGCTAGAAGAAAGTGATCTGGTTCAGGATAAGCATAATCCAACTGAGCATCATAGATGCTTCTATGTGGCGACTAAAATGGAAATACTGTTAGCTTTTGCTTTATGGAACTGATGCGCTCCAGCCATTGGCATAAAATGAATCCAATTTTCCTTGTTAAATGCTTTTATCAAATCAAGGATGTATCCCCACAAGGAAAAGAGAAAATCCTCAATAGACTCAATTAAAAGCTTTTGGTGAAGATGTAGTTGAAATGGTGGCCAGCTTCATAGACCCTGTGGGATTTGTTGTCCCACTTAGTGGATCACTTTCCTTTGCTATGATTTTTCAACTCTTTGGTCTTCCCTAGGCTGTCAGGCCCACTCTTGCTCCCTTTGGGATAGAAAGTTAGTGCAATGTCTATTATTGGAGAAATGACTGCATAGTTGCTAGTATACTGGAAAATTTCTGGCTGGCTATAGAAGATGTCATATTTGCATTCAGGTTTTACACATTTACTCCATTGCCATATCTCACCTTTGGAACATTCCTAAAAATAAGACAACCTACAGAGCATCCATGAGAGGTAACAGTAACCTGTATCTCTTTAATCTTTACGTGAGTGAGAGCCCTCCGAAAAACCATCTATAGATAATGGCATGTTATATTTCATTATACTCTTAGTTGTTCTAGAGATTTAACATTATTTTTGTCTATAAAATACCTATTGGACTGTTTATTATCAAAGAGATCTGTTTTGAAGTAGTTATTTTAAAATCTAGTTGGGAAAACTGAGTTACATCCCTAACTCTGCCCCTTGAGCAGTTTGATCTTGGTCACCATGGGAAGTTGCTGAGGGATGGGAGGGGATCATGCATGGAAGACACGAGGAGATTGAATAACCTAGGAACATTTTGGGAAAGAGGAGAGGCATAAGGAGGTAGGGAAGGGCTCCTGGCAAAGATGAAATTGCTTTAGAAATATTTCTGCACTGGTTTCTATGCGGGAAACCTGTAATACCAATCTTGTTGAAAAGACTGGGTCAATAGAATCACCTCCTGAACTCTCAATTTATAGTACCAATACTTTCTTTAACTTTGTTATAACCAAAGGAAGGAGTCATGTTGATACAAAACACTATTACAGCTCTTCTTGAAAAGAAGAAAAGGATTTTCACAAATGCTTCCCTTCTCATTTATTGTCACTACCATTTTATTTCCCCAGACTACTCTCATTCTCAGCCCACGTAGGAAATCAGATAATTTAAAATTAAACGACGATGGCTCAGAGCTTAAAGCACTTAAAAAAGAGAAGAAAGAAAAGCATCACATCTTGACAGTGCTGGAAGTGATAGGGGAAAGTTTGCCAAGGCGGCCCAGAAGAGGGGTTGGAAAGTGGGCTTTTGGCATTTTGTGGGAACATAGAGCTCTCCAAAATATTATCCTTTCTTATGCCATCAGCTAATGTTTGAGTTTATGGGCACCTATGGTAATGAGTTGAAAAGAATGGAATGAAGATACAGATAGAATTAGTGAGTTAGGAAAATCAGGCTGAATCCTTGGTTTACCAGTTACTATCTTTAATATAATCCTGTTAAGCATTTATTTCTGTACTATAACAGTATCTTCATAGAATGTCTATGAGAATTAAATCAAATTATATACACGCACATTTACATATACATATACATATATGTTATATATAGCATATATATGTTTTATACATATGCTCATGTACATAAAACACATACACCATGTACATACAATTATTAGTCAGCTCAAAGGTTGACATATAAACAATTCCTTATAAGCAATAATAGTTTTAACTATTTTTATTGTAGGCTATAAATCTATTTCTTCAGTTGCTTTAGCTTTAGATCTACTTGTTCATATGTGATGATGTGCAAATCACTAAAATGGGCCCTTCCATTTCTTTTCTAAGTTCTCTGGCCGTTAGAAATAAAAAGTGCATAGGCATCATGGTCTGACAAATCAGAATTTAAATTTGTGCTCTGCCATCTATGAGCCATAGAACCTCTGGTAAGTATCTTTCTGAGTCCCAGAGTCCACATCTGGATAATGGTATTATTTTTTATTTCTTTGATCAGCTGTGAAACTTAATGAGGTGAAAAATATGTAATAGTTCTAAGCACATTGCTTGGCATTATAATATATAATAATTAGGGGTTGGTGAACTTTTTCTGTCTGGGGCTAGATACTAAATATTTTAAGCTTTGCAGACCTGATTACCTAGATTGGCTATCATAGCATGAAAGCAGACAGAGACGATATGTAAAGACATGAGCATGGCTATGTTCTAATAAAACTTTATTTTTTAAAAAGTGGGCCAGTTTTGGCCCATGTTTCATAGTTTTCAAATCCCAGCACTTAATCAATATTTGTTTCTTCCCCACTTCCACAATTTGTCTTGTCTGAGATTTAGTATTTTAAAAAATATGTATAATGGAGAAAATAGTATCTGTCAAAGATTATTTACTAAGCATCTATTGTGTGCCAAGAACTGAGTCAAATGCAATGAACAACAAAGATAATAAGATTTATTTCTACTCTTGATGGGCTTAAGGAGTAACAGAAGATGGTTACTTAAGCTTGGTCATTTTAGCCATAAAATGGCTTAATACTACTTATTTCAGGAAGTTATTATGAGAATGAAATGAATAAAATAAAGTACATTTAAGTGTAGATGTGGTTCCAGCTATAACAGAGATATGATTATTGGACCTTACGTTTTGCTATGAAGGACTGTATAACTGGGCAATATGTATGAAAAAATTGTTTTCAGATTTTTAGATAACAGATAGCACAGGGCCGTGATGCTGTGATGCTTGAGATAAGGAAACACTACATTTAATTCTTACTTTTTGCCAGGGATCATTATTCACATACAAAAACCAACTCAAAATGGATTAAGGACTTAAACATAAGACTGGAAATGGTAAAACTCCTAGAACAAAACATAGGGAAAAAGCCTCTTAACACTGGTCTGAGCAATGACGTTTTTTTGGATATGACAAACAAAGCACAGGCAACAAAAGCAAAATAGACAAATGAGATTGCATCAAACTAAATGGTTTCTACACAGCAAAGAAAACAGTCAACAGAGTGAAAAGGCAACCTAAAGAATGGGAGAAAATATTAATATTTGCAAGCTATGTATCAGATAAGGAGTTAAGATACAAAATACATAAGGAACTCAGATAGTAAATAATAATGAATAAATAAAAAAAATAGCAAAAAAACAAACAACAACAACAACAACAAAACCCAAACCCAAATAACCTGCTTTAAAAGTGGGCAAAGGACCTGAAAATACATTTCTCCAAAGAAGATATATTTATGGCCACTAGCTATAAGAAAATGTGCTCAACATCACTAATTGTGTTAGTCTGTTTTCATACTGCTGATAAAGACCTACCAGAGACTAGAAAGAAAAGGAGTTTTAATGAGCATGGTTGGCGAAGCCTCAGAATCATGGTGGGAGGTGAAAGGAACTTCTTACAGGGTGGTAGCAGGAGAAAATTGGGGAGAAGCAAAAGCAAAAACACCTGATAAACCCATTAGATCTCATGAGACTTATTCACTGTCATGAGAATAGCATGGGAAAGACTGGCCCTTATGATTCAATTACCTCGCACTGGATCCCTCCCACAACATGTGGGAATTCTGGGAGATATGGTTTAAGTTGAGAATTGGGTGGGGACACAGCAAAACGATATCATTCCACCCCTGGGACCTCCAAATCTCATGTCCTCACATTTCAAAACCATTCATGTCTTCCCAACAGTTCCCCAAAGTCTTAACTGATTTCAGCATTAACCTCAAAGTCCAAAGTTTTATCTGAGACAAGACAAGTCCCTTCCACCTATCAGCCTGTAAAATCAAAAGCAAGCTATTTACTTCCTCGATACAATGGGTGTACAGGTATTGGGTAAATATAGTCTTTCTGAATGGGAGAAATTCGCCAAAACAAAGGGTTATAGGACCCATCCAAGGCCAAAATACAGTGGGGCATAGGGACCCTGGGCCTGGCCCACAAAACCACTTTTTCCTCTTAGACATCTAGGTCAGTGATAGGAGGGGTTGTTGTCAAGACCCTGACATACCCATGGTCTTAGGGATTTACATTAGGCTCCTTGCTATTTCTGCAAATTTCTGCAGCTGGCTTGTATTTCTCCCCAGAAAATAAATTTTCTTTTTTATCATATAGTCAGGGTACAAATTTTCCAAACATTTGTGCTCTGCTTCCCTTATAAAACTGAATGCCTTTAACAGCACGCAACTAATCTCTTGAATGCTTTGCTGCTTAGAAATTTCTTCCGCCAGATACCCTAAATCATCTCTCTCAAGTTCAAAGTGCCACAAATCTCTAGGGCAGGGTCAAAATGCCATCAGTCCTTTACTAAAAAATAACTCATATTTCTTATTTACTAAAAAATAAGAGTGACTTTGCTCCAGTTCCCAACAAGTTACTCATCTCCATCTGAGATCACCTCAGCCTGGACTTTATTGTCCATATTGCTACCAACATTTTGGAAAAAGCCATTCAACAAGTCATCTCCAGGACATTTCGAACTTTCTGACATTTTTTCTGTCTTCTTCCAAGCCCTCCAAACTATTCTAATCTTTGCCTGTTACTGTTACCCAGTTCCAAAGTTGCTTCCACATTTTTGGTATCTTTTCAGCAATGCCCCACTCCCAGTACCAATTTACTTTTTAGTCCATTTTTATACTGCTGATAAAAACATACTCAAGACTGGGAAGAAAATGAGACTTAAATGGATTTACAGTTCCAACATGGCTGGGGAGGCATCTGAGTCATGGTGGAAGGTGAAAGGCATTTCTTACATGGTGATGGCAAGAGAAAGTGAGGAAGAAACAAAAGTGGAAACCCCTGATAAACCCAGCAGATCTCATGAGACTTGTTACCTATCACAAGAATAGCATGGGAAAGACTGGCTCCCATGATTCAATTACCTTCCCCCGGTTCCCTTCCATGACATATGAGAATTCTGAGAAATACCATTTAAGTTGAGATTTGGGTGGGGAGACAGCCAAACCATATCAGTAATCATCAGGGAAATGTAAATCAAAACTACAATGAGGTATCCCTCACATCTGTTAGGGTGTTATTATCAAAAAGATGAAGGATAAGTCTTGGTGAGGATATAGAGAAAAGGAAATTCTTGCATAGAGTTGGTTGAAACAGAAATTTTTACAACCACTATGGGAAACAGTGTGAAGGTTCTTCAAAAATAATAAAAATGGAACTACCACAGGATCCAGCAATTTCATTTCTGGGTATATAGCCAAAGGAAGTAAAATAACTATCTGAAAGAGATATTTGCACTCCTTTGTTCATTGTAGCATGCAGCATTATTCAT
This sequence comes from Saimiri boliviensis, assembly GCF_048565385.1. Lineage (NCBI taxonomy): Eukaryota > Metazoa > Chordata > Mammalia > Primates > Cebidae > Saimiri > Saimiri boliviensis. Next base: position 176,470,633 of record NC_133450.1, on the reverse strand, counting down.
AATACCCAAAATGTGGAAAAACCTGTGTCCATTATGAATGCATGGATAAAAAATAAAATGTCTATACATATATGTGAGATATACATATTAGGAAAAAAAAGAAACCTTGCTACTTGCAACAGCATAAATAAATCCAGAAGATGTTATTATAAGTAAGATAAATCAGACACAGAAAAGACAAAAACTACATGATAGCACTTACATGTGGAATCAAAATAGTCAAACTCATAGAACCAGATAGTAGACTGGTGGTATCCAGAAGCTGGGGGAGGGGGAAATGGAGAGATATGGGCTAAAGGGTATAAAACTTTGGTTATGAGAGATGAATGAGTTCTGGAGATCTAATATAAAGCATGGTGTCCATAGTTAACATTATTTCTTATACAGTATATTTGAAATTTGCTAAGAGGGTAGATCTTAAGTGTTCTCACCACACACATATGCACAAAGAAAAAAATGATAATTACCTGTGGTGATAGATATATTAATTATCTCGTTTTTAGTAATCATTTCTCAAGGTGTATGTACATCAAGACATCAAGTTGTATACCTTAAATATAAATAATTTTGTTTTATACCTTAATATACCTGAAAAACAGAGACTATGTATATATGATGGGGTCATTAAAAAGTGTTGTAAATTAAAAATTATCAAGATCTCTCAGTATGTATTCTCTGTTCATACAATAACTAGATTAGAAATTAATGTCAGAATGTCTGCACAATTCTCTTGAACTCCTGGCCTCAATCCATCCTCCTGCCTCAGCCTCCAGAGTAGCTGGGACTCCAGGCACATGCCAATATGTCCAACTCAATTCTCAAATATTTTCGAATTAAGCAACACAATTCCAAGTAATCCATGTATCAAAAAAATGGCAAGGATTATCACAAAATATATTACTAAATGATAATGAAAACATAAAATATCAAAGTGTATGACATACAGACACAACATTGTTCAGATGGAAATTAAAAATGATAAATTCTTATATTACAAAAAGAAGAACCATTTTAAATTAACCATCTAGGTTTGCACTTTAGGAAGACAGAAAAAGAAGAGCAAGCCAGGTACGGTTGTGTGCACCTATAATCCCAGTTTCTCGGGAGGCAGATAACTTGAGCCCAGGAGTTTGAGTTGAGCATCAGCAACATAGTGAGGCTCCATCTTAATAAAAACAAAATCATCGAAAAGAAGAATGAAAAAAGAATAAATTACACCCAAAGTAAATAGAAGAAAGGAAATAATAAATAATGAAATTCAATGAACCAGAAAATGAGCAAAGATTTTAAAAATCAATGAACCAGAAAAATCACTTATCTGATAAGACCAGTAAAATTTAGAAATGACTTTTCACAACTGGGATTTTGAACGATAATTGAGACTTAACAAATATGATTGGATTGTGTATTTGCTTTATAGTCCAAGAGTTACATATCTAATACTACTACTTTAGATCTATAGATATATTTTTTAAATTTATATGGTAGATACTTTATAGGCATTCAGGCTTAATTATTTCATGGACCTGCAGTTGCAATGAGTTGTCCTAACTATACGGATAACAATTTAAAAAGAAAATAAAAATACAAATTACTGATATAAGAAATGTTGGAATCACTGTGTAGTGCTGTAGGCATAAAAAATTAGTAAGAAAATATTACAAGTAACTTTATGGTCCCAAATTTAAAAACTTAACTTATAACTGTTAAAGAAATTTAATTTGTAATTTAAAATATACCCATAATTCCAGACCCAGGTTGTTTATCTGGAAAATTTTATCTTACATTAAGAAAGAAATATTGGCTGGGCGCGGTGGCTCAAGCCTGTAATCCCAGCACTTTGGGAGGCCAAGGCGGGTGGATCACGAGGTCAAGAGATTGAGACCATCCTGGTCAACATGGTGAAACCCCGTCTCTACTAAAAATACAAAAAATTAGCTGGGCATGGTGGTGTGTACCTGTAATCCCAGCTACTCAGGAGGCTGAGGCAGGAGAATTGCCTGAACCCAGGAGGCGGAGGTTGCGGTGAGCCGATATCGCGCCATTGCACTCCAGCCTGGGTAACAAGAGCGAAACTCTGTCTCAAAAAAAAAAAAAAAAAAAAAAAAAAAAAAAAAAAAAAATTTCTGGTTTTACCTAAACTTGTTCAGAAAAAGGAGTTGGAAACACTATTAAACTTTATGAAGATAACATAACCTTGATGTCTTACCCCAATATCTTTTATAAACATAGTTGCAGAAATCTTGACAAAATATCAGGAATTGAATTTAGAAATGTATAATTGGATAGTACATCATTACAGAGTGGGATTTATTTGATAAATGAATGAATTATTATTTCAGTAATTGAAAATCAAAGTAGTATACCAAATTAACAGGTTAAAGGGAAAAATCATGATCATCTCCTATAAATGCAGAAAAGGATAAAATTCAATAGTTATTTATAAAAACTCAGCAAAATGGAAATAGTAGGGAGCTTTCTCAATCTGAAGAAATGTATAGCTAAAATATTTAATTTTGAAGTACTGATTGTTTTCCCTTTGATACTGAGAACATGGCAAGGAAGCCTACTCCTACTGCTTCTATTCAATGTTGTGCTGGCTAGCATTAGGTCATGGCTAGCATAAGGCAAATTAACCACACGATTAGAAAATTGGCAATATGAATGTGTAATAGAAATTCTGTGGGATCTACACAAAATAAACCTAGAACCAACACATTAATTTGGCAAGACCACAGAATACAGGGTCCCTAAACAAACATTAATTGCATTTCTATGTAACAGAAGCACATAATTTGCTAATCACATTGAAAAAAAGCATTAAAAACATTAAATAATTAGAAATAAAATAAGGTGAAAAACTCACACAAAGTTTAAAAATCTTGCTGGATAAAATTAAAGATCTTCATAAGTGAAGAAATATACCATATTCAAGATTAATTATGTTAAAATGTCAGTTTTCCCCAACTGTGTCTCCAGATTTTCAATGTAATCTTAAAATTCCAAGAGGCAGTTTCTCCTTGACAAGCAGATTCTGAAATTATTTGTTAATGAAAAGGACCTAGAATAGTCAAAATTATCTTTAAAAGGAAAGACAAGTCAAAGAATATACACTGCCTGATTTCAAAATATATTGTGAAGTTACAGTAATCAAGATAGTTTGATATTGGCCTAATGCTAGATCTATTATGATCAATGGAAAAGAATAGAGTGCCCTGGAGTAGATCAATGCTTATACAGTGATGTGGTTTGGCTCTGTGTCTCCACTCAAATCCCATGTTGAACTCTAATCTCCAGTGTTGGGGGAGGGACCTGGTGGGAGGTGATTGCATCATGGGGGTGGATTTCCCCCTTGCTGTTTTTATAATAGTGAGTTCTCCTGGGATCTGGTTGTTTGAAAGTGTGTCGCACTTCCCCCTTTGCTCTGTCTCTCTGTCTCCTGCTGGCCAGTGAAGACGTGCTTGCTTCCCATTTGTTTTCCACCATAATTACAAGTTTCCTAAGGCCTCCCCAGCCATGCCTCCTGTACAGCCTGTGAAACTGTGAGTCAATTATGTCTCTTTTCTTTATAAACTAGCCAGTCTCAGGTAGTTCCTTATAGCAATGCGAGAATGGACTAATACATACAGTCAAGTGATTTTTGACAAAAAGGCCAATGCCATTCAATGAGAGAAAATAAATTCTTTTCAAGAAATGTAGCTGGAACCCTGGTATTCACAGTGCAAAAACCAAACAAAACCAGTCAATATATCATTCCTCATTTAAAAATCATTTCAAGATGGATCATGGATCTGACATAAAAGCTAAAAGTATATAGTTTCTAAAATAATCTATTAAGAGATCTTCATAATCCTGAAATTGGTAAAGGGTTCTAGGAAAACGATGACCTTAAAAGAAAAAAGCTTAATCATTTGTTATTCAAAATTAAAACCTTCAGCTCACTGAAAACGTCTATTGAGAAAATGGATAGGCAAGCATAGGAGAAAATATTCCTAATAATATATATAAGAAAGGACTTGTATGCAAAGTATCTAAGGACTACCTTCAATTCAATAATAAAAAAATATCAATAATAGGCAAATCAGATGCTTCAAAAGGAAGATATAGAAATAACCAATAAGCACTTGAAATGTTGCACAATGTTATTAGTCATCAGAGAAATACAAATTAATATGAAGATAAGATATCCACTTCTAGAATAACCTAAATTTAAAAAGCCTGACAGCACTAAATGTTGGCCAGGATGTAAAGCAACTAGAACGTTTATATATAGCTGGTAGGAGTGCAAAATGGTACAACCAATTTGAAAACTACTAGTTTCTTATAAATTAAAGCATGTGACTATCTTAAAACCAAATAATTTCATTCCTACATATTTACTCAGGATAAAGGGAAACATATGCCCATAAAGAGATTTTTGTGCAATTATTCATAGCAGCTCTATTAATAATAGCCCCAAGAGGAAAACAATCCAAATGACCATCATTAAGAGAATGGATACATTGCACTTTTTTTCCTGGGCCAAGTTTTGCATATCTTCAAAGGGAACTTTGTCATTGTGAGAGTGAGCACTGAGAATGATCTTGAGAGGAGAATACTTATCAGGTTTCAGTACTCCTTGCTTTTCTTTCTTGTGAAGTATTTTTAGTTCAGGGATTAGTGGGTCACTGATAGGATGGGTGCCTGTACATTTAGCCTCCTGTTTGGTTGTATTCCAGCCGGGAGAATTTGGACTGAGGTCTGCTATTTTGAGTGCTCAAGGTTGATAATGAGAAAGGAGAGGAAAGGCATCACATTGTGCCATATGTCAGGACCTTTAGGAATTGGTCATCACACTTACTTGTTTTCTACGATATAGTTATTTAAAAATTTACTAGTTGGTGAATTCCTTTAAGGGAGATTGTCTTACACATCTTTTATTGTTTTCCTCCCTGAAGTTTATCATGAAATAAAGTTGATGTTCAGTGAATAGATGCTGAAAAAAGTAAAATTTGCTTCTAGAGATTTTATCACTACTTCCTGTGAAATATAAAGTTTTTTTAATATTAACAATAACAAAAATAAACAACAGTAACAAAGTGGATTTTAAAATAAACTTTCCTCTCAAGAAAAAAAGGAAAAAGGACAGGCGTAGTATAAAAATGGAAAGACCCTTGACTAAAACTGACATTTAAAGACCAGATTGGAGGGATAAGAGAGCAAAAGAGGAAAATCAGATACTCAAGCTTTCTGATCTCAGAAAGGAAAAAAGCAGAGGAGACAGATCAAAGAACCAAAACTCCATTAAGGTGAATGAATGGAAAGTAAAGAGATGAGGGTGTCCCTGCAAGATACAGAAGCATTTTGATTTAGCTGTAGAAACAGAGGAAGGTCACACGAAAACAGAGGGGAGGCTTCATGAAAACTACCCACTGTTACTCAGGAGGGAAGCTGGAACTGACATTCAGTTTTTTCTCACTTTCCACTCAGAGCACTGCTCTCTAGATTATTCACCTCTTGATATTTACCCATAAACTTGATAACCAGATTAGAATAATTCTTGCTCATGAAGGATTCATGCTATGACAGCTCAGCCACGTTGCATTTTCTAGCTGCTGTCATGTCCCTTTATACCCTTAAACATGACCTTGAAACCAATTCTGTTCTATGTGATTCATTCAAAAGACCGTGTAAATTCTGGGATCCTCCACCTCTAACTAAAGGGATTAGTTGGAGCTGTGTTCGTTGAGTATACAAGAATGAATATGGGTGAAGAAAGTAAAATAATTAATGATTACTTTAAGGTAAAGAAGGTATGGTTGTCTTCTTCAAATATGATTTGGCAGTAGTACTGAAGTCCTCAAAGTCAATAGTGTGGCCTGAGAAGCCATTTTCTTATATTCCAGGGTTGCCTTCTACAAAATCAAAATAGGCTAGTATTTATATTTAAATATAATTATTCAAAAAATTAATATTTGAGAATGAAGGATGATCCACTGACAGAAAATGCTTTCAGTATGAAGTTGTTGCATATTGTATACAAAACATGCAAATACCTCTGCAAGAGCTATCTCTGGAAAAGTCGTTGAGAGTCTATCTTCCTAGTAAACAAAATTTTGTATTAAGGAAATATGGAAAAAAATTGAAACAGTGGGTTTATCATTTGGGAGTTTAGATGGTTATTAGTTTCCTATTTGCTGCTGCAACAAATTAACCATAAATATAATAGTTTAAAACACCACAAATTTATTCGCTTATAGTTCTAAAGATCAGAAGTTCAACATGGGTCTCACTGAGGTAAAACTGAGGTGTCACTTGTGCTGTATTCCTTTCTGGAAGCATTAGGGGAGAACACGTTCTTCTGCGTTTTCTTTTCGTTTTTTTGTTTTTTTTGTGTGTGTTTTTTTTTCTTTTTCTTTTTTTGAGATGGAGTTTTGCTCTTGTTACCCAGGCTGAAGTGCAATGGTGTGATCTTGGCTCACCACAACCTTCGCCTCCTGGGTTCAAGCAATTTTCCTGCCTTAGCCTCCCGAGTAGCTGGAACTACAGGCATGTGCCACCATGCCCAGCTAATTTTTGTATTTTTAGTACAGACGGGATTTCACCATGTTGACCACAATGGTCTCGATCTCTTGACCGCATGATCCACCCACCTTGACCTCCCGAAGTGCTGGGATTATAGGTGTGAGCCACCGTGCACGGCTTCTTCTGCATTTTCTAGCATCTAGAGGCTGCCCACGCTCCTTGGCTCATGGTATTCTTCCTCCATCTTCAAAGTTAGCAATGATTTATCTAGTCCTTTTTACATATCATCACTCTGACTTCCCCTCTGTCTACTTCTTCTACTTTTAAGGACCCTTGTGATTATAATGGGGCCACCTAAATCATCTTCGTGTTTTAAGGCCAGCTGATTAGCAACCTTAATTCCATCTGAAAGCTTAATTCTCCTTTACCATATAACATAATGTACTTACAAATTCAAGGGATTCGGGTAAGGACCTCTTTCAGGGATAATTATTCTGCCTACCACAGCTGGCTTTTGGTTTCTGCCTCCATTGCAGCATGACTAATTATATGATGGTAGTCCCTACTAAACTTGGGCAGTCCCAGCTACATTTGCTTAAAAAATATAGACATTCCAACCCACGTGCAGAATTGTTCCTGGCACATAATGGTAAATAATGGAGGGAACAAAAATATAGAAAATGTTTGGGGGTTCCCTTTCTTTAGCATTTTACACTTCCTAATTTAGGAAAACTTGATTATCCCCCCAAAAGACTTCCAATAAATTGTTTTATAATTATCTGCATTGTTAGTTCAAGTCAGGGCCAGTGTTTTAGTTCATTTTGTGTTGCTGTAACAGAATACTCAAGGCTGGGTAATTTATGAAGAAATGAGGTTTATTTAGCCCATGGTTCTATAAGGCAGGAAGTTCAAGAAGCATGGTGCTGGTATCTGCTTAGTTTCCAGTGAGGGCCTCATGCTATTTCCACTCATGGCTGAAAGCTGAAGGAAAGCAGGTATGTGCAAAACAATCACATGGAAATGGAGGAAGTGAGAGACAAATCCAGGGATTCAGATTCTTTTGAACAACCCACTCTGGTAAGAACTAATTTATTCACTCACAGGAGGGCATTGATCTCCTTGATCCAAACACCCGGCTAGGTCCCACCTCCCAAACCTTCATATAGTGTATCAAATTTCATTTTTTTTCTTTTTTCTTTTACTTTTTAATTGTACTTTAGGTTTTGGGGTACACGTGAAGTTCATGCAGGATTGTTGCATCGGTACATACATGACAATGTGGTTTGCTGCCTCCTTCCCTCCATCACCTATATCTGGCATTTCTCCCCATGTTATCCCTCCCCAACCTCCTCACCCCCCACTGTCCCTCTCCTATCCCCCACTAACAGACCCCAGTGTGTGATGCTCCCCTCCCTGTGTCCATGTGTTCTCATTGTTCAACACCTGCCTGTGAGTGAGAATGTGGTGTTTGATTTTCTGTTCTTGTGTCAGTTTGCTGAGAATGATGGTATCCAGATTCATCCATGTCCCTACAAAGGACACAAACTCATCATTTTTTATGGCTGCATAGTATTCCATGGTGTATATTTGCCACATTTTCCTTGTCCAGTCTATCAATGATGGGCATTTGGGTTGGTTCCAAGTCTTGGCTATTTTAAACAGTGCTGCAGTGAACATACCTGTGTGTGTGTGTCTTTTTTTTTATTATTGCATTTTAGGTTTTGGGGTACATGTGAAGAACATGCAAGATTGTTTCATAGGTACACACATGGCAGTGTGGTTTGCTGCCTTCCTTCCCCTCACCTCTATCTGTCTTTTCTCCCCATGCTATCTCTTCCCACCTCCCCACCCTTCCGTCCCTCCCCCATTTTCCCCCAACGGACCCCAGTGTGTAGTGCTCCCCTCCCTGTGTCCATGTGTTCTCATTGTTTAACACCCGCCTATGAGTGAGAACATGCAGTGTTTGCTTTTCTGCTCTTGTGTCAGTTTGCTGAGAATGATGGTTTCCAGGTTCATCCATGTCCCTACAAAGGACACGAACTCATCGTTTTTGATGGCTGGGTAATATTCCCTGGTGTATATGTACCACATTTTCCCTATCCAGTCTATCATCGATGGGCATTTGGGTTGGTTCCAGGTCTTTGCTATTGTAAACAGTGCTGCAGTGAACATTCGTGTGCATGTGTCCTTATAGTAGAATGATTTATAATCCTTTGGATATATACCCAATAATGGGATTGCTGGGTCAAATGGGATTTCTATTTTTAGGTCATTGAGGAATCACCACACTGTCTTCCACAATGGTTGAATTAATTTACACTCCCACCAACAGTGTAAAAGTGTTCCTATTTGTCCACATCCTCTTCAGCATCTGTTGTCTCCAGATTTTTTAATGATCGCCATTCTAATTGGTGTGAGATGGTATCTCAGTGTGGTTTTGATTTGCATTTCTCTAATGACCAGTGATGATGAGCATTTTTTCATATGTTTGCTGGCCTCCTGTATGTCTTCTTTTGTAAAGTGTCTGTTCATATCCTTCACCCATTTTTGAATAGGCTTGTTTGTTTTTTTCTTGTAGATCTGTTTTAGTTCTTTGTAAATTCTGGATATCAGCCCCTTGTCAGATGGGTAGACTGCAAAAATGTTTTCCCATTCTGTTGGTTGCCGATTCACTCTACTGACTGTTTCTTTTGCTGTACAGAAGCTGTGGAGTTTGATTAGGTCCCATTTGTCTATTTTGGCTTTTGTTGCCATTGCTTTTGGCATTTTGGTCATGAAGTCCTTGCCTACGCCTATGTCCTGAATGGTTTTGCCTAGATTTTCTTCTAGGGTTTTTATGGTGTTAGGTCTGATGTTTAAGTCTTTAATCCATCTGGAGTTAATTTTGGTGTAAGGTGTCAGGAAGGGGTCCTGTTTCTGCTTTCTGCACATGGCTAGCCAGTTTTCCCAATACCATTTATTAAACAGGGAATCCTTTCCCCATTGCTTGTTTTTGTCAGGTTTGTTGAAGATCGGATGGTTGTAGATATGTTGTATTTCCTCTGAGGCCTCTGTTCTGTTCCATTGGTCTATATCTCTGTTTTGGTACCAGTACCATGCTGTTTTGATCCATGATGAATATAGATGCAAAAATCTTCAATAAAATACTGGCAAGCCAATTGCAACAGCATATCAAAAAGCTTATCCACCATGATCAAGTAGGATTCATCCCAGGGATGCAAGGCTGGTTCAACATACGCAAGTCCATAAACGTAATTCGCCACATAAACAGAACCAAAGACAAAAACCACATGATTATCTCAATTGATGCAGAGAAGGCCTTTGACAAAGTTCAACAGCCCTTTATGCTAAAAACCCTCAATAAACTAGGTATTGACAAAACGTATCTCAAAATTATAAAAGCTATTTACGACAAACCAACAGCCAATAGCATACTGAATGGGCAAAAATTGGAAGCATTCCCTTTGAAATCTGGCACTAGACAAGGATGCCCTCTCTCAGCACTCCTATTCAATATAGTACTGGAAGTTCTAGCCAGAGCAATCAGGCAAGAAAAAGAAATAAAGGGTATTCAAATAGGAAAGGAGGAAGTCAAATTGTCTCTATTTGCAGATGACATGATTGTATATCTAGAAGACCCCATCATCTCAGCCCAAAATCTCCTGAAACTGATAAACAACTTCAGCAAAGTCTCAGAATACAAAATCAACATGCAAAAATCGCATGCATTTCTATACACCAGTAACAGACTTAAAGAGAGCCAAATCAAGAATGAGCTGCCAATCACAATTGCTACAAAGACAATAAAATACCTAGGAATACAACTAACAAGAAACGTAAAAGACCTCTTCGAGGAGAACTGCAAACCACTGCTCAACGAAATAAGAGAGGGCACAAACAGATGGAGAAACATTCCATGTTCATGGTTAGGAAGAATCAACATCATGAAAATGGCCATACTACCCAAAGCAATTTACAAATTCAACACTATTCCCATCAAGCTACCAATGACCTTCTTCACAGAGCCCACATAGCCAAGTCAATTCTAAGCAAAAAGAACAAAGCAGGAGGCATCACACTACCGGACTTCAAACTATACTGCAAGGCTACAGTGTGTGTCTTTATAATCGAATGATTTATAGTCCTCTGGATATATACCCAGTAATGGGATTGTTGGGTCAAATGAAATTTCTATTTCTAGGTCCTTGAGGAGTCACCACACTGTCTTCCACAATGGTTGAACTAATTTACACTCCCACCAACAGTGTAAAAGTGTTTCTATTTCTCCACATCTTCTCCAGGATGTGTTGTCTCCAGATTTTTTAATGATCACCATTCTAACTGGCATGAAATGGTATCTCAATGTAGTTTGATTTGCATTTCTTTAATGACCAGTGATAATAAGCATTTTTTCATGTTTGTTGGCCTCGTACATATCTTCTTTTGAGAAGTGTCTGTTCATATCCTTCACTCACTTTTGAATGGGTTTGTTTTTTCTTGTAAATCTGCTTTAGTTCTTTGTAGATTCTGGATATTAGCCCTTTGTCTGATGGGTAGATTGCAAAAAAAAAGTTTTCCCATTCTGTTAGTTGCTGGTTCACTTTAATGATTATTTCTTTTGCTATGTAGAAGCTCTGGCATTTAATTAGATCACATTTGTCTATTTTGGTATTTTTTAACCAATGCTTTTGGTGTTTTAGTCATGAAGTCCTTGCCTATGCCTACGTCCCGAATGGTGTTGCCTAGGTTTTCTTCTAGAGTTTTTATGGTGTTAGGTCTTATGTTTAAATCTTTAATCTATCTGGAGTTAATTTTGTTGTAAAGTGTAAGGAAAGGGTCCAGTTTCTGTTTTCTGCACATGGCTAGCCAGTTTTCCTAACACCATTTATTAAACAGAGAATCCTTTCCCCATTGCTTGTTTTTGTCAGGTTTGTCAAATATCAGATGGTTATAGATGTGTCGCATTGTGTCTGAGGCCTCTGTTCTGTTCCGTTGGTCTATATCTCTGTTTTGGTACCAGTTTCATGCCGTTTTGATTAGTGTAGCCTTTTGGTATAGATTGAAGTTAGGTAGCGTGATGCTTCCAGCTTTGTTCTTTTTGCTTGGGATTTTCTTGGCTATGTGGGCTCTCTTTTGATTCCATATGAAGTTTAAGGTGTTTTTTTTTTTTTTCCAGTTCTGTGAAGAAGGTCAGTGATAACTTGATGGGGATATCATTGAATCTAAATTACTTTAGACGGTATGGCCATTTTCACAATATTGATTCTTCCTAACCATGAGCATGGAATGTTTTTCCATAGACTACAGGTAGATAAATCCACAAAAATGAGAAGAAACCAGTGCAAAAAGGATCGGACACCAAAGATGAGAACACTTCTCCTACTCCAAGGGATCACAGCTCCTCACCAGCTAGGGATCAAAGCTGGATGGAGAATTAGTCTGATGAATTGACAGAAACAGGCTTCAGAAGGTGGGTAATAACAGACTTCTCTGAGCTAAAAGGACATGTTCTAATCCAATGCAAAGAAACCAAGAACCTTGAAAAAAGGATTGACAAAATGCTAATGAGAACAAACAGCTTAGAGCAGAGCATAAATGACTTGATGGAGCTGAAAAACAGGAAAACTTCCCAAAGCATACACAAGTTTCAATAGCTGAATTGACCAAGCAGAAGAAAGGGTATCAGAGATTGAAGATTAACTCAATGAAATAAAATGAGAAGGCTAGATTAGAGAAAAAAGAGTAAAGAGAAATGAAAAAAGCCTCCAAGAATATGGGATTATGTGAAAAGGCCTGTGTTTAATAGGTGTACCTGAATGTGACGGGGAGAATGAATCCAAGCTGGAAAACACTCTTCAGGATATTATCCAGGAGAACTTTCCCAACCTAGCAAGGCAGGCCAATATTCAAGTCCAGGAAATACGGAGAACACCACAAAGATATTCCTCAAGAAGAGCAAAGAAATAAAGGGCATTCAATTAGGAAAAGAAGTCAAATTGCCCCTATTTGCAGATGACATGATTGTATATTTAGAAGACCCCATCTTCTCAGCCCAAAACCTCATTCAGCTAACAAACAACTTTGTCAAAGTCTCAGGATACAAAATCAAAATGCAGAAATCACAAGCATTCCTGTACACCAATAACAGACAAACAAAAAGCCAAATCATGAGTGAACTCCCATTTACAATCACCACAAAGAGAATAAAATACCTAGGAATACAATTAACAAAGATGTAAAAGATCTCTTCAAGGAGAACTATAAACCACTGATCAAGGAAATAAGAGAGGACACAAACAGATAGAAAAACATGCATTTTAGTAGGGATAAACCATAACCAAATCATAGTAGCCATGTTAGCTTTTGTTAGATACTCCCCACCACACTTCAATGACATTTTAGTTGCTACTGAATGCCGTGTAATGCTTTGCTACATTTTAACCAGATTTTCTATTTCTATAGGTAGACAAATGTAATAGAGGTTTTAAAAACTGGATCAAGCTGTCTTGATCCAGTTCTGAGGCCCTAGCTTGATGTGGATCAGTCTCCCTTTTTGAATTGCTGATTAAGTCTACACTCCAATCACATCTCTTATCAGGTTCTTACACTCTGGGACCACTGTTACCCAGGGTTCAGGAAACTAGCCCTTATTCCTTGGAGCCTACAAAATAATTTAAATTAGCTGATCTGTAGCGAGTCCAGGATCCCTAGCTAGGCCAGTACCATTTGCCATACCCAGGCTGCTCCATCCAGCTCCCCCTTGCTGCTACCCTGTTCCTGTATGCAACCCCTGTGTCACCCTGGCTGGCAGCCCTTTTTTACTTGGAGCTAGAATTCTGCCTTTTATTTGTCTGAGTGTCAGTGTTTCCTTTTCCACTACCAAAAGGTCTTTAAATCTTACAAAACAGTGAGCCCTTTCAAATATCCACCTATTATTCCATGCCAAAAATATTTATTGTATATTTTCTATGCCAGGCCACAGAGATGATTATTGTGGTCCCTGTACTTGAAAGCCATTCAAGATGCAGATTTCTTTCTTACCTGGGCTCTAGCTGTTTCCTTTCTTACTCCATGTTTTTTATCATATGCTGCTGAAATGAATAGCTCTGCATTACTTTTGCACAAGCCAATCCATGTAGCTGGAAATCTGTGAATATCGATCATAGGAAGAAAACTTTCCATTTGAGTTTATATGGATTTAATACACCTCAATACTGATTGGATACATTATACTTTTAAAAACTGTATTGACTCTTAATGATACTGACTAGTTACCAACAGTTTTCTTCAAGATGGCTTCGATGCATAAGCTAGTAAGGCAGAGAAAAAAACAGCAAATCTATTGTAGTTAACATTGTAGACAAGCTGTGTAATAAAGAAATTCAAGCCATGTTTTAACAAATGCTGCCATCTGTAAAAAGAATATTTTTCTATCAGAGGCAGCAGGTACAGCATTTGTTTGAATGACCAGGTTCTTCTCTTGCTTTTGTAGGCAGCCACAACCCATTTTAGGATGGGGAGCGACACGTTGTAAGCTCATTTAAAACACATCTCTGGCGGACAGGGAACTGTATGATTCGCACTAGAAGTTCTCTGTTGTTAGAAGGGGATAAAACTGCTTTGACATCAGGAGTACTGGAGGTGTTAGGAGCTGCCTGGCATTTTGACTGTGTTTTTGGAGACGAATATGTATGTGTGATTGCCTAGGGAAAAACCACACACAACAGAACCTGAAATGAATAACATTGGGTGATATATTGCCCTTACCATCAGTCATATCATATGCAATGTAAACAAAGTGAAGTAATTTGCTGCTTTCCTGGGTTCCATTATGTATATGTGTTTATTTAATCAGAACTAAATGATACTGCATGAAGTTTCCCTTGCCCTCCTGAGGAATCCAGATTCAACACTTTCAGCACTGTTCAGTGCTGGAGAGCAAAGAAAGTGTAACCATAGTGATGGAATGGAAATGATTTTCTTTGTTCAGAGGCTTCAATATCCAACAGACATTACAGTTTTCAAGGTCAAAAATATATTAGGATGAGATAAAAATTAAAGAAAAATGTGCTGGCTTAGCTACAAAAGCTAATTTAGTTTATGCATTATAAATTATGTTAAAATGACTAAAATGAGATTTCTCAGCAAGAACTAAATGTGTGGTTTCACAAAACTAATTTCCAAAGATGAACATGATTACAGAATTTAGCTTTAAAAGCCTTTCAGGCCATCAGAGAAAACAGCAAAGCTATCAATTATCAGACTTTAGTGGTGCCTCTGTCAGAAATATAATGGTATTTTTAGCATTCTGCTCAGCGTTTACTAAATTAAGAATGTCTACAAACAAATCAATTAATTGGGACATTATTTAATTAAGTAAAACATGTGATCTGCCAAAGAACCTTAAGCAGACGATTATAGCAAACATCCCAGTAGCCTTCCTTTTCTATTGAGGGAAATAGCACACCATGCAATAAAATGAAGATGGAAGCTATGGAAAATGAAATGTTGATCAAACAAACACAGCCTCATGCTTTTCTGATTCACGCTGCATATTTATGTAATTTTAAAAAGTGCTTGTTTTGAATACCTGTGATTTCCTGGAAGAAGGTCAATGCTACCTGTCAATCATTTTATCCTGTTAGCTGGGTGCCATTTGTTTTCTTATAACAATGCATATATAAACATAAATAATTTGTATTCTCATGTGTGGTGCATTTAAGTCTCTGGACACTATGAAGTTACTGAGTTCCTGATATATATATTTTTCACATTACTGGAAAGCTAACAGTTCAGGTTTAGTGAAGGTTTATTTTGGACCCACTATAAGCCAAGCACTTTCAAACAACCCATTTAATTCAACCTTTAACAGTCCTGTGAGATAAGTTTCATGGCCCCAGTTTTGTAAATAGGGGACTGAGATTCAAGGAAGCTTAGCACGTTCCCTGTATTCATACATCTGGTAAATTGCAGAGCTAGGATTTAAACCCACGGCATATGGCATATCCAGAACACTTTCCATTATTACATAAAAGTATCCTTTTCTCCAGGAAAGCCACTGTGGACTAGCCTGCATGTAAGTGGGGCTGCACAGATGAAACAGCTATCCTGTTGGCCAACAGAATAGTTCGAAATACATTTGTCTCGAGGGTTAGCAATAATTTGGTTATGGGGGAGCAGAGACTCATCATACTTTAGACGAGTCAATGTATCCAATTGCTTATTCCCTTTAAGCTTCATGGGAAAATGACTGCCTTTTCACCTACAAACAACCCATAATAGAATTCCACTTTTATTGGAAATAATTGCAAGTAATGGATCAAGGGTATGTTAAGTGTAATGTCACGGAGAGCAAGTGCAGTGGTGCTGAAAGTAGGTATATTCAATAGCACTGTTGTGACCTGTCAGAAACTTTAAAATATAATCCCTTCCTTTTTGTTATTGAAGGTTATCTTTCCACATATATCAGAATGGTGAACTTGTATATTGGGGAACAGTTTGTTAGCTATGTAAAACATCCTTAAAATCATTTTCAAAAATCATTTTATCTGAGCAATTCTTATTGGTCCTACCCAGGTGACTCTCATCATTCAAGCCAAGTAAACCTTCTAGTCCTCTTTGTTCTTTGTTTCCTTTTCTACTTTCAGATGCGGGTGTATCCCTGATGCGAGTATGCATTCGGGCTTCCTTATCCTGCTGGGCTTATTTTTCTGAAAATTCTCAAATAAGACATGGTATAAGTCTGCAAGTCATTGACAGCTGATTATGTGAGAATGATATAAACATCGCAAAAACACAAAGTCCCTTCATATTCTTGTCTCACTAAATATTAGTTTTTTAAGTCAAAGTTTTGTTACTTGTTATTCTTCACATTTTTATTACTAAGTGATAGGTTAAACTTTTAATGAATGCGATGTGGGAAAATTGCAATGTTTCTACTCATTTCTAAAAATAGAAGAACTTACTCTGTTCATCATCAGACTGGAGAGAAATGTCTTATTGCTCAACCTGTACCTGATGACTGATGTGGGATGCGGGATGTACTGGCTGGAGCTATAGGGAGGGACACAGATGGACTCTACGTTTTGCCTGGGGTTGACAGCATGTGAGCAAAACGCTTTACTATAATTAGAGTAATTTTGTATGCAATGGGGAAAAACAATCCCTTAAATATCAGTGTGGAATTCAACAGCAAAATATGTCTAGACATGTGAAACCTTCCACGCTGAAAGAAGTTATTGAAAAATGATTCATTTTTACATCCTCCACCTGCTGCCTGATTCTTCATCATATTGATCTGTGAGAGAAAGGACTTTTTCCAAATGATAGTACTGAAATGTGTAGCTAATAAGATATATATATATCTTATATATAACCATATATATATATGTTTAGAAAAATTAGAGTAACTATCTTAATAATTAAAATTTCATAAAGATTTTCGTTATTTATATTCATCAGTTTAGGATCAGCTAAACATGAATGACATTTGGTCTTCTTTTACAGCAGGAAACTATGACTTTGGAAATACACTTGTTAAAATAAGGATATATATTTATTATAATACAATTTAATTTTTTTTAATCTCACTAATATGAGTACTTTAGAGATGGTGTTTTAGACATTTTTCTGTATTAGTTGCTGTTTTACCTGTAATTAACAGAATACCTAAAAATACCTTAGACAAATAGAAGTTTGTTTTTATTGTGCAACAAGGAGTGTGGATATAGGTAGTTGCTCAATGAGGTAAGAAGCAGCATCTCTGCAATTTGTTTTTATTTACCTTTTCCTGATGGTGACAAGATGATGACTGCTGCTCTAAGCATCATGTTCATATTCAGGCAGGGTATAGAGGGGCAGGTGGAGTGCTAGAGATGTGTGTTTCTTATATCAAAAAGCAGAGTTTTCCATATCCATCAACAAACTTTCACTTACAAATCACTGGACAGAACTCAGATGGTTGGCACTCCCTTTAGCTTCAAGAGAATCTGAAACAGTGAGTATTTAGGTGTTTCAAAATGAGTCTTAGGCTAGCGATCCAACAGAGCCTGACACTTCTTGCAACTGAATATGTACTTTAATGACTAAGATTGATACTGTGTGAAATCACCTATAGGTTGAAGCTGTTATAAAAGAAAAGGAAATGAACTTAAATGAAAATTATCTGCATTTAAATCTCAACTCTTAGTTTCCATGTTGTGATCCTAAGCAGTTCACTTGCATAAGCTTCAGTTTTCTAATTTCTAAATGAGTATAAGAATTCCTTTTTATGTTGCAATAGGATTAAATAATATCAAGAGATATCTTGCAGTATTAAGTATAGATTTTAATACCAAATAGAAACTCACTAAAGTGTTCACTTATTCCCTCCTTCATTCATACATTCAGTTGATCAATATAAACTTTACTTAGGAGAAGAATTAAAAAGAGGTCACCACTGGGGAGGTTTGCAATTGTGACATCAAATATGTAATACTTGCTCATGTCAGGATGAGAGGGTGTGTGTTTGTGTGTGTGTGTGTGTGTGTGTGTGTGTGTGTGTGTGTGTGTGTGTATTCCAGCCACCAGATGGCTATATGGAAGGAAACAGGGGAAGGAAATCAAGTTTGTTGACCACCTCCTGTATGCTTCTCTTAACCTTGCATTCTTTTTACCTGATGAATCAGGCATATCTCTCTTCTGTATTAAACCAGGATATTAAGCTAGAATCAGAATGGCTTTGACCTCTCATTTTTCTAAATTTCACATATGTATAGTTTTTCTATCTCATTTGCTTTTTTAGTTCCTTGAGAACCCATCATATGTCCCTGAGAGCTGGGCAGAAAGATCATTAAATACCATTCGGGGTTGCACAACAAATCTCTTCTTCCTTTCAACCTTCAACTAGTATTCCACAAATGGGTTGCACCCAATTGTCTTTCCCTTGATACTGTGTTTCTTTCCCTATCTAGAACTCCTCCATCCAGTTCCACCCTGAGACAAAAGATCACTATTACTCATTACTCATTTGGAGTCTAAACCTCAGGAAAGGCTGTCTGCCACTTCAAATATTGCCTCTTCTCTGAAGTTCATTGTGTCATCTTTGCTGCCCTCCAGGTGTGGCCAACATGACATACTCAAATTTGCTGTGGATATATTCTTCAGGCCCTTGATCTAGGAACTTTGTCACATACAGATTATATAATATTGAGTCACATTCATTGTTTTCCAAATATGAACATAAATATGTCTTCTGAACAAAGAAACTTAAAAGTTTTTTTCCTTTGTTCTTCCCTCTATCCATCTAATCCTCACTCTTCATCCATCCTTGTATGTCTCTTCTCACTCTCTTTTCCTCGTATCTGGGTAATCTGCAGCCTTGACATTATAGCTGCATCATTTAGAAGGACACTCTGAGAGATGGATAGTAGTATGTGTGTAACATACTGATGTGTTAGAGATTGAGAATTTAGCATTCCTGAAAGATTGCATGTGGCATCAATTCGGTCATTAAATGGTTGCCACAGTTGCTCCGATCGAGCTCTGTAAATAGATGAAAATAGGCTAAAGGAAGATGAGTGAGGCTAAGTACTAATTCCAGGTTTTCCTCTAGAGGGAGCTGATAATCAGGCTAGAGGAAACCAGCAATGAGATTGGTCAAAGACTAGTGAGGAAGCTTTAAATGTCTATCACAAGACTGGGTGGGGCTGAGTTAATAATCCTGACCCTGTGGACTTACAAGCTATCAGAGTATCAGAGAAACAGCTATTACCTACCTCATTTTAGTAGCATATACTCCATGGTATAGAAAATGCTCTAGCACTAGCAATTCTGATTTCAGCCTAGGAGACTAACTCAAAGATTTTATGAAATTTCAAACGTCTATTCATCTATCTGCTTCCCATTAAATATTTAATATTTATTGAGTTCATATTATGTGCCTAATGCTGTGTCAGATATTAGGGATGCAGAATTTAAAAGTCATTATTCCTAACTTCAAGAAACTTACATTCTAATGGTGAAAACAAATATAGAAGCGGCTGTTTCCAATCTGGTGCAAAAGTGGTGCTAATCTGAATATTTATGTAACACATAATAACAGGGAAGAAAGTATATAGGGGATTAGCATGAGGTACTGAAATACATATATTTTCAAACTACGTATAGCTATCTCAGGAAGTTAGGCGACAGGCTTACAAGGCAAGAAAGAGGGTCATCATAAAAACCCTATAGTCAGGGGTTCCCCCGTTACCTACACTCTGATCTCTTTGCCTGATTGATATGCAGGCCTCATCAGGCCATTGTTGGTTCTCATCTCCCACTGCTGTTTACCAGAACATGCCATATTACTTTACACATTCATTCCACTGTGTATGTGGTTTCCCCAACTTGACATCCTCTTTTCTTTTTTTTTTCAATTGTACTTTGGGCTCTGGGGTACATGTGCACATCCTATGTCTTGCAGGATTGTTGCATAGGTACATGCATGCCATGGTGGTTTGCTGTCTCCATCCCCCATCCCCCGTCACCTACATCAGGTGTTACTCCTGGTGTTATCCCTCCAGGAGGATCACTGAGAAAAATATTCTGAAACAACTTGAATAAAACCTGATCTGAAATAACTGTAAAAAAATGTTCATTTCCTTTTCTTTTATAAAAGCTTCCACCTATAGATGATTTCATACAGTCACAGTATCAATTTTAGTCATTAAAATACACATTTGGTTGCAAGAAGTATCAGGCATTATTGGATCGCTAGCCTAAGACTAATTTTCAAATACATAAATACTCACTGTTTCAGGTTCTTTTGAAGCTATGGAGGGTCAACTATCTGAGTTATGGCCAGTGATTCCAGATTTACTGGTTTATGTGCATAGAGCTGTTTGTAGCAATCTCTGATTGTTATTTGTATTTCCAAGGAATCAGTGGTGATCTCCCCTTTATCATTTTTTATTGCATCTATTCTATTCTTCTCCTTTTCTTTTTTATTAGTCTAGCTAGTTGTATGTCTGTTTTGTTGATCTTTTCAGAAAACCAGCTCCTGGATTTATTGACTTTTTGATGAGTTTTTTGTGTCTCTATCTCCTTCAGTTCTTCTCTGATCTTAGTTATTTCTTGTCTTCTGCTTGCTTTTGAGTTTTTATTTTTTATCTTGCTTCTCTAGCTCTTTCAATTTTTATCATAGGTTGTCAATTTTAGATCTTTCCTTGTTTCTCATGTGGGCATTTATTGCTATAAATTTCCCTCTAGACACTACTTTAAATGTGTCCCATAGATTATGGTACGTTGTGTCATCATTCTTGTTGGGTTTGAAGAACATTTTTATTTCTGCCTTCATTTCATTGTTTATCCATTCATCATTCAGGAGCAAGTTGTTCAGTTTCCATGTGATTGTGTGGTTTTGAGTGTTTTACTTAATCCTGAGTTCTAATTTGATTGTGCTGTGGTCTGAAAGACTGTTATTTCTGTTGTTTTGCATTTGCTGAGGAGTGATTTACTTCCAATTATTTGGTCAATTTTAGAATAAGTGTGATGTGGTGCTGAGAAGAATGTGTATTCTGTGGATTTGGGGTGGGGTGTCCTGTAAATGTGTATTAGGTCTGCTTGGTCCAGATCTGCATTCAAGTACTGGATATACTTGTTTACTTTCTGTCTTGTTTATCTGTCCAATATTGTCAAAAGAGTGTAAAAGTCTCCCACGATTATTAAGTGGGAGTCTAAGTATTTTTTTAGGTTGTTAAGAACTTGCTTTATGAATCAGGGTATTCCTGCATTGGGTGTACATATATTTAGGATAGTTAGCTCTTCTTGTTGCATTTGATCCTTTTACCATTATGCAACGTGCATCTTTGTCTCTTTTGATGGTTTAAAGTTTAAAGTCTGTTTTATCAGAGACTAGGATTGTTACCCCTGCTTTTTTTTTGCTCTCCATTTGCTTGGTAAATCTTCCATCCTTTATTTTGAGTCTATGTGAGTCTTTGCATGTGAGATGGCTCTCCTGAATATAGCACACTGATGGCTCTTGACTTTTTATCCAGTTGGCCAGTCTGTGTCTTTTAACTGGGGCATTTAGGCCATTTACTTTCAATGTTAATATTGTTATGTTTCAGTTCGGTCCTGCCATTTTGTTACTGGGTGGTTGTTTTGCCTGTTAGTTGATACGGTTTCTTCATTGCATCACTGTTCTTTACCGTTTTGTACATTTTTGCAGTGGCTGGTACTGGTTGTTCCTGTCCATGTTTTAGTACTTCCCTCAGGAGCTCTTGTAAGGCAAGTCTTGTAGTGACGAAATCTTTCAGCAATTGTTGTCCATAAAGAATTTTATTTCTTCTTCACTTATAAAGCTTAGTTTGGCCAGATAGGAAATTCTGGGTTGAAAGTTATTTTCTTTAAGGATGTTGAATATTGGCCCCCACTCCCTTCTAGCTTGTAGGGTTTCTGCCAAGAGATCCGCTGTGAATCCGATAGTCTTTCCTTTGTGGGTGACTTACCCTTTCTCTCTGGCTGCCCTTTATTTTTTCCTTTATTTCAACCCTGGTGAATCTGATGATTATGTGCCTTGGTGTTGCTCTTCTTGAGAAGTATCTTTGTGGTGTTCTCTGTATTTCTTGGATTTGGATGTTGGCCTGCCTTGTTAGGTTAGGGAAGTTCTCTTGGATAATATCCCGAAGAATGTTTTCCAGCTTGGATTCATTCTCTGCATCAAATTTAGGTATGCCAATCAAGCGTAGATTAGGTATTTTTACGTAATCCCATAGTTCTTGGAGGCTTTGCTCATTTCTTTTCACTCTTTTTTTCTCTAATCTTGCTTTCTTGTTTTATTTCATTAATTTGATCTTCAGTCTCTGATATCCTTTCTTCTGCTTGATCGATTTGGCTTTTGAAACTTGTGTATGCCTTGCAAAGTTCTTGTACTGTGTTTTTCAGCTCCATCAAGTCATTTATGTTCTTCTCTAAGCTGTTTATTCTAGTTAGCATTTTGTCTAACCTTTTGTCAAGGTTCTTAGTTTCTTTGCATTGGGTTAGAACACAGTCTTTTGACCAGAGAAGTTTGTTATTACCCACCTTCTGAAACCTGCATCTGTCAATTTGTCAAACTCATTCTCTGTCTTGTTTTGTTCTCTTGATGATGAGGAGTTGTGATTCCTGGTAGGAGCAGAGTCTGGTCTTTGATGCTTTCATCCTTTTTGTGCTGTTTTCTTCCCATCTTTATCTCCCTTTGATCTTTGAAGTTGAGGATCTCCGGAGGACTCTCTGAGTGGATGTCCTTTCTGTTGAGATTGGAGCTATATGTTTTTTGACCTGTAGAGGCGCTGCTGGGCTGCCTCAGATTCAATCATATTGCTGGGTGGGTGGTCTTTCCCTGGAGTTTATTTATGCAGATGAGATTAGCCCTGCCTTCCCCATGGTGTCTGTCCTTCCCCAAGCTTGATTTTCCTGGGTAGGATCAAACTGGTGTATTCACTGTGAAGCTCTCTAGCAGGCAGGCTTCAGTTTGATTTTTGGGGGGATGGGACATGCCAGGCCTTATGGCCTGTTTCCCTGTTTTCAACTCTGCCTCTTTCTACGGGAAGGGTAGTTCCGTCCCAGTGGCATTAGTCCAAACTTCCTCCCCAGTACACGCTGACAACTTGTGGTACCAGGCAGAAACGGGGTCACTCAGATTTGCATTGACAACCCATGGCGCCCCTCAGTCTGGCAAGGCTCTCATGGACTTTGTGTTGCAGGAGGGAAAGGGAAGCACAGGACCCAAATCAGAGCACTAAGGGATGAAGTCCCTGACCCTCAAATCTGGCTGCACATTCCAGGTGGGGACACACTCCTCCCTGTCTCGGTTTGCCCTCCCTGGGCTGCTCTTGCTCTGCTTTGGCTCGCCTTCCCTGGGCTATTTTCAATGTCCTACCAGTCCCATGGAAATGTGCCCGGCACCTTGCTTGGAATCGTGATGTCCTCTAGCCCTCTACCTCTCATTCACTGGGAGCAGCATTCCAGTGTTGCCTCCTCTCAGCCATCTTGGCGGGCCCTTGACAACCTCTCTTCTTTAATTCTGCCCTCTTTTGTCCACCTGGAAAGGCTTAACTTCTTCAAGCATGAATTTGAGTAATTCCTTTGTGAAAGTGTTTCTTTTCTCTCTTCTCATCCTTCCTTTATTCTTTATCACTATCCTTCATCCTACCATTTGCCCACCTTAATAATAGCACCTGCACGCTGTTCAGTAGTTTTCTCCAAAAGGTATGTCCCTTCACTCACCCTGTAGTTACAGCCCTCCAGTGGCTTACTCTTTGGATATAATCTGAATACTTTGTCATGGACCATAAGAAATACACTGTCTGGCCTCTGGCTGGTCTCTGTCACTACCTCCTAATATTTTCTTGGCCACTCCTTATAGTCCAGCAACACCCTCCTTTCGATTTCCTCAAACATACCCAAACTTCTTTGCTCTTTTGAATGTATTTCCCTAGGATTTTAGATTGCTTGACTCCTCCTTTATCTGTCATTGGGAGTCTGCTCAATTATCACCTATTTAGAGGTGTCTTCCCATCCCATCTAAAGTGGTAACTCCATCCGCATTTGCCAACACATCACACTTGCTTATACTCCTCATGACACTTGTATATATCCAAATTTATCTTATTCATTTATTTGTTTACTGTCTGTGTCTAACTCTTGATTAACAAGTAAACTCCATGATATAGGGGCTTTGACAGTCTTATTCACTGCTGTATTTTCAGGGTCTATAATCATTATAAATAACAGGTGTTTAATAAATACTTCTTGAGCTAATGAAACAAATTAGTAGGCCTCTTTTTTTATTTGTTTTGTTTTTGAGATGGAATCTCACTCTGTTGCCCAGGCTAGAGTACAATGGCATGATCTCGGCTTACTGCAACCTCCACCTCTTGGGTTCAAGTGATTTTCCTGCCTCGGCCTCCAGAGTAGCTGGAATTACAGGTGAATGCCACTAGACCTGGCCAATTTTTATATTTTTAATAGAGATGGGGTTTCACCATGTTGGTGAGGCTGGTCTCCAACTCTTGACTTCATGATTCACCCACCTTGGCCTCCCAAATTGCTGGGATTATAGGCCTGAGCCACTATGCCCGGCTGATAGGTCTGCTTTCCCCTCTCCCCCATTGGAGTGCATGCTTCTTAAGAGAAGGGATCATCAGTTTTAATCTATATATTTGATCATACTTGGTGCGGTCCCTAATGACACATAGTAGATGCACCATGACTATTTATTGAATGAATGACTGGGGATCAACAGAAGTTTTTTTAGACAACTTCAGGGCTGGAGCTCAGGTGCTAATACTGTAGTTCTTTTTGGAATGTAAACTAGTTGCTGAGGTAGGATAGTTTCAGAGTGATTTCTGTTCCAATTGAAGCCTGATCACTGATGTGAAACTGCAACCACGTTGCCTCAGTTGACAAATTAGGCTTGCTAGCCCCGAGCACAAGAATGGGCTTTGCAAACTCAAATGGCCAGGGGAGGAGAGGACAGCCACCACATTGCCCTGTTATTTCCCACACTCAGGATTTATATGGTGATAATGGTATTGACAGAAAACTTCAGAATTCTCTAAAAGCCAAGTTTTTAATACTTTATATATATTATCTGAAAAATAGTACTAGGAATTTTGAAGTATAGAACCTGATTCAATCATGGCAACATTTAAATGAGTAGTGGCAAAATGCTTAAATATATGCCTAAGATTGTTCACTTAGTCTGGTGTCCTATAAAAGCAAATAGTTAATATCACCATTCCCAGTTTGTATGTGCAGTTCTTCCTTTTTTTTTTTTTCTGAGACGGAGTTTCGCTCTTGTTACCCAGGCTGGAGTGCAATGGCGCGATCTCGGCTCACCGCAACCTCCACCTCCTGGGTTCAGGCAATTCTCCTGCCTCAGCCTCCTGAATAGCTGGGATTACAGGCACGCGCCACCATGCCCAGCTAATTTTCTGTATTTTTAGTAGAGACGGGGTTTCACCATGTTGACCAGGATGGTCTCAATCTCTTGACCTCATGATCCACCCGCCTCAGCTTTCCAAAGTGCTGGGATTACAGGCTTGAGCCACCGCGCCCGGCCCAGTTCTTCCTTTTAAAAAGTAAATTGATTCTAATATGTAGTACATTTTAACCTTCTAAGGGGTTTGGTTGTGACTACATGGAAATTTTAAAATGCAATTGTTTCGTCAAAAAGCTATAATACTTGGTAAAAACAGAAGTTTGAAAAGGGAAATATATTATTTCTTATATTCAGACCAGTTAATGTACAAACTGAGTGCTGATGTTTCTAGAAAAAATTCCTGTTTTCATTTATGTATAAGTTAGTCTGGCCAAAGTACAGAGGAAAACAAAAATTATCCTGAGGCTCAGGTTACTTAAAGAACTTCAGCTACAAAAGTAAAATTTTTGTTATTAACAATAAAAATACCTCCTCAAAATAGATTTCCTCCAAAAGATTCTCTGTGTTTGGATTTGATTTTTAATAGGAGTCATATAATCTATGTGCCAAGTGGTGCTGAAGAGCCTTAATTTAATTGTATTGTCATGAAATGATTGAATTTATTGGTGAGGGAAGAAAGAGTGATTTTTGCATCAGATATCCTGATAGAGGACACTTCACTGTTTGGTTTTCATTTCTACAAAGAGTGAAGGGAAAGTGGCTGGTAAGGAGGTCACATTCTAAAACACAGCCAGGATCCAAAACCCTCACTGGAAAAGAAAGTAATGAAAATTATTTCAAGTTAATCACACATTGGGATATATAAGGACCCTGGAGATATTTTGAAATATTTTATTAATCTGAACCAATGTATGTGGATTCTGATTTACCTAAAATATTGTTTTGAGTTGTTTGAAGGTAAGAATACCAAATCCTTGCCCTCAGGAAGTTTACAGTCTATTGATGCAGACAGGACATTTGCACTTAAAGTGTAATAACCTGCTCAATGAATGGGTTAGTTCTGAATAGAGAAATCCAGAAGGAATGGCTGACATTTCTAGGTCTCATGCTGAGCAAAAATTCAAGAATCAGTCAGTACAACTTGCTTTTTCTTGAACTTTTCATACATGTTGCCAGTTGGAATAGAAATATTGAAAGTAAGGAATGTGTATTTTGACCTTTTGAATAATTTAAAATACCTAATATTTCAATATAAATATTTTTTAAGTTAATGTAACTGACTTTTTTTGCCCCACAAGAAAATGGAATACTATGCAGCCATACAAAACAAAATGAGATCATGTCTTCGGCAGGAATGTGAATGGAGCTGGAAGCCACTATCATTAGCAGGGACAGAAAACCAAATACCTCATGTTCTCAGTGACAAGTCAGAGCTAAAATATGAGAACACATGGATACACAAAGAAGAACAACAGACACTGGGGCCTACTGGAGGTTGGAGGGTGAGAGGAGGGAGAAGATCACGAAAAAATAACTAAGGGGTACTAGGCTTAATACCTGGGCGATAAAATCATCTGTACAACAAATTCCCATGGCACGAGTATACCTATATAAGAAACCTGCATGTATTTCTTAAAATAAAAGTTAAAACTGAACGTAAAATAAAGGTTGAACAAAGAAAAAATTTATCTTATGAAAATAATGATGTTGAAAAAAGATTCTAAAAACACCCCTGGCCCCAAAAACCTATGTGTTCCAATACTTCCAGCACTTCTATGTTAACACACCAGGAGAGTCTGTCTCCCTCATTAGAACAGAAGCTGCATGAGGAGTTGTTTGTCTTGTTCCAATAGAGTATTTGATGGAGTAGGTGATAAATTAGTGTTCATTGAATTGAGAAACAAACCCTTTCATCCTCAATTGTGAAGAACTTGGCTTATACTTTTTGGTAACTCTAAACAGGTTGGCTTCTTGCTGATTTTTTGAACATGCCAATTTCTTTCCTGCCTCAGGCTTTTACAAACACCTCTTTTCTAGAAAAACTCCTTGAGCTCCTTCACTAGCCATGTCTTCCAGCACCACTCTCACCTCAGAGTGGGCTTCTCTGATCACCCTGTCTGAAGGAGGCCCTCTCTGTTGCTAGTTTAGCTCCTTGTTTTTTTTTCTTCCCCCGTCACAGCACCTAATGTTTTATTATTATTTATGTGCCCTGCCCCACTGTATTGTAGTCCTTGTAATGACAGGCATATTTCTTATTGTCCAAGCTTGCACCTCTAGTGCCTAGCACAGTGTGGGGTAGAAAGAAGTCAATAACAAAAAGACTAAAAATGCTCATGTGTAGGACAGACTCAGTAGTAACATTTACTCTCATGCTGGAGTATCTATATAAATATGGTAGTTGGAAATTCATACATAATATTCTGTGCACATGCTATAACTCTACGTCCTATATTTTATACTGACTTAGCAACTTGAGACACCCTGGTAGAAAACCACTTGGATGTTGAGTATGGTTTTTGAGGGAATAGAGAAGACAGCATAGTTCTTTAGAATAGCAGATCCCATTTGGGAAGGTGAGGTACATGGGAAGCTCTGGAAAACACCAATGCTGATGACTTCTCACAGCTTAATGTTTTGTTTTGTTTTTTGTTTTTGGTCATTTGAATTCTTTGCAAATTAAATGTTAGTATCTCTTACATTGAACTAATTCCTCTGAAAGTTCTACTTTCCAGATTTTTTTTATGTATGCAAGATGATTGTATAATAAAAATTGCATTCCATTAGACTCTCCAGGTTTATCGATATGAAGGAAACACCAAGGGAGCATCACTGCCCAAGAGAGTTGAGTGGCTTTATTTCCAATGATCATCTCAGGGATAGCATCCTGGTATATTGAGAATGCTGATACTAATGGCAATTGTATAATAAAATGTAGATAATGACATAACCCATATTTCTTCAAATGACACCAGCTTGGGTCCACCAGGCTTATGATGACAACAGTAAACTTTCTGACTCAATGCCTTTTTGCTGTATCTCTGGAACTTCAGCTTAAGCCTCTCCATGATGGTCTGCAAGGTATGGCTGGGAATTCTCATTTGCTCTTGATTGGCCGTGACAACCCCCTGCTGCAAGCTCAGAGTGAAACCCATACTTTCCCCTGCCAACCCAAACAGTAGCTACTTGTGGGCATCTATCTTGATGTCACCCACCTCAGAATTTGCAATGTGAGCCCTTTCTTCTCCAGAATCCCCTTTGCCTGTGTGCCATCATGGGAAATGCATCACCAACTCTGACATGTTAGAGAAACGCAGCCCTGAATTTTGCTTTCAGTGAAAGTTCTTTCATCTTAAGATGAATCTAGTCATTTTAGCCTTATAATTTCATCCTTAGGGCTCTGGCAGAAATTTCCTTCAAGGCTTGTCCGAAATAGATCTATACCATTCAAAATATAGTTCATGGACCATTGGTATACACATTGTCTGATTATTAGATGCTATACTATTTTGAGACTGCTTATTAGAAATGCTAACTCTCAGGCTGTGCCCCAGACCTACTGAATCAGAATCTGTATTTTCATGAGATTCTCAGGTGATGTGTAGAACACTGAAGTTAAAGGAGTGCTGAGAAAGGATTGCATCAACTTTCCCTACTTTCTCTAATGATTGCCACCTAATTGCTTGCTCATCATCTCTATCTCTTGCCTCAATGGTTATGGGGTAATTGAGTTTCTTAGTGTTTTATAGGTCTTAGTTCTCTGGACTGCTATAAGGCCTTCTCTGGTATCTGCTTCATGGTCTTTTCAGATACACAGAAACCTGCTTGAATATGCAGTAGATCTTTCACAAACCCTTCATTGGAGCCCTGTTGACATAAACTGTATTAGAAAAGAGAAATCATAGTAACACCACGAATAATACATGCCTTAAATTTCCATTATGCTTTTCTCTGTTCAAAGGACTTTGGTTTGCTATAGTCATTTTTGCCTAAACAACCCAGTGAAGGGGACGTAATTGGCATTGTTATACCTATTTTGCAGATGACAAACTGAGGCTTATGGAGATGAATCTAGTTCCCAGACAACATTGTTGGCACAAGTTTGAATCCAGTTCTCATTTCACCCTACAAGCCAAATGAAGTAAAAATGAACATAGACAAGTGAGAATGCAATTATGCAAAACATGGCCACTGTTTTGAAGATACTTTGTCATCAAGAGAGGTTAAATACATGCTTTATAGCCCCAAGAACATGTCTTCATGTTTAGTCTTTTATTAAACAGAAAAAATTAACTGAGGAAAGTATTTCAAATAAGATAGGCTGCCAGAAAACAGCTGAAAGCAATATTGTGGACATTTTGACAGGCTTACTTGGGTTAGAGCAGCCACTATATACTTCTATTATCTTTGAAAATGTTAAAGGAATGCCAACTTTGTTTTTGTATCTCTTCAATTTATAAACTTAAATGAATTTTAGTTCAAATGATACTGGTTTGAAATCAAATGCTTTATACCCGCATTGGAGTACATCCTCAGGTATGTTTATAAGATTGCTGTATTCTTTAGTGATGAGGCAAACTGTTGATCAGAAAGCAAGACATTATTTTAAATTTTTACCTGGAATAAAACAAAAGATAAATTGTTTTTATTTTAGAAATTTTACCCCGTTTTATACTTTCTCAAGGAGAAATTGATTTGGCACCTTTAGAAAGGATTAAGCGTTTTCTTTTTCATTTTCTGCAGAACACTTTTGTTGCTTTTGGTAGGAAATGTAATAAACCTTTTTCCATCTGTAGGAAGGGGTGCCTGGCTGCCCAGGGGCACCCGGACATTCTCTCGGCGATGGAAAACTAGGAAGCAAAAGTTAAGCTGAGCACTGGCAGAGCCAGCTGATGTTTCTTACTGAGCTGTCTCTGCTCTGGATACTCTAGTATGACTATCTACAGTGATTTTAATCTCTGGCCAGGTCTAACTGCCTGCATCACCAGTAAATCTGCATTCTCTTTTATATTTCCAGTTGCTTCAGCTTTTATTTGAGTCCTTTTTCCTGGCTCCCTCAGTAGCATTCCTATTTTGGTCCTCAGTCTTTCCAAAGTCAGCGAAACTTATCTATTTGTTTATATATTTATTTAACCACTTATTTACTTTTCCATCTCTCCTATGTCTCCCTTTTCTGCTCCCCTTTCTCCTCTGCTTCCTCCTCCTATTTTCTTCCTTATGATAACCCTTTACCTCTCCTTTCAATTTTTTTTCTGTAATCAACTTTTCCATTTAAACGAAAGCTAGTATTTTCTTGTGAAGTCAGAGGTTGTCATTAAGAATTTGAGACAATTGGGCATGGTGGCTCATGCCTAAAATTCCACAACTTTGGTAGACCTAGGCAGGAGAATAGTTTGAGCCCAGGAGTTCAAGACTAGCTTGGGCAACATAGTGAGCCCTTGTCTCTACAGAAAAAGAAAAAATCCTGGGTGTGGTGGCATACCTGTGGTCTCAGTTACTTGTGAGGCTGAGTTGGGAGGATCACTTAAGCTGAAGAGGTTGAAGCTGCAGTGAGCACTGTGATCAGATCACTGTATGTCAGCCTGGGTGACAGAGTAAGACCCTGTCTCAAAAAAAAAAAAAAAAAAAAAAAAACCTGAAACAATTATTGTAGAAATTTATCAGTTATACCAGAGACATAGCCAAGTTATTTCAATGACATCCCAAGCTTGGATACTATCTGTCTGAAACCTGTGTATTTAACCTGCACCAGCCTGTCTATTTAACTTCTGGACCAGCATAGCATCCAACGATAGAGCGGTCTAGTTCTCTCAGGTCTGTTTATAATAAAAATTCTGTACCTTCTCATATTGTTGCTACACTTGCTTGACATTTTTTTGCTAGCTGAAGTTGTGCATTTACCTAAATGTTATAACTGTTTTCCTTTATTTTTTGACTTTGTTCTTATCATGTTGGCTTGGTTAATAGATATTGCTTCTGTGACTTTTGGTAATTTGAGACTTACCCTTTGGTTCTCTATGTACATAACACAATTAAGTTTTAACCATTGCGACCCAACCCTAGGGTTGCTTGATGGGGTGGGTTTCCATGTGTCTTTTCTATCCCAGCCTTCAAAACTGCTTAATTGACAGATACAAGGCGTAAACTTCTGTTTCACAATTAAATAGAACCAATAAGCCATGTTATAAATCCTTGACTGATCGATGCAATGAAAGGTGGAGTTGCCCAAGATATAATAAATCTGACTTTCTTACAAATTCTCCACTTCTTTCTCATTTTAAATATTTATTAAATTTATTGAAATTTATATACATGAAGAAGGTAACAGGCAGATATAGCTTACTTTCTGTAATAAGTGTATCCCTGTAAGTGTGTCATGTAATTAGAAGGCATGTACATGAATTCCTATTAAAACCTGTTACAAGATCTTCTACCTCAGAATAAAAGTTTTACAGAGTAAGAAAAGTCATTGTGTTCTGTATCAGTTAGGTTTGATCTATGCTACAGTAATGAATAACTCCCTAGTCGTAACAAAAGTGTATTTATAACCTCATACTGTATGTCCAGAGTGGGTGGGTAGGGAAGATCCAGAAGGTTGATGGAAGCTCCATCTCTATGCAAGCTTCTAGGATCACATCAACAGGGAGAAGGGAGAACTCAGGAATATTTTGCACCATTAAGAACTAGAATTAAGTATTAATTAGAAATTAAGTACTTAATTAAGAATTAGAATTAAGTAATTAAGGAGCATCTTACACGATTAAGAATTAAGTGTTATGGAAATGATGGTCCAATAGTCAGAAC
This sequence comes from Saimiri boliviensis, assembly GCF_048565385.1. Lineage (NCBI taxonomy): Eukaryota > Metazoa > Chordata > Mammalia > Primates > Cebidae > Saimiri > Saimiri boliviensis. The sequence continues at coordinate 176,438,442 of NC_133450.1, read as the reverse complement.
TACTATTCCCCACACAACCAAAATAAGTGCCAAGAAGTTCATTTTTTTTTATATGGGTAGAAGAAAAGAAGAACAGATATTAGCAAATAGCACCAATGCTGGTTACAACGTACCCTTGTGGCTACCAACTATTTGCTCCTCTCTGCTCTCTCCAGGTGAGATACACTCCCTCTCCTGCTTCCTGGAAGAAGACAATCTCAAACACCCTCCAATCATAGCATCAAGCACACAGTCCAGGATCCCTGGTAAGCTAATATATAGGGGTGATGTGAAATATTTACATCAGGTCCAGATATGGTCCCTGATGACCCAGAGACCTATAACTAAAAAAGGCAAGTTACCAACCACCTACTCATCCATCTACCTAGCCAATATGCAATGGTGAAATCAGGCCAAGATAATCTCAGTAAATACTTTTGTTTAGAAAGTGTACAAATTGAAGGTATACTACAATCACTGCAATGGATCATTGCAATTGTGACGTCTTTCTGGGAAAATGCTTCAAGGGCTCCTCTCCTGAGATGGCCCTGGAGTAGAAGAGTCTCTTTAGCTCATGGAATCCACCGTCCTTGGCTCTGACCTCTGGGAGAGTCTTCTTTGCATGGATCCTCTTTGACCACATTTAAAGTGGGTGTCAGGGAACATCCCTCTCTTGCAGAATAGGCAGCCTCCTTGGCCTACCTCCTATCCAATGATGGTTGAAGCCTCAGTGTTATTTATTTATTTATTTATTTATTTAGAGATGGAGTTTCACTCTTGTTGCCCAGGCTGGAGTGCAACGGTGCCATCTTGGCTCACTGCAACCTCCATCTCCCAGGTTCAAGCAATTCTCTTGCCTCAGCCTCCTGAGTAGCTAGGATTACAGGCATGTGATACCATGCCCAGCTAATTTTCTGTTTTTAGTAGAGACAGGGTTTCTCCATGTTGGTCAGGCTGGTCTCAAACTTCTGACCTGAGGTGATCCACCCACCTCGGCGTCCCAAAGTGCTGGGATTACAGGCGTGAGCCATCGCACCCAGCCGCCTCAGTGTTATTTTAAGTCCTGAACTGTCACATTCTCTTTTAGTTCACGCTGATTCTTTTGGCAATATAATTCTCTCAAAAACTTCACTGAATTTCTCTCTTTGATTTCAGTCAGCTTCATGTACCAAAACTCGTGACAGTTTCTTTTTAGATATAGCACTCATATCTGCTAAGCGTCTTTGTTTCCTCACTGCCATGCCTCTGTCCCTCTCCTTTACTCTCTTGATTTCATTGTGGGTATCTTTTGCCTATCACGTGTCCAGAACCACACTTTTAAAGTCTTTTCCCAAAACAATTTTGCCCAATTTAAAGGATTTTCTAGGTATCACTCTATGTCAGGCTGAATAATAGTCCCCCCAAAATGTCTACCTTCTAATCCTCAGACCAGCAAATATGTTGTATAATGTAGTCAGGAAGAATTAAGGTTGCAGATGGAATTCCTAGTCAGCTGACCTTAAAATAGGGAGAGGATCCTGAATTATCCAGGTGGGCTCAATATAACAACAAGGGGTCTTAAAAGCAGAAGCAGGAGATAGAAAGAGAATCAGTGTCAGGAAATGCAATAGGGAGAATGATTCAACCAGTTAGGTCTGGCTTTGAAGGTGGAAAGGGGTCCCTAACCAATGAATATGAGCAGTCTGTGGGACTCAAAAAGGCAAGAAAATGGATTCTCTCTTAGAACCTCCAGAAAAGAACACATCTCTGCCAACATCTTGAGGTTTTTTTTTTTTTTTTCTTTTTTGAGATGGAGTTTCACTCTTGTTACCCAGGCTGGAGTGCAATGACACGATCTCGGCTCACTGCAACCTCTGACTCCTGGTTCAAGCAATTCTCCTACCTCAGCCTCCTGAGCAGCTGGGACCACAGGTGCATGCCACCAGGCCCAGCCAATTTTTGTATTTTCAGTAGAGACGGGGTTTCACCACGTTGACCAGGATGGTCTCGATCTCTTGACCTCATGATCCACCCGCCTTGGCCTCTCAAAGTGCTGGAATTATAGGCGTGAGCCACCGGCCCAACATCTTGATTTTAGGCTAGAGAGACCCATTTAAGACTTAAGTCCATCAGAACTATGAGTAAATTTGCATTGTCTTACTCCAACAGGTTTTTAGTAATTTGTTACAATAGCAATAGGAAATTGATAATACTTAATTTAATATTAGCTGCAAGGCTGAATTTTAATCAGACTTCATTACTCAAAAATATTTCTCAGTTACGTATTTTACTGTTTAAGTATGAGTAGTCGTTTCTTCTAACAATTTACCAGTCCTTGAATTTGTGAACTTCCTATTTTCTTTTTAATCTAGTTTGCAAGCCAGCTAGTTCTTTCTTCATTCTATCTCTAGTACGATACTTTGTCAGATAGTGCCAATAGCAGCCAATACACGTTAGTAACATCTTTTTTTTCCAACTTACTCCACCAGTTCTCCAAATTTATTAGGTATTTTGCATCCTCTCCAAGTTATTGCACATGACAATCTTTCCAAATAGTCTGCCATTGCACCACATGCATCAACATTCTTCTGGCTCCATGGACAATTTTCTCACTACAGTTTTTGATTAATGCCACATTTTTGTTATGGTAGGAGCCCATTTTTGGGTACTACTTTCTATTAGTTAAAAGCCCTACTCAGTCTACTCAAGAGAAAAGAGATTGTGCTATATAACAAATGATCTTAAAATCTTGCTGGGTTAAAGAATAAAAGCTTGTTCCTCACTCACATTGTGTCTATCATGGGGAGGCTTCTCTGCCTTGTCCTAACTCCAGAACCCACGCTAGTAGAGTAGCTACAATCTGGAACATTGCCAGTCTTTACGGCTGAGAGAAAGAGATGTATGGCCAGTCACCTATTGCTCGTAAGCCTCACTCATAAGTTACACACATATGTCCACTTATGCAAACAAGTTGTATGACCCGTCAAACTCCAAGAAAATGAGAAGTGCAATACTAAGATATGCTATAAGGAGAATAGAAAATATCTGTTGTAGAGCAATCATTACTATCACACCATTTGCAATTTATGTAAATTGAGGTTTATGACAGTAGGCCACAAATATTTTCAGAAATTGATGCTGTAATATGAGTAGACTTCACAGAAATATTTTGGAATATTTGCAGTAGGGTTGTAAATGATAGACACATGTAATCATAATCAGCTGAGTACTCTGAGTTCATATTTTAAATGCCCATTTTCAAGCATATTTTAGAATGTAAGGAATACTTTAAAAAGATAAACATAATACTCAACTCCAGACCTAAGTATATATCCAGAAAGAAATGTAAAATGCCGGCAAAGATTTATGTTTAAAAATGAGTAACACAATGCTATTCATAATGAAAAATTTGTAATATCTCATATATACCTAAATAGAGTAAAATACAATACATTCATTCACCATAATATTACGTGACCATTATGTAAATATTAAATGCCAGAAATTGCTCCTAACTTGACAATGATTTAAGAGATACAATAAAATACTGCATATACTTTGAACTTCCACGTTTATAACATGTGCAAAGAAGAATGACTAAAAGAAAAGATATAAATACTAATAATAGTGGCTATGTATAAGTGATAAAATTATAATTGGTTCTAATTGTTTTATATATTTTAATTTTCCATTTTCTATTTGAGAATATATTACTTTTATGTCCCAAACAGTAAACATGTAAAAAAGAAGAATAATACATTTTCTTCTAAAAAGGACTTGTGGTGCCTTATATGAAGTCATCTCAATAAAACTATTAAAAGGGAAATAGAAATTTTTTAAAAACCATATTTGGCATGTAAACTTCTAATGATATCCCTCTAAGTGTCCCATCACTTGGCTGTTTGATTAAATATTAATTTAGGTATTGTTGTGAGAGGACTTTGAAGATGGAATTAAGGTTTCTGATCAGCTGACCTGTAACAGGGAGTATATTCAGGATTTTTCAGGTGGGCCTAATGTAATCATGTGACCCCTAAAAACAGAGGAGGAAGGTAGAAGAGTCCATCAGAGAGATGTGGCAGAATAAGAAAAGAGGCAGAAGAGGTCAGAGATATTCAAGGCATGAGAAGGATCTCTTTTGATGGCTTTGACGATGGAGGAAGGGGAACGTAAGTCAAGGAATGCTGGTAAATTTTGGAAGCTGAGAAGGACCCCTTACTGACAGCTAACAAAGAAACTGGGACCTCACTTCTAAAATAGCATGGAATTAAATGCTGCAAACAACCTGAATGAATTTGGAAGCAGGTTATCCCCCAAAGCCTCAAATAAGGAACACAGTTCTGCAGATAACCTCAATTTTAGCCCAGTGCAATTTGTGTTTGACTTTTGACACATGGAAACTGCAAGAGAATCAATTTATGTTGTATTTAGCTGCTAAATAGGTGTAACTTGTTATAGTTGCAATGGAAAATGAACACACTATGAAATAGAGGTGAATAAAAATATACCGATTCAAAGGGCTAATACAGTTTCTGTGGCTGAAGATAAAATATGACTTTGAACTTCTTAATAGTCAAGGCAAAAAGGGATACAGTGGGTGATGCTTTTATTTACCAAATGAAAACTCAAAAACCTGCCCATGAAAATTACTTTAATGAGGACCTGCAACAACCTTCTTGTGAAACTCTTTGCTTTGCTTCCAGTTATAGACCTGAGCTTCGCCTCCTTCCATTGCCATAACAACCACAATACTCTAGCTGCATACTTGCAGTATCCTCACATCAACACCCTTTTTACACTCTTAGCATTTACAGGTGCTCTTTCTTTCCCCTACAATGGGTTTTACTTCTTGTCCACCTAAAGAAAAGTTTATCCACCATGACTTGATTAAAGGTTTCTCCTTGGTAAAGCTTTCCTTATTGCCTCCCATTCAACAAGGAGTGACAGGGAGAGTAAGTCCTTGTCACTTCTTTCTCTGTCCTCCTATGATGCTTTGTTCTTTGTTTCATTGCAGTACTTAGATATTGCAACAAAATCGCTGACTTATAGGTCAGTCACTTCCACTAGATGGTGAGCTTCCTAAAAGCAGGTTCTGTATTGCATTCTTATCCAGAACCTTAGAATGTAGCACAGTGCTTGGCACATAGTAAACCCTAAGTACACATTTGTAGAACAAATGCCTGTATTAGAGACTGAATCACGGTTGAGTACATGATTAGAGGCAGAATAAATTAATGGAAAATGTCAGATCTCAGTTTGAATTATGCCCAAAGTGACAAAATACTTTCTGACTTTAATGGATATATTTTTAATGTTATTATGATTAATAAAAAGAAAGTAAATATATAAACATTAAATTAAGAAATTGGAAAAAATAAGCCTATAGAACATAATTATAAAAATGAAAGAAAAATTAATATGTTAAGGCATACAATAGAACTTAATGTTTTAAAAATCTCGTCCTTCGGGTAAAAACTCATCTATTAAGTAGCCTGATAGATAAGCCATATTTTCAATGAAAAACAAATTTGGCAAAATGCAAATATTCCTCACAAAACTAGGACCAAACGTGCATATAAAGATGTATTTATCAACTCTTTTAGAGACAGTAAGAGTTATCAAAATGATGTTAGAAGAAGTCACAAATCCAACTTCATAAAAACCATGAAGAAATGGGAGAAAAATATTTTATAAACAAATATTACAATTTTTAAGATGATTTCCATGTCGTTGAACTATCTTAAAAGATAGAACAGTTTTATGATTTGGTTGCTTTTTGTCAACAATAATGCAGCTTGATAAAGGTGTTCTCTTTTGATGCAAACATATTGAGCTATACATAATTTTACTTAAAAACACAAAACAAAATACCTAACTAAAACTCGAGCAAATCATATACAGCTATGCATTAAAAATAGTAGAATCAAATGGGATTTATTAAGAATATGGTTAATATAGTGTTGTGCTTATATACAATAATGATGCAATATGATGACTCAAACAAATTCAAAAATACACAACAATTTGTTATATGATAAAGGTGCTAAAGGAAATCAGTGAGAGGGATTGGTATAGGAGTTATTCAAGGAATAATGCATACTATCGGTTAACTATTTTGTAACATAGTTTTGATCCTTACTTTATGATTTCTGTCAAAAGCAGATGAAAGGGCTTAATGACAAAATTGGAAAAGATTAAGAGAAAGAGAGATAAGGAGAGGGAAAGGCTGGGTGGGTGGATGGATGGAGAGAAGAGGGGGAGAGAAATGAACCAGAGGAAAGAGGGAGAAAGAAGGATAAATATAGAGAACATAGAAATAATTAAATATAATGTGGGCAAATTATCTCTTTGAAGGATAGGAAAGGACTTTCTAAGCAAAAAAAGCAATGGTGAAAAGCACAGAGAAAAATATTAATTGGTTTAACTCCATAAACTGACTATTTTGTACATACACACTCATCAGTGACAAAATTCTGCGTTAATGAAGAAATTCTTTTTAAAGGTGCCATAAATAAGAAACTGGGTTAATATTCTTGATGTATAAAAATATACTCAAATGGAAAACTAGGCAAATCAAAGAAGAAATAGAGTTGATAAAAGTATTAGGAGAATAATACTCTTCTGACAGCTTTTGAACTGTCAGCATAAAAATATGATCTAGGCAAGAATATCCTAGAACTATAATATGAAACCCAAAATAAGAAAGAATTATGTATCACAAGATTTATGAAGACTTTGCAAATTTAAAAAACCAAAACACCCATTACAAATGTTTTTAGAGTGAAATTATATTTAATGTTTATTTTTAGTTAAATAATTCTCAGATAAAAATAAAAATCTCAGATGAAAAGAAAAATTTGATTAAGCTCATAGATTTTAAAGTATAACACATTATATATATGCATTTCTAAGTTGTTACATAATTCTCCTGTAAGAATAACTGATATAGGAAAAGCCCAGATCATAATCTAGGTTAATTGGCTTGAGACTCAGCCAGGAACACAGAGGCAGGAATCAGAAAATATTCCTAGTTCAGAGCATAACCCTCTGGTTGTCATTCTCTGTTCACTTTGCTATTGCTAAGTTATCTTAAGCTGGTAATTTAATATCTGCAAATCTCATGGTTTTTTTCATGTGAAAAATGGGCAAATATGATTCTTGAGAGAGTCAAATTACATAATCCATGTAGAATGCTTGGCATGGTTCCTGACACTTAGTAAGTACCCAGCACATGTTTGTTGTTACTGTCATTCTAAACATACTGAGCACAATTTATCAGGAAATATAACATGGCCCTACTTTCTGAATAGTTACTGAAATGAGGTGATGTGAAACTAACCAAGAGACTTTGAGACACAATTTTGGAGTCTTAACCTTGGTTAAGTTATATTACCTCTGTAATCAATTTAGTTTCCTTCCCTTTAAAATGAGGATACAACCTGCCTTGCCTACCACCTACAATGTGTGAGAGTGCTTTGTAAACAGTAAACCACAGTGTCAATGGAATTTAACATTATTAATATGTTACTGCTATTGCTAGTGGCCCTCTTTTTTTGGTAATACTGGCACAATTTCCTACCTTATGAAAGGAACTCACACAGCAATCCCAGAAAACATTCATTCAGCATCACCATAGAGTGTGGTCTAGTATAAGGGGTAGCAGGGCTTAGGATGAGATGTGAGGTGGAAACTTTGACCCTAAGGAGAAAGGTTGATCTGCTAGCAGCATTGATGACTGATTAGAGAAGGAAGAGATCGGTTTGGGAAGATCAGTCTGGAAGATTTTGTGATAGCACAGGGAAGAAGTAATGAGGACCTGCTGTAGGATGGTGGCAAAGGCACAGGAGATGAGGGACATGGTTGAAACCACTGTGTCATAGTCTAAGCATGGGGTTTGATTGTTGAGGGTTTTGCTCAGCATCAATGGTGGCCGCTGAAGCTCAGCATATTCCCATCTAGTGATTTTTCCTCACCTCCAAATCCTGGGGCAGGGATGAAGATTGATGGTGATGATGATCATGATGATACTATAAAATATTTATAGAGTAACTACTATGTGCCAGGTACAAACATTACTTATATTAGATCCTCAGAGCAATATGATAAAGCAGGTGCTATAATTACTTCTGTTTTACAAATAAATAAATAGAGGCAAAGAAATGTTAAATAACATACCCCAAAATGTACAGATTGTAAGTAGTAGATTTGGGATTCAAAGCTTGGGTAATGTGTCTCCAGAGTCTACATTGTTAGTCACTGTTCCAGTGTTAGTCATGATGATGGTATTAAGAATAAATATGGGTTCCTCTGTGATACCCGGTGTTAAAGACCATTCATGAACTCTCCACTTGATTGATAGAGGGAAGGCAGCTCAATCACATGTGCTCTTTTAGGAAGACCTCCACACTTATTAAACCAGGTATTAAACCAGGCCAATGCTCTTGACTGCAGCTATAATTCCTCTGAGTGTATGGTCCACATCTAGGGCATGGAGCATTCAGGGGTGGAAATGGGTCTTGCAGAAAAGCACATTCTTATTCCCTGAAGCTCTGCTTGCTTCTCCTAAAAGGCTGGGAGCCTTTTAGTTCTCACTCATTTACTATCCATAAGAAAGCCTACCAGTACCACAACCCAGTATTATGACATCCTTAAATCAAGGGACTTACCTCCATGACTATGCAGAGAAGCTTCCAGGCCACCAATTTGCTCAATGGGGCACTGGAGTGCAATATGCAACTTATCACTATTAGCAGTCATATACTTGTACATGCATTGTTTCTTTAAATTTTCCCTTAATTAAAAAAATTGAGTTTTCACTATACCAATCTCTTGGGCAGGTTAATGAATTTCTGTGAGCCTTAGTTTTCTCATGTATAAAAATGAGGATAATAGTTGTTGTGGGACTTAAATGAGATAGTCCATGTAGTATAGTACTTACCAAAGGGCTTGACCCATATAGTAAGTGGCCAACAAACGTTAGCTGTTGTATCATCTTCTTCATTTTCCACAACCTAAACTCATGTAGAAACTATCTATAGCACTCAACCATAACTGGAAAAAATAGGAAATATAAAGATTTTCCCAAAGAGCTATCTCATTAGTGAAAATGTAAGGAAAAGTGGGGCTTTTGTTCCCATCTGATTCAATGTACTTAGGGTTAAGAATAATTTAGGATCACAGGCTATTAGGAAGTTAACTAACCTCCTGAACCATAACCTAAATTGCTAGAGACAAACGCTAAATACTTCCTTTTAAAAGGCTTGAGGGAGCTGTAATTATTGAGATATTAAATAATTTCAACTTTTCTCATCACCACCATGAACACTTTTGTTTTATATGTTAGAGGAGAAAGGAGATTGAAACTTAGGTGGCTCTTTTGGAAGATTAGGGACTTGGAGAAGGGTGGCAGGGTGGAAAAGGGTTGTAGAAGATTGAACGGAACTTCAGCATAGCATCCCTTAGAATGGCAATGTAAAGAAAAATTTCAGGGAAAGAATACAAAATCAGAAAAAGAATTTAAAATGCAGATAATTTAGAGCAGTGTCCCATGGACATCAAGGTTTAAGTGACTGATGAGAACAGGAAATTACAGCTAGGGGTTAGAACCTTTTTACTTGGCTTCTAAAGTATGTGAAACATTCTATCTTATGGAGCAAGACAGTGGATCAGAGAGAGCAAGCCACATCACCTGCTTTGCCTTTTGGTGCCAAGCGGTTGCTGAGGGAACTGCTCTGAGTGTCGGGACTGGGGAGAAGTCCAGGATAGGGTGGCGATGGCATCAGATCCTGCCCAGTCCCTTTGCCTCCCACATCTGCCCTGAGGTCGTGCAGGCACGTACATATACAGGTGTCATTTCGACTTTTTCGTGGCTTTTGCATCAACTCGCTAATTCTCCCCCACTTTACACTTAGTTCCTGAACACGTTCCAACTTTCTCAGATTTCAGCTCCATTATTCCCATATGCACTTATGACTTTTCTTTGCCCTTGGATTTATAACTTCTTTCTGCTACAGATTTGCGGCTCTTCAGGACACACATGCCTGTGTCCATCCTGGTGCCCAGGGGACCTGAAACTTGATGTAAATAAATCACTGGTATACTGATAAGGACTGTTCTGTTCCTAAAAGAAGGACCAGGACAAGTGAAAATTATTAATATACCTTGGCCATGAAGTACCTGGAGACTGGTAGGAAGGGCGTCCAGAAGCTTCTATCAACATACTGTCTTTCTTTACTCATTTGCTTCAAATGAATCACCCTTTTTCTCACCTAGGTACTGTTGCTCCAGTTCTTTCTAGATCTCTATGGTTGATCATCTGCACAGTTGAGTTACATTAATGATTAAAAATTCATATGAACACATCCAGTAAAGTAAAGGCTTTCTAAACTGGGCTGAGAAGTATTTTAAAAAATGAATAAAAATGACTTCGCTGTTTTTTTTTTGGTTAATACGTAATACCCTCATCCTGGGATAATTTTTAGCTTCTCAGGGAACACAGACATTGATTAAAGAAAAATATATGCTTCTATGAATCCAAAAGGAACACAAGTTAAATTTGGTAAATGCAGACATTCTTAGGAAAAAGGAGCAAGGAAAACAGAAATCAAATGAAAAAATAGCCCTAGATATGAACATATGAAGAAATGAAAAAGAAGCTTCTCTGCTTCCAACTTTTCTTGAAAAGTTTTGGAGTTAAGAGCAAATGAAAAATCCTTAGCTCATTTATGTGACTTGATTACCTTTTCAAATGTAAAACAAAGAAAATTCTTGAGAGTAGAGAAGATACTGGGAAATGGAAATGTTTTCATGCAGCATTTTCTTTTTTAAAGAGAATCACTCTCAGACTTGAAAAGAAGTACATAAGTATGGATCAATAGCACTGATATTTACCTTGTGGTAAAGATTACAGCAATCTACAATAGCTGATTTGTTGCCTATGTGGTATCTTCTATTGTAGGTTGCCAGTGCTGAGACAGCTACATGTCACCCCATTGCAGGACTGACTTTTTGGAGGAAGAAAAGGCAAGAATCTGCCTACACTCTGAAAAACATCCCTGGTCTTGCCCTCTTGAAACAGGACATGGAGATTATTGCACAGTGACAAAAATTTACCTAGATTTAACCTAAATAAAAGTAATATAGAAATTGAGCTGAAAGATCAGATGACCTAATAAAACAATTGATAAACAGAAACCAATGGGGATATATACAAAGGAGAGTGGACTATGACAACCCCAGAAGATTGTTTAATATAATGTCAAAAGCTACAAATATAAAAGACCCAATTTACTCCTGTCTCCAGATGCTGGAAAAGCTTTTTGACAATTAATTGGAAGCTTTTATTTTTGACACTGAAAAGCAAGGGCTTGCCACAAGGATTCATTTCATTGGCAGAAACATTATCTGATCATCCAAAGGCCAAAATTAAGGCTAATGTGTATAATTGGACACCATTTCTTTCTTTCTTTCTTTCTTTTTTTGAAAAGGAAGCAGCCACAGGCTGTCCACATTTTTCTCTATTATTTGGTTCCTCAATAGAATCTCTGGCAGGCAGGATGAAGGAATAAAAATGGAGTACTTAAGGTCCACAATTTTACTTTGAGTCGATAATGTGGCTGAATTCTGGGTTGCATGTAAACTTGTGAAATTCACTTCTGGGGAGTCAAGTGGGAGGTGAATCTCCTCTCCTAGTGGAGGGGCTGTTCGGTTTGTTCAAGTGGTATTTTACTTTTAAGATCAAATTAGTGCTAAACAAAAATGTGTTTCAGGTGGCTCCATCTTTGTCATTGGAAGCAGTGTCTTATCTCAGTTTTAGCCTGTTTCTTCTATTCTTGCCCATTTTTTTTTTCCAGAGCAACCTCTATGAAACAGAAGAGCAAAACTTGCGGTAATAGCTATGCACTGTTACTTTCTCTAATTTTGTTTTACTTTTCCTAGCCAAATATATAAGTAATTCAGATTATTTGATGGGTAAATAAGTAAATGAGAAATTTAGGAATGATAGGTTCTAACATATAAATATAAAATACACAACTTCAACAAATTAAAAAGGGGGTATGATAGGGAATTTTCTTTAAAGCTAGTTTTACCTAACAATGAAAATAGTGGGAGGTGTGGTGCATTGTACAGCTTTTATCCTCTTTCATTTTTTAAAACAGCTTTATTGACCTATTATTAAGATAAGATAAAATTCTCTCATTTAAACTGTCTAATTTTCTGGCTATATTCACAGAGTTGTGAAGCCAACACTGACATCAAGGATTTCAGAATACTTTCATCACCCCCAAAAGAAATCTCATACCCGTTAGCAGGCACCCTCTATTCCTTTCTAACTCTGAAAGTTCCAGGCAATCATTAATCTGCTTTCTGTTGTTAAAGTTCTGCCTAATCTGTATATTTTGTATAAATGAAATCATACAACATGTGGCCTTTTGTGTCTGGCTGTTTTCACTTAGCATAACGTTTTCGAGATTCTTCTATGTTGTAATATAAATGAGAACTTCATTTTTTATGGTTGAACAATCTTTTATTGTGTGTATATATCACATTTTGTTTATCTGTTTATGGGTTACAAGACATTTGTGTTGTTTTCACCTTTGGCTATTATGAATAATCTTGCTATGAACATTCATGTACACGTTTTTATGTGACTCTGTTTCCGTTTATCTTGCGTATATACCGAGGAGTGAAATTCCCAGGTCATGTGGTAACTGTCCAGCTGCTCTCCACAGTGGCTGCTTCATTTTATATTTCTACAAGCTGTGTATGGGGGTTCAAACTTCCTTAAATCCTCACCAACATTCGTTATTTGTCGTTTTTATTATTGTGATCAATTATATTTCATTGATTTATATGTCTGTCCTTATGCTAGTACCACAGTCTCTTGAAGAACATAGCTTTGTAATACATTTTGAAATCAGAATGTGTGAGTCCTTCAACTTTGCTTTTTTCCTTGCAGTGGCTCACGCCTGTAATCCAAGCACTTTGGGAGGCTGAGGCGGGTGGATCATGAGGTCAAAAGATTGAGACCATCCTGGTCAACATGGTGAAACCCCATCTCTACTAAAAATACAAAAAATTAGCTGGGCATGGTGGCACGTGCCTGTAATCTCAGCTACTCAGGAGGCTGAGGCAGGAGAATTGCCTGAACCTAAGAGGCGGAGGTTGCCATGAGCCGAGATCGCACCATTGCACTCCAGCCTGGGTAACAAGAGCAAAACTCCGTCTCAAAAAATAATAATAATAATAACAAAATTGTTTTGGATAATTATTCTGTATGAATTTTAGGATTAGCTCATCAATTTCTGCAAGGGAGTCAACTGGGATTTTGATAGAAAATTTATTCCTCAGTATTTTATTCTTTTTGATCCTATTATAATAGAATTGTTTTCTCAATTTCATTTCAGATTATTGCAGATGTATACGCAATACAATCAATTTTTGTATGTTGCTTATTTTACAACCTAGGTGAACTCTTTTATTAGTCCTAGAAGATTTTTAGTAGATTTTTTAGACTTTCTATAAACAAGATCATGTAATCTGCAAATAGTGATAGGTTTACTACTCCCTTTCAAGCTAGATGCTTCTCCTCCCCTAATTTTTCTTGCCCCACTTCCCTAGCTAAAAACTCCAGTGTAATGTTTAATGAAGGTGGTGAAACTAGACATTCTTTTCTTTTTCCTGGTCTTAGGTGGAAAGTATTCAGTCATTTATTAAGTATGATGTCATTGGTGAGATTTTTTTGTAGATGCCTTTTATGTTGAGGAAGTTCCCTTCTAGTCCTTGTTTGTTGATTTTTTTTGATCATAAAAATGGGTCTGATTTGCCAAATGCTTTTTCTGAGTCAATTTAGATAATTATGTCAATTTTATTCTTTGTTCTATTGGTATTCGATAATATATTGATTGATTTTTGGATGCTAAAGCAACCTCATAATCCTGAGATTAATGCCTCTTGGTCACGATTTATCATTCTTTTAGTAAATTGCTGGATTCAGTTTGCTAGTATTTTGTTGTAGATTTTTGCATCTATATTCATTAGAGATATTGGTCTGTAGTTTTCTTATCTTGTGATGTCTTTGTCTGGTTTTCAAATTTAGGTAATACTAGCCTAATAGAATGAATTGGGAAGTATTCTCTAATTGTCTGTTTTGAAAATGTTTGTCAAGAACTGGCATTATTTATTCTTAAATAATTGGTAGAATTTACCAGGGAAGCTGTTTAGCCTGAGGGTTTGTTATAGGTGTATTCAGATTTTCTATTTCTACTTGAGTTGGTTTTCACAGTTTGCATCTTTCTAGCGATTTTCCCATTTTATCTAAGTTATTTAATTTTTTGGCATTTAGTCATTTGTAATATTCTTGCATAAACCTTTTAATTTCTGTAAGGTCAGTAGTAATGCCCCCACTTCCATCCTGATTTTAGTGATTTAAGTCTTTCTTTCTCTTGGCCAAACTGAATATTTTGTTTTCTAAGTTTCCTTGTACTTTCTTTTCTGACCTATTGTTTACTTAGGAGTGTGTTATATGATTTCCACATATTTACAAGTTTCTCATATTTCTTTGTTATTAATTTCTAAGTTTATTTCATTGTGGCCAGAGAAATTTTATCTTTTACAAATGCACATGTGCCCAAAGGACATCTCTTCATTTATTGAGGAAGTTTTAACATTTTTACATACATGCACAATGCTTACAAAGTCAACCTTGTGATAATGCAATTCCTTGGAGTTGAATTTGCACAAAATCCACAAAATGAATTAGAATTCTCCAAATGTCTCTACAGAAAAGTCTCTACAGAATTGATACCTAAAAGTATGGGAGAGAATGTGAAAAAAAAGAAAAACATAGCATAGTGAATTGTAAAAAATAACGCTGATAATTTAAAATAGTTTTAAAAAGGAAAAAATATGAAAAAGTGTAATACAGAGATGGATTATGGGCAATTGCATAGAGATACTCCATAAGAGCTGGCCAGTGTTCTTTGAAATCTTGCATCATGAGGCTCAGCTGCTTTTTTTCTTTCAGATTTTGGCTCTCTTCAGAGGACAGGTTCACATTCATTTTCTATGTGCTGCTGCTCTTTTTGAAATTTTTCTATGATTCAATATATGCTGATATGAGCATTCCCTATTAATTTCATCATCTTCTATTTATGAATTTTGGTATTTTGGGATTATGGCATTTGGTATTGTATCTTTCAGGATTATTATTCAAATCTAATAACTCTAAATATGAGTGAATGAAACAATCAAGACAAAAGGAAAAAATTGTCAGACTATATTAAAAATCCCAAGATATAGTTATCTATATGCTCACTGCAGGAGATATATATTAGAATCAAAGATACAAATCCAATGAAAGTAAAAGGATGAAAAAAGACATATCTTAAAAACAGTAACCATAATTAAGCTGGAGAGCCATACTTAAGAGAGTTTAAAGTTTAAAACAAAAAATATTGCTAGAGATAAAGAGGGAAGTATTATAATAATAAGAGTAAATTCATTCAGAAGATATTATAATTTCAAAAATAAATATAAATTTAAAAACAGAGATATAAAATCTATGCAACAAAAACTGACAGAATTATTGGGAGAAATACACAATTTAATAATAATTGTTGGAGACTTCAGTATTCTACTTTAATAATGAACAAAACATGTCAGAGAAGATCAACAAGGAAATAGAAGACTTGAGCAAGACTATCAACCAATAAGACCTGAAAGATCTCTATAGAATGCTCCACCCAACAGCAGCAGAATGCACATCCTTCTCAAGTGCATGCAGAATGGAATATTCAACAGAAGGTATGATATGCAAGACCATAAAACAAGTCTCAGTACATTTGAAAGGATGGAAATCACACTATTTCAGAACTGTGGTTTTTATAATTTTGACTTTTCAAGATTGTAATTTTGGGGATTTTAGACTTGTGGGATTTTGATCTGTCAGAATTTCAATATTAGGGATTATGGCATTTTGGATTGTGTTTTTGGGGATTATAATCAGCTCCCAATGTTATTATTGATACAGTGATTTACATATGAAACTTTACTTTTAAAAAATATGGTCTCATGTCTTTTTTGCTCTTATATTTATCTTTTATTGCTTTCTTTTGCATTAATTTAATATTTTCTATTGTAACATCTTAATATTTTGATTTACTATATACTTATATCATCTTAATTGCAGTGAGATATGGAAAAAATACTTCTATATAGCTCTATTCCTTAGTTCCCCTTTTCATACTAGTATAATTATACATATTTAATCTATGTGAGTTATAGATCCAACAATATATTGTTGTACTTATTACTTTATAAAATTTTATATCCTTTCAATAAGGAATAAGAAAGAAATGCAAGTATATATAGAGTTTGTTATATTAATCTTCCTATTTACCCTTCATGGTTGTCATCATTTGCTTCTGTGGATTTGAGTTACCATCTGGTATCATGTCCTTTCAACAGTACAACTTTGCTCCTCCCACTTACCACCTGTGTACTGTTATTGTGAAATAGATTACATTTCTATATGTTGTAGGCCCAACAGTACATTTTATACATACTATTATATACAATTGCCTTTTAAATCATTTAAGAGAAGAAAGGAGAAATATTCATTTATACTATCCTTTAGGATTACATAATTACCTCTACCAGTGCTTTTTTATTTTGTGTGTGTGTGTGTGTGTGTGTGTGTGTGTGTGTGTGTGTGTGTGTGTAAGTGTGTAAACTAAAATTACTGTCTGGGGCCACTTCTTTTCAGCCTGAAAAAATTCCTTTACTATTTCTTAAGTGGGTCCAGTATAAACAAATCCTCTCAGTTTTTGTGCATCTGAAATGGCATTATTTTCTCTTCAGTTTTGAAAGATAATTTTGTTGGATATAAGATTTTTGGTTAATTGTTCTCATCACCCTACCACTTATGGTCTCAATAGTTTTTGATGAGAACTCAGCCATTCATCTTATTGAGGTTTCCTTAGGCATGATAAATTATTTTTCTCTTGCTGCTTTCATGATTTACTCTTCATCTTTGATTTCAACATTTTTAGTATGATGATCCTGGGGATGAATCTCTTTATGTTTACCCCCGAGCTTCTGGCATGTGAACAGTATTGTTTTTCATCAAGTGTGGGGAGTTTTTAGTCATTATTTATTCAAATATTTATTTATATTCCTATCTCTCCTCTTCTGGTACTACTGTTTTGCCTATGTTGGTGTGCTTAATAGTATCCCATGTCTCTTTAAGGTCTTTTCAATTTTCTTTGCTCTTTTTGATCTCTGTTTTTGGGCTTGCATGATATGTCAAATTATCTTCAATTCTGTGTATTCTTTCTTCCGCTTGTTCAGATCTATTGTTTGAGCCCTTCTAATGACTTAAAAAATCTTTATTTTTCAACCCCAGAATTTCTATTTGGTTCTTTCGTATATTCTATGTCTTTATTGATATTCTCTATCTGAACAGACATTGTTGTAATACCTTCCTTCACTTTGTACAGCATGCTTCCTTTAGTTCTCTGATCATATTTATAATGGCTAGCTTCAAGTCTTTAAACTAGAGATCTTTCCCCTCTCATAGTCAGCTTTTGTTTCCTGCTTTTTCTCCTCTGTATATTGGTTGCACTTTCCTGTTTCTTCACATCTGATAATTTTTTTTGTTGTTGAAAATTGAGCATTTTTTATAATATATGGTAACAACTCTGGATACTGATCCTTCTTCTGTGCCTGGGGCTTGTCATTGTTATTGCTTTCTTGGTTATTTGTGTTGGGACTCGGCTAGGAAATTTCAGTAAGTTCTATTTCTGTGACAGTTGAAGACTCCAATGTCATGCCTCAGAAAGTTCAGCCTTGGGAATGCCTACAGTGAGTCTGTGATGACAGTGGTTTTGGCAGGTTTCTCTTTGTCTCTGTCTATGATCTCTCTGTTAATCTCTCTGCTTGTGCTGGTCTCACAACAACTGTTAGGCTCCACTAAATTGTCCCAGGTAATAAGTTGCGTCATAGTCTGATCCAAATAAATTCAGACTATTTTGCCAAGGCAGTCTCTGATGCCAATCTTTAGGTATGTCCGGATTCCAGGAAGGCTCTGCTTAGCTCTCTCTGATGAACTAACTGAACAACAGTTTAGCCTGTTGCTCTCATGGAAGTGCCAGGCTCATCTGAATTATTTCCCATCAAAATATCATTTTTTTTTCCCAGTTCACCATTAGGCTTGACCTTTCCCATTCTTAGTTCTAAATAAAGCCAATTCCTTTGATAAGTATCAGAGTTCTATGTTATTATAGATTGTTTCTCTTTCTGGACAAACTCTGAGCCACTGCTCCAGAAATAGAAGTGGCCCATTTCTTCAAGAGTAGCACCCTTGCTTTTAAAAAGTGGCCAGTGTCATAACCTCCTGTCCTTTTGACTTGCTTCTCTCTAAATGGATCTTCTGCCCTATAAATGAGATAGGGTGAGAGTGATTAGAATCCTAGTGTTCTCAACTTGCCACATCTAAGGTAGAGTCTCTGCTCTATGAGTGGAAAGTGGGTGAAAAATAGAGCCCTTTCCTTGTCTGCTGTACTAAACTACAATTTAGTCTCTGTGACAAGGTGGTCTTCCTCTCCTGGAGGCCTATCCTAGCCCTTGACTGCTGCTGTGGGAAAGGGATCCGTGTCTCCTGGTCATGTCTACCCAGAATGGAGCTTCTGTCATCATGAGCTGGAGGTTGGAGTTTAGTAAGAAAATGGTTGTGGCTTATGTGCCACAACCACATAGGCTAGGTGTGTAGTAGGCTATACTATCTAGATTTGTGTAAGTACACCATATAACATTCACACAATGACAAAATCACCCAACGTATCAGAACAGATCCCTTTCATTAAATGACACATGATATACTCTATTGTGTGTCTGGGTTGGTATTTGAGGGGGTTTACCTCGTAGGGTTCTCCATAGATAGCCACATAATTGCTTTCTTTGCAGTTTGTATCAAAAAGTCGCACATTGGAAATGTAATATGTACTTTAACTTCCTCTATTCTTACTATACACGTCTAGCAGATAGAAGAAAAATTATCTGAAATAGTTCTATGAATAAAGCAACCAGGACTATTTTATGCTGTTAAGGATGGAGACTTTGCTTTATGTAACTTTTATCTACTATAGCATCGAGTACACTCTCTTGCATCCAATAATTGTTAATTAAACCATTAATTTGATTTAATTAAACATTTTTCATGCTAATAAAGCAAGCCCAGTTTGAAAAATATTTGATTTTATAGTTTTACTACTATATTTGGAATCTACTTGATCTGAGGGGCAAAACAATTTATTCTGAGGCAGAGTTAAAATAAACTTTTAAGTTATGTTCACGTGTCACTGGGTTCAATGCAACATCTGCCTTTGGCCTCCTTTCTCAACTTTTTGGAAGAGTTTAGTAAGGATTGGTATTAGTTCTTTAAATGTTTGATAGAATTCAGCTGGGAAGCCATCTGGTCCTGAGCTTTTTGTTGATGAAAGACTTTTAATTACTGATTGAATCTCCTTACTTGTTATCAGTCTGTACAGATTTCTAATTTCTTTGTGATTCAGTCCTAGTAGGTTATATGTCTCTAGGAATTCATCCATTTCATCTGAGTTCTCCAATTTATTGGTGTATAATTGTTCATGCTAGTCTTTTGTATTTCTTTGTTATTAGTTGTAATGTCTCCTCTTTCATTTCTGATTTTATTTATTTTTTTGATACTTCTCTCTTTTTTTCTTATTTAGTCTAGCTAAAAATTGGTCAAATTTGTTTGGCTTTTTAAAAACCAACTTAACTTTATTGATGTTTTCTATTCTGTATTTTATTATTTCTAGTCTCCTCTTCATTAGTTTCTTTCTTCTGTTAACTTTGGGCTGAGTTTGTTCTTTTTCTGTTTTCTTGGGTATAACATTTGGTTGTCTATGTAAGATTTCTTTTTTCTGTTTTGATGTAGGCATTTACTGCTGTAAACTTCCCCCTTAGAATTGTTTTTGCTGCACTCATAAGTTTTGGTATATTGTTTTCATTTTTATTTGTCTTAAGCTGTTTTTAAATTTCTCCTTTAATTTCTTCTTAGATGCAGTAGTTGCTCAGGAGAATATTGTTTAATTTCTGCACATTTGTTAATTTTTCCATGATTCCTTCTTTTATTGATGTCTAGTTTCATGTAATTGTGATCAAAAAAGATACCTGATATAATTTTGATCTTATTAAAATTTTCAAAACTAGTTTTGTGGCCTAACATATGGTCTATCCTGAAGAATGTTCTGTGTGCATTTGAGAAGAATGTATCCTGTTGGGTGAAGTGTTCCTTCTATGTCTGTTAGTTCCATCTGGTCTAAAGTGTAGTTGAATTCCCCTGTTTCCTTATGGTTTTCTGTCTGGATAATCTGTCTATTGTTGAAAGTAGGGTATTAAAATCCCCTGCTATTATTGTGTTCTAGTCTGTGTCTCTAGATCTCTTAATGTCACTTTTATATTTAGGTGCTTTGATGTTTAGGTGCATGTATATTGACAATTGTTAAATTCTCTTGATGAATATGAGCCTTTCTAACTATATAATAACCTTTGTTTTCTGTTTTTTGAAGTTTTTGACCCAAAGTTTGTTGTCTGAAATAAAAATGTCTACGTTTGTTCTCTTTTGACTTCCATTTGCGTGGAATGTCTTTTCTTATCCCTTTACTTTAAGTCTGTGAGTGTGCTTTAAGGTGAAGTGAGTTTTTTGTAGGTAGCATGTAATTGGGTCCCATTTTCTTAATCCATTCAGTCACTCTATGCCTTTTGATTGGAGAATTTAATTAATTTACATTCAAAGTTATTACTGATATGTGAGGACTTACTGCTGCCATTTTTAAATTTTTTTTCCAATTGTTGCATAAATCCTTTATTCCTTTCCTCCTTTATTGCTTTCTTTCTTTGTGGCTTGATGGCTTTCTTTAGTGATACATTTTATTTAATTTCTTATCTTTTGCATATCAATTACAGTATTTTGTTTTTCATTTACCCTGATGCTTACATAAATCACCTTATACATATAACTGCTTATTTTAACCAGATAAAAACTTAACTTGAATTGCATATACATACTCTATATTTTTATTCCCCTTCTTCCCAGGTTTGATGTTTTCAATGTCACAATTTAAATTTTTTAAATAATTTGTCTCTTAACAAATTATTGTTATATTAGTTGTTTTTAATAGTTTTGCCTTTTAACCTTTATTGTAGCGATGTAATTGATTTACCCATCACCATGATTGTATTAAAATATTTTGGATTTGACAATATGAATCATTTTGGTACTATTCAATCCTGTCTGGAGATCCTAATTTTCATTACATGTCAGCTTTCTTCAGCATGAAGAACTTCTTTTGCCATTTCTGTTCATACCGGTACACTGGCATTCTCAGCTTTCATTTAACTGTGAAAGAGTCCTTAGTTCAAATTTATTTTTGAAGAATATTTTCACTGAATAAAGAACTATAGGTTGGTGGTCATAAGAAGTGTCATTCTAGGCTGGGCGTGGTGGCTCACCCAGCACTTTGGGAGGCTAAAGTGGGCGGATCATGAGGTCAGGAGATCCAGACCATCCTGGCCAACATGGTGAAACCCCGTCTCTACTAAAAACACAAAAAAATTAGCCAGGCGTGGTGGCACGTGCCTGTAGTCCCAGCAGCTCAGGAGGCTGAGGCAGGGGAATCACTTGAACACAGTGGGCAGAGGATGCTGGGAGCCGAGATAGTGCCACTGCACTACAGCCTGGGTGACAGAGCAAGGCTCTGTCTCAAAAAAAAAAAAAAAAGTGTCATTACATTATCTTTTGTCTTGTACTGTTTTTGGTAAGAAGAAAGCATTTCTCCTATGATCATTCTCTCCATGTGACATTTTCCATTTGGACTCTTTTAAAATATTTTACCTTTGTTTTTTTATTGATTTGCTTATAATTTTCTAAGTTTGTATTTTTGTGCATTTGTTCTGTTTGGAATACCTAGAGCTTTGTGGGTTTATGAATTTAAAATTTCTATCAAATTTGGATTTATGGATTTAAATCTTATACAAAATTAGAAAAATCTTGTTGTTCTATTATTTTTTTTCAATTTGTTCATTTTCATTCTCTCTTGCTTCTTTTTCTGAAAGTCCAGTAAAATAGAAGTTATACCATTTAATACTGTCTCACAAGTCACTGATCATTCACTGTTTAATCTTTTTAAATAATTTTTTCTCTCTAAATTTTATTTTGGATAATTGCTATGTATATCTCTTCAAGTTCCTGTTTTATTCTTTAACAAAAAATGTTTTTTAAATCTATGCTTTCTATTTATTTTATTTAAATTTGCTGTGTGCTTACTTCTTCTTTTCTTTTTTTCTTTTTCTTTCTTTCTTTTTTTTTTTTTTTTTTTTTTTTGACAGAGTCTCGTTCTTGTCACCCAGGCTGAAGTGCAGTGCTGTGACTGCAGCTCATTGCAACCTCTGCTTCCCAGGTTCAAGCCATTCTCTTGCCTCAGCATCCCTAGTAGCTGGTACTGCAGGCACCTGCCACCATGCCTGGCTAATTTTTGTATTTTTAGTAGAGACGGGGTTTACCATGTTGACCCGGCTGGTCTCGAACTCCTGACCTCTGGTGCTCTGCCCACCTTGGCCTCCCAAAGTGCTGGGATTACAGGCAAGAGCCAACGTGCCCAGCCCTGTCTGCTTACTTCTTATTCCATACTTTTCTCTAAATTTTTGAATATATTATTTTACAGATCTTGTTCACTAGTTCTAATATTTGGGTCACATGCAAGTCATTTTAAGTTTACCTTTTTCTGAATTTGGCTCCCATTTTCTTTGCATGTTTAGTAACCTTTGGTTGAATATATAGTATTGTATCTCAAACAGTAAGGATTGGGAATCCTGCTATTTTATATTCTACAGACACTAGGAGTTTCTATGTCTTGCTGCTGAAGTGAGAAGGGAACTAGTCCAATTTTCACTGTTAAGTTGATCTGTAACTGGACTCTGGTGGTAACATTAGGCTCAGCTTTGATTATCCTAGCCCATAACCTGGAGCACCGCCACTGAAGCTGGATTTTACCCATGTGACACCTAGTTGGTGTCATCAATGCAACCATCACTGTCACTGCTGTCATTATCGATATTATTAAATTTTAAAAACTATCAATTGGCCTCCAGCTTTGACAGAAAAAAGTTGATGATAAATGCTGAAACTCAATAAGCATTATTTACGTTATTATAGTTTAATATTATTTATTAGAGACAAATATTTACATTTTCTTTTTTTCTGTATGAACCATAAGTCACTTGAAAGAAAGTATTTCTAGCATCCTGTCTTATGCTCCTAAAGTGTCTCATAATAGAACCATAGTTTAGTCTGCTTCATATTTGGACCACATCTCATTGATAGAACTGTGTGTTTGCTTGTATCTTTCTCTAAAGTTTTCTATTAAGTTTATTATTGTTGAAATAATTGTAGTCCTTCTTTTAAAAATGATATTCGTAATATCTGCTAGTAACTTACTTTTTACTTACTGAAATTAATTTTGCCTTCATACATGTGTTTAATCTGGAGCCATCTACTTTTTTAAATGCAGAGGCTTTTTTTGTTTTTCAATTCTTGCTGTTTAGCTATTGTACTGCCCATCTTATTCTCATGGATTCTTGAGTTAAAGTCATCATTTCCAGTATCCTACATATTTCTTTCACTTGATTTCTCTCTCATTTTATCTAAGTACGTCCTTATGTAATTTCCACAGAAATGTTGCATGGCAATTCCTACATGCTTGAGAAAGCTTTTATATTGCCCTCAAGATTGACTGCATGTTTGGATTAATATTGCATTTTAGGTTTAAAGTGGTTTTCTTTCGTAACAGAATAATTTGCTAGTCTATCTTTTACTAATGTCCGTTGTTGTTTCTGTTTTAAAAACCACTGAAGTCCAATTTTTTTTCCTTTGAAAAAAATGTTTATTTCTTTGAAGGCTATTAAGACCTTCTCTTTATCATTGATATTCTACCCATATTGGTACCTTTGTTGAGACTTTTAAAATATTTTGACATTGTTTTGAAATTACACAAGTAATAAAAGCATTATCCTTAAAGGAAAACAAAATTATCATAGAGAAGTCATTTTTCTCTCTTACTAAATCCTACTCCTGTCTACCTGCTCTTCCTAACCCAATTGCATGAAAATGTTTACCTACATTTACATATACATAGAATGTGCAAGGTATTGTTTCTACATCTCTTTGGATGTGTTTTTGCTTTTGTAAATATTATCACATTGTAGGTGTTTTTCTGCAAGTTGTCTCTGACTATCAAAACCATGACTGGTGATATAGTTTGGCTCTGTGGTCCCACCCAAATCTCCTCTTGAATTGTAATTGCCACCTATTGAAGGAGGGACCTGGTGGGATGTGATTGGATCACAGGGGCAGTTTCCTCATGCTGTTCTTGTGAAAGTGAGTTTGTTCTCACCAGAACTGACTGCTTTAAAAGTGTGGCACTTCCCCTCACTCACTCTCTCCTGCTGCCAAGCAGGACCTGCCTTGCTTCCCTTTCTGCCATAATGGTAAGTTTCCTGAGACCACCTCAGCCGTGCGGAACTGTGAGTCAGTTAAACCCCTTGTTTATAAATGACCAAATCTCAGGTAGTATCTTTATAGCAGTGTGAGACTGGACTAACACAACTGAGATTTATATTATTTCATCCTATCTAACAAATTTATTTTTGCTGTTGCATATATTTTTATAACTGTATTGGGTATTTGTATGTTCTCTTTTGTGAATTACCTGGAGTTTTTTTTTGCTATTCATCTATTGGTTTATTTGTGTTTTATTTTTAATTCATAGAAGTTATTTATATATTATAATGACAATCCTTTTTCTATCATATAAATTGTTAATATTTCTTCTGGTAAATTACTTGTTTTTAATGTTTATGTGATGTTTTCTTTCTTGTGGAAGATTTTAGTTTTTATGATACCAAATTTGTTAGCCTTTTCCTTCATAATTTTCTCTTTGCATTTAATTTAAGGCCTATCACATCCTAAGGGATTAAGATATTCTTCGATATTCACTTTAAATATTTTGTGGTTTTCTCCATATTTATACTTACAATTTATTTGAAATCAGCTTCTGTGAATTCCATAAAGCAGAAATCTAGCTTCATCTCCTCTATAGGTTGCCAATTGTCCCTGGGATTGTATTGAATACTTATCTTTCCTCTACTGATTTTGAATGCTGAAGGTATCATTTTAAAGGTTTTGAATACATTTTACATGCATTTTCATAGATATTTATGAGTTGGGTTTGGGGTTCTTTACTTAGTTGTTTTTAATTTCTAACCAAAATAGCAGTATACCAATGACCATAGTTATATACTGTATCTTGCTATTCGGTAAGAAAGAAACCATCCTTTTGAGCCCCTTTTTCTTTTAAATTTCTTTACTATTCTTGAAAATTTAACCTCTCATCTGAATCTAGAATTCAGTGTATGAACACCTAAAAATTCCTGGTGAAATACTGATTGTAATTTAGATGAATTAATATATTAATTTGTGGAAAGTTAACAACTCAACAGTTTTGAGTCTTCCTACCCAGGATTATGAAATATCCCAGTATTTAAGTTTTATTAGATATCACTGAACAAAATTTTATAATTTTCTCCATGAGTGATTTAAACACTTTTGTTTTTTAATTTTTAAATATTTTATAATTTTTGTTTCTACTGTGAATAAGTTTTTTACTACTGCATTTTCTCATTGACCTACATGACCACCATGTAGGTCTTTGATTTTTGTATGTTGATCTTAATATTGCCCATGTGTTTAATTACCTGATTTTTTAAAATATTTCAGGAAGGAGCTTTATTAATTTTTATAAATGGACAATCATGTCATCCATTAGCAATGATAGTTTTGTCTCTTCTAAACTTTGTTTTATATCTTCTTTTTTTCTTATTTGACTAGGAACTTCAGTGTAGCTTTCAGCAGTGTCTACAATGGCAGAAAATATGTGCTGTGCTTGATTTTAAAGAAATGTCTCAAAGGCTTATCCTTACATATATCTTTTGCTTTAGGTTTCCAAGGAATACTTTTTCTTCTTTTTTTTGGTTAAGAAAATGTACATACACATATATGTCGATACACACATACAGTGTAGATTAAAATGCTAAGTATAATTTTATTCTAAGAGGTGGGATTATGGTTGTTTTTAGTTATTTTTCCTTTATTTGCAATTTAAGAAGGTTTTTGAAGAACATTTATTATTTTTACAAAATAAAATGCATTTTGGAAAAAAAAAGCATATACAACTGTATTATTCATCCTAAGCTACCAGAAAAGGCCCAATTCTCAACGGCATAGTTAATCTTTAACTATTTGTTTTATGATAAGATTTCTCAAAGTTTGTTCCTCAAGATGTTATTTATTCTCTTTGTAAAAAAAGTGTCATCTAATACATGTGGAGCAAAGCAAAGTTAAATATGATTTCTTTAATTCAAGATTCTTGAAATAAACTGTGGAGCAAAGCAAAGTTAAATATGATTTCTTTAATTCAAGATTTCTTGAAATCTTTAATATACAAATGTGAAGAGTGAAGCTCCAACAGGAGAAAACAGAATCTGGCATATTTTTCAGGAGTGTCTTTTAACCATTGTGTCATTTTTCTCCATTATTCAGTGGACTTTTCATGTTTTTGCTATTCATAAAACAAAATAAAACTCAGTGCTATATGTGTCTGCTTGAGCACAGTTTACTTTAGAAACACTTATATAATAAAGATATGTATGAATAGTTCTCTGTAGGGAGCTTTATACTTACTTGTCTTAGAAAGCAAACCAAGTAAGCCAAAAAATTAGTCAATTTTGTTCTGCCCTCTAGAGCACTGGATTAGGTAGCAGGGATAAAGAACTAGTTTTTATAGTGTTAAAAAATGAGTGACACTCAAGGAATTTTCATTCTACCGAGACATGTGCCAAGTGTCTTCCTCTTGATTCTAGGATATAAGATCACTAATAGCAGTATTTCTTTTTAGCAAATGAGGAAACAGAGACACAGATGAATTGGTGATGAGTCCAAGTTCATGCAAATTGGAATGTCAGTTAGGAACAGAACAGATTCATTTGACTACACTTCCAGCACTGTATTTAATTGACCTAACTTCCTTTCTTACAAAGTAGATATAAATAAGAGATTAACTGTTGGGAAGGGAAAAGTGAGGGAGTAGGAGCTAAGTATTTTGGAATATCAAAATAATTTAATTGGATCCCAAATGAATTAAGATGTGTGGGAGTTCATATTATACTCCAAATACCAAGCCTGCATAAGGATAATTTAAAAATAATTTAAATGAACAAAATAGAATAACTGTCTCATGCTAATAAAAAGAATGCCAAAAAATCACAATAAATATGCTGAAAATAACCTTATTCCTATCAAACCACAATTATTAAACTTTGATTTCAACAAGGTAGGTAAATTGGAAATCTATTCAAAGTATAAAAAAGATATCTGTATCTAATTTGAAACATGTTAGGTATTA
This sequence comes from Saimiri boliviensis, assembly GCF_048565385.1. Lineage (NCBI taxonomy): Eukaryota > Metazoa > Chordata > Mammalia > Primates > Cebidae > Saimiri > Saimiri boliviensis. Next base: position 176,410,945 of record NC_133450.1, on the reverse strand, counting down.
CTGAACACAGAATTAATCTGTTGGCGTGGTTCATTTTAATGACCAAATATTTCTGAAGGTCCTTGTTTTTGCCAACCGATGGGTATATACACATAAAATGGCCTCTAGAGAAGTCTGCAGAATTAGCCATGTCACCTTCTCTTTGTAAAACCTGAATGCAGAGGGAGAAGGTCCGTTTCTCTTTTTGATTTCTCCTTTCTTTTCTCTGCTTCTTTCCCAAATTTTTGTGGGTCTTTCTTATGACCTCTAAGAGCTCAGTGAACAATTATTTTTCTTTTCTTTCTCTCTCTCTCTTTTGAGACAGAGTCTCACTCTGTCACCCAGGTTAGAGGGCAGTGGTCCAATCTCAGCTCACTGCAACCTCCACCTCCTGGACTCAAGCAATTCTGCCTCAGCCTCCTGAGTACCTGGGACTACAGGTGTGTGCCACCATGCCTGGCTAATTTTTGTGTTTAGTACAGACAGGGTTTCACTATGTTGGCCAGGCTGGTCTTGAACTCTTGACTTCAAGTGGTCCACCTACCTTGGCTTACCAAAGTGCTGGGATTACAGGTGTGAGCCAGCCTCTTTGTTCTCTTTAAAGTATCTGTAATACAGTATTACTGTTTGCTCCTTTCTTGGGAGGCAGCTAGTACTAAAGAGTATAGTCTTGAGAAAGTTGGTATGCACCTGTAAATTCTCCATAGTAACAGCTGATTTTGGGGATTATAATAAGTGAATGAGGCACAGAATTGAAGCCAGTATATAATTTTGGTGTTTTTCTGGGAAGGAAAGAGGAAAAATCAGGACAAAGCAAAAGAATGCTTTTGTTTCTCTCTTGATTTATGGGTTTCTTGCTTTGGTGTTCAGATATTCTGACCTTTACGTACAGGATTTTTATAGATTAATTGCTCTAACATTCTCTAGTTGAGAAGCTGATCCACTTCTGAGTATGTCAAAGCATCTAGCTACCTGTTCCACTTTTTTTTTTTTTTTTTTTGAGACAAGACCTCACTCTATCACCAGGCTGGAGTTCAGTGGTGGGATCATAGCTTACTGTAGCCTCCAACTCCTGGGCTCAAGTGATTCTCTCACCTCAGCCTCCCAAGTAGCTGAGATCGCAGGCACACACCACCACACTCTGCTAATTTTTATATTTTTGTACAGATGGGGATCTGGCTATGTTGCCCAGGCTGGTCTCAAACTCCTGGCCTCAAGTGATTCATCTTCCCTGGCTTCCCAAAGTGCTGAGATTACAGATGTGAGCCACTGTACCCTGCCCTAAATCACTTTTTAAAAAAATGGAGTCTCGCTCTGTCATCCAGGCTGGAGTGGGGACGTGGGATCTTGGCTTAATGCGACCTTTGTCTCCAGGTTCAAGCAATCCTCCCACCTCAGCCTCTCAAATAGCCACGAACACAGACTTGTGTCACCATACCCAGCTAATTTTTCGTATTTTTGGTAGAGACGGTTTTCACTATATTTCTCAGGCAAGTCTTGAACTCCTGCGCTCAAGCAATCTTACCACCTCAGCCTGTCAAAGTGCTGGGATAACAGGCATGAGCCACTTTTCCCTGCCTCTATGTCACTCTTGGTGCTGGACTGGACTCCCCTGTCTCTTCAACAATTGGATGTCACCTGAGAATTCTCAGACTTTAGGCTTCACAAAGAAAATCCATGAGACAGAGTAATGGAGAAGGATTGAGGGGAGATTTAAAACACTGACCCACTTCTCCCCATTCTTTCCTTGGGCAAGTTGTAGGGTTAGTGCGTAAACAAGGAAGTGGATAAGAATAAGAACATTTTGTAACCCTTACCTCCTGCAAGTGCAGGATATAGGATGACCTGCCTCAGAAGCAATTTCAGTTTCTAATTAAGGAATCTGATTCCTTCTCTGCTCAGTTCCTTTTCTCTCTTTCCTTAGTGAATTCCAAGAATGATTTACTTGGCTTAAATAAAAGGCACATTTTAATATCTGTTTATGTTGACAGTCTGACTTTTATGCCCAATGAACTTTTGACACTATAATAATTATTCATATCATTAAGTATGAGTTGGATTCACTTTGTTATAAATTATATGTGATCATTGTGCTGGGCTTTATTTAAATGAAATTAGTGATGTTTCTTACAAAATACGACCATTTCACTTTTAAAATTTTGAGGGCATTTGAGGAGTTGGTAATAGTTAAAATTATTTCAGTAAAATGCTAAATACAAGTGAGACTAAAGTAATTCGTTCACTCACTCAGTGAACGCTTATTCAACACCTGGCGCTGTTTTAGGAGATAACAACACAGAGATGAAAGCCATGGCTCCACATTCTAGAAGGTAACAGTTCAGGATGGGAAATAAATAAATAGACAGTTGTTATAACAAAATGACAGGTACTAGATAAGCGTGTCTGAGGGGACTCTCATCCACACTGAGGCGCAGGACTTGGCAAGATCAGGCAGGCTTCCCAAGTAGGTAGCACGGGAGCTGAATCCCAGGTGACTTGTAAGAGTTAGGCTGGTAGAGAAATGGGGAAAGGGAGATCTAGGCAAGAAAAGAGCCTCAAGGGCCTAGAAGCAAGAAGTGACACGGTAGAGTTAGGGAACGCCATGAGGTTCAGTGTGTGCACCGACTAGTACGTGGTGATGAGAGAAGGAACCATGTGGCAGAGATAGGTGGGAGCCACATCATAGAGAACTTTGGATGTCTCATGCTTAGTAGGAAAGAACAATCCATGTAACAGGTGTTTTTCTTTATTGACCAGTTGCTAGTTTGTTATGTAATGTATTTTCATTGCAGAAAGTATTAATATTTACTGACCTTTAACTTTGTGCCTACAATTATGCTATGCCCAGTGAAGAATATATTTTCTATATATTTTCTAATATATTTTAATGTATTTTTTAATGTATTTTCTATAAGGAGATCTCAAGTCATTACCTGATTTTTTTTTTTTTTTTTTTTTTTTTGAGATGGAGTTTCACTGTTGTTACTCAGGCTGGAGTGCAATGGCGCGATCTCGGCTCACCGCAACATCCGCCTCCTGGGTTCAAGCAATTCTCATGCCTCAGACACCTGAGTAGCTGGGATTACAGGCACGTGCCACCATGCCCAGCTAATTTTTGTATTTTTAGTAGAGACAGGGTTTCACCATGTTGACCAGGATGGTCTCAATCTCTTGACCTCGTGATTCACTCACCTCGGCCTCCCAGAGTGCTGGGATTATAGTTATGAGCCACCATGCTTGGCCTGTCGTTGCTTTTTTGATGCATGATGTAAAATTTAAGAAGCTATAGCTACTAAAGTATAAACATACTTTCCCCTATTACGTGTTGTATATTTTAAAGAAAAATCTGTCTACCTATCAATTGAAATACATCGAGGGTTTTTATTGATCAGGGTCTTTCTAATACGAAGCAGGTATGAAGCATTTAGTTCTTGTAGTTCTGCTTTTCTGCTAATTAGAGTATAGAGTCTCTAAAGTACAGGAGGAAAGGCAGGAGATTTAAGAATCTCCAGAGGTACACATTTTATGGAGTCTCCAAGATGGACTGAGGTGCTTATAAATTAGGAAGAGATGATCTTGTAATGCTGACCCATGGTGGAGAAGAGGCAGCATTCCTCGCTTGGTAGGTTCCACTTCACATCCTCATGCTGTTATGGTTCTGCTTTTGATTTTGGTGGCAAGGCAATCTAGTAATCATTCTGCTGGATACCATCCACTTGGAAACTGTTCTGCCAGCCTAAAGAGTTGGAGAAGTCCCACCTTAGTTGTGAACTTCCTGATACTGATATTCTATAGCATCATTGGGTGGTTGTTTATTGAGAAGCGACTTTACAACAGATGCTTTGTATACGTTATTTTTAAACTTCTTAACAGCATTGCACAAACCTTAATTTGCAGATTAAGAAACCATGGTGGTGGAAGGCTAAGAAATGGTCTGTCTGATTCTGAAGCCATGCTTCTACTGTACCACATGTATTCTCACAAGGAAAGTTGATTCTATGCAGGTCAGGTGGGTCCTTCTTCACCATATTAAAGGGTTTATGGGATTTTTCATTTAAGTAACTACTTTTTTGAGATACGATTCACATACCATGGCATTAACCTTTTTAAAGTGTACAATTGAGTGGTGTTTAGTATATTAACAAGATTGTGTAACTATTACCACTATCTAATTTAAGAACATTATCACCTCCAGAAGGAACGTCATACCTGTTAGCAGTCACTCCCCATTCCTTTTAGCTCCTGAAAGCCACTAATTTGCTTTCTGCCTCTGTTGATTGTCTCTTGTCTATTTGAGCCATGTTATATAACTCAAATCATATGGTTTGTGGCCTTTTCTATCTGGCTTTTTTCCTGATTATGATGTTTTCAAGGTCCATCCATGTTTTCAAGGTCCATACAGAGCATGTATCAGTACTTCCTTTTTTTCCTATGGCTGAATAGTATTCCCTTGTGTGGGTATAGCACATATTTGTTTATTGGCTCACCCGTTGATGGACATTTGGGTTGTTTCTACATTTTGGGTATTTTGAATAATAAACCACTGTTACGGCTTTGTGGTTTTAGACTACACTAGGAGCACCTAGGACACATCACATTTTTTTGTAATTACCTACTCTTTTGTCCTTTCCTCTTGAGGTTCTGTAAGCTCTGTAAGTACAAGAAGTGTATTTGTCTTGTTGGTCATTATCTCAAATGCAGTATATCCTGCGAGGAATGTATGAAGGAATAAATTAAGGAAGGCAGTTCTGTAGCTGTAGGTGAGGACTTTGAACTGCTCGTCTAGTTTGCCTTGCATCACTTCACTGAGGGCTGTATCCCTCACTCTTAAGAATGTGTGTTTTGGGGTGAAGATAATACTGTAGATTTTCCCTGACATTTTTGATTACTGGGAGAGTGGAGGTTACAATGATATAGCAGCCTTATAATTTGTTTGGTTGAGTTGAGTGTTATCACCTATCAACAAAAGTCAGAGGAAAGCTAGATTTGTTTTGACAGCTTGTGCTGGGAGCACTTGGGACATTTATTAGTAAGGGAAGTAGACCATGATCCCCAGTTCGTCTGTTGTCTTGCCCATTAAACTTGCCTGCTTGGGCATGTGTCACTATCCCACAGTGGGATTCTTCCCACTGGGGACGCTAAAGAAATCCGTCAATGTTAAATCACTTTTTTCCTTTTCCTCTTTCACCCCTTATTTGCCTAACTCTTCCTTGCTCTTCTCTGAACTTGTTCAGGAACATTTTCTGAGTTTAGTGCAAAATGCTGTGTAACTTCCCAATTCTCTCTTGTAAAAATAAGAGGATTTAATCAGGGCATAGTCATGCTATATATTTGTTACTTCAAATAAAGCCTTAGATGTTGGGGCGTGCCTTTCTTGTGGGAGGCTTTGCTCAATTGCTTTTATCTATTTCTCTGTCTTGAATCTAGCAAGAGCACCTGAGAAATACTGGGCACCGGGAAGGCCTGTGATGGCAACTCGGAACGTGGCAAGTGCTCTGGCAGTCATTGCATTCCCCCTCCCTCCTGCATCTGCCTACTCCTTAGCCTAGTGAGAATGACAGGAAGAGGGAAGGGAGCTGCCAGGTTTCCTGTATGCATGTCTGTGGGAGGGAGACGAAGAGGGCTGGCAGCCACGAACCAAGTGGGCTCCATTCCATCTATCTTTTCTGATTAAAGTGAAGCAGATTCAGGCTGCTGCCTGTGAGCTGTGGTGGGAGCCATAGCTACAAGATAATTCCTGGAATGACTGTTCTAGACATTGCACCCATTTCTACCCTGAAGCAACTTATAGACTGAGGGGGTTGAGAAGTCTAGAGCTGTTTGTAGTGTATGTGTGGTATTTGGATGATAAACTTCAAAGAAAATACTGTGAAAATATAAATAAAGATGTCCTTAAAAGTATAAAGTGTTTTTGGTGTGGCATCCCATAACTTCAATTTTTATGCTATTTTATTCCTGTTGATATCTCCCATTTGGGGAAATATGAATTTAACTTCCAAGTAGTTATCATTAAAGGCTATCATGTAAAGATCCAATGAATGTATTAATTCTGTGCCTGATGATTGCAGCTGATTCCAGATCTTTCTGGATGGTTCCATAAACATCCTTTTTAATGTGAATTCCTGCTTTCTCAGATTAGTCCAGAAGAGGACTGTCAAAAATCTGAGTAGCAATTACTGTGGCACAAAAATGTGTCTGGGCCTCCATGGTAAAATTTCTGGAACCCAAGTTCTCAACCTCCTTGCACCCCTAGCATCATCCTGGCATGGTTTATCAGTTTTTCTTGGAACAAATAACATTCTGCTGTATGTACCAGTGTTAATCTCTGCTCAGTCATAGAGAGTGTTTGTGGCTGCAACCCTTTTGCGGCTGGTTTGATAAGGATGTTGCTGCCATGTCTGGGAGAATCACTGCTCTTCCTGTTGCCGTGGGTGATGGACCTGTGTTCTTTCAGTCATTGCTGTTGCTTCCACAGTCACTTTAAGAGCTGTCAAAGCAACAAAGGTGCAGAAATAAAAATTTTGTTTTTATTTTATTTTTTTCCTCCGTTACCCAGAGCTCTTTTATTGTTACAACTTTTTTTTTTTAAATTAAACTTTTAAATCAGGCTCCGTCTTTCTTGAGAAATTTGAAATAGATTCTTGAGGGATATATCAAAGGATCTTTCAGAAGTGTTCTATGTTGCTTCTCAAAGTCATCTTCTCTAGTAATTAGGGTCCCAGGATAGATACCAGGTGCTTCAACTCTTTCATTTATCAGTGTAAATTCACTTATCTTTTAAAAATGACTTAATTTCTCACACTGAACACATTGCACTCCTTAGTACCATTCTTCCTAAGGTGGTGAGGAAAGACTACCAGGTGCTCGTAAACAGGATTGTCATGGCTTTACTTGGGATGTCAGTTAGGATAAGCTATTTTATGTTACTGTAATAGCCAAAAAGTCTTAGTGCCTTAAAACAAACAAACAAAAAAAGATTATTTCTTTTTCATATTCTGTTCCCCAAAATGATTACATTGTAGTTATTTTGAGGTTCAGACTGATAGAGACTTTATCTTATGATTTTTTTTTTTTTTTTGAGGCGGAGTTTCGCTCTCGTTACCCAGGCTGGAGTGCAATGGCGCGATCTCGGCTCACCGCAACCTCCGCCTCCTGGGTTCAGGCAATTCTCCTGCCTCAGCCTCCTGAGTAGCTGGGATTACAGGCACGCGCCACCATGCCCAGCTAATTTTTTGTATTTTTAGTAGAGACGGGGTTTCACCATGTTGACCAGGATGGTCTCGATCTCTTGACCTCGTGATCTACCCACCTCGGCCTCCCAAAGTGCTGGGATTACAGGCGTGAGCCACCGCGCCCGGCCCTATCTTATGATGTTTTAATCTCACCATAATGTTCAGGGTTTGCTGTGGTAGTGGAAAAGAACAGGTGAACACAACTGTTAAATATTTACATCAGAAAGTGAAAGAAGTTACCTCTGCTCACTTTATTCAGCCAAAGTAAGTCCTATGGCTGCACGTAACTTCAAAAGTAAGAGGGCCAGTAATCTTGGTGAATTCTGAAAGTGAGAGGATGGTGGCATAGCCAGCAAGTAAGTTGAAAAGAAGTTTGAGTGGGTTTAAAGCTATATATGATAAGCCCAGAATGCCCACAAATGATTTTCTGCTTATAACATTTATTGTTTCTTTTAAGGGATCCAAAGGAAATAAATCAATAAAGATAAATTCTGTAACTAAATGATGCTGTCATGTGAGTCAAGTGAATTGGATGCTCACTTATTACTGAGAGTGTGGAATGCCACAGCAGTAGCTAGAGTGATAGAACTGAGCCAGTGGGATCACTCTGCCATGCCCCTCACATTCTGCTGCCATCGAGAGATTACCAGAGGGCGTGGAAATCACTGCACACACGTGAGGTCCTGTGCGCTGCATCTGCCTGGTGAGCATGCACCATCTGCCTGGAGGAAGGACAGCCCTCTCTGTGGGTTTGAAGCAGGAGTCCGTGGTGAACATGGGGCCAATACACAGCCACTTAGGCAGTGAGTTCGTGAGAGTTGTATGACACATCTTCTGTAACGTGTTTTGAGTAAAACCAAAACGTAGGAAAGATACTTCTAAAATTGGATAGAATTTTCAACCTTTGCCTTGTACTTCTCTAAGCACTTTTATTATTATAAGCTATTTCATTTGGTGTTTAAAAAAAAGTATGAAAATCAGTTTTCGCTTCTTTGCCTGCTTCATCTACTTAGCACTTACCATCATCTAACATTTAAATATTTTACTGATTAATTGTTTCTCTTACCCACTATAATTCTACTCCCTTAAGGGCATTTTTACTCGATTGTTGTATCTTCAGAACTGGGAACAGTGCCTGGTGCAGGGTAGGTTCTCCTCAAGTGTTTATTAAAGAAATGAATGAGTAATTGTGATGTTTATTGAAGCTAGTTTCACAGCACAGTGATGTCTTAAAAACATATGTTTGCTTATTACATTATTCCATCACATGTTTACTTATTACATTATTACATTATTCTGTGTTAAAAACTTAGAAATTATGAGAAGTAGTTTTCCACTTTACCTTCTTTGATGATTTGATATTTTTCAAGCACTCAGAAGGTGCCAGGCATTGTTTACATTGGTGAGTAAAACAAAGATCCCTGACCTCATGGAGCTTTAGATTTCCAGGGGTTGGAAGTAGAGGGAGATAATATATGTAACACATACTTATATAACTTGGAAAGTGATAAATGCCAATATATAAAATAGAAAGCAAGAGTAGGTGAAGGGGGTTGGAAGTGCAGAAGGCCTTGATTTGGGTGGTCAGGGGAAGCCTCATTGACTAGGTGAGATTCAAATATAGAACTCAAAGAGGTAAGAGAGATAGCCTGTGAACAGAGTGTGAGTGAAGTGTGTGTATGTTGGGTAGGTTCCAGGGAGAGGTGATGGCTGGGGATGTAATTGGGACTAAGGCAGGAAGCTTGAAAAATAATGAGGAGGCCAGTGTGTCTGATAATGAGAAGGGAGTGGTATAAAGTAGCCGGAGATGGGCTCAGACAGGGCCTTGTAAGTCACTCTAAGTACTTTAGCTTTTACTCTGAGTGAAGTGATTTTATATATATATATATATTTTGGAGAGCAATGGCGTGATTTCGGCTCACTGGAAACTCCGCCTCCCGGGTTCAAGCCATTCTCCTGCCTTAGCCTCCCGAGTAGCTGGGACTATAGGCGCTCACCATCACGCCCAGCTAACTTCTGTATTTTTAGTAGAGACGGGGTTTCATCATGTTGGCAGGGATGGTCTCGATCTCTTGACCTCATGATCTGCCCACCTCTGCCTCCTAAAATGATGAGATTACAGGCCTGAGCCACCGCACCCAGCCGAAGTGAGATATTTTTACAGGATTTTGAATGGAGGAATAACAGGATTTGACATAGGTAAACATCCTTCTGGTGGCATCGTTAAGAATGTTAAGAATGGCCAGTGGTGACCCCATAGCTGAATCCAGCCTAGAGATAATGGTGGCTTAGACAGAGATCGTGGTGGAAGCGGTGCGAAGTGGTCAGATTCTGCAGATGTTTTCTAAACTCATGTGTGGTAGCTGCTTCCTGCCCTGCGGAGGTGTAGGCAGGGCTACATTTAGACACACAGTGAAGCCCTCCTCTGCTTTCCGTTCTCAGCTCCTCTCATGGTACTCTGCACCCTCCCCAGGGGAAAACCCTTCCTCTCTTCTAGTTGTGTCATGTCCCTGGTACTTCTTTCTGTATCAAACCACAGCACTTAGTAAAGGATTATGGTTTGAAGCTAATTTATATTTTCAGCCTTTACTACCTAGACTGTTTAATGGAAAATGCATGCTGTCTCTTTTTCAAGACATTTTAGCCATCATGTGTATGAAAGGAGGAGTGCAACTGTCCTGGTTTAATCAACTGTTGTTTCTCATTTTTTAAGTTTGGATTCTTGAATCACAATAGTTGCCGTATGGTGGGGGGACTGTAAAACATTCCCAACTTCGTCTTCTTCCCGTCATAAGAGAAAGGTCTGAGGAGTAAGCCTTGGGGGCCTGTTATCCTGGGCAGATAACCAGGGCTAGAGCACAATGAAGCTGGTGTTTGTTTCTCTCAGGGCACAGGGACCTGTGGATCTTTTCCCTGCAGCCTACTCGCATCTCCTCCCTTAACTCCCTTTTCTATCTTTTCTTCCCCTTTCTTTTTCCTTTCTTCCTACTTACCAGATGAAAAATAAAACCTTAGCCTTTTATATATATATTTTTAATATAGAGCACTTTATCTCTGAAATCTTCATGGTCTCACTTCCTTTCACAGTGAGATATTTTTCTTTTTTCTTTTTTTTTTTTTTTTGAGATGGAGTTTCACTCTTGTTACCCAGGCTGGAGTGCAATGGCGCGATCTCGGCTCACCGCAACCTCCGCCTCCTGGGTTCAGGCAATTCTCCTGCCTCAGCCTCCTGAGTAGCTGGGATTACAGGCATGCGCCACCATGCCCAGCTAATTTTTTGTATTTTTAGTAGAGACGGGGTTTCACCATGTTGACCAGGTTGGTCTCGATCTCTCGACCTCGTGATCCACTGACCTCGGCCTCCCAAAGTGCTGGCTTGAGCCACCGCGCCCGGCCCGAGATATTTTTCTTAAGGAAGCTTCCTTAAAAAGAAGACTTTTGATGTCAGGAGGCACTATAATAATTTTTTTCTAATCTCATTACATGTGTCAATTAATATAAAATAATCTATTTTCCCCCTCCCTTCCTCCCTTTCTTCCTTCCTCACCCTCCCTCCCTCCTCCTCCTTCTCTCCTCCCTCCCTCCCTCTCTCCCTCCCTATCTTCCTTCCTTCCTTTCTCCCATTATTGTTTCTTTCTCATTCTGATGAACCAGAAATTGAAAGTGTCAACTAAGTTGATAAAATTGTTTAGTGGCAGAATTAATACTGAAACTTCTTTCTGACTTTGTATGCATTTTAAAAGTTAGAACTGGTGTTCTACAAAGCCTAAGATTTGCAAATTATAATTGTGGGGCCACAGTCAGGTTACTATAAAATTAAAGGGAAAGTGACTGAGGTTTGAAGTTGTGTTGCCACAAGTGGACGGGCATGGTGAGTTACTACCGGACCTTGCTCAAGTAACACTGAAAAATGAGAATCATTCCTAAATGCTGTTTATTAATGCAACAGGTTTTTTGGGGGGGCAAAACTTAATAGGATCAAATATAAACTTTTAGATACTTTAAATATTGTGATAAAAATCACATACTTCCTCCACATACTTCTTTGAGCACAGATGAGCCCAGTTTTTCGTCAGTGGGACTACATTAGTCTCCTGTGGCTGATATAAGAAATTACCATGACATTGGGAGTATAAAATGATAAAAACGTATTCTCTCAAAGTTCTGTAGGTCAGAATTTCAAAATCAGGCACCACCAGGGCTAAGCTTATTCTGGAAGCTCTAGGAAAGAAACCTTAGCTGGACTCTCCCAGCCTCTGGTGGCCGCCAGCAGTGCTTGTTGTTCTTGGTGTATAATGATGTCACTCCCATCTCTGCTGCTGTCTTCCACGTATTCTCCTGTGTGTGCCCAATCTCCTTCTGCCTCTCTCTCATATGAACACTTGTGTTGGCAATTACAGTCCACCCAAAAAATCTAGGATAATCACCTTTCCTCAAGATCCTTAATGTAATCCCATCTTCCAAGACTCTTTTTTACAAATAGGGTAACTTATACAGGTTCCAGAGATTCTGATGTGATTACCTTTGGGGTCATAATGTAGCCCACTGCAAGGGCTTAACTCAAACACTGCCTTCATCTCCCCTCTTTCCTGATCTCTTTCACAGATTTCTTAAACCATAGTACATGCTTTCTGTCATAGTGTTCTTTATTATACATAAATATATTCCTTTTATAAATTACAGAGGCCTTATTTTCTGATGTTGTAAAGCAGCGGCTGCCGAGCTAGTTCCATAAAGGACCAGATAGTAAATAGTTTAGGCTTCTGTGCCCGGTAGTCTCTGCTGCAACTATTCAACTCCGCCCTTACAACAGGAAAGGAGCTATAATCAATAGTAAATAAATAAGTGTGGCTGTGTTTCAGTGGAACAAAACCAAAACCAGATTAGGCATGCTGGCTTTAATTTGCTGACTCCAGTCCTAAAATCATCTCCGTGTCTCATTTATTATTTCTATTTCAGCCTATGAAGTTTTGATGTTATGTTTTAATGAGTCCTTTATTTAAAGATATTACCATCTCTTTATTTGTAAGATTTTTCCTGCATCAAACCAAAACATTTCCACAGAGAGTCAATGAATTGTAGTTTGGTACTTCCTAAATCACAATTTAAAGCTTTCTTTTTTCGTATGGCTATACTTTCTTGATCTCCATCTAGTTACACAATCATTAATTTAGCAAGTATCTATTATTGTAATTATGCTAGATACAAAACGTGTTCAGAACTGAGATCCAAGTGACCAGAGGTCCTCATGACATGAGGTCCACATGTTCGATGTGAAGAAGGGATTGAAGTTCAGGTGATTGTTTTTGAGATGCTTAGGAGATAAGGTCATCAAGACTTAGAGTAAGTGAGATATGGGGCTGAGGAAGAAGATCTCAAGGATGACTCCTGTGTTTCTGACTTGCCTATGTCTAGAGAGTATCTTCATCCTTAGATGAAGCATGTGGGAAGCAGAAGGTTTGATGGACCTTATAGTATGATACTGGATAGGTTGATTTTGAGGCATCTTTGAGGTCTGCTTTTCTCAGAGACTTTTGCTTACTTTATTCTTCTTATTTTACTTTGAATTTTTTTCATAAGTGTGTGCATATATATAATTTAAAATGTATATATAATTTGATATATACACAGATATGTATATATAAAATTGAGATATTTGTATGTAGATATGTAATTTGAGATCCATACGCACACTGAGCTGTCCTTTCAGGGACTAGAACAGTAATCTATCATAATCTCTAAGCAGTTGCTTCACATAGAAATTCTGGTATGAGATAGGATAGCTATTCTTACATCAATTCGTCCAAACAGAAGGAACTAAGCCAGCAAACATTTGTTGAGTGCCAGCCTTCAAAACATATTTAAATTTTTCATTATTACAATTAATCTATGATGTAGGTACAAACATTGCTTGTATTATGCTAATGTGTAAAGGGAGGCATGGAAAGGTTAATTAATTTGCTCAACCTCCAAGCTCAAATTTGAACGTGGCCAGCTTTTTCTGATTTGTGAGTTGTGCTGATAGGCATGTAAATAATTTGCTTACGCTTTCTCACATTAAATGACACTTTGTCTAGGAGGCCTTCCCCGAACACTCTCCATCCCCTGAAAATATACTTTAGATTCCTCTGTCTACGGGCTCCTTCCAGATTCCATGTTTCCTTTTTCACAGCACTTATTGTATTACATTTTCACAGATTAAGTTTTTTGAGAGCAAAGACTTTTTGTTTATCTCCTTTTCATATTGTAATCCGACCACAATCAGTGATCAGTATATATTTTTGGAATTAAGAATTACTCTTTCATCTAACTAAGGGCTATTAAACTGATGCCATGGTTTCCTTCTTTTATCGGGTCTTGAGAGCATGATATGTCACCATCCAGTGGTGGATTAGTTTGCAACATCTGTGTTCCAGTGCTACAGTTATTTTGTTTCTGAGGATTCTTTACTAAAAAGAAAGCAAAACAAGCTGAGCAAAACAAGTAAGACACTATCAAATAGCAAAACAGTGATAACAAGTTCAATGGAAGCCTCATAGGAGATGTTTTGGGATAGTTGGTCCTTTATGTAAAAGAAGGTGAGCTCCTGAGTAAAGGAATGCAAATGAGAAAAGGTTGTCATTATCATCTTCAAGTATTGGCTAAAGCTGAGCACACTGAGGTAAAAAAGATATTTGACAAGTAGCTTTCAAAGTCTCTTCCCATACTTTAAGTGATGATTTCAAATACCCTTCTACTCTGGTTAAGTCACTTGATTGTATATTTTAGATACATTGTTACATTATCGAAGTCTTCACAATTTAGTGGATATAGGGTTTATTATTTAACACATGGGGGAACTGAAAACTAGAGATGTTGGGTAATTTTCCCAATGACCTACAGCTGTTAAGTGATGAGCATAGATCTCAATCCTAGAAAAAGCTCCTCCGAAGCCCCTGCTCTCTTCAGTATACCACATGAAGTGGTGGCACTCAGAGCAGTTTGTAGGCTGATCAATGGTGTCACCCTCCAAGTTTTCTTAAAGAACTTTGTAAACTTTAATGTGCAAAAAAATTACCCTGATATCTTAAAATTCAGATTCCAGTTCAGCCTGAGTTTCTGCAGTTCTAGCATGTTCCCAGGTGAAGGCAATACTGCTGTTCGTGGACCATCCTTTACTCGGACATAAGAGACCACTAAAGTTAATCTTTACTGTGATAGGTAAAATAAAGTGCAAACTGTTTCCAAACAGCAACCTGTGCCAAAGCTTCAGTGGAGAAAAAGTAGCTGTGGGAGTGGATCTCACGAGATTATTGTGCTCGATGCTGCTGTTAGAGATATTTGCTGTCTTACAGGCAAAGGAGAGATTGTGGAAAAAGAATGGGATAGAGGTAAGGTTAAGATTTATCTGTCATATCTTCCATCAGCAGTAACTGCCTTTGGCACTCTATGTTATTGTTCATTTCTGAATCCAAGTTCACGGATTTAGCTGGTTGTTAGAGGAAAGACCTCATATAAAATCTTTCCTTTTGGTTGTTTCTGGAGAGCTCGTCTTTCCTCACAGCTTGTCTTCAACACAGACTGATGAATTGGAGACAGATGATAGACTCTCCTTTCCCAACTTTCCCTTCCAATACAGAATATTGAAGAGACTGGGGAATCTTAGAATTGTAGGGTTGGAGTAGAACCGCAGTGAAGATGTGTGCAAGAAATGGCACAATGCATCAGCTTCTCCCTGTCCCAGATACTTCCTTGCATATAGATTAAGCAAGAGTCCTTGCTTACAGATTAAGAAATAGTGGGTTGGCCGGGCGCGGTGGCTCATGCCTGTAATCCCAGCACTTTGGGAGGCCGAGGCGGGCGGATCACGAGGTCGAGAGATGTAGACCATCCTGGTCAACATGGTGAAACCCCGTCTCTACTAAAAATACAAAAAATTAGCTGGGCATGGTGGTGCATGCCTGTAATCCCAGCTACTCAGGAGGCTGAGGCAGGAGAATTGCCTGAACCCAGGAGGCGGAGGTTGCGGTGAGCCGAGATCGCGCCATTGCACTCCAGCCTGGGTAACAAGAGCAAAAAACTCCGTCTCAAAAAAAAAAAAAAAAAAAAAAAGAAAGAAATAGTGGGTTAGCTTAGACTCTCTTCTGATAGAGAGTTTGGAGCTTGGAAAACTCAGCATTTCACAGGGAGCAGTGAATGATTACTGAAAAGAAAGACAAGAAGAAAGAGAAAAGGAAGAACAAGAACAATAGAAATGGCTAATTTATAAGTTATATTTGCCATTTTTTAAATATATAGTTCAATATATAGTAGGTGTTTGAAGGGATCCTGTAGAGCCTGAAATGTGCATTTCAGTTTAATGAGCATTTCTCTATATTACCTCTCTTTTGTTCAATAGTTGTTATGTTTTATACAACTTCTTAGAACAATTATGAATACAAAGTAGAATTGAAAGGTGGTATGAAATTACAGCACAACATCTGATCTGTGGTTGGAAGACCTCAATTCTAGGTTTTGCAATGTCATTAACTCATCTAATGGGAAAGTCAGGTGAGAGTTTATGGAACTTTAAGAGGAATCGAAACCATTTAGAGTAGACAATGTCTGAAGATCTTTGGAAGATTTTTCCAGAAGATTCTTCCCTAGGAGCTTATGCTTTGATGGTCATCTTAGTCTCAGTGTTCTGTTATTGCTGAATGTATGCCCTCCTTGTTAAATCTTTTATGTCCAACTAAGTGAGATCCACTCACAACAGTGACAAATATAAGGACTGCTGTAGATAGCAAAACTTTTCCTGAATGTATGTCCGTGGCAGGAGCAGTTATGTAGCACACTGCTAACCACTTCACAAGCTTGAGTGTGTCTTCTTGCCACATCATCACCGGAATTTCTCCCTGGACATGACCAGTCCCCTCCAATAATACTCCAGCTTTTTACCTTCTTGCTAGTTCCCTGTTATCTCTTCTATCCCTTTTATTTTCTTTCCTTGTAGTTCACAAGATCAAAATAAAAATGAAAACTTCTCTGATTTTTTTTATGGCAAGAACTTTGTCTCTAATATCTTCAGTCTCACTTTGTAGCACAATAAGGTATTTTTCTAAAACAAAGGATTCTAATGCCAGACATTGCTATGATAAAGTGTGTGTGTGTGTGTGTACACACACGCACGTGTTTCATCTCATTACCTGTTTTAATTAACGTGAAGTATTTTAAAGTTTTTTAGGGCAATGGACCATAAGTTAGGTGACTTAACTAAGTATATAAAATTGCATAGTTGAGTCAATACAGGAACCAAGAACCTGTGCCTTTTTTAGTTAAGAACGGGTGCTCCTGTTCACAATAGCAAATACATGGAATCAACCCAAATGCCCATCAGTGATAGACTGGATTAAAAAAAAAGTGGTACATATACACCATGGAATTCTATGTAGCCGTAAAAAGGAAGAAGATCATGTCCTTTGCAGGGCCATAGATGGAGCTGGAAGCCATTATCCTCAGCAAACTAATGCAGGAAAAGAAGAGAAAATACCGCAGGTTCTCACTTATAAGTGGGAGCTGAACAATGTGAACACATCAGCACAGAGAGGAAAATAACACACATTGGGGCCTGTCAGAGGGTGAGGGGAAGGAAGACCATCAGGAGGAATAGCTAATACATGCTGGGTGTGATACTTATGTGATGAGTTGATAGGTGCAGCAAACCACCATGGCACAAGTTTACCTGTGTAACAAACCTGCACATCCTGCAGGTGTACCCTGGAACTTTAAAAAATAAAGAATAGGTGCTCTGCAAAGGCTGAGGTTTGTATATTAGAATGTGAAGCACACTGTATTATACAGTCATGTGTGCTTAACTGTGGGGATATCCTCTGAGAAATGCATTGTTACACAATTACATCTTTGTGAGAACATTGTAGAGTGAACTTATACAAACCTCAATGGTATAGCCTACTACACACCTATTATATAGGGTACAGCCCGTTGCTGTGGGGCTAAAACCTGTATAGGATGTTACTGTACTGAATACTGCAGAAAATTGTGACACAATGATAAATATGTATCTAAACATATCTAAAGAGAAAAATGTACAGTAAAAACTTGTTATAAAAGACAAAAAATGGTACACCTGTATAGGGCACATGCCATGGTGGCCATGATGGAGCTTGTAGGACTGGAAATTGTGCTGAGTGAATCTGTGAGTGACTGGTGATTGAATGTGAAGGCCTAGGACATTACCCTACACTACTATAGACTTTATAGACACTGTGTGCTTAGATTATGCTAAACTTACCAAAACATTTTTCTTTCTTCAATAACATATTAACCTTAGCTTCCTGTAAATTTTTAACTTTATAAACTTGAAAATTTTTAATTCATTATTTACTGTTTTATAACAGCTTAAAATACAAACATTTTCTGTATGATAGAATATTTGTACAATAGAATATTTGTACAATATTTGTACAATATTTTCAGTACAATAGAATATTTCAGTACAATATTTCTATTCAGTTGTACTGAATAGAAATATTTTATTTCTTTATGTGCTTATTCTATAAGATTTTTTTCTATTTTTTATTTTTAAAACCTTTTTGTCAAAAACGAAGACACAAGCACACAGGAATTTATTATCTACATTGTAATCTTATGGGACTACCATCATATGCTGTATATGGTTTGTTGCAGACTGAAATGCCAATATGCAGCACATGACTGTAGCTAGAAGAGAAAGTACATGTTTTTTGTTGTTGTCGTTGTTGTTTGTGGTGTTGTTTTTAAATACAGAGTCTGACTCTGTCACCCAGGCTGTAATGCTGTGGCAGGATCTCAGTTCACTGCAACCTCTGCCTCCTGGGCTCAAGCCATTCTCCCACCTCTGCCTTCTTAGTAGCTGGGACTACAGGTGCATGCCGCTATGTCCAGCTAAATTTTGTATTTTTGGCAGAGACGGGTTTTGTCATGTTTCCTAGGCTGTTATTGAACTCCTGAACTCAAGTGATCTTCCTCCTCAGCCTTCCAAAGTGCTGGGATTACAGGCGTGAGCACCTTCCTATTCCCACGCCAATCCTATTCCCAGCAACACACCGCCCGTACATGGGATTTGAAGGTGTGGTGCTGAGAATAGGGTTGGCATGGTGATCCTTCTGGATCCTTCTCAACTAGTATTGAAAAATGGGACACATTCCTAAGTGCCGTTTCTTCTTTATAGGCAAACTGAATGGGACCAACGACAAAGGTCCAGGTATTTAAGTATTGTGGTAAAATCATTTCATTAAAATTAAATGGCACTAACATGTTCATGAATGAGAAGCAGAGATTTTTAATTATTAGAGCAACACATCAATTCTAGTGAAAATGTAGGAAAAAAAGAGAAAAAGTAATTTGTAATTCCAATATCTAAATAAAACCAGCTTTGTTACTTTATATTTTCTTTTAGACACTGTCACTATGAATACTATACAGTGTTGTGATCATAATATACATTTTATATTGTATCCTGATTTATAAGCATTTTCCCTGTTCCACAGAATTTTGAAGTTGCTCTTTCAGATCTAAAATGGAACATTTGATCATCTTCCTTGGTTTATATTAAAGTTTATAATTTTCATTATTAGAAATAATTACAATATGAATATGATCTGTCAAATAGATGGAATATATTTCCTTAAAATAAATTCCCAGAGATAGAATTACTGAGTCAAAGCCTCACATTGTGATATGTAATACCTCCGCTTTATGAGAAAAAACTTTGGTATACTTTTGTCAAATAGAATATTATAATTTTTTTAACTTGCTCATTTAGTAAGTGAAAAATTGTACCCAGGCTTTCTAATTTGCTCTTTTTTTGGTTACTAGTTGGTGAACCCTTTTTGTCTGCTATTTGTACTTTTTTCTTATGAATTTAGTATTCATGTCTTTAGCACATGTATCTGTTGTCATTTATTGTTTTCTTACCCATTTGTAGTGATCAAAAGGCTTGTTACAGGATATCAAGAATGATTACTCTAAGCAGTGCTTTGTTTAAAATACTCGACTCTTTCTGATGAGAGAACTCTTTGCACTTAAAGCAAAGGGGTATGGAATTCCCTTCCATCTTGGCATATGCTGACTTCCTCAGCAGATTTCAAAGCTGTCTCTGGGCTTCATGTCACTGTGACCTAGAAAGGAGTGAAATCACAGCCAGCCCAAATCCCTGTCAGAGCTGTAACCTTCACTCTGATTTCCTGCTTTCCTTATGGTTGACCTCAATATAGATTCCACATTCTTGAGCAAAGTGCATCATTGGATTTATTTTCTTTTTGCTTTGTCAAAATTGATTAATGCACATTTAGGTTAGAGACTGCCCAAGAATATATGGTAAAGAAGGCAGATTTAATTTTGGCATTCCATCTCATTGTCCAGTGATCTCATTATGCGCCTCGAGGCTTCAAAAGCTTCCTGATGAACTGCATGTTCTGAACCTTTCAAAGGCTTCCCTTGACTATCAAGACCTGCCTGTCAATTACTTTATTTCCTCTGAATCCTGTTGTCTGCTAGCTGTTTTCTGCAGGGTCTTATAGTGACTGTTTTATCCATTTTGGTTTGCCCATTTTGAAAGAAAGGTATAAAGAAAAAAAGGGTCTCTATTTTTGCTCATTTGCCTCTTCTTCTTGTATGGTATCACTCTTTCTCCTGTTAAAAATCTGCCTTTTGGGCCAGGTGTGGTGTCTCATACCTGTAATCCCGAAACTTTGGGAGGCTGAGGTTGGTGGATCACCTGAGGTCAGAAGTTGGAGACTAACCTGATCAACGTGGTAAAACCCTGTCTCTACTAAAAAAAATATACAAAAATTAGCTGGGCATGGTGGTGCATGCCTGTAAACCCAGCTACTCAGGAGTCTGAGGCAGGAGAATCACTTGAATCCGGGAAGTGGAGGATGCAATGAGCTGAGATTGTGCCTCTGAACTCCAGCCTGGGCAACACAAGACTCCAACTCAAAACAAAACAAAACAACAACAACAACAACAACAACAAAATCCATGCAAATCTGTCTTTCAAGGTGCTTTGCCCATTTCCCTGTCAACAACGATTTTCCCTAGAAAAGATTACATCTTTTCTACTTTGATCTTCCATTGGTTATCGTTTGCTTTCTTTTAGCATATATTGAATTACATTATAGTTATTTGTAATTTCATCCTTATCCCCAGTGGGTTATATAGTCTGTAAAATAGAAATTGCATATAATTAATTTTAATATTTCCCAGCAATTAATCCGTGCACTTCCCTCAAAGAGTAAGTGCTCAATGGTTGTTTATTGAAAAATTTGGATATTAATGGTTAGAATTTCAGACACTATGGCAGGCTGAAGCAATGGGAGGTATTTTACATGGTTTTATACAGGTGGCTGCCAAAACATGGGACTTGTAGAAAGGACACACATTGGTTAAGGCAGTTCCTCAAGGAAAGCTGGAATCGAGTTTTAGCTGTTTGGTGATGTGCGCTTGTCGTAATATCCTTAAAAGTTGATATTATACTTGGATTTTGTAAGAGACAAAATTGCCTGTCCAAATGTGTAGGAAAAGATGAAGACTTATTCAACAAGTGGGATATGATTGTTCAGAAGTCCACTGAGTAAAATGTGCTCTACTGGCCACAGATTTTGCTTTCTATTGCTTGGTGTTCCCTGGACAAGCAGTGAAGTTCGGAGAAAAGCACAGGTGTTTCAGTTTGCTTGTTTGGCTCCTGACTGCCGGGAAGAGTAATTAAGCCAAGGCTGCAGTGTTGGCTCTTGGGGAAGACCCCATGTAATTGATACTAGTGTATTAAGATATGTTTGTCCGAGAAACTTCTTTTAAGAAAGTGAACCTTTCATCCAAAATTGTTAATATGCTAATGTGTCTTGATTTCTCACTACAATAAACATAATTATTTCATAACCTTTGTTCTGGCAATCATAGATTTTTTAACCAGTTAAGAACAAATGTTTAATGATTAATGTTTAATGTTTAAACATGAATGATTTAAATGTTCTGCTTTAACATATTTAAAAGAAACTGTCTAGACATCCTTATGCTATATTGTTAAATAGAGCACACTATAAATAATCCAGTTACTTTCTACAGTTTTTTAAACCAAACTATTGTTTTCCAATACATTTAGATTAACGTCTACTAATTAGCATTTTTTCAAGCACTAGGAGGTGCAATAAAGATAAAGAAGATCTTGTTTCTATTTTAAATAATATTATTCATAGTATAAGCCACGATGTGGAAAGCTGCGTAATAGAAGTCAAGTGTTACGAGGTTCTTTAGCAGATGGAAAGATAAAGGGCAGCGAGCTTGCAGTCAGCCAGGTGTGTCCATGGAAATTACTTTCAAAAGGAGCTTCAGGTTTCCCTTGGCTTTTTAATCATTTGAATCCACGAGAAGGTGGAGCTGGTATTTAAAGCAGTGCGCATGGGTGATTTTCTTCACTTTGGATCGACGAAACGAAGGCTTAAGGTATATGTTCTAGCTTTCTCAACTTCCAGAAAAATATAATCTTTAATGTTTGTCTTTGGTGCTTTTAACTTGTTGACACTGTCTAAAATGTCACTTTCAATTTCTACCTCACCAACACAGAGGACCTTCCTAATTTCATTTTTATGGTTTAAGAAAATCACATACTTCTGAGTTTAGAGTTATTGCAGGAGGTCAGTGGTTTTGAGAAACTGATAATCATGCTGAAATCTTTTAGAGTATACAGTAAGACTCTTCTGTTTGTCTCATCTTCTAATTCTTCTTTCTCCTTTTTTTCTCTTATACTACAATCCATAAAGCTCAAAGTAGGAAAGCCTTCAGCAGAAGGAAGGGTTTGATAACTGAATTTGAACCAAAGTACATTAGGGTAGGAGAAAATATTGATATTTAAGTTCTACTGGGCTCAATAAGAAAAGAATCTGGGTTGTGTTTGGGATTTCTGTTCTCTCTTAAGTGAGTATAAGAAAAAATGTGAGTAGTCTAAGGTAGGCATAATTACTACGTCACCTGTGGCAATGACTGGGTCAGGGAGGAGTATATGAACTTATTCTGACCAGTGATATTTGAGAAGATTGTTAGTAGGCAATGCCAATGTTGTCTCTCTAATAGAGATATATGAGATACCTGCTATTTTTCTGGACTTGGTTGTATCTATGGCGAATGCCTGGAGCTATGGTGGGCATCTTGCCAACATGAGAGGAATTAATGGGGACAAGCTGGGGTACATGCTGAAAGGGGCAGAGTAGAGAGATGGGGCAGCCTTGTACCTTGTTAGTGCTTGAGACTTCTTACCTGAGATAATTAACATCCTTATTATTGTGGCAATTTGAGTTAGATATTTTATTTCTTGTAGCCAAACCATTATAAATGATAAAATGTTACCTGCTGGAAGACATTTGCAGATAGCTTTCCCTCCATATTGCCATGTTTCCTGAAGTTCTATCAATAGGCTCTTGCATGAGTTAAGGCACCAAGGCCTCTGTTAAACTATAAATCTGCTTTCTAGAGGGTGTAACACATTCGCATTTTATCTCAATATTTAATCAAACTCTGATTTGTCACCTAGTTTCTGAGAAACTAGCAAACCAAAGAGCAAGGATTGATGGCGAGAAAGGAGCTGGGAAAGATGAGCATGGGAGGGTGAGTTCGGGAGTATAGGGGAAGAGCGGTGTGAGAGGATGGTCTTCCAGATGGGTGGGCTGTGAGGAGATTTGTGATAGCACAGTGTCAGCTGTAGGGAGACTTTGAGGGCAGAGAGTGAGGGTGGGGAACAGGATGAGTACCAGTGACAAATATGGCTTATTCCACTGGAAGCTTTACAATACAGGACTGCCCACAATGGCCTTGTTCTGAGCTGGGACACAACAAACTGCAGGGTTTCCCATTTAAACCTATGGAATCTTTTCTTCCTGCATCTTCCACTCTATTGATGCTACATTGAGTTTTGTTTGTCATGGTTTCTCTGATTGGGTGAAAGAAACAACTTCTGTGACATAATGGGATTTAATCCTAGGACATAATCTTTAGTCCTAAGAAGTAGGCTCTGGGTGTAATGATCTTGGTATATACAATATGATTTGAGTTTGATAAGACATACTGATTCCAAGTCTGGAAAAGAACATTCTC
The DNA here is from genome assembly GCF_048565385.1 of Saimiri boliviensis. Lineage (NCBI taxonomy): Eukaryota > Metazoa > Chordata > Mammalia > Primates > Cebidae > Saimiri > Saimiri boliviensis. Next base: position 176,387,630 of record NC_133450.1, on the reverse strand, counting down.
TTCTGTTCTTTCTTCCTCTCCCTTCAACCACTCACTATCCTCTTACATCAAGACAGATTTTGTTATCCTGTGTATTTTATCGTAATAGAAAGGTTTTTTTTCTTCCGCTTGTGTACATGGTATGGAAAATAAAACCTAACTCACATAGGCTCTGTATGAAGAAACATATCACATATAAGCTGAGGACAGGGGCCACTTCTGCAGTTATAGCAAGTCTCATTTACTAAACAGAAACGTCCCAATTTTCCACTTGAGTCTGAAGTCCATGTACTCCCCCCAGGTGCTACCCACACGAGCAGAGCATATGGCTGTGCTAATGTGCAATAAAACTTGAGAGAAACCATTGAAGCCTGCTCTCTTCTGGGAACAGAGAATCTTTCCAATCGATTCTCCCATGATCCTCCCATGTCCTCTTGGCACCTCCCTTCTGGGCCCTGCCAAGAATTAGCTTATGGCTACATTTCATCTCTGCCTATTTGCTCCTAAGAGGCTAATCCCAGGGTTTTCATTTACTACTTTTAGAAAATGGAGGAGGAGGTAAATCAAGAGATGAAGTTTTCTTGGAGATCACCTTAAGGCACTTTCAATAATAAATGACGACAGGGCTGAGTTTCATATACTAATTATAAATGACTACTTGAAGAGATGGGCTCTTCTACAAAGTGCTTGGAGTTATGGTACGCTCTTAGGTTGGTGCTATTTCAAAAATATGTGTGAATTTTATTATGCAGCCCATGGAGTGACCAGTATAATTAAGTTGCCAAACAGCTTTTCCCTTTTTCTTTATCACCTTCTTTTTTCAATTACTGCAAAGTTTCTGAAAATTCAGCTTAGTGCCTTCAATTTCCTACTTGATCCAGGCAAATGAGGCCAGAGTAAACAGATGGTGTTGCTGCTGCACCCCTGCAGGCAAGCCATCTCAGAGGCTGTTGGATTAAAAGAAAGAAATGAATGGATTTTAGTGCTTTGGGGTCTAAGCTGTAAATAATCTTTACTCCACGACTCAGAATCAGGAGTCTTTCAGTCTGCACAATGGGATCATCTAAACTCTGAAGTAGTGCCCAGAGTAAGAAATAATTTATAAGGGTGACAGCAGTGGGATTCAAAATTTCAATAAATAATTGCACATTTATTGAGGTGAAAATCAGTTAATCTGGCACTCTATCAGCTTGAACTCTCAAGAAGCAATTTCACCCAATTACAGTAAAATACAATTAGTGCCTATAATGAGGGCCCTGAGTCCTTGCAATTATTGGAATGTCTTCTGAATCATCCAAGAGGGCTGTCACTGTGACCAGCACAGTTAATGTTATATTTGTTATGGGTTCCATCTTTTAAAGTATGAGACTCTGCCCTTGACTTAAATGGTAATTTTCAGTCATGTGAAACTCACTATTGTAATCTGTATTGGGATGTTGTTGAAAATATTGTTTGCATAAAGCATCCTGTTTATGAGGATTACCAAAGGAATTATTTTAGATCTGAAAATCAGTGAGATCTATTTTTTGATTCTTTGATTTTGACTGACTTGTGTAACCGTCACTTTCCTGCTTTGCTTTGGTCTCTAGGAGGCTTAGAGTCTGTAGGCTGTTATTGAATGCATAGGATTGCATACTAACATTATTCCGCAATTTTATTCTTTCCCCAAGATTTTTTTTATTCTTTCTTCTCTCAATGAATTATTTTATCTTTTTTTTTTGTAAGTGTTTCAGTCTTACCTTATCCATGGAATGACTAAAAATAGAAATTTTATGTTCTTTCTCTGGGCCATGCCAGATAGCAGGAATCTTGCTTTTCATGAATAGCTATACCTTAATTGTAGTATCTGATTGGTAGCACATGACTGGTATTTTTGCCTCAAGTTTTTGTGAGATTTTCCTAGTTTTGTTTATAAAACACACCTAGTAAAGGTATAAGCCTCTATTATTATTGGTTGCTGGTCATTGTGATCCATATTCCTTTGGTGTTAGCTTGACCACAGTGCTGTGTATGTCTGGAGGGTGACTCCTATTGCATTCCATCACAGACATGGGTAGTGTGAACAAGAAAGCCACGTTAGTTAAAGTAATTCATATCTTCTTAGGGTTTGATACCCTGGGAGGATCTTGCTGTATGATTCTGTAATGGAGTCCTCTCTCCACTGTGCGGGAGTTACAGCCAGAACTTTTCCTTCTACCATTTCACAGGCCTTTCCAACCAGCCAGCCATAATTATTCCTTCTACCAAGTGGAAAGTCACATTGAGTAACTATTGAATGTGGCTTAAATGTTAAATAGTCTGTATTTGAAGCCTCTTCCTAGCCCTTGTAGTTATAAACTAGAACAGGAGCGTCTTCCTTCAATTCTCTAAGCTTCAGTTTCTTTACCTGTAAGATGGGAAGATAATAATATCTTCCCAGAGTGCATAGGAAAGATGCACTATTTGCCACAGAATAAGTTCTCAATAATTGTTTGTTTTCACAATGACAAATTGTTTAAATGACAAAGGAGAATGAGAGTCAATTCTAGTCAATCCTTATTTTTTATTAGATGTGGACACCAGAAAGCATGTGCCTTTAAAAAAGGTGTGGGGCCATTTTAGTGATTAGTCTTCTATTTATGGTCTTTATTTCATAGATTATTGAGCAATGAGTATATATTCCAGTTGAGTTCATGACCTAGGATCTACTTGAAATTTCTGCTTTTTCTCTTAACACTCATGTGCCTTAATTTCTTGCTCTATAAAATGGGGATAGTGATCTCTATCTAAGAGGGTGATTATGGTAATTAATGATGTGTAACATAAAAAAATGTAAGTTTGGCTGATGTAGTAACCAACGCAGACTTGAATTCAAGAGACCTCTATGTTACCTGTAGGGCTGCTATTACATGATAAATACTTAATAAGCATGAAGGAAATAATAAACCTTTGCTGATACATAGACTATCTTAAAGGATTTAAAAATTATGCATTAAAAATTTTATTGTGGTAAAAACCACATAACATAAAACATACCATTTTAGCCATTTCTAAGTGTACAGCTCAATAATGTTAATTATATTTATATAACTGTGTAACCAGTATCCAGAATTTTTTCATCTTGTGAAACTGCAACTCTGTACCCATTAAATAACAGCTATTTCCTTATCCCCATGGTCCCTGGAAACCCCTACTCTATTTTCTGTTTCAGTGAGCTTGACTACTCTAGATACCTCACATAAATAGAATCATACAAAATTTGCCTTTTTGTGACTGGCTTATTTCACATAGCATACCATTATCAGGTTTATTCATATCATAGTATGTGTCAGAATTTCCTTTCTTTCTAAGGCTAGATAATATTTCATTGAATGTATGTGCCACATTTTGTTTATCCAGTCCTGTCAGTAGAGACTTGGGTTGCTTCTACCTCTTGGCTATTGTGAATAGTGCTGCTATGAACAGGAGTGTGTAAATATCTCTTCGAGATCGTGCTTTGAATTCCTTTGGATATATACTCAGAAGTGAAAATCCTGGATCATATGGTAATTCTATTTTTAACTTTTTGAGTAACCACCATATTTCAATGCATTTTAAAAGAAATCTTTTAATTTGTGAATGAAGCATCACCTAATTTCAAATGGTAAATGTCTGCTGAGTCATATTTTATGGGAAAACTATGAAATGGAACTTGTAGTGCCTTTTCATACAATGCTATGGATATGCATTCATTTTTTTCCTAGATTTATGTCTCTAAAACACAAAAGATGACTTAAAAGTCATGAATGAATGGATGCTATCACAGAACTGGGAGGTTCCAACCCAGTTTTTTATGACTTCTCTGTTACTTATTACAGACCATTACGTGGCTTTAAGCCATAGCAATCTGATTCCAATATATGCAGTCTGAGTCTTTGTAAAGATTGTTAAGTTACTATAAAAAGAACAGAATAAATTATGTAGCTACTTAAACCTTGGATATTCTGCCTTGGTCACAGTCTCATTATCTGCTTTTAATGAAGCATTATACAGTATTGATACTCATTTTTCAAGTCTGTACTTTTCCTGCAAAATGTGTTTACACAAAAGGCTGAGGAAGAATTTTCTTTCTGTTTAAATTGATGATGAATAAGTGGGTCATACACTTTCACTGGTATGTTTTGGGGTGAGAGAGTGAGAACAGAGTGAGAATAACAGGGGTGTTAGGGTGAAAGCTGGAGCCGTCCCATTTTCCCGTATCTCTCAGGAACGGTAATCCTAACTCCATTAGTACAGAATGAGAGGCCATTTGGGTAAATATAGTCACATAAATATATCATTAGGCAGTTTTGTAAAATGCACATTATTTACTCAAGCAAATATGTAATTAGAACATTTTTTAAAACACAGATTATCTACCAAAGAGACTCAAACTGCTCCTTTGGAGCATTTAAGCCTATTGGGTAAAACAGTAATTAGGCCATTAATTAAACCCAAATCATATTATTTATTAAAAGGTGCTTTGCTGATCTGATAAGCATTTTCTTTGCTCTTTTAAGGCATTTCAATAATTAATTATTGTGAGCCCCTTGGCTATCACTTGCCCTTCATTCATTTCTTTCTGATTTTCTTCTTGTTTTATTTTATGATGATGGTTATAGATTTAGATTTCCCTGTGGATAATATGTGCAGAAATGCCTGATCTAACATTGCCACCCTCTTTCCCTGCACAGTCCTTCAAAGAAATGAGGATGAAAGGCCTAGCTCACTATATTTCTTAACTATATCCTCTTTAAATATATTTTTAGGGGGGGTGGTTTTTTAGAATTGTCCTTGTATTTTTTTTTCTCATCGTTGCACATAGACTTGGTAAGGTAAAAAAATTTAAGTTCTAAACTTCTGAGGTTTGTGTGAAACTGCTGGATATGGATTTGATTTAAATGAAGTCACATTCCCCCTTTGAGCCATTTTTGTGACTAGAGAATGTATATCTGTAAAATAATTTAATTTGGTGTAGTCTTTTAGTTGTGGTCCTGAAAAGGACTGGTGGCTTATACAGGTATTGGACTTATAACAAGTCTTTGGTTTGTTTCAAGCAATGTTTACTTACAGTCTTCCAAAAACACATGTCCCAAAGGATGAGGTTTAATAGGTAGAATGTGTGAAAAGAGTTACCTATTTTTGGTTTGCCCTGCTCCAGTCAAATTTCTCCATTGCAGCTCCTGGATTTCTTTTTTTCCTCCTAAAAAAAAAAGTAACATAATTAATTAGTTTCTCAGAAGCTCAGAGTTCTTTTTTTTTGCCTCAAAGTCTTTGCTTTTGCTCTACCCTTCCTTTGGAACCCTGCCTGTCTCTTGACTGTCCTTTGCCTAGGTAACCCAAAAAGATTCCATGCAGTATGGAGTTAAGAACACACTAGGGGAGCCAGATTGCTTAGGTTTGAATTGAAATCCTCTCAATTAGCTGAATGACCTCGGCAAGTCACATACCCTTTTTGCTCCCTAGTTTTCTTATGTACCTCCCTTACAGATGAAGAGCAGTGTAAATTGCTATGCAGTAAGTGCTTATATAGCAAATATTATTATTTATGTCTTTTGTTTCAGGAAACCCTTTAATCACCCACATCTGAATTTTCCTCAGAAGTTCCCTGTTTTAACCTCTATCACACATTGCATTGTACTTGCTTATTGATTACCTTTTTCTTACACTAGACTAAGAATTCCATCAGCAAAGAGATGCACTCTTTCTTTACTTTTATATCACAGCACCTAGCATGGGGTTGGTAAAATAGTGCCTGGCTCCAGGTCCATCTACATTGTTCAGGGTACTGTGCTAGGCACTAAAGATACAGTAGTGAACAAAAAGTACACTACTTGCTCCTATTTAGCTTAATATCGAGGAAGATATATATTGAGCTAATGATTATCTAGAAAATGTAAAACTATAAAAAAGACAAGTTCTATAAAGGATAACCATGTAATTTCATGAAAGTTTAAAATAGGGATGTTAGGTCTTATCTGGGAGTTAGGTATTTCTGAAGAAGTGACGCTTAGCTAACATTTTAAGATTGAGTAGTTACTAATTAGAAAAGGAAGAAAAAAAGAAACGCATAGAACAAATAAGTTGTCTTTGTATTCTAGGTGTGAGCCTAGCATGTGTGATATATTACAAAAGGTCCAGGTCTTTCAAATGAAGACTTTGAGCAAGAGAGAAATTTTAGATGAAGCTGAAGGGTTAGACAGGGGCCATGCATAAAAGGCATTGATGGACATCTTAAGAGAATTTTATCTATAATCAAATAAATGACAAGCCAGTAATGTATTTCAAGTAGAAAAATTATATGATTACATTGGCATTTAAAAATATCACTCATTTTGGGCATTTTGGCTATATCTGTAAGGTGAAGAATAGATTGGATTAGAGTGGCTGATGCAGAAGAGATACACAGAGTTGGCCCTTCATGTTCCTGGGTTCCACAGCTATGAATTCAACCAACCATGGATCAAAGATGCTTGGAAAAATAAAAAGGGATGATTTTGTCTGTACTACACACATATATACTTTTTTGCTTGTCATTGTTCCCTAAACAATACAGTACAACAACTATTTACAAAGCATTTCCTTTTTATTAGATTTTCTAAGTAATCTCTAGGTCATTTAAAGAGTACAGGAAAATGCCCATAGGTTATATGCAAATACCATGCCATTTTATATCAAGAACCTATGTAAGGGAGCCCTAGAAACAATCCCTCATGGATACTGAGGGAACACCTGTATATCACATGTGTTGTTGCACAAAGATGAAGAAAATGATTTTGGCAACTTAGACTATACTTACAGTTGTCAAAAAATTAATAGGTTTGAGAGACATTTAACAACAGAGTCAACAAGATTTAATGATTGAGTATGGATAATAAGGGAAAGAGAGTCACAAGATGGTGCCCAGGTATTGGTAAGTGAATTGATGGTTTTTGCTATTGCTTCCTGAGAGCACACTACAGGAAGGGGACAAGGTTTGGGAGGAAAATAACAAGCTTTCTTTTGAAAATACTGCACTTGAGAGGACACAGGGAGATCATACGCATGATTTCAAATAGGAGGTTGGAAAAATGGCTTTGGAGCTTAAAGAAGAAATCTGGGATATTGATTTAAACGTGGATGTCACCTGCAAATGGGTGGATTTTTAAAGCTATGAATGCAATAATCTAGAGCGAGACTCTTGAGTGAGAAGAGGAAAGGACCCAGGACTGAGGCCTCAGGACTCCAAATATTGTTCACTGGCAGGTGGTACATGAACTAGTGAAAGAATAACCAGAAATATATAGAAGGAAAGAAACCAAGAGAATTATATTGCAAAAGCTGATGAAAACCAAAATATTTTGCCCTAAAATATACTAATTTGACATATTATCAGACTTTTCAGAGGACCTGCAAACAGAAGTAGCCTAGCAAAGCTGTCTTTTGTGGGTAAGATTTGTATCCGTAGAGTATCTACATTGAGGTGGCCAAGTTTTCTCTGAGGCCCTCCCTTGTCGGGATCCAGGAAACATTAAATGAGACTCTGACACCTTTAAAGGTTTAAAAGAAACATTTGCCATATGTCTTCTCTGAGGGCTGCTACTTCTGACGGTTCATCTAGGGAACAGCACTGCCTTGCTAGCTAGGCCTTCTTTTCTCCCCATCCCAAAACCTGTTTTGTCATGCTCCAAGCCCCCATTCTTTCTGTAACCTCAAAATGATGTAAAAGTATCAACTATCTAGCCATTGTTTTGAGTTCTTATATTCTGTATGATTCTCACACATCTTAGTACATTTGTAGGCCTTTTCTCCTCTCAATCTGCCTTTTGTCAGTTGATTGTCAGCAAACTTTTCAGAGGTTAAAGTTGAAGTTTTCCCATGGCTCTTACACAGCCATGTAAAGAGCATGTTTCAAAAGGAGGGCAAGGTCTACTGTGTCTAGAGATACCTGGAAGTCCTTTCAATTCAGGAACACATAGATCATTTCATTGAAGGAAACAATGAATGAATTCATTGATAAAATAACTTCAGTATAATATGGATAATGAAAGAGAAAACTATTTTAATGAATATTTTCTAAGAGCCTGTAATATTATAATATGTATTGTATTTCTCATAAAGTAGAATCATAGTATGCTGTGCGTCTCAGCTTCACTATCCTTGGAATTCTTGTTTTCTTGGTGTGTTTCATAGGATAAGATAGTTTATAGAATCCTAGTTTGGGAAGCGTTTAGCTAAAAGTATTATTTGTGTGACAATTTTTGGTTCTGTTGTTTCTCATTTCCCAGGAAGGCTTTCCAATCTACTTTCCCTGTCTAATGTTAGACTACAGTGTTGATATTGTGTGGTGTGGTTTAGAGGCAGATCTCTGAAACCAGACTTTTAAGATTTAAATCCTCTTGCACACTGGATGACTTTGAGCACATTGCTTAAGCTTTCTGTTACTCAGTTTCCTCATCTGTAAAATGTTAATGGTGATATTGATATGAAATTAAAAATGGGATAAGGCATATAAACTACTTAATAGAATGTCTGGCACTTTAGTAAGCAATTTAAAGCTGTGAATGATGATGATTAGAACCTCAGAAGGGGACATTAGCTTTTTTTTTTTTTTTTAACTGTAACAAGGAATAAAATAACTGGTTTTATATACTGAGGAGAAAATATTGCTCTCTTGTGGCATCTGTTTGGTAGCAAAGGTAAAGCACAAACTGGGAGTGTGCCCCACTGTGTGTTTCATTTTCTGCTTTTCAAAATCAATACATAATATTTATACATATTTATGGAGTACATCAGCTATTTTGTTACATGCATAGAATGTGTCATAGTCAAGTCAAAGTATTTAGAATATCCATCACTTTGAGCATTTATTATTTCTATGTGTTGGAAACATTTCAGATCCTCTCTTTCAGCCGTTTTGAAATACAGTTTGTTGCTGTGAACTGTGGTCACCCGACTCTGCTGTTGAGGATTAGCACTTATTTCTTCTATCCAACAATGTGTTTGTACCCACCAACAAAAGTTGATCTTTATGAGATCAACTCATAAAGTAGAGTAGAATGATAATTCTGCTTTTAAAAACACATGTTGATTGAGTCTTTGAGAGAGTTTAGGGCCAGCCTAACTCTGTGGGTGTGGGCTGGCTTGTGCTGAACATCCATTCAGATACATAGCAGAATTACGCACCTTTAATTTCACAAAAGAATTGGCCCTATCTTCCATTAATTTGATAAAGGAAGCATACAGCTTTATTTTCATTCATATGCAATCCTTGCGTTTGTCAAGAGAATATTAACTGTCTTGTTCACTGTTTTAAAAATCTTTGTTAAAAAGAAAGTGGCTGATACTCATGGAGAATTATGTAAAGGATTGTATTAATCCATTTCCACATGGCTATAAAGAACTACTTGAGACTGGGCAATTTATGTAGAAAAAAAGGTTTAATTGACTCACAGTTCTGCATGGCTCAGGAGGCCTCGGGAAGTTTAGAATCATGGCAGAGATGAAGGGGAAGCAAGGACCTTCTTTACATGGCGGCAGGACGGAGAGAGTGAAGGGGGAAGTACCACTTTTAAACCATCAGATCTCATCACAGCTCCCTCACCTTCATGAGTACAGCATGGGGGAAACTGCCCCCCATGATCCAAACACCTCCTCGAGGTCCCTCCGTGGACACATGGGGATTACAGTTCTAGATGAGATTTGGGTGGGGGCCCAGAGCCAAACCATGTCAAGGATAATCAGTTTGACAGTTTCTTCAAGTTACTTAAAATGTATCCTTAGATTATCAAGCCGTGAGACCTGTAGGTTTATAAGCCATTATTGTGAACTTGCAGAATTACTTCTCAATTGCGCTATATGCCATGCCCTCAGTGTGTCTCCTTGCCTACTACAAGAAGGAACTTGAAAGTCACTCTTAGAGCATCCCATGAGAGATTTTTATCTCAAGTCTCTGTGTCTTTTCACAAACCATTGATATGCTATTAATGATAAATGCACAGATTTTTGGAACTAATTAGGCCTCTCATTTTGTTCTGGCTGGTTGCTAAAATGTGCTGAAATGAATTTGCAAGATTATACTATGTGTTAGATGTCTTATCCTTTCCCCTCTTTCTACACCTTCCTCTTTGCTCTGGGGCCTGATTCATATGAACTGTATCAAGGGACTTCTCTGCCCTTGGGCTTCCATTAAATTTGGCCCATGAGAGGTTCCAGAAAGAGATATAAAGGAGTAGAGAGAGTGACACTAGGTACTTCCTCTCTGAGCTCTCTGCAGATTAGTTACTTCTCTTAATAGGTCCACACCTCCTGTCAGGTGGCCTTCTCTGCAGAATTCTTTCTCTGGCTACCGCTAACAACTTCCTCATCTTGCCCTTCAGGCTAAGAGAAGTAAAAACTCCCAGAGTTTTTTTTCTGCTATTTTTCTGGAGGTGCTTTACTACCTACTTTTTATTTTTCATTTCTTAGACCCATCTGACACCTTTGCAAATAGTCTCTTTATTAAACTCTCCTTAATAGATTCAATTTGAGTATGCCATCAGATTCCTGCTAAGATCCTGACTGATATAGAAATGGTCCGGGCATCAACTAATCACCTCTTTTACTCTGTTCTGTTTTATTTATGGGTTCATTTTTTATTACTACAAATTGTAAGGATCTCTGTTTTGTAAACCATCTCAAAATATCCATTTGCAAGTTCAGTATGTAAATAAACAAATACATATGCAAAAGAAATATCAGGTGCTTTGCTGTATAGTGGGGTTAAAAAGACAATTAAGCTTTAGTCCTTGGGGAGATCACAGTCTTTGAGGAAGACATCCAGAGAGACAAATAATCACAATGGATTGTGGTAAATTAGAAAAGAGAGATAGAGGCCAGGTGTAGTGGCTCACATCTGTAATCCCAGCACTTTGGGAGGCTGAGGCAGGCAGATCACAAGATCAGGAGTTCAAGACCAGCCTGACCAACATGGTGAAACCCCGTCTCTACTAAAAATACAAAAATTAGGGGGGCATGATGGTGTGAACCTATAATCCCAGCTACTCGAGAGGCTGAGGCAGGATAATTGCATGAACCCAGGAGGCGGAGGTTGCAGTGAGCCAAGATGCGCTATTGCACTCCTGCCTGGGCAATAGAGTGAGACTCCATTTCAAAAAAAAAAAAAAAAAAAAAAAACTTAAGAGAGAGAAATTCCTATGGGAACCTAAGTGATTAACTTCCTTACTGTGCTTGGAGGTAGAAGAGTAGAGGAAATCACGGGAACCAGAATGGAAGGAGATTGAGGTGGTTAAAAAAGGTGAGCTTATTAAAGATAGGTGAACAGGATGGCCATAAGCACTCTATGTAGAGGGACTATTATAACTTGTTGCTTGCTCTATTGGACTTCACATTCATTTCCTGAAGTGTTGCTTATTTATTATTTACAAAGTCTTTTCATTTAAAGTTTTGATTTAGGAAACAAAATCTTGGAATTGCAAAATACTTTATTTTTAAAGTATTTTTCATTTCTCTTTAACTCAAAGGCAACTAATGAGCCTTGCAATATATGCCTAATTTCTTTTCCCTTTCCTATGTTAAAAGGATTGCATAAATCACATATACACTTCAAAATTTTTTTGAAGTAAGATGATAGATTTTTTTTTTTATGGAGACTGTGAGCAGCAGGTAAGTAATGTTCAAGTATTGAAAAATACACATTTTAGTTTCAATAACAGGTGAAAATTGCAACAGTCCCTTAAAAGGAAATTGTGATTTACTATCTGATCTTGGAATAAGCTTAAGAATGGCGCACAAAGAACTTGCAGGCAAACACAATGCATCCGGCTATGTGTGCTAGAGATGGCTATTTATTATCTGTCACGTATGTTTAAAAGAAAAGGCCAAGTGATGAAAATCTTGGAATTGTTTAATTTTGGATTAATCAGAAGATGAAACATGGGCTCTTGGTCTTTCATCAGCCTTCAAAATGAGTCCCGACCTAGTCTGCTAACTTAAAATAAAACTGAATGCAAACCTTCCCTGCTGTGTGAAAAGGTTTGACTAGCAGGCCTCCTGGACTTTTTTGTCTTTGGGGTTTTTAATGAGAAACAAAGTCTAGGTTTTGGAACATTGTGAATTTAGATTACAGTGGGGTTCCAGCCTGGCTGGGATGGGAGAAATCTCAGAAACCTCATGAACTCACCAGCCAGCTTCTAGATGAAAGGCTTTGGAGAGGCTTCTCAAGTGCTGCTCAACTCTTGGTTTTTATCCAAACCCAAACTCTAAATCCACAGAGGTTCAGTAAGCACAGAATCCCAGCCAATCATTGGCTTTGTTAAATGCCAATTTCTCTTTCAGCAAACAATTATAAGGCATAATTGCTAATAGAGGAAATCAATCCACCTCTATAGATTTTTAATTGTCCATTTTATTTAGCTTCCTCATAAGTATAAAAAAAGATAATATTGGATTTAGTACAATATTGTGCTTATGTTGAAGTCCGGACCTATTGAAAGTGAGGAGAAGCTCTGGAGGCTCCAGTGATCAAAATGTGCTGTGACAGCTCCCATCTCCAGGGAAAGCATGCTTGAGGAGCATGCAGAAGCTAGCAAGTGCTGTTTCTTAGCTTCTCTCCAGAGACTTCCACAGAACATGCCAATTAGTGACTTGCTGGGTGGTTTGTATGTGTAGATAGACATCAAGATCTAAGATCATTCCAAGCAGTGCTTACTGAACTTCTCAGCTATAAGAAGGCTGTACTTAATTGTAATCCTTATCCAATTTAAATAACCCTTGGTCAAAATGAACAACTAGATATTCTTGAGATCAGGTTCATTTATGCTACTGTGTTAGGGCAGTGGGTCTCAAACTCTTTAACCTCCCAACCCATGTGGTAAGACAAACGTTTCTACAGACCACCCAGCAGTTTGGTTCTGTTTGCCCGCAATTGTCCCCTAAATATTGATGGTTGCAAATTGGAATCTGGGGATGGATTTAGCTTGGACATATGTTTTGTTTAGCTTGCATAGTGGTGGTGGTTTTTTTTTTTTTTCAATTGAGACAGTTGCATTGCTAAAAAATTAGATTTCATATAAAGTTCTAGTTTTCTAGTTGATTAAAAATTAGAAGATATGGAACACACATCTTTCTATGGTAATGAACATTTGGAAACAGAAGTTACACGCTTATTATAAAGAGCATTTGCTCTTTAGTTCACTATCGTTCCTACCATTCCATATTTTCTTACACATGGCCAGATTTTTTTTTGTATTACCTGACTTAGCTCCATATGTTTGATTATGACCTTAGATTAATTATGACAAACTTCCCAAAGAATGATTGAAAAATATGCAAAACAAAGTAAAAAATACAAGAAAATATGGGAGTGAAATTTCCCCCCGTAATTCCTTTTACCCTGTTTTCTTTAAAGCACTGATTTTTAAATGCGTTTTAAATAGGAATAAAGATATTTATTGTAAAATGTGGGTACAGTTCAGTTTCACCTCCAGCCTCTGCAGATAAATCTGCTCTCTAGAACAACACTCACAAAATTCTGTTCCTATATAACTTTAGTTTTTCAAACTGGCATATACTGATGACTTTTTTTCCCCAGGAAACCCACAAGGACTTTCAGGACTAGAAAACTTTAAATTTTCAAAATGATTTTTAAAATTAGTATAAATATATTATTGCCTATTTAGATGGCCAGTTTTAAAGACTTCCACTTGATTTATGATCAAATTTGCAATTGTCTTGCAATGGCATTGTTGTGAGTGATCATCAAAAGAGACATTTTACTTTTAGTACTGAATTTTTTGAACTTCAGTGCTCAAGTGACCACAGTGATATTTTAGGTCATCCGTGATACTTTTTTTCGTTTTTAAATAACTGTCTGTTTATTAGTTTTGTGAACTACAGCTGCAAAACATTTTGAGATTGGTATAATGGAATTTGTTTGAGAACTTTAAAACTGAGTGCCCTGGAGATTGACCAAAAGGACATATTTAAAGTCATAACAGGAAATGTATATTTTCTGTTTTCCTAAAATAAAAGATGAAAATGGTAATAGTCACCATCATTTATTGGGCACTTAATATATGCAAGGCTTTATGTCAAGCGCTTTGTACACCTTACTTTGCATAGTTCATAAGTATTATGAGAAATCTATAAGCCATAGTTCGATAAGGAGCTGAAGTTCAGAGAATGAAGTTACTTGCTCAGTATCACACCATCAGGATTAAAATCTAGCTTCTTTGACCAGAAGGATAGGGTTGTTTGTCATGTGTAAGAGATTGATACAGAACACAGGAAGGGCAGTAAGGAAATAGAACCCTCCTAGACAAGAAAACATTAAGTTAGCTTTGTAATATTGTCTTTTGGTTTGTAACTTGAAAAATACCTGTATTTCAAAGAACTATTTTTTCATTGCTTTAGTTAGCAATGAATATCCACCATTTCCATATCAGCAGGGTCTGCATTTTTTCCCTCTAGCAAACGTCTCAGAGATGCTTTTCTGTTTAACTGAGAATGTTGTTACTTGGCCATTTTACATGTTGTTCATTCTTAAGTTGATAGTATGTTAAAAACTTATTGAAATATAAATTTTTGTGCTCCTGTGAAAGCTTAAGCATTTAAAGGCTCAGTTTCATTTTAATAAATTTGCTCTATTATTCTGACAGTTTAAAATTCTGCAAGTGTTCAGATAATTAACTTTTTACCATTATAGGATTGCTATTATTCTCTGGAAGCATTTTGGTTGATTGTCATACAGCTTCCCAAACTTTAATTTTATTTTACTTGGGACTAAATAGAATAATATTTTTTGGGAGGAGTAGAAAACTAATTGTGAATGTGAAGGAAAATATTTATTAATTACTATAATAAAATGATCAAAAAGAATATAACTTTATTTTTAATTGCCACAGCTCAGAGTTTTAGCAAGAGGTGACTTTAAACATGGGAAGCCCTCTAGTAGAGGAATAAAACATTTTTATCAGTAGTCTGTGGTTGTCCATACCCCTTTATTTACTTTTGGCATCTCTAGAATATTTAGGGCTTTTCTTTATTTGACAGCTTGATTTTGATTTGGTCATGTGACACCAATTTCCTTAGGTATGCATTGCACCAGCTGGGGATTATTTTGAAAACAGGATTTCCAATAGAGAAGGGGAAACCAGTGTAGCCACCTTAGGCTCGGAGTTTGGGAAAAATGCCCACTGCTAGAAGATACAAAAGGCGAAAACTAGGCTGCTGTGGAGAGGTAAGAGGGAGAGATAGGAGGAAAATGTAAATGCTAAAGAAGACAAGATGTAACTGTAAAATTAGGAAAGAGATAAGTTTATCAGAAGCTCCCCGCAAACCACTGGGTCATGTTTGCTTAGTAAGTATAAACGTGTAATTGCTTACCCACACTAAACCACACAATGCAAATGGGTGAGAATTCTGCCTCACATTTTACCCATTGTGCTTGCTTTATGTTTACACACTACATCTAATATCCAAAGAATGTGTCTGAATAAGTAATTATAGATTTTCACGTGACACTTCTGAAGTGCAAGAGAATAATGAAAGAAAATGAGGAGACTGCGCATGGGTTTAATCCCCATATAAAGCAGCAACATGAAGACTGTAGGGGAATATTAAGGGACTCATAGGACCTACATTTCTTAGTAACATGGAGACAGATAGGAGGTAACACTTTCTGAGCCTCTTCTAGGTGCTGGGCACTAGATTGAGCAGTGTGGACGTAAAACAAGACAGACTTGGACTTTCTCCTCATGTAGGTATATTAGGAAAGAGAAATAATGGTCAAGTAACTGGAATTATTTTGAGGGTTCCAGAAGGAAAGTACAAGGTACTAAGGAAATATATATAAAGGGAATTTAGCCTAGTCTAGGAAGTCTGAGTAGTGTCACTAAGGAAAAGCAAGCACTCAAAGCAACAGAGTTGTGAGGAAGGAAATCTTCCAGGCAGACGTAGGGCCCCATAGAAGGAGGTAATAAGAAGCAAATATATAAACACAAATTGTGCTAAAAGCTTTAAAGAAAACCAGTAGGTGCCATGATGGGACAAAGAAGAGGACCTATATATTAAAGATACATGTCGTATACATTTCAAAAAATACATCCTTCGGCAATTGTGTTATTGGGTGATCATCACAGAGTGAACTCACACAAACCTAATGATGTAGCCCGCTACATACCTAGGCTGTGTGGTATGGCCTATTGCTTCCAGCCTACAAACCTTTACAGTATGTTACTCTTAGGCTCAATAAATGTTGGCTCCTATTTGTTCCTGTTGAATATGAGTCCCAGGGGCCCCTTAACATTCCTCTAGAATTGTTATGTCGCTGCCTCCTTGATAGAGGGATTAAACCCAGGCATAGTCTCTTCGTTTTCTCTTTCTTTACTCCATTACTCTCTTGAACTTTAGAACTATTGTGTAAAAATCTAAAATTACTTATTCTCACAGATTCCTGGGACATTAGATTTAAAAGAGTGTGTGTACTATAGGCAACTGGAACACAATGGTAAGAATTTATGTATCTAAATATATTTGAACATAGAAATGCCCAGTAAAATCAGTATAAAAGATTAAAAAATGGCACACATGTATAAGGGCACTTACCATAAATAGAACTTGCAGGACTGGAAGTTGCTCTGGGTGAGCCAGTGAGTGGTGAGTGAATGTGAAGGCCTAGGACATTACTATACACTACTGTAGAATCTATAAACAGTGTATAGGCTACACTAAAGGTATAAAAATTGTTTTAAATATTAAATTAATATATTTTAGTACTTTTTTCCTTTATAAACTTTTAAACTTTTGTTAACTTTTTGGCTCATTTGTGGTAACACTTAGCTTAAAACACACACCTATTGTACAGCTGTACAAAAAGTATCTTTCTTTATATCTTCTATAAGCTTTTCTTGGTTTAAAAACATTTTAATTTTAAATTATTTTCACTTTTTAAACAATTTTCTTGTTAAAACCTAAGACATGAGCATAAACATTAGTCTACCTATCACAGACCCAGGACCATCAATATCATTGTTTTCAACCTCCATACCTTACCCCACTGGGAGGTCTTCAGGGAACTGAATATGGAACTTTGATCTCCTAGGATAACAATATTTTCTTCTAGAATACCTCCTGAAGGACCTATGCGAGGCTGTTTTATGGTTAACTCTAAATATGTATATATATTTATACATATTTATAACTCTAAATACATATATATATAT
Source organism: Saimiri boliviensis (assembly GCF_048565385.1). Lineage (NCBI taxonomy): Eukaryota > Metazoa > Chordata > Mammalia > Primates > Cebidae > Saimiri > Saimiri boliviensis. The sequence continues at coordinate 176,370,453 of NC_133450.1, read as the reverse complement.
ATATATATATATATATAAATATATATAAACACACATAGACACAGAAAGAAATATACTCTGAAACAACAATGAAAAGCATAGTATAGGACATACTAGCAATAGGAATTTTCAGCTCTGTTATAATCTTATGTGACCACTGTGGCATATGTGGTCCCTCTTTCATGGAAACATTGTTATGCAGGGCCTGACTGTATTCGTGATAAAACCTGAAGGATAAGAAACAAGCCCTGGTACAGGGAGTGAGGAAATTCAGGTAGAAAAGATAGAATGTGAGAAGGCCGTGAGAGAGGCGAGTCTTTGGCGTGTTTAAGAAACGGAAAGTAAGCCAGAGTCCTTGACATGTTGTGTTAGGAAGAGAGTAGAATACGATGGGATTGAAAATGTAGGCAGCGGCCAGATTTAACAGGCCTGGTAGACTCTATATAGTTTCTGTGGGAAGTCATTGGGAAGGTTTTGGCAGGGGCTTGACAGCATGTGTGGAGGCCTCGCAGTAATTCTGAAAGATGAGGAAATTGAGGCTATGAAAAGTTAAGTAAGTTTCTAAATGCCTTGCGCACTGTAAATGACAGAGCCAGGTTTTGGACCTTGGTCTAACCCCCAAACTAAGGCTCACTGGGAAGGTATCTGTGAGTGAATCATTGGAACTAGTAATTAGCAAGGAAGAGCCCTGAGAGAAACACTTTCAGAAAGAATATTTGGATTTGTCAAAGAGAAAGACTCTGTGAATGGACACTCTCAGATGTTTGTGAACCAGGTGTACACAGATCAAATGCTAAAGGAAGAACAAATTACTCCAAGCAGCAACCATAAAACCTACATGTAGGAGATGTTTTAAAGTTCTCTTTATTCATTTAAACATGGGAAGGCAAAAAAGGCATTTGAGACTGAGCAATGCTCCTGTATCTTACAAATGAAAATGAAATTGGTTCTCCTTTCCTGTCATACTTTTTGTAGTACATGTATCACTTATTTCTTGTTATACTTAAATGTTTTATGTTGGCTTTTGGAGTCCCCTGAAGTTATGTTGTATCCTTTATGGGTAGTGGCAGTCAAGTAGTTAGTGAGCAGGCATCTGCTTCCCTGTTCCCTGACTCTATTGGCACAAAAAGAGTGTCCTCTACTGAGTACCTTGGAAGAATGATTGGCATGGAATGGGGTCGTGGCCAAAGAACAGCTCATAGACATATATTTTTTTATTCCCAATCCCAAGGGAGTTTCAGCAGTTTTCTCAGTTGCGTTCTTAAAGAATCCTCTGGTTAAGACATTTCTAGTGACCATTCTTCAGAAAAAAAGAAAAATAGATTAAATCATTAGATAGGAGAAAAAGACTTGAACTGAAAACACAGCCTAATCATTGTGGTGAATGCCGTCTGTTCATTGGTGATCTGGGCAAATGAAGGAGTCCTGGAGATCTGACAGCTGGCTGGCATATTTCTGAATGAGTGAGGAAATTTTCCAGTTCATCTGTGGAGAATTTAGTCCGAAATTACAGCATTAGGCTACCCATCTGCAGCCTGCAATTGGTAGACAAGAGAATCACTATTACTTTGTGGAGACAAGCCACAAATCTGAAATGAGGCAGACTGGCATTCCTATTTGGGGTTGGCAGGGCTGAGGTTTAGTCTATTGTTGCAAGCCTGCCTTGCCAAGGGAGAGTGAGAGTCTGATTAGATTGTGCCCTCGTCACACATTATCTTAGAATGGACAGAATGTGTGGAATGAACTGAGAAACTCTGACTTTATGAAGGCTGTTGTTCACACTCCCTTGCTTGTTGTTCATGCCCTTCCTAATGGGCTAGTGTCTTTTTCCTCTGAAGGCCGTCTATTACTTGAGTTGGATGGCTCTGTTTTGATGCTGATATCAGTTTATGGGTTATTATATCCATTTGCAAATCATGATTCAAAAGAGGAAACTCTGGGATGCAAAACACTCCATATGCCCATAAATCACAAACTGAATAAAAGTTGGCAACATAAACGTGATTGTGTTGGGAGTTGGAAAGCTTCAGTCAGCCAGCCTTTATCGAAACTCTGATGTTGTATGCTGTACTACTTGGGGACTGCAAAGAAAATAAAGACTATAAAAGAGTATGTGTGGAAAAGAACTTAAAGGTCATATAGTTGAAATGGCCATCTTGAATAGATGACTGGTTTTTTGCCATTGGCCTTATATTTTAAAGGAAAGAATAACCCCCCAAAAGCCCATGTTTTGGCCCAAATAGAGCACATTGATTGTGATGTGTGTGTGTGTGTGTGTGTGTGTGTGTGTGTGTGTGTGTATGTGTGTATATATTTTCATTAGTTTCTATTAAAATGTATGAGGGCTTTGAGGTTTACTTGGATTTAGTGACTTGCCCAAGATCAGAGATAGCAGAGTAGTACCAAAATTTTACCCCATGTGAAAAGCCCCACCTCTCTATACATAGGGAAGGAAAATAGATGTAGAATCATAACTGAAATAAAAGCATTTTTCCCAGCACTTGAAGTTGTGTAAACTAGGAATAATTTTTTCCTCTCTCTGAGTTTTAATTTACTCATTTATAAATGGCAAAAGTAGTTGGCTGTCAACACACAAGGTGGTCAGGATGAATGTATGAAATAATGTATGTAAACTTTAACAATTCCAAAGCATTTTAGGCAACAAACATGAATTGAGTGCCTCTGTTATCTTTAGTGTTTTGCTGGAGTACCATTAGAATAAGAAGACATGGTGGAGGCTACAGAGAGCTCAGCCTACAGTGGAAAAAGGCAAGTATACGATTACATTGTTATGAGATAACTGCCTTGACACCAAGAGAAGGAGAAAAAATAAACACTGTCTGGAGAGATTGACAGTGACTTTATAGAAGAAGCCATGCCTCAGATTTTGTCAAATGAAGCAGGAGGCTCATGTCTGGCCAAGGAAATACCATAATGAAGAGAGGTGAGAAGAATATGCTGTGTTAAAAATATGTTTAAATTGTCACCTTTTTTTTCCTAAAATAGGCTTTTTATTTTAGAATAGTTTTAGATTTACATAAATATTGTGAAGATAGTACAGAGTTCCCACTTATACACCACACCCAGATTCCTGTATTAATATCTTACATTCACATGATACAATTATAATTAATGAAAAATATTGAAGATTATGAACTAGAGTCAATACCTCCTTCTGATTTCCATAACTTTTACCTAATGTCTTTTGTTTTGTTTTGTTTTTTCGGGTCCAGGATCTAACCTAGGATATTATATTGCATTTAGTCAGTGTCTTCTTAGGTTCCTTTTGGCTGTGAAAGTGTCTGAGATTTCCTTGTTTTGGATGACCTTTACATTTTTGATGAATACTTGTCAAGCATTTTGTACAATGTTCCTCAGTTGGGGTTTGCCTAATGTTTGATAGACTGGAGTTGCAGCTTTTTGAGAAGATCACAGAGGTAGAGAGAGCGCTATTATCATTTCATGTCAAGGGTATATATTTCTAATGTGACATATCACTCTTGATAATAACCTTAATCATCTGGCTGAGGCAGTGTTGGTGAGGTTTTTTGACTGTAAAGTTTCTTCCCCTCCAACTTCCACTTTCGTTACTGTACTCTTTGTGAGAAAGTCAGTATGCACAGTCCTACTCAAGCAGTGAGGAGTTATGTTCAGCCTTCTTTAGGGTGAAATAGTTATTTGATAAATAAATTTCTTCTGCATGGGAGATTTGTCTATTATCCCCACTTATTTATCCAATGATTTATATATACCAGCATTGACCCATGGGTGCTTATTTTATACTTTGGATTATAATCCAATAATTTATTTATTTTGTTGCTTACATTGTTCCAGCTTTGGTCAATAAGAACTCTTAAGTTAGTTTCTGTATCCCTTTGACCTACCCCTTGTGTTTTTTTGATTGTATTTCCCATACTTACTTTCTGGCACTATTGGATAGTCCAAGCTTATTTCATGTATGTCCTGCTTGAGGCCATTTCTCTAAGAATTTTGGGTTCTTTTTATTGTATTAGAAATCAAGATCTGGGTATAGGTGTGTTTGTTGCTACTGGAATGTTATTGCTTCTAATGCTTGTTAGCTGACAGAGAAAGAAATACACATTTGAAAACTAACTCGTATAAATACACATCCTTATAAACATCTCTGTATGTAACCATTTTTGTCAATACTGAGCTAAAAATGACTTCAGACTAGTATCTCTCACCCTAATCTATTACAATATGGATTATTTCAGCCTTCTCTCCTTGTAGATTCTTTGGGATTTTTCTACATAGATAATTATGTCAAATAACAACAGTTTCATTTCTTCCTTTCCAGTATGTATGTGTTTATATTTTCTCTGGTTGTACAAGCTAGGGTTTCCATTAAGGTATTAAACAATTTGCTGTTTATTTTTGTGTTTGGTTGTTTGCAGTTGCTTATTCATTGCTGTTTTTTAAGATAGTAATTATGAGTCCTTCAGCTGGTGAATAAAATCCTCCAGGCTTTAACATTTTACAATTGATTTTATAAGCAATGAAAATGGATTGAAATAAATCTAGTTGTTAAAAAAAATAAATACTGAACAGGAGTGGTGGGAGAGGATATCCTTGCCTCATTCCTAATCTTAGTGGGGGAAACATCCAGTCTCTCATCATTAAGTATGAGGTTGGTTGTGGGTTTTGTGTAGGTGTTCTTTATCAAGTTGAGAATGTTCTCTTCTATATTCCTAAGTTGTGAGTGTAATAGTTTGGGCTGCACAGTCAGAGGGACAGAACAAGTACGGGACACATACACACACACACACACACACACACACACACACACACACGTGAAAGAAAGTTTATTAGGGAGAATTGGCTCATATGATTACAAAGTGAAGTCCCACGATAGGTCATCCATAAGCTGTGGAAAGGGAAAGCCAGTAACATGGCTTAGTCCTAGCCCCAAAGCCTCAACCAGGGAAGCCAACAGAACAGCCCCCAGTCTGATGCTGAAGGCTTGTCAGTCCCTAGGAAGCCACTCATTCAAGTACAAAGGCCAAGGAACCCAGAGTCTGATGTCCAAGGACAGAAAGAGAAAAGGCATCCCAGTGCAGAAAGAGAAAGAGAAGTTCAACAATGAATATGCCCCATCTTTGGCCTGCTTTGTTCTAACTTTAGTGGCAGGCAGTGATTTGAACGGTGGACACTCACATTGAGGGCAGATTGTTTTCTCCCAATCTGCTGAGTCACACATCTAGGCGTTCCTTAATCCAATCAAGTTGACACCTAATATTGACCTTCGCACTGTGTTCTTTTTTTAAAGCATAAATGGATGTTGGATTTTGTCTTGCCTTTCTGAGGTCAGTTAATGTAATCATATGACTTTTCTTCCCTTATCCCGTTGATGTGATCATTACACTAATTTTTGAATGTTTAATTATAATTGCATAACTGGAATGAACTCTACCTGATTATTTTGTTTATTAATTTATTATACATTGTTAAGTTCAATTTACTAATATTTTATTGAGGATTTTGTATCTAGTTTATGTAAGTTATAGGTCTGTAGTTTTCTATCTTGTGACTTTTAAAAATCTGGTTTTGATATTAGAGCAATGTTGGCCTGATGAGATAAATTAGAAAGTCTTCCCTTTGCTAGTTTTTACAAAAAATTTTGAAGATTGGTATTAACTTCCTCATTAAATGTCTGGAAAAAATTCACCAGTAAACCATTTGGGCTTGATGCTTTCCTTTTTGTAGTTTATTGATTATTGATAAAATTTCTTTAATAAACATGAGACTTTGCAAGTTATCTATTTCTTCTTGTATGAGCTTTAGTAGTGTCTGTCTTTCAAGGAATTGGTCTATATTATCTGAGTTATCCAACTTGTGGGCATAGTGTTGTTCATAGTATTTCTTTATTAGCCTTTTAATTTCATAAGATTAATAGAGATGGATCCTCTTTTTTTCCTGACATTGTTCATTTGTGTCTTTTCCTTTTGTTTTTATTGAACTTTTTAAAGAACTACTTTTGGTTTTATTAATTTTTTTCTATTACTTTCCTGCTTCAAATTTCATTTATTTCCTTTCTGATTATGCTTGCTTTATACTTAAATTACTATTTCCCCAGTTTCTTAAGCAAAAAAATATTAAATTACTGATTTTATATCTTTCTTCTCTTTTAATAAATATATTCAATGCTAGTATTTTTCTTTTAGGAACTGCATTTGCTAATTCCCACAGATATTAATAAGTTGAATTTTCATTTTTATCTTAAAATTTTTTTTTTAATTTCTCTTGTTACTTTAACCTTTGTGTTACATAGAAGTCTGTTGCTTAATTTACAAATATTTGGGAATTTTCCAGTTATCTTTTTGTTATTATCTCTAGTTTAATTCCATCGTGGTCTTTAAACAAACTTTGTATGGTTTCTATTCTTCTATATTTGCTAAAATGTGTTTTATGAGCCAGAATATATTGGTGACTGTGAGCTGGAGAAAAATGTGTATTATGCTGTTATTGGATGAAGTAGTCTATAAATGTCAGTAGAACAAGTTGATTAATAGTGTTGTTAAGGTCAACTGTACCATTACTGTTATATTCTGCCTGTTTGATCTATTACTGACAGTAGTGTGTTAAAGTTTCTAACTATAATAGTGGATTCCTCTATTTCTCCTTGCAGTTCTATCAATTCTTGCCTCGTGGGTTTGGCTGCTGTCTCTAGTTAGGATTATTGTGCCATCTTAAGGAATTGATCACTTTATCTTTGCTTACTGCATTTCTTTTCCATAATAGCCTTCCTTTTTCTGAAGCTAGCTTTGTCAGAAATTAATATACCTCCTCTAGCTTTTTTTGATTGGTGTTAACAAGCTCTATCTTTCTCCATCTCTTTATTTTTAATTTATCTGTGTCTTTGTATTTAGGGTGGGTTTCTTGTAAACAATACAAGGTTGGGTTTTATTTTATGTATCCACTCTGACCATCTCCATTTTTAATTGGTTTATTTAGATCATTCATATGTAAGTGATAATTAATTTAGTTGGGTTAATATCTACTGTGCTCATATCTGTCTTCTGTTTATTACCCTTCTTGTTTCTTTTACTTTCTCTTTTTCTGTTTTTTCTAGTTTTAATTAAATGTTTGTATTTTCATTTTATCTCTTCTCAGCATCTCAATTATAATTCTTTGTAAATATTGTTTGTTGCTTTAGACTTTACAATATATAGTGGATTATACAGGCATGACCTTATCTGTAATATCAATCAGATTGTGATAAATAATGAAATGATAAGATGACAAAAGTGATGTAAATACCTTTCTTTGAGTTTTTACTAGTCAAGTCCTACGCTAAACATTTTAAATAATGATCACAGTTATCAGTGAAGATTTTGCTGGATTTCTGGATAGTAAAACCTGTAAAAATATGTCCCCTAATACTCCAAGCCTCTAGGGGTTTGTCCTTCATCATTATAATAGATTTACCCCCACCTTTCAGCAGTTCGCCAAAATTAACATTTAGGTGTTCCTTTCAGTTTATGGCTCCAGTGGGTTTCTGCTTCAGGTAAGAGGATCTCAGCTGTGTTTCTCTGAATGAGCTTATTTCTCTAGATTTCAGGGTTGTAGTTGGCTCTGCAATCTCAGTTCTCTGAGGGTTCCAAGAAAAGTATTTGATTTTCAGTTTTTCCAGGTTTTACTTTTTTTTTTTTAAGAATAGGAATGATGACTTCTAAGCTATTTCATGTGGAAGTTGAACCAGGAAGTTCAAGGAGACAATTCTTATGTGGCTGGAATGTAAGAGGTATGAAGAAGACGTGATAAGTGAGGCTATAAAACTAGGTATGGTTGGCATTTCAGCAAGGTTTTTTTGTGCCATACTAAAAATTTGGACTATATGCTATAAGCCAGAAATGTGCACATGTGAGAGAGTTTTAGCTGGGTAGTCACATAGCCAAGATGATTACATTGATGGCAAAGTGGGGGTTTCTTTTCTAGAGACTGAAGGCACAGACATGTTGCAGTCAGACTTATGCAATGGCATCACGTATGCTTGTCCCATTTAGATATCTTAGTTGCTTTTAATGCTATTGTTTAATTGCTATTTCAGTAGAACATATGTCACTGTTTATTTTAATTGGACTAGAGAGAAAGCTTTTTGTGTTACCTTGTTTCATACTGCTTTCCCAATGAAATAGGCATAGCAGATACTTAAATAGCAGTGGAACTGAGTGGACTAAATCACTTAGGACTTTCAGTGCGATTTCAGCTCAAGCTACCTCTGGTAGGTATGCTGTTGGAAATATAGTTTAGATGTGACTTAATATATTATTTTTCTGTAAGCCTATGAAATCATGTTATGTCATGATTTCATGCACAAATCAACAGATATGATATATTGGTACATTGTCACAACAAAGCCTAGGACATCATTCTATCAAAGGCTAATGGACTTGAGAAGCACTGAGCTGACACCATAAATGAGTCAGGCACTGTGTTAGGCTCTATAAATAAAATGCGAATATGATAGACCTGCCTTAATGACTCAAAAGCTAGTAGATAATACAGTCGTGACATTTTCTGAATATCAATCAGATTGTCATGCATAATGATAAAAGTAATGTAAGATGATAAAAGTAATGTAAGTACTTTTCTTTGAGGTTTTATTAGCCACACTATGTTCAGCATTTTTTATAATGATCGCAGTTCATTTTTATCGCAATCTTGATATGTCAATATTATACCCATTTTATAGGTGAAAAATATGAGGCTCAGGGACCTTAAGTGTTTTGCTCAAGGTCATGGTGAGCCAAAAAACCAGGATTGGAAAGTACGTCTTTCTGACTCCAAAACTTTCACTTCCATCTGTTACACTCTATATTAAAGGTATAGGAACACAGAAGGTATGATTAATTCTATCTGGGTGAGTCAAGAAAAGCTTCCCAGGCAAGGTAGCATTTAAACTAGATTTTGACAGAAGAGTTGGATACTGCCAAGCCAAAAATAAAGAAAGGAACATGAAAAACAGAAGAGCAAGAAATAAAGGTATGTAGGGGTTCAGGATTGGTAAAGTATGTGAAATGGTTGGAGCGTGGGCACGTGGATGGCATCTGGGGGTAAACAGGCCTGGTCTGGATGTGACTGAAAATAAAAGAAGGGCAAAGGGTGTTTACTGCCATGGTAAGGCATACATTATAAGCTACATAAAATTTTGGAATGGAAGAGTAAGTGACCTGATCACATTTGAGTTTTAGCAAGGTTACACTGGAGGCGTGTGAAGGATGAAGTGCGGTGAAGAAAGCCTGGAGGCAGGGAGATCATTTTTAGAACTGTTATGAAATAGGGGAGAAAGAAGTTTTAGGATCTAATTCTTAACACCAAGTCAAAAATATTTTAATATACAGGATCAGAATTTTTTAGATTCCCTTATAAGAAAAAAAAAAAAAAACTCTTGATTTTCTTGAGATTTGCACTCACTAATAAATTGAAATGGTTTCAATCCTTGGGTTACAAGCTGAGTTAATCCCAGTCTCAGCATTCTGAATTTTACAGAGGAGTCCTCCTGTTTCTTCTGAACAAAGAAAGATAAAAACAACAATGATCCAACTTCATCATGCCCAGAAGATTAATCAGTATTCATTTATCCTTTGAAAGAATAATTATTCAATTCCTACAATGTCCTAGACATTAGTATTCAAAAAAATTTATTGAGCATTAGATACAAAGCACTGTGCTAGTGCTAGAAATAGAATAGTGAACAATACACACATGGATTGTGTTTCCAGGGAGTTTACAATCTAAAAAAATTGGGATGTGGTAAGAAAGTGCTCAAACTTTGAGAACAAAGTTACCAAAATTTTAAAGCAACACAGGGTCAAAATCTCCTTTTAGTTAAATTTTAGAGCTGATGTAATTCTGTATGTATACCTCACTCTTCACTCTTGCATGTCCAAACCACTGTTCTCTCCTACTTTACTATTTCCTTCAGGTTTATCTCCAGATGTGGCACGATTTCGGCCCATTTTTTTGCCATGTAACTCAAAACTTGCTCTAGATAACTCAGATTGTCTAGTAACTCGAGATCTGCCTAACCTGGTTTCAGGATCCTCTTGCAAACAGAAAATACCCCAATATAGACACCCAGTTCTTGGTACTGGACATTTGATCAGGACAGTCTTCTTCAGACTCATTGTTGCCTTTCTTAAACAACGCTGGAGTTCAGGATCCTGAAGTTTGAAAGTTAAAGTATGCCTTCTCCTCAAATGTTTTTCATCTATTTTTGTGAAAACTTAAATGACTTTGACTCACTTAAAATGTTTCAATTCTAAAGTTGCTGAAAAGAGTAGTTAAGAAAGCATATTTTATGGTAGAAGAAAGTTCAATACATTTTCTTAGGTTTAGTACATGTCCTTGAAGTTCTTTTACAAAGCATGGACACATGTCTTTCTTAGCAATTAAGCTGGAAAGAGTCTTAAAATGCAGCCCAACACTGAACTGAGAAATTTGGGCAACATCCAGACATTTATAAGCAAGTATCAATGGGATATATCACACAACTGGTCATAATGAACCTCTTAATTTCTGGAGGGTGCAGTAATGAAACTTGGTGGGAAGGAGTCTGAGAAAATGAATAAGTGAATTATGTTTCAAGATCCCTCAGCTGAGACCTCTTTTAATTGACAATGGGTCTGTTTGAGATTGGGGCAGCTTCTCATCAAGTGAAGGCAGAACATCATAGATGGGCCATCTGCTCTGTTTCCTCGACAATGGCACTTGTTCAGTTCTTACCTTTAGAACCTGCTCCTCTTGATGAGATAAACAATATGTTTGAAGCTCCATAGATGCTGTGCAGCTTAGCAGAGAAATGATGTTTTATGAAGTGTCATCCTGTGCAGCCATCTGCAGAGAATCACATTTGGCTATCCTTGGGGACTATTTCCATTTATCTCAGGGCTTTGATTCCATCCATTGAAAACTGTCAATTTCTTCTTAGTTTAAACATAACATACTGCCCGTTTTCTTGGATGATGAAAGGGTTTTCCATTATGCAGTGATTCATGGATAAAAGTCAGTTATTGGAGATGAATTATTTAATGGGGATACAGTATAGAAAACAATAATGCCACACATCCTAACAAGAGTTAATTGTAAACCAATTTCCTGTCTCCTAAAAATGAATTATTCAGAACTATGAACTATCCGACCTCAAGATTAGCTGGAAATTGAGTTGTATAAATAAGTCATAAAAGGAATCATATTAGTTACTGAGACGTAATTTAACACATTTTATAACTTCAGTTTTGTTCAAAATGGTGTAATGAGACAAAGGCATTACTTAACACTGACAATGAATACATTGTAATTTCAATTCACTTCTGTATACATATACACACATACATATATACACAGAGATAGAAAAAATGTATATGTATACAAAAAATATATACATACATGTATGTATTTTCTAAACAAGATTTCTCACATAATCACAAAATCATTATTACACCTAACAAAGTTAATAATTTTCTAGTAATGTAGAATGCCAAATGCATGTTAACAGTCATGTCTAAAATATCTTTTCAGACTTGATTTTCTCTAATAAGTTCTCATTGCAAATGGTCGATATGTTTCTTAAGCATCTTTTTTCCCAAACTTGAGGTACAAATGACAAAAATTGTATATATTCAAGGCACATAATTTGATGTTTTGACATATATATAAATTGTGAAATGATTACCACAATCAAACCAATTAACATACATAAAATGTCGACATTTTCTTGTACGTATATATGATAGATATATAAATATACATATATATATTCCTTGTTAGAAGTATGGTATTCAAGTCTACTATTATTGTATCACTGTCTATCTCTCCCTTCAGATTGATTAATATTTACTTTATATGTTTATGTGCTATGATTGATGCATATCTATTTACAATTGTTACATCTCCTTAAAGAATCCTTTTATCATTATTAAATGTCATTTTTTTTGGTTTTTAACTTAAAAGCATGTTTTGTCTGATAGAAGTATAGCTACCCCTCTCTTTTTCTATTTGCCTGAGATGTTGTTTTCCATCTCTCTACTTTCAGTCGAGGTGTGTTCTTGAAGCTGAAGTGAGTCTCTTGTAGGTAACTTTTAGTTTGTGTGTTTGTTTAAACCGGTTTGGCCACTCCATGTCTTTTGATTGGAGAATTTAATGCATATATATTAAAGATAATTATTGATACATAAGAATTTATTATTGTTAGTTTGTTAATTATTTCAGGTTGTTTTGAGGACTCTTTGTTCCGTTCTTACTATTTTGCTTTTCTTCCTTGTGATTTGATGATTTTCTGTAGTGGTTTCATTTGATTCCTTCATCTTTCATATATCTACTATAGGTTTTTGTTTTGTGATTATAAAATACTTACATAAAATGTCTTCCTATAACTATTTTAAGTTTATAGCAATGGAAATTACATACCAAAACTTTACCATTTCCCCTCATTTTATGCTTTTGATGTCACAATTTACATCTTTTTATATCATGTAACCATTAATAAATTATTATAGCTATACTTATTTTTAATTTTTTCCTCTGGCCTTTGTACTGGAACTGTAAGTGATTTACACACCACCGTTAGAGTATCAGAGTATTCTGAATTTGACTACATACTTACTTTTATCAGTGAGGTTTATACTTTTCTATGTTTTTATGTTGCTAATTAACTTCTTTTCATTTCAGCTTGAAAAACTCTTTTGAGTAATTCTTTTTCCTTTTAGTAGAGAATAGTATTAGAGATCACAACCTGTATGCTAGGGGTGCTCATTGCTCCTGAAGCACTGCTTCTAGGCCTTTCCAGTAGACAGAAACAGGCAGTATGTACTTTTAAAGTGAAAGAGATAAGATATTTTTATCTTAATATTTCCAATTAATATTAAGATGTGAAATTTTATTTAACAACTTGTACTTTTTTTTTCTCAAATTGAAAATTCTTCTTATTGGCATTAACATAATGATTCACTTTATCCTACAACATACTTTAAAAACAGAACCATAACATAATTAAAAAATAAAAATGCTAATATTAGTATTTAAATCTATATAACAGTTTAAGATCGCCATTTTTCTACTTATAAATGAGCATGATCATTACACACACATGCATACGTGTGTGTGTATATATTTAATGTCTTCCTAATTTTTTCTTGTGTGGCATCTCTTCATATTACTTGACAATCTTTGTATAACATGCTTGATCATTTTCTTTTTAGTTATTAGGAGTGCTTTAAGTAATTAGGGATATGAAAACTGATGCAAATTACAAATATTTTTATCAGTTTATTATTTTTTGCTTTGTATATAGTGTTTTATAATGTAATTTTTTTAGTTTTAATTTTTATGTAGTAAAATTTATCAAATTGTTTTGTAATACTTTAGAGTCAAAGAAAAGTTCATCTACCCTTGGCTTATAAAGGAATCCATCCATGTTTTTTCCTACTGCTTATGTGATTTCTTATTCTGATCCACTTGATATTCACACAGGTGTGTCGTGTGAAGAACACATTTAATTTTGTCTTTTTCCATATGGCTCCTCGGTTGGCAAAACATTAAAAAATCTATTTTAGACCTCTACTTCTAGATGGAATGGACTAGCGTGTATCTTGATAAGACAAAATAGAAACAGTGGGATACAATGAAAATAATAATACAAAATGAACTTTTTGAAGATATTGCTGAGCTATCATATCCTTCAGGACTTGAGGGACCCAGTTATTGGATAAAAGGAAAATGCAGTATGATGATTAAAGTATTCTCTACTGTACTTACCCTTAAGGAATTCGCTGATGTAATGTGCCTAGAACTGAGAGGTTGAGAAGCCAAGCATAAAGCAGAGACTAACTGATTGAGACCTTGAGTGCACAATTTAATATGTTTTGACAAATACACACTGTTTTGTAACCAACACTCAAACAAGACATAAAATATTTCATTGCCCAGGGTAATTCATTTGTACTTCTTTCCAGTCAGTACTCTACAGAAGCAACCACTGTTATGAATTTCTTCAACAGAGCTTAGTTTGCCTATTCTTGAACTTCTTACAAATTGAATCATATAGCATGTACTAATTACTAATTTATACCTTGATTATTTTGTTAAACATAATTTTTTTTTATATTCACACATGTTGTTAGTATACATTTGGGTTTTAAATTAGTTAGTTTACTTTTAGAGACTACAGTGCTATCCTAAACTATTTCACAGTTGTTTGGGTCATTGAATACATTTTGTACCAGTCCTATTTATTTCTCTTTCAGGGCTAGACTTTGTTCTATTTTTGCATTTCTACTTGACCTTACATATATTTCTCTCATGGCATCTATAACTTCTTAGGCAGGGACTGTGGATTAACCATCTTTTTTTTTTTTTTTGAGACAGTTTCACTCTTGTTGCCCAGGCTGGAGTGCATTGGCACAATCTTGACTCACTGCAACCTCTGCCTCCGGGGTTCAAGCAATTCTCCTACATAAGCTTCCCGAGTAGCTGATATTAGAGGCATGTGTCACCAAACCCTGCTAATTTTGTATTTTTTAGTATAGACGGGGTTTCACCATGTTGGTCAGGCTGGTCTCGAACCCCTGACCTCAGGTGATCCACTGGCCTCAGCCTCCCAAAATGCTAGGATTACAGGTATGAGCCACTGTGCCCTGCCTAACTATCTTTTATCTCCAGGTTTAACACAGTTTCTGTTACATAGTTGGTGATCAGTACATTGGACTAAGAATCTGCTTTTAATTGATTTATCCCCTGTAAGTGTAGCACTGTCACTCCACAGTTGTTTGCCTTTGAACCAACCCTTCTTCTTTACCTTGAACAAACTCTCAAATTTGTTGATCTGTTGGATCACTTCCCAACATTGTAAGTGGCAACTTACGTACTTAGTCAGTTAAATAAAAATGTGAACTCTGGAGTATATTAATAGGCACAAATTAGTTGTTCAACAAAGTTGTAGGCAAAGAAATGGGAACTTAAACTCAATTCTTCTTGGGCTATGAATTGAAACCACAGAGGTCCTACTATGTTCTGCAGTTGAGCCCTTAAAAAACTATTTTTCTTGTTTCAAAATTACATCAGCTTTGTTTTTCTTTTCTTGTGTTTTTCTATTTAAAAATTTATGCTATTGTATTTATGGCATTTCTATCTTTATCATAACGTAAGTACCTTACAATGAAGAGACTAGGTCTTTCTGTTTTTTTTTTTTTTTTTTTTTTGCTATAGGACCAAGCTATAGTTTATACACACTGGACACTCAAATATATAGAGGAAACATTGATAGTGCTAATGAATGCAGAACAGAGTAATAAATGTATATAATCTGTAGGTGCTCAAAACATTCAATGTCACATAAAAGCTTATCATAACTGTCACTTTTGATGGCAGAGTAAAACAAAGAGATGAAAATCAAAGAGAACATCTGTATATGAAGTGAGATGAAGTAACAGAAGAGAAACTTTCTTATAAGAAAGTGTTATAACTGTGAATTGCCAATCTCAAGGGAAGGGTTTAGAAAAATATGATAGGATCCACTTACAAGAAGCGCAGTTTTGTTCAGCAAATGGATTCTGTAATTAGAAGTTTTGTTCCTCCTTCTCCTCTGGGAGTATGTGGATAAGAGTTAATTAATGTGATAAAGTTGTGCAGTTTCTGTGAATACTGTAATTGTTAAAGATCCAAATTGCACTTCGTCTGTGTAATTTGGGTGAGGATGTGGGAATGGGTAAAGAAGACCCAAATCTGTTCTCTCTGAAGTTTTAGGCTCCAGAGTTAAGATTACATAATTGAAGAAGGGAAAAAATGAAGGAAGACAAATACTTCAGATTTGTAACAAATAATTGTAAGTCTAATTGTATAGGTTCATACATAACCCTTATCTGTCAGGTCATAGGGATAACTTTTAAATAGGCATTACTCAGGGTGAATTTCATAGCTTCTAAATCTCCCTCCTCCTCAAATTTTTTCTCTCATTTTTTTCAGGGGTTGTTTCAGTAACTATTGTTGAGTTATAAACCACCCCAAACTTAATAGTGTAAAATAACCATTTTATAATACTTACCGATTCTGTGGATAATGAACTCAGACATGATACTGCAGGGATGGCTTGTCTCTGCCCCAGGATGTCTCAGGCTTCATATAGTGACGGTGAGTGAAGCATCGGGGGTGCATATATAAAGGCTTCATTACTTGCATGTTTGATGCCTAGGCTGAGACGACTCAAAGCTGGGCTTAGCTGAGACTGTCATCTAGGGCTTCTCTCCACATGATGGCTGGATTCTAAGATGGAGTCCTGAAACCAAAAGACCCAACAAAGCCACGTGGAAGCTCCGTTGTCTTCTTGGCCTTACTGCACAACTCACATGCCTTTACCTCTGCCAGTGTATTTTCAAAGCAGCCACAAGACTCCAAGAGGCTAGAATAAGTAGAAGATATAGATCCTACCCGTTGATGGGAGAAATGTCAAGGAATTTGCAGCCATTAAAAAAAGTACTACTGCATCTCTACAATTAAAAAACAAACAAACATTTTATTAGACAATACTCTCCCAGATTGCTCAGAGGAAAGGTCTTGCACTGGTTTCTGGTCCTTTTATTGTTAATGGTAATAAGCCCTGACTAGTAGGGTTTTAAAGTTAGGTTATTTCAGTAACAGGTACTTGCGTGAAATTTGGAAATTGGAAGAGAGGCCATTTTATTATCTGGCAATGGTGGGCAGATGAAAAATCTTGATTCAGTGCTACAGTCACCTGAGTTCATTAGTGGCAATTTACTCAAATGTCTATAATTTCTTATTTTTTCTTTTTCTTTCTTTCTTTCTTTTTTTTTTTTTTTTAAATGGAGTTTCGCTCTTGTTGCCAAGGCTGGAGTGCAATGGTGCCATTTCAACTCACCACAACATCCACCTCTCTGGTTCAACCATTCTCATGCTTCAGCCTCCTGAGTAGCTAGGAATACAGGCATGCACCACCATGCCCGGCTAATTTTGTGTTTTTAGTAGAGACAGAATTTCTTCGTGTCGGTCAGGCTGGTCTCAAACTCTGGACCTCAGATGATCCGCCTGCCTCGGCCTCCCAAAGTGCTGGGGTTACAGGAGTGAGTCACTGTGGCTGGCCATGTCTATAGTTTCTTAATCTTTTAAAACTCAGCAGTCTTTTCCCCTGACCTTTGTCCCATAGCCCTTCCATTAGTTCTGTAAGCATTAATTCCTTGTATTAAATTCCTTCTTACTTGAAATGCCTGCTTAAAGTATCTAATAACATTCATTTTCATATTTATGTTTACATTGAGTTAGGGAATTAATTATAAGGTATATGTTCCTAATAGATTTATTCCATTTGGGGATTGACAAAAATTGTCTTTATTCAGTGGTAATAGCTAATTTTATTTATTCAATTTATATTAGCTGGGTATGGTGATGTGCACCTGTGGTCCCAGCTACCAGGAAGGCTGAGGTGGGAGGATCATTTGTGCCAGGGATGGGGGAGTTTCAGTGAGCCAAGATTATGCCACCTTCTCCAGCCTGGGTGACAGAGCAAGACCCTGCTCAAAAAAAAAAAAAAAAAAAAAAAAAAAAAAAAATTCAGGAATATATTTTGGCAATAAAATTATTTTTTTAAATTTAATGTTTTGTTGGTATATAGTAAGTGTATATTTATGAAGTATATTTTGATATAGACATGCAACGTGTAATAATCACAACATGGAAAATGGAATATCCGTCCCTTCAAGCATTTATCTTTTGTGTTACAGACAATCCAGATATCCGCTTTTAGTTATTTAAAAATGTACAACTAAATTATTATTGACTATAATTCCTCTTTTGTGTTATGAAATATTACATCTTATTCATTCTTTCTGACCTCTTTTTGCAACTATTAACCATCCCGATCTTCCCTGTAGTCCCCTACTACCCTTCCTAGCCTCTGGTAACCAACTCTTTGCCTCCATGAGTTCAATTGCTTTAATTTTTAGATCCCACAAATAAGTGAGAATATGTGACATTTGTCTTTCTCCGCCTGGCTTATTTCACTTAACATAATGACCCACAGTTCCACCTATATTGTTGCAAATGACAGGATCTCATTTTTCTGTGGCTGAATAGTACTCCCTTGGGTATAAGTTCTACATTTTCTTTATCCATTCATCTGGTTTCTTTGAGACAGTTTTGCTCTGTCGCCCAGACTAGAGTGCAGTGGCATGATCTTGGCTCACTGCAACCTTTGCCTCCTGGGTTCAAGGGATTCTCCTGTCTCAGCCTCCTGAGTAGCTGGGATTACAAGTACATGCCACCATGCCCAGCTAATTTTTGTATTTTTAGTAGAGATGGGATTTCGCCATGTTGGCCAGGCTGGTCTTGAACTTGTGACCTCAAGTGATTCACATGCTTTGGTCCCCCAAAGTGCTGGGTTTATAGGAGTGAGCCAATGTGCCCAGCCTCATTTGGCTGTTGGTGGACAGCTCAGCTGCTTCCAAATCTTGGCTATTGTGAACAGAGCTACAACAAACATGGGAGTGCAGATATCTCTTTAATATACTGATTTCCTTTCTTTTGGGTACATACCCAGCAGTGGGTTTGCTGGATACTATGGTAGCTCTACTTTTAGTTTTTTAAGAAACCTCCAAACTGTTCTCCATGGTGGCTATACTAATTTTCATTCCCACCAAGAGTGTGCAAGTGTTGCCTTTCATTTTATTTACATACACTCCAGCATTTGTTTTTTGGCAATAAAATTCTAAATTTGAGTCTGAGATAATTTCTAGACATTTTAGAAATTGTTTATGGCTTTTTAAATTTACAGTTTTGATATATTGAGGAGGTACAAGTGTAGGTTTCTTACATGCATATATTGTGCTGTGTAAAGTCTGGGCTTTTAGTATATCCATCACCTGAATGGGAACATTGTATTCAATAGATAATTTTTCAACTCTTATCACCCTCCCACCATTTGTAGTCTCCAATGTCTGTTATTCCACTCTGTATGTTGATGCGTACCCAATACTTACTCCTGCTTATAAGTGAGAACATGTGGCATTTGGTTCCTGAGTTATTTACCTGAGAATAACAGCTTCTAGTTCTGTCCACATTGCTGCAAAAGACATGATTACATTCTTTTACATGGCTGAGTAGTATTTCAGGGTGTTTGTGTGTGTGTGTGTGTGTGTGTGTGTGTGTGTGTGTGTATTTACTCTTCCACTGATGGATGCATTTATACATTTAGGTTGATTTCATATCTTTGTTATTGTGAATAGTGCTGTGGTAAACATATAGATGCAAGTGTCTTTTTGATATAATGATTTATTTCCCTTTGGGTAGATAACTAGTAATAGGATGACTGGATTTAATGATAGTTCTAGTTTTAGTTCTTTCAGAAGTCTGAGTCTGAGATAATTTTTAAAAAGAAAGAAAGCAAAGAGAAAGAACATCGTGGAAATACCCCATTTTGGGACAGAAAAGCCATAAATATGAGGAAAACCTAAATAATTGAATAATCCCCCAAAAGAAAAGGGTATGATTTGTTCTAAGGTGAACAAACTATACAAAATACTGATGAAATTCTGATATTAAAAAGAAATTTGAAATTGAAAAATAGTATATTTTAATTTAGATTATATTATCCCTTTTTTGGTTTTCTTTTCCAGTTAAGAGTTTTTATTGGAGATTCTGTTTATGTTACACTAAGAATCATGAATATGTATAATGATATTCATATATATTTATGAAACAGAAAGTGGTAATGATGTATGTATTTAGTGAGAAGTACATATATTTAATACAAGTACAATTCTATTTCTGGGGGAATCAGACAGAAAAAACACTGTCCTTGCTCCCCCAAATCACATTATTATTACAGTAATTTCAAAGAAAATAAGAAGTGTTTATAAAAAGTTATAGTCAAACTCGAATTTAACTGATAGTGAGTGTATTAGTGTATTTTCATACTGTGATAAAGAGCTGTCTGAGACTGGGTAATTTATAAAGAAAAAAGGTTTTATTTGACTCACAGTTCAGCATGGCTGGGGAAGCCTCAGAAAACTTAAAATCATGGTGGAAGGCAAAGGGGGAGCAAGGTACTTTATTCGCTGGGGGCAGGAAGGAGAAGTGCCTAGTGAAGGAGGGACCAGCCCCTTATGAAATCATCAGATCTTATGAGATTTCACTATCATGAGAACAGCATTTGGGGAACCACCCCATGATTCAGTTACCTCCACCTGGTCTCTTTCTTGACGTGTAGGGATTATGGGGATTACAATTCATGGTGAGATTTTGGTGGAGCCACAAAGCCTAACCATATCATTTTGCCCCTTGCCCCTCCCAAATCCCTTTTCTCTGTCACATTTCAAAATCAATCATGCCTTCCTAACAGTCCCCCAAAGTCTTACTTCATTCCAGCATTATTACAAGAGTCCAAGTCCAAAGTCTTATCTGAGATATGGCAAGTTCCTTCTGCCTTTGAGCCTGTAAAATCAAAAGCAAGTTTGTTACCTCCTAGATACAATAGGGGTACAGGCATTGGGAAAATACACACATTCCAAATGGGAGAAATTGTCCAAAACAAAGGTACTACAGGCCCTATGCAAGTCTGAAACCCAACAGGGCAGCCATTAAATTTTAAAGCTCCAAGATGATTTTCTTTGATTCCATGTCTCACATTCAGGTCGCACTGATGCAAGAAGTGGTCTCCCATGGTCCAGGGGCTCCACCCCTGTGGCTTTGTATGGTACAGTCCCACTCCCGGCTACTTTCACAGGCTGGCATTGAGTGGCTGTGTGTTTTCCAGCACATGGTGTACCTGTCAGTGGATCTACTACTCTGGTGTCTGGAGGACGGTGACCCTCTTCTTAAATTTCCACTAGGCAGTGTCCTAGTGGTGACTCTGTGGGTTCTGACTCCACATTTCCCTTTGCATTACCATAGCAGAGATTCTTCATGAGGACTCCACGCTGCTGCAACCTTCTATCTGGACAATCAGGTCCATATATCCTCTGAAATCTAGGCAGAGGTTCCCAGACTTCAGTTCTTGACTTCTGTGCACCTGCAGGCCCAACACCATGTGCAAGCCACCAAGGCTTGGGGCTTACACCATCTGAAGTAATGGCCTGAGCTGTACGTTGGCCCCTTTTAACCATGGCTGGGATGCAGGGCACCAAGTCTTGAGACTGCACAAAGCAGCAAGGCCCTAGGCCCAGCCCATGAAACAGTTTTTTCCTCTTAGGCCTCCAGGCCTGTGATGGGGGCGGCTGCCATGGAGACCTCTGGCATGCCCTGGAGACATTTACCCTATTGTCTTGGTGATTAATATTTGGCTCCTTGTTACTTATGCAAATTTCTGCAGCCAGTTTGAATTTCTCCTTAGAAAATGGGTTTTTCTTTGCTATTGCATTGTCAGGTGTTGTATTGGACCAAGCATAGAAAGTCAACACCAAGACAAAAGTATGTCAAATTGCAGGGTCATTTATTATGCCAGTGACCACGGAGGACTTGCGTCTCTCCAACCTGTGGCCCCGAGTTCAGGGGGAGAGGGGTTTTTAAGCTGAAAAACCACATCCTGGTTTCAGGGTGGGAGAATGCAGGGCAAGCAACTTTTCAGCACTTATTGATAAGCAGAAGCAAGCACTTTTCATAGAAGCCAAGGTCAGCAGTTATTGCAAAGAGAATGGGGAAGCCGTTAAAACTTATTTTAAGAACAGCTTTGTCTTTTACAAAATGGCATTTCTCAGGTTCTAACTTTTAGGCTAGCCATGTTACAAGGTGCAAATTTTTGGAACTTCTTATGCTCTGCTTCCCTTTTAGATAGAAGTTCCATTTGCAAACCAAATATTTGGGAATGCATAAAACTGAATGCTTTTAAGAGCACTTAAGTCACCTCTTGAATGCTTTGCTGCTTAGAAATTTCTTCCACCAGGTATGCTAAATTATCTTTGTCGAGTTCAAAGTTGCACAGATCTCTAGGGAAGGGGCAAAATTCCACCAGTCTATTTGCTACAGCAAAACAAGAGTCACCTTTATTCCAGTTCCCGAAAAGTTTCTCATCTCCATCTGAGACCACCTCAGCCTGGATATCCTTGTCCATATCATTATCAGCATTTTCGCCAAAGCCCTTCAACAAGTCACTGGGAAATTCCAAACTTTCCCATATCTTCCTGTCTTCTTCTGAGCCCTCCAGCCAGTCCAATCTCTGCCTGTTACGTAGTTCCAAAGTCCCTTCCACATTTTCAGGTTTCTTTATTGCAGCACCTGACTCTGTGGTACCAATTTGCTGTATTAGTCTATTTTCATACTGCTGTAAAGAACTGCCTGTGACTGGGCAACTTATAAAGGAAAGAGGTTTAATTGACTCACAGTTCAGCATGGCTGGGAAGGCCTCAGGAAACTTGCAATTATGGTGGAAGCCAAAGCGGAAGCAAGCCACCTTTTTCAGAAGGTGGCAGAAGGAGAAGTGCCTACCGAAGTAGGGAAGAGCCTCTTATAAAGCCGTCAGATTTAATGAGAACTCACTCACTGTCATGAGAACAGCATGGGGGAAACTGTCCCCATGATTCAATTACCTCCACCTGGTCTCTCCCTCATCACATGGTGATTATGGGGCTTAAAATTCAAAATGAGACTGGGTGGAGGCAGGAAGCCCAACAATATTATGTAAAAATTAATTTTGGACAAAGTTTTCATGATTTCTGACAATCTGAAGAATCTTGTATAATATTAACCTATTATTCTTTATCCTCTTTATTACTAGATCCCCAGAGATTCAGACTGTTGAAAAATTTTAACTTGTGTTTACCAAATACCTCTTTGCTAGATGAGATGGTTTTTGATAAATTTAGAAATTCTACTTTGATAAATACAATACTTATCTGTTTGTACTTTGATGCCATCTTATAAACAAATCTGAATGGAAAGCCTAGAAAGCATGTATGTGTGTGCATGAGTGTTAACTGTTAGTAATGTATCACCTGCTCTGCTGGTGAGAACATAGGGTTATTATTATTGGATCATGAGTCACCTATACCAGCTGGATACACCTTGTTGCTTGACCACATTCACAGTTTCTACTGATAACTTTACTAATGAATAGTTTCAAGCACTGAGAGAGTTGAACAAAATTGTTAAAGAATGGGAAAATTCCACATTGCTCCAACCAAATTCTAAATTCATGTTTGTAAATCAGTGGAATATTTTCCTTGTGGTATTAACAAATACAATTTTGTGGAGCACTGTATCTATATCCAAAGACACTTTCATGAATTCTGACTAAAATGTGATGGATCCCTCAAGGAGCTTAGAGACTTAAAATGAGACACACAATGTAAGCAAATGAATCAAATAGTTAGGAAGGTCCTGGTAGAAGTCTCTCTGAAGTATAATGGGAGCACAAAATAAGGACTATAAGTCACTGTAGATTCTGGAAAATCTTAAGCAGAAGAAGCAACACAAATATGCTTTGAAAAAATGAGTAAAATTGCAGGGTAAAACAGGAAAGGGAATTACACTTGGAGGGAACAATATGTGCAGGGTACAAGACCATTTGGAAATACTAGTAGCTAGTAGCTTTTTAGAGCTGGAATGTATGGAGTTAACAGACTCTGGGAGAAGAAGCTTCGCAGAAAGTAAGAGATCCAGAGAGATGAAAAGGCTGGGCATAGAAAAGCATTTGTTCTTAAGAGTTTCACTTTCTGCATGAAAAGAAGGTAGGAAAGATTCAAATCATCATCATATGGCAAGGCCAAAGTTGTGTTTTAGAAAAGATAATTCTATCTATTTTATGGAGACTGATTAGAAATCTACTGAGTTTTTTTTTTTTTTTTTTTTTTCTTATATAAAATAAGCCATGAGTTATGATCGTGCCACTGTACTCCAGCTTGGTTCTCACTCTGTCCCCCAGGCCGGACTGCAGTGGTGTAATCATGGCTCATTGCGGCCTCGACCTCCTGGGCTCAAGCAATCCTCCTGTCTCAGCCTCCCAAGAGACTGGGACTCTGCACACATGCCACTGTACCCACCTAATTTTTGTATTTTTTGTAGAGGCAGGGTCTCACTGTGTTGCCCAGGCTGGTCTCAAACTCCTGGCCTCAAGAAGTCCTCCTGCATTAGCCTTCCAAAGTGTTGGGATTACAGGCATGAGCCACGGCACCTGGCCTACTAAGAGATAATCTGAGAGAACTTTAATGGAGTCTACCCAAATGCAGTAAAAATAGTCTTCTTAAAAGTCCATTGTAGGTGCTGCTATCTTCAGGGACTTCTTTGATACTTTTCACCATTCATTGTGTGTGTGTGTGTGTGTGTGTGTGTGTGTGTGTGTGTGTGTGTCTCCACAGAAACAATCCCAGGCATGGTGCGATATCAATAGGTATTTCTATCTACACCTGAGTCTATAATTCAGAAATTTATGCCTTCCTCTTACTGCACAAATTAGACCAGTGAGATAACAAGGGGGAGGGAGGAAGTAGAAGTATTTAAAAATAAAGCAAACACTGGAATAGTCAAACATGAATTTTACAAGCTCAAAACTCTTTAATTCCGACAATTCCTAAAAGACAACAAAGGGCTGGAATCTTTATGGACAAAAGGTTTCAAAAAGACATCATATAGAAAGAATTCAATAAATGTAGTAGGTTCAGAGAAAAATCAACAACTAAGAAAGAAAAGCCCTATCTAAAGATGCCTGCTGAGGTAGGCCAATCTGACTTAATTGATGATGCCTTGAAGAAAGATAGTTTTCAGGCAATAATCTGGAAAGACAGGAGATTTAAGAAAAAAAAAAAAGAAGAGGTAATTAGGAATATATTATGCTTGCTAGCAGGAAACATTACACTGATTTTTCCTTAATAAAATGTTAATGGGCTCCTCAGAATTCTTGGCTTAAAATTTGGGGAAGTTTCAGACTTTGATAAATTTGTGAAAGTATTGGTTTCTTCACAAACTATTGGCAAAGTAAAATAACTTTAAAGATGCTTATATTAGTCATTACAAGGAGTTTTAAACAGATGAACTCAAAGACGATTTAAGTAATACATTCCAATGAAAGTAATAGAAAAATCATTGATATATATGTATATATGTGTGTCTGTGAGTTCATAATTTTGTGGAAATAGAGGTTGAAAATAGGACATAAAGAACTCAGTGAAGGCACTCCCATACATGTAGCCCAGTTGAGCATTTAACCCAGATGACTGTATACCTTTTTGAGTCTCTCAAAGACTGAAGTTGGGGACAAAAAATTTCATGCGTAGAAATTTGAATGTTTACATTTTTCAGAAGTAATGTGTTCTAGAAGATGAGCTACACTAACAAAACTTGTTAAAAAGTGGACTAATCAGAATAATGTATACATTTATAATACGAAATTTAGCTTCTAAGCAAATTGATATACTTGTGTCAGGCGATCTACACAGTGTGGGAAAAGTTATGTAGACAGGAACGCTAAAACCAGGAGACTGCTTTGTAAGCTTGTAATAGAAATCATTAGCATAGGTGGTATAATCTAGATGGCTGGCATCTTAAAGACATTATAGCTTGGGGTTCTCAACAATATAAGCAGACTGTAAACACTAAACCAGATTTGCTGGCTCTTTAGGGTCTGCTCTTCCCTGGATGGGGCTGAGCATGTGTTTTATAAATGTTCCCCTTTTGTATTCTCTTTCTGGACACTGCAAACCATTTCTCTTTGTAGTTCAGCAAACAGTAGAAGAAAAGATAAAAAATCAAAGATATTTTCAGTGAGTATAGTACAAACTAGAGAGAGGAAAGAGATGAGAGTTACTTAGGGATAGAGCTAAGTTAAGCTTAAGGATTGTAAAGAAGTTACAACTTTAGCAGTTTTGACCTGAAGCAAGAATGACAAATCAAGTCTTGAGGGAAAAGCATCAGGGATGCTAGAATTGCTTATTGCCAAAGGCAATGTGGGCTCCTGGTGTAGATAGCTATGATGTCAGTGCCTTGACCTAAAGCCATAGAGTTAGATGAAGAGGAAAAAAGAGCTTTTCCTCTGGAGAACAGATGGGGAACTGGAGGGTTAAAGGAAGATAAGAGGGTGTGGTAACAACCTGAGTCAGAAAGAAAGGCACATTTGAAGAAACCTCCAGTAGGTAAGCAGCCCCAAGGTTTTGGTTAAAGCTGCTAAGTCTTACTTGTCTGGACTCTTTCTGAAAGTCGCTAATCAAGTCCATGCCTTGAACTCCCTCAAGGAAGGAACAAGCTTGGTCTGAAACTGGAAAGTTGAAGCCTAAACCTCCTGGGAGTTACCAGCAATCTAAAACACCAAGTCTGAATTTTGCAGAGAATTCACAGGTGATATTACCTGGTGTGGATATTCAAGGGCATAGTTGTGTCACATCTGGATGGAGTAAAGTAGTGGTAAACTCAATTAAACGAGGGCCTAACCCAGTGTCTTGCATACAGTAAGTGCTTAAATAGTTTTTGAATGACTGAAACTTAGATGTTGAATGAGCAAGATAGTAGTAGGAGAAAGTGGGTCCTGGGTTGATGTTATCTATTATGATTTTGGATAGGCAGTGGTTAAGTAGTAGCTTCCCTTCGTTGCTATAGATGAAAGGGATATTAATTGTGGGATAGAGATGAGGTCATCATGTCCATATTTTCACAAAGTGAGTGAGCACATTGTTGGCTTGTAACCCCATTCCAGAAGCTGTTTTTTCTCCTTTAAAAGGGATCAGAATTGAACATGGCTCCCATCACAGCAATATGCAGAACTCATGCCCAGCACCAATTGCATGGGACACTCAGGTGTGGGAGATGAACTATACCATCAAATAAACTATCTAAGGACAAATTAGTGGCAGATAGTCTCCAAAGTGTGTTGAGGGGAGAAAAATCTTTCTAGAAATTCAGTTATTAAAGCTAGTACTTAAAATTAACTCTAAGAAGTTTTCATAAAGAGACTGTAAATAAGTACTGTGATTGAAAAGAAAACATGTTTGTTCAGCCTAGACTAGCATGAAAAAACACAGCATGGAGCGTACAGTGGAGGGTAGGCAGGGCCTACATGTGGCACAGAGAGAAAACACCATGCTGAATAAGAACTAATACTACGTTTGACAAGCTGGCAAAAGGTTTTCATTAACCTCTTAATGTAGAGGAGCTGAATGTGTATTCCAGACCTCCCACTATAATAATTGCATGTGAGTATGCTCAAGTTAGCTATATAGTAAATTGCATAAACATAGTTTTCATTCCATAATGCAAATAAAGGCATTTTCAGAAAATTTCTTCATTTTCACAAAGTCTTGATTAAAAACAACCACCACTGGAACCTCTGGGCATTGACGTAGATGGGAATTTGGATTGGGAAAACTTGACCGATGATTGAAATCAGGGTGCTGGATCATAGTGGGAAAACCCAGGTAGGCCATAACAATTACAGAATATTGTTTTCACTCAGCTTGTATTTTTCCCAGAATGCTATAAATTGAAGAAAAAATAGGGGTTTCAGAAGCAGCAATTGACCCAGCCTCAAAGTTGAGGACATAAAAAGGCAGATGAAGGATTGACATAGATAAGGGTTTAGGTCAAAATGGTAGACTGAAGGGTACATTTTCTATACTGGGCATACTTGATGAAGGTTATATTGTCTTTAAAATGTGTTTCAAGGGCTGTCTCCAGAAACTAAAGGGTAAATTAATGCCCCAACCCTGAAACATCAGTTTTGAAACTGGTTTCCTCCTGTTTGAAACTGGTTTTTAAACTTTTCCACCTCTCTTGGTGGGAATATGGGTTTCTAGTCAGCTACTGGGTTTGGCTGTCATTGGCTCCAGGTCTAGTGTGCATGGAAGCCACTAAGCAACCATTGTCATCAGGCCCTAGGAAAATTTGTAACTTCCACACTCTACTTGTTCGGTGGGTTTGGAATACAGACTAGACACCAATTTTAAAATCTTTAAATTTTACAACTGAGAGTGACTGGGAAGGCTTGGCTGGACAGAAGATGTGAGTATCTTGTTAATAACTGCCCAATGATAACATCTGATAGGGTAGGATAAGTGGTTTGGAGCTGATTCACTCTTGCTATCAAGGACTTAAAGCCTTGCTATTTATTATTTGCTGTACTCTATAAAACCTTTTGTTTACAAATTATTTAAATTAGTTTTTCTTTCCAAGAGCTGCTGATTAACTCACAAACTATGGAGCAAAGTACATCTGCAACAGGTTAAAAGATTGCCCAGGGTTATGTGGCAAGGCTGTGGGGGCAGAGCTGGTCTGAAAGCAGAATTCTCTGGAGTTTTCTGTCAGCCTGCTGAGTCACTGTGCTACTGAGAGTCACCATGCGGCTCCCTCCAGCTAGGTTTGTGATTCTTAAAGCAATTGTCACCATAGGAAGTTTACAGATCATCTTTTCAGTGTCCGTAACTATAAATGATCTCTTGGCAAATGTATTTGAGCTGCAGAGTAAGTAATAGAGTTGGAATGCCTTCATTTGACTCTTGAATCTGGTAAAAACTGATTTTCTTAAGCCCCCCATACACACTCAGGTATAACTTCTCTAGAGGCCTGTCAAACCTCTAGAAGATTCAAGGAAAGATGGTTTGTACTTGAGTCTGAAAATACATTCATTTTTGGCCTTGGCTGACTAGGTCTGAGTAATGTAAGCCTGAGACAGTGAATTAAGATAATGCCCCACATTTGACTCCTTTACTGACAACCCACCTTTATAAACTCATGCCTTTAGACTTAACATTTTCCTTTTTCTCTTTTTAAATCAGTAAGGCCATCGACAGTCATCAGAAAAGGTTTTTATTCCTTTTAGCTGTTAGCAAAAATTGAAATATATGGATTTTATTTTTATTTATTTATTTATTTATTTTGTGAGACAGTGTCTTACCCTGTCATCCAGGCTGGAGTGCAGTGGCACAATCATGACTCACTGCAGCCTTGACCTTCTGGATTCAGGTGATCCTCCCACCTCAGCCTCCCAAGTAGCTGGGATTAAAGGTGCCTGGCTAATTTTTCTATTTTTTGTAGAGACAGGGTTTTGTTGTGTTGCCCAGGCTAGTCTTAAACTCCTGGGCTCAAACTATCCACTTGCCTCAGCCTCCCAAACTGCTAGGATTATAGGCGTGAACCACCACAGCTGGCCAATATATAGAGATTTTATTAATGACAAAATTGATGGGTTTTGAGATGGTCTTTTTATATGATTTATGAAGAGAGTAAGGCTGCTTTTAAGTTTTATCTTTTGTGTAGACTGTTAACTGGTATCTACTTGTAATGGATGAAATGTTTCCGTGTCCCCTAAATTCATATGTTGAAATCCTAGCCTCCAATGTGGTAGTATTAGGAAGTGGGCCTCCGGGAAATAATTAGGTTATAAGGGTATAGACCTAATGGAGTTAGTGTCCTTATTAAAGGGGATCCAGAAAGTTCTTCTACTCTCTTTCTGCCAGAGAGAACAGTGAGAAATCATCCAGTGTCTGGAATAGCGCTCTTAACAACTGACCATGTTGGCAGCCTGACCTCTGACTTCCAGACTCGAGATCTGTGAGAAAGAAATGCCTGTTGTTTATAATCCTCCCAGCTTCTGGTATTTTAAAGATATGGCCCAGCCGGGCGTGGTGGCTCATGCCTGTAATCCCAGCACTTTGGGAGGCTGAGATGGGTGGATCACGAGATCAACAGATCGAGACCATCCTGGCCAACATGGTGAAACCCCGTCTCTACTAAAAATACAAAAAAATTAGCTGGGTGTGATGGCGTGTGCCTATAGTCCCAGCTACTCGGGAGGCTGAGGCAGGAGAATTGCTTGAACCCAGGAGGCGGAGGTTGCAGTGAGCCAAGGTTGCACCACTGCACTACAGCCTGGTGCCTGGTGATAGAGTGAGACTCTGTCTCAAAAAAAAAAAAAAAAAAAAGATATGGCCCAAAAGATAATAGGTATATCCGAATAGTCAAGAGGCAGTATTGCACTGAAATCTGGGAGTATGGCAAGTCAAGAACCAATTTCTGAAGTATCTATCCTTTGTCTTCTTTACCTTTTTCTCTTTACTTACCTCATCCCTTTTGGCTGCTCTAAATACCCTTCCCCCATTTTAATGTCTTATCCAAGCATGTCTTTACTTAAAGCCCTCTCCTCATGTTCTGAAATTGCTCTTCTTTTTTCTAAGTTTTTGCTATTAAAGTACTCATTACTCTGGGGATATCTCAACTAGAGTTAGGAGAGAAGTAATTTGACTAAGGCAGCCTGTGTACTCTCCATAAAGGACTTAATTGTTAAATGAATCCTTTTAGAGTTACTTACCTTTAAAAATGGGCTTGTTAACCCAAATGAACCTTGATTTAGTAGCATTTCACACCTGAGTAGAGGGAAAGGGACATATTCAGGCAGTGTGAAGAAGAGATGTTTAGGGCAGTGGTGTTTTTTTTTTTTTTTGTTTTTGTTTTTGTTTTTTTTTTTTTCCTTGTAGTTCACTGTAGGGACTTATGCATGAGGCTGGATGACTGCAAGTATTGATCAAACTGTTTCTAATTGCACATTATTCCCCTACAGAAGACTAGGCGCTTCAAACGGTTGATTTTTAGATGACATAAATGAAGATTTAATAAGTGACAGCTGGCATGTAGGACTTATTTTCAACTCCGAGATGGTCACGCATTTCATAAGGTAGATGACTTGCTTGCATTCTAAGGGGTACATAAGTGTTCGGCCTTGCTTGAGTTGATAGCCCTTTTACCTTGCTTGAATTTCACACTATTGGTCACTAGTAGGCTAGAAAACAAAGTAGAAGTAGAAATATCTTCTGTTGCTTAGTAGCAATTTTCTCTCCCTTTTCTACTGGCTTATGACTGACTGATGACATTTACCAGTTGGTGATTTAGAGTCTATAGGAAGGGGATAAAAAATACTTATAGGTTATGATTCTTTTTTTCACAATTGGGATAGAATGTCAGCATATTTTCAACGAAATTTGCTGAGAACTGTCAACTATGAGGAGATAGAAAAAGAGAAGATTCTAATGGCAAACTTCACTTTCTTCATATTTCTCCCCACAAAAACATACAAGTTTGGTCTTAGGTAAAAGGAAAAGCTGTAGGTTTCTAGCACCAGGATTCCAGTTTATTGTTCACATTCCTTTGAGCTGCTGGGTTAACTTAAAGAACAAGACCAATTTGGTTTTCAGACACTTGAGAAAATTTATTTTGTTTGTGAAGCCCACAGGCCTCATATGGGAGACAGCAATTGTATAACTTCAGATTGTTTCAAAGCTATATATGTTGGATCTAAGATATATATAAGCCACAGAAATAACTTTTCTCACTGAAAATAATCCTCACTTAAATAATTCAGCCTCTAGGCAACATCATTACTTGAGAAAGTGTGATGTAGAGGAAAATACCTACAAGAAATATAAAAGGAGTCAATGACTTTGACATCTGCTTGAATCATGTTTGTCTTAGCAAGTTCCCATCCAGCTTCTCCATGTGAATCCTTGGCATTCTCCCAATATTCAGTTCTTGCCCACAGGGACTGGGTATTTCTAAACATTTTGGTGCAATTATACAGTTTGCATTCTACTTTATAGGTACAATAGTAGACTGGAATCCACAGTAAAGTTACTGAAACAGCTACCTACTCTAGAAAGATAAAAATCTTCTGAAATAATAAGGGAGTACAAATATTGCTAGTTAGTTCTATGTGATGGATGAAGAAAATTAAAGACCTGAAACTGCTTGAGGCTAGGTGGCTGAAAAGTTTATAATTGTCCAGTTATAAACAAAACAGGAATAATTTTAATTGGTATAGATTTGACTACAAATTTTAGCTGCTTTCAGGTAGTAGTCTAGAACAAGCCTGCTAAAATAACTTATGCCTTGCACTCTGCTATGGTACAGATGGTTTCAGGAAGACTACATTTGTCCTGAAAGAAAAGCACTTGCATGACTTGAGGTTGCTGGAAAACACTTGTTCCTGGTATTCACTGGAAAAGTTTGGTAAACTTGCTCAGCCACAGCAGAAAGTATAGGCTTCCTAACCATCACATATCCCTCCCCATGGATCTCTAGGTCTTGGTTAGGACCAGGAGCAGTTGATTTGGATGGTAGGGTGGGCAGAATGTAGAATAAATGACATTTTCTTTCTTCCATTGCCTGGAAGACTGCCATTTTGGAACACATAAATATAGACAGTTGTCACACATCTTAATTATGTGGAACACAACTGTAGATAATGCAGAAAATATATTTGCC
This sequence comes from Saimiri boliviensis, assembly GCF_048565385.1. Lineage (NCBI taxonomy): Eukaryota > Metazoa > Chordata > Mammalia > Primates > Cebidae > Saimiri > Saimiri boliviensis. Next base: position 176,338,281 of record NC_133450.1, on the reverse strand, counting down.
TTTCTGGAAAACATTTGATAGAAAACATACTAACATCAATCTGAAAAAGCCCACAGTTCTTGTGACACGGTAAAAATATCCTATGGAATTAACAGGATCCAGAGAACTCAGCTAGGAGCTTTGAACTAACGCCCAGGACCTTACTTTCTTTTCCTCACAGAGCCAGAGACAATGCTAGAATCATTAGAAGTGTTGCCTTTGGCTTTCAGTTGATGAATGTGTCTGCCACTATTCTCTCTGCTCACATCATTCTTAAAATTCTGAACCAAATCATATTTGCTATTTTTCCAATAGAAGAAAAACAAATTTTGTTTATCATTACAGTTAAAAGGCATTTTAAGTCTCTTATCTATTTCTAGACTTAAATTAGTTGGCCCAGTAATATTCTATAACATTTACCTTTCTTTACAGTACTTGCGCTCTGAGATTATTTTGTTTATAAACTTGTTTATTTCTTGTATTACCTAATAGAATATAAGCCTCATGAAGGCAGAAGCTATAGCTATCTTTTTGCTGTATTGTTGAATTTGGTTTACTAGTATTTTGTTGAGGGATTTTAAATCTACCTTCGTCAGTGTTATTAGCCTGTAGTTTGTTGTTGTTGTGTCTTTGTCTGGTTTTGGTATTGGCCTATCCATTTGAGGGGTCAGCTACCTTTTTCAGCTTCTGTAGGTGTTTTGTTTGATGGTGTGAGATCTTTACTTACAAATATTGGAACATAAATGCTGGTCTATTGTTGCTTCCCATTCTGGGGAAGACTTTTAGTGAGCACTGGAACTTAAGACAACACTAAAACAATTTTATTGCTCTGTCATTGTTTCTTGATCTGAGGAAGATTCAGATTGAATATTGGAATTCAACTGCTGCTCTAGATCTAAATTGCTGATTTGCCATTGTTTAACTTTTTGAGAAAGGCTTAGAATGAGAATAAAGGCTTAAATGCTATCCTAGAACTATATTGCTTTATCCCACCTGCTTTGTCAATGTGCAGATGCCCGCTTTCCCTCTACACCCCTTGCTTTAGTAATGTGCGCACGCACGCACGCGCGCACACACACACACACACACACACGGACCTTTCAGCAGAAATCCTACAAGCCAGAATACATTGGAGGCCTATATTTAGCATCCTTAAAGATAATAAAGTCCAACAAAAACTTCATAACTAGCCAGAGTAAGCTTCATAAGTGAAGGAGAAATACAATCTTTTTCCAATAAGCAACATTAAAGGATTTCATTATTATCAAAACTGCCTTATAAGAGGTCATTAAGGGAGTGCTAAACAAGAAAATGAAAGACTATTACCAGCCACTAAAAAAACACACTTAAATACATAGTTCACTGGCACTACAGAGCAACCACACAATCAAGTCTACATAACAACCTGCTAACATCATGATGACAGGATGAAACCAGCACATATCAAAATTAACCTTGAGCATAAACAAGTTAAATGCCCACTTGAAAGGCACAGAGTAACAAGTTAGATAGAACAGCAAGATCCAAATGTATGCTGTCTTCAAGAGATCCATCTCACATACAGAGACACCCTTAGGCTCAGAGTAAAGGGAAGGAGAAACATCTACCAAGCAAATAAAAAACAAAAGAGAGCAGTGGTTGGACAGGCATGGTGGCCCACACCTGTAATCCAAGTACTTTGGGAGGCTGTGGTGGGCAGATCACATGAAGTCAGGAGTTCAAGACCAGCTGGCCAACATGGTGCAACCTCGTCTCTACTAAAAATATAAAAATTAGTTGGGTGTGGTGGTACACACCTGTAATCCAAGCCATTCTGGTTGCTGAGGCATGAGAATTGCTTGAACCCAGCAGGCAGAGGTTGCAGTGAGCCATGGTCACATTACTGCACTCCAGCTTGGCTGACAGACTAGCCCTCACCGCAAAAAAAAAAAAAAGAATCTTAAAGAGCAGGGGTTGCTGTTCTAATTTCAGAGAAAACAGACTTCAAAGAAACAATGATCAAAAAGGACAATGAAGGACATTACATAATGATAAAGAGTTCAATTCAATAAGAAGACTTAACTATCCTAAATATATATGCTCCAAACACTGGATCAACCAGACTCATAAAACAAGTTCTTAGAAACCTACAAAGAGACTTAGATAACCACACAATAATCGTGGGAGCTCTAGGCATCAAAGGAACATATTTCAAAATAATAACCATGTATGACAAACTAAAGATTAAGCGAACAAATGTCAAAATATGTTGACAAACCCACAATCAACATCATGGAGAATGGGCAAAAACTAGAAACATTCTCCTTGAGAACCAGAACAAGACAAAATGCCCACTCTCACTACTTGTATTCAACATAGTCTGGAAGTCCTAGCCAGAGCAATTACGCAAAAGAAAGAAATAAAAGGCATTCAAATCAGAAAGTTTAGAAGCTAAATTTTCTGTCAGTGAGGAAGCTAAACTGTCTGTCCTTTGCAATAACCTCATTTTATATTTAGAGAACCCCACTGACATTATGAGGCAGATCATCAAGGCAGAAAACTAAAAAACATATTCAGGACCTAAACTTGAAGACCAAATGGACCTACCAGACATCTACAGAACACTTCACCCAACCACTGAATATACATTCTTCTCATCTGCAAATGCCACATACTCTAAAATTGAGCATGTGCTGGGCACAAGTTAATTCTCAACAAATTAGAAGAAAAACCTGAAAATATATTATGCCATCAACATTCTTGGACTGCAAAGCAATAAAAATAGAAATCAACACTAAGAAGATGTCTCAAAATTATACAATTACATGGATAAACATGTAAAACATTGGGTAAACAATGAAATTAAGGCAGAAATCAAATCCTTTGAAACTAATGGGAACAAAGAACAGAAGCTCTGGGACAGATTTAAAGCAGGGTTAAAGGGGAAAGTTTATAGCACTATATGCCTACATCAAAAAGTTAGAAAGATCTCAAATTATCAACCTTAGATCTCAACCACACCTAAAGGAACTAGAAAAACAGGAGCACACTAACCCCAAAGCTAGCAGGAGCAGATAAATATCAGAGCTGAATTGAATAAAATTGAGATGCAAACTATACACAATTCAAAGGACCGATACTCAGAATCTACAAGAAACTCAACTAAGCAATAAAGAAACACATAATCCCATCAAAAAGTGGGCAAAGGACATGAATAGACAATTCTCAGAGAAGATATACAAGCAGCCAACAAACAAATGAAAAATGCTCAACATCACTAATTTTCAAAGAAATACAAATTAAAACCGCAATGAGATACCACCTTTCTCCTACAAGAATGGCTATAATTAAAAAGTCAAGAAACAATAGATATTGGCATGGGTGTAGTGAAAAGGGAGCACTTTTAGACTGCTGATGGGAATGTAAATTAGTACAACTATTAGAAAACAGTATGGATATTCCTTAAAAAGCTAAAAATAGAACTGCCATTCAATCCAGCAATCCCATTATTGAGTATCTACCCAAAGGAAAAGAAGTTATTATATGAAAATGACACTGCACATGCATGTTCTTAGCAGCACAATTCACAATTGCAAAGATAAGGAACCAACCTAAGTGCCCATCAACCAAAGAATAGATAAAGAAATTGTGGTATGTATACACCATGGTATATTACTCATCCATAATAAGGAATGAAATAAGTTTTTTGCAGTAACTTAATGAAGCTGGAGGTCATTATTTTAAGTGAAGTAACTCAGGAATTAAAAACCAAATATTATATGTTCTCACTTATAAGAGGGAGCTAATCTATGAGGATGCAAAGACTTAAGAATAATATAATGGGCCGGGCACGGTGGCTCAAGCCTGTAATCCCAGCACTTTGGGAGGCCAAGGCGGGTGGATCACGAGGTCAAGAGATCGAGACCATCCTGGTCAACATGGTGAAACCCCGTCTCTACTAAAAATACCAAAAAATTAGCTGGGCATGGTGGTGCGTGCCTGTAATCCCAGCTACTCAGGAGGCTGAGGCAGGAGAATCACCTGAACCCAGGAGGCGGAGGTTGCGGTGAGCCGAGATCGCGCCATTGCACTCCAGCCTGGGTAACAAGAGTGAAACTCCGTCTCAAAAAAAAAAAAAAAAAAAAAAAAAAAAAAAAAAAAAAAGAATAATATAATGGCTTTTGGGAACTCAAGGGGGAAGATAGGGAAGGAGTAAGGGATAAAAGACTTTAAGTTGGGTACCAGGTACACTGCTTGGGTGACAAGTGCACTAAAATCTCAGAAATCACCACTAAAGAACTTATCCATGTAATAAAAATTACCTGTACCCCAAAAAGTATTGAAATTAAAAAATTAAAAATAAAGATTACGTTAAAAAACTTTGAAGTTGTTTATCAGATCTAGGAGTCTTTGGGCAGATTACAAAATCCAAAGAGAAAACCTACAAAATATCATTCTGGAAATAGGCCCTGTAGAATATTTCATGACAAAGACTCTAAAGGCAATTGAAGCAAGAATGTAATTTACAAGTAAAACCTTATTAAACTAAAGAGTTTCTGCATAGCAAAACAAACAAAAAACTATAAACAGAGTAAGCAGACAACCTATAGAATGGAAGAAAATACTTGCAAAGGATACATCCAACAAACATCTAATATCTAGAATCTGTAAAGAACAGAAAACAATACTGTCAAAAAATGGGCAAAAGACATGAACAGTCACTTCTCAAAAGAAGACATGCACATTACCAACAGACTGACAACAAGCAACAAGATTGAAATGGTAATTAAAAATCTACCAACTAAAAAGTCTAGGATCACACAGATTCACAGCTGAATTCAGTCAGACATTCAGAGAAGATTTGGTACTAATCCTATTCACACTATTCAGAGAGAGAGAGAGAGAGAGAGAGAGAGAGAGAGAGAGAGAGAGAGAATGAATCCTGCCCAAATCATTTTATGAAGCTAGTATCACCCTAGTACCCAAACCAGGAAAGAACATAACAAAAAAGGGAAACTTCAGACCAAGATCCCCAATGACATAGATGCAAAAATTCTCAACAAAATACTAGCTAACAGAATCCAACAACATGTCAAAAAGATAATTCACTATTATCAAATGGGTTCATACTAGTGAGGCAGAAATGGTTTAACATTCACAAGTCAATAAATGTGATATACCACATAAACAGAATTAAAAACAAAAATTGTGATCATCTCAATAGATACAAAAAAAGCATTTGACAAAATCCAGCATCGCTTTATGATTAAAACCCTCAGCAAAATCAGCATAAAAGGAACATATCTTAAGGCACTAAAAGCCATCTATGACAAGCCCATAGCCAACATTATACTGAATGGAGAAAGTTGAAAGCATTCTCCCTGAGAACTGGAAAGAAAAGTCTGCCCACTTTCACTTCTCCTCTTCAACATAGTACTGAAAGTCTTAGAACAGTCAGACGAAAGAAATAACTAAAGGGCATCCAAATTAATAATGAGGAAATCAAACTGTTGCTGTTTGCTGATGACATGGTTGTATGCCTAGAAAACCCCGAAGACTCCTCCAAAAAGCTGTTAGAACTGATAAATGACTCTAGCAAAGTTTCAGAATATGAAATTAATATACACAAATTGTTAGCTCTTCTATATGCCAATAGTGACCAAGCTGAGAATCAAATCAAGAACTTAAGCCTTCTACAATAGCTGCAAAAATAAAATACTTAGGAATATACTTAACCAAGGAGGCGAAAGACTTTTACAGAGAAAACTAAAATACCACTGAAAGAAATGATAGACAAACAAATGGAAACACAACCCATCCTTATGGATGGGTAGAATAAATAATGTGAAAATGACCATACTGTCAAAAGCAAGTTACAAATTCAATGTAATTTCCTTCAAATATCACCATTGCTCTTCACAGAACTAGAAAAAACAATCTTAAAATTCATATTGAATCCGGCCAGCCGTGGTGGCTCAAGCCTTTAATCCCAGCACTTTGGGAGGCCAAGGTGGGTGGATCACAAGGTCAAGAGATCGAGACCATCCTGGTCAACATGGTGAAACCCCATCTCTACTCAAAATAGAAAAAATTAGCTGGGCATGGCGGCACGTGCCTGTAATCCCAGCTACTCTGGAGTCTGAGGCAGGAGAATTGCCTGAACCCAGGAGGCGGAGGTTGTGGTGAGCTGAGATCACGCCATTGCACTCCAGCCTGGGTAACAAGAGTGAAACTCTGTCTCAAAAAAAAAAAAATCATATTGAATCAAAGAAGACCCCGTCTAGCTAAAGTAAGACTAAGCAAAAAGAAGAAATATAGAAGCATTACATTACCTGACTTGAAACTATACTGTAAAGCCATAGTCAACAACACAGCATGATACTGGTATGAAAATCAGCATATAGACCAGTGGAGCAGAGTTGACAAAACAAAAACATAAAGTAGGGAACGGACACCCTATTCAACAAATGGTACTGGGATAACTGGCAAGCCACATGTGGAAGAATGAAACTGGATCCTCATCTCTCACCCTATACAAAACGGAACTCAAGATGGATCAAAGACTTAAATTTAAGACCTGAAACAATAAAAATTCTAGAAGATAACACTGGAAAAACCCTTCTTGACATTGGCTTAGGCAAAGACTTTATGACCAACAACTCAAAAGCATATGCAACAAAAACAAAGATAAATAAATGGGATTTTAACTAAAAGGCTTCTGCCTAGCAAAAGAAATAATCAGCAGGGTAAACAGACAACCCAGAGTGGGAGAAAATCTTTGCAATCTATACATCCAGCAAATGAATAATATCCAGAATCTACAAGGAACTGAAATCAGCAAGAACAAAAGAAATAATCCCATCAAAAAGTGGGCTAAAGACATGAATAGGCAATTCTCAAAGGAAGATATACAAATGGCCAACAGACATATGAAAAAATGCTCAACATCACTAATTATCAGGGAAACGCAAATGAAAACTACAATGCAATACCACTTCACTCCTGCAAGAATGGCCATAATAAAAACAAAAAAAATAATAGATGTTGTTGTGGACATGATGAAGAGGGATCACTTTTACACTGCTAGTGGGATTGTAAATTAGTACAACCACTATGAAAAACAGTGTGGAGACTCCTTAAGGAACTAAAAATAGATCTACTGTTTGATACAGCAATTTCATTCCTGGGTATCTACCCAGAGGAAAATAAGTCATTATACAAAAAAAGATACTTGCACATGCGTGTTGATAGCGGCACAATTTGTAATTGCAAAAATATGGAACCAGCCCACATGCCCATCAATCAACAACTGAATAAAGAAATGTTATATATATATATATGTACACACACACCTATGTGTCTGTATATACACACACATGAACACACACACATCTATACACACACCATAGAATACTACTCGGCCATTAAAAGCAATGAAATAGTGGCATTTGCAGCAACCTGGATGAAATTGGAGACAGTTATTCTAAGTCAAGTAACTCAGGAATCGAAAACCAAACACTGTATGTTCTCACTCATAAGTGGGAGCTAAGCTACGAGGACGCAATGGCATAAGAATGATTCAGTGGAATTTGAGAGCTGGGAGAAGGAATGGGAGAACCCTGAGGGATAAAAGACTGACATTGGCTACAGTGTATACTGCTCAGGTGATGGGAGCACCAAAATCTCAGAAATCACCACTAAAGAACTTATTTATACAACCAAACACCACCTGTTTCTCAAAAACCTATAGAAATAAAAAAAATTTTTAAATTACGTAAAACAAAAACAAAACAGTCATTTCATATATATTTTGTACTTTATAGATGTTTACTATGGGAGGACATGCCTAAAGCAGTTACTTCATGGGTGAAAGCAGAAGCCTTGGTGCTATTTGTTTATGAATCCTGTACATTATGATTCTCCCTTGGTTGATTTTATAATTCTTGTTGCTTTCTTTTAAGGAGTGTTGATTTTTTTTCCCCACTGCTAAGTAACATATAGGTCAGCTTGATGATTTTGAAGATTGTTTTTTTTAATCTTTTTTCAGATGTTTCTAGAGTAGCCTGAGTTCTCTAGCTAGTTTCATTCACAATTAAGATGTGACCCTTCTGGAGTTTCTACTGAATGTCTCAGGTTGCAACCCGCCCTCTTTACTTTAGCAAATCGGAGGGAAAATACCTCCCAGTCCTGGGTACTGTGACACAGGCCTGGAAATTAAATCCTGGGATTTTGTCAGGCTAGATCTCTATAGTAATTGTTCTTTTCTGGTCTCATGGAACTTTGTTTTATATAAGCACAGAATAGTACTTAACCAAAGACTGAAGACAGTCCTTATGCAGCTATCTGGAACTCTCTGCATAGCTCCCTCCTCTCTAATTATTTGCCTTGCAAATTTTATCCAGTTCACCTTCCCCAAACTCCATTTTCTGTCTTCTTAACTCAGGAAGTTTATATGATGCTCTGCTTGGAATTCCTCTCCCTGAACTATAGTCTGGGAAGTCCCTCTAGGCATAAAGCTGATGTGACCACAGTACTTACTTTGTTTCCTTTTTCTCAGGTATTACATTCCTGTGCTTCCTATTGTCCAATGGCTAAAACCAGTTTCCTATATATTTTTCCAGTTTTCTGGTTGTTTATGGTGAGAGGGCATGTCTAGTACCTTTTATTTTATCATGGCAAGGAGCAGAAGTCTCCCTTTTTTATATCCTTGATAGGGTAGATGATTAAGGGTCTTCTTCAGTCCCTTTATAAATTCTGCATATGAAGGAGTGTCTGCCTCACACTTCAGATATACGGATATAACCTTATATGCATTTGGTTCTTACATTAAAATTTGAGTCAGAAGAGCAGCATTCTAAAATATTCTTACATGTTGTCCTTTAGGACCTTTGTTCTGGAAAAGTCAAAATTATTAACTCCCAGGATCCAGCATAGTGCCAGGTGCTGTTTGAGAGTAGATACACACTAAATATTTAATGAATGTAAGAATAAATTAATAAATGGCAATGTATGGGAATGGGAATAGGAGTTGATTCTTGATTTACCAACTTGATTTACCAATTAGTAGTTTGGACTTTGCCTTGCTGGCAGTGAAAACCAGCATAAATAGGGATGAAATGTGTTCAAAGTGGTGTTTTTGAATTTTAATGTTGAAGTGGCTTTAGAAAGAGCTATACTAGTAGGATGTGTTCAATTTAAGAAAATTAGAAGGCAGTCAGGTAAGAGACCCTGGTGAAAAATAATCAATGAAATAAACATTTTAGTTAAGAAAGGTTTCAAATGGACCTCAGTTCTGAAACCAGGTGAAGAGAATTATGGTCCCTGAGTGTTTTGATACCGGATAATGAGGCCAAAAAGAATATAGCTGACCATATGTTGGTAATGCTAGGTAAAGTGTTTTAAAAGTCAGTGGAAACTAGGTCTGTACGATCTTTAAGACTCCTTCCATTTTAAACCATTCATTCATTCATTCATTCATCAAGTGTTTATGGATCAACATATACTATGATCCAGCAACTGATCAAGGGACACAGAAAAGATCAAAACTCCCCCTCTGTCTTAAAGGAGACACATTAGAGGAAAACAGATATGAAGGTAACAAATTACAATATAGTGAAAAGTTCTTGACTGAGGCCTTTTGTCTTCCCCTTAAAAGTCACTGCTAGGGAAGGTGGGGCAGAGAGACAATAAATAGGTTCTATGTAATTCTGAATTGAAACGGACATGTGGTATGTAGATTAGGCTTCCACTATTACAGTATTTAAGAAACACTTTGACTACCTCCAGAAAGTCAGCAAAAAGAAAAAAAGGGAAAATGGAGCTAGAGAGTGGTGAATATATATTCCTAACTATTAAGATTTGTAAAGCACTTTTGCAAGAAAAAAGTACAAGTCATGTGAATTATATTATTAAGCAATAATCTGTATAAAGATGATTGGCTTATTTAAAAGCTGATTAGATTAATGCTATTATAATAATGACTAGAATCATTTAAAAAATACTGTATTATTATTATTATTATTAAGAAAAGCCCAAAGTCGTTGTTGTACACAGTGTTTGAAGGCTATGTTATATTCTGTGGGCACCGCTGGGGTTTGGTCTGCTTGTACTGTAGGCAAAACAACAGTTCATGAAAAAATATTGTCTTACTTTGTGTGAAAATTATTTTTCTGAGTCACTAGTTAATTCAGAAGCCTTTGTATTCATTAATGAGAACACTGGAATTTGCTTTAAGTAGTTTTTCCTTTCTATGAAGTTTATGTTTTTCATTAGGAAATTAAATATTAATTATATAAAGATTGGAAAACAGAGAACAGTGAAAGGAATACATATCTATTCATTTTCTACCATCTAAAATAATAACTGTTAATAAATATATATGTTTATGCCTTCCTTTTTAATATTCATAATTATGTATAATTTTTAAAAATTGATTTGGCACTGTTTAGATTGTAGTGCACAAATTCTATATCTTTTAAATCTTTTTTTTTTTAACATAAATAGTGGCAAATACACAGCAGGTATAGCATGTCTTTCATATCTCTTATTTCTAAATCACTTAGCAGGAAGAAAAAAGAAGGGGAAAAACAACTAAAATGAACTCTGTACTTGTTGTGTTATGACTCTTTAACCCATTTAATTATCATAACAACCATGTGAGGAAAGTATTAGCTTTACTTTTGAAATAAAGAAATTAAGTTGTAGAGAGCACTTGACAGAGTTTACAGAATAATCTTACTAGAGTATACCTGAGATCGGAGCCCAGGACTCTAGGACCCCTAAAAATGTGTTCTTGTCAATGTCAACAGGAGCTGGAGTTGAAGAACGAAGGAACCAGCGTGGGAGCTGCAGTGGTTGGCGGAGGTGTGAGGGAATCATGATGTAATGGGTTCATTTTCATAGAATGACAGTTTACTAAATTTAACCCTCTTGATATAAAGTTAGAGAAAAATGCAATGGAATAAAGGGACAAATAGAAGGAATAAGAAGTAGTTCGAATTCTGTTCCCTAAAACTTTTTGGCTAAGCAATTTTATAGCTACTTAAATTATATTTTTATACTATCTTTGCAATCTGATTATTTTAACAAGTGCTATCCGATTGCCCTATTATTTAAAAGAAAAGCTTCTTACACGTCTAATTAGACTTTATTTTAAAAATATCTGTCATCTCAAGGGCCTATGAAGATTTATGTCTCTGATCTGTGAAGATAAAAGGTTTTCTTTTTGTCTTTAGGCTGATTCTGCTTGGGTAAAGGCATCAGAGAAGCAGTTTAAATTTTGTGTTTTATTGTGGAGCAACCTGGATTCTAGTTTGAGAATATGAGTTGGTAATATGCTGTTTTTCTCAAAACATAATTGAGCAGCCGACCAATCCGTTTGTGTATATATTAAGAGTTTTATTGAAAAATGAGATGAAAAACAATGCGTCTTTTCTGGAGAAGCCCATATCCTGGATTTCTGTAAACAGAATTGCCTTGAATAGTCCATCCTCTGGTCAAACTCACCAAATAGCAATATCCAAAAGCCCAATTTATTATTGCTTTTATCAGAATCATCTGCCTAACAGTTTTATAAAAAATACCAACAATTTCATATTTGCCAGTGGTAGGACAACTGTGATAAATCTCCCCTTAGGAAAACTAAAACTGAAGAACTATTTTTCCCCTCTTATTTTTATCTATTAGCCTTGTACAAAATTTTACCTGTTTTCTTCAAAAATTTCCTCTGTCTCAAAATAAAATATGTGAACAAGTCTTTTATATCTTCCTCTTTTTTGCCAGGGGTCATGTTTAGATCATTATTACTTACAAAAAATAGCTACTGTTTTCTACTATATCTCTGTTGTTCCAAAAATTCCCTTTCTTCATTATGCAAAATGAGGCTCAGGTAATCTTTAGTCACCACTTCTATTATATTATGTATCTGTTGAAGTCTCCATGATATCTCAAGTATAATCAGCCTTGTAATCTATCAAGGGACAGGGTCTGTTTACTCAGTGCTTGGAAAAGTGTCTTTTATAGAACATGAGTTGTGGTGAATAAAGTGAATGTCCTCTAAATCAACAGAGGTGAGGGTGGAGAACTAGTATAACTACATACACTTTTTCTGCTCTCTTAAAATTTCAGTTAAAACCCCAAAGCTGAGGACTACAAAAAATACCTCCATAGTCTAAAGAGAATGCTCAGACATAGCCAGTTAACATCACTCTAGGGTAGGCATTCTCAACTGGGATAATATTGCCCCATCTAGAACATTTGGCAATGTCTGGAGACATTTCTGGTTGTCACACCTCAGAAGGAGAAATGCTACTGTCATCTAATGGGTAGAAGTTAGGGACACTGCTAAACATCTTGCAGTGTGCAGGTCAGCCTCCCCAAACAAACAAAAGGGTGTTATCCACAGTGTGATTGAGAAATCCTTTTCTAGGACTTAATAATAAAGTCTTTTGAATTCTTTCACCTGCTACTCAACCTATATATTCGGAAGATAAAAAATCAAGAATAAAATGTATGAATAAGGAGTCATAGGCTTAAGGGTAAAGTATTTTTGTATTTCTTCTCTCCTTTACTTTCAAGTCCAGTCAGGGAGGCTCCAAGAGAATCCCTGAGAGATTTGAGGTGGTTGCAAGATGAGGAAATGGCATCTCGTACCCTAACTGGATGTCTGCTGAGCTGCAGAGACTTGTTCACATATTTTATTTTGAGACAGAAGCAGGATGAAGGGAGGAAATTCTTGGAAGTGTCTGATGTACATTTTGAGGGTTTTAGAGTGTACTTGAATAAAGAGACTATTTTTTGACTCCTGCTAGGAGAATGTGAAAGTTGGCAATCTTTGTGGAGGGATCTCTGACAGCAGGACAAGAGCGGAAGGCAGTAAGAAGCAGATGAAACATTCAACTTTTGGTTTGACAAGAATGCGTGAGTTTCCTGTGGGCTAACCGAGCATCTCATAAGATAAGTGAGATTAAGATATTTGGATGGCGCCATCCCTACGAGGATAGCTTGCCTAGGCAAAAAGTACCCGGTGGCATGAAGTTATAGGAGTATCTGTTGATAGCAGGAAATGAACAGTGGGGTGTTGGAAGAGGTCAGGTGGATATTGTTTTGCTTGTCTGCAGAAAATGTACAATAAGGACGTCACTGTAGACCCTATGAAAAAGCTACAGGTGTTCTCCTAAGAGAGCTAGCTGGCATTTAGCCATCCGCCATGTTAAGGAAATGAATGCCCAGATTACAGCAGCACTTTTGTTCATGTCTCCTCCTGAGTATCCATATAATGGAAGAGGAAGAGGACCAAGCAGCAACAGAGGGAAAGAAGGAGCAAATAAAAGAAAGACAGTAGAAGTGAAAGACAAGGAAGAGTAAGGACCCTTCTTCCGGTGGCAGAGGTTTCTAAGGCTGGCTCATGTATAAATTGATGTGAGGGCAGACTGTTTGAATTACATAGGAAATTGCAGTTTTGGTCTAGACCAGACTGTATCCTTTGAAAGTGAATTCTTAGTTACAAAATGTGATTTTTTTTCCCCTGATAAATTAAAGTGGCCAAAAACCTGAAAGAATCACTCAAGATGTCGTCAAGGATCAGAAAGGAGGTCCAGCAGGGCCTGTTTGAAGGAATTGGTTGGAAAAAGTGTTTCTGTTTTGTTTCCCATAGAGTTCAATTGTTATAAAGTCAATTACATTAGCTTTTGATACACACATAATATGGGTTGGCATGTTAAATATTTACGTGTACCAAATCATTCAATCTTTTCGGTAGTCTCAGATACAATATTTTTTTCTCATTTAAAGAGGAGGAGAAAAATATTTGTAGAAGTTAAATAACTTATGATGAAATATGTGGAAAATTCTATGTTCTTGTGTTTTGAATGTTTTCTCAAATAGCTAATGATTCTTCAGGAACTAAAATTACTATTAATTTCTGGAAGTTTTGAGCAATAGATAATGAAATTTTAGAAATATTAATAAATCATTTCTTATATAGAGATTAACATGATCGTTAAAGTATTTGAACTATCATGCTTGTTCTGCTTTGGACCCACAGCCATGTGATCCATAGTGAGCTCCTAGCTTTTCTGACAGCTTTATACGTTGTTACTATTATCAGCCAAAGCATCCTATCCTTTAGCACAGAGATGTCTACATTATGAATTATTAAATATAGTGACCTCTGGTTATATGGTAACCACTCTGTTACCATTTAAAGATTTCAGAAATCTCCAAACTGTTTTCCACAGTGGCTGAACTAATTTACATTCCACCAAGAGTGGATTGCAAGTGCGCTTGCTAGCATGTGCTTTTCCTGACTTTTGAATAACAGCCATTCTGATTGGTGTGAGATGGCATGTCATTGTGGTTTTGATTGGTGTTTCTCTGATGATTAGTGATAATGAGCATTTTATCATATGTTTGTTGGCCACATCTTCTTTTTAGAAGTGTCTCTTTATGTCTTCTGTCCATTTTAATATGCTATTGCTTGATTTTTGTGTGCCCATTTAAGTTCCTTATAAATTCTAGATATTGGAATTTTGTTGGATACATATTTTGTGAATATTTTGTCCCCTTCTGTAGGGTGTCTCTTTTTTACTGTTTTGTTGTGCCCAAACTCTTTAGTTTAATTAGGTCCCATTTGTAAATTTTTGTTGCATTTGCTTTTGAAGACATAGCCAAAAATTCTTTGCCAAGATTGATGTTGAGAAAGGTATTTCCTAGGTTTTCTTCCAGAATTTTTATAATTTGGGGGCTTATATTTAAATCTCTAATCTATCTTGAGTTAATTGTTGTATATGGTGAAAGGTAGGAGTCCAGTTTCATTCTTTTGTATAGGGCTAGCCAGTTATCGCAGCACCATTTGCTCAATAGAAGAGTCCTCTCCCCATGGCTTGTTTTTATTGGTTTTGTCAAATATCAGATGTTTGTAGGTTTGTGGCTTTATTTCTGGTTCTCTATTCTGTTCCATTGGTCTATATGTCTCTTCTTCTACCAGTAGCATGCTGTTTTGGTTACTGTAGCCTTGTAGAATAATTTGAAGTTAGGTCATGTAATGCCCCTGGCTTTGTTTTTTGTGTTCCTTCTTTTTCTGTAGGATTCATTTAGCTATTTGGGCTCTTTTTTGGTTCCATGAATTTTAGGATAGTATTTTTCTAATTTTGTAAAAAATGGCACTGTTAGTTTGACAGAATTAGCATTGAATCTGTACATTGCTTTTGGCATTATGGCCATTTTAACAATCTTGATTCTTCCAGTCCATGAGCATAGAATGTTTTTCCATTTATTTGTGTTGTGTCTGAGTTCTTTCAGCAGTATTTCATAGTCCTTCTTGTAGAGATGTTTTACCTCCTTAGATAACTGGATTCCTAGTTATTTCCCTTTTTTATGGCTATTGTAAATGAGGCCATGCTTTTGATTTGACATCAGCTTGAATATTATTGGTGTATCAACTACTACTGATTTTTCTACATTGATTTTGTATCCTGCAACTTTTCTAAAGTCACTCATTAGTTCTATGAGCCTTTTTGGTGGAATCTTTAGGGTTTTCTTGATATAGAATCAGATTGTCAGTGAAGAAAGATAGTTTGATATGTTCTTTTTCTATTTGGGTGTCTTTTATTTCTTTCTCTTGTCTGGTTGCTCTGGCTAGCATTTCCATTATGGGGTTGAATAGGAGTGGTGAGAATGGACATCCTTGTCATATTCCAGTTCTCGAGGGAAATGGTTTCAGCTTTTGCCTTTTCAGTATGATGTTGGCTGTGGGTTTCATAGATGGCCTTTATTATTTTGAGGCATGTTTTTTCAATACTTAGTCTGTTGAGGGTTTTTAACTTGAAAAGATACTGAATTTTATTGAAAACTTTTTGGGCATCTATTGAGAATGAAGCTTCATTAGGGTGTTTTTGTTGTGTATTTTATTTTCACACCCCATTTAGGATCTTGAGTTCTAGATTTACTGAAAATAAGAGGCTCCATTTTGAGTATACAGTTTACTTCCCTTGCTGATGAGGAAATCTTTCATGTGTTCATTGACTCTTTGTTTTCTTGATTTTCCTCTTATTTATTTGCTCCTTCATTTGTGCATGTATTTATTCATTTCCTGCATCCACTCTGGAGTTTAACCATTCATTTAATAAGTCTTTGTTGAATTTGTTTAATGTATATATATCTGCCTAAGGAGAAACTCAGAAGACACAGGAGTACACAGTACAGTTCAATCAACCAAAACTGTTGCTAAGAATTCGTGTTTCTTAATGTCAAGGAGTTTGAAATACCTATAACTTTTTGACTGGCGATTCACTTTCTGATTCCCTGCGTCTCCAAATGTAGTCAGTTACCAAATCCCATTGATTCTGCAAATTAATATCTCAAGAATCCACATCTCACCTCATTGTCACTACCATGGTTCTTCTATTGCATGTGTTATTAATAAGAGCTCCTCAACTGGAGTTCTTGACATTAGTCTTTCTTACTTCCCATCTACTTTTCAAGGAGTATTATTTAGAGAATAAAATCTTGGAGTGATAATCCCTTACTAAACAACTTTTTTTTTTCTTTTATCTCTTCTCAATCCTGGCCTTCTCCCTGACAACTTTACAGTAGGTATTTATTGCCCTAATTATAAAGCCCTAAATCCACAGCAGATCTGCAAGTCCTTTTATAACATGACTCTGCTTCCCCCATAACACTCTGTCTCAGCACTCTAATCATATTTTGTGCTCACAGACATAGAAAAAGACTTACAGTAAAGCCAAGAGATCATTCTCTTGCTCTTTTCTGCCTTAAACAACCTTCTGGTTCCTTGCTATATCCCTCCCTCCCATTTCATTTTTCTCTGGTTAATTTTCAATCATTTTTAAGTTTTCAAACAGATATTCCCACATGGACTAAGCTAGGTCTCTGTCCATGTGGTCCTTGCCCCTCTGCAGTATCTATCTCTGACATACCACTTACCACATATTTTACATTCTGGACTTTGAGCATCTTGTGGCGGGGACTTTGTCTCCTATTTTTTTTTCCCACTTAATTCCCTTTGTCTGACACATCACAGGTGCACAATAACACTTGCTAATTTAAGGCATTTTTCTGAACCTAGTACTTAGTAGATTTTGAGCCCAGATTGAAGAATTTTAGATATTGATAGATCAATGTGTACACACTCATGACGTGTACACAAATGCACACACACACAGTTTTGTGTTGGTTATTGCATTTCATGTACTTTGCTCGGGGAACTTGGGAAAAGAGCTCTACTAGTCTAAGGATTGGATTGAAAAATAATTCTTCACTTCATCAGGCTATTAATCCTACATGCCTGTGGTGATAACCCCCAGAAAATCTGGGTAATCCTATATAGTATTCAGAGAAAGCTAGAAACAGCTATAAATACATATCACACTGTCAAATACCAATATCATTTAGACAACTCTGCAGTCCCTTCCAAATTATATTAGTCTATTCCTGCTTCACAAAGTCTTTCCAAGCCTCTTCCCACTTTTCCACCCTGTACTATCCGAGTTCTTGCTCTGTCTACCTAACCCTCTCACATTTCTCCCTTTTCCACCTTCTTCTTCCTTTTTATTAATTTGTGTTTTGACATCTTTCTTTTTCTGCTTCTTATGTGTTTAGGACTTCTGTCATCCTCTCTGACATTGCTCTTTCTTTCCTTTCATGCTTATTGAATTTTCTTTTTTGTGGTGTTTTTGTGTCTTTCTTCTTTCTCTCCCTTTGCATTCTTTTCTCTCTTTTTCACCCTCTTTTCCCAGTGGTACACTGTGAATGCCTGACCCTGTGTGTGGGGCAAGGATGGGGGGAAATTGCCCAATGACCACAGTAAGACCCAGTGTTCTGTGCAGCCCTGTTTATTCTAGATCAGCATCAATATGACTCACAGGCAGGAAAAGTAGTTGAAATTCCACAGATAAGCAAATAATTCTTGGCAGTTTCAAAATGAAAGCAACTGCACTGCCAAAAGGCTTCTGTTTACCACACAAAACAAATGTTGTTACTATTTCAATTCCAAAAAAGCATCTTAAAAGCATCCTTTCACAAGAACATTGTTCTAGCCTTTATGTCTAATTAGATGTAAAGGAAATCTTTTGTTATTTTTGTTACACAATTTAGACTTGGCTAATAACCAGAGATAAATAATAGTTTACCCCTGCTGGGTTCTGTAGCAACATTCTTCTGAATAAAATAAGTGCACGTGTGCAGTAGAAATCTTGTGAACAGCCTTTCTTTTCTATGCTTATTTTTCTCTCATCTTTGTCCTGATTTCTTTCACCTCATAGTAATCTTCCTTTTCTTCTTCTTCTTTTTGTTTTCTTCAGGAGCTTTGTATTGTGGTTTTCATAAATATTTTTTTCTCCATTTCCCATTTTTTATGTTTTCAAATAGAACATGCCAGGGGTCTGTTGGCTTCTTTAGATGCAACTAAACTAATCTGTTGATTGAGTCTGGAAGGGATGGGGATAGTAAGTAAAGACATCACAATGGAGAGGTGATTGACTGATACTGCATTGGCAAGGTAAATTACACCAGTGGGTTTTTTTTTTCCTTTTTCATCTCTGCAGCCTCTACCTCCACTACCCTCCTCACTCCACCAAGATAAAAATACCCTGCTGATATTCCTTTTCTCAGTGTGGTGTTTGTTCTCTTGTCTTACTGTTTTAATTCAGTTTTTGACACAAGCAACATATTCTGTCTTTTCCAAATATGGTGAATATCTTTGGCTTTCTACCTACTTGTATTTGGTGCTGCTCTGATATTCAAGTGTGGATAGTATGGCTACCATATATGGCAGCCCAAACTCTGGAACAGATGTCACCTGGAGGTAAGGCAGAATATGTTTTAGCACAGAGCTAAAAGTCAAGAGACTAGGCTTTTGTTCTGACTTGACCAAAGACTTCCATTCAGCCTTGAGCAAATCCCTTAACTAATCTGTGTCCTTAAGTCTTTATCTGCTTTATGTAATTGGCATTTTCTTTATTGGAATCAAATGGGATGCTAAGCTTGATATAGTTGAAGAAAAAATTTAAGTAATATTTGAATATGACTTAAGTTTTATGCTTCTGTAAGGGTAAAATTGTACATATTATTTGACTCTCTGTCAACTGCAAAATGTGTTGGTTTCTACTGGAGTGAGCATCTTCCTTTTAAGAAATAAGTGAACTAATGATTCATTATGTGCCATGCTTCATGCTAGACCCTTAATTTTTATTTCTCTATATTGTCTTCTCAGAATAATAATTAAATTAGATTCTACTGTGCCTATTCCCAGGTGAAGAAACTGGGAATCAAATAAATTTTTAAACTAATTCTTGAATTCACAAATAAGTGTCAGAGCTAAGATTGTGCTCAGGGTTATTTGGCTGCAAAGTCAATGCTTTTTCCTATTACTGTAACACACACTCAATTTTTCTAGTCCATTTTGTGCTTCTGTAACAAAAATACCATACACTGGGTAATTTATAAAGAACAGAAATGTGTTTCTCATGGTTCTGGAGGCTGAGAACTTCAAGATCAAGCTGAGAATATCAATTTAAAGACGTAATCCTATTCCTGGACATATAAGAATAACTTCAAGGAATCCCTCAGCAAACCTGAAATAAGAAAACATAAAAATAACAAACACATTTCAAATACTTGCAATCAATGCCAATTACATAAAGCAGAAAAAGACTTACCACACAGAATAGTCAAGGGATTTGCTCAAGACTGAATGGAAGTCTTTGGTCAAGTCAAAACAAAACCCTAGGTCTCTTGACTTTTAGCTCTGTGCTAAAATTACCTTACCTTCAGGTGGCATCTGTTCCAGAGTTTTGGATGTTTGCCATATAGCAGCCATATTGTCCACATTTGAATATCAGAGCAGCACCAAATACAAGTAGGTAGAAAGCCAAAGATACTCACCATGTTTGGAAAAGACAGAAAATGTTGCTTGTGTCAAAAACTGAATTAAAATGGTAAGCAAAGACCATCAGGTTTGTTATCTGTTTACCACACAAAACAAATGTTGCTACTATTTCAATTCCAAAAAAGCATCTTAAAGGCATCCTTTCACAAGCACATTGTTCTAGCCTTTATGTCTAATTAGACGTAAAGAAAATCTTAGTTATTTTTGTTACACAATTTAGGACCCTGTCTCTGCTTCCAAGCTGGTGCCTTGAATGCTGCATCCTCCCAAAGGGAGGAACTTTGTGTCCTCACATGACAGAATAGCAAGAGAGAGAGAGAGAGAGAGAGAGAGAGAGAGAGAGAGAGAGAGAGAGAGGTGTCCTCACATGACAGAATAGCAAGAGAGAGAGAGAGAGAGAGGAAAACAGAGAGAGACAGACAGACAGACAGACAGACAGAGAGAGAACCCACTCCTGGAAGCTGCTTCTACAGTATACAATAGGGTCATGAAGCCATTCATAAATACAGGATCCTCCTGACCTGAGCACCTCCCATTAAACCTCATCTCACTGTTGCGTTGGGGATTAAGTTTCCAACACATGAGTTTTGGAGAGGAAAAAAACATCCAAAACATTGCTTTGATTGTGCATTTCTTATTCACCTGCTCTTTATTTTACTACTGTGGTTAGCAAATTAGATTAATCCAAAAAAATAATTATATTCAGTCCTAGACTCCTTGTGTTCTCAGTACTTTAAAAAACTTTGATTCTTTTTTCCTTAGTGCATTAGCTAGCTGCCTTTCAATTAGGGGAAATAGTAAAGATAATACTAGATCACTCATGTTAATTTCATGTTGCCTAATTATAAGGTGTGTTGTTTACTTCTGAAAGCCTGGATATGTTTAGTAATATTCACCAACAAAGTACAATATCCATGGCAGTTTACTTGGTTAAATAAATAATTATCTAAATAAGGAATTTAATCCAAATTAGATAATTTAAATCTATTTTAATTGAATCTTACTTTATAAACACGTACTTGGAGTACTGTGCCAAGCTGAAGCAGAAATGACGTGTAACTTTAATATTGTTTAGAGTGTGCTTGGTAAAGTAAAACATAATGTACAAATTACAATGCATAGCAAAGTATTTGAAAGCTGTTATTTATATATTTATTTATTTTATTGCATTTTAGGTTTTGGGGTACATGTGATGAACATGCAAGATTGTTGCATAGGTACACACATGGCAGTGTGGTTTGCTGCCTTCCTTCCCCTCACCTGTATCTGTCATTTCTCCTCATGCTATCTCTTCCCACCTCCCCACCCCCCCGTCCCTCCCCCGTTTCCCCCCAATGGACCCCAGTGTGTAGTGCTCCCCTCCCTGTGTCCATGTGTTTTCATTGTTCAACACTGCCTATGAGTGAGAACATGTGATGTTTGATTTTCTGCTCTTGTGTCAGTTTGTTGAGAATGATGGTTTCCAGGTTCATCCATGTCCCTACAAAGGACAGGAACTCATCATTTTTGATGGCTGCATAATATTCCATGGTGTATATGTGCCACATTTTCCCTATCCAGTCTATCATTGATGGGCATTTGGGTTGGTTCCAGGTCTTTGCTATTGTAAACAGTGCTGCAATGAACATTCGTGTGCATGTGTCCTTATAGTAGAATGATTTATAATCCTTTGGATATATACCCAGTAATGGGATTGCTGGGTCAAATGGGATTTCTATTTTTAGGTCCTTGAGGAATCGCCACATTGTCTTCCACAATGGTTGAACTAATTTACACTCCCACCAACAGTGCAAAAGTGTTCCTATTTCTCCACATCCTCTCCAGTTTTATGTTTTCTTATTTCAGGTTTGCTGAGGGATTCCTTGAAGGGATTTCTTACGTGTCTGGGAATAGAATTATATGTTTAAATGGATTAAAGTCCATGTAAATAAATATCTTTCAATGTGATCTTTTTCTTTGTTATCATAAGGGGCAGTAGTTACAATTTCCAAACCTCTGTGATTTTCAGGGCAAAGATTTTTATTTTGTTTGCTGTCTTCTCATCAATTCTAGATAAAGAACTGAAGTGGCTTGCTAATAATAATAAAAGGAGGTTTAGTAGTAACAGCAGCAACAGCAGTAGTAGAAATTGCAGGAGGAGTTGAAGCTGCTGCTATAGTAGTGCTATCAGTAATAGAAAACAGTGCCAAGGGGTATGGCTGCTCAGTATTCACTTTTTTTTGTTTATTTCTTTTTTTAAAATCATTTTTTTAATGGACAGATAAAATTGTATGTGTTTATCTTGTACAACTTGATTTAAAGTGTGTGTGTATATATGTGCACACACATACATACATACATACATACATAGATAATGGAATGATTAAACCTAGCTATTATTAACATATGCATTTCCTCACATAATGATTGTTTTTCTGTGGCGAGAACACTTAATAGGTACTTCAGGAAAAGAAAAAACAAAATATTGCATGATCTCATTCATATGTGAAATCTAAAAATGTTGATCCAATACTCTCTTTCTTGACACTCGTTTCATACACAGGAGTAGATCTGTATTGATGATATCTGTGGCCTTCTGTTCTTTGCTTATTGACCCAAGAGTAATAAATATCCTGAATGAAGTTGGAGTAATTTGGCATTCTCTCCTAGGAATTTGAAATTTGGAGTGGAGAGTTAGAGCAGCTTTGGGGTTGTGTACCCTTAATTCTAAACAGTGCTGAGCCCCAGCTGCTTTGGCCCCTGAGTGATCCTCACTGTTATGTGTCTGCTAAGTATTATTTATTATTATAACTGCTAAGCATTATTTTTTGAGTTCTTCCACTAAGTATCATGCAAATTCTCTTCCCTATTTTCCCACTTTGTGAGTTAACCTAGCGGTTTCGTTTATTTGTAAGCAAAACCAACTTCTACAATAGTAATTATAACAACACTATTTATTGAGCTCTTAGTATAGAAGGCACTGGCTTCATACTCTGTATCATATAGTAGTCACAATAACCTTATGGAGTGGACACTATTGTTATTTCTATTTATCAGATCAGCACAGTGAGGCTGATAGAGGTTATGAAATTTGATTAATATTATATTTGTAGTAGGGTTAGTCTGGACCCAGCTTTCTGATCCTAATTGATGATTTTAGCAATGTTCATTTATAGTAGCAGCTCGTACAGTACTAGCTGATGCATGACAAAAGATGGCATTAGAAATGGAAGGGAGAATATAAAAGATGATTGTGATTTGTTAGAGAAGAATGGGTGGGGATGGAGATAAGGATTTAACAAGCCTTTTAATGCTAGGAAACCAGATTGGAAAATTTATATTTGCTGTTGGGAGGAATTTCTTGACCATAAGGTTTGTAAGCCTGGAAATAAGTTACTGAGGGGATAGTAAAATTAAAAGCTGTAATAAAATATTAAATAACTATTCATATGGAGCCGTTTATGTAGACTTTAATGTGAAGGCAGGGAATTGGAATTGAATTCAGACTCAAAAAATGTTCTGGACTCTTACAAGCATAAAAAATTTAGTAGCTAATAAAAACCTTTTTTTCTCCTCATAAGGAGGTATCACAGCTTGTAATATTAAGAAATATAAAAATTATTTATTTTATTGTAAGCATCAATGATCAGAAGTAGTAGTTGATTATAAAGATGGGGATTGAATGAAATTTTAAATTCCTTTGCAAATATATACATAAACATGGAATAATGCTGATTATTACTATTTCAGAAATCATGGGAACATCTCCTGATACGGTTTGATGTTTGTTTTCTCCAAAACTTATGTAGAAATGTAATCTCCAATGTAGCAGTATTGAGAATGGGGACTTTAAGACGTGATTGGGCCATGAAGCTTTTGCCCTCATAAATGGGTTAATCCATTCATGAATTAATGCATTATTAATTAATGGGTTAATGTATTAATGGGTTATGAGAGAGGAACTGATGGAAGAAGAAGAGGAAGAGAGAGAGAGACCTGAACTAGCACACTCAGCCTTCTCTCTATGTGATGCCCTTTGTTACCCTGGGACTCTGCCGAGGGTCTTGACTAGCAAGAAGACACTCACCTGATCTAGCCCCTTGATCTTAGACTTCACAGCCTTCATACCTGTAAGAAAAAGATTCTTTTTAAAATAAATTACTCAGTTTCAGATATTCTGTTATAAGAAACAGAAAATGGACTAAAATGTCTCCCAAAACTTGAGATGAATTAATTCTTTTCCAGTTTTTTTTTAAACAGTATAATACAGATTCTTAAAACCATAGGTAAGTAAAACCTGATCTAGTTTCCTAGATATTTTAAACTATATTGAGAAAATATAGGAAAGACTGTGGTAATTCTCAGGAACCCATATAGATTTACTAAGAAAAAATTCTAATTCTCATTTTCTATTTGGAGGCTTGTTAAGTTAGTATCAGGAGGAGGCCATTGAGATGGAATGTATTGATGATAGCAATGAGAGTCAAACAGGAGATGGGAAAAATATGGAAAATATTCCTATGAATATTTGAAACTAATCATCAATTGTTTTTAAATTTGGAGGGAAGTCTTTAATGGATTTCCACATAGAGTTGTATTATTGTTACCTGCAGTCCAAAAATGTTATCAAGTGATTTGAAATGTTAGTTTTAACATATATTATTTATACATTATGATTTTTCTTTCTTGACTTTTTACTGTTAGCATAAGCTTTGTAAATTGAAGTATAATGCACCTTCAGATGGCTCAATGATTTTCGCATATGTCAGTAATTTTTATAAAGTGAACTCACACTTGTAACCAGCACCTAGATCAAAAAAGAGCACATTATCAGAGCCTGAGAAGGTCTCTTATGCTGTGCTTTTTCCATTGCCATTATGTGTCCCTAAAACGATTCTAGCTTCTAATGCTTTATATAAGTTTTGCTGTTTCTAAAGTTTATATGAATGGGGATTTTTTTTTTTTTTGAGATGGAGTCTTAACTGTGTTGCCCAGGCTAGAGTGCGGTGGCACAATCTCTGCTCACTGCAACCTCTACATACTGGGTTCAAGCAGTTCTCCTGCCTCAGCCTCTCAAGTAGCTGGGTCTACCGGCATGTGCCACCATGCGGGGCTAATTTTTGTGTTTTTAGTAGAGACAGGGTTTCACCTTATTGGTCAGGCTGGTCTTGAACTCCTGACCTTGTGATTTGCCAGCCTCAGCCTCCCAAAGTGCTAGGATTACAGGTGTGAGCCACCGTGCCCAGCCATAGTTTGTATTCTTCTGGGTATGACTTACCTTGCTCAGCCTTATGTTTGTGAGATTCATCCATGTTGTTGCATGTAGCAATAGTGTGTTCATCCTCACTGATGCATAGTGCTTCATTGTATGAACACTGTCACAATAGTTTTAATCTGTTCTACTATTATTCGACATTTGGGTTGTTTCTAGTTTGGGGATTTTACGAGTAGCACTGATGTGAACATAGTTGTAACATACATTGTGTGAATTAGGTAAAAATACATACATATTTTTATAGTGGTATATGCCAAGGAGAGATCTGCAAAATCATAGGTTTTACATATTTTCAGCTTTAGTGGAAATAGCAAAGAGTTTCAGTGTGATTTCTATAATTTACACTCCCGCCAAAAGTGTGTGAGAAGTTCTTTTGGTCTACATTTTTAGCAAAAATTTGTCGTCTTTAATTTCATTCATTCTGATGATCATATGATGGCATTGACTGTGATCTGATTTTATATTTTAAAAAGTGAGATATAATTTAAATATAAAATTGGGCCTTTAAAATGAGTTATTCAGTGATTTTTTTTAAGTATACATAAAGTATTGTGCAGCCATTATCATGATCTAATTCCAGAACATTTTCATCATCCCAAAAAGAAATCTGTATCCATGAGCAGTTTTTCCCCATTTCCTTTTACTCCCAGACCTTAGAAAAGAATGAAATACTTTCTGTTTTTATGTACTTGCCTATGTTAGACATTTTGTATAAGTGGAATCAGAATTTTTGGTCTTTTGTGTCTGACTTCTTTCACTTTGCATAATGTTTTCAAGGTTCTCTCCTGTTGTATCATGAATCAGTAGTTCATTCCCTTTTATGGATGAATAATATTTCATTACTTGGTTAAATCATATATTGTTTATTCATTCATCCATTAATAGACCTTTGGTTTGTTTCCATTTTTTATTATTATGAATAATGTTGCTATGAACATTCATATAAA
This sequence comes from Saimiri boliviensis, assembly GCF_048565385.1. Classification (NCBI taxonomy): domain Eukaryota; kingdom Metazoa; phylum Chordata; class Mammalia; order Primates; family Cebidae; genus Saimiri; species Saimiri boliviensis. The sequence goes on along the minus strand of NC_133450.1, from coordinate 176,312,216 downwards.
AGTTTTTGTGTAGATGTTTGTTTTCAGTTATCTTAGCTGTATACCAAATAATAGAATTACTGAGTTATGTAGTAACTTGATATTTAATTTTTCGAGGAACTGCCAGAGTGTTTCCAGAGTGGCTGTAGTATTTTACATCCTCCTCATCAATATAAGCATTCCGATCTATCAAATCCATCCCCACTGATGCTTTTTTGTTTGTTTGTTATAGTCATCATAGTAGTTATAAACTGACATCTCATTGTGGTTTTGATTTACATTGTTTCTAATGGCTGGTGATGTTGAGTATTTTCTTACATGCTTATTTCCCATTTGTGTATCTTCTTTGGAGAAATGTTTGTTCTAACCCTTTGCCTAATTATTAAGTGGGTTATTTGTCTCTTTATTGTTGAATCATGCTTTTTAAAATATATTCTGAATCCTAGACCTTTATGAGATGTATGATTTGCAAATATTTTCTGCTATTCTCTAGATTGTCTTCTAACTTTCTTGATGGTGTCCTTTGCTGCACAAATGCTCTGAATTTTGATGGAGTCTAATTTATCAAGTTTTAGTATGCTTGCTTGGGAAGTTGGTATCCTAGAAGCTGTGCCTAATCAAAGGTCATGAAAATTTGTTTTAATCTTAAGATTTTTATAGTACTTTTAGGTCTTTGATCCATTTTGAATTGATTCCTTTATTTAGTATGTGGTAAGATTCCAGTTTTATGCTCTTGCATCTAAATACCTAGTTGTTTCAGCACCACTTATTGAAAAGACTATTCTTTACCTATTGAATTGTCTTGGCACCCTTGTTGTAAATTAATTAGCCATGAATGTATAGACTTTGATTATGGTTTTAACTTTCTCTTATGAATAATGATATTTAGCACTGTTCCACATGCCAGTTGCTATTCAGATACACTCTATTGTAAAGTCTTTTCTGTATTTCTGCCATTTTCCTAGCTGATTTATATATTTGTATATATTAGTGTTTGTCAGTTTATGTCTTATAAATATTCTTTCTTACTTTGTGACATGATTTTGCCACTCTTAATGGTGTCAATAAATAGAACCTGAAAATTTTAATTTAGTCTAATTTATCATTTTCCTTTTATAATTAATGGTCTTCATGTCTTGATTAAGAAATCTTAGCTTATGTGAGTTTATGAAAATATAGTATTTTTTTTCTAAAATCTATGTTATACCTTTCACAGTTAGATCTACAATCAATCTAGAATTGACTGCTAAGTATAATGTGAAAATTGATTTAATAACTAGCATACAGTTAGCCAGCTGATCCAGAACTATTTGTTTAAAAGGTCACCTTTTCTCTACTGCACTATAGCAACACCTTTGATAGAAATAAGAGCACCACATACTTGTGAATGTTTCTAAACTACTTCTTCTGTCTCGTGTGTGTTTCCCATTGTTCTTTTCTACCAATCCATTTTTCTCTCCTTTCAGTAAGAGTACACTGTCTATTTTGCACTCACATTATAATAAGCTTTAATATTTGGGTAAATGTTTAGCTATATTCTTTTTCAACATTGCTTTGGCTATTTTTAGTCTTTTATTTTCCATATATATTTCTGAATTAGCTTGCTGATACCTACACAAAAATCTTGATTCTGATAGGGATTGCACTGGATCTATAAGTCAACATGGAAAGAACTGATATTTTTGTAGTGTTCAGACTCCTAAACCCTAAACAGTAGATTTCCTCCATTTACCTAGTTTTTCTTTTATTTTCCTCAGTAGTTGTTTATATTTTTTACAGATGAGGTCTTACGCATCTTTTGTTGGATCTGTTTCTTTGTATTGATTTAATACTTTTTTTTCAAAATTTCAGTTTTTGGTTATTGCTGATACATAGTAGTTATCATTGATGTCACATATTGTTCATAAGATCAATCTCCAATAACCTTTCCAAAGACAATAATTAGTTCTATTGGTCTGAGGTGTCTTTTGGATTTAAAAAAATAAAATTGCAATTTGTAAAAAAAAAAAAAAAGTGTTATTCTTGTCTGTCTGGTGCTCATTTTCTTTTCTTAATTTGTTACCCTGGTTAGGATTTCAAGTTTAAAGTTAACTAGAAACTATGATAAAGACAGCCATTTTAAAAAATATTTTTTTTTGCTTCTGGAAAGTGTTCAGTAATTCATTAAATATGATGGCTGTAATGTTTAATATAACTAAGTTATTTTTTAGATTCTCTTCACATCTAGTATGTTTTCTTCTGTTCCTTGTTTGATAGAATTAGAAAAAAATCTCGTGTTGAATTTTATCAAGTGCTTTTCTATGTCTACCTAGGTAATCATCATTTCCTCCATTTCTTCTTTTTTTTTTTGAGGCAGAGTTTCACTCTTGTTACCCAGGCTGGAGTGCAATGGCATAATCTCGGCTCACTGCAACCTCCGCCTCCTGGGTCCAGGCAATTCTCCTGCCTCAGCCTCCTGAGTAGCTGGGATTACAGGCACGCGCCACCATGCCCAGCTAATGTTTTGTATTTTTAGTAGAGACGGGGTTTCACCATGTTGACCAGGATGGTCTCGATCTCTTGACCTCGTGATCCACCCGCCTCAGCCTCCCAAAGTGCTGGGATTACAGGCGTGAGCCACCGCGCCCAGCCACTTTTTTTCTTTACTGTGGTGATTTTTATTGATTTCTTTTAGTGCTAAAACATTTTGACATCACTGAAATAAACAGTGATTGCCTCTATATTTATGAAAGACATCATTCTTAATTTTGCCTTTCTTTCCATGCCTTCATTATGTTATTTTGTCAAGATTCCTCTGACAGTATAGAACAAGTTTTATGGTCTTGAAGATTGTCTAAATTAGATACACACACACACACACACACACACACACACACACACACACACAATTCAACATAAAAGCAATCTGGACTGGTAATTTTTTCTTTTTGAAAAGTGTTTATTAAGTTTCAGACTTTTCGTGATACTTAGGATTATTTAGATTTTCTGTTTGTTCTTTTGTCAGTTTACCAATATATTTATTTCATCTGTACTGTCAAATTTGTTGATATAGATTTTAAAAAATAATAATCACTTATCTTTTAAATTTCGCTAGCTTCTGTAGTGAGGTTAATTGTTTCATTCCTGATGTTAGTTGTTCATGTTCTCTTTCTTTTTTTCTCGATCAGCTGGCTAGATTGTTTATTAACTTTACCAATCTTTTTAAAAACACAGTCTTTGGTGATTTTTCCTTATTTCATTTACTACATTGATTTCTTACTGTTTCTTATTTTATTTGTTTTACTTTATTTGGATTTGTTCAGATATCTTTTTCTAGCCTCTTGATATGGAATTTATAGTAGTTCATTCTTGAACCTCTCTAAAGAAATACCTGAGGCATGGTGATTTATAAAGAAAAGAGGTTGAATTGGCTTATGGCTCCACAGGCTCTGCGGGAAGCATTGTCATTTCTGCTTCTGGGGAGGCCTCAGGGAACTTACAATCACGGTGGAAGTTAAAGCAGGAGAAGGCATTTCACATGCCAGAAAAAGTAGGAACAGAGAAGGAAGGGGAAGGTGCCATGCCCTTTTAAACAATCAGATCTTGCAAGAACTCACTATTATGAGAACAGCACCAACAGGGAAATCTGCCACCATTATACAATCACCTCCTACCAGGCCCACCTCTGACACTGGGGATTACAATTCAGCATGAGATTTTCTCAGGGACCCAGAGCCAAACCATATAACTCCACCTGTGGCCTCTCCCAAATCTCATGTCCTTCTTATATTTCAAAATGCAGTCATGACTTCCCAATATCTTATTCCTGCATTAACTCAAAAGTCCAAAATCTGAAGTCTCATCTGAGACAAGTCTATTCCCTTCCACCTATGAGCCTATAAAGTGAAAAAACAAGTCAGTTTCTTTCACATACAATGGTGGTGCAGGCATTGGGTAAATATTTTCATCAAAAAAGGGAGAAATCTTCCAGAAGAAAGTGGCTTCAGGCCCCATGCCGGCCCAAAACCAGCAGGGCAGTAATTAAATCTTAAAGCTCCAAAATAATCTCATCTGACTCCATGTCTCACGTCTAGGACACACTGATGCAAAGGGTGGGCTCTCAAGCCCTTGGACCATTCAGCCCTCATGGCTCTCCAGGATTCAGGCCCCATGGATGCTCTCACAGGCTGATGTTGAGTGCCTGTGGGTTTCTTAGGCACAGAGAGCAAGCTGATGGTAGATCTACCATTTTGGGTTCTGGAGGATGGTGGCCCTCTTCTAACAGCTCCTCTGGGCAATGGCTCAGTAGGGACTCTGTGTGGGGGCTCCAACCCCACCTTTTCCCTTCATACTACTCTACAAGAGGTTCTTTCTGAGGGACCCACCCCTGAATTAGACTTCTGCCTGTATATTCAGGTTTTCCCACACATCCTCTGAAATCTAGGTGGATAGTCCCACACCTCAACTCTCAAATTCTGTGTACCCGCTGGCTTAAAACAATGTAAAAACTGCCAAGATTATGGCTTACACCCTCCGATACTGGTACAGGCCCAAGCTATACCTGGGCACCCTTGAGCCATGGTTGGAGCTGGAAGCAACCAAGATGCAGGGAGCAGTGTCCCAAGACTGTGCAGAACAGCAGAACCCTGGGCCTGGCCCAGGAAACTATACTTCCTTCCTAGACTTCTGGGCCTGTGATGGGAGGGGCTGCCATGAAGTTCTCTAAAATGGCTTCAAGGCCCTTTCTCCATGGTCGTGGCTATCAGCACTTGATTTCCTTTTAGCTATGTAAATTTCTGCAGCCCACTTGAATTCTCCTCCTGAAAATGGAAGCTTTTCTTTTCTACCCACGATCAGGCTGCAAATTTTCCAAACTTACACACTGTACTTCTTTTTAAAATATAAGTTCCAATTTCATGTCATTTCTTTGCTCACACATAGGAGTATAGGCTGTTAAAAGTAGCCAGGCAAAATCTTGAACACTTTGCTGTTTAGAAATTTCTTCGAGCAGGTATCCTAAATCATCACTCTCAGGTGCAAAGTTCTACAGATCCTAGAGCAGGGTAATAATGCAGCCAGGATCTTTGCTAAAGCATAACAAAAGTGATCTTTTCTCCAGTTCTCAATAATTTTCTCACCTTTATCTGAGTCTTTATCAGCCTGTCCAGCCCTGTGTGTATCACTATCAGTATTTTGATCACAACAATTAAACAAGTCCATAGGAAGTTCCAAATTTTCTTTCATCTTCCTATCTTCTTTTGAGCCCTCCACACTCTTCCAGCATCTGCTAGTTTTACACAGTTTCGAAGCTGCTTCCACATTTTCAGGTATCTTTATAACGACGCCTCGCTCCTCAGTACCACTTTCCTGTATTAGTCCATTCTCACACTGCTATAAAGAAATACCTGTGTTTGGGTAATTTATAAAGCCAATTTATAATTGGCTTATGGATCTGCAGGCTGTACAGAAAGCATGTCTCTTCTGCTTCTGGAGAGGCCTCAGGGAACTTACAATCATGGTGAAAGGCAAAGCTGGAGAAGCATTTCATATAGCTGGAGCAGAAGGAAAAGAAAGAAAAGGGGAGGGTCACATGCTTTTAAACAACCAGATCTTACGAGAACTCACTAGCTTTCACAAAAATAGCTAGTGAGTTAGGGAAAATCTGCTCCCATATCCTAATCACCTCCTTCCAGGCCCCACTTCCAACACTGGGGATTACAATTTAACAGGAGATTTGGGTGAGGACACATATTCAAACCATATCAGAGGCTTAGATAACTTTCAGTTATTCTTTACTTTCTAATGTATACATTTAATGCTAAAGAAATTCGATCATTCTTTAGATGAATCCAACATACAAACTTTCATATGTTCATATTTTTATTATGACTCAGTTCAAAAGATTTTCTAATTTCTGTTGTCTTTTTCATTTGACCTAGGATTCAGTGAATGGCTTTTGGGATTTTCTAGTTACTTTTTAGTTATTTGTTTTTAGGCTCTTCAACTGTGTTTAGAAAGCAAGCCCTGAATTATTTTAGTTATTTGACAATTTCTGGGATTTGCTTTATGACACATAGTAGGATCACTATTCCATGAGCACAGAAGAAAAATGTGTATTTGGCATTGTTGGGTGAAAGTTCTAGAGGTGGTGTTCGGCAATTGTATTATTGAATTTTTCCATTTTCTTACTTTTGGCAACTCATTCTATCAGTGATTGAAATAACTTTATTAAAATTTATGTATTATTTTTAGTTCTATTAAATTTAGCTTTATATGTAATTTAAAATATAGTGTTTGATACACATATATTTAGAATTATAATATCTTCCTGGTCTACCATATCTCCTTATCATTGGAAAATGTCTCCCTTTACCTCATTTATTGCCTTAAATCTATTTGAGCTATAGCTTCAGAAGCATATTGGTTAATGTTTACATGGTGTATTCTGTTTTAGCTTTTTATTTTTAACTTTTTGACGTCTGTATATTTCAGATAGTTTTCTTAGAAGCAGAATGTAATGAGATTTTGTTTTTTAATCAAGTCTAACAATGAGATTTTTTGCCTGAGCATTTTATCTACTTCTATGAGTGTTTATTGTTCCTAACATTCTAATATTTATCTCTATTTAGTTCACCTGTTTGACGTTCTCTGTTTTGGTCCTTTCATGTTTTCTTTATTTGGCATTTTCTCTTTTATATAAATTCTTTGTCTGGTTTTATTTTTCTCCTTTTGCTTTACTGGTTAATCTGGCAACACAATGTATCTTTGCTTATTGTAGTCAAATGAGCGTGATTACTTTGACCACTTCCTTGATAGTGCTAGGACCTTGACATACTTTAACTTCATCTACCACTTATTGCCCACCATTTGTGTTGGCATCTATTTTGATTATACGTATTAAGTTAGCATATCCCATGTGGTTCGCGTTTCTAATGCTTGTTATTTATTCCTAGGTTTCCATGTTTTTCTCTCAAGGTCGGTTTTCTTCTGCCTGAAGAACTTCCTTTATTATTTCTTTACTGTATGGCTGCTGACACATTTTCTTAATTTTCGTTTGTTTATTTTGGAGGATGTGGCTCAGATGTAAGGATCAGATTATGTTACTAATCCTCTCCCAGTCTAGCTGTAGAAACAGCCCACCTGAAGGAAGTTATGATTCTGCAGAGTAGATGGATTTATCCAGTGTCACTTTTTCTTTGCTCACAGGCATAGAGGAAATGAAAGAGACCAAATTATTGATGTTTTTGCTTTTTAGTAGATAAGGTCTTAGGAACCGAGAAAGATTGGCCAATGGCCATCTTTCACCAACCAGGTATCTTACTCCTCTGTCATAAAAGGACAAGAAGGAAGTTTGAAAGTAGTCAAATACGTTGCTTTAGCAAGGTCTCTCCACATGAAGACGTAGGAAATGGGGATTAAATGGTTCTTCCCTGAGTCATTTTTCCATGAATTTCTTTTTCTTTTGATTATCTTAACACATTATTTCAAATATTAAGCCTGGGCAAGTTCTGCTTCTATTTAAGTGATGTATCTCCTCTAAAAATTGTTCCCCTCTGAAATTTCTTTGAACTTTTGGTTATTGGTGCAGATTTTGTGTCCAGAAATCTCAGAAATAGGTTAGAACAACATATTGATTAAATCTTTTCAAGGCCTCACAGTATTCAGGGATGAAAATTCACTCCCTCTTCAATTATCTTTGCAAAATTCCAAACATGTAGTCCAGAATAGCTCAACATAGGTTTTATATGATGAGTTTATGACATTAAGTTATACCAATTATTTAAGGCCCACAATTTAGAGGTACTCATAGTTGTTATATAAATTCATTCTCATTATGAAATTTCCAAAGAGAATTTAATGTTGACAGAGTATGTTGCAAATTTAAGCCCTTAGAAACTGCAGAACAAGTCTTTGAAGTCCCAAATCAAATTTTACTCAATTTTTGCATTAAAAGACCAAATAAATTAAACTCTAAAATTCACTCTTGCCCATATCTTATTCTCCTTTGTCTCAGCAGGAGGGACTTTGGGACAGCTGATATGGTACTTTGTGTCTCAGTCTGCAACTAACAGTTTGAAACTAGAGTCTTAGTGTTCTCTATGGCACAGGCAGGTCTCAACCGCCTTTGCAGTCCTGGCTTCCTTGTTTGCAAATCACACAGAGAAACAAAAAAGGAATAACAAATTATTCTTTCCTAATGCTTAAAAATCTTGTCTACAGAAAAACTTTTTCTCTCTAATTAGAACGTTGCCTCAGCTGGGCTTGCTAAGATATAAACCACACCTGTATATTTCCAAATCACTTGCTATAGACCAGACACTAGTGCAGGCGTCCCTAAACTTTCTACACAGGGGTCCAGTTCACTGTCCCTCAGACCGTTGGAGGGCCGCCACATACTGTGCTCCTCTCACTGACCACCAATGAAAGAGGTGCCCCTTCCTGAGGTGCGGCAGGGGGCCGGATAAATGGCCTCAGGGGGCTACATGCGGCCCGTGGGCCGTAGTTTGGGGACGCCTGCACTAGTGCCTTCATAATGTCAATTATCCAACCACCCCACCCTATTAAAAATAAGCTCCACTTACAGATTCTTGCCATGATTAACTGCGACGGCCAATGTCAAGGTCACATGTAACCAAGTTTATTGAAGTTTGAGTCCCTAAATGTTCTTCATCATCTTTTTCTTTTTCCTAGGTACCAAATCAGAACCAGATATCAGAATTTGAGGGCATAAATTACGTCCATTTTTTTCTTTATCAGCAATTGTGATAATAATAAAAATAGTATAATAATTGTTAATGAGGATAACCCTGTTTGTAGAATGTAGCTTAGAAATGACTATGAAAATGCTACTTTCTGATTCCCATTTATTCCTGCTTACTCTTCCCCTACCCTCTGTCCCTTTGCTGATTACTTTTTCAGATAGGTTACTTGAGGTAAAATTGTGGTATATTGAAATTATTGTTTCAAAAAAAGAGTTAATCCTAATTGCTCAAAATCTTTAAGTAGGTTATTGCTATAAACAGTGGAGTAATGGTGGTTACTCATATACTTGGTAACTCACATCCTTTGAGGAAGCATAAGCAAGGGATAGGCAAGAGGCAAGGAGCACTACTTTAGGAAGCCCCTCCACACAGATAACTGAGAAATGTGAGAACAGCAGCTAGCTCTCAGAATTAAGCCAAATATCTGCCTACTAAATTCAAAAATTCACTGCTTTATCAAAAAGCTTATATTTGGAAAGTACACCAATATCTAATTATGAAGATGTCCATTATAGCTCATAGTTGAAGAACACATGCTGCTCATAAATCTTAAGGAGAGGTGGAATGCTTCCTAACATGCAGACACCTTGTCTAAGGAGGTAGTGAAAATAACTCACAGGAGCAGGGGAAATTAGAGTTGTTTGGTGTGGAGAATAGCAGGCTGAGAAAAAATTCTATAATAATGGCTCTTTTCAGGAAACCTAGGAGCTATCACAGGAACATGGCGCTTAATTCTGTGTAACTAGAAAAGGCAGTATTCGGGCAACATGATAGAAGGTTTAGGGAAGTATGTTTAAATTCACTAAAGGATTTTTTAATTTTTCAAAATCAGAACCGATAAAACTGGAATGGACACACTCACAAAATACTTGTATCATTTTTGATGTGTGGGAAAGGCTGCGTAATTAAGATAGTGCAGAAGAGATGGCACCGAGTGAGTGATCCTCAGCCTGGATCACTTAAGCCTCCTCTGACTTCTGACCACATGAGAAAGTTAGCATCATAACTGGAATATTGCAGAAACAGCTCACAGGACACAATCATTAAGCAATTTCTTTGGTCTCTCATAGTCCCTTTGCATCTGCTTACTGGGGCTAGTTTTGTCCATGACCCTGAATGAAAATTTGGGCAGGCAGCAATACTTCTCTGTTCACTTTCAGGAATTATAAAGGCATAGAGTAACTTTAAGTTCCAGAATAAAGTCCCAATTCCTTAATTACAGTTTTCTTCAATGTGTTCTCTTTTTTTCTCCTAGCTTAGGCCTATTGTCAACGGGAAAACTGCTGCTAGGGAAAGATGACAGATACGTTGCCTTTAGCTCACCATTCTACCTCTTCTTTCTTGTCTTATGAATAAAAAATTATGACTTCTTTGGCATTAAAGCTGGGAAGGTCATGAGCTAGAGAGAGCTGGAAGTTTGTTATTTGGTAGAGTTGTGGCCATCTAGTTTTGACACTTTTTGAATTAGGCATATCTCATAGGCATACACTTTGTCTTGTTCAAACTCTCGCTTGTGGTGTTCTTTTGAGGATGGCAAAATCGTCTTCAGCCTCTTTCTTTTTTTAATTTTTTTCTTTTTTAAAAAACAACTTTATTGCAATTTAATTACAGATTATGAAAATCAGCCATTTTAAATATACAATTGGATAAATTTCAGTAAACCTATATAGCTGTCCAACCATCAACACAATCACGTTTTCATCACCCCGAAAAGTTCCTTTATACTCACTGCAGTCAATCCCTGCTCCTATTCCTTTTTTTTAAAATTTTTTTTTAATTGCATTTTAGGTTTTGGGGTACATGTGAAGAACATGCAAGATTGTTGCATAGGTACACACATGGCAGTGTGGTTTGCTGCCTTCCGTCCCCTCACCTGTATCTGTCATTTCCCCCCATGCTATCTCTTCCCACCTCCCCACCCCCCCGTCCCTCCCCCATTTCCCCCCAACGGACCCCAGTGTGTACATATACACCATGGAATATTACACAGCCATCAAAAATTATGAGTTCACGTCCTTTGTAGGGACATGGATGAACCTGGAAACCATCATTCTCAGCAAACTGACACAAGAGCAGAAAATCAAACACCGCATATTCTCACTCATAGGCGGGTGTTGAACAATGAGAACACATGGACACAGGGAGGGGAGCACTTCAGCCTCTTTCTTACTCCTTCCTCAGTCTCTGGGAATCTGAAATGCCTTTAACAGCTCTCTTTTGATGTCTGTTTTCACCCTTTAAGTGCCCTGTTGGTAGGGGATGACAAGCCCACCAACAGCTTTATCTCTGCTATGCATGTAGGCCATGTCTGAACCTCAGAAAACATTTATGGATCCTAGGTTTTAACAAATTCTGAAAGTGCCGTTATTTATAAGCCACAGCTCTCTAGTCTGATTTACCATCACAAGCTCTTAGGCAAGCCTCCTAATTAATAGTCCATTAGTATCCAAAAACTGTAGTAGATGTATATTAAGCTCTCTCCCTAAGTTGCAAGGCAGTACCACCCCACAAACCTCATCCAGTGGGGGTTAATGGATACCAGAGTTCTGCCATCTCCAAAAAAAGCATCATGCATAATTCTTCATAAACTTTCACTCCTGGCCTTTTTATACCTATAATGAAGGTGAGAGGTCTCTTATACCAAGAGTCTTAGAGATATTTTTCATACACCTATTTTTGAGAGTCTTATAAAGTAAGAATATACTGAAAAATTTTTGTTATCTAGTATCAGTTATCACAGGATCACAAGCAAAAACTATAATTTGAACACTCTGTTGCATAATTAGTTAGAAAACGTTTATTGAACTTTGACTAAGTGGAGTTAAGAAGATGGTGAGGCAGCCGGTCGTAGTGGCTCATGCTTGTAATCCTAGCACTTTGGGAGGCCAAGACGGGCGGATCACCTAAAGTCGGGAGTTCGAGACCAGCCTGACACATGGAGAAACCCGTCTCTACTAAAAATACAAAATTAGCCGGGAATGGTGGTGCATGCCTGTAATCCCTGCTACTCGGGAAGCTGAGGTAGGAGAATCACTTGAACCTGGGAGGTGGAGGTTACGGTGAGCTGAGTTTACGCCATTGTACTCCAGCCTGGGCAACAAGAGTGAAAATCCTTCTTAAAAAAAAAAAAAAAAAAAAAAGATAGTGAGATGGTACCTAGCAATAAAAATAATAACACATTACCTAATATTATTGGGGATTAGTGGCTTTCAATTAAATGACAAGAACAAGATAAACTTAGCAATTCCCTCCCCATTCAGATAATACTAGCAAATGTTTCCAATTTCCTAATAGACTCATGATAACCTAAAGATGTTGTTAAACTCAGTCTGACCCAAGAATGATCTTATTTAATTTATCTTACTCCCAAGAAATATGTTCCTTTCCCTGGAATCTTTGTCTTGGTTAACAACATTACCAACTATTGTAAACCCTAAGCTAGAAAATTTAGTATGATCCCTTTATATTCTTAGAGTGGAGATGGGAGGCCATGGGAAAAAAACTCATAATCTTTTAGACTGTAGCCCTGCAGATGCATTGGTGACAATTTTTTGTGTGTGTCAATCCTAGACTGAGGACATAGAAACTGTATTGCTACAATGTGTGACTTCTAGTTGCCAGCTAAGCAGTGGTTACATGATCATCAGCATAGTTTTAAATAGACCAAAGTCACTGGCCAGTAGGGGGCAAAATGGTCTCCTTTCTACATGTTATTAAAATATTTTGATCTCAATATTCTAAATGTATGACATGCAAATATATGTGTATACGTGTACTAGAGCAAATGACATCAAAGAAATTCTACCCAGCTGCATATATATATCCATTCTATGGAGGATGAAGCGGGAGAAAAACATAATTTTCATTTTTATGAAGTCATATGTAGGGTCAGTGGACTAATAAATGAAATCTGAATTATTCATCATTTTGTATGTTATTCAGACCTTTAGAATCAGTGCTGATGGGGCAGAATAAATGTTTCAACTCTCACCAAACCAATATAATTGTTTTCCTTCTCTGCCTTTCATTTTTAACCATTTGTTTTTATTTAGGATTTTGGAATCTGGGTAAATTTCCATACATTGCCCTCTAGTAACTATAACACACATTAATAATTTATGGGCCTGAAGTGTATAGGACATCTGAGAAGGAATATTTCATGCAGAATATAATCTCATAGAAGTAACTCCAGATTTCTGATTCACTTTAGTTAAAATTTTTTGTATTAACAAAGGGTATCTGTGAATTCTTTGGAACTACTAGGCATGCATGAGTAGGACTTTATGTGTATATACTTTTAACAAACAGATGTATTTATTTACTTTCATTTTTTTTTAAAATTCAAATCTGCATGGACAAATTGGAATTAATGCTAAGGAGTGACTTACTGATTAATTTTTAAATATCCTCTGATTTTTGCTTCTGCCTTCACCTCTGTAGATATATTTCTTTTGTGCTTTCCTTTGTTCTTTTTGAAATCACCTGTAATAAATGGTCAGTATTCACTAAATAATTATGTCTTATGTGATACTAAAACATAGCAATTTAAAAGGAATATTCATGGTATCAAAAAGATTTATTCCTGTTCTACCAAAATGTTATTTTCCATTAGCCTTTTTTAAAAAAACTTCAGGAACAGCTGCAAAAAAAAAAAAAAAAAAAAAAAAGACTTGTAATTTAACAAATTTCTAAGAATGTAAGTAGAATAGAATGGGATACCTTAATACTCAAGCACTCATTCAATATATGTTGTGGATTTAGACTATATAATACATGATATTAATAATAATAACCAACATTTATTGGGATTATCCTGTATGCCAGATAGTGTTTCAAGTATTTTATTTTTTTCCCTTAATATTTTCAACAACCAGTGAGATAACCTTTGATTAAAATACCTATCTTACATATGAGTCAGAGGCATAGAGAGGTTACATAACTTGACCAATATCATAGAGCTGCTGAGTGGAGGGGCTAGATGTCAACCCGGTCTGTCTGGCTGTAGAGCTTTGACAAACAGCTGGCATCACCTGATACTTGGGTCAGGTAGTACCCTGTGAATCACACATTAATATAGAGTCATTTCTTTTCTAATTAAATAATTTTTAATTTTTGTATATTCTTCAGCATGTAGATTGGGATGTTCTCCATTATGCTGCATTCTCTGTATTTAAGGATGAGCAATAGGCATACAAATGGCATTTTTGTGCAATCTTCAGAGACCCAAGATCTATATTCATTAAGGATGGACTCTACGAATTTATATTTTACAGAAGTTTCTCAGGAGATTCTGATGCTGTTACTCTTCAGATAAGCCCCTGGGAACAATCATATTAGAACAAATCTATGAACAAATATGCCCATATCTACACAAGAATACATACAATTTTGGCAAGGAACCAAATGGCACAGATGGGTGTGGGTGGTAATTAGTTCAACTGGAGCTACCCTATAAAATGTTTCATTACACTTTTTGTTCCAAAGCAGGGTTTCTTATCCCTGGAGGGTGGCAGCATTGATTGCCAGTTTTCTAGTAACTGATCTCAGTCATGAGGATGGTATTCTGGTTCACAGTGGGTGCTCAATGAATAATACGATGGTAATGATAAACAGAAATTTAATACCACATGTATGGCAGGCGTCATTTGAGGTGCCTTAGGTACGTTAACTCTCTAATCGTCTCGGGCTTTCTATGAGTTAGATTTCTTTTAATGTCTGATTTTTATCATTAAAAAACTGGAAACAGATGTCAAAAGTAAATAACAAATGAATTAACTGGGATAAGTTTGACTAACTATGTGCTCCAAAAAGATGTCTCAAGTGGATAACTTGAAGCACATCATTGCACTTACCTTTATTCTGCCAATTCAGAAATGAAGATGGGGATTTTGTATTATCACAGTTGTATGACATGCTTATGTCTGGCTTTCAGAACGTCGCCCCACCTGATATGTGGCATTCTCTCTCTCTCCTTCCTCCCCACTTTTTTCTTCCTCCCGTTTCCTTTCCTTTTTCTCTACTTGCTTCTTTTTCTTTTTCACTTCCTTCTGTTTTCCTTTCTTACCATGGAAGATGCTTATGACAGCACACATTATTTAGTAAAATGAAAAGGCAAATATTGGTTACCCAAATAATTTAATATTCTATTTGGCAGTAATGTTTAATATAACCATGACATAATTTCAACATTAGCATGCGAGGTCTTTAAAAAGTTCATAGAAAATGCATATCCTGAAAAAAATTCTGCATTAATTTTACAACATTTGGGCACCAAATAAACTGGTATTAACTTGTTATAACATGTCTGAACAGGATTTAGTTTAAGGGACCAAGAAAGATACCAGTGTGAAAAGAGCCCCTATCAAAGCAACATGAATTCTGCTAAAATTGAAGCAAGAACATGTCTCAGATTTATTGTAAAGCTTGACCTGAAGAATGATGAAATCACTGATGCTTTTTAGGGACAATGCCCTGGAAAAATTAGCAGTTTACAGTGACTCAATTTCAGAAAGGATGAAACAATGTTGAAGATGAAGCTTGCAGCAAAAGGCAATCCACATCAGTTTGCACGGAAAAATGTATCTTGTTCATGCCCTAATTGAAGAGGATGAATGATTGATTAATCATAGCCAATACCATGGACATCTCAATTGGTTCAGTTTATACAGTTCTGACTGAAAAATTAAAGTTCAGCAAACATTCTACTCTGTGGGTGCCAAAACCATTGCTCCAAAATCCCCAGACAAGAGTGGAGCTTTCAATGGAGATTTCAAGTGGGATCAAGATCCTAAAGCATCTCTTCAAATAATCTTAACAGAAGATATCATATGGCTTTACCAGTATGAATCTGAAGACAAAACATGATCAAAGCAATGGCTACTAAAAGATGTAGTGGTCCAGTTAAAGCAAAAGGGCAAAGGTCATGATAATAGTTATTGGTACGCTCAAGGCATTGTGGGTGTTGACTTTCTGGAAAGCCAAAGAATGATAATATCTACTTATTATGAGAGTGTTTTGAGAAAGTTAGCCAAAGATTTAGTGGAAAAATGCCTGGAAAATCTTCACCAGAGGATCCATCAGGACAATGCTCCTGCTTATTCCTCTCATTAATCAAGGGCCGTTTTGCTAGAATTTTGATGGGAAGTCATTAAACATTGACTTTACAGTCCTAATTTGGCAATTTCTGTCTTCTGTTTCTTAATCTTAAAAATATCTATAGGGAACACTAGATTTTTTCAGATAATAACATTTAAAATGGCATTAAAATGGTTAAATTATTAGTTTTTTTTAGGATGGACCAAATGGCTAATATCATCACTCAAAAAAGTATCTTGACTTTGATGAAGCTTATGTTGAGAAATAAAATTCATATTTTTTATTTCCATTTTTAATGGACTATTTTAAGTTCCCTCATACACTCTAAGGCAAACATTCATTCATCTGAGCAGAATCCTCATTTTTGCTCAGTGAATAAGAAAGAACTGTGATTTTCTGTGCTTGGCTACCTGTGTACCTTCCCAGATGATTCAAGATTGGAGAAAGTGTTAGGGCTTGGTAAATATTTCAACTTTCCCTGAAGGCTGTCTGGAGACAGGAGAATCACTTGAACCCAGGAGTGGGAGGTTTCAGTGAGCCAAAATCGTGCCACTGTACTCCAGCCTGGGCAACAGACTCTGACTAAGAAAAAAAAAAATCACATTTATTCTTGTATTTGCCCTCAACAGTTAAAACAGTAAACAACGTCTTCTTATTGTAGTATTCTCATGGTATCAAATCTAAGTATCCTTTTATTAAATGACATGAGAAACTAAAGCCTTATTCTATGAAACATGTTTTTCAACTGTAAATTATAATAGCAAACAAGATTGTTAACTTATTAATTGGTAAAAAGACCAAGATGAATGTGAGTTTGTACCTGAAACCGTTGTCAGGTGAAGGGCATTAGATAGTTCATGGCATTAGATGTATAATTTCAACAACAAGGTGCCAAGGCAATAATTGGTTAGAAAATTATCCTTCATATGCTCAAAAAAAAAAACTAATATAAAATAAAAGCCACTGGGCGCGGTGGTTCACGCCTGCAATCCCAGCACTTTGGGAGACCGAGGCGGGTAGATCATGAGGTCAAGAGATCAAGACCATCCTCGTCAACACGGTGAAACCCCGTCTCTACTAAAAATACAAAAAATTAACTGGGCATGGTGGTGTGTGCCTGTAATTCCAGCAACTCAGGAAGCTGAGGCAGAAGAATTGCCTGAACTCAGGAGGCGGAGGTTGTGGTGAGCCGAGATCGCGCCATTGCACTCCAGCCTGGGTAACAAGTGAAACTCCACCTCAAAAAAAAAAAAAAAGCCTTTATTTTAGATACCTCAGACACTTAAAAATTTACCCATTTTAAAAATCTAGTCTGGTTTGGGCAATTCTGACCTCCTTGCCTCTCTGTCCATGGCTTTAATCCCATTAAATCTACTTTTAGTCTATAATCTATCTCAAATGCAAGTCTATTTTATTCATTGCTTGATTGAAAATCCTTCAATATCTTTCATTTTTTTCCTCTAGAACCTGGCTTCAAAATATTTTGCATGGTACACAAGACCATGATTTGGCTCTATATGTTTTTTAAATCCCACGTCCATTATTTCCTTTTGTGAGACCTTCATGTTCTTTTCTTTGGATGTACTCTGATTTCTCACACCTCCAGTCCTTTTAATGTGAACTGTTCCTTCTCCCTTAAATGCTCTCTGCTCTGTCAAACCTTTCCTTCCTACTTCATGTCTCTGGAAACCCTTCCCTTCAAAATTCTTTTCATTATATTTTTAAGTCATGTCTCTCCTTAGTTTCATCAGTCAGTTGAGCCATCTTTGTGCTCATATTGTATTTGTTCACATTTGTGTCTTTCTCTACATATAGATATCCTCATAATCAGTGACATTGTGTCCACCAAGTTTAAAAATATTTATTAGATAAATGTTTATAAAGGAGTGGCATTAACAGGTACCCCTTCCCCAAGAAAGGCTTCAATAAAGGAGATTTGATAATTGCCTCCTTATGTGTTAGTTAATTTTCAGCCTTTATATGACTTAATTTTTTCATTTTGCTTTATCAAACCAAATGAAGTGGCTATGAAAAGCAGAGGCTTTGGATTCAAATGTATTTAGATTCAAACCTACAGTCTTTTGTAATTTTCTATATGACCTAAGATTTGTTTACCTAATTCTACTTGCTGTATCAGGTTGTTTTTGTCTTAAATGAGATGATATAATGGTTAGTACATATTAAATATTCAATACAAGTTAGTTATAATTGATTATAAAATACAAATCTGTCAACTTAGAAGTAAAAAATTCACTTAAAAAATCTTGATATGAGACAGAAAGTAAGACCACTAATATCAGATTCTGCAATTATTAGGGCTTCTTAGAGGGACAGAGCCAATAGGACAGATAGATATATCTAAAGGGGAGTTTGTTAACTATTAACTTATACAATCATAAGGTCCCACAATAGGCTGTCTGCAAGCTTGAGGAGCAAAGAGAGCTGAGCCAAATCTCAAAACTGAAGAACTTGGAGCCTGATGTTTCAGTGCAGGAAGCATCCAGCACAGGAGAGAGATGTAGGCTGGGAGGCTAAGTCAGTCTCACCTTTTCACAATTTTATGCCTGCTTTGTATTCATTGGCAGCTGATTAGATTGTACCCATCAGATTAAGAGCTTGTCTCCTTTTCTGTGAAAATGCTTTGTAAAAAGTTGTTATTGTTTGCATAGAGCAGATTCTGAAGGAAAACTGTTTTGGACCATAAAAGTTTTGTTTGTCTTAAAAAAAAAAAAAAAGAGTGGGTCTGCCTTCCCCAGCCCCGTCTCAAATGTTAATCTCCTTTGACAACACCCTCACAGACACACCCAGGAACAGTACTTTGCCTCCTTTAATCCAATCAAGTTGACACTCAGTATTAACATCACAGCAGAAAAATACTTTTTGCTTTTTTTGACATTCTAATCCTGCCCTGATAACAACTGGAAAAACAAGACATGAGTTTATTTTGTTTAAGTTTATGAAGTTTCTCCATTCCTTGCCTCTTCTCTCTTCTCTATGCCAGAGTCCTACTATTTTGGACTTTTCATGTAGAAATCTCCAGTGGTAAAATTTACAAATAATTGTTGAAATGTTCTTGTCTTTTACCCTTTAAAAGGATTTAATGAATCCCTGGTGATTTGTGCTACTAAATATGTTTTGTGACTTTTTCTTTGGAACTGAATCTAAAGCACATGTAAAATATATCCTGTCAAAAAAAAAAAGAAAAAGAAAACTTTTTTTTTTTAACCCTGTATCAATAAGATGCCATTTGGAATCTGTGATGAATCATCTATCATTGCTGAATGGCAAGATGATGGTCTTATGTTAGTAAAGAGAGAAACATAAATGATGTGTTGCAAAGTAATAACAGAAGATTACTTAACAGATATGCGAAAATGGCACTAATGCTTACAGATGCAAATGTAGTGTGAAAGCAGTCTCCTGGTACATGGAGCTACTTGTGGAATGCACATACAATCCTGCAATGAATGTTTTGATAATCTATGAATATTGTATGTTTATGCATCTGTGTAGGACTTATAAACATGATATAATAATAGCTTCTGTGTATTCAGGTTTGGAGTTCACATGAGTTTCATATGCATTATTCTTTTTATTTCATATAAATAGTCTGTGCTCTATGCACACATGGGAAAGGAGAATAGATCTGAGAGATGAAGTGTCATGTGGGAGCTCACATAGATAAATAAGGATGGGTAGATTTGCCTTATCCAACTCTGCATTTTTTTTCTACTAGTTAACAATCCAGTTTTTTTTTTGTTGTTTTTTTGTTTTTTGTTTTTTGAGGCAGAGTTTCACTCTTGTTATCCAGGCTGGAGTGCCATGGCACGATCTTGGCTCACCGCAACCTCCGCCTCCTGGGTTCAGGCAATTCTCCTGCCTCAGCCTCCTGAGTACCTGGGATTACAGGCATGCGCCACCATGCCCAGCTAATTTTTTGTATTTTTAGTAGAGACGGGGTTTCACCTTTGTTGACCAGGATGGTCTTGATCTCTTGACCTCGTGATCCACCTGCCTCAGCCTCCCAAAGTGCTGGGATTACAGGCTTGAGCCACCGCGCCCGGCCTTTTTTTTTTTTTTTTTAAACCATGTAACAATCTGTTTTCCATACAAACACATTTGGAATATGTAAACGTATAACTATATTGAGTTATTTTTTTCAAGTATTAATAGAAATAATATTCCCTCTTTTTACTCCCAGAAAGATTTGTGATTTGATTTTTCCTGGTGACCAGGTTGCTTTGTTCTTCTGCAAGGATATTATTCGAATGCAGGACACAGCAATTTTCTCTACAATGTCTCTAGTTTTATAACGTATAATACTCAGACAAGCTTAATGCTCTATAAATGAATGCTTTTTGGTGATGGACAGAAATGATGAAACTATTGTATAGCTGTATTAAGAAATAACAGTAGCATTACAGTAGTCATAAAGAAACCAACAAATTGATTTTTTTATTTGCTTTCAAGATACTTATTTTCTCTTTCAATTTTCATGTTATAATTGAATTTGATAAGTACGTATTTATGTCTGCTATGTATAAGATACTGGGCTACCTTTTGGGGACATTTTAAGGAAGGGTAAGGTCAAGAGGTTTATAGTCTGATAAAAAATACTGATGTAGAAACTGTGTAATACTAAACCAGATGAAACAAGATTATTTACATTGTTCTATTGCAAGTCTATAAAATTAAGACCACTGTATTACAATTTACAGAAGAGTTATAATGCAGTTAGACAATTTTGTTCAGTAGATGAAATTTTAATAATATACTGTGTTTGAACATATTAAAACAACAGAATTTTAAGGTTAGTGGAAAGAGGAAAGCTTATTTAACACTGAAATTATACTTGGTATGTCATTTGTTGTTTCTATTCACATAAAATGTAAGTCAATATATTTCAAAATTTTGGTAATTTGGCATAATGCTTTTGGCTAATTAGTTTAAATATAGTAATACACTTTTTTTGCATAGTTTATTCATCCAGCTATTTATTTTGAATATCATCCTGAGAATATAATGTAATTGTCGTATTATTATCTATTGTTTGAGACTAATATGAACAACAATAATAAATAATAAATCTGAACAAAATATTAACATCAGTTTTTTTCTTATCAAATCATATGATTACACTTGGAGAAGGAAAATTTGAAGTTTAGATATAAATGGGCACCATTTTATTAGTATTTAAAAATCCATAGTTAATTTCACTGTGTCATTTGCTTTCCACCATGTGGTCTTGCTTTTATACAACAGACATTTGTCAGGCACCAAACACAGAGGAATTCTTTGGCAATCATGGATGGCAGACAAATATGTGCACTATGGTGTGATGACAGCTACATTGCAGGTACCATACAAGGAGTTGGGGTACTGCACAGAGTCAAGCAACTTTTAGATGTGGTAAGGAAGGGTGGGCTGGGGGATAGTGCAGAAAGCTTCACAGAGGAAAAATGGCAGATCTGAACCTAGTCTTAAGGACTTACCTCAGTGGCAGAGGTAGGGAAAAGAGTGTTTTAGGCACAGAAAACCAGTACATATAATGATATGGATATTGTGACATGGGAGAATAACTGTGCGGTTACATTTTATTATTTTGCTGAACTTTCTACGTTTGTGCATAGAAAATTATTTCATTAGAATTAAAGTATATAATTTTCTGTAATCTCCCAAAAAAATGATCCAACAAAAACATAATAGGATTCTTTCTCATCCATAATTACCAGAGGAATTCTTACCAGGTTATTTAAGCAGAAGTGAGGATAGGTAAGAAATAGGGAAAAATCATTCTTCTCTGTTACA
Organism: Saimiri boliviensis; assembly: GCF_048565385.1. Classification (NCBI taxonomy): domain Eukaryota; kingdom Metazoa; phylum Chordata; class Mammalia; order Primates; family Cebidae; genus Saimiri; species Saimiri boliviensis. The sequence continues at coordinate 176,290,593 of NC_133450.1, read as the reverse complement.
AAGACAATATGGTAAAGTATCACTTCTAAAACTTTTCCATTTCTTGATGATCCACTTTTAAAAGAATCTTCTATCAATCAAGTCTAGAGACTATTGTTTAAACAATCAAATGGATGTGTGTGAAGCCATGGTATTTTAATCTGTATTTTTATTAGATGTGTTGTACCTTTTCTTGATAGGCAAGGAAGCCAAATTCAAATCCAGATTTTGCCATGTTCTCCTAGATCTTAAGCAAGTTGTTACTGTCTCTGGGCCACTGTTTTTTCATATGCATTTTGCAGGAATGCTTTATTTCTACAGACTCATTTTCAGGGCAAAATGAAGGTTTTCTTGCAGTACACTAGACAGGTAATACTTGATAAATATACCCGCTATTTATTTATGAAGAATGAGGTTTTGATTTTAAATAATTTATTTATGTATGTTCACTTTGATACACAGGTGAAAGTAAATAGGCTGTAGAATGTTACGCATCTATCAAAATTTCAACTAGTGAATCTTAAAAATATTTGTATCACAATATATACTGAGAGGCATCTAGTAGCAAAACTAATTCATGGATAGTCTTTCGTACATTTTGGGAGCTGATTTTCCCCCCCACTTGTATCCAGTTTCTATGCAACTGAATCGTTATCAGCAGGTTCACTCCACAACTTTTTGCTTCTATGCATAAATATTATAGATTTGGCTTTAAAAATAGAAACTGACAATGTATTGAATATAACTGTATTAAATGATCACAAATCTAGTTGCAAAAAAGACTAAGTGTCATGTATCATTCACATTACAGAAATAAAATATTCTACTAGATGTTAGTTAACTTTTGGGCCTACCATTTTTACCTAATGTTTTGGTAATCAGAAGAGACTGTGGCAGTTATGAAAATGTGCTGCTCAAGATTTCCTGATGTGAGGAAGATAATTAATTGACATTCCATGCTGCTAGCCCTCTGGGTTCACCACTGTGTTCACTCAGAGGTTATTTTTTTCTATTGGCTGCTCTCAACCAATGACTAAGCATGGTGGGGGTATTAAGGTGGGCCCATTCCAGGAAGACAGTGGGCTTCCTCTTCTAATAAAGTTCTTTACCTTGAGGACATTATATCATCTGGTGAAAACTTTCTTGCAACTGTGCTGTAGTCACAACTGCAAGAAATTGCTGCTCAAGCTTTTTTCCTTCATTCTCTTTCCATAACTGTTATACTTGTATTGCATTCCGAAGCCTCTCCCCACTTCTCCTGTTCCCTCTGCCAATAAACCTCTTCAAGTTCTAATTCTACTTGTGGTCTGCTTCTTAGTGGATCCGTTGATCTCTTTTAGCTTCAGTCTGTTCATCCACAGGTTGAACCTAATATTATCCCACTTTCCTACATCATTGGGCTATTGTCAGGACCAAATATTAGAATATGTAACAAAAGCACTTGAACTTATAAATCACTCATAAATTATTATAGTCTACATTCATAACTTTTTTTTCTAGAATAGACTTCATTCCCACAATCAGTTTCCTTTTAGACTTCTCACAACTTGAAGAATTTTTTGGTTCTAGTTATCATATGAAAGTTCAGTCTCAATTCATCTGTTTCCATATCTTGAAATGGGGATATATTACAACCAACCTTGCTGTATTCTGAGATTCTATTCATGACAGAGAAAAATTCATCATAAGGCAGGTATGTCTTAGAAATCATCCAAAGGGATTAGCTACTGAAATTTCAAAATGACTTTCTTATATGTAAACCTTCCTGGAAGTTGTCCTCACAGTGAAAAGCACAGTGATCGAACGGTTCTAAGCATTATAATAATTAAGGGAAATTGCATAATATGTGCATTTATTTTATGAAAAAAATATGTAAGAGATAGTGGAAGAAGAAACAGTTACTTCACACTCCAAATAATTTTGCTTTATGGTATAAATTTCACAAATTAATCAATTTTAGAAAAACATTGTTTTTCAGGCTTCTTCCAGGGCTGAAATAGGTAAGAAACAGAAAGACTAGTGTTGCCTTTGAGAGGATAAGGCTTATTTAGTTCTCACAATGTCCTGCCTCATTGCACAATCTGAGTTAAATAGCATGCACACACACAATACACACAGCAGCATACAAAAAAAGGATTTCAGGCAAAATACTGGTGTTTATATAAACCCCCTTAATTTTATGTACAACCTTGGGTGAATCACTTAATTGTTCTTCATTTTAGATTTCTTGTTAGTTGAATATATATCTTTTTAAATATGCGATAACTATTTTTTATCAATATTAGAGAAGTGTTATTGTCTAATTACAAATTTATGACAGAACTGGGAAAGAGCATTTTAATCTTTATAGCCATCTGCCCTTAAGTCTTAGATTCTCACAGCAGCATCCTAAAAAGGCCCACAGTTATTTCATAGTATAACAACTTATGGTGGAGAGAATATGGCACTCTAGTCAAATATGCTCTAAGTAAAATCTAGGCTTTCACATTTTCTGATGATTGAGCTTGTTATTTGATTAATTTGAGGCTTCAGATAATATTACCTTCCTTTCAGATTTAGTGTACAGAATAAATGAGGTAATTCTGGCAAAATAGTACTGTACCATTTTTCACCATTTCTCATTTCAGTAAATATCACCGAAGCCCTTATGTGTATGCCTGCTCATCCTGAGCGCAGTTCTATAGATGTTTGTATCACATTCAAAGGGCTCTCAATGGCTATTAGACTGGAAATATGTGTATATATATATATAATCTGAAAGGATTAAAATTGCCTGGTGTTGAGTAACATTTTCACTGATTGCTGGGCTGCGTATTTGATACAATATTATGTTTAAGACACTGGCAGTTTCACCTGAGGTGACGTGCTTAATGTCTGTTTTTTAATTTCATCATCAATAAAACATAGGTCATGGTAATATCTATTTTGTAAGCGTTTTGGATAATTAAGTGACATGTTACATAGGAGATGCTCAACATAATGCAAGGCACAAAGTCAACAGTAGTTTTTGGTAAAAATATGAACTGAGAGAAGAAAGTAAATTTTCTCCTTAAGCTTAGTGATTAAATATAGTAAGATATATATTATCAACTTGTATTAGAAAATTAGAAAAATATTGAGAAAATGAAGTAGTTGATTCAGTTGAAAAAGAAATAAGGAGTAAGAAGATTGGTTGAAATGCAAATGACGGGCGCCTCATTGCAAGATACATGATATGAGCAAGTTAATCATAAGTGAAATTTGAGTCATCGGGTAACTCCAAAATTTGTATCTCTTAGGTAGATGTTTTCTTTCAAGTCTGCAAACCTATATCCAACTACCTATTTGAAAAATTGAATGGAAATATCCAAAAGCCTTCTTAAACTATATTTCTAAACCCAAACTACTAATTTTGTCTCCTAAATGTGTATATCTATTGACATTGCCTTCTCAATTTTAAAAACATCCATCTATCTGTAGTTGTGTCTGTTTTCTTTTACTTGCATACTTTGTTGATGGTCTGTTCTCCATTCACTAGATTGGCTGTGCATTTTCAAAAGGGCAGGGATTTTATCTGTTTTGTGTACTGCTTTAATATCAATTCCTGGAATTAGTCCAGCTCCTAGGAGCTGTCACTGAATATTTGTTGAATGAATGGATGAATTCCGAATGTTGTTTATTTGCTTACAAGAATGTAATTTTTTTCTAGTTCTTGCCATAGCAATGTAGGGACACAAAGCAGTGATGTTGACTGAAATAATATGTGAGATTATAAGGGGGGAAATAAAAGAATAGGGATTGTTTGAAGTCGTATCTCTGAAATAGCATGACTATCAGAGATTTATTAGCAAATGTGTTTCTCCTTTATGGTGGAAAAAAATTGTGAAGCAAGAGTTTTAAATAACAGGATAGGAGGAATCCCCTTTAGGCATATAGATAGCAACATGGGGTGTCTAAACATTGGAATCACTGAAAATTTCTTTTCTCCAGCTCTAGAAGGCGGGTTACACTTTTCATTCTTTTGATAGGTTTTTGGCAGGGTCCTGCCTGGAGGCAGGGTTATGTATTTGAATGCCACATGAGCTCTGCCCCACAAGTATGTGAATTAACACATCTCTTTGAAGAAACTTGTTTGATAGTTTGTGAAAGAAAACAGACTTAAATAGCAATTTGGTAAAAAGTGAAGGCATAGGAAAGGTCTCTTTTTAATAGAGAACTCAGAAAAAAACTTTAGAGTCGAAGAGTGGTTATATCTGCAAATTGTTTCTCAAATAGGGCTGGAAGAGTGACCTGTCCTTTTGTATATCTATCAGTTTAATCACTGGGGCATCTAAGTCTAAACATGTGTGATTCATTTAAAGGAGCAATGAGTGGAAGTGAAAGATGGTTTCCAAAGGAAATGGATATTTTTGCCATAATTGTGACATTTATGGTGTCACAGATTTAGACATATATTCAATCTAGGCTGAATTTGGATGTTGCCAAGATTTGAATCAGCTATGCTCTCAGAGAGACAAATCTGCAAGTTGGAAATCTTCAAAGGACTGAATTGCTCCATAACCTCAGAAAGCATTATAGTTTCTTTTAGATTTGCTTTATTGCTTAACCTGCTTGCTCTGTGTGGGTCCTGTCTCTGTGTTCAGGGATAATACTGTTACTGGAATGATAGGGAGAAGGTTATTATGATAGTTGTCTCTTCTGTGTTCTGATTTAAAGATAGTTTTTAAGAGCACCTGAATCAGTCTGGCTCATGAGAATTCATGCCCCCAGGGGCCACTTTGTATCTCTAAATTGAAATGTCCTTGAGTAATCAGACCCAAGAATATTCTAAAAAATGTCTCCCATCTAAATTCTAATTCAGCGTGCTGCTGTAGACACCAGCTTTGGGTGAGCCAGCTCAGCATGTGTCCCTACTATTTAATGTCAGCCTATGACTATTCTTAGCCTTGACACCTCCAGACAGTTTTACCAGAATGAACAGATTTCTCCAACCCATCACATTTTCTATCCATTGAGTTGCAGATGGAAGAGGATAAAAAGGATACATACATGAAAGGGAACTGGTACACGTTTCCCCCACACTCACGAGCTAATCTCAGCAACTGAGCTAGTGTCAGTTGCATGTGAAAATAGGTTTTTATTTTTTTATTTTTTCCTCGTGCCGGGTTCTGGGAAAATGAAACAGAGATGACAATGATGTATCTCTGCCAGCTTTGGTCTTTAGCTATCCAAGTTGGCAGATACCTAACATCAAGGGAAGACTTTCTAGCTAAAGAGGAAGGACAATTATAAAGATGAAAGTAAATGAGTATTGGCTTTTTTTAAAGGGCAGGAACATCCATTTTGAAATAGAAACTAATTGATGGTATGGAACATGAGGATTTCATCTTCATATTTTCTGAAGCACATTCTGAGAAACACTACTGCCCACAGAATCTCCGTGAATGAAGAACAGAAAATTAGATTGTTGGTTTTTACATTTTTGTCATGAATAATACTGCAAACTCTGAGGAACTGACTACTTCACACCATGTTTTTTGTTTTTGTTTTTGAGGTGAGGATGGCTTGTTTAAGAGTAACCCTCTGAAACATCAGGAAAATACCTGAGGTGAGATCATGATAGAAAGACTCCCTGTCTGTACTGCGTTCACCCCCACCTCCCTTTGTTATTCCACAAAGGTCAGAATTGGAACCTCAACCACTTGAGAGCAATTAGAGGTTGAGTAAATGCTTTTTTTTTCTGTATAGGACAAGTTGGAGAAAACAAAAAAAGGTTGAAGTAAAAGTGATATTAGAAAAATGAGGAAAAAATGAGGAGAAGAACTTGGGTGGAGATAAGAAGTGCTATGGAAAGAATTTCATTTGCTTGTGTGCCTGGAATTGGAAGATAATAAATGCACCCCCCCCTCCAACAATCCCCTGAAAAAAACTGGCAAGCCATTTCATTTTGAGCCTTATTTGCAAATCAGAGAAGCACAGCTCCATCTACTACTTGAGGAAGCTTATCCAGAAAGCATTTGAAGTCACAGGGCTTTTCATTTTTCAGAACCCTTGATGCACTTAATATTTTTTTATTTTTTGGTTTTGTTTGAGTAGTTCTTGAATCTGTGTCATCTTTTCACAGACTCACAGCCCTAAAGTTGAGAAACCTAGTTCCAGATCGTTTGTGCAGATAGTCAGCGGTGGAACCAGGGTTATTAGCGACTGTGAAGCTATTGCCACACTGTACCATGTCTTTGTCTTGGCAACTCCTTGTGAAATGTAACATCTGTCAGGGCTTCTCTGTGTAGTCTGACACACAGTGATTAGACAAATGAATAAAAGATGTTCATGAGGACATCTTTGATTTGCATTACTGGTTATAGTATAAGTATACCTGCCTTGGTGTTATAATTCAGCTTTTGTATGTTCACTGGATTGAGTTTTCAAATCAATCAGGGTTGATGTCTTTAAGATAAGATAGCAAGTTTTAGACTGAGTTATTTTATTCTCAATAGAAAAAATTATCTAATTTGTTGACAACACTGTGACATTAATAATGTAAAATTTGGGGGAGAGTCAAACTTCCAGAAAACATAGATACAAATTAATTCAATTTATATAATTTCCATGTGTATGTGCATATGAAATTAAGATGGAAGGGTAGAAAACAGTAGCAATTTTATTAAAAATATGCATTTTCCTACTCAGTCAGAAATTGCATAGAGTTCCTCGTGTACTGGAGAACTATAACTATCTTTTTATGTGGGAAAAAACATATTTCTCTCACACCAAGTTGAATATTTTACTAACACAGCCTTACGATCAGTTTTTATAACATTTGGACCATGTTGCATTTGTAAAATGTCACTACTAGTTATGTGCAGAACTCATACGCATATGACTGAATTCTGTTTAAGTGCCCAAAAGTTTCAGAAGACTTGTAGATAATTACCTTTGATTTTTCAGGCTACACACATTTTAAAAAGGTTTACATTCTTTGTATATCATACCACCTAAAAATAGGCAAACAGGAAAAATAGAAACTGAATCTAAAACATAAGAATTACTTTTTGGATTGGCCCTGGATACGTTGCTAATCTGTGAAGCTGCCTGATAAGAAATGTTTCTTTAAACAGAAGTTACAAATAGTGATAAAATGCAAAAGAAGAAAAAGCCATTTAATAGGAGGCCTTAATTACATTTTTTGTTAACTATTTTAACCCCAATGTCATGGGTTATGCATATCCTTTGAGACATCATCCTATGAGACATTTCCTATGCAAAGATATTACACTTTGGATGCCCAAGATTTTCTCTATGATACGGTAAAATCTCATTACCTTGGACTTTTTCTGATTTAGAATTGTTGATCACTCTGATAGAGCTGGTACTAGCTTAGAAAATCCTTTTTCTCATAGAGGAAATTATAAACACAATTGTAGAGTAGGTGTTAAAATTCTTAGACCCAAGCAAATACAAATTAAAAAAATGTTGGAAGAAAATAAATAAAATGTTCTTTGTATATCATGCTACCTAAACAGAACATGCCACATAAACAAACATTGCTTTGTTGGTTTGTTTATGTGGTGGAATTACATATAATTTATCCTTATTTTCCCTATTTTTATATGATCTGTTTATATTACTTCATAATGAAAAAACACATTGAGCAAAACCAAATACCTAGAACTTATGGGAACCTTTTAAGTACTTTAGGATTGTCCAGTTATTTGCAATTGAAACGTGTTAAAATTATTCTGATCTATCATAACATTTTTTTTACTCAACCCTATATGATTGAAAATATTCATGTTTTTCTCTAAGAGTATTATAAATACTCTCACTCTCCCCCTGTGGATATTAGTTTAGAAATAATCCATTATAGCCAGGCGCAGTGGCTCACGCCCGTAATCCCAGCACTTTGGGAGGCCGAGGCGGGTGGATCACGAGGTCAAGAGATCGAGACCATCCTGGTCAACATGGTGAAACCCCGCCTCTACTAAAAATACAAACAATTAGCTGGACATGGTGGTGCATGCCTGTAATCCCAGCTACTCAGGAGGCTGAGGCAGGAGAATTGCCTGAACCCAGGAGGCGGAGGTTGCGGTGAGCCGAGATCGTGCCATTGCACTCCAGCCTGGGTAACAAGAGCGAAATGCCGTCTCAAACAAAAAAAAAAAAAAAAAGAAATAATCCATTATAGATCAAAACCCATATGAAACATGTTTTAAAAGGGTGCTACCATATTGACCAAAACTGAATTTCTCATAAGGATGTAGACATAGGTGTTTTAGGTGTGTGTCATCTTGGACATCTTACAAGTGTAAGTTCTGTTAAATCATAGTATAGATTTGGGACAATTTAGAGTATGAAATACAATTCAGGTGTGAATGTTTAAGCAGAAGAAAACTTATGACAAAGGAGTGAACCTAATCCATATTAAGTTAGTATCTGCTGGTATGATTTTGTGACTTTATTCACAATTCATTACATTTTCAACCTTTATTATTTCTTCGATTTTCTTATGTAAATATTTTTAAAGCAGTGATATATATATTTGAGTCATGTCAAATATTTGGTACAAAAATATTTCTAACAAAATAATTAGCTAATTTACTAATTAGATTTAATCTTTAGGATAAAGATTTTGTTCTAGAGAATATTTTTTGTGTAGTCAAACCAATCAGTCTTTTATCGTTAAATGTTTGGTGTCATGCTTAGACAGGCTTTCTTCACTTCAGATTTATAAAATGAATGGTCTGAATTTTCCTTTAATACTATTTTTATATGTTTTAAAATTATATTTTTAAAATCTATCTGTTATATTTTATAAGTAGGAATTCAAGTTTATTGTTTTCCGAATGTTTGTCTCTTCCCCAGTGTTTGAGCAAAATATCCTTTCTAAAGATACTTTATGTATTTCCATAATTATGTTTTATTGGTATGTCTGTTTATTCTATATTAGTGTATCATTTCTAAATTGGGTTTTAAATCTAGCCCTATCACTACAATTGGTGAATGAATGACATGGCGATCTGGAAAATATAGGCTAAAGAAAATACAAGCCTAAATTTTGCTGAGCTTATTTGGATAGTTGCTTCATTTCTTATTAATTTTTGAACTGTAAATAGATACTTGGGCTCTTCAAATTAGTACTATGAGAAAAAAAATTGTCTTTACTGAAGTGTATACCCTTAGGGTCACCATGATACTTTTATTTCCTTTGCTTTGGGTGAGGAATGGGCTTTTCCTTGGAGGGTCCCTGGTGGGTTTATTACCTCTCATTTTGAAGTGCTGGTTCTGCAAATTTGGAAGTTGAAGAACTGTCAAGCTATGTGCACAGACTGTAGGGGAACAAAAGTTTCTGATGTTGATTTTGAGCTCTGTAGAGATTTCTGAGGTTTATTTCAAGAAAGTTATAAAATTAATAATGAATAATCCTTTGGATATGGCTTTTTACTTCCAAGAGTGAAAATACATACCTGAACATAGTTTGAATAATAAAGTGGAAATAATTATTTGGTTATTTTATATTTTACGCATTAAGAACCGAAGTAATTTATTCTGATGTTTCTATAGAATAGAAAGAATTCATACTTTGTTCTGTACAGGATTTTTTCTTGTCGCTCTATATGTGCTTCCATTTCTCTAATGAGTTTGGAATGCAATTAAATCTCGTGAGAATCTCAGATCTACCTGCTGTGGTTCCAAGGTTGCTTCTCCCTACTGAGGCTGCTGGATGAGCTTTGTTGCATAAGGCCTCATTTTCAGTACCACTGAGGAAGAAGGCTTTGCAGTAAATGGCCGATTTTTTTTACGAGGAATTTTTCTGGGAGAAGCAATGTTTTTGATCTTTATAAACCACTGGATATAAATCTTGAGTCATTTTATTGAAAAGGATATCAGGCTGTAGTGTGATGAGCATACAGGATGTCTTTGTAATGTTTCAAGTGTATGTGAATTGTGGCTGATATGATTTGACTCAGTGTCTCCACACAAATCGCATGTTGAATTGTAATCCCCAGTGTTTGGGGAAGAACCTGGTAGGACGTGACTGGATCATGGAGGCTGATTTTCCCTTTGCTGTTCTTGTGGTAGTGAGTGAGTTCTCATGAGATCTGGTTGTTTAAAAGTGTGTAGCCATCCCCACTTCTCTCTATTCCTCCTGCTCTGCCATGTGAAGAAGGTGCTTGCTTCCCCTTCACCCTTCTGCCATGACTATAAGTTTCCTGAGGCATCCCCAACCATGATTCCTATATAGCCTGAGGAATTGTGAGACAATTAAACCTTGCATTTTCATAAATTACCCAGTCTCAGGTAGTTCTTTATAGCAGTGCGATAACAGAAAAAATACAGTGGCTATTCTCCACAACGTAATTAATTCTGTGCTTTTTGGTGAAAAGGACAACATTTAAAACTAACACTGCTGCTGATTTAGAAAGATTTGGTGGATTTAGAGCTCTTGAATACAAATAAATCTTGATACTGAGTAAGGGAGATAGACATATATTATATATAATATATACACATATAATTATAACTACACATATATATAATGTATAAATTATATATTAACATAAATTAGTAACAAATGCATACATAATATATAATAAAAAATAAGTAGTACAAAAATATATATTATATATGTAATATAATTTAATACTTTCAGAGTAAAAAATGCAGAAAAATATGAAGAAAAATTGTAGAAGTGATAATTGTAGACATTTTTTGTTGTACTTCCATTTCTTTATTACAAATACACACACACACATTTGTTACATTCACTACCATTATAAAATGTTTCCTATGTTAATTAGAACCCATAATATTAATATCTGTCTAATATTCCATTCATGAATATACAGTATAAACTGTCAACATTTCTAATAAGTTTTGAAACAAACTTTTGAAAACTCTGGATATAAATCCTGAGTTGTTTAATTGAAAGGAAAATACTGAATTAAAAGGACCTGTAATCCCAACTCCTCGGGAAGCTGAGGTCTCTTCAGATCATATGAATAAAAACAAATTTCACAGACCATATAAATAAAGAAAAAATAAAAATAATAATTATCAGTTTACACAGTTGTATATATAAAGCCCTGGTCAGCTAACCATAAAGTGAAAGGTTTTGTTTTGGTTCAGTGGGAGCGTTTTAGAAATAGATTGTACATGAAGCAACAAAGCAAGTCTTAATTTCAAAGACTTAAAAGTCATAGAATTTCTTTAGCTCATATAAATAAAAAATTTCACAACTGATTATATGTAATATCTAAATCTACCAACTTTCTATTGACTAATAGTTGTGTGGTATATAGAGGTTTCTTTTCAGTTTCCATATTTGACCTTTTAAATATTTCTCCTGTAAGCAAAAATTGTTGTACTCCTTTTTTTAATTTAAATCCTCTCAGAGAATCCTACCCTTTTGTTTGGGGCATTTAGTCTGTTCACAAATAATGTGATTACCAGTGAAACAGATAGATGATGTTTTTACATTTGTCATCTTGTTACCTTCCTATTTCTTTCACCTCTGTTTTGGTATCGTTTCTCTCTCCATGTTTTCTTTTGAGCTGATTATTTTCATTTTTCCAATTGTTCTTAATTATCTTTGTAATTATTACTCATTTTACTTTTTTGATAATTACAGCTTGCATACTTAGAGGCTTTATTAAAACTTAATATACGTTTTTACTTTCATGTTTTCCTAGAAATATTAGGACTTGAGGATGCCACAGCGTTGTCCTGCTGGAGGTTTCTCTTCTTCTTGGATTGTCCATTTTGGTTATCTATATCTTTTCATCACAAATTTATTATTATATTATCATTAGCAATGCCTTACACTGACTATATGTTTTTTAGATTTATTCTTTTAATGATTCTGTGTCTAATAACTGTATAGCATCACCTCTTGTGGTTTTCTATTTGCAGTTGTTCCCCTTGTTTTATGATCTAACAACACATTTGATTATCTGTATTGTTTGCTGAATATTGCATATAAAAAATTGGGAAAAGATTATGAAGCCTAGGTTAGTTTTGTCTTTCATCAGAGAATTTTAAGTTTGTTTTTGGCCAGAAACAAGAACTAGCAATAAGCCCTGTTTGAAAGTAGGGCACGGTGGCTCAAGCCTGTAATCCCAGCACTTTGGGAGGCCAAGGCGGGTGGATCACAAGGTCGAGAGATCGAGACCATCCTGGTCAACATGGTGAAACCCCGTCTCTACTAAAGATACAAAAAATTAGCTGGGCATGGTGGCACGTGCCTGTAATCCCAGCTACTCAGGAGGCTGAGGCAGGAGAATTGCTTGAACCCAGGAGGCGGAGGTTGCGGTGAGCCGAGATCGTGCCATTGCACTCCAGCCTGGGTAACAAGGGTGAAACTCCGTCTCAAAAAAAAAAAAAAAAAAAAAAAAGAATTGAAATGACTATTATCTAGGCTTTGGTCCTTTGGTGGTCCAATCCGTTTCAGTTCATTCTTAGACTTTTCTAGGTTCTTTTAGAACTTTCTTAAATTCTCTTGGTTGCAGATCCACATCATGGGACTGATTAGTCATCCCACCTTTCTTGGTGGACTTTGGACTGAATAGTCTCTAGTCTTCCGGGCCCCAAATTATTGAGGGCTCTCGGGCCTCACAGTCTCCCAGACCCTCCTCCCCAGTGGGCAGAGGCTTCCCAGGCTAAAAATGGTGTCAAATGCACAACTCACCTTTCTGTGTTTTCTTCTCCTCCTGAGTCTTGGCCGTATATTTGCTAACTGCCTTTTTAGCTCTGCAATATCTTTTAGACATTTAAAAAATATATTTTCTCCAAGTTTTCCGGTGGTTCTCAATGGGTGAATCTATTTGCTCTATCTAGTCAACTAATTTTAGGGGAAGTATCCCACTTTATTTCTCTTAAATATTTTTCTTTTCAATAAAAAGTTAAGGTTTATGACTTCCCAGTAGTGAGACAAGAATTGTAGAAAGCTCTCACATTTCTTGGTCTTTTTTTGTAACCCATTGTGCTGATAATTACTTACTTTGGGGTTTTTACGACTATCTTACCTGTTTTTCTTTCCCTTGGTATTAGCAACTTTTAAAAAATTACAACAAACACCACCTAGGTGTTTAATCAGTTTTACCTCATATAGTTCCTGTGGTATTTATTATACTATTTTTCTTCTTAAATATCCAAGACTGTTTACTTATGGGCCTTTATGTGGCCAAATTTTGAAGCTTTTTATGTCTGAGAATGTTTTTAAATCTGTATCTCCTATTTGAGTAATAGTTTGGCCAGATAAAATTTTTGGTTCAAATTTACTTATTTTCAAGAAAATATTCCCCCTATTGTTTTCTCTTACCCAGTGTTCTGATTTCTATGTATATGCACTGCTCTTTCATTCTTGAAATTATTAAGGTAACTCCAAATTTTGTCATTAATAGTCAATTTTTAAAATTCTAGTTATGAGTTTTTTAATGCTTTGGTACTCTATGGGCCTATTACGTCTGCTTTTCATAATTTAATCACAGGAATTTTTTTTTCCAAATATTTTCTTCTCTTGACTTTTATATATTTGCTTTCTGGAACTCCTGTCTTCTGGAAACTTGTACTTTTGTTCTGTATTTTTTATCTTTTAACTTCATTTTTATGTTGTATTTCTTTTTCCTTCACTTTTTCTTTCTTGGATAGTTCTACAATTTTATCTTCAAATTTCTAATTTGTTTCTCACCCATGGTGTTTTACTATTAATACTTTTTGTGTCCATTGTATTTCTCATTTTAACAATTTTTTCATACAAAGTACTTCCACCTGATTCTCTTAAAAACATATTTCATTGTTCTTTTTTGTTTCCTAATTTAATCTTTTATTAGTTTTGGTACACTTGGTAAGCTCGTTTCGAATTCTGATGTACCTGTTCTAATTTCATCCTTTGATGGAATCTTTAACACAGTTCATATTTTTTATTTCAAAATAGTTTTTTTTTCTCAAAAGGCTTAGCTTTTAGATTTGTGATCTCATTTTCTCCTGGGCTCATGGTCCACTCTGGCAGGCAATGTGTCAAAATGAGGGCCAGAGGCACTTCAGAGGAGGGGTGTCAAATAAGCCATACAAGAGAGGCTGGCTTTGGGAAACCACCTTCTGCACGTCTTACCCAGCAGAACTGCTTCTCAGGGGAGGGCTCAGTCCCTAGCCCATCAAGTAGGAGCAGAATTCATAGGAAATATTTTTTTAGCTTGCAATTTCCAGCTCTGAGATTTGAAGAGACAGAATGGTAAATGTACTACCCTAAGCCAGCTTTTCCTTCTCTTGCTGACATTTGCATTGTAGATCTCAATTGCTGTTGTAGGAACAAGTACTAGTTACCCCAAGACAGTGGTAGAGTAGAAGCAAGAAAGAATGTCAACAACCTCTATTTTATCTTCCCATAGCTATGCCAGGCTGCCTTTGTTCCAGCCTAGAGCCACTATTTCAGATCAACCAATTATACAACTACCCTTATTCTTTGAACTTACCTCACGTGCCTCGCAAAGCTCCTTATTATTTTATTCCTAACTTGTGTTTCCTTTATAATACTCTATAGTTTACCTAAGGGATTGGAGCTGATAATCTTGCTGGTTTAACATTTCGGTAGGAACATTTTTGTTTCAAAATGTCTTATGCCCAATCAATATTTCCTTTTCTTCAACTTTTATTTATTTCATATTTTTCTACCTCATTTCTTCTGCAATATTTACCATATCTTTGTTAATACATCATTATATCTCTTTCACTTACCCTCTTTCTTTTGTCTCATTCTTATGTCTGTTTTCTTTATCTCCCAGTGATGTCTGTTCTGTCCCTGCTTTACTTTCCAGTGCCTGATTTTTTTCTTAATCAATTCCATCTGTTCTAGGATCCTCCTGTAAATAGTTCTGTTTCTCATTTCTTATTCTCTTTCTTTTCCTCCAGTTCCAAAGTTCTCTGCTTCCTATATCATGCTTTTTATTTATTTTTAACTCTCATTCAGTAGCTTTTGGCCTCAGATTTCTGAGATACATTTGTATTTCAAGATTAATCAACATTTTGAGTCAACATTTTATTTGTCTGAGGGCTTTAGGTAAAAATCTTAGTTTATCATTGCATCTCTAGTGCTTTAATGCCTACTAAAATTTTTAATATACAGTAGATGATCGGTACAGATTTGTTGAATAAGCAAAAAAAAAAAAAGCCCTGAATAAATGCAAAGAAGATATGTATAGTGGGAATGAAATAAATGATGGTCTTTTGAGTAAAATCTTATATGTAGTCATTTTTCTTAAGTTTTATCTAGTTTCTAAGCATTTTTCCCTTTTCATAAAAATCACTATTGAATGGTTTTGCAAAGCATCCATAAATGGATGAAAGTGAATTGCACTTTCAGATTTTCTGGATATCTCAAATTTTTATTCATACTCTTCTATGTGACTTGTTATGGCTGTGGATTCTATTGCAAGAGAAATACAAAATGTTTACTGTGGTAGACACAATAATATAAGACCTTGGATGTGGTTAGGAAATTTCTACATACAGAGATATCACAACGTATCAGTCCCCAGGGAGAACTGATTTCTTTGCCTCCTAACTTGGAAATGCATTGAATGTCAGGTGTTTTTTTTTTTTTTTTTTTTTTTTTTTTCCTTAGTGCTTATGCTACTTAATGTGTGATCTTCTGCAGACTGCCAGCTTATTCTGTACTCTGTGGAACAGTTGATCTTGAAAGATGTCATTTTTTTCTCATTTTCTGACTTGTTTTGTTATATCAACATTGATTTATTTTTCACTTTTGACAACCTGAATTTTAAAAACCCCAAACTGATCATGTCTCAGAAACTTTAAATTAATGAACTGGATACTGTGAGCTCAGGGAAACAATAATATATGGGATCTGCCTATTATCTTTTTTTCCCCCATATATCATCTTTGTTCATTTTTTCTCTGTCACTTCCTTCCAAAGTATAAACAAATGCAAAAATATTTCATTGACCTTACATGCAAATGTTCCTAGAGATCTGCAGTTTAAACAATTAATTTTAAGTCTTCATTTAGTATGACATCTATTTTTTGTGTGTGTGACATCTATTCCATTTCCAAGACAGGACTGTTGTGCTTACTTTGAATCTAGTTGTGATGTATTAACACTAGCAAAATTAATCAATGATTATATGGTCACTCTCAAGCTTATTTGCAGTTTTAGGTGTGTTTATTGTAATTTGAATGTATATCCAGTCACATCTTTTGTGTAACATCATCTTCACATTCAGGGAGCCACATTAATTAAACTTGAAGAACACTTTAGAGAAATAAACAGAGACTGACAAGATCTCTGTTTTTAAAACGCGAGTCAGAAATGAAGTATAAAATCAACATTTAGGGCACAAATTGTGACCAACCTGCACTTGATTCAGTTTCCGCTGATAGGTTGTTGGTTTATCTTTGGTAAATTGGTATAAGCCTCAGTTTCATGTTTTTATTTCTTTCAACCTTACTCTGGGATAAAAATACCTCAGAATTATGAAAATTATATGCACACACACACATGCGCGTGCACACACACACACACACACACACAGATACATATATGTGTGTATACCTGTATGCATAATAAAGACCCCAGAGTAAAGGCTCAATATATGGCAGCCGTAATTATTTTTGCAGTTTTGATGGCTTGTCATCATTAAATCATTGGCTTCTGGTGCCCACTGAATGCCAAATAAGCATCAGTACTAACTTAAATCCGGAATCAAGTTTACCAAAGGAAAAAAAAAAATAGAGAATTTGATGTCAGATAATCTTTCTCTCCAGCTACGTTAATTATTTCTAGTTTTTCCAGATAATTATACAATTATCTTCATTGTAAAGCACAGTGAATGATAATTCAAACTGCCTATAAAAGAAGATGAAGGCAGAAACATTATGAAACATAAATGATTTGCATGTTGTATTTCATGTAATTTTGAAATTAGTTTCACTTAAAATATACACAGAGGAGAAACTTGAAAAATAGGTCAAAGGGAGATAAATTTTTTACTAATTTTTATTTTGCCTCATATTTTATTTTCCTGTTTTATTGCTTCAAATTAAGAACAGTTCTGCATTTTGAGTGTCTATTTTTAACAATTATATTGATGATGACTAATAGGACTTTGGCTAGGTTTTGTATTTTATCAATTTACCATTGAAGGCAGATATAACAAGAAATTTCTATTAATGGAAACATAGCTTAACTTGAAAAATGTTCAATAATTGGTTATCTGTTGCAAGGTTATTTTGAAAATATCTTCAAACTTCAATTCTGGAAAAATTTAGCCAACCTGAATTTATAGTTTTTCATTGTTGACCTGCTTACTTACACAGTTTACTAACATAAATTTACTAGAAAAAGTTTCTATCACCAAAGAAAAAACACAACACTTTTGTGGATATCTTTCTTGCAATCTGTTTTCAAAAACATATGCCTTCTAGAACTTCAGGTTAGATTTTTCTCTTTGCTATTAGATGCATATGAGAATAACAGTAAAACGATTGTATTTTGTAGTTCCACAATGGGGAATAAACTGTAAATGCTGTTTGGTAGTCTGCTTTATTTTGCCAACAATATATCATGAACATCTTTGAAAGTCATTATATATTCTTCTAAGACACCATTATTAATGGCCTCAATAGTAGCCCATTGCATCACTGTGCCATAATTCATTTAACCAATACAGTTGGTACATTCTTGATGTAATAATATTGGAAATATTATAAATGGAGTCATTTAAAATAATTTATTCATATCTGCATTTCCTCTGTGTTTCTTTACTTGATTTATTTGCAGCCCTGAGAAATGGAGCATATTATATTTTGTTCTGAGTGCACTGAGCCTAAACTCACACTCAAGCCTGAAAGAATGCATATGTGTGTGTTTCAGTGTGTGCAGTGGGGGTGGAGAAAGGCATAAAAGTTGGGGGTAACTTGTGATCATAATTAGAGCATATAAAGGCAAGAGCAGAATATATCTCTGTGAATCCTAAGATCCTAATTGAATCATAGTGTCAGGTTGAAATCTTACAGTGAAATAGAAAAACTACTTGCCTGTGGCTTTTTGTTATGAACACTTTTTTGAAAGGAAAGAGAAAAAAAATAAAGGAACTCTGAGTTACAGAGTGACTTCTTCTAAAGTTTGTATTATATGGAAAAGGAAGTTATATTCAGCCCCCAAATCATTTTGCTATACTGAAAAGTGGGAACTGTGCCTGCTCTCCTCTATTTTAAATACTTGCTTACCTTCTGGAGGCTGTTAACAACCAGAAGCATAATCTCTATATAAACACAATGAATGCTATAGATTCCACAGTTCTTTTCTTTGGCATTTTCATCACATTTTATCTTTGGCATTGAAACATTATCACAAATGAAGGAAAAAAATGTACAGGTTTCTCCTCTTTATATATTTTTTTCTTCTTTTTCTTCCTTTTAGATCAGCTTTAAAAAATCAGAGAGAAAAAGTTAAGTTTGTTCTCAGGTACAAAGCCACCTAAGAGTGCACAGCTGTTCTCTAATCACCCCTTTTCTTTGTCTGAATGTTCATGGCTAACATTCCTAGCAAGCAACCTCAACTTGCTCATCACTCTCTAAGCCCTGAGCAACAATCAGTGTGTACTCATGTGGCAAAGCCCTGGCCTTTCCTATCAATTCTCTTGACAAGAATGTTGTCAAGTCTTGTTTGTTCTTTTCTGAGCTGATGAACTTATTTCAGGAGGCTGGTAGTTATATTTCGCATCTGTCTGTGATGTGACGGTGAGCCTGGAGGCTCTGTATCTTCCCTGGTTTTCGAAGAGACTTTGCAGAGATTATGTGAGATATGCCTTGATGACTGCAGGCACAGAACACCCATTCTCCATTGTCCAAGTAGTGCAGAAAGACCCTTTTGTGGTGAAGGGGCCTAAATATGTGTGACAACTTCTGTTTCCTAACTTCCCTTGCCTTTTTGGGGTGGGAGATAGGGGTGAGAGGATAACTGTGGAAGACAGAGAGGGTGCTAGGTTTTTCGTTTTGTTTTTGTTTCTTTTGAGAATGTCAACGAAGAGATGACTACTCGCACCACTGCTACCAATGGCTACATGACTACCACACTGCTAGCTGAATCACCATTTATAACTGGGTATTCTTAACATACCCAGTTAAGAATTGTTTTGTATTCGGGTTCTAACTTCATATTCAAGAAGAATAATGCTTACTACACTCCTCTTTAATAGCAAGCATAAAGGTAGCAATTATAGGAAGTTTTAATAGGTCAGGCAACCAGGAGCAATAATAGCATGACACACAGCAATGCTACATACTTGGGTCAGAGATTCATTGCATGCAATATCCACGATAGCATCTTGAATAAAGGAAGACATACTTCAACCATCAAATTTGCAGAAGATAACCACGTATGAGGGGGTGCTAATTCAACAGAAGATGATAACAAAGTTCCAAGAGAGTCATGATATTAAAGAGGTATGTCAGATTGTCAGACATAAAGTCCTAGTTTGCTGCATCCACACTTTATTTTTGTGGGCAAAATATAAAAAATTTTTGCTTAATAATATTTGAAGTTGAAAGTTGTATTTAGGGTTGAGGTTAACACATATCAAGAAATCATTTACTTATTGCTACTTTTTAGATTTCTTCTTTATCTTGTCTTAATAGTGCCTAATGAGGGCTATGTCACTATGTAGCAAAGTGACCCTTATTTAGTCACCATCTGGGTCTTTTTCAACTTGGATTTCATGTGTAGATTCCTGAATATTGAGCTAAGGTATTTGTAATACCATTGATTACGTGGTAATTAATCCTATTTTTAATCCAATGTGTTTATTTACACAAATTAAATGCTTGCTAGGGCAGCCTTGATTCAACTAAAAACAAACAAAAACATAGTGCCAATCTTTCTCTTTATCCTAATTTAATGCTATTCACTGCCCTAGGTTTCTAATCCCACTATTTGTAATTCTGAAGCAATAGCGGCTAAAGATCACAGTTCATTTTTAAATGCCTTTTAAATGTGTTGATAACACATATTCATTCAGTTACACTGTCCTTTCTGTTCATTTTAAAAATTGGTTACAGAGATAATTATTTAGTGTTTATTTCAGTCTACCTGTGTTGTCTCATTTTCTCCTCATCTTTAATACGGATGGGGAAAAATGGATTGTGTGTGATTATTTTTGGCATTTATTTAAAACTTCATAAATGTTGTTAAAATGTTGTCTGGCTAATAAATGAACATTAAAAAATCAAATAATTGCTCTTATTTACTTTCCCAAATGGAAATAAAACAGGAAAGAAGGAGGGAAGGGGAGAGATTGTGAACGAGGATGAAAAAGAAGTCTTTTATATCTGGGAACTCAAAATTGGATATAAATGACAGTCATGAACCATTTGATTCTTTTTCTCCAATTTAAAATGAAATCATATTCTCCAGATCTGCTTTATTGTAATCGTTCTTTCCTTGTTTTCCTGATAAACATAACTAGAGCTTTAAAAATAAATGCATGGAAAACGTGAGATCCTAGATACTATTTGAAGTTAGTCTAATATGTAATTTTGGATTGTCAGTGCACTTTGACCTCCTATTACATTCTTTCACATCTGAATTTAAATCCTTGGCATGGAAGCGGTTATTACTTTGTTTGACTATCATAAGCTATGTATGAGCTTCATATGCACAGATTGTTGGTCAGGAAACAAGTTGGAACCTTTCATATTGCATGAAACTTCAAGGCTTCATTCTACTGGTTTTTAAGAGGTGGTTATTTTCTAAATAAGTAATAATGCTTTAAAATGCAGAATATAATCAGGTTTTATCAAGAAAATTCACAGACTTTATATTTATTCTTCCAAACCCCTTTATTGAGGTGTGATTGACATACAAAAAGCTGTACATATTTAATGTATACAACTTGATGAGGTTGGAGATTAGGATACATTCCTGAAACTATTACCACAGTCTATCAGCTGCAAAAGTTTCTTCCCTTATTTACTATCATCCCGCTTCCCCCAGCATAAGAACACAAGATCTACCCCTCTTAGGAAAACTTTGATTATATGATATACTGTTAATCATAAACACACTATGCTGTCTAGTAGCTCTCTAGTACTTACTCATCTGGTATAACCAAAATTTTGTACCCTTTGACCAATACCTATTTATATCCACTCCCCACCAGCTTCCGGCAACCACCAGTCCACTTTCTGCTTCTATGATTCTTTAACTTTTTTTCTTTTGGTTTTGTTTTTAGAGATCTCACTCTGTTGCCTATGCTGGGGTGTAAAAAACTGCTTGACATTGACCTTCCAACGATTCTTGGATGTGATGCCAAAAGCACAGAAACAAAAGTAAAAATAGGTATGTAAGATTATATCAAACTAAAAAGCCTCTGCACAGCAAAGGAATCAACTACAAAATGAAAATGCAACTCATAAAATGGAAGAAAACATTTTCAAGCCATTCATTTGATAAAGGTTTAATATAGACAATGTATAAAGAACCCCTACAATTCAATAGCAAAAAAAAAAAAAAAAGAAAGAAAGAAAAAAGAAAAAGATCAGATTAAAAAATAAAGACTCTAGGTGTTTCTCTAAAAGAGACAAAAAAATTGTCAACAGATACATGAAAAGTGCTTAACATCACTAGTCATCAGGGATATGCAATTCAAAATCACAAGAGATGTCACCTCAAAGTTGTTAGGATAGCTACTGTCAAAAAGTCGAAGGACAGCTAATTTTGGCAAGGATGCAGAGAAAAGGGCACCCTTGCACGCTGTTGGGAAATGTGAATTGATATAGCCACTATGGAAAAACAGTATGGAAATTCCTTGAAGAGTTAAAATAGAATTATCATATGATCCAGTCATCTCACTTTTGGGTGTATATTAAAGTGAATTGAAATCAGGATATCCAAGAGATACCTGCCTTCCCGTGTTCACTGATTGTAGAATTATTCCCAATAATCAAGTTGTGAAATCCAAAAAACTTTAGAATAATAATGAACTGTGTTTAGATTCTGGCTATGTCATATCCTTGGTTTAAGTATGTCACAATTTCTCTAAGCCTCTGTTTCCTTTTCAGTAAAAATGGACAAAAGATGTTTCCTCAATGGGTTATTTTAAAGATTAAAAATAATGTATGTAAATCTCTTAGCACTTTGCCAAGCACACTGTTAGTACTCAAAACTTAGGTATTAATTATCTAGTGATTGCTACTGCTATCATATAATTTGACTTCTTCGGGTTAAAAAATACCCTACAAATACAAAGAACTTACCATTATTAGTAGTAAAGTCTGTCCATATAGAATCAGATGAAGTTTGATGGAGCCTTAAGGAGGTCTGATTTTAAGAAACTTACCCAAATGGTAGGACTTGTAAAAAAAAAACCACATTTCTTAATACTAAGTGTCCTACTCTTTCCATGAATCCTGACCTTTGAATATGCCAAAGTTTATTAGTGACTCTTAAAAGTATGTAATTTCTTATACGTGCCAAGTGATAAGGTGTCTCTTCTTTGCCAGATCACATATCTATTAATGCTGCCAATGACTACTGCTGTAACTCCTTTCACCATTGGGAATAGATTTTCAGAGTGACAGAATATTTTAATCCATGTATCAAGAAGGAAATTAAGACAAAAACCTTCAATACATATTTTGTTCATTTCTGGTCACTTCTTGTATTATTAATAACTGATTTTCTGATACTTTTGGAAAGTTGCAAGATAAAGTAATACCAGCCTTGAAAATTTGGAAAATAGAATCCTATTGTATCTTTAGGGTAATAGCTTAACATCACTTCCATCTTGCACTTGAGATGGTCTATCTTCTTTTCTCTCTGCTTCTTGCTCTTCCTCTCTCCTGTCTATCATAAAATGTTAGTGTCTACATGTCATACTTTATTTGAGTTTCTGGAGTTATCATGATGATGAATATAACAAAGGTTCTTTCCCTGAAGAAAATCATCATCTTTTGTGGGCAAACAAGCAAGCAACTGGATCACCATACCCTGTTGTGACAACGATTAGGTTAGCAGTAAGCAGTGCTGTTAAGAATGCATACAAGTCACATGCTTAATTCATGTGTGGGGCGTTTCTGTGCACTTTGCAATCTGATTTTACAGCTTTTCCCACTGAAGTGATAGTGTATGTGACCTCACCTCTTGAATGTGGGTTTGGCCTTGTAATTTGCATTTTGTAATAGAATGAGATGAAAGTGCCACTATGACAGTTTTAAGCTTCAGCCTTAAGAAGCCTAGCAAGTTACTGCTTGCTCCCATGTACTTCTGCCATTCCATGAACAATGCATGCCCTGGTTAGCCTGTTGGTTCCAAGCTAGATGATGTGGTTTGTATCATCTAGCATATTGTTTGGTGTTGGTTCCGAGAGAAGGATAAAAGAGACATGAGCAAATTTAACCAAAATCTGTAGAACTACTCAGCTGAGCCCAGCCCTTATCAGTCAACACCCATTTGACCCACACATTCATGAGCTAAATAAATGCATATTATTATATGCAACTCAAGTTTTATGGCTGTTTGTTACTTAGCTTTATTATATCAATAGGTGACTGGAAAAAAAAAGAACAAATTAAGGAGATGGTGTGTAGGTTAGAAAGACACTGTAGAAAAGAAGACAACATAAGAAGGAGGAGATGGAGAATGCTTATATTCATATTACCAGGGAGTTTGATGAGCCAGGAACACAGTTAGAATTTGACCAAATAATGGAGCTAATACAATTTAAGCTGAGTTGCACAAACACTCTCTGGTCATAGGGTCTTTTACAGGTGTATATATGCATATATATGTATATGTATATACGCATATATATACACACACACATATATGCAGATTTATGTATAATATTTTAGCAATGCATATTGTATACATATACTTAACTGCATGTATATAAACACTAATCAGAAAGGAGCAGCCCATGATCTAACTAGCCATGCCTTTGGGTAAGTTCTGGGTGGCCTTCAGGAGAAGATTCTGTATTAGGAGAGTGGTTATATTTGTCTATGATACTAATTTTACTGACCATAGGAGGCTGTGTATTTTCTTAGACCTTATAGTGTCTCCCACAGACAGGGTAAAACTCTAGATATTGATACTTCCATTTTATTTCACCTCTTCTACTTACTGCTAATAGCTATATGAAAAGAGGCCCCAGAATTGGGTAATACAATAGCAGAATTTATTTTCCTGGTATGGGGATTTTTTGTTATTGGTTTTGGTTATAAAATGTAACAGTTTTTTGTTTGCTGGCACTTTTGTTCTATCAAGTAGACTACAACACAATAAAAAATGTTAAAGAAAATACAATAGGTGGTTAAAACTCTATACTTGAAGCTCTCTTTCTCTTTTTGAATGACAAAGTACATGTCAACTTCATTTGAAAACTTTCATAATTTTTTTGTTCAGAAATAATCTTGCTTTTCCATGAGATCCTCAAAATTTTATGCATGTCTCCTTTATAGCATTTCTCACCTTCTAAGCTGTGTCATGCCTTCCCTCCACTTACAGACTGTTAATTTCTGGAGAACAGAGACCATCCCTTGTCTATTGGTTGTGGTTTGTATCATCTAGCATATTGTTTGGTGTGGGCTCAATTATTATTGTAATTTAATGTAGGGCATCTGCCCTTCTCTCAAACCTGCAGGGGACCCACATACCAAAATTCCAAAACTTTTTTATTTCCTATTTAAGTTGGAAGCATTGTTTCCTGCCATTTGGGGAGCACTTTCTCTGGGAAGAGGGATATAACCAAATAAAAGTATAATTTCAGTTCTGATTCAGTTTGGGCTTCTTTCCTGCTTATAGACTTAGTCCAAATTCATTTTGTATACTGTTTCTTAAAAAAAATTGGACTTGATTTAACACATTCTATAGTAAGAAAGGCAAAACTGCAATTTCTCATCATAGAGAAAAACACAAACCAGTGAATACTTGATAATTTGCCCTGTGCAAGGAAGATGCCTGTTATGGAAACCAAAACTAAGTGTGAAAAATCTAACATTTAATTTCTTAAAGGAAGGCCATACTTGTTATTGCTGGCAAAGTTATCCAGACATGAGGAGTTGTGACATGTTGCATCAAAATGTATATTAACGCCCTTTTATATCCATACACAAAGGCATCCAACTGAAGTCATTCATTCACAAAGGAAGATTCCTGGCGGAAATCATATTTATATTATTTTTGCATTAAAAATTAGAAAAATGTTGGCTGAATTTTTAAACATATTTTTCCAATGCATTTTGATGCTTCTAGAAACATAATTCCACTGTAAAATCTGAGTCAATGGTTCTAAAAATTTCAGGAACATAAGCTTCAAGTGGAATGCTTATTAAAAATGCAAATTCTCATATCACACTTGACATATTCTGCATCTGCCCAGGAAATGACACTTTTAAATAACCACTGCAGGTGATTCTGCTCTAGGATGTTGTAGGTTGTCCATGGACCACACTTTGAGACAATCTGAAATCCCCATGATATTTGCAGATAAACATAAATCACTGGATACCAACAGGAAATTTATTAGATATCTAATAGCTCACAAGTTCTAGTAGTGGTTACTATTTAAAGTATTTAAAATTACTTCCTGAAAATAGAAGTGCTGTCTTCCACAAACTTCTTTAGGTTTCATTAGAAATGAATCAAAGGGGCGAGTGCGTTCTTATTATAAATCTCCTCAACCGTCTTTGTAGCTTTGATCAGATCAGTTTTACCTTAGTTTATTTTAAATAAATTATCCTGTGTAAAACAATATTTTCACCAAAATTTGTTTGGAAAAGGATGAAATATAATAGCATGCTCAACAACTAATGTTTATTTTATTTTCAAAATTTTACAATTTTTTGAGGCTGGGCACAGTAACTTACACCTGTAATCCCAGAACTTTGAAAGGCCAAGGCGAATGGGTTGCCCAAGGTCAGGAGTTCGAGACCAGCTATGGCCAATGTGGCTAAACCCCATCTCTACTAAAAATACAAAAATTAGCCAGGTGTGGTGGCACATGCCTGTAGTCCCAGCTACCCAGGAGGCTGAAGTGGGAGAATCATTTGAACCTGAGAGGTGTAGGTTGCAGTGAGCCAAAATTACCCCACTGTACTCCAGCCTAGGTGACTCTGTATGAGAATATATATGCATAAAAAATTTTTCACATTTTTGTGTATCAAAAAATAAAAACCATCTTTGTATTTTAAGTAACAATTTGGTTCACTTCCAATTTTTAAGCTTTTCTTCATCTACTTCTTTTTTTAAAAAATAAAGCCTGACAGACCATATACACATTCAATCTCTTGCTTTTATTGCTATTATTTTTTTGCTAAAAAATATGTATCAAAGTTATATCACCATGGTACCATCCATTCTTATTTCCTGGTGTTATCATTAAGTTCTCTACCATATAGTTTTTGTGATAAGTTGGCTTCAAGGATAAAACTCAGAATATGAGACCCTGTATTTTTTTTTTAAAGGAAATGTGTACAAACAAAATCAATTACTATAAGCCATAGATGTGAGAAGAAAAAAATGTTTCTTTTAAAACCTAAATTGATGACTCTTAAAATTAAAATGAAGCTGAAAGAAATATATATTGAGCACCTAGTATGTGACAGGTGCTGTGGTGAACAGAAATAGCTTCATGTCAAGTGCTTCAGTGAGTTTACTTAAAAGAGAGACTAATGGCAAGTATGTCATGCGCCATGCTTGAAACTTTCTTAGCACGTCTATAATCCTTACAAGTCAGAGCAAACTATATATAATGCATCTCATCTATGTTACAAAAGTCATATATGTTTAAAGGTATTTTCTTAATGTAGTTTCTATATATAACTTAATACATATGTTAGCAGTTATATCATGGTGTGGAGATGTCAGATTGGAGCCATTCTACTTTGGTTTAAATATTTGTTTCACCAGTTACTAACTTTATGCCCTTGAACAAATTAGTGAGCTTCTCTAAGTATCAGTTCTTTTCCTGGAAAAATAGAGCTGTTAATGGTGTGTATCTAACAAGGTAGTTAAGAGCATCAATGAGATAATCCATTTGAAGCAAATACTCAAGTGTTCTGCATAGAGCTAACACTTAATAAATGTCACAACTATTATTATTTTGTGACTGTATAGAAACTTATTCCAACATAGTTCTTCCTCTGAGAGGAGGAGTGTAATAAGTGGAAGAGGATGGGGTATTTGAGGAATACATTTATTTCTTAGTCTTTAATGTTTCTGTTAACATGGGTGTGTTTTGCTTTTGCAATTTAAACAATAAATTTATTTTAAAATGAAAAGTAACATTATTTTCAAACCTAATATGATTATGAGTATGGAAAATGTCTAATGATTTATGCCTTTTCAGATTATATGTATTTTAAGACACCAATGCTCTTTCTGTAGATTTCTAAACCCTAATTATGTGGCTTAATGTTAGATTTATCTTTTGATGTTTATTTTCTTTCTTAGACAATAATTTCCTTTGGAAACAGGTAATATGTAGCCTCCATATCTGTACATAATAGATAACTTTGGAAAAACATGTGGACTGATATAGGTTCATGAGTGCCAAAGATTTACCTTTTAACATCTCTACTTATTAACTTGAAATTAATAAAATAATCATACATGGAGATGTTAAAAAATGATGTTTTTTAAATTCTGACATAGTTCCAGAATTTACTTATGTTTTATTTCCTTTTCTTTCCCTTTTTTCTTGAGTTGAGTGATACAATGGAAAGCGCAGAAACGGTGAAGTATCAACTTAATTTTTTCCGTAACAATGATAAATCTGTTACCTATGAATAAATATTAGTCCAACTAATATATTCCAATGACCTGGCTAAGTTACATGTTAGTTACTAGACATAAGAGGGAGATAAGATATGGGATATATTTGTAGTTATTACCATTAAATATTCCTGTATATACATCTCAACAATCATTTCAGTGGGATTTTGGCTGAGAGGGAAGACAAATATATGCACTTGGTTTTTCCTGAACATGAAAATCAGACATTGTTTTAAACAATTCAGACTGACTAATTTGATGGATGCCAGATGAAATCTTATAATTTATTAAACTTACATGACTTTGATTACTGGAGATACTGAACATTTTTCAATAAATTACTCAGGCCACGTATGTGTTATACTTTGTGAGAAGCAGCTTAGCTTCATGGTTGACTCAGGCAAAGCAGCTGTTCACAGCTACATAAAAATAAGTGTTGCCAAGCTCAGGTTTCACAGAGCCTTTCTGTAATGCTTTCTGTTCATACAAAATCTTCCTGTTAAAAAGAATACTTCTAAAAAACAGAAAAAAGTGTTTTTTTCCCAGGTTTTAAATGTTTCATTCTTCCTGAAATTTATAAGCAGTATTAATATTCTTTGCAAATCTTAGTTTTACGATGATACAAAGGAAGTCTTCAGAGAGTCTTACTCTGGTGGACCATCAAATATTTTGAATTAGTTGAAACTGAATCAATAGATTTTTAATAAGTAGACTCCAATAAGAATCATTTTCCTATGTATTAAACTGGTTTCTGTCATGTAATTACTGAAAGCAAATTTTCCCAGTGGAAGTGGCAACCAGATCTTTCCAAGGTGCAAGGACAAAAGTGTTGACATCATCCTTAAGACCTTCTTTTCTTCAACACTGCCCATCAATTCATCCGCAGTTTTCATTAAAATAGGTCCACAAACTCACCCTTATAACCTCTGCTAATTCTAACCTCTTTTAATCGATTAACTGCCTTTTTGTTTTTTTTTGACCTCTGTGGCCCAGGCTGCAGCGTAATGGTGCAATCTTGGTTCACCGCACTCAGGTTCAAGCTATTCTCCCACCTCAGCTTCTGAGTAGCTGGGACCACAGGCAACTACCACCACATTCAGCTGATTCTTGTATTTTTTGCTAGAGATGGGGTTTCTTCATGTTGGGCAGGCTGATCTTGAACTCCTGACCTCAGGTGATCCACCCTCCTCAGCTCCCCACAGTGCTGGGATTACAGGCATGAGCCACTGCTTCAGGCCAAGTTACTGCCTTCTAATGACCTTTCATGCTTCAGCACAATTCTCCAGACAGCAGCCAAAGTGATCTTTCTAAAATGTAAGTGGAAATCTTTCCACCCTATTCTAAAACTGCAGTGCTTCCCTTTCCACTTAGAATACACTGACCTACAAAATCCCATAGGATCTGGTACCCCATTCTCTCTGTCTTCCTCTCTCACTCTTTTCTCATTCCCTCCTTCTCCTTTAATTACTCTTTACTGTCCCTTGAATATGCCAGGCATGTTTCTATTGTAGAAATTTTGCACTGGTGATTTCTTCTATCTCCTTCATTACCTTCAAGTCTTTGCCCAATAATAACCTTCCCAAGGTTGGTCTCAGACCTGACCACTCTCTTTAAATCGGAAACCCCCAAGCTCCCCTCCAACCAGATTTAATCCCTAATGCTTTTCTATCATCTGCCTCTGCCTTGGAATTTTATCATCTTCAAATGAAGACAGAAATTTTTAGTTATTTTGTGCACAGATGTATTCTACATTACCCAGAAGAGTATCTGGCAAATAACAAGGGTCCCATAACTAAACCTGGGACAAGACCACTTGATGCATATCATATAATATCCCCAAGTACCTTCGCTACATAGATGTATGTTAATGATTTTTATGTTATGGAAGCAAAACGGATACACTGTGACAATTATGGACTCTATCAGAACTTCTGCTTCCCAGCAAATGAAAATACTTATCTTCCTAATGTGTGATTTGTAAAATTGAAATACTTTTAAGGTAAAAATAAAAAATAGTGGGAGTGACTTTGAGTACTTTTTCCACAGAATTATAAATTTTATGTAATAATTATATTTTTGAGTAAATGCATATATTGAATTAACTTTATCACTGGAAATACAAAATGTATTGAAAAGCCTTGGGAAAATAACTTCCATGCATCAGCATTTATTAAATATTAAATTCAATGTTTAATATTTAAATAATTATATAATATATAATTTAATAATTATTTAATAAATATTAAATAAATAATTTAAATTCAATATTAATTATTTAATTGAGTATTTAATATTGAATTAAAGTAAGTAATTCAGAAAAAGCAAGATTGCTGCTTTAGATTGCCGGGAACTCTTGGCCAGAAAGAAGGTTCCAACCTGAATGGAGAGTGCGCAGAAAATAAAGGAGACAGAAACCGGGGTCAGGAGGGATGAAGAGACATTGCTCTATCATCAAGTTTATTTTCTGAGGGCTCAGAATATATAGTTTTCAGGGTCTGGTTGACATCATGGTAAGGAAAAAAATAAGTAGCTAAATCATCAATTCTATACAATAAATTGACAGCTAAGCAAAAGGTGGCTATAGAAGATAATAATATCTTTGCTGCTCATAAGCAAGTTTCTGTAGCAAAAAAAACTTGTTCCTCATGAATGCAGGGGGCCATTTAGTTTTGTCCGTCTGGTTATCTTTTAGCCAGATTCTCCTTTTTTCCTGTCCTTGACTTCCCTATCTTGACTTCCCTCTGCCTAGGGGCTCTGCTTCTGGGGTCAACCTCCGGTATAGTGAATACCTGCTTTGCAGTCTCACACGGGAGGGTCCCCAGCATTAGATCAGAAGAACAAATGTATATTTATCTTTCTACTAATATTTGATTCAGATAAAAAGCTAGTGTAAAAGGCATTTGCAAAAATATAAAAGTTTGTGTTTAACATTTGTGTAAACAGTTTCTTGAAGTTAGAATTATATTCTGATAATTACATGCCCTCAGCTTGTATTCAAGTAGACCAAATGGCAGCTGAGCCCTTGGATTTCAGGATTCAATGTATACTCTTGTAGAGGGTTTTGTGTGTGTGTGTGTGTGTGTGTGTGTGTGCGTGTGTGTGTATGTGCACGCATTTATGTGAGCATGTGTATATTAATTCCCAATTTCTACAAAGCATCTTTTCTAGTCATCTATCAAAAGCTTTTCCAATTAATAAACAGAAGCAACATCCTATAATAACAGACCATCCCTTTCACAGAACATATAAATGACAATGATGACACTTATAAACTTGATAAGGCCACATCTGTCAGAATAGATTGTTGCTTTCCCCTAAGTTTCGGTTCTAAGTCTGTCTTTCTCTTTCCCCTTCCAGTATTTATAGGCCTATATTAATCCTATGTGACTGTGTCATGCACTTATCTAAAGCCTAATAAGTATAATTTAGTTTGAAGAAAGATTTATGCCGGATGAACCACAATAAGTCATATGTACATTTAAATATATCTTTGCTAAAATGTAATGTTTATCAGACCTAAGTGAAAACTTCTCCTTTAGTTACTAACCTTTGAAAAGAATTTTTAGAGCACACAGCTGTTAGAAAATGATTAGAATTTACCAAGGAATATTCTTGTGACATGCAGTCTCAAGATGTCACAGAAACAGTGGCTGGGCTGAGAAAACACAGCTTTGTTAAGTTGTGAGAAGATCTTTCATGACCGTAATACAGTCTGGGTGTCATGTTCAGGAGATGCTGTAGAGATTAGCTTTTTATTCTGTGCTTCCATTGAAAACTTTCATTTTCAGTTAAAAAATCTTGCCACAGGAAAATGAATATGGCTGAACGGAGGGATTGGTTCTGCCATTCAGGTACTGTGGGCTGGCATTCAGAATGTAAAGAGAGAGGGAAAAAGGAAGCGGATGATTGAGTGTGATTCCCATTAAGGGGGCTGGGTGCTACCTTTATCTATAGCCAACCATAGTTTATGGCTTGTGGTGCTTTAGCAAGAGGTAGAAAGAAATGCTAGTTGATGGTGAGATTTTGTTTCATTCCATTTTTGTATTGATAGTATTCCCATCACATATTATATTTTAGTTTCTTTCTTTCTAACTTTTCTGTCCCCAGTCTGTCCCTTAACCTTTGTAAGCCTTTCATCATATGTACAGTCATGTTTTCTGTACTCCATCTTTTTCTAGTCTTAACTCTCCACATGCCTTCTTCAGCTTTCTGTTTCACCTCTATCCTCAATTATTCACTAAATTCACTTGGGATGATCTTTGGTGTCTTCCTCTTCCATTTCCCATATCCAATTATTTGCTGAGTCTAGTACAATGCATCTCTTTAAGGCCTCTTACCTCTGTTATCTTCCTTTCTTCTGGCTGTTCTAACATATTTTTATTATGATTTGCTGAGAATAGTGAAAGAGTTTCCCGGTGGTCTTTCTGCCTCTTCTATTTGCCCTAAACAAGACAAGCTAAAACTGACCAATTAAAAATCTTTATTATTGAATATCTAATGAACTTGGTACATGGCTTTCAGACTTCATTCAAAATCTTTACAAGGGCCAAGCAACTTTCTCACCTTTTTAACTCTTATTCTCTCTAATTAAGTTGAACTTCTGGTTTCTCCAAATTTCAGTGTATTTGAACTTCTACTCCGTGATCTTTTGTCTTCTTTATTTTCTGAGTGTAACTTATGTTAAATTCATGATATACCATAAATGTGGACTCCTCCTCCTTGAATCCTTCATGCTAATTGTGGGGCGACTCTTGAAACAAATGTAATGTTTTGCTTTGTTTTAGAATTCCTTCGTCTCTTGCCCAAATTCTCACTACAATAAACATTTTGAAGTTAAGGACATTATATTGCGAACTTTTGTTTTCACCTTCTTTAACTTAGCAGTATGCTTTGCTTTAGGAAGGAACTCAACACATTTTTATTTGAATTAAACTGCCCATATTTAGTTCCAAATCCTTTCAATTGGATTGAGATAACTTAATACTTCTGGCTTCAGAATAGCTTCTGTGGCTGCCCTCAAGCCCTAGGAAAGTTTGTAGCCATACCTACCTATTTTAATGTATTATGACCAAAGTAATGGGACAGTTTTGGTCTCTTGCCAGCTGACTTAACTTTGTCCAAAAATATGTAGCCTTAAAGACCTGTCACTAGTAGCTCATAGTCACTCAGTGTTTTAACTGGTGTGACTACTCAGGTGTTCCTTTTGCTAGATCTTACTTCTAGGGCAGTTTTAAGCTATGAGGCACTAAATTCCACTGCAGATTGGATATATACTGCTAGGCCCAGGAATGCCTTAGATCCTGGCAGATAAAGAGAGTTAGTCTAAAAGTTTTGTGGCATTGGTTGACATACACACTGCTATGGGTTTTATTGATAATTGTGAAAAAATTCAAAATTTGTATATTCTTTGGGGATTCTGTTTTTGTTTTTTGTTATTCAGGATAATCTGTGAAGCACTGACTTTCTAATTTTTAAAATTTTCTTGAAATGACTATATATCCTCTGATATTTGACCTTTTAATTAGTGTCTTATAATCATCAATATATGTAGATCACATGCCTTTACATGTCAATAAAAGTAGAACAATGGAACCAAAAATTAAATGGAATTATGACAGTCATTACAGAAAGAGTGAAATATTACAAATTGGACTAGTAATGAGTGAATGAAAAACTAAGAACTGTCTAAAAAGGAAAAGAAAAACAAAGGACAATTTATTTTTCTCACATTTGACTAATTAGTTGTCAGTCTTATGTCTTATTATACTTAAATTTGAAGTCAGAACTGTGTATAACAAGACATTTGATTGACAAGACAATTTTTTACACATGGATGTGATGTTATACTCATGTGTAACTGGGTATTGGATTGACATATGAAAAATATCAATATATCTTTATATTTCTAACTAAGAGTTAATATCCAAAAGGAAAATGAAAGACGGTCAGCAATCATTTGATTATGCATTGTTATCTTGTTTCTTAATGCTTTTAGTTAATATGTAGTTGTCATAAAATTAATTTTACCTAATATAGATTTTAGAGGATCTTATAGTATCATCTATGAGAAATTTACTTAAACATTGAAGTATATATACTGTGAACCTTGATCCCATTCATTGATGTATTAGAGCCTCCTTACAATATAATTTGCTATTGTATGGATTCAGATATAGTAATAACATTCTGTTCTGAAGTATAGCAGCCAATTTAATGTGAATACAAAAGTATTAGACTGCAATACCGCAGTAATAGTGTTATTCAACATTATCATTAGATTTATGATTTTAAGTATTTTAAATTGTGTTTCAAATGCTAAGCAATAAATAAGTCATGGAATTATCCTTGTTTTGAGTAAAAGTCTGAATGTATTCTCATTTAAACTTGGACATTTTCAAAGTATTTTTTAAAGCAGCAGAGAGTGTTTTAAAGTATGTCAATAAGTATCACACACAAAACAGTGTGCCCTGATTAATAAATGTTGACTTAAACAAAACTGAACATGTTTCTTTAGTGCTAGACTTCTCAGAGTGTTTGAAATGTTAATATGAATGTGAATATGAAAGTATGGAAACTAACATCATGACATCATGTTGCCCAGACTTCTTTGAAGCAGAAGCTTCCTGGGAAGCATCAAGTGGAAGCAAAAGAGATTTTTTAAAAACATGTTTCAGGAAATACTTGTCTGAGCATTTTTTCCCTTTAAGCTCCTGAGGATGGGGAATTTACCAGAGGACAGCACAGGGAGCTTCCATTCTCTTTCCCTTACAATCTTCACCACAGCTTGGCCAAGGATCAGACAGTGCTCAAAATATGCTCATGTTAAACTGGACTGAACTTTATTTGGATGATAGCCCTCTTGATACAAAATAAATTGGAGGCGGCCGGGCGCGGTGGCTCAAGCCTGTAATCCCAGCACTTTGGGAGGCCGAGGCGGGTGGATCACGAGGTCAAGAGATCGAGACCATCCTGGTCAACATGGTGAAACCCCGTCTCTACTAAAAATACAAAAAATTAGCTGGGCATGGTGGCGCGTGCCTGTAATCCCAGCTACTCAGGAGGCTGAGACAGGAGAATTGCCTGAACCCAGGAGGCGGAGGTTGCGGTGAGCCGAGATCGCGCCATTGCACTCCAGCCTGGGTAACAAGAGTGAAACTCCATCTCAAAAAAAAATAAAAATAAAAATAAATAAATAAATAAATAAATAAATTGGAAAAGAAAAATGTTTCTATAGACTGTAAAATATTTACAAAATGTAAGTAGACCACTGAACATTGATCATGTTTGGCAAGTCGTGGTTCCTCACTGGCCCCATCTTTGGTAAGTTTGTGACACTAGAAATGCATAAACAGACGTAGGTTTTGTAGGCTAGTAGTTTGTACGGGTACATTAGAAATTGTTAACCTATGGCCGGGCACGGTGGCTCAAGCCTGTAATCCCAGCACTTTGGGAGGCCAAGACGGGTGGATCACAAGGTCAGGAGATCGAGACCATCCCGGTCAACATGGTGAAACCCCGTCTCTACTAAAAATACAAAAAAGTCAGCTGGGCATGGTGGCGCGTGCCTGTAATCCCAGCTACTCAGGAGGCTGAGGCAGGAGAATTGCCGGAACCCAGGAGGTGGAGGTTGCGGTGAGCCGAGATCGCGCCACTGCACTCCAGCCTGGGTAACAAGAGCGAAACTCCGTCTCAAAAAAAAAAAAAGAAATTGTTAACCTATATATATATTATATTAACCTAGTGTATTAAGAAATTGTTTTTCAAGGAACTGAGTAACTATTCACAATTATTATTAATTGTGAATTAAATACCAGTGCATTTTAAATACCAGTGCATTTTAAATACCAGTGCATTTTAAATAGGTTGGTAAAATTTTATATCAGCACAAATGTAAAGTCATTGAAGGCCCAACATTCAAATTCAGGATACAGAGAATACCATGAAGATACTCCTCAAAAAGAGCAACCCCAAGACACATTAATATCAGATTCACCAAGGTTGAAATGAAGGAAAAATGTTAAGGGCAGCCAGAAAAATCTGGTTACCCACAGAGGGAAGCCCATCAGACTAACAGCAGATCTCTCTGCAGAAATCCTACAAGCAGAAAAGAGTGGGGACCAACATTCAACATTCTTAAAAGAATGTTCAACCCAGAATTTCATATCTAGTCAAACTAAGCTTCAAAAGTGAAGGAGAAATAAATACAGATAAGCAAATGCTGAGAGATTTTGTCATCACGAGGTCTACCTTATAAGAGCTCCTGAAGGAACCACTAAATATGGAAAGGAAAAACTGGTATCAGCCACTGCAAAAACATGCCAAATTGTAAAGGCCATTGACACTGTGAAGAAACTACATCAACTAACAGGCATAATAACCACCTAGCATCATAATGACAGGTTCAGATTCACACATAACAATATTAACCCTTAAATGTAAATGGGCTAAATGCCCCAATTAAAAGACACAGAATGGCAAACTGAATAAAAAGTCAAGATCCATTGGTGTGCCGCATTCAGTTGACCCATCTCACATGCGAAGACACACATAGGCTCAAAATAAAGGGATGGAGGGATGGAGGACTATTGACCAAGCAAAAGGAAAGAAAGAAAGAAAAAGCAGGGGTTTGCAATCCTAGTCTCTGATAAAACAAACTTTAAACCAACAAAGATCAAAAAAGATGAAGAAGGGCACTATGTAATGGTAAAGAGATCAATGCAACAAGAAAAGCTAACTGTCCTAAATATATATGCACCCAATATAGGAACACCCAGATTCATAAGGCAAGTTCTTAGAGATCTACAGAGACTTAAACTCCCACACAATAATAGTGGGAGAATTTAATCCCCCACTGTCAATATTAGACAGATCAATGAGACAGAAAATTAATAAGGCTATCCAGGACTTGAACACAGTCCTGAACCAAGTGGACCTAATAGACCTCTACAGAACCCTCCACCCCAAATCAGCAGAATATACATTCTTCTTAGTACCACATCACACTTATTTTAAAATTGACCATGTAATTGGAGGTAAAACATTTCTCAGCAAATGCAAAAGAACGGAAATCATAACAGTCACAGACCACAGTGCAATCAAATTAGAACTCAGGATTAAGAAACTCACTCAAAACCACACAACTATATGGAAACTGGCAACCTGATCCTGAATGACTAATGGGTAAATAATAAAATTAAGGCAGAAATATGTAAGTTATTTGAAATCAGTGAGAACAAAGACACAACATACCAGAATCTCTGGGACACAGCTAAAGCAGTGTTTAGTGGGAAATTTATAGCACTAAATGCCCACAGGAGAGAGTAGGAAGTATCTTGAGTCATACAGAGTTTTGCTTTGTTTTGTTTTTTCAAGATTTTTCTTTCCTTTTAGAACTTAAATAACTGGAAAAGATTTGTAGAATTTCTGCCTTCAGGTAGAGACATATTAGATCATTCCTGCTTCAGATCATTCCTGAAGCAAACCTAATTTTAATTCCCATTTGGCTTTGCTCCCCCAAGTGAATTATTCTGTCCTCTTGTTCATACCTCATAAATTTCACTGTATACATTTTGATTATCTTCTCCTTCTAGCTTTTCTATAAGGCAGTTTCAAATCTTGATCCAAACTTCATCACTGGATTATAATGCCAAAGTCATTGATAATAAATCTGTAAAGCTCTGGACTTGTAGTTATCTCTTTCATCTGGGGATCAAGATTGGCCTCACTCCAATCACAAACGCAATTGAATATGACTAGGAATAGATGATTCTACAAATCAAACTGAACAAATTTTATTGCTAGTATGCAAGACATCGTCAGTATTTCTATTTTTCCATACATGTATATAATAACTAGAAGTGCTTGTTAGTCCATAATCCTTCTGGCCAGGTACCCTTTAGGAGTAGTTTGGCACTATGGGTGAACATATGGATACATCCATGTAATCTAACATCTGATTATCCAAGTTAACTCAGGCCATGGACCCATGTGAAAATGAAGTCTATGATATTTCTTGGATTTATATTTGAATTATTGTTTCAAACATAGAGATACATGGACATGGCTTTTCTGTAATGCCATGAACACTCATGAGTAGGATGCCTATGAGGTTTTTGAGAAAATTATATCGGCATAAATGCTGCTGGCTTGGACCGAAAGGGACTTAGTATAAAATAGACAATATAAAAATGATGCCAGTTGAGTCCAAAATTCTACTGGCAGGAAGAAGGATAAGAAGACCACTCAGCTGTATGCACGCCTTACCTCTCATGACAAATAAATGATTGCGTGCAGAACTGAAAATGCATAGCGTGGAGCTGAAAGTAATGGAATTATTCTCAGGCCATGAGCCCTAAAAAGTGACCTTGCAACGTTTTTCCAGCTGCATTTGGAATTGCTGTGAACCAGTGACTCTCTTGGCCTACCATTTTTCTCTTTTTTGAACAAAAATGTTTATAGCATATATAGCAAACACACTCTAAGGTGGTCCCATCATCTCTACCTCCTGGATATTCATACCTTGTATAATCTCTACACCTAGCGTGTAAGTAGAACCTGTGAGTAGCTTCCATCTAGTAGACCATGACAAGTGTATGTGATGTTATCCTGTGATTATGTTTCATTTAAAAAAATTTGTATTGCTAGAAGGTTCTGTCTTGTTTTCTAGCTGGCTTTGAATATGTAAGCTATTGTATGCTGCCTAAATAGAGGGCCATGTGGTAGGGACTGTGGGAAGCTTCTAGGAGACAAGAGTGTCCTCTTGCTACTAGCCAGCAACAAATAAGTCCCAATGTCATATAGCTGTGAGAAATGAATTCTGCTAATATTTCAGTCAGCTTGGTAATGAATGGTTCCCCATTTGAGCCTCCATATGAGAATTGATCCCTGGTCAACATCTTGTAGAGAACCCAGTTAAGTCAAACCTGAATTGTTGACCTACAGAAACTAAATCAATAAATGTGTGTGTAATTGCTATGGACCGATTGCTTGTGCCCCTGTTCCCTCCTTATCCATATGTTGAAATTTTAAGTCCCAATATAATTATATTAAAAGGTGAGGCCTTTGGGAGATAATTAGGTAATGAGTAAAACCCTTATAAACAGAACTAGTGCACTTATAAAAGAGACCCCAGAGAGTTTGCTCTATGGCCTCCACTGTGTGAGGATACAATAAGAAGATGGCCGTGTTTAGATCAGAAAATGGGCCCTTGCCCAACGCTAGGCCTGCTAGCACCTAGATTTTAGATGTCTCAGCCTCCCAAACTATAAGAAATAAAATTTTGTTGTTTATAAGCCACCCACTCTATAATATTCTGTTATAGCAGTACAAATTGACTAAGACAGTTATATTAGGAAGCCAAGTTGTGGTAATGTTTCATAAAGCAATAGAAAGCTAACACATTAGTTATACTGTTCCTATTCTGCCATTATATGTTGAGTGTGTCAGGGAAGGTAGCTTGTCTTTTTAGTTTCACAGATATATGTATCAAGAGGACATGTACTTTGGATACTTCATCTATATTGGGACTCAATTTAGGTGAAAATATTCTGTATTCTGAGCTGATGAGGTGATGAGATGAGACCTTTGGGATCCTTGGGAGGGAATAAGTGTATTTTCTAAGTGGGAAGAATGGGAACCATTGAGGGTCATCTTATAGGCTAGAAAACACATAATCTCTAAATTTTATTGACATTTATTCTACTTAATATAATAAATTATACTTTATATTTAATATCATTTTAAATTAGGGTTTAAGTCTACCATCTTGCTATCTTATGTACCACCTAGTATGTGTTTTAATAATTTCATTCCCCATTTTGACCTATGCAATTTCTGTTAGTATTTTAGTAGTTGGCCTGAAGATTATGACATGTACCTTTGAGTTATTAAAGAAAATGTAAATTAAAATTCATTCTACTTTCTAGAAAATGCAAACACCATAGAACGTTTTAACTGCTTTTATCTTCTTTCTGTCTTTTGCACAGATTATAATTACATACACTTAATAACACTAACACACGTATTTATATATTTAAATGTTTCAAGATAGTATTATAGTTTTATAAGTAAATTTTTAAATTGTTACTCATAATTTTTATAATTTTAATTATTTTTCTTTCTGAATTTCTGAGCATCCAACCAAATTTTTTTTCTGTCTGCAGAACTCTCTTAGATCAGTTCTACTGGATTTGAATGCTTTCAGTTTTTGGTTGCCTAGTTTTTTACCTTCATTTTCTGAAGCATATTTTAAAAGAATATGGAATTCTAAGTTGTTTTCAGGTTTTTTTTTTTTTTTTTTTTTTTTTTTTTTTTTTTTTTTCTTTCAAAGAGAATTTCATTATTTGCTTCTGGCAGTCACTTAGATTGAAGCCATATTACATTCATTTAATCAGTTATGAGTCTTGGCTTAAATATTTATGAAAAGTGGTTTTGTTTTTTGAATATCTAGCTTCTAAGATGTAGACCTTTGAAAATCCCAACTGAAACCTTGGCTGTTTGTTAGGAAACTTTCTTCTTGATGAGCTCCAGACTCTAATACTTTGCTTCCTAAAATTCTACTGAACTTCTTAGTCTCTGTGTCTGCTCTCTCAGTTTCTTAACTTTTTGGTTTCTCAGCTTCTTACGTTCAAATTATTGCAAATATTTTGAGAGAAAGTAGATACCAAGTGTCTGGTCACAACTCTGATCTTCTTTCTAGGGTCTTGTATACTCTAGTATACTGCTTTAATAGATCACCAGTGTCCTCAAGTAGATGATATTTCTATTATTCTAGTTTTAAAGATCTTTCCAGTAGGAGATCTGGCCTGAAAAAAACTATCACATCATGGCTGGAATTGGAAAAATCTTCTTTTTCCATCAAGCCCACTGTAATCTTACCCTTGTCCTTACAACTAATGAAATGATGTTTTTCAAGGTTTTCAATGACATCCATGTTGCTTATTCAATTAATTTATTATAAATACTATCATCTACATATTTTGATACAGTTAGCATTTCTCCTTGAATATCTTTCTGCATTTGGTTTCTTGTGTACCACATTCTCCTTCTTTTTTACCTCCTACCATTTTGTT
Source organism: Saimiri boliviensis (assembly GCF_048565385.1). NCBI lineage: Eukaryota > Metazoa > Chordata > Mammalia > Primates > Cebidae > Saimiri > Saimiri boliviensis. Next base: position 176,249,778 of record NC_133450.1, on the reverse strand, counting down.
TACTCCTTCTCACTCTCTTTCACTGATTTCCACTCTCCCCTATACCACAGCTCAGCAAACATTTCCTGTAAAGGGCTAATGCTAAGTGTTTTAAGCATTGTGAATTACATCGTTTCTGTCTCCTCTTCTTCCTTTGCTGTTTCTGCTTCGACTGCTGCCTCCTCCTCTTCCTCTCCTTCTTCTTTTTGTTTGTTTTCACAACACTTTAAAAGGAAAAAAAAAGTAGCACCACCAAACAAAAACTCTTAAGGACCATACAAAAACAGGCCATCCATTGGATTTGGCCCACAGGCTATGATTTGCTGACTCTTGCTAGACTTTTAATCCTGGAGTGCCCAAAGCACAGTTCTTGAATTCTTTCTGTTTTTTATCTGCAGACATTACCTTGGAGACCTCACCCAGTGTCATGGTTTTAAATTACATTTATATACTGGTGGCACCATAATTTATCATGGAAGCCAGGACTTTTCCCTGAAGTACAGACTCACTTATCTAATTGCTTAATCAAATCTCCACTTGGGTATCTACCAGGCACCTCTAACTTCACATGTCCAAAATTAAACTTCTTATCTTCATGGCTTCCAAAATGTCTTCATTGTAGTCTTCATCATATCAGTTAATTCCCCCTAAGACCACTTCTTACTTAGGTTGGTTTTCTGCCAGATTCAGATCCTGAGAATGATTTGAGTGCCAGCAGTGTTTTTGGATGTGAATCCAGGAAGCTATGCTAGGAAGTGGGGAAACAACACAAGAAAGGGAAGGTAGCTAGTAAGAGGTACATAATCAAGGAAGTTGTCACATGGGCAACTTGTGCTAAATTGCCCTGGGGAAATCTGGAGCTCTTGTAAAGTACATGTGTCAGCTTCATTCCACTTGAGAAGTGACAACACTGTGGTATTTATATAACAACTCCTGTCTGTTATTGGTGTGGGTGCTTGTCCAAGGGGAGAAACTGGATACTGCTGGGCTTCTACATGCATGGGAAAATTTAACTCCAGTCCCAGACAGCCTTCAAGCAAAGAGATGTTGATGCAAACAGTTAGAAGTTAAATGGCATGAACTGAAATATAAGATCCAGGGAGTATGGGCAAGACCCTGCCGTTATCTTCTGTACCCTTTAATGCCAACATGGTTCTGAGCTGCTATTATCTCTCCCTAGTTTCTTGCAGTTGTCACCTATCTGGTGTGTAAATTTCCACTTTTACATTCCTTCAGAATGCTCTCAACCCAGCAGTCAGAGGGATGCTGGTGAAACCTAAGTCAAATTGCATCTTTTCCCTGATCCAAACCCTCTGTTGGCTTCCTATATTATGCAAGATTAAAGCAAAGTCCTTGTCATGAGATTCCAAGTCTTATGAGATCTGCCTCAATCTCTCTGACTTCCTCTCCTATCTCATCTGTTCCCTACCATTTTGATCCAATGAATGGGCCTGTTTCATTTTTAAACATAAAAAAGCAGGCTCTACTTAGGCCTTTGCAGTCATTATCCCTTCTGCCTAGAAATCCCTTCCCCCAAATAGCGCTGTGACTTTCTCTACCTCTCTCTGTTTTTTGTTTGTTGGGTTGGTTGGTTGTTTTGGAGAGGAGTCTTGCCCTGTCACACAGGCTGGAGTACAGTGGCTCAATCTTGGCTTACTGCAACGTTCGTCACTTGTGTTAAAGCAATATTCCTCCCTCAGCCTCTCAAGTAGCTAGGATTACAGACATGCACCACATCCAGCTAATTTTTTTGGTATTTTTAGTGGAGATGGAGTTTCACCCATGTTGGCCAGGCTGGTCTCGAACTCCTAACCTCAAGTGATCCACCTGCCTCAGCCTCACAAAGTTCTGGGATTACAGGCATAGCTACCACACCCAGCTATCTCTCTGATCTCGACTCCAGCATCTCCCCAGTTTGTCTATTAATCTCAAAATTACCCCCAATCCCTATTCCTTTTGCTGCTTATTTTTTTCCCTTACCTTTATCATTATCTAACATTTTGAGTATATTAAAATTAATTTTGTTTATTCTCTGTCCATCCTCTAGAATGTGAGTGTCACCAGGACAGTTTTTTTTTGTTTGCTTGATTCACTTCTTTGCCTTTGGTACATTAGAGTCAATCAAAATGTTTTTATTGAATGAATGAAAGAAGCAGTTTAGAACATAGTTACTGAAAATGACCCAGAGGTTGATTTTTAATTTCTTAAGAGGCAAAGTAACATTTTTCTTAGGAAATTTAATAGTCCAATTTAGTAAAATAATGTTTTTCTTGTAACATAATTGTACTGTAATATCCTTAAAGTCATGATGGGGTCAAATTTGTGGCCTTAATCCCAGTATTGTTCAGTTAGGCTCTTATAGTACATGATATGATATTATTAAGATACACTATCAAAGCCAGATTATTTTTAAAATTGTGATGTTTCCAAGAATCCTGTTAACATTACAGGTTTAATACTATTTGATACATTAAACAGAAGATGGATAATCTGTTTGGCATACCATTGTCCTGTTTTTACAAAAGCTTTCTTATACTAACTACATTTAATTTTTATCTTCATATGACATATTTTCTTATAACTGTATTGGACATTTTGGAAAGCTTCTGAATCAAGTTGACAAATGTGATTTTGCTGTGATGTTTAGTGATTTTATTTATTGTTGTTATTTTACTATACATAGTTATCTTTTTTAATAACTGGACATTTCTCCAATTTTTCAAATAATGCATACCTTCTGTAAAAGACAAACAATATAGAAATGCATCAGATAAAAAGTAAACATTGCTCTTATTCTTACTCCACAAAAATGGTTAACCACTTAGTATATATGCTTATGTATGTACTTAATTTATATGATTTCTTTCTAGGCACATAGAAGCATATACTATTGATATTATTTTATATTTTCACATAGATTTGTTTACCTTGGTGAATATAGTACTTACTATATTATTATTTTATTTATTATTGTGGTAAGAATATTTAACATGAAACCTATCTTCTTAACATTTTTTTTTTTTTTCCTGAGACAGGTGTTCATTGGCACAGTCAGCTCACTACATACTTGTCCTCCTGGACTAAAAACATCCTTCCATCTTGGCCTCCCAAGAGCTGAAACCACAGGTATGTGCCGCCTCACCCAGCTAATTTTTGTATTTTTCTTGTAGAATCCAGGTTTTGCTATGTTGCCCAGGCTGGTGTCGAACACCTGAGCTCAAGCAGTCTGCCCATTTCGGCCTCCCAAAGTGCTGGGATGATAGGCATGAGTTGCCATGCCCAGCAGCAAAATTTTAAGTATGTAATACATTAATTTTAACTCTAGGCACAATGTTGTGCAGCAGATCTCTATAATTCATTAATTTTGTATGACTAAAATTTTAATGCTCTATAATTTAAGAGTAATAATTATGACATTGATGAGATTGACAATCCCGTTTGTATTGGTTACTGTCATCAGATCTGGATATACTTTGGATTTTATGAATACTTATTTTTATTCAGATATGATTTTATATACATAAATATTAAACTATGATTATACTGTGACTCAGGGATAAATTCTAAATAGCAGCATATACGTTGACAAGGCAATACAATAACTGTGAAAAAATAAGTTGTCCTGTAGTGTTTGAAACTTGACAACTATAAAAATGGTGAAGACTGAAGAGAGAGAACTTGTATAAAATATAAATAAATCCTAACCATTTTTTAAAAAAACTGTCTTTATAAGATGAGTGAGAAGAAATAACTTATAAAGAATATAGCCATGAGCAAGTCATCCTATCTTTTCTTTCATAAAGATGTATGTCATAATAGATCAACTCTCTGCCTCTACTTTATATATTCGATGTATATTTTTTCCTCCTCTATTCTTTGGGACTGAAATTACTTTAGAGAGTAGTTAGAGAAAATTGAAAGTGGTTTGGACCGTGTGAGAATACAAAGTTCAGACTGCAGTGAAACCTTTATTAACTTGTGAATTATGTCATCTGTAAAATAACAATAGATGACAAACTCAGCTGTGAGCAGAATAAAAGCATCCTTTTCTTTTGGAAAAAGAAAATAATCTAGTTTCTTTCTGGAGTTGTGATCAGCCTTAAATTTTCAATGTTTGTTTTGCAAAGATTTAATACACCATGAAGTATATCTTAAATACAATAAAGGTATTATCTTTAGTAGAGTCTAGGGTTCAAGTACCAGTTTCTTATATGTTATATCTGCTTGTGTTTTCTCATGTTAGGAAAGAATTCAATTTGTATCTACCTAGAAATTTTACTAAGAGACAGATTTCCTTTGCCACATGTATACTAGATTTTCTGATAAAGATTTTTTAAAATCAGAAATCCACTATGTATTATTGCTAATACTTCCCACTTGATATTGAATTATTTTCTCTTAGATGACTAATAAACATCTCGTACCTGAAATCTCCAAGACAGATCACTTGTTTTTCCCCAGACCTTTCTCTCCAAGTTCTGTGCTTCACAGTAAATAACATCACCTTTTATCAAGATACCTAAGCCCAAATTCTGATAGTCATTTTTTATTCCTCCCTTTCTTTGCTATTAACAATGAATACGATATATAAATATGTAAAACAAAATATATTAAAATCTAGCCTCTTGTCTCTGGACCTTCTACTAATGCTCTTATAATTGTGCTACTATCACAATATATGTGAGCCTCTGGTTAGTAGTAGAATGGGATAAATTAGTAATAGAGTAAAAATAAAAACATGTAATTATAATTTATTTTAATTGTAGATTAAAGATATATACTTTCTTTTCTGCTTTTCTATCTTACCTATATAGAATACACTCATCTAATCTAAGTGGTGAACTGTTTGGTGTGGACACTGGGAGATGTGACAGATTTTTTTCTGCCTTTATTTTCTCCAAACCTGCTCTTCCATTATTTCTCCTTTCCTTTCCCATTTATGAGAGAAAAAAAAAAAACATCAGACATTGACCAACCTACTTTTGGATAATATATTCTAACACCATAGCATTATTTTTAATAATGATTAACATTACACTGTTCTTTGTGTTTCGTTCCAAGACAAAATTATGACTGGTTTATGGTAAAACGTTGTATCTTCACCAGATAAATGAAAATACTTCCTGTCTATTTCCCCTGGCAAAATTGCCTATTCACAGGTTTGTAAGCCTTAGAGCCAAATATTCAGATAAACATTAATGAGAAAAGATACTAAAACAAAGCACTTTTTAATACCACCTGATATTCTGAGGGTCTTTGATGAATTACAACCCTTTATACCTCAGAACTCCTTACAGCAGAATTCATGGGTCTTCAATATTTTGCTTTCTGAAATATTTCTTTGTGTTGGATATGTAATTAAGCATTTAAAAGTCACATGTGTGGAATATTTTTTGCTAAGAGATTATTATCTTCATCTTCCTTTAGATTCTGGTTATCAGACATTCCAGCTCTTTGAAAATATCTGTTTTATTGGTTTTCAGGTCTGTGTTCAGTCTGGCAGTCAGATTGCACATATCTGTTAGTAATACCCACAGAATAATATGTCTCTGTGAAATATCAGGTTAGAAGCAATCAAATCGCATCATGTAGCACAGTAAAAATTAAACTGATATCTAGCAGAATTCAGCATTCTGTTTGTTGCACTTTTATCATAAGCCTGTGTCAGCTTTATTCCTTTGGAAATCTCAGTCCAAATAATCTCTCCTCTGTTTTGAGTTCTATTTATTTTCTCCTTGGGAAAAATGACCACTTTTCTTCTTTCTCCCATGAACTATGAGTGTTTACGGTATATAGTTCAGTTTATGCCTTCTATTTTATAGCCTTGTGATTAATTTTTCAAATTCAATATTTTCTCCTTGTTTACCCTTCAAGTAGCCATCCAGAAAATCTTAAAGGATAGTCCATATAAAGTTGTATTATTTAGAAAACAATATTTATCCATAACCCCAGTCAATCACACTTATATAACTGCATTTATTTTTGCATGTTCCCTTCTCGTCTTTTTTTCATATCAGTCTGTTTACATGTGTCACTGATGTTATTCTGAGTTTTCACTTGGCAATATTTAATACACATTCTACTATAATCTTTGTAATCATTACTTTTAAATTTTAATAATTTTGGAATTAGTATTACCTAATAAGCATCTTGCCTTAAATTTTACAATAATCACTAAAAACATTTTAATTCCTGTTCAGAATTCCATGTAGTATATATGTCATAATTTAAGGAGCCATTTCCTTGATGCTTGTTATTTAGGATTCTTCCAGTTTTCTCTGTCTTAAATTATGCTCCAGTGAAAAGCTTTCCTATCTATGGAAACAGACACAGTCAGAAAGAGAGAATGACAATGCTGTAAAATGTTAGCATTTGGGTAGTAGGTGAAAAGTATAGAGGAATTCTTTGTAATATTTTTTGCATCTCTTCTATAAAACTAAAATTATCTCAAAATAGTACAAAAGTATATCTGAATCAGTGGAATTATTGGGTCAAATGTCACATATGTGTTGAAAAACTCTTCTTATATTTTTTTTATACCAATAAGTGGTACAACAGTATGTGAGTATCTGTTTTACTGCTCAATTAACAAGTGATCTATGAATAATCCATGTAAAAAAGAGATTTTTAGTCTGCTGAATTCAATAACAAGTTCTGTACTGGAAATGGAAGACTGTGAAAATGTAAATAGTGAGAGATAAGGGGAGAGGGAACAGATACTGCATTTAGAGGAACATCCATGCCAATTTTTGTTCCAGTTATCTTTGCAAGTACTCACCCAAGAGAACAAGAGTGGGAATAACAATAGGTTGATTTCTTTTTTCCTCCCTGGTGAGTTTCTGTCTGGCATATATATTTCAGTAAAGGAACCCCACTATTGTTAGTAAGATTTGAGACATTTAGTATATACAGAGTCATAGAATCAACTAATTTAAAGCAAGTGGGACAAGAATTTAGAGATTCCCCAACCCAAGTCTCACAATTTTACTGATAAAAATATGAAAACCTAAGATAAAAGGGGATAGTTAAGTTTACAACATTAATCAACAATAGAGCCATTTCATTTTGTTTTATTGTACTTTAGGTTCTGGGGTACATGTAAAGATCATGCAGGATTGTTGCACAGGTACATACATGGCAAGGTGGTTTGCTGCCTCCATCCCCCCCTTCACCTATATCTGGCATTTCTCCCCATGTTATCCCTTCCCAACCTCCCCAACCCCCACTCTCTCCCCTACCCGCCCCCCAGTGTGTGATGCTCCCCTCTCTGTGTCCATGTGTTCTCATTCTTCAGCGCCTGCGTATGAGTGAGAACATGTGGTGTTTGATTTTCTTTTCTTGTGTCAGTTTGCTGAGAATGACAGTATCTAGATTCATCCATGTCTCTACAAAGGACATGAACTCATCATTTTTTATGGCTGCATAGTATTCCATGGTGTATATGTGCCACATTTTCCTTGTCCAGTCTATTATTGCTGGGCATTTGGGTTGGTTTCAGTTCTTTGCTATTGTACTAGAAATTCCATTTGACCCAGCAATTCCATTACTGGGCACATACCCAAAGGATTATAAATCATTCTGTTATAAAGATACATGCACACATATGTTCATTGTGACACTGTTTACAATAGAGCCATTTGTATAACAGAATCCTCTTTACTAATATCCCTGGGCTTTTTCCATAAACACTATCATCTTACTGATATGGTTCGCCTCTGTATCCCCGTGCAAATCTCACCTTGAATTGTAATAATCCCCATGTCAAGGGTGAGACCACATGGAGTTAATGGAATTTTGAGGGTGGTTTACCCCATACTGTTCTTGTGTTAGTGAGTTATCATGAGACCTGATGGTTTTATAAGGGGCATCCCCCTTCACTTGGCTCTCATTCTCTTTCCTACCACCCTGTGAAGAGATGCTTTCTGCCATGATAGTAAGTTTTCTGAGGACTCCCCAGTCATGAAGAAATGTGAACCTCTTTGCTTTATAAATTACCTAGTTTCAAATATGTCCTTATAGCAGCATAAGAACAGACTAAATACACTTAGTGAGTCTACTGAAGGACAACGCATACTACTATTGTCATGTAAAACTGACTTCCAGTTACATATAGGTTCTTTCAGTTTTTAGTAGTACTAGGACTTCTTTAAATCAGTGGACTACATACATTGTTTAAAGTTTTTAAAGCAAATATATGAATGTGAACACAAGACAATGTGCACGCTAGACAAAATTATTTTGGAGAGCAGTGGAGGTCACTTCAGGAATATTTACAATTGGAGAGCTTCATTAGATATACTCTGCTGATTTTTCTGCAAATATGTATTTTGACTGTTTATCATATATCACTCGCTTTTTCTTCTAGGCTGGGGACTGGGGATGCACCAATAAATGAAACTTAATATGGCTTTCATGGAACTTACATTTTATTGTTGACTTACATTCAAGTGGGCATCAGCCTAATGTGAACTAGATAAATTGCTCTTAAATGTAATTGCAATTAATTATTAAGATAATTTCCATGATCTTTGTTCCAAGGAAAAAAACTGTAAATCTATAGGAAGTATAGTGCTTCGAATTACCATTAGTAAAAATAAAAGCTTGAGAAGGAAAGATAGAAATATCCTTTCATGCTAACCTGTAATCATACATTTTATAGCATTGTTAACCATTTTAGTGCTAAAGAAATGCTAACTCATTAACCAACTATTTATTTTTAGCCTTTTGTATGTTCATTTTTCCTTCCACCAGATGTTAGAAGTGTGACTCACTGCCTTCTAGTCCAAATCAGGGGGCATCATCATCTGAGATCCTTTTAGTGACTGTTTAACGAGATTTACACTTTTGCTTTCATGCTACCAAATTTAGACCTATGCATTTTTCTCTAGGCAGCTGCCCATCCTAGAGCTTGTGTGCTATAAGCTTTGAGGACTTACAGCACATAAGGCATTGTGCTAGGTACTTAACTTTGCTTTGCTATTACAAAGAAACATGGCAACTGACATTTTTGCGTACAAATGAACGTGTACATTCATGGAATAAATGCTTACAGAAAAGATTCAGACTTGAAAGGTTTGTGAGTTTTTGATTTGATGGACATGGTCATTATGTCCTCCAAGGCACTTATACCAATTTACATACTGACCAATGATATATGAAAGCACAAATCTTTCCACACGCTTGTCAAAATTGTATGTGCTAAAAAGTTGTTCTTATAATTGAAAATGTGTTTCTAATATTGATTTACTTTTTATTTACCCAGTTATAATTAAGGATACATGTCTTTCACTTGATATTTGAAGAAGTATAGATTTCCTAGATTTCTGGATACTTTGAGCAGCTTCTGAAAAGAGTAATGCTTTTAGTTTTTGAATTTTGAGCCTGAATTTTCACTTATTTTAGAAAAAGAAAGATTGTTAAATTAAAAAAAAAATATGAAGTTATTTGATGCTAGGAACACTTTTAGTACATCTCTTTCCTTTTTGACAAAATCCTTATTTTGGATATGTGGATATTTCTATTGACTTTGGTACTTTGGATTCATAGAAGTGTGGGTTCTTCCATGAATAAGAATGAGATGAGCTCATTTAAAAGTATTGAAAGAAAGGTGGTGGCTTCTGTAAACAAAACCAATCTTTTAATTTTCTTGCTATCTTATGCTGAAGCAATGCACAGAGATTGAAACAATGTATTAAACTTATTCCCTTGAGATTTCCTGGAGGTGATTGTTTTCTGAGAGAATTACATTCCTCTTGCCACATACCTTATTTTGGGGAAGAGAGGCTTAGAATTATTTTAACTTTCTTTGAGTTAGATAGTTCCTTTACTTTAGCAAAATTTGAAGACTCTTCTACATGTAATTACATCTGTTTAATTCTACCATATGTTATTTTGCTACCTAGAGAATAAGCTAAAAGGTACAAGTTATAGCTATCGTATGAGTTAAATTGCGAATCTTTTAACCAAACAATAATTACAGTTTAGCATACTTCATCACATTGTTCTTATAAACATTTATGTCTAAAATGTACCAATTAGATGTTATATATCATTATTTATGAATTTTATGAATCAACATGAAAAGTATAACTTTGGATCGCAACTGTACTCTGAGGGCTGCTTTTCAATAAAATTTAATGGTGTTCATCTCAAATTTCAGTGACATGAACTAATAAGATTAAAGGTGGCATTTTGACTGACAGCTAGATATCAACCTTGAGAACCTCATTGTGACAAATACAGTCGCCTACTCTGATATTTCTAGGTGCCATAGGGATGACATAGGAGTCTGTCGTAATGTCAGTGATAATAGAGGAAAACATGTTTTCTTTGAACCTAGGTGGTTTTGAGGTTCTTTTCAAATTTTGTTAATTTGTTTTTATGTAATAAATACTTCTTTTTTCTTGTTCTGTATGGCAGGAATATTTTAACTCCACACTTAGCTGATATTTTTTTTTCTGTGGAAATAATTATTTCTTTGAAGAAAACATTTATTGAGTACTTAGAGCACACAAGACATTTTGCTGGGTACTTAACTCATTTTATAGAAAACTAGGCCTTGGAGAGCATAGGTAACTTATAAATGAGTGACAGTTTAGTAGTGGAGTCATAATTTGAACTCATGAATGTTGGACTTAAAAGGTCAATCTGTTAATGTTACCTTATTCCAATTAGGCTCACGAGTGAGGAAAGGGCTACAATTACTAGCTAGTTGAACAGATGAATGCAACTGTCTAAACTTAATGCATCTTGTAGTGCAATTCAGGAACCTACGAACTGAATGACGGAAGAGAATCACAGTTATTTGCCCTTTTTAAAATCATCTGTTCAGCTCATGGCAAATGCCATTTTTGGAATTCCTTCACAAAGTGAAAGCATTTGCTGAGCTGCTTCTTCTGTCATGGTCATATTATTTATGTTAATGTGTTAAATCCTGATCTCAAATCTGTGGTGTAAAGATGGAGACACTGAGGTCATTAGCTTGCCTAGCAGTGACAAATAGTCTAAGAGCAGCTCAAAATTCAGACATGCTCATGGATGGTGGAAGGCTAATCAAAATATAGTCATTTTGTCCTATGTAGACAAACATAAAAGGGTTTGACTATTGTGCTTTCCCCAAGTCTAAAAAACAAAGTTTTTAAATGCTTGTCCCAAATCTTAAAAAATATATAGTTTTCATTTATTTTTTTATTTTTGAAGACATTTTAACTTGAGTTATCAAATGGGAAAATACGGCATTTTTTTTTCCTGGTACCTTAAGATTTTAGAAAATATAGAAGTGATGATCTTATGACTGCCTTTTCCCACCAGAGTGGACCTACTTTTCAGAAACAAAATATTACTGTTTTACCAGTGGGAGATATGGGGAAATGTTTTAGGTCAGAATATACCATTTTGACACATGTCACCATTATTCCATTTCAAATATGCCTCAGGTCAAACATATTCTTGAAACACTATCTTTCAAATAAAAGCCCTTTGTAGAATATCCAAAGAGGAATTTGATGTCATGTTTCCCTAAAATCAATACTTAGGACACATTACATTCTGCTTAGAATATGTGTTCATGAGTTGAAATGGGCTGAACTAATTCTGAACTTAAACATTAACTTTATTTTAAAAAAAATTACCAAGAACTACAAGCAAATAAATGAAAGTCCTCATGTGATTTGGGTTTGAGTTTTGTGTTATGAAAGTACAAGAAACAGATATTTTGAGATTTTTTTAATGACCTTGTCTTCCACGATAAAATAGTGATTCAAATTATCCAATTCTGACATGTTAAGATCTGAAGATGAGACTCTTGAACTTTCTGTCACTTAGTACTTAAATACCCACACAAATGCAGCTTTTTCTGTATAGCTTGGGTCTATTTCCTTCAACAAGAATTAATTGCTTTGTATTTATTTGGCCATACCAAATATTTGGGTTTGTTTTGGAAGTGTGCTTTGCACCATTTGTTTTACATTGTCTGCGAGATGGGGCTGTGATTCAGAAACAACCTACTACTGTAAGATTTATGAATTTTAAAGATTTATGAATTTTAAAGATGTGCACAGGGAAATGAAAACTAGAAGGTAATAAAGAGACATTGGAGGTGTTTATTTAAGATGTCTTTTGTAGCTAAGAATTTTGTTAAGCAAGGCTTTTAGTTTTAAATAGACTTCTTTATCCAGGATAACCAATTTAGGAAATTCCTGTTCTCCTCTACCTTACAAAAGAAAGGAAGAGATACTTCAATAGGTACTTTGCTTGACTTACTTTATTTCTTCATTAAACGATACCATGAGATAGGAATTATATCTGGTTTACCAATGAGGAAGCTGAGGTTCATCGAAGTTCAATAACTTGCTTAAAGTCATAAATACAAAAAGTAGCAGAGTTCAGATTTCAAAATACTAAATAAATGTTAGATAAAATGAATTGATAAACAAAAAGTTGAGTTGTACTTATACTATATCCAAATCCAAGGCACAAGTTTATATTGTGAAACAGCAGTAAAATTTATATCATTAGGGCTTTCATTCAGCGTCAAAATATCCAATATCCAAACAATAAGAGTCAAACCTGGGTAATTCCAGAAGCTCATTCCCCCATCTGCCTATGAGAGTTTAGTGAAGAGGTTGCTTAGATGCCTTGGGCTAGTTGAGTGAAAAAATCAGCGGACACTAGAAGCTTAGTGTTAGAGGGCCTTCCCTAAAAGCTCCCGTGTCTGTTATTGACTAGAGGGCTTCCATTGTTTTCTAGTTGCATAAAATCTGCCTTCCTATTGTTTCTTATAAATATGTGAAGTTTTCAGAGGACAGGAATGCCCTCAATTGGAAAGCATCCCGTCTATCTTTGCTCAACTTAGCACATCTCTTAGTGGGATAACAAGTGATTTAAGGGATCAGTTATCTTCTGATATGTCTCTGCTTATACGTTTTACCTAATAAATATTATTTAATATTGACATCAGGTAGCATGTTTGTCTGTGTTCCCTCTACACAGCACTAGAATATCCTGCAGAGTTTAAAACAAAGCTAATGGTGATTAAATCTTTGTTGATTTTATATGTGATCATATTGGAAGGGAATTCTTTGAAGCTGAGCTGTTTAAAGTATATTCTGTTATCATCAGTTCTTATCTTAATGCTTTCTTTCTATTCACATACACCTGATAATCCCCCAAATGTGGACTCAGTCTACTCTTGGATCAGCTTCATCAAAATCAACCCAAAATTCAGAAGAGATGTTAGACATTATATTATGCAGCATGAATCTTCTATGTCAGAAAGAAACTTATTTTGGTTAATAAAGGGAATCCCACAAGGAAATGAAAATAGGCTATTTTCACACCAGTGAGTTTCTCTTTTTCTCTGTCTCTCTTCTGCTCACTCTTAACATCTTCCCCTCTTCCTCTCATCCCCATGACCCTTCTCTCTCTTCTTGACTTTTCTTTCTCTAGTGAATATGCTGGAAGAAAAGTAAAATGTACAATAAAAATTATTTCCTAAAATCAATGTAAAAGCTTTGTGTCAGTGAAGCTTTTCATTGGTGTGATAAAATGTGTTTCTTATTTGTAAGTTCATTCAGCTTTCCCTAGTGACCATGTCACTTCTCTTTTCCAAGGAATATATATAATTTTCCAGAAAATCCAATATTTGGGGGTCTTATATATTGCACACTGACTTATTAAGAGAGCTGTAGAAAATATGGAATTTCTGATAGGAGCAAATCTTGCCTTCTTTCGTTTTAATTTTGAAGGGATATCAACTGATTTTTTTTTTGCCTCCCATTTAAAAAATACCCCAATATCTTTTTGGGGAAAAACTCACTCCCTAAAATACAAAATCATAATTTGAAATTAACCAACATATGTGTTGTACTCATCCATTAGTATTATTTTTATAATGTTGAAAACCTTAAGTTTCTGCCATTTATTCCCACATAGTAATGTTTGAATCAGTTAAGCAAAAGTTTTTATTTATTTATTTATTTTCTTTAACTTCATTTTAAGTTCCAGGGTACATGTACAGAATGTGCAGGTTTGTTACATGGGTAAATGTGTGCCATGATGGTTGGCTGCACAAATCAACCCATCACCTAGGTATTCAGCCCAGCATTCATTGCACATTCTTCCTGATGCTTTCACTCCCCACTGCCCCAGCAAGCCCCAGTGTGTGTTGTTGGCCCCATGTGTCCATGTGTTCTCATCATTCACCTCCCACTTTTAAGTGAGAACATGTGGTGTTTGTTTTCTGTGGCATTAGTTTGCTGAGGATAATGGCTTCCAGCTCCATCCATGTTCCTGCAAAGGACATAATCTTGTGCCTTTTTTAAAAATTATACTTTAAGTTCTGGGATACATGTGCAGAACGTGCAGATTTGTTACATAGGCATACACATGCCATGGTGGTTTAGTGCACCCATCAACGCGTCATCTACATTATGTATTTCTCCTGATGCTATCCTTCTCCTAGCCTCCCATCCCCTGACAGGCCTCAGTGTGTAATGTTCCCCTCACTGTGTCCATGTGTTCTCATTATTCAGCTCCTACTTACACGTGAGAACATGCGGTGTTTGGTTTTCTGTTCCTGTGTTAGTTTGCTGAGAATGATAGTTTAAAGCTTCATCCATGTCCCTGCAAAGAAGATGTACTCATCCTTTTATGACTGCATAGTATTTCATGGTGTATATGTGCCACGATTTTCTTTATTCAGTCCATCATTGATGGGCATTTGGGTTGGTTCCAAGTCTTTGCTATTGTGAACAGTGCTGCAATAAACTTATGTGTGCGTGTGTCTTTATAGTAGAATGATGTATCCTTTGGGTATACGCCCAGTAATGGGATTGCTGGGTTAAATGGTATTTCTGTTTTCATTGAGGAATCACCACACCACACTGTCTTCCCCAGTGGTTGAGCTAATATATACTCCCACCAGAAGTGTAAAAGCATTCCTATTTCTCTGCATCCTCTCCAGTATCTGTTGTTTCTCGCCTTTTTAATGGTTCCTATACTAACTGGTGTGAGATGGTATCTCATTGTGGTTTTGATTTGCATTTCTCTAATGACCAGTAATGAGAAGCTTTTTTTTCATATGTTTCTTGGCTGCAAAAATGTCTCCTTTTGAGAAGTGTCTGTTCATATCTTTCACCCACTTTTTGATAAGCTTGTTTGTTTTTTCTTGGAAATTTGTTTAAGTTCCTTGTAGGTTCTGGATATTAGCAGATAGATAGATTTGTCAGATGGATAGATTGCAAAAATCTTTTCCCATTCTGTACGTTGCCAGTTTACTCTGGTGATAATTTCTTTTGCTATATAGAAGCTCTTCAGTTTAATTAGATTCCATTTTGATTTTTGTTGTCATTGCTTTTGGTGTTTTAGTCATGATCTTTGCCCATGCCTATGTCATGAATGGTATTGCTTAGGTTTTCTTCAAGAGTTTTATAATCCTTTCCCTATTGCTTGTTTTGGTGGGGTTTGTCAAAGATCAGATGGTTTTAGATGTGTGGCTTAAAAAATATACTTTTGAGGCCTCGGTCCTGTTCCATTGGTCTATATATCTGTTTTGGTACCAGTGACATACTGTTTTTCAACTGTAGCCTTGTAGTATAGTTTGAAGTGAGGTAGTGTGATTCCTCCAGCTTTGTTCTTTTTGCTTAGATTGTCTTGGCTATATGGACTCTTTTTTGGTTCAATATGAAATTTAAAATAGTTTTTTTCTAATTCTGTGAAAAAAAGTCAGTGGTAGCTTGATGGGGATAGCACCGAATCTGTAAATTACTTTGGGCAGTATGGCCATTTTCACAATATTGATTCTTCCTAGCCATAAGCATGGAAGGTTTTTCTATTTGTATCTTCTCTTGTTTCCTTGAGCAGTAGTTTGTAGTTCTCCTTAAAGAGATCTTTTATATTCCTTTTAAGTCATATTCTTAGGTATTTTATTCTCTTTGTAGCAATTGTGAATGGGAGTTCACTCATGAATTGGCTCTATATTTGTCTATTATTGGTGTATATGAATGCCTGTGGGTTTTGCACATTGATTTTGTATCCTGAGACTTTGCAGAAGTTGCTTATCAGTTTAAGAAAATTTTGGGCTGAGACGACGGAGTTTTCTAAATATACAATTATGTCATCTACAAACAGACAGTTTGCCCACCTCTCTTCCCATTCAAGTGCCCTTTCTTTCTTTCTCTTGGCTGATAGCCCTGGCTAGAAATTCTAATACTATGTTGAATAGGAGTGGTGAGAGAGGGTATCCTTGTCTTGTGCCAGTTTTTAAAGGGAATGCTTCCATCTTTTGCCTATTCAGTATGTTATTGGATGTGGGTTTGCCATAAATAGCTCTTATTATGTTGATATATGTTCCATCAATACCTAATTTATTGAGAGTTTTTAGCATGAAGGGGTGTTGAATTTTATTGAAGGTATTTCTGCATCTATTAAGATAATCATGTGGTTTTTGTCATCGGTTCTGTTTATGTGATGGATTACATTTATTGATTTGCATATGTTGAACCAGACTTGCATCCAAGGGATGAAACCTATTTGATCATGGTTGGTGAGTAAGCTTTTTGATGACCTGCTGGATTCAATTTGCTAGTATTTTATGGAGGATTTTTGCATAGATGTTCATTGGGGATACTGGCCTGAAATTTTCTTTTTTTTGTTGTTTTTGTGCCAGGTTTTGGTATCAGGATGATGCTGGCCTCGTAAAATGATTTAGGGAGGTGTCCCTCTTTTTTTGTTATTTTGAATACTTTCAGAAGGAATGGTACCAGCTCCTCTTTGTACTTCTGGTAGAATTCAGCTGGGAATCCATCTGGTCCTGGGCTTTTTTTTAGTTGTTTTGGTTTTTTGGCACTGGCCAGATGCCAGCCAGAGCTCTCCTATATGAGGTGTCTGTTGACCCCTGCTGCAGGGTGTCTCCCATTCAGGAAGCATGAGGGTCAGGGACCAACTTGAAGAGGCAGTCTGTCCCTTAGCAGACTCAGCCCTGTGTTGGGGGATCTGCTCTCTTCAGAGCCAGCAGGCAGGAACGTTTAAGTCTGCAGAAGCTATGCCCATAGTCGCCCCTTCCCCCCGGTGTTCTGTCCCAGGGTGATGGGAATTTATCTATAAAACCCTGGCTGGGGCTGCTGCCTTTCCTTCAGGAATGCCCTGCTGAAGAGGAGGAATCTAGAGAGGCAGTCTGGCTAGAGCAGCTTTGCTGAGCTGCAGTGTAGTTTGAACTTCTCAGCGGCTTTGTTTGTACTGTAAGAGAAAAACTGCCTACTCAAGCCTCAGTAATCACGGATGCTCCTCTTCCAATCAAGCTCAATTCCAGGTCAACTTCAGACCGTTGTGCTGATAGCGAGAATTTCAAGCCAGTAGATCTTGGCTTGCTGGGCTCCATGGGGGTGGAATCCACTGAGCTAGGCTACTTGACTGCCTGGCTTGAGCCCCCTTTCCAGGGGAGGGAATGGTTCTGTCTTGCTGGGGTTCCGGGTGCCACAGTAGTATGGAAAAAAAGCTCCTGCAGCTAGCTTGGTGTCTGCCCAAAGGGCAGCCCAGTTTTGTGCTTCAAACCCAGAGCCCTGGCGGTGTAGGCACCCAAGGGAATCTCCTAGTCTGTGGGTTGCATAGACCATGTGAAAAGCCTAGTATTGGGGCCAGAATGTATCATTTTTCACAGCACAGTCCCTCATGGCTTCCCTTACCTAGGAGATAAAGTTCCCTGACCCCATGAACTTCCTGGGTGAGGCAATGCCCCAGCCTACTTCAGCTTGCCCTTTGTGGTCTACTCCTACTGTCTAACCAGTCCCAGTGAGATGAGCTGGGAAATGCAGAAATCACCCACCTTCTGTGTTGATCTCATTGGGAGCTGCAGACTGGAGCTGTTCCTATGTGGCCATCTTGCCAGCTACTTTTAAACCAAAGTTTTATAGGTTAATAACATCAGTTCTGGAGAAGAACAAAGGCATCTCGTACATTGTTGGTGAAAGTGGAACTTGAAATTTATTCTCAAATCAAATGAAATTTTGCAATATTTGCTGTATTCATTCATTCTCACATTGCTATAAAGAGCTACCTGGGACTGGGTAATTTATAAAGAAAAGAGCTTTCATTGGCTCATGGTTCTGCAGGCTGAACAGGATGCATGGCTGGGAAGGCCTTAGGAAGTTTACAATCATGGCAGAAGGCAAAGGGGAAGCAAGCACATCTTTACATGGCCAGGAGGAGAGACAGTGAATGAGGGAAGTGCTACACACTTTCAAACAACCAGACCTTGAGAGAACTCACTCACTGTTAGGAGAACAGCAAGGGGAAAATCCACCCCCATGGTCCAATCGCTTCCCACCATGTCCTTCCCCCAGCATTGGGGATTACAATTCAACATGACATTTGGGTGGGGATACGGAGCCAAATCATATCACTTACCAAATGTATTATAAAGTACACCAAGATATAAGTATAGTATTGTGATTATAGCTCTCTTTGTAAGATCAAATACAATTGCTGTAAGTTGGTATAATCTAGGTATTTGTTATGTACATTACACACATCTACATGATACACTGCTAAAATCATACAGATATGAATATGTTGGTTTGAATAAAACCTTTAAGATATATGATTAAGTGAAAAGTATGATATATAAGAGTGATTATAGAATGATAATTTATATGTTTTAAAATGGACATTTGAATGTAGCTGTATGTATGGAAGCTGTTCCTGGACTTACAGACAAGCAACTGTTAATAGTGGTTCCCTTTGTGGTAAGGGACTCAAGAGGTAGGGATTACAGAGGGTTTAACTTTTCATGATATACTTCTCTGAGCATATATGGCATCTAACCATGTATATGTTTACCTTTATTATTTTTAAAATACAAAGATGATAGTGAAATAACAGACTATCTTGAACATTAAAATATAACAAATAATGTAATTTGGAAAATATTAACTGTGGCTGACACTAGCAAAATATTACGCTATAAATCTAGAACTTACTGTACATTCTCTATGAAAAGGAATCCTGATTTTAAACTAGATGCTTAGGATTCCTGGAGCAAGTTGTAGAATGACTCAATATAATTGGAGAGGCAAAGCTCAGAAAAATTGCTTGGTAATAGGAAAAATGAACAATTAGTAATGTGTTTGCTCAGGCCACAGCAGACAGGGCCATTCAGTCAGGTGCATGGGATAAAGGGAACAAGTACTTAATCTCCTGTTCCTCATGCCATCACTGACACAGAGTCTAAACTTTCTTCCTCTGAGCCTGTTGGAAGACCTCATGGACTCTTGCCCAGCTACAGCAATCAGTGGTCCCCTGGTCACAGAACAGTGTCCATGTTCCCTCTTTTCATGCTCTGGTGCGCACTGAATGGACGCATAGATCCATTGTCTCTGCACTGTGGGATCCGGTTCTGGCCAGGGTTGCTGCACCAGCTGTCATCTCCTGCCAGCACCTATACCGGGGAGGTAGCAACTGGACTTCTCAGTGTTCCCATTAAAATAGGAAGAAATAATAAAGCTCAATACAAATGAGAATGTTCAGAACAAATTCTCATTTGTTTCGAGCTATGTTATTAGTTTCAGAGCAGTAGTCACAAAACATTTCAAGTGCTACCAACCCATAGCATGCTCAAAATCTTTCATCTCTTGTGACATCATCCCCTTTTCTTCCCTTTGCAACAAACCCAAAGTTGTGTACCAAGAAACTCTTGATTCTTAGCTGAATTCTACTACTGGAGAGCTTAGAGGTGAGCTTGAATCATTGGCATGCTGATTCTGGAGAGCTTTAATATGCCTCTCCTGATGTTATTTTTGTTGATTGTTATTTTTGTGTCCTAAGAATAGAATGACATTGATTCTGTCTATACAGTTAAGACAAATTGATATGGCTTTAGTGACTACCCAGATGCTGATATTCCCAAATACTGTGATGTTTTCTGAGGTCCAAAACAAAAGGCCATTATTCTGGATAACATGCAGATATTCCATATATTTTAACTTTGAATCACTGTCTTTCCTTCATGTGATAGGTGAAAGTACAGGACTTTGGAATCATGGGTCTGAATTCTGTCTTTTTCTTTTCTTTTTTTTTTATTTTATTTTATTGCATTTTAGGTTTTGGGGTACATGTGATGAACATGCAAGATTGTTGCATAGGTACACACTTGGCAGTGTGGTTTGCTGCCTTCCGTCCCCTCACCTGTATCTGTCATTTCTCCCCATGCTATCTCTTCCCACCTCCCCACCCCCCCGCCCCTCCCCCATTTCCCCCCAACGGACCCCAGTGTGTAGTGCTCCCCTCCCTGTGTCCATGTGTTCTCATTTTTCAACACCCACCTATGAGTGAGAATATACGGTGTTTGATTTTCTGCTCTTGTGTCAGTTTGCTGAGAATGATGGTTTCCAGGTTCATCCATGTCCCTACAAAGGACGTGAACTCATCGTTTTTGATGGCTGCGTAATATTCCATGGTGTATATGTACCACATTTTCCCTATCCAGTCTATCATCGTTGGGCATTTGGGTTGGTTCCAGGTCTTTGCTATTGTAAACAGTGCTGCAATGAACATTCGTGTGCACGTGTCCTTGTAGTAGAATGATTTATAATCCTTTGGATATATACCCAGTAATGGGATTGCTGGGTCAAATGGGATTTCTATTTTTAGGTCCTTGAGGAATCGCCACACTGTCTTCCACGATGGTTGAATTAATTTACATTCCCACCAACAGTGTAAAAGTGTTCCTATTTCTCCACATCCTCTCCAGCATCTGTTGTTTCCTGATTTTTTAATGATCGCCATTCTAATTGGTGTGAGATGGTATCTCAGTGTGGTTTTGATTTGCATTTCTCTGATGACCAGTGATGATGAGCATTTTTTCATATGTTTGTTGGCCTCCTGTATGTCTTCTTTTGTAAAGTATCTGTTCATATCCTTCGCCCATTTTTGAATAGGCTTGTTTGTTTTTTTCTTGTAGACCTGCTTTAGTTCTTTGTAAATTCTGGATATCAGCCCCTTGTCAGATGGGTAGACTGCAAAAATTTTTTCCCATTCTGTTGGTTGCCGATTCACTCTACTGACTGTTTCTTTTGCCGTGCAGAAGCTGTGGAGTTTGATTAGGTCCCATTTGTCTATTTTGGCTTTTGTTGCCATTGCTTTTGGCGTTTTGGTCATGAAGTCCTTGCCTACACCTATGTCCTGAATGGTTTTGCCTAGATTTTCTTCTAAGGTTTTTATGGTATTAGGTCTGATGTTTAAGTCTTTAATCCATCTGGAGTTAATTTTGGTGTAAGGTGTCAGGAAGGGGTCCTGTTTCTGCTTTCTGCACATGGCTAGCCAGTTTTCCCAACACCATTTATTAAACAGGGAGTCCTTTCCCCATTGCTTGTTTTTGTCAGGTTTGTCGAAGATCAGATGGTTGTGGGTATGTTGTATTTCCTCTGAGGCCTCTGTTCTGTTCCATTGGTCTATATCTCTGTTTTGGTACCAGTACCATGCTGTTTTGATTACTGTAGCCTTGTACTATAGTTTGAAGTCCGGTAGTGTGATGCCTCCCGCTTTGTTCTTTTTGCTTAGAATTGACTTGGCTATGCGGGCTCTCTTTTGGTTCCATATGAAGTTTAAGGTGTTTTTTTCCAGTTCTGTGAAGAAGGTCATTGGTAGCTTGATGGGAATAGCGTTGAATCTGTAAATTACTTTGGGCAGTATGGCCATTTTCATAATGTTGATTCTTCCTAACCATGAACATGGAATGTTTCTCCATCTGTTTGTATCCTCTCTTATTTCGTTGAGCAGTGGCTTGTAGTTCTCCTTGAAGAGGTCCTTTACGTTCCTTGTTAGTTGTATTCCTAGGTACTTTATTCTCTTTGTAGCAATTGTGAATGGCAGTTCGTTCTTGATTTGGCTCTCTTGAAGTCTATTACTGGTGTATAGGAATGCTTGTGATTTTTGCACGTTGATTTTGTATCCTGAGACTTTGCTGAAGTTGTTTATCAGTTTCAGGAGATTTTGGGCTGAGATGATGGGGTCTTCCAGATATACAATCATGTCATCTGCAAATAGAGACAATTTGATTTCCTCCTTTCCAATTTGGATACCCTTTATTTCTTTTTCTTGCCTGATTGCTCTGGCTAGAACTTCCAGTACTATATTGAATAGGAGTGGTGAGAGAGGGCACCCTTGTCTAGTGCCAGATTTCAAAGGGAATGCTTCCAGTTTTTGCCCATTCAGTATGCTATTGGCTGTTGGTTTGTCGTAAATAGCTTTTATTGTTTTGAGATACGTTCCATCAATACCTAGTCTATTGAGGGTTTTTAGCATAAAGGATTGTTGAATTTTGTCAAAAGCCTTCTCTGCATCAATTGAGATAATCATGTGGTTTTTGTCTTTGGTTCTGTTTATGTGATGAATTATGTTTATGGACTTGTGTGTGTTGAACCAGCCTTGCATCCCCGGGATGAATCCTACTTGATCATAGTGGATGAGCTTTTTTGATATGCTGTTGCAATCGGTTTGCCAGTATTTTATTGAAGATTTTTGCATCTATGTTCATCATGGATATTGGCCTGAATTTTTCTTTTCTTGTTGAGTCTCTGCCGGGTTTTGGTATCAGGATGATGTTTGTCTCGTAAAATGATTTGGGAAGAATTCCCTCTTTTTGGATTGTCTGGAATAGTTTCAGAAGGAATGGTATCAGCTCCTCTTTGTATGTCTGGTAGAATTCGGCTGTGAACCTATCTGGACCTGGGCTTTTTTTGGGTGGTAGGCTCTTTATTGCTGCCTTGACTTCAGACCATGTTATTGGTCTATTCAGGGTTTCGGCTTCTTCCAGGTTTAGGCTTGGGAGGATGCAGGTGTCCAGGAATTTATCCATTTCTTCCAGGTTTACTATTTTATGTGCATAGAGTTGTTTGTAATAATCTCTGATGATGGTTTGGATTTCTGTGGAATCTGTGGTGATATCCCCTTTATCGTTTTTTATTGCATCAATTTGGTTATTCTCTCTTTTCTTTTTTATTAATCTGGCTAGTGGTCTGTCTATTTTGTTGATCTTTTCAAAAAACCAGCTCTTGGATTTATTGATTTTTTGTAGAGTTTTTTGTGTCTTTATTTCCTTCAGTTCTGCTCTGATCTTAGTTATTTCCTGTCTTCTGCTAGGTTTTGAGTTTTTTTGATCTTGCTCCTCTAGCTCTTTCAATTTTGATGATAGGGTGTCAATTTTAGATCTCTCCTTTCTTCTCATGTGGGCACTCATTGCTATATATTTTCCTCTAGAGACTGCTTTAAATGTGTCCCAGAGATTCTGGTATGTTGTGTCTTCGTTCTCATTGGTTTCAAAGAACATCTTTATTTCTGCCTTCATTTCATTGTTTATCCAGTCAACATTCAAGAGCAAGTTGTTCAGTTTCCATGAATCTGTGCGGTTCTGAGTTAGTTTCTGCATTCTGAGTTCTAACTCGATTGCACTGTGGTCTGAGAGACTGTTTGTTATGATTTCTGTTCTTTTGCATTTGCTGAGGAGTGATTTATTGCCAAATATGTGGTCAATTTTAGAGTAGGTGTGATGTGGTACTGAGAAGAATGTATATTCTGTGGATTTGGGGTGGAGAGTTCTGTAAATGTCTATTAGGTTTGCTTGTTCCAGGTCTGTATTCAGGTCCTGGATATCCTTGTTGATTTTCTGTCTGGATGATCTGTCTAATATTGACAATGGCGTGTTAAAGTCTCCCACTATTATTGTGTGGGAGTCTAAGTCTCTTTGTAAGTCATTAAGAACTTGCCTTATGTATCTGGGTGTTCCTGTATTGGGTGCGTATATATTTAGGATCGTTAGCTCTTCTTGTGGCAGTGATCCTTTTACCATTATGTAATGTCCTTCTTTGTCTCTTTTGATCTTTGTTGGTTTAAAATCTATTTTATCAGAGATGAGAATTGCAACTCCTGCCTTTTTTTGCTCTCCATTTGCTTGGTAGATCTTCCTCCATCCCTTTATTTTGAGCCTTTGTGCATCCTTGCATGTAAGATGGGTTTCCTGGATACAGCACACTGATGGGTTTTGGCTTTTTATCCAATTTGCCAGTCTGTGTCTTTTGATTGGGGCATTTAGTCCATTGACACTTAGGGATAGTATTGTTATGTGTGAATTTGATACTGTCATTTTGATGCTACCTGGCTGTTTTGTTGGTTAGTTGATGCAGATTCTTGATTGTGTTGATGCTCTTTTACCATTTGGTGTGTTTTTGGAGTGGCTGGTACTGGTTGTTCCTTTATATGTGTAGAGCCTCTTTCAGGAGTTTTTGTAGAGCAGGTTTGGTGGTGATGAAATCTCTGAGTGTTTGCTTGTTCACAAAGGATTTTATTTTTCCTTCACTTATGAAGCTTAGTTTGGCTGGATAGGAGATTCTGGGTTGAAAGTTCTTTTCTTTAAGGATGTTGAATATTGGCCCCCACTCTCTTCTGGCTTATAGGGTTTCTGCTGAGAGATCTGCTGTGAGTCTAATGGGCTTCCATTTGTGGGTAACCCGACCTTTCTCTCTGGCTGCCCTTAGCATTTTCTCTTTCATTTCAACCCTGGTGAATCTGACGATTATGTGCCTTGGGGTTGCTCTTCTTGAGGAATATCTTTGTGGTGTTCTCTGTATTTCCTGGATTTGAATATTGGTCTGCCTTGCTAGGTTGGGGAAGTTTTCCTGGATAATATCCTGAAGAGTATTTTCCAGCTTGGATTCATTCTCTTCATCACATTCAGGTACACCTATCAGACGTAGGTTAGGTCTTTTCACATAGTCCCACATTTCTTGAAGATTTTGTTCATTCCTTTTTGTGCTTTTTTCTCTGTTCTTGCCTTCTCTTTTTATTTCATTGAGTTGATCTTCGACCTCTGATATCCTTTCTTCTGCTTGGTCAATTCGGCTGTTGAAGCTTGTGCATGCTTCACGAAGTTCTCGTGTTGCGTTTTTCAGCTCCATCAATTCACTTATACTCCTCTCTGTGCTGTCCATTCTCGTCAGCAGTTCGTCCAATCTTTTTTCAAGGTTCCTATTTTCTTTGCGTTCGGTTAGAACATGTTCTTTTAGCTCATTGTAGTTTCTTACTACCCACCTTCTGAAGTCTGATTCTGTCATTTCATCACCCTCCTTCTCCATCTGGTCTGGTTCCCTTGCTGGTGAGGAGTTGTGATCCCTTTTAGGAGGAGAGGTGTTCTGGTTTCGAGAGTTTTCATCCTTTTTGCGCTGGGTTCTTCCCATTTTTGTGGGTTTATCCACCTGTTGTCTGTCTCTGTCCCAGGGAGTTGGAGCTTTATGAGTTTTCCTTGCACTACTGCCTTTTTTGATTTTTCTTTCAGGTCGGACCCGCCCAGCTAGCAGCACGCCTAGCCACTGCCTGCCCTCAGGGGCTTTGCTGAGCTGCTGTGGGCTCCGCCCAGCTGCCCTGAGCTCTTCTCTTTAGTCCTTTTTATATGGGCGTAGTTAGAACTGTCTCGGCAATGGTGGCCCCGCCTCTGTTATGGCGGACTCTCTCTGTTGTGGCAGGTTGCCTCGGCAATGGCGGGTTGCCTCGGCAACGGCAGCCTGCCTCCGTAGCGGTGGAGAGTCTCAGTAATGGCGGAAGCCCCTCCCCCACGGAGCCGGACCGTCCGGGTTCAGCTGTGCTTGGTTTGAAGGGCTAGACCCAGAGGGTTTCCAATTACTGTTTTTGTTTTCGTTGTTGTTGGGGGTGGAGGGGTGGGACCAACCGAGCCTGATCACCTGGCTCCCTGACTCAGAGTCTTTTCTTTTATGTTGAAGGACCCCGCGTTCTGGTCGCTTCTTGAAAAGGCGCTGGGGTCTCCTGTGCTGGGACTCACGGAGTCCGCTCGAACTGTGGCGCTGGCTCCTGGAGGATTTTTTGCCTTGGAATCTCCTGGCCTGACTCGCTATTTCAGATGAATGGGCTATTCTGCCGTCTCAGGGCTCTGCTCGCCAGCTAAGAGGGCTCCCAGACCAGTGGCTTTTGTACGGAGAACCGCAGCAACAGGGAGTGGTCACAGCAGCCGCGCGGGCGGAATCAGCCCCGCGGGGGCCAAAACAGCTGCACCGGCTGGGACTGCGACGCTGGCGACCCCTCTGCCTGGGTATCTCCTGGTCTGTGGGCAATAAGAGTTCGTCTGGAAATGCGGCGTCCACTCACCCTCTGCACTTTCACTGGGAGCTGAAGTCCTGAGCTGTTCTTAGGCGGCCATCTTCCCAGCATTCCAGAATTCTGTCTTTTTCATTTGCTAACTGCATAATCTAGAGAAGGTATAATTATCTAATATCTTTGAGTTCTAATTCTTTCATATCTAAAAGTAGTGTGAAAAATATAAATAATAATGATTGTGAACTGCATAGAACAACACACTATTTGGCGCATAGTAAGAATTTTACAAAAGTATGGACCCCGGGTAGTTATAACTTTTTCTGATTTATTAATACTATCAGTCTATACTGATCTTCACAGCTAGAAATAATAATGTAAATTATCTGGTACATAATAAATTTTATATACATTATTTCGCTAATGTAATATAAAAGCACATGTAACTTTATTAATGTTTCTCAATATAACTTATTAACTTAATACTTTATGTTGTAATTGATAAATAATTATTTTGTTTTACAGTATTATAACAATATAGCAACAATTAACATTACAAGTCTTTTCCAGAAAAATCTTATTAAATTACAATATACCATATTATTATTACTGATCTTTTCCATTATACTTTCTTAATTTTTCCTTTATCTATCTTCATACCCCTCTGTGACTGAGATGTTTCAGTTCATGCACATATCACTTTTCTCTTCCTGTAATAATCCAAATGCATTTTACTGTATACCTCTTCAAACTGTTCTCCACAATGCCAATGGTAATGTTTCTAAAATGCCAGTATTTTACTATTCTTCTTTGATTTAGCACTACAGATTCAGTGGTTCCTAGTTGTTCACATAGTAAATTCCATGCATCCAAGAAAAATACACTAATATCTTTCTGAATTCATCCTTTCCCTATCCCCATTTCTCACTACTGAGCTACTCATTCTAAGCCGTTAGTTATTTTTTTTAATGAACCATGCTCAGTCTTATATATAACCTTTTGTTCATGTTGACGCTTTTGTCTAAAATAATGTTGCTGCCTTTATAATTTTCAAGGTCATTCAAGCCTTGTGAGTACAAGAAAATGTGGTCAGGTCACCTAATTGTGTTTTGGGGTGCTGAGATCAGTAAGTAAATGGTGTGGTAAATGCTGGTGTTTCCAGAGGTTCTGTAAAATACTATGGTACTGACTTTGTTGTGATTCCTATTGACTTTTTAATGTTGTTCTTGCTCTTAAATTTTAATAATTATAAATGAAGTTATTCCTTTAGCATTCCAAAAGTATCACATCTACTGAAAACAAATCTTTTAAAATAGCACCTAATATTATAAGTTTTATTTATTTGTTTATAGATGTGCTCTTCCTTTACTAGTACTGTAAGCTTCTGAAGACCAATGCTGTATTTACTTGTCACTTTATTCTTAGAATTGATCTCACATCATAAAATACTTGTTAAGGGGCTAGATGGGCTTATGGCTAGGCACATGAATGAATGATATTACTCAAATGAAGCCTGAGATCTTGGACACTCATGGGTTTCTCACAGCTTTCCATGCTTCAAGTAAAGACTTGGGGAAATCAGCATTTTTTCATACATACATGCTGTAAAACAGTACAACCACTCTGGGAAATGTTCTGGCATTTTGTTATGAAACTAAACATATGCCTTCCCTATGACACAACAATTCACTTTAACTGAGAGGGAAAAAAATAATTCTTTCTTTTCTGAAGAAATTTATGTAGGATTGGTGTTATTTAGAGAAACCATCTGTGTGTCTGGAGTTTTCTTTATGGGAAGGTTTTTAAATCACAGATTTAATTTCTTTCATTGATACTGGTGTTCGGATTTTGTGTTTTGTCTTGTGTCTGTTCTGGTATGCAGTATTTTTAAGTAAATATGTCCAATTCATCTAAGTTGTTAGATTTTTTTGTCATAAGAATTGTTAGCAATATTCTATTATTATCCATTTAATATCTGTAAGATCTATAATAACAGTCCTTCTTGTATTGATATCAATAATTTATCTTCTCATTTATTATCAATTTTCTTGGAGATGAGATCTTGCTCTGTCACCCAGGCTGGAGTGCAGTGGTGCAATCCCTGCTCACTGCAGCCTCTGCCTCCAGGGTTCAAGCAATTCTGCTGCCTCAGCTCCCCAGGTAGTTGGGATTATAGGCACCTCCACCACGCCTGGCTAATTTTCTATTTTTAGTAGAGGTGTTGTTTCACCATGTTGGCCAGGCTTCTCTCAAACTCTTGACATCAAGTGGTCCACCCACCTCGGTTTCCCAAAGTGCTGGGATCACAGGCATGAGCCACTGCACCCAGCCCATTAATCAATTTTTTATATTTGTTGACACATAATAATTATATATATTTGTGGGATACATGTGATATTTTTGATACATGCCTACAACATGTAATGGTTCAATAAAGCTATTTAGGATATCCATCACCTCAAATATTTTTTTATTTCTTTGTGTTTGGATTATTCCAAATGTTCTCTTCTAAATATTTAGAAATAAACAACAAATTATTGTTAACTATGGTTACCCTACTGTGCTATTGAACACCAGAACTTATTTCTTCTCTCTAACTATATGTTTGTACCCATAAACCCACCTCTCTTCAGCCACCTTCTCCCTCCTGGCACTACTGCCTCCAGCCTCTGGTAACAATTATTATGTTCTCTACCTCCTTGAAATAAATTTTCTAGCTCCCACATATAAATAGGAATGTGCAATATTTGCCTTTCTGTGCCTGGCTTATTTCATTTAGCATAATATTGCTGCACCATGACAGGATTTCATTCTTTTTTTTGTGGCTGAATGATATTCTCTTGATTATATATTCCACATTGTCTTTTTTTTTTTTTTTTTTGAAGTGAAGTCTTGCTATGTCGCCAGGCTGGAGTGCATTGGTGCAATCTTGGCTCAGTGCAACCTCTGCCTCCTGGGTTCAAGCTATTCTCCTGCCTCAGCCTCCCTAGTAGCTGGGACTACAGGCATGTGCCACCACACCCACCTAATTTTCGTATATATACAACATTTTCTCTATCTGTTTGTCTTTTGATGGACAGGTTGATTCAATATTTTGGGTCTTGTGAATAGTGCTGCAATAAACGTGAGATATGAGGTATCTCATTGATAAACAGATTTCCTTTTCTCTTGATAAATATCCAGTAGTGGAATTGCTGGATTGTATGGTAGCCCTATTTTTAGTTTTTAGAGAAATCTCCAAACTGTCGTCCATAATAGCTCTCCTAATTTACATTTCCAGCAACAGTATGTAAGAGTAATTTTTTTCTCCTCATCCTTGCCAGCAGTTATTTTTTGACTTTTTGATGAGATAATATCTCATTGTGATTTTCACTTGATTTCCCTTATGATTAGTTACATTGCACTTTTTTTCATATAGTTGGTGGCCATTTGTGTCTTCTCTCAAGAAATGTCAATTAGATCTTTTGCCACTTTTTAATTATATTACATTCTGCAACTTTACTGAATTCATTTATCAGTTCTAAGAAATTTTTGACGGACTCTAGGTTTTTCTATATTTAGGATTATGTTGCATACTGAGAGAGAAATTTTACTTCCTCTGTTCAATTTTTGATGCCTTCTATTTCTTTCTTTTGCCTGATTGCTCTGGTTAAGTTTTCAGTACTAGGTTCAGTTCTAGAGAAGTGGAAGTGGGCATTTTTGCTTTGTTCCAGTTCATAGAGAAAAGTCTTTCAGCTTTTCCCCATTCACTGTGATGGCAGATGTGGATTTGTCATACAAATCCTTGATTATATTGAGCTATGTTATTTCTATGCCTCAGTTTTTGAGAATTTTTATCCTGAAGGGTTACTGAATTTTATAAAATGCTTTTTCTCTCTATTTAGATGATCATTTGGGCTTTGTCATTCATTCTGTTGGTGAGATATATCATGTTTAGTGATTTGCGTATGTTTATCCTTGCATCCCTGGGATAAATCCCATTTGATCATGTTGTCCTATGTTTTTGATGTGTTGTTAAATTTGGCTTTCTATCATTTTGTTGAGGATTTGTGCATTTATGTTCATCAAGGATATTGGATTGTAGTTTTCTTTTTTTGTTGTGTCATTGCTCTGGTTTGGGTATCAGGGTAATGCCGGTATTGTAGAATGAGGAAGAATTCCCTCATCTTCAATTTTTTTCAATAGTTTGAGAAGAATTAGTGTTAGTATTTTGTAAGTTTGGTAGAATTTTGTGGTAAAGCCATCTGGTCATGGAATTTACTTTTTTGGGGAGATTTTTATTACTGATTCAATCTAATTTCTCATTATTGGTTTGTTCAGGTTTTCTATTTATTACTTGGTACGTTGTTTGTGCCCCAAATTTTCCATTTCCTCTGGGTTTTCCAATTTGTTAGTACATAATTATTTATAAATCTCTAGTTATTCTTTGTATTTCTGTGGTGTCATTTGTAATGTCTCTTCTTCATTTCTAATTTTATTTATTTGAATCTTCTCTCTTTTGTTGATCCTCTGTATTGTTGCTTAGACTCTTGTTTGTTTAGTTCTGCTCTCATCTTTATTCTTTCTTTCCTTCTGCTAATGGTGAGTTTGGTTCGTTCTTGCCTTTGTAGTTCCTTGAAGTCATCATTAGGTTGTTTACTTAAAATCGTTCTAATTTTTAAATGTAGGCATTTATTGCTATAAACTTCCCTCTTAGTACTGCTTTTGCTGTACTCCACATGTTTGGTATGTTATATTTTCATTTTCATTTGCCTTGGAATTTTTTTTTATTTCCTTCTTGGTTTTTTTAATTGACCCAGTGGTCATGCAGGAGCATATTGTTTAATGTCTGTGTATTTGTGTGATTTTCAGTGTTTCTCTTGTTATTGATTTTAATTTTATTCCTTTGTAATCTAAGAAGATACCTGATACAATTTCAGTTTTAAAAAATTTGTTGAGACTTCTTTTGTGTCTTAACATATGTTCTGTTCTGGAGAATGTTTAATTTGCTGGTGAGAAGAATGTGCATTCTGCAGCTGTTGGATGAAATGTTCTGTAAATATCTATTAGGTCCATTTAGTCAAAAGTTTAGCTTAAATGTAGTGTTTCTTTGTTGGTTTTCTGTTTAAATGATCTGTTCAGTGCTGATAGTATATTAAAGATCCACTAGCTATTTTATTGGAGTCTGTCTCTCCCTTTAGATTTAATAACATTTGACTTCTATTTCTGAGTGCTTTAGTGTTGGGTGCATATATAATTAGATTAGTTATGCTTTTGCTAAGTTTATCCATTTATATTATATAATAATATTATTTCTCTTTTAACATTTTTTGAGTAAAAGTGTGTTTTATCTAATGTAAATATAGCTACTTTGGTTCTCTTTTGGTTTCCATTTGTGTGGAGTGTCTTTCCATCTCTTCATTTGTTGTCTATATATGTCTTTAAAGGTGAAGCAAATATCTTAACATATTGTTGTGTCATGTTGTGTTTATCCATTCAACAGTTTTATATTCTTTAAGTGAGAAACAGTGTTTTTACACTCAACCTTATTATCATATTAATAAATGAGGATTTATTCGTTTCATTTTGCCAGTTGTTTTTTGGTTGCTGTGTGCATCTTTTGTTTTCTTCTTCCTTTCTTATTTTCATTGCATTTTGGTGGTTTTCTGTAATAGTACATTTAAATCCTTTCTCTTTCTCATTTTTTATTGTTCTACCAATAGATATTTTACTTTCGTGTGTTTTCATGATGGTGGATACTGTCAGCTTGTGTACACATGTAGGACTCACTGAAGAATTTCTTGTAGGGCCAGTATAGCAGTGATACATTTCCTTTATTTTTGCTTGTCTGAAAAAGACTTCATTTCTTCTTCATTTTGGAAAAATAGCTTTGCTGGGTTTAGTATTACTGGCATATATATGTATGTATGTGATACATACACACACACACACACACACACACACACACACACATATATATATATATATATATATATATATATATGTATGTATGTATTTTTTTTTCCTTTCAGCACTTTAAATATATCATCCCATTCTCTCCTGTTCTGTAAGGCGTTTGCTGAGAAATCCTCCATTCATCTGATGCAGGTTTCCTTATATGTGACTTGATGATTTCCTCATGCTGTTTTTTAAATTACCGCTTTGTCTTTGAAATTTGACATTTTGACTGTGGTGTGCCTTGGAGAAGATCTTTTTGAGTTGAATCTATTTGGGGATACGTGAGTTTTCTGTATCTGATGTCTGTTTCTCTTATAACACTTTGGAAGTTTTCAGCTGTTAAATAGGTTTTGTATGCCTTTGCCCATCTCTTTTTATCCTGGTACTCTCCAAATTAGAATATTTTGTCACTTTATGGTGTCCTATATGCCATGTAGACTTTATTTGTTCTTTTTTTTCTTTTGCTCTAATGGGGTTATTTTAGAACAACATGTCTTCAAGTTCAGAAATGTTTTGTCTACTTACTGTATTTTTTAATTTCATTAATTGAATTAATCACTTCCAGAATGTGGTTCAGCTTTGTTATATATATATATATATATATATATATATATATATATATATATATATATATCTTTGTTGAAATTTCTCATTCAAATAATGAATTATTTTTTTAATTTACTTGTATTTTTATCTGTGTTTTCTTGTATCTCACTGACTTTCTTTAATATCATTATTTTGCATTTTTTCATGCATTTCATGTATTTTATTTTCATTAAGAATTTTCTCTGGAGAATTGTTGTGATCTTTTGGAAGTGTCAGTTTAATTAATTTTTCATATTTATGTCCTTACTTTGATATTTATGCATTTTGTGTAACAGTCACTTCTTCCACTTTTAAGGACTGGCTTTCATAGGGAAATACCTTTATCTATAGATGTTATCTATAGTATTGGGTGAGTAGGATACTCTGACTTTGATTCTAGGTGGGAGTAGTAATATAGTCTTCCTATGTCTTTAGCTGTAATTAGTGCCAGTGGTGTCTGTGAGTTCTTCAGTGGCTTAGACTGCAGTTGTTAGTGGTAGCTGTGATAAGGCTTTGCTGGGGATGAAGATGACGTGTAGGCCAGTTATGGCTATCAGAAGTCAAGCTTGCCAGGTCTTCAGACCTCTAGTAACATAGGCAGCAACTGATAGTATGGGTCCACATGGGCTGTTTTTTGTGCCTCTGGGTGGCTTGCTGTGGTACTGGCAGTGGTAGTGGTGATTGGGGTAGGTGAGTAGGTCTGGCCCTCCCTAGGCAGTGTGCGTGGCATTGGCAGTGATAGTAGTGGCAACGGGCCAATTCTCAGGACCCCAAGTGACATATATAAATGTCATTGGTAGTGGTGGTAAATTTTGTGGGTCAATCCCCAGGCTCCTCAATGTCAGTGGTGGCAGCATTGACAAGCTAGGTGGGTCAGTTCCTGCGACCCCAGGAGTTGTGTGCTGGTGCTGCCAGTAGGCAGAGTGGGCTTATCCCCAGGCCTACAGATAGTGCACGAGGATGACAGTGGAGAGTGAAGCAGGCCCATCATTAGGCCTTTAGAAGGCAAGTTTAGATGATGGCAGTGGCAGATATGGTAGGTTGAACCCTATGCCCCCAGATGACATAAATAAGCCCTCTCAGTAGCAATGGTGGGAAGGAAGGCCTGTCCACAGGACCCTAAATAGTGTATGTGAGTGCTGGCACCAGTGAGTAAGGTCGTTCAATCTCCAGGCCCCCAGATAATACACTGGGTGCTGACAACAGAGGCTACAGTTGGAGTGAGTCTGTCCTGATGCTCCCTGATGGTGCATGTTGGCATCCAGCTGTGATCCACCGGGCAGATAGGTCCCTGGGATCCTGAATTGTAGGCTCAGGCCCTGGTAGTAGTGGCAGTAGGTTGGGTGAACCAGTTTTCATATTAATCAATTTAGAATGAACTGTACTAATTTTGTCAATGTTTTACATAACAGAATTTTATATTATTTTTTATTTTGTGCATCTTTTACAAACTTTTATTTTCTTTGCTCATATTTTTACATCTTCTTATAGGCATTTGACTTTAGACTACTTTTCTTTGACTTTAAAACTTTTTAATTTTTTGGTTAGTACTGCTTGAGCTGCAACCACCAGATTTTTATATGTTATGTATTCATCACTATTATATCTGGAAACATCCAGTTTGTCTTAAGATTTCTTCCTTAACCTCATGAATTATTTTAAAATGTATTAGTAAATTTTCAAATATTTTAAATTTCCTTAGCTGTATTATTGTTTTGGGGCTCTAATTTAATTTCATTGTGATCAGTGAACATACACTGTATTATTTTTGTCTTTTATATTTATATGTAATTGTTTCAATTGCTTAGCACATTGTTTATTATGGTGAATACTACCACATATCCTTCAAAAGTAATGTATATTCTATACATGTTACGTGTAGTTTTCTATATATATAAATTAGGTAAATGTTTTGATGGTGTTGTCTATAACATTTTTCTCTGTTTTATCAGTTGCTGAAAGAGCACTCGTTAATATTTTTGAAGCTCCTTCCTATTGTGTAATGAAAGGATTGGGCTACATAACACACATGGACACTAGTCATTTCTGAGCTGAATATTTTAGGATTACATGATTTACATTTGTGTATGTTTAAGGGTCACTTTTTCCTCTGTGATTTATACTCTTCCTAGTGTGTTAAGCAGTTTTAGAAGATTACCTACCTTTGCTATGGTATAATTTTTCCCAGGGAAAAATAAAAATTTTGTAAACTGACAATGTAAACCTATCCTCCTTTTAGACTTCTAGAGATGTCATCTCAAGAAAAGATCCAGGATATGATAAATGCCACATTTTTGAACACAGTAATAGTGAATACCCTGAATAATTCCATGTAAAAATATTTTAAAGAACAGATCATTTGTTCAAAGTGTTTATATGAAGAAGTCAAAAAATTATGATAAAAATATTAGCTACTCTGTCAGTAGCCAAAACTTGACAAAGTTTAAGTGAGTGGCTAAAATCATTTGACAATCTGACTTGCATACATTATGGTTTTTTTTGGTTGATGTCATTTAGATATTTATCATTACATTCTTCTTTCCCACTCTAATTCTTACAGTTGTCTTTAGAAAGTATTAAAGCATGCTTTTTCCTGGTGTTCAGTGGTACATTGATTACCTCAGGGACTCAATGTCATAAACTCCCTACAACTTGCCAGCTAGGTCTGTCTTCTCTTTCAGATAGTGGTGCACTAAGCTCAAGTGTGGCTATTAATTCTAAGAATATATTGCTCTATCTATAATACTGCACTCCAGATAGTACCAGTAGGCTGTTCTTTCACTAAAACTGCTCATAATTTGAACAAGGTATACTTAATAGTAGTCCCCATTAGTAGGTTGACTAGTAGCCTTGGAGTTTAGCAAGAGTTAAGAGTGATGCTAAAGCAGCCAGATGATTACTTTCTGGAATGTTGAATTACAAAGTGTTGAAGGGATAGACCAATTTGGAGAAAGAGAAATAGAGAGTATAAAGATCATGAGAGAAAACAGAGAGTTGGTGGTCCACAGCGTTTCTTTTATTCGTTGTACAAATATTTTCAGGTACTTTATTTAATGTTCCAGAACTGTTTTAGGGAACGTGGAAATAAAAGTTATAACTTTCCTGTTTCATTTCCAATTTCATTCCAAGTATACACATATCCTAAGTTTCATTTTATTGAGATTCTTTTTTTTTAAAGTCCAAAAAGCCTAACATATATATTAGGGAAATTATAATCTTGTAGTAACTTTTTGTAATAGTATATTTGTAAGTACATTTATCACCAGGTGTTAACTGAGTGAATTTAAGTGATTGGGGACAAATACAAACCTTATTTCATATAGTTGTTGGTTTTGTAAACAGTTTTATATATAAGTTGCTTTAAACCTCCTTTCATATGTGCATTGAATTACTTTATGTCCTGTTTCCATGAGGTTATAAAATCAAGAAACAGAGCTTCTACAATTATTTAATTGAAAATCAAGTAGTAGAAAAATAATTGAAGAAGTCTAATTTATTAAAGTTTATCAGCACACATTCTTATGCCAACTAAATTTGTCTGTTTCATTAATTATTTTTATAATTTAAACTCCAGGTAAGTTTCTTTCCTTGTCTGAAGTATCAATTAATTAGAATTTTCATTGGCTTGGTATGTTGTTCATAATTTTGTTCTATGGTACTTTTGAACTCTTGCCTTTGGGATATAGTTCATATGCTCTGCACAACTACCTAAACCCTCAGTAATATTAAACTGGCCCCAGAAACTCTAATACTCAGAGGTAGGGAGAAGATGGCCATAGAGGAAGTAGATATAAGCCAGATGTAGAAATGCAAATGCAAAAGTACCTCAAATAATATTAAGTACAACATCATTCAAAACAGTACATTTTCTAGATAAGAATAAAGGTTTTTTTTTTTTTTTTTTTTTTTTTTTTTTTTTTTTTTAAGAGTGGGTCTTGCTCTGTCACTCAGGTTGGAGTACAGTGGTGCAATCACAGCTCACTATAGCTTTGACCACCCTGGGCTCAGGAGATACTCCCACCTCACATCCCTTGTAGCTGGGACTGCAGGCTCATACCTCCATGCCCAGCTAATTTTAAAAATATTTTTGGAAGAGACAAGGTCTCGCCATGTTGCTCAGGGTGATTTTGAACCCTTGAGCTCAAGTGATCCACCTGCCTCAGCCCCACAAAGTACTGG
Organism: Saimiri boliviensis; assembly: GCF_048565385.1. Taxonomy (NCBI): domain Eukaryota; kingdom Metazoa; phylum Chordata; class Mammalia; order Primates; family Cebidae; genus Saimiri; species Saimiri boliviensis. The sequence continues at coordinate 176,213,007 of NC_133450.1, read as the reverse complement.
AATTATAGGCATGGGCCACCATGCCTGGCCAGAAATAAAATTTAATCAGCATGCAGATCTTAAGAAGAATTCAATACTTACATTTAACAATTCCTAAAATTTTAGATTTCAAATCTAGGGTAGAGTTAACTGATAGGTTTATAGCCTTGGAATAGGGTTCCCTGAACTACCAGTAATAGCTAGCACTTTATAGTGCTAAATACCTTTCTAAGTGTTTTACACATGGTATTTTGTTTATTTCTCATTACAGCTCTGTGTGTTAGGTACTCTTATCCCTGCTTTACAGATAAGCTAACTGAATATTGAATAAGTTTCATTATCTGCCAAATTATACTGCAAGTGAGTGACAGTGCTAGAATTGAGACCTAGGATATCTTGCTGAACACACCATTCTGCTGGAGACATCATGTTCTCAGCCACTTTGCTATACTGAGTCTTGTTTCCTTCTTACTTCCTGATAGTGAACTTCTATTGCTGCCCTCTATTTGGGGACCTGTTTTATACTGACTGGATTGAGTGTTCTCAGGCTTGTGTTGTACCTATGACCACTTTGGTCAGGAAGGTGTGTTTGTTTACCTTCAAAAAAGGTGATTAGTGCTGGGCGGGGCAGCTCACACCTGTAATCCCAACACTGAGTAGTACAGGCAGGAAGATAGCCTGAGGCCAGGAGTTTGAGACCCCATATCCACACACACACACACACACACACACACACACACACACACACAAAATTAGCCAAGACATGGTGGCAGGTACCTGTGTTCTCAGCTTCTCAGGAGGCTGAGGCGGGAGGGGGACTTAAGCCCTGGAGTTTGAAACTGCAGGGAGCAGTGATTGCAACACTCTACTGCAGCCCAGGCAACCAAGTACAACCCTGTCTCTTAAAAATAATAATAATAATGTAATTATTGAAGCAGATGTCATGATTCTAATTTTATTCACCTTAGAATATTTTGTGAAATCCATAAAAGTCATCAAGAGAAAACTGCCTTATCTGTCTCAGACTATGACATCGTGTAAACATATTTATTTTATTTTCCAACTGTTAAGTGGAATGACATTTCTTCACTTCCAATTTCTTTAACAGTTTAATTAATATATAATTGATAAACAAAGTACACATACTTAAAATGTATAATGTGATATATTTTTACATATGATTACCATGACCACAATCACGATGATAAACATAGCTCACCGCCCACAAAGGTTTTCTTGTGCCCCTTTGTACCTCCATTACAGTGGTAAATATTGGCATTTATGGTGGCAAATCTGTAAGGATCTGCAGCAACTTCAGCTCCTGCCTCCTCAAAAGAAATAATTCAACTGAGGGCATAAAGCAGGAAACGAGTCGGAGGCAAGTTTCAGAGTAGGAGTGAAAGTTTATTTAGAAAGGCTTTAGAACAGGAAAGAAAGGAAAGTTCCCTTGGAAGAGACCCACATGGGAACCTGAAGGCCAAGTGCCCTGTTTAATAGCGATCCTAAGACTTTTATAGGCTGGCCCCTTTCCCATTATTCTTCCCTCAGGGTGGGCTGCCCACATGTGCAATGCCCCTGCTACCCCTGGGAAGTGAGCACATGCAGTGTGTTTAGGAAGTTGTATGCATTCCCAGCTGAGGCTTTCTTCCTTTTTTTTTGCGACGTTCCCCAAGAAAGCCATACTCCGCCATGTTGTCTCTCAGTGGGCATACCCAGGAATTTGTTTCTCACTGTTGCCTGCATTCAGTTAGCACTTAGTGCAACAGGTGTGAACCATCAGGAGATGGCCTCTCCCTGGTGCTGGCTGCAAACTTACCACTTTTAGGGAGGCATCTTTGTAATTGCCGAACCACCCTCTGACATTGCTAGTAGGCAGGAAAGCCCTCTCTTGCCCTGCTCATGCCTCTATAACTACCTGTAACACCACTACATGACCTTTCCCAGGCAACCACTGTTCAGCTCTCTCTTATGATAGAATAGTTTGCATTTTTTATAACAATTTAAACAATATTATATAGTATGGATTTGTTTTTGGTCTGGGTTTTTTTACTCAGCACAATTATTTTGAGATTCAAAATGTTGCTGCATGTATGAGTATTCATTTCTTTGTATCGCTGAGTTGTGTTTCATTATGTGATACATATCAGTGTATTTAGCATTCATCTGTTATCAGTTAAACTCCTGATGGGCAATTGGGTTTTCAGTTTTGGGCTGTTACGCATGAAACTACTATGAACACTACTGACAGGTCTTTAAGTGGACATAGACTTTGTCTCAAGTTAATATGTAGGAGTAGCTGGCTGGATTATATATCAGGCACTTACGTAATTCTTTAAGAAACTGTCAAACTCTTTCCCAAAGTGGTTACGATTTTACATTCCCATCCTTAGTGAATAAGAATTTCAGTTCCTCACATATTGCTAAACTTGATTTGGTAAGTTGTAGCCTCTGATACAAGTGCAGTTGTATTTCCTCATGGTTTTCCATGCAGTTTAAAAGTAAATAAAAGGAAGGTTTTAAAAATTAACACGTAATAGATTTTCACAAAATTCAAGTTGTAAAAAATTAAACAGCTTGACATTTAAAAAGATATGTGCAAATATTTGCAGTTTTAAAATTTAACATTTATATTCCTTTTCTTTGGAGCTAATTGTAGGCAGAGAGTTAGAAGTCTTATTTTTTTGAAGTAATTTTGAAGGTTACATTGGATGACATACTCACTTAGAATCCAAGTGTTATAACAAATCAATCATTTTACTTGACTGGTTTCATGTAACATAATGCCGAAACCCAGACACTTCCCATTAGACTGTATCTCCAACATCAGGGATCAAATATGAACATGAGATTTGGAGAGGACAAATGAAACATATCCAAATTATACCAACTGTGTTCCTTAGTGGATGTGAAACTAAACCAAACCAAAACAAAACAAAAACTGTGGTTCATAGTAATTTATTAAATTATCCAGAGTCTTGTAGAAAATTAGTGATTGAATTAGTGCTGAAAAGCATGTTTCTTAACTTCAGAACTGATGTCATACTACTTCTCATATGTTGATATGTTGTATGCATTGTGCTGGATTTACTATGCAGCTGAGAAATTTTGAGTATGTAATAAAAGGATACATAGCTCTTGTTTAAAGTGTAATGAGAAGGGCTTATGGTACACAATATGCAGAAGAAGAGACAAATCACTCGGTGCATAGTTGAAGGTGTGGAAAAGACCTAGCTGAGCATGTAACATATTTGTATGATTAGAGTGAGGTCTCTTTATTGCTAACATTAAGAAAGTACTGTAAGAAGTCACTTTAAGAGGAATTTTGGGAAAATATGATAGCAAATTGTGTAAGAAGAGAAGATAGAAGGAAAACAAACTAAGAATAAGACTTGCAAAAATTCTGTGTAGAGATAGGTATTGCAGGGGAAAAACAAGATTGATGAATGTAAAAATAAATCACAAGAATAAGAAGTCCATGATATAGAATCTATCACTCATGAGATGTCAGGATATGGAAGGACAATGGTACAGAATCTGAGAAAAAGACGAAATAAACTTTTGGATCTCAAAGGGCAGGGGATATGTAAAGAAGAGTTGAAAGGAAATCTTTGAAAAGGGAAACATAATAATTTAAAAATGCAAGCTCCTAGAAATAGAAATTGTAAATTTCTTTTGGAAAGAGGAAAACTTATAGGGAAACAGATTATCCGTGAACTATTTGCGTTGGTGACTTGTAATAACAGAGAAGCTAGATTTATGTTTAATTTAGAAAACCTTACAAAATACCTGACATTTATGTTAGAACACATATGACTGCAGTATGATTGGGGAGGGGATACAATGATTTTTATGATATTTCACTCCTTTTTTTCTTTTTTTAAAGTGGTTCCACCTGATTAATTAACACTACTAGGGAATAATTCATTGATGTTATCTGTAATAATGGACTAAATTTTATTAAAAGCTAATAGAAATAAATATGAACTTAAAAAATAAAAACTTAGAAATATAAGGTATTGTTGGTCAAAAAGATCAGACATATAGTACAATGGAGAAAGTTTGATAGTATGCATGTAAAGGACATTAGTGTTGCAGTGAATAGATGTTAGGTGGTAGCAACTCATGTCATGGAATGGATGATATTTTTAATTACTTCTATTTATGGTTCAAATTCGAAGTAAGAGGAAGCAGAAAAACTGGAAAAAAATTAGACTCCCCTCCTCTTCTGCATATTGTATACCATATCATTGCTCTTTAAACTTTTTCATTTAAAAGGGAATTTACTTTCTGTAATGGTTTAGTTTAGATTCAAACTGGGTCATGCTTTCTTAATAACAGCTGAAGTGGCATGAGTCTTTTTTCTAATATCAGTCCAAATGTTGCCTTAAAAATTCACATATATCATTATATCATATGAAGAGTCAATGTGAACTACTATCCTAGATATATTGGCATGGCTAGTAATTCAGTGCTTTGAATTGTCAAGGATGTTAATAGTGTGTTCAGCTTTGATGCAGTATCACGCTCTCCGTGCAGAGGAGAGCTGAGTTTGCTGCTGATTGGTGCTGGTCCATCTCCATCACAAAGCACAGATTCATTCCCTTTTGACTTTGCCGCTCATCCTTGTAATTAAGACTCCTTTGATTTTGTTTGGCAACTCACCATATGTAGAAAAGGAGGGCAAGCACAGAAAAGTGGCGTGTTCACAATTTCACAGGGTTCTTGATTAAACACTATTTAATTCTGAAAATCTTAATCAAGGTAGTTATCTGAAGGAGGATGTCTGTGTCTGTCCTCACCCCTCTTGTGGTTTCCTCCAACAGCTGGAAGGTGTTTTGAATGTGGCAGTTCTCCACAATGGGCCCACTGTGGAGGAGCAGTGTGCAAATCAGCAGCTCTGTTTAGCATAGTCCTGAGTGTATTACTATATTGATTTGTTTTTAAAACCTTTCAAATGTTTACAAAGCAGGCTGCTTTTGTGCCAAAAGATTAGATTAGCTAATTTGAGATAACGCAGAATTCAACCTTTTAATGTATTTCTCAGTAATTCTCCTAATTCTCACAGCAAAGTGCACTCATTACTTGTCTATCACACTTCACTAATTTCTCAAAAATACAACAGTAATTTCAATCCAGAGGAAGGCCAGAGGTCATACTCAATTCATACATCAGTCATTGTATGCCATTTCAGGTTTACTAGATATGAAACACATTAAGTTTGTTAACTAGCCAACATTGGCTGAACATGTTGGTTTCTGGGAAGTATAACGTTCTTATAGTTAAAATCATTTTAAGAACTAGTATTTATGTATAACCCTAACAAACTTGGCATTTTGTTGTATTATATTGTTTTGTTCAGGAAGGTTCACCTGCAGTTTAGAGTACACAGATTTTCTTAAAAATAATTCAGGCATTTCCTTTTGATTTATACCTTATGAGTCAATCGATCCACCAGGGCTATTACATATCTTCCCTTTTTCAATTCTTTCTGTCAAGGCCTTCAGTTAGTGGGTGTAGAAAAGTTGAGAATCTGCACATCATGGCATTTCAGAATAGGAAGGCCTTGGAGAGCCTCCAGTCCAGCATTTCTCACCCTCTGTTTTGGTTGTTTTTGTTTTGTGTGTGTGAGTGTTTTTTTTTAACTTGCTAAACTCTTCCGTAATACTATAAAATCTAATGAACAGTTATGGAAATTTCTTATTAATTTCAAGCTTTGGTTGGGGCTATAAGAAAAGATTACAAGCCAAGTATTTTATTTTATATCAGTATGGTATTTAAGGCTAAAAAGTTAAATATAATATGCAGTCATAACAAAAATGTATCTTCAATTTGTTAATGTCTGTTAAATAAATATATACATAAAAGTAATCTCGATGTCAAAGAAATTTAAATGCATATATTTTATAATTTTTTGTGTATAGACTATATGTTTTTACAAAATAGATAAAAACTGCTTTCATGATGTGATGTTTGGAATGTTTTAGATTATACCTTAATATCAACACTTTAAAACATATAATGTCCATATGTTATCTTAGATAATGAAACAATAGAAATCACACTAGATGCTATTTATAAGCATTTCGTCTGTAACAATGTGAATATGTTTGAAATCTGATTTCTGATTTTATTTCTAACATTACTTCTTACATGAAAAGCCCAATAGCTCTACTTGGACCCACCAACAACTCCTGTAGCCCCATTCAGCAGTGGCTCAGCTTGCAAGGGGGCCATTTCCCACACACCTTGTTACCCTTTCCTACCAATCAGCAACCAGCACCCCTTGCCTATCCATCCCTCCTCTCTTCTACTAAACTTTGTTTGAAAAACCCTAGATTCCAAATTCTTGGGCAGGCTGACGCCAGTCTCCCATTTAGCTGGCTCTATGTGTGTGAAACTGTTTAACAATTGTATTTCCCCTGCCTTGATAAATCAGCTCTCTCTGGTGAGTGGGCAAGAAGAACCCATTGGGCAATTGATTATCTGTGCAAAATCTCTCCAAAAACCTTTTTCTGATTTGATTTGCTCAGAAGTCTACTAGATAGCTTTCTGTCATCACTGACTATAAGAAAATGATTACATTAGTTAATATCTCTGCTTCAATGTATTGCTCCATGTTATTGCATAGTTGTGAAAATTAAATAAGGTGACATTTGGAAAGCGCCTACCCCAATGTCTGGCCCAAGTAGCAAATCAAAAATATTAGATTTCTGTCTTCCTCCTGTTACTGGCTCTTTCATTCACTGTTATGTTTAGAAAATTTTTTTGAAATGATACGAATTTCATATCTTCCAGTTCTTTCATATGGCTTTCTTTAAAGGCCGGTGTGTTCTTTTGTCATATAATAAAGAAACTGCAATTTGCAAGTTGATTAAACCAACAATTCCTCAAGTGTCCAACTGTTTAACTTGGCTTTTTTCCTTTTCCACTACAGGGAGTAATGGTAATGCTTAGGGAACTGAACATGACTATGTAAGTCTGCTAATGGAATAAGGGAACGTTAGTCAGAAAAACAACGTTACATCAGGATGTTGTTTTCTTTGCTATTAAAAGGCATACATTATGTGATTCCTTAAAAATAAACCAGGACACGCTATTCTGGATAGTTTTTATTATATCTATATTTAACAATATAATAACCAAAAACCTGTTTATATTAAAGATTACTAGAAAGACTTTTAAATTTCAACGGTGGTTTCAGAGAGGATGTTTTTCTTCTCACAGTTTTGAATTATCAAATTTTCTATAATTGAACATGCATTACTTTATACTAGGAACATTGTATAAAAATTAAAAATAATAAAATAGTGTCATGAACGACTTATATTTGAGCACATATGTGCGCACAATAAAATGAGGTACCACTCATTAAAAATAGTGAGCTAGGTACTTAGTAGATTGAAGGTAGGTGAACTTGGGTGCCAATGTCAGCAGTTTTTTAGAGGCTCCCCACAGATGTATGAGGCATGTAGTGATGATTCTTAGAACCAGCGATTAAGGTTATTTCAGCAAACAGCTGTCTCACGAACACTTCTAAGATACCCTTGAAGGTTTGGAATGTTGATCAAAGCAAACTCTCCTGTGAAGCTTCAGAGACACTTAAGCAGGATGTTAAAACAAAATGAGGAAACTGACATCAACTTAGCTCTACATCCTGATGTGTTTATCCTATTGGCACCAAGCTTCTGATATTATCTATGCACCAGGGTTTAGATGATAATACATTGCTACTGTCATAGTAAAATCAGCAAAATACCTATCAGTATATGATCCACAAATGCTTAGAAAGGAAAACATCACATTACTTTGATTAACTTCTCTTTCCTGGGACAAAATAGAACTTTCCATCTCCAAGATGGCTACATTTGAAACTGCCTTGCCTCAGGAAAGGGCTAAGGACAGTAGCAATATACAATTATTTCTGCTGTTTATGAGCTTTGCACAGGAAAACACAGGAAACCTCAAATTTCCCATCTCCTATCTTGGCCCCTGTCCCTGAAGAAAAAAGATCACTCCGTCTGTGCCAAGTGGTAGGATTCAACAAGGCAGAAAGACATTGATTTTGGAAAACAAAATCTTAAAATTTCAAAATGATGAGATAGCAAGTGTAAAAACTGTTTTCTTATCCATACTCCTCTGGAAATATTTAAAGTATTAAAAGATTTGATAAACAGAATCTAATTTAAATGCACATTATAAAGTGCTATTCATGTCATATAATTCCAAAACAACCAGGAACATGGAATGTATCTGAAGAAAGTACAATCAAAAACTGTAATGAGTTATTTCAAGACCTATATAATGTGTTTAGTTTTAAAATATTAATTTTTGTTACGTCTTCTCTCATCATATAATTATTTCTTTGGACATAAGGATTAACTTAAAGGCTTCACTAAAAGAGTAGAATACCAGTTACTCTCTCATGGATATACTTAGCATACTTACAAAATACAGGGTGGAAAGAAAACCACACCTATACTCACTCTACATCTCTGCCTCTCTGTCTTTCTCTCACACACCATCACCTGAATATTTACATGTACCAGAGAGCTCACTGATCTGATCATCCTTCTTTTTCTTCCCTCTTTATCCTACAATATATGAGAATAGAATCAGAAGGCTGAAGGAGCTCTGTTTTAGGAGTGTTGCTTGTCTACGTATTTCTTAAAGGAAATTGGACATTATCTCAACCACCATGAAGGTAACATAAATTTTGAACCTGAGGAGAATACAAGTGTACAGTCGTGGCTTGCTATACCTCATGACCTAGGATTATATGGTCTTGTCCAAGGGATGTAGTGAAATCGGTCTATGTTAACTAGAGAAGAGAAATTACACAAGGTAGAAGAAACCCTTGGAACTTGAGTGGTCTCTGTTAATGTATCATTTGTACACTGAGATGAGAAGCTGCATTAAAGGTTGAATTTTCCTTAGTGCTCATGTCTGGTAACCACCACACATTGATGTTTTCTGATCATAACTGTGAAAGTCAAGGCATTTCTTGATTTTACCTCAAGTCTTACTTCCAAGTGTCATATTCAACCCTTTATGCTTTTCCAATAGCAATCTCTAGAGGCTGCCCAAATCTATCGTTGCACTTCCTTGTTTCTGATTTTTGTCTGTTTGTTTAGTGTTCACTTTACTTGGAACATTGATTTTATCTTGGCTGAAAAACCTGGAGCAATTCCTAGCATCCCCAGTGAAAAGCACACAATATGGAATTATTTCTGTCTGTTTTGTTCATGGACCTTGATCATGTCATTATTATAGCACATACTATAGACTGATTTTTCTTATGTTGAGTTGTATATATCACTAAACCATACACTTTTTGAGAGCCAGAACCATTTATAACTGGCACAAATTTTAAAAAACTGGACCTTGGAGTCACCTGAACCAGAGATGATACCTAGTTTTGCAACTTAGATACTGTATAAACTTGAACAAAATTCTGAACTTCTCTGAGCCTCAAATTCCCAACCTACATGTCAGGTATTTATCTCATATGGTTGTGATAAAAGTTAAACACGATGGTGGGTTTAAAGCACTTAGGACATTGGCTGTCATATAGAAAATATTTAATGAATATGCTATTATATCTTTCACCCTAAAATGTCTAGCATAAGGTTATGATCAGAATGAGTGAGTCCTCAATAAAAGTTTATTGATTGTTGAATTAACAAACTGATAAATGAATGAAAATGTTCTCTTTAAAAGAGTCATTTAAATTTTTTACTCTGTTTTTTAATTTGTGAGAACTAAGAGGATGTATCCAAAAAAGTTGTGTGTGCAACAAATAAGTCTGCTGAAGCATTCACAAACCAACCAGGGAGCACAGTAATTGGTGACCTGGGTGAATTTTTTCCTGAAGGCAGTTCCTTGTAAGAACAAGGAAATGCAGAGATATGCAAAGAGTATCATCCAGCTGAGACAAGCTTATTAGTGCACTCCTTGACTCTACCAGGAGGCCCCACCTGCTACATTTCTGCCTGGGAACCCTCAGGAGCCCAGATGGCCTCAGAGGCACAATTAACAGCTAGTGCACAGATTAAACCAGGTCATCAGCCTGGGAATGTTTCTTGTTCAACCAGCCTGTCCTGGTTTCGGCTGTGGTGCCACATATGTGAGGAAGAAAGGGAAATCTTGGCTTTACATATGAAGAAAAAAGATTTGTTTATGTTCCATGTCATGAAAATATATCTTTACAATTATGCAGGAATATCCTGAAGGTTGAAAGTAGGCTAAAAGAGGAATGATCTATGCAAGTAAAACTTAATTGCCCACAGATAAAGATTTTAAAAAATATTCTTGTTTATCATTCTACACCTTAACTATAAAAGTATTCATATAATTTATTATAATTAAAATAAGTACCTTTGATATTCCTTGAGCTGGGCATGATTTTCTATTGTTAAAATTATATAATAGAGTTTCTCCTCAATTTACAGTAGAGAAAACTTAATTTTATAACCATAAAGTGAAATACAAATATTGGCTGGGAACTCCTTTCCTCTTAATATTTAGATAACATTATTTGAATCACTATACTATAGCTTGGAAGTCCGAAACCTGACCCAGTATAACTTGAGACTACCTGGGCTTCTGATCTGCTGATCACTTCTATTTCTGCTCCCATAGCCCCACGCCATGACATCTCTGTTCTGCACAACATTAACCCAGACACCAAACTCTGCCCTATCACTGATTTTTACCAGATTGCTGATTTGGGGAGTCATATGCACTGCTCAGCAAAATAATGTGTCATTTTGATCATGACAGGAGGCAGCCAAATGCTTAGGCAGATAGAGGCATGTATCCAGTGAAACCCTACTTCCAAGGAGAAGACAGTTTAAAGCCTGAAAGCTAAGCTACAGGTTAAATCCTTGGACTGGATTGAGAACTTGTCTTACTGTTAGATATGCTTTCCTCTGATTGATCCCCACCCTTCACTTATTTTACATATACCTACCCTTTCCTAATTGTTTTTCTACAATGTTGTGCCCTCCTTTGAGTGGTGTCTTTGCTTGAAACTTTTTTGTGTACTTACAAACTAATCAGCACTCACTCCCCATCCTGTGCCTATAAAGACTCCAGACTCAGTCAGTAGAGGAGGAGACAGCCTGACTCTGGGGAAGATGACCAGCCCTTGCTATCCCCTCCCCAACTCCCTCTGCACGGAGAGCCATTTTAATCTCTCTATAAAATTCTCTGCTTTCTCCATCTATGTGACTTCATTCTTCTTGGACACTGGACAAGAGCTTGGGGCCCATCAAGTGTGGTACCCATAAAGGTCATCACATTAGCCCTTTGCCCTTGCCAGTGGAGGGCAGCTACCCCATGCAATGAGGCAAGGGGCCAACTGAGCGAACACACTGCCATTTGCAGATGCTGGAACTAAAGGAACACTGTTACACTCTATTTGAGACTTCAGGGTCATGGACACGTTTACCTAGTTGCTACCACATTCCTCTCAAAGTGGCACACCTAGTCTGGCCATGGCCCTGTATAGAACTTGCTCCTGTGTTGGCACCTGGAGATTCTGGCTAGATCCTGCACTCACTTGCTCATCTGCTCCTTCCTGCAAGGGGGTTGAGCATGGGCAGGCCAAGTAGAAGGTTTCCCCCAGCTGTGAGTCTGGTGAAGGGGCTGAGAAAAATCCTGCATCTATTTCATATTAAACACTCTTCTACAGCCATTCTGCCACTAAAAACAGAGCCCTTACCTCATCATCCTTCAGCTTTTTGGCATCTCTCTGGTTCCTTTTTTTCTTTTCTCACTTCACCCACTCCCACATTTTCTTTTTTTTTTTTTTCAACCAACCAACCAACCAACCAACCAACCACCAACAGTGAACACCTGCAGAATTGTTCTTATTTGATCAGATAAAGTAGCTTTGTATGCTGATAAATGTTTGGACTGAGGAGTTAGTTCAAATCCCAGCTTTACCACTTATAGCTACAGTACCTTTGGTAAGTCACTTAACCTCCCTATACTTCAGTTTTATATACTTCCTTTCTGTAAAAGGAAGGAGTAAATAATTCATGCCACATAAAGTAGTTATGATAATTAACTTTGTTAATATGGAGAAGCACTGAAAATAGTGCTTTGTATACAATAAGCCAAAAAAAAAAAAAAAAGCCTTTTATTGTTGTTTCTTAAACTCTATCGGTGAAATCACTTTATAGTTCCAATGACTTATCAAGATTGTTTCCAGAAAAACACCTTTTGCTTTCTAAGAAATTCTGGTGCCAGATGCTCAGGGAATACTGGTTTTATATTATTAAAAATGCTTTCATCCCAGAAATGATTTGTAGAATGTTGATGTCTGCTATTACTATCTGCTATCAAGTGCTAAAATACTATAATAGACAAGGAACAGATATTTACAGATAGGCTGGGAACCGACCTTACTACTATAAAATGTTTAATTTATGGAACATGATCTCATAGAACTTAATGACTAGAAGATGGATATTTAATAATTTTGTTCTAAAAAGTTTATTAAAGGAACAAGGCTTTTGAAGTTCAAAGGCATTATCAGAAAAAGTAATTTCTGTCGGACTGTGGCACATAAACTTTAAAACCTAAAACAGCAAGTTTTTCTTGTGATGCTTAAATAAAATCGTTTATAACTCCAACAATGTAGGGGACAATAACCAAGACATACATCGTTTAAAGTGACATCAATGTTAGTGTTTCTTGTATTGAAATATCAAGAAGAAATATTTAAGGTCATTTCTTAGGTATAGGAATAACGCATGAACAGTAGCTCCTAGAACATTTTAAAATAAACTCTAAAGTTAAGGAGGTACTATTTAAGGTAATGGAGAGTTGTGGGAAGGGAAAAGACAGATTAGGCAAAGATTAGTACGAAATTAATTTAAGGACCAAGACAAATTAAATTGAAAACGCAGACTTCTAGTCGCTCCAAATGAACATCAGGACCACCCAGCACCTTGTTAGGAATACAAATTACAGATCCCCACCCTGGCTGTGAACTCAGTCATAATCAGAATCTTTGTAGGCTGGCCTCAGGAATCTGTATTTGAATAGAATTCCCAGATGATTCTCATACTTGCTCAAGTTTGAGAAGCACTATGGAATGTGCATTTCTGAGTTACCCATATCCTTTAAAATAACTATGATACACACATGCACACATACAATAGCCCGTCTGTCATTCAGCCATTAAAAAAAAAGAAGGTTTGTCAAAGATTGGATGGTGGTAGATATGTTGTGTTGCCTCTGAGGCCTCTGTTCTGTTCCATTGGTCTATATCTCTGTTTTGGTACCACTACCATGCTGTTTTGATTACTGTAGCCTTGTAGTATTGTTTGAGATCCAGTAGTGTGACGCCTCCCACTTTGTTCTTTTTGCTTAGAATTGACTTGGCTATGCAGGCTCTCTTTTGGTTCCATATGAAGTTTAAGGGTTTTTTTTTCCAGTTCTTTGAAGAAGGTCATTGGTAGCTTGATGGGGATAGCACTGAATCTGTAAATTACTTTGGGCAGTATAGCCATTTTGATGATATTGATTCTTCCTAACCATGAACATGGAATGTTTCTCCATCTATTTGTGTCCTCTCTTATTTCGTTGAGCAGTGGTTTGTAGTTCTCCTTGAAAAGGTCCTTTACAATCCTTGTCAGTTGTATTCCTAGGTATTTTATTCTCTTTGTGGCAATTATGAATGGCAATTCATTCTTGATTTGGCTCTCTTTAAGTCTGTTATTGGTAATACAGGAATGCTCGTGATTTTTGCACATTGATTTTTTATCCTGAGACTTTGCTGAAGTTGCTTATCAGTTTCAGTAGATTTTGGGCTGAGACAATGGGATCTTCTAGATATACAATCAATGGGGAAAGGATTCCCTGTTTAATAAATGGTGTTGGGGAAACTGGCTAGCCATGTGTAGAGAGCAGAAACTGGAGCCCTTCCTGACACCTTGCACTAAAATAAACTCCAGATGGATTAAAGACTTAAACATAAGACCTAACATCATAAAAACCCTAGAAGAAAATCTAGGCAAAACCATTCAGGACATAGGTGTAGCCAAGGACTTCATGACCAAAACACCAAAAGCATTGGCAACAAAAGCCAAAATAGACAAGTAGGACCTAATCAAACTCTACAGCTTCTGCATGACAAAAGAAACAGTCGTTAGAGTGAATCAGCAACCAGCAGAACAGGAAAAAATTGTTGCAGTCTACCCATCTGACAAGGGGCTGATACCTAGCATTGACAAAGAACTAAAACAGATTTACAAGAAAAAAACAAGCCCATTCAAAAGTGGGCAAAGGATATGAACAGACACTTTACAAAAGAAGACATACATGAGGCCAATAAACATGAAAAAATGCTTATCATCACTGGTCATTAGAGAAATGCAAATCAAAACCACATTGAGATACCATCTCAAGCCAGTTAGAATGGCAATCATTAAAAAATCTGGAGACAGCAGATGCTGGAGAGGATGTGGAGAAATAGGAACACTTTTACACTGTTGATGGGAGTATAAATTAGTTCAACCATTGTGGAAGACAGTGTGGCAATTCCTCAAGGACCTAGAAATAGAAATTCCATTTGACCCAGCAATCCCATTACTGGGTATATATCCAAAGGATTATAAAATCGTTCTACTATAAGGACACATGCACACGAATGTTCATAGCAGCACTGTTTACAATAGCAAAGACCTGGAATCAACTCAAATACCCGTCGATGATAGACTGGACACGGAAAATGTGGCAAATATACACCATGGAATATTATGCAGCCATCAAAAACGATGAGTTCGTGTCCTTTGTAGGGACATGGAAGAACCTGGAAACCATCATTCTCAGCAAACTGACACAAGAACAGAAAATCAAACACTGCATGTTCTCACTCATAGGCGAGTGTTGAACAATAAGAACACATGAACACAGGGAGGAAAGCATCATACACTGGGGTCTATTGGGGGTAAAGAGAAGAGGGACAGTGGGGGGTGGGGAGTTGGGGAGAGATAGCATGGGGAGAAGTGCCAGATATAGGTGAAGGGGAGGAAGGCAGCAAATCACATTGCCATGTGTGTACCTGTGCAACAATCTTGCATGTTCTTCACATGTACCCCCAAACCTAAAATGCAATAAAAAAAAAAGAAGGAAGTTTTTTCATATTTGAGACACAGATAAACCTGGAGGACATTGTGCTAAATAAAATAAATGAGTCACGGAAAATGCTGCATGATTTCACTCTCATGTGGAATCTAAGTAAGTTGAACACACAGAAGAGTGAATAGAAGGGTGGTTAACAGGGAATTGAGGGGTGAGGAAATGGGGGAAGATGTTGGCCTAAGAGTACAAAATTGCAGTTATAAGATGAATAAGTTATGGAGACCTAATGTGTATAGTATGGTGACTATAGTTAACAATAATGTGTACTTGAAATTTGCTAGGGTTAAATCTTAAGTATATGGATATGTTAATTAGTTTGACTGTGGAGATCATTTTACATTGTATACATATATCAAAATATCATTTTATTCACACTGAAAATTTTTTGTCGATTATGCCTCAGTAGAAGTAATTTTTTAAATGTAATTTCAGTAGAATTCTAAGATTGGCTAAATCATTAACTGATATAAATAAATTTCTCTCAAATTTAACATACATTGGAGGAAGCCCTGAGCAGTTGAATATCAATTTTTCTAAAACAGTGCTATGTCCTCTTTATCTGTAACATTTTTGGGAATTTTATATGGTATTAGGATATATAAGAGGACTGAAAGGAGAGAATCATTTTGTCAAGACTTCTATGGATGCTGGTCTAATCAAGGTATGGGTGTTTTGTTAAATCAGTGATAATCCATTAAGGGCTAATGTGGCATGAGAGTTTCTAACATGCAAACAGATAGATTTTTATATATTACTAATAAAACAAAAGTATAGCAAAAGCAAGAGTTTCAAAATTTCTTTTTAATGAGGACCTAAGTTTGAATAAAATGATAAAGGAATAATTATTTTAAAAAGAAAGTGTAACCAAAATAAGTAATTTGGAAGATGTGAATGCATAGCATCTACTAAGTACTAAATTAATGAATGTATATATTCATAAATATCACTAATTTACTTGTAATAAAATGCATGGGTAATTGATTTCAAATTTAAAAGCTAAACAAATACATTCACTTACTAATATTTTCTATTTCTTTGCAATTTGATTGTACATTTGATCTCTAATCTGAAATAATGGCTGATATTATATTATAATTATTTAGATTATTAGATTTTTCTTTGGAATATAACCTTAAAATATTGTCAGTCATTTTCATCATAAAAATATGTGCAAATATAATTTCATGCAATTTTCCTTGAAATGTGAGATTTTAAAACATTAAGTATAAAAGAAAGAAAAAAAGAGTTTGGTAGGCAGAAATATCTTGAATTATTAATACATCATTTAAAAATATTTCAGAAAAATAGAGGGTTACTACAGTCTCCCAGGTTCCAGAGGTCATGCATGGTATCTTTCAACATAAACATTACATGAAAAAATACCATACATGAAATATATAATGTAATATTAGCATAATATATATTTTTATATTTTTTATGAAATATAATGAAAGTTGATTTAGACCTAATCATATAACTGAAGCAACATAACAATGTCATTAACGTTCTATTATTTAGTTTTCTAAAGAATGGTGTGTTACTAATAGCATTGTTTTACTTATAAGTAAATATCAATAATGTACATCAATGAAGGAATTAATACCTGTTCTATCATCACCCTGCACATTAAAAAATAATTTATAGGAATGACATGGTGGTTCAAGCCTGTAATCCCAGCACTTTGAGAGGTACAGGCAGGAGAACTGCTTGATTCCAACAATTCAAGACCAGCCTGGGCAACCTAGGGAGACCCAATCTCTAAAAAAAAAAAAAAATAAATAAAAAATAAAAAAATAAAAAAATTAGCCTGTCATGGTTATGTGTACCTGTGGCCCTGGCTACACAAAACTGCATGGTGGGAGGATTGATTGAATCCAGGAGGTTATGGCTGCCGTGACACAGAATTTCACCACTCCACTCTAGCCTGGTTGACAGAGTAAAATTCTGTCTCAAACAAACAAACAAACAAAAAGTTTGCATTAATAGAAAACTATTTTTCAGTTTTGAAAAACATTCACTGACATATTTTCAGCTATATTTTGCAATTCAAAGAGTTTACTTTTCTCTCATTTAAAAAGTATATAATTTTAAAAATAATCCACAGTGTTAATATCATTTTAAGCAGTATAGGTAAGGAAAAAATCAAATTATATAGGTTTACATAAAAGGAAAAAAGAGATAAGGAGACAAAATTGGGATCAAAAGAGATACAATCTTTTCAATAAAACTGAAATTGTAGTTGAATTTAACACATAAAATATAAATTCTAATTGATCCATAGTACTTGTTTTCAATTTTTAAAAAAATGATACTTTAAGGTACATGTGCAGAATGTGCAGGTTTGTTATACGCTTATACACGTGCCATGATGGTTTTCTGCATCCATCACCCCATCATCTACATTAAGTATTTCTCCTAATGCTATCCCTTTCCCCTGTCCGACCCCCTGACAGGCCTGGTATGTGATGTTCCCCTCACTGTGTCCATGTGTTCTGATTGTTCAACACCTGCCTATGTGTGAGAACATGCGGTGTATGGTTTTCTGTTCTCGCGTTAGTTTCCTGAGAATGATGGTTTCCAGCTTCATCCGTGTCCTTGCAAAGGACATGAACCCATCCTTTTTATCGCTGCATAGTATTCCACAGTGTATATGTGCCACATTTTCTTTATCCAGTCTGTCATCGATGGGTATTTGGGTTGGTTCCAAGTCTTTGCTGTTGTGAACAGTGCCTCAAAAACATACATGTGCATTGTCTTTATAATAAAATGATTTATAATCCTTTGGGTATATACCCAGTAATGGGATTGTTGGGTCAAATGGTATTTCTGTTTTTAGATCCTTGAGGAATCACCACACTGTCTTCCACAGTGGTTGAACTAACTTACATTCCCACCAGCTGTATAAAAGTGTTCCTGTTTCTCCACATTCTCTCCAGCATCTGTTGTCTTCTGACTTTTTAATGATCACCATTCTAACTGGTGTGCGATGATATCTCATTGTGCATTTAATTTGAATTTATCTAGTGACCAGTGATGATGAGCCTTTTCTCATATGTTTGTTGGCTACTTAAATATATTTTTTTTGAGAAGTGTCTGTTCATCTCCTTTGCCCGCTTTTTAATGGGGTTGTTTTTTTCTTGTAAATGTGTTTAAGTACTTTGTAGATTCTGTATATTAGCCCTTTTTAAGATGGGTAGATGGCCAAAATTTTCTCCCATTATGTAGGTTGCCTGTTCACTCTGATGATAGTTTCTTTTGCTGTGAAGAAGCTCTTTAGTTTGATTAGATCCCATTTGTCAATTTTGGCTTTCGTTGCCATTGCTTTTGGTGTTTAGTCATGAAGTTCTTTCCCATGCCTATGTCCTGAATGGTATTGCCTAGGTTTTCTTCTAGGGTTTTTATGTTTTTAGGTCTTACATTTAAATCTTTAACCCATCTTGGGTTAATTTTTGTGTAAGGTTTAAGGAAGGGATTCAGTTTCAGCTTTCTGCATATGGCTAGCTGGTTTTCCTAGCACCATTTATTAAACAGGGAATCCTTTCCCCATTTCTTGTTTTTGTCAGGTTTGTCAAAGATCAGATGGTTGTAGATATGTGACATTATTTCTAAGGACTCCGTTGTGTTCCATTGGTCTATATCTCTGTTTTGGTACCAGTATCCTGCTGTTTTGATTACTGTAGCCTTATAGTTTAGTTTGAAGTCAGGTAGTATGATGCCTCCAGCTTTTTGTTGTTGTTGTTGTTGTTGTTGTTGTTGTTGTTGTTGTTGTTTCCTTAGGATTGTCTTGGCTATGCAGTCTGTTTTTGGTTCCATATGAAGTTTAAGGTGTTTTTTTCCCCCAATTCTGTGAAGTCAATGATAGCTTGATGGGGATAGCGTTGAATCTATAGGTTACTTGGGCAGTATGGCTATTTTCATGATATTGATTCTTCCTAGCCATGAGCACTGAATTCTTTTTTTTCCCATTTATTTGTGTCCTCACCTATTTCTTTGAGCAGTGGTTTGTAGTTCTCCTTGAAGAGGTCCTTCAAATCCCTTGTTTGTTGTATTCCTGGGTATTTTATTCTCTCCTTATTAGTCTGGTTAGAGGTCTATCTATTTTGTTTATCTTTTCAAAAAAACAGCTCCTGGATTCCTTAATTTTTTGAAGGGTTTTTCATGTCTCCGTCTCCTTCATTTCTGCTCTGATCTTAGTTATTTCTTGTCTTCTAGCTTTTGAATTTGTTTGTTCTTGCTCCTGTAGTTCTTTTAATTGTGATGCTAGGGTGTCAATTGTAGATATTTCCTGTTTTCTCTTGTTGGCATGTAGTGCTATAAATTTCCCTCTAGACAGTACTTTAAATGTGTCCCAGAGATTCTGGTACGTTGTGTCTTCATTCTCATTGGTTTCAAAGAACATTTTGTTTTCTTATTAGAGGTAGTAGTTTCTGTAAAAAATCCTCCAATGTTAAGGGAAAACTGACTTAAAATTTTTGAAACTCTCTTGTCATTATTTTGAAGCATATGCTTCAAATTTGGGGCAGTAGATACTGAATCTTAATGATAAAAGATGATAAACAGATTTATAAACGTATTTATTGTGTTTTAATATGTTGTAGTTTTTCTTTCTGTTGATTCTAAAATTGTCTCAACTTTGGTCAGTGGGAATTTCTGAGTTGGCTCTTATGTCCTTTGGGTATTACCTAGTAGTTTTTAATAATCTAACTTACTTGTTTTCTCATATGACAAGATTTCTTGCCTCACTTGTATCTCACTTCAGCCACTTCTGCCCTAACAGTTACCCGGCTTCCTTTTAATGGTGAATGGTGTTTAGAGACTGTAACTATGGTCTGGGATTGCTGTGCACAATTTTTTTATTTCTGGTATATATTTAAATGTTCAAAGAGGATTTGTTCAATCAGTATTTATTTAGAATTGGCACTGATTTTACTTTTCTTGCTCATATCCAAACTGGTCATTGTCATTCTTCTATCCCAACTTTATAAGAAAGAAATAAGGTATTTGTATTGTTTTTACTAATATTTCTTTTTCCGCTTGTAAGATTAAATATTTTGCTAGGATTTATCAGTTGTTTATATTCTTTTGTGAATTACATGTTTATGCTCTTAGTGTGTTCACTTCATTTTTTCTTTATGTACCAGTAGCACCACTTGTGTCTCATACATTTTTTATTTTATTTTATTTTATTTTATTTATTTATTTTTTTGAGAGAGAGTCTCTCTTTTGCTCAGGCTGAAATGCATTGGTGTGATCTCAGCATACTGCAATGTCCACCAAAGTTTTGGGATTACAGGTGGAAACCTCTGCACCTGGCCTCATAAATGTTTTTAAAATGAAGCCCTATGTTGGATCAGCATTCTGTATTTTTAAAATTCATGTTTCTACTGAATATTATTTATTAAATATTTATTGAATACCTATTTTGTGCCACACAACAAATATTTATTTATCGTTTACTTGGTGCTAATGATACGGAGGTGAATAAGACAGGACATAATTGCCACTTCCATTGAGATACAATTCCAATAGGAATATTAAAACTTTTATTTTCTCAGAAACTCTTATATAAGTGTGCATTTGTCATATATAATTTTAAAATAAAGGGAAAATATTTTACTTTGGTTAATGTTTGTCTTATTTTATTTCAAAACAGTTTATACCTAAATCACAACATTAGTGATATGAGATGCTTAGTATTTTTCAGTGGCTTTCAACTAGTCCCTTAAATTTATGCATTGCAAGTTCATTCTTTGAGTGAAATAGTGCTTCCTGTTTTGAAAATACACATTAAATAGGCTCTATTAGTATAACAATATTATTACATATTTATTATGGTGACTTTAAGAGATATTACTATGCATTGCCATATATACATGCTATTCTATTTTATAAATAAAATTTAATATATTCTGAATATAATTGAAATGGTTACAGTACTTAACACTGACACAACTACAACAGATGATGAAGTAACATTTCTTGTAAAAATAGTTTTCTTGCTTAACATAAAAATTCAAGAAACAGAATTAAAATGCATCTTTAGGTTTCTATCAACTATACATGTTAGGTATATTCTTGGATGGCTATGATTTTTAATGTCCCATTGCATCGTTTCCAAAAGTACATTCAGAATTACAAAAAATATTTAGGTATAAAACATTAGTATTCTATAGTTTCCAGTAGCTAGGAGGACATTGAATGTTCCCAACACAAATAAATAATAAATAATTGAGATGCTGGTTATGCCAATTACTCTGTTCTGCACACTATACATTATGTGTATTGTAACATCACTATGAACTCCATAAATATGTACAATTATTAATTGTCAATTAAACAAAATTGAAAAAATGGTATTATTTATCAATAAATTCTAAACAGAAATCATTATGTGGCTGCTTTGGAAATTATAAATATTAATAGTTTAATTAAAATGGATGCTTTACTTAAAAAAGTAACATCTTCACGCCTGTAATCCTAGCACTTTGGGAGGCTGAGGTGAGTGGATCACAAGGTCAAGAGATTGACGCCATCCTGGTCAACATGGTGAAACCCTGTCTGTACTAAAAAATACATAAATTAGCTGGGCATGGTGGTGTGCACCTGTAGTCCCAGCTACTCGGGAAGCTAAGGCAGGAGAATTGCTTGAACCCAGGAGGCTGAGGCTGCGATGAGCCAAGATTGTGCCATTGCACTCCAGCCTGGATAATGAGCGAAACTCCGTCTCAAAAAAAAAAAAAAAAAAAAAAGTAAGATCTAAGACGTTGAACACATGCAAAGCTCTAACAAAATCATGCAATTTATTATAGTGTTTTAGATTATCATTCACTGGGACATTGGCTGCTTATACTTTAGCAATAAATGGATTAATAGTAAAAATAGTTTTTAAAAGAAAAGTATATAATGGTTGTATAAAGACCTGTACTGGAAAGGAGAATGCTAAGTTTTGCAAAAAATCATTTGTTCCTCACCCCCACCATCAGCTGACCACCATATATTATGTAAAAGGATCATTTTCACTTTCAAATGAGTATTAAACTGCATAAATTAGTAGATAGTTGATATCAGTGTATGATAGAAGCTAGGTGCACGTTGAAAACATATAATAATCTCCATGATTTAGGTAGTACAGATCATTTATTTGGTTTTACTATTTGGTTCAGCAATATGCAAGTTGAATTTATGCTTGAGCCACAAACATCTTCAAATCCTCCTAGAAGTGATGGAAAACACTAAATATGACCCATTGTCATGTAAAAATCTGCAATGCTATAAACTAAAATGACAGAATGGGATTATCTTAAATATTGAGTTTTTACTACTTTCTGTGTGGTCATCAATTAAGATCTAGTCTCATATGTGAGGTTGCACAAATCCATTATTTATAGTAGAAGATAAGTGATGCTTTCTTCCCCAAATCTTCAGGCTAAAGAAAATGTGTTTTTAAAGGTGTTTTCTTAATGTTGTGCAGCTGGCTCAGGGATTTTGCTGCTTGCAGTGTTGCTTTTAATGCTATTTCCCACTACCTACCCAGCAAAAGTACATCATGGCTATATGAAAAAGAAAGAATAGAAAATTGTGACTTATTTTTTAAAAGTTGCCGAAAACTTTTAATAAAGGCTTACACTATGAGTACAGAAAAAAAAAAAAAAGACAAGAAACTGTCAAAGGGGAAACAAATCCAGATAAAGCAAGTATTAACTATTTTTATAATGCCTTACTTATGATGGTATTATCGAAGTGTAGCAAGTGAAAACACTAACTGGCAGGATTTGAATCATCACTAGAGGAGACTTAAGAGAAAAGGAATTGGATCTCTGGATTACAATTAGTAGACTATTGCAATTTCACAGACAAATGATGGTAAGAAACAGAGAAACAGCAGTTGTATTATGAAAAGAAGACAATACTGTCATATATCAGTAGTATATATATGTCATATATCATACTAATAGTAAAAATACTGAAGTCTTTCCATACTCTGCTAAATCGTTATTTTCTCATGGTTCCCACTCTTGTAAACAGTCCGTTCCCTGAAAGGATTTTTTTTTTTTTTTTTTTTTTTTTTTTTTTTTTGGCCCAAAAGCTGCAGGATCAAAGACTCTTTAGCAAGGGGCATTCTCAATCCTACCCTAGCACTACAGCTGACATCTGTGTCCTGCATTGGTGCCCGTCACCCCGTTTGTAAAGTGTTCTTAATATTGTTCTGGAGGAGGTGGGGTGGTGAACACATTTTTGTAGGAACTGAGGAAAAAATAGAAGGTAATGTTTCTCATATGTTTTTGAGCAATTGGGTGGATTTTGCTCAAAAAGGAAAATGTGAGAAGGGCTAGTTTTGGAGAGTGGGAAGGAGAGATACTGAGTTTAATTTTTGTTATGTTAAATTAGAATTACCCATGGTGATATATATAATAATCAGTTGTTGAATAATCAGAGTTGAATACAGACCTCGCATTTAGAAGAGTTGTACAAGTAGGATAACTTGAATAACATCAGTGTATAGGTGATAAAGTTATAGGTGGGAAGAAAGTAACCTAAGTAAGATGATATCTTAAAATGAAAAGATAAATAAGTGAAGGAAAAATGTAGTTATATAATGAAAACAGCTTTAAGGTAATGGTTCTGGATAAATACCTAGACATACTAAAATGTCTCACTTTTATGGTGTCCTTATGATTCTGCATATATATACAAATCAGTTTCATTCCTCACTGCTGTGTTTTATTAAAAATTATGAAAATCTAGTCAATTGGTAATAATGCCCACCAGAAAGTAAATGTTTAACATACACCAGAGATTGTCTTAAGTTTAATATCTATAACACTCTTCTAAAGTAATTATTAGTGCCTCCACTTAAATTCTAAGGAAACAAAGTCTCAGAGGAATTATGTCACTTCATAATGATCTCACCATCAGTAAAGTGGTACTGGTGTTAGAAGTCGGGATTGTTTAAATTCAAAGACAATATTCATAAACTCTATTCAACAGTGCTTTGTAGAAAATTAACACTAACTGTACAATTAATAAACATAATAAAGATATTGATGATACATGTAGAAAAATATTACATAGTCCATTCTCTTCTTTAGCTATTAATAATGAAAACTTCTTCTGTCAATATTTTATGGGTTGTCCTCCACTTATCTTGGGTAAAATTTTGAGTTTTTTTAATCATTGAGGGTTTTTTTAAAAAGTGTGAATAGATACGGACTTCTATTTATCCTGCTCAGGACTTGGTGTACCCTTTTAATATGAGGATGTTTGTATGTCTCTCTTTAATCCAAGAACATTCTTAGCTAACATCTCCTCAATAACTTTTTCCCTGATTATTATTTTTTAAATTTTATTCTGTAACTTTAATTGGTCTACTTTTGAACCTTTGCATTTGTTCTACATGATTATCATACTTTTAATATAACACTGGTTAATAGATATCATTTAAAAATCCATTTTTGATTATTCTATTTTCATGTTTTTCTGGAGAGAGCTCATACTCTGATTCTCTCTACTGGCTCACTTAACATTAGCTTTCCTCATATATTTTCAGTTGCTCACCAGAAGAGGAAATCTCATTTTCTTTCCTCTTCTTGCTGTTCCTCTCTCTTTGCTCAGAGACTACAATAGCTAACCGTTTGGTAAATGCTTTCACCTGTCTTCCTAGGGGCCCCTATCCAGATCCAGGTCAAACACTGGTAACTCAGAGATCTTTAGGAGGTAGTTAGTGACTTAGAACTTTGAAGTCACTGACAATTAGTAGCTTGCCTCAAATCTTTATTTGCCAGGATATGTCCACGACTTCCTCCCATTGGGTCTCAGCTATAAATAGCCATAATTCAGGGCAACGTTTAGAAGATAGCTTTCTTTCTTTTCTAGCAGATAGAGAAGGGAGGTCTCAGCCACACAATTCACATAGTGAGTCTAGGTCCAGTCCTTTTTACCCTCCTCATATGAGGCACATTTTAACCTTCCTTATTCTATAGAAGTAGAACTTGCTATTGCAAAGTTGAGATTCCATAGTTCTGCTTTTCAGGATAGATTACTCCTCATGTCTGTCTTTCAGTATGGGACATAGAGGTGCTTATTTTTCCAAATGAATATCAATATGAACATATTTCATTTTACATTTATCATTTCATATTTTATCATTTCTGTGGTCTTAGAAGAACGGAAGATGGCACTTTTATCAGTCACGGTTCCAGCAGGAAACAGATGGCACACTCAAATTAGAATAATTCAAGACAGGTTTAAAAAAGGGACCACTGAAAATGATCAGGGTATAGGGAATCAAAATTGATACTGTCATATTCCAGAGCTAGTTAAAAGTAGGACCTGCAGACACACAGAAAGAGAATTGTTAACGAAGTCAGGAGGAGAGGGGACAAAATTGCCCTTGGTGTGTACAAAGAAAAAAATAATCCAACTACTTCGCTCCCCTTTATACATATGTGCAACTTTATGAAACACTCAATTGGTTGTATACAATGTGCATGCTACAGAATGCATGGGGACTTTCAGCCACGATGGTGATATACATTTATATATTGTACATTGGGCTAGATTACTTCTGTTTCCCACTGCAATGGCAGAGAGCAGAGTGAAGTGTGGAAGAGGTATTTGAGGGTTTCATAACTGTGTGTGTGTGTGTGTGTGTGTGTGTGTGTGTGTGTGAAAGAACTGCAGTTAGATTATTTTCTAGTGCAAGTATTCTTTATGCCAGAATGATGGCACAGTGGGTGTTGCTTTTCACTCCAAGTGTGTGTGCCTGTCTGTGTATGTGTGTGTGTTGACCTGACTCCTGTCTTTCCTTGATTTCTATCATTGCCTCTTTTCTTTCTAACTCTCCCAATGTAGAGACTTGACTAGGTTTTCTTTAGTGACAGAAAATCTGGACGAGTTGTCTGTGATACCGAAATACCCCTGGGCTCAGAGTGAAAGATTTGGGGTTTGACTTTGGAATTGAGCTCTTTAAAAGGATTAAGCTTTCTGAATATCAGATTCTTTATCTTTGGCATGGAAGTATTTATGTCCACCTTTCCTCAGAGGTTCAAAAGCAAAAGAGGCTAACATAAATGAAAATGTAGATTATCACTAAAATGCCATTTTTCCAGAGGATCAAAGACAAAAACATGTGCACTGGAGCCTGAGGGTAAACCAGAAAAAGAAATTTAAGAGCAGGCACTGTAGCTAAAAAAGACCCTTGAAGCAAAATGTCTTTCTTCTTACTCAACATGCTAGGAGTGCTCCCACAGCATTTTTTTTTTTTTTTTTTTTTTTTTTTTTTTTTTTTTTTTTTGTGCTGGATGTTTCCTCTGCCTCAAATGCTCCTCCTGCAAATGTTTGCCTGGAAAACTCCCTTTTCTTTCACATCTTTGCCAAAAATCACCTTCTTAATGAGACTTACCCTTTTCACCCTATAGTGGACCTATAGTCACCAGCACTCCGGGTCACCCTTGCCTGGCTCCATTTATTCCATTACATTTTTGCGTTCTAATATGCTCTGGAATTTACTTATTTATTATATCTATTATTTTTTCTGTTGTTTGGCAACACCTCATTTACCCCAAAAACCCCTGCATTAAATGCATGCTCTGCTTTAGCAGATATTTCTCTTTGTTCACAGATAACTCTCAAGCTTATAGTTTAGTGATTGATACATAGAATATGCTTCATACCTAGTTGATGAAAGAATGAATGTGTTACTCTAATAGTTCAAAGCAACTATACCCAGATTTCCCTAGTCACTCACTGAAGAATGCTATATTATAATTGGAAGACTGGATGGAATCCGGTTTTAGAGCTTTTGGAGGCTTCAGTGGCTGAGAACCAACTTAGGGAAATTACATGTAGTACTGTGCTATTCAGTGCTTCTCCTAACCCACCTTCGAGGCAATTACACCCATCGTCCAAGTATACAGTGAAGGTGTTCTCACAAAGGATAGCTATTCTGGGTGAGCAGTTAGATTATATACACTGGAAAACATGCATCACTTTACATTTCACTTCACATTAATGCTTTACTTGTTGTTTTATCCTTCTTGGGTTATTCTGAGTCTTTAGAGTGATAAAGTTGTTCAGGCTTCCACAGTTATCTTCCCGTCCTGTTTCATTATATACAGGATTCATTCATGTCACCTATTCATTAGCCAGTGATAGGAGAAGTTTTGTGTGAGCTATGACTGCAACATGACACAAAATTTTAAAGAATGTGATAATGTTAAATATTTATGAGGTAAGATGTCAATTGCAAAAGCTGTTGAGGGCAGGGGCCATAGAAGTAATCATTAAACCATTGTTCACAGAGTCTTAGTGAAGAGAAATAAGGCGGTCTTGAGACTGTAGAAAAAAATGTTCCTCCAAATTTGAATATTCTGCATTGACCAACAGATAAAATATCTCAGGCTGGAGCTACAACAATAATGCCCATAGAGGAAACTCCCAAAATCTGAAGTCACAGTAATGTCACAGCAACAGGAGTTAGGAACTCCAAATCAAGAAGTGTTTGAAATCAAGCCTTTTCAGTGCATTTGGACACACTACCACTAATAAGAATTTGTTTTTTTCAGGTTTACAAAACCCTTTCTTCTTTAAAGGAAGAAATAAATCCAGACCTCTGATATAGTTTGGACATTTGTCTCTGCCCAAATCTCATGTTGAATTGTAATCCCCAGTGTTAGAAGTTGGGCTTAGCCAGAGGTAATTGGATCATAGGGCATCCCACATGGCTCGGTGCTATCTTTGCGACAATGAGTCAGGAGATCTGTTGTTCCAAGTGTTTAGCACTGCCCCCACACCCCCGCTCCTGCTGTGGCCGTGTGACATGCCTGCTCTCCCTCCCCTTCTGCCATGATAGTAAGCTTCCTGAGGCCTCCCCAGAAGCCAAACATACATCAGCATCATGCTTCCTATAAAGCCAACAGAACTGTGAGCCAATTAAACCTCTTTTCATTACAAGTTACCAAGTCTCAGGTATTTCTTTATAGCAACACAACAACATCCCAACATAGCTTCTGCCACAGAAATGTGAGAATTTGTAAACAGTGTTATATGTATGTCCATTCAAGCTCCACTTCTCCAGAGGGTACCATTCACTGATACTTCAAGTGGCTCAGTGGAGCCTGCATAATGGTACAATGCTAGTACTTACTTATAAGGTCATTCAGATTAACCCTGACTTCAACTCTGGCTACTAAAATGCATTTCTTATTCTATCTACTATCTCTACCAATTAACGGGAAATATGCAGCTTCAAATTCGCAGTGGTAATTAGAAGTAAAGTGAAATTTTAGTTGACATAAAACACAGACTTCTTGACTTCTCATCCTGGATCTGCAGTGTTCATAATAATCATTTAATCCGAATTATTTCTTCTCCATTTAATTCCAAGTTACACATTTCTGCCTCATCATGTTACCTGTCATATTTGCTACAATTGTGGCAGGCAGGTGAGAATAGAGACTTGGAATGAGCTGTCTGTTGTGGTCTGTTGCAAATTCACTGTGGTGCGTAAAGTGACTTAAGTGAGAAAGCTGGCTTCTTTCAAATTTCAATATTTTGATAAACCATGTGTAAAAAGCTATTATCTACTAGTTTTCTACTTCTAAGTTAATTTTGAGTCACTTTATGTCAGTTATACTGAAGCAAAGACAAGGACTTTAGAATAAATTATTCTAAGTAATAGATCTGAGCAGTATCTGTGAGTATCAAGTAATCTAGTATTTCAGAGGCTACAAGTATGGCAGGAAGGAGATTTTAATAAAGGTGGCAAAAGACTGTGAATTTGAATCCCTGCATTTCCTTTAAGAGACATGAGAAAAAAATTAGAATTCCCTTTGAATGTCATGTTGCTTCAGGCATTCAAATTTATTAGGAATTACACTAAAATTTAGTTGGAGGTTTTGAAAATTTATTTTTTTCTAAAAATTATTCTCTAAAGTATTTCCTTTTTTTCCATTTTACTTATACTTAAATTTTTTATTAAATTCTATTTTTATTAGAGTTTTCCTTATGATCTTTTTTCTAAACACTGATCTTTTTAGTTTTTTTTTTTGCTTTTTATAAGTTATTTAAAAATTATGTATGGTGTATACACATATTTATATATACATGTTATCTACATATGCACACATATGTATCCATGCACATATATGTGTGTGTATATATAAAAAGTTATATATACATATATTAAATATTTAACAAATATATTTATATAAAAAGTAATATATGAAATATATGTAATAGTAGCTGCAATTACTACAAATATATGTATAACTATGAATGATAATCCTTGGTTCTATATATGTGTTTTATATATATTATGAATAATGACAGTCTTCTTATTCTCTTTCTCATCCTCTCCTACATTCATCACTCTGATACCATTGTAAATCTTATCACTTTTAGTTATTTCTTCTTGCATCTACTTGACAAATTCCAAATAATATAAACTGTTATATTTTGATTTTCCAGACTTAGAGATAGTGACATAATTTATTGAAATCTTACTATGAAACATTAGGATTGATTCACTGATGACACAGCCCTCTCTTTTTCTACAGATATATATATTTATACACACACACACACACACACACACACACACACATACACACACACACACAGAAGCACACAAACATTCCTTTCTCCAATTCTCTCAAAATAGTAATATCTAAAATTTTGGTTAAATCAACATTTACTACAGTCATTATGCATATGTAAATATAATTCAAAGCTAATCTACATACTAAATTATAAATACATGCTTTCCTTCTAAAACTTCTTTTTCTAAATGTTAAAAAATGATCTTAATTTTTTGACATAAGGACTTTTTCTGTGGATATGTTATGAGATACACCTCAAGCTCTTTGACAGATCAAACCTTTCTCATTGGGTTCAAACACATCAGTAAACTATAGGTTTCATATTCTTCTGGAAGATATCCCTTCCAGAGTGTTCCACATTTCTGCTCTACCTAGATTGGTAGTTTGGTAGGTCTTATGCATTTACCTATGATTTCTCTTTGTCATTATTTGAGGAATGTCTTTGCCTTTTTCCTACTGATTTTCCTGTTTTTGTGGATCCTGTTTTTTATTTCTCTTTTGAGATTTACTCTTTCACTTTATTGAGCACTTCTCCAATAGTTGATGTAGAATAAACAAATATAAATGTTTTGATCCCTTGCATTACTAATAATGTATTTATTTGACCTTTGGTTGACTGTTTGATAATGTATAGAATTCTATGTTGAAAATATTTTCTGAAATGATTTTGGAGTCTTACACACCAGTGTTTTCTGGCATCTGGTACTGACTTTGAGAAGTAGGATGCAGTTAGCTTATCTTTGTATTTCGTCTGTTACTTCTGCAAAGCTGAATATTTTATTTTATTTTATTTTATTTTATTTTATTTATTTGTGTTTGAGACAAGGTCTTGCTCTGTCACACAGGCTAAAGTGCAGTGGCTTGAGCTTGGCTCACTGCAACCTCCGCCTCCTGGGCTCAAGCAATTCCATCTGACTAATTTTTGTATTTTGTGTAGAGATGGGGTTTTGCCATGTTGTCCAGGTTGATTTCCAACTCCTGGGCTCAAGCAATCCTCCTGTCTTGGCCTTCCAAAGTGCTAGGATTACAGGTGTGAGCCACCTCACCTGGCCCAAGCTAAATATTTTGGAATCTCTACTTTATCCATGTGGTGATGAAAATTTATATGTCTTGTGGGTGTTTATCCATTCATCATGCTGGCATTTGACAGGCCCTTTAAATCTGGAGGTGCATGACTTTCAGTTATGAAAGAAAATCTTATTTAATTTCCTCAATTACTTTTCTCCTACCTATTTTCTTATATTTTTTTAAAATAAATCATACTATGTACATTGAAGGTATGTAACATGATGTTATGGAATATATATACTTAATAGAAGGGTTACTATAGTAAAGCAAATTAATGTGTCTGTCATCTCACATAGTTGCCCATTTGTTTTGGTCTGATGGCAAAAAGCAGATAGAATCTACTCAGTATGAATCTCACATACAGTACATTTACTACTTATAGTCCTTATGTTGTACACTGGATCTCCAGACTTGTTCATTTGGCATCTTTCCTACTTTGTGTCTGAGTTCCTAGCTTGTTCCTTTAATTTTTTCCATATTTTTCCTCTCTGAAGTTTTGTTTCATATTTTGTGAGATTTCTTCAACTCAATTTTTCAACCATTCTGTAAATGATACTTTGTTCCTGTTATATTTTTAAAATCTGAAACCTATTTTTTGTTCTCTGAAATTTTCTCTCTATTTTTGAATGTATTAAAGGTTTCTACATATTTGTTGTTTTTGTCTCTGTTTTATCTGAGTTCCTTTTGCAGAGGTGGGGAATGGCCTCTAACTTTCATTTCTTAGGAGTTTTCAAATGTCTGGTGATGTCTGGCTGTTTACTGATAATTTCATCACTGTTTTATCAACAAGGCATAAATAAAATGCTTATAAAAATAATAAAATGAATATTTTCAAATAAGCATAAAACATGGATTGGCAAGCCTGAATCTATGGATGGCACAGGGTGAATGATAGGATTCATAATTGGATAACCAAGCAGGAATATGGCTGTTTTTTTAGGCTAGTCTCAAATGCCTGGGTCTTTTCTTTTTTTTCCTCAAGCCAGTCAGTTTCTCAAGAGAGAAAAACTCTCCTGTGTCCCTACAAAAAGAGCAAAAGCATGTCTTTCCATAGTAGATGAACCAGGGAGAGGAGGTAAAGTGACAACATTAGGTTTCATCAGTAAGTGGGTAAATTACACTAAATTCTTTCATTTTCAGTATGGCACCTCATGCCTGCCTGTTTTGACTGTTTTCCTGTGTTTTATTCTTTAGCAAATACATGTTGTAAGTTTGAGATGATGGGGGACAGTCTTAGAGACATGGGAAGTGCTGATTATGTTATACCTTTGGCAGAAAAAACAGAGGTTGTATACGTGGATGAAGCTTTTTAACTTTGCAGTCCACAGACTCAAGACTCCATGAAACCACTTAAATTAGTATATTAACTCCCATTTATGAGTGACAGGCTTTTACTTTCTATGCTGGTAAAACCTGTTCATTATGGAAAGAGAAAATGCCTGCATTTCTACCGTCTAAGAATATTACCGCCTAAGAACATTATCTGTTCGTGGTAAAACCTAGTAAACTAAAAAGATTTTACTGACAAATTGATGCAAAAAGAAATTATTTCAGCAATAGAGGAATTTATTTTACTTTTCTAATAAAAAATGAGAATAAAGGATTTGATATTATCAGTAGAGGGAAAATAATAAGCTATAGATACAAAAGATCCAAAGCAAAAATTATAATCTCTTTCACGAAGTTACTTTGTCTAGCCACTTTGATGTAGATTTTATAATTAATTTATCTTGGAGATTTAAACATAAAAGAGAATTACTCAAAGCCAGGCATTCTGTGTGTTTTTATTGATTTTTGTTTGTTATTTTTTGTTTTTTCATGGTTTCGGCAGGGATCTTGGTTATTCCTTCCTTAACACTTTTCTTGACTAAAAATGTTGTAACTATGCTTATGACAGAAACCCTTGGGCCTAACTGCATATGTAAAAATAACCAAATGTGTTGACTTAATTAAGGATGTAGACTTAAAATTTTGTGTATATAATACAGAGTTATATTTTCTTTAGCTAGGTAACTAGCCCCACTAGCACATTATCACAAAAAGAAAGACTGCTATTCTAAACCCAAAATTACTTTGAGTATATATTCAGGTTTACAGTACTTGGGCAAAGTTCTAATCTGTCTAGACTCTGTAGAAATAAACCACAGGCTGCTATATAACAGATTTTGGAAGATTGAGCTGAATTTGAGTGAAGTAGTTGGAAAGATAGAGACCAGGATGGGGTTTTCCCAGCCATACCTTGGTAATTCACTAGGACCCATAGAACTCAATGCACAGTTGTACTCTTCATTAAGATTTATTACAATGAAAGCAAAATTAGCAAAGGGAAAAGGTACATGAAGAAAAGTCTGAAGGAAATCAGGTACAAGTTTCTATGAATTCTCTCCCTGTGGAGTCACACAGAACATGGTTTATTTCTCCAGCATTGAACTGTGACAACATATGTAAAATATTATCTATCATGGAAACTCTTTAGAGACTCAATACCCGATATTTTTATTGGGGGCTTGTTATATAGACACACACTGGTAACAAACAGTTGAGACTCACAGATGGAGAGCAGATGTACAGCATAAACCATATTATTTGCACAATTTAGTCACAGTGAGCCAATCTAATAAATTAGGGAATGGTACAAACTTTCGAAATCCAAGCACCCAGATGCCAGGCAAGGACCAACCTTGCGGACAGACTTAAGGACAGCAGTCTCAGGTCTGCTTTATTATTCCTTTTCTGCATAGAGGCAAAATAAGAAAATTAAATTTGTTGAATGCTTCTGTGTTTAAATCTTTGGTAGGTATTTTTACATACAGCCCGTTTAATTTTCACAAAATCTCCGTGAGTTATAATAGCAGAAGAGGCCAGGCATGGTGGCTCAAGCCTGTAATCCCAGCACTTTGGGAGACTAAGGCAGGTGGATCATGAGGTCAAGAGATCAAGACCATCCTGGCCAACATGGTGAAACCCCATCTCTACTAAAAATACAAAAATTATCTGGGCGTGGTGATGCACACCTGTAGTCCCAGCTACTTGGGAGGTTGAGGCAGGAGGATTGCTTGAACCCAGGAGGCAGAGGTTGCAATGAGCCAAGATTATGCCACTGCACGCCAGCCTGGTGCCTGGCAACAGAGCAAGACTCTGTCTCAAAAAAAAAAAAAAAAGAAAAAGAAAAAGAAAAAGAAAAAAACAGAAGAGCTGGAGCTGAAGGATAATGAGATGTAATAAGAAGTTTTTGTCTCAGCCCTTAAGACTTAAGACTGCCTTAAGATGCCATTTTATATACAATGGTAATATGATTTGGCGCTGTGTCCCCACCCAAATGTCATCTGGAATGGTAATCCCCATGCATGGAGGGAGTGAACTGTAATCCCCACATATTGAGGGAAGGAAGTGATTGGATCATGGAGGAGGTTTCTCTCATGCTGTTCTCATGATAGTGAGTGAGTTCTCCTGAGATCTGATGGTTTTATAAACATCTGGCATTTCCCCTGCTTGCACACTTCCTCTGGCTGCTTTATGAAGAATGTGCCAGTTTTCCGTTTGCCTTTGACATGATTGTATGTTTCCTGAGATCTTCAAATCAAGCTTTGTGGAACTGTGAGTCAATTAAAACTCATTCCTTTGTAATTACCCAGTCTTAGGTAGTATTCTTTGTAGCAGTGTGAGAACAGATTAATACAATTGTAATGACAAAAGATTAGAATCGTCACTTATTTGTCCCAGTGGGCTCCATACCTGGAAAATTGGGGATTTGTTTTCTCCTGTGGACCACATTGGAACATGTCACCTTTTTATTCGAGAGGTAAAAGTTGATTTCTGTACTGTCTCTCTTCAGTTAAGAGGGCACCCCTACCCTAAGTGGGGTGTCTAAACTTTCTGTATTCTTTCTTTAAGACTTTTTGCAGAGAATATAAACACACAAGAGGGTAGCAAATTAGTCAGGGGTCTCCAGAGAAAAATAACCAATGGGACATGTATGGGTTTGTATACACACACACTATTGTGTAGGTACACAATTGGCTTACATGATTATGTTGCAGACAAGTCCCAAGATCTGCAGGGTGAGTTGACAAGCTAGAGATCTGGGAGTGCTGATGGTGTAGTTCCAGTGCAAAGGGCAGAAGGCTCAAGACCCACAAAGAGCTGATGTTTATGTCCAATCCTGAAGGCAGGAAAAAGCCAGTGCCCTAGTTTGAAGACAGTCTGGCAGTAGGAATGTTTTTGTACTCAGGAGTGGGTCAGATTTGTTGTTCTATTCAGGCCTTCAACTGGTTGGATGGGGCCCACCCACATTATGGGAGGCAATCTGGTTTACCTGGTCTACAGATTTAAATGTTAAACTCATCCAAAAACATTCTCACCAAAACACCCAGAATGATGTTTGATCAAATTTCTGGGTTCCAGGTACCCCAGACAAGTTAACGTAAAATCAACCATTCCAGGCAGTTTTATATTTCTTCATGGAATGGGTACATTTAGTTAATGGCAGCACAATGCAAACATGTATGAATGTCTTTAATTTGATAAATATTTTCCCTAGCAGCCACAAACTGTCCAAAGTATAGAAACATGTAGGAAGAATCATATGATTTTGCCATCTCAGCTCTCCTAGCTTTCTTCTGATGGCCACGTACCTCATGACCCTTTCTCTGCAGCCAGGTTCTTTTGGAGAACTCATTCTCCCCATATTTTACAGGTTCTGAGAGATTCTGATAATTGTAATATATCACCTCCTTGGCATAGAGTTGAGCTTTTACACAAGCTAAGCCAATCAGATTGAATTTTCATACCCCGCAATTACCTGGAAATGGAGTGGGTTAGAAAAAGCCATTTCCTCTCTAAAGAAAAGGTGGAAGAATGTGATACGAGAAGCTGTTTTACAACAGGGGTGAAGAAAGATAACTGGTAGAGAAAAACAGGGGCAACAGATAGCACATAGTTCCTCGTCCCTAGTCTGCCTCACCTTTCCCATATTTGGGAGATTTTCTTATTGAACTGGTTGAATTTCTGCCACTGCAAATCACAGTGGCTCTGACCACTAGACAGTGCCATTATACCCAAAAGGCTTCTTGGGGAGAAGAAAATAAAACCTTGGGTTAAGGGTGTCACACCTAGGTGATAGAAAAGTTCTTCTGGGAATAAGTATTAATATTAAGCCAAATTTTAATTGATAATGAATGAATAATAATGTTTCTTTTATAAACTTAAAACTCAAACTAATTTGAGATAAAGAGAATGAACACAAATCTGTAAGATCACGGGAGAGGGCCCATTCTAAAATATGTTAGGATCAATTTCCTTTTGTTTTGAAGACTAGATCAAGAACTTCAAGGCAGTTCTGAACTAGTTTTCCTGGTGCTCAGGAAAGGATCAGGCAGAAGCCAGTCTCAGACCAGCTGTCACCCTGAGGTGGCTATGAGGCCCAGACTTTGCCATGAGAAGTATATCCTTGACAGGAGCTTCTGAAAATATGTCTTACATATCACATGTCTGTCCCTCAAACTAGATGAATGCTTACTTTACACTCTTCTTTTATTATTTGTATATTCCCTTTTAACTATTTATATGTATAATAAAAATTGAATTTGTTTATTGCTTAGTCTAGAAATCTAACTACTAAGAGGTAAAAAATTTGAAGGATATAATTATGTTGAATAAAGTATGCTGAATATTTGCTTTGAGAAATATTTAAAATATGATTTTGTATATTTTCTCCAGATAATATGAAAGAATATTCTGTGCAACTTTGTTTTCCAACAGCCTTATTTTTCTGACAAATTACCCTGCTTTACATTTGTGTCTATAAATGTAGAACACACATCATGCAGTAATGTGTGTCTACTTTGGGGAAACATGTTGAGGATTCTTTTTTCCAAATAATACTTGTTTGTGTCAAAGTGAGTAGTTACATTTTGCTAGAAATAGAGCTGGTAATTGTAAACTGCGAAAGACCGTGAGGTAGACATCAATATTTAACTGCTATAAATGCTGGAAGATTGAATTTCTCTTGGAACTGGCAATCACATGCCATTTCAAACTGATTAAATATAAACTAGATTAGGAAGTTAGAGCAAAAATTTGCTTTTAATTTCATATATTTTTGTGAAAGTCTTACAGTTCCCTGCCATATGAATGAGAGTTTTCTCACTTGAACAGCAAAGCTAAAAAGGCACCTCATGGTATGATGAGAATGGTCCAGGCAGCTTTCCATTCATAAATTCAGACTTTTAGGTAGTTGAGCTGAATTCTAAAACTGCTTTCAGAAATAAGTAGTTTATTTTGCTTTGGTGTTTATTTTGTTGTATGTTAGTTGTTTCTCCTTATCCCAATTTCCTTACTCAAATCACTTTCCTTTCTGTTTATTATTGCTATGTTTGGACAGAATGGACTAGAATCTGCTAATCTGTGTCTGATTAATAAATTGTTACATATTACACAGAAACACGTGTGTATCAAACCATGACACAATGCTACAAGATTATGTGCTATAAAAGTTTACTTCCAAACTCCTTGACCTCCATGCCATCCTGGATGCCACTTTGTGGTTGTACCTTTTCCGAAGTAACTTGGAGTGCCTCCCTCTTTTCCACTGATGCTCAAGAAAGCAATTTTCCCTCGAACACGCTACTGCAAATAGCTGCCGCCGGTTGCTGTGGGATGTTTGTGTGTTTGCATGGTGCACATTTTCCCCTGACGACTGCTGTCATATCGACTCACTTTGATAGTCAAAATAAGCCTTTTAAAATGTTTCTCTATGCACTCCAGGCTAATCCAAACCTAAAACAATCAGGCTGACTTTGTTTGCCTCTTTCAGTACCAGCAACATCAAGATAGCAGACAACACTTCCAGCTTCAAGAATGATTACCGTTGCAGAAGATGTGAGAGCCTGATAGAAGGAAGCTTGACTTTCAGAAAAGAAATGGTCTCTGGAGGGCTTAGAGTGGCTCAGAAAGAGCTTGCCTGGGGAATCAGAAAGACGCTATCAATGGCATAGACTCGAGATACCATTTCACAGGGTTTCTTCCTTTTTTTTTTTTTTCGCATTTGCCGCCTCCGCCAATGTTGGCAGAAACTCTTGCAAAGTTATAAAATGAAGGTGAACAGGACAAAATTAGTAGATTCCTTTGAGTCATGACAGTTTCAACACAACCCCTAGCTGTTCTTCATGTTAAATTATAGAGTGGGGTATTTTAGCATGTATTGAATGATTAACCACAGGGCAGGCTCGCCTCCAAAGGGTTACTTTATGTCATTGTGTAACATAAATTGAGAGAGGAATAGAGATAGAGAAGGGAGCCAAATGATTTGAATTTATATCATTTTCATCTCATTATCTTAACGTATGGTACAGTCAGCAGACTTCCTGACTACAAAGCTTTCTATTAACAAAAGGGACGTGTAATGAAACTGGGCTGCATGATGCCATGTTCAGATGACCCAAGAGACCTTTCTTAAAAACCTGGTGTTAACTATGGATGTCCTGACATGGCATTTAAAACAATAAAAAAAGAGAAGTATCTTTCAGGAATGAAGCACCAAAATGATCTCTCTTAATCACTGAAGTTTAAGGAGGGATAAACGGAACCTTCTGTTATTCTCACTACTTGAGATAGAGCTGCATTCAGACAAGAAGGAAGAGTTTTTGCTTTAGTGGTTTTACAACAGAATGGCGTGTTTTTGCAACAGCAATAGCTAACCAATAGCCCTTACCGTATGCCAGATACTATGTTGTTTATACTAATAGATAACAGACTTGCATCCACTCCATGAGTTAAGCATGTACTTATTTTGTCTGTTTTGTAGATGGGGAAACTGAAGTTTAGAGAGATTAATTTCTTTGCTTAAGGCCACATTGCTAGTCAATGGTGGGACTATTTATGCTTTTCTCTTTTACTGAGAATAAAAAAAACCAGAGCTAGCCTGACCTTGGAAACATGAGAGCGTTTATGTCACTGGGAGGCAGAATTCTGTGGTTCATCTGACTGCATTTAGTCTCCTAGCCAAAATGGGGGCTTTGATTTTCAGAGGCAAATTCAACCAGTATCAAATACAATTTTGCTTGGCTGCAGATTAGAAATATGAATGCATTTGTTTCTGTTTGCACCCTTTTCCAGCTGAAAACCTCTCTTGTTAGCTGTCGACAATGTCACTTCCACATTTCCATGTGATGGGTTTCTACTGCTGCTTATTTTGAAACAGAGGTGATAATTAATCTTCCCACATTCAGGCATTGCAAACATATTTCAATTTCAAATGAGATAAGACCCAAGCTGAAACGCCCACACTTAAATTTTAGATAGCTTTGTACCGTGCATTGTAACTGGCCTGAATTTGCTTTGTGGCAGTGGCATTATTGATAATAAGTGTAGAGATATTATTTATAACAGACAGTCTCAGCAGAATAGGAAACTGATCCATTAGCAGGTTCTCTGAGATGCAAAAGTTGGAAAGAAAAAGGAAATGGGAATCAGGTTAATGTTAGTCATTTTGCTGACCCTGCTTCATCCACTTGACGTTCAATAGCAGTACAGTTTTGAAACTTACCTGTAGCATCAGGTAAACATATCTCTCCTTATAGTCACTGGCACTGATTTTGAAGGTTAAGTCTGGTCAGAGTATATTAGATTCAGAACTACGAGATGTGTATGTCATATAGTTTATGTTTTCATATATGTGCTCGGATACTTATTTCTAGACTATGGATTTTTGTAAACATTGTTTATACACGAGTCAGTGTTACTAGTTGGGATGGTTTCATCTCAACCCATAAGAGTAGACAATAAGATATCTTTAAAGGGTTACTGTCTTATACATTCTCTATGTGTATGATACATATAATTTAGCTTTTTTTCATAGGATTTCTTTTGAAGAAATCAGTAATTCCACTTAGACTCTAAAGCATGCTAATATTGTTATAGGTACTCTTAAAGTGGTCAGCCCAGGTATTTTGCAGGACATAACATTGAGTTCATCAAAGGTATTTTATATTTCATAGTGCAACCATAAAAAAAAAAATCTTTTTTCTCACTTCTTTTTGCTTCCTCTAATCTCT
Source organism: Saimiri boliviensis (assembly GCF_048565385.1). NCBI lineage: Eukaryota > Metazoa > Chordata > Mammalia > Primates > Cebidae > Saimiri > Saimiri boliviensis. The sequence goes on along the minus strand of NC_133450.1, from coordinate 176,173,157 downwards.
ATGTGCCTCCTAGATGAAGTGGTTTCCCGGATACCTGCAGCCTCTCACAAGTCATGCAGATTGGCTGGTGATAGTTGGGTGCCCAGCAACTTCAGAGCACCTGTACTAGGAAGCATGCTATTTTTTTTTTTTCATTCAGAATATTACTACTGCTAAAAATTCTTGGGGTAATTTTTTGGTAAATAAAATTATTCTTCCTTTTATAGATGTATACACATGCATATATAGATTTATGAGCATTTATTTATAGAAACAAAGATGTTTACTACAACATCCATAACTGAGTGAAATAAAGCAGAAATACAGAGAAAAGGAGAAGGCAAAAAAGCAAAATGAAAGTAATGTCCGGCTTTTCCTTACTTGCCCTAATATTTAATATTTATCTGTCATGTCCTGCTTATAGATTGAGTTTTTAAATATTATTTAAATGTAAAATATATTAATAATTATTTTTATGTCTTAGGCTTTTAACTTTCTTAAAAATGAAATTGAAACAATCCTGGAAAAACAAAGTCCTGTTTAGGAGAGTTACTTTTTTTTTTTTTTTTTTTTTTTTTTTAAGCCTGTACTGACTTTTTCTCTACACCTAGGGAATAGTATTACACCAAAGAATGGTGCAATGGGACAGCAAACACAAAAGGGGATTAACATAGTGGAGAATAATGAAATTATTCATTATTCTAAAATTTGGGACATGGTAATTTGAGGTACTAGGTTTTGAACTAGGAAGACCTTCTCAACATAAATGAAGAAATTTTAAGATAAATCTTAGAAGAGAATTGGAATCTTGAGATGCTAATTTGAAATGTTTTAATATACAAAACGTGACATTAAGGGCTAATAACAAGGGCTAACACACATTGAGCACATCTTATATGCCAGGCATTGTCCTAAACTCTTTGCACGTATTAACTTATTTAACCTACACAACATCCCCAGAATGTAGATATTGTAACTGTGCCTATGTTACAGATGAAGGAGAGGAAATAAAGGTTAAGTAAATTCCATAAAAATTACTCAGTTTAATTCCAGAGTCAGGGTTTCAAACCCAGGCAATCTATGCACAGAGTTCATATTTGTTGTTGAAGCATAAAAATACATGAAAAAGGAATAAACACATACATAAATGCATTTTTTAAAAACCTCAAATGAATGAACTAGATTCTAATTAGCTCTGACAAATGATGTAGCCCAGCTTACATCACCTATTGATTTAAGGTCTATATTTCACTATCTATAAGATAAGGAAGATATTCAAGATTATTTTTAAGCTCTTTCCTATATTCATGGTTAAAAATCTCCACCCTCTCTTCCCCCACCCACACTTGTTCATTATATTTTCGGAATGAGAAGTTGTATTCTATTTCAGTAAAATCCTAGAATCTGAGGGCTAAATTTGGATCTCCTGAAGACACCAAGTTGCCTGGATGTGATCTTATGTACCCCTTGTTGATCGAGTCCACTGTCAGTCATTTCATACAATAGGAAGCGCTGTCTCCTGCCACAGTTGCTCAGTTCTTTTTCTTTCAGTAAAGATTAGTCCAGCTTAATTCTTTGAAGCTGGAGGTATGATTCTTCTTCAGAGATTATTTGTTCACAAATATATTTGTACAGTAAAATTTTATTTTTTTAGTTGACACATAATATTTGTACATATTTGTCGGGTACCTGTGGTATTTTGATACATGCATAGAATGTGTAATGTAAGTCAGGGTATTTGGGGTATGCATTACCTCAAACATCTATCATTTCTATGTGTTGGGGATACTTCCAGTTCTTTCTTTTAGCTATCTTGAAATACACAATACATTGTTCTTAACAATAGTCACCTTTCTCTGCTATTAAACATTATATCTTATTCCTGTATCTAACTATGTATTTGTACCCAGTAACCAGCCTCTCCTCTTTCCCTTGCCCTGACATACATCCTTCCCCCAGACTTGGATATTTATCATTTTAATTTCTACTTATATGAGGTTAAGTTATTTAGCTCCCACATATGATTGAGAACATGCAACATTTGTCTTTCTCTACCTGACTTATTTGACTTAACATAATGACCTCTGGTTCCAACCTTGTTGCAAACTACATGATAACATTTATTTTTGTGATCAAACACTATTGCATCGTGTAAATATACCACTTTTTAAAAAATTATTCATTCATCCATTGATAGACATTTAGGTTGATCACATATAGTTGCTATGGTGAACAGTGCTGCAATAAACATGCGAGTGCAGGTACCCCTTTGAAATACTGATTTCTTTTCCTTCGGATAAATACTCAGTAGTGGGTATGCTGGATCATATGGTAGTTCTATTTTTAGTTTTTCTGAGAAATCTCCATACCGTTTTTCATAATAGCTGCACTAATTTGCATTCTTACTAACAGTATTTAAGAGTTCCCTTTTCTCCACATTCTCACCAGCATCTGATATTTTTTATCTTTTTAATAATAGCCATTTCAACTGGACTGAGATGATATATCATTGTAGTTTTAGTCTGCATTTATTGGTGATTAGTGATGCTAAGCACTTTTTCATGTATCTGTTGGCCATTAGTATATGATCTTTTGAGAAATATGTATTCATGTCCTTTGCCCACTTATTAATGTGATTACTATTTTGTTGTGGTTGAGTTGTTTGAGTTCTTTGTATATTCTGGATATTAGTCTCTAGTCAGATAAACAGTTTTCAAATATTTTCTCATATTTAACACTTTGCTTCATCTATTTGTTGATTGTTTCCTTTGTTGTGCAGGGCTTTTTAGTTTAATATACTCTTATTTGCCTTCGTTTGTTTTTGTACACCTATGTTTTTGAGGTCTCAGCCGTAAAATCTTTGCCTGAACTGGTGACCTGAAGTGTTCTCCTACATTTACTTCTAGTAGTTTTATAGTTTTGAGTCTTACTTTTAAGTCTTTAATTCATCTTGAATATTTTTGTATTATGGTGAAAGATAGGGATTTAATTTCACTCTTCTGCATATGAATACTTGATTTTCCCAGCATCATTTATTGAAGAGACTATCCTTTCCCTAATATCGGTTCTTCGTGCCTTTTTCAAAAATCAGTTGTTCTATAAATATATTAGTTTATTTCTGGGTTCTCTGTTGTGTTCCATTAATCTCTGTATCTGCTTTTATACCAATACTATGTTGTTTTGGTTACTATAATCTTGTAATATATTTTGAAATCAGGTAGTATGATGTCTCTAGCTTTGTTCCTTCTGCTCAGTATTGCTTTGGCTATTTAGAATCTATTTGGTTCTATATAAATCTTAGGATTACTTTTTCTATTTCTGTGAGAATTACATTGGTGTTTTGTTAAGGATCACATTGAATCTGTTTATTGTTTAGGAATTATGGCCATTTTAACAATATTAATTATTCCTCTCCAAGCATATGGGATATGGTTCCATTCATTTGTGTTCTCTGCAGTTTCTTTCATCAGAGTTTTCAGTTTTCCTTCCAGAGGTCTTTCACCTCATGTTTATAATTTCATTTTTAGAAGTAGAATTTTCATAGTCAGATGACAAACTCACCAACTTAAGGTACCTGGGTGCTTCTAAGCTTCTAAATCTCACAATCTGAGCTGACATATTCCATTAAGTGCACAAGATTAGGATGGAGTGTTTCAGAGACACATCCACTAAGTGCAATGATGCCACTTTTTTGGTCCGGAGGTATTATAGGTAATCATATCATGCATCACTTCTAGGCATTCTTAACAAATCTATCCTCTGAAGATACCAAGTTTTAATTTTCAGCCCGTTTTGGATTCTGTCTGGAAATCCAATCCCTTTTGTCATCCTACTTAACAGGGTTGAACTTTAAACAGCTGTGTTTGCTTTAGGGAAAGGAGCAAAAAGGGAGACAAGTAATAGAAGAACTGTTTTCTACAAAAGATGTTTAATCTGCTTACAATTCTTACTGAATATGAGAGGCAAAGAAGGATGATGACTATGATGATATCTCCAAGTGCTTTTATGTTCTTCGTAAAGAACAGAGGAAAGCGAATTATAATCTAGATCTTCTGGACCTAGAGGGAGATTATTCATCTTCCTTGATCTGGTGGCATGATGTGTCTTGATTTGTGGAGGATGTTTTAAAAAAACATTGTATTGGTTACTTATGGACAAAATGGAGAAGTGTGGACTGAGGATTAAGGCAGTTAGGAGCTCTTCTGCCAGTTAAGAAATTTTCATCCAAACCATGTTTTTGAATAAATTAATTCACTCAAATTCAAAAACAATATAAACAAACAAATGAAAGTATTACGGTCATCCTAGATGAAGCCCCATTATTATGTTTCTTAAACTGATTTTATTTAACTTTATTTTTGTAATTAAAACTATAAATAGGCTGGGCACCGTGGCCCATGCCTGTAATCCTAGCACTTTGGTGAGGCTGAGGTGGGTGGAGCACCTGAGATCAGGAGGTCCAGACCAGCCTAACCAATATGAAGGCACCACATCGCTACTAAAAATACAAAATTAGCCAGTTGTGTTGGTGCATGCCTGTAATTCCAGCTACCTAGGAGGCTGAGATAGGAGAATCCCTTGAACCCAGAGGTGGAGATTGCGGTGAGCTGAGGTCGTGCCATTGCACTCCAGTCTGGGCAACAAGAGCGAAACTCTGTCTCCAAACAAACAAACAAACATGAATAAAGACCTATGTGGTAATTATCTCCCCACTAGTTAGAGACTTGTTCAAATAGAAATAACTTTTTATTTTTCACATTGGAATGCCATGTACCTGATATGAATGATTTTTAGTAAACTATCTGTATGGACAGTCTGTGAAGAATGTGGAACCGGGCTTGTGGTAGCTCATCTTCCATGTGCTGTCATTTTAAGAGGGATACCGATACCTAGCTATTGTTCATGATAGGATTATCTTCATTTTCAACATACCCCTTCATAAATCCTCAGAAATTTCTAAAACGTGTCTATATATGAATCTCTATTTAACAATGAGAGAATAGATGAAATGCAGCAAAGGAGAGGGGAGAAAGAAGAAGAACAGGCAATTTAATTTTTCACTCAAGTTCATATGAGAATATTGGGAGAAATTATTATGCCTATTTGTAAAAGTCAGAAAAACAACATGATTCACCGGCTTAACCTTTTTCACTAACATAGAAGGTTTTCCTCTGTGTTTGTGCACATCTTCAACCAGAGAAAATTAGTCTGAATGTTAAAATACAGCTAATGTCTTACACAAAAATAGCATTGCTTATCGATAGCATATCTACAAAGGTGTGCTCTAAAAGGCGTTTTATTTCTACTACATACTTCTTAGAAACATTTTTTTTCTGGTGATTAAATACATTATTTGGACTTTTCTCTGCTTTTTTGTAGGCAACATTAGAAAATGAAAGAAACTGAAGTGAAATTATAGGAGCTGGGGAAGGAACATTAGGCAAAAGAAAAAGAAAAATTTAATTAATGGAGGGATAACAGATGATTTATACTTTCAAAAATATCTATCTTCTTGATTTGCATGAGAACCAGGTTTGAACTTTGCCTACTACAACTAGTAAATTTTTTTTTGCCTTAGCACTAAAGCAGCTAGATACTAAGGAGACTTTCCTTTACACACAGTTATTCATGGGCTACCACTTGCTCCAATAAAGTCTTCAGAGTAGCACCTGTAAGCTTCCAAACATCACAGTTCTTCCCTAGAGATAACCCACAAAGAATATAAATTACGTTTTTTAGACTCTTAAATAATAAGAAGTGACTCATTCATTTCATTTATAGATGACTGAATTTGTGCTACCAAAGGTTTTCTAGGTAGATAGAAATAATATTGCTATATATGCCGGGCGCAGTGGCTCAGCTATATATAAGAAAGAGTCATAATATTTTGGTAGGGTTAATTATTGTACTTACATGAGTTACAAAAAATATTCCTGGAGAAAAAAAAGTCTGCTGCTTTTGCTTTTTCTGGAGCTTTTCAACAAATCAATTTTGGATATGTTCTGAGACGTTTTCAAAACAGAGTGCAGACAGGAAAAAAAATGCACTGGAAAGATGGAAATGGGTATCACAATTTCTTTAATTTGATATCAATTTATATATTAATTTGCAACTAGATTTTCTAAAGATCATTCTGAAATGCTTAATTTATAGTATTTGTTTACAAATACATAGGAAAAACAATAAATGTCTCAAACACCATCTGTCTGTGTTTTCCCTGAAGGGCTTTGCATATTTTTAGCAAGAAACAAGTCTAAATATCTTGTAATTTTCACCAAAATGTTTCATAATTTCACAGCAGCCCCGCTAATGAAGTACAGTGTGAGCCCTTATAATAAGCCAAAATGATTCCAAATAGGAGACAGTGCCTCGTAATATTGTGAAAACATACAGAGAGCTGCTGGGGAGCAGGAGAGTTGTTTCCTGCTTCGGGCAGAGAAGAAGGCTGAAAGGAAATTTCATTTTGAAAGAAGAATGAGAAAGGCTTATGTGTGTATCCACCTTAGACGAAGTTCAAGGAATTCAGAAACCTGAATAAATGAGTCTGTGAGGACTCTTAATATTAGCTGTGAGCACTGAGATCTAGCAGCAATTTTGGAGATAGATACCAGATCATTTCCTCATATGGTGTATGAACATCGATGTAGAAAATCAACATTTAGATACCTGAAGAAAGGAATGCTAGAGATTGCAAAATTGGATCTGAAATTAATTTCCTGGTTTGTCACAGTCATAAATTTGAGCTTTCAACATAGAACAGAGATAGGACAGCATATGAAGGCTTACAAAGGCTGGACTCATGGCCTCAATATTAACTGAAAGTTCCTCTGACCCAATAGAACTACAAACACAAGGACACTAATAGTTACAAGAGCTAGTAGCTCTAATCTACTGAGTGCTTACCATGCACTGAACACTGAAGTGGTCCCCAGTATAGTGTCAGAAACTCACGACTTTCCCTCAGGATACGGTCATGCCCACACTGCAGAAAAATCTGAGGTTCAGAGAGTATAAGTTAGTTGCTCAGGCTTCGAGCTGCTGTATGACAGAGTTAAGTGAAAGCTCTGTCTGAGGTGTCTCATGGTCGTGATACACACCTGCCTTTCTGATCATCAAACCCAATTGGCATTGTGTGCTAATTATCCAGAGAATGGAATGGGATATCTGGACTGACATGAGAGGATGATATTTTAAGTGGTATTGTTGTAATTTATTTATTGTATTTTTAATAATTATGCATTTATCATAATATATATTGCTCAAATGTTGTTAGCATACTATAATGTTGTTGCAGCTATATTATTTTTTAGGACAAAGTAAAAAGTAAGGTAGGGGCATTGTAATCCAGTTACACAGAACACACAAATTACTGGTGTGGGACTGAGGATGACCACAGATGTTTCCAGCATTTGTTTAGCTCAGCCTAAAGTCTTCTGAGAATAATGGTTATCTAGCTCCATCTATCCATCTGTCTCTCTGTCTATTATCTATCTATCTGTTTATCCATCCGCCTATTATATATGTATCTATCATCTATTTATCTAATTATCAATCACATCCCTGTATATCTTCTGTCTAGTATGGGCTTTCACTTTCTGGATTTCCAAACCTTTTACTGTGTACTTTTTAGCGGTACATTAAAATTAGCTTTGGCAATAGTCAAGTACAGCAAAATTTCCAAAATAGTATGTGATGACTGAAATTTGAGCAACCTCATTTAATCCAATGAATTGCACACTTTTTGAGCATGTGCCAATACAGAAAATTAAATTATTATAAATCTGTACCTATCTATATAATTGTAATATGACATATAAAATAGACAATATAATAAAAAGTAGCATGTGAAATTGTGATTATTTTTAATAACCCAGTGGTAACTCTTCACTTCCCCTAAAGGCACTCATACTCCATTTTGAAGGCCACTGACTCATATTTCTTTTGTAATTAAGGATGGAAGAGACTAATATTTCTTAGTAACCATTATGTGCCAAGTGAGTTCATATACTTAATTATTTAACATTGCAATAAATATATGAAATCTTTCTCTTTGATATAAAGTCACAATTAAAGAAAATTTCCCTTTTTATTGTGTTGAAATCTAGGTTCTCATAGGTAGTGGGTCAGAAGTGACAATTATGCTCCAAATGGAATAAAGACATGATAGTTGAAGTTGTAAAACTACATTAATTAGCATGAGATGCTAGAGTTTGGATCTCTATAGAAGGAAACATAAAATAACAAGGGCAAGACACTTGAAATGTATAGGAACTACATCCCTATAGTGAAATTATAACAATGGAAAAGCTTGGAATACCAAATAGAGCATCTAAATCTAACTTCCAAAAAGAGAAAGGTGTCAAAAATGTGGCAAAACCTGCCAATCGTATATTAGTTGGATTAGTAATTTAATGACAAATAAAATGATCTTTTAAAACTACCACTGCCGTCTTCAAGCAATTGCTTATCATCATCTCTATCTGTAGAGACACGTGTGCTTCCAAAACTAGGAAAATTCAATAGCAGTTTTAAACGTATGTCAACATATGACATGCTCAGTGTTATTCTATAAATATAGTTATTAAATCAGAATAATTTAGAAATTCAAAGTGATTTTATAACATGCAAAATTGTCTTTAGGGTTTTAAATGCAATATAATACTCAGAACTAAAGGATTTACATTTTCATGGGAAATGTTAATACATAATGTGTTGCCTCAATCTGGTAGAAATACTGCCTGTGCCATTCTCCAAAATCATTGCAATTTCTCAATGAAAGATTAAGTAAGTGCCAGCTGCAGACTGAAGTAATGAAAGCACCAAAAGCCCCCCAAAAGAGAAAATTGTTTGAAATGTGTATACAAAATCTGCCACAAAAAAAAAGACAGTAGGCAGCAAGAAGCAGAAGAGTCCAATTGCAATTATGTTAATGAAAATTAAATCTTTTTCAAACTTTTACTAATGCAGACTTCACTTCCCACATTTTTGAACCAGTTTGTTAGTAGTGATGGTTGTGAAAATAACGTTATAATAGTTAAAATGAAATTTAATGCATAATGGTATCTAGACATATAAATCTGGCCCTATTGTTAATGAAGATGAGCATAAAATACAATCTAAAAAAGGTTATCTTTATAGTTCTAAAATATATGTGAACTCCTGGGTTTAAATTTTATTTGCTCCTCGCTTTCCTCATATACCTTGTGCATGTATCTCTTTTCATAGTACTTGTGAAATCACCAATATAGGTCTGTGTGTCCATATTCCTCATTAGTATGTGACTCCTTGGAGGCCAGAACTATGTCTTAGTCATCTTTGTGTACCTGCAACATGCGACACAGAGAGGGATACACAGGAAAGTGAGAAATACTATAACAGTGATGGGGGAAAAAAAAAGTAAACAACGATTTGCTGCTAAAGTGTCAATATATGTTTGTTCAACACATTAAATAGATTTCCTCAAAAATATTCTGAAGAACTGAGAACTTACAAGTAGGAGCTGGTTCAATCCATCTGGATCCAACTTTTGTCCCAATTCACTTAAAGCTCATAAAAACATTTTTTGTTTTTATTTTGCCCTAGAGGAAAAGAGACTGACTTGAACATCTGTAATCAAGCAAGGTGTACTTGAACTAGACATGTGTTTTTGGCGATTTAACAACTTAGGCTGCTTCTATCATCAAAAAGCATTTTGTTTAAACACAGAGAACCAATAAGAGATTGAGTAAACAGGTTTACAAAAGTTACTCAAAGTTCATGTTAAGTACGATTGATCCATCATAGCAAGGGCATAAAAGAAATGAACAAGAAACATAACTTTTTACCTAAAATATGTTCAAAACTCCAAGTTATATGACAAGCAATAGACTGAAGTGTTTAGGGGATCTTAGCTGAAATGTCTTAGACTGAGAACCATGCAAAGGTAGCAAGTTCCTCCTGAATGAAGCAAGGAAGAGCTAAAGCCAGTTACCAAGGTTGAAAGTACCAACTACAAGTTTAGCTGTATGATGGCAATAGAAAAAAGAAAAGTCACTCTATTGAAAATGAGATTGAATGGTCAATGCCAGTAAATACTGAATTGTGATATGCTAAGTGCTATACAAAAAAAAAGAGAAAAAAAGTAAAAGGTTTGATTTATATTTTGGAGGTTCACAATATACCTAGTTACTATAGCATAAGTCTTCCACAAAGCATTTTCATTATAAAGAATAAAAGTCTTTACAACACATGTTATGTGAACATTTTAATATAATTATCTAAAACTGGTTAGTTTAATTACCAGTATTTTCTGATTATCAAAGTAGTCTGTACTCCTTTTAGAAAAAAAGTTGAGGAGCACAAAGATCCATATACACCCGGTGTGATTCTATTAACCATAGATGTTAACATTTTTGTGGTGTATTTTCTTTCAGAAATAAATAAAAATTAAACATGCATATATAATTTATATAGTATCGTATAATTTTAAAATCTTCCTGAATATTTATCTTTCATTTTTCATTCAGTATTAAACATTGACCAATTCCCTGTGTATGTTATTAGACATGTTTAAAACATTATTTTTAATCACAGTAAAATATATCATCATGACTATATCATGATTTCTCTACTCATTCTCTACTTTGGGAATTTACATTATTTCCAAATTTTTGCAGTGATAACAGCACTGAATTAAATTTTCTTATATACAAACCTATTCCACATTTCATTATTTTCTTAGGTTACATTTCAAGGAAAGGAATTACTAGTAGAAAGGATTTGACAAGCTCTTAGACTCTTTCTCGTTTTGTCAAAATTTTTTCAGGACACCTTTATGTAATTTTCCTCCACCTGTTTGTTATGAAAAAATTTAAGCCTAGAGAAATGTTTGAATTTCTCAAGGGTAAAAGAATGAACTCCCATTTACTCAATAACTTAGCTTAAGGAATTATAAAAATATTGCCATATTTTCTCTATATGTATGTGTATCTAATTTTTATGGCAGAACCATCTGAAAGCTAGTGGCAGAGACATGATGGCACTTAATTCCTAAATACTTCAGCTTGCATTTCCCAAAAATATGTGCATTCTAATATATAACTACAAAAACATTATCACAATTGAGATATAGTTCTTAATATCATGTCTTTTTCACTGCATATTCAAAATTTATCTATGCTGACAAATTATGTTTTGTAATTGATTTTGTATTTGCCTTTTACATTTCTTTAGTCTCTGTTAGCTATTGCTATATTATTTTTCTTTAGTCCCAGTTAGTCTAAACTTTTTACTTTCTATAACATTATTCATTTTCTATTGTTATATAACAAAGTACCCTAAAACTTAATGGCTTAATACAACAAACATTATCACATCATCGTTTCACTGGGTCAGGAAGTCGGGAGCAGCTTCGCTGGGTGATTCTGGCTCAGGGCCTGTCATGAGGTTCTAATCTTGATGTCCGCTGGGACTGTATTCATCTGGTAACACCACTGTGGCAGAAGGCTACTGTTCTGAGTTCACCCACATGGTTGTTAGTAGGCATGCTGACTTCACAGGAGTCCTCTACTGTTAACCACATGGAGCTCTTCATAGGGCTTCCCAAAATATGGCAGCTGGCTCCCCCAGGGCAAATGATCAGAAAAAGAGGGAAAGAGGCAGAGATAGAGCCTGAGACCATAATGAAAGTTAAGGTCTTTTCATAACGTAATCTCCAAAATGACATCCAATGACTTCTATTATATTCTATTCATTAGAAATGAGTCACTAAGCATAGCCCACAGCCAAAACGGTGGAGAATTAAGTTCTGTTTGAGAAGATGAGTATCAAAGAATTTAGGATTGTGTCTTTAAAATCTCCACATTGACTATTTGAAGAAATCAAGGTCTCATAGACTACCCTAAATGGTGGATTTGTCAGAACTTCATAGAACACTGACATCAATTACAGTAACTCTTCGACCATAATGAAACAGCATAAAACAGGGTGAAGACACATTTGTGTTGGAACACCAAAAACAACAACAACAACAAAAACAAAACTTAGAACAGTGCAAATTATAAAAAACGACCCACCATCTCTCTCTCTTATCTCACATGAGTGATTGCTTATTTTTACTAATTATAATTAAACTCCATCTAGTTTCTCCTGACTCCTAAATAAAAATTAAGCTATCCAATCATTGAATTGCCCCTGCTTTGTGATAGTACTCAATCCTGAGAAAACCCCTGTTCTTTGAACTGTTTCTCAGATTATCTAGCATAGGGCCAAATCTTATGACAAGCCATTCGTTACATCTTCTTGAGACATCTCATCGTTTATTTTGGGGTGCAGACTCCTGTGTTACAGCAAAAAAAAACAAATCTAGGCTTGTTTCACTAGAGTGGTTTTTGATTAGCTTCTGGGCATGAAGAGAAGGTTACAATTTCTTTGTGTACTTTTTATTTTTAGAATATGTTCTAGATTACAAAATTTGATATATACTGATATATTATACTTTTTTGATTAAACTTGCATATGCTATATATTTCTTTCTCTGCTCAATTTGTCCAGAACAGGGAGTTCTTTGTCAAAGTCTCCTATATCAGTAAGTTTCTACTATTTTTCTTTTTTGCATAACCATCAGTGTTTTCTTTATGAAGTTTGTTATTGTATTGATTGGTACATAGATATTCATGGTTACACTGTCTTTTTCTATAAATTGTAGATGTAGTAGTGTTATGGAGTATTGTTCTTTTGTCTTGCATAAAGCATCTTGCCTGGTTGTTAACATTGTCAGGTAGTAACATTGCAACTTCTGCATTACTTTCTTGAATTTTCCCCTTATTCCTTTGCTCTTCTCTTTAATTTTGCATTTAGTACTGTTTTCTTTAGTTTTGTCGCTTATATGCAACATTGAGTTTTGGGAGATTTTACTGATAAACCAATTTGAAAATATTTTTAGGTCATCTAGGCCTATTTATACTTGTTAATGTGACTGATATATTTGGGCTCAGTTCAGATTATTATTATTATTGTTTTGACACAGGGTCTCACTATGTCACCCAGGCTGGTCTTGAACTCTTGAGCTCAAGCAGTCCTGCCTGAGCCTTCTGAGTAACTGGGACTACAGGTGCATGCAACCATACCTAGCATCAGCTCATATTGTTTTAGGTTAAAATTACTAAATATATTTACTGTGTTTCACTGTGTGACCGCCCTTCTTTTTTTAACTTTTATTTTAGATTTATTTTGGTATCCATAAACTTTTGTGGTTTTGTTCTAGTGTTAACTTTCAGTGATGACTTTATAGAACTTAGTCTCTTTTTTCCTCTATTTAGCCTTTTTCTCTTTGAGGGTAGGTTGTAATTAGTTCTGATTATCCAACTGTTCCTGTATTCAATTTTTTGCCATGTAATTTTATAGTAATTTCACACTATGTTTAGGCATACTTTGTTTATTCATTCAATAAATGTGTATTAAGTATCTGAGTTCTAGAGGCAGTGAGTTCTAGGGATTATTCAATAGGGACACAGTAACAGCCTAAGCAGACTTGCTTTTTATGTTCACTCACTGGAATGTTTGCAGAAAATAAAGGAAATGTAGAAACAAACATATCCCCTTGTGGGGATACTGGACTAAGTAAAATAGATGGAAAAATGCTCAATAAAATTTTACTGCATTTGGAGAAGGCAACTTTAGGAATTACCTGGGATTTTAATTTTATATTGTTTAGTTCTAGAAAGATTTTTTTCTTAGGGTGCAATTTATAGATTATGGATTTTGAAGTCAAATAGAGATGACTTTAAATTTTGACTCTGCTCCATCTACTATTTTATTTTTAGCAGTTTGTTCAGTTCTATTGAGTCACATTTTACCCACTGGGTAAAATCTATTAAAACATGGTTATTAGATCCCTGTTAGGATGAAATGTGCTAATATGTGTAATAAGCATAGTAGAATAACTCATTCTTAGAAAGTTCTTATTGTTAACTCCCTTACCTTTGTTAACTGAAGGCAAAAATTTAGGATATTCTATAAAAAGAAAATGTAACATGTTCTATTTGTCCCACAGAATTTATTACATACATGAAAGAAAAAGAAAAATAATTAAAATTAAAAATAAAAATAAAATAATTATTACTTATTTTAAGTAATAGCTCTCAAAAGATCAGGATTTTATAAAGTCTGAGTTCCCACAGTAGAGGTAGTGTAATAAATTAACTTCAATATTCTATGCAAATAACCCATATTTACTAATTTGTGTGTTAAGTTATACTATCCCCTCTAAGTCAACGAGCTGTTAAGAGTCAGGGATCGTGTTATCTTTTGCTTAATCCCTAAGTGGCACATAGAATATATCCAAGATAATTAAACAATGTCTTTCTTTTTTTTCTTCTATTATACATAAATCTAGAATTAAAATCTTTAATTACATTTTTTACATACATTCCAGCAGCTTATCTATGCATTTTAATAATAACCTATAAAAATGTTTAGGTAAGAGAAAAACAACTGTAGTTTTACAGTAAGTTATTAGCAAACAAGACCCACTGGGTCAATACCATAATGATATCAGTGGAGCCTTGCAAGCAATAGTATAGGACAACAGGTAGATAGGGCCAGATCTATTAGCCTAGACTTTGTATGTTTCCAGGAAGACCATTAAAATGTTATCATAATTTAGAAAGGGGCAGTGAGCTGAAGTAAAGCTGACAGATGTAGGCTACCACGTCCATAATATCAAACACTAGGGTAAGAGTAGGCTACAACCCATGCAAGCAGAGGAATACAAATGTAGGCAACACCCTGAAAGGAGAACATTCATAAACACTAAACATCCAGTGGAAGGCATGCAGAGTGCATGTGAAGTAATGATATCACGTGGACCCTGCTGTACAGGAAATATGTTATTTCAACCAAATGTATTCCTGCTGTAGAAGAAAAAAAAATCCTGTGACATGCTGACAATTTAATTCTACAGGAGGAAGCTTCATGGTATGTCTGTCTTATTAGGGAGGCCAAATGTTCAAATACAATGGCGGTGATCTGAGCCAAGCATCTAGCTTGAAACAAAGCAGTTATGAAATCTGCCTAGGTTTCTTGCCTTTATTCTCTGAGCCACAAGTGCTCATGGTGAAAAGAATTAACCTACGAGATGAGTTTCATTTCGAGGATATTGAAGCACCTCCTCAACTGTCTTTATTTTCCTTGTTAAAGGTGGTTTCCTTAACTAAAATTTTCATGATGGCATAGACTGACACTTTATATTCTCACTTTTTTGATTGTCTGGTATGATGATTCCTAATATAGTCATTACTTAAAACATATTATTAAAAATAATAATTATTTTTGACAGAATAAATCTCCCCTCATTTTTGTATTTTTTGCATCTAAATAGAAGGTCTCATTTTGGCTTTAAGGAGTTCAAAATAGCTTGAGTGTATTTAGGTTATCATAAATATTGGGTCAGAATTCATTTTTATTATTTATGTAGTGCAAGTGCTGACACTCTTGACATATGAAAATTGGACATAGGGTACTCTGATGCATAGGAAGAGCCAGGTGCATTTGTATTTTACTTGATAATGCTGTAAATACAGAGATGCTTAAAGTTCACATAAAAAAAGATTAAAACCGTAAAACGGAAACTCTAAGAAATTTTAACAGGTTTCTACTCTACTTTTCATGAGACACATGCTGTTTATTATGTTTGAAAATTATTTTGGTGATGAAAAGGGATAGAGTTAGAAAAAGAATGGTGATGATCTGAAACATAGGCGGGGATGTTCTCTTTCCTGTGTCTTGTTTTCTTATAGAGGCAGGAGGAAGATGGGAGAGCAAATCATACGCCTATTATAGTTACATTCACAGATATAATTTATCTACTTCAATCTCTTTTAAAATGTCATTCTGACTCAATTAGAGAGTGATATTAGGTCATGCAAACAAATTAAGAGCCAGGTAATGCAACTTTTTGAAAAGATACCATCATTACAGACTAAGTAAATATCCATATTCACAACAATGGTCCATAGTGAGATGTCTTATATTTTCTCTAGCTATACAGTAGAAGTTTCAAGTCAAATATTACAAGATCGTATTTATAAAACCACACATTCAAACAAAATCACTGAAATCCTAGGACATTGCAGCATGGACTGCTTCCTTGCATTTAGGTAATATGTCCCCAAATAGGCCTCCATTTTGGAGCTTGAATGGTTAATATTATGTGCCAACTTGACTAACCTATGGTACACAAATAGTTGGTCAACCACTAGACTAGACATCCTCTTGAAGGTGTTTTTTAGATAAAATTAATATTTAAATCATAAACATTGAGTAAAGCAGATTATCCTTCAGAATGTGAGTGGGCCTCTTCCAATCTGTGAAAAACCTTAACAGAAAAAGACAGGCTCCCAGAGGAAGAAGGCATTCTGCTGCCAGCCTGCCTTCAGACGCAAGGTGCAACGTTAGTCTCTCACTCTCTCATTCTCACACTTCTCTCTCTCTCTCTGTCTCTTTCTCTCTCCCCTCCCGTGTGTGTGTGTGTGTGTGTGTGTGTGTGTGTGTGTGTGTGTAGAAATAAAAAGTTTAACATTACTGAGGGTTTTTATAGCCATGTGATCTTGGGCTAGTAACTAACTTTTTAGGAGTGTTCTCTCATGTCTATAAATCCACAATGGAGTTGCCAGTAGTATATCTATTTGAATTAAAATTAAAACTAATTAAAATTAAATTAAAAATTTAGTGCAGCAGTGGTATTAGATCCATTTCAAGGCTCAGTAGTCACACATACAGAGTATTTTCATCACCTCACAAAGCCCTGTTTGATTGTGCTTGAATGGAATATTTCTAACGGTCCCTCTAGAGACAAAATGTAATGATTGAGGAATCCTAGGTAGAAACCATAGAGGGCTTATGTTGTTGCTTTGTCAGTTAACTTATTTTGGCCAGTATGCAGACTTGTTTACAGTAGATAGTCACTGAATGCTTACTAAATTGAATTGGACTAAGACCGGTGTGGAAAACTGTAAGTGATATATTAGTGACCTGAACTAAAAGCAAACAGCTACAGCAGAAGAAAAGAGGAGCTTTCTGGGAGATGCTGTGAGACATCAAAAAATAAAATAAAATAAAAAAATAAAAAACAGAATGATCAGGTTTTGAAAATGGGTTAGCTATGGGAATTTAATTTAAAAAAAAAGAAAAGAAAAAAGAAACAGAGGGCCACTGGAAGTTCACAACTCTTGTGGAAGGGAGGAAACTGGGTCTGAAGAGAGAGCAGCAGTGAGCCAGATAAGGAGCTCTCAAAAGGCAGGCATGCAGTCTGCTGAAATCAGCCTCTAAGTTTCCCCTCTGAAAGAGGCAAGGATGTACAGAGACAGACAAAGAGAGAGAAACAAAGTTAAGCAATTTGCTGATTTGATAGGTATCATAATAATCATCTGGAATTGCTCTTACTCTAATTTGGTTACCAGAAAAATACACTTTTTCTTGCAGTGGGACATTTGACAACTTGCAGAGAGAAAATTTCGAAGTCAGTTTGCTAATCTCATTTCATTTAACAAAGCAGTAGTTCAGGCCCTAGCAGTGCCACTTGTACTAACATTTGCTATTATTAGCAAATAATTACCAATTTTTTCCTGCTCATGGGAGGAAAACTTATCAACTAGATAAGCTATTCCTCTCACTGCTTCGTCCTGTTTTGTTACACCATTGACTTCTGTATTAAGTAACAACTCTATTATTTATTCTAGCCACACTTTAGAGAATAACAACTTAAAAATCACTGATGATCAGTATTCTACTTTAAAATCACAAATAAGTGGGCTACATTCAATGCAGGAAATCTGCTTATACAAGGAAATAAAGACATGAAAGGTAGGAAGAAACCTTAGCAAAAGCATTTCCAAACCTCTCATTTTACAGATAGAGATCCTAAGATTCTAGAAGTGTAATATTTTACCCAAGTTATGTATCCAGCTTATGGCAGAACAGAAGCTAAAAGTAAATTCTGTCAATATTCACTCAGTCAAATAATTTCATTACCACTTTCCCAAAGAATTTACAGATAACATCATTATCATGATCACCACCACCACCACCACCACCACTTATTATTAAAGTCAATAATTTTAAAGTTATTAAAGTTATATTATTGTTATATTTTCTGAATACTTACCATGTGTTAGTACTG
The DNA here is from genome assembly GCF_048565385.1 of Saimiri boliviensis. Classification (NCBI taxonomy): domain Eukaryota; kingdom Metazoa; phylum Chordata; class Mammalia; order Primates; family Cebidae; genus Saimiri; species Saimiri boliviensis. The sequence goes on along the minus strand of NC_133450.1, from coordinate 176,155,021 downwards.
TTTCAAGTTTTAACAGTTCAATTAGTTCCAGACCTCTTTTTGACTTAATTTCTTGTTTTAACTAACTTTATTCTTATAATAATATAAATTATATCATTAAAACCTTTTTTAGAGATAAGAAAACCAAGGAACAGAGGGGTGGATACTAAAGTTTGAGAATCATTATTTTGTACATTTTTCTGCATATATTTACAACCTTATAATTTCCTTTTCAATTCTCATAGTGTTTACTATTTCAATACTAATACACTGTCCATTTCTTGAGCAGAATAAGACATCTTCCTCAGTCGCCAGGAACTCTCAGTTTACTGGATGACACTTTTATCTAAACCAATGACAACCACATTCCCTGATAAGTTTTATAATATATTTTTTTATGAAGTACCTATATGAAATGTGGTAAATGAATGTATTCACCATCTGGGCAGATGGGGAAAATCCCCTGGAATCATGTATTGAAGGCAATGTTTACAGGGCTAAGAAGTGAGGAGAAGCATTCCAGGATGAAAGTTGGGAAATGTGGCCAAAATATTCAACTCGGCAAGGCAAACATGCTAAAATATTTGGTGAAAGATGAATCTGGAAACAAATGTTGATGCCTATTTTTTTTTCTTCTTTAAATTCTCATGTCTTCAATTACTTCTGTACCCTTCAAAACACATAAGAAAATTTATACATTGTATAAATATTTGCTGAATTAAACTGAAAAATGATTGATCAATTGAGTATGACTGTACTGCACTTTTCCTGCAGTTGTACACAAGGTTGTATGTAAAAATATTTTAGTCAAGCAAACAAGAAAAAGCCTTGGAATCCTTAAACTAGCTTATGCATAGTAGCAATAAATTATGCATTTCCACTTGGCATCTGTTTATTAAATAATTCATTTAGTTTAAATTTTGTCTAAGTATCTTTCCCCAATAATTTATAAAATCTCCTGACAGTCAACGAACTAAAATATACTAAATTTATTTTCTTTCTCCCTTCCTCCCTTTCTATTCTGCACTTCTCTCCATCTACCAAACTCTCTGCAGCTGCAAGAGATGATAATAAGATGGACTTGAAATATACCAAAAATGTTATTAATTTATTCTGTGTTATATAACAGTGTCAGAATAGATAGAACATTTTAGATGAGTGAAATACATGATTCATATGTTTAAGAGCCCTGGGAACTTTTTAACAGAGCTCTAATTTAAAAAATATATTGCCTTCTTTTATTTCTTTGCCATCTGCTTCCTGCTTCTTTCTACTGATAATGCTACGGACTGAGGAAAACACTTTCCCACTGAGATCAAGTAGGGTCCTCTTCTAGTCTACTTTTATTGTCTCAATAGTACAATTCTAGAATATACCATGTGTTTTTGGCTTTTATTTTCTTTGGGGGGGAAGAATTGGTGAATTGGCTGTCAAGAATTGGTGAATTGGCTGTCAAGCAGTTTTCAAAGTAGCTACTGTTTGTGCCCTGATAAAAATGAGAGTACAGGACCCACATGGTAAATATTTAACAACAGGGAATTCTCATTCCCTTGCTAAGGGCTCTGCCAGAAATTCATGATACTAATAATCGGCTTTAATTAATAGATGACTATGCCTAGAGTCACAGTTCTCACAACAACAACAAATTACATACACATCTTATTAAACCTTCCACTGCTGATGCCTCTGTAATCTTTTCTATAACAACACACCCATTTGTGGTATGAGTACCAAAAACTATACACAGATCATGCCTGATCCACCATAGATACTAAAAAAGAGTATTTGTCGAGTGAATACATGTTTAAATACATGAAGGCTGAACTCTTCTGTATCTTTCTGTGTGTTTGTACTCCATCACCTATGTTAACAGTAATATTGCCAGGTTAGATGAAGATAATGATAACAAAACAAGGTCTCTGCATTTTAGAGTGCTTTGCAATTTGCAAAATATTTTTACATGTAATGAGTCAACTGATTTTCATAGAGAAAAAGTAAGACTGGTTGAATTCCCTCATGTTTCCACAGGTGGTTAGTAGTTCATCCAGGTAGGTCTTTTTGTCATTGATTCTAATGTTTCTTTAATTATATTGAATTGTGACCATAATGCATTATCTTAAACTATAAGATATCAGTGTGGAGGTGTTGTGGTTAAACATGTAAAGTTTTATTTAAAGAAATGTGTTAGGAGAAAAGAAGATATCATCTAATATAGTAGCTGTTGACTTCTTCGATACTTTGTAAACATTATGTCAAGCAAATATAGTTCTTTAATAATATATCCTATTACCAGGAATATACTATCAGGGACAGACACAGATGAAGAAAAGAAAAGTTATGTTTGAGAGCAATGGTCTTATACCTCAGTGTTCTATCTCTGGCAGTTTAATTAATATTTGATTTGACAGATAAATTGCTTGCTCTTAAAGGTTTAGAGTATCATTTGCTAAAGCATATTCTGCAGGATGGAAAGCAGTGTAGATAAATGAGAACAACATGGAGATACACCCTCTTCAAGAAAGCACCTGTTGCTCAGCTATAGGAAATGTGTCAGCCAACTATGGTCAATAGACCTCTTCGAGCTCCCAGCTTCTTCAGGTTGGGCCTTAGCTGCAGAGAGCCAACTACATGGTTTCCCTCACTTGGTGACTACGGGATAATGTTGCATAAAGAACCTGGGAGAAGCTGAGGTACTCTGATGGGCAATACTTTTCCTGGTACCTAAAACTTCATCTCAGTTTCTACTTCAGAGAATACATCCTATGACATCAGAAAAATAATTCTTATTAAATGTTTAACAAACACTGAGTTAAATAAGATCATCTTTTAAAAATTTTTACCACTTGGGAAATTCTTCTAGCCTTAACATACTTTTATACATTGTGAATCTCTAAGACCAGACTCTCTGCTGTGCAGTGTTTCCCAAACTTGACACTCACTTTTTCCCCCCAGGCACATTTCATCTGTTACATTAAATAGCTGTTAAATTAGCTTCAGGATGTCTCTGAACTTTGAGCTCATTCATAACAAACTGCAACCTAACTTAGTTCATAAACAAACTGAAACTTAGGAGTATATTTTTTTGTAACAAATACCTGATTTTCAACCAATTGCAAACATCTGAGCTTCAGCCAATCACAAGCAGCCATCTGATAAGCCCATACCCAAGTACAACAAATGTCTCATCACACCATGCCTAAATAAAACAAATGCCTGTCAGTAGACAGTCTCTTGATTTATTTATTTTTATTTTGCTAGTCAGCATGTGAAAGCAAGCTGACTGCTCATGCTGCTATTGGAGCTCTCTGAGCCTCTTCTGATCTGAGTACTGCCCAATCCATGAATTGTTTTTTGTTCAAATAACTCCGTTAAATTTATCTGAAGTTTTTATTTTAATGTACCAGATTACCGTGCTGCAGAAAAGTAGCCTAGAGAATCAGCACAGCAATCTGCATAGTCTACCACTAAACTAAAGATATTTTACTGTTATATTTCAATGTGTCACCTGTTGGGGAACAATGAGTCTCTTCAGTTTTCTTTTTGTTCTATTAAACAATTCTATTTGATTTTTTAATCTTTTGCAATGAAAAATTTTCTTTAGCTTATACATCTCCTATGTTCTCAGGATACATTCAAATACTTCACAGTTTCTTCTCAGGTTTTCCTTAGTACTCCAAGCATTTCCCAACTTCCTTCCCCACCCTGGTTACAGCATTGCTAAGCTGTGCCATATTCCCATAGTTTGTCTTCACTACTAAAATTACATTAATTTTTTATTTGTAACTTTTAAGTTCAAGCTACAAGAATAATTTTAAAAAATCTGTATGTTCTTTGCCCAGATTCACCTATTATTAATATTCTGCCCTATTTGTTTGCCACATGCCATCCATCTATCCATCTGTGTATGTGTATATAAGTATATGAATGTGTGTGTATGCATTTATAGTTTTTTCTGAATAATTTCAGAGTAAATTGTGTACATTATGACCCTTTACCTTAAATAACTCAGTGCACATTTCTAATTTAGTCAATGGTTTGGGAATGTTCTTTACAGTGTTTTCCTCTATTATAAAGATTCATTCTAGGATCATGTATTATTTTGAGTTAACAGGTCTCTTTTAGTCTTCTTTAATCTGGAATACTCAGCTTCTCCTTGTCTTTTATGAAAATGAAATTTGTAAAGTATATAGTCCTTTGAAAAATACATTGTATAGAATGTTTCTTGTTTGGGATTGGTCTAATATTTCGTCAGATTATAAATTCCAAATCTGGAGTGCTATATGGGGTGATAGTGAGTCTTTCAGGGTCTTTCATTCTTAAGTTTTTGATGTCTACCTGCTGCTCATTATTGATATTAATTTTGGCCACTCAATTCATGTGTTGTCATTTTTTGCTGTGGTACCCTTACTATGTTTTTCCCTTGCATGTAGTACATAATTGGTGAGAAGACTTTGAAAATATTCTGATCCTCGTCACAATTTTGCCCCTAGAGTTGGCATCTATCAATGATTCTTGCCTGAACCCATCTTTACTTTGATGATTGAAACTCTCTTTGTATTCACTTGAAATTCTATCATGAGCAAGAACTTTTTTTCAGCACTTATTTGCTTATATGTTTATTCATTTGAATAAATATTATCAGTGTGGACTCATATCATTTTTAGTGACCCATTATTCTCTCTAGCAGTTTGTAATCCATTACTATTGTTCCTCAGTTCTCCTAGATTTGGCTAGCAAGAGCCCCTGCAACCCAAATTCTATATCCTTATGACACATTCCAACATCATTTTTAGCACTCCTTTACTTTCTGTTATAAAATATGTTGACATTTATCTAGCTGTTTCCCTATAACATCCCTGGGGAACAGCCATTTCTCTGAGGATCCTTTTAGTGGGAAATAGTATCACAAACCAAAACCTAAACATGAAGTGTGCTCCTTGTTATTGGAGTGCCATTTGTCCTTTTTTGCTTTGGTTACCTACACCTGTGAAATATGGCTCAAGAAATTTTTGCCCAGTCAAGTAATCTGGAGAGTTTCTCCAAAGTTTTCTTAAAGTAGTTTCATGGTTTGAGGTTTTAGATTTAAGTCCTTATCCATCTTGATTTGATTTTTGTCTATGGATAGAGACAAAAGTATAGTTTCATTCTTCCAGTTTTCCCGGCAAGATTTATTGAACAGATCGTATTTTCCCCAGTGTATGCTCTTGGCACCTTTGTCAGAAATGAGTTTACCATAGTTATGTGGATTCGTTTCTGGGATCTTTATTGTGTTCTATTGGTTTATATGTCTGTTTTAATGCCAGTACCATGTTCGTTTACTTACTAGGTCTCTGTAGTTTAATTTAAAGTTAGGTGATTCCTGTGGTGTTATTTTTAACAGTAGTTTTGTTATTTTTACCCAGGATAACTTTGGCTACTGTAGGTCTTTTATGGTTTCATATCCATTTTAGGAGTTTTTTTTCTATTTCTATAAATAATGTCACTGTTATGTTCATGGGGATTGCATTTAATCTGTAGATCGCTTTGGGGAGTAAGGATGTTTAACATTTAACAATATTGATCCTTCCAATCCATGAACATAAAATACCTTCCCATTTTTCATTTGTTTTAATCTTCAATTTATTTCATCAGTGTTTTGCAGTTTTCATTGTAGAGATTTTTCACTTCTTTAGTTAATTCCCAGGTATTTAATTTTGTATGTGGGATTAATTTTTAAATTTCTTTTTCACATTGTTCAATGGTGACATAGAGAAAGGCTACTGATTTATATATGTTCATTTTGTATGCTGCAATTTTGCTGAATTTGTTTATTATTTCTAATAGTTTTGTGTGTGTGTGTGTGTGTGTGTGTGTGTGTGTGTGTGTGTGTGTTTGGTGGAGTCTTTAGGGTTTTCCAAATGTAAGATCATATTATCTGCAAATAAGGATAATTTGACTTCTTTGTTTCCAATGTGGATGTCTTTAAATTTTTTTTGTCTGATTGCTCTAGCTAGGACTTTCAGTACTCTGTTGAATAACAGTGATAAAAGTGAGCATCCTCTTCATGATCCCAGTCTTAGAACTAGTAGCATTCTGTGTGACACTAGCTGTGGGTTTCTCATACATGGCTTTTATTATATTGAGGTGTGTTCTATACCAGTTTTTGAGGGACTTTTTTTTTTATAATGAAGGGATGTTGAACTTTATCAAATGTTTTTAAACATCAATTGAAATAATCATATGGTTTATGTTCTTTGTTCTATTGCTATGGTGGATCACATTGATTAATTTGCATATGATTTGGATAAATCCCACTTGGTCATGATAAATGATCTTTTTAATGTATTTTTGAATTTGACTTGCTAGGATTTTGTTGAGGATTTTACATCAATTTTTATCAGTGATATTGTCCTGTACTTCTATTTTTTGATGTGTCTTTGTCTGGTTTTGGTATTAGAGTAATTCTAGTCTCACAGAATGCAATTGGGAGTATTTCTTCCTCCTGTATTCTTCATAATAGTTTGAGGAGGTTTGATACTAGTTCTTTATATGTTTTGTAGAATTTGACAGTGAAGCCATTGAGTCTTGGGCTTTTCTGTACTGAAATACTTTTTTATTGTTTTCTTCATTTCATTCACTTATTTCTGATCTGATCTTTATTATTTCTTCTATTCACTTTAGGTTTGGTTTGCTTTTGCTTTTCTAGTTCTTTAAGATGCGTCATTAGGTTATTAAAGTTTTTCTTTTTTGAGGTAAGCACTTACAGCAATAAGTTTCCCTCTTAATACTACTTTTGCAGTATCTCATTGGTTTTGATATGTTGTGTTTCCATTATCATTTGTTAAATGAAAAATTTCAACTTTCTTATTGATTTATTCATTGATTTACTGGTCCTTCAGGAGAATGTTGTTCAATTTTGATGTCTTTGTATAGTTTCCAATATTCCTCTTATTAATTTGCAGTTTAATTTTGTTGCATCCAGAGAAAATTCTTGATAATGTTTTATTTTTTTAATGTTGTGAGACTTGTTTTGTGTCTTAACACATGGTCTATCTTTGAGAATGACCCATGTGATGAGGAGGATGGAAGCAGCCATTGGATGAAATGTTCTGTAAATATTTATTAGGTCCATTTTATCTACAGTGCAGATTAAGGCTGTTGTTTCTTTGTTAATTTTCTGTCTCAATGGTCTGTCCAATCCTGAAAGTAAGATGCTGAAGTCTCCAGCTATTATTTTATTGAGGTCTGTCTCTTTTTATCTCTAATAATGTTTGCTTTATATATCTTGATGTTCTAGTGTAGTACATATGTATGTTGTTAAATACTCCTGCCGCATTGACACATTCTCATTACATAGTGACATTTCATTTAATTCTTTATTCTATGTCTCTTCTTTTAGTCTTGAAATCTACTTTGTCTGATATGAATATAGCAACTTCTGCTCTTTTTTGGTTTCCACTCACATGAAATATCTTTTTCCATATCTTTATTTTTGGTCTATATGTATTTTTATAGGTGAAGTGTGTATCTTGTTCACCTATAATATAACAAGACCATTGGGTATTGTTTTTTCATCCATTAAGCCACTATATGTCTTTTCATTAGAGAATTTAGTCCATTTACATTTGACATTATTATTGATAAGTAGGGACGTACTCTTGCCTATTATTTTGTTTGTTTTCTGGTTGTTTTGTGGCCTTCTCTTTATTCTTTCTTTTCTTCCTGTCTTCTTTTAAGTGCAGGTGATTTTCTCTGGTGGTGTAACTTAATTTCTCACCTTTTACTTTTGAGTATCTATTATATGTTTTTAGATTTAAGGTGATCATGAGACTTATAACTAGTATCTTATAATATTATGTTAAACTAATGAAAACTTAACAGTGATTGCATGAACAAACACACCAAAAGAAAACTGATAAAAACTCTACATTTCAACTTCATCCCCCCACTTTTAAATTTTTTGTTGTTTCTCTTTAGGTCTTACTGAACTGTGTCTTGAAAAGTTGTTGTAGTTATTATTTTTGATTTTCCTCATTTAGTCTTTTAGATTGAGTAATTTACATAGCACAGTTACATTGTTATAATATTCTGTGTTTCTCTGTATCCTTACTATTACCAGTGAGTTTTGTCCCCTCCGATGATTTCTTCTCGTTCATTAACATTCTTTTCTTTCAGATTGAAGAACTTCCTTTAGCATTTCTTGTATGACAGGTCTGGTGTTTATGAAACCCCTCAACTTTGGTTGTCTGTGAAGGTTTATTATTTCTCCTTCATGCTTGAAGAATATTTTCACTGGACATACTGTTCTAGGATTAAGTGGGTTTTTTGTTTTGTTTTGTTTTGTTTTGTTTTCCTGGAGCTCTATTGTATATTATTTGCTTCTTTTCTCCTGCTGCTTTTAGAATGCTTTCTTTATCCTTGACGTTTTAGAGTTTTATTATTAAATGCCTTGAGGTAGTCTTTGGTTTAAATCTGTTTCATTTTCTACAACCTTCTTGTACTTGAATGTTGATATCTTTCTTTAGGTCTGGGAAGTCCTTTGATATTGTTGTTTTGAATAAAGAATCTAGGCCCTAACTCTTTCTCCACCTCCTCCTTAAGACCAATAACTCTTAGATTTGCCATTTTATGGCTATTTCCTAAACGCTTTGGGTGTGCTTCATTTTTCAAATTTCTTTTTTTCTCCTCTGACAGTATTTTTCCTGTCTTCAAGCACACTAATTCTTTCTTCTGCTTGATCACATCTGCTGTTAAGAGACTGATGCATTCTTCAGTATGTCAAGTGTGTTTTTCAACTCTAGAAATTCTGCTTGATTCTTTTAATTATTTCTATATGTTTGATAAATTTATCTGATGAAATTCTGAATTACTTCTCTGTGTTATGTTGAATTTCTTTGATTTTTCTCAACATGGCCATTTTGAATTTTCTGCCTGAAAGCTCACTTATTTCTGTTTCTCTTTGATTGATTCTTGGTGCCTTACTTAGTTTATTTGATGAGGTCAAGTTTTCTTGGATGGTCTTAATGCTTGTAGATGTTTGTTTTGTCTGGGCATCAGAGTTAGGTATTTATTGTAGTCTTCACAGTTTGGATTTCCTTATGCCCATTCTTCTTGGGATGGCTTTTCAGCTATTCAAAGGGACTTGGGCTCCAATCCCAATAATGCTGTGTTTTCTGAATATTTATAGAGGCCCCACCTTTGTGGTGTTGGTAAGATCTAGAAGAATTCCCTGAATTTCAGGCAGAGAGTCTTGTTCTTTTCCCAAACAAATGGAGTCTGTCTGTCTGTCTGTCTGTCTCTCTCTCTCTCTCTTTCTCTCTCTCTCTCTCTCTCTCTCTCTCAATCTCTCTGTTCTGTGCTGCATTAAACTGGGGATGTGTCAATGCAAGTCTCCTGTTGCCACCACCATTAGGACTGCAGTGAGTCATACCTGAAGCCAGCACAGCACTGGGTCTTGTCCAATGCACACTGTAACCACTACCTGCCTACCACCTATGTTCACAGGGTCCTAGGGCTCTGCAATTGGAAGGTGATGAAGCCAGTCAGGTTGATGTTCTTGCCTTTGGGGCAGTGAGCTCCCTGAGGCATTGAGCAGGTCCAGAGATGGTGTCCGGGAGCCAGAGATTGGAGATATAAACCTTAAATTTACCTGATGGCGGGGTGGGGAAATGGGGAGCGATAGCATGGGAAGAAATGCCAGGTATAGGTGAAGGGGAGGAAGGCAGCAAATCACACTGCCATGTGTGTACCTATGCAACTATCTTGCATGTTCTTCACATGTACCCCCAAACCTAAAATGCAATTTAAAAAAGAACCCTTACCATAACTAAGAAATAAAAATTGAAATTATACACTAAATTAAAAAAAAAAAAGGAAAGAAATTTACCTGATGTTCTGTTCTCTGGTGGCTAAGGTGGCCCTCAAACTGCAATACAAAGTCCTTTCTTCTATTTCCTCCCCTTTCCATAAGCAGAAAGCCTCTTTCTTCTTTGGTTACCACCATCACCAGCCCAGGGGGTTTATACCAGGGCATCACTGATATTCACTTAAAGCCCAAGGGCTCCTCAGACAGCTTGTGGTGAATACTGCCACATCTGGGACTCACCCTCCAGGGAAGTAAGCTCCCCCTCTGGTCCAGGGCAGGTCCAGAAATGTTGTCCAAGAGTCTAGGCCTAGACTCAGGGACCCCAAGAGCCTGCTTGTTGCTCTGCCTCATTGTGGCCTAGCTGTGGTACCTAATGTGCAAGAGAAAGTCCTTTTTAGTTTTTCTTCTTTCAGCAATACATCTTAATTATAAAGAAACTTGAAATCACAGATAAAGAATTCAAAATATTGATCTTAAAGAAGCTCAGTGCGATAGAAAGAGTTTTTCATCAGGGACATCACAGCTAGGAATGTGCTGGGCCACACCTGAAGCTAGCATATCTCAGAGACCGTGGCCTGTGGTGTGTACTACCTGTGTATTGCTGCTGATTATTTAGGGCCCAAGGGCTCTGTAGTGAGCAGATGATGAAATCCTGCTAATTCTGGTTCCTTCTTTTCAAGGTAGTCTGTTCCCTTTTGGCCAAAGATGTATCTAGAAATGTTGTCTGGGAGCTTGGGCTTGGAGTAGGTCCTCATGACTGCCCACTGCCCTATCCTTCTGTGGCTGACCTGATATCTAAGATGCTAGATAAAATCCTCTTTACTCTTTGCTCTCCTCTTCTTGAGCAGGAGGAAGGAGTCACTTTCATCGCTGCAAGCTGTGCTGCCTGAGGTTGGGGAGGAGTGGCACAAGCACTCCCTTGGTCACTCAAGCTGAAATCTCCCTAGATCCCATGCCCCCTAAGTCCACTGGCACTGTGCCCATCCCTGCAGTAGGAGTTGCCTAGGAATTGCAGTCCTTGTATCCTAGACTGCCTTTCAAGTTTACCTAAGTCTATGGTGGCAGGGCTTGCTGGAAATTCAGATTCCAACCACTGGGATGGGGAATTACTCTCTAGCTAGGTCCGGTCCAAATGTTCCTTCCATGTACATGTGCTAGCTGAGACCAGCACGGCTTTGCTCTCTGTTGTGAAAGGGCAGCACTGAGTTCAACGTAAAGTCCCCCAATTTCTGTGCTCTCCCTCCCCCAAGTTTACAGACTGAATGACTCTTGCTGGGACATGGGGTAGGGTGGTGCTGGTGATTTAAGACTTTCTCTCCTACCCTCTTCAATGCCTCTATCAGTGACAGTATGTTAAAACCAGGTACTGTGATTGCTCACCTGGTTTTTAGTTCTTGTAACAGTGCTTTTCTGTGTACAGATAGCTGTTAAAATTTGATGGTCCTGCAGTGATGGTGGGGCAAATGGTGCAGGCTTCTATTTTTCCATCCTGCTCCACCCCTCATCAAGTTTCTTGAATTTTTCAAAACTATTTTGTATTTATTTTAATGATTTCTTTGATTTCAGAAAATCTATTTAGTTCCTTTATAAGCTATCCCTTTGGTAAATTTCTCATTTATATTCTGAATTGTTTTTCTGATTTCTTTGTATCATTTTTCAGAATGTTCTTGTATTGCACTGAGCGTCTTTAAAATCAGCATTTTCAATTCTTTATCTGTGATTTCAAAAGTTTATTTATGATTAAGATGTATTGCTGGAGAATTGTTGTGTACCTTTGGAGGTGTCATATTTTCTTGCTTTTTCATATTTCCTGTGTCCTTATGTTGTTATCTGTGCATCTGGTGTAACAGTCACTTTTTCCTATTTTTGAGTATACTCTTACAGGGGAGGACTTTTTCTTGAAGATGTATATATGTTGTTGGGTAGGGAAATCTGGCTTGGATCCTGGCTGCATTCAGTAGTGTAAAAGTAAACCATATAAGTAAATTTTTGACTTGGGAAAGTGCAGGTATGAAAAATTTATAGAGATTTCCATAATATGGAGCAGTGTTTTTTTCCAAGGATGAGAATGGAAAGAAATGCATCAGACCGGATGTACAGAGTTTAATGTAGTTTTACAGGAAAAAGAGATGTTGGTTAAGGGCCATGTCTTAGTGAGAAGATCCTTCTTGGTCATTGAAAATGAAGAGAGAAAGGGATAATAATGTCATAGTCAATGCGTTCTATTTACGTTGAGTAGGGAAACCATCACCAATTAATATTTTTTGAACATCTGGGATGTACGAGGCACTTTTACATAGATAATTTTATTTAATCCTCACAGTAAGGCTATGAAGTAGTAGTATCCCCATTTAGTAAATACAATAACTGGAGGGAGTTTAAGTGACAGTGGCCAGGTTCAGACAGCAAATAAGAGATGACTAATCCATTAAGCTAGCCCTCGGGGACTTTGCCTTTTCATATTTGCCTATGGCACCTACAGATATAAAAATATTCAAAAATTATTTGTTAAATAGACTAACTGATGAAGAGATAATACTAAGATAAGACAGAAGATTCTCTAATTCCAAATTCAGTAATGGCATACAGTTAGGGAGGCTCATATGCCATCTTCTGTGTGCCTTGCTGTGTTCTAGGATGTAATGATGATGACTCGCTGAATAAAAAGAAATCGTTTTAATCCTTGAAAACATCTCTAACAAATTGTGTTTCTTGGAGATGTCCAATATTTTATGAAGAACTACACTTCTTGGCCCCTGAATTAACTTAAGGAAATTGTGATGCTCATGCCTGAACAGGCTCCAGCCCTATGGGTAATGAAGGCCTACTAAAAAACTCAAGAAAGAGAAAATAATATAATAAAAGTAAATTTGAGCAAGCATTATGAGAGAACAAATTAATGAGACTGTTTCAAGGGATGTAACTCCTTAAAATGGAGAGTCTTATTTTTGCAGAGACATCATTAAGTATTTTAATCACATGTACTCAAGAATATCCAAGACCCTTTTCAAAAAGGCTTAGGCAAGTTTATATACTTTTTTTTTCCCCTAAAGGATCTAAAAAGTCATCAGCTCTTAAAGTGTGTACATAAAACGACAGAAATCTCTAGCTTTTAAAGTGTATATGTGGCAGGTGCAGTTTGCAGAAAGCACCATCATTATTGAAAAGGTGACAATGTTAGTTTTGTCTCATCAAGGGATTAGTTATCAATGGGAGCTATATGAATTTTCAGAAGGTCTCCTTCCTGTCTTGGGTCAGATCTGGCTCTGTGTTTTCTCTAAATGAATTAGAAGCTTTGAATTCTTTCTTTCCAGAGTTCTTTAAAGGAGAGTGGAACTACAGTTATTTCTCTTGCATTGCTCTGAATATGAGTAAATTGAATTCATGAACCCCCACTGTTGCACACCTCTGTGGCCTTGCCCCTTAGAAACAGTACTCAGAAGCTCCTGTTTTTGAGACTGTTCTTCCTGCATTCAGATTCGTGTACAGCAGGGGATAGAAGAAGCAATTTTCAGATTCCATGGTGGGCTGGATTAAATTACTCCACAGGCCATATGTCTCACAGACCTACTAGAGTGGATTAAGTGTTTTGCTTCCTGTTTGCATTTGAATATTTTTTCATAAAAGAAAGAAAATGTTAATGCAGGCCTAGTAAGGAAGAGAGAGACAAACAAACAGATTCAGGTGGCAAAGAAGCATTCTAGACATTTCCTGTTGGTGCATGACAGCCAGGACTAGATGGATTTGAAGATGAAAAGGTTGAAGCAGGATATTCTGCTTGGATTTTTTTTTTTTTTTTTTAACTATTAGCACATGTTCTATCAAGGACAAAGAGTAACCATCAGGCTTTTTGCTTCTTTGTTTTGAATTCCTTCCCAGAGCTTGATAACATAGATTGCTGATACTTAAAAATAAAAAAATAAAAACCTAATATATCTCTATATGTACTTGGAGGAAAAATATACTCTGGAGTTAAAAGACACGGACTGTGGTTTTCCAACAAAGTGAACTATGACATAGAATTTAACACTTTGAGTCTTTTTAAAAATATTAAATTGGTAATAATAGTATGTCATAGTAAGCATTTGTAGATGACAGTAACATGATTTATTGTGTAATCACCATATGCTTTATACTTTTGTTATTTTATCCTCAAACAGCACTCTAAGGCTGTTATTAATACATTATTTTAGAGATGAAGAAATTGAGATTAAATAACATCCAGGTTCACACAGTGAAAATGGGATTTGAATTCTGCTTTTTTTTTTTAACTCTTGAACCCAGGTTCTCATCTACAACCTTACATTTCCACTTGCATAGAAAATATGTAGGGAAGTTTAAATTTTCCCTATGAAGGTTTAAACAACTGCTGAAATAAATCGACAGTGAACAAATAGGAGAAAATGCATACATGTCCAGAAGTGTGCAGGAGCCACACACAATGTGAGACTGAGGTTGGTACAAAATGGTGTAATAAAAGGCTCCACTGATCATCCCCCCAACAGGAGCACCGAAATTAACAAGTATCTACAAAGAAAAAACCCCTTCCTAAGAACCACAAATCTGGTGAGCCCTCATAGTACCTGGTCTTAACTTCATATTGCTCAAAGAGGCACCGAAGAGATAGAAAAAACAGTCCTGAATTGCCAACACCACCCCTCCCCCATCCCCCTGCATCAGCAGTGTGGTACAAAAAGCATCTCTGGGCACTGGTGAAGTGAGAACACAGCCACAGCCATTGTTGTTACCTGGAGTGAATTCATACAGATCTGCTTTAACCTCAATTCCTGCCTCTTAAGAAGAAAGAATTTGACTAAGGGGCGTAAGACAGAAGGAGAGACTGAGGCAAGTTTTAGAGCAGGAGAGAAAGTTTATTTAAAAGCTTTGGAGCTGGAATGAAAGGAAGGAAAATACACTTGGGAGAGGACAAATCAGGTGATTTGAAAGACATACTCATGGTTTGATCTTTTGACTTGGAGTTTTATACATTTTCATGTTTCCAGGATCTCGCATTCTTTCTCCCCTGATTCTTCCCTTGGAGCAGGCTGTCCGTTCACAGTGACCTGCAAACACTTGGGAGGGGAGCACGCTCGGTGTGTTTACTGGAGTTGTATGCATGCACACGTGAGACAATCTTCTCTCATCAGTTCAACATCCCTAAGAGGTCATATACCAGTTAAATTTGCTGTTTTTCCACTTAATGCACATGCTTGAGCCCACTTGCCTAATTTTTGAGAGCTTATTGGGAAGCTGCTGATCATCAGTGTTAAAACGTGTGCTTTGAATGAAGAGATCCCCCCAAACAGGCTTTGTGTGAACAATATAACTGTTTATTCACCTGGGTTCAGGTGGGCTAAGGCTGAAAAGGGCATTAACGAAGGGCAGTGGGATAGGAGTTGGTTTTATAGGTTTGGAGTGGGCAGTGGAAAGTTACAGAGTAAGATCAGTTAAGTGGAGGAGGTGGGGCCAGAAGTATACATTACCATAAGTTCAGTTACAGTGGTGGGTGGAATAAGAGTAGTTAAGATAGTAGGGTGGAGTGAGGACTATTCACATTATCATCATAACAGTTAAGATGGCAGGGTGGAGTGAGAGGAAGCTTATGTTGGGTGAAGCTCTGCTGGGTGGTCAGGGATAATGGAGAATGCGGGTGGGGGTGGTGGGTGATCAGCTGAGGCAGACAGAAAAGAAGACTTTCTGGGTCCGGGCTTGCACATGGAGGCCTGACAATCAGTTTCAGATGTTTCTATTTATTCTGAGATTGCCTTGCCCTGAGGCTGGCTGCTACCAATTATTTTGGAGAAACAGTGTGACAACTGCCTGACCATGACCTGATGGTCTCTTGACATTCCTGATCTGTTGTGGGGAGCCCTCTCCTGCCCTGCTCAGGCCTGACTAGCTACCTACTAGTACGTTGTGAGGCATGAAACTTAGTTCTGTCCTATTAGAACAGAAAGGAAAAGCAGATCAAACTCAGCTGGTGCCCACCCAGGAAGGGAGTATTTAAATCAGCTGTAGCCGGAGAATAATGCCTGCAAACCTCACCACCACTGAGGGCTACAGCACTCTGTGTCTTCAAGTAAACTTGCAAGGAAGTCTAGGCCACAGAGCCTGCAAATCTTAGGTAAGTCCTAGTGTTGAACTAGATCCAGAGACAGTGGACTGGGGGTTTAGGGTAGAACATGACGTACTGAGACACCAGTTGGGGCAGCCAAGGGAGTGCTGGCGTCGCTCCTCCAGGCTTCATGGCTTACTTCTCTAAAGAGACTCCTTCCTTCCACTTAAAGAGAGGGGAGGAAAGAGTGAAGAGGACTTTCTCTTGCACCAAGGATACTAGCTTAGTCCCAGCAGGATAGGACACTGTTCGAAGCTCTAGCTTCCAGATGACGTTTCTAGACACAGCCTGGGTCAGAAGGAAACTCCTTGCTTGAAGGAAATGACGAAGTCCTGGAAACATTCATTATCTGTTTGGGCCCTGAATCATTAGCTTCGATACCCAGTACTATATCGAGGGTCTTGGGTGGGCCTCTGGAGACTTGCTGGCTTCAGGTGAGACTCAGCATATTACCAGCTGCAGTGGCTCTGAGGCAAAACTCCTTCTGCCTGAGAAAAGCAGATGGAGAAGTAAAGGGGACTTTGACTTTGCACCAGCATGGCCACAGGTGGGCACAGTACCAGAAGGCCTCCTGGGTCCCCACTTCCAGGAACTGACTCTTGGATGGCATTTGCGAACCTGCCCTGGATCAGAGAAGAGCCTGTTGGCCTCAAGGGTGAGGCTCAGGTCAGACAGCATTCAGCATAAGTTGACTTAAAGGACCTTGAGCTTTAAGGGATCATCGGCAGTAGTCTGGCAATACTCCTTGTGGCCTGGGGTGGTGGTTGCTACAGAGTGAGATTCCTCTGTCTTTGGAAACGGGGCGGGCTGGTGGGGGGGAGGGAAGCTTGGGAAGAAGTTTGTGTTGTGGTTCGTGTGCCATTTTAGCTGCAGTACAATAGAATACCAGGTAGACATCGAAGGTTTTTTAGTCTGTAACTTCCGGATGACACTTAGGGACCCACGAGCACCTAGGGGACCTCATCACCTTGAAGGAAAGGACAAAGGCCTGTCTGGCTTTGCCACCTGCTGATTTTAGAAGTTCAGGGATTTGAGTGAACACAGATATTAGCCAGGTAGTGGTTGCAACAGGTTTTGGCAAGACCCAGTGTTGTCTGGACTTCAGGTTGGACCCAGTGAGTCATAGTGGTGGTGGCCACAGGAGTGTTTGTGTTATTGTGCCCCCAGCTTTCGGTGGCTTAGATAGCAAAACTATGTTTGGGGGGAAATAAGAGGAAAGAGCAAGAGTCTGCCTAGTATCATAGATAATTCTCCCAGATCTTGTCCAAGACCAACAAGATGGTACCTCTTTGAGTCTGCAAGAACCACTGTGTTACTGAGCTTGGGGTGCCCCTTAAAGCAAAAACAGCTTACTTTCACAACAAGTAAGTTTTTTAAAAAAAACTTACTAGATTTTTTTTAAAAAAATATCTAGAAAGGCTTCCCCAGAAGGAAAGCTACAAATAAGCTTACACAGTGAAGATTATAATAAATACATAACTCTTCAATGCCCAGACATGCAGACATCTACAAGCCTTAATACCATCCAGGAAAACACGACCTCACCAAATGAACTAAATAAGGCTCCAGAGACCAATCATAGAGAAACAGAAATATGTAACCTTTCAGACAGAGAATTACCTATTTTGAGGAAACTCAAAGAAATTCAAGATAACACAGGGAAGGAATTCAGAATTATGTCAGATAAATTTATCAAAGAGATTAATTAAAAGAAACAAACAAATTCTAGGCTTGAAAACACAGTTGGCATAGTGAAGAAGGCATCCATCTCTTAACAGCAGAACTGATCAAGCAGGAGAAAGAATTACCTTGAAGACAGACTATTTGAAAGTACAATCAGAGGAGAAAAAAAAAGAATTAAAAAATGAAGCATATCTGAAAAATCTAGAAAATAATCAACAAAACAGCAAATCTAAGAGTTACCGGCTTTAAAAGAGGAGGTAGAGAAAGAGATATGGAAAGTTTATTCAAAAGGCTAATAACAGAAAAATTCCCAAACATGGAGAAAGACACCAATATTCAAGTAGAAGAAGGTTATAGAACTGTTAAAACACACGCTTTGAATGAAGAGACCCCGCCCCCCCCCCAAACAGGCTTTGTGTGAGCAACCTGACTGTTTATTCACCTGGGTGCAGGTGGGCTAAGGCTGAAAAGGGCGTTAGCGAAGGGTGGTGGGATAGGAGTTGGTTTTACAGGTTGGGGCAAATCTTCTGGGGAGGAGGCAGGGCTGTTACAGAGTCAGATTAATTATAGTGGTGGGAGTAGGGGCAAGGAGTATGCATTACCATAAGTTCAGTCACAGTGGTGAGTGGGGTAAGGCAGAAGAGTAGTTAAGATGGCAGGGTGGCGTGGAGGGATATTCACAGAGCAAGAACACTTAAGATGGCAGGGTAGGGTGAGGAGTATTCACATTATCATAATAACAGTTAAGATGTCAGGGTGGGTTTATGTCTGAGGAAGGTCTGCTGGAGGATCAGGGATCATGGAAGACTCCAGGGATGGGGGTCAGGGGTGGGGTAGGTGGGGGGAGTTGGGGGGGGTCATCAGCCAAGGCAGACAGGACTTCAGACTTTCTGGGTCCTGGCTTGCATGGAGGCCTGACAAGAACCCCATGCATATTTAACCCAAAGAATACTACCTCAATTTACTAATCAAGTTCCAAAAGGTCAAGGATAAAAAAGTATCCTAAAAGCAGCAAGAGAAAAAAAATATATATATATACAATGGAGCTCCAATATGTCTGGCATCAGACTTTTCAGTGGAAACCTTACAGGCTAGGAGAGAATGACATGATATATTTAAAATGCTGATTAAAAAAATTAAGCTAGGAGAGTAAATCAGTAAAAATGCCCTTCAAACATGAAGGAGAAATAAACACTTTCCCAGACAAACAAAAGCTGAGGGATTTCGTCAGTGCTAGACCTGTCCTACAAGATATGCTAAAGGGAATATTTCTATCAGAAACAAAATAACCTGAAACTGTGTGTGTGTGTTTCTGTCAGGTTTTGGTATCAGGATGATGCTGGCCTCATAAAATGAGTTAGGGACAAGTCTTTCTTTTTCTATTGTTAGAAATAGTTTCAGAAGAAATGGTACCAGCTCTTCTTTGTACCTCTGGTAGAATTCGACTCTGAATCTGCTTGGTCCTGGGCTTTTTTTGGTTGATAGGCTATTAATTACTGCCTCGGTTTCAGAACTTGTTATTGGTCTATTCAGGGATTTGACTTCTTTCTGATTTAGTATTGGGAGGGTATATGTGTCCAGGAATTTATCCATTTCTTGTAGATTTTCTAGGAATCCCCATGCTGTTCTCAAGTTAGTTAGTTCTCATTAGATTTGATAATTGTGTAAGTGTTTGATATTTCCTCCTACACACACACTCTCTCTCCTGCTGCCTTGTGAAGAAGGTGCCTGCTTCCTCTTCTGCCATGATTGTAAGTTTCCTGAGGCTTTCCCAGCCATGAAGAATTGTGAGTCAATTAAACCTCCTTTGTTTATAAATTAACATCTTGGGTAGCATCTTTATAGCAGTGTAAAAATGAACTAATACATTGTCTTCCTTTTTATGAGATTTAATATTATAATTGGCTTGGGGTAGGAGAAGAAAGAAAAGTGAATAAAATTCAGAAACAATTTAAGATTTTTAGATGTTTCTATTACCCTTTATTTAAGCCTAAGAAAAGGCAGTAAATATAAGATTATCATTTATAAAGAAAGAAATCTCAATATTGATAAAGCAATTTCTCTGCTGCCCTCATAGCTTTCCAAGGTGATTGAGTCTAAAAAGAACAACAAAACCATATTATAAATAGAAATTCATAGACTAAACAGGAAATGAGTTTGGGTTTTTGAAAGAAAACATAGTGATAATATAATTGTATATGCTAATAGGTGTTTATACTTTTATAGAGAAAGTCAACCAACCCATTAATGGGTTCTCCAATCTGGACTACTTAAATATTAGCACTGTTTGTAACATATGATATTTCAAAAGTGAATCTGATGATGTCACTTAGACATACCACACCTCCCCTGTGATCACCAGACACTTTTGTAGTGAAAATACTTAGTCTAATTTTCTGATCAAGATAATAAGAGGTAGTAAGATTATATAAATAGGTAAGAATATTTGCATCCCCTGAAAACCTTTTCCAGGACTTCACTTTTGCCTTTATACTATATCTCACTCAGACAGTAGTATTTTGAAAAGCAATGTATTATTTTTCTTCAGGTTCTTTTGAAGAGATTAGTAAGGTCAAATATGTAGCCTAATGAGTGGAATGTGAAATAGATACTCTTCAAGGTCTCTTAGCCCTATGACGAGGTAAGCTGCCAGTGAGAGTAGTGTGTGACTGAAGATATAACTAAGCAGATCATCTACAGGCATCCCCAAACTACGGCCTGCAGGCTGCATGCGGCCCCCTGAGGCCATTTATCCGGCCCCCCACCGCACTTCAGGAAGGGGCACCTCTTTCATTGGTGGTCAGTGAGAGGAGCACAGTATGTGGCAGCCCTCCAACGGTCTGAGGGACAGTGAACTGGCCCCCTGTGTAAAAAGTTTGGGGACGCCTGATCTTAGAGAACCATGGTACTAGGTTTTCCTCAGAAGCAGAGGAGGTACTAAATGAATTGAATTTTAAGCCCTCTGCAGATTAGACCATTAGTCAAAGAGGCAGTTAAGTGGGCAGAGACATTGACTCTGCATATTTAATAATTTTTACTTTACTATCAAATTTCTTAAAACTTTTTCCTTTGCTTTCATTTCTCATAATTGTGTTGAAATTAGATAATGGCAAAATGCCACTTGGTTAACCCATTGCTTCTGAATATTTTTAATGTCGTGGCAAACACAGATATTGAGTATTAAAAATAGCACATATTATTTCAAAAGTCACTGATGAAGCAAAACAGGATGGTACTAAAACAGTTTATTGGCTGCAATATGAAGTGCCTTAAATTCGCAAAGATTTGTTCCTGGAACAGTGTATACCAACAGCCTTGCCTTGCCCCTGTCTGTCTCTCACACCTGAACCCAAATTCCCACACTTCGGGCTTAGCACAGTACTCTTTGGGAACTTCCTTTAGAAAACACTTGACTGCCTTGTTTGATGGAAGATGGTTCACTTTCTGCAGTGAGCTGCTGAAGTAAGATTATGCTATGTGCATCCTTAAGGCACAGCAATGCTGAACATTGCTTACTGTGGCTGCTGCCTGTGAGGATTGCAGGGTGTTCCATTGTTCCACTCCCCAAGAATCCCTTGATAAGGCTTCTTGTGATAGGTGCTTACCAACCTAGGGTTTTATGTCTGCCCCAGGCTCCACCTGGATGCACTGGCTTAATATCATGTGCCACATCTTTAAAGCATTTGCAGAGCACCAACACAAGTCCATATCACTTTCATCAAACATCTTTGCATCCTTCTAATACACCCTTGATGCCAGGATAACAAGGGAGAATTAGCAAGTAAAATCAGCTTTCAACTATCTGTTTGGTCCCATAAAGTATCCCCTGTACTGGATGCTCTGTGTGAAACAGGAACAATGGCAGCTGCAAAGCTACAGAACTTGAAACTAGTTCAGGTAAAAAAATATTTTATGAATTGCTTCTATTATATTATAGTAGGCAGTATATCCCAGAACCTGACAAGGTTAGAAATAATCTCATAATTTACACTGCAGGAGATCTCACAAATGCATTCTGAGGTTGAGAGTTCAATGGAACAAAGACACATTTTCACTTATAGTGACCTGACTTGAAGGGTTGTAAATCACTATAAAAGTTAGCAGATTATTTTCCAGAGTATGTCAATTCATTGAGGTAACATTTATTAATAATATTTTTCCCAATTTTAGGAAATTACGTGAGTAAAAACTAAAGTGAATTAGGTATTAGTCACAATCTGATCACCCAGAAGTCATCACCAAATGATATACTTTTAGTAATTTTCCCATGAATATATATATATGCATGTGTGTGTATATATATCATACCAATATATATACATACAATAAATATAATAACAGCAGTATGTACTGTTTATGAATTGTTTTAATTTAATACATGTGAATGTTTCTCCTCCTTATTACTTTTACAATAACAGTGATATGGACTGAATTGTGTCCTTCCTAATTTCATATTTTGATGCTCCAATGTGACTATATGTGAGGATAGGATCTTTAGGAGGAAATTAAGGTTATACGAGGTTATAAAAGCAGAGACCTACCCAATAGACCTGTGGCCTTTTAAGAAGAAAATGGAGTGAGCTTTGTTTTTCCCTCTCTTCATTGTATAAGGACACAGCAAGAAGGCATCTGTCTGCAAGCCTAAAAGGTAATACTCAAAACCCAGCCATATTGGTGCCCTGATCTCAGACTTCCAACCTCCTTCCAGGATGCTGAGAAAATAAATCTTTGTTGTTTGAGCCACCCAGTATATGGTATTTTGTTGTGGCAGCCAGAACAGTACAAGACAAATAGATAGACAAAATTAATATACAGCCATTAGTTGGTTTTGGTTATCTTCTTTTATTTCTATTTCCATTTCTTCCCTTCATACCCGATTGTCATACTCTACCCTGGATATTCAGATATTGCATGGATTCTTTTTTCAAACTGCCTGAGGTGAAGAAAGGGCGATTTAGAAACTTTTGTGAAAATGACCTGTGTTTGTGAATCTTCTACATGAGTTATGGGTGTGTGATATGATATGTAAGATATGAGAATGAGGTTCCTAAGTCATAGATGTTCAGGGCTATTTGCTTTCAGCAGCATACTTCCTAGATGAAAGATTTGCTTTAGAAAGGTGTTTGTTAATTTTAAGCATGTTTTTTAGTTGTAGTATAGGTAAATGACACAAATATTATGGAACATGTGGGAAATGAAATGAAATTGACTTCAGCTGAAAATCCACGTGTTCGTAAAAAACAAATTATGGTTCCTTACAAAATGTTCAGTAATGCTTGTAAATATTAGGACACCATGCCAAGCAAAACACTAAAATATTTTATTTATTTGCAATTTAATTATTAGAAAGTTACTTTTCTATTTATATTTCAAATCTTAAAATGAGTTTCCATTCCTCAAATAACATCAAATGTCACTGAAAGAAAGCAACTTCCAAAATATTCTGAGAGAATGGGAAAGGAAAATTCATGCTAAGATTTTAAAACACACCCCTGAATGAGGTAGAAAGTAGAATTTCTCCTTAAGATAGCAGGTGCGTTAGCAGTAGGCATTTTAAAGGATCTGTTCCAAATGACAGTATATCAGGCTTATGCTGTGAAAATAGAGAAAAGAGTGACTATTGAAGGAAATGTGGAGAGAAAAATTAACTGACTTTAGCTTGTATCTGATGGAGAGTTCTTGCTCAGGAACTGAAGCTACTGTGGGGGATATCAGAGCCTGCAGTCTTCAAAACTTTAAATGGAGGAAACAGAATCCGAAGGAGTTAAACAACTTCTCCAAGGTTATACAACCAGTGACAAATCCAGAACCAGAATTCAACTCTCCAGATGCCTGTGTTCCATTTTTTTTCCCTTTCCACTCCATAAAACGACAACCAAAATGTTCCATATTTGCAAATGTAACAGTCCTCATTTGCAAGATTTCAAGTCTACATTTACTGACTATACCTAATCCTTAAATCAAAATAGAAAGAAAATCTAAAAATAAAACTGACATTATTTTTATTTCCACTCCCCCTCCTTCTTTCTCTCTTTTGTCCCTATTTTTTTTTTTTTATACTAGAGATACTTATAGAGAATGTTACTTTCTGGGGAAAAGTAAAATACCTCCCAGTTTCCTAGTGAATATTGGTTTAAATTCTTCATTAATTAATTTGCTTTCATAAGTACTCCAGAAGGAATACAAATAGCACCTGTATTTAGAATTGATCTTTTTCCTCCTGAGGTGTCTTTGCAGGAAGGGGGAAGTTGAAAGAGTGGGACTATTTGGTAAAACTCTTTGCCCTTTTCTTTTTGTAAATGTTGTCTTTTTTTTTTTTGTAAATGTCAAGTCCAAATTATAGGTGAGTATTGGCAGAGTTGCAGAGACTATCTGAGACCCATTACAGCCTCTGGCATTTGTGCTGCTAAATTTGTAATGAGTTGCAGGTGTTTGTGATTGAATTTTTTGTTGCCTTTGTGATTGGCTCACTGCTTCACAGTCCATTAAGCCTGTGCTTTTTTGTGGATGTTAAAATTGTGATGATGCAAAAACATCAGTAAAAGATAAGGTAGATAGTAATGTTTTTAACATAGAAAGGTCTGTATAGTCTGTATAGTTTAGACCACTGTCCATTTTCACACTTCCCCATGTGAGCAGTCACCAGTTTAACAGGAATGTATTTATAATGTAGTGGTAATAGTTTGACATACATCACTGAAGAATACAGCTGAAAGATACCTTTTAGACCATTTTCTATCCAGCACTCAGCATGGATAAAAATTACCCAAAAGCCTTGTTGAAGTGTTTCAGGGACAACTCTTTGAAAAATCACAATGTCTAATTCACTTCCTTTGCTTTGGTGAGAGATGAAGGCAGTAGATCACAGAGAAGAGATCTATTCATGTTCCCTAATGATATCGTGGAAGAGGCTAGCTTACTTAGCCTCACTCCCATTTTTGCAGTAATTGTTGCTTTTATACCTCTTTAGATTGTTCATAGACTTGAGAGCTATAGAGTTTAGTTAATTATGCTGTATTAATAGCATACTTGGTAGTATACTTGGTCAATCAAGTCTCCATATATAATCAGAAATAGGCCGGGGGTGGTGTCTCACGCCTGTAATATCAGCCCTTTGGGTGGCCAAGGTGGGTGAATCACCTGACATCAGGGGTTCAACACCAGCCTAGCCAACATGGTGAAACTCCATTTCTACTAAAATGCAAAAATTAGCGGAGCATGGTGCTGCATGCCTGTAAACTCAGCTATTTGGGAGGCTGAGGCAGGAGAACTGCTTGAACCTGGGAGGCGGAGGTTGCAGTGAGCCGAGATTGCACCACTGCACTCCAGTCTAGGTGAAAGAGAGAGACTCTATCTGAAAAAAATCAGAAATATATTTATATTTTGTAGGGGTTTATGTGTGTTTATGTATGTGTAGTCTACAAAGAACACACAGTAATCATATAGTTCAAATAAGTTTGATGTAGAATAGATAGCAAGAGCCACATGCTGTCTCAAATATGGAAACTACAAATTTTATGTATCTGAATATCTTTCAGAATTTTACTCAGTCTCAAGATCCTCAATAATAATAATCATACTAGTAGCAACTACTTTTTGAGCATTCAAAAAGTAGTTTTTTGAGCATTACCATTTTTTTTGTTTTTTTTTTTTAGCATTTTTAAATACATTAATATAGTTGCTTCTCACTACAGCCCTATCCAGTGAGACTGACACTATTATTTATTTCTGCCTACTTTTTATAAATGAGGTTTGGAGTTCAGCAGCTTATCCGATGCAAGAGGCTAGTAAGATGTGGATTTGGGTTTGGAACCTAAGAACTCTGACCTAGTCAGAGCCCTTGACAATCATTGATCAGATGCCTACCTGTCATGAATAGGTAGAAATGTTATCACAGTGTGGATCTACAAGTAGCTGGTTACCAGCGAATTCAGGTGGATAAAATGAAAATAAATAAGCATTTATAGTATTTGCCTCAGTTGATTCAGTAATGCATTTGTAGATCATGCCAGTGAATATATAACTGCCTGTGTGTAAACTTATTCCTGCAGTTTGATAAGATGCAGCTTTGCATACAAATCAAGCATGAATAAGCCTATTTATATACGTATGTATGTGTGTATGTATGTAAATATGTGTTTTCTAGTTCCATGATATGTGCATAAAACCAACAGAAACACTAACAAAAGAAGCAGCAACTCACCAGAACAAAAATCTTTTGCTGTATTTTCTTAATCCATATATTAAGTTAGTGATGCTTTATTTTGATTTTTAATTATGCCTAAAAGACTTGCCATCTTGTTTAATTAAAACATTTTTGACACTCATGTATATATATCGGATATGCATAGTACAGATTACCTACTTAGTACCTGATATGCAATTGGCATTCAGTAAATATTGTTAAAATAAATTGTTTCTGGGAAGTGTAGGAAATGCCCACAGACAATATCAGTGTCAATCATGGTCCTGGCAAGAGACAAATGCTCATCTGAAAGAGTTTAGCCTAAGTTAATTAAGGAAAGAACTACTTACAAACCTATGGGCAGTAAGGCATCCAGGTACTAAAAATAGTTGGAAGTCTTTACCACTCTGAAAATCAAGAGGAAAGAATGGCATTGCCCATGCCTGATAACAACTGGAACTTGGACGGGAAAAAGCAGCAAGGCAGAATCTGTTATTATAGTTGGCTAGTAAAGAAAACATGGCTGGAGAAGAAGAGAATGAGGGAAATGGAGGAGTTTCTTCATTGTCGGGTCTCAAGGAGAAGCTTAAGGGAAAATGGATCCAGGTGATACAGGTTATGGATACCAGTCACAGCACAGAATAGGGTAGGGTAGAGTGGGAAATTGATCTGGACTGGAGTTAGATGGAGAATAAGCTGTATGTCATTTCCTGCCATCTTCCCAGCAATAACATAGCTTATAAGAATTACTCCTATTTAAAAGAGAAAATGACTTAGGGAAATGAAATGAGAAACTGAAGCTTATTTAAAAATGGATGGAACTACAGTTACAGTGAAGTCTGACCTAAAAGGATAGTGGTCTACACTCCTAATTTAATAATATTTTTATTCATTTAACTACTATCATGACAAATATTTATTGCATCAGCCAATATATAGACACTGTAGAAAATTTACTTAGCAGACGAGTCAAATTCCATCATCTTATTAAAATTATATAAGAGAAAAAAAGATGAAATCAACAAATAGAAAAGATAATTTCAGATACTGATAAGTGTTGTGACAACTGCAATAAGGTCTTCCTATGATAGTGACTGGGAAAGGAGATTGACTGCTTTAGGTGGTCAAGAAAGGACTCTTCAAGAGGACAGTGTTTAGGCAGAGACCTGTAATATGAAAGGCTACATAGAGTGAAAATCTGGCAGAAGAGGGCTCCTGGCAGAGGAAACAACAAACACAGAGGCCTAAGACAGGAACAAGGTTGGTGTGATTATTTAAAGGAAAGTAATGGCAATGGCAAAGCCATGTGTTTGGAGTGCTGTGAATAAGAAAAAGGGTACTATAGGAAAAACGGGAGGGAGAGAGAACATAGGGTCTTGTGATGAATTTGGACTGCATTCAGAGAAAACTACAGCTCCTTTGGAGAATTTTGAACCAGGGAATGATGCCATCTCATTTCTGTTTTTAAAAGATTCCTCAGATTGATGCATTGAGAATGAATTACAGATGGGCAATAAAACAGGTATGGAGACCATTGAGGGTGATCAGTCTGAAAAAGCAATCAAGAATGTAGTCCTATTTCCAATAGCTATGAAAACATATACCCAGGAATAAATTTAACCAGTGGGGTAAGAGATCTATAAAAGGAAAACTATAACACACTGATAAAGAAATTGAAGTGAACACGCACAAAAAATGGAAGAACATGCCCATGGGTTGGAAGAATTACCTAGTTAAAATGTCTATGCCACCCAGAACTATCCATTGTCAATGTACTCCCTATCAAGATACCAATGACATTCTTCACATAACTAGAAAAAAAAAAATCCTAAAACTCACATGTAACTGTGAAAAACTCCAAATAACTAAAGCATCCCTGAGGAAAAAAGAAAACAAACCATAGCTGGGGGCAACATATTACCTGATTTTAAATTGTACTATAAAGCTAGAGTAACAAAAACAGCATGGTACTGGCACAATAAGACACCTAAGCCAATGAAACAGACACAAAAATCAATGAATAGAAAATCCAGAAAATAAATCCTGAATGTATAGCCAACTCATACTTTATGAAGATGCCAAGAACATACACTGAAGAAAAGACAGTATCTTTAATAAATGTTGCTGAGAAAACTGCTATCCATATGCAAAAGAATGCAGCTAGGTCACTTTTTTCACCACATATAAAAATCAGCTGAAATGGATTCAAGACTTATATATAAGACCTGAAACTCTACATCTACTGGAAGGAAACATTGGGGAAATTCTCTAGGACATTGTTCTACATAAGAAATTTTTAGATAATTCTTCAAAAGCACAGGCAACAAAGTCAAAAACAGACAAACAGGATTAAATCAAACTGAAAAGCATCTGCACAGCAAAGGAAACAATTAACAAAGTGAAGGGACAGCCTCTAGAATGGAAAAAATATTTCAAACTGACAAAGGATTAAGAACCAAAATATATAAGGAACTCAACTAAATAGCAAAATCCCCATGAATAATCTAAATAAAAAATGGGCCCAAGAGCAGTGGCTCATGCCTGTAATTCTAGCACTTTGGGAGGCTGAGACAGGTAGATCACCTGAGGTCAGGAGTTTGAGAGTAGCCTGACCAACATGGAGATACCCCGTCTCTACTAAAAATACAAAATTAGCTGGGCACAGTGGCACACACCTGTAATCCCAACTACTCAGGAGACTGAGGCAGGAGAATAGATTAAACCCAGGAGGTGGAGGTTGCAGTGAGCCAAGATCACACCATTGCACTCAAACCTGGGCAAGAAGAACAAAACTTCATCTCAAAAAAATAAAAATGGCAAAAGAACTGGATAGGTGTATCTCAAAAGAAGACGTAATATAAAATGGCCAATAGGTATATAAAAAAGTCTCAATTACTAACCATGAGGAAGTGCAAACTGAACCACAGTGAGATACTATATCACCCTGGTTAGAATGGCCATTGTCCAAACAAGAAATAGCAAATGCTGATGAGGAAACAGAACCTTTATATATTGTTGATAGAAATGTGAATTAATACAGCCATTATAAAACAACAGTATGGACTGCCCAAAGTAATTTATAGATTCAGTGCTATGCTCATCAAGTTTCCATTGATTTTCTTCACAGAATTAGAAAAAAACTACTTTACATTTCATATGGAACCAAAAAAGAGCCCAGCCCATATACCCAAGACAATCCTATGCTAAAAGCATAAAACTGGGAGCATCACGCTACCTGACTTCAAACTATACTACAAGGCTACAGTAACCAAATAGCATGGTACTGATACCAAAACAGATATATAGACCAATGGAAAAGAACAGAGGCCTCTGAAATGAATCTACAACATCTGATCTTTGACAAACCTGATAAAAAAAGCAATGGAGAAAGAATTCCCTATTTAATAAATGGTATTGGGAAAACTGGATAGCCATATAATAAATGGTGTTTGGAAAATGGGCTAGCCATATGCAGAAAACTGAAACTGGACCATTTCCTTACACCTTATACAAAAATTAACTTGAAATGGATTAAAGATTTAAATGTGAGACCTAAAATTATAAAAACCCTAGAAGGAAACCTAGGCAGTACCATTCAGGACGTAATCATGGGCAAAGACTTTACAATAGCAAAGACTTGGAACCAAGCCCAAAACCCATCAATGATAGACTGGATAAAGAAAATGTGGCACATATATACTATGGAATACTATACAGCCATAAAAAGGATGAGTTTATGTCCTTTGCAGGGACATGGTTGAAGCTGGAAACCATCATTCTCAGAAAACTAACACAGGAACAGAAAACCAAACACCACATGTTCTCACTCATAAGTGGAAGTTGAACAATGAGAACACATGGAGACAGGGAGGGGAATATCACACACTGGCGCCTATGGTGGGGTGGAGGCCTAGGGGAGAGATAACATTAGGAAAAATGTCTAATGTAGATGATGGGTTGTTGGGTGCAGCAAACCACCATGGCATGTATACCTATGTAACACACCTATGCATTAAAAAAAAAAAGCAAGTCAGATATCAGAGATATCTGCACTCTTATGTTTATTGCAACATGATTCACAGTAGCCACAATATTAAATCAACCCGTGTATGTCAATGTACAAATGGATTTACAAATTGTCATATATATATGCAATGGAATATTAGGCCATCTAATAAAATGAAATCCTGTCCTTTATAGAAATATGGTTGGAACTGGAGGTAATTATGTTAAGTAAAATAAGTCAGGCACAGAAAGATCACCTGTTCTCACTCATATGTGGGAAATAACCATGGACTGCAAGGAGAAAAGGTAGGGAGGATGAATTGAAGTTGATTTGTAGGTAAAAAATATATTGAAGGAATATTTTCTAGTAATTGATAGCATGGTAGGGAAATTGTAGTTAATATTTATTGTATATTTCAAAATAGCTTGAAGAGAAGAATTGTATTGCTCTCAAAGAAAACATAAATGTTTGAGGTGATGAATATCCCAATTACTCTGATTTGGTCATTATATGTTGTATACATGTATTGAAATATCACATGTTCCACCAAAAATAGGTAAAACTATGATATATCAATAAAAAATAGAAAAGAAGAAACGTGTTTTTGCTGGAATATATTTAGCCTATAAGTCAGTGGTTTTAAAATTAATTTGATTTTTAACATCATAAATCTTTGCAAGCCAAATCTTATGAAGAAGAACACAATAAACTATATTGAAATGTTAATTACATAAAGATAGGTGATAGGTATATGGGAGTGTTTTTTTCATGTTCTCACTACTTTTGAAAATGTTAAATCTCATTTAAAAAAAATATATATAAAAGAGGTAAGAGAAGAACTGCAGTGTCTGAAACACAGGATGAGAAATTCCAGGCTTATTAATTCTTCCACAGGCTCTCCATAAATCCTCAGAACAAGATTTAAAACTCTTGCCACTGATGAATGCTTTCAAAATTTCAGCGATATAATTATTCATGAATGGGAAGTATTGCATAATCAATCATTGTGGAAAACACTTTACCACTGTTATCTTATGAATGCTTATGACCACCTTATATGATGGATACTATTAACATCCCTATTTTGTAAATGGAGCACCTTTGGTGGTGTGGGGGGCGGGTGCGGGGGGTACATAATTGGCTTAAGCTCAAGTAACTGGTAATTGGAGGAGGTGTGATTCAGCTCAGCCTGTTTGACTTTACATTAACAACTACATTACTGCAGTGGACACTCAAATTAATTTCAACAACTACAGAAAATAACCACAAATCCAATCCATCCTTTAATTAGGATAAGAATTTTTTCATTAAGAGCAGTAAAGATGTTAAATTTTGTGTGTGCATTACTTTACATCATAAACTTTCTCCATGATGTGTTTCCTAGAGACACAAAGTTTTACCCTTTTCTCATTTGATTTACAAAATATTAGTACTGAGAATGAATTTCAAATAGATGAATAGTGACTGGCATTTACTCCTAACTTAGAGACAGCAGAATATCAAAGTTCAAAGAAATGATTAATTAATTCAGTAATACACCAACTATGTAGAGTAACACCAATTCAGAGACATTTGTTTCAGGTTGCTTTTTCTTAACTAGTCTATTATCACTTTGTTTTAGCTGAGATTTATGTCCAAATGATGGAAAACTTTGATCCTGGTAATTTTTTGGAGATCAAAGATTTACATGTAACACCGTGCTCTACAAGGTCTCAATGAAATGCATACTGTTCTAAAGTATTAAAATAATGCAAAGGAATAATTTACTTTTGTGTGGGGGAAATGTAACTTAGAGAAGAGAATCCTCAAAAACGATATTGTAAACAATAAACTAGTTAAAATGGGGAAAAACAATGAATATGCCATACAATCTGTTTAATCCGTTTGTTGTTGTTGTTGTTGCTGTTGTTGTTTTTGGTCTTTCTTCTTAGCCATTTGCTCCTAGATTTTAAGAGACCAGTCTGCCTGTTGTATGTGTGTGGAATTAAATTTATTTGTGCATTTTATTGTTGTTGTTTTTTCTAGTTTTTTGGATGGGAAGAGGGAATATTAAAGCTATTTCTATAGCCTTTCTTGTTCTTTCTAATGATTGCTAAATGATGTGGAATATATATTATTATCTTTTTAACATAAGGCTCAATTCATGTGTAAAGCATCCAAGCAAGTCTTATAAACATCCTGCCACTTCCAACCTCATAGTTACAGCCAGAATGACTTTTTTTTTTGAGATGAAGTCTTGCTCTGTCGTCCAGCTGGAGCACAGTGGCACAGTCTCGGCTCACTGCAACCTCCGCTTCCTGGGTTCAAGCTCTTCTTCTGCCTCAGCCTCCCGGGTAGTTGGGACTACAGGCACGTGCCAAACACCCGGCTAATTTTTGTATTTTTAGCAGAGACGGGTTTCACTATGTTGGCCAGAATGGTCTCGATATCTTGACCTCATGATCCACCCGCCTAGGCCTCCCAAAGTGCTGGGATTACAGGCGTGAGCCATGGCATTCGGCCCAGAATTACTTTTAAATCATATTTCTCACAACAAAACCTTAATTCTTCACTGGTGAAATCAAATAGGGAAGGCTTTCCCATCTAAAACAATTGTATTAACTGAGTATTGATTAATAAAATAAAATGGCATGTATTTCTAGTCTATATGACCCTGCGGCCTCTTTATCTCTCTATCTTCCTTCCTTCTTCTCTCCCTCGTTCCCTTTTTACTATGCTATTTCTTTTTTTCCTTTGCCTTTCTTCTATTTTCCTCACCCTATTTATTTCCATCTGTATCTCTGCTCCTCCCATTGTGATCCTCACCTCATGACTGTTCGATTTAAGATTTTCCAACATTATGAATGTGTGAAAGGAATACACGTTCAGTAGAAACCATACTTATAATACACACCACCATTCTGTTTTTCACTTTCAGTATAGCATTCAATAAATAAAATGAGATATTCATCACTTTGTTATAAAATGGGCTTAGTGTTAGATGATTCTGCCTGATTGTAGGCTAATATAAGTGTTATGAGCATAAAGTACACTAGGTTAAGCTATGTATGATATTCTGTAGCTTAAACGCATTTTCAATGTATAATATTTGCAACTTACAATGGGCATATCAGGATATAACCTCATAAGGAGCATCTGTGTTGAAGAAAGATATATTTAATTAGTTATAGTAATGATTTAAATTTACTCCAAGATAAAAACATGTTCTTTTTCATTTTGAATTTTCTGCAGTGTTTAATATGGCTTGGTTATACAATTGTCATTTATTAGATCTACTTCTGTAAGATAATTATCACAATAAATTAATATTTAATCTTAAAATATCAGTGTTTACACTTGTGGATGCAAACTACACCAAAAGAGCAGATCAGAAATTCTACTCCTTCTAATCTAGTGGTCTAAACTAAAATTAGAGCTAGCAATATCAAGCAAGAAGTAGACTATGATTTTATCTCCAAATCTTAGAAAAGTTTTGTTTGAAACATAGAGAAAGTAGTATTTAATAATTCATAGAAATTTTTGTACACTTTGATGAGGATCAGATGCATGCTTCAAAGACATAGTCAAATGGGGAAAAGTAAGTCTACCAAATCCAGGAAACAAAATTGACCAATCTCTTTCAACTTAGACAGGCAGATGTAGAGAATGGGTACCCCTTTCACTATTAGGAGTAGTTTGAAAATGACTGCTTGGGAGAGTCAAGAGAAATAAAGAATATTAGAACCTAGTGAATAATTTTTCTGTCACATGCCATGCATGTAGTTTATCCTGGATGATGTGAAAAATTTGAAACCTAAAGGAGCTCTGCACAGAATTAAGTGCCCCATCACGGAAAGTTAATAAGATTGTAAAAGCAGGAGTAGATGGTAGATCTTCCAAGAAAACTTCTCCACAAACTTCCCTTCTATGGCAGTTAAATTCTAGAAGTATACTGTAAAGTTTTACCAAACATATGTAGATTTAAGAAAATAAGGATTAAAGTCTATGGATTAGTTTAAGAATTGCTGTTCTTATAATAATAAGGCTTTCATCCATGAATGTGGTATATATCTTCATTTAATTGGTTCATTATTTTACGATTAAGTGCTTTTTAGTTTTATATGTATCTATCTTATATTCTTTTTGTTAGATTCAGTCTTGGATATTTAATACTTTTTGATGCAATGGTAAAAGGTATCTGTTATAATATTTTATTTTCTAACATTTTGCTGGTGGTATCAAAGTAAATTGCATTGAGTACATTTACTTTTTGACCTCACTAATTTATTTTAATAGTGTATTTGTGGATGTTTTAGGATTTTCTAAGCCTATTCATATCATTATAAACAATGAGAGTTTCATTTCCCCAATCTCTAATCTTTATACTGTGTATTAGTTTGCTTACTTGCTTGTTTCTGTTTTACTACATCATCAAGTTGAATCTTGAAAAGAATGGTGGTACTGGGTATCTTGTTTTCTTTTTTATTTAAAAGAGATGGCATTCAATATTTTCCAGTTAAATATAATATATGTTATAGATATTTTGGTATATGTTATATATGGATTTTATAATATATTTTAGATTTTTAAATATATTTTTCACCCATGATAAGGAAATTCTTTTCTATTTTTAGTTTTACATGCACATTTTTTAATGAAAATTTACTGAATTTTATCAGCGCTTTTCTCTATCTACTGAATGATGATTTTTAAATATTAAATTATCTTTTGGTTTTGGTATTGAATCCAGCTTATTTGTACTATATCAACATTTGGATATTTCTGAAATTTTTTCTGCTATTATGTTTTAGCAGGTATATATGTCTATTTTGTGGTTTTGGTCTGGAATTTTTTTTTCATCTTGTCAGGTTTAAGTATTATACTGGCCTCATAAAATTACTGAGTCATTTTCAGTTTTCTCTATTAGTTAAAAGTGTTTATGTAATATTATTAATATTTATATTCTGAAAAGCTAATCGACTTCTGGTTTCGGGCCCATGTAAAGAGCTTAGAAGTCTTTATTCCCATCTTCACAAGAAAAAGACTGAACAAACTTAAAATCAAACACTGTTCTTAGATGTATCTGAGAATCGAGGTTACACAGCAAACTGCCGTCCTATAAATTATAGAGACAGACAGGCAGATAAAGAGACTCACAGCTTTTTGTGAGTAGGTGCCCAGGAGCAGAACCCTCCAGCTAAACCAAATGGTAGGAACTCTTTAAACTACAATTGACAAATTGCTAGAGGCTCACTGTGAACTGGCTTGAGGGTTCTAGAGGACCCAATCTTAGAGAGAACCCTCACACTTTCATGACTGTTACCTCCAAGAGCTTTACTTGGTTCTCTGGTTGAAGATTAAAGAATCATCCCCTTTGCTTCTGGCAGTGGGGAGGGAAAATTAACCATTTTGAGATACATCCAGAGGTCTCTGTTGTCCTCAACAAGACCTGTCCTCAAGGGAACTATTTTACCAGAATCTGACAGACTGGGATTTTAGGAGAGTCTAACCAACTTGCGTGAAGGGAAATGGATATCCAAAACAGGCTTGCAGAAAGTTTGAGATCTAATCACACAATACTTCCCCTCCCTCCACCCCTATCAATTACCACATCAGTAATAAGATTCTTACATAGTAGCAACCGTTGCAGCCAAAAGGACTGCCAACCTCAGACCCCATTTAAGGAGGCTCTGGAAAAGTCCACAGACAACAGGGAAGGTAAAAACAAGACACAGCAAATAGTAAACATACACTGTTGGTAACATAACTGTTAAACTTCATACCAAAAGCCTATCTACCTCAGTCCTTTTTACTCAATACATTCATGTCCAGCTTTCCACAAAAATTTTCAAAGCATGCTAAATGGTTAATAGAGAAAAAACAAAATCAAAATTGAACTCAGATATATCAGACTGAGAATTTAAAAGGTGATAGAATTTCCTGCAGAAGCCATCTGGTCCTCAAACTTTTTAGTATTTTAAATTAAAGAATAATTGAAATTCATAAAATAAAGAAACATAATACCTTCAGTATTTCTAAGATCATCTAGATTTACTATATCTTAGTTTTGGTCATGCTCATTCCTAGAAATATGTCCTAAACATCTACATTTTAAAAGTTATTATCATTGCTTAGAGTATTAAATCGATTTTCATAGCTATATTCATGTTCATAGATATTTTTAGTAATGCTCTTCTGAAATTCTCAATATCAGTTATTTGTGTCTTCTCTTTATTTTTGTTAATCATTATTCCTACACAGATGCCTACTTTATTAAGCTTTTCAAATACCCAGCATTTGTACTTGTACTTTCATTATATGCTTATTTTCTTTAATTCATGTTTTTATCTATATTGTTTCCTTATTTCTAATTTCTTTGTATTAATTTGCTTTATATTTCTAATTTCTTGAGTTAAGCATTTGCTCAGCTTAATTTTTCTGCCTTTTAATATATGAATTTAAGGCTGTAATTTCCTTTTAAATAGAGAATTATATACACTTTGCTTATCATTTAGTTAAAGTATTTTCTCATTTTCATTTTAATTACTAATCTGACCCTAGATTATTATATACATACATATATATATATATATAGATATGTACTTTCCAGTTTCTGACATGTGGGCACTTTGTGGTTAGTTATATGGATTTAACAGTGCATTTTGGTCAGAGAACATATTCTGTATAATTTTGAATCACTGGAAATTTTGTTAGCATAAGATAAATATTTGCATGTTTCATGTATGACTGAAAATGATGTGTATTCTACAGTTGAGTGCTATGTTATGTATATGTAAAATAGATCAGTGCTGCTAGTTGTAATCAAGATGTGCAAAAAATTTTAAAGGTGGTCTGTGACCTTTATTATCAGAAACACATGAATGTCTGACCCTTGGTAGAATCCTTCTCAATGCAAAATCGAAAACCTTATAGGAATATACTGGATCCAAGATAAATGCCATATAGAGACTGAGCATTAGAAACTCATGATTGAATTAGTTTTATTGAGTAACTTGTAATTGATGAGTGAGCATTTATTAATGTGTTATACCTGTCCCTGAGGAGTTTACATGAAATTGTTTTTTATTTTGCTCAAGTATATCCATTAGTAATTATTTCAGAAAACCTCTGTGAGAAATAAGCTGTCTTCTGGGGCACTGCTCTGCTTCCAAGGCACAGTTACTCATACTTACAGTAAATACTTCTGCTACCAACTCCTTCAGAGGCCAAATTTCTAGGCTGCTCCAAGTGCTATTTCTCAAATTATCACCCTGAACATTTCCCAGGGCTTTCATTATACCACTGAGTCTTTACTTCTGAGTTTAGTATATCACAGAGAAGTTCCCACCTCTGCAGAACTACTCTTGTATGCATGTTTTTGGATATAGTCACTTCTATACAGCTGATGCATATCTTCCAATCTTTTAGGAATTTCCAGCATTCCATCATCCAGATAGTATTCTGTTCTTCAGCAGTAAGTATTTATTAATTTTAAAGGTCTGTTCTTAGTGTAAAAAAATTAGATGTAGGTATAGTCCCACATACTCAGGCAGTCATCCTGATTCATTCCCTGGTCTTTCTCTTCTTGTAAGTCTGTCAGTTATCTTTCTGGTTGAGAACTAGAAAAATTTCTGATTCCAAAGACTCATTGTCCAGGGTAAAGTTCAGCATGGATGTGCTATCATAGTTATTCACAATGGTACAACTAAAGTCTGTGAAATATAGATGTGCTAAGTACTTATAAACATGTAGACTAGTAGGGATGACTATATTTCAAAAAAAGGTTTATTGGGCAAAAAATATGAATAATTTTAGGCAAGGAAAATGATGGAGGTGATGGAAATATATTGGGAAACTAAATTATATATTTAAGAGTTAGTGAGCAGGTCAGTTTAGCTAGAACAAAGTTTCAAGAAACAAAGGAATGAAAGATGAAGCTAGTGAATTGGGACCAAGAGATGTAATTTGAAATATGTTAGTCCACTGAGTAAAACACTTCTCTTAGTATAGGTAATAAAATCCTTAACCTATCCTTATATGGATCTACATAATGTGATCTCTGTCCACTGCACAGGGCTGACTTCTTGATTTTCCCGCTTTATTATGTTGACTATAGCTTACTTCCCTTGTTTAAGTTCCTCAAACATGCTTTGTCTCCTCAAAATATCCTCATGAGTTGAAAAGATGACTCACCAAAGAAGATACAGTTGGCAAGTCAGCATAGAAAAGATATTTAACATCATAGTTCTTTAGAGATTTGCAAATTAAAACAGGACAACACTACGCACCTATTAAAATGGCCAAAATCTAAAACAAGGAAAATAACAAATACTGGCAAGGATATGGAAAACAGGAACTCTCATTCATTGCTGGTAGGAATAAAAAAATGGTACAGCAATTCTGGAAGACAGTTTGGCAGTTTGTTATGAAACAAAGCTTACTCTTACTATATGATCCAATAATTATGCTCTTTGATATTTACTCACATGAATTGAAGATTGCATTCATATAAAAACCTGTGCATGCATTTTATAGCAGCTTTATTCATAATTGCCAAAACTTGGAAGCAACCAAGATGTCTTTCAGAAGGTGAATGGATAAATAAACTGGTACATCCAGATAAAAGAATATTATTCAGTGATAAAAAGAAATGAGCTATCAAGCCATGGAAAGATATGGCAGAAACTTAAATGCATATTACTAAGTATGAGAAGCCAATCTGAAAAGACTACATATTGTATTATCAAACCACATGACCTTCTGGAAAAGGCAAAACTATGGAGGCAGTAAAAGATAAGTGGTTGACAATTCTTGGGGGAGGGGAGGGATGAATAGGGGAAGCAGTGAAGGTTTTTAAGACAGTGAAACTACACTCTATGATACTGTACTGATGGATCTATGTCATTATACGTTTGTCCAAGACTATAGAACGTACAACACCAAATGTGAATCCTAATGTAAATTGAGACTTTGGGTGATAGTAATGTCAATGTAGGCTCATCCAGTTGTCACAAATGTAACACTCTGATACAGGATGTCGATAGTAGGGTAGGTTCGCATAAGTAGGGAAACAGGGGTATTTGTGCACTCTCTGTACTTTTCATTCAACTTCTCTGTGAACCTAAAACTGCTCTAAAAATAGTTTATTACCCCCAAAAAATAAATCCTCATGATTTGTATATGCTGTTCCCTTTCCCCAAATCTATTGCCCACGTTGTTTTACAACACTAATTAATTATTCAGATCTCAGCATCATTTTACTTTCCTGAAAAGCAGTTTCTGATTCCTTCCTTTAGTAACTTCAGGAAACCCTAGTTATCCTCGATTTCAAAAAACTGAACTCACCAATAATTGAATAATTGATTCAATAATAGTTCTTTAAGGTTTTTCTCTCCTGACAGAAGATTAGAAGCTTCACTAGGGCAGAAACTATGACTGTCTTACTCAGTTAATGCAGACTATAGAAACTTTTGAATTCCAATAAAAATAAATGTTTTGAAACATCAAACTCAAACCAAAGACATAATGATAATTACAATCAAAATAATAAATATAAGTGTTTAAAAACCAACTTCTTATTTATTCTCCTATATAAAATTTTAAGGTAACTGGAAGAGGTAATTTTTGTGTTCATTTTCAATTATCAATCTGAAAGTGTTTTACAGTGATTTTTTTATACATATGTTAAATTCTCATGGTAAAAGACACTGAATTAAGAATTGTAAAATCTGTAATCTAGTTCTGATCATAGCTGCATGACTTACTTCTTTTCCTCACCTATGCCATTAAGAGGTGAAGCTTGAATAAAATCCTACGAGTGGTTTTGACATTTAAAAGTGCTATATGTATTTAACTCTTATTGTTATTATTATCTTAATTTTCTGAAGTATTCAAGAATGGTAAACATTTAATAATTATTAGTTGGAATTTTGTTTTCTAAAATTTCCTCAATCATTTCTGACTTACACATACCTTCTGAAGGTCAACATAACTTTGGGTAAATAATTAATGACCTTTTAAATTATTATATTTAGTATATTCTTGATTCTAACTTAAAAATGTTTTCTCTCATCTTGACACCTTCCAAAGAAGGCTTCTATGTTGCTATTTTGGTTTAGATGGTCTTTGAAGCCTTGGGTATATGTTCCTGTTTTCTGAATATGAATCAGATCATTTTTAGGCATCCTTGTATCAGGATCCTCTTTTATAGCAACATGCATTATTGGGACATTTACTCCATATCCAGACTATACTTCTGGTAAAGACACTGGTTTACAACAAATAGATCCTGTTAAAGGTGTGCATTGACTTGTGTCTACAATGTTATTTTCAACTGGGTTTTTTTTTCTCCAGCTATTTGTACCAGATAAGGTGTATGTCTACATATATCAAAAACAGCCAGATTTAAAAAAAAAAAAAAGAAAAGATGTGTTCTCTTTCTTGCTAGAGTCCCTCCAATGAGATGTCAATCAAAGTTTGCTAGTCCAGTTGTCAGTACTCACATTAATATTGAAATAAGCATTAAGCTTTATGAAATCACAGCAACAAGCTGGAGAGACACCAGTAAGTCATTGATTTTAAGCTTAGGTTAAATATTTATTTTGACAAACTAAAAAAAATCATCTTAAATAAAAAGCTCTTGCTATTCAGGTCATTCCACCAGGGAATCAAGGGAGGAGGGACTGGCAACTGTTCTCCTTAAATGCCACCTTAGCGTTGATAGTTTGCAAATATGGAGCATTTATTGTTTGATTTTTGCCTTCCTTACAACCTAAGTTTGGCAGAAACCCTGCAGCATATTCTCAGGGAAAAAGAAAAAAAACTTCGACATTTCAACCATCTGCCAGATATACCTATCAAATTATTCATTTCTCAGGCTGCTTAAGGTTATTTAAATTCATAGCTTTTCAAACTACTGACAAGGTTTGCACACTGTGAAGAAAATGAATATTGTTAAGGGTTAAATGGACAGCTTCACACTTTAAATGCATTATAAATTCACCCCAGGCACTTTCCTACTGATTTTTCTCTTTATTATTTTATTTTACAATCAGGGACTCTTCATAATTATGGACCATGCTGACAATCTGCATGACAACGGAAATATTCAAACAAAACTGACCCAGGTAAGAGACAATAGTTGCATTATTCCTCCAAGGAAACATGCCTTCAAATACATTTTAGTTATGTGAACAGTGCTTCCAGAAACAAAGATATACAGTTGAATCCCCAGCCTCCCTTGCTGGGCATATATACCCCCTCTGTCCAATTTATGTGGGTTGACATGAAGAATGGCAAGACCACCTTTAGAAGTGGTCATCATTAAAATTAGGCTGTCCATCAAGAGAAATTGTCTCCCAGAAATCAATACCTTAAAAACTCTTGTGGCTAAATGTCCTGCCAGACACTTTCAAA
The DNA here is from genome assembly GCF_048565385.1 of Saimiri boliviensis. Taxonomy (NCBI): domain Eukaryota; kingdom Metazoa; phylum Chordata; class Mammalia; order Primates; family Cebidae; genus Saimiri; species Saimiri boliviensis. Next base: position 176,113,815 of record NC_133450.1, on the reverse strand, counting down.
TTTTTATAATTCTGAAAATAGTGTAGAAATAGTAGAAGTTCCATTTCTTTCATTTCTTTTTATCACAGTCTGCCCCTCTTCCATCAAGCTTCATAATTCAAAGGCATTAATTCACCATCAGGTGTAGTTCAAAGGAATGTTGACCTTTGATTTACAAAAATCCCTTAGATTTACTCTATGCCTTTCTTAAGAAAAGAACATTCTCCCTTTTTCAAAAGAAAGGATTTCCCTTTTTCACGTACCACAAGAAAAGGCCTGCAAAGTTGAGGACATGATTTAGGATGATGCTGGACCTTGCACCCCCTGGTGGCCAACACACTGTGCTTCATTATCTTTCTTTTTATTTGGTTTCTCAAAATTGGTTCAGTGAGAGATTGAAAAATATTTTAATAAACATTAATGCAAAGTGGCAATCATACACTGAGAGCCTGACAAGTATAATATGTTCAAAATAATGACACTTGGATTCAGGATCTGTGTTATAGGGTCACTATGATAAAACCATGCTCTTTGCTGTCAGACATACATAGCAGAAAGACATTCTCATTCTGCTTCAGTACTAAGCTCAGGCCAGTTAGTTAACTTTTATGATCCTTAATTTTCTCACTTGTAAAATAGAGCTAATAATTTTATCTAGGTCATAGTGTTCTTGGATGAATAAATGAGCAAATATATTATAAAGGCTTAGCTCCATGATTTTGAAGTGCTGGAGAAATGACTTGCTGAAAGTGACAGTTGTAATATAGTTAATATAATATAATGTAATATAATATTACCATATCAGCATAATTGGTGTAATGATAGCTGATAGTCGTAAATACTAGTTGTGAACAGTTGTATGTAAAATGGAGTTAAGATTTTATTGTATGAATTATGAATATTCTATTATGTACTGGCAGTCCTCAAGTTCAAATATATGTAGAGTAGAAATTGTTTTTCTTTTTCCCTCTGTCCATAGAAACAAAATAATAATTATGAAGAGCTGAGTTTAGGTGAGCTTGCACAAGTCTGAAACTGTTCCTTTGCACTGAAAACAATAGAAAATTATGTTATTATAATAGCACTTATTAAATCAAAATACACAAATTTCATATAAAATATATGGTGTTAGATATTGGTGTTTGAGTGAAATTTTGATTTCTTAATAGATAAATACACATTAAAAAAGACTTCTGCAAAAAAATAGGGGACATTTGGTCATGGGCAAAGGCCTTGGAACTTATAGGCAGCAGAGCATACACAGCTGTATTGTCTACTGTCCCAAGTTTGGATTCTGATTCCAAAAGCTTGTGACCATAGGAAAATTTCTAAATCCCTGTGCCTCAGTTTTCACGTCTACATTAGCCTTTATCTCATAAGTTTTTTTGAAGATTGTATACATTCATATGCATAAGTATATTCAAGATATCTGACAGCCAATGATAGTAGTAATACCATCCAACCCTGTATGCACCTTCTTCATGTACACTGCCTGGTGAATGTTTACTGATTTATGCAAAACTCAAATAATTCTTGAGCTGAATATTTTTAAAGATGTTAGGTCCTGGAATTATGGTTAATAGTCATCTTCAAGTTAATGAGGAGAGAATGAATAGATTTTCTCTGTCACCTTTGGGTCTTAACAATAACCTTAATGTAAAGAAATGTGACTTTGGTTAGAGACAAATAGAATTTCCTAAATCTGGAATATTTTATACTTGAATTATTGAAGGAGGTAGTAAAATTTCATTTTGGGAAGAACTTTGTGAATGAGATTGTTAAAGGTGAAAAGGATATTTTTGAAGTCCATGATAACTAAAGGTCAAGGGATGAAAGATTACACTATTCTACCCTGTGTTTTAGAAGTCATCTTCAGGAACACAGACAGACTGAAGATTTAGACCTAAAAATTAGTCTCCCCTATATCCTAAGACAGACACTAGGAATGCAGATCTGTGTGTAGAGTCTGAAAACTGGCAATCACTGTAGACTGTGGGGACAATGTGGATGAATCAGAATCTCAGGTGGATGTAACATACCAGTGCGACATGGCAATGGTAATATAAGCATAGACACAGTTTAGATTGTCAGCAAGTATTTGCTTGAATATTTGGCTGGGATTCAGAGGCCATGTTCCCTCTCCTGGTTAGGAGACTATCATGAACACAGCAGAGGTGCAGTCTTCACAGCATTGAAGAATTGCTTAGATGATAAAAATAGGAACTAAAAGCAGAGGAGAGAAGACAGAGACCCAGTTATCCAAACTGGGGCACAAAATGAAGTTGATATCTCAGGAACATTTCAGAAGTCTAGTTTTAGACCTGAGAGGAGGAGGTTCAAAGCAAGAGAATCTGGATGTGTAGTTCCAAAACCTTGGAAAGGCTCTATAACATCCATTCTGATTAAAGTGAGAGTAGGGCTGGAATAAGCTCACAGGTTGAGCAACCCCAGCTGGAGGAAGCTATGACAAATTGCTGCAAGATATTATGAAATCACTTGTTTTGCCTTTCTCTCAAAACAAAACTAGCATCTCAGACTTAAATAGTGAATATTGTAAATGGACGTGAACAAATGGAAATTTTTCAAAAGGTTATTTGAAGTTTTTTTCTGCATCATTAAGCTTATTTTTACTACTTGATTTATCTCTAATAACTTTGACATAACCCAAGAGGTGCCACTATATCAGAAAGCCTACAAATTCCTTTCATTGTAATTTTATTTCTATTTTGATTTCAGTTTGACTTCTAAAACCCTTTTGTTTCTCTTTTTGCATTTCATTGCTCTTCTTTCCTGCTATCTAGTCTACAAATTGTTGCTTTTTCAACCTCTGGCCCTATTTATTCTTGCTTACCATATTTGACAATAAAATTTATTTAAATCAGATAAAAATATTACTTCATTTGTTTTCTGTTATATTCTGTATATTCGCTCAATGTTTTAATTACCCCAGATGTTTTAGTCTACTGGGTTGTGGCAAGTTATGCAGATATTAAGTGATATACCCTGATAGGTATAATAACAGAGAAAAATTATTTTATCTAACAAACTGAAAAAACTGTCTTTTCTGAGGACTGATTTAATGAAAACAAAATGGCAAAGCTCAAATATCTACTTGGAAATTGTTGTCATTGCATTGGTGATACCAGTAGCAAGGGAAATCATTTTGTGCTTTAAAAAAGTAATTCTCTGCTGCTACTTTCTCTTCTTCGTGCAAGAAAATTACCCTGAAGGTATATGTATGAGGGAAAAGTTCAAAAAGATTTTGAGTTGCCTGACTTGGTGTCAGTTTGAAACTTTGGATTTCTAAATAAAATTGACAGAGTCATTTATAGCAACTTCACATTTTTATCCTTGGGACTAATAGCAGCAGGGAACAGAAGCATCTAACCATCAAGATAGAAAGAAAGATCCCCTAATGCTTTGTGATTTTTAAATGAAAATAATGTAAGATGAAAGCAAATCTTCACTTAGTTGTGTTTGTCATGCCTAATAATTATGCTCGAGGAGATAAAAATAGTCGTTGAGGAAAACATTTTAGAACTCTACAGGCTTAGCCATGCCAATGCATGCTTGGCTATTTTTTTAAAAAAATAATCCTTTTAGAAAAGGATCTGTACTTAGCCATCTGCTTGAAAATCACTGGAGATCAGTTTTTTTCCACCCTGGTAATTCACTAATTCAATACTGAACATCATTTTATAATTTCTATTACTGTCTTAAGGAGGCTTTTGTGGAAAACACAAGAGAAAAAAAAGTGGTATCTGTTTTGTGTGTAAATAAGACACAGCATATTCTTGCCTTTGCATCCAAGGTACTTGTGGCATACTGCTTGTCATATTGTAGTGATATGGTTTGGATTTGAGTCCCCGCCAAAATCTCGTGTTGAATTGGAGGAGGAGCCTGGTGGGAGGTGACTGGATCATAGAGACTGATTTTACCCTTGCTGTTCTGATGATAGTGAGTTCTCATGAGATCTGATGGTTTACAAGCATGTGACACGTCTCTCCTCATGCAGTCTCTTTTTCCTGCTACCATGTGAAGAAGGTGTTTGCTTCCCCTTTGCCTTCCACTGTGATTCTAAGTTTCTTGAGGCCTTCCCAACCATGTAGAACTGTGAGTCAATTAAACCTCTTTTCTTTACAAATTACCCAGTCTCAGATAATTCTCTATAGCAGTGTAAAAATGAACTAATACAAGTAGGTACCCAAATTTTGTTGAATTTAATTAATCTGATCAAATCCTTCATTTTCCAAATGTCTCTCTTTAGACCCCACCTGTTAACACTGCCACACTGGCAATTAAACTTTAAGTTTTGGTGGGACAAACATCCAAACCAGAGCTTACCCTATAACTTCTTGAGAGATACATGACTAACTTCCATTTACAAATATAACTGTATTTCATAAATATTATTACTCAATCAGCAATCTGGGCAACAATTTTTAGGTACTCGATCTTGTGCATGATAACATTGCCAGATTATTCTTTCTCTGGGTTCTTGTAACACTTCAATAAATTCCTTAAGTTACCATTATAAGGAAGATTCAACAAAGAACAAATCCTCAAGTGTCTTGATATAAAGGAAGGCCATATACATACTGTTTATCTTTTCTTTATATTTCACTATATCTTATTTTTTAAAAAGACTGGGAGGATATATAGAAAAATATGTAGACATCACAGCCATTGGATTATTAGTGATTTCTCTTTTTGCTTATACTCTTCTATATTTTCCCTTTGTTTAACATAATAATATAACAAAAACTTAGTTCACATTGTAATCTGTAATGGGAGCCAGTGTTTAGGCTCCCTTAGTCTTTTATTGGGTGACCTCCCCAAGATAGAAAACCAGATTCTTTATTTAGAAAGCCAGATTCTTTTTTTAGATTATTTAGAGAGAGGTGGCCTTGACCTTGTGCTTCTACACTGATTAGCATTCAGAAACACTCTTGTGTTCTTGTCCTGCCCTGCCTTTTAGTGCTACCTATAGATCGTGAGTGAGCTACAAAATTGGTAGGTCAGGAAAATTTGTGAGGCATATGTCGTATAACCTTTCTGGGCCATTTCTCTTAAGAGCCAGGGGGACAGCAAGAAACATTTGGGTCTGCTCTCCCTTCTTGGTATAAAAGTGTCAGGCTGAGGTCACTGTGTGAGAGGAGCTGGGTGATTCAGCACTGCCAGTCACCGGATAGACATGTCTGTTTAATGATGGGACTTCTTAGGGATTTAAATGTTGCTTTACAACTAAGTGACATTCTTCCACATAACTTTTTAGCTATGGTAATTGTGTATTTCTTGCCCATCTTAAAAGACTTCTGAGAGCAAAAGAATGGACCAAATAGAATAAACATGTTAGTTGATATATCCACCTTAGATTAGGACTGTCCCTGACGGATCAAGATGGCAACTCTAGCTTTAACACTAATGTAGCTGATATACTGGGTTCTGTCTGGTTTGTTTTTGGTTTACCACTCATTTAAGTTATTGCTTATGTTGGGAAGGATAGTGCTATTTTTGGACCCCTTCAAACCCGAGCATTGATAATTTTTTAATTATTCTAGATTTCAGAACAATGTCCTCTAAATATACATTGCCTACACTAGTCATCAAGAAAAATTAAATCTGTAAAACTGTACACAAAACTGTCTATATTGCTTTTTTTGAAGGGTAAGATTTTAGGTGAATCTTAATATGTATATGTATATATGTATTTGTGTATATATATGTATATACGTGTGTGTGTGTGTGTGTGTGTGTGTGTGTATGTCTATGAGAGACAAATTTTACCTTTGAATTTTATAACGATTTCCTTGACAATCTGGAAAAGAAGTTTTTTTTCTTAAAGTCTAGTGATATTTGATGGGCCTGCTTCTTATGCAATAAGCTTTATATTAGCTCATATAAACAACATGTAAAGTGGATTTTATTTCCTTATTTTATTAATAAGACACTGAGGTTCAAAGATACTTTACCTAGGTAATGGCAAAGCCAGAATTTGAACTTGGGTCTACTTAGGCACATGGGCTACATCATTAATTGTGGTGTTAAATACTACCTTACTGTTCAGCTCGCAACTGCTGATAATTAAGTTGGGAGTTGATGGCTCATTTCTTATTTTACTCCAACTTATACCATGGTTTCATGTGTGAAGTTAAGTGTACCTAAGCTCAGTTCTCAGATCAGCAATGAGCATTCATTTCTAATTAGCAAGGATATCTAGTATCATATTTTTAATAGCCATAGAACTATTTCTTCTAACAGCCACATGCCTATCTCAGTAGAAATTTTACCATTTGGTTTGGATGTCTTGCCTTCTATTTTATAGTCCTCATACAATTGATTTAAATTTCTTGAATATAGCTTTCTACACATTTCACCTTCTCTCAGTTTGGTAATATTCAGCACATTTTCTATTATTTTTGTTTTGTTTCACAAGTTATTATGGAATCAAACAAATGTGTGGAAGCACATGAGGACAAGATTGATTAAAGACAGTGTGCTTTATTCAATTGCGTATGCTGACAATTTCAGTTAAATTCCACACCAAATCTTATTTTTCATGTAATAGCTTACTTCTCTTTTTAAGAGAAAATTTACTTATGCTGAGAAATTAGCTGTGAATGAATTAGATAGTGGCTGAATGAAAGTGTATTTTAGCCTTTATTCTAATGCCTTAGGGAAAATGTTGATAATAAAATGGATGTATGATCTTTTCCCTATACCACAAATACTCTTCATTCAACTCTAAACATATACAATTTTTAAAAATAAATATTGTGAGTTTATTGGGAAAAAAAGAAGCCACCCATGAAAATATGTATTGACTTTAAAATATTAGTATTTTAGTTGGCATCAGAATACTCTTTGTTTTGGACTTTATGTAGGATACTGATCCTACTGTAAAAGGATGCTGTGTAATGATCAACTCTGAAAGAAAGTGATGAAAATTGAGGAAAGAGTTACGAGGAATGAGGTTCAATGAATGCAATATTGGCAGTAACACAAATGCTGCCTATTGCAAGGAGGACACTTCGGAGCCCTCTTTACTTTTCTTATTAAAAAACTGCACTTAATCTACACCTTGATTGCTCTCATTATAAAGTGAAGGTGATGATAAAAATTGAAAAAAAATGTGAAGATGATAATAAAGGAATTATCCAATAGAAAAACTTTGAAGTAAACTCAATGGTTTTAAAGTTGTTATGATTGTATGTAGCACAAATATTCATAAATATATGATACTCTAATTTAAAAATAGAAATAATAAAATAGTAGCCAACCAAATATTGCAGTCCCTTTGACAATGCTTCTGGTAGATTTGCATATGGCTGGTTATTAGACATTGAAATTTCTTACTAAGGAAGTGTAAATATTTTAAAGCCGCCTTAAGTACAGAAACAAAAATTTCCGCTGGAGATATGTCTGTCATACATAGAAATATTATTTGTCTTCAAGTGGCAACTTATTTCTTTATTTCATAAACAAATATTTAATGCACACCCTTGTTGTGTAGCAGCATGGAAGACAAAATACAGATAAAGAGAGTTATTCCTTATCCATAGGAGTTTATTATCTTGTTGAAGGTATAAGCATCATTTTGACAGGAATAAAAGAGAAATGTTTATGAATGAAAACTGCTTAAATTCTTCAAGTTGAAGTAAACTGAACTCCCCTTATTTCTAGAATAAGGAAACTTAAGAAAAATTTATATATTCCTTATGCATAATTTCTACTAACATTGAAATGAAGGTGCATATATTAAAAACAAAACATCATATATTAAAGCAGTGAAAGTTCACCTGCCAAACTTCTAAAAATTTACAAATATTTTGGCATTATGAGCTGGGAAATATGTGGTTCACAGTAAGTGGTCAAAGTGTTGTTGTTGTTTTCTACTTGTACTCAAATTACATTGGTGTTTATTGTTTAGTATAGATTTTTTTAAGTGAAAATAATGAAAGTGTTCTCTTTCCTAGAGCATTTTACTTTATTCTTGGATCTCAACTTTAAAAAATAACCTTGACATAAAAAGTGTATTAATAATTCATGGACTATATTAATGGCTGAGTTAAAACTTTTACAAGTTGGTGTTACAAAACTGTCAAAAACGTAACAGCTCTGCCTTCTTTAATTTCAACTGCTTCTGATGAAGCGTAGGGAAATGCCTTATTGGTGTGCAATGTTACCAATTATCTGACAGAGCCAGAGTGTATTTCTAGCTAATCAGAAATAAGAGTACAGAATTAAATCTCCCGTGTGAAACTCATCATTTACATATTTATGATTCAAAAATGATAATAAGGCTAATGAGAAACTCACATACTGTCTTTAAAAGTCAAGCTAATCTTACAGTTAATTTCCAAAAGCTGAAGTTCCTGATATATGATCGTTGAAAAATGACCTCTGTTGATGACAGTTTAGTTTAATTAAACATTACAATTATTTATATGGATTTATCCATACATTATATTCGGGGGTTCATTTTTTAAGCTGTCACTCTTTGGGTTAAGAGTGAGACATGAGGTTAATGTAAATGAGTGTAGCACAAGTTTATACACATATAATGAATTAGGGAAAATAGTGCTAATATATGCACGCATTCACACTCCTAACCCCAACACTGCTTTGTATGTTTCTAGGAGTACTAGAAAGGAGGTATAGTTGGTGAAGATTATTTAAGGCTGTCAAGAGCTTGAAACTGTGTGTTGCTTATACATTTCTGAATTGTGGCAAAATCTTGTGGTCTATGATTATGCTCATTAAGTGGCACTGTCTTCAGAACAAAGGCATTTGAATATGTTCATTGCTGCAGCATCATTAACTAATGAGGTGATGTTTTCCTACTCCCACATCCACTCTAAGAAATGCCTTATACATGTCATCAATTTGCTGATGCTGGCAGATGGCCTTATCTGTGTGTCGTATGAGTTTTAGTTCTCTGTGGGCATTCTCATTTGTGCAAGACTCTTGGGCACATTTTGTATAATCTATCCCTGTCCTAGACCTCATTTTTAAAGTACATTTTTCCCCTCTGAGGTAGCTTTAACGAATATAGCCCAAATTTATAGGTTTTTGTGCCATAAAAGTGTGTTCATTTGTGTTGTGCTTTCTTTTCATCTGCTTTCTTGAGAATTTTGCTTTGCGTAACGTAATACTGAAAGGAAACAGAGAACATTTTTAAGCTCTATTGCAATGCTGTTTAATGTCTTATGGGTATTAACATTATTATTATGACAACAATGTAACAATAACACCTAAAAATAGCACAAGCAATAACAATGGCTTATATGGTCATGAAAACCATAGGAGGCAATACAGTTCTAGAAAAGGAAAATGTCATCATGGCTTAAATAAAATACCCTATCCACATTGCTGCATTAGTTTGCTATTGCTGCATAAGAAACTGCAACTCTGGGCCAGGCTTGGTGGCTCACGGCTGTAGTACAAGCACTTTGTGAGGCCAAGGTAGGCAGATCACCTGAAGTTGGAAGTTCAAGACCAGCCTGACCAACATGAAGAAACCCCATCTCTACTAAAAACATAAAATTAGCCAGGTGTGGTGGCGCATGCCTGTAATCCCAGCTACTCAGGAGGCTGAGGCAAAAGAATCTCTTGAACCGGAAAGGCAGAGGTTGCAGTGAGCTGAGATTTTGCCATTGCACTCCAGCCTGGACAAGAGGAGTGAAACTCCATCTCAAAAAAAAAAAAAAATTACAACTCGTTTAAACTCTGCTATTCACTCACTGTGTGACATGTTGAAGGTACTTAACCATTCTGAGTCTCATTTTCGTCATCTTTAAAAGAAGAGTAATGAGAAGATCTAATATTGTTGTGAGGATTAAATGCATTCATTTTACATGCATTAAAAATTAATTTTAAGCACTTAGAATACTGTCTGTCACACAAAAAGCTTTCAATACATGTTACTGTCTCTGATCTCTATGATGAAACAAGCAATTCTCATTTTTCACATTTTTTACAAAAGTGTTAACAGTATAAATGTAGATGAAGAAGGTGGCCTTCTAGAGGAATGATAAAACTACTACCTTATCACTAGATCATTACCTTTGGACCTACTGAGATATCTATGACTCTTCATTGAGATAATTATTTGTATTACACTTGTGTATCTTGGCTTTTGATGAAGATGACCCAGTGAGTATAATTTAAACATGGAGAGATTGTTTAAAAAACGCAAAAGAATGTTTAATAGATATAGAAGATAGACTAAGTAACACTAGAATTTATTTTAATTTTTTTAAAAATTATACTTTAAGTTCTGGGGTATATGTGCAGATGGTGCAGGTTTGTGCCATGGTGGTGGTGTGCTGCATCCATTACCCCGTCATCTAAATTAGGTATTTCTCCTAATGCTATGCCTCCCCAATCCCCCCAACTTCTGCTATTCCTCCCCTAGCCCCACACCACCCAGGCCTCCGTGTGTGATATTCCCCTCCCTGTGTCCATATGTTCTCATTGCTCAACACCCACTTATGAGTGAGAACATGCAGTGTTTAGTTTTCTATTCTTGTGTCAGTTTGCTGAGAATGATGGTTTCTAGTTTCGTCCATGTCCCTGCAAATGACATGAACTCATCCATTTTCATGATTGCATAATATTCCATGGTGTATTTGTGCCACATTTTCTTTGAGTCTATCACTGATGGGCATTTGGGTTGGTTCCAAGTCTTTGCTATTGTGAACAGTGCTGCAATAAACATATGTGTGCCTGTGTCTTTATAATAGAATGATTTATAATCCTTTGGGTATATATCCAGTAATGGGATTGCTAGGTCACATGGTATTTCTAGTTCTAGATCCTTGAGGAATCACCACACTGTCTTCCACAATGGTTGAAATAATTTATAATCCCACCAACAGTGTAAAAACGTTCCTATTTCTCAACATCCTCTCCAGCATCTGTTGGCTCCAGATTTTTTAATGATAGCCATTCTAACTAGTGTAAGGTGGTATCTCAATGTGGTTTTGATTTGCATTTCTCTAATGACTAGTGATGATGAATTTTTGTGTATATGTTTGTTGGCTGCATAAATGTCTTCTTTTGAAAATGTCTGTTTATATCCTTTGCCCACTTCATGATGGGTTGTTTGCTTTTTGCTTGTAAATTGGTTTAAGTTCCCCATAGATTCTGGATAGTAGCCCTTTGTCAGATGGGTAGATTGTAAAAATTTTTTTCACATTCTTTTGGTTGCTGTTTCACTCTACTGGTAGTTTCTTTTGCTGTGCAGAAACTTTTAAGTTTAATTAGATCCCATTTGTCTATTTTGGCTTTTGTTGCCATTGGTTTCGGTGTTCTAGTCATGAAGTCTTTGCCCATGCCTATGTCCTGAATGGTATTGTCTAGGTTTTCTTGTAGGGTTTTTATGGTGTTAGACCTCATGTTTAAATCTTTAATCCATCTGAAGTTAATTTTTGTATAAGGTATAACGAAGAGATCCAGTTTCAGCTTTCTGCTTATGCCTAGCCAGTTTTTCCAATACCATTTATTAAATAGAAAATCCTTTCCCCACTGCTTGTGTTTGTCAGCTTTGTCAAAGACCAGTTGGTTGTAATTGTGTGGTATTCTTTCTGAGGCCTCTCTTCTGTTCCTTTGGTCTATATCTCTGTTTTGGTACCAGTATCATACTGTTTTGAATACTGTAGTCTTGTAATACAGATTGAAGTCAGGTAGTGTGATGCCTCCAGCTTTGTTCTTTTTGTTTAGAATTGTCTTGGCTATGCGGGATCTTTTTTGGTTCCGTATGAAGTTTAAGGTGGATTTCTCCAATTCTGTGAAGAAAGTCATTGGTAGCTTGATGGGGATAGCATTGAATTTGTAAATTACTTTGGTTAGCATGGCCATTTTCATGATATTGATTCTTCATAACCATGAGCATGGAAAGTTTTTCCATCTGTTTGTGTTCTCTCTTATTTACTTCAGCAGAGGTTTGTGGTTCTTCTTGAAGAGGTTCTTTGTATCCCTTGTTAGTTGTATTCCTAGGTATTTTATTCTCTTTGTAGCAATTGTGAATGGGAGTTAGCTCATGATTTGGCTCTCTGTTAGTCTGTTATTGGTGTATAGAAATACTTGTGGTTTCCGCACTTTGATTTTGTATCCTGAGACTTTGCTGAAGTTGCTTATCAGCTTAAGGAGACTTTGGGCTGAGACGATGGGGTTTTCTAAATATACAATCATGTCATCTGCAAACAGGGACAATTTGACATCTTCTCTCCCTATTCAAATACCTTTATTTCTTTCTCTTGCCTGATGGCCATAGCCAGAATTTCCAATACTGTGTTGAATAGGAGTGGTGAGATGTGCCAGTTTTAAAAGGGAATGCTTTCAGTTTTTGCCCATTCAGTATGATATTGGCTGTTGTTTTTTTATAAATTGCTCTTATTATTTTGAGATACAATCCATCAATGCCTAGTTTATTAAGAGTTTTTAGCAGGAAAGGCTGTTGAATTTTGTCATAGGCCTTCTCTGCATCTATTGAGTTAATCGTATGGTTTTTGTCTTTGGTTCTGTTTAAGTGATGGATTACACTTGTAGATTTGTGGTTGTTGAACCAGCCTTGCATCCCTGGGATGAAGCCGACTTGATTGTGATGGATAAACTTTTTGATGTGCTGTTGGATTCAGTATGCCGGTATTTTATTAAAGATTTTTGTGTCAATATCCTTCATGGATATTGGCCTGAAATTTTCTTTTTTGTGTGTGTGTCTGCCAGGTTTGGTATCAGGATGATGTTGGTCTTATAAAACGAGTTAGGGAGGATTCCCTCTTTTTGTATTGTTTGGAATAGTTTCAGAAGGAATGATACCAGCTCCTCTTTGTACTTCTGGTAGAATTCGGCTATGAACCCATCTGGTTCAGGACTTTTTGTTGTTGGTAGGCTACTAATTGCTCCCTCAGCTTCAGACCTTGTTATTGGTCTATTTAGAAATTCAGCTTCTTCCTGGTTTAGGCTTGGAAGGGCATAAGTGTTCAGGAATTTATCCATTTCTTCTAAATTTACTGGTTTATCTGCATAGAGGTGTTTGTAGTAATCTCTGATGGTAGTTTGTATTTCTGTGGGATCGGTGGTGATATCCCCTTTATTATTTTTTATTGCATCTATTTGAATCTTTTTTCTTTTTTATTAGTCTGGCTAGTGGTCTATTTTGTTGATCTTTTCAAAAAACCAACTCCTGGATTTATTGATTCTTTTTTGAAGGTTTTTTTGTGTGTGTCTCTGTCTTCTTCAGTTTTTCTCTGACCTTAGTTATTTCTTGTCTTCTGCTAGCTTTTGAATTTGATCTTGCTCCTCTAGTTCTTTTAATTGTGACATGAGGGTGTCTATTTTAGATCTTTCCTCACTTCTCATGTGGGCATTTAGTGCTATAAATTTCCTGCTAGACACTGCTTTAAATGTGTCCCAGAGATTCTGGTACGTTGTGTCTTCATTCTGCTGAGAGTTTTCCAGACATAGAGGGAGTAAGGAATTCCCAATTTAAAAATGTAAGTACTGAGCCATATTCTTTAAGAAAAAAAAAAAACCCATAGCAAGAAATATGGTAGTCAAATTTAATAAAAAATGAAGAAAACAGAGACAATCTTAAAATCTACCTCAAATGAAAAAAACAAAAGCACATTCATGTAAACAAGTAGATCTTATTAGTGACATTTTCCAGAAGCAAACATGTGGTTTCTAAAAATAAAAGTTGACTGTTCCATTGGACTTATTCTGGGTTCTAAATAACTTGTATATCTTGTGAGATAGTTACTCTTATTCCCATTTTACAAATGAGAAAGCTGAGGCCTTGAGAAGAGAATTTCTTAAGCTATATGAACATTAAAAGGTAAAGTTGTTTACCATTTATTTATTTATTCTCAGCTTAATGATTGAGAGAGAGAGCTAAATTAGTATTTTCAGGTTAATATAAAAGAAAGAGGTTAGCACCCTAAGTGACTGAAATAACTTTTGGAGGCTGTATTTGATTAGATCAGTGAACCTAATGAATCAAGAGAGCATATACAGGTTAGAAGAAAGAAAAAGCATAGAGCTTGATGATTGATATCAATAAATTTGATTAAGGACTTAATAAATATTTTCTGACTTAAAAAAGTGAAATAGACACTTTAAAATGTTAAAAAGATGTGCAGGTTGGGTCAGTAGTTGCAATGGATAGTTAAAGCATGGAGAGATTTACTGCCATATTGGTAGAAAGACAGAAATATTGAATAACAACTGACTTTTTAAATAAATACCTCAAGCATTTATATTAAAATTGTGTTTGAACATACACACACACACACACACACACACACACACACATAACTTCCATATACAGTCATCCCTCCTTATCTTTCCACCTCTCTCTCTCTCTCTCTCTCTCTATATATATATATATATTTTTTTTTTTTCTTTTGAGAAGAGAGGCCTAAATTAGTATTTTCAAATTTTATTTTTTATGAAATGTATATATTAAAAATTCATTTTAAATAAATATGAATATGTATATTTGATTTAAAAATTGATGGATATATCTGGTGAACATTTATAGTCTTTTTGTCTTGTTACTATTCTTGAACCAGTTCTGGAACTAATCTCCATGGATAGTGAAGGAGAACTATATTATACATAATAACTTCCAAATCAGTAAATTAGTAAAATAAAAGGTTAAGTAGAAAATAGTATCATTTTAACAGTAGCAGAGAAAAAAAAATTAAAAAGATAAATATAAAAGGAAGACTAAAATAATGGAAAAGGTAACATACTACAATAAATGTAAATGTATTACATGTACCTAATAACTAAAACATAGAGACTTCGTTGATAGAAAAAAAAATGTGTCTAGCCATTGTCTGCTTTTAAATGTCATATCACAAATAAAATTGCATTAAAATTTTCCAAATAAAGAAATGGGAAAAATATCTAATGAACAATGACTGTTCAGAAGAATGTTATTGTACCAATATAATAACAGACAAAATTAAGGGAAGGGCATTAATATAGGTAAACAAATATATGGCATAATAATTAAAATTTACATCAAGGATTATGAAATTTTATATATATATATAACAACATTGTCAAAATGTTAGTAAAATAAAAATTGTAAACTCTGCAGTATCATCAGATACTGATATATCAAGCAAATAAAAAAAACCCTGAAATTTAACACATTGTCATACAAAACAAACTCAAATTTTAAAGAAATGATTATTCATAAAACACATTTTAACCGTAAGACAACTCAAAAACCTGCACTTAAAAGATAGCTTAACAAATAAAATATACTTCAATACTTTGAAATGAATTCAAATAGTAGTTCTTTAAACTTTACTCTTTAGATTTTTTTGAATCTAAATATGGTATTTGATATTCATTCTTTTTCATCTTATTAAACACATGGTCTTTTGTTTCAAGCTGGCAAGATCATCTTAGATATTAACTCTGTAACCATTGTAATTTTTATTCTTACGTAATTTGTGTCAGTTTTTATATTATAAACATGTTTTCTGTACATTTGATAGATCCATTAGCTAAGGCCCAGATAAAGGAAAAATGATTTTATCCACCATACAATTTAATGGTTGATCTTTCCAATTTTGTACATCAAGATAGTTATATCTCAAGAGACCAAAATAACAATAATATTGATGCTAAAATAGTTCTACTTAAATGGCCATAAAGGGAATTGTTCTGGAAATGTGGTTTATTATTTTCTAAAGCCTTTAATTTATGATGACATCCTGATATCAAATCTTGAGTTAGGTACTAAAAAGCCAGATATCAATCCTTACTGAAGTCAAGCACTGGAATGTGAGTTGAGCATGATCTTCCCTTCTCTGAGACTCACTTTCATCATCGTCAGAATGCTGTGTATGACTTAGTTAGGTATGAATGTTCTTCTTCTTCTTATCTTTTTCAGGGCTACATCCCCTTACTCCTTCCCATCTGTTCAAAATTGTAATCCCCACAAAACACAGAGAAATATATTCTCTCTATATTTCAGAAGACTAGAAAAAAACTTCAAAAAATACTTCTTGGAAGAAATATGTCCTTAGTTTCTGGTTTAAGCTCATGTTCTTCCTTTAGTTGGCTTAGGCCTCCCTTTTCATGGGCGTCCTAATTGAATATTTGGTCTCTCTACAGCTATGTCTTATCCAGCTGGCATTTTGAATTTCTTGATGGAGTATTACTTCCCTTTAGATTCTCATTTCTTGGAAAGTGAATCAAATTTTCTTTTTATTGCCTCTTTTTCATGTAGGGTATTTTCTGCTATTTCCCTAAGCTTACTGAAGATAAGTCTTTATGGTAAGCCAATGCATTCTGCTGCATGACCTCAGTCTTCTCCAGGCGTATTTTTAATTTACAGTGCTCTTCTGACCTTGCAAATCCATTTATAATCCCTTTTCTTGAATGTGCATATCAAGAGCAAAGTTATCAACTTTCCTCTCAAATCGCTGTATCAACAACTTTTGTTCATAGATATTAAAGGGCACTATCTGATATAAATGTTCATATAATTTATTGCAGCAAGGCACAGGCCTGTAACGTATCATGGAATTTTACTTCCTGGTTATCTTACTCTTCGGTATGCTATGGACTGGTAGGAAACAACTAAATCTGAGAAAGTCAACTTGTCATTTGAGAGATTTGTAGATTTTAATAGATTCTAAGTGAATAAGCAGTAGCAGCTATTTTTGATCTGCTAGTGAAATTTATACCTTGTCTTTGAAGAGTAATGACATTTTAACTCAATGTTAAAGATAAGTAGTAGTTCACAGAGTAGAGGGAGAAAAGAATGTCAAGACATCATGTGGAAGAATGAATATGTTGTACTTAGAATGACAGAAAAAATTGATATGTTTAGAGTATAAAGGATGTTTTAAAAAGTATTATATAATAAGATTAAAATGATAGTGCGGTAAGCATTATCACAGATCTAGTCCTGGAAAGCTTTTCTTAATATTATAATGAAAGGCAGGTTTTGAAAGGCATTTCTGAGGAGAGTAGCATACTTTAATTTGTGTTATAGTATAATCACTAGGAGGATAAACTAGAGAAAAAGGTACTAGAGGTACCAGAAAGTTAAAAGAGGTGAACTGAAGTGTGACATTTAAGCGGAGAAAAATACACTTTAGGACTTGATAACCTCATTATATGTAGGTGATAAAGAGATAGTGAGAGAAATATATGGGTGAAGCCATGACTTACAGTTTAGTAAATACATAGATGGTGATAGTATTAACATAATTAAAAAACAGGGAAGTGGTACAAGCTTGATAGAATGAACGAAGGGGAGACATGCTTTCAATCTTAGAAGTGTTTAGTTTATAGATAAAATTTTTAAGCTTAGGGAAAAGCTGAAATGTAGGGGTATGGTATTAGAAAGGGGATTGAAGCATAAAGACAGTTCTTGTTAATAATGCCTCTGTTCATAAAATGAAGAACAGTTGTTATGGGTACAGAGTTTAGATGCCACTATTATTACCAAAACCATCACATTATTAACTTCCTAATATCAATGATAAATAATCCTGTAAATTCAGTGATTGTATGTTAATTTGACCCCTCAACAAATTTAAATGCATTCTTTAAGGTACATATTATTATTATAGTATCCTCAGCTTGCTGTAATAACACACTGTGTAGTTACTTGTAACTATACAGCTTAAATAAATGGAAGACTTTCATAAATACAGTATGTGAAAATTATATATTAAAACTATGAGAAAACATACTAAAATATTTGTCTTAGTTTATTTTGTGCTGCTAAAACAGAATGCCTGTGACTGGCATTCTGTAATATATAAAGGACAGAAATTTATTTCTCATAGTTCTGGAGCTGGGAATTATAAGATCAAGGAGCCAGCACTTTTGGTATTAGATAAGAACCTGTCTCTGCTTCCAAGATGGTATCTTGAATGTTACCTTTGCCAGAGGGGAAGAACATTGTATCCTCACAGGGCAGAGGAGTGAAAGAGACAAAACCTGTTTCTGCAAGCACTTTTAATAGTGGTATTAACTCATTCTTGAGGATAGAGCCCTTATGAACTAAACACTTCCCATTAGGTCCCATCTCCTAACACTGTTGCACTGGAGACTAAGTTTCCAACACAATGATTTTAGAGATGACAAAAACATTCCAACGATAGCAGTATTCTTTGTTGCTTGTTATATTTTAACCAAGATAGCCTGTTTTTAATAATTTTAATTAAATTTCACTCAGACTCTTAAGAAGAAACTCTATTGTTTCTTCCAATATGTGTAGATTTATTAATTTTTTAGAAAGCCAGGGAGTATCTCCAGTGTATGTTTCTACTTCAAACATAACATATTTATATTCTCAGTCTCTGTGATTTTTTGGAACATATGCCTATCGTCTTTCCCCGTATTTCTTCATTCCAATAGATCCCCGTGCTTTTCCTTCCATAAAGGGGTAGTAGCATAAGCCTTGGAGTGAGATAACTATGTACTGATGGTTTGATGTAATAGAAATGGCATCATATTACTATATATAAAGCATATTCATACTAACAATATCAATTCATATTCTTAAACATTCTTTGCCATGTTTATCCTCAGAAGGTTCATGAAGATTTTATGTAGAAGTCCTAGCCTATAAGCACATTTACTTCCTCTTCTGTTATCCCAGGTTTGCTAAATCACAAGTACACAGCCAAAATCATATTCATTATATTTGTTTATTATCAAGAATCTATCTTTTCTGTAGCTTCTTATTTTTTATTTTTATTTTTTTTGAGATGGAGTTTCGCTCTTGTTACCCAGGCTGGAGTGCAATGGCGCGATCTCGGCTCACCGCAACCTCCGCCTCCTGGGTTCAGGCAATTCTCCTGCCTCAGCCTCCTGAGTAGCTGGGATTACAGGCACGCGCCACCATGCCCAGCTAATTTTTTGTATTTTTAGTAGAGACAGGGTTTCACCATGTTGACCAGGATGGTCTCAATCTCCTGACCTCGTGATCCACCCGCCTCGGCCTCCCAAAGTGCTGGGATTACAGGCTTGAGCCACCGTGCCCAGCCCTTTGTAGCTTCTTCTTTTTATCTTATCTCAGTCTTCCCAGGATATAACTAGAGAATCTCAACTTTATATCAAATAAGCACATTTAAATATCTCCAAAAAGGACAGATTTTCTCCCTGAGAAAAATTCTAGGTTGCGTTTTTAAAATAACATTTTCACTGTTCGTTCTAATATTATAAATTATTCTTCACTCTCATCATGTGGCAAATTATAGTGAATAAAAATATTTCTCAATCTATGACATTCTGTTAGGTATCTCTACCCCCTTCAATATGCTGAATACTAAAAAATACACATGGCCCACTTCAATGACTGTTATTTTATTTTATAGGAATTAGGCATATTACAAGAAACATTTTTTAAGTAATTGACTAAAAAATAAACACATGGTTATAGAGTTGCAAGAAAAAATTCCGTGTTTCTTAAAATTGTGAAACAAGGTAAATATCTTGAAGTAGAATAACAAAAAAGAGAAGCAATCTCTTACAAAGCATAGACTAAAGGAGTAGAGCACATGTGAGAAATGATGAAGAAGAAAAGAATGTCATGAAGATGAGACATTCCTGCCTAAAATCAGGGTGCTATTGCAGACGGAAAGAATTACGGGTTTGTATTGTCCAATCTGTTTCTGGTATTTTGTGGTAAGAAGCCATTAGTGTTATATCTTGATGTGAGTAATATTCGTATAAGAAAGACGGGAGGATCATGAAAAAGGCACTCTGTATAAGAAGGTACTGCACCTTTGATTAAAAAAAAAAAAAAAAAAAGCAAAACAAATATAACAAAATTGATTAGGACCAAAAGCTCTATGGAGAAAATATAATTGCAAAAATCCGCAGAGACAGTCCTCTATAAAGAAAGAACCTAGTTTCAAAAAGCAGACAGTAGTAAGTGAATAAACCCTGGAACACTAAAGATAAAGGCTTGCATAGAAAATGGAGTATCTTAAAACTGTTTCCTCACAGGGAGCTATCCATGTTACCACCCAAATTCAAACCTCTTAGGAATGAAGGAGACCTGAACTTCTCCAGAAAAGCTGTCTATGGTAATATTTATTCTGCTTGGATTTGATGATCCATCTAGTTTATTTAAAGCATAACTTTAATGATTTATTAATGTATTGAGCTTCTATTTTGTCCCAGGTAAATATGATTTATTTTTAATCTCATCATCATGTGAAAATAAAATTATCAATAAAGTAGAATTTATTTTCTAAAGCTTGCCAATATTATACAGGTACTAAGTGTTTGCACCAAAATTTGGTGCATAGTACCTAAATTGGTTACTATGCTTATTAGTACTGTCTATAAATACTTAACATCATGGATCAAAATTAACCATTTTAGAATAACAATTTTTTTCTCCTATTTTGTTAATTCTACACACTATGGTAAAGTGAAAAAGATCTTGTTTATCTTCTATAACTAAGCATCATATTATTTTCTCCTGTGTTAAATGAATTTAACAATATTTTTTTTCATAAGCTTTAATGGTATGCTAATAAGACAGCAAATGACTGGAATAAACCATGATAGTTATTATCTTCTTTTATTCATTCACAAAGTATGGGTTAGGCAGATAATAAGGTCCAGAAATCCGTGTAGGGTTACCATTGAATCTTTGGCCGAATACAAGTCTGTGCATGCAGAGTATAAAATCCAAACTCTGTTGGATAGGGATAACTTATGAGAAAAGAAAAATTAGTGGGGTTGCAGTAAGGAAAACAATTCCCAGTGCAAACATAGAGTAGGCAATCATTTATGTTCTTCCAAGGCAGGGTGGAGAAACTTCACCAGTTACACAGAGAATTAAGTAAAACCTGCAGAAAACCACATGAAGAAATGGGCATAAATTGGCTCTAACATAAAAAGAAAATTTTATTTCTCCAAAAAAGATATTGAAAAGAAACTGAAAGGGATAATGCTCATCAGCAAATTAAATAATGGTATGCCAGGAAAAGTCCAACAAACTTTAAACAAATACAACAAAATTCTGTACTCACCAAGACAAAATTCACAATATCTGGTGTTCAATTAAAAATACTTTGCATAAGCTGAGGCAGGTATTTGTCAGGGGAAAAGTAAATGAATAAATAAAAATAGTCAGAAAATAGGATTATCAACCAAAAACATAGTAACTGTAGTAAATATACTCTACATACTCAATTATTTGAAGAGAAACCTGGACATAAACATGAGGACAGAAATTGAAAAAAGAAACAAATGGGTTGTATTGGTTCATCAGTCCCTCATGCTGCCAATAAAGACATTCCTGAGACTAGGAAATTCATAAAGAAAATAGGTTTAATTAACTCCTAATTCAGCATGACTGGGGAGGCCACAGAAAACTTACAGTCATGGTGAGAGGGGAAGCAGATACCTTCTTCACATGGTAGCAGCAAGAAGAAGTGCCAAGCAAAGAGGGGAAAGCCTCTTATAAAACCATTAGATCTCATGAGAACTCATTATCACAAGAACAGTGTGATGGTTACAGCCCCCATGATTAAATTACCTCCCGTGAGATGACTCTCCCATGAGATGACCCTCCCGTGAGATGTGCAGATTATGGGAACTATAATTCAAGATGCTACTTGTGTGGGGACACAGACAAACCATATCCTTCAGCCACTGGCCCCTACCAAATCTCATGTACTCAAATTCCAAAATACCATCATGCCTCTCTAATACCCCCCTAGAGTTTTAGCTCATTCCAGGATTAACTCAAAAATCCTAGTCCAAAGTCTTATCTGAGACAAGGCAGTCCCTTCTGCCTATAAATCTGTAAAATCAAAGGAAGTTAGTCTCTTCCTAGATACAAAGGTGGCACAAGTATTGGGTAAATACACCTGTTCTGAATGGGATAAATTGGCCAAAACAAAGGTGCTACAGGCCCCATGCAAGTCCAAAATCCAACAGGCAGTTATTAAACCTTAAATTTCCAAAATGATCCCCTTTGACCCCATGACTTACATCCGCTGTTGCAAAAATTGGGCTCCAACACCCTTGGACAAATTTACCCTTCTGGCTTTGCAAGGTCTAGCCCCACTTCCTGGCTGCTTTCACAGGATGATATTGAGTGTCTGTGACATTCCCCAGTGTATAATGCAAGCTGTCAATAAATCTACCATTCTGGAGTGTGGAAGATGGTAGCTTTCTTCTCATAGCTCTGTGAGACAGTGTCTCAGTGACTCTGTGGGGGGCTCTAATCCTGCAACTCCCTTCCACACTACTCTAGCAGAGGTTCTCCATGAGGGCTCCACCACTGCAGCAAATTTCTGCCTGGACATCCATGCATTTCCATACATCCTCAGAAATCTAGGCAGGGGTTCCCAGTCCTCAATTATTTACTTTTGTATACCCAAGGCTCAATGCCAGATGTAAGCCACCAAGACTTGGGGCTTGCATCCTCTGAAGCAAGGGCCTGAACTGTATGTTGGCCCTTTTTAGCCATGGCTAGAGCTGAAGCAGCTGGGGCTCAGGGTACCATGTCCTGAGGCTTCATACAGTATGGAGGCCTGGCCCAGGAAACCATTTTTCTCTCCTAGAGCTTCAGACCTATGATGGGAGGGGCCGCCATAAAGGTCTGTGAGATTCTCTAGAGACATTTTTCCATTTTTCATGGTAGTTAACATTTGGCTCCTCATTGCTTATGCAAATTTCTGTAGCTGGGTTGAATTTATCTCCAGAAATTGAACTTTTCCTTTCTTTTGCATTGTCAGCCTGCAAATTTTCAAACTGTTGCTTTGCTGCTTAGAAATTCTGCCAAGTATCCTAAATCATCTTTCTCATGTTCAAAATTACCCAGCTCTCTAGGGCAGGGGCAAAATGTTACCATTCATTTTGCATAGCAGGAGTGACCTTATTCCAGTTCGCAAGTTCCTCATCTCCGTCTGAGACCACCTCAGCCTGGACCTTATTTTTCATAGTACTATCAGCATTTTGGTCAGTGCCGTTTAACAAGTATCTAGGAGGTTCCAAACTTTTCCACATTTTCTTATCTTCTGAGCCCTCCAAACTGTTCCATCCTCTGCCTGTTATCCAGTTTTAAAGTTGCTTCCAAATTTTTGGGTGTCTTTATAGCAGTGCACCACTCTCAGCAACAATTTACTATATTAGTGTATTCTTATGCTGCTAATAAAGACATACCCAAGACTGGGTAATTCATTAAGGAAAGAAGTTTAATTGACTCACAATTCAGCATAGCTGGGGAGGCCTCAGAAAACTTACAATCATGGTAGAAAGGAAAGCAGACATATCCTTTTTCACATGGTGGCATCAAGGAGAAGTGCTGAGCCAAGAGGGAAAACCCCCTTATAAAACCATCAGATATCATGAGAACTCTCTCACTATCATGAGAATAGTATGGGGTAACTGCCCCCATGATTCAGTTGCCTCTTACTGGCTTCCTCCCAAAAGATAGGGAAATTATGGGAACTATAATCCAAGATGAGATATGGATGGAGACACAGCCAAACCATATCATGGGGAATCTGTAGATAAAAGCTATAATATCTGAAACGTAATGCAGACTATATATTTGAAATAAAAAACAATCTGCATTAGTATATAAAGAAATTAGGACTGAAAATATACTGAGGTGGTTTTTGAAATCAAAATTTCAAGAAACTATGTGAAATTCAAGCAGAAGAAATATAAGAAAAACCCCATAAGATGTATAATAATTAAATGTTTGAAACACAATGATGAAAACTAAATATTAAAGGTAGACAGAGGAAAAAAATACATATATAGAGAAGAGCAAAGCAGAGTGACATTAGACTTTTCTCAGAAATGGTGCAAGCTAGAAGTCAATTATTATTAAAGGACTAAAAGAAAAAGGAATTTTCAACCTACAAATGTATATTTAACAAATGCGTGTATAAAAATAAAAAGGCAAATAAAGACTAATTTTAAGAAATATAAGCTAAATATGTTATTACCAGCAGATGTGTCCTATAAAAAACAGTGAAGTTTCCTTAAGTAGAAGAAAAATGAAACTATACAGAATCTGTATCAAAACAGCAAAGGTTTAGATGTTACTACATAAAAAAGAATTTCATTTTCATTTTAAATCTTTTAAAAATAATTAAATCTCCAACATATGCAAAAATAAAATACATGACAATAATAGCAAAAAGAATGAAGAGGAAATAAAAGTATGCTTCTCTAAGGATACTTACTTTATCTTTGCATTATATGTGACATGGCATAACATTATTTTACACTAGATTATAATAATTTAAGGAAGCGTAATGTAAGCCTAGAATACAAATTTTAAAATAAACAAGAAAGTATTATTAAAGAACCAATAGTGGAGACAGAATTTTTATAAATGCTCAATTCGTTCAGAAGACAGAAACAATGGGGAATAAAGAGATAAAGAACATACAGCTTAAATAGAAAACAGCAAGGTGTAGACTTAAAACCAAGCACATCTACAATTACATTAAATGTGGATGGTTTTGAAAATTTATTGAAAAGCAGAGATTGTGAAATAGAATAAGCAAGGTCTAACTATATACTTTTGACAAGAAGTATAATTTAATTATATAGACAGAGAGATTGAAAGTAAAATGTTTGGAAAATGCAAGCCATGCAAAGAATGATCAAAAGAAATCTGTAATCTTGATGTCAGACAAAGTACACTGTAGCATATTAATAAGAGTAATTTCATAAAGATAGAGGTCAATTCATCAAAAAGATATAACACTTCTCAGTGTGTTTTTATCAAAATACTCTTCAAGATACCTGAAGCAAAAACTAACAAAATTTAAAACACTCAAATACTCTTACAATATTTTTCTCTCAGTAATTGATAGAACAAAAGACAGAAAACCAGTAGGAGTATAAAGAACTTCATACTATCAACTAAGATGATACAGTTTACGTTTGTATAACTCTCCACCCAACCATAGCAGCATCCATTTTTTTTTCATGTGCCTCTGAAAATACCAAGATAGAATATAATTTGGGCCATAAACATGTCTCAGTAGATTGTCAATTAGTATAATATTCTAAAATCATACTAAGTATGCATTTTTACCATAGGAGAACTGAATTCTAAATCGGTAAGAGAACAATATTTAGAAATTCACAAATATGTGAAATTAAGATCCACACTTCTAAATAACCCAAAGATAAAGATATAAAGAAAACCAGAAATATTATATATATATTTGTTTTTTTGTGTGTATACATATATATACATATATATGTATACAGACAAAAAACTAAAAAAAAGTATATAATATGTATAAAATATATATGTATATATATACATATATACATATGTATACACACAAAAAACATAATAAAAATAAAGCATTTCAGGTTTTATGAGATGTAGTTAAAGAAATGTTTAGAGAGAAATGTGTAGCATTTAGAGCTTAAATTAGAAAAAAGATCTAAAATTCACTTACCTCAACTTCTACCTTAAGACACCAATTTTTAAAAACACATTTTAGAGACAAAACAAGCCAAAGTTATGAAATAAAGATAAGAAGAAAAAACAAAAGATTTAAAAATTGCTATTCAGTAAGAAAAAATATCCGTGTCATCAAAAACTGATTCTTTGAAAAGATCACTAAAATGAAAAAATCTCTAATCAGAATAATTTGGAGGAAGATTAAAAAGACACAAATTACTAAAATCAGTTATGGAAGAAGGGATATCACTATAGATTCTATATACAGGTAGTGCTTGACTTACAACCAAAATGGTTCTGCTCGGGACCGCAGAACGATCGTAACACGATTTGGTTGTAAGTTGAGTAGGCTATGTGTACAGTTGAAATGGTGCATGTGAAGTTGGTAGTGCTGCCAGAAGCTGGTCCACACTGTCGTACGCCCAGCTAGGCAAGGTTTGCTCTGCCAGACGCGGAGCGGTCGTGGCTAGCGATTGTGGTCGTAAAGTCGAATGGTCGTAAGTTGCATAGGTCATAAGTCGATCAATACCTGTATATAAAATATCAATGAGAGAAATGAATTACAGAAAAGCTTAAGAAAACTTTTGAACATGATACATATGTTTATTATTTTGATCATTGTATTTCATGCATGTTTACATTTGCTAAATCTTGTGAAATTATAAACATTACATATGTACAGCTTATTATATTTCAGTTACATCCTGTATAAGTTGTTAGAAACTATGGTTATTTCTATATATTAAAATACTGGATATATATTGTGGTATGTGTGTATAGTGGATGTGAACATGTATGTGAATGTTGTGACAACATATATACATTGCAGTTTTTCGAATAATTCTTTGTAGAATTTACTTTGGAATAATCTTTCCTACCATTACCAATAATAACACATGCTTTCTCCTTAATTATCATTATCATATATTACAAAGTAGAGAGATAGCTTGAATTTCTACATTTTGATCTGACAGTCAGCAACATAATTAAGATTGTAGCATACATGTGATTGAAACATTACATTTTTATTCATGAAATGGAAATTTTGTTACTGCATACAGCTGTTTCAGTGAATTATTTACATTTATTGGGCATTTGTATAATGCAAACAGTGCTAATCTATGAAACAACTTCTGAGGTAGTTATTTTTATTATCTGATTTTATAATTGAAGATACTGAGACTAACAAAAGTGAAGTAATTGCATTAGACCACATAGTTTGTAAATATTAGCAATCAAGTCTTGCAGACCCAGAAATTGCATCCTTAACTAGTAGCCTATGTTGCCATCACTGCCAAGGTGGATGCCTGTATTTAGGTATTTTAGTTGGGTTGCAAGATGTGGAAAGCAATAAAAATCATGTTTTATTTTTAAAATAATATTTCATGATTTTCTTTTAAATAAAATATTAATAGCATAATATCTTAATATATTATTTACATTAATACATTATTTACATAGTGTCTGATATATTCCCTATATTGTACTAGATCTGAGGATCTAAAAATGTGTCATCTGGCCAGTCAGAGAATGAGTGATAAATGCTAAATATGCATATACACGAAATCTTTGTATTTTTTAATAAGATAAACAGTTACGTCCTGGTACCAGCAAATGATATATTTGTGTCCTTGAAAAAGTTTTTCAGATTATCTATCGGTTTTTGGTATAATTGTAGATTCTGCATAGCACTTTGCAAATATTAAAATTTAATATAGTCAGTGTTCTTTCAACTATAACTAGTATGTGTAGAAAATACATGCTAGTCATTGCTTTTAATTTATTTGGAAACAGAATTAGAAGTCCATGTTTAGAGTTAATAGTATGAGGATATTTGATGTAACTTATCCTGGTTGCTGTTTTATTATGCTCATTTTCACAACACGTTTTATTTAATATAAACATACCTATATTAGAAAATGAATCATCTATTTTGCTTATTAGTTTCACCTCCTAGTACTTAAAAATTACACAATAGTCATTTATTTATGATTGTAGTTTCTAACGTGCCCTCTGGTTTCTGCTGTTTTTTTTTTTTTTTTTCATCCATATAGAGGGCTCACCAGAATAGGAGGTGAAAAGCATTCTTAAGAATGTAAGGTTTTTTTAAAAAAACTATATCTCAAAGTCAGCCTGTGAAGCACCTATATGAACAATTTCAAGGATAGACACGGAAATGGAGATTCTTGGCTCACTTAAAGCTTACTGAATCAGAATCTCTTTTAGCAACTGCCTCGGAATCTGTGTTTCACCAGCCTCCCTGGTGCAGTGCTAGAATCGGAGGGGCACAGCACTGAGAAGCTGGTCTCAGGGATCAAAACCTGTTGGTATCAAATGCATTGTTATCAACAACTCCCAACCTCCAAAATCTCACTCTATAATACTAGCTTTTTATTTTTATTTGTTTGTTTGTTTATTTATTTATTTTTGAGAGCATCTTGCTCTGTCTCCAGGCTGGGGTAGAGTGGCACAATCTTGGCTTACAGTGGCACAATCTTGGCTCACTGCAGTCTTCCTATGGATTCAAGCAATTCTTCTGCCTCAGCCATCTAATTAGTTGGGATTACAGGCATGGGCCACCACACCTGGCTAATTTTTTTTTTTGTAGTTTTAGTAGAGACAGTGTTTCACCATATTGGCCAGGCTGGTCTCAAACTCCTGACCGCTAGTGATCTGCCTACCTTAGCCTCCCAAAGTGCTGGGATTATAAGCGTGAGCCACCACGCCCAGCCATGCTAGCTTTTTAGACCTTGCTTCTAGAAATGCCTTCTTCTTTGCTGTCTTTTTTAATATTTATGTCATCTAGATGCAACCCACTACTCTGTAAAATGCTTATTCAGTCTTACTGTGTTTGTCACTTTCCAGAGATCAAAAGCATTGCAATTCTGTTACAGGTTATTTTTAAAGGCTAAGGGGGGGAAAAAGCTTAATCCTCTCATATCAAGCACTCAGATTTCCCTTCATCATACTGACCCTCCCTTCCAAAAAGACTTTTCTTTGTGATAATTCACAAGCCTGACAGAGGCCATGAGATCTCAGATTTGCTTTGAACAGGAAGCTTTTCCTACAGCTCTAATTAAAAGGAAGTTTCAAACCTACAAATTAACAGTTTTAATATGCTGATCCTGGTGATTAACTGCTTCATTTTAACAGGCATTCACTGTTAACACTGCAACTGTTAATTTTAACGGCTTGATTTTTAAGTTCTAAGAAGAGTAAAACTGGTTCTAAATGATATCTACCATTTTTGTCATTTGCCTAACCATCTTTATTTAGAAAATCTTGAATAACATTATTCTCCTCTCAATAATTTTGTCTCTTTTCCTCCAATAGACCCTGAGCACAAATCTTGTTGGTTTGGTTGTGTGTGTGTGTGTGTGTGTGTGTGTGTATGCGTGTGTGCGTGCATATGTGTGTGTATATGTGTGTTTTGATCTCTGCCTCAGTTGCAAACTTTACATGTTACTATCTCTTTGGAGATTGTATGAAGAGAAAAATGTTTTAAGGAAAATCTTCTTTATTTAATCAAACGTTGATACATGTTTGTAGTTTTTAGAACTAAATTTAGAAAATTTAGCCTCAATATAACCAACTTAAAATTGGAGATATTAGAAAATATGGTAAATTAAATGTCTTCAAAAATCTAAAATAAATATATATAGTGAGCTTTGAAGACACTGACCTCTGACTTTTAGAGTTTTACTTGTTCATTTGGATCCCTGGAGGACACAGAGTTCTTGATTATCAAGGATGAAATAAAATCCACAGGTAATCCAAAAATTTCTTTTTAGCTTCTAGTTTTAAAGCCTTTCCTTAAAGAAATCTTTCTTCAAAGCTGTTAATAAGTAGTTGGAGTGGTTGATTTAAAATGTATCTCAGATCATCATACCCTACATATTTATATTTAAGTGCACTTTCTTGTCTCAGTTCTCTCTCATTTTAGTCTATCTTCTTCAATGCATTTCTACTCACCTCTTACAGAAAACCGATCTCATCCATTTCTGGTTCATCCTTTGTATTTGTTTCTGTTAACTTTATATCTTTTTGCACAAATGAGTAAATGTATACAGTTATATACATATTTTTATACATATATTAAAAACGTACAGCATGCTTATGATAGCAGCAGGAAGCAGGCAAATGCCTAGGCAGATAGGGGCAGATTCCAGGTGAAACCACACCTTCAATTCATTTTTATATATTTTATTTTTTGCCAGTGTGATATCTTAGAAATGATATCTTCTTGTAGTTTTAATTTATATTTTTTACAAATATGATTGAAATGAATGTCTTTTTACATAGTTAAGTGCCATTTTAGTATATTTTTGTGAGTTGTGTGTTTATGTCTTTGCCTATTTTTTCCCATTCAGTAGGTCTGTGTTTACCTTAATGTGTAAGCGTTCTTTTTATAGTAATGACATTAACTCTTTATGTGTGATATACAGTGCCCAAAATTTCTCCTAGTCTTTCAGTTGTTTTTTGTCTTTCCTGATTTTGTTTTGCTAAGCAGAGTTTTCTGAAAATATTTTACATTGTCAAATTTATTCATTTGTTAATTCATTGCATCTGAATTTTGAGTCATAGTTAGAAAACTATCTCCTATACTCATTATCAAAGAACATACTGATATTTTCTTCCAGTATTTGCATGGCTTCATTATTGTCACATTACATTGTTTCAAAGGTTATTTTACATTTAGATCTCTGATTCATTGAAAATTTACTCTTGTGTATGATGTAAGGTGTGCATCTGATTTCATCTGTTTTCCAATGGTAGCCATTTGCCTTGTTGCTATGTATTTTTTTTTAGCTCCATTTCTGTTTCAGTAATATGAGATGCCACCTTTACCAGTTCTTAAATATCCATATGTAGTGGGGTTTATTCTTAAACATCCATAGGTACTAGGGTTTAGTGAATTCTGCCTTTTTTTTTTTTTGGTCTATTCATGTATAATAGCATATTATCTCAATTACTGAAGTTTTATTGTATTCTTTAATGTCTAGGAGGCATCATAGCTTTTTGTTTTTGATGTTTATGACTATTCTTGAATGTTTGTTTTTCTATGTCAATTTTAGTGTCTGCCTTATATTATTAAAAATATAAAAGAGTGTTTTAGTTTGGTTTTAATTCAGTTTGTAAATTAACGTGGGTAACTTTGGATTGTTAGGTATTTTTTAAAAAGTTTTTCTCATATCATTTTTCACTCTTTGTGTTGTTTATCCTAAACTATTTAATAATTCTTGCTGTCTTTATAAACTTGATTTTCTTCTCTAACTGATGTTTGCATATATGAGAGCCATTTGCTTTCTGATTATTTTATATCCTTTTTCATGATATATTTACAATAAATTATAGTATTATTTTGTTAGTTTTATTTTTATTGCCTGGGGTTTTCCATGTACATTATCATAGCATCTGCATATTGAGATAGTTTTACTTCTTTGTATACTATTGTTTATAATTCATAAGCATCCAATTCATCTTTTTCTTTTTCTTATTGCCAGCTAATGCCTCCAATACAATGTTGAATAGTGCAGATGATCACTCATGTGGAAAGAGTAAACAGTTTTGTGGTGCTTCATTTTTAAGTGTGAATACAAAACACAAATCAAATACATTTAATAAAACCCTCACATAAGAATTACAATAACAAAAATTAACAAAAAGGAAAAAGAATAATGAAGCAGAATATAGCAAATGTTTATAATTAATACCTCACAGAGATTGAAAGTTATTGTATTCATGCAATAAGAACAGACAGTTTTGCTAAGAAGCAAATTATAGCCCTGGAAATTTAAGTATGTAGTCAGAGATATAAAAACTTGTTGAGTCCGACTCACAGATTCAACTGAGCAATGGCTGAAAGATGTACATTGACACAGGCTTGCCAGTTAGTGCAGCCAGCGGAACTCTGCCAGTGAGCAGTGGCCTTAATAAGATGGGCAAGGCTTGCATTTATTTAGTACAAATTAGATGACAAAGGTCTAGTGTAAACACCATTAGAGGGTAATTAACATTGCTTACTCCTCCAGTAGAGAGCAGTCATGAGCCCACAGATAATCAAAGGTTGGTCTTAGGACCACATGTGTAAACAAGCTATATAGGACAATTCCTCTACGTTCCTTTGTATCTACTGTTAGCTCTTAGCTCAAGGTAAGAGGATTAGGCTGCCTTCAGCCATTACTCTCTTACAAGACTTTTGCAAAACTTTCCTGCTTTCCAAGAAGGTTTGTGTTTTCTATAATTTATTCCACCATTCTGACCGATCCCCTACATATCCCCCTTTTCTAATTTTTATATCAGGTTTTGTTGATTGAAGAGTACAGTTGTGTGCATTAGCAGTTTTATCAGGTGCAGCAGTTATAAGTCATGCTCCAGCTTTTGATCCTAGAATTAGTAAATAACGGACAAACATGAGTATAATTAGTAACATTCTTTTTCAATCAAGGCAGGGACATGTAGTGTTACTTGGCACCTCAGTTGACTGTGTGCCATTAATGAGGGACCCTGCTGGGGGTATGCTAATCCTTTCTAGCTAAGCAGTTGCATTGTTAGAGACTGAGAAGGAAGTGTCTGTCTAGGTAACAGAAAAAAGGCAGATTTAGAAGATGGGCTCGATAGTGTGTAGGAGGTACAGGTTGCAGGCAAAGTGAAAGCATAAAAAGGATCAATACCCTATGTGAATTTCAATGTACAGCAGAGAGCATAGCAAGGAACAAATTATCTGGAGTGAATGGTGTCTACATCCAGAGCAGGATTCGCTCTGCCTCCTGAGTTGTCTTCTTCAGCATTCTCCAGGTAATATTGAAGGCTTGTGTCATTCCAGAAACTTGCATCTTCCAGGGCTACCGGTCGTGAAGGGTCATTTTCTTCATGTCTGATATCAGATTGGTTCCTAGCCATGCAATGGTAAGGTCTGATGCTTTGTGCTGGAATCCAAAGATGACCTGAGGCGTTGTGAAACAAGCATATTCTCTTCCCCATGCTAACAATTCATTTGGACCCTTTCATTACTACTTATATCTTTCCATAGAACTATAGGTTTTATGTTTTGAGAGGTTTTAGCAAAGTGCTTTTCTATAGCTGATTGAAATTTGCTATCTAAATTTGCTATCTTAGTTTCTTAAACTAAGGGTAAATAAGGCTTGTGCTAGTGGTTTTGCAAGGTCCTTAACCATACTTTTCCTTTTTCATTTTCTGTGCATATTTTAAAGAGTGGAGTGGGCATGTTCTACTATGGCCTGTCTTTGGGGATTATATGAGATACCTGTGGAATGGTGGATGTTCCACGTGTGACAAAATTGTTGAAATTGTGAGCTGGTTGGCATAAACCAAACCATTATCAGTTTTAATTTTTGTGGGCCACTCCATAAATGCAAAAGTTGAAAAAAGATGTTTAATGACATATCATGTGGACTCTCCAGGAAGTGCTAATTAGATGAGGGTTTGTATCAACAGATACATGTACATATCATAATTTTCCAAATTCAGGGACATATCTAACATCTGTTTGCCATAACTGAGTAGGTTTCAGTCCTCTAGGGTTAACACCTATAGAAGGAGGGGACATGACTGCGAGCTGACAATTTGGACGTTGCAGGATGAATTGTTTGTGTAGTCTTTGCGTAAGTTGATATTGTTTAAGTTTCTCCAATTTTGGTGGAAAAATTGATGTGATTGGGTGGCTTGGTCAGGCAATGATATCATAACTTGAAGATCTGCTTGATCATTGCCACAAGCCAGTGGGCGGGCCGGGAGCTGTGGGATCAAATATGTGTGATACAAATAGGAGGTGTATGTTAATCCAGCAGTTGCTGAAGTGGAAGAAAAAGGGCAGACAGGGGATCAAGAGTAGACTTAATTAGGGCTGTCTCAAGGTTCTGCAGTAAATAAACAAAGGAAGCAGAGTCACTGACAATATAGATGGGATGAGTGGAAAAAGTTTCCAGGGCCAATATTAGAGTTCCAACCTTAGCTCTCTGCGTCCTAGTAAATGTGAATCAAATGAGGAAGTTATGCGGCCTTCATCAGACAGACCCTTTTCCATTCTTATTAGAGCCATCAGTAAACAGTATTAAAGTGCTAGGTATGGGGGAGTGAACTACTTTTGTAGGCATAATTACAGGAGTATGAATAAAAACTGAAGCAGTTTGTCAGCAGTATGGATGTGTTCTAAATGGCCTGCATAATCAGAGAGTGCTATCTGAAGATCTAAAGGGAGTGGCAATACTGCTTTGAATTGCTTTTTACTCAGAGGAATTCATATGACATCAGGGTCATAACCTAGCAACTGATTGCATCATCTGTGGCCTGTATTGATGACTTTACTCACTAGCTGGATATAGGGAGATAGTGTGTTTCAGTCCCGGTGTGGGAGCAAAAAAAACCCTATAGTGCAGTCCTAGGTCATTTTTCCTGTTAATCCTGTTGGGGAATGATTAGTGGGAAAAATAAACAATTGAACTGAATATCCTAAGTCTACATGATCTACCTGCCTCTGAGAGCTAGCTAGCTCTATTTCCTCAATTTCCTCTTTTGCTGCAGGGGTTAAATACCTGTGAGAATCCAGGGCAGCATTGCCTTTTGCAACTTATCAGTACTTATGCCTAAGGTGGGGCAAAGCCAGTTAATATTGCCCAGTAATTTTTGGTAATCATTTAATGTATATAAGTTGCTAGTATTTAATTTAACCTTTTGAGGCTTTAATGATCGGGAAGTTAGTATATATCCAAGATATTTCCAAAGAGAGGACATTTGTCCTTTTTCAGGTGGTATGATTAAACCTCTTAACGGTGAATTCCTTTGGATAGAGGCATATCAACTTAAAAGTACTGGCTTCATTGGGGTTGCCAGTAAAATATCATCCATAAAATGAATGCTCTTGCAATTAGGAAACTCTTTTCTCCTGGGGAGCAAAGTCTGATTTACATGACACTGACACATGGTAGGACTGTTCAGCATTCCTTGAGGAGCATTTTCCAATGAAATCAGGAAGCTGGCCTTTCATTATTGATAGCTGTTATTGTAAATGCAAATTTTTGTCTGTCTTGTTCTGCAAAGGGAATAGTATAAAAGCAGTCTTATAAGTTAATAATAATTATAGGCCAATTTTGAGGAATCGCTGTGGGGGAAGGAAGAGGTCCCATAGGCTGCAGATTAACATTTATAGCCTGTAACTCATGCAAAAGTCTCAATTTTCCAGACTTTTTGGGAATCATGAAAATGCATGAATTTCAAAGGGCTATTTGGTGGTTCTGTATGGCTAGCTTTTCATTGCTCCTCAACTAATTGATGGGCTTGCTGTATCTTCTCTCCCTGTAAAGGTCACTGTTCTACCTAAATAAGATTTTAAGAGAGCCACATCAGGGATAGGGAAGGGATAACAGTGGCCATTATTAGAAAGAGGTCTTATATTCACATAATTCATCAAATTCTGCCCTCCAGAGGTGATATTGACTGGCATCTAAAGTGGTTTTAGCTAGCACTGACCAGTCCCATGGCCTCATATTGAAATTGTTTACTATGGCCTTAATTAATCCTTTCATAAGTGGGCTAGCAGCTCTATTTTATCTAATGCTTTTTCTTATCTCTTTATAAGTGTACACTAGATAGCCTTGTTGATCTTACATTACCAGGCAGGACAAGAGCTCCCCTTTTAATGCCACTTGCCTAAGACAGGGTCTTATACCTGTAGCATATCCCTTGTCTTTTTTCCAATTTATTGGGGGAGGGGGCTCAGGGAGAATTCCTGTCTCCTCTGTGGCACTTTTACTCAGTAATGGCTGGGCTGAGGGAGATGGAGAAGGCAGTAAGGTAGGTGATGTTTCCTTCTCCCTTCCCTTTTTAGGGTCTTCTGTTTATAGCAGGGCTAGAGCAGCCCTAACTAAGGCCCATAACATTAAAGGTGTTATTGGGACCTGTTGCCTTTGTGCATGATGCTGTTTAAGAGTTCTCCCCACTTGTTCCCTGAGCTCTATGCATAGCGTGCTTTCTGCTGGGAACCATGGACTTTGGGCTTTGAGAAACAACAGTTTGCATTAGGTCCCTTAATTGAGCCTGTGAAACTGAGGCTCTGCTAGCTTTAAGTAGCTGTATCAATACTTTTAGATACTGTTTCTGTTGTGCTGATAACTGTTGTCCCATGATTAAACCCTAGCCTGAACGATTACTATGAACTTAGAAATCACAAGCAGACACCAATGACTTACTGGCTTATCAACTTAGTGACTTACTGATTGCATAGACTCTTCACCTTCATTTTTGAGACTTGTGTCATGATCCACAATCCATTGCAGCATCCTCACACAGGAGCACCAACTGTTGAGTCCAGTCCACAGATTTGATTAAGTGACTGATGAAAGATGTACACTGACAAAGGCTTGCCAGTTAGCACGGCCATGGGACCTCTGCTAGAGTCAGCAGTGGCCTCGATAAGCCAGCAATGCTTGCATTTATTTAGTACAGATTAAATGACAAAGGTATTGAGTAAACACTATTAGAGGGTAACTAACATTGCTGACCCCTTGAATAGAGAGCAGTCGTGTACCTGCAGATGATCAAAGGTCGGTCTTAGGACCACATCAGTAAATAAGCTGTTTAGATAAACTCTGCATTTCTTTGTATGTACGCTTAGCTATTAGTTCAAGGTAAGAGGATTCTGCTGCCTTCAGTCATAACCCTCTTCCAAGGCTTTTGCAAAACATTCCAGCCTTCCAAGAAGGTTTGCTTTTCTATAATCTCTCCCACCATTCTGACCGATCTCCTAAATAAATTTAGTGAAACACTCAAAATAGATAACTGAGGGATAATCCTAAAGTAGAAATAGAAGTCAAATGGCTACAAAAACTCGGGAAGAGAAGTGAAAATTAGTCTGATTGATTATAGTTAGGGAAGGAGGGAACAATAGAACTGTTAGGAGTTAAATTTTGCTTGGGAGGAGGCAAACAAAAAGGGATGTGAGTTTGTATGCAACCTTTGGTGCTCTTGTTATTCCTTTGCTGGTTAAGTTTTCAATTCCAGATAGTTATTACTATTTTCACCCTCATGCAGGTTTCTAAAATACCTAATATTGCATATATTGTTTGTCATTTTTGCTCCTAGAATAATTTGAATCTAAGGATGTTTTCTAAATACAATGAATACTTACATATTAACCTTCAAACACCTTAGCATGTGTTTGAAGGTATTGCATTAATCTGTTCTCATGTTGCTAGTAAAGACATACCGAAGACTGGTAATTTATAAAGGAAAGAGGTTTAATGAACTCAAAGTTCTACATGGCTGAGGAGGCCTCACAATCATGGTGGAAGACAAAGAAAAATAAAGGGATATCTTACATTGTGGCAGGCAAGAGGGCATATGCAGAAGAACTTGCCTTTATAAATCCATCTGATCTCATGACACTTATTTCTTATAAAAATAGCATAGGAAAAAACCCACCCCCATAATTTAATTACCTCCCACCAGGTCCCTCCCATGACAAGTGGGGATTATTACAATTCATGGTGAGCTTTGGGTGGGGACATGGTGCCAAATCATGTAAGGCATATTTTATTGTGATGGAATGAAGGTTTAGATTGGGATCTCTGTTCCAATTCTTGCTAGACCGTCAATTACTTTCATGAATCCCAGAATAATATTGTACTTCCTGCCTTACCTCATGGAACACTCAAGTGAGCTGATGATGACCATGAAAGCATTTTAAAATAACCTTACATAAATATTATTTTATCCAAATAATACAGCATATGTTAATTTATTATTAAACTAGCTTCTCCTTAAAGGATTCAATGCACAATAGATTGATTGCACAAAGCAAAATGGGCTTTCCTTCTCAAGTCACCACATCCCAAATTCCTTTCAAAACAAAGTTTATGTCTATATGTAAGCCATTTTTTCAGCCTCAGTTATTAGGACATTGTCTTCATCACCACACTGATGGTTTTCCTGTTTATTTCATTCTGTTCTGCTAATGATTTTTGTTTAGAGGTACTTGCTACTTCCTAATTGATGCTACATATCCCACACTGGTAGATTTTACTTCCTTGTCTTTGATAAGCTAATAGTAGGCCTCCTCTTCATTTTGCCAAATAAGGTCCATTAAAAAAATTAAAATGAGGGGCAACTCTGTATCTTAAGATGAGTCAGTTCTAAGTTAGAAATAATTTGTATGTTGTCTATCCCAGAGCCAGACGTATCCTGACAGTTTTATAAAAGATTCAAGATAATGCAGCTTTAATTTCCAGATCTTAGCATTGGCATTGGCTTGGAACTGTGAAATTGATTTTTTTTTTTTTTTTTTTTTTTTGCAGCTGGGTGTTTGCTTTTTCTCCTTTTGTAAATATTTTTAATGTTTTTCAGGATTTTTATTTTTGATGCTTCACTTTACTTGGCCAATAATTATCAGTGTTATTTTTGAAAGTGAATGGTTATATATTGTCCTGTCACTATTTTTACCACTCTTGAAATATATCTTACAAAAAAATTTAGCATATTTATATTATAGCCAATTTTTCAATAAAATGAATTCATATTCTAATATGTTATTAATATAATTTAGTAGAAAATATATTTTTATTTTCAAAACATTGACTCAATATTTCTCTTTTTTATTTGTTCTAAACTGCATGAATCTCTGATCTGTGCTAAAAATTGCCATTCAATGGAGAATAAAAAAGGGTCACAGGAAAATGAAAGGAACAGACTGAGAATTGTTTTTTATGATCAGAGAAAGTTAACTTTTTCCCCAATGAAGTTCAGAAAATGACTATATATTCTACATATTTTACTAAATTCAAATAATATTTATTCTCCCTTCTGAAAAACTTGGAGTCCATTCCTCTAGAATAAGACCTTCACAAACATTTAAATGTTTGAAGAACCAAACAGAAAGAAATGATACATTATCACTACAATAATATAAAAGCCTGGTGAAGATAAATATTACTGTTTATTGTTAGATATAGGTAAATTGGTGCCAGATTAAAGGACATAATTCGTAGCTGACTTTTAACTTTCTTTCTTAAGAAAGTTAGTTAATATTCCTGTTAGGAAGCAAGAACTAGAGGACAAGGATTTGGTCTGTTTTACTCACTATTGTATCATCAGTGACTAGAACATTACCTAGAACATAGTTGTAATTCAGTTAATAATTACTGATTTACTAAATCACTTAGTCATTGAAACATGGCAATGAACAAATGAAATTCATGAAATACAGGTATAAAATAGTAGCAGAATTTGCTGATTATCCTATAATTTGGAGGCTCAATAACTGAAGTTCTAGCTAAGTGAAGGTGTTATTTTACTTACACCCTTCTTTCCAGTGGAAGTTCTCAATACTTGCTGAAATCTGTACCTAACTACATCAAATCCAGAGTCCTTTGGTTGTAGAACCTCCCTTTAAATGCAGATTTTCCTCTCTGAATGACTACACTTTATTTTTTCCCAATGGAGCATAGTCCTTTCTTAATGGAGCAGGAACTATTTAGTTAAAGAGGCTACAGCACTAGAGAGAAAGCCAGTTAGTCCCAGCCATAGTGAGGCCCACCATAGATTCCAGGTCACACTGAAAACTAACTATAAAAAGCTGGTCACTGGCTCAGCAGTGTTAGCAAATACAGGCCAGAAATCATGCTGACATGACTTTTAGGATGGCTTATGCTCCCAGCTTCTTGCTCTTCACCCCACCAGAGCTGTGGGATTCCTGAGATGATAATTAGAACTACATCACATAATCCTATGGTTTATGATCACACTGGCAGATGCTGACAACCTTTCTATGAATGGTAAAAGACCTAACGAAAACTAATTCATAATACTTTTGCCGAACATCTGCCTTGGATAGATTTATTCTCAATTAGGGATAAAGAGCTTGACATGTTATTTGAACAAATTACACAACAAAAATGAAAACAATATGCATAGCCCTAATGAATTAGTGGAAAGAATTTTATAAAAGTAATAATATGAGTCATGAATAAATTTTAAGAGCATCAGATTTTCATTGCAAAAGAAATGCATGACAATAAAGACAATAAGACCTGAAAGATTAGGTAATGAAGGCACATCAATATGAAAAGGGAGCTGTCAAATTATAGACATATGCATTTTATGTATATACACATGTATGAAGAATTAACAATTCTTATTCTTCATGTTTGTAAATACTTGATTTAGTAAGGTATTCTTTTTTCCTCAGGCCTCAACAGTTTATTGACACACTTGTTGAAAATTGTCTTGGGTTGATTTAGAAACAAAACTATAGCCTATACTTAGTGTCTGGGAATCTGTGTCAGAGTGAAAGCAATTTAAAATTAAGAGTCCAGGAAATCACTTTCAGAAAATCACTAGAGAACACTACTTCATATGTCTGATAAAATATTGTGAAACTGAAGTAATTCTAAGGCATAAGTATTGCTTTGGCAAAGGAACATTGTTTGAGTCAGCTTTATAAATCTAGTAAATCATGGATCCATCATTTTAGTTATATGCCCTTCAAATTATGAGACATTTAATATGTAAGCATTTTAGTGCCAATGGAACTAACTGCAAAGATTTGGAAGTGCAAAGTCTGCTGAAAAGAAATGTATTTTACATCATGTAGATGAACTGTTTTTAGTGTGATATGTTTGCCTGGCATGGAAATAATGGCTTTTCCTGTGGACATGAAAGTAAAACAGAAGGTACTGGGAAGTTTAACAAGCATCTTTAACTAAATTGCTAAAAATTTTCAAATGATTCCTATGTCAACTTTTATGTTTTTCTTTTTATTGTTGAAATTCATCACTCTGACAAGAGTCAAATAACTTCTTTATACTATCTTGCCAGTCTCAAGCAATATATGGAATCTGGAAAAGTCAATCATTCTCAATAATCTATATTCTTTATAAAAACTCTTTCATGATAAAGTTGACATCCCCAATCAAGATTTTGTAGCTATTGTATACTCACCGTGACTCTTCACTGTGATTACCAAAGAAATTTTCATTTGTAAGCAGTCCATAAAATTAACAATTTACATCGATTATTATGGCAAAGCAATTTTTACAAGAAGTTAACCTAAAAGTGAAACTAATTTAAATATGTGCATACATTTATTTCTACATTGCTACATGACTATATATACATAGCTATACACATATATTCTCTTTTTAATAGATTCTAGGAAATGACCTTTGATGGAAATAATTCAGGATATTCATTACCATACAAGAAATAATAGATTTATTTAAATATTTTTGTAAAGCTTTCTAACTCAGTGAACCTTATGGAGTCCTATTAAACTGCAGAGGGAAATCAATCAGGAAATATAGATAAAACTAATTGAAATTGTGTAGGCACTAAAATATGAGATGGTGATTCTATGAAGAAACTATGTTTTATTTTGAAGCCTTATTTCTTTCTGTGACAACAGTCCTGTTTTTCTTGTGAAACAATACAAGTACTATATACTTAAGTCAAAAGAAGGGATCAAGAAAAGCTATACTCATGTAGGTGAGATTCAAGATAACATCTGCAACTTTGAAGACTTGTAAAACTGATTCATAGAAATCAGAGAGCAAGAAAATTGAAGTTGGTGTGATTCATGCACCAATTAAATACCTTTTGTGAAGATGTAACTATTCCTTTCATTTTCATGATTTAAAAAAAATCTTAAATACTAACAATTTAAATTCATCAAGTATTTATTGAGTGTGTTTACACAAAGCAAGTGGTTCTTGGTGCTGGTGGTACATGAGTAAAGCAAAAAGATAAAAAATCTCAGTCCTTGTGGAGTTTTATATTCTCATGGAAGGAGGCAGGAATCTATAACAAAAATGTAGTGCCCAGTAACTAAGATTGGGGTGTCAGTGGTTTGGTGATGCATTGAATACAATTAATCCCATTTTAAAGAGAGATCTAGGTAGGCCTAGCTGAGAAGATAACATCTAATTAAAGACATGGTTGAGGTGAGGGAGTGAGCAATGGGAAGAGACAATTTCAGGCAGAGACAATAGTAATTCCAAAAGCCTTCCAGGAAAGAACAGAAGAACGTAAGACTCACGTTCTGGAAGTAACGTAAGAAAAAAAAAAATGTTTCAAGGTGAATGATTGATCTGCTGTGTCAAACCCTCTGATACACCGGACCCTTGAATGAGAACTCACCATGAGATGCACAATAGGAAGTTCATTGGCTACCTTTAACAAAACCAATTTTGTTTGTAATATACAGAAAGAAGCTTGGGTAGAGCAAGTTTAGGAGTGGATAAGAGGAGAGGAATTAGAGAGTGAGTATGTACAGTTCTCTTAATGAGTTTTAATATACAGGGGAACGGAGAAGTGACTGTCCCCAAAGCGTGAAATGAAGGCAACAGAGAGGTTTGTTTAATGCGAGGAATGATAGCATGTCTATATGCTGAAGGGAAAATTAATGATATAAGAGAGAGAAAGGAGAATAGCTTGTGTGATATCCCTGAGAAGATAGGAGGAATAGGGTCCATTGCACAAAGGGATTGATTGCCCCTAGAGAAGAACATTGACAATTATGAGAGAAAAGGAAGATACAGTGTATATAAAAGATGTTAGGTGGTCAGTCATACTGATGGATAACTGAGAAAGTACTTTTGTGATTATTGATCTTAATGCTTCACTGAAAAAGAAAAGTAACAGTCACAAAAGGAAAAAGAACAAGATGGTGGTAAAGGTGGAGGTGGTGAAAGGATCTGTTAGTTATGAATCCCAATGTATGCTAAAGGACTGTTTGAATTAGGTACTAGCAAAACCATTACATGTCAAGATGTTACTACTGCTATTTCGTTATAACTATTAGCTATCATTTTGAGTTTCTACTATATATATGGCATTGGGTAATACCTGACAATACTAATAACCATAACTAATTTAGTTATACTGAATCAGGTAAAATTTAATTAGTATACTGAATAAATATAATTTTAAATATATAGATATAATTTTAAATTTATATTTAAAATTTTATATTATATAAATATAATTTTAAATTTTAAATATGAGTTTTATCTATTTATCAGACTTTTCATATGCCTATTGAAAATATGTGCTGCACTGTTTTCTGAATTTTATTTTAAATATATGGTTATTTTTAATATAGAGGAATTGAGTTCTGTTTTATTAACTTCATACATTTCTTTAGGAATATCTTTGCTCTCTGCTTGCCATTTAATTATGTAAATATAGAAGATATACTCTGGAAATAGCATTATTCACTTCTTCTTGACCATTTAACACACATATATGTGAAAAAGAATGTGGATCCAAACTAGAGCATATACTTTTAGTACAATTATAGAAAGAAATTCAGTAAAAATGGACAGTTGTAACAGATATGTCAAAAAACAAGGTATATGAATATCTTGCCCCTGATTTTTGTGACTTGAGTTTTCATTTTCTTTCATTTGCAAATGTAAAAATTTAAAAATTTTTGGTAGGTTGGGTAAAATGGCTCATTCCTGTAATTCTAACACTTTGAGAGGTCAAGGCAGGAGACTTGCTTGAGCCTAGGAGTTTGAGACTAGCCTGGGTGACATGGCAAAGCCCCATCTCTACTAAAAACACAAAAATTAGCTGGGCATGATGGTATGCACCTGTGGTTCCAGCAACCAGGGAGGTTCAGGTGGGAGAATCACTTGAGCTCAAGAGGTAGTTGCTGCAGTAAGCTGAGATTGTACCACTGCTGAGCAACTGAGTGAGACCCAGGCTCAAAAAAAAAAAAAAAAGTTATGATCGTCAGTTTTTCTTTATTTTTTTTAATTGCATTTTAGGTTTTGGGGTACATGTGAAGAACAAGCAAGATTGTTGCATAGGTACACACATGGCAGTGCGATTTGCTGCCTTCCTCCCCTTCACCTATATCTGGCATTTCTCCCCATGCTATCTCTCCCCACCTCCCCACCCCCCATTCCTCCCCCATATCCCCCCAACAGACCCCAGTGTGTAGTGCTCCCCTCCCTGTGTCCATGTGTTCTCATTGTTCAACACCCGCCTGTGAGTGAGAACATGCGGTGTTTGATTTTCTGGTCTTGTGTCAGTTTGCTGAGAATGATGGTTTCCAGGTTCATCCATGTCCCTACAAAGGACACAAACTCGTCGTTTTTGATGGCTGCGTAATATTCCATAGTGTATATGTACCACGTTTTCCCTGTCCAGTCTATCATTGAGGGGCATTTGGGTTGGTTCCAGGTCTTTGCTATCGTAAACAGTGCTGCAATGAACATTCGTGTGCATGTGTCCTTATAGTAGAATGATTTATAATCCTTTGGATATATACCCAGTAATGGGATGGCTGGGGCAAATGGAATTTCTGTTTCTAGGTCCTTAAGGAATCGCCACACTGTCTTCCACAATGGTTGAACTAATTTATGATCCCACCAACAGTGTAAAAGTGTTCCTATTACTCCACATCCTCTCCAGCATCTGTTGTCTCCAGATTTTTTAATGATCACCATTCTAACTGGCGTGAGATGGTATCTCAGTGTAGTTTTGATTTGCA
Source organism: Saimiri boliviensis (assembly GCF_048565385.1). Lineage (NCBI taxonomy): Eukaryota > Metazoa > Chordata > Mammalia > Primates > Cebidae > Saimiri > Saimiri boliviensis. Next base: position 176,069,872 of record NC_133450.1, on the reverse strand, counting down.
TTTCTCTAATGACCATTGATGATGAGCATTTTTCATATGTTTGTTGGCCTCCTATATGTCTTCTTTTGTAAAGGGTCTGTTCATATCCTTTGCCCACTTTTGAATGGGGTTGTTTTTTTCTTGTAGATCTGTTTTAGTTCTTTGAAAATTCTGGATATCAGCCCCTTGTCAGATGGGTAGACTGCAAAATTTTTTTCCCATTCTGTTGGTTGCTGATTCACTCTAATGACTGTTTCTTTTGCCGTGCAGAAGCTGTGGAGTTTGATTACGTCCCATTTGTCTATTTTGGCTTTTGTTGCCGATGCTTTTGGGGTTTTGGTCATGAAGTCGTTGCCTACGCCTATGTCCTGAATGGTTTTGCCTAGATTTTCTTCTAGGGTTTTTATGGTGTTAGGTCCTATGTTTAAGTCTTTAAGCCATCTGGAGTTAATTTTAGTATAAGGTGTCAGGAAGCGTCCAATTTCTGCTTTCTGCACATGGCTAGCCAGTTTTCCCAACACCATTTATTAAACAGGGAATCCTTTCCCCATTGCTTGTTTTTGTCAGGCTTGTCAAAGATCGGATGATTGTAGATATGTTGTGTTGCCTCCGAGGCCTCTGTTCTGTTCCATTGGTATATATCTCTGTTTTAGTACCAGTGCCATGCTGTTTTGATTACTGTAGCCTTGTAGTATAGTTTGAAGTCCGGTAGTGTGATGCCTCCTGCTTTGTTCTTTTTGCTTAGAATTGACTTGGCTATGTGGGCTCTCTTTTGGTTTCATATGAAGTTTAAAGTGTTTTTTTTTCCAGTTCTGTGAAGAAGGTCATTGGTAGCTTGATGGGGATAGCATTGAATCTGTAAATTACTTTGGGCAGTATGGCCATTTTCACGATATTGATTCTTCCTAACCAGGAACATGGAATGTTTCTCCATCTGTTTGTGTCCTCTCTTATTTTGTTGAGCAGTGGTTTGTAGTTCTCCTTGAAGAGGTCCTTTACGTTCCTTGTTAGCTGTATTCCTAGGTATTTTATTCTCTTTGTGGCAATTGTGAATGGCAGTTCCTTTTTGATTTGGCTCTCTTTAAGTCTGTTATTGGTGTATAGGAATGCTTGTGATTTTTGCACATTCATTTTGTATCCCGAGACTTTGCTGAAGTTGCTTTTCAGTTTCAGGAGATTTTGGGCTGAGATGATAGGGTCTTCTAGATATACAATCATGTCGTCTGCAAATAGAGACAATTTCATTTCCTCCTTTCCTATTTGAATAACCTTTATTTCTTTTTCTTGCCTGATTGCTCTGGCTAGAACTTCCAGTACTATATTTAATAGGAGTGGTGAGAGAGGGAATCCTTGTCTAGTGCCAGATTTCAAAGGGAATGCTTCCAGTTTTTGCCCATTCAGTATGATATTGGCTGTTGGTTTGTCGTAGCATCCTCTCAAGCCTAAACCAGGAAGAAGTTGAAACCCTGAACAGACCAATAACAAGGTCTGTAGTTGAGGCAGCAATTCAGAGCCTGCCACCCAAAAAAAGCCCAGGTCCAGATGGGTTCACAGCTGAATTCTACCAGACATACAAAGAGGAGCTAGTACCATTCCTTCTGAAACTATTCCAAATAATCCAAAAAGAGGAAACCCTTCCCAAATCATTTTATGAGACAAACATTATCCTGATACCAAAACCCAGCAGAGACTCAACAAGAAAAGAAAACTTCAGGCCAATATCCATAAGGAACATAGATGCAAAAATCTTCAATAAAATACTGGCAAGCTGATTGCAACAGCACATCAAAAAGCTTATCCGCCATGATCAAGTAGGATTCATCCCAGGGATGCAAGGCTAGTTCAACATATGCAAGTCCATAAACATAATTCACCACATAAACAGAACCAAAGACAAAAACCACATGATTATCTCAGTTGATGCAGAGAAGGCCTTTGACAAAATTCAACAGCCTTTATGCTAAAAACCCTCAATAAACTAGGTATTGACAGAATGTATCTCAAAATGATCATTGTTTTTTCTAAGGACTTTTTGCCTAACCCAAAGTGGTAAGGTTATTATCTTCTCTTTACTTCTTGAAACTTTGTAGTCTAACTTTCTCATTTATGTTAAAATATGTACTTTGAATTAATTTTTGTGAGTTAAGAATTAAGAGTTGCTTTATAGTTGCCTCCAACTATTCTGACATTATTTGTGAAAATACTTTATATCCTTCATTGAAATGTCTTGGCACATTTCAGAATTCAATTGATTATATATATATATGGACTTTCTGTTCCACTGATCTATTTTTCTGTTTTTATGGTAATAGGATACTATCTTGCAGCTTTACAGTAAGGTGGAAACCAGTAGCATAAATCACTTAAATCTTTCCATCTTTTCTAAAATTTTTATAGCTACACTAGACCCTATTCATTTTTATTTTATAGTGAACTTGTCAATTACCACTTGAAAAAGGTGTTGGTATTTTGATTGGGATTGAATTGAAACCTTACAAGGATTTTGAAACTGATAACTTAACAATTCTGAATCTTAAATATCTTATATTTTTGCATTTATTTTGATTATTTTAATTTCTCCCAATAGTTTATAGTTTTTATTATCAAATCATGTAAGTAATCAAAAAATTCATTTCTAAATATTTAATATTTTTGATGCTATGTAAAGGGTACTTTAAAAATTTGTTCATTACTACTTTATGGAAATACAATTGGGTTTCATATATTGACCTTGTATCTTACTATACTGCTAAATTCACTTATTGATTTTAGTAAATGTTTTTAGAATAGTCAGGATATTAAAAATGCTGTCATGTGAATTTAGACAGTTTAATTTTTTCCTTTTTAATATTCATACCATTTATTTCAGTTTCTTGCTTATTGCACTGAAAACAGAACTTCCAGTATGATGTTGACTAGAAATTATGAGAGTGGATATCCCTAATTTGTGTAGAACATAAAGCTTCAATACTTCATCATTAAATATGATGCTGCCTCTGTGTTTCTGAAGAGGAAGTTTAAAAAGCAATTATGCCATTTTCTGAATTTTGTCATGTCAATTTTGCACATTTTTATATTGATTTTTAAAATGTTAAACCAATCTTGCATTTTTGTTGTAAACCCAGCTGGTAATTATGGCATATTTTTATTTGTTGCTGGATGACATTAGCTAATGCATTGTTTACCTTTTTGTAGCCACATACATAAGGATATTGGTCTCTAATTTTCTTAGCTAGTAATAGCTTCATCATGTTTTAGTATTGTGGTTGTTTTAGCATCATAAAAATAAATGATTAATATCCTTTCTTTAGATAGACAGACAGATAAATAGAAGGTAGGTAGATGAATGGATGGATGGATGGATGGATGGATGGATGGATGGATGGATCTTCCCACCCTCAGCCTCCCAAGTAGCTGGGACTACAGATACATACCACACTGCCCAGGTCATTTTTGTATTCTCACAGAGAGGAGATCTCACTATGTTGCCCTGGCTTGTCTTGAATTCCTGGGCTCAAGGAATCCAACTGTCTAGGCCACCCAAAGTGCTGGATTACAGGTGTAAGCTACTATATTCAGCTTCTTTTATATTTTTGAAGGAGTGTTGGTAAGATTGGTATTATTTCTTAAAAGTTTGATAGAATTTACAAATGAAATTATATGGCCTTACAATGTTCTTTGTTGGATAATTTGTTTAAAATAATGAATTCAATTTAAAAAGTAGACATAGAAATATTTATATTTTTTACTGCTTTTAATTCCCCCCCTTGCTTAGGGCTTGAGCTTCAGCAAAAGTTAAAGACTACTCAACTGGTTTGCCTGAGAGAAAAGGAAAAGCAAAATAAAAGAGAAAGAATTGGACATAATTTTGTTTGCTAGTGGGCCTTATTTGTGGTTCTTTGAATCTCTACTGCCCACCAGTAATATAATAATTTCTTGGAGAACAGTTTTAAAATCCAAATAAATGTGCTTAATTAGTCCAGTTTGACTATACAAATGGCATGATAGATTTACTTTATAAAAATAAATAATTTTTGTAACTTGGCTATTATAATGTTTTTGGTTATCCAAAACATCAAGAAAACTAGCTGATATAGTTTCCCCATGTAAACAAGGAACTTGAAGGAGCTATCAGAAGTAAGAAAGACCTCTATAGGCATTTTAATATTTGTCTAAGACTTGCCTTTAGAACTCAGCATATATAAAGCAATTAACCTAGGAAAAGAGGCAACCTAAACGTAAATTTAGGTAACAAAAGCTGAAGAACTTCATTGAAAATAATTAAACAAGGATGACCCACATGATATGCTCTGGTCCTTGCCTCTAGGGTCTTACTCAAAGCTGGCAGTGCAGTTTTTCTCTTCCAACGTTGACCCACTTGTGCATGGTACTGATAATTATTTCAGTCTAAATTCAGTATCTTAGAACCTCACAAGTTTTGCGTAGTGTTGCATAAGAAAATCATTACAAGAGGTACAAGTTGAAGTATAAACGTTTTACGGGAAAGCAAACAACACATGATTAAACATTTGTGTTTTAAGTATGCACTTAAGAATGTCTCAGGCATCAGTCAGTTGGGGTCTATGGCCATTTACTTTCCTCAAATAGGCTACTAAGCTAGGGGAAAGTGTATACTACATTGATTTTTCTCATAAAACAAGTAAAACTATTTCTTATAGTGGGTCATTTATTTTTAAATGGGGCAGAACAGTTGGAAAATGGAAAAGTTGACTTTAGAAAACTAATAAGTGGGAAATAAAAGAATTAAAATTTCCAAAAGTATAAATCTTACACTGTAATTAAGAAACAGTTTTCCAAAAGTCTGTATGCTAAGCAATTAAAAAGTTGCCCTCGCAGCACCATATTGTCCATAAAATAAAATATCTCAATTCAACAGCTTGATACAAATACTTTTAAAAGCTTTTTTTAATAAGCAATTCAATATTAGTTTCTGTATAGCACAACAGTGATAAACACAATATAAGAAAACAATTTTAATAATAAAATCCAGTGTAAAAAGACATGATACACATTAGCCATAATGAGTCAAGGAATACATATTAAGATTGATCATTGGTGATGGGCTGAAAGTTCAACAGTTTCATTGTTTTTAATGCTTTGCTGTTAAAATAAACAATGTTAAATAATCCCAAATATTGCAGTTTAGGGAAGTGTCATTACTCAAAGTTTATTTATAATGGTGATTTTTAAGAAAAAAACTTAAGAATACTGAAGTACTTTAATTAAATCCTTTGAAAAATAGAAACAAGGGATATAAATAATTTGATAGTACATAGATTAACTAAAGGAAAATCAATGAAAGAAATAAAAACATGACTACGAGTCCTGTCCTTGACTGACAAAGGGGAGGAAATGATTATTATTTCTTTTGAAACTAATAAAACATTAAATAGCAAGACTCATAAGAGGATATAAATGTGTACCTTATTGTACATCATTCAATGAAGTGTTCACTTTTGGGTAAAATAATTATACACAAATATAGGCAGAATGTAAAAAATAAAAAATTAAGAATCTAGTTTTAATAGCTCAAGATATACTCTAAGCAAAATTCAATCTCTCTAGCCTAAATTAAGCTCTTTGAAATATTTTCTAGGATGATAATTATTAAAATATTACTTAAATAGAAGTTGTTAAATTCAACAATTCCAGCAGTTAAGGTATCACTTAAATAGAAGTTGTTAAATTCAACAATTCCAGCAGTTAAGGTATCTAAAATAAAATTACAAAATTTCTATGTCATTCTATGACAAACACATTATTCCATGTAGTAAAAGATGAATATTTTACTCATAAAATTGTGAATGCCGGGTGTGATAGGTGCTTACACCCCTCCTCCTTGGGAGGCTGAGGCAGAAGAATCTCTTGAATCCAGGAGGTGGAGGTTGCAGTGAGCTGAGATCTCACCGTAGCACTCCAGGCAGGCTGGGTGACAGAGACTCTGTCTCTAAAAAAAAAAAAAAAAAAAAAAAAAAAAAGTTCTTTATTTTATTTTGTAAACATATCTGAATTTAAAGATAAAGAACATTAGCAATAAATTAAGGTTAATTTATAACCATAATATATAGTAAGTTGTGACCAAAGAAACTACATAAAACTTTATTAAACTTATAAAAAATGGTTTTTATTTAAAAAAATATAATAATAAAACTCATATGTCTATATTTCATAAGAGAAATAATGTTGATAACCTCTATGGATGTTGAACAAATATCCAGATTATAAAATAAACAGAAACAAAGAAAATAATTTGCATCAAATCAGCAATAGAAAGATCTGAAAAATGAATAGAATCTTTCTTAAAAAGATACAACTGAGTACTTGATAAAGAATCAGAGGTCTTCCTATTGAAGCCAGGATCTAGGGAAGAAAAAAGAAAAACATTATTACAACTGTAGTGGAGGGAATAATGAAATTTTGTATACTATAGAGAAAATTTCACAACATGTATATATATAATATAATTACTCAGAAACCTTAAGAGTTCAACTGAAAATAATTTAGATATGAGGATAGAAGGGGTGAAAATAACAAAAAATGCTGAAAAAATATTTTTGTATATATGTTAATTACATCTTAAACCTATAATAATTCAAGAAATGGATCACTGATTCAAGGGTAGGCATATAGATAATTGCAATAGAAAAAAAACATGTCCTTCCCAAGTCCCTGGCACAATAAAATATAGTAATTGCTAAATATAGCATTTCAAAGAAGTGATGAAGTCTGGGCTTCTTCCCTTTCAATGAATGATTTAAAAAATAGATTTTGTTGTTTGGCAAAATAAAGTGATATTTATACCATACAATGGGTTTTCTAGGTTTGCAAGTTTCTTTAAATGTAGAAACATGAAAAATCTACTCATGAAATATTAGAAGAAATATGCTTTTATTTACTATCAAAGTATTCCAGAACTTTCTGAACCAAAAGAAAAGAAATACAATATTTTATAGATTTGACATATGTTGGTTTAAAAATCTATCCAAAATAATTAAATGAGAATGAAAATGGACCTTTTAAACATATTTATGAATAACAGTCTTGGGAAATGATTCTAAAGATATGTTTGCCAGTTTGCAAAATAAATTCAAATATGGCTAATTATCTGTTAAAGTGTATATTAACATGTTGCCATTTTCATCTATATAATTGACAGATTAAAAAAAATCATATCTGTTTTCAAAATGTGTAAAGGCAGTATTTGTACTTTGTTTAATCAAACTCACTGTTAGTTCAGTTGTACATTTAGCTTATATACTCCTCTCATATAAAAATGAAACAGTTCAGCCAGGTTCAGTGGCTCATGCCTGTAATCCCAGCATTTTGGGAGGCTGAGGCAGATAGATCATCTTAGGTCAGGAGTTTGAGAACAACAGCCTGGCTAACATGGCAAAACCCACTCCACTAAAAATACAAAAAATTAGCTGGGCATGGTGGCGGGCACCTATAATTCCAGCTACTTGGGAGGCTGAGGCAGGAGAATTGCTTGAACCCAGGAAGAGGAGGTTGTAGTGAGCTGAGATTGCACCATTGCACTCCAGCCTGAGCAACAAGACTGAAATTCGGCCTCAAAAAAAAAAAAGGAAGAACAATTAAAGCAATGAAAAGTAAAAACATGGTGGGTGAAATTTTAAAAGTAGACAGTGAAAACAAAAAAATCTTGAACATGCTGAATATTAGGGTAAACAGCTAAAAGTTGAATCTTTGGTATATGGAATCAGTAGATTGGGTCTGAATGTACTTTGAAAAGATAAAGATATGAGAAGATTACTAAATTAAATTTGGACAACCTGTACCATAGGATTTGTAGAAAAAGGAAGAAAAGACATGCAAAAGAAGAAAGGCAGAAATAAAAATTCTAAAGGGTCAGAATTAGATTGGCATCAGACTTATGTTTTGCAATCTCAAGATGTTTGAAAAAAGTGGGGAAATATTTTTAAATTTCTAAGTAAAAATATAAATGTAAAATTCTATGTTGAGAATAAGCTAATGACATTTTCCAATTTGCATGATGGTATGAAAGGCTTCATGAAACACTGAATTAGTCATTTATTTCTACCAAATATAAAAAAACTGAGTTCAAGAACTATGGAACTTGTAAAATATGTATAACAGTGTTGAACAAATAAACCAGTAAAATTTATAGTTAAGTATATTTAATAGTTGAGAGTGTGGCTGTAAACCTTAGGAAAAACTATAAAATTTACATCTATGAAAGTAGAAGCATACTGAAAATATAATAAAAACCAGATATTAAAACTCCAGAAGATTTCAACAAAATATGGGATATTGGAAGAGGAAGAAAGTGACAGCTTGCAAAAAGTATTTTTATTTGGAAGGAAATGCTATAGTTGCTGATTAATTCTTCATGTTGATAGAAAAATATGTTTAAATACTAAATAAATGTTTAATATAAATGTTATGTAAATAATAGTGGAGTCATCGTATTAGCACTGGATCACCTACTTCCAGACGATTCTTTTAGATGAGAAAGATCACTCTCTCTTTTGGAATTACTTATTACTGCTGTGTGCACCTGAACCTAATTTTGACTGATATATATTCTTTTTGGATGGAAAGTTTATCATAATTTAAAAATATATCATTTGAGGTTTTAGCTTCAAACTTCTGTTTTTTTTTTTTTTTTTTTTGAGACGGAGTTTCGCTCTCGTTACCCAGGCTGGAGTGCAATGGCGCGATCCCGGCTCACCGCAACCTCCGCCTCCTGGGTTCAGGCAATTCTCCTGCCTCAGCTTCCTCAGTAGCTGGGATTATAGGCACGCGCCACCATGCCCAGCTAATTTTTTTTTGTATTAGAGATGGGGTTTCACCATGTTGACCAGGTTGGTCTCGATCTCTCGACCTTGTGATCCACCTGCCTTGGCCTCCCAAAGTGCTGGGATTACAGGCTTGAGCCACCGCGCCTGGCCTTTTTTTTTTTTTTTTTTTTTTTTTTTTTTTTTTTTAAGCATCAGCTTTTCATGTAATAGTAGGCATTTTTCCCTAGTGCTTATTTCTTGTATCCCATTTCTTACTGAATATTTTTCTTGCTAAAATACATCCTTTAGTAATACTTAAATGTTCATTGTCTTTGCATTTTTGAAGAGCTGTATTTACTCCCTTATAAATTAGTGATAGATTAGCTTTCATTATATCTATAAATGTGTAACATTTAAAATTCACTTCTTTTACAATGGTACTTTGAAGACAATGTTCCATTGTCTTCTTACATTCAATGTAACGAGTAAGAAAGCTGAAGTCAATCTGACTTTTTGTTATTTAAATACTCTGTTACTTTTCATTAGGAAGCTTTTATAATTTTTCTTCTTTACTCTAGGGTTCTAAATTTTGACATGATAATCTAAGAATGGTTCTTGGTCATTTATGTTAATTGAGATTTGGTGGGCCTTTTCCATTTAGAATTATGTATTTTAACAATACATTCTTTTTTATGTGGAATTTATATTGGAAACTGGAGATAACCAATCTGCCTAGACCTCCTCCTTGAACTGGAAGTGAATCACTTTTCAGTAAGCGTATATGAGTAATGAAACTTTCACCTAAAAAATCCTGAACATTGACTTTTGTCCTTAAGGAAACTTGAGCTGATATGGCTGAGCAGCACAAATGATTCAGACACAGAAATTCTAAATAAATACAATTTTCAAAAGAAACAGTTTCCTTAATATAATGTAGAAATTTAAGTGCTAGAAAAAAGCCAAATTAAAACCAGTTCAGAAAGTAGAAATGGGGATGTTAATTGCCCTCCGTTATTCTGGTTTTAAAACAGGATCCTAGTACCTGGAGTTGAAGTATGGCCCTAGATCCCAAGAAAGCCAGAAATCTGAAAGGGAATCCCTAGAGTTACCTGTGAGAAACTATCAATATGTAGAAGGAATTGGAAATCTAGAAAGAAAATATGAGTGAAATTAGAGTCATTGCCTCCTCCAGAGTCAAGGCAGACGAGGGATGTGCTTGTAAAGGCTCTTTCAAATAAAGATGACCTCTTAATAATAACAATTATTATACTTTACCCAGGGAAATGAACCAGTAGAGACAACAAATAGCAAATTAATATCTCAAGAATGGAATATCAGAGTGTTCTGGGAAAACAAATTTCTAAAGACTCAAAGTTATTATTGATAGCTAGCAATCTAAAGTTTTTAGTGTCTTACATTGTTAGGTGTCAACATTTGTAGATCTTCCCATATGAAAGAGTATTTTATGTTTTTTTATAAGATGAATGAAGCAAAAATGATTTGATTAAAACTGATAGAATCTTCAAAGCAAAACTGGTTAACTTTGGAAGTTGGCTGTCCTTTAAAGAAAACACAGTCCCCAGTAAAGGCACATTTTGTCACAACACAGTACACACACTGGCACACATTAGAATTTGCAAATAATTCTCATAATACTACTTTTCCTTATACGTGATACCCTATAATAATATTGCTTCTGTTCAAATTTAATTTAAAAAATGCTGAACTGCTGATGTTAACCACCTAATTGATTTTGTGATCTTTTAAGAGGCTTAAAAAATTCATTTTATAAAACCTTGATCAACGTTAACCTATTTATTTTACAAACAAAGACTAAGGTCCCAGGCAAATAAACTCATTTTCTTAAGAATTCATGGCAGGATTTGATAGAATGTGGCTCTTTTGATTGTTAGTCCCATTATCATTTGCATAAAATATGCAGCTTCATTTGAAAGCATAGCAATAATTAGAAAATATGCAGTTTAATTTGATGAGTATGTAGAAATATTTTATTATAAAATTTATGAAATATTAGGGGATTAACTCTTACAGATTAATAGCATAAAATTAAATTTTGTTTAAAAAGTTCAAGTCTTCTGAATTTAGAACATTACCCAATCATTTCAGAAGAGAGTTGCAGTCATGGAAAGTTATATTTCAGGGAGTTTACAAGATCAAAGAAGGTCAAGCCTGTTGAAAAATGTAAGCTTGGAATGAAGAGACCTTCCAAACAGGCCTCATGTGAGCAACATGGCTGTTTATTCACCGGGGTGCAGGTGGGCTAAGGCTGAAAAGGGCATTAGCAAAGGGCACTGGGATAGGAGTTGGTCTTATAGGTTTGGGTAGTTTTTTGGGGGGCAGGGGTGTTGCAGAGTAAGTTCAGTTACAGTGGTGGGGTTGGGTGAGAGGTATTTATGTTATCATAAGAACAGTTAAGATGGCAGGATTGGGTGAGGGGCTTGTGGGAAGCTCCAGTGGGTGATCAGGGACAATGTCGAATGCAGGCAGTGGGTGGGAGACTTAAGCTGAAGCCAGCAGGACTTCACACTTTCAGGCTCCAGGCTTGCATATGGAGACCTTACACAGCCATTTGCTTTTTGCAGTTAAAGCTAGTGTGGTTTTTTCTCATTCCCACCACTGAGGTAGGAGGAGCCTAGTTCTGATGTACTAAATGCACGTTATCTCCTGGTCATTAATGTATTCAACAGTTATTGCATTCTTAAGGGTGTTAAGTATTGTGACCAAGTCCTATAAAGGCAGTAATAATCAAGACACAGGCTCTACCTTTATAGGAGTTCACTGAATATTCATAGAAGTCTTGCACTTTTTAAGTTAGGTTGCTTGTAAAGTGTTTTTCTAAATATCAGTCTCTTCTAAATGATCCCCGTGTATGCACTGCCCTTCTGCTGTGATATGTCCATGTGTTAACTGTTCTCCAGGATTTATAAGAAGAAATACAAGATAAAAGAGTAAGATTATATTTTTTTCATAAAAGGATTAGGAATTTTTTTACATGAAAAGAAAATACCCATTCCAATGACTCAGTGTGTTGCAGTGGAAGCAGGATTAGTGAGGTGATTTTTACGTCAACCTCTCCTAGCTTGCTCATGATAAGGAATTTAAAATCAGATGATTTTTTTTTTTTTAGATGGAGTCTGGCTCCATGGCCAGGCTGGAGTGCCTTGGCACAATCTTGGCTCACTGCAACCTCTGACTCCCTACTTCAAGTGATTCTCCTGCCTCAGACTCCCAAGTAGCTGGGATTACAGACACCTGCTACCATGTCCAGCTAATTTTTGTATTTTTCGTAGAGACAGGGTTTCACCATGTTGGTAGAAAGGTCTTAATCTGACCTTGTGATCCACCAGCCTAGGCCTCCCAAAGTGCTGGGATTACAGGCGTGAGACACTGAGCCCGGCCCAGATGATTCATTTTTAGGGGGAGTCAACAAATTAACAAGAGGAGGTTGAAAGATTCTGTGCAGCTGTATCTGTAAAGAAAATGCATATAATAATAGAACACCAGAATTTATTCCTCTTACCTAGCTGTAACTTTTTACCCTTTGACAAATTTCTCCTTATCTCCCCCTCCCCACTGGTACCCACTCTTCCCTCCTCAGCCTCTGGTATCTACTCTTCCATGCTCTACTTTTATGAAATCAGCTTTTTTAGATTCCACATATGAATGAGATCATGTGGTATTTGTATTTCTGTGCCTGGCTTATTTTACTTAACGTAATGTCCTTCAGATTCATCCATGTTGCCACAAATGCCAGGGTTCCATGCTTTGTCTGGCTAAATGGTATCTAGTTGTGTATGTATACCACATTTTCCTGTATCCATTCATCAACTGATGGACATTTTGTATGATTTTGTGTCTTGGCTATTGGACTAGTGCTGCAATAGAAATGGGAATGCAGATATCTCTTTGATACACTAATTTTACTTCCTTTGGATATATACCCAATAGCGCAATTGCTGCATCAAATGGCAATTCTAGTTTTAATTTGTGAGAAACTGTTTTTCATATTGGCTGTACTAATTTATATTCCCATCAACAGGATATGAGTTCACCTTTCTTTACATTTGTACCAGCATATGGTATTTTTTGTCTTTTTAGTAATAGTCATTCTTACTGGGGTGAAGTGACATCTTAATTTGGTTTTAATTTGTATTTCCACTATAATTGTAATATAAGCATTTTTTACATACTGGTTGGCTATTTATATGCCTTCTTCTAAGAACGGTCTCTTCAGGGCTTTTATTCATTTTCCCAGGTGAGTTGTTTGAGTTTCTTCATATTCTAGATATTAGCTTCTTGTGAGATATATAGCTTACAAATAATTTATCCCATTCTGAAGGATGTCTTTTAACTCTGATTGTTTCCTTTGCTATGCAGAAGATATTTAGTTTAAGGCAATCTCCTTTGTCTGTTTTTGCTTTTGTTGGCTTTGCTATTGGAATTTGTTTTTTTAAAAAAAATCCTATTCACAACAATCATGAAGCATTTCCCTTGTTTTCTTCTAGTGGTTTTATCAATTCGGGTCTTACAGTTAAGCCCTTAATCCATCTTATGTTCATTTTTCAATATGGTGAGAGATAGGGGTCGAGCTTCATTTTTCTACATGTGGATATTTAGTTTTCCCAGGCTCATTCGTTGAAAAGACTGTTGTTTCTCCATTACGTGTTCTTGGCACCCTTGTTGAAAATCAGTTGGCTGTAAGTGCATAAATTGTTAAATTGTTTCTTTGTTCTCTATTCTGTTCCATTTTGTTTATTATTTCCATGCTTTTAAAACAGGAATTTTTTTCTTATCATATGTGGATCGATTTTAAAGTACATATTATTTTAATTTTTTATTTAACCCTTCATTGAGAGGTATAATAAGCATTATGAAAAGCTTATAAAATATAATTGTACAGATAAATGAATTGTCATAAAGCAAATGACTATGTGACTACCCTCCTGAATCAAGCAATTGAATATTGCTAGCACTCAGAAGCTGCCTTATTACTGCCATCCTAATCACTACCCGTTGCCCCCACTTTATAGCTAGCTTCGAGTTTTAGATCAATGAAATTGTACGGTCTGTATCTTTATATGTGACTCCTTTTGATAAATCTTAAGTTTTTGAAATTTGTCTATGTTATGTGTCTCTGTAGTTCATTTATTTTCATTTTGTAATTTTCCATTTTTAGTATATCATAATTTGTTTATGTGTTCAATTGTTGAAGAGCATTTGACTTTTCCCAGTTGGGGATTACTACTAATTATGCTATTATGTACTTTTGCTAGTTGATCTATTTATTGGCCAATCCTCAACACTAGGAAATAATTTCAAATAGTTTTCTAGAGTGACTGTACAATTTTAAAATCCCAACAGAAATGTGCCAGCATAGTACATACTTCCTCATACTTTTAATTGTCTTTAATTTTAGACATTCCAGCATATGTACTTTTTTTAATTATGATTCTTTAAGTTCTGGGATACATGTGTAGAACATGCAGGTTTATTATATAGGTACACATGTGCCATGGTGGTTTTCTGCACCCATCACATCATCCATGGTTTAAGCCCCACATGCATTAGATATTTGTCCTAGGGCTCTCCTTCTCATTGCCTGCTGTCACTGAAAGGCCCTGATGTGTGATGTTCCCCTCCCTGTGTCCATGTGTTCTCATAGTGCAATACCCACTTATGAGTGAGAACATGCCGTGTTTGGCTTTCTGTTCCTCTGTTAGTTTGCTGAGAATTATGGTTTCCAGCTTCATCCACGTCCAAAGGACGTGAACTCATTCTTTTTGTATGTGTGCCAATTTTTCTTTATCCAGTCTATCATTGATGGCCATTTGGGTTGGTTCCAAGTCTTCACTATTGGGAGCAGTGTTGCAATAAACATACATGTGCATGTGTCTTTATAGTAGAATGATTTGTAATCCTTTCGGTATATACTCAGTAATAGGATTGCTGGGTCAAATGGTATTTCTTCTTCTAGATCATTGAGAAATCACCACACTTTTTTCCACAATGGTTGATATAATATACAATTCCATGAAAGTGTAAAAGTGTTTCTATTTCTTCACATCCTCTCCAGTATCTTTTGTTTGCTGACTTTTTAGTGATTGCCATTCTAACTGGTGTGAGATGGTATCTCATTGTGGTTTTGATTTGCATTTCTCTAATGATCATTGAAGTTTTGATTAGTATTTTTTGGATGACTAATGTAATCAAAAACTTATTTATGTATTTTTTCATTTGCATATTTATATATTTAAATTGCTGATCCATATCTTTTCTCTGTTTTTCTTCTAGTGGTTTGCTTGCTCCTTTTCTTATGTAATTTGTAAGAGCTTTTTATATTCTGTATGCAAGGCTTTTGTATTATATATCACAAATACCTATATCAACTCTGTGGTTTGTCTTTCTCTTACTAGTGCAGTTTGATCACCAGAATTTCTTAATTGTATTGTACACAATTTATCAATAGTTTTTCCTGTTATTCATGTTTTCTTTTTTATCATTTGAAAAAAGCTTTGATGTAAAGGTATTCTTCTATATTTTCTTCTAGTCTTTTTTTTAAACTTCACATTTCAATTGACAACACACTTCAAACTGATTTATATGCATGGTGTAAAACAGGGGTGCAGACTTTTTACATATATATTTAATTGACCTAGAATTTTATTTTGGAAAGAACTGTCTTTCTCACCAGCTCTGCAGTATCAAATATATCATAAAACAAAAATGGATGATCCTGCTCCTGGATACACTATTTTGTTTCATTGGTTATTTGACTATTCTTAATATTAATTACTACATAATAATTATTAACATGTAGTACAATAAGTTGTCACAGTTTATCCATTTTTTAAGATAGTCATGGTTATTTCTGACATACGTATTAGAATTTTTAATTAATACAAATTGTCATGATTTAGTTAGGTATTTCACTGAATTTGTAGATAAATGAAGGTAGAATGAACATCTACTTAATACTGAGTCATCTAATCCAAGAACAAGGAAAATTCTTATATTTATTTAGTTTCTTTCTAATAAGAATATATAATATAATAAGGAACTTACAGGTTATTCATTTAGGTTTATGCCAAAAAAATTGATAAACTTTTTATTCCTTCTCAAAAACTTTTTGTGTCCCAATTAATTATTAATGGTATACAGACACTTAATTTAGTATTATATTCTAAACTTATTAATACAATCTTGCTAAATTCATTTCTTATTTCTATTAATTTATTTTGATTTTGAATTTCTCATATGTCCAACCCTACAATTTATAATTAAAACTTGATTTCTTTACTATATTTTTATTATTTTGTAAAATTTATTTGACTACCAAAAACCCTCTGTCTGATGTTGAGTAGATGTGATATAGTGATAACTATCATCCTTGACACTTTCTCTATTTTGAGGGAAAAGCTCTTAATATCACACTATTAACCATACTAGTTGTTAAAGTTTTTATATCGATACAGTTTTACAGATAACCTAGATTTTGTCTATTCCTAGACATGTATTTTGAAACAGTTATATGTGAATGCGTATAAGATAACTTGATGTGTTTATTATTTGGTAATGTTGCATTCTTGCTCTGTAGTCAATATATTCGGAAAGTAAAATATGTAGCCCTGCTTTTATTTGATTCATTTTATTTTTCTCCATATCTATATATAATCTTTACATTAAAGTTGGTAGTGTAAAAACTAATAACATCTAATGAGATAGTGAATATATTTAAATTAAAATGTACTTAAATTAAAATGTACCATCTTGCTATTTGCTTCCTATTTATCCTAACTCTTCATTGTTTCTTTATCCTACTTTTTAAGTCTTTTTAAAATTGACTTTTTGTTCCTATTTTTATGTAATGATTCCACTGTGGCTAGTGGAATGTGACTTATTTTAAGCCCTAAATAATCTCTGAAATTTTTTTCTATTGCTTTCTTATGAATTTTTCCCTGGCCTTGAATACTTTTCTCACACCAATTTGAAAAACAGACTTTAGCCAAAGAATAGCTGTTAGTTTCAAAAAGACTTCTCTGCATGTATCATGAGCTCTCTTTGTGTAACTTCTTTATTTTTAGTCCTCTGATCCTGCATTCCAGCTACCCTAAACTTCCTGACATACCATCTCTGATTAATCAGTTCAGTGAGACCATCGTTTTCTGTTTGTCCCTTTTTGTTCTGTGTCCTAGAATTGTCTGTAGGCACTAAGCTGGTGTCTAGAGACGACGAGGGCTTACTTTGTTTCTTTCTTTTTCCTTAGATAGCACAGTCTGGTATTAACTGCCAAAAAACCCTGAAATTTTGGGGGTATATTTTACTTTAATATATTTTAGTTGTTTAGTTGCTTCATATAGCTGAATATTTTGTGTTCTAGTTGTTTTGTATTTATCTAATTGTTTAATACAAGAGATTAAGTTTATCTCTGTTATTCCGTCTTGGTAGAAAACAGGAATACAGACACTTTCATTATATATCTTTTTCTCATTAATTTATAGAACATCTTTCTGTGTCTGTATAAACTTCCTTTGTATAGACAGATAGCAAGAATCTTTTGCACATCTCCGATTTTAGTTTTCAATGAATTTAATGACTTTATGAATTTTTTTGATTTGTCTCATTCAAGAATATTGATCAGCAATCATGAAGATCTTTGCCTATATTTTATTTTACATGCTTTATTATATTACATATCATTTATGAGTATGATTCATTGTGAATACATTTTTGTGTATTGTATGGGGCACTGTTTTCCCAGGTGGATATCCAACTAATCTGACATCATTTATTAAAAATTTTTAATCCACTGAATTGCAGTAACACCTTTGCTATAAAACATGTAACTGAATATACAATCTTAATCTCACTTCCGTTCCATTGGTTCATTTGTCTTATCCTTGCACTAGAGAGACACTATATTATTATGGTAAGTATTTAAATTGACAGTGCAAATTCCTCCAACTTTCTTCTTTTAAAAAATTGTATTGTTTACCCAAGAAATTTCAATTTCCAAATTCACTTTAGAATTTGCTTGTTAATGTGCACACACGTACAATTATAGACAAATTTGCAGAGGTTGGTATTTTAACAATAACTATTTTCTCAATGTATAAACATGTATATGTGTTCACTTATTTATGTCTTCTTTTACCTTACCAGTATTTTTTAATCATTTGTTTCATCCTTCACGTTCCCGGAAACTAGTAGTTATATGTAAAATCTTGATTAGATTCAGGTTACTTTTAATATCTTAATTTTAAAGACAATTTTTATATTTCTACTAAAAAATGCAGAAGTAATATGTATTTGTCAGCATCAGTTAAACATTGGTGATACGGTTTGGCTCTGGGTCCCCACCCAAATCTCACTTTGAATTGTAGTTTCTATAATCCCCATGTGTCTTGGGAGGGACCCAGTGGGAGGTAATTTAATCATGGGGATAGGTACCCTCATGCTCTTCTCATGACGTTGGGTTTTCATGAAATCCGATGTTTTTTTAAGTGGCTTTCCTCATTTTTGCTTGGCACCTCTCTTTGTTGCCACCATGTGGAGAAAGGCATGCTTGCTTCACCTTCTGCCATGATTGTAAGTTTCCTGAGGTCTCCCCAGACATGCAGAACTGTGAGTCAGTTAAACTTCTTTTCTTTATAAATTACCCAATCTCAGGCATTTCTTCATAGCACTGTGAGAACAAACTTATACACTAAATTAGTACGGCATAGTGGGGCACTGCTATGAAGATACCAGAAAATGTGGAAACAACTTTGGTACTGGGTAACAGACAGAGATTGGAACAGTCTGGAGGGCTCAAAAGAAGAGAAGATGATGTGCATAAGTTCACAACTTCCTAGAGACTTTTGAATGGCTTTGACCATAATACAGATAGTGATATGGATAATGAAGTCCAGGCAGAGGTGGTCTCAGATGGAGACGTGGAACTTGTTAAAAACTGGGTGACTCCTACCATGTTTTAGCAAACAGACTGGCTGCATTTTGCCCCTGCCCTAGATATCTATGAAACTTTGAACTTGAGAGAGATAATTTAGGATATCCAACAGAAGAAATTTCTAAGTGGCCTCACACTCAAGAGGAAGCAGAGTATAAAAGTTTGGAAAATGTTTAGAGCTTGACCATGCTATAGAAAAGAAAATTCTATTGTCTAAGGACAAATTAAAGCCTGCTGCAGAAATTTGCATGAGTAACAATGAGCCAGATGTTCATTACCAAGACAATGGGGATAGTGTCTCCAGTGCATGTCAGAGACCTTCACAGCAGCTTCTCCCATCACAGGCCTGGAGAAATAGGAGAGATAAATGGTTTTCTTGGCTGGGCCCAGGACCTTCCTGCTCTAAGCAGCCTTGGGAGATGGTGCCTTTAGCCCCAGATGCTTTAGCTCCAGCCATGGCTAAAAGGGGCTAATGTACAGCTCAGGAATTGCTTTAGAGAGTGGAAGCCCTAAGCCTTGGCAGCTTACATGTGGTATTGAGCCTGTGGGTGCACAGAAGTCAAGAATTGAGGTTTGGGAAACTCCACATAGATTTCAGAGGATGTATGGAAATGCCTTGATGTTCAAGCAGAACTTTGCTGCAGAGGCAGAGCCCTCATGGAGAACCTCTGCTAGAGCCATGTGGAAGATGAAAGTGAGGTCAGTGGCCCCACATACGGCCTCCA
The DNA here is from genome assembly GCF_048565385.1 of Saimiri boliviensis. NCBI lineage: Eukaryota > Metazoa > Chordata > Mammalia > Primates > Cebidae > Saimiri > Saimiri boliviensis. The sequence goes on along the minus strand of NC_133450.1, from coordinate 176,050,421 downwards.
CTGGAACATAGCCTAGCAGAGCTTTGAGAAGAGGGCCACCATTCTCCAGACCCGAGAATAGTAGATCCACCAACAGTTTGCATCAGGCACCTGGAAAAGCCACATACAGTCATTTCCAGCCTGTGGGGGCAGCAAGTGGTAGAGCTGTGCCCTGCAAAGCCACAGGGGCAGAACTTTCTAAGGCTGTGGGAGCATACCTCTTGCATCAGCATGTCCTGCTTCTAAGACATGGAATCAAAGATCATTTTTGGACTTTAAGGTTTTATAACTGCCCTATTGGATTTTAGACTTGCATGGGGCCTGGAGCCACTTGTTTTGACCAATTTCTCCCATTTGGAATGGGTGTATTTACCCAATACCTGTACCCTCATTGTACCTAGGAAGTAACTAACTTGCATTTGATTTTACAGGCTCATAGGCAGAAAAGGTCTTGCCTTGTCTCAGATGAGACTTTGAACTTGGACTTTTAGGTTAATGCTGGAATGCATTAAGACTTTAAGAGGCTGTCAGAAGGGCATGATTATGTTTTCAAAAGTGAGGACATAAGATTTGGGAGGGGCCAGGGGCAGAATAATATGACTTGGCTGTGTCCCCACCAAAATCTCACTTTTATTTGTAGAGTTGGGGGGTAATTTAATCACAGGGTGGTTACCTTCATGCTGTTCTTTTGATAGAGAGTTCACAGGAGATCTGATGGTTTTGTAAAGGGCTTTCCCCTTTTTGCTTGGCACTTCTTTTTGTTGCTGCCATGTGAAGTACAATGTGTTTGCTTCCTCTTCCACTATGGTTGTAAGTCTCCTGAGGTTTCCCCAGCTCTGCAGAATGTGAATCTATTAAGCCTCCTTCCTTTATAAATTATCCAGTCTCAGATATCTCTTCACAGCAGCATGAGAATTAACTAATCCAATGGGGTAACAGAAGAATTTTATAGGATCACTAACTCTTGGTGTAGATAATCAACATTTATCATAATGTACATATGATGCTTTAAAATATATATTTTAAACTTCTATATATTCTGTTTTTGTTGTTTGCACATGAATAGCATCACGTTAATCACATTGTTCTGAAATTTGCTTTTGTAACTTCGAAATAAAACATGGCTTTTTCTGCACGTCTGTAAATTAGAGCTATGCCAATTCTTCTTCCTCTACACAAATGCTTTTCATGAGGAAGTTGTATAATATAACAATAAATTTGCCAACTGATGGACATTATGCTGTTTTCTATTCAAATTAAAATGCATCTGTCAGAATGATTCTTTCTACATCACTGATGGACACAATAAGCCATTTTTGTGGTTGCTGTGATGTCACAGAACCACAATTCCATACTGTTTAGAAAATGCTGATTTTCACAATTTCTGTTTATATATGGCTATGTAACTCTTTTATCTGATTTGAGCAAACATAATCCTAAAACGGTACTAAAATCTCAAGTATTTTATTTCACGACTTGGTTGCAGTGAAAAATTTGTATTTGTTTTCCAAAGACATTTTAATAAACTTCTATTTGACTTGGAGACATCTTAATGCCTCCATTCTGACAGTTAGATAATTATTTTCTCTAATTTGATTTAAAAGACCTTCACCACACATATTATCAAAGTTGTGGTGAAGTTTTTCATCTATCTCTTTAGACTGGTAGAATTCTGTATGTTTGTATATTCTTTCTTTTTCCCAAAGCCCTAGCACTTCTAACTTAAGATGTTTTGTAAACTTAAGGATATAAATATAGTTTTATTTGAAAGCTACTCAAATACAGAGTTTGTTACTTTACTCCGTGCAATGAGAAGAAAGCATGGCTCCAGTGGTTCAATGGTTTGTCTTAATTACTATGAAATCAATACATCCAGAAACTATTTATTGCTCTCAATTTTTAAAAATCTTAGCCATTAATGGCTTCTTTAAAAGTGCTTACTTTTAAGCAAAAGTTTACTTAAGTGTTTAAATAAAAGTTCTTACTTTTGAACAGAACTAAAAAGCAAATATATTAATATTGTTGAACCAGAAAATTTATCTTTTGAACCAAGGAAACTATTTACAAGTATGTAACAAAGCAATATTTAGAAAAACATTGATATCATAGCCAATTTTATAATAAAGTCATGGTATAATCTTGATTTAATATAATAGTAGATTTTAACCTTTTTATCGATATTAAATAGGCCCACTCATTATAATAACTATTGTTTTCATATGTTGCAGGACCTTAATATAGTTTATTATATCTTTTGATACTAGGTGTGTAATCGGTATTGAGCTATGTAAGTATGCTACCAATACAGATAAATCCAACAGGCTATTTATGAAGTAATTAACTGTTTCCTTCAATGACTATTATAAAATAGTTTTAGTTAGTGTTGTTTAAATATTACTTAAATTGAATTCTTTTAATAATATATGAAAGATGAGACTCCAAAGTGTGGAGACTTAAAGCTTTTAAAAAGTGAAAACTAGGGAGTCAAACCTTAGATTCACAATTCTTAGTTAAAAAAACATTGTGCACCCATTGGTTTGACTTTTATAAGGATGAAACATATACTACGGAGACTCTCTCAAGAATGCCCCAAAACAGTGTCATAAAGGAGATAGTTTTCCCAAGAAACTTGGGTCAAGCAGCAGACTTAGTTATACATAGCTTCAATCCAAAGCGTTCAGATAGAGACCTCTAAATGCCAGAACATAAGGATAGCCACTCTCTTGCTTGTTTGTTTCTTCTGTTATGGTGAACTTTTCCCCACGTGATTAGTTTATGGTTTGTGTTGAGAAGTTCTCTTTAGGAATGGAAATGGGCACAATTTATATATGTGTACACGAGCATACATGTATATACATACATAAACATGTACACACATACACATATATGTATAGATTGGTGTTTGTCATTTAATATTATAAATTGAGATTATGTTAAAATACAAATTTTGATTCAGTGTGTCTGAGGTCAAATCTGAGATTCTGGTTTTCTTACAATCCTGTAGGGTGTACAAATGCTGCTGGTCCACAAATATTACTGTAAAGAGCAAGAATCCTGAGAGAGTTTTGTAATTAATATTGAAATCATAAATAGCAAAAATAGTGAAAGAATTACTATAGCCTGAAGATCCCGTATGTGTTAACATGTTCTTCTCCTATCTTAATACTATTTGGGCAAAGTATAGCAAATATAAAAAGGAAAATAAAAGGTTAGACATAAAACTATTTTTTAAACTAGAATAATTCCACGTAACAAGAGTTACTCATACAACTGAATCTTCCACTTGACATATTATTACTAGTTATTGTATTAATCAAAGGAGTGACTAACTTCCTGCCAGAAAATATTGCGTCTTTATAAAACCCTCTTAAGCTAATTATCTTGCAATGCAGTAAACTCTGCCTCTCAACAAGGGATACAACATTAAAGATCAAAAAGAGAATAACTCCAAATTTTAATTACATTGCCGAATTCTCTGCCAATTCTAGTTAAGTCTGCAATACAGATGCAAAAGATCATCAAATTGTATATGAATCCCCAAAATTTAAAGAATGAAGTCAATATAAAGTCAGGAAATTATGTAATTGGTTTTCTACGCATCTTGTTTTATGGGGCTGCAAGTATCTAGGCTGTGTTTGCTGGCATCTTAGAATATTAATATTCAGCACAAACCATAATTGAGTCCATGAGAACAGCTAAAGTATACGGTAAGAAACGTAGCAGACAAATTTATAAATCCTGTGCTTGTATTTTCAACTGCAGGCACATTCTTTGTTTAAGTAACAGGTTGCACATGCATAGGCCATTACTGTTTATTAATCGATGAAATAGTTCTTGAATTTCCAAAGTAGGTTTGATTTTCACCAGTTGCATTCCACATTAGGAAGTCAAAATTATTTACCACTTTTATATACTAATACCTGTGATCAAGGCATAAAGGCTGATAAACTAGTACTTAGCTCTTTGTATGAAAACATAAGTAGAAGTGTAAGTCACAAATTTGCCAATTGCTCTTCCTTGCTGAGAATATTAGCTGATATTCATGATGTATGCCCATTAAGCCTTGAAAATGCTTTTCCTCCTTCATAGCGAATCTTAGAATATTAAAATGCTGCTGCTCATGACCAACCCCAAAAGAAGGAAGTGAGCTCAATTGTTAGGATAGCAATATTTTCTTCATTATTCTTTGTTATGGTATAGTGGAGGCTCTGAGGAAACCACACATTCAAGTTGGCAAATTCACTCTGTTTTTCTGAATCAAAAAATGTAATATATATTTTTCATAAAATTTTAAAATGAATGAGACTCTCTGGTATGAATGAACATTGCAGAAATGATATCTGTTATTTTGTGTTATTAAAAACTGTGGGTTTGTATAGTTTCTACCAAAATGGGTATCTTTATATCTCTATTCCTTGTTTTATATTTTATATGACTATAAATTAACATTGTAGAATGTCTCCTATTTAAAAATATGGAAATATTTAATACTGAAAGCAAAGTTTTATGGCACAAATAAAGGAAAAGTTTTATTTGCTTGATCGTAAATTTGCAAGTGTTCACAACTTATTTTAAATCTTAAAATTATATGTAAATAGAAAAATAAAATAAGTAGAAATAATATATTTAAAAATCTTACATTATGAAGGTAACATATATTTTACACAAAGTCAACTAGTTGATTTTTTACAATTTTCTCTGATTCAAATATTTGCAATACCAATTAACATTACATTTTCAATAAAATTGAAGGAATTTATTCTCAGCTGTTCTTGCCTTTACATAGCTGTGGAAATGACCATTCCAACTTTAAGTATTCAAATACTTCTTTAATGGCAGATGTTTAAGGCAAAACTTGAATTTTCTGGAACTGCAGAAATGCTCCTGGTGTGAAAGATAGTTTTCTTAATTCTCTTGGAGTAATTTTTTCTAACTTTTTAACAGGTTCATTGAAATATATTTAACATGCCCTAAACTTTATCTCTTTATTCAATTCAGCATTTTTAGTAAATACACAGAGTTATGCAACTATTACTACTTAAAAATTTAAGGGTAATAATAGTCTTGGGCTGGCAAGATTGCTGAATAGGAACTGCTCCAGTGTGCATCTCTCAGTGAGATCAATGCAGAAGGTGGGTGATTTCTGCATTTCCAAGTGAGGTACCTGGCTCATCTCATTGGGACTGGTTAAACAATGGATGCAGCCCACGAAGGGTGAGTGGAAACAACAGGGTGGGGCGTCGCCTCATACGGGAAGCATAAAGGGTAGAGGAACTCCCTCCCCTAGCCAAGGAAAGCTATGAGGGACTGTGCCATGAGGAACGGTGCATTCCAGCCCAGATACACATTTCCCATGGTTTGTGCAACCCTCAGACCCATAGATTCCCTCTGGTGTCTATGCCACCAGGGCCCAGGGTTTCAAGCACAAAACTGGGCAGCCCTTTGGGTAGACACTGAGCTAGTTGCAGGAGTTTTTTTTCTTTTTTTGCCCCCAGTGGCACCTGGAACACCAGCAAGACAGGACCATTCACTTTCCTGGAAAGGGGGCTGAAGCCAGGCAGCAAAGTAGTCTAGCTCAGTGGATCCCACCCCCATGAAGCCCCCCAGCTAAGATCAACTTGTTTGAAATTCTCACTTCCAGCACAGCAATCTGAAGTCAACCTGGGAGGCTTGAGCTTGGTAGGGGGAGGAGCATCTGCCATTACTGATGCTTGAGTAGGTGGTTTCCCCCTCACAGTGTAAGCAAAGTCACTAAAAGGTTCAAACTTGGTGGAGCCTACCACTTGGCAGAGCCACTGGAGCCAGACTGCCTCTCTGGATTCCTGTTCTCTGGGCAGGGCATCATTGAAAGAAAAGCAGCAGCCCCAGTCAGGGGCTTTTAAATAAAACTCCCAACTCCTGGGACAGAGCACCTGGGGTAAGGGGTGGCTGTGGGCACAGCTTCAGCCACCTTAAATATATCTACCTGCTGGCTCGGAAGAGAGCAGCACATGTACCAGCTCAGCATTCAAGCTCTACTGAGACAGACTGCCTCCTCAAGTGGGTCCCTGAACCCCGTGCCTCCTGACTGGTAGATATAAACACCTTTGTGCAAATAAGCTAGAAAATCTAGAAGAAATGGATAAATTCTTGGACACGTACATCCTCTGAAGACTAAACCAGGAAGAATTTGAATCCCTAAATAGAACGATAACAAGTTCTAAAATTGAGGCAGTAATTAATGGCCTACCAACCAAAAAATGCCCAGGATCAGAAGGATTCACAGCCGAATTCTACCAGAAGTACAAAGAGGAGCTGGGACGATTAATTCTGAAACTATTCCAAACAATAGAAAAAGAGAGACTCCTCCCTAACTCATTTTATTAGAGGTCAGCATTATTCTGATACCAAAACCTAGCAGAGACACAACAGCAACAACAAAAAAAGAAAATTTCAGGCCAATATCCCTGATGAACATCAATGTTAAAATCCTCAGTAAAATACTGGAAAACCAAATCTAGCAGGACATCAAAAATCTAATCCACCATGAACAAGTTAGCTTCATCCCTGGGATACAAAGCTGGTTCAACATATGTTAATCAGTGAACGTAATCCATCACATAAACAGAACCAATGACAAAAACCACGTGATTATGTCAATAGATGCATAAAAGACCTTCAATAAAATTCAACACTGCTTCATGCTAAAAACTCTCAATAAACTAGATATTGATGGAACATATCTCAAAGTAATAAGAGCTATTTATGACAAATCCATAGCCAGTATCACACTGATGGGAAAAAGCTGGAAGAATTCCCTTTGAAAACCAGCACAAGACAAGGATGCCCCCTCTTGCCATTCCTATTCAGCATAGTATTGGAGTATTTGGCCAGAACAATCAGGCAAGAGAAAGTATTCAAATAGGAAGAGAGGAAGTCTAATTGTCTTTGTTTGCAGATGACATGATTGACTATTTAGAAAACCCCATTGCCTCAGTCCAAAATCTCCTTAAGCTGATAAGCAACTTCAGCAAAGTCTCAAGATACAAAATCAATGTGCAAAAATTACAGGCATTCCTATACACCAATAACAGACAGAGAGCCAAATCATCAGTGAACTCAGAATCACAGTTGCTACAAAGAGAATAAAATACCTATGAATAGAACTTACAAGGTATGCAAAGGACCTCTTCAAGGAGAACTACAAACCACTGCTCAAGGAAATAAGAGAGAACACAAACAAATGGAAAAACATTCCATGTTTGTAATTAGGAAGAATCAACATCATGAAAATGGCCATAATGCCCACAGTAACTTATAGATTCAATGTTATCTCCATCAAGCTGTCGTTGACTTTCTTCACAAAATTAGAAAAAAACTATTTTAAATTTCATATGGGACCAAAAAAAAAAAAAATGCCTGTATAGGCAACGCGATTGTAAGCATAATGAACAAAGCTAGGGGTATCGTGCTACCTGACTTCAAACTATACTACAAGGTTACAGTAACCAAAATAGCATGGTACTGGTACCCAAACAGATATATACACCAATGGAACAGAACAGAGGACTCAGAAATAATGCTGAACATTTATAACCATCTGATCTTTGACAAACCTGACCAAAACAAGCAATGGGAAAGAGATTTCCTATTTAATAAATGGTGTTGGGAAAACTGGCTAGCCATATGCAGAAAACTTATTTTGTAAGGCCCCTTCCTTACACCTTATACAAAAATTAACTCCAGATGGATTAAAAAATTAAAGATAAGACCTAAAACCATAAAAACTCTAGAAGAAAACCTAGTCAATACTATTCAGGTCATAGGCATAATGGGCAAAGATTTCATGACTAAAACACTGAAAGCAATGGCAACAAAAGCCAAAATTGACAAATGGGATCTAATTAGAGTTTCTGCACAGCAAAAGAAATTATCATCAGAGTGAACAGGCAACCTACAGAATGGGAGAAAATTTTTGCGTTCTATCCATCTGACAAAGGGCTAATATCCAGAATCTACAAACAACTTAACCAAATTTACAAGAAAAAAAAAATCACCCCATCAAAAAGTGGGCAAAGGATTTGAACAGACACTTCTCAAAAGAAGACATTTATGTGGCCAACAAACATATGAGAAAAAAACCTCATCATCACTGGTCATTCAAGAAATGCAGATTAAAACCACAGTGAGATACCATCTCAGGCTAGTTAGAATGGTGATCATTAAAGAGTCCTGAAACAACAGATATTGGAGAGAATGTGGAGAAATAGGAACACTTTTACACTGTTTGTGGGATTGTAAATTAGTTCAACTATTGTGGAAGACAGTGTGGTGATTCTTCAAGGATCTAGAACTGGAAATACCATTTGACCCATTACTGTGTCCCATTACTGGGTATATACACCAAGGACTGTAAATCATTCTATATCAATCCCATTCTACTAAATCAATCCCATTACTGGGTATATACACCAAGGACTGTAAATCATTCTACTATAAAGAAACAGACACACATATATTTACTGCAGCACTGTTCACAATAGCAATGAATTGGAACCAACCCAAATGCCCATCAGTGATAGATAAAGAAAATGTGGCACATATACATCATGGAGTACTATGCAGCCATAAAAACAGATGAGTTCATTTCCTTTGCAGGGACATGGAGGAAGCTAGAAACCATCATTCTCAGCAAACAAACACAGGAATAGAAAACCAAACACCATATGTTCTCATAAGTGGAAGTTGAACAATGAGAACACATGAACGCACGGATGGAATATCAAACACTAGAGACTGTTGGGGGTGGGGTTGGCTAGGGAATGGATAGCATTAGGTGAAATAGTTAATGTAGATGACAGGTTGATAGGTGAATCAAATCACCATGGCACATGTATACGTATGTAATAAACCTGTGTGTGCTGCACATGTATCCCAAAACTTTAATAAAAAAATTAAGAAATTATAGCATCTCAAAATGAAATCTCATGCCAAATAGCGGTTATTTCACCTTCCCTCTGCAACAGATTCCTGAAAACCAATAATCAACTTTTCAACTTTAGGGATTTGCCTAACTTGGACATTTCATGTCAATAGAATCATATAGTATCATTCTAGGCCTTTTGTGTGTGAATTCTTTCACTTAGGATAATATTTTCAAGGTTCATCTGTATTGTAGTTTATATATCACTAATTCTGTTTTCTATGGCCAAATAATAGGCCTTTGTATGCTTATACTACATTGTGCTTATCCATTCATCATTTGATGCACATTTAAAATATTTCTACCTTTTGATTATTATAAATAATGCCATTATAAGCATTGATATGAAGTATTTGTGTGAACATTGTTTCCTCCTTTAATACCTAGCAGTGGAATTGTGACTCCTGATGAAATGAGAGAGTTCCCTCACCCTGTTTTCAGGAAGTGACTGGGGTCTGGCTTGTCTTGTTTAATGCCATGTGTGCTTAAACCCCTTAAACGATTGGGAACATGCAGATGGGCAAGTTCAGGAGCCAGGGCAAGTGTCCCTGGACTCTTGCTCCATGTCAGCAGCCCAGCAGCCAGGGGTGGGTGCCTGTGACTCCACTTGGGTGGAAGCCCAAGTGGGTGCATGTTACAGTGTGCTTCTTTAGCTTTGCCATCTGCAGACAGCTTAAGTGTTAGACATCTGAGTGGATCCTCTGCCTTTTCAACAAGGGCAGAGGGGCAATGTGACAGCATTCTGTATCCTGAGCTCTTGTTCAGCATCCAGGAAATATCAGGTCACACATGAAGTTGAAGGACGAATGCAAGGGTTTTACTGAGCGGTGGAGGTGGCTCTCAGCAGGATGGATGAGGAGCGGGAAAGGGGATGGAGTGGGAAGGTGATCTTTCCCTGGAGTTTGGCAGTCCAGGGACTGATCTTCTCTCCATCCACCCCGGTCAAACTCTTTTTGGTGTTCAGACTCTTCTTCACCCCTCTTCCCTGCTGTTTTGCCATTTTTCTGCTCTTCTGTTCATCTCTTCCTCATCTGCTTCTGGAGCCTGGGGTCTCGGGTTTACATGGGTACAGGATAGGAAGACATGGTGGGCCAAAAGGCAACTTCTGGGTGCAAAAACAGGAATTCTTGTTCCCATTTAGGGCTGGAGGTTTCCAGGCTTAAATGTGGGGCCTTTACAGGGAACCTCCCTTTTTACTCAATATTTCCCTGTTTCTTGTCTGTATCACAAAGTTTATATGTCTAATAGTTTCAGCAACTGCAAAAGAGTTTTCCAAGGTGACTGCACAATTTACATCCCTTTAGCAAAGTATGAAGGTTCCAATTTTTCCACATTCTTGCCAATATCCATCACTGTTTATTATTATTTTTAAATAGTGCATCTATCATAGTAGTATGAAGTAATACAACATTACAGTTTGGATTTGCATTTCTCTAAAAATAATAAACATGATTTCTTGTGATTATATGCTCTTTGTAGAAATGTCTATTCAAATGTTTTCTCAATATTTTAATTTGGTGATTGGAATTTTTAATGTTAAGTTGAAGAATTCTTGATATATTTTGGATACAAGTGTCTTATCATACATATAATTTCTAAATATTCTCTTAGATTCACTGAGTTAACATTGAACTTCCTTGATGATGTCTTTTGAAACACAAATATTTTTAGTTTTAATAAGGTCCAGTTTGTCTATTTTTACTTTGTTGTTTTTTTTTGTTATTTTTTCTTTGTTATTTTTGCTTTTGGTGCCATATCTAGAAATTATTATGTAATACAATCATAAAGATTTAATTATTTTCCTAAGAATTATATAGCATTGTTTTATTTTATTTTGAGGAAAATTTTTATTTTATTAAAGTAGATGAGATGTAGAGAATCATTTCATTGTCTTTTGTTTTTAAATTGTAAGGACACATTTTATGCAATTTACCCTTGACAGATTTTTAAGTGCAAAATATAGTTCTGTTAACTATAAGCCCAGTGTTTACAGCAAATCTCTAGAGTTTACTCATCTTGTATAACTAAAACTGTATACCTGTGAAGAGTAACTTCCTATTTCCCCCCTTCTCAGCCCCTGGCAATTATTAGTGTATGCTCTGTTTCTATGAGTTTACATATTTTAATTAACACATATAAGTGGAATCATACAGTATTTGTCCTCTGTGATTAGATTATTTACTTATCATAATGTTCACCAAGTTCCTTCATGTAGTAACAAATGACAGAATTACCTTCCTTTTTAAAGCTAGATAGTATTCCATTGTATGTATATAACCAGGTTTTTATGCATTTATCCATCAGTGGACATTTAAGTTGTTTCTATATCTTGGCTGTTGTGAATACTGATGTAAACATGGGAATGCAGATATCATTTTAAGATTCTGATTGCAATTCTTTTGCATGTATACCCAGGAGTGGGACTGCTGGATCATATAGTAACTCTTTCTTAAATTTTATGAAAAACCTCCATACTATTTTCTGTAATGGCTGCACATTTTTTCATTCCCACTGACAGTGTAAAAAGGTTCCAATTTGTACAGATGCTCATCCAGATTTATCTCATCATTCTGATAATAGCCATTCTACCAGGAGTAAGGTGAGGTCTCACTGTGGTTTACATATGCATTTGCCGGATGATTTGTAATGTTGAGACTCTTCTTATATACCAGTTGGCCATTTGTAAGTCTTCTTTGGATACATGTCTATTGAAATTATTTGCCCATTTTGCAACTGGGTTATTCACATGTTTGTTTTTGCTATTGTGTCATAGCAGTTTCTTATATATTTTAGAGAGTAATCTTGTATCAAATATATGCTATAAAAATATTTTATCCAATTTCACAGGGGCTTTCTTACTCTGTTGATTGTTTTCTTTTTGTGCAGAGGCTATTTGGTTTGATGTAATCCCACTTCTTTTATTTCTTTTCTTGCCTGTGTTTTTTTGTGTCAGATCCAAGAACTCATTGCCAAATTCAACGTCATTAAGCTTTACCTTAGTTTTCTTACAGAAATTTTACAGTTTCAGATTTACCTTTAACTGTTTAATCCACTTTGTGTTGTTTTTTTTTGTATCATGTATGGTAAAGGCCCAAAGTTGCATTTTTGCATCTGGATATCCAGTTTTTTTTTCAGTGCCATTTGTTGAAAAACTCCCCTTTCTCCATTGTGTTCTTGACACTTTGTCAAAGATCATCTGGTCTTATATGTGTGAGTATATATCTTACTTTCTATTTTGTTCCATTGCTCAATATATCTGTTTTTAAGCCAGTATTTTACTTTTGTTAATTACTGTAGTTTTACAATATATTTTAAAATCAGAAAGTGTGATGCTTCCAACTTTGTTGCTTTTCTCAAAATTGCCTTGGCTATTCATAGGCTTTTTAGGTTCCATATGAGTGTTTACATTTTATTTTTAATTGATAAATAATAATTATATATATTTATGGGATATAATGTGATGTTTATAGGCTTACAATGCAAAATGATTAAGTCAGGCTAACTGACAAGCTTATGATGTCCTGTACTTATTTTTTGTGATGAAAATACACAGTCTGCTCTACTATCAATCTGTAATATATAATGCATTATTATATATTATAGTTAATATTCTATGTATGCAATAGAGTGCTAAAGCTTATTCCTCCCGTCTAGCTGAAACTTTGTTCACTTTCATCATCTCACCTTTCTTCATCCACTCCCCTCCCTCTGCCTCTTATAACCACTCTTCTATTCTCTAAAGCTATGAGTTTAACTTTTTTAGATTTCACACATAAATGAGATAATTTGGTGTTTATCTTTTTGTTCCTGGTTTATTTCACTTAACATAATGTCCTCCAGGTTTATCGATGTTGTCACAGTGACAGGATTTACCCTAATTTTAAAACTGGATGGTATTCCATTGTGTATATACCATATAGATAAAGAAAATAAACATTTATCCATTAATCTGATCATGGCCATCTAGGTTGCTTCTATTCCATATAAATTTTAAAATTATTTTTCCATTAAAGTAATGCCATTGAGTTTTGATAGAAAATCTGAAAAAATAATTAATAAAATCAAATCACGAATTAAAAACCTCCAGAAAAGGAAAGCCTAGGACAAGATGGCTTTATTGGTGAATCATACCAAAAACTTGAACAATTAACACCAATCCTTCCTAAATTCCCTCCAAAGACTGAAGAAAAGGGAACACTCTCAAACTGATTTTTTAAGGTCAGCATTACCCAGATTCTAAATCCAGACCAGATGCTACAAGTATAGATAATACAGGCCAATATCGCTGATGAACAAATATGTGAAATTCTTCAACAAAAAATAGCAAACAAAATTAAAACAGCATATTAAAAGAAATCAATTATGCACCAGAATCAATTATGCTCCCTATCATGCAAGGATAATTCAACATATGCAAGTCAATTAATGTGATACATTGAATTAACAAATGAAAGAAAATAGTACATGACCATTTCAATGGATACAGGAAAAGCATTTGACAAAATTCAACACTTTTTCATGATTAAAAACTTTTAAGAAAGTAGGTATAAAAGGAATTTACTCAACATAATAAAGGTCACATATGAATATCTCACAGCTAACATTATACTCAATGATGAAATAATGAAAGCTTTTCTCTAAAATCAGGCACAAGGCAAGAACACCTTCACTTATAATTTTTATTCAACCAAGTACTAGAAGTCCTAGACAGAGCAATTAAGCAAGAAAACAAAATAAAAGTCATCAAAACTGGAAAAGAAACAGTAAAATTAGCTGTCTGCAGATGTCATTATTTATATATATGAAATCGTAAAAACTGTATGCACACACAGACACATGCAACTCTCAGAACTTATAAATAAATTCAATAAAATTGCAGGATACAAAATCAATATTTAAAAATTAGGTATGTTTGTATACACTAACAACAAACTATCCAAAATAAGAAATTAAGAAAATAATCCTATTTGCAATAAAGTAAAAAGGATAAGGTACTTAGAAATAAATTTAACCAAAGAAGTAAAAGATTTGTATATGTAAACCTAGAAAACATTAATTTAAAAAATCAGCTTTTAAATTTAGGCCTCTGATTGCTTTGAATTAATTTTTATGTATGGTATGAGGTAGAAGTCAATCTTCTTTTTTTGTATATTGATTATTGTTCCAGCACCATTTTGTAAAAAATGATTAATCATTATCCATTAAATATTTGTGGCATCCTTGTTGAAAAGCAGTTTGATTATAAATATAGGGGTTTGGTGTAGTTTTTCCTGGACTCTCAATTCTAATCCATTAATCTGTTCTACTGTCCTTATGCCAGTACCACACTGTCTTGATTCTGATAAAGTTTTAGTCAATTTTAAAATCAGTGTGATACTTCCAGTTTTGTTCATCTCAAGAATGTTTTTGCTGTCTTTGTTTCCTTGTAGTTTCATATAAATTTTAGAATCAACTTTTGAATTCCTGCAAAAGAGTCATCTGGTGTTTTGAGACAATTTGTGTTGATCTGTAGATCAATTTGTTCAATATTAGAATTTTTATAATATTGTCTTTCTGTTCATCATATGAGATGTATTTCCATTTATTTAAGTTTTCAAAATATCTTTGAATAATATTTTGCAGTTTTCAGAGTATATATTTTATACTTCTTTTGTTAAGTTTATTCCTAAGTATTTTATTCTTTTTTATATTGTGAATGTAGCTGTTTTTAAATTTCATTTTGTATATTTATTTTTTATCCTGAAACACTGGTGAATACATTTATTCATTTTAAAACTTCCGTGGGTTCCTGTAGTTTTCCCATATGCATTATCATGCCATCTGTAAAGTGGAATAGATTCCTTTTCAATGTGGATTACTTTTATTTATTCTTTCCTGATTATCCTGGCTAGAACCTCCAGTACAACATAAAATAGTGGAAAGCACGGGCATCCCTGCCTTGTTGGTAATTGTATATGAAAAGATTCGTCTTCCACCAGTAGGTATAAAGTTAATTTAAAATTATATGTTGATAGCCTTCATCAGGTTTAGGAAGCTCACTTTTCTCATTTATTAAATGTTTGTATCAAGAAATGTTTTTTACCTCATGATCGTACTGTGTCTATTTAGCTGTTTTGTGACCTTTTTTTTTTTTTTTTTTTTTTGGATACATAGTCTCTGGATCTGTCACCCAAGCTGGTGTGCAGTGGTGGGATCTCTGCTTACTGCAACCTCCACACCCTAGGTTTAAGCAATTCTTCCACCTCAGCCTCCCAAGCAGTTGGAATTACAGGTGCATGGCACCACGTCCACCAGTTTTTGTATTTTAAGTATAGACAGGGTTTCACTATGTTTCTAACTCCTGATCTCAAGTGGTCCACCCACCTGGACCTCCCAAAGTGCTGGGACTATAGGTGTAAGCCACAGTGCCAGACCTAGATGTTTTTGATTTTTATCTTTTATTCTCTTGAACATGTTAATAAAATATAAAATAAAATTAATATTTAAATTAAAATAATATATAAAATAAAAATGTTACTTTGATTTTTCTGTTTTGAGTAGGGGTCTCACTCTGTTACCCTATCCCCCCCAGCTGGAATACAGTGGCATGATCATGGGTCACTGCAGCCTTAAATTGCTGGGATCAAGCAATCCTCCTGCTTCAGCCTCCAGAGTAGCTGGAACTACAGGCACGTGCCACCACGCCCAGCTCCTTTGATTAATTTTCATATATTGTTAACCTTGCGTTCCTGGAGGACATATTACTTAGTCATAACTTCATGACCAGTGCATTTTAAATACTGCTAAATTCAGTTTGCCAGTTTAGGATTTTTGGATCTATATTCATAAGGGATATTAGTCAGCTTTTCTCTCTTTGTGATACCTTTTATGTATACATACAGGTAAGTAATACTGGCTTCTAAAGTTGGGATCTATTCCCTGTCTCCTGATTATTGAGGCTGTCAAGTATTGGTACTAATTTTTTTTTAGATGTTTGGTAGAATTAACCAATAAACTCATGTAGGATTATTTTTTATTTCAATCAAAAGACTTTAATTTTTAAAGGATATTAGATTCACAAACTGACCAGAAAGTTAAAAGAATTTCCACATATACCCTGCCCCCATATACCCAGAGCCTCCCCAGATATCAGCATTCCATGCCAGATGGTAGATTTGCTACAACTGATAAAGCTACATTAACACATTATTATCTCCTAAGTCCACAGTTTATATTAGGGTTCACTTTTTGTGTTGTATATTTCTATTTGTTTTAACACATGTGTATAAACGTATTTCTTTTTGGTTTGTATATCTTTTATTTTCTTATCTTTCATTATAACAACCAGTATATTGAAAGGGAGTGGGGGAAAGGGGACATTCTTCCTATGTTCCTAATCTTAATGAGAAGCTTTCCTTTTTCTAACTATTAATTATAATGTTAACTCGACTTTTGTAGATGTTCTTTGTCAAGTTGAGGAAGTCCCCTTCTATTCCTAGTTGACCGAGTGCTTTTTTAAAAAAATCATGAATAAGTGTTAGATTTTGTCATCTGTTGATAAGTTCATGTGATATTTCTTCTTTAGCCTGCTGCTATAATGGATTACATTAATTGATTTTTTGTGTTAATTCTGCTTTGCACAAATGGAATAAATCCCATTTGGTTGTGGCATATAGTTCTTTTCTACATTGTTGAAACTGATTTGCTAATATTTTGTTTAGTACATATATATAGATATAGATGTATATATATATAGATGTATGTTCATGATTTGATAGTGATCTGTAGTTTTCCTTTTCTTGTAATGTCATCTGGCTTGAGTTTTAAGATAATGTCAACCTTGTGGAATGAGTTAGGATGTATTCCCCCTTCTTTTATCTTCTGGAAGAAATTGTAGAGAATTAATATAATTCTGTGAAAGGAAAGTAAATCTCACAGCGGGAAAGCACTAAGCTAAAGGGAAAAGTCAAGCTGGAAACTGCTTAGGGCAAACCTGCCTCCCATTCTATTCAAAGTAATCCCTCTGCTCTCTGTGATAAATGCATATTTGATTGCCTCCTTTGGAAAGGCTAATCAGAAACTCAAAAGAATGCAACCATTTGTCTCTTATCTACCAATGACCTGGAAGCCTCTTCCCAATTTCCAGTTGTCCTGCCTTTGCTTCAAGTTGTCCTGCCTTTCTGGACTGAACCAAGGTTCATCTTACATATGTTAATTGATGTTTCATGTCTCCCTAAAATGTGTAAAACCAAGCTGTGCTTGAACTACATTTTATTGGGTACATGTCATCAGGACCTCCTGAGGCTGTGGCACGGGTGCATGTCATTAACTTTGGCAAAATGAACCTCCTAAACTGACAGACCTGTCTCAGATTTTGAGGGTCGACAATTTTTTAAATATTTGGTATAACTTATCAAAGAACACACCAAAGCCTGGTAGTTTTTGTTTTGAAAGGTTGTTAAATATTGATGCAATTTGTTTAAGAGACATAGGCCTGTTCACTTGGTCTGTTCTTCTTATGCAAGTTTTAGTAAAGTGTTTATTTCCGAGAATTGGTTCATTACATCTCAGTTGTGAAATCTGTGGCATAGAGTTATTCACAGTATTTTATTATTATTTTAATGTCCATGGGATTTGGAATAATGTCCTATCTTTCATTTCTGATATTAGAAATTTGTATCCTCTCTCTTTTTTCATACTTAACCTAACTTTTTAACCTTTTTAAAGAACGAGCTTTTCATTTTATTGATGTTCTGCATCCAATTTCATTACATATTGTCTAATTTTTATATTTTTTTCTTATTAGTTTGGATTTAATTTACTCTTTTTCTAGTTTTAGGTGAAAGCCTGGATTATTGATTTTAGGTTTCTTCTTTTCTAATAACTGCATTCAATGCTATACATTTCCCTCTAAGCACTGTTTTCACAGCATCTCACACATTTTGACAAGTTGTATTTTCATTTTCATTGAGTTCAAAATATTTTAAAATCTCTCTTGAAATTTCTTCTTGTACTCAGATATTATTTATTTAAAAATACGTTTTTTAATCTCCACGCTTTTGGAATTTTTCGGCCATATCTCTGTTATTGAGTTCTAGCTTAATCCCAGTGTGGTGAGTGTACTGATTTTGTCATTTCAGTTATTTTAAATTTGTTTAATTGTGTTTTATAATGTAGAGTTGGCTAATGTTCCATGTGAGCTTGAGA
This sequence comes from Saimiri boliviensis, assembly GCF_048565385.1. Taxonomy (NCBI): domain Eukaryota; kingdom Metazoa; phylum Chordata; class Mammalia; order Primates; family Cebidae; genus Saimiri; species Saimiri boliviensis. Next base: position 176,032,294 of record NC_133450.1, on the reverse strand, counting down.
AGAATTTGTACTCTACTGTTGTTGCATGAAGCAGTCTGCAGATGTCAACTATATCCAATTGTTTGATAACGTTCTTTGATTCAACTATATTCTTACTAATTTTCTGACTGCTGGATCTGTTTACTTTGCATAGATGGGTCTTGATGTCTAAAATAATGGATTTACCTATTTGTCCTTGCAGTTCTATTAGTTTTTGTCTCATTTGCCTTGATACTCTGTTTTTAAGCACATGTACATTGAGTTGTTACAGCATCTTAGAGAATTTACTTTTATTATCATATAATGCATTTTTTTCTTTCTTCTTGGTAATTCTAGCATATATACTGTATGATTGCATGTTGTTTCCAGGCATGATGGCTTGAGAAAGCACTGCTTTTCTTGTTGATCTTCTAACTTGACTTTTAAAATAAGTTCATTATTATTTTCCCCAAAACAGAAAGTGGAATTATATAAAATGTAAAATTCAAACCAGGAAAAAAAAAAGTGGAAGACAAAAATGAGGGTGATTATCAAAAAATGGCAACAAATATGGTAGATATTAATTCAATATCAATAATCATTTTTAACATAAATGACATAACTATATCAATTAAAAGATTGACAGAGTGAATTTAAAAACAAGACTCAACTAAATATAAAAAAACTTTAAATATAAAGACACATAAATTTAAAGTACACGGATGGAGAAAGACAGGCTATGCTGATACTAATCAAAACAAACTCGAGTAGGTGGGTATATTAATTTCAGACATAGCCAACCTCTTTGAACATTTTAAATATTTCACTACAGTCTCTTCTGGTTTTCATGTTTTCTGAAAAGAAATCAGATATAATCCTTATTTTTGTTCTTTTATACTTAAGGTGCTTATTTTCTTCAGTTTGAACATGATATGTATAGATGTCTTTATTTTTGTTTTTCTTTTATTTGCATTTATTCTGCTTGGTGTAATCTGAGATTCTTGGATCTTTAGTTTGGTATCTGACATTAATTTGGAGAAATTTTGTTACTATTTCTTCAAATATTTCTTCTGTTTTTGCTCTCTTTTATCTCTGCTATTTATAATGCATATTTTACATCTTCTGTAGTTGTCCCACAGTTCTCGGCTATTACAGGGTTTTTCCCCCGATCTTTTATCTCTTTGCCTTTTAATTTTTGAAGTTTTGCTTGTAACAACCTGAAGCTAAGTGAGTCTTTCCTCAGCTGTGTCCAATCACAAATAAGCCCATCAATGACATTCATTATTTCCGATACATGGCTTTTAATCTGTAATATTTCTTGCTACTTCTTGCATAGAATTTCAGTCTCGCTGGTTATATTGCCCATCTCTTCTTGCATGTTGTGTATGTTTTGCATTAGAGTCTTTATTGTATCAATCACACATAATTTAAATTTCTCATCTGATAATTCCAACATCTCTACCACATCTGACTTGGGTTCTGATGCTTGCTCTATCTCTTCGAACTATATTTTTTTGGTGACAAAACAATTCACTTGTTTTTTAACTCTCAGACTTTTCCACAATGAGCCTTCAGCAATTCAGAAATCATAATTCAGATTTTTTTATTCTATTACTTATTTCCTGGAAAATTTTTGCTCTTGGGTTTCTGATACAGAAAATGTGATTCTCTGTATTCACCATCCATCTCAATGTTTTACAGCAGTGATTTGCCATTACCTAAGCTCTCTACTTACCTAAGAAGAGTTTTTAACATTCATTTTTCAGTTTATTTAGCTTTTTCTTATTCCAATAGAGTGATGACTCCCAAGTTCCTTACATGCAGGACTTAAAACTGGAAGTCTCGTGAAAGTTTTTCATGTTACTTATTTAATTTCTTTACCTGTTTCAGGTCTACTAAAATACTTTATTTCAGACAAGTTTGGTGGCTAAAGCTTGTAATCCCATCACTTTTGGAGGCTGAGATGGGCAGATTGCTGGATCCCAGAGGATTGAGATGAGCCTGAGCAACATGGCAAAAGCCTGTCTCTACAGAAAAAAATACAAAAATTAGCAGGGAGTGATAGTATATGCCTGTAGTTCCAGCTGCTTATGAGGGCTGGAGGTTCACTTGAGCCCAGAAAGTCAAGGGTGCCGTGAGCTACTCTTGTGCCACTGCACTCCATATTGGGCAGCAAAGTGAAATCCTGTCTTAAAAAAAAAAAAATTCTTTTTGAGTCTGTTTGGGTAATAGGTGTCTTTCTAGCAATTTGTCAGTTTTATTAATAGATATAATCTTATTTCATAATCAGTTGTTCACAGTATTCTCTTACAATTCTTTTTATTTCTGTAAAGTCAATAGTAATGTCACCTCTTTCATTCTCCATTTTAGTAATTGGGATAATCTCTATTAATTCTTTTCCTTGTTTTATCTAGCTAAAATGTATTAACTTTGTTGGTCTTTTTGAAGAACAAATGTGGTTTCATTGATTTCTTTTATTGTTTTATAATTCTCTATTTTTTCCTAGTCTTTATTATTTCTGCCTTCTGGTCATTTTGGGTTTAGTATGCTCTTTTTTTCTAGTGCCTAAGGTAATTGTTAGAGCATTGACAATTTTCACTTTAAATTTTCCTCTAAGAACTTCTTAGCTTCATCCCAAAAATTTTTGATCTGTTATTTTTGGTTTTAAAATCTGCAAGATTATTCTAATTTCCCTTGCAGTGTCTTAGAACCACTGGTTACATATGTGTGTGATGTTTGACATATACATCTTTATGACTTTTTCAAAATTCTTCCTCATTTTGTTTTTCAATTTAATTGTTGTTAGAAATTATTTCATTCATTTTAAATAAATTAAAGCTTGTCACATAATTTAATGTATAGTCTGCTGGATATATATTCTTCAGAAGACTATATATTCTAATATTGTTGAGTAGAGTATACTATAGATGTCTGTTAGGTCTAGTTGAGTTTATAATATTATTCAGGTCTTCTATTTCTTTGTAGTTTTTCTGTCTGCCTACCCATATTATTTGGTATTGAGAATGAGATATTGAAGTTTCTATTATTAAATATTTTATTTCTTGATTCAATCAGTCTGGCTTCATGTATTTTGGGGCATTATTTTTAGATGTATGCATATTTATATTAGTTAGAATTATTTAATCATTATGAAATATCTTTGTTTCTAGTAATACGTATTTTTTTATTTTACTTTAAGTTCTAGGATACATGTGCAGAACATGCAGGTTTGTTACATAGGTATACATGTGCCACAGTGGTTTGTGGCACCTATCAACTCATGATCTAGGTTTTAAGCCCTGTGTGCATTATGTATTTGTCCTAATACTCTCCCTCCCCTTGCCCCCCACCTCCTGACAGGCCTTGGTATGTGTTGTTCCTCACCCTCTGTCCATGTCTTTTCGTTATTCATCTCCCACTTATGAATGAGAACATGTGGTGTTTGGTTTCCTGCTCCTGTGTTAGTTTGCTGAGGATGATGGTTTCCAGCTTCATCCATGTCCCTGCAAAGGACAAGATCTCATTCTTTTCTATGGCTGCATAGTATTCCATGGTGTATGTGTAGTATATTTTCTTTATCTAGTCTATCGTTGATGGGTATTTGCATTGGTTTTATGTCTTTGCTATTGTAAATAGTGCTGCAATAAACATGTGTGCATATGTCTTTATAGTAGAATGATTTATATTTTGGGGGGTATAAACCAAGTAATGGGCTTGCTAGGTTAAATGGTATTTCTGGTTCTAGGTCCTTCAGGAATTGCCACACTGTCTTCCACAATGATCGAACTAACTTCATTCTCACAAACAGTGTAAAAGCATTCTTATTTCTCCACAGCCTTGCCAGCACCTGTTGTTTCCTGACTTTTTACTAATCACCATTCTGACTGGCATGAGACATTATCTCATTGTGGTTTTGATTTGCATTTCTCTAATGATCAATGATGATAAGCTTTTTTTCATACTTGTTGGCCACATAAATGTCTTCTTTTGAGAAGTCTGTTCATATCCTTTGCCCAATTTTGTTGTTTTCTTCTTGTAAATTTAAGTTCCTTGCAGATTCTTAGACCTTTGTCCAATAGGTAGATTGCAAAAATTGTTTCCCATTCTGTAGATTGTCTGTTCACTCTAATACTAGCTTCTTTCACTGTGCAGAAACTCTTTAGTTAAATTAGATCACCTGTCTATTTTGGCTTTTGTTGCAATTGCTTTTGCTGTGTTAGTCATAAAGTCTTTGTCCATGCCTGTGTCCTCAATGGTATTGCCTAGATTGTCTTCTAAGGTTTTTATGGTTTGGAGGTTTACTTTTAAGTATGTAACTATTTAATCCATCTTAAGTTAATTTTTCTATGAAGTATTAGGAAGAGTTCCAGTTCAACGTTTCTGCATATGGCTAGCTAGTTTTCCCAGCATCATTTATTAAATAGGGAATGTTTTCCCCATTGCTTGTTTTTGTCAAGTTTGTCAAAGGGCAAATGGTTATAGATGTGTGGTGTTATTTATGAGATACCTGTTCTGTTCTATTGGTCTATATGATTGTTTTGGTAGCAGTACCATGCTGTTTTGATTACTGTAGCCTTGTATTATACTTTGAAGTCAGGTAGCAAGATGCCCTCAGCTTTATTATTTTTGCTTACGATTATCTCCACTCTATGGGCTCTTTTTGGTTCTTTTTTTTTATTTTATACTTTTTTTTTAAATTGCATTTTAGGTTTTGGGGTACATGTGAAGAACATGCAAGATTGTTGCATAGGTACACACATGGCAGTGTGCTTTGCTGCCTTCCGTCCCCTCACCTGTATCTGTCATTTCTCCCCATGCTATCTCTTCCCACCTCCCCACTCCCCCGTCCCTCCCCCGTTTCCCCCCAACAGACCCCAGTGTGTAGTGCTCCCCTCCCTGTGCCCATGTGTTCTCATTGTTCAACAGCCGTCTATGAGTGAGAACATGCGGTGTTTGATTTTCTGCTCTTGTGTCAGTTTGCTGAGAATGATGGTTTCCAGGTTCATCGATGTCCCTACAAAGGACGTGAACTCATCATTTTTGATGGCTGCGTAATATTCCATGGTATATATGTACCACATTTTCCCTATCCAGTCTATCATCGTTGGGCATTTGGGTTGGTTCCAGGTCTTTGCTATTGTAAACAGTGCTGGAATGAATATTCATGTGCATGTGTCCTTATAGTAGAATGATTTATAATCCTTTGGATATATACCCAGTAATGGGATTGCTGGGTCAAATGGGATTTCTATTTTTAGGTCATTGAGGAATTGCCACACTGTCTTCCACAATGGTTGAATTAATTTACATTCCCACCAACAGTGTAAAAGTGTTCCTATTTCTCCACATCCTCTCCAGCATCTGTTGTTTCCAGATTTTTTAATGATCACCATTCTAACTGGTATGAGATGGTATCTCAATGTGGTTTTGATTTGCATTTCTCTAATGACCAGTGATGAATCGGCAAACAACAGAATGGGAAAAAATTTTTGCAGTCTACCCATCTGACAAGGGGCTGATATCCAGAATTTACAAAGAACTAAAACAGATCTACAAGAAAAAAAACAAGCCCATTCAAAAATGGGCGAAGGATATGAACAGATACTTTACAAAAGAAGACATACAGGAGGTCTTTTTGGTTCTTAATGAAATTTAAAGTAGTTTTCTCTAATTCTGTGAAGAATGGCAATGGTATTTAGATTGGAATAGCATTGAATCTATAAATTACTTGGGCAGTATGGCTATTTTTATGATATTGATTCCTCCTGTTCATGAGCATGAAATATTTTTCCATTTGTTTGTGTCCTCTCATATTTCCTTGAGCAGTGGTTTGTAGTTCTCTTTCAAGAGGACCTTTACATTCGTTGTAAGCTGTATTCCTAGGTATTTTATTCTCTTTGTAGCAATTCTGAATAGCAGTTCAGTCATGATTTGGCTTATGTTGTTTATTGTTGGTATACCAGAATGCTTGTGATTTTTGCACATTAATTTTGTATCCTAAGATAGACCTTGCTGAAGTTGTTTATCAGCTTAAGGAGTTTGGGGGCTGAGAGAATGGGATTTTCTATATATAGAGTCATGTCATCTGCAAACAGAGACAATTTGACTTGCTCACTTCCTATTTGAATACCCCTCATTTTTTCTCTTGCATAATTGCTCTGAGTAGAACTTCCAATATTATGTTGAATAGCAGTGTTGAGAGAGGGTATCCTGTTTTGTGCCGGTTTTCAAAGGGAATGCTTCCAGCTTTTTCCTGTTCAATATGATATTGGCTATGAGTTTGTCATAAATAACTTTTATTATTTTGAGATATGTTCCATCAATACCTAGGTTATTTATTTGTTTGTTTATTTTTTTGAGATGGAGTCTCACTCTGTTACCCAGGCTGTAGAGCAGTGGTGCAATCTCAGGTCTCTGCAACCACTGCCTCCTGGGTTCAAGAGATTCTCCTATTTCAACCTCCGGAATAGCTGGGATTACAGGCATATATCACTACATCTAGCTAATATTAATCTTTTTAGTAGAAATGGAGTTTCACCATGCTGGCCAGGCTGGTCTCAAGTTCCTTACCTCAGGTGATTCACCCACCTCAGCTTCCCAATGTGCTAGAATTACAGGCATGAGCCACCGTGCCCAGCCTATTGAGAGTTTTTACATGATCGGATGTTGAATTTTACCAAAGGCCTTTTTTGCATCTAATTGATAATCATGGTTTTTCTTCATTGTTGTGTTTATGTTATGGGTATTGACTGGTGTATGCTGAAATAGCCTTTGATCCCAGGGATGAAGCTGACTTCATTGTGGTGGATGAGGTTTTTGATGTGCTGCTGGTTTTGGTTGCCAGTATTTTACTGAGGATTTTCACATCAATGTTCATTGGGGCAATTGGCCTGAAACTTTCTTTTTTGTTGTGTCTCTGCCAGGTTTTGGTATCAGGATGATGCTGGCCTCATAAAATGAGTTAGGGAGGAGTTCCTCTTTTTCAGTTGTTGGAAATTGTTTCAGAAGGAATGGTATCACCTCCTCTTTGTACTTCTAGTACAATTCAGCTGTAAATCTATCTGGTCCCGGGCTTTATTTGGTTGGTAGGCTATTAATTACTGCATCAATTTCATAACTTGTTATTGATCTATTCAGGGATTTGACTTCTTCCTTGTTTAATCTTGGGAGGGTGTATGTGTCCATGAATTTATCCATTTCTTCCAGATTTTCTAGTTTATTTGTGCAGTGGTGTTTATAGTATTCTCTGATTGTAGTTTGTATTTCTGTGGGGTCAGTGGTAATATCCCCTTTATCATTTTTATTGTGTCTATTTTACTTTCTCTTCTTTATGAGCCTAGCTAGCAGTCTATTATTTTTTCAAAAAACCAGATCCTAAATTCATGGATTTTTGAAGCCTTTTTTTGTGTCTCTATGTCCTTCAGATCTACTCTGCCGTAGGTATTTCTTGTTTTTCTGCTAACTTTTGAATTTGTTTGATCTTGCTTCTTTAGTTATTTTCATTGTGAAGTTAGGGTGTCCATTTGAGACTATTCCCGCTCTCTGATGTGGGCACTTAGTGCTATAATTTTCCCTCTTAACACTGCTTTAGCTGTGCCCCAGAGATTATGGCACATTGTCTCTTTGCTCTCATTGGTTTCTAAGGACTTCTTGATTTTTGGCTAATTTCTTTATTTACCCAGGTGTCATTCAGGAGCAGGTTGTTCAATTTCCATGTAGTTGTGCAGTTTTGAGTGAGTTTCTTAATCCTGAGTTCTAATTTGATTGCACTGTGGTCTGGGAGACTATTTGCTATGTTTCCATTCTCTTGTATTTGCTGAGGAGTGTTTTACTTCCAATTGTGAGGTCAACTTTAGAATAAGTGCCATGTAGCACTGAGAAGTATGTATATTCTGTTTATTTGGGGTGGAGGGTTCTGTAATGTCTATTAGGCCCAGTGATCCAGAGCTAGGTTCAAGTCCTGGATATCTTTGTTAATTTTCTGTCTTGTTAATCTGTCTGACATTGACAGCGGGGTGTTAAAGTCTCCCACTATTATTGTGTAGGAGTCTAAGTCTCTTTGTAAATCTGTAAGAACTTCCCTGCTTCTTTTTTGCTTCCATTTGCTTGGTAAATATTTCTCAATTTCTTTATTTTGAGCCAATATGTTTCTTTGAATGTTACATGGGTTTCTTCACAGTGTCATTGGTCTTTTTATTTTGGTATATTTTTGCAGTGGCTGGCACTGGTTTTTCATTTCCATATTTAGTGCTTTCTTCAGGAGCTCTTGAGAGGCAGGCTTGGTGGTGACAAAATCCCTTAGCATTTGCTTGCCTGGAAAAGAATTTATTTCTCCTTTGCTTATAATGCTTAGTTTGACTGGATATAAAATTCTGGGTTGAAAATACTTTGCTTTAAGAATGTTGAATATTGGCCCCCACCTTCTCTGGCTTGTAGAGTTTCTGCAGAGAGATACACTGTTAGTCTGATGGGCTTCCCTTTGTAGGCAGCCTGACCTTTCTCTCTGGCTGCCCTTAACATTTTTTCTTTCATTTCGATATTTGAGAATATGCTGATTATATGTCTTGCGATTGATCTTCTCATGGAGTATTTTAGTGGTGTTCTCTGTATTTCCTGAATTTGAATGTTGGCCTGTGTTGCTAGGCTGGAAAAGTTCCCCTGGATAACATCTGGAAGTATGTTTTCCAACTTGGTTTCATTCTGTCTCTTTCAGGTACTCCAATCAATTATAGATTGAGTCTTTTCTCATAGTCCCAAATGTCTTGGAGGCTTTGTTTGTTCCTTTTCATTCTTTTTTCCTTAATCTTGTCTGCAAGTCTTATTTCAGTAAGGCATTCTTCAAACTCTGAAATTCTTTCTTCCACTTGATCAATTTGGCTGTCGATACTCATGTATGCACAAAGTTCGCATGCTGTGCTTTTCAGTTCCATCAGGTCATTTATGTTCCTCTCTGAAATGGTTATTCTAGTTAACAGTTCCTTCAACCTTTTATCAAGGTTCTTAGCGTCTCTGCACTGGGTTAGAACATGCTTCTTTAACTCAGAGGAGTTTGTTGTTACCCACCTTCTGAAGCTTACTTTTGTCAATTCAAGTTTGCACCCTTTCTGGAGAAGTGTTGTAATCATCTAGAGGAGAAAATGGATTCTGGATTTTGGAATTTTCAGTATTTTTGCAGTTTCTTTTTCCTCATCTTTGTGGATTTATCTACCTTTGATCTTTGAGGCTGATAACTTTGGATGGGGTTTTTGTTGGTGAGTTATTTGTTGTTGTTATTGTTCCTTTCTGTTTGTTAGTTTTGCTTCTAACAGTCAGGTGCTCTTCTGCAGGTCTGCTGCAGTTTACTGGAGGTCCACTGCAGACCATGTTCACCTGGGTATCACCAGTGGAGGCTGCAGAACAGCAAAGACTGTTGCCTGCTCCTTCCTCTGGAAGTTTCATCCCAGAAAGGCACCAGCCTGATTCCAGCTGGAGCTCTTCTGTATGAGATGTCTGCCAACCCCTGTTGGGAGATCTCTCCCAGTCAGGAAGCACAGGGGTGAGTGACCCTCTTAAGGAAGCAGTCTGTCTATTAGCAGAATTGGTGTACTGTGCTTGGAGAATGCCCCTTGTCAGGATCAGCCACTCTCTTCAGAGCCGACAGGCAGGAAGAATAAGTCTGCTGAAGCTGTGACCCCAGCTTCTCCTCCTGCTAGGTGCTCTGTCCCAGGGAGATGAGAGTTTTCTCTGTAATCCCCTGACTGGAGCTGCTAGATTTCCTGCAGAGATGCCCTGCCCAGTGAGGAAGAATCTAGAGAAGCAGTCTGGCCACAGCCATTTTGCTGCACTGCAAAGTCCAAACCTTCCAGTCCACTGTCAGGGGAAAACTGCCCACTAAAACTACAGTAATGGTGATGGCTCTTCCCCCCACCAATCTCAGTCATCCCAAGTAGACTCCAGACTGCTGCACTGGCAGTGAGAATTTCAAGCCAGTGGTTCTTACCTTGCTGGGCTCCCTGGGAATGGGACCCGCTGAGCAAGACCACTCGGCTCCCTGGCTTCAGCCTCCTTTCCAGGGGAATAGAAAGTTCTCCATTCTTACCGGAGTTCCAGATGCTGCTGGAGTATAAAAACAAAAACAAAAACAAAAACAAAAACAAAAACAAAAAAGTCCTGAAGCTAAGTGCCTGCCCAAACAGCCACCCAGTTTTGTATTTGAAACTCAGAGCCCTGGTGGTGTAGGCTCACAAGGAAATCTCCTGATTTCAAAAAATCCATGGAAAAAGCTTAGTACCTGGGTTGGGTAGCAGAGTCCCTGACCACTTCCCTTGGCTCCATGCACTTCCAGGTAAAGTGACACCCCACCATGTTTCTGCACTCCCTCTGTAGGTTCCACCCACTGCCTAACCAGTCCTAATGAGATAAACTAGGTACCTCATTTGGAAATGCAGAAATCACCTGGCTTCTGTGTTGGTCTTGCTGGGAGCTGCAGAATTGAGCTGTTTCTATTCAGCCATTTTGGCCCCTCCCCGCTTTTTATCCAGTCTACCATTGATGTGCATGTAGGTTGATTCCATGTCTTTGCTGTAGTGAAGAGTGCTGCAATGAACCTAAGTTGCATGTGTCTTTATAACAGAATGATTTATATTCCTTTGAGTTTATACCCAGTAATGGGATTGCAGGGTCAAATGGTGTTTGTCTTTAGGTCTTTAGGGAATTGCCACACTGTTTTCCACAGTGATTGAACAAATGTATACTCCTACCAACAGTGTATAAGTGCTCCATTTTCTCCACAACCTCACCAGTATCTATTATTTTCTGACCTTTTAATAATAGCCATCTGACTGCTGTGAGGTGGTATCTCATTGTGGTTTTGATTTGTATTTCTCTAATGATCAGTGAACTTGAGCTGTTTTTCAAATGACTGTTGGTTGCCTATATGTATTCTTTTAAAAAGTGTCTATTTATATTCTTTGCCCACTTTTTTATAAAGTTCTTTTTCTTGTAAATTTGTTTATGTTCCTTGTAGATGCTGGATATTAGACCTTCGTTAAATGCATAGTCTACAAACATTTTCTTCCATTCTGTAGTTATCCTGTTGATAGTTTCTTAGCAACAGGATATTATTCAGCCTTTAAAAAAAAGGAAATTCTATTATATGCTACATGAATGAACCTTAATGATATTATGCTTAATGAAATAAGCCAGTCACAAAAAGACAAATGCTGCATGATTCCCTTATTCCAATATCTAAAGTAGTCAAACTTTTAGAAACACAATGCAGAATGATGGCTGCTAGGGGACTGGGGAGAGGCTAAAGGGAAGTTTTTTCCAATGGGTATAGTGTTGCAGTTTTGCTAGTTGAGCTTCTAGAGATCAGTTGCATAACAAGGTGCATATAGTTAACAGTATTTTACTCTATACCTAAAATTGTTAAGATGGTAAATTTTATGTTTTTAAAATATTTTACTATAACTATTTTCAAAAAGTAAAAAGCAATCTATTGTCATAGCTAAAACTAGTCATGAGTTGAATTTATTTGGGGAAAATGAAGAAAATACATATTAACCACTAATAATTGGATTATTATCTCTAATTGAAAGAATGATTTCATCATTTGTAGCTATATTCTGCAGTTAAAAAAATGGAAAAATAAATAATGTGAAACAAAGAGGTAGAACTCTATAGAAAGCCAAATTAAAGATCATGCAGGTTAAAATTAGTAAATGAAGTATGTCAGACTTTTTTGAGAATAGAGTGAAATTTGAATTTTATAAGTTTGAAGAAATTTAAGTACATTATTTTTTATTTCTCACTAATTTTCTGTTAGCAAAAAGATTAGTGGCAGTTATTTAAAAATATGAGCATTTTTTCCACTGATGATTTTTCACTTAGTTTAGCTCAAATTGGATATTTGAAGGATTTAAAAAAATTATTCATTGTTCCCTAAAATGATATGAAGATGCAGAAAGAATTGAAAAGGTAATCTAGACCATGAATGTGCAAAGAAATCACTAGATTTAAATTAATAGCACACAAGTCTAAAATTCTTTAAGACTTGAGTAACATTCAACTGACAGACCTTCAATGTTCTATTTCATCAGGGCTAGGAAGACAGGATGAGGTAGGAAATATATGGCAAGTACCACTGTTTTAATTGTTATTTCATTTAACTTCTTTTTTTGCCACTATTTAATCTGTTTATCATCGGTAGGTTTTTTGAGTTTTTCTATGACTAGCATTAGAAATTAATATGTAAGAGTGTATACTATTTCTCTGGAATAACTAAACTAAAATTTCTTTGACATCAAAGTATTTTGAAGTTAATTTTTACACTTAATGAAAAAAGACAATCATATCTTTATTTTTTCAAATTGTTGAATATACTATTTAATACTAGTACACCTTTAAAGGTTTTTGACATTAAGGGATCTATAATCATTTAAAAAAATATATTCTTTAAGTAAAGTACATTCAGGCTCTGTGAAACATTTGTGTGTGTGTGTGTGTGTGTGTGTGTGTGTTTTAAACATTCATTGATTAATGCCTGCTGGAGAGTGCAAAACAACATTTATAGGATTATATAAGAGGAGTAAAGCCTGGGCACAGTGGCTTACTCCTGCAATCCCAACACTTTGGGAGGCCAAGGCAGGTGGATCACAAGGTGAGGAGTTTGAGACCAACCAGCCTGACCAGCATGGTGAAACCCTGTCACTACCAAAAATACAAAAATTAGCTGGGCATGGTGGTACATGCCTGCATTCCCAGCTATTCAGGAGCTGAGGCAGGAGAATCGCTTAGAACCCAGGAGGTGGAGGTTTCAGTGAGCCAAGATTGCACCACTGCACTCCACCCTGTGAAGACAGAGCAAGACTCCATTAAAAAAAAAAAAAAAAAAAAAAAAAGAGTAACTGTAACGAGTGAGGGAATTCCAATAAGAGGATAGATGGACAAAGAGGTTAAAAGAAAATTATATTGTCTCAACTATTGTATTAATATTTTGTGTTATTTTAAAAATATTTATATCACTAGTAAATGTGACTTGGTCTTCTATTTTTAATGAGAGAATTGAAAGGTAAACCTGCCTTAGTTATTTTCTGTGGCGTTGACAGGAGGCGGGTTATATACAGAGGTCAGCTCCTTTACTCCCACTGCATCCTCTTTCTGTTACCATTGCTTTCCTTTCCTCTCCCTCTGTCCCAACTTCCTTTATCCAAGGGAGTTGGAGCTCATATTTTGATATCATTTTCTCTTTCTGGAAAGAATGGCTAGTAATTGAAGAATTCTAAATCTTGAGTATTAATATAAATGTGATAATGATATTAAATATTTCAGGGAAGTATCAAATTTATGGTAATTATAAGTGTTAGACTACTAGCAAGGTAAGAAAGGAAAACCATAAAAACTTGACTACATTACTACTAAAACATCTGAGAATTTATATCGTTCATTCGGTATTTTAGTAACTGTACATTTAAAAACTTACAGTAAATTCTATATACATAATTGTCAGTTTTCAAAATTTTTGGCTCTCATGTCTGTTTATCTATTATTATTATTTTTAGTGTAGAAGTACCTTGCTGTTATCATTATTATCCATTGTCATTAACATCCATCTCCAGCCCCATATCAGGCTCTGTCATTGTGTACTTCCTTAGGAGAACCCATCTAAGCACTACAGTGACTCTTGGATCGTTTATCACAGTTTTTAGGGCTAGCATCCCTCATTCCTTCTCTTCCTTTTCTCCTTTTTAATATCAATACCATCTGTTGATGGTAAGTTCCTGACTGAATGACTAGACTTTGCACCTATTACCTCTTGTTCTTGACTATCAAACAGACTTTTTGATATGCTGCTTTCACTTAGCCGTTTTTGATATATGCTTTGACTGTAATTTGCTTACCTACTGCTGATTCAAAGCATTATTATTTTTTTTTTGGAAATTAAATGCTCCCTTATTTCTCAAGGATTTTTCAGTTCTTCTGGTCTCAAAAGCTTAATTGGCAGTCATTGCCGATAAAATGCACTATATTAAGTGCCTACTGTGTTCATTAGTGAGATAAGTGAGAGATATATAAAAATCAAAAGTCTACAGTATTCTGCTGCCACCCTCTGCATGATAAACTCATTGATTCCAGGGAGCTCTGTGTTTGGTAACAGATTTCATCATTTCAATAGTTGCCAAGTGTCTTATACTTCTACCTACCAACAAACCAGTTTTTCTTTACTATATGCTAGCGATAATTGTCTTCAGTGTCAATCACTTTATCCTGAATTACTAAATACTTGGTATTGTTATTACTATAATTATTGCTATTACTGCTATCGTTTGTCATTCTGAATGTGGAGGGGAATTCTGAAGAAGGAATATTTTGAAAAGAATAGTACTGACACTTTCACTAAAGGGAAATGAATTATGCTAAATGTGAGTCAGAAATTGAGTCACACAAAGGGAACAAATTGTGTGTACCTTGTTAGAAAAATTGCTGGTAATTATAGTATCATTCCTTTTTCTGGGTGCCTCAGAATCATAAGATTCATAAGATGAACTTGGTAGAAATCCTTGGATATATTCTCCTTTCCTTGTTAATGTGATTGTATCCGTATGGAGACCAGCTTAAATCGAATAGATCAGAGTAAATGGCAACCAGTCATATACAAAACCTGACCATACACCTTTAAATTTCCACTCAAGCTCTGGGTCCACTCAAAGCCACAATACCTGAAGAGAACTAACTACATCAGAGGTTGTAATATTGTGCTATTTGACAAGGTGCACACTCTCCAGGAACACAATTTTCAATTAAGACCTTTATACTTGATAATATAAAAATGATGGCAAGAGTAAGAGTGAGAGAATGTGAGAGCGAGAGGGGGAAAAAAAAGCATATTAACTTCTAGGTGTTTTTAGGAACATTTTATGGCTCACCCAGTACTAATTATAATATGATTTTGAATGTGTTAAGTTAACATTTCATGAAGTCCTTTTCATATGCCAGCGTTAGCAGGTCTTATTTTTGCTTCCTGCATATTTTCAGGCACTGAGATAAGTAGTTCATATTGCTTCTTTTCCTTTTTTAACTTTTTAAATATGTGTGCACTCAAACATTATTTCTTAACTGGATCTGTATCTCTCCCCTTCACTCTTTAAGCTCAGATATTTTAATTGTACCATTTCCAATATATTTAAAATACAAATAGCATATGAAATGTGTCAGTATTCACATTGAATTTATAAATAAGTCTGGTCACAGTCAAATAATTTCACACATTGCCCAGCATAAACGTCAATTTAAAATATGAGGCTCATAAATAAAATGAAAACTGTTACCCAGCATATCTAAAAACAGTGATTATGTCAGAGTTAATCTTTGCACCAGCTCATGGTCGTCCTACACACTGCTTTGAATGTGAACCCCTAAATACCGAGGGTACTGCATAATAAATCTTACTATGCTATCTCATTTGCAAATTTAAATTGGGAAAGCATCATCATGTACCTGAATGGAATTTAACCTTATAGAAAACAAGATAATTGCATATTTGTAAAGGATGTCAAAATAACATGAGATGGTGCATTTTTATTGACAAATAAGCCTGTTTGAAAAGGTCTTCTACAGAGCCTGACAAGTATCACAGAAGCATAATAATAACCACAGCTTACTGCCTCTTCAAGGATTGAGAAGCAGTTCTGGTAGGTCACAACTTTGAACCATTTTGAAACTTGGCCATTCAATGCACAAAGTGTAGAAAATACAAGTAGAAAACAAGGCTATTCCAATGAATGTTTAGTGCACAAAGGGATCTGTAGATTTTGTATTTCCAAGAAGAAAACACTGTTTTAGATTGTTTCTTTTATTGCCATCATGAGGTTGGCATTATCTATGGAGGAACAAGTAGAATAATTTTTAATATACTGATGAAAATTTCCTTATGGTCCAACTCTTAGGGCACCCTATAATAATTGTCCATATTATTTGTTTATCAAAAAATCTTTTATTTTTCTTGATCTTTTTTATTTATTTTTATGAGAGCTTGATTTTATAAATTACACCAGTAGTGAATTTTCCACCTGCAGTTTCTCCAATACTTTCGCAGAAGGGCTATATTTTTAAATTATTTGGAAGTGTATCAGTGTTTCTCTTGATACTTTGTAAATGAATTCTAGCTTGATTAGTTGCAACAATTTTTTAGCCATGCTGATTTCCAAAGCCATTAGCTGCGGAAATAATGTTTTGTTGTTTTGGGTGGCGGTAGCATTTCTTTTATGTTATTTAGATACTTACATAACAATTATTTGCTTGATTTGTAGAATTTCACTAGAACTTTTTTCTTGAAAGTCATGTATTACAATTTTTCATAGAATATTATAATCTTTTTCCAAAATATCACACTCTGATTCTCTAAGTTCTGATTATTTTGATTACTCAATATCCTCATGTGTAAAATGATGATGTAGCACTTACCTTATAGGTTTGTTAGAATTAAATGAGCTAGTATACGTAAGACACTTACGATGGTTAGTAATTTAAATGTTTATTACTTTTTGTTATTATAGATGTTTCTATTTCTTTCCACTTCTCTTTAGCAATTTATTGTGAATGCCTGGTGAATTTTAATGTTCTTTCATATGTCTTTGTAATCTGTTGTCATTTATTGGATTTCCATGGTCTTCCTACACACTGCTTTGCATTTTGCATAAATTTTTAGTGGTATTTTCTTAATGACCATGTCAAGTAGGTTTTAATTTTCATTTTACTGAGAAAGGAAATTTTGAGGTTTGAAGACATCAAATAACTTGCCTGTGGTCAAATGGTTAGTAAGGGGCAGAGTCACATCTCAAATTAAGGTACAGCTGACCTCATAGGCTGGGTTCTGGATTCTAAATTTGTTTTTGACCATCACGCTATTCTTCTGTAGTAAATATATACACATACATATACACACACACAACACACACACACACACACACACACGTATACACACATACACACACACACACATATATATATATATATATATATATATATATATATATACCAGGTAGACATATATGTATAGACTGATTAGTTAACCCAATAGGTAAAGAAATACATATATATATGTCTACCTTGTATGTATGCATATATACATGTGTATATACACATATATATACACACAAACAAAAGGAAAAATTAATGTGCATATACACATACATATATACATATACACATATGTACATATATGTATGTATACCTGCATACATATTTATCTTGTATGTCCATAAATATATATTGGGTGTATGTGTATGTATGTATGTATGTATGTATATTGACTACAGAAGAATAGCACAATGGAAAAATACAAGCTGAGAATCTAGAACCCAGCCTATGAGGTCAGCAGTACCTTAACTTGAGTCGCAACTCTGCCCCTTACTAACCATTTGACCACAGGTAAGTTATTTGATGTCTTTAAGCTTCAAAATGTATGCACATACACAAATTAGGCTCAAGGATATACACCTTGAGTTTATTTTCTGTTTCACTGACCTAGATTTCTTCAGGACTGGCTTTACTATACAACATTTTACTGACGATCATATGATTTTTTTTCCATAAATGAAAATTCTGTTTTTATGCCATGGAAACAATGTTGTTGTTTGTTCTTTCCAGAGAATGAATGGTAGCTATTTTCTAAATCTTGCTTTTCACCACTGTTACTAAAAAGATGTCATTAATTTTCTGCTATCTTTGGATTTCTATATTGCTAAATGTGTTCATCCATAGTGCTAAATTTTGTTTCTCCTGCTCACTCAAGCTTCCTTGAAGATAGACTCTATACAATATAGTTCTATAATTCAGTCTTTGGTGATACTCCATGACAGCATGAGCCCTCAGTGCTAATGCTGGGTGAGAAGACGAAACCTACCCGATATATTTTTAGAAGTACAAGTTCAGGCTGATTCTGTAATAAGTGAGGAAGGTTGAAAGTAGGAGCAGAGTCACAGTGATCCAGCCTCCAACTAATGACCAAAGCTCAAATCCAGTCAGCCAGGCCATCATCATCAATAGCATTTGGCCTGGATTTGGCATTAAGGAGTATGAGGGGATCCAGGGCATTTAGTTCCTTGGATTTTCAAAGCATCAATTTTCAACAAATTCTTCTTCTAAGCATTGAGATTAGACCAAAATGTTCTTCTAGAAGGGTTGTGGCCATACAGACTGTGCAGATACTACTTGATTGATACTATACTATCAATTCTAAAAATGGTAGGGATTCTTAAAGCAATAATTTGCAAATTTAGAACTTGGAACCCTGACCTCAAAATTATCTGATGTGGTGCTTGTACTAAATCAAAATTTCTTAAGCTCAAGCTAAAAAAAACCTTCTGAACTTGCCCCCAGTGACTCTATTGCACAGTAGAATCTGAGAAAAAAAACTTTCCTTCAAGAACATGGAATATAGTAAATTATTGTTTCTCTGGAGATACTTTTTCAAAGGTTTATAAAGTTGACAACAAAACCCAGAAATTATACTCTATTTTCCAAGAAATCTCAACAAAAAACATTTTATAGTAAGATACAATAAGAACATCATATTCAATACGTAATGGAGGATCTTATCATGTGCCAGCAATAATCCTTTGTAGAAATAAACTGAACTCTGTGACATCACTCACAGGAATTTGCTTCTCTCAGTGTTTCCTTTGGTAAGCCAAGCTGACAAGAGAAAATGGAGAGCTAAAAGAGTAGTTAACCTTTTTGCCATATTCATTTATCATCCAAACAATAAAAAGCAATTAATATCTTCTGAAGTTTAAAAAAACTAACATCAGAATCTTAAGAGCATCTTCAAGAAGATATCCTTTTTGTGGAAATATAATTATATTGCCTCTGATAACATTTTTTAAAAGTATCTTTCTCAGATAATTTGAATATAAAACTCTTATAGAATGTTTTCCATATTTTGAAAGATATGTATATATTTCTTTAGCTATTGTATTAACTAGTAATCTGACTGGAAATTAAAGGACTTGTTTTAACACTCCTGATTCTAGGAAATATACCTATGTGTGTGTACATACATATTAAATATGTAATGATATTAGAGAATAATTTATAATGTTTATAGAATATTATATAGAAAAATGAAACAAAATTAACGTCCTGTTTCTGAATTTGTTTCAATTAACGAACAAAAATGTAACCAATTTGGTAATGATTAAAACATTTATAGAGTTTTATATGATTTTTTAATATAAATTTAAATTTGGCTGCTCAATAAAAGATAGAATAGGGTATTAGGAAGAGCAGTTTGCTAGTAGTCAGACAACATGAGTCCTTGTCTCACTCTATCACTCAAGCAAAACCCCTGAGGCAAATCACTTGTGTTCTAGTGTTAAAGTAACAAACTTATAATTTTAACTTCGAGGGCTCAAATCAGTTTTAAATGGAATATTCTATCATTCTAACTCTGATTTCAACTGTGAGAGGCAAGGTAACTTAGTGAGGAAATGCCCATTGTATAACAACAAAGCTATGTACATTAGATATGGAAGAAAACTAATTACAGATATCATATTCCATTAAGATTATTCAGACTTTTAAAAGCACTTTGTATGGCTCTTTTAAACTACTATATGTTTACAGATTGACTAATATCTTAAATCAAAAAACTAAAGTACAACTTTTCTTGTATTCGATATAGGTCATGATGTTGGGCATTTATTGTTAAATAGTACAGAGGTGGGTTCATTGGTTTTCTTTTGGTAGTATTGTCCTCAAATTGCACTATTAAAAATTTAAAACATTCACAAAGTAAAAGAACTTAATAATAAACATTTGCATACACACTACCTAAGTTCTGCAATTAATTTTTACACTATTTGTTAGATAGTTCTCTGTTAATTCATTCTTCCGTACATCTCTCTGTCAATCTGTCTTACAGTTTTGATGAATATGTTAAACTAAGATATAGAAATCAATATATTTTCTCCTTAAACAATTCAGTACTCAAATTATCAACTAGAGCTCAATATTTGTTTACAGTTCTAGTTTTTCATTTGAGATAAAATTTCCAAACAAGGAAACAAATAAATTTACTGTTTACTATTTAATGAACTTTGACATACGTATTCACCTGTGTGAGCCAAGCCACCAGCAAGAAATAAAATGTTCCTATCACTCCCTCATGCTCTTTCTCAATCTTTCCCTTTAAACTAACACCTGAAGCATATGCTATTCAAAATTTTTAAAGGATAGATTAGTTTTATCTGTTCTAGTATTTCATACAAATGAAATCATAAGATACAAACTTGTGTATAAGGCATCTTTCACTGAACATAATGCTTTTGAATTTTTCCATCTGCTTCTGTATATCAATGTTTTGTATCCCTTTATTGTTGGATCATGTCCCGTTATGTTGATTAACCCAGTGGGCTTATCTGTCCTATTCTTGGTGTACACCTGGAATATTTACAGATTAGATTATTACAAATAAGCCTCCTATGGCCATTTTTTGACAAGTTGTTTTATGGACATATGATTTTATTTTTCTAAATTCAATCCTAGAAAGTGAAATTTGTGAGTCATAGAGTGTGTGTTTAGATGTAAAATAAATTTCCTGAACTTTTTCCAAAGCATAAGTACTATTTCACCTTCCCAGTGACAATGTATTAGAATTGTAAATACTCCGGATACTCACGTACATCTGTTGCTGTCAGTCTTTATAATTTTAGACTTTCTAGTGGGTATGTTTGTTATTCTAGTTTTTATTCACATTTCCCTCATGAACAATAATTTTCATGTGAGTGTGATTTTATGTGCTTATTTTCCATTAACATATCTTATTTTGGGAAATGCGTCTTCATATCCTTCCCCTTTTTATATTATATTTCTTATCTTATTAGTTTCCTATGATCTGAAGAAGTTTGTTTTGCCACTATTGTGTCCCAGTCTGGCTTAGGCATTTGTACTATTTAGTAGGTTTTTTTTTTTTTTTTTTTTTTTTTAAGATTGGTTAGGATTTATGTATTTATCTATTTTATTAGTGTTAATTGATACATAATAGTGGGGCATATTTATGTGACAAGAGTCTGATATTTGGATATCTGTATACAATGTGTAATTAAATGTGTACTTACCATATCAATTACTATATTAATCATTTCTTTGTGTTGGTAACATTCAAAATTATCTATTCTACTTTTTGAAAGTATAAAATAAATGTTATCTATAGTCATCACCCTACAGTGCTTTAAAGTATAGACACTTCTCCTTCTGCCTAGCTGTAATTTGTGACTGTTAACCAAGTTTTCTGTATCCCCTCTTTCCCTCAGCCTTTCCAGCCTCTAGTTATCAGTATTCTACTCTTTACTTCTCTAAGTTCTACTGATTTAGCTTCCATGTATCAGTGAGAACATGTGGTATTTATCTTTCTGTGCCTAGATTATTTCACTTAACCTAATGTCTTCCAGGCTAATTCATGTTGCCACAAATGCCAGGATTTTATTCTTCCTTATGGTTAAATAGTATTTCATTATTTATGTATGCCACATTTTCTTTATCCATTCATTTGTTGACGGAAACTTAAGTTGATTCCATATATTGATTATTATTAATAGTGCCAAATACACATGGGAGTGCAGCTATCTCTTGACATATTGCTTTTGTTCCATTTGAATATGTATCTCATAATGGCATTGCTGGATCATATGGTAATGTCATTTTTAGATTTTAGAGAAAGCTGCATACTGGTTTTTATCATAAGTACTAATTTATACTCTAATCAACAGTTCATGAATTCCCTTTTGTCCCTATGTTCATTAACATTTGTTATATTTTGTCTGACAATAGCCCTTCTAACTAGAATGACATGATATCACATTGTGGTTTTTATTTACATATCCCTGACTATCAGGGAGGATTTTTTTTAATATACTTCTTGGCCACATATGTGTCTTCTTTTAAGAAATGTATATTCAGATCATTTACCAATTATATTTTTGGTTCTTTGTTGCTGAATTGAGTTTTTTCTATATTCTGGATAATAATATCTTGTCAAATGAATAATTTGCAAATATTTTCTATTATTCTGAAGATTGTCACTTCACTTTGTTGATTGTTTCTATTGCTGTGCAGAAGCTTATTCATTTCATGTAATCTCACTTGTCTATTTTTGGTTTTGCTGCCTGTCCTTCTGTGGTCTTATACACAAAATCTTTTCTAAGACCAATGTCTTCACATGTTTCTCAAATGTTTTCTTTTAGTATTTTTTCCACAGTTTCAGGTCTTATGTTTAAGTATTTAATCCATTTTGAGTTTTTTTTTTAAATATATGATGAGATATAGGGGTCTAGATTCACTATGCTGCATGTAGATTTTCAGTTTTCTCAGCACAGTTTATTGAAGAGGTTGTCTTTTGCCCAATGCATGTTCTTGACATCTTTATTTAAAATATATTGGTGTAAATATATGTATTTTTTTTCTGGGTTCTGTCTTCATTCCAGTGGTCTGCATGTCTGGGTTTTTTTTTTTTTTTCCCAATACCATGTTTTGGTTATCATATTTTTGTAGTATATTTTTAGGTCACAGAGTATACTTTAAGCTTTATTTTTCTCTCTCACAATTGTTTTGACTATTGGGGTCTTTTGTGGTTCCATGTAATTTTTATGATTATTTTTTCACATTCTAATCATGAATTGTTTGCCTGATGTTGTTAAATTATCTATCTGTATTCCTTTATATCTTGCTGAGTTTTCTCAGGATCATTACATTAAGTTAACTTTCAGGCTTTTTATAGTTTTTCTTTCTTTTGGGATAAGTTACTGAAAAAATATTATTTTCTTTAGGAGGTATCATATTTCCTTTAAAAATTGTGTGTATGTGTGTATCTACATTGATATCTTCACATCAGGTGAAACACCTCTTCCAATTTTATGGAGTAGCTTTTCTAGAAAAATACTTTTTTTGGGTAGATGTATGCTTTAGTATCATTTGGGTAGTGTGTTTGATTTTCATTCTGGGTGGGTATACTAGTATGTTTCCCATGTGGTATCTTCAGGTTAATCAATATCAGAGGTGTCTTAGGTGTCTCAGTGGCCTGTACTGTTGGTGCTTGTGGAAGCAGTGCCACAGCTTGTTGAGGATGTAATCTGCTGGGTGAATTGGCTTCTGGGATTTGGGGAGGTGCATGACTGGCACACTGATTTAGCCAGTTTTGGTGGTGGCACTGCCAGCTATAGTGGACACCAAAATAGTGAGTTTTTGGTTTCTGAAGAGGGGCATGCATTGTGTGGCCGCTAGGATGATGGAGAGTCACAGGTGGTGAGTTGCAGGACCCCAAGCAGCACATTTGTCTGTTCCCTTAGTCATGGGAAGGCCTTCTGCTATGTTGGACCTCTTGTTTACTAGAGTATAAGACACTCTGTGGGCTCAGCTGCTGGGGTCATGGCTGTTATGTAGTCTTCTGTGTGGATACAGTGGAATAATAGCATATACTAAAAGTTTTGGAGGTATAGGGGCTATTAAACCCCAAGGCATGTTGTACTTATGTACTCCAGAAGTAGCTCTGTTCCCAACATGGTTTTGTCTCACAGCAGTTTTGGTCCCAGGGAGTGGTGTGGTGGTGGGGGCAGGACTTATCATGTGGAGCAATGCAACTGCATGAACTTCACACAGGTCCCTGTGCTAGATCAGAGCCTGTGATAACCATGGATCATGTCTGTAACTAGGATTACAGGTGTCTCCAGTGCTAATGGCAACTGCTAGAAATCTCCAGCTTACCTTTTCTCTCAAATGGGGAGTTCCTCTTGGCTCCAAGCACATCTTATCTAGGCGTTTTGCTTTCTTCTCTATACTGTCATACCAAGCTGCTCACAGAACACAACTTGAACTATATCTATAATGCTTAAACCTAATTATTTTGTTCCCTAACCTAGGAAACATTAAGTTTTTAACATTTTTTTTTTCAAGATAATTTAAAATCCTTAGGTTGGTGAAGAAAATTCACCTAAAATTATCACATTTTTGTCTGTTGGAAGAATAGAGTTCGGCTGCACAAATACAATAACAAAATGACGTATTTACCTATTGAATCATTTGTAGAAATCATATGTACATAATATGATATAGAAGAAAATTTCTTTAGGGAAATGTGTTAGAAAAATGGTTATGAAATATTTTGATGTCAGAATACTTTTTTTTTTTTTTTTTGTCTAGGTGCAGTAGCTCATTCCTGTAGTCTCAGCACTTTGGGAGGTCAAGGTAGGTGGATCACTTGACTCCAAGAGTTCAAGACAAGCCTAGGCAACATGGTGAGGCCACATCATCTCTACAAAAAATATAAACAAATTAGCCAGACATGGTGGCACATTTCTACAGACCCAACTGTTTGGAAGGCTGAGGTGGGAGGATTGCTTGAGCCTGGGAAGTCGAGGCTGCAGTGAGCTACAATCATGGCACTGCACTCAGCCCAGGTTGCAGAGCAAAACCCAGTATCAGAAAAAAACAAAACAAAAACAAAAACAAAGCCAAAGCTCAGCTTTTATTTGTGTCTATTAATGTTAGAAATGTCAACATATATAAATACAGTTGTTAATTAATTTAAAAATAATAAATTCAATTCTACATAAATTATTTTTTTGAAATTTAATTTTTCAAGACAAACAAATACAAAGTAAGAGTAACACTATTTATATTTTGTAAAGATCTAGAAAATGTTTAAGACATTTTCTAGATCTGTCAGAGCTATCATGTCTGTTTTTATATTCAGTCTGTTGTGATATATTATTTTGGTCAAAGAATATCACTAGAATCTGACCTCAATATGTACGCAGTTGGAAAAGACAGATGTAGTCTAAGAACTTTTAGAAGTTTGAGAATACTCCTCTTTCATAGTGCATTAAAATTCATTAGTAGGTTCTTTAAAGGTTAGAGGTAATACAGACTCTAAAACAATATAGATTACTAATAAAATTTTGTGCTCTTAAGATTTATGAGGAAGTGAGATTCTACTAGATAAATAATGCCAGTATTATGAAAATAATTTTCACCTCATAAACACCCTAAAGGAACTTGGAGAACAACTAGGTAGAAAATAAGAAATAAACTGATGTATGCTGTAATATTAATTTCAAAAATTTATTATGATAATACATATAAAATGCTTGGCAAAGTGCTTGTCATAAATTTTCAGTAAATGCTAGCAATTTTTACTATCAATGGATTGTTAACATGTATCAGGAATGAAAAATCAGTAAATAATTGAAAATTGAGAATGCAAATTACATAATATTATGTATATATTTTTGGAAAAGATCTTCAACTTCTTTGCTAAGAACATTGAGCTTCAGGACGCCTTTCTAGGTATTACTGTGCCCAGAACATCCTCAGAGTAGGACTGAATTATAACAATAAAAAAGACACCGTGAAATAAAACCTGAGTAGAAACAAAACAAAATATGTCTATGCAGCCATAAAAAGAAATTAACTAAAAATGTTAAACAAAAAACTCAACTAAAATAATTGCAATGAAACGGAGAACAGTGTTTTCCTTGTTTGAAAAAACATGTTTCTAACTTTTCATTACCACATGCATTGAATAGTCCCATGTGATTAACAAAATCATCTTGAAACACTGGCATGTGTTGGCCACAGATGAAAAATCAAATGGCGTCTTAATTTCTGTCCCTCATCTCATTTAAGACACAATGTTTTTGCACTTGGACTCTGGTCCGTTTAATCAGGCAGAGCATTTTCTATCACATCTAACACCTGGCCAACTCCTGCATGCCAAGTGTGCTCAGTGCAATGATATATCTAGAAGTAATTATTTCTATCATCCACATAAGGGCAAAGGATATGAGATTCATCGCATGCTTATTTTTTACATGGACTTCATTTTTCATTTTAAATATATGTATAGGTTGTCCCATGTGGACTCCACCTGAGCCCATACAAGAGAAATTTAAAAAAAAAAATGAAATTGGGATAAGAAGTACCAGACAATGAAAATACTCTTGCTAGTTACTCCATTTTTTTCCAAACCAAGTATACACATAAACCACTAATACCAACACTGGATGAGGTTGAAGGACAGTTATATTCATGCAGTAATGGTTTTCCACATTCTCATGTTGTAAATGTGGCATTTTTCTCAGGAAAAAATGTCCTAAAAATAAGAAGCTACTCATCATCCTACTTATTATTACATTTCATCTGAGTTCAGGATGCACGTGTAGGGGTATGTGTGTGAATTCTCTCTCTAATATACACATTATAGAAAGATACATAAATAAATAGATATAATATTTATGGAATTGATAAAATAGTACAAACTTAAATCCTCCACACTGATCTTACAATGTTCAAATGCCTTTATTTTTGCTAAACCTTTTGTGTTACAGATATCGATTAAATCATCTCTTAGGACCCTTGGGTATTTAAATTATGATGTCTACAGAGTCTTCTTCTGGCATTCAGTCAATACATGCAAGAGAATACATTGCATCACATTTAGCAGATTAAGCTCTCAGAGGACAGGATTAGTGAATAGTTACTGAGTATGTTTTAACAGCAGATTTTCTCTTTAATATCTACGTCTATTCTTGGAATATAACCAGTTGCATTCAAAACACAGATGAAAAAAGAAGGAAAGAATATTCTAAATAAAGTGTATTTATTTGATTGGCATGTTTGAAAGACTTAATTCTCTGCTTTCACGTTTGTTTTTATATTTTAATTGGAGTTTTGCATAATTTAAAAGTGAGATGGATAATCAATACAAATATGAATTCAGCACCTAATCCATAAATCAGATCACTAAGGTTTTTCTTGGCAAAATGCAGCAGAAAGCTAGCTCAACGTCTCCAATTAAACAACTTTTTTTGTTTTGTTTTGTTTTTAAGATGGAGTCTCTGTCACCCGGCTGGAGTACAATAGCACAATCTCAGCTCATTGAAACCTCTGCCTTCTGGGTTCAGTGGATTCTCCTGCCTTAGCCTCCTGAGTAGCTGGGATTACAGGTACCCACCACCATACCTGGCTAATATTTTTGTATTCTTAGTAGAGATGAGGGTTCACTATGTTGGCCAGGCTGGTTTAAACTCCTGACCTTGTGATCTGTGCTCCTTGGCCACCCAAAATGCTGGGTTTACAGGCAAGAGCCACCATGCCTGGCCTAAATCAACTTTTAATAATATATAAGCAAATATAAATATACAATATATAAAGAAAATCAGGGGAATAAGTCTTATTTGAAATTATAAAGGAACTATTTTATGGCTTTTACACCTGAATTTAAAAAGTAATATAAAAATGAAAAAAATAATTTCACAAAGTAATATTACATTTTAAGGACACAAACCAATAGAAATTCTAGTAAAGAAAATACCAGTGTCTTGTAGCCTCCACCATATTCCATTTCTCACCTGGTATCCTCTGAATCCGTTAGCTTCAGAGCCACTCATTCAAAAATACTCTCATCTTGGTACCTGTTTGAAGAGAGAGTGGTCTCCTGTGTTTGGCAGACATATAAGAGGGGCATTCTATTGTTAACACATAGGGAGAGGCCATTTTGATATTAGCTTCTATCTTCTCTTACTATTAGAGTTCTATATTCAGGGACGAGAAGGAATTTCATGGCAATAAATGTCACCAGCTGATTTCCTTCCTGTCTTTTCTCCTCCCCCTTCCCCTCTCTTTCTTTTCTTTTCCCCTCCCTCCCTCTTGTGGGACAGTCTCACTCTGTCACCCAGGCGGTAGTGCAGTGGCACAATCTCCGCTCACTGCAACCTCCACCTCCTGGGTTCAAGTGATTCTCCTGTCTTAGCCTCCCAAGTTTCTAGGACTATAGGCATGGCCATCATGCCTGCCTAATGTTTGTATTTTTAGTACAGTTGGGGTTTCACCATGTTGGCCAGGTCTCAAACTCCTGTTCTCAAGTTATCTACTTGTCTTGGCCTCCCAAAATGCTGGAATTACAGGCGTGAGCCACTGCGCCTGGCATGGCTGACTTTTATCTCAGAATTAACTCATGATATTTGAGTTGTTAGACTGGCATCCAATTTGAAGTCTGTGTCCCTTCTTTTCACATAATATGCAAAACATATATGTATACTGAAATTTAATTCTGCTGTTCATATAATAAGGGCATGGAAAGAGAATTTGCTTCTCGATATTCTAATATTATTTGGCTTGGGTACAAAATACAAGTTCAGTGTAACAAAAAAAAATGTAGTGCCTATAGAAATGGAAACCAATGAATCATTTGCAGAGTTAAGAATGGGAAAGGGTGAGAAGAAAATGGGTGTGATCGTGAATGCAATAGGAAGAATTCTCCTGATGTTGAAAGTACTGTGATCTTTAACCAAGTGGTGGATATATTAACCTATGTATGTGAAAAATTGCATAAAACTATGAAAACATACACACAAATACAAATTGATACAAGTAAAACTGAAAAAATTTGAACAAGATCAGTGGATTGTATCAAAGTCAATATACTGGTGGTGCTATCATCCTACAGATTTGCAAGATACTATTACTGAAGGAAACTAAACAAAGAGTAGATAATAAATAATGCAAAGATAACTTATCTACTCTTTGCATTATTTATTATAACTGCTTGTGTTCTTCCATTATCTAAAACTAAAAGGTTTTGTAAAAGCAAAAGGAACAAAGCTGGAGGCAGCACACTACCCAAGGCTACAGTAACCAACGCAGCATGGTACCAGTACAAAAACCGACACATAGACCAATGGAACAGAATAGAGAACTCAGAAATAAGACTGCACACCTACAACCATCTGATCTTTGCCAAACCAGACAAAAACAAACAACAGGGAAAGGATTCCCTATTTAATAAATGTTTCTGAGAGAACTGCCAAGCCATATGTAGAAAATTGAAACTGGACCCCTTCCTTAAACCATACACAAAATTTAATTCAAGGTGGATTAAAGACTTAAATATAAAACCCAAAACTATAAAAACCCTAGAAGAAAATGTAGGCAATACCTTTAGGATATAGGCATAGGCAAAAATTTTATGACAAAAACGCTAAAAGCAATTGCAACAAAAGCAAAAATTGACAAATGGGATTTAATTAAACTAAGGGGCTTGTGCACAGCAAAGGATATGATCATCAAAGTGCACAGACACCCTGTAGAATGTAGTCTATCCATCTGACAAAGGTCTAATATCCAGAATCTACAAGAAACTTAAATTTATGAGTAAAAGGCAAACAACACCATTACAAAGTGGCAAAGGATATGAACAAACACTTCTCAAAAGAAGACATACAACGTGACCAACAATGATATGAAAAAGAGCTCAACATCTCTAATCATTAGAGAAATCTAAATCAAAACCACAATGAGATACCATCTCATGTCAATCAGAATGGCTACTATTAAAAAGTCAAAAAACAAGATGCTAGTGAGGTTGTGGAGAAAAAGTAACACTTTTGTACTGTTGATGGGAGTGTAAATTAGTTCAACCATTGGAGAAGACAGTGTAGCCATTTCTCAAAGACCTAGAGGCAGAAATATCATTTGACTCAGAAAGCCCTCTGCAGTATACACCCAAAGGAATATCAATCAATCAATCATTCTGTTAAGATACATGCATGCATGTGTTCATTACAGCACTATTTACAATGCAAAGTTATTGAATCAACCTAAATGACCATCAATGACAGACTGGATAAAGAAAAAGTGGTACATATACACTATGGAATACAACACAGTCACAAAAAGGAATGTCCTTTGCAGGGACACTGATGGAAGTAGAAGCCGTTATCGTCAGCAAACTAATGCAGAAACGGAAAACCAAACATGTCGGGTTATCACTTATAAGTGGGAGCTGACTGATGAGAACTCACAGTCACATGAAGGGGAAAGAACACACATTGGGCACCTGTGGAACATCAGGAGGCTGGGGAGCATCAGGAAGACTAGCTAAGGGATGCTGGGCTTAATACCTGGGTTATGGGATGATCTGTGCAGTAAACCACCATGGAGCATGTTTACCTATGTAGCCAACCTGCACATCCTGCTGTTTGTGCCCCTGAACTTAAAAGTTGAGAAATAAATAAAAATTTTAAATGATTAAAATAATAGTTTAGTAGCATTCTAATTTCTAGTCAAGGATATAATGACCTTAAAAGGCCTCACTTCCATCTTTGCAACATTAAAGGGTTAAACAAACTGAAAATCAGCAATTCCTTTAGGATTCTTTATATAAATGAAATCACAGAGTCCATCAAATTGGAGAGACAGACAGGAAGTTACAGGGAACCATAGCTTATTGGGGTAAAAGTTGAGGAACAGAAACGACTGTTGGAATGAGCACATACTTAAGAAAACTTAAACTTGTAAGTGAATTGCTTGAGGGTAAAGGTAGACTAGCCTGAGTGTTAAAACTCCAAGGAGACTCGGTCATAGGAAGGCCTCCACACTTTTCTAAAAAGTTTTCTTCTAGGAGCTCTACCACGGTCTCACAGTGAAAATCAGAAAAACGAAAAGCAAACACCTAGTATTTCCAGCAGAGGAAAGGAAAAAGTGGCTATTTAAAAATATGTTTAGAATATTATGCTCTCCTTAATGAAACCTGCTCACAAGGGAGACTATTTTACCAGAGCCTAACGGGTGTTTTACCGGAGCCTAAGCAAACTGTACGAAGGGAAATATACAACTCTAGCCCACTCTTGTCTTCTACGTGGTAAAAAGGCAATGCCCACCTCCAAGTAGGTTAGGTCTTTCTGCCTCACCTTAGTAGAAAAATAAAAGAAAGTAAAAGTGAAAAGCACTTGTGAAGGTTACAGCCCAAGGACACAGGCTCATTAAAAATAGAGTCCTAATCACAATTTTACAGAACATATTATTCTTCCCCAACACCCTACCATCACCTCAATGGAGCTCCTTCAAAATTTATTTGAAATAATAGGGTGATACAAATGAAGAATTGAAAATGTCAAACATTATTTAAGATTCTGTAGAAAAAACTACAATCAAAGACAAAAATAAGAGCATCAGAGAAAATTAGCCTCTGACACCACATCGATAGCAAGCAGTAAATACAAGCTAACTCCTAACTGAATAAATATACATGCTCAGACTAAAGACATACATACCTAAGTTTCTTTTACTTGCTACTTTGTGGCCAGCTATGAATGAACAATTATAAGGTATATGTATTTTAAAGAACAACGTTTGAAGGGAAAAACTAAGCATTAGAACCAGATTCAGATAGAGCAGTCATGTTGGAACTATCAGAATGGGAATTTAGAACAATTATGATTAATAGGCAAAGGGCAGTAGTGGAAAAAGTAGACAATCTAACAATATGCAAGAACATATGGATACTAAGATAAAACCCCAAGATATAATCAAAAGGAAATGCTAGAAGTAAAAGATACTGTACCAGAAATTTGAAGAAATCATCAATAGACTGGATATGGACTAAGAAAAAAAAATCAGTGAGCTTGACCAAATGTCAATAGAAACTTTTATAAATGAAATGCAAAGAGAACTTTTTTCTCTTTGGTGAAAAGGATGAAACAAAATATTCCAAAACTGTGGGACAACCACAAAAGTTATAATATATGAATAATTGGAATACCAGAAGTAGAAGAAAGAGATAAACAAATAGAGGAAATGTTTGAAGTTATAGGGCAGAGAATTTTCTGAAATGAGTAACAGAACACCAAGTAGGATAAATACAAGAAGTCTACACTTAGGCATGTCATATTCAAACTAAAGGAAATAAAAAATAAAAGTTTTTAAAAAGTCAGAATAAACTGCTTACCTATAGAAAGCAAAGATAAATGCTCCATCAAATTTTTCAGAAAGCATGCAAGCAAGAAGAGTGTAGAATGACGTATTTATAGTGTTCAAAGTAAAAGAAAAAACTACAAACATAGAATTCTGTATCCAGTGAAATTATCCTTCAAAAGTGAGAAAGAAACAAAAAACCTCACACAACAAACAACTATGGGCATTTGTTGCCAAAGGACCTGCCTTGCAAGAAATGTTAGAGTTCTTTGGAGAAAAAAATGTTATATAGTTCAGAATCTCAGATCTATATTAAGAAACAAAAAACATCAGAGAATGAGTAAGTGAAGGTATAACAGACTGTTTTCTTTACAGATATTTTTCAAAATAATAGTAACATCATATACTCCATGATTTTGGCTATGAATATGTGAAGTAAATTGGCAGTAAGGACATAAGAGAAAAAAATTACAGATACTATATTATAAGGTGCTTTTGTTACTCATGAAGTAGTACAGTGTTATTTGAAAATGGGTTTAAATAGGTTGTAAATGTATACTGCAGTACTACAAATGCTAGAACAATCATTAAAAATTGTAAAAAATGAAATGTAATAGCTATGGTAACAAAGGAGATAGAACTAACTATAGGAAATGCTTAATTAAAACTAGAGAAAACAGAAAAAAAGTGTAAAACACACAAGCAAACTAAGAAAAACCCCCCACAAAGTGGAAAACATTAACAAATATAGTATTATTAATCTAACTATATCAATAACTTTAAATGTCAATCATCTAAAAATACCAATTAAATGAGAGGTTAACAAAGTGAGTCAAGAAACAAGAATGAATTATATGTTGTCTACAAGAAATCTACTTTAAGTGAAAGAGAGACAGTAAAGTAGTTGAGAAAGATATACTGCAGTAACACAAATAAAAAGAAATCTACATTTGCTATATTAATTTCAGTAAGAGCAGAATTCAGAGCGAGAAAAATTATCAGAGAAAAATTGGGGCATTATATAATGATTAAGAGGAAAATTCTTCAATAAAATATAGTAATCCTTACTGTACATGTTCCTAACATCAAAATATCACAATATGTAAAGATAAACTGTAGAACTGCAAAGAAAATTTAACAAATTTACTATTATAGTTGGAAACTTTAACATCCCTGTGTAACTGACAGATCTAGCAAGCATAAAAAAGTAAGGATATAGTTGAAATAAATAGCACCATCTATCAGCTGGACCTAATTAACATTTATAAGATACTTTTTCCAAAACCATTACATATTACATATTCTTCTGAAGCTCACACAGAGCATTTATCAAATAGAACATATTTCAGGACATAAAATGTATCAACACATTTAAAAGAACTGAAATCATATAAACTGTCTTTCAGACCACTGTGGAATTACATTGGAAATTATAGCCAGAAAAGTAGCTAGAACACAAGAAAATACTTGAAGATTAAACACTTCTAAATTACACGTGAAACAAAAAATTTTTAAGATTAAATTTTGAAATATTTGAAAACAAAAATATATAAATCTCAAAATTTGTGTCATGCAGCAAAATTGGTGCTTATTTTTTGTCATGACAAAAATTGCATCACGCCAGGAAATTTGTATTATAGAATGAGCATATTAGAAAATAAGAAAAGTCTAATACCAGTATCCTACGTTTTCACCTTAGGAAACTAGAAAAAGTGGTGGAAAGCAAGCAGAAGAAAATAAGTAATAGAAGTGAGAGCAGAAAGCAACAAAAGCAGAAAATCAATCATGAAAATAAACATGACCAAAAGCCAGGCTTAAAGAAGTATTTTAAAAAATCGATAAACTAGCCTAACCAAGAAAAACGATGCAAACGACTAGTATCAGGAATAAATAAGCCATCACTTTTAATTCCACGAATATTAAAAGAGAAATAAAGGTATACTGTGAATAATTCTGTGTTCTTTTTGAAAAAAATACAATATACCAGAACTCACACATAAAAAGAAATAATCTGAATAGTCTTAAATCTATTAAAACATGAATTACAAATTAATAGCCTTCTAAAATCTTTCAAAGCAACAGGCCCAGATTGAGTTTATTGTTGAACTGTAACAAACATTTAAGAAAGAAATTATACCAATTCTCTACAATCTCTTTCAAAAAACGAGAAGCAGGGCAAATACTTCCTAACTCATTTCATGTGGTCAACATTATCTTAATACTCAAATCTGAAGAAGACATTACAAGAAACAAAATCTACTAAACATTATTGCTCATAAACATAGGTGCAAACGTTCTCAATGAAATACTGACAAGTTGAATCCAACAATTTACAAAAATTATATACCATGACTAAGTGAGATTTATTCCAGGTATTCAAAGGAAGTTCACTATTCAAAAATCAAATATGTAATTTGTCATATCAACAGGCTAAAGAAGGAAAATTATATGCATACCAATAGTTGCAGAACAAGCATTTGACAAATTCCAGCACCCATTTATGATTTTTAAAAATGCTCTATGAATTAGGAGTAGAGGTGAAATTTATAAACTTCATGAAGCATATCTACAACACACCTACAACCAACAGCATATGTAATAGTGACCAACTAGATGCCTTTCTACTAAGATTAGGAACAAGGTAAAGATGTCTCCTCTCACCACTCCTCTTCATCATCACACTGGACATCCTAGCTAACATAGTAAGACAAGAAAATATAATAAATGGAATACAGATTAAAAGGAAGCAATAAAATTATCTTTGTTTATAGATGACATAGTTCCCATATTGCAAATCTCAGAGAATTTACAACAAAAAACTTTTGCTACGGGTAAGTAATTCTAGCAAATCAGCAGGATACAAGGATAATTTACAAAAGTTAATCATTTATCTTAAATACTAGCACTAAATGATTGGGATTTGGAATTAAAAACAAAATACCATTTAAATTAGCATAGAAAATATAAAATAAGTATAAATCTAAGAGAATAGTACATGTTCTACATGAGAAAAACTATAAAGTTCTAATAGTTTTTCAACACTCTAAATAAGTGGAGAGAAGTTCAATGCACATGAATAGGAAGTATCAGTATTTTAATGATATCAGTTCTTTCTCACTTTATAGATTTGACAAGATCCTAATCAAAATCCCAGTAGTTATTTCATGTGTTTCAGCCAATTACTTCTAAAGCTCATATAGCAAGGAAAAAGATCGATAATCACCAACACAATATTGAAGGACAAGAACAAAGTCAGAAGACTGACATTATGTGACTTGAAGACAGTACAGTAACCTGGAAGATATAGTATTGACTAAAAAACAGATAAATAGATAAATAGAATAGAGAACGCAGAATTAGATTCACCCGTGTATTCAAGTGATTATTAACACTAGAGCAAAGCAAGTGGCTGGAGAAAAGACAATCCTTTCAACAAATGTGCTGACACATCTAGAATTCCACGTAAAAAAGGAATCTAGACATAGATTTTACACATTTTATAAAAATTTACTCAAAATGTATCATAGACCTAAATGTAAAGCACAAACTATAAAACTCATGTAGATAATATATAAGACAATCTAGATGACTGGGTTTGTTGATGACTTTTTTGGATTTAATGCCAAAAGCACAATCTATGAAGGAAAAAATTGATAATAGATTTAACAAAAACTAAAACCTTTTTACATTTGCAATACATTTTTTAGGTGATGTAGGCACTAGTTGCAAATAAGGAGAAAATATTTGCAAAATGCATACCTGATAAAGGCTTGGTATGCCAAATTTACAAAAATAACATGTAACTCTACAATAAGAAAACAAATAACTGAATTAGTAAATGAGCAAAAAATCTAAACAAATAGTTTCTCAAGGAAGATATACAGATGGCAAGTACATACATGAAAAAATATTCAGCATCATATGTCATTAGGGGATTGTAAATTAAAACAACAATGATATATCATTACACAGCTATTAGCACGGCTAAAATCCAAAACACTGACAAAACCAAATACTGGCTAGGATTTGGAGCAACAAGAACTCTTATTCATTGTTGATGGGAATGCAAAATGGTACAGTCACTTTGTGTGGGCGTTTGGCAATTTCTTTCAAAGCTAAACATATTCTTACCATATTATTTAGAATTTACACTCATTGCTGTTTACCCAAATGAGTTGAAAAATCTATGTTCACATAAAAGCTACGCAAGAATGTTTATGACAGCTTTATTCAGAATTGCCAAAACTTGGAAGCAGTCAAGTTGCCTTTCAACAGATACACTGACAAACTGTGGTACATCTACACAATGACATATTATCCAATGATAAAAAGAAATGAGCTAATAAGTGATGAAAAAGATGATAGAACATTAAATGTATATTTTTAAGTGAAAGAAGCCAATATAAAAAAGACTATATAGTTTCAACTATATGACATTCTGGGAAAAGAAAAACTATGGAGACAGTAAAAAGACCAATGGTTGCCTGTGGTTTGGCAGGAGGGAAGGATGAAGATGTGAAACACATGATTTTTAAGGCAGTTCAAGTATTCTGTGTAATGCTCTAATTGTGGATATGCCATTACATATTTATCCAAACCCATAGAAGGTGCAACACAAAGTAAATCCTAATGTAAGCGGTAAGCTTTCATTATAGTTCTTTCTAATATATTAGTATTGCCTCATTAATTTTAACAAATGTACCACACTAATCCAAGATGTTAATAATAGGGGAAACTGTAGTGGGGAATGAGGAGGATTTGTAAATTCTCTGTACTTTTTAAAAGTTTTTATTTTACATTATTTGGGTACTTATGAATATATATTTATGTTGTACATGTGATTTGTTAATACAGACATATAATGTGTAATAGTCCCACATAAGGTATTTGTGATGTCTATTAACTCGAGAATTTATCATTTGTTTTAGGGACATTTCAACTCTACTCTTTCAGTTGTTTTAAAATGTATGATAAATTACTGTTGGCTATAGTCAGCGCTGTTGTGCTATCAAATACTAGATCTTATTTATTCTAACTATATTTTTTCACCCATTAACCATCACCACTTCTCTCCCATCTCCTTCCCAGACTCTGATAACCAGCATTCTACTAATTCCATGAGTTCAATTGTTTCAATTTTTAGTTTCCGCATATAAATGTAACATTCTCTCTATTTTTGACAATTTTTCTACAAACCTAAAAATGCTAGAAAATTTTGTCTATTAAACTAGGGTAGTAGCTTAAATTTCACATTAAGAAGATAAAGAACTATACCTTGGCCAATACTTAAAATATACCAAAGCTGTCTATAACAGAATATGGGATGCTGAGAAAAATACCTTTTTCATAAATATCCTTATGTACCTGAACAAATTAGGCATATCTGTAAATCAAACTACTGTTAAAAATAAAGTTTTGCTGTTTATTATTGCAAATATAGAAAAATAGACAGTTTTCAAAGTATGTATTCCAATATTCTTTGATTATTATTGTTCTCTATGGTCATTTTTTTTTCCAGAAGAACATGTCTAGTTGGGTAATTTACAAATTGAAAAATGAATAAACAAATCTTACATATTGTATATAAAAATGATCTAGAAACACATTGTCTCATAAAGTAATATAGATATTCTTTAACCCTAAATATTTCATGAAAATGCAAGGCTCCATTTCAGAGACACATCATGTAAGTGTATAAATAGATTCAAATCCAACATATTTCTTCACATATTACATAAAGTTTGTATTCTGTCTTTTGTGGTTCAAGAGGGATGCCACTTGCTGATAATTTACTTTATGCCAGTTTCTAATGCTAAGAAATCTTAAATAATTCTTTTATTTCATTATCACAAACATGCTGAACTATGAGTTTAATTGCTTTTTTTTTAAAGAGATGAAATAGTTCAGTAAATTTGCGAAGACGAGATTTAAACCTAATTTCTTTGACCCTAATGAGGCTGTACTTAACTTTTATTCCCTGCTTCCTTAATAATATATTTATTTAACTAATTGTGACTAATCTCATCTGTTTTATGTATAACAAATTAGATTTTATGAAGTTTGCTATGAGTTATTCATTTACATTTTTGTATAAATCTAAAAGTCTACGAAGCCACAAGCCCAAAATTAAGTTAATGGATTTGAAAAACAACCACTATGTAAAAAATAGTTTTAGATGAAACTTAGTTTTATATTGTCAACGTTATCACGTTATAAAATTGGATCTGTGACTTCATAATGCACAAAAATCAACTACATGAAAAATATATATAATTTTTTGTCAGTTAAAAAAATTTTAAAGAAGGAAAGCAAAAAATAAAAATTAACTACAGATGGATCATAGAATAGGATATACTTTTTAAATGTTAACTATTAGAGGATTATAAAGCAAATATATTTTTGTATTTCGGTTAATATTCTTTTTCTATATAACAAACTACTCCAAAATTTAGTGTCTTAAAATAGCAATTTATTATTATCTCTCACAGTTGGGTAGTCCTCACTTGAGGTCTTTTATGTACTTATAGTGAATGGGATGGAGTTGTCTGAAAGCTTGACTTAGCCGGACATCCAAGATGGCTCACTCACGTGGATAGTGGTCTGTCTGGTGGTGTTGGGAAGCTCATCTGAAGCTATTTCCCTCCCAGAATGTCTACAGATAGTTTCTCTTTGTGGCTTGGACTTTTCACAGGCTGCCTGCTGGCTGGTATCTGAACAGTAGTAACCAAAGTAGAACTATTGCAAGAAGCTCATCCTTTGTCCTAACCACAGAAGTCTCAAAATGTCACTTCTGCTCAGAAAGCCACTAAGTCCAACCTAGATAAAAGGACAGGAGAATTATATTCTACTTCTACATGGAAGAGAGGTGAGACTACATTACAGAAGTGTATTTGGGATGGGACTTGGGTTTGTTTTTGGAAAACACAATATGCCACAGCTAGATTCAGACAAAATAAATATACCAACCATAAAAGAATACATTGTTACATTCAAACTAAGACTTTGTGTTTATTATTGCGCAATCACATTGGAAACTAATTTATCTTAAGAATTTGAACTTTATTGCATCTTTGCCCTGTAACTTAGAAATTCTCTACTCAGCTACATATCTTCATAAGACACCTGCACATTAATAATTAGAAGCCTTGTCCATAATAGGGACAAAAGCCTGGGAAAAATGGATGGCTAGGCATTAAGAGTTAAAAAATAACTTGTGGTATATTATTCTCACAATGATATGCTACAGCAATAAAATGAATGAATTGTATTAGTATAATATTAATATTTGTATTGAAAAATATGAAGTTAGTCATAGAAAACTATTTGGAATGTTATCAATATTATAAAGCTCAAAAACAAGTAAAACTAAGGAACACATTAATAATAAAGATATAGAACATTTAATAATCAAGGTAATAATACCTTAATCAAGATAAATTACATTTTAATTTAAAAAATTTATAAAAATAAAAATTAGTGCAAAACAGCCAATGGTAAAACATCAAAGTTTTTAAAAGATACAAAATCAGAGTACGTAGTACCTGAAATCATCTTATAGGACGCTGAGGGAAACGTAAAGAAAAATCCTCTACATTGGCAAATTCAAATCCAAATTGGTAAATTTCACTTTCTTCCCTTTTTTATTCAAACACAATTGTGTGGTATCAATTAAATTTTTAAATGGGCATTGTTTTTGACACAACAAACTTGTTCTTAGGATTCAGTCATAGGGAAATGCTTGCATGTATGTACACAAGACATTTGTGCCATGATATGCCTTGTAGCAGGTACACTAAAAACACATTTTAAATAACTTAAACATCCTTCAGTATGAAAATAAATAGGTGTATGAAACCAATGAAATGTGATATATAAAACAACATTCAAAGTATATTCTTAATAAAGTCTAAAACATAAATTGTATTTTCCCAGGTTTCTTATTTATGCAAATATGGAAAAAAAAAACCCCAGCAGAATCTACACCAAACATTTAACAGCTGTTAGTTCTGTTTGGAAAAGATGGGGACAGAGGAAAATTCCCATTCTCCTTAGACTGAGTTATCCTCAGTCCTCCTTGGACCTTTTTACAGTGAGAAGGTATTACTTGATTTTTAAAAATTCTAAATTAGCATTATAAGCAAAATAAATAGCAGAAAATAATTACAACTAAAAATACAAATAGGCAACCACTTTTATCACTCAAAATCAAATGACATTTTATGAAAACTGTATTACTTAATCTACCTCATTTATGAGATTTGGTTCTATGACAGAAAAATTCAAGACAACTTTTGGTTATTTCAAACCTTTAAAAAGTAAACCGACACTACTCTCAAATGTTTGGATGTATTTAATAAATTTCACTGAAGTCTAAATCTGGCTCAGGATGTGTCTCTTCATTGTCTACAGTATTTGTGCACCTATGTTTATAATGAGATTAGACATGGGTAGAAGAGCTTTTTCTTATTTATAATAAACCAAGCTTTTGGCATACTGTCATTTTTCCCCTATATTATTTTGGTCAAGATCAGAGGCCTAAATGTAAGGAGAAAAAATTCTCAATTACTTAATGTATTTTCATAATACTATCTGCTTTAGACATGTAAATTTTTGTTTGTAGTATTAATTTATTGAAATTATTCATTTAGGCTAATATAATAATACAAACAAAAATCTTATAAATGTATATTCTGGTTGAAATTCCAGAAATTGCATTGATAAGCATTTAATAATATAGAGAAAAACATATATGAACAATATAAGTAGGAGAATATAACATGAGAATCTTGTTAAATGAAGATCAAACCTAGTCAGTTGAATTCCTTTTAGAAAAGGAATATATTTATTTAAGCAAGGATAGTGGAAAGAGAGATCCCAATATATGTGTGTGTGGTAGAAAGTAGGACCCCAGATGTTTTAGGTATAAGAGAGGAAGAATTTTCTTCTTTCTATAATAATTCATGGTAAAAAATAGAAATGAAAGTGATGATTGAACTGGGAAAGACTATAAGCTATGTGATATAATCATATCCAAAAATACTTTGCCCAGGGGCAAAAAAAAAAAACCCACAAAACTTTCAATGAAATTTTTGAATTAATTAATTTAAGAGAATTGGTGACAAGGCTGGAATTTACACCTAGATTGATTTGTGGTGGAACAGAGGCAGCAGATGCTTACTGATGTAAGAGTGCCAAGACACAGAAAAATAGAAATGATTTCCTAGAATTCACAGAATTTACATTGCAGGATTCTGGACTGCTACAAGATTGTGAAATGTCAAGTCACATCAAGTTTAACCATGGCTCCAAAGGCCAGGAGATTCCCGGTCAGCATATGTCTATACTACACACATACGTAATTGTACCTCTTCCTACCCCTAGAAAATTCCAAAGTGATTTTTCATCAAGCATATATCTAATTGAAATAGCTGCACTTCTGCCAAAATGGCCAAATAGGAAGAGTTCTGGTCTACAGTTCCCAGCCAAAGCATACCAGAAGAAAAGTGATCTCTGCATTTCCAACTGAAGTATCAGGTTCATCTCATTAGGACTGGTTAGACAGTGGGAACAGCCCAAGGTGGGCAAGGTGAAGCAGGGCGGGGCATTGCCTCACCTTGGAGGCACAAGGGTCTGGAAAACTCTCTCTCCCAGCCAAGGAAAGCCATTAGAGACTTTTCCAGACACTTTGGCACTCCAGCTCAGATGCTGCACTATTCCCATGGTCTACACAACCTACAGACCAGGAGATTCCCTCTGGTGCCTACACCACCAGTGCCCTGGGTTTCCAGCCAATGAGACAGAACTGCTCATTCCCCGAAAAAAGGGGCTGAAGCCAGTAAGCCAAGTGAACTGGCTCTGCGATCCCACCCCTAGAAAGACCGACAAGCTAAAATCCACTGGCTTGATTTTCACAGCCTGCCTGCCATTGCTGAGGTTCCAGGAGGCAGTTTTAACATTACCTGTGAAAACAAAACCACCAGGAAGTTTACACAGCAGCTGGGCAGAGCCCACCACTACAGCTCAGCCAAGACCTCTGCAGGCAGACTGTCAAGTAGATTGCCTTCTTACTGTACAGGTCATCTCTGGGGGGAAAAAAAACCCAAAAAAACAAAAAACAAAAAACAAAAAACAGCAGCCTGTCAGGGACTTACAAAGCCCCATTTTGCAACAAAGCTACCAGAGGAAGGAACAGGCAGCAATCTTTGCTGTTCTGCAGCCCCTTCGGGTGATACCCAGGCAACCAGGGTCTGGAGTGGACCTCCAGCAAACTCCAGCAGACCTGCAGCAGAGTGGCTGACTGCTGGAAGGAAAACTAACAAATGGAAATAAATAGCTTCAACATCAACAGAAAGGACGTCCACTCACAAACACCATCCAAAAGTCACCAACTTCAAAAACCAAAGGTAGATAAATCCATGAAGATGGGGAAAAAGCAGTGCAAAAAGCCTGAAATCACCAAAAGCCAAAATGCCTCTTCTCCAAGGGATCATAAGCCCTCACCAGCAAGGGAATAAAACTGGATGGAGAATGACTGTGCCAAACTGACAGAAGCAGGCTTCAGAAGGTGGGTAATAACAAACTTCTCTGAGCTAAAGGGGAATGTTCTAACCCAATGTAAGGAAAGTAAGAACCTTGAAAAAAGGTTAGATGAAATGCTGATGAGAATAACCAGCATGGAGAAGAACATAAATGACACGACGGAGCTAAAAAAACACAGTACGAGAATTTTGTGACACATACACAAGTTTCAATACCTGAATTGACCAAGTGGAAGAAAGGATATCAGAGGCTGAAGATCAGCTCAATGAAATAAAGTGAGAAGGCAAGGTTAGAGAAAAAAAGAGTGAAAAGAAGTGACCAAAGCCTCCAAGAAATACGGGGTTATGTGAAAAGACCTAATCTGCGTTTCATCAGTATACCTGAAAGTGATGGGGAGAATGAAAACAAGTTAGAAAACACTCTTCAGGATATTATCCAAGAGAACTTTCCCAAACTAATAAGGCAGGACAACATTCAAATACAGGAAATACAAAGAACATCACAAAGGTATTCCTCAAGAAGAGCAACCCCAAGGTATATAATCATCAGATTCACCAGGATTGAAATGAAGGAAAAAATGCTAAGGGAAGCCAGAGAGAAAGGTCAGGTTACTCACAAGGGAAGCCCAAGAGACTCACAATGTATCTCTTGGCAGAAACCCAATAAGCCAGAAGAGAATGGGGCCAATATTCGACATTCTAAAAGAAAAGAACTTTCGACCCAGAATTTCATATTCAGCCAAACTAAGCTTCATAAGTGAAGGAGAAATAAAATCCTTTTTGGACAAGCAACTGCTGATATTTTGTCACCACCAGGCCTGCCTTACAAGAGCTCCTGAAGGAAACACTAAACATGGAAAGGAACAATCAGTACCAGCCACTGCAAAAATATACCAATCTGTAAAGACCATCGACATTATGAAGAAACTGCATCAACTAATAGGCAAAACAACAAGCTAGCATCAAAATGGCAGGATCAAATTCACACATAACAATATTAACCTTAAATGTAAATGGACTAAATGCCCCAATCAAAAGACACAGACTGGCAAATTGGATAAAAAGTCAAGACCCATCAGTGTGCTGCATTCAGGAGACCCATCTCACATGCAAAGACACACATATGCTCAAAAGAAAGGGATGGAGGAAGTTTTACCAAGCAAATGGAGACCCCAAAAAAAAAAAAAAAAAAAGCAGGGGTTGCAATCCTAGTCTCTGATAAAACAGACTTTAAACCAACAAAGATCAAAAGAGACAAAGAAAGGCATCACATAATCAGAAAGGTATAAGGCAACAAGAAGACCTAACTATCCTAAATATATATGCACACAATACAGGAGCACCCAGATAATAAAACAAATTCTTAATGACTTACAAAGAGACTTAGACTCCCACACAGTGAGAGTGGGAGACTTTAAGACCCCACTGTCAATACTAGACAGATCAATGAGACAGAAAATTAAAAAGGATATACAGGACTTGAACTCAGATTGGGACCAAGCAGACCTAATAGACATCTTCAGCACTCTCCACCCCAAAACTGCCAAATATACATTCTTCTCAGCACCACATCACACTTATTCTAATATTGACCACATAATTGGAAGTAAATCACTCCTCAGCAAGTGCAAAAGAACAGAAATCATAACAACCAATCTCTCAGACCACAGTGCAATCAAATTAGAACTCAATCAAA
Source organism: Saimiri boliviensis (assembly GCF_048565385.1). Lineage (NCBI taxonomy): Eukaryota > Metazoa > Chordata > Mammalia > Primates > Cebidae > Saimiri > Saimiri boliviensis. The sequence goes on along the minus strand of NC_133450.1, from coordinate 175,988,377 downwards.
TTAGAACTCAATTCTTAATCCTAAGAAACTCACTCAAAACCTCCTAACTACATCGAAACTAAGTAACTTGCTCCTGAATGACTACTGAATAACTAATGAAATAAAGGCAGAAATAATGATGTTCTTCAAAACCAGTAAGAACGAAGACATGGTGTACCAGAATTCCAGGGACACATTTAAAGCAGTGTCTAGAAGGAAATTTATAGCACTAAATGCCCACATGAGAAGTGAGGAAAGATCTAAAGTTGACACCCTAATGTCACAAGTGAAAGAACTAGAGGAGCAAGATCAAACAAATTCAAAAGCTAGCAGACGATAAGAAATAACTCAGATCAGAGCAGCACTGAAAAAGACAGAGATGCAAAAACCTTTCAAAAAATCAATATATCCAGGAGATTGTTTTTTGAAAAGATCAACAAAATAGACCACTAGCTAGGCTAATTAAAAAAAGATTCAAATAGATGCAATAAAAAATGATAAAGGAGCTATCTCACAAAAATATCTATCCCACAGAAATACAAACTACCATCAGAGATTACTTCAAACACCTCTATGCACATAAACCAGTAAATCTAGAAGAAATGGATAAACTCCTGGACACTTATACTCTCCCAAGACTAAACCAGGAAGAAGTTGAAACCCTGAGTAGACAACCAATGACAAGGGCTGAGGTTCAGGTAGCAATTAATAGCCTACCAACCAAAAAAAAACCCAGGTCCAGATAGGTTCACAGCTGAATTCTACCAGACATACAAAGAAGAGCTGGTACCACTCCTTCTGAAACTATTCCAAACAATACAAACAGGGACTCCTCCCTAACTCACTTTATGAGACCAACATCATCCTGATATCAAAAGCTGGCAGAGATGCAACTAAAAAGAAAATGTCAGGCCAATATCTATGATCAACATTGATGCAAAAATCTTCAATAAAATACTGGCAAACTGAATCCAACAGCACATCAAAAAGCTTATCCATCACTATCAAGTCGGCTTCATCCCTGGGATGCAAGGCTGGTTCAACATCTGCAAATCTATAAACATAATCCATCACATAAACATAACCAAAGACAAAAAGCACATGATTATCTCAATAGATACAGAGAAGGCCTATGACAAAATTCAACAGCGCTTTATACTAAAAACTCTTGGTAAACTAGGTATCGATGAATTGTATCTCAAATAGTAAGAGCTATTTATGACAAACCCACAGCCAATATCATACTGAATGAGCAAAAACTGAAAGCATTCCCTTTAAAAACTGGCACAAGACAAGCATGCCCTCTCTCACCACTCCTATTCAACATAGTATTGGAAGTTCTGGCCAGGGGAATCAGTCAAGAGAAAGAAAGAAAGGGTATTTGAATAGGAAGAGAGGATGTCATATTGTCCCTGTTGGCAGTTGACATGATTGTGTATTTAGGAAACCCCATCTTCTCAGCCCAAAATCTCCTTAAGCTGATAAGCAACTTCAGCAAAGTCTCAGGATACAAAATTAACATGCAAAATTTGCAGGCATTCCTATACGGCAATAATAGACAAATAGAGAGCCAAATCATGAGCAAACTCCCAGTCACAATTGCTACAAAGAGAATAAAATACCTAGGAATACAACTAACAATGCATGTGAAGGACCTCTTTAAAGAGAACTACAAACCACTGCTCAAGGAAATAAGAGAGGACACAAACAGATGGAAAAACCTTCTATGCTCATGGTCAGGAAGAATCAATACCATGAAAACAGCCATGTTGCCCAAAGTTATTTATAGATTCAATGCTATCCTCATCAAGCTACCCGTGACTTTCTTCACAGAATTGGAAAAAATAAAAAACACCTTAAACTTCATAAGGAACCAAAAAAAAAAAAAAAAAGCCTGCATAGCCAAGACAATCCTAAGCAAATAAAACCAAGCTGGAGGCATTATGCTACCTGACTTCAAAATATATTGCAAGGCTTCAGTTATCAAAATAGCATAGTACTGGTACCTAAACAGAGATATAGACTGATGGAACAGAACAGAGGCCTCAGAAAGAACGCCACAAAACTACAGCTATCTGATCTTTGACAAACCTGACAAAAACAAGCAATGGAGAAAGGATTCGCTATTTAATAAATGGTCTTGGGAAAACTGGATAGCCATATGCCGAAAGATGAAACTGGACCTTTTCCTTACACCTTATACGTGGATTAAAAATTGAAACATAAGACCTAACACCATAAAAACTCTAGAAGAAAACCTAGGCAACACTATTCAGGACATAGGCATAGGCAAGGACTTCATGACTAAAACACCAAAAGCAATGGCAACAAAAGCCAAAATAGACAAATCGGATCTAAATAAGCTTAAGATCCTCTGCACAGCAAAATAAAATATCATCAGAGTGAACTGGCAAACAACAGAATGGGAAAATTTTTTGGAATTTACCCATCTGACAAAAGGTTAATATCCAGAATCTACAAAGGACTTAAGCAAAAAACGAACAACTCATCAAAAGGTGGGCAAAGGATGTGAATGGACACTTTTAAAAAGAAGACATTTATGCAGCCAACAAACATATTTAAGAAATGTCGTCATCACTGGTCATTAGAGAAATGCAAATCAAAACCACATTGAAATACCATCTTACAACAGTTAGAATGGCAGTCATTAAAAAAATCTGGAGACAACAGATTTGGAGAGAATGAACAGATGCCAGAGAAATAGGAACACTTTTACACTATTGGTGGGAGAGTAAATTAGTTCAACCATTGTGGAAGACAGTGTGGTGATTCCTCAAGGCTATAGAAATAGAAATACCTTTGACCCAGCAATCCCATTCCTGGGTATATACCCAAACAATTATAAATTGCTCTACTATAAAGACATAGGCACATGTATGTTTATTGCAGCACTGTTCACAATAGCAGAGACTTGGAACCAACCCACATGCCCATCAATGATAGACTCAACAAATACACCATGGAATACTACGCAGCCATGAAAAAGGATGAGTTCATGGCCTTTGCAGCAACGTGGATGAAGCTGGAAACCGTTATTCTCAGCAAACTGACACAAGAACAGAAAACCAAACACTACATGTTCTCACTCATAAGTGGATGTTGAACAATGAGAAGACTTGGACACAGGGAGGGGAACATCCAACACTGTGTCCTGTGGGGTGGTCAGAAGGCTAGGAGAGGGATAGGAGGGAGTGGGGGAATTGGGGAGGGATAACATTATGAGAAATACCTAATGTAGATGACAGGGGGGATGGATGTAGCAAACCACCATGGCACGTGTATACCTATGTAACAATCCTGCATGATCTGCCCATGTACCCCCGAACTTGAAGTATAAAAAAAAATTAAAAATCGTAACATAATGTATACATACATAAATACACATGCACACATATACAATGCAGTATTATCCAGCTTTAAAAAAGGAGAATATTACTTGTAATACAATGGGCAAACCAAGAGAACATTATGCTAAGTGAAATAAACCAGAAACAGGAAGAAAATACTGCACAATCTCACATATATGTGGAATATAAAAAGAAAAGTTCAATACTTAGAAACTGAGAATACAAAGTGGTTTCCAGTGGCAGGGAGGTGAAGAAAATGGAGAGACGTTGGTCACAGGGTAGAAATCAGCAGTTACATAAGATTAATAATTCTAAAGTTCTAATGCACTGCAAGAAGACTATATTAAATAATATTTTATTGTATATTGAAAATTTAATATGTGCATAGATTGTTAAGTACTGTTACCAGAAAAATCAAAAGGTAGCTATAGAGGGGGATGAAAAGGTTCATTTACTTACATATAGTAGTCTTTTTATTTGTATATGCATATCAAACATGATGCTGTATATCTTAAATATATACAATAAATAGATATATAAATGATTTAAGTGTTGCTTATAACACTTTCTGAGGCATTGCTATCTCATGTTTGGCCCATATCTGTTTTATCTGGCTGGTAGAATTCTTCCAAAATAACTCAAACCATCCTGGCTACGATTCTGGAGTCTGGGATAATACTGAAAAGAATGAGTCACCTGCAGAGTTTAGCATTAAGTTAACAAATCTAGGGAGTATGCTAGAAACTTAAGTTTTCTCAGATTGTTACAGGATTTTCTAGAATCGTGTTGGTGGCTCTTGGCCTACTCTAGGGTCTCTTATAATGCTTCCAGATCCATACACATCCTAGATATTAATGAAATATAATAGCAACAGTTTTCACTTAGAGCTTGCCGTAGACTATTGGTGTGAGCGTAAAAACACGTTACGTTACTTCTCTCAGTATTTTCATCTATAAAATGAAGACAAATTACCTATGTTACAGGGATATTGCAATATTTAAATGAAAAAAATTAATGTAACTTTTATAGCACCTCACACAATGTGGTCAATAAGCAGTAAATATTATGTGTTTGGTCAAGTCATGGCTGGTATACCCCACCTATAAACCCATGCTTTTCTGTTCATTTATATTAGAGGCAGTCAAACATTTTTAGTGGTGTCATAATAAAAATACACTTTATATCATATACCTGGGTCTTCTATCATTTATTTATCTATCTAATCGCTCTTTTAACCTATTGTTTATACATTTACTATTTATCATTTACTTATTTAACTCATATAACTCAAGCATTAATCTATACATGTCTTATTCTACTTATTCCAGATTTCTAAGAGGTGCCACTGGCTATTCTTAGGCTCATATTTCCATGATCCATCCAGCGTAATGCCAACATTTGTAGAAATATGAAAGGAAACCAGAAAACATAAGAAACAATTTAGTTTGGAAACTTTTTTTTTTTTTAGCTTGATTCAATTGAACAGTATCTGGAGTGAAATTTGCATTGCTAACATTTATTTCAATTGCCAAGAATGCATTTTCCTTTTTAATCAATTGTTACACTTTGAAAAAAAGATGAAAGAGCATACCTCTTATTTTTTACAGACCATCAAAGCTTGAATAAAGTCTGTGCACTTCTAAGGTATAGATTTTTAGTTGGCTAGCTGCTCCCTCTATGTGGATAGGCAGGTAATGACTCCCTAGGTTCCATCAACCTAAACACACACACACACACACACACACACACACACACACACACACACATGCACACATACACACTAATTTGCTGTCATATTAACATGATACCTGCACTGTCAAGTATGTCTTCAGCCATCTGGAATGCAGCATAACCAAGTCCTTGACTCAATATTTTACTTACTCCACTTTTGCTATAAGAAACATAAAAACTAAACTCCCCAAAGAAGATTTATCTTTGAAAGTAGTACATATTTTCATTTTTGGAAACTTTGATGTCATCAAAAATGTCATGAATCATAAAAATGTATAAAATAAACAGGTATCTAAATAATCTTTGTGATGTTTTTCTGAAAAAGAGTAATTTATATTTTTCAAGAGCAGTCTAGGCTCTGAAATATATTTTTTTTAATCACTTTCTGTAGTTTTTGAAAATTTTGTGAAACGTATTCTAACCATACAGTAGATAAGCTTTGTGAGTACTCAGGGAAACATCATTTTCTGCCTATGCACAATGCAGATGTTGATATTGTCACATTGCAATAAAATACGATTTTTGAAGATATGAGGTGTGTACAGATGCAGAGATAACATGCTTAAAATGTTACAGGTTCCAGCTTATGTAGTTATACTTTCATCAGTCAAGTATTCAGTGAAGGTATCTAGCATTTATACAAATTAAGCTATAAAAATTTCTAAAATATTCCTTCTATTTTTGTAGTACAGAACATGCTACTTCATTTTAAAAAAGGAAAATTTAAGGGAAGCATGGATTTTTTAGGTTAAATAAAAATAATTAGCTAATGAGTTAAATTTCTTGGTCGCATTACTTGGAAAAAAATTCCTCAAAATTATCCAAAAATACCTTGCATTGTATAATATATAATTCTTTCCTTTCTAAAAAGAAACGCTCAAAAATATTTTTGGATTTATTTGTGTGAGTTAATGTTTTTTGAGAGGGTTAAAGGGAATACTGGTGGTAGCATAGTATCTGAAGGTACAGTAGACATTACGATGGATGAATGATGCTACGATTGTAGATAAAATGCATGCTCATTCACCTTCACTACTTAACGCATTAGCAATGAATGGCGCACACTGTAACTTTAAGTGTGACATGCTGATATCTAGAGTAGGTACATACATGCAATATAAACTGTATGCCCTAGACAAAGAAGATACAGTGAGTTACACCCACTATTTAGTTATATACTCTTAGTTATAACCACAACCAAAAAACAGTGTGTATTTTAAAAGCTGTATTCAGTGAAGCACTCCTCTTTCCATCAGTTTTGTCTCAAACAATCATCACATCCTGGCTGATATTAGAATCCCTTTTTTTTCGCTAGTCAAAATGTTTTATAGATTTTTGTCATTTTACGAATTACCTGGTTTGGGAGTAATTTTACTGTCATTTCCTGAGAACTTTGAAATGTCATGAAACTTTTGGGAAGTATAGTACTAATAATTAAAATTTAACCAGAAGTATCTCTGACAGTATCATTTGAATGTGCAATTTCTTCATATAATATATGTGAAGGCAAGGGAAAAAAATTCTGTAAAATGAATAGGGTTTTGACAGTGAATACACAATACTATGCAGCACATACTTATATATGTCACAGTGGCAGCTTCTATAACATAGAAATACATTAGAAAATGAAATGCACAGGGACATGAAGCCATTAGGAGTGCAGACTGTCATTTTTCATGTTAACAGAATATTTTGTCAGTCTTATCCAGCAAAAACTCTGATGTATAAGGCAACATTGCTAACTGATCTGTCACCCTCTGTCCTTTTTTATTTTGCATATACAGCTCACAATTCTCTGAAGGGCTTGCCTACTCATTTAGCCCTTCATGAAGTCCCTGAGCTGCCTTTTTCATCTGGAGTCTCCATGCACAACTGTGAAAACTGCATCTTTTATCTCACCTGATAGGTAAGCTTTCCCGAAATCCCAAGCAACTGTTAAAGGACTTGAGGAATGCTCTGTGAGAAGAAAATCATGAGAGCAGAAGGATGTTCGGCTCTCAAGGGAGATCAATGAAAGAGAAATCAATCACGTGAATTAAGAGCTTTTGATGAATAAATAATTCATACACACTAAATTAATTAGCCAATTTCCAAGTCAGGCTTAGTGTTACATTCTAGAGTTAGCAAGCATTGCATCAATCGAAATGTAACCATTTGGCTTTGTTTCATATGATTTTGGAACACAAAATGACTGTGCCTGGTTGAAGGCTACCATTTAAAAGAATATAATGGCCAAAGCCAGGTGGTTAAGCCCTCACTTCCCAATGCACAACCAAAGACTAAAGCAAGTATTTCTTCATAAACATCTTCTGACCACTGTATTTAATAGTGTTGACATTTACATAAATGGATTGCAGTGTAGTTGCTGAACATAGACTGGGATGATTCCATAATCCTGTTTTAATTAGATGGATGTTGCGAGCATACAAAAATCACAAGCTGCACTCCCTGTGGTGATGCCATACTGGCAAGGAATCAATCACCACGGCTCTGGTTGCCATAGAAACTGATAGCTCCTGCACCACCATCTAAGTGGCAAATGATTGGTGGTGTACTCATAACACAGGGAGAGCAATGAGTTTTTCTATCCTGTCCAGCAGCTGTGCCAGAGAGTTAATTAAAAGCAGAGAACATGAAATAAATCTAAATCTGTGAAGAAATGAAATGTACAGTACAAATTGAATTCCCGTGTCGGACAGAAATTAATATGCAGCGCAAACCACAGAGCTGCCTGAACAAGCAGCAGCTGGGAATCTTGGGAAATGTTGCTTCTCAGGCGGTCAGAACTGAAATGTGGAGAGGGCACCTCCTTATCTTATTACCTAAACAAGCACTTTGTTTAGTATTTGTGTTGACTGATGCATGCAAATTGCAGCCTCAAATGTTAAGAGTTCCTGTTTTCAAGCAGGAAGGACAAAGCTTAACTAAGATTTAATTAACAAACTGTTAGCAACTGCAGTTTATCAGCTGTGAACACAATGTGAGTAAATGTTTCTACTCCTGTACTAGAATTCACCAGTCGACCTCTGTGAAAGTCAATGTGTTTTTATTGATAAGCCTCGAATTCAGAATTCATATTTCAAATACCACAAGTTGAGGAACAAGCACCTGAAATGCTTTATCCAGAAATGAAAGAAGCTCAACATAGAAATAATTTTTATTTCCATATCATAAGCTACACAGATCAGGCATGAAATATTTAATGAGAGAGAACCAAGTGTTTTGGTTCAGTCTATCCCCATTCTATGATGTTGGCTTTATCATTTAGGGAATTCAGCATTTCAGCAACTTGTTCTCTGTGTGAAGCCAACCACTTTCATAGGGCAAGGAGAACAAGTCAGGGGCCACAACTATGTCTCTGTAGCTTCCAGATACGCATGAAGTTTAGGAATCAGAGAGGTTACCACCTCACATCATACAATTCACCCACTCCCACTCCATCACTCTATCCTTTATTTCCATCCCAAATAAGGAAAAATTGGGTCCAAAGAGAGTGAGCATGATTGACTACAGAAGAGTGAAACATTTTGGTGGGAGTTCAGAATTTGTATAATGACACGTTTTTATGCACTTAATATCCATCTAATGAACTGTTAGAAATTTTGCTCCTATTAAAAGGCATTTTCATCTAGTTAGCCCTCTATTTTTGATGGGAATTGAATCATTCATCTTAGAATTTATGCAGTTCCTCCAATCACCCATTTTAAGTAGTTTTCAGTGCGACAAAACAACAAGAGCGCAAACGACAGGCTTACGTTTCCTTGTTTATGATGATATGTCTGTATGAATCAGATTTTTATGGGTAGTTAATAACCACTTGATTTGAAATATCACACAGATGTCCATGATATATGGAGTAAAATCCTGAAGTATCTTTTGCAGAGAGAGTTTTTTACACTATGCAGACCATGAGTAGACTCTTAGTGACTGGTAGGATTAATACTATTGTAAGAGAAAAAGGCTTCACTTTGAAATAAGAGGGATGAATAAAAGTGTTATTACAGTCAAGGGGGGAGAATTTTCAATATTATTCAGAGTGCACTATTTTAAAGTTTAAATATATTCAAGTTAATTATGCTACACTTGTTATCTCTGAGTAGAAATATTGATAATCATTAGTGGGAAAACTATTCAATGTCTTTATGAGATTATCTGAATGCATGAAAGCAAAAATTGTTTAAAAGTATATAAAATGTTCAAAAATACTGAAATATCTCATGACTGTATAAAATAACAAATTTGCTTGATGTATAAGAGTAAATATTATCATGTTAAATATATCTTTAAGTGGGCATTTCAACATGGAAAAAGTTCAGGATTTCACTAATTTTTTAATGTCTATCAAATTATCTTCGGTATTAGGGTCATATAGTGGGATGTTACAGATCCTGAAAGGTTAATCTCTCAGATTAATAACACTGTGGATAAAATCTTGAATACACATCCTTTCTTTTCCATTCTCATTGCCTTATGCCCCTATATACTCTGATTTAAATTCTTATTATTGTCCTTTAACTGATCTTGGAGTGCGTTTTTCATTTATTAGTAGGGAAAGGGAATTGATATGTATAGTTTAATAAAACTCTCTTTGTGTTTCAATAATTCTGTTGCTTTTTCTTTTACTAACTCTATACAATTGAGAAACAGGATTCTAAAAAAGTAGTTCTTAAACCTATTTATTTATCAAAATCAACTAGAATATTTGACAGAGAGAAAGAAGTGATTCCTAGGACATGGCAAATAATGATTAGGGTTTCTGCTTAGCAACTGAGCATTCAAAGTTGTAATAACTTTCACAAGTAAGTCAAAAGTGCAAACTCACTTTACAAAAAGAGGCAGAAATTTACCTCCAATCACTTCTGATATCTATTGATCTTTTGACCATTTTTATTGATGACCATTTCATCTGCTGAGAATTATGGTAAGGCTCCATAATTTATATGAGCAATGCTGATCCTGACACCTTTTTATTCAATGTTTTGTCCATTTTGGTGTGACTGTATTTGTAAGAGTAACAATAAGCAAAAGGCCCTTTACTCAGAAAATTACGTAAAAACATTTATACACAAAATTTACAAAGAACTTCCAGGGCCTGGCTGACCTCCCTATACCATCTTTCATGAAATAGTCCCCCTTTCACAAGACAGGATACACATTTGGACTTCTATAAATTTCTTCTGATTTGTACTTTTGCAAGTTGTATTTGATTAAACGTTAGCTGCTATTATTAATATCACTGTCGTTTTTATTTACTGTACGATCCCTTATATGATGAACTATGTTCTATTTTTAGACTTTAGGGTCAGAAAAATATGTTTCTCCTGAAAAAGAAGGTTTATGCCTTTGCGAAGAAAAAAAAAACTTAAATGCAGTTATTCTATTCTCAATTTCAAGTGAAGTCCCAAGACAATGTATGTCATATATTAAATTGAAGTTCCAGATAACAAGGGATGACTTACAAAATAGATTTTTTGAAAGGCTATTTTACAACTCTTAACTCCCTCATCACGTTGAGGATATGAAGAGGTTGGGAAGTTAGATGTTAAAGGATAATTATTTTGAGAGAGTTGGTGGTATGAAACCCTATTCCAATAGTGAGCTTTTCCCTTCATCTTGATTCAAAAAAGGAAAACTTTAAAGAGAACTCTGGGAGAAATAAATGTTTCTCCGGAAATGTGGAAGAAAGTCTATTGAAGTTTTACTTAGCCAAGGAAATCTCAAGGACAAGAGACTGAAAGGCTAATTATTCTGTCACGAAACAGCAGAGAGATGGCCATGTTAGGCCAGATGTTGTCAGAGCAAAATATTTATGAAAGTTTACTGTGGGCCAGAGGTACACCACTTGTAAGAGAGCTAGTATGGAGCTGTATTAGAGATTGACAAAGAACACCTTGAGGGGCCAAGTCCCGACTATTTATTGAATGGAAATATACATATACTGTCCTTAACAAATATGTGCTTTACCCAGTGATGCAAAGGATCTGAGAGCTCACAAATTGTCCCATAAGAAAATCTGTCATTTTGAAACACCCAAGGGAAAGAAACACAGAGCTTGATACAAAATTCAAGTAAGAAACTCATCCCCGCCCCCCCTTTCTCTAGTATACCTACTTCAACTGACCTTGGAGCCAGACTCACTCCTACTGTTTGAGGGACCCAAGCAACACCCTATGGCTAAAAATTTAATTATGAATTTTAAAACACACACACACACTTGAAAAAAAAAACAATGCTCTATTCTCTTACTTGACAAATATGCCTTCCTAAATATCTGCAAGGCTAGAGTCAAATTTAAAATTTCTAGATCCTTTTTAGTCCAATGCTGGAAATTAACAGCATACAGAGAACTCACTGTTGGCCTCCTGACCCTTGGAAGAACTTGTAGTCTGTCTCCCTTCTCTTCTTACTCCAGCTTCCTTCAGTACCACATGAAGTCTCATAAACACACATATGAATACCACAGACCAGATGTCCAAGTTTCATACATAATGTCAGGAACAGCTGGCCCTTAGCTGCTCATCAAGCCAAAGGTATTCACATCAACAGAGCAGCCCAGTCCTTGGGAGGGCAAACTCGAGAGAGGAGCACTGTAGAGAACATGGAATCAGTGTTGGCATCACTTTGCCAAAGAATGCCAGGGTCCTAAATATTCCAATTATAGCGGGGTTAGAGGACAATCAATTCTGAAAAGGTGTATTTCTCCTTGATCTGGATGATTTCTCTGTCCCACGTGACAGAGCAGGACAAAAAGACAGCAAACATGAGACTCTCGAAAGCATGGGGTCAAGGGTAAAAGCTCTCGTATCTGAGTCTAACAGTAACACAGTCTGGAAGAATCAGTGACCATTATTAGCATGATTGAGAAGAGAAAAAAAGCAGCGTATAGGTGAAGAAAGAGCAGAAGGCAATGGTGACCTCCTTTCCACTGCATGGGGCTAGCCTAAGGCTTGTGCAAACTGGTGAGGGGCATAGCTATAACTTTGAGAAAGTTTGACATATTAACTCCTTTAGGCATTTAAATTACTAGACTAGACATTTAAATTACTGACTGGAGGACATTTTATCACCTAGTAGTGTTTCAAAATTAATGAGACATATCCTAATTTCCATTCAGGGGAAGAAAAATAATTTGCCCCACAGAAAAGCAAAACAACATGTTGCTTATACATGAACCCACAAGTCCTATTTAACACATTTCCAACTTTATTTCTATAAACAATAAAAAATTTTTAGCTAATAATAACTTTCTTTGTTTTGTTTTTTGGGAATCTCAGAGCCAATTATATGTATTTGTTTATTTACTACACTGGATCTTATGAATTGCATTCCTGCATATTATCTTTTTCTCTGGTCTTACCTCATATTTCCTTCTATGTTGTCCTAATTCTAAAATTGTTAGTATTTCTATTTTTTTTGTAGTTCATCTATTTTACAAAAACATATACACTATGTATTATGTATACACATGCAACTGTGTGATATATTCTGAATTGGCTACAAAATACTGATGGAAAAGGGGAGAAAAGTAAGATCAGAGTAAACTGGTACTAGAACAACTTGAAAGCCTTCAGCATTGTCTAAAGAATAACGGAAAATTCAGCCTTCCTTATTCAGATGATACCATCTAAACATCCCCCCTCATTAGTAAGTTGGATGTGATAGGTAAAGTATAAATTATAGTCAGCATATATATTTATTTAGCATGTATTTGTTGAGTCCCTATTCTGTGTCAGTCCCCACGTGTGTAGGCAAAACAGACTTGGTTTCTCTACTAATGGACAGTGGCAGTGCAGCTTCCCAAGGTTATGGCCCCATGCTTAGGATTCTGCACTTGGTTTAATGCTCTCCTATTGACTTCTTGAAATTCTTAACCATTTTTGAACAGAGGTGTCCACATTTAGGTAGCTGTGCCCCACAATTTATGTAGCTAGTTCTAAATAACAGGTTATATATCTAAATCTTTGTCTATCTATAGCTGTCCCAAACACTATCATGCCTCATCTGGATCTGGCATTCAAATTTTGTATGCCTGTGAATGGATTTAGATTTGTTGGGACACAATGTGGGTACATTATCTTGTCCCTAACAGAAACAAAAAGAACAGACTGAAAGTGTACACAAATCCTCTCCTGTGTCAGCAAGACACTAGAGTGACTTGTTTAAATGATTAGTTTGTAATGTGCTTCTGTTTGAAGAGAACAAAGTCTGTGGGAAAAATAATTGTGCAAATTGAATAAATTGGGAGGTCTCCTCCTAGTAATCTGCAGAGATGGTACTATGCATTGTTTTTGTTATCATTTCTTTGTTTCTGTGGGATAGTGCTCTCTAGCTATATCCTTGCACATAGTAACTTGCCAATTAGGGGATACGAAACTCTCCTTTACATTTCTCTGCCATTCAGTTCTAAATAATACTTACTGAGCACACATAGATGTTAGTCTTGTTACTTCTCTATATATTCATTCCTTCCTTGCAGTGCCTGACATTTATCTTTGTATCCTCAATACTGATTGCAGGCAGGACCTATAACCTGGAAATTATTTACCCAGTGATTAAAATAACCTTCCATGTTCAGGCACTCAGAAGGGTGCTTTACATATGCTATTTTGTGGAATTAAGAATTACTTCTTTCAGCCCACTCATAAGCTTTTATAAAATGCAGAAAGCTGTATTTCATCCGTGTAATACTATTTAATATCTGCAATGGGTGTCTTCTTGGAGATGCAATACTAGTATATCGAGACCTGTTAGGTACTTCAGGAACTGCATCTTCTAGCATGGGGTTTAAGACATTTACATTAGACAGCTGCAGCAAGTTCTTCCTTCAAATAAAATCTAGGTGGCACATCTTCATGTTAACCTCAGATTTTCAGCTGAATACCTCCTGATCTAACTTATTATGTTAAACAATCAGGAAAATTCAATCCTGAAAAAATAAATTCTATTTGTATAGTGAAGTGAGCTGCTCAAAACAGGTTCTCCCCACCAAGAATGTTAGATCAGCAATTACATATTGTAAAGCACTAACAGAAAAGTTTCACATTATATATGTTATAATTATGGGTCTCTTAAACCTTATATTTTCTGTTTACCAAGTTTGAGCAAGGTATCTGAGATATAATATTGTTGCCACTGACTATACCATTGTTCTCACACTTTTTATCCTGAATGGACTAAATTTAGCCCATTCACTTACTCTATTCATTTAATCCAACTACAATAGTCCCAGATGCTAGATGAAATGGTTTGGCTGTGTCCCTACCCAAGTCTCATCTTGAATTGTAGCTCCCATAATCCTCACATGTCATGAGAGGGAATCAATATAAGATAAGTGAATTATGGGAATGGGTCTTTCCTGTGCTATTCTCATGATAGTGAATAAGTCTCATGACATCTGATAGTTTTAAAAAGGGAAGTTTCCCTGCATATACTCTCTTGCCTGCCACCTTGTAAGACATGCCTTTGCTTCTCCTTCACCTTCAGCCATGATTGTGAGTCCTCTACAGCCATGTGGAACTGTGGCTCCATTAAACCTCCTTTCCTTTATAAATCACCCAGTGTTAGTTATGTCTTTATTAGCAGTGCAAGAACAAACTGATACAGTAAAATGGTACCAGGAGTGGGTATTTAAGGATACCTGAAAATGTGGAAGCTGCTTTGGAACTGAGTAAGAGGCAAAGGCTGAAACACTTTGGAGGGTGCAGAAGATGACAGGAATATGTGGGAAAGTTTATAACTTCCTAGAGACTTGTTGAATGGTTTTGACCAACATGCTGATAGTGATATGGACAATAAAATCCAGGCTGAGGTGGTCTCAGATAATGATGAGGAACTTAGGAGGAACTGGAGCAAAGGTGATTCTTGCTGTACTTTAGTAAAGAGACTGGCAGCATTTTTCCCTGGCACAAGAGATCTGCAGAACTTTGAACTTGAGGGAGATGATTTAGAATATAGGTTGGAAGAAATTTCTAAGCAGCAAAGCATTCAAGGGATGACTTGCACGCTCTTAAAAGCATTCAGTTTTATTCATTCACAAAGATATGGTTTGAAATTAAAACTTATGTTTAAGAGTAAAGTGTAAAGTTCAGAAAATCTGCAACCTGATGATGAAATAAAAAAGAAAAAGCCATTTTCTGAGGAGAAATTTAAGGTGGCTGCAGAAATTTGCATAAGTAACAATAAGAGTCAAATGTTAATTGCCAAGAAAATGAGGAAAATGTCTCCATGGTGGCCCCTTCCATTACAAGCCAGGAGGCCTAGGAGGAAAAAATGGTTTCATGGACTGAGTCCAGGGCCCTGATGTGTGCAGCCTAGAGACTTGGTGTCCTGCATCCCAGCCACTCCAGTTGTGAAGGCATGATTGGATTTTAAATGTGAGGACATGAGATTTGAGAGGGACCAGGGGTGGAATGATATGGTTTGGCTCTGTCCCCACCCAAATCTCATCTTGAATTGTAACTTTCACAATTCCCATGTGTCATGGATCATGGGAGAAACCCAGTGGGAAGTGATTAAATTATGGGGGTGGGTCTTTCTGGTGCTATTTTCATGATAGTGAATGAGTCTTACTAGACCTGATGGTTTTAAAAACAGCAGTTTCCCTACACAAGCTCTCTCTGTGCCATCCAAGTAAGAGGTGACTTGTTCCTCCTTGCCTTACACCATGATTATGAGGCCTCCCCAGCCAAGTGAACTATCAGTCCATTAAACCTCTATCTTTTGTAAATTGCGCAGTCTCAGGTCTGTCTTTACCAGCAATGTGAAAATGAACTAATATACCATTAAACTCTTTTCCTTTATAGGTGACCCAGTCTCAGCTATGTCTTTATTAACAGCATGAGAATGGACTAATACACTAGTCCTTCTAGACTCTACATGTTCTTTTTGTTTCAAAGTAGATCTGTTTCTGGCTTTGTTAGTGACAAGGAGATGTAATATTAAATCACACTACTTTTATTATTGTTCCCATTATTCAATTCTGTTTTGCTAATATTCTCTAAAGGGTATTGTTATTTTCTATGATTATTTAAAAATTGCTATTTAAGTTTTTTACAAAACTGTCAAACTCTTTCACATAATTGACTGTTTTTTGTTTGTTTGTTTGTCTTTTTTCTCACAACTGTATCCCAGTACATAGAAAAGATACTGATACATGTTAGGAGGTAAATAAGTATTTGTTAAATAACCAAAAGAAGAGAAAACGACTGAATGAGTTGACAACACCCTGGGACATTCTGAAGTAGGGCGTGCAGTGAGCACAAAGCTGCTGCTCCAATACAAAACGGAAAATTTTAAAAGCACTCATTCCTGAATGACCCTTAATTCTCCAGCTCTCTAATCAAAGAAGACACTCAATAAAACACAGGGCAATGCCTATGAAAAAGGGCTCTGCATTTGTTAGGAAATGTTGACCTTATGCTACATATGATTTATCAATATGCTGTTATTATCGCCGGGTGCAGTGGCTCATGCCTATAATCCCAGCACTTTGGGAGGCCGAGGTGGGTGGATCACAAGGTCAGGAGTTCAAGACCAGCGTGGCCAAGATGTTGAAACCCTGTCTCTACTAAAAATACAAAAATTAGCTGGGTGTGGTGGCACATGCCTATAATCCCAGGTACTCAGGAGGCTGAGGCAGGAGAATCGCTTGAATCTAGGAGGTGGAGGTTGCAGTAAGCCAAGATCATGCCATTGCACTCCAGCCTTGGTGACAGAGTGAGACTCCTCAAAAAAAAAATAAATAAATAAAAATAAAAAGCTGTTTTTGTTTTGTTTTGTTTTGTTTTGTTTTTTAAGAACAAATGCTGGCAAAACCTAGGAACTTCCTAACCCATAGTATTCCAAATAATCATAAGGGTATCATCATGTTTCTCTTCATTATTTCAATAATGTCTTAAGGCAGTAGATGTTAGACCGTGACAAATGGAAATCAGTTCTGAGGATTAGGAGAGTGATACGACAACGAGAGGTATGTGAAAGATATTTCATCTGGAAAACTGTCTTCATAAAAACCCATATACTTCAGCCCTATAATTCCAAATGAGGTCCAAAGGAAATAAAACAAGATTGAGGCAAAATTCAGGTATATCATTGTACAGAGGCTTAATCATGTTTTGATGATGAAAACAACATAAATGGACAATATGGAGAGTGTTCAATAAACTAGGATGAGGTGCAGCCACTAAAAGCAATGTTTTACAAAGTTTTACAAACTTTGGTGAAAAGTTAGCTGGTTACAAACCGTTATTAACAATATACGTTCGATACAGTATCTCTTTCTTCCTCCATATAACAGAGAAATATACAAAAGTATTAGCAATAGTACATATTAATTTCCTTCCTTTTTCTTATGTCTCCACAGTAATTATGTTTTGTTCTTATAATCAGAAGGATAAAGCTTTTGTATAAGTATGTAATTTATATATTTTCTCCCTTCCCTGGTGGCAAACCTAAAACTCATAACTAATTTTCTGACAAAGAAAATACAGACATGCTTGGGGATAAAACACTATGTACCGGTTTCTGTTTTCTTCTCTCTGTGATTCCTAAATAGTATTATTGATTTGAACTTGTCTGCTTTCAAAGATTATTTAATTCAGCTTACTTAAAAACATGAAGACAGACTAAGGCCAAAATCCAGTAATATAAGACTGAAGAAAAAATGTGAAGAATAAATGGAGTGAGAAATAGAAAAAGCCTGAAAGTCTTATTAGGCAAATTGCAGCTGTTGAACCAAAATGCCAGCGTAAGCTTCCTGATAGGATACGCAAAAAAGATAACATATTATGCTAATTAATTAACCATGGGAAAAGTCTTAGATTATTAGGAAAGACTGGACATAAGCTTTGTCATTTTTTTTACATTAATTAATTTATTCATGTATTTAACAAAAGTTCATTGACCATGTACTGCAATATAAGGAACTGAACTAGTGGCTTAGCCAGAGGGAATAAAAAGCATAGAGAATGTAATTGCAAGTGAAGGTCAGGGTACTGTGGATGAATAGCTATCCAGCGTGACAAGTCTCGTCAACTCCAAGGTGCTATCCTTTGTTGCTAAGGATGTGCATCTGCATAAGACTTGTATTGTTATAAGGCTGTTGAAGGCTGCTTGATAGATGTTCCTTGATTATGGAACTAATATTGACAATCCTAGTTATTATCAAGAGAGTTCGGCCAGTGTCTGCCTTACCCGCTTTCCAATTTTCTGCCTGCTGTCCCCACATAATCTAAACTCTGCGAAGCTGGGAGTTCTTTATTTGCTTATGTCCATTCCCTAGAGTACAGAATGGCACCTTATTCCACATTAAGTGCTCAGTAAGTATTCCTTCAATATTGATGTATGGACTGAATCGATGACAATATTTTCAAAAAGATTTTAGCATGACGCGTTTAATTTAGAGTTATACCTACTGTTTTCTTTTAATCATATTGATTTCAAACTATAAAATAAAAAAGAGTAACATTGATTTCCTGAAACACAGTTGGGTGGATACTAATGTGTAGAGATCTTTAGGGGATTATTTTCCATTGGCTGCTCAAATTTAAAAATTGGGTAGGTCATCAATATATTTGTTATTACAAATTTAAAAGCAGCTGTGTGTTTTCATAAGGAACCCTCTGCTATAAAATCTGTTTTATTATAATCTACAGATTGAATTCTCCATTGATCCTTATCATCTCTACAACTATAAAAATGATGTACAAGTTTCAAGACATCAGCATAAAAGGTAGAAGATATTGTACCTCAGTATGCATTTGTAGTTTTCAAACATTTTCATATCATAGGAACTCTTTATCAAAAGAGTTCCCATGGGAAGCTTCCTTACCTAAAGCTTTAAGAGCATCTCTCATTGAAAAGGTATAAGGAGAGGATAGGGACCCCTCATCCCTTACTATCATCATTTTTTCCTTCCTCTTCCCTATCTCACACCATTTGGTACCCCCTAATGTGGAAACCCATGCCTTCTAAAAGTTAGAAAAACATTGTAAAGTGTAAGTTTTTATAGCTGATATGAAGTGTTTCCTTCAAATGAGAAGATTTCACCAGTATGTGTGGCATCATCATCATGTTAAAATCTATCCCATGAAACACAGAAGGTTCTAATTCTACCATTAAATCTAGAAATATGTGGAAAACTAATTTCAGATTTTAAAGAGAAGCAGTTTGACTCAGCACATTAAGCAAATGGATGGCAATTCATGGAATCAGAGTTTTCAAGTTCTTTGGCTGATGTGTTTGACATTGGGAAAGTCACTGCTGCTCTTTATCTTGGCTTGCTTATTAATAAAATAGCGTAGCACATGATTATGCTGACTCATCTCATTCTCACAGAGTGGATTCACTAGCAATGATACTGCACTGTTCTATTTAACCAATAAAAAACAGGAATAGGTAAAATTAGTCACTTTTGTATTTAAAAAAGAATTTGAAGGACGCTTATATATTTCCGGGCTTCATGTAGATATAAAAAATTTGGTTAATTTAGGTAAGATTTCACAATGAAAATAAAAATAAATTTCAGTGGAGATATACAAAGTAGCTCTAAGTAATTCTAATTGTAGTGCAGATTGGAGAGAATGCCAGCATTCAAGTTTCTGGGGGAAGGTGTGAGCAGCAGTTGGGATATGTGCCATAATTCCATCACGACAAATATGCACTGCTTTCAGGACCTTTACAAGTAAAAGGATGTTTATAATTTGTTGAAAGGTTGAAAAAAAGTCTAGCTAGTTCTGGCTACTAGAATATGAAACTAGTAGAAAAATGTTTATTGTTGTAAATCTTGTATTAGAATGTTGCTTTTGATTATCAGTAAACTGAATCCCTGAATTCTCTGCTTGAGTATGAATAGATATCCCAGCTGTAACAGAAAACACGAAAAATATTTTTTTAAAAACCTGAGTAATTAAAATAGTCATTCTTTATCTCTTTTCAAGGTAATCACATCATATGCCCTAGGTGACAGTTCTGTGCCTTGTTCTTAATCATGTGTGAAACAATCTTAGGATAATTGCTGAATTTTCTTGAAGAATTTGAACTTCATTGAAGGTCACTTCCTTTAGTTCAGAATGTCTTCTTACATTTTGATCACTTTGCGTTTTATCAATTCTCCTTCTTAATAGTTCAAATCATTTTATCAATGATCTTGCCAGAGAGGTGAGTCAACTGTATTTGGGAAGTTCATTAAATTGGAGGCCACAGGGCACCATTTGCTCAGCTGAAGTACTATTCACACAGGTCCAAGGAATTAATGTGCTTCCTAAATTGCTCACAAAATAGTTTATTCACCCAGAAAACTCTCTCTACAAAACCCATTAATCCCTTTAACATGCTTGCAAAGCAAGTACATTAAAAAATTTGAATCTTGATCCACTGGACAAATTACAGGCTATTCAGGAGAACATTTTATTACATTAAGGGCTAGGTTTAGAAAGAAATTGATTAGAAGGGGAAAATAGGAAGATCTTGAAAGAAAGAGAGCTGGATCGAAATCTTGACCTATGTCAACATCAGGCTCTACACTGACTATTACGTGCTAGGATGAGAATATAAAGGTGCCAAGACAGAGTCCTTGCCTCAAAGTACTCCACAAGCAAGTGGGAAAGACATTTTAACCTTGGAAAAGTAGATTGATTTCCTTCTGCATAAAATGGAGAGAATGATATATGCCTCTGAGTTATTGTAGTCTAATAATAAAAAATGAAAGTGCTAGCTAAGTTCTGTACTTGAATCCAGATTCTGCATACATCTTGGTTCAGTATGACCATAAACAAGTTACTTAACTCATCTAAGCATGAGTTATTCTGTCTTAAAAAATTAGTTATAGCATTACTTAGCTGCAATGATTATTGTGTAACTCTGATGTGCTAATACACAAAGTGCTTATCTCTGTCCCAGAACACATGGAAAGCTATCTCATTATACATCCAGAAAATTATACATAGATATGCACTGATCACACACACATACACACACACACACACACACACACACACATATAGAGATACACATGGAGACTTAAACCTTTAAGTCATAGAGAACTAAAACTACCAATGGGAACTACATGAAACACTTATAAAAAACACCTTGAAAGATAAATTTTATATGAATAAAACTTTCATAATATGGACAAAAAGAGCTATGCTATTTAAAATCGACATCGGTTAATTCAGTTATGTCTTCAATTTCTTAAAGCCTTATGCAATGGAAGAGAAGGCAAAGATCACTTTGCCATTGCTCTATCAAGGTTCACACACAAACTCTAATCTTTCACAAGATAAGACAATTACAATTATTTTTCTTTATAAGACAACAGAACTTCTGTTAATGGATCAATAATGGGTATTTTGACATACAAATGAAATGAAAATAGTCCTTGTGGCAAATAAACCCTGTGTTCCTCAGTGAACCCTAATTTCCCCTTCCTGATGTTCACATCTTTAGCTAATTCCCTCCCCTTGACTGAAAATACTTGATTTTGAATTTATCAAAAGGAATGTAGATGTGAATTAATCAGTTGAAAGTTCTCCAAAGTAGGACCAGGCTTCCACTGAGGTCAGAGACTCTCTCTATTACTGAGTTTGGAGAAGTAACCTGCCACGTTGTGGGTGGCTCTGTGGAAGGGCC
The DNA here is from genome assembly GCF_048565385.1 of Saimiri boliviensis. Lineage (NCBI taxonomy): Eukaryota > Metazoa > Chordata > Mammalia > Primates > Cebidae > Saimiri > Saimiri boliviensis. The sequence goes on along the minus strand of NC_133450.1, from coordinate 175,966,673 downwards.
AAGTGACAAGGAACTGCCGATGACCTCTAGGAGCTTAAAGCAGTCTGGTCAACAGCCAGGAAAAAAAAAAAAAAATCTTAAAAAAGAACACTTAGTCCTACAGCCACAAGGAGACTAAAGTGAGATCGGAAACAGAGCTCTTCGCAGATGAGCCTGCAACCCTAGGAAACACCTAGACCTGGAACAGAGAACTGAGGTGAGCCGCACCTGGACTTCTGAACGACAGGAACTGTGAAGTTGTAACCCACTGAGAGTATGGCTTTTTGTTATGCAATATAGAAAACAAATATACTCCTCTTGACAGAAATGTTTTGAATTCAGAGTATAGGAAGATAAAATACAGTAACACATAATGGTATTATTTTATGTACCAAAAATGTGTTATTTTCTGAACATTTGCTCCCTAGTGGGAGTCTTTGCAGCATAAGACACGAAATAAACTGGGGTGGGAGTCACCTCTTTGAAATTTGCTGGGCAAAGAAATTATCCACTTAAAAGTGAATGGAGTAGTCAAGTATTTCCTATGGACTATACCCACTAACTGTATTAGCTGAAAAGGTTGTCACTCATTTTGAAGAAAGTGTTCTTTACTAGCTAGTTTGTTACTGAATAAAATTGTTATTGATTTCTTAGTAACAAAAGAGGGCAGAAAGAGAATTGTAGTTACATATAGAAAGGTGTATTAAAAATTGTTTCAAGGACATGACTACAAAGGAAAAATAAAGTCTTTGAGCATTGTACGCAGATACTTTATAATGAGACAAAGGATAGAAAGTCCTTTGCAGTAGATAGAAATGGAGTGGGTGTTGGCCTTATGAAAAGGAAGTAAAATGATTTCTGCAGGTCGATGAGAAGGACGAAAGAGGCACAGTTAGAATGGTCAGATAAATCTAGGGACCTAACTCCCAAGACACCACACTGGATCACTTTTAAATATGTGGGACATAGGGAAGTACCACTTCTTCTCTTGCAGTTGATATGTGGAAAATTTAACTGTTTACATATAGCATAGGCCCATGATAGATTAGCACTGAAAGAGAGTTTTAGGGTCCTTGAGCCTAATTATTTCTTTTGCTAGTTTTTTGAGAAAACTAAGGGAAAGAGCTGGTGAATGATTTCCCTATTGTCATTCAGCAAGCTGAGAGTGCAAGAGAAGAACTCTAGGTTCCTGATTCAGTAATGTTTTTGTTCAAAGCTTACTAAACAGATACAAAGTGTTAAACAGGGATAAATAATCATATAGATGTTTATCAACAATATACTACATATATAACTATATTTAATATTTTATACACACACACACACACACACACACACACACACACACACACAACTTAAAAGGTAGATTAAACATGATCTAGTACAATAGTCCAATGCTCCAGTTTTATAGATTGGGAAAACTGAGAGACTAAGGGGTTACTTGATATAGCTCCTATCCCCAAACTTACAAAACAAAGAGTTTTACAGAATGAGTCAGATATAATTTGTTTGGGCTGCTATTTCATTTTTTCATTTTATCCCTATTAGTATTTATCACCATACAAACATTCAAAGAAATTCGTATATGCCGATGCATGTCGGGTATTTCTGATTTCTCCTGTTGTACCTGTGGTAAAACTTTTGTGGCACTATGGCACTATTTGACTTATCACTTGTCTTTCCCTCACCTCATAGATCAGAACTTATCACCCCCCTATCCTGGTCCTTCTGAATCTTTTGTCAAGTCACTGCTTTCTTTTTTTTTTTTTCCTATTGGAAAAGTAATTATTTATTATGATTAGAGCTTGTGTGTGAACCTTGATAGAGATTAGAAAGCACCATGATTGGAAATGGTGCTTTCTAATCTCTATCAAGGTTCACACACAAGCTCTAATCTTTCACAAGGTAAGACAATTACAATTATTTTTCTTTATAAGACAACAGAACTTCTGTTAATGGATCAATAATGGGTATTTTGACATACAAATGAAACGAAAATAGTTCACTTTCGTTTGTTAAAGTGTTGAAGAATTACCATTATGCCTCTCAGAGATACATACAGTCATGTACCACATAGCTATGTTTCAGTCAGTGAGGGACCATATGTATGATGGTGGTATCATAAAATTACCATACTCTATTATTTTCAACTGGATCTGTTATATGTTTCCATATATAAATACTTACCATTGTGTTACAATTGGCTAGAGTGTTCAGTATAAAACATGCTGTACAGGTTTGCAACCTGGGAGCAATAAGCTATACCATATAGCCTTGGTGTCCTTACATGATGTCCCTAACATATAGCCTGTGATGTCCCCACAATGATAAATTTACCCAATAAAACATTTTTCAGAATGTATACCTGTTAAGAGAAACATGACTCCACATTTTGAAAGTAATCATGAACATGCCAAGTCTCAATCCCCTGAAATAATGTCCAACATTAGAAATGCTACGCTGTTGGAAAAGTGTTTCTGGATAATGTATTAGAAGCTTTTGGATAATGCCATACAACCACTTAAAACTTTAGATAGCTCTAGCTGCTGGAAAGTTACTTCAAAAGATAAGCCACAAGTAAACTGAATAGACAGCAATAAAATCTTTTTTTAAAAAAATCAAATGCCTTGTAAGTCACAGGTGTACATACTTTTTGGATCTTTCTATTTTTAATGTTGAACCTAGACTAAATCTAAAATGTCTAGTCTGAAAATGAAAAATTCCAGGATACATGTTGTTTAAACTGTTTTGTTGGTCCCCCACTAATTTTAATGATATTTTTTTTCCTTACCTGAACAACCCAGAGGTTGAGCAAATGCAACCCAAAGCCTGTGGTTGTTTTTAAACTCAGTTCGATTCTCACCTCTCTCTCTCTCCGCTTCTTCCCGCCCCCCACTCAGTTGCCATGTTCAACAACACTTCAAAGGTGTGGCTGGCTTCATTTCCGAGCTTAGATTCTGTTTAAAGAAGAAGTTAAATTGGAAATCAGTTTATCACCCTTGGCTAGAATTTTTAACAAAATTTGAAACTGTAGAGGACCCCCAGCCACATCTAAAATGATGCTGAGTCTATCAGCTGGGCACTTGATCTTCAAAGCAAGCCATAACCCTGGGTAAACCTCGCTGTCACTGCTAGCGTTGCATCCTGAGCCTTCAGACATGCGGCTTTTCGGATACCCAGGGCACTCTCAGTATTTTTATTTTCTTTTTAAAAAACAAGACATCAGTGAGGTGTGGTTTTAAACATTTTTCTTCATGATGATGCTTTTATTAAAATTAAAGCAAATGTAGGGGAAAAATGCAGGAAGATATGCAAACACAAGAGAAAAATCCTAAAATTAATTTTCTCTATTGTATTTGAAATCAGGGCAGCAGAGTTAGATCCGAGAGCATAAACACTAACCATCAAATAATGTTATGGGGTACAGAAAGCACAAACAACTACAGAATTTCTTCAGTTAATTGGCTGTGCTATGAAGAAGGCAGTCAGTTGAAAACAGAGCCACTGTCTTGAAAAAGTAGAAGTTTTTATCAGTATCTTGCTTTTATCTATGGTTTCAAGCTTTTTTGAGCGTATATCTTACATTTATCAATGCCTGTATACACCCTATAAAGAGAAGCGGGACTGTGGTGGTTTGTCCTCTGTAAAGGTTCCAGTATGTTTCCAAGAACTTTTCACTTGAGATGAATGTTGGATGATGGACAGGTGTCCTCCATAGGATAGAAATGAAATACTCCTAGCAAACATGGTAACATGAACACAGTCAAAATGGGACAAAATCGCCTGGCATATTTGTGAAACTACCTGCATTTCAGACTGGCTTCTATGTCGGAAGGGGGAAGAGGTAACCCAGAAAGAGATGAGGCTAAGATGCAGGGAGCAATACAGTATCTTATTACTCAGTTTAGATTGACTGAGTGTGAGGAGTGACAATACAGGTGAGGGCAGCATACTGAGAAGGGAGATCCAAGGATCGTGAGAACATTTTGGGAGTGTGATAGGCCAGAAGGATATGCAGCCAGGAAGATAGTGGACAACAAGCCAGGAGAGACTTGAAAGTGAATCAAGTTGAAGGTGCGGTTGAAGGATATAATGATACAACAGACAGGGATGTCAGTATTTAGGAATACGAGAAAGGAAAACAAAGAATGAAATACTGAATAGTGATGAACATCATTTTAAAAACTGAATTTGAAAACAGAAAAATTGTACTAGGGTGTCCTGTTTATTTGGAGCCTCATACATGGAAAATGAGAAGGTTCCTCCAATATGCACATGATAGACAACATGGTTCAGTGGAAAGCCATGGCTTTTGAGACCTGAAGACCCACATTGATATTTTACCTGCACTTCTGTATCTGTGGGAACTTCAGATGCTACTTAACCTCTCCAAGCATAGGTTTTTACATATATAAAGTGAATAATAATACTTATCCTATAGAATATTGTAAATTTTTTTTTTGAGACTAGCTCTCACTCTGTTGCCCAGGCCAGAGTGCAGTAGAATGATCAAAGCTTATAAAACCTCAAACTGCTGAGCTCAAGTGATCCTCCTGCCTCAGCCTCTAAAGTAGAAAATACTGTGAATTTTAATTAAATTTATATATAATATCTGACACAATCTGTGGCACATGCCTTATTTAAAATAAACGTTAATTTTCTTTCCTGTAGAAAGTCTACTTGAGATACGTTTGCATTCTGCATAATTTAGAAAAGTGTTTTGCAGTAAAACTGTATTTGACATGATGGACAAAAATATGTAAACACTACAAGAGAAAAAGGAGCCGGGGACTGAATTAATGGTAAAGCCAATTACGGCAGAACAGGGGAGAATTTTGAAAATTATTCCCCAGGACATATGAGACAAACATGAATGAAGGACCTTTTCCTTAATAATTAGGGCCTATGGTCTTTCTAGGCCAGTACATTTAAAAGAATGTTTTTTTATTGGCTTATCCTCCTATCTTTATGATATGTTACTATTTGATAAAAATTTTCTGCTTAATCCCATTATGAACAGTTTCAGCCACCAAGATATTGTACTGGAATGCTTTTTAGCACATTTTGCAGAGCTCAATCTGCAGTTAACAAAACAGCTTTATTTCAATGTCATTTAATTAAATCTAGCCCTCATTATTTGTGTTCCTACTATGCACTCAATGGTATGTTACTGCTGTCAATAAAGAATGACTACGTTATATCCCATTCCCTCAAGGCTCTCATATTTTACTAGCTTATTCCTGTTGATTTGAATTCTTTTCATCGTGGACCCATGGGATACATAACTTCACATACCACTGTGGATCATACCAGGGCACAGGAATGCTTGGAACAGCTTGATGAAGTGTCCTACCACTTTACAGAATTTTTCCAAACTAATTAATGTACTTTTCTACTGGAAGTTTATCTTGTCTTAATATATATCTGAGTATCAAAAAAACAATATAAAATGTCCACTTCTAGAATCACTTATTTTCGGTGTAAATAATTAGTTTACTTGGCCCCAAACAGCCCAGTTTTAAGAAAACCTTCTTTTAGCTGTACACTCTAGTCTTCAAAACCCAGCATTATTTCTTGCACTTTTCCATAACAGGGCTAGACTTCCCAAGGTAGCTTGCAAACTTAGCTCAGTAATACTTCTTTAAGTCTAATGGGTAAAGTGAGAAACCCCTTTCTTCTACTTCTAAATGTCTGTTTTTCCTCCTGGAAAATATCCTCAACTTCTTATATTTACTCCCTCATTTCCCATATCCAAATCAATGTCTAATGATGCTAATTTCTACGTATTTATGGAATCTATGTGACTTCTATCTGTATTCTCCCTGACCTACATTAGACCCTTATTTATCACCTTAACCAGTTTTCTTCCCTCTGTCCTGATCTGTTGGCAAAGTCAGCATTCAAACAATAAGCTCTGACATGGAGCTCATTTGCTAAAAGGCTTCGCGAGGCTTTATTGTCTACAAGATAAAATTCAAGTTTCTTTGTTTAGAATAAAATGTCTTCTATAAAAGGACCTCTGCCCACCTCTGCCCTTTTTTCATGGCACTTCTTGGCTTCATATTTTAACTGGCATACTGAAAAACAGCATGCTTCAAGCCATTTTACTACATTCTCTCTGTGCTCACTCTGAAAACTCTGCTTCACGTATGCTCTTTCTGTCTTCTGCTTTTTCACTTCACGACCTCCTGCTCATGTTTCAAGAATAAGTTCACATGTCATTTCTTCCAGGAAGCATTTTCTGATAACGTTCCTTCGGGCAAGGTCACATCCTGTTTCTCTGAGCTTACATAATTCTCTGTGTATCCTGTTATAACAATACTTATTAATGAAGTCACCTCTATAGATTCTGAGCTCCTTTATATAAAATACCATATAGCCTTAGTCTTTGTGTTGCAATTACCTTCTATCATGCTTGAAACACAATCATCAGTATTTCATGAAACATACTAATTTTCCCTTGTTTTCCAAAATAAGTACAATATGCCTACCATGGTTGCCATTTTCCTACAAATGCTGCTCGTCCCCACTAAGTTTTACCATATGAAGTTGACAACTCTAACCCCACCTGATATACATGATGTTTTATGAAACCTGGTGTTAGTTCTTCCAGCTGTGCAGATTTGGTCACTTATAAATATTCTGTATTTTCCTGTCCCTAATTACTTTTATAATTTATTAGGGAATTTAACTCCAGAGTTATCAGATTTCTTTGGTAGCCTGTGGAGAGAGACTTAACAAAAGCCATTCAGGATCTAAGTTAATTACAGTCTATGTCTTAATTAAAAAACACTCTGTGTATTTTATTAACTCCTTCAAAGAATCTTAACTATATAGGAAAAATAAAATTTTCTTTCATAATAATTACACTGATGTGATCTTACAAAATTTATCTACCTCACCCTGGCCTCTGATGGCCAAAATCTTTATTTCAAATCCTTTGGAACCTGATGTTAACTGCTTTACTGTTGATTTACCTCTCTTGAAATTGTTAGTTGAACATGAATTTAAGTGTAAACACATACAAAAAAAATTCACAGTATAAAACTTACTTAATTTCAACTGCACATGAGCTCTCGATGATCAGTGTATCCTCTACCAATTACTTATTAAATCCCTAGCATACTTTTTATGGAGTAAAGAAGGACAGGGAGTATGAATAACTATCAGCGAATAGGATTTAGTTTTTATACACAATGATTTTGAGCATCTAAGTCGTGTCATGTAAAGTAAGCTTCATTTGAAATGCAATAGCCTGGCTTCTTCAACAGCCTAATCAAAATATATTAAGAAAATTGATACCTGTGGATAGATCTCATGGGGAATTCCTTGAGTGAGAGAGTAAGTGAATGGACCTTAATTTAAGAGTGAGCTTAGAGGAGGACTTGTGGGAGAACTATCCCCATGCTGCCTTTTCTTTCTTCTGCTTCTTTTTTTTTTTTTGGGCGGCATCTCACTCTGTTGCCCAGGCTAGAGTGCAGTGGCACAATCTCAGCTTACTGTGACCTCCGCCTCTGGGTTCAAGCAATTCTCCTACCTCAGCCTCCCAAGTAGCTGGGATTACAGGTACCCGCCACCACTGCCTGACTCATTGTTTTTGTATTTTTTTGTAGAGACGAGGTTTCACAGTGTTGGGCAGGCTGGTCTCAAATTCCTGACCTCAGGTGATCTACCCAGCTAGGCCTCCCAAAGTACTGGGATTACAGGCATGATCCACCTTGCCTGGCCCCCCATACTGCTTTCCAACACATGAATGAAGATATGTTTAGAAGTATTCTTGTTTTACCAATAATTCTGCTAGAAAAAGTGTAAAATATTATGATTCCTGTAGTTTAGAAAATATGTCTACTACCCACATATCAAGAAGAATTGCCCTTTAAGATGTCCAAGGATACCAGAAGTGGCATTTATACATCTACTTTCGTGGCAATGATAGGTTTTGTTTTGTTTTGTTTTTCAGTTTAAAGTTGATCTTTTTGACCTAAATTTTTAATTCATTCTTCCCCATGGGACAAAAACGTTAGGAATATTCTACTAGCAATGTAGTATTTTACAGGTATTTCTTCTCTTAAAAAAGGCAATCATCTGATCAAAGAGGATGCTTCCTTATTACTGAAGATGAAAAATAGTACTTAAAACTACTATAAGGCAGAAGTAGAACTGATAATGTGTTTGGTAACAGGGAGACAGTGATTTTGCCCCCAACACCACGGCCTTCATCTGCAGATCTAATTCTCATCTATGGAGAAATGAATAATTCCCTGGCTTTATAACAATGTACATTTCAACAGTGACCTCACAGAAAAGGGAGACAGTCAGGTAAATGAAAGGATATGTTTCTGGGGAAGAAAACTTTAATGAAAATTAAGAATTTTATCCAGTGTGTGCATTAGAAGAACAAATATACTCCCAAGAAACCAAATAATTTGTATCGAGTTTTGACAGATGGAAAAAAGAATAAATAACCTCTACATTGACGACAATAACACCTGTTAAGTAGTTTGCTTCATTAAGGTTTTGTGCTTTAGGATCTAGCATGCCATATTCTACTGCAGCATAGTTCTGGGACACTAATGTTTCTTCGGTAACACTGAAAGGATAGGAAAACTCAGATGATGATAGCTTTCCCCACTGTATTATGTAGTCCAGCTTACCATAAATTTTAATTCGGTAGGCTGCTTAATCTGGACACAAGCAAAGAACCTGAAACCTCCAAATACCTAAAACTAGTTTAACACAAGTTGGAAGTGTCTTAAGATGGCTTTTATATGGATTGACATATATCATTGACCCTTTAACATACTGGGTTTGAACTGTGCAGGTTCAATTATACGAGACTGTTTTTCAACCAAAAGTGGATTGAACATATAGTTTCGGTGGGATGCAAAACCTTTCTATATGGAGGGTCAGCTTTCTGAGCACAGAGGTGACTGCAGGACTTGCATACACACAGATTTTGGTGAATATGGGGACCTTGGAATCAGTTCTCTGCACATACCAAGGGACAACTCTGTGAACAAACAAATTCGGGCTAACTTCCTTTTTCATGTCTGTAGATTTCAGAAAAAGACATTACACTGTTGATAACCTTAGCTAAAATACATCTAAATTTTTGCCTAGGAGGAGAGATTCTGTGATTTGGGATAGGTCTATACCGATTCACGAGGTATAGGTCTATGCTGATTTGTGAGATGCGGCTAATGGTTCAGCTGGATGGTCAGGAACTTGAACAGAACAAAATTGGAAAGTTGATGACATGGGTATCTAGGACAAATGTGGACATAATGGCAGTGGTGGGCTGTCTGGAGCAGCCACTACCATCGGGCCAGCTGCAGCAGGAAGGTACAAGTGGTGTGTAGCAGCAGGAGCAGCTGCAGGAGCAGCAATGGCTGTGGCGGGTCCCTTGTGCCCAACATCCCTGAGGAATCAGACTGTGCTGCCCACCCCTTGCTCCACCAGGCAGACATGCTCCCAGGCCCGGCACTTCTGCTGCTCCGGGCTCTGGCCCTGCTTCGCTGCTGTTGACCACCACTGCTGTGGGAGGGCATGGGGAGGAGGTGGAGCAAGGGGAGGAGGTGGAGCTGGGCATGGAGTGATGGCCATGCTCCACAGAGCCAGTGGGAGCCAGGGACAAGCAGGAACTCCCCAGACCCACATAGAACCCACCACCCTGGGAGCCATCAGAATTGGACTGGGCCAAGCCACCCACCAACAGAGGAACAGTGTTCTCAGGCATGGGAGGCAGGCAGAGAGGGGTCCAGCGAGGACCTGGAACCCCCACCCCAGGCTGAGAGGAAGCATGGCTGGAGTTTTCCTGAACATTTCACAGAGCAAGCAGGAGCCCTGCCCTCCCAGGTACAGGACCTCAGCATCTCTGCACTTTGCACTCTGGGGAGCTGGGAAGGCCCCTTTTACCCCTGCAGGCTCAGGGGTGTCTGCTTTTCCTGCCTGGCCTCTCTCTGCTGTTGATACCCACTCCCATCATGGAGAGGAGTCTGTCACAACCCAGCCAGATGTGAACACACTCAGGGAAGCACAACATGCCAGCCCTCTGCCACCTCTGGACTTTGGGTACCAACAAGCATGGGAGAGAGGCTGAAGCGGAGCTGAGGACAGCCTAGTGCTGCCCTTCAGGGACTCCTTGGCATGAGCAGCCCGAATGCCATAAACAACTGCAGGAGGCAAACAGGCTCCTGGGCAGAAGGTGGTAGGTCCTGGGTGAAGCCCCACCTTCAAACCAGAGAAGACCTGAAGCCTGGGGGCCAGGCTACGAGTCCTGTGGATTGCAGAACTTGTGATGCTTTTCCCTGGGCCCACTCATGGCCACCCATGGACCAATCAGAGCATACTTCCTCCCCTCCGAGGCCTATAGAAGCCTGAGACTCAGCCAGAGCTGGGAGGATGATGGGATGACCTGCTGCAGAGAGGAGCTACTCTCTCTGCTAGGAGATGAACACTTGATGGGAAATGCTGGCTGTAAAAAGGAGCTGCCCACTGTGGGTCTCCTCTGAGCTGTTCTATTGCTCAATAAAGCTCCTCTTACTCTTGGTCACCCTTCAGTTAACTGCAACCTCATTCTTTCTTGTTGCAGGACAAGCACTCTGGACCTGCCAAATGGCGAGGCTAAATGAGCTCTAACACAAACAGCTGAAGCATGTCCCTTTCTCACCACATTGCAGGTGGAGGAGAGAAGAGCTCCAGCCCTTTGTGGAGCCCATATCTGGGAGCTCCCTGACCCAGGGCTGTAACTCCCTCTTTGGGGACCTACAGTTCCTGGCATTTCCAAGCTTCTGGGTTCCACCACAATCCCCAGTGCCAGCCAGGAAGCTGCTTGCAGTGTACCTGGTCGAGCCACAGCCTCTCAGAGAACCAGCACCCATGTCAGCACGTGGAGCTGCCCACCCCACAGCAGCAGCCATCATGTCTGATTGCACAGTGGCTGGGCCCCACACTTGTGCACACATCCCTCACCATTCCACACCTGACTCACAGTCTCTAGGCTGGTAGCAAGAGCTGAATGCACCCTGTCACACTGGGTGTGTGGAACAAGCCCGGTGGGCCAGAGCAAAACTTGGGCAAAATATTGGCCACAGGTTTCCAGCTAGAAAAGTTACACCCCAAAGATCACATAACAGGTAGACTACTCCGAAAAAGCACAAAATGTGAAGATATTTGTGTCAAATTTATTCAGGAAAGTCTTCTATAAAGGAGTATAAGTACTATTTGTCAGCATATGAGCACATCTGGATAAATCAATTGGTAATCCATGTTCATGTGAAGGAATGTTCAATGTTTTTTGATATGTCACTCTTTCTAAATTATTCTAAAAGTGCAATCTAATACCTATGAAGTGTTAATAATTTTTTTCTATGACTTTTAATCAAATTCTAAAATTCACAAATAAATATAAATGTACAAGAATGACCAAGGGAATTCCAAAAAGAGGACAAAGAAATTGTCCTTGACTTGGACATTAAAACACATTAAAATGTTTTAGTGAGCAATACATCAATCTGGATACTAGCTGCCTACACAGGATGTCATATATATATATCAGAGCATTCAGACTGAACTATTAATTTCTCCTCACCTCACCTTCTGCCTCAGGACTGCTTTGTCAGTAGCATCAGCATTTTAGTATCATGTAATAATATGTGGTATTTTATGACTTAGATGAATTTGTCAACTTAGATGAAGTGAACAAATTTTTTTTAAAAAGCTTATTAAAATTAATATAGGAAGAAATGGAAATCTGAATAGTCCTATATCTGTTAAAGTATTTGAGTTCATAAAAAAAAAAAAAACCTTTCTCAAAGGAAACTTTAGGTATGCAGAATTTAAGCAATATGTTTTACATATATTAAAAAATTTTCTATAAGTTTAGAAAATACAGAAATAATACTTTTCCAATGCATAATATTTATAAAACAAAAACCAAAATCTGACGAGGCCACTGAAAGAAAAATTACAGGTGAATCACTCTCATGACTATATTGTAAGATATGCAAAATATTAAATACACATATTAGCTAATGCAGTCCACTGACAGATATGAAATATATTAAATTGGGTTTTCCATAGGAATACTAAGGTTAGCTTATATTTAAAAATTAAGTATATAAATTATCATATTAACAAAATGAGAAAAAAATATTCCTCACTATAAATAGCTGTGGTTTGGTTCCAGGATATAGCTTAGACTGATGTGTCATATATTAGGATATGAGACATCTTGATGCATGTTCTAAGGATATCTAATTTGAAACAATAAAAACCTCCAAAAATGGACCATCTAATGTTAAGCTAGGTATCCAGTATTTGTAACTTTGAGCAAGTTAGTTTATTTCTTTGTATTAGTTCCCCACACATAAAACTGACATCCACAAAATTTGCATTGCCTTGTTTAACTTACAGCAAAATATTGTTTTAAGGATCCAAATTTCATTAAAAATATGTTAAGGCATTTTAAAGTATATACCTGCATATACCTTTAGTGCTATAATCTATTTTTTAATAAAGTCTTGATTATGATGCTTAGAAACCAATAACACCATATACAAAATATGGTATGAGATATTCCAATATTATATGAAGAAGAGGTTGAGGTGGAAACATAGTTGTTCAGTTCTCAAGTTGGCTATGAGCATTTAAAAGGTTAGACCAGAATTCTAATCTAAGTAAATAAGGCCCATCATTATTAGTGTCTTAAGTTTCTTCCTTTGTTAGCTAGAGGAAAGGTAGAGGAAGCTGGCTAAAAATGAATCAGTGAAAATAACATACATTTCACAATGTCTTATTTACTTCTCCTTTGTGGTTGATGCAATAAATCCTAGGGGTATTGTGGTATTCTAAAATACCACATAACCCAAAAAATTAGACTCCCTATAGGATAAATTAGTCCACTGTGATGAAAAGACTTGAAGTTTTTCTCTTTTGTTTTGAAATACATTTAAAATAAAACTCATAATTAACAAATCTGCTATCATTATTTGCAAATGTTTTAAGTTTATCTCTTTGTGGTTGAGACAAAGAGATATAAACATGAGCACAATACCATCCATCAGGCAGTGTTATTTACCTTCTTGATGTTTCTCAGTATTCTAGCCATATGCTGATAACACTACACAGGAAGTATAAGTGGGGGTGGTTCATTGGTACAAAAATACAGTTAGATAGAAGAAATAAAATCTAGTGTTTAGTAGTACTATAGAGTAACTACAGTTAACAATAATTTATTGTAAATTTCAAAATAACTAAAATAGTATAATTGTAATGTTCCTAACATTAACAAATGATAAATGCTTGAGGTGATAGATACCCTAAGAGTGGGTGGTTTATTGGTACAAAAGTACAATTAGACAAAAGAAATAATTTCTAGTGTTTAGTAGCACAATGGTGCTACTTAATTAACAATAATTTATTAAGTACCCCTACTGTACTTTATTCACCTGTTGATATGCTATCTTCCTTTTTAACCTGTTAGAGCTTTGTGGATACAGTAGATTATTTTCTTGATCTCACTGTTCTTGACTCCCAACAGGGCATAGAACAAGTGTCAATATGTTATTTTGAGTGAATAAATGAAACATGAATTTCTCTATTATACAATACTAAGGTATTCTTTGTTTTCCAATACAATGGAGCCAATATTATAATTTTATTAGAATACGGATTTCCAATATGTTTAATTAAAAAACACTGTATCTTCATCTCCCAATAAGAAGTACCACTAAAGCAAAAACAAGGTGGAAAAACTTGGTTTTCTTTTGTTTTCATATTGGGTACCATTAAGAAAATTTCAAGAAATAAAAAATATTGATAAATTATTTTGAGTAACCAATCTTGTAACTTGTTTGAATAAGTCAAGTAATAGAAAAATATGTAGAGTTGAGGGTGTTTTGCAAATATAGACTATGTCTAAAGTATACGTGGAAACATAGATTGGGTCTTTTGTTAAACATTTTTTGTTTTAAATTATATAGATACATAATAGGTATATATATTTATGTGGGTAGGTGTGATATTTTAATACAAGCTTACAATGTGTAATGATCCAATCAGAATAATTGAGATATCCATCACCTCAAGCATTTCTTTGTGTTAGGAACATTCCAATGATACTCTTTCAGTTATTTTGAAACATACAATAAATTTTTGTTAGCTGTAGTCACTCTATTGTGCTACTAAACACTAGATACTATTTCTTCTATCTAACTGTACTTTTGTACCAATTAAGCACACCCCTCTTTCACTCCCCTTCCCCACTATACTTCCCAGCATCCAGTAACAATCACTCTACTCTCTATCTCCCTGCATTCAATTTTTTGAATGTTATTAGGGGAAATGACAAAAGTATGAAGACAATTTTAGTGGGAAAGTGATGCATATAAGGCTGAACTTAATAACATCAACCTGGAGATTGTGTAGGATTAGTAGAACACAAAGAGAGCAGAAAGGAACCTTCTATTTAAACTATAAGGTGATACTAAATTTGTATAGAATTATCACTATTACAACAACAATGAAGAAATAATACAGACAACAGCAAAAAAAAAAAAAAAGGCTATGCATGGTCAATGAGATACAAAGAAAATAGATGTAATATCTACCTTACTATATTAAAACAATTAGTAAAAGAATTATAAAATACTCCTTTTAAGATTTAGCACATAATTAACTAAGTTTTATATTTTGATCTAATTAGGTGGATTATTTACTCTGCATATGACCTATCAGGAAATTGTTTCCCTTTAGAGCTTTTTAATAAAAAAAATCATTTAATGTTTTATTATTAAAGTGTACAGGTATGCTATGAACTGTAAAGAGCTCTAGTTCATGTCATCATCTATTGCAATCTTTTCTTACCTAGCTAATATGAAGAATAAAACTTTTGGGAGAAAGGAAAACCTTGGGAGTATCCTGGCCTTTAGAATTGCTTAATCCAGGACATTATTTTCAGTGTTCTCTCTTTTGTAGCCTACTTTTGAAGTAATTTCCTAAAAGTTTCTTTACTTTTTGAGTTCTGCTTACCATTTCACTTCCTGCTTTCTTATGTGCCAGGCAAAGCATTGCATCCTCTGCTTTTAAAAACAGCTATAACACCTTAATTTATATAAAGATGTGTGTGCATTTCTGTGCTGCACATATAAGTTTTTTTTTTTTTTTTGAAAAAGGCTAGCAAATTATCATTGAGGAGATTCTGCTCCTCTAGTCTGTGTAACCTGTGCACCAAAAGTTAGCATAAGTTTCAGTTCCATCCACTATATCAACAATTCATTCTATCTGTTCAGATTTTATTGCTGAACACATAATCCCCAATGAGACCTGGATATTGAACCCTGCCTCATGAAGGGAGGGTTGAGTGCTGAGGCAGGCTGAGCTCTGCCCACCTCTCCACTGATATCCTTATGATTTTCAAATTTGCCTGAGGACGTAATACTTTATTATAGCTAAACCTGCAGTAAAAAATTTTTGTAAACATGATGTACGGGGTAAGAAAATGTATGTAAAACTGACTTCCAATACCTATCAGTTAATACACTGGTGAAGCCCTAACCAAGGGAAAAGCCTCCTAGAGATCTTCTTTGCTCTGTGTCTTTACCTAGCTCTGTGTTGTACCTTTAATTTCTATGACCCATGCCACAACATGACCTAATCTGTACTGTAACAATCGTATCTGGGTATCACAGCATTTTCACTTATTTTTGTGCATTCTCACCTTCTGGCTGCAATTTAGCAAAGTTTATATTGTACATAAAACTTTTTCACCAAACGTGTTTCTATAACTTTATTTCTGTTGCAAATTTCTTATTGGACAGATTTACAATGATTATGGAGGCTGGTCTTCCTTTTGTGGCTGCTTTACATTGTATCACTTGCCTGTAATTTTTTCTGATCTCCATTGTCTTTTAATTTTTCTTGCAAGAGTCGTGAATTTAGTAACATATCTGATTTTCTCTAAAAACAACTACTTAGATGAGAACTACTCATTACTCCTGCACCTTGTTTTCCCTCCTAGATTATTAACTCTTTGAAAACAAAGTGTACGTCTGCCTCTCTATTTCTGGCACCTAACTCAGTGCCTAGCAAGTAACTGGCATTTTCACTGAATGTGTATTGAGATAATGAATAAATGTCACCATTAAATATTTCCTCCATTTTGTGGATTTTACAATCACTCAGGTAGAAAACAGATAGTTGGATCAGGATTTCTTTTTTTGCAGATTCCATGATACCCCACATATCTTAAGCATCAATATGCATATAAATGTTCTTCTCAGCTTCAATCAAGCTCATTCAAAAGGTTATGCCTTTCTGAATCACAAAACTTGGTATTTTGCTTCAGAATGACCTTTTTGGCAATGAGTTTTGGATATGGTCTTAAATGCCTCCATTGGCAAATAATATCATAAGTGTTTTGGTTACTTTTTGCTTCAAAATCCATTATCCTACTAATGGTTCCAGAATCAAAAAATAGGTTAAGTTTATAGTTAGGGTATAATGGTATTTTTAATGTGAATGGATTCTAAAATAGCTATGGTTGGCCAGTTTGGTATTTACAGTCTGTGGCATTTCCACAGAGACAAGTCTTTGTTTACTGACTGTCTGACAATATAGTTTCTTCAGATGAGGTAAACATCATCTGTGGTTCAGCAGAAAGTGCACACCATATACAATGCCTGAACAACTGCTATTAGATAAGCATTGATTATACTTTCAGTTTTTTCAAGGTCAAGAAAGAGTCTGGCTAGGATTATATAGCAGATAGCAAGCTTCCTTAGCAGAAAGGTCTTTTAAAACCTTTTCGAGCTGTGGCAGTGATGTACTATATGCTGCAGGCTTACTATGTCTCTCTAGCAGGTCATATATTTTCTTTTATGCTCAGCTGAGTAGAGCTAGGATCAATTTTTAAATCACATTGCTATATTATCCATCTCCACTATTCGACACCAGGTGGATAACTGTTTGCTATTTTTAAACAAACCTTTAAGTTACACAACTTGGAAGGCAAGGAAAGGTAGGACATAGTTAATTCCCCTGAAATGTTAGCTTATAAATTAAAATTAAATCAAATCATGTGTGTAAATTTCTACACTCCAGAGGGAAAAAACTATGTCATATTTGCAAGGGCATTTAAAACAAAAAGAAAAATAGACCAACAATAAAGAATTTCATTGAAAAATCAACTCTAGAGGAACAATCCTTTTTCCTATTTTAATACAAACACTAAAATGGCATGAAATCATTTGGGACACATATAATGTGAGGAAAGAATATAATTAGAAGAATAACAATTGTTATCATGATTAAAAGTTTTCCTAGTTGAGTTGTTTGTCAAGTGTGACCAGTGGCCTAAGCTGGTGAAATGCACATGAAACTTCTCTGCATTATTTCTGCAACTTCCAATGAATCTACAATTTTTTCAGAATAAAAAATAAAAATAAAAAATCATATGTATGTATCAAGAGAGAACATATGACACTGATTATATAATGGATTTTGCTCATTAAAATTATGTTATCTGACTTCTCAAAACTATTTTTTCCATAGAATAAAATGGAATTTTATTGAAAAACCAGGAGATCGTTAATATAAATTGGTAATGATGGTAATTAAATTAAGTTAAAGCCACATTCTTCTCTTCTTAACAATAATGAAAACTGCTCTACTAAGTGATCTAGTTTGAATAAACTTGTGAAAAAAAGTAAATGCTTTTTGCAACCCCTAACACCATGGGGAACATATACATAAATTTAAACTTGTAAATATCATAAAGCATTAACAGAGAGGAGTTTTCCGAAAAATCAGAACTTAGCGTAGAACAGTGTATTTCACTAAGTGTTGGAGCCAGAATTTGTCAGATGGTTGAGACAAACATGGCTAGGAAAACTGTCCTTAATATATCTTCAAATTAATTTTATACCCTTAATGTTGAAATTACCAAACAAGGAAAATAATGTGTATTAAATTTAAAATGATAATCAAAATATGACAATGTGAAACTATGGAAAGCAAAAAAAAAAAATGAATTTATAAAGTAAAGGAAAATGTATACATTTGAATGCTAGAATATAGCATAATTCAGCCAGGCATGGCTGCTTACGCCTGTAATCCCAGCACTTTGTGAGGCCAACGTGGATGGATCAACCTGAGACCAGGAGTTCGAGAGATGCCTGGCCAACATGGTGAAACCCCATCTCCACTAAAAACACAAAAAATTAGCTAGGCATGGTAGAACAAGCCTGTAATCCCAGCTAGTCAGTAGTGTGAGGCACTGGAGCCTGGGAGATGGAGGTTTCAGTGAGCTGAGATCATGCCACTGCACTCCAGCCTGGGTGACAGAGCAAGACTCTGTCTCCAAAAAAAAAAAAAAAAGAAAAAGAAAAAGAAAATTATAGTATAATAAAATAAAATACAGTATAATTTGCAATTAAAACTAAAAACATGTTATTAAAGTAACCATACAGCTAAATGGCTAAACCACTAAAAAAAATACAACCATTTTTAAACTAGATATGGTGCTTGTAAAGATCATTTGGAGAAATAACATGGAAAAACTGGCAGCAAAATTCTAAAAAAGAATGATGAGAATTGACCATGCAGTAGCCATAGAGCTTTTGTGAACCTATTCTGGTTTGGAGGCTGTCCAATTTGCAAATTGTTTTTTGCTCAATTAAACTGTTAAATTTTTCTGTTTTGTTTTTTAAAGATGACATCAAAAGTGGGATCTGAAGCAGAGCTTCAGCAACTGCCAGGAGCACTGACTGATCAAGAGAAGTACCCACCAGGCCCACTGTGTCCATTGCTCTCTCACAGCAACTGGGGATCGTGGGAATCTCCTTCTCAGATTCTGAAGCCCCATGGATTTATGGCTTGAGCTATCCATGTTTGAGCAAATTTCTGATCCCAACTGGGTTTAGAAATTTCAATAGAAACTAAGTCCAAGAATTGGCTTGAATCTGATGAGAGGCCTCAGATACTTGACTGATTGTAATGATAACACACAGAGGGAGCAAACTTCAGCTTCCAAAAGTTTGCAGAGGCTTTTGTGTTCTACCCTCTTTCTTTTTTCTCACACACATAGGTAGGGAAAAATCATTGACTAACTTGGTCCAGGAAATCTAAGAGACAGTCAAGATTCAAGGTAACAACGGAATCCTTAATTTCTGAAGAACTGAGTAATGTACCTTCTGACTATGCCTACAAAACATGTTTAAGTATCAGGTCCAGGAGCAGCAAATGCTTATAGAAATGACAAATTTTTACTAAAGATAATTTAAATGACAATGAAACGTTCCAAATGCACAATACTGCACTTTAAGAAGTGGATTTGAAAATGAGGCCTCCTGAATTAGTCTCATCCAGGGATGCCTACTGATGTGCAGAAGCTTCCAAGATTATTTCCATACTTGTGAGGTTTTTGACTCCTTATAAAAGGCAAATAAAAATCTTAAGCAACTAATCGTTAAGAAAAATTAAATCTGCTAACCCTTTGGCATAGTTACTATCCCACCCCAAAGACAAAAAGAAAGCTATCTTAGGTAAAGTGTTTATAAGGCCCTCGGCTAAAGTAGCCTCGTTTATTTTTCAGATCTATCTATGCCGAGTTGAGGCATGGAGAATGCTTTCTTTGTTTTATTCCTTAATTGCCTTCACCCTGAATTCAATAATTTAAGCTAAGAAACAGCCCCTAAGTTAAAATGACCACCTATTTAAGACATACCTTTCTGGCATTATACCTGGCTCTGGTCAAACCCTTTGGAAAAGAGATTTACATCTATAAAGGAAATCTTCATTTGTAAGGTTATCTGCCTGTGTATATGGAAACACCATTATTTTAAACTTACAAAACACGTCATACATTTGTTTTGCCTTAACTGAACTTATACCATTTTTTCCTTGGTTTGATCAAATAATGTTATATTTAGGCCTAATGCCTTAGCTCTGTGCTTTTGAGATAAAGATTTTCTACCTTGTTTCACCTGAGTTGTCCCTTTAGAAATGCAAATTTAGGGTTGCCTAGCCAATTGCTTAGGGCAATGAAATAGATATTTGGGATATTAACAGTCTGTATGGAAGAAAGAAAAAAAATATTTAAAATATTTTAAAGCCAGCCAGGCCAGCAAATGAGAATTCTTAATGAAAGTTGTAAGATCTGTTTAGGCTGACTGATGGCCCCATGGATGCCATGTTAACCTGTGTGACCTGCATGGACATTCCAGATGAGTTCCTGGAAAATCTAAAGTAACTGGAAGATCATGAAAAGAGAAAGAAATGATCAACCCCTGTGGAGCCTACTTAACTTTAAGACATTCTCTATTTTTTTCTTATTCTGGCCTCAATTGACAAGGCCATTGGACTTTGTAACCATGTTGGCCAACCTCCTGACTCCACACCCCACGATCCCCTCCCCGCTTGCAAAAAAAAACCTCCCTAAAGGTACTTTTCTATCTTTCCACTCCCTACCCTAAACGTATAAAACCAACTCCTGTCCCACTGCCCTTTGCTAATGCCCTTTTTGGCTTCAGCCCACCCGCACCCAGGTGAATAAACAGCCATGTTGCTCACACAAAGCCTGTTGGGGTGTGGTCTCTTCATTCAGAGCACATGTTTTAACATGTATGTTTATGTGTTACGTGTGTGATATTTGGTAAATAAAGCTAGTTCTGAAATTGTTATTAAAATAAGGATGGCTTCATAATTGACAAGTGAATATAACTTGATACTGATAGAGACAGGAGGCAGGGAAATTCTGGGCAGAAGAGGAAGCATCCCTAATGTGGACCCTGCCCTCAAGCCGAAAAGCCTGAGACCCTGGCCCAAGGTGAAAATTTACATTCCTGTTTTCCTGCTGGGAAAAATATCTTTTCCTAAACCACTCATGGCCCTGCCTTGCCCCATCCTGTGCCTATAAAGACCCTGGACTCACCTGGCAGAGAGGAGAAGTAACGACATTGGGGACTATGACTGGACGTTGGAGAGAAGTGGCTTGATTTCAGAGGGACAGCTTGATGGTATAACTTAGGAGAAGAATCTGGCCAGAGAGCCGGACTTCAAGAGAAGATTACCTACCCACCCCCACCATCTCCTTTCAGCTCCCCTTCCTGCTGAGAGCCACTTTATTAGCAATAAAATCCTATGCATTTACCATCCTTCAATTCATTTGTGCAACCTCATTTTTCCTGGACATCAGACAAGAGCTTGGGAGCCATGAGTGTGGATACAAAAGCTATCACACTGGCCCTTTGTCCTCACTGGCGGAGGGCAGCCATGGACCTACTGAGCTGTTAACACTTAAGCTCTCCAAGGATGGCAGAGTTAACAGACCACTAGACCACTGTAACAAGCCCTCTAGGGCTACAGGGGTTGCAGGCACCCCACCCAGATGCCGTCACTCTCACGGGCCCTCATGGAGTTCGCTCCTGCTGGTGCCAAAGCAGTTCCGGTGCTCTTGTACTCTAGTCCCCACCTCAATTGCTCGCACTCTTCTTCCCATGAAGAGTTGAAAGTGGCCAGCTAAGTAAACAGGGCACCCCGGTTGCAAGTCCTGCAAAGGCCTCAGGGAAATACCTTGCTTCAATACTTGCTTGATCTGACTGAGCTTATGCTTTGGTTTTGAGCCTCTGGATTCTGGGGTCTGGATAGGTGGCCATGGTGTGGCATGGGGACAAGTTCTGAATGCCTAGACCAGCAGCTACAACATACAATCAAGCCCAATAGGGCCATGTCTTCCCTACCCCAGCTTTGCCTCCTAGGAGTTTTGTCCTTGAGGCATCTTTTTCAGAGCTCTTTTGTCCTCAACTCTATACTTGGTATGTAAATTCAGGACACATGCCTGCCCTTCATATATCCTCTGGGTGCCACTTGACTACTTGAGACCCAGGATGACTGGGGAAAACATTAGGGAGGGCACCTGTGTCATAGTTTTAAAAGTTTTTCCAGTAATTTACAATCTTAAAGTCATATTATGTTAAATAATAATCGTAAAATTTCTGAGTCATTTATAAGCCAGTTATGATATCAAAACATGTATTATTAAACATAAGAGTATGTACTGGCATCTTATTTTTATGTGGCATAGAAAAGCTAAATCTATTTAGATCAGTTGAAAAACAATGAGGAGTCATCTTTCTAAAATATTATAAAATAGTTTTCATCTACAAATACTAAGTCAGCTCAAAATTCTAGAGTATTCACGAGAAATTAAGGTTATTAAGAGTTAAAATTATAGTTAATACATGTAATTAAAACTACTAGATATGCGAGAATAAAATTCTGTATACAAAATGCATAATCAAAAGCAGGATATGCTTTTAAATAAGAAAGTTGTAAAGGCATAAAAATGTATGTTAAAATAATTTTGACTATTTAAAAATTTACTTAAAGGTTCTAAATTGAAGGGATACAAAATAGAGATAAAATTAAATACATATAGAAAGTTGGGAAGAGAAATACTTTTTTAAAATAAGATATTTTTAAAAGTTTATAAAAATCTTATATAGTCAAAAGATTTCAGATTTGGTAGATTTGTTTATAAAGTTCTATTAAAATTGGCTTTAGTACTAAAACAAAAGTAAAATTTGATTTTCTCTCTTGAACATTTTGTGTATTATTAATAAGCGGCACTAAAATATTTTTGTTTACTTTTTCAGTAAACTGCCAAAAAATAGAAAAGAGACAAGAATGAAGGAAAGTCAAATTCTGTCTCATGCTGTTGTTCTCAGGTCTTTTGATTATTTGCAAAACTAAGTCTCCTCTCCACGACAAAGTAAAGGTTTTTGATTTTTAAAATCTTTATATTATCACTTTGGCTAAAAAAGTAACTTTTTCTTTTTTCTTTTTTTTTTTTTTACAGTGACCTGTGATCCTATTTTGAAGTGTTTTAAACTTTTGATATATATTTGACAGTCTTCCCCAAATCAAATTTTAACCTCAAAATTTGTTGACTTCTCACTTTGGGATGCCTCAGAGGGCCCTGATGCATCCAAAAGAGTGATAAATAGCATTATTTGGTATATTAAATTACACTGGAAACATTACCAAGTAAGAAATGATGTTTGATCTTCTTTGGTTTAGACTTTTACTAGTATGTTATTAATATATGTTTCAATATTATATGGGATTCTTAAAATTCTGATACGTCTGTATATATAACATCACCTGAAATTATGGTTATGATGTTAAATTATTGTAGGCCACAAAAAGAACCGAATTCCCTTGACTTTTAACTATGACCATTTCAAGCCATTTCCACGTTTAATGGTTTAATTCTGATGCCGTTTCTGAAAACTCTTCACAAGGAACTAAAATCCTAGAATATTGGGTTTTCAAAGAGGACTTGTAGAAAGGATGAAAAGGAATTTGACAAAAACCCTTGCATAGAACGGGTCTCTAATAACTTTGTGATCGTATCATTTTGACTTGGTAAGAGTGCCCAGAACCCTAATGAGGAGATTGGCTGTTTTATAAAACTGCTAACCCAAGTAGGACAAAAATTAATTAAAAACCAAGAAAATACTTTGCCAGATTTTCATGCTAAATTAGCCAATTATTTAGATATGCAACTTGAATGAAAGCTCCACAGTTCAGGTAAATTACCTATGGTAACCCATCTAATGAACAGTGCTTGCATCTGAATTGGAGAAACAAAATTAGTATCTAAGAGGAGTTAAGTGTGGACTCATGGAGATCCTGGACAGCCATCTGGTTCTTCCTGAGTCTTCAAATCTTTCATTATTAAAAGCTATACATTTAATGACTCATGATGGGAGAGATAAAATAATTCAAATTATATCTATTACCTATATATGTATACACAAATATATATATATACACACACATATATTTGTAACATACATATCTATATATTATGTGTGTATCTACACTTATCTATATCTACATATATTGTGTGGTGACTATTCTAAATTGCTGAAATAGTTAATGGGCAATGTTTTGTTTGTCAAACCCGTAATTGTAAGGCAATCAAAACTTCAGGTACATTTCTGCTACCTGACAGGCTGTATTAACATGTCTAGAAGGATTTCATTTAATTATCATATTCAGTGCATGTTTTCTGGTTGTATAGAAAGTTTCTCATGCAAGAGCGTTGATGCTATTACAGTAGCTTAAAGGTTATAGAAAATGTGTTTCACTCAGGGGACATTCCTGCAGAAATCTCCAATGACAGAGGTACTTGTTTCACTGTACAAGTTGTAAAATAATTAAATACACTATTACAGATACATTAACATTATTCAAAACTAACTGAATTGACTGGATTGCCTTCGTCAAAGGTATTGCAGATTGATGATAATCAGATCCACTTAGAGTGGAAAAGGTAAGTTGACCCCTTATGAAATAGTTGATGGAAGGCCTGTGCACCTAATAATAGAACCTCATGTATATTCTGCTACTAAGCTCTGATATGAATAAATGTTGTAAGGCTTTAATGCAGTATGTCACAATGTATTTTCACCATGTAAAGAAAGCTTTTAACAATCCACTGACAGAGGACAAGCAAACCCTTCATAATATAGAACACAGATTAAGTCTTGTGAGAACGCCAGAGAAAAACTGCCCTCGTCTCCTACACAAAAGCAAAACTTTGAGACCTTGAACCTCAGGTTAATAATCTCACAACTTAGTAGGGCTCCTCCAGACTTTAGGAACTTTATACCCATTAGAAACCTTAAGGTAAAGGTAACCAGGGAAGTTTCTCCCCAGAAGCAGATGGCATCCCAGACATGGACAATTTTTTCCAAAGATCGTGGATCAAGACTTCTCTGCTATCTTGAGACTCTCACTTCTGAATTTGTCTTTGCTTATGGCTCTGTCAATGACAGAACTGAAAAGGAGGACTCCTGTGTGCACTCATGGGCATATTTTTATTTGTGGAAAATTTCACAGCCACTCTCATACATGGACAACCTTATGTCTTGAAAGATAAAAAATAAAGGGCCAATGTAAGCAAAAACATTTAACAGGATCTTAGTTGCTTTATAATCTGTCAGAAACAGAACATTGGTCTGTTTATTGACAAAATAGGCTAAAGAGAACATTGCTAGCATAGATTGAAGACAGCATTGGCAGAAGGCCTTCACTTTTCTGAATGGGCATCACTTGTTAGGTCTTTTTCTCCATGGTTTAGAGTAAATGAAGCCATGGTTAGAAATGTATCTCTTATAAGAAGCTCTACGGCAGATTCTACTGCAAAAAGTACAACTACACAACAGACTTTAAATTATCTTTTGAAAGTTTTGCTAAATAATAGGATTGCTCTAGTTTACTTTCTGGCCAAACAGAGAAGTATCTGAGCAGGTACTGACCCTTCTAGTTGCACATGGAAAAATACATTGGGTTGCATATTATGGAAATTGAGTTGTAGGTGACTAATGAACAAGCTGTGTGGTTAAAATAAGTAGACCCCTAATCTAGCGAATTCTTCGATCTATTTGATTTTATTTGGTTTGCTTCCTATGGACCCTGGATAAGGAGCATACTTCGAACTCTTGGTATTATCCTGCTGGTAATCATAAAAGTAGTTCCCTTCGTACACTGCATTCTCTCAGAAGTGTTAAATGTTTGCATGCAGCCATCTGTAGAATGTCAAATGGTTTCTCTTCAACCGAAATGACAAAACAAACAAATGAACAAACACACATATGACCATAAGGACTGTAACACACAAATTACATGCTGAGACTGAAAACCCAAGATATTGGTAAATAAGCATGACACTCAGGTCCTAAGTTTCGGTCATCCTTCCACCTACATGAGAACCTGAATAAAAGGAGGAATTTTGAAACAAAGTTATGGGAATCTATTGTTTTGGAATGGTTCATATACTAGGCCCCAGAGACCAGACCAAACCAAAATGAAGTCACTCATCGCTAATTGCGATGTAATTAAACTGACACTTTAAGAAAACAGATCAAATTTGGTTTTTCTCCTGAAAACAGAAGCTTCCAGAACAAGAAGGTCTCTTTGACTCCAACCCTTATAAAAAATAATAACCTGAAGTCCTTGTTCTCACATTACAAGACCTATTGTCCTGCTGTTTCCCAGTGTGATTTGAGACCAAATAAGTACATTTATGATGGTGACAGAGTGACATAAATGCCTAAAGTTTTAGTCAATCTTTCAACTGAGAGGTTGACCACAAGCAGAGAGTTGTTAAATTAAGTTTAGCCTCAAGATTTTTACATATGTTAAAGGTTTCTCTGTACACAGTGAACTGCACTCTAACTGGATGTGTAAACAGACTGTAACCTACTCTCATGCCAATCGCCAAGTTTTGGCGGAGGAAGAGCAGCCAGCTCTTCGAACCATGTTTCAATAAAGGAAATGCCACACCGTAGACAATCCAGCTGTTTCCCTACCTCACCTCTGTGTTTTTGTGTGTCACTTTCCTTTCCCTGTTCATAAGTCTTCTTTGACCATGCGGTACCAATGGAGCCTCTCTAAACCCATTCTAGTTTGGTGACTGCCACATTTGTGAATTCTTCTTTTCTCAATTAAACTCTGTTGAATTTAATTTGTCTAAGGTTTTTCTTTTAAGAAGATTAATGTGAAGCTGTTGAGGAGGTTAAATTCCGCATCAATCTTTGAGCCAATTTAGGCAGAAACTGGTTTGATGTGAAACCAATTTTGTGTAACTTTGCTCTGTCCAAAACAAGACTGTCTACAGCGGTTGACGATAATTTTAAAAGCTCTGGTACCAGAACTAATTTACCTAACTTTACATAGGCATGCTATATTATTATCTGGTCATACCACATCTATACTGGAGAGTGGATTTTCTAAGAAACAAAACATCTCTTGAGTTTAAAAGTATAAAACATAAATTATGTGTCAATATTATAGATACATTTAAAAGTTAAGCACATTTATATAACCCTTATTCTCTCAGATGAGAAGCTATATTTGTAACCTTTCTTCCTGAAGCACCTAGGAAGTATACATTTATACAATATATTATTTCTGTGTTTAGTTTGATACGCTAGGAATTTTGCCTAAAGTGGATTGTAATAGGGACTTCTAGGACCAACTTGCAGGCTTCCACTTTTCCATATACTCCATATAAATGTAAATGAAAAAATGTTATCAGAGTAAATTTTAAAGCTTAAACACAGAAAAATAGAGCATTCTGCGACAGCTGATATGGGCAATTTTAATATTTTGCTTTGGGTAACCCTAATTGTCAGCTTTAATAAAATTAGGAAAGTAGCAGATAAGACTTTAAAGAAAACCACTAGATTAAAAAAATTTTTTTTATTCTATTACTACGTTTTAGTATAATACACATTTACTGACTATGGAATAAAGGTGATGCTGGAAGGTATTTTTTTCAAAATTATGACTCCATCAAAGATGTTTAAAAATTCTTTTGATGTTCACATTCTTTCCATTTCTACTTGTCATTCTCCTAGTTTCACTTTGGACTATTACAACAGCTTTCTAAGGGACAGTCCTGCTTCTACTCCATTCGACTCATCTGAATTTGTTAAAGCTCTGTTTCATTTCTGTGTGAAAGCATCTTAAATGATTCCCCACTTTTCAAAAGATAGATCCTCAATCCTTTGTTTGCCGCAGAAACCTTTAAGACTATGAGCATTATAGTATAACCAGATCACCCTATACACAGGTAATTATATGGATAATGGTCTCAATTTGTGGCATCTGAGGTCTGCAACTAGACCTATTCTCTGAGAGTCAGACAGAAGCTGGAAGAACCAAACTAGAAGCAGGCATGTGCGAAATCCACACCGGAATACCAAACGTGTTATTCTTCTGCTAAGGCAAAATCAAAAGACCCCATGCCAAGGTCAAAGTGGAGGCGTGGAAGGAACAGAGTGGTAATTTATACAGATTGCTTCTCCTGGAGCAGTGGTATGGAGGAAGCATCCTTTCAATACATGAATGTGATCGTTTCAATAGATTAGCTGAGAATCTCAATGAGAAATCCAGAAATTTTAGCAGATATCCAGAAGAAAAATCTTTTTAGAAATAAAGGCTGTATTTGAGAACACATTGAGATTTATATTGTCTTAGGTCTTCTTTATTTATATGTAATAAAATAGCTAATATTTACATAAAAGTTAGTTTACTATATACTAGATGCTTTGCATTCATTATTTCATTTCAATCCTGAGAACAATCCTATAAAATAAGAATTATTACTATGATCTGATTACAGAACAGAAAACATTAAGTGACATGCCCAAAGTAACACTGCTGGTAAATTATACTGTTGGAAAGTTTTACTGACACCAGAATCTGTGCCCTGAACTAATCGACATCTTCTAGCAGTTACTTTGCCTATTTGCAATGCTATATGTTACAGGTAGATTAACAGAAAACAGGAAAGCAGAAACCTATCTGTATTGTTTAACTGTACGGGCGCAATTATTTTTGTGCACAGGAATTATGACTAGATTTGTGTATTTTAGAGGATGATTAACTCTCTTTGAGCAACAGTTTTTGCTTTTCGAACTCTTCTTAACCTTCAGTCTAGTTTTTATCCTTGGATAGACAATTTTGTCCAGTGTATGCTGTTTGGCTGGCTGAATTATTCATTTATGTTCATATCTTTTTGATTGATCTACTTTACACTTCTTAGTATTTCAGTAAAAAATTTATTTTTGTTACTTTAACTATCTTATACTATAGAACAATCTGTTATAGATAATGGATGATAAAGATTATTTGCAAAGTGGCCGGGTACGGTGGCTCACACCTGCAATCCTAGCACTTTGGGAGACTGAAGCTGGTGGACCACTTGAGGTTAGGAGTTTAAGACCAACCTGACCAACACGGTGAAACCTTGTCACTACTTAAAAAAAAAAAAAAATTAGCCAGGCATGATGGCACATGCCTGTAGTTCCACCTACTTGGGAGGTTGAGGCAGGAGAATTGCTTGAAACCAGTAGATGGAGGTTGCAGTGAGCTGAGACTATACAACTGCAGTCTAGCCTGGGCAACAGAGCAAGACATCTCAAAAAAGAAAAGAAAAGAAAAAAAAAGATATTTGCAATCTCTGTCTCATTCTCCAAAATAATCTGAAACATTAATTTTTCTTTCAGTTGATGGCAAAATACTTAAAAAGAAAAAAAAAAGATAGTTTAGTAATATTTGTTTCAGTTACATTTTAAAAATACTCTAATAGGAAAGGAAATATTTTCTACTTTTAGTGTTGAGGTCTCTAAATTTTAAAATCATTTCCAATGCTTACTTCCTAGAGAAATATTTTAGCTACGATTTATTCTCCTAACAGTTACAATCTACTAAGACTGTAGCCTAACCATTTTATTGCACTGGATTACTTGGTTTTAGTCTGCTGAGCATTAATCCTGCTTTTAATGCCATTGGTTTTTATATCCTTATAATGAGCTCCTTTGTTTTACTACACAAAGTTGTCCTTTTTTTGATGTACTGAGGTATATACCATCCATAGAAGACCATCAAAATAAAATGAGGTTTTATGATTCAACTCTCATGTTTTGATTTCTTCAGTGATTTTGTTATCTCACTTTCTGGCTGCAGGTGGTTTTGTAGATAAAGTTGCATTAATTCAGAAGCCTTAGAGTTTTTCCTATTACACATTCAAGTCAATGGTATCAACAAAGTCCACTGTAAGAACTCATTCTCTTATAAATGGAAAAGTCTAATGTGACGATAACTAACTAAAAAATTCTGTTTCACAGCATTAAAAAGACAATCAAATGAGAAAAGATGTGAGTAAATGTCTTAATCCATTTTCTGCTGTTGTAACAGAATAACGGAAGCTAGGTAATTTGTAAAGAATGGGAGTTTATTTGGTTACAGTTCTAGAAGTAGGGAAGTCCAAGAGCATGGTGCTGACATCCTGTGAGGACATTCTTGCTATGTTACCCAGGTAACAGAAGGGCATCACATGAGTGTGCAAGACAAGAAGTGCAAGAGGGCTGAAATATACTTTCATCAGGAGCCCACTCCCATGATAACTAACCAACTCACAAGATAACAGCATTAATCCATTCATGAGGACAGAGCCCTAAGGACTTAAACACATCTTACAGGCCCCACCCCACCAAACTGTTGCATAAAGTTCACAAAATATGAGCCTTGGGAGACATATTCATGAAACAGTGGCAAAAAAGTTTAAGTAGCAACTAAAACTGCACAGAATCAAACACCAAATTAAAAAGTTTGAAACTGGTTTAAAGGGCATTTATAGTCTCTTGAGGTTTTGAAGAAAGGGAGATTACTGAGAGGGTAAAAAAAAAAAGAGAGCATGCTATTTTATATACAGCCTACCTTACTCTACCCTTCAACAGCAATGGGCCTTTAGCACAACTGCAGATGGACTCTTTCTACCACATTATTGTACTCAACTGAATACATGCAGATTTGGAGACCAGCCAGAATCATTCTCCAACATGAAAATGCTTGTTTCTAATTTTTTTTTGTGTCCTTACGCCTGACTCTTATGAAAACATATCTTGAGTTTAGAGAACAGGTGAAAGAAACAGTTTTGAATTGGTAAGAAGACAAGTTATAGGTTGTATATTTAAAGAAGCAATATGGATTATGAAGATAAATTCTTGCCTGAAGGATAATAAAGTACAGGAATCTTATGTAAATTCCCACAAGGCGGTTTCTCCTTTCTCTGAAAACAATAAAGAAGTGCTCATATTTACAGGAAAGTAGTCGTAAATATTTAGAAGAGTGGCAAAAATTTGGAAAAGTATCTAAACCAAAGTAATTAGAGAAGGATGTAATCAAAGAAAAGAAACGTTTTTCTGGCTGAACTGAGAACCTTTGGAATGGACAATTACATCTACATGGTACTGCTAATATCTAGCTTTACGTTTACCTTAGCAAGCTCTGAAATAGATAAAGAAAAATGAAAATTGATGTTATACATAATCGGCTAAAATGATGAAACACTATTTTAGGATGAAAAGGAAGATAAAACAGGGAAGTTGAAGTGGAGAGGGGAAAGAAGGCAATTAATTATTCGTAGAAAATGTGGGTTCAAAATGAGACCCATTGACCAATGGAACAGAATTGAGAGCTGAAAATCAAGCCACACATCTACAACCATCTGATCTTCCACTAAAACAAGCAATAGGGAAAGGATTTCCTATTCAATAAATGTGCTGTGATAACTATCTACAATATTCACAAGATTGAAGCTAGACTCCTTTATTACACCATATACAAAAATCAACTCAAGATGGATTAAAGACTTAAATGTAAAACCTCAACCTGTGCAAACTCCGGAAGATAACCTAGGAAATACTATTCTGGACATAAGCCCTGGAAAAGATTTTATGATGAAGACACCAAAAGCCATTGCAACAAAAACAAAAGTTGACAAATGGGATCTAATTTTACTAAAGAGATTCTGCACAGGAAAATAAACTATCAACAGAGTAAACAGGCAACTAAAGAATGGGAGAAAATATTTGCAATTGATGCATCTGACAAAGTTCTAATTTGTAGCATCTTTAAGAAACTTAAATATTCAAGCAAAAACAATGTCACTAAAAGGTAAAGGACATGAACAGATACTTTTCCAAAGAAGACATGTACATGACCAACAGGCACATGAAGAAATGCTTGACATCACTAATCATTAGAAAAATCAAAATGAAAACCACAATGAGATACCATCTCACACCAGTCAGAATGGCTATTACTAAACAATCAAAACATAATAGATGTGGCAAGGTTACAGAGAAAAAGGAGCACTTATACACCACTGATGAGAATGTAAATTAGTTCAGCCATTGTGGAAATGAGTTTGGAGGGTTCTCAAAAACCTTAAAATGTAACTACCATTCAACTCAGCAATCCTGTTATTGGGTATATACCCAGAGGAATATAAATCATTCTACCATAAAAACATACATGCATATATTCATTGCAACACTATTCACAATAAGCAAAGACATAGAAACAATCTAAATACCCATCAATGGTGGTATGGATAAAGAAAATGTGATATATATATATATATATATATAATGATATATATATATATAATTCCATTATATATATAATACTATATATATAAATTATAAATTATTATTATAAATTATATATATAATGATATATATATATAATTCCATTATATATATATATATATATATATAATTCCATTATATATATATATATATAATGGAATACTATGCAGTCATAACAAAGAATGAGATCATGTTCTTTGCAGCTACATGGATGGAGCTGGAGGTCATTATCTGAGGCAAACTAAAGCGGGAATAGGAAATCAAATACTGCATGTTCTCATATGTAAGTAGGAGCTAAACCCTTAGCACACATGGACACAAAGAAAAGAAAAGCAGACAGCAGGGCCTACTTGAGGATGGAAGGTGGGATGACAGAGAGAAAGAAAAATAAGTACAATGCTTATTACCTGGGTGATGAAACAGTCTGTACACCAAACCCCCATAGCAAGCAATTTGCCCATATAAAAAGCCTGCATGTTTATCAATGAACCTAAAATAAAAGTTAAAAGATAAATATGTTCTTCCAAAATAGCAATGAATGATTTTTTTTTTTTTGAGATGGAGTTTTGCCTTTTCACCCAGGCTGGAGTCAAGTGGCACAATCTTGACTCAGTGCCACCTCCACTCCCAGGGTTAGAGTGATTCTCCTGCCTCAGCTTCCTGAGTAGCTGGGATTACAAGTGCCCACTACCACGCCTGGCTAATTTTTGT
Source organism: Saimiri boliviensis (assembly GCF_048565385.1). Taxonomy (NCBI): domain Eukaryota; kingdom Metazoa; phylum Chordata; class Mammalia; order Primates; family Cebidae; genus Saimiri; species Saimiri boliviensis. Next base: position 175,933,974 of record NC_133450.1, on the reverse strand, counting down.
ATTTTTAGTAGAGATGGGGTTTCACCATGTTGGCCAGGCTGGTCTTGAACTCCTGATCTCAGGTGATACACCCGCCTCAGCCTCCCAAAATGCTAGGATTACAGGCATGAGCCACCGTGCCCAGCCAAGTAAAAATATTTTTATAGCTAGAATCCAACTATTTTAGAGCTCTAGAAATTAAAGTAATAGTAACTCAGGGAGCATTCATTCAAGAATAGTGGTTGAATCTTAGGAAGAACTTCTGGTTTTGGGGGCATTTTTGCTTTTTTTATTCTCATCATTTGTTCTCTGGCTGTGTGGTAGCCTTGAAAAATAATAGCCCACGTTTACAGTAAAAAGCAACAATAGAGCAGGCACTAGAGACAACAAAGAGGGTTAGAGCTTTTTCAATGCCTCGTTCCCACGTAACTGCCATTGCTTGACTTATCTGATAATTCCATGGAAGACCCCACTTGCAAAGCTATCTATACTGACATGACTTTGAGCTCACCCAGCATGAACAGCCTTTTTCTGGGGGTAGAAGACAGGGGGAGGTGGTCAAAACAAACAAAAACAAACCAAAACAACAGGGAGAGTTGACAAAAACCTGACTGAGTGTTGAAGTTATCCCCCAATATGCACATGGTACTTCTTTAGTGAACACTAATTGCATTTTTCCAAAAATCGGTTGTTCACATACAGTGGGGGTCTACTTCTGGGCTCTATCATATTCCATTGATCTGTATGTCTATCTTTACATGAATCTCACACTGCTCTGATTAATGTATGCTGTGGACTTACTGTGTCTCTCCAAAATTCCTATGTTAAACTCCCATCTCCATTGTGATGATATTTCCAGTTGGAGCCTTTGGGAGGTGATTAGTTCATTAATATGGTACCTTTTATGAATGAGATTAGTGCATTTATAAGAAAAGGCCGGAGAGTTAGTTCACACTCTTTCTGCCACGGGAGAAAATACTGAGAAGTTAGCAGTCTGCAAAACAGAAGAGGGCCCTCACCAGAACCTGACCATGCTGACAGCCTAATCTCAGGCTTTCAATCTCCAGAACTGTGAGAAATAAGTTTTCACTGTTTATAAGTCATCTGGCCTATTGTACTTCTTTATAGCAATCTGAACTAAGAAACTATAGATTTATAAACTTTTCATCTTTTCAAATATGTTTTTGCTGTAGTTACTTTTTACTTTCATATGAATTTAGAATCATGTTGTCATATTCTTTAAAATAATTGTTTTTAAAAAATAAAGATTTCACTGAATATAGAGGTCAGTCTGTGAAGAACTGATAACTATACTGGATCTTCTGATCAATAAACAAAAACTATTTCAATTTTAAATAAATTGAAACAAATAGTTTTTAAATTTTTTCTCACCAATGTTTCACAATTTTCAGTGTCCAAGTTATTTACATATCTTATCAGATTTATCCCACAGTATTTTTTTTTTTTTTGAGAGGGAGTTTTGCTCTGTCACCCAAGCTAGAATGCAGTTGGCGCTATCTCAGCTCACTGCAACTTCTGTCTCCCAGGTTCAAGTGATTCTCCTGCTTCAATCTCCCAAGTAGCTGGGATTACAGGCATGCGCCACCACTCCCAGCTAATTTTGTATTTTTAGTAGAGACGGTTTCACCATGTTGGTCAGGCTGGTCTCGAACTCCTGACCTCAGGTAATCCACCCACCTTGGCTCCCAAAGTGCTGGGATTACAGGCATGAGTCACAACACCTGGCATATCCCACAGTATTTTAATATTTTTGTCAATTTAAGTGGTATTTTTCTATTTCAATCCTATGTTGTACATTGTTAATACAAACAAATACAATTGATTTTTGCATAATGATCTCACATCCTGTAAGTCTTGCTAAATTCACCTAGAAGTTCTAGAAGCTTTTTTGCATATTCAGTGGATTTCTACATAGATGATCATGTCATCTCTGGATCAGTTGTACTTTTCTATTCTAATTTGGATGCCTTTTAGTCCTTTATCTCCCTACTCTGTTCGTACTGGCTAGAGCATCCAGTACAACGTTTAACAGCAGTGGCAGGAGTAAATATCCTTGTTTTTTTTTTACTATGGAGGAAAACTATCAGTGTTCCACTATTAAGTACAATGCTAGCTTTTTAAAAGATTGGCTTTCTGCAGGTTGAGGAAATACCCTTTTGTTTCTAGTGGCTGAGGTGGTTTTGTTTGTTTTTGTTTTTAATTGGGATTGAATGTTTGACTTTTGGCAAATGCTTTTCTGGGTGTCAAGATGATAACATATATTTCTAATTCTTAGTGTTTTCATATGGTAAAATAGAGTGATTTTTTTAATGTTGAACCAGCCTTATACTCTTGGTATAGTCCTCATTTTTGTCATAAGGTATTATCTTTTTATATATATCTAGAGTTGTCTTGCTGGTGTTTTCATGAGAACATTGTTATGTCCATGAAGAGTACAGTATTATATAGCCTTCTTTTCTCAAGTCTTTGCTGGTTTCCGTACTGTGTAATGTTGGCCTTAAAGAATAAACTGGGAGGCATTCCTATATCTTCACCTTTCTGAAGGGATTTTTGTAGAATTGGTATAATTTTTTCCCCCTAAATATTAGTAGAATTTACCAGTGAAGTCATCTGGGATTGAAGTTTTTGTGGAAGGATTTTACCAAAAATATGTATTTAATATATATATGGGGCTATTCTTTTTTTTTTTTTTTTTTTTGAGTAAACTTTGGCCATCTGGGTTTTTTAAGAAATTTGTCTATTTCATCCAGATTGTTGTATTTATTCCAGTTAAGTTGCTCATAATATTCCACCATTGTTCTTTTAATATCTGTAGAACAGTTTTTCTCAAATTTTATTTCAATCACTACCCTATCAGTCTCTTTAGACTTTTTAAAATTGCCCCTCAGTAAATTTTAATTTCACAGACATATTATACATCTATTTATGTATATGTAATTTATGCTTTATACAGAATTTTTTGACTCCTTCCCAAAAAACAGCCTTTTAAAAAAATTATTTTCTTTAATTAATTTATTTTTGAGATGGGACCTTGCTCTGCCACCTTGGCTGGAGTGCAGTAAATCATAGCTTATTGCAGCCCCATCCAACTCCTGGGATCAAATGATCCTTCTGCCTCAGCCTTCTGGGTAGCTAGGGCTACAGGTGCACACCACCACATTCAGCTAAGCTTTTTAATTTTTGTAGAGATAGAAACTCAGTTTATTGTCCATTTGGTTTCGAACTCCTGGCTTTAAGCTGTCCTTCTAGAGCAGCCTCCCAGAGTGCTGGGATTACATGTGTGAGCCACCATGCCCAGCTTCAAAATTTTCTTGATTTCCGCTTTATTGTTTTTTTGGAGTTTTATTTGTCCTTTTTCTAGTTTCTGAAGGTGGAATATAAGGTCATAAACTTGCTATTATTCTTCTATTCTTACATAGGCATTTTGCACTATGAATTTTCTTTGAAGAACTGGCATACCACAAATTCTGATATGTTGGCTTTTCTTTTACATTTAATTCAAAATACTTTGAATGTCTCTTTTGATTTCTTCTTTGACTAATTGTTTTTAGGGATCTCATTTAATTTCCAAATATGTGGGTATTGCCTAAATACCTTTTTATTATTGATTTCTAATTTTTCTAATTTAATTCCATTGTAGTCAGAAACATACTTTGAATGACTGAGACATTTTTTATGACACAGAGGTCTGTCACAAAGTAATTTTACATGGAGTATCACTAAAATCCTATATGATAGACACTAATATTGTTAGCATGCTATACATCAGGAAATAAAAACTCAAAGATGGTAAGTAAGCACATGTCTAAAAATCATAGTTATAAAGACATGGAGTCTGAGTGCTTAACCACTATTCACTATATATATAATATAAATATATGTTATATATAACATATATATGTTATATATATGTTATATATAATATATATAATATAAAATATAATATATAATATATATAATATATAATAGATAATATATAATATATAATATAATAATATATGGTATTATATATAATTATATATAATATATATAATAAATATATAATATATAATATTTTATATATATGTATATATCTCATAATATATATGATTCTTTTATTTACTTATTGAGACAGGGTCTCACCACTCACCAAGGCTAGAGTGCAGTAGCTCAATCATGGCTCAAGGCAGTCCAGTCCTTTCAGACTCAAGTGATGCAGTTTCCCAAGTAGCTGGGACTACAGATGCATATGACTACACTCAGCTAATTTTTAAATTTTTGTAGAGGCAGGTGTCACTTTGTTACTCAGGCTGATCTCCAACTCCTGGGATCAAGTGATCCTCCTGCCTCTACTTCCCAAAGTTCTGAGATTACATGTGTGAGTCAGTTGCCCAGCCATTAGGTCTTCTTATATGCAAATCATTTTAAGCCATAAGTAAATAACAGAGTTCAACCTCTTTACTGCTTGTCTTAGAGGAGAGATATAAAGCAAAGCAGAAATGCATGGATGGATTAAGAATGAATTGCTGTTTCATAAATGGACAGAGAAAGATAATTCCAGTTAGAAAGAATGGAGAATTTTTACTTTTGTTGCAGCTGTGACATTTTAAATAAGTTTCAAAAGATATACAGGATTCTAAGTATATTTCACAAAGAAATGTCAGGAGCGAAGGGACATAAGAAATACAGGGCAGGTTGAGAGTATGATGTACTTTTTGATTGGGAAGATGAGAAAAAGACAATTTGAAATAAGTTTTGAAAGGTAGGTTTCCATCTCTGTTATATGATCTATTTGGTTTAGGTCCGGAAGATTGGATTAGAAAAAAGAAGTCACGCCTATAAGAAGACAAATGGTAGATACATAGAAGGAAGAAGCTCTTGGAAATACAATGTTATGTAAGTGGGGTTGATACATAAAACTTGCATGTATCTACTGCATACAATTGGATGGGTTTGAACATGTGCCTTCACTGTGAAACCATCACCACAATCAAGGTAATAGACATATCCATTGCCTCCGAAAGTTTCTCTCTGGCACTTCCAGCTCTTAAAATTTTATGGTAAGAACATTTACCTTGAGATATGTTGTTTTAACAAAATTTTAGTGTGCAATACAGTATTGTTAACTACAGGGGCTACATCTTAAAGTGGACATCTAGAACCTATTTATGTTGTGTAACTACTTCATTATATTCATTAAACAACTTATGTGTCCTTCCCCAAGCCCACTGTTACCACCATTCTACTCTTTGCTTTATGAGCTTGACGATTTTAGATACTTCATGTGAATGAGATCACGCAGTATTTGTCCTTCTGTGACTGGCTGATTTCACTTAGCATAGTGTCAAGGAAATCCTGCCATCTGCAACAACGTGGAAGAAAGAAACACAGGTATTTGTTAATAAAATCAGCTGCTTGTAAGGTAGTGAGTTTCTGTGATAGGAAGTATTAAGCTCATAGTGTGTTGTATTTATCTTATATTAAAAGGGATCTTAAGAGATATTCATGTTTTAGCTAATGTTAAGATACTATAATTCTTAATGTAGTTTCTGTTATAAGCAGAAATTTACTTGATCAATGAAACTTTCAAAAATTTTTAGTCATAAGCAACTTAGTTTTCCAAGAATAATAGTGTGAATTAGCTCTTTATTAGCTTTACATTTAATTTTTTACTTTTTCTCAGATCTTAAATTTACTGATTTTTATGTTACTTATTAAATATTCATTTTGCACTCCCTCTGTAGTTTTCCCAAGTTAACTGCATTACTGATTGCTTTAGTGATTCTTACCATTCATGGAATAGTTTTGAAAAGACAAAATTCATTGTTAAGAAACTAACTGCAGACATGTCTTGTTGCATGGCATTTACACGAAAGAATAAAATACTACTTTATATAAGGTACAGAAAGTATTGTTTTTATAAAAGGAAGAGCAGTACTTTCCTTCAAGACCTCTTTGTACCTCCTATAATTTTGTCATTATCAGATTTTAACAGTGCAACGTCCATCAGGGATCACAGAAAATAATAATAATATGATTTTAAAGAATAACAACCACTGCCTTCATATTATCCTTTAATACACAATAGTTTTTAACCTCTCTTGATGGTCACAAAAACACTCTTAAGTAGGATGACATTATTCTTTCAATTTATACATGTAAGGAATCAAAAGTTTGAGTGACTCTAAATGTTTTTAAAATCTTTCGTAGGAAGCTTAGAACATATATGACTATAAATACACAAAAGCTTGATGTCTACAATCATAAATGCCTAGATTTTCATATAGACTTCTTTGGAATTAAGAATTGGTCCTTGTGCCTAGCCCAAAATGTATTCATAGCTATCTCAGCAAAAGATAAATACTAAACATTTCTACTCTTAAAAGCTTTCCAACCATTGCTACAAAGGAGGAATGTAAAATGAACCTTTCTTTGCTGTCTAGGATCTAAATAATAGCTCATTTTATCACTTCCTCCTTAGTTAAATATGGAAGGAGAAATTATATCACGTTTAGATTAAAAAGTGGTCAAAGTTCATTTTGATAGATGATTTTCCCATTTTACTAAAAAAATATAAATCTGATCCAAACAAAGTAATAACTGGAGTTTTAGGGTTCTAGGACTAAAGTCCTTGTTCATCACTATCAGAGCACCAGCTTCTGAATTTCTTTTCTCAGCATGTCAAATATGGAGGCAATAAACATGGAAAACTATACAGTTTTAAAAATGTAGAGTATATTATAACAAAAGAGCTGAAAATCAATAGCTACTAAAGTGAATATTGTTCCTCTTAAATATAAAAAATCTTTGCTTATGTGAAAACACAATGATATTATCCATTAAGAGGAAACAAAAACATTGTGTATTGAGAATAAGGTGGTGGTAATAGACGCACAGTAAACAGTACCAAAATAAACTTGTACTTGTTGGGAAACTTTGGGAAAGTGTCTTAGTCTCTGTGCCCAAATTTCCTCACCCACAAAATATGAAGATTAAATGAGTTCATATTAATAATTTGCTAAGAATAGTCCCTGGCACATAGTGAGTGTTAAGTAAGTCAATAAAAAAAACTTGTCTTTTAAATTTATTTGCATTAAAAAAAATTTTTTTAAATACAAATGAGGTCTCATTATATTACCCAGTCTGTTCTTGAATTCCTGAGCTCAGGCAATCCTCCTGCCTCAGCATCCCAAAGAACTGGGATGAAATATTACTTCTTAAAGCTTAGCAGTTTCCCAGTTTGTACATAGCCTGGAAACCAAGGATTAATTATTTCAAAGAATTTTCAAAACCAAAAGCTAATAGGGAAATAAGGTTTATCCCTATCTCTTAGAGATGGTTTTGAATAAGATGTCCCCAAACATATAGAAGTGCTATTACAGATTATCATAGGCCAATTGTGTTGGCCAGAATAGTTGTTTGCTATGAAATCAAACAATCCTTAAATCTTGGAGCTGAGAATCAGAAAGGCTGATTTCTGAGTTACATTTTATCCCTATCTCTTATCAGTTTTTAGGGGGAAATCTGCTCACCAAAGTCACTCAAAGACTTAGGGTAATCAAACAGCCATCATCTTGAACACTGCTGATTGTGCTAGAAGGAAAGAAAACTCTGGAAGGCTTTACCCTGTCACATCGTTTTACTCAACTCATTGGCTAAAATCAGGAGATCAAAGAGTTCAGTCATCCACATTCCTCAAGTGGCTAAGAATCAAATATCTATGAACAACATTAATAAATGCACACCAGGGGTTTATTAATGCACATTACAGATGATTGGTATGTGGGTCATAGACATAGGGAAGCAAATAGGGAAGGAAGAAGCCAGTATGATGGAGTGGATTGATGGCTTTAGTTCTAGATTTGTGCAGCATTCCCCTCCCCAACCCACCCTCCTCCCCCGTAACCCCTACACCCTCACATATACTTCATGCAACATAAGCATGTTCATCCAATTATCTGTGTTTTTTTAGAGAGACAGACAAAAGGAAAAACACCAGTTCCAATTTGGTTTTATTTGTGCCCCTGTGTCAGCCAAAGTTTATACTTCTGTGGCCTGGAATGATTGTGACAGCGATTTAGATTATGGCATTGTTAGTTACTCCTTAAATTATCTTCCAGGTAAAAATCTATGGAAAGTTTATCTGTCTAAAGGGCCCAGTTGTTGGCCGGGCGCGGTGGCTCAGCCTGTAATCCCAGCACTTTGGGAGGCCAAGGCGGGTGGATCACGAAGTCAAGAGATCGAGACCATCCCAGTCAACATGGTGAAACCCCGTCTCTACTAAAAATACAAAAAATTAGCTGGGCATGGTGGCACGTGCCTGTAATCCCAGCTACTCAGGAGGCTGAGGCAGGAGAATTGCCTGAACCCAGGAGGCGGAGGTTGCGCCGAGCCGAGATCGCGCCATTGCACTCCAGCCTGGGTATCAAGAGCGAAACTCCGCCTCAAAAATAAAATAAAATAAAATAAATAAAAAAATAAAGGGCCCAGTTGTGACTACTAGAGTGTCAAATTTCTTTTGCATTAAAAAAGTGTAACACAGGGTTGGGGAAAAGAAGTTTAATAAACTCAGATTAAAATAAAATAAAAGGACAATGGATGCTTTTATGCACGTATCAGTCTCATCTCCCATAACCTATCCTAGCCAGAGGTCTCAGATCTCCTCATGACCACTAACCAGACCCATCAGTATGCACGTGGCCTTCTGCTGAAGCTGTGCCTGCTTCAGACAACTCATTTCGCTTTGTTTCAGTTGTGTAAAAACTTTAGAGAAAAGAGAATGAATTTCTTGTTTTGCTAGGATCCTGAATCCATATAGGGCCAGGGTCCAATTAGTACCATACTTTGGGGACAAATAACAATGGTTTGGTCACTATCTCATATGCACACATGTGCAGCTGTATCTCAAACATTATCCTTTGTAACAAAGACAGTTTTTAACCAAGCATCTTTCATGTAAACAACTATTGGAGGCAGAATTGGTCCTATTTAATTAACTTCTTACTTCCAAGCCTCAGGCAGAGGAGAAAATAATGAAAAATCACCACTAAACAGTTGGCGACCACCTACTAATTTTTTTTGCACTATTTCTAAATCTTTTGTTTTTTTACGTAAAAGCTTTTTTCCCTTAGCATTTTAGTTATCAGAGAAATTCAATTCCATTAAAATAAAGAAAAACAGTAGAAAAGTGTTATTTTGTTTATATTTTCACTGAATTGCATATTTATTCATGTTCATTTTTAGGCTCTCTAATACTCTAATTCTATTTGATTCAGTTGCATTTGTTTACTATTTTTTAAAAAACCTCTGAATTCTGCTCTACCTCACTCAATTTTCCTTCATTTATCCCTCTTCTCCAAATAGCCATATTGTATCATTAATGCAAAGCAACAGAGTGAGGAAGCTTGATGTTTCTAGCTCTCCTCATATCAGAATGCAACTTGTATTCAATTCATTTCTATTTGCTCATTTTTCATATATATTCGATGAAATTTAAACAGAACACTACTATTTAATGAGCTGAAAACAGCAATTTTATAAACGCTTACACTGGAATAATGCATAATGCTAAGATTGCATGAGAATATTGGTATATCAATATATATAATTATTAGTGTTTTTGTTTGTTAATTACACTGCTACAATGATTACTGCAAAATGGTCTTGACAAAGCTTTCTTTTTTATATGCCCTTTCTCTCTCTAGCACAGAAATTGTGACGAATAAGAGATATAGATCAATACTTTAAAGATATGAAAGCTGCTAACTGTTGGTGCTATTTATTATTTTGAATTTGTAGTTTTAATAAAATAAAAACATTCTACAAGAAGAATTTCACAGAAAACTCAAACAATTGATCCATTTTGTTTATGAATTATTCTTTTTGTTGGTACCGAGATTTGGTATCAAAAAAAAACTTTGAAAAAGAAAAAAAAACTACACCTCCATTTTTTGTCAGAGTCAAAAGACTTTCATCTTTTGTAATATCAAAATAATCCAAAGAGAGTTGTCATGAGCGTCCTGTTTATGAGGACAAGCTTCTGTAGTTTTCCACAGAAGGGAGCTAAGTACCTATTTTCTTGTGTATTCAATACTTGGAGCCAAGAAGCAGGTCATTTAAGATAAGTGTTCACAATGTTCCCCATGGTAGTAGCAGTATAAATTAAATCAAGAAAAGTGGGAATATAATGAAGACGACCATCGAGAAACTTACCAAAAGATTCAGGTAAGGTTAATACTGTTAGTTTCAGAATGTGAATTCAACTTTGAGAATTAAGGTACCAGGAGGCAGTGGCAATAGTTTTGGAGAAAACTCTGCATATGAAGATAATACTATCAATTGTAGATGTAGAACGCTGTTGTAACCATGATACTAAATACAGTATGCTTTTATTATACCCTCTGAAACTGATCAGGCTGTTTTATGCACCTATGACTTTTTATAAATTATCCGTCTAGCAATATTCTCTTCTCCTATTTATCCACGTAGAGAACTTGTCTTCAACTTTCCAAGTAAGTTCAAATATTAATCCCTCTTTTGGACTTTACCAGTGCCGGGTTAAAATTGACCTCTGAATTGATCTCTTCCTACTTTATACTATCATTGAAATACAATTACTTGTTTACATATCTTGCTCATCAAACTGACTGTCTACTTGAAAACCAGGACTATTTCTACTTACTTTGTGTATGTTTCTGGCCTTGGTAGATATTAGGTGAGATGTAAATATGTGCTAAATGAATGATTCACATGATTCATTTAGCACATATTTACATCTCACCTAATTTCTACATGCTAGCTCTGTTGAATCAGGGCAGCATTGGCAAAGGGGGTTTCTCCCAGTGCAGCACACTTACTCCACCAAGGGAGGAATTGTGCAACCCCTCACTGAAAAACATTGTAATTCATGATAACTTATTTTTGATAGGAAATACCAACCAGGATTAACTGTGTTCTTTCATTGATTCTGAATTTAAGATGCTAAAAGCAATGTTCTGCATATTGTGTTGGCAAGAAGCACATGTACAGGTCATCCAAAGCACTTTGACAAGGCAATGGAACAAGAGGACTGGTGGTGCAGAAAAGATTACATGATGGTAATGAAAGAATGGTGATGAGAGAAAAATAATACAAACCTCTCACTGTAGATGTTCTCTGCTACATGGGAGAAAATGAGGAAAGTAAGTTATGCAAACAGAATGCTTTTGTTAAAATTTTGCATAATTAAGAGAAGACCTATTATTTTTGAGAGACGGAAAAGAAATATTGTTTAGATCTCTACTCGGTCCTTTTCCTGCTCTAAATCTGAAATTACTGTTAAAGTTGGGCACTGTCGGCCAGGCGCGGTGGCTCAAGCCTGTAATCCCAGCACTTTGGAAGGCTGAGGTGGGTGGATCACGAGGTCAAGGGATCGAGACCATCCTGGTCAACATGGTGAAACCCCGTCTCTACTAAAAATACAAAAAATTATCTGGGCATGGTGGCGCATGCCTGTAATCCCAGCTACTCAAGAGGCTGAGGCAGGAGAATTGCCTGAACCCAGGAGGCGGAGGTTGCGGTGAGCCAAGATCGTGCCATTGCACTCCAGCCTGGGTAACAAGAGTGAAACTCTGCCTCAAAAAAAAAAAAAAAAAAAAAGTTGGGCACTGTCTTTTAGCAATGCTCTTAGTAGGCTTTCTACCACTGTGCTTCCTTGCTGCAATACTCTACACTGCTCTCTACTGAGTCTCCTGCTATCATCACTCCTCTGTATTTGCCTCTTTCAATGGTCTATGAGTTGCTTGATGTTGGAACTCTGGTTTTATTTTTCTTTCTTTTTACTTGCCAGAGAATCATAATTTATTTGAATACATACAGTTTTAATAATTTTTAAATATTATATTTATATTAAAGGGGGCTTGACCATGTATGAATACCAACACAGTGTACTATAATGCTAACAAATACTATCGACTTCATGTGAAGAATAACCAGTGATAATGCAGTAATTTGAGAAAATCAGAAGAGCTGGCTAGATAACACAGGAAGGTTCTAGAAATATTCATATAAATTTTGGTAATTTTATTTTTATAAATTTATCTTCAGAATGTACATGGAAAAAACAAACCATAAAATAGTTAAAGAGATTTACTCTGAGGCAATATGGGTGACCATGGCCTGCAGAATAGTCTCAAGAAGTCCTGAGAAAGTGTGCCCAAGGTGGTCAGGATACAGTTCGGTTCTATGTATTTAAGGGAGACAGGAATTGTAAGTCAAATAATAAATCAATAGATGGAAGGTGTCTATTGGTTCAGCTTAAAGAGGTGGAGTCTCTTGACGAGGTATGGGAGTTACAGGTCATAGGTAGATTCAAAGGTTTTCTGACTGGCAATTGGTTGGAAGAGCTAAGCTTTGTCTAAAGACTTGAAGTTACTAGAAAGAAATACTTGAAGAAAAGATAAGGGAGGAGCTGCCAAGATGGCCAAATAGAAGCAGCTTTGCTCCGTGGCTCCCACTGAGAAGGATGAAAACAGCAAGTGAATTCTGCATCTTCAGTTGAGGTACCAAGGTTCTCTCACTGGGACAGACGAGGTGGCTGACGTGACCCACAGAGAGCAAGGGAAAGCAGGGTGGAGTGAGGGCCCACCCAGGAGACGTGCAAGGCAAGGAGAGCTCCTTCCCCCAGTCAAGGGAGGCAGTGAGGGATTGTGCTAGCCCTCCCTGAAAAACATGCTTCCCTCATTGATTCTTACAACCCATGAATCAGTAGGTGCCCCTGTGAGCCCACACTACCAGGGCCTTGGGTCCCAAGCATAGAGCTGCGCAGACTCATGGGATGTGTGGCAGCTGCTTGGGTGGGCAGCTGCTTGAGCAGTCACAGACCTTGAGATTCTGGGGAGGAAGGATGGCCACCTGGGACAGTTTATATCCAGAGTGCTTCTCTAATAGGACCTTGATCCATGCCTCCTCATAGAGAGAGGCTTCCCTGCAGGAACTTCAGCCTCCCCAGGCAGGGGTTTACAAACAGAACTCTGGTATCCCTGAGGGTGATATCAGAGGGGAACCCCTACAAGAAGGGGCAGCTGTGGTATTGTGGGTCAGCATCTTCGTCTTTTCTACATGCTGGCTCTGTTGAATCAGGGCAACATTGACAAAGGGGGTTTCTCCCAGTGCAGCACACTTACTCCACCAAGGGGCAGCCAGACAGCTTATTTAAGAAGGTCCCTGATCCCCGTCCTCCTGAATGGATCGTACTTCCCAACAGGAGTTTCCAGACACTCATACAGAAACATTGCCACTAGCATCAGGTGGGTGCCACTCTAGGACAGAGATCCCAGAGGAAGGAGCAGGCTGCCATCTTTGCTGTTCTATAGCCTCCATTGGTGATACTTCCAGGAGTGTGAGGGACCCAGGATAATAAGGTCTGGAATGGACTCCCAGCAAACTGCAGCAGCTTTATGAAAGAGAGGCCTGATTGCTAAGAGAAAAACAAACAGAAAAAAAAATCAATGAAAAAAAGATCCCACAAAAACCTCATCCAAAGGTCAGTAGCCTCAAAGATCAAAGGCAGATAAACTCATGAAGATGAGAAAGGATGAACACAGAAATACTGAAAACTCAAAAAGCCAGAGTGTCTCTTCTACTCCAAATGATTGCAACCGTTATCTCCAGCAAAAGTGCAGAACTGGGCAGAGGATAAGATAAATAAATGGAAAGAAGTGGGCTTCAGAATATGGATAATAACAAACTGTGCTAAGCTAAAGGAGTATGTTCTAACTCATTGCAAAGAAGCTAAGAACCATGAGCTAAGAACCATTCCAAGAGCTGTTAACCAGAGTAACCAGTTTAGAGAGGAACATAAATGACCTGATGGAGCTGAAAAACACAACAGGAGAACTTCACAATGCAAACAGAAGTATCAGCAGCCAAAGAGACCAACCAGAAGAAAGGATATCAGAGCTTGAAGACTATCTTGCTGAAATAAGGCAGGCAGATAAGATGAGAGAAGAAAGAATGAAAACAAAACCTCTGAGAACTATAGGATTATGTTAAAAGACTGAACCTATGACACATAGGTGTACCTGAAAGAGAAGGGCAGAACAGAACCAAATTGGACAGCACACTTAAGGGTATCATCCAGGAGAACTTCCCCAACCCAGCAAGACAGTCCAACATTCAAATTCAGGAATACAAAGAACCCCAGTAAGATACTCCATGAGAATAACAACCCCATGACACATAATCATCAGATTTTCCAAGGTTGAAATGAAAAACATTAGAAATGTGAAGCGTGGTCAGAGAGAAAGGCCAGATCATTTATAAAGGGAAGCCCATCAGACTAACAGCGGACCTCTCAGTGGAAACCCTAAAACCAAAAGAGACTGGGGGGGGGCAATATTTAACATTCTTAAAGAAAAGAATTTCCAACCCAGAATTTCACATCTGGCCAAACTAAGCTTCATAAGCAAAGGAGAAATAAAATATTTTTCAGACAAGCAAATGGTGAGGGAATTCACCACCAGCAGACCTGTCCTGCAAGAGCTCCTGAAGGAAGCACTACATATCAAAAGGAAAACCAATTACCAGCCACTACAAAAACACACCAAAGTACACAGACCAATGACACTATGAAGTAACTACATAAACAAATCTGCAAAATAACCAGCTAGCATCATAATAACAGAATCAAATTCATACATAACAAGATTAATCTTAAATGTAAATGGGCCAAATGCCCCAATTAAAAGAAACAGAACGGCAAGCTTGATTAAGTGTCAAGATTAAATCAGTGTGCTATATTCAAGAGACCTCTCTTGCATGTAAAGACACATATAAACTTAAAAAGATGGATAAAAATGTACCAAGCAAATGGAAAGCAGAAAAAAAGCAGGGGTTACAATCCTAGTTTCTGACAAACAGGTTTCAAAGCAACAAAGATCAAAAAAGACAAAGAAGGGCATTATATAATGGTAAAGGGGTTAATTCAAAAAGAAGAACTAACTATTCTGAACATGTATGCACCTAATACAAGAGCATCTAGATTCATAAAACAAGTTCTAGAGACCCACAAAGAGACTTAGGCACAATAATAATGGGAAATGTGACACTCCCCGTCAATATTAGCCAGATCATCAAGACAGAAAATTAACAAAGATATTCAGGACTTAAACCCAGCTATGGATCAAATGGACCTGACAGATATCTACAGAACTCTACACCACAAAACAACAGAACATACCTTCTTCTCAGCACCACATGGCACTTACTCTAAAATTGATCACATAATTGGAAGTAAGTCACCTCTCAGCAAATGCAACAAAACCACAGTGCCATCAAATTAGACCTCAAGATTAAGAAACTGACTCAAAATCACATAACTACATGGAAATTTAACAACCTGCTCCTGAATGACTCCTGGGTAAATAATAAAATTAAGGCAGCAATCAAGGAGTTCCTTGAAACCAATGAGAACACAGAGGCAATGCACCAGTATCTCTGAGATGCAGCTAAAGCAATAAGAGGAAAATTTAAGGTACTAAATGCTTACATCAAAAAGCTAGAAAGATCTCAAATCAACACCCTAATATCACAACTGAAAAAGCTAAAGCAGCAAGAGCAAACAAACTTCAAAGCTAGCAGAAGTCAAGAAATAACCAAGCTCAGAGTGGAACTGAATGAGATAGAGACACAAAAAAGCCTTCCAAAAAAAAAAAAAAAAAAAAAAAATCAATGAATCCAGGAGCGTGGTTTTTGAAAAACTTAATAAAATAGGTAGACCACTAACTAGACTAATAAAGAAGAGAAGAGCAAAGACTCAAATAGACACAATAAAAAATGATAAAGGGGATATCACCACTGACCAAATAGAAATACAAGCAACCATCAGAGAATACTATAAACAGCTCTGTATGACAACAACAAAAACAAAAACTAGAAAATCTAGAAGAAATGAATAAATTCGAGGCAGTAATTAATAGCCTACCCATCATAAAAAGCCCAAGACCAGACAGATTTGCTGCAGAATTCTAGCAGAAGTACACAGAGGAACTGATATTCTTTCTTCTGAAACTATTCCAAACTATTGAAGAGGAGGGACTCCTTTCAGACTCATTCAGTGAGGCTAGCATCATCCTGATACCAAAACCTGGCAGATACAACAAAAAAAGAAAACTTCAGGCCAACAGCCCTGATGAACAGCAATGCAAAAATTCTCAATAAAATACTGGCAGACTGAATACAGCAGCACATCAAAAAGCTTGTCCACCACAATCAAGTTGGCTTCGACCCTGGGATACGAGACTGGTTCAACATATGCAAATCAATAAATGTAATTCATTACATAAAGATATCCACAGACAAATATCACATGATCATCTCAATAGATGCAGAAAAGACCTTTGACAAAATTCAACATCCCTTCATGTAAAAAGCTCTCAACAAATGCGGTATTGAAGGATCTTACGTCAAGATAATAAAAGCTATGACAAACCCACAGCCAGTATCATACTGAATGGCAAAAACTAGAAGCATTCCACTTGAAGACTGGCACAAGATAAGAATGCCCTCTCTCACCACTCCTATTTAACATCGTGTTGGAAGTTCAGGCCAGGGTAATCAGACAAAGGAAAGAAACAAAGGGTATTCAAATAAGAGAGGGAGTCAAACTGTCTCTGAAGATGACATGGTCCTGTATCTAGACATGACCCCATTGTCTCAGCCCAAAAGCTTCTTAAGCTGATAAGCAACTTCAGCAAAGTCTCAGGATACAAAATCGATGTGCAGAAGTCACAGGCATTCTGATACACCAACAACAAATAAGCAGAGAGCCAAATCATGATTAAATTCCCATTCACAATAGCTATAAAGAGAATAAAATACCTAGAAATACAGCAAATAAGAGAATTAAAGGCCTTCTTTAAAGTGAACTACAAACAACTGATAAGGAAATCAGAGAGAACACAAATAAATGGAAAAACATTCCTTGCTCATGGATAGAAATAATCAATATCGTGAAAATGGCCGCACAACCCAAAGTGATTTATAGGTTCAATGTTATTCCCATTAAACTACCATTGACATTCTTCACAGAAGAAGAAGAAACTATTTAAAAATGCATATGAATTGAAAAAGAGCTTATATAGCCAATACAATCCTAAGCAAAAAGAACAAAGCTAGAAGCATTATGCTACCACACTTCAAACTATACTACAAGGCTACAGTAACCAAAACAGCATGGTACTGGTACAAAAACAGACACATAGACCAATGGAATAGAATAAATAACTCAGAAATAAGATTACATATCTACAACCATCTGATCTTCAACAAACCTGACAAAAACAAGCAATAGGGAAAGGATTCCCTACTTAATAAATGGTGCTGGGAGAACTGTCTACCCATATGCAGCAAACTGAAACTGGACCCCTTCCTTACAACTCACAAAAAGTAACTCAAGATGGATTGCAAATTTAACTGGAAAACCCCAAACTATAAAAACACTAGAAGAATATTTAGTTAATATCATTCAGGACATAGGCATGGGCAAAGATTTCATGATGAAATCACCAAAGCAATTCCAACAAAAGCAAATATTGACGAGTGGAATCTAAACAGTTTCTGCACAGCAAAATAAACTCATCAGAGTAAACAGGCAGCCTATAGAGTGGAAGAGAATTTTTGCAATCTATCCATCTGACAAAGGTCTAATACCCAGAATGTACAGTAAACTTTACCATATTTACAAGAAAAAAACAAACAACCCCACTAAAAAGTGGGCAAAAGACCTGACAAAATACTTTTCAAAAGAAGACATTTATGTGACTGACAAACATATGTAAAAAAGCTCAACATCACTGATCATTAGAGAAATACAAACCAAAGCAACAAAATGCTATCTCATGCCAGTCAGAATGGAGATTATTAAAAACCCAAGAAGCAACAGATGCTGGCAAGGTTGCGGAGAAATCTGAATAGTTTTATGTTATTGCTTGGAATGTAAATTAGTTCAACCATTGTGAAATATGGTGAGGTGATTCTTCAAATACCCAGAACCAGAAATAATATTTGACCCAGCAATCCTATTACTGGATATATATACCCAAAGGAATATAAATGTTTTTGCATCAAAAAGACATGCATGCATATGTTCACTGCAGAACTACTCACAATAGCAACAACATGTGATATGGTTTTGCTGTGTCTTCATTCAAATCTCAACTTGAATTATATCTCCCAGAATTTCTGCATATTGTGGGATGGACTCAAGGGGAGGTAATTGAATCATGGAGGCTGATCTTTCCTTTACTAGTCTCGTGATAGTAAGTCCTGCAAGATCCGATGGGTTTGTCAGAGGTTTCTGCTTTTCCTTTTACCTCATTTTATCTTGCCACTGCCATGTAAGAAATGCCTTTCACCTCCTGCCATGTTTCTGAGGCCTCTCCAGCCATGTGGAACTCTAAGCCTAATTAAACTTCTTTTTGTTTTCAGTTTGGGGTATGTCTTTATCAGCAGTGTGAAAACAAACTAATACAGTCAATTGATACCAGTAGAGTGGGGCACTGCCAAAAAGATACCTGAAAATGTGAAAGCAACTCTAGAACTGGGTAACAGAGATTGGAACAGTTTGAAGGGCTCAGAAGGAGACAGGAAAATGTGTCAAAGCTCAGAACTTCCTAAAGACTTGTTGAATGGCTTTGCCCAAAATGCTGATAGCAATGTAAACAATAAAATCCAGGCAAAGGTGGTCTCAGATGGAGATAAGGAACTTGTTAGGAACTGGAGCAAAGGTGACTCTTACTATGTTTTAGCAAAGAGACTGGTGGCATTTTGCCCCTGCCCTAGAGATTTGTGGAACTTTGAACTTGAGAGAGATGATTTAGGGTGTCTGGAAGAAGAAATCTCTTTTCTGTCTCATATCCACGTCATGCTGATGCAAGAGGTGGATTTCCACGGAATTGAATTATTATAGATTCCCATAAAATTTCATAGAAACCATGAAATATTATACAGCCATAACAAGGAATGAAATTTCATTCATGTCATTTTCAGGGAATGGAACGAGCTGGAAGCTATTATCCTCAGCAAACTCTGCAGGAAAAGAAAACCAAACACGTTTTCACTTACAGCTGGGAGCTGAATAATGAGATCACATGGACACAAGGAAGGGAACAACACACACTGGGGCCTGTTGGGGGATGGAGTTTGAGGAGGGAGAGCACTAGGAAAAATAGCTAATGCATGCTGAGCATCATACCTAGGTGATGAGTTGACAGGTGCAGCAAACCACCATGGGACACATTTACCTATGTAACAAGCCTGCACATCTTGCACATAGACCTGGGAACTTAAAATAAAAATTAAAAAAGAAAGAAAGAAATGCTTGAGTTAAAATAAGGGATGTTGCAGAGACCAAGGTCCTTTCTATATAGATGAAGCCTCTTATAGCTGCCTTCAGAGAAAATAGATGGTAAATATCTTTTTTCAGACCTTAAAAGGCCTGACTTTCATTGATCTCTCCTGGATCCAGGGAAGATCTAAAAAGGGAAGCCCTGGCTACATTAATAGAGATTCTCTACAGATGCAAATTTTTCCCACAAGAGGTGGCTTTGGAGGGCCATTTCAAAATATGCCAAGAATTAAGTTTTTCTGATTTTCAGGGACTGTGTTAAAGAAAAACTTCTCTTCCTAGGTCTGCAAAGGGCATCGTTTCAAAGGCAGGAGTTCCCCGGCTCCCCACCTCCATCTGGGAACCAGAGGGGTTTCAAATGTGAAGTTCTTTGTCTAGGTTTCCCACCCCTGGTCTAAGTAGAGAAATACAGGTGGGCTCCTTTGTTCAAGAGCCCACTCAAAGCTCTGGGAGGAGGGGGCACTGTAACTGAAAGTTGTGGACCGAGCAGCCAATCTGGTATCAGAGTCACAGAGCAATCACTCCAGAGGAAGCTTGAAAGAATTCCTCTCATTGGATGAGAACATGAAAGGGGTGGGAATAATTCAAGGGTTAAATCTTCCCCTGCTCCCTCCCTATATGGATTCCTTCTCTGGATCTCCTCCCATGACAGCATGGGAGCTGTCTTTCTCTCTCTCTCTTTCTCTCCCTCTGTCTAATAAATTGCTGTCCTGTAAAACTCTTTGGGTCCACGATATTTATTGGAACAGTAAGTTCACAATGCCTCTTGGGCTCCTTTCTCCATTCTTTGGGGTAAGAGAGGTCAAGAACCTCTTCAGAACCAGGAGGAAGTTGGAGGCATCTTTAGGACGCCCCTCCACCCTCAGCCTCCACTTACATCTTTTGGTAAGCCAGCCAGGAGAACACAGGACTTCAGAGCGGTAAGTGATAACACACCCCTTTCACTTGCTAATCTGTCCTTTCGATTCTTTTAAATTTGTTAAGGAGGTAAAGACTGGGTGCAGGGGCGGCCAGCAAGGAGCAGCGGCAGAGGCAAGGCCAGGCGGGTGTCACCTATGGAGAACACCTGGTGGCCAGGCCTGCATGGGGCGATGTGCAACTGTGGTGGCTGGGCCTAGGTGGCTAGAGTGGCAGCTGCCTATGTGAGCCACCCCCATCCTTTCAAAAGTACAGCCACCTGTCTAAAGACACAGGTGTCAGGCTTTCTGGGAATGGACTCTCCAACCCCCAGCTCTCTTGAACTGGGAGCATTGGCTAGCCCCAAACCAGCTTCCCTTTTTTACTGTTCTTTCTTCCCCTGGGCCAAGCCAAGGGTTGGCAGGAGGAAGGGCTGAGGCCCCAAACTCCCGGTTCAGTCTGGTCAAGATCGGGGCCTCACTTAAACCTCTTAAGTAAAAGCTGCCTATGTGAGTCACACCCAGCCTTTCGGGCCCCAACTTCCTACAATGCACAGGGCCAATTCCCCTAGTCTGCAATGCTAGGTTATGTCCTAACAGAGCCAGAGTCTATCAGTGGGTACTAGAAGCGATAAGACATTTTGCTTTTTGTCACCCACAATTTCCTAATCCAACTGAGTGGTGCCAGAATCCAATGATGTACAATTTGTCTTGCCAAGGATTAGTTCTCCATATGGCAGAACTTCTCCATCTAGAATACCATAGTCAGACCTGGTCCAAGGATCCAATAGTTAATTACAGGCCCCACAATCCTAGGGCATATTCCTATGACGGAAAGTGGGGTAGGGGAGAAGGCCTAGGTCCTGAGGGCAATGTCTCGGCCTCAGCCATGTGGCCAGACACTACTTTCTTTAAGAATGTTGTGCTTAGAGGCCCCTCTCAAGGAATTTACCCTCCTAGGGCAGTTTTATGGTCAGGACTATGTTAATTGAACTCTTGCTAGGGAATATTGGCACCCATCACCCAAGACTCACTGCCCTAGTTCAAGGATGCACCAATACAGGGCCACTAAGCCCGGCAGTCCCTATGTTCTTAAGGTGGCCATAAGGACATTAGACGGTGAGGGTGTGCCCATGATGCTGGTAAGCATGATTAGATCTGGCACATGGTGGGTGGGGCCCAGAAGATGATCACTCATCTAGGGCACAAGGAAACTACCAGGTGCTGTAACTGGGGGACAACCCAGGGCTAGCAGTTGCAAGGAATAACCAGGGATGCGGGCATCCCTGTGTTAGATTTCAGATGGGTGCTACTCTTCCCAAGGCAAAAATCACCCTTAAAGTATATCCTGGATAACTGGGACCACTTTGACCCATGATCTTTTAAGCAGCAGCAGCTCATGTTATCTCTGCCAAACAGCATGGCTGTGATACCCTCTGCCAAGTGGAGAAACCTGGCCTCCTAAGAAAAGTATAAATTATAACACCCTTCTACAATTAAGAGGGAAGGTAAATGGACTGAAGTTCCCTATGTGCAAGGTTTTTTTTCCCTCTAAGGGATACTCCTCAGCTATGTAAGGCCTGTAACCTATACCTTACTGCCCCTTCCTCAGGACTACCCCCATATTTAGGACTCCCTGTGACTCCTCCCTCCACCAATACTGACCAGGTCTCCTCAGCTCCTGTAACTCTAAAGGAGTCAGGGAAGGCCAAAGTGGCCAAGGCACCTCAGGCTACTAGGATGCCCCAACTCTGCCCATCACAGGCAGTAGAATTTGGTCCAACCAAAGTGCATACTCCCTTTTCACTTTCTGACTTAAAACAAATCAAGGAGGACTTAGGAAAATTTTCAGATGACCCAGACAAGCATGTAGATATTCTGCAGTGCCTGGATCAGCCCTCTGAATTAGATTGGAAAGATATCATGTTGTTGCTTATTCAGACCCTAACCAGCAATGAGAGAGAGGCTGCTCTAGCAGCCGCTCAAGTGTTTGGGGACACCTGGTACCTTAGTCAAGACATGACCTAATGACACCAGAGGAGGAGGATAGATTCCCTACAGGTAGACAAAAAGTCACTAGCATGGACCCTCACTGGGATCCTGACTCAGAACAGGGGGACTGGACTGAACTAGGAAAAAGCCCATGAACTATGCAATGACATCCACAACTCATGGAAAAGAAGAAAACCCAACAGCCTTCCTTGAGCAGTTACGGGAGGCCTTAAAGTATACTCCCCCTGTCACCAGACTGCATAGAGCATCAGTTAACACTAAAAGACAAATTTATTAAACAATCAGCAGCAGACACTAGGAGGAAGTTGTAGAAGCTGGCCCTGGGGCCAGAACAGAGTCTAGAATTATTACTAAATCTAGCAACCTCAGTGTTCTCTAAGAGAGACTAGGAGGAACAGGCTGAAACGAACAGGAGGGACCAGGAAAAGTCTGCAGCCCTAGTCATGGCCTTCAGGCAAGCAGACCCAAGGGGCTCAGAAGGGAGAAAGGCTTGGGTTAGCCACCAGTCTGGCAGAACTTGCTACCACTGTGGCCTACTGGGATACTTTAAGAGAGATTGTCCCAGAGGAACAGACCACCTCCTCGTCCTTGCCCACTGTGCCAAGGAGATCATTCGAAGGCACACTGTCCCAGGGTATGAAGGTTCCCAGATCCTGAGGTGGCTAACCAGATGACCCAACAGCAGGACTGAGGGTGCCTGGGACAAGCACCAGCACAAGCCATCACGCTCACAGAGCCCCGGGTAAAGCTAACCATAGAGGGCCAGTAGATCAATCTTCTCCTGGAAGCTGGCGCGGCCTTCTTAATTTTGCTTTCCTGTCCTGGACAGCTGTCCTCCAAGCCTGTGAATGTCCGAGGAGCCCTAGGACAAGCAATCTCCCATTATTTCTCCCAGCCCCTAAGCTGTAACTGAAGAGAAATACTCTTCTCCCATGCCTTCTTCATCATGCCAGGAAGTCCCACTCCCTTACTAGGGCAGGATCTGTTAGCCAGAGCAAGAACAATTATCTATATGACCATAGTAAGGGACAAAATCCCTCTCTGCTGACCATTATTTAAGGAACATATTAATTTTGAGGTTTGGACAATGGAGGAGCAAGTTGGACAGACAAAGAATGCCTGCCCAATTTGAATAAGGCTAAAGGATCCTACCTCTTTTCCTTACCAAAGACAATACCCTCTAAGACCAGAGACCAAAAAGGGGCTATAGGATATTGTAAGAAACTTAAAAGCTCAGCGTCTAGTAAAGTCCTTGTAATACTCCAGTTTTAGGAGTACAAAAACCTAATGGACAATGGAGGCTGGTGCAAGATCTCAGACCTATTAATGAAGCCATGATCTCTTTATACCCAGCTGTACCCAACCCAGACAACTTGCTCTCTCCAATACCAGGAGAGGCACAATGGTGTGCAGTCCTGGACCTTAAGGATGCCTTTTTCTGTGTTCTATTACAGCCTGACTCCCAGTTTCTGTTTGCCTTTGAAGACCCTTTAGAGCAGAATTCTCAGCTCACCTGAACAGTGTTACCCCAGGATTGCTGAGACAGCCCCCACCCATTAGGCCAGGATCTAGCTCAGGACCTTAGTCATTTTTCACATCCAGTTACCCTGGTTCTTCAATATATGGATGACTTACTTTAACTGCTAACTCAGAAACCCAGTGTCAGCAGGCCACCCAGGACCTCCTAAACTCTGTAGCTGCCTGTGGATATAAGGTTTCCAAATAAAAATCCCAACTTTTTAGGCAAGGGGTAAAATACCTAGGGCTTATCTTGTCTAAGGGCACTCGGGCCCTTGATGGAAAATGTCTCCAACCCATACTGGCCTCTCCCTATCCAAAAACCTTAAAACAGTTACAGGGATTTTTAGGAGTAACTGGTTTCTGATGATTGTGGATTCCCAGATATGGTGAAACAGTCAAACCCCTATACA
Organism: Saimiri boliviensis; assembly: GCF_048565385.1. Lineage (NCBI taxonomy): Eukaryota > Metazoa > Chordata > Mammalia > Primates > Cebidae > Saimiri > Saimiri boliviensis. Next base: position 175,909,771 of record NC_133450.1, on the reverse strand, counting down.
CTCTGATTAAGGAAATAATGAGACCCTATAGCTGAGGCAGCCTTTCAGATCCTGAAGCAGGCACTACTGCAGGCTCCAACTCTAAGCCTTCCTATGGGGAACAACGTCTCCCTACATGTTATGGAAAAGGCAGGAGTGGCACTGGGGGTTTTCACCCAGACTTGGGGGACCATGCCACAACCACTGGCATACCTAAGTAAAGAATTTGATGCAGTAGCAAAAGTCCGCTTGTGGGTCGTAGCCACTACTATCAGATGCTAGATGGAGGGTGGGGTGAGGAAGTTATGTACAAGGCTTCCTGGTAAAGGGTGTAAGAACCAGAGAGGAGGAGGTGCACATTCCTTTGGCAAAGCTCTGAGTAGTCATACTCAAGAAATGTGAGTAGTCAGACTTACAACTACATAAGGGGTATAGAACAGTGTAAGCAGATCATTGAGATATCAGAAATCCAAGTAGGTAAAGAGTCTGCATGTGAACTAGCTGTGGCCCCACCATAGTTTCTAACAGCCCAAGCAGAGAACAGACGGCTTCCACATGGAGATGGGGCACAGCAATAATATCCATGACTTGGTGCTGAGCGTCAAAGCCTGAGGAGGGTAAGAACACATTCTTTGTAGGTAGGAGCACCGTAGTGCAGGGGCTCAGAGACTGGGCATGGTGAGGAAGACATTCACAATCCACACGGTCTGGCACAGAGACTGCATCCCGAGATCATTAAGGATATTTCTACTCCAGACCTGGAGGAGGATTTTGTAGCAGCGGGTTGACAATGAACAACTGTGAAATGCTGAAGTCTGAGTGAAGTGAAAAGAGCATTCCCATGGTGAAGTGGAGGGGAGAAAGTTTGGTTACGTAAAGTAGGATTTATCTAATAAACATACTGGGAATAAGAGGGGCTAGATTTCTCAGGCTGAAAAAGGAAGATATAGAAAAAGGAGAAAAAAAATAGGATAAAACTTCTAGCATCCATATTGGATTGGAATTGGAGATATTTGTGTGAAATTAAAGTTTTAATGCTTATAGATGGATACAGGAAGAATATAGGTGCCTATGAATTGTGGGTGTATCCGTGTTTACATCCCTAAGTTCTGCTCACCAACAGGGCCTTAGGATACCAATACCCATGTAATAATGAGCATGTCTAGCCTCAGATTTTGTTTTCTTAAGGGAATTTTTCACTGAAAGGAAATACAGTTTCTGGGATTAATGGCTAATTTCAGGGCTAAGAAAAAATGTAAAATTAGCCACTAATATCATGTTGCACATGAAAATAAAGAAGTACTCAAAAAATCCTAAGGATAAAGCGAAAGGCCAACAACAAGAAAGCTACCTTGAATGAGCTCTCACTAGTCAGATAGGGAACAACAGGTGTATCTAAACAATGTTACCAACAGATTTTAACCTATAGAATAACAATGAAATGCATTTGCCTGTGATAAAATACATACATACATACGTAGCAGGAAAATGTTGTCAATTAATAAAAGGAATCATAGAATTTTAAGAAAATCACCCACTGGTATCCATCATCACAATACTTAATTCATACAGAAAACATTAATGGATGGTAAAAGTTTGATAAGAAATAGAATATTTACATAGTCTCAAAATATATTCCAACAATACACTTGCTAAGCTGGAAAAAAAGGAACTTTGCCATAGTGAAAACTAGGAGACACCACCTTAATCAAATGTTCAAAATCAACATCATCAACATGGGACAAATCAAATCATTACCACCTGATAAGATGCAATCACACAACATTACATCTGTGATATTCCTGCCAAACGCATTTAATCAGAGGAAACATCAGAGAAACACAAATTGAAAAGCATTCTCTAAACAACTGGCTTAAAATCTTCAAAAGCATCAAGGTCATGAGAGGAAAGAAGACAGAAGAAGGAGGTTGAAGAGAATTAAAATAAGGCATCTAAATGCATTATGAACTTGAACCAGGGCTGGCTTTATGGGCATGTAGCTTGTGCAGTGACACAGGGCCATGCACTTTCAAGGGTCTATGTTTGATGATTTTTTTTTTATTCCAGACAGAGTGTCGCTCTTGTTGTCCAGGCTGGAGTGCAATGGCACAATCATAGCTTGCCGCACCCTCCTGGGTTCAAGTGATTCTCCTGCCTCAGCCTCCCGAGCAGCTGGGATTACAGGTGTGAGTCACCATGCTAATTTTGTATTTTTAGTAGAGACAACGTTTCTCCATGTTGGTCAGGCGGGTCTCAAACCCCCAACCACAGATGATCCAACTGCCTCAGCCTCCCAAAGGGCTGGGATTACAGGCATGATCCACCGTGCCTGGCTTCAATTCTTAATCATATTTCAAAAAGCCCACATTCATTTTTAACTGAGCTCCAGGTCCCCACAGAGTAGCCAGTCCTGCTCAGATTGAATCCTTTTTCTAAAAAGACATTGTTGGGACTACTGACAAAATTTAGATTGGGGCTATAATTTAAATAAGAATGTCATGTTACGTCCTGCTTTTGGTAATTATATTGAGTTATATTAAGGACTGTCTTTGTAGGAAATACACACTAAAGTATTTGGGCGTTAGGCAAAATGTGAGCAAGCAACTTTCAAATGATTTAGGGGAAATACTTTGCAGTATAATTACAACTTCTCTGTAAGTTTGAAATTATTTCAGAATAAAAAGAAAGAAGGCAATTCATCAAATCCTCTGTAAAATTGAGACTTAGTGACCTCAAACAGTATGTATGAAGGGATCTGAAGTGCATTATATTGAGTGAAATAAATAAATGCCAAAGGTTACTTATTGTATATAGCATTTATAAAACATTCTCAAAGTGACAATATCAGATCATCGGCTGCTGAAGGTTAGAGTTCAGAGAGGGCATGATTATTAAGGGCTAACACTGGAAATTTCTTTGCGGCGATGAAACAAATCTAGATGATCTGGAATTTTCATGGAGGAAAGGCTTAGAGCAAAAAATATGGTAAGAAAATTTACAGGAAGAGAGTGAGAATGAGGGTTGTCTTAAAGCTGTATTTGCATAGGGAGCCCACTGCTATTTGGGTATTGGGCCGCCACCTGTGGGACATTATCAACAGGGAGACAAAAAGAGAGGCAGCTTAAGCACCTGAAGCCATTCCATAGGATGCTCATTAATTTAAGAATTGTTTTGTAAACTAAATTTGAGGCCTGATATCTCATGCCTATAATCTTAGCACTTCGGTAGGCCAAGGTAGGAGAATCACTTAAACTCAGGAGATCAAAGCCAGTCTGGGCAACAAAGCAAGAACCTTGTTGCTACGGCAAACAACGTACACCACACACACACACACACACACACACACACACACACACACACACAATTAGTATGGTAGTGCAGTAGACAGTCAATTTATCAAGACAGGGAAATAGAGAAAGAGTAATAGAACTTCAGTGCAGGAGACCACGCTTCTATTGTTACTCGAATAACTTTTTCTGAAAACTTGGGGATGAGGGTTTTCAAGGACAATTTAGTGGGTAGAGAGTGCCGATTGGTTGGGTCAGAGATGAAATCATAGGGAGTTGAAGCTAACCTCTTATCCTGTTGTTTCCTGAGCAGGGGTAACAAGACCAGATGAGCCACTTTATCGATCTGGGTGGTACCAACTAATCCATCAAGTGCAGGGTCTACAAAATATCTCAGCATTGATCTTAGCTTCTACAACAGTGACGTTATCACCAGGAGCAATTTGAGGAGGTTTAGAATCTTGCAGCCAGCCTCTAGCTGCATGACTCCTAAACCATAATATTAAATATGGTAGATAATTTGTTAGTCCTATAAAGGCAGTCTAGTCCCCAGGCAGGCAGGAAGTTTGTTTGAGAAAGGGCTGTTATTGTCTTTGTTTCAAGCTATAAACTAAATTCCTCCCAAAGTTAGTTTGGCCTAAAGCCAGGAGTGAACAAGGACACCTTGCGGTTAACAAGTAAGATGGTGTTGGTTAGGTCAGATCTCTTTCATTGTAATAATTGTCTCAGTGGCAATTTCGATCTTGTATCAAAACAAAACAAAACAAAACAAAAATGATACCAAAAAATTAAACAAAATTTGATTAAAAGTTGAACATTGTTTCTATGGGGAAAATATTTGATTTACATCATTTGTTTAAATTACTCATATAGGACAAAAATCTTCTTTATGAAAAGGTACTGAAGATCCCTTTTTTATCCAGTGAACTAATATAGAAAATCATGAAAAGATCTATTTTTACGCTTATATAATCCCACAAAAAGGTAAAAGTTGATGAAGACAACCTAAGGTTCTACTCAATTTCACTAAATTTTAGACAAGCTTCTATCTCACCTAGGACCCTGACTTTCCTTTTCTTAGAACATTTACTTTAGAAAACACATAATTGTAAATTCTTTCTCTGGCTCTTTGAGATGTAAATTTTTTGAAAGCTTCTAGCTCATTTTAGAACCCAAGAATGGCTTTCTGAAGGACCTGAGAGCCATTCTATTGAAACATAATTGTCAAGAAAGATAAACCACCTCCCTCCTAATCCCTCTACTTCAGTTTCTGTGGGAGAGTGGGAGGTAAGCATGTTACAAGATGTAAAATTACCTCCTACCAAGAGCCACCTCGGAGTGTAAAGACCCCTACCCAGGTGGCGGTGAAGGAATTGAGAAGCAGATAGCCAGAAAGAACAGCAAGGTGGATCTATTGAGGGCCAATAGCCTTCCCAGCTGAGAACCTAAGGGGCTGTCAGCATTCAGGGTTAAGGGCCTTCAGTAGACGGTGATCCAAGGATTTATTCTCTCCGAACAGGTATTAACAAACAGATTATTGATATTTTCTCATAACACAAAATATGCCAAGTAGGCAGCTGGTGTCTGCTTACCACTGATCACAGACAAACGAAAAAGTACTATCCACGAGGAAGCCACAGGGGCAGGGGCAGATTTTTTCAAAAATTGTTTTAACCAGTGTATGGTATTTATATATTGTCCTGCCACTTTGGAATGCCCCAAGTAGTTTTCTACCTGGGGGGATGGGGGAAATTAGGTTTTCCTTGCCTTCATTCTTCCTAGCAAACAATATATTCTATCATATACTCAGCATTTCTCAATATTCATAAATTTAACATTTCTCAACAACCTCCAGTTATTGAAGATACAAGAAAAGTTATTTTTCCTTTGAGTTAGGCCAATTAGCAAACTCAGATAGCCACTATCCCAACTTTTAAAAACTCTCCAGCCCTTTATCTGGGGACAGGGTAGTTGGTGGGTGACTGGGTATTCAGACATCCTATTGCTGACAATATTATAGAAATGACATCAGCCTCTCTCTGCTTATGTTGTCTGGTGCAATCTTTTTCTCTTTGACAATGTTGAAAACTGTTAACAAATCTCAGTCCGCATATTTTCTAATTTGGGGAATATTTCTAGAATTCTCAAAGAAAATATGTATTTTTATTTTACGGAACAGCACAAATGATAAATGGATGGGCCAAAGTAGTTTCAAGGCTAGTTTCACGTAAAATGCCTGGAGAGTATATAGGTAGGTTTTCCTAAAAGGTCCATTAAAATTGATTTCAAATTACTGTCAGAGGCATGTGAACCAGACCAACTCCGTCTTGAATAGGAGCTGGGTGAAATTAGGCTGAAACCTACTGGGCTTCATTCTCAAACAGTTAAGTCATTTTAAGTCACAGCATGAGACAGGAGGTCTCCACAAGATACAGGTCATAAAGACCTTGCTGATACAACAGGTTGCAGTAAAGAAGCTGGCTAACTCCTACCAAAACCAAGATAGCCACAAGAGGGGCCTCTGGTTGTCCTCACTACTAAACCCCCATCAGCGCCATGACGGTTTACAAATGCCATGGCAATGTCAGGGAGTTACCCTATATGAACTAAACATGGGAGGCATGAATAATCCACCCCTTGTTGAGCCTATTAGCAAGAAATAACCATAAAAATAGGCAACCAGCAGCCTTTGGGCTGCTCGGTCCATGGAGTAGCCATTCTTTTTCCCCTTTACTTTCTTAATAAACTTGCTTTCACTTTGCACTGTGGACTCGCCTGGAATTCTTTCTTGGGTGAGATCCAAGAACCTTCTCTTGGGATCTGGATTGGGACCTCTGTCCTATAACATTACTGTCCTTTTATAAAATAGAAAATCAGGTAGCAATTGCCCCCATAACTGCTGAGCTTGGAAATAATTCAATGGAGATTAAATACCTCTGAGAAAGGGAAGGAAGAGTTAATTGAGTGAGTGATTCCGTTGCTAAGGTAACTTAGGAAAGACTGCATGATCCGTTCAAAATCTTTTTTTGTTTCTGGAACTAAAGATGAAAAATAAAGACATAGAGGATATAGAGAAACGCACTTTAGAACATCTCAGATATTGGATAGGCAACTCTGAGGGGTGAGGCTAGTTACTTGTAATGAGAACACTGAGGCTGAAATAGAAGGTGTTTAATTTACTTGAATTCAAGTCTCAGCCTGAATATTCTATTTAAATTATTGGTAGAAATACAACTAGTCTTGCAGGCTAAAAATTCAGTAGTTATACTAGGCTTCTCACTTCTTCCCATAGTACCATAGTATATCTCTAGGAGAGATGTCCTTTAATCCTTTATCTGCCAGATAAATACCATACTATCAGTCTAAGGACAGCCTAACCTTTCACTCAGTTTAATCATTGGTAAGGGCTTTTATCACACTTAAGATTTAAGTGAAAGTGGTTTTTCCACAAACCTCGAGCTTGCAATGTTTTTTTTTCAATGGCTCTATCTGCTGAAGGAAAAAAACTAATTTTTCTGAGAGTAGAAAGAAAAGTTGACTTTACTAAGAAGTTTTTAATAACAGTTGTGCTTAGAGGGTAAGAGCATCTATATTAGTTGAGCTGTATTATTTAAGCTGTTTCATTTGATGTAAACACTACTAACATTCCACTCTTCATGCGACGGAAACATTTATCAATGTAGGGAATATCAACTATTTCAAGTGACAGCAAATTTCAGCAATGAATGCTGAAAACTTAACTATAAGTCACCATCCTATCTAAATTTCAGATGAATGTTGCTCCTATGAAATTACCTGGTTAAAAAATATGTCATGAAGATTATCTAGTTCACTATTTTTTCTAGAAATACAGAGGTAACAGCTTCTGTTTTTAGGAGGAAAAATATCCTATTTTTTTCTTGTTTTTTTTTTTTTTTTTTTTTTTTTGAGATTTAGTCTCTCTCTCTCTCTCTCTCTCTGTTGCCCAGGCTGAAGTGTCGTGGTGTGGTCATGTCTCACTGCAGCCTCAACATCTTAGACTAAAGAAATCCTCCCGTCTCAGCCTCCTGAATATCTGAAACTGTTGGTAGTAGCAAATACCTGAGTTATCAGCAGCAAATCCGTACAGGTCTGCAGCAACCTCAATTCTTGCCACCTCAGAGAAAAGAATTCAGCTGAAGGGCATAAAACAGAAAAAGACACTGAGGCAAGTTTCAGATGAGGAGTGAAAGCTTATTCAAAAGCTTTAGAGTAGGAAAGAAAGGAACACAGACTTGCCAAAGACCCAAGCGGGCACGTTGGAAATCAAGCGCAGTATTTGACCTTTTGACTTAGAGTTTTGTAAGTTGGCATACTTCCAGGGTCTCATGCCTTTTCCCATGATTCTTTTCTTAGGGTGGGCTGTTTGGCCACTTAATACACATGCTGGAACCTGCTCACTCAATTCCTGAGATCTTATTGGAAGCTGCCGATTTACTAATTTCATGCGTTTTTAATCTTTTAGGAAATTGCCTCTCTCTGGTGCTGTCTGTGACCAATTATCATTTTAGAGAATTAGTGTAACAACTGCCAGGCCATCACTTGATGGTTGCCTGACATTTCTGATGGGTAGCAGGGAGCCCTCCCTTGCCCCATTCATGCCCATCTAGGTACCTACTGTAACCAGATCACAGGCAGGCTCCACCATACTTGGTTAATTTTTGAAAATTTTATAGGGATCAGGTCTCACTATGTTGCCCAGGCTGGTCTCAGGTGATCTTCCTAGCTCAGCCACTCAAATTGCTGGATTTACAGGCATGAGCCACAGCTCCGGGTCTGCCTCATGCTTCTTATGTTTCCTTTTGAGATACTTTTAAAATTAATAATATTTTATTATACAATTTTAAATAGACCAGACAAAATTGCTCATGCCTGTAATCCCAGCAATTTAGCAGACTGAAACAGGAGGATTGCTTGAGCCCAGGAGTAGTTTGAAACCAGCCTGGGCAACATAGGGCAACCCCCATATCTACTATAAAAAAAAAATGGCTGTATGACGTGGCTCGAGCCTATGCTCCCAGCTACTTGGGAGGCTAAGGTAGGGTGATCTGCTTGAACTCCAGAGATCAAGGCTGCAGTGAGCCATGATCATACCAATGCACTGCAGCCTGGGTGACAGAATGTGATTCTGTCTTGAGTAAATAAATTTTTAAAAAGATAAAAATTCAAAATGTCATATAGAGGATTTGGAAAAGTCTCAAGAATATTTAAAAACCTCACTGTACTACCCAGAGATAACAATTATCGACATTTTAGTGGTTTTGTTCTGTCTTTTTATTAATACTTTTTACTTGGTTGGGATGATAGTAAATATTCAAATTAAATTCATTTTTTTTTGCTTCAGAATTAAATTAAGTATTTATTCATGACTAAATACTTTTGAAAACATGATCTTTAGCAACTACATGAAGATTTACTATAAATATGTAATATAAATTACTTGATTCATGTGTTTGACAAGATAACTTCAATCACTTAGCCCTAGTGTCTAAAATGGGTTGCTCTTTCTAACAGAAAAACGGGGCTCTTATCGATTGTGGCAGGTGCTAACCGCTACAAATACATTGCTGACATGATGAACATTTCCGCTAATACAATTCTATAACCCATTTATAACACTGTCACTGATGTATTATAGAAGGTAGTACTGTATCAACTTTAATGTCATTCAAGAAAAATTTTAGTAAGGTTCTCTGAGAGAAGAATTGAATAACACCTTAAACACTGGCCTCCACACCTATAAAATCAGTGACTTGGGCTAGCATGAAAGCAGTGGAGGTAGTGATTGAAGAAATAGCTTCTGTAAAAAACTTCCAGATGGTGAACATGGGGCAGAATGTCCCTGAATGAAAGGCAGCTTTAGAAAATACCATAAAAAGCATTTAAGCCATTCAGAGCTCTGGTAGGGGGTTGAAATGAAACCTTCCAGTGATTCTGTTTGGGTGTTGGGGGAGAGAGAAGTGTGGCTTGAAGTCAAAATATATTTTAGTTTCTACTTTAAATGTTTCTCACAGACCATTATTATCCTTCCTCAAACCAGCACCAGGAGAAATAACTAAAACTACTCTCTTTGCATCATTGTTGTGTCTAGATATTTGTTTATTTTAGAAATAGAGCCCTTATTAGAGGCATATAAGCATCTAATAACTGTAATAGTTACTTACACATTTGTGTTCCCAGATCTTAGCACTGTCTTTGGGCCACACTGAATATTCAGTTAACATTTGTTGAAATAATCGATGAAAGTTTAAAAGAGTCTAAAAGTTAAGTAGGTGTCTTGCTATTTCTCAGATGTTTCAAGCACAACCTCACCTCCAGGAATCTGCACTGGCTATTCTTTGCCTACATTGCTTTTCTGTATGACTTTCTTCTTCTCTTTTCAGTCCCTCCAGATGTTACTTTCCCAGTGACGCCTTCTCTGAAAACCCTATTTAAAACTTCAGTCATCCCTCCCACATCCACACCCACAGAACCACTTCCTATCTTCTTTCTCTGCTTGTCTTTAGCCATTACATTTATGGTCATCTGATTTACTATGTATTTTCTTTAGTTATTCACTTATATTCTGTATTTTTTCTCTAGGACGTAAGTCTCACAAAGGCAAAAAATTTATTTTATCATCTGACATATTCTCAATGATTAAAAAAATTGCTGGTGGTTGGTGTGGTGGCTCACAACTCTGATCCCAGGACTTCAGAAGGAAGCAGGTGGGTCATCTGAGGCCAGGAGCAACTTAAGGAGACTCCTTCTTCCCATCTTTCTCTCTTTCTGTATAGATAGATGAATAGACACACACACACACACACACACACACACACACACACACACACAATATACAGAATAAAAACATAAAATAAACTGCTTGACCTGCAGTTGGCGTTCAACAAAGACTTGTAGACTATATACATGGGTGAATGTATACCATACCATTTCAAGAGCAATGCTGCTCAGAATGAAGTGGATGTACCACATCATGGGACCCTGAGGTTAGAAAATACCGTGAGGCAAAATAGAATAGCAGAACTGCTTACCCACAGTAGGACCAGAAGGACAGAGTGAATTCTATTAACTTCACAGGGGTGAAATTTTAAGAGTTCTTTAGATATAATGGCAATGAAAACTGGAACCACACTTTAGTTATGCTATCGGTACATATTTATATTTCAGTTCGTGGTTTAATAAACCACATAGGTTATTTTATAGTGAAGTCTTAGTCATTCTCAGTTATTCCTGATATTTTTAACATAAAATATCAAGTTAAATGACCCTTGAGGAAATGTTCAAAATAGACACATGGTTCAGGTTGGCCCAACTTAAAGATTCTGAGGTTTGGAGGAATAATTTTCGCTATAGAGTCTTTTAAAAAGTATACAGCCTAAATGAAATTTATCCTTTCTAATGGTGCTACATTTTATGATGATACAGTCTAGGCAAAAGATTAAAGATATATTTATCCCTTCTTTGCTGAAATACACTTTATTAATAACCTCCAATCCCCTACCTTGCTCAAAATAATTAAATGCCCAAATACATGCAAGATTACTCAATGCCTTATATCCTAATACTAACTCAGGTTTGCTCTACTCAAAACATATAACAGATGCTGGATCCTAGAATCAATTTCAAGGTCAGCCACTATAGGTCAATTTCTTGAACTCTCTGAACTTCAGTTTACTGGCCTGTAAGACAAGATGACTACACTTCATAGAATATAAGTCCCTTATAGTTTCAAAAACCTCACTTCATATAATTAAAATGTTTTGTAGCAAATTCTGAGTAAGCTCTAACTCCTGAAATTATGTTTACATTTAAAATAAGAACAGATGGCTGAGCACAGTGGCTCATGCCTGCAATCCCAGCACTTTGGGAGGCCAAGGTGGGTGGATCACCTGAGGTCAGGAGTCTGAGGCTAGCCTGGCCAACACAGTGAAACATGTCTGTACTAAAGCTCTAAAAATGACTTAACCGGGCATGGTGGTGGGCACCTGTAATCCCAGCTACTCAGGAGGCTGAAGGAGGTGAATTGCTTGAACCTGGGAAGAGGAGGTTGCAGTGAGCTGAGATTATGCCATTGCACTCTGGCCTGGGTAATAGAGCAATAATAAGTAAATAAAATAGATTAACAGATTAATCTCTATAGATATTCATGAAATTATGTCTAAAGTATTTTATAAAGATGCCTTACTAATACTCACAGATTGTTGGTTCACAATCACGGCAGCCAGTCCCACCTTGTTCCCTGTCCTGAAATCCATGGAACTCAGGGTCTTTGCCTTGTGCTTCATATCACCAGCCACTGCTGCATGGAGGATGCAATGCCTTAGAAATGCTGTAATGCCTTAGAAAGAATCCCAGGCTTAATATCCTTTAGTTGTTCTGTAATAAAGAAGATTGTTGCATCCCTTTATAAATTGGCTAAAATACCTCTTTGGAAAGAGCTTGCCAATGAAAAGTGAATGAACTGCTAAGGAATAAAGTAGACAGAGGATTTGATTATCTTTCTAACTATTGTAGTGAGTTGGAAAAGCAAAAACTAAGTAGTTTGTATCATTTCGCAGGCACTTAATAACTTGAGGCAAAGGGCAAGTTGTACAGATATTTCTCAACCTTAGTTTTATCTTTTTATGTTAACAGTAATAGATAGATACAATTTGGGAGCAGCATTGAACAGTGAGTTCGGACTCCACAAAACTTATTTGCTATAACCTTTAAAAATTAAATTAAAAAACTGAAGCAACAACAGCTAAGCTTAAGTATAAGGTAAAAATTGTGAGCAGTGAAAAAATGAAACAGAAGTTTAAAAGAGTGAGGGATAGAGTTAGTAGCTGGGCCCTGGCAGTAAGCAGTACCAACCACAAGTTTAGTCATTGATGGGTAACAGCAAATTACAATTACTGTGTAAGAGATGGAAATCAGAGACATGCTTCCTGCCTTTGCATACTGGGAATATCAGGAATGAATCTAAATTACATTTTGTTTCTGTGACTAGATGTACCATAACCCCGCTATCTCCACAGATTCAGTAACCCCAAAGGGCAAGGTGGAGATTGGTAAAAACAAATGAGCAAACTAAACCAATACAAACAAACAAAACTGTTATAGTATTATGTTCACCGGGAGGAAAAAACAAAAGCAAACTGGCCTGCAAAGGAAAATTCAAGCCATATTAAGAAAACTAATTCTGAAAAGGCAGCCAACAAAATCAGTAACCCCAGCACTATTTGCAGATGGTCGAAAGACAAATATCTAAGAAGGAACAGAAATGATAAAATTAAGGTAGAGAAATGAGAGAATGAATATGCAAAAGAAATAAACTGAAATAAAGTAAAATTATGGATGATAAAATATAACAATAGATGGAATAAGCCATTTGACAGAGCAGAGGTGAACAGCAAATTAGCAGATAGGAAGAGGAGATGGAGGGATTCACTAAGAATGCACTGGAAAACAGAGATTCAAATAATATGAAAGAGTGCTCAAGACACATGGAGTACAGATGAAAATGATTTAGCACTCATCTAACACAGAGGTTTCCCAGACTACTTGCTGACACCAATATCCAGCTTACCACTTGTTTTTATAAATAAGTTTTTATTTAAACACAGCTACACCCATTAAATTTACATATTGCTTATCACTGTTTTTATGATACAATGGCAGAGTTCAGTAGTTGTAACAGAGTCCATATGACCTTCAGAGTCTAAAGTGGCACTATCTGGTCCTTTGAGAAAATGTTTGCTGACGTCTGATTTAATAGGTATAAATAGATGAGACTAGATTGAACATTGAACGGCAGTAAAGCAATATTTGAATCAAAAGATGATTGAAATGTTTCTACAATCTAAGAAACACATGAGTCTTCAGACTAAAAGTGCACTGCAGGTACTCAACAGGATAATAAAACTAAAAGCACATTGTACATATATTTCAATGCAATCGAAGAGCTTCACAATTAGAGAAAATGTTTAGTCTAAAGTTACTAGTGCAAAAAGATGTATTTTAAAAAGAACATGGGCTGATAGTATACTTCTTAACCACTCACTATTGACAGAAAGACAATGAGTAATATTCTCAAAACACAAAGTGAAACTAACTACCAGAAATTTATGTACAGGCAAATAAACCTTAGTAAGTGGAGGCCAAATAGAGAGCCATTTTTAGACATACAAAGCCTGACAGATTTTACTGTCCGTCCATTGAAACTCAAAAAAAAAGATATGTTTTAGAATAAAAAGACAAACCAGGAAGGTGTGGAGAACAGTTACAGTGGTGACCAGAAAAACTAATAAATATTTACTGCAAAACAAACAACACTGGTTGCATATTAAGTAAAAGAATAAAACTAAAATGAAATAATTGTATTAAGACTGTAGAGGCCGAGGCAAGAGAGGTGTGCCGAGCAAAGGGGAAGAGTCCTTAACATAACCATCAGATCTTATGAGAACGCATTCACTATCATGAGAACAGCATTGAGGTAACCAGCCCCATGATTCAATTACCTCCCACCAGGTTTCTCACACTACACATGGGGATTATGGGAACTACAACTCAAGATGAGATTTGGGTAGGGATACAGACCATATCAAGAGGTATATAGGGAGAGTAATTTATTAGTCTTTATTTTATAAACCTATTCTGATTATTCAGCATGAAGGCACAAGGATTGTTTGGTGGTGGTGATAGTAGTGATTTTGCATGTTTCTATATGTGTTTTAAGTATGCATATATGTATGTACCTTCATGCCTGTGCTTTAATAAGCAGGACCTAGCTAGACTGGAGAGGAACCTTTGCCACTATTTTTGTTTTTTAAAAACCCCAGATTCTTTTTCCAAGCTGCCAGAATTACATTTCTTTGCAGGTGTTCAACACTTCAGCTCCTTGTCAAGCCAGCCCTTCCCTTTGCTCTTCGTGTCACCTGCTGTAATTGCTGGCACTGGCAGACTTCTGTTTATTAGAAGAAAACCTCAGGTTGATTCCATTGAGAGGAAATAGTAAGAAATATAATTTTAAAAAAAGGAAGGATTAGAATTCTCTAAGCATCCTGGAAAGTAAGACATTTGGAGAGACATTGTCCTCAAATGTTTTGGGCATCAACCTAATCATAAAGACATGGAGAACCCAGGGCACAGTGGCTCAACATCTCAGGAGCAGCTGGAGTCTTTGGCTATAAGCAGCCCTGTGTGGTCCTGGGCTCATAAAGGAAGATGAAGGAAGAATTTGTGGGAATCTGTGAAAAGACTGAGCTTTAGCACTTTGTCTTTGAACACTTAGAGTAATGACAAGGACTTGGAGAGCAACCATGTACATTTTCTCTATTTAACTACCTCTTTGCAGCTGGATTGGTGCCTACTGCTTTAATTATGCACTCCATACAGAAAGGACATCACAACAGGGCAGTGTCAAGTTGGTATAGCGTCCTCTGTCCCCTTTAGATGGTAAGAGCTGAGTTTGATAATAAACTTGATGTGTATCTTTTTCCTTTTCTTAACCTTGGCTCTACAGCACGTGAGACGTCTGCAACGGTAGTCATCTCACCAGAGGAGCTATATCTCACAAGCCACACAACTCTATATTTGACATACCAGTGACAAAAACTATTTGGATTTAACTCTCTCACCATAACCTTAAACAACCTGACAGTCAGGTGGTCAAACACATTTGAATGACTGCAGCTAAACACAAAGAAAAAAAAAAAAAAAGAAACACACACACACACACACACACACACATTCAGAATGAAGCACAGGTGGTGGTGATGGTAGTGATTTTGCAAGTCTGTTTAAGTGTACATATATGTATGTACCTTCATGCCTCTGCTTTAATAAGCAGGACCTAGCTAGACTGGAGAGGAACCATTGACATACCAGTGACAAAAACAATTGGGATTTAGCTCTCTCACCATAACCTTCTAAAACACTCATATATATAGTGTGTGTAAAGCTTTTTCATTCAAATTAAAAAGTGCAGCTGACAAAAACCTTCAAAACTGTGAAAATTGCATGGCAAAACAAAAACAAAAACAAAAACAAAAAAACCCTCCCCTATCTGGCAATAAGGTAAACATTCTCAGATTCTTAGTTAAAAAAAAGAATAAAATGAACTCACTTTTGAGACGCTTGTTCTGATCTGAAATATCTTGACATATATTTTAAAACTCTGACTATCTTTGGCTTTTGGGTCATGTTCTTAGCTAAATCCCTTGTGTCATTCATTGTTTTGCAAAGAAAAGCACAGACAATTTCAGACGGCTCTGGAGAATAACAGGCCTCTAGGATATAAACAATGCAACTTTTACCTCTTTAATTTCCGCAGGTCTCATCATTTTTTCGAGCTGACGGTGATGGAAACAGCAGACACTGGGTCCAATGCGCACAAAAAATGAATTGTACCGAGTACCAGCTCAGTTGGACGCTGAAGGTATTGAAAGTCTGACGCCCAGCTAGTCCAACAGAGCGAATCTGTCCTGGGGATCAACAGCCTGAGAGCCTGTAGGGCTGACAGCTCTCCAAGCTGAAGGCCCTGAGCAAACTTTCATCCACGGATTTAGTTGCTCTTACGCAGGTGATTCTCATTAATACACAGGTTTTCTATGTTTAGTCATAATGTAAGACTATACCAAGTAGGCAGCTGTTACCTGCTTACCCCTAATTACCAACTAAAAGGTACCTTCCACAGAGGAGCCATGGAGGCAGTATAAACTTCATGTTTCTCAACAGAGTTGAGCCAGTTTAAAGTGATCCAAATACTTTTAAAGTGATGTAGTGAGTTATAATTTTCTGTTGTCTCAGCATCCATTTTGAATACAAGTTCAGCTTCATATCAAAAGCAAGTCTCAGTCACCCTTGAGACAGTTTCCGGTTCTACACCACAACCAAATGACTTAAGCTGGTGGTCAGAGACAAGAACTTCGTGGCATCTCTTCTGCCTGCCACATTTTCCTTTTGCTTCCTTTAAACCACTCAAGTATTTGCCTGCAAACTTAAAGGGACCCACGCCCTACTCCTCCCTATTATAGTCTGCTAATTGCCCACGTGCTTATTCTCTCTCTGGCTCTACCTAACTCTTCATTCCTGCCTCACATCACCTGGGGATGGAGGACTGCTCTCCTGGCCCAGGATCTGTAAATAAAAAAAAAAAAAAAATCTTTGAACTTGTTTCCTGCTGCGGTGATATATTAAATTTGCACCTTCCATTAGAAGAACTAGGGGCTGTCCCTTTCCCCAGGATACCAGGGAGAACACAACTTCAGGCTCCCAGAGCCAGAGTGATGATCAGGCAGGCATAAACTGGACACAGGTCAGAAAAGAACCACGAGGGCATCTGCCAAAGTAAACTAATTTTCCCTGTGAGGGACTCTTGGTCACGGGTCAGACGACTAGTCTTTAGGCCATATGGCAGGTAAGCCAGGTAAAATACGTATCCTGTGAAAGGCACATTGTAAACATCCACGTCCAACTGCCCTTCATTTCTCATTAGGGCAGAGCTGCTAGCACCGTGGTACTAGAACCCTCATTTAGCTGGAGGCTCTCGAAACAGTGAGCCACTCTTCTTGACAGGTGTTAGATGTGTTACCACGAAAAAGCTGTAGGGCTATTAACAGCAGTTACACCTCGACTAATCATTTCTATAAGAGCTAAATTATAATGACAAAACAAAAGAGGGCTAAATATAACTGAAGGCAATGTTATACCCTGTCTCTGTGTGTTTCAGAATGCTAGTCATCCAGAGTAATTCAGGAGTCCCCAAGCTTTTAGAGGAAGCATCACACTATCCACTTCAGGCATTAATAGCAGAGGATAAAGCCATCTTTCACAATAGGCTTCGTGGATATTTTAAATTAATGTTTTAAAAATGACTTGAATGTGTTAAAGTACTACATGGTGATTAGATGTTGTGATTATGTGTTTATGAAGGCTCTATTTATTCATTTATATCTGGTACTATGAGCTCTGATCAAAAATAAATTGGCCTAGGTGGAATGGAAGTAATGAGATGAAAATGAACAGTCAGTTCTAGTGGGAGAGAGGAAATAGAATAGCAATGTAGTCCAGTGGGAGATCCCATGAATGATCTGGCGGGTTATAATAGAATGTCTTGGCAACGGCTATTGCTGATTTTCCGGTTTCTCTTTGAACTGACTCAAGGAAACCTTCCTTCTTATATGTATATCTATGTACACATACTCCTGACCCAGGTTTCTAAGAAACCAGAATAAGACAAGGGCTTCTCCGTCTCTGTTGGTGACTCACTTATTGACTGTTAAGCGATCTTGTAGCTTCATGGATATGTTGTGGTTTCATGATGGTCAACATTTTGTCTATGCCCTTGTTTTTACCTTGATTCATGTAAATTGACATTACAAATGCTGACTGGTAGGGTGGGTAAAATGTAGGAATTCAGAACACAAATTTGGAGCCAGACTTTTTTGGTTTGAATTCTAACTGCTAATTACTAGCTGTGTTTACTTCACTATGTCTCAGATTTCCTGTCTTAAGAGTATGATAATTACAGCTACTTTAGGATTGTTGTGAGGTTTAAATGGTAATCTATATAATTACAATATAGTAATAACTTTATATGTTAGTTTTTATTGTTCTTCAAATAATCTAGTAGATAGACTGTATTTCCAAATTGCTAATGGGATATATCATGACATCTGTGAAGAAAGCAAGATATTCAATGAAAAAGGAAAGAAGGCAAAGTCTAGACCGAAGCCATGACTTCCTAGGCTGAAGAGAGGATTCCATAAACATTTTACTGTTCAAACGTCATTGGGAATATTGCTTACTTTTCAAATGATTAAAAAATTAGTTATTGCTTTTTAAAAATGGAATTAGGCGACTTTATAGATACCATACTTGTCAACTTTAGAAAAGACAAGTGACACTTTTGTATCTATACATAAAAATTATCTTTCAATTTTCATAAGGTGTTAGTATGTACATATTTATCTCACAACTCAGCAAAGGAGTATTTTGTAACTGAAACTGAGTTTAACACCAAGAATTAGTCTGTGTCCAAAAATGTTATATGAAGTTGCATTGGTATAAGAAGCAAAGAGAGTAATATTTGCTTACATCAGGAATCTAATTTTTAGTTTAAAATTTCAATTTTTAAAAAAAATAGAGACAGAGCCTTGCTCTATTGCAAGGGCTGGTCTCAAACTCCTGGGCTCAAGTGAGTCTCTCTAAAGAGACTCTAAAAGTGTTGGGATAGTACCTGGCCCAGAGTTTTGAAAGTATCTTTTGAGGTATACTTACCGCAGGATTTTTTTTAACTTTTATTTTAGGTTCAGTGGTACGTTTGTAAGTTTGTTATATAAGGAAACTTGTCACAGGGTTTTGATGTACAGATTATTTCACCACCCAGGTACCAAACCTAGTACTCAACAGGTACTTTTTTCTGCTCCTCTCCCTCCTCCCACCCTCTACCTTCTGGCAGTCCCCATATTGCAGAATTTTTTAAAGTTCAATGCTAGAAAGAAATAGCCTGGAAACATGGCCAATATAATTTTTCTGGGCAAAAGATTATAGATAGATATGTGGGGGTTCATTGCCTCATAAGGGAAAGGAGGTGGAATAATTGTAAGCAACATGATAACCAATCAAAGCAACTGATCATTTGCTGTGATATCTACTGATGCCTGTGGTAGAAACTGGCTTAAAAACATCACTAGTAAAAGTACAACTAAGAGAGTAAGAAGTAGAATTCTGAGACTTGGCAAAGAAAATATAAGAAAACAAGGGAGAAAATGAATAACTAAAGCACCCATGATAATCCATAATCACTCCTAATACTTTAAGGTATTTCAATACATCAACTCTTGTCTACATTCAGAAATGTAGCTTTCAAATACAGAATCAAATGTACATTTGCTGTGATGCAGACTGTCAGTGGAGATCACAGCTAACATGACCAAAATAAATACAAATGCAGTGAAAAAAAGAGTTCAGACATTGCATTTATGGAGAAAGTGTATATGAGTATTGGTTTAGGACTTGACTAATTTTATTCAAAATCTAAACTATAAATTCGCCACATAGGATATCTAATGATGGATATTTACAAATTGTAGGCATTATTTGGTTTGTACTCAAATTCCCCCTTCACCCTTCCAATGCTCTGCTTTGTATTGCAGGGACAAATATTTCTCAAGCTCCTCACTGTGCTCTCTGTTCCAGGTAAGTCTAGTTAATGGGAGGCACTGAGAGAAGATTGGAAGAAGGTGGAGGTGATAATCCAGGGAACCAGGTTCCCTCCCTCTTCTCCATAGGAGCAACCAGAGAAAGCCACATATTCCCCTTAACCAAGCGCACAGGATGTCCGCTTTTAACTAGTTTGCTTACAGCTTCTCTATGTCAACAGCTTTCAAGCAGAAAATACCTGAAGCCTTTCTCTTATTTTTTCCACTGTAAAGCTTTCCCACCCTTCTGCCTGCCTTTGAGTCTATGCCAAATCCAACTGATGGTAGCTGACTGCTTTACTATACAGCTCCGAACAAACAGCCACTGCATGTCCTCATTTAGGCAGTCATTTATTTCCTCCTGTACATATCCTTCACTTCTTTCTTTCCTTCTTTCCTTCATTTCTTCCTCCCTCCCTCCCTCCTTTCCTTTCTTTTTCTTTCTTTTTTTTGAATATATAACTTTATCATTATTTGTTAACATTTGATGGTGCTGGTTTATAAGGTAAGCATATTTGTAACATTATAAACTTTTTGTCTGACCTAAGCATAGACCTATTTCCAAGAATATGAAGAAATAAATTAAATGTAATTTAATGGACTATGATAAATACTCCAATTAAAAGTTACAATTTTTAAGACAGCATTAAAAAGTTTTGTCTATCTACATTTTGTCTTTTTGTAAATAGTTACGGAAAACATCTAGTTGAAAAGGAACTTATAGGATAGACTATGGATTTTTGGAACCAGAAACAGCAGGAAGTAAACAATTGAATATCATCTGTTTCTGCACTGCTTTCTGACCATACAACCTAACAGTGTGTACCCTATTCCAAGCTCAAAGACAGACAGACTCTGATTTTCCCAGACTTTTTTTTTCTTATTAATATATCCCCTTAAGTAATAGAACTAAAATTCAAATCAAATTAAAAGCTAGATTGAATGAAATCACCTGATTGTGTATTATTTCATTATTTGCTTATGAAGTGAACCCATTTTACTTTTTAACTGGTCTAAAATTTCAAGAAAGCACAGAAAAATGTAAGTGAAATAACAATAACTACTTCACATTATTCGTAGGTTAAAACTGAGAAATGGTCTACATACTCGAACCCCACAAGTTGCTTCTTCCTAATGTCACATCAAATAGAAATGGAAAGTTTATTTTAAAACCAGGGTAAAATATGCATTAAAAGCAGAAATGGGAATCTATAACTTCATTTTGGGGCAGAAAGCTGAAATATATTTTTTATTTTTAATTACAGAATAACATGAGAAAAATAATAATTACTATGCATATATTTTATGTATTATATATATTCAATATGTTATATACAAGAACTCTGATTTTGTAGTAGCTTATTTGATTTAATGATATCAGCAACAATGGTCATCCTGTTATATACATTTTAGGTATAATTCTATATATAAAAAGAAATGATGTTTTTAGTTTAGATTGCAGCATATTGGAATCTTTTGTTTACTTAAGCGACAGGAAGCAGTAGTCTTTCAGTTTCATGTAATGACAGCGTTTTTTAACCGGTTATACATAATATCAAATCATGAGTTTGAGGGACTACAATGTTAAGTGTCTAAAATATGCTTCATGATAAAATAGGTTTTCTATGTGGAATAAATAATGTTTGATTAAATCCATTTTTTTGCTTACAGGATAAAATATTGTGTCTGACAAAATTAAATTTCATCCACAGCCTACACATTAGCATAATGTGGATTTTCGAAGCTACTTTTATACATAAAATGATATAAACTGTAATGAGTGAAAGTAAGCCCAGGTTATTTCAGCCGTGCTTTCCAGAAGTTTTGATGAAAGATCAGCTTTTTGCATCTGGAAAAGTTGCTAAAGGAGATCATAAAGGCTATAATAACATATTTCCTTACATTACAGAATGGCCACAGATAAATTGAAAGATGTTAAGGAGAAGGTATGTACACTTCATTCCAATTCAGCATATCCATGAGGTCACCAAGAAATTAAGTTAGAAAATTTCCATAAGAAAGGACCCTTGAAGAAAGTTGCTTTCTATTAAGTCCTATTAAGTCCATTAGGGTCTAGTGACAAGGAAAAAAAAGTATGGACTGATTTCTAAGAATTGTGAGAAAAAAAAAAAAGCCACCTAAATTTAGTTGCAGAATAAATTGTAGGACAGAGCCACAGAACAAAACTGAATATTTATATAATCATCACATTTATAGTTAGTGATATATTTATTTACTGGAAGTATATATTTTAAAATTAGGTTTATTGAAGTATAATTCACATGGAGTAAATTGAATCTTTTCCTGTGTTCATTTTCATTAATTTGGACAAATACTCAAAACTATTTTTCTTGCTTTATCTTTTACTTATTAGTCATATAAAGAAATTCAAAAACCAGAATTCTTCAAAATGTATGAAGTATGAAATAACTATATGATTTAAATTAATAAAATATAAAATTAAAATATTTCATAATTTCACCAAATTGCATTTTTGGAAAAAATTATGGGGACAGAGATGTATGGTAAACAAACAAAAATAAGCATTGGGCAGGCTGAGTCATTGATAGAAGGCCAGTTAAGTAAATATATGTTTAGTATCTCCTCTGTGTCAGATACTTTTTAAATATTTTCTCCTGATTATTCCCTTGGGGTGGGCTGTCCACATGCACAGTCGCCTGCTAGTACTTGGGAGGTGAGCATGTGAAGTTTGTTTACAGGAGTTGTAGACATGCTCACTTGAGGCATTCTTCCCTTACCAGCTGAATGTCTTAGGAGGTTTACCAGTTAAACTCCACCATTGTGTTTCTCAGTGCATATGTATGAGCCCACTCACCCAGCTCCTGAGACACTAACGGGAAGCTAATAATCACCAGTTTCAGGTTTTTCTCATCTATTGAGATATTGCCCTTCCCCGGTGCCAGCTAAATATTTTAAAGCAACAGGTAAAAATAAATGTGTATGCATATACAAGAATGCTAGCTCTTATACACGCACACACACACATACATATACACACAATGAGTAAAGTTTAGGATTGATCAGTGTGTCTAGAACTTTGCAATCAAAACAATGAGGAAGAAATTTAAAATTCAGCATAAAGATGTTTTGTACCTTATGGTTGAGAATCCGTCACTTTGTTTCTCACATGTCAGGAATCTTTTTTAGTTTTCAAAGTCCCAAAGTGTAAATTAAACCTGCTTCTCTCAATCTTCACCAAGAATGTCTTAATTCTTCTACATTTTTCACCTGGAAAATTCCAAAAGGATTTAATCTATTTCAGTCATTGTCCAGATGGCTTCCAGGGTCTATAATTATAGCACAACTATGACCCTGTTGTCCTAGAAATCTTTCTATTTTGTTCGCTTTCAGATAAATTAAAAGCAAAATGTTTAACCCATTATTCACATCTTTCTTATGTTGGCCCCTGGCTACTTCTCTTGCCTATTTGCATGCATATTATGCTCCTACAATGAACCTACAATTCCTCCAAAGTGCCCAGTGAAAAAAAAAATTTTTACCCTAAAGTATATTTATTTGACATATTTTGAGTTGGCTATCAGAGAGCCAGCACAAGAAATGGCTCTTCAAAGCTGTCTTTTGGGGATAATTTGTATTTGTAAAGAATCTACGTTAAAGTACAGAGGCCTTTCCTTGTCTGGATCTAAGACAGATCAACTAGAAATCTGACAGCTTTAAAGATCTAAAGCAAACATTTGTCAACTATTCCCTCTGAGGTTTCAGTTACCACAACAAGATCACTTTAGCCAGTCAAATTTCCTCTCCTCTCCCTACCATAACCTATGTTGTCACTGAATCCTGATTTACCAACATAACCCTGTTTTGGGCCATACTCTGAGCCTTCATTTTTTCTGCAACATCAAGATGCTATATAAGCCTCTATACCCTACTGGGACATTGGGTCTTCATTCTGAAGGCTTCTGTGTTACCTAAAACTGTGATAAAAAATTAATGTATATGCCTTTTTTTCCAATTAATCTTTTGTATGTGTGTTTATTATTTTAATATTTATTTAGCAAAACTTCAGAAGGCAAAAAGGAAATTCTCTCTTCCTCCATTCTTTAAAAACATTTCCTCGACCTGGAATTGCATTTATAGTATTTTGTCGCCCTAACAATGCCAACACCTCCAAGATTTGATGTTTTCTTTTTTTTTTTTATTTTAAAATTTTTGAATTTTGTTCATTCCACGTATGCAAAATACAGTCTTTGGGTTCTTTGGAATCAGTCAAGTATTCCCTTCTTCATGGCCATATTCTGCTTTATGTATTTCTGTTACATGATACATTTACTTCCTGTTGCTGCTGTAAATCTTAGTGGCTTAAACACAAATTTATTATCTTATATTTTTCAATGTCAGAAGTCTTAAATAGTTCAACCCGAGGAAAAACAATATAAATGTTTTTAAAAAAAAAGAAAGAAGTCCTCAATGGGCTTCATTGTGTCAAAATCAAGGTCTTGTCAAGGCCATTCTCTTTTGGAGAATATAGTGATGTTAGAATCTGTCTCCTTAGCTTTTCCAGCTTTTAGAGGCCAACTGCATTTTGGGCTCCTGACTCCTTCCTCCACCTTCAAAGCTAACAATGTAGTTTCTTCACATCCCTCTTGAACTCAGATCCTCTGCTTCTGTAATTCTATCTTTCTGTCTGATGCTGACACAATTGTCTCCAATTTGTCAGAACCCTTGTGGTTGCATTGAGACCCTCCAGATAATCCAGAACAATCTTCCCACTTTGAGATGATTAATTTAATTACAACTGCAATGCAAAGTCCCCTTTGTCATGTAAAATGACATGCAGCTTCCAGTGATGAAGACATGGACATCTTTGGGGGCCATTATTCAGGCTACCACACATAATAGTAACTGAATTGCTATCTTTTTAAATGTCTTTCTCCTTCAATTAACAACAAAGCATATTTTAAAAGTTTCCTGAGAGCTATATTTATCAAAAGTCCTTGGGGTGTTTCTTATAATCACAGATTCATGAGTCAAATCTTAGATTCACTAAATAAAATCTCTGAAAGTGAAGCCCTGAAATATGTATTTTCTTGGATTTTGCAATAATTATTATACAAACTGAAGTTTAAAAATCACTGTACTAGAAGTCAGAAACTGTGTACTACTTTTTATAATTTTATCTCTAGTGTCTAGCACAGTATCTGATGCACAAGAAATGATTACATGAATGAATGCATTAGGTAACCTTTAAAATTATATTTAACCACAAGATTGGTCTTTTGATTATAAGGTGAGAGAGAGAAAAACCTTTTTTTTTTTTTTTTAAGAATGTAGATTGGGCAATTTCTAAATTATCTTCCTGCTGAAATTTGCTGAAATTTGCACATATGTATAATTCATGTAAAAGGAATCTTCAGAATAGCCCAATTTGATAAAGAAAATGGCAAAGCAGTACTCTGAATAGGACACAAGCATCTCTTAGCATTGTCATTCTGTTTGCTGGAAAATGTAGAAGAGAGTCAAAGAGCAAACTTAAGCTAATGCATTTACTTTTAAACATTTTGTCAACAAATAATTTTATGGTGAAGTTAAAAAATGAATGTGAAATGTTTTAAAAATATGAAGTAATGGATAAATATAAATGATTTTTTATTGAAGTTGAAACAAAGTTTGAAGTTTAAATTCCTTCACTAATCTTTCCCTACTCAGAAAAGTTCTGCTCCCTGTGACACCTGTAGATGTGCACTGATCAGTTTTCCTTTCATAATAGATCATGCTGTTGAGTTTCTAGGAGTGCAGTTAGCTGACAGCTTTTAACTATACAGTGAATTCAGGACCTGTCACAGCATTAGAGTCAATGTCATGCGTCCCCCAGGAAGCCCCCAGCCAATAGACTACGCATGAAAGAGCTATTAAGCCTTGGCCATTTTAATCCAACGTGGGACCCCTTGAATGAGCCATCTCTTTGGAGGTCTCCATTGATTTGGCTGAGACTTTTTCAGATGTGAATTACAGTCAGACCTCTTCTTCCCCAAATGTTCTTTCTCTCTTATTTCATCCAAAAGTATCAGATCTTCTTCACAATCGGAAGGGTTCCCTGCTCAGTATTGATTCCTTCCACTTTATTTTTCACAGACATTATCCTCCACTCCCCTCACTCCAATCCATGAAGCTCTTGCTAGTCTAACTTTGTCTCCATGTCTGCTTCTTAGAGGACCCCAAGTGATATACTTCACTACCTGACATATACCATCTTGCTTTCTTCTCTAGCTAAAAAGGCCTTATCTTAATTCTGGAGTTCTGCTCAATGCTAGACCTGCCTCATGTGTCTGCAACATATGTGATTGCCTAGGACCCTAAGATCAGAAGGACCCATACTTGGTTTAGTGTTCTTTGATTGTTGTCTTGAAACTCTAAATAATTTTGAGCAAGGAACTCTCTATTTTATTTTCCACTGTCCCTTCTCAGTATATAATTATGTATCCTGTCTCACATCAATTTTGCTTACAAACTTTTGTTTTTCAGGTTAAGCCAAAACAAAAGTATTAATTACTTTTTTATGAATACCTTAGTTCTTTGAATCCTTTGTATCATATTGGTTTTCAATGTTGATACCTCTTCTGTATTAAAGTAATGTCCTTTCCATGTATACTTCAATATGGATGGGGGAATGTGTGCATGTCTTATTCTCTAACTAGAACATAAACTCAGAGATCACATTTAAGTCTAATTTTCATTGCATGTAGAATTTTTCATCAAATATGCAGAAATGTCTGTAAATATTTTCTGAATAAATGACAAAATCCTCTTTAAGTGAAAGGAGGGGACATAAATTTACCAGTGACAAACTTAGATTTACTAATAAAACTTGTTAATGCTCTATAACACATCTATTTTTTCCCTTCTACATTGGGGAGTAGTGGGAAAAACTTAAGTTTACCAACTAAAACTGAGTTTCTTGTGATTCAAACACTCTCATTTCAGTTTGCAACAGCACATTTGAGATACATTTTCAATATATAAAAGTTCTATTTAACCTTTCTTCACTTCTCCTCCAGAAGACTTTATTAAGACTTTACTTCCTTATGGAAGTAAAAAGACAGGGCTGATAAACCTAAATAAAAGCAACAACACAAACCTCTATGTACCTGGTGGTGTGCTAGTCATTTTATATGTATATTCTCATTTATTCTTAAAAATTCTAAGAAGGTGTTACTATTGTTAATCCATTAAGATAATAAATTATGGCATAGAGAGTTTATTAAACAATTAGTAAATAGAGTTGGGAGACTGTGAGGCAAGTCTAATTGCCCAAAGACTAGGATCTTAATCAGCACACTTTTATCTCGGACACATACTTTCTACCTAATATGCATTTAAGAAAAAAATTAGCTTTCTCCCGAGAAGTATTTCTTTCCAGGTACAACTAGGAAAACATCCTGAAGCTGCCCACTGGAGTCTACATGTATGAGAAAATAAAACAAATCTTAATAAATAAAAAAGAATAGCATTAATTAATTGGGCAGGAGATATTTCCTGTTTTAGACCATAAAAAGCATTACATCTTCCCTTTTTGGCCCAAATTACCTGAGAGACTTATCTACTGAGGACAGCCCTGATCTGAACAAATGCGTATAGTCCTGAGAGCTTCCAAAGCTGATAGGCAATGATGGCTGAAATTCAAAGTAGTCAATACAGAGTGTGCTACAGGAAGCTTTTACAATACAAATTAGCCCATTTATTATGTCTGAGATCATCAAAGTAGCATGTTTTGCCTTGTATTACATTTCCCATGTTTTCTATAAGCCATGGTTTAGCATCCTTTTGGAGGATTAAAACTAGAAGTCATTCCTAATATTAGCAAACATTTCAGCTGAGCAGTGTAACTACCATTCTATCTGACCTTGCAACTTAGCAGCTGGTCTCGTCAATTACACCTTTTTTAAGTAGGAGGAAACTCTGAAAGAAAGCAAACTCTTCTTCCTGAGTTCTGCAGTGGGATTGGATAGGCTGTGGTATCTCCCCAAGGCACATTTCCTTAAGCAAAAGTGTATTTTTGCAGATGGTTACTTCTGATCACTTACTGCTACTACCAAACAATTACATTTTCTTTTTTGGTTCCTACAGGGAAGCTATCTAAAATTAAGTCAGAATGTGCACATTTTTGAAAGGAGAACAGAACTGATTTATAGAGATCATGATAACTAATCATTTCTTTTTAAAAACATGCTGCAATGGGCATAGACTCAGTGAAACCTCAGCAAGAGTGTTTTAAGTGTCATCATTGGTTTACTGTTTTATAAAGAATCCCAAAATTGAATCGTTTTCTTTTGTGCAATAAAATAGAGAGTAACTCATTTTTTGAGTATATGATGTCTTCTTTTAATACACGAAATCAACGTCTTTCCATTTTGAGTGGGTGTAGATTGTTTCTAACTCTACTTTGAATAAGAAGTAATTTTTATAAGCATATTTCCTTCTATCCAGTCTGTACGATATAAAATTGACTACTTTCTGGTCAAAATTTGTCAAATATCGGTGATGTCATATGATTCAACCTACTAGTATTCAAGGTACTTCTGAACAATATAGTCCATACCTGAGTAGACTCTTCAATTAGTGTAGGTGTTAAAGGCCTAGGACACCATATTTCTAGAATCAACATGTGCAGATATGTGTCCAATAAGTCAATCTTTGCTTATCTGTGTGCCATGTTCCCCATTGCTTTTAGATTTCAATTTTGCCAAATTATTTATTCCTTTTACTACCTTCCTTGATCTTAGTTCCTACATTATAAATTACACTTGATACCAGACATCATGCATTTGCTAATGATTCAAAAGTGTTTCAGAACATTTTTTATGTCAAAACTAATGAATATGATCATTTTTAAAACCAGGAGGACACTTCTAACAGCAGCCCCTTGAACCACAAATTAGATCCAAGACGTAGCTTTACATTTTTCACTGATTTGAAAGTTCTATTATAAGTAAAATGAGAAATAATAATCAGACTGAAATAGAGACTGCATTCAATACATTTTAAAGAATCGCTATTTTTCTGTAAAGTTACATTTTTATTTCTGGCATGCAGTCATCATCCTAATGTATTCTTTGAAATACAATCCTTGAGCAAGAAATCCACTATTTTAATGAGATAATTTATAAATCTATCAAAACTTTTTAATAATAAGGGAGAAAAGGCAAATGAGTCTTATATAGATCGTATTTCTATACTTACAACTTGTCTTTATTTTGCAACTTCCTTAGTCAATTTTAAAATTTAAAAGAATTTTAAGTTCCTAAAATAGATAATCGTGTTTTGCCCAAGCTTCACCGCTTTTGATCATTTAAAAATTCTCCTTTTATGCATCATGCTTTATATTTATCATCTCACTTTTTTCCCTTCTATTTTTACTGCACTCATTCTATTTCTCCTTTTTGCTAGAAATATTCTTTATACCTTCCTTGGTTTTAACAGTATGTGTCAAACAGAGATGATAAATGCTGGTCAAAACTCAGAAACCAATTCCATAACATTTCTGGATTCGAAGCAATACTGACAAGTTTTGAAATATTTGAAAAGGTCTTTTCTTCTTTGAATTTTATTTTGATCATGATATAAGATGAGAACCATTCAACGTCTCTAAAATATATTTTAAGAAAAAATGTTAATCTAACTTTAATAGGCAAAATTTAATTCCAGTTTGCTCTTGAAAAGTTTTCTTAAACTTAAGTTTAATATCATAGTCTTCTCCTGATTCTACCTGAAAGAGGCTGTAGAGTTTGTTTATATAAAAAGAAAATATGGTGGTCTGGGCATAGTGGCTCACACTTGTAATTCGAGCATTTGGAGAAGTTAATCTAGGAGTTAATGAGGCTAGGGGTCCAAGAACAGCCTGGGGAATATAGTGAGACCTCATCTCTACAAAAGTGAAAAAACAAAAAAATTATCTGGGTCCAGTGGTGTACACCTGTAGTACCGGCTACCCAGGAGGCTAAGGAGGGAGGATTGCTTGAGTCCAGGAGTTCTAGGTTACAGGGAGGTATCATGGTACCACTGCATTCCAGCGTGGGTGACAGAGCAAGACCCTATCTCTAGAAGAAAAAAAAATAGAATAGATCAGAGTGCAAATCCTGAGTCTATCCCTTCCTAATGGATGAAACTTAGCAAGTTAGTTTCTCTAGAGAGAGAGAATATAGACCTGGTAATATTTTATGACTATGACTCAAAGTTCTATAAAATCAAACTATTAGATAAATGTTCATTTCCCTTGCATTGTGTAACCAACTTCTTTGTATAAGAGTTACTAATAGCATTATCACAATTAAGAAGGAAACAAAGGTTATTTATTTATGTACTGATTTATTGTCTGAGTTGTATAGCTTTGACTTCATAACTGCAGATGCAAATCTTCATTTTGACATTGTTTTATAACAATAACTTTGTAACAATAATTTTTGTGTTATAAAACAACCACAAAAATCATTTTACCTTTTTCTTTTTCTTTAAATAGAATTGCGAGGCTGAGCAGACAAATATAATAATTTACAAATGGCGAGAATGGGTCAGAGCAGTTACATGTTATAACTTGTGATTGACAAGCTAAATCCAAAAGTCAGGTTTTCTGGCTTTTATTTACATCCTATTTCTAATATAAAGTATATAAATAAGAATCAGAAAAATATTTATATTAATATATGGTAAATGGACTGTTTATGGTTGTCAGAACAGCGTTAACAACTTAGAACATGGACTCTACATCCAGATTATGAATGTGCAAATCCCAGCTCTGCTACTTACTAGTTGGGTAAATTTGAGTAATTAACTTAAGCTTTTAAATATCAGTTACTATTTCAAACAAACAGACATACAAAAAAATGCTCAACATCACTAATCATCAGAGAAATGCAAATTAATCACAATGAGAGATCATTTTACATCAGAATGGCTATTATTAAAAACAAACAGCTGTTGGCGAGGATGCACAGGAAAGGGAACACTTAAACACTGTTAGTGGGAATGTAAATTAGTAAAATCTCCAATATTGAGATTTCTCAAAGAACTAAAAATAGAACTGCCATTTGATCCAATAATCCCATTACAGATATCTACTAACAGGAAAATAAATCATTATATCAAAAAATACCTGCACCCATGTATGGATTGTCAATTGCAGCACTATTCACAATCCTAAAGATATGGAATCAATTAAATGTTCATCAGTGGATGACTGGATAAAGGAAATATGGTATCTATTCAAAGTGGAATACTATTTATCCATATAAAAGAATAAAATCATGTCTTTTGCAGCACCATAAATGGAACCTTAGGTCATTTTTTTAAGTAAAACATCAGACACAGAAAAACAAATACCCCATGTTTCACTTATAAGTTGGAGCTAAGAAACATGTTCACGTGGAAATAGAGTATAGAATAATAGACAATGGAGACAATAGATGGAAGGGGAGTGAATGATGAGAAATTACTTAATGGGTACAATGTTCAGGATGTTTAGGATACCCTTAAAACTCAGACTTACCACTCGGCAAGCTATCCACCTAACAAAATTACACCTGTACCTCATAAATTTTTACAAATAAAATAAAAATAAATTATTTAAAAAACACGTAGTTACTACTTCACTAGGTTATTATGAAGACTAAGTGATCTAAAGTATGTAAATTGCATAACCTTAAACCTGGGACATAGTAATTGCTCTTTGTGTTTGCTATTATCATTATTACACATGTATCAGCTAGAAAAATCTTGTAAGAGAAATTTTAATGGTGAGTAATGGAAACCCATCAGATACAGGATATAATTAGTTATTATCTCATTTTGATTTGTTTCTTATAATGTTAGACATACATTAGTCACATTTACAGATGAGGAAACGGATACTCAAAAAGTAAAAACTCATGCAAGTTTGTGCAAATAATACATGCCAGAAAAATGTATAAACACTAATTTGTCTTCAAAGCCTATATATGTTTTAGACTGAGGCACCACTTATAAATTAGCTACTATTTTCCTTTTTCACATAAGCAATCTTAGGGCCTAGAGAGAATACCTACACATTCTATGAATGATATCCAATTAGTAACAGGCCTAAACTAAGACCCAGGGCTTCTAAAGCATAGTTCAGCACTTACATGACACCAGGCTATGATTTAAATTAAGCATGTTTTAAAAAAATAGTCTATAATCTCACATTATTGTCACTGCTTTATATGTTAAAAAAAATTATAGAGAATAAGTACAGAAAAGTGATTTTTAAATTTAATGAGGCATTTGTTCCCTGAATCTACAAATTCTAATAAAAACCACAGCCAGACTGATACATAATTCATAGAAGCTAACAAATTACAGTGCATTTGCAAAAATGACCTGTTCTTTCCTACTTATTTTCTGTGTGGTACATTAATGTCAAAAATAACATTGAGGTAAATATAGACAGCATAGCACAACAAACAATATTGGGATAATGTATTGATATAACCCACACAAGAAATGCTAACAGAGCAATTAGAGGGCTCACACACTTTTAAAATGAACTCAGAAAGGTCAACCAAGCTTTTATTTCAGCTAATGTTATTTTATGCTTTATATCCATTTTAGAGCAAGGATTCAAATCTTTATTACTAGAAAGACAAATCGGATAGTCCAAATTCTGTTATTAAATCCTAGCAAATGAACTTCACTTCACTAGGCTTTCAAGAACCAGTAAGCAAAACATAAGTAAAAACTACAAATCACTGTAACCCTAAGTATAACATTCAAAATGGCAAGTTTCCATATCTGCTCTTGAAAAGACTTTATTGGTCATATGGGAAGAGACACTGTAGACAAGAAGAAAAAACCTTCTTTTGTCAATGTTAAGGAGTACAGTCCCATTTTCAATATTGCTTTTAAGCCTGGGACAGGAGCCCAGTAAGGGCCTGGCTAACGGGACAGATTGTGGATACCTCGGATAAAATTATGGGCTATGGGAAACTATAGTAATGGGATACGGGAAACTGAGGGGAAAAATGCACAAATAACAATCAGATA
Organism: Saimiri boliviensis; assembly: GCF_048565385.1. Lineage (NCBI taxonomy): Eukaryota > Metazoa > Chordata > Mammalia > Primates > Cebidae > Saimiri > Saimiri boliviensis. The sequence continues at coordinate 175,877,271 of NC_133450.1, read as the reverse complement.
ATAAAAAATTTTAAATTTTAAGATAGTTGATGTTCATCAAAGCATATGTTAATAAAGTTTGTAGTAAAGGAAAAGCATACAACTTTATCTTTCTTAGATACAATTTATCTTTCTTAGATAATATCAGCATGCAAAACATGTGGCTGAAGAAATACCAATCGATATTCTAAGTTTATACAAGGATTTTCCCACATGTACGCCTCTTGCCATTTATGGATATTCATTTCACTGCTGTTCTTGTGTGTGAATGGTGCTTATCTCATGAATATGTTTTTTTTTATTTAATATAATATTCCACACATAGATCAGAGCTGAAAGCCTCTTGGCATTACAAAGACAAGATGCCTATAGATTAAATCAGAATTTAAACACTAAAAAAAGAGTAAACGCCATATATGTCTGAATTAAAACTATGATAATTATTAATATTAGACATATGAATACAAATGCTTTAAAAACAAAGATGAGATTTCAAAATTCAAAACTCTTAAGGTTTGTTTGGTCATATCTAGGTTCATAAATACTCACTGTCCAGGAGAACATAAATGTGTTCTGAGGCAAAAATCACATAAATAGAATTGATTGTGAAACATTAATCGGTGTTTCTTATACTCAATAGAAAGTGCTAGGTGATATGAGTAAATAGTAATGTAAAATTTCTCCCCCTTCCCTCTCAAGGTCCTAGAGGAGAATCAATTTCCTTGCTTTTCCTGCCTTGTAGGGGCCACCTGCATTCCTTAGTTCAGGCCCCTTCCTCTACCTTCAAGCCAATCAGTTCAATTTCGGCTTCCGTCATCACAGCTCCTCTCTGACACTGACCCTCTTTCTTCCCCTTAAAGACCTTTCTAATTACTGTATATTTGTCTTTTCTGATAATCCAGAAAAATCTTCCCATCTTAAGATCCCTATTTATTCACATCTGAAAAGTTCCCTCTACTGTATAAGCTAATATATTAATAGGTTCCAGTAATTAGGATATGACCATCTTTAGAGGCAATGTTTCCATTAACCATAAAGGAGAACTCACCCGTCTCATACTATGACACTACTCAGAGGTTCTGGAAATCATGCTTTTAAAGGGATAATTATTTTAATAATAAATACCTTTCAGAAACTAATATGTATCTAGCAATGTGCTATATGATGGACATAAAAAGCATACAGACCTAGTTTTTGTTTTTAAAGAAATTTTAATCTAGTGTGACTTTAAAAATCTTTTTGACCTTGTCCATTGTATGAAATACATTTTACTTTACAATGTAGTTGACATGTATGTCTGAAAGAAAATTTTGTAAAATCTCAGTCTACTAAGAATCTAGACTTTTTTTTTTTTTTTTTGAGATGGAGTTTCGCTCTTGTTACCCAGGCTGGAGTGCAATGGCACAATCTCGGCTCACCGCAACCTCTGCCTCCTGGGTTCAGGCGATTCTCCTGCCTCAGCCTCCCGAGAAGCTGGGATTACAGGCATGCGCCACCATGCCCAGCTAATTTTTGTATTTTTAGTAGAGACGGGGTTTCACCATGTTGACCAGGATGGTCTCGATCTCTTGGCCTTGTGATCCGCCTGCCTCAGCTTCCCAAAGTGCTGGGATTACAGGCGTGAGCCACCGTGCCCGGCCGAGAGTCTAGCATTTTTATTGTTTCCTTTTTACTTAAAGCAGACATATGTTTATCACAATGCCCTAATGTGCTTTTGTTAAAGTCAAAACAGACAGGGATTTAAATACTTAAAAAATATTTACTGCTCTTATATGTAATACAGACACATGCCTAACAGTGTAATAAAGATAATAGTACCTTTACTAGCTAGAAGAATACAGACTATACTTGAGTTATCACTTCACAGAAACTCTACAGGATATGTATTGTTTAAAGTGAACCTTAAAAGGTAACTATACATTTGCAGAGCCAGTGTTTAAAGTTGTCCAAGCAAAGTAGGCAAAACCCCTCAATGTCATCCAAAGTGGCATATTCAGGAAACTTGAAACCTAAGAGCTCAAAATGTCTGGAAAATAGGATATAATTGGAAGCTAGTCAAGAGATGAGATAAACAAGTGAAGTAGACAAAATAACAATGGACCTATTTGAAGGCTTTTCATTTCTTCAGCCTCACTTGCTGTGAGAGCCAGTTAGATCTAGAATGAGAATAAAATGGTAAATAACAAGGAATTTGCTCTCATAGAGCTTACATTCTAACATTTAACTTATTCTTTAAACAATGATAAGAAATTTAAACTTTAGCATATGGGCAAATGTCAAGTCACTGAAATATTTTATACAGAAGAGAAACATGATGAGATTTATGTTTTTTAAAGATTACTATATTTGAGATGGACTTAGTGTGTACAGATGAAAACTTTGTACATAATGAGAAACAGAACTAAGGCAATATCAGTGGCATGACTTTTAGGGAAGACATTTGAAATGTTAATGAGATAGAATTTATAGGATTTGGAGATGGTATATGAGTGTTGTGGGAAAAGAGAAATGAAGGATAATTTCTGTAGTTTTATTTTTGCTGAGTAGGTAGATGGGAGTATCATTCAATGAGAAAGAATTTACACCTGCAAAGTGGTTTTAGAATAATGGACAAGTCGATTAAAAATAAAATGTATATATATGGAAAATAGAAGAACATATAGAATTGGGTCCCAGGGGCTTAGATTGTGTATTAGAAGATAGGTGACATTTTAACCCGTGATATTAGAATAAATCACCTAGGAAAAGTATAATAATAAGAGAAGAAAGAATAGATCCCTATATATACCAATATTTAAAGGATGATCAGAATGGGATTCCACAATGAATTTGTAATGAGAGAGGAACAATATAGGACAGAAATTTGTAATGAGACAGAAACTATAATATGTATTTGTGTGATTTAAAAAAAAAGAGTATTGAGATTATATGGTGTGATTGAAAGTGGATCTAAGAGGTCATATGAGAAAAGAAGTGAAGAGCATCAATCCAGTATGGTAATCAGGGTATCTTTGATAGCGTTAGTTGAAGTGATGCTGCGGAACGGTAAGGTGGATATTACAGTGGACTGATGAATGAGGCAGGAAAGTACATGGCAATGGTGATTATAGCCTGTGGTTTTAGTTTGCTTTTGAAGGAATGGTAAGAGTAAATTGCTATAATGAGAGCAAAGTACAGACAGTTGTCATTTTTAAAAGGGGAGCAACTTATAGATATTTTATGTTTTGAAAAAAAAGTGTGAGGGTCATATTAGAGGTTGCATTGAAGTGGTTTAAAAGGTGTAATAAGAGCAACAAGAAACATATGTATGTTGTGGCCTAAATGGTCCCTTGCCTTTGTGTTATAGTGTATGCACATATAATGTATGCATGCATAATGTACAGTAAAAATAAAACATTTTTAATGACTCAACATTTTAAAATATGGGTCCAATTGATTGTTCCTAGTACAACTCCAGAGCTTTCCACATGAATTTTTGCCTCTTTTCTTCTCACTTGTAATACCACCAAGGGCAATTAACATAAACAGGCTAGTGATACCCTTGACTTTGCAAGGTAATTAACACAGCAGGAAATACATTCTGGGTCAGACAGTTCCAAAAAAAAAAAAAAAAAGAGTGGGTGGAATCTTAATGGGAGACTAAGGAAGAGTAAGCAAGTTAATAATTCCAGACCATATATAACTCTCAGATCATTAACGTCTCAAAGCTATTTTTAAAAACCCAACAACTTGGAAATAATTATTTTAACATTTTCTTCAGTTTCATCAGTAGTTGGGCTTTTATTATTTTTTTTCTGATAGTAGTAGACTTTCTAAAATTGTTTAAAAGCCAACCTAATTGCAGTCTTGCATAACTTTCTAGAGGCATTATTTAAGCAATAATGACCTTCAGATTGGATATGTTCTTGGCATTAATGACCAATTGAAACTATTGGTGGGCTCAGGTGAAACTAGGGGCCTTTAATAGAGTCTGCCATTAACGGTCAGAAAACGTCCAATTGGAAGGTTATTAGTGTGATTATAAATCGAAACAATGTAAATAAAAAAAGCAAACTGTTCAAAAGTTACAAGTTGAACATCAAGTTGCCATGGATACCATTTTTCCTAGATACAGCAACCCAGACCACTAACCAAAGGAAAACAATTTTCAATTCTTACAGTTCCATCTAGGATTATAATTGCTCTTTGGATACAGATATTGATCCATACAATCTAAAACTACTAACATTCTCACTGTGTAAAAACAACAACTTTTCAAATAAAAAAGGTTTAAGAAGATTATTCTATCTAATTTCTATCACCATTGTGATAGACTGAACTACTTTAATATCTTGTTATGTTTAAACTATCCAAAGAAGGAAAATAGAGACATCATAAATAGAGGTGGATCCAGTTTTTGTGAAACCTGAGGCTCATAGAATTTTAGGATTCCTTTAAAAAAAAAAAAAAAAAAAAAAAAGAAATCCAAATCACTAAGAGGAAATATCCATTTCTCCAGTGCTCCCATCACAGAAGAAATGTGACAGAGACAGCTATTTTACTTAGTGCAATAAAAATTTCTTATTTTGGGGAAGTTTAGAAAAATCGTATGACTATATAATATTGCAAGTATCCTCCCTTATGTATAAGCTGAAGGGTTTTCTCAATTTTAGGCTTGATTCATTTCACAGCAAATTCTTGCCTTATATCCTGTTAAGAATCCTACAAGTTTAAACAAAGAAAGGGGCCAAGAGATTATCCAGTGTAACAACCTCATTGTAGACGGGAAAATTGAAACTGACAATGCTAAAGCAAGGAGGCTTAACCAACCCAAGTCCCCTGACTCGCACTTTTCCGCACCCAAGTTCCTCACGTCTTACTGCTTTTTATAGAAAGAGGACTGCCTGGAACCTAAGCGATTTATGTTAGAAATTTCCGATGGACCATTGAAGCAGATTCAAGGGGAGTAGTATATTTACATGGAACTTCTTCATGGAATAAAGCATTTTAGAGAAGAGATGGAATAATTGTTAATTTTAAAAACAGGTTCAGTAGTGGAAACAACTAGTTATGAAAACTAGATACCTCCTCCCTCTCTTTCACAGGAAATAAATTATGACAGAAACATGACTGCCCAAGCAGGCCTATGTTTCTCAGCTTCATCTTACAGCTAGGTATTGTTCTGATAGCTGGGCGTCAATGGCAAGGATGAAATACAGAAATTCTCATTTAATTTAAATGCATTGAGACGTGACTGTGGAACCGCTTGTTTGAAAGCGGTTAAAACAAGAAGTAGTGCACTTATTCTTGATTCTTAAAGATTACTTAGTATTTGTTTAAAACTGTATTATTCCTTGGACATTTCAGAACTTGCCAGTGATTGGAATCTTAGAGTATGTGAGAAATGTCTCAGAAAAGAGCAATTTCAAAGGCATGAGTGTCCAACAGAAACTAACTTGTGATACGACAAATAATTTCTTAAATTTTACCTTACTGACATTTGGAAGATCTTGGTTTTAATTTTTAGATGAACACATTGGTCCTGCTATAATTTATTAATAAAAGGAGTAAGAGAGCTGGAAACATTTCCAGATAAGATTAGCAAATTATCACTTTTCCAGTCAAGTACAAAAGATATATTTATTGGTGTGATGACGTCACTATCATCGCCCGAATTGTTTTATTTTATCATATAAACTGATGTCAGTGTGTGTGTGTACACACATCAATAGATATAATGTACTGATTTTCATTTCTTGTCAAAATTAAATTTATTTGAGCAGCATTTCTTGTTTTAATACATTTTGATACTGACCTCAAGGGAAGAAAGTCAATAACTGCATAATATACCTCCAGCCATAGAAACCAAATATTCAGACTTCTGTCAGCGGCACATCACCAGACTAACATGGATGCCTGTGAGATTGGCAGCTCTGCAGGGCTTGTCTATAGGAAAAGGCGTAATATAGACTTAAGAAAAAAAACCTCAGGAGAAAATGAGAATTAAGGGGTGAAAGCTAGCTCTCAGATGTCTGAGTAGATCTAGTGACTGAAGAAACAGAATTGTGATTTTCAACAGGGAAGATTTCCACAAATGTCAGATTTCTACTCCTTTCCCTTCTGTAGCCTGGTTACTGTGGTTTGGAAACTGGACAGTTTCTGAATGTGACTTTTCCTGAGACCAAACTTTTAGAAAAATTATTATACTGTACCTTCTCAGTTTTACATCCCAATTTATTATCTATTCCACTAACTCTTCAGATATGAGGTAGCAACCACTGAACTCAGATCAAAAGGAATATTTTTTACCCATAAATTCATCAGACTTAAAAGTCAAATCTTGTACAAAATAGTTCCTTTGAAGATGATGTTCTTTACTTATTTCGGATTAGTGTAAAAACTAGAGCTGGCTCCTGGTGATAGGAAATAGTTACTTTTGATCACTGTTGCCTGCACTGCAGTGACATTTTCTAAAGTTCTAACACCAAGGACACTAACCTGCAACTGGCAAGTTCTGTCTGAGAAAGCTCAATATAGGACATCAATAAAAGTAAACACACAGGGGCTAGTTAATGCAGCAGGTAATACAGCTGCCTTGACACTCTAAGGATTTGGGTTTACAACCAGCTGAGCTCATTGCTTCAAGGAGTCTAAGGTCAGTCCTCTGTTTTCTAGGCAATGAAAATCACCCACTATTCAGCATAATTGACAAGTTACTTTCCAACAGGACTCTACATTAAAATAGAGGATTTTTTTTCCCTCTGCTTTTTAAAAGCGATGTCCAGACATACAAAATTCTGATAGTTTTAGGGGGCTGACTGTATAATAAAGTCCCCAAATTTCATTTCAGGCTTCACTTGGCATCTGGAGGTTTTCCACAGCATGCAAAACAATGAAAAACACCCTGCCCTGTTTCTGGTATTGCATCTGGTGATTCGTGAACACTCTCAGACACTTGAGTACTTTGTCTTTTGGGTTCCTAAAGAGGTGACTGCAAACGTAATGAGGATAATAAACCAGGAAAATATCTTCTGGTTTGTGGAATTATTTACTGGAAATCAGTAAAAAAGTATATTATCTATATAATGTTTTAAAAAAGATTTAAAAAATAATAATATAAATGTAACACAATAGATCATAGTACAAAATACATATTCAGACCAGAAGAATTTTAGATGCCTAATTTTGAAATACAATAATCAATCAAGCCAGCTTTCCATAGTAGTAACTGCATAAATCATATTTTTTTCTAAATAGAATGTCTACATTGTACTCTTTGAGGAAGGGTATGTTATACCTGTGTACCTGAAAGGCTAAACAATATTTTTGAAGATATTTTCTTTAATGACAATATTTTATTGATAATATTTTATCATTTGCCTCCTATCCCTATGAAAGTTTTATTATTATTTTCACTAATTATTTTTAAAGCTTTCCTACTTCATTTCTCTAGCTTCATTTCAACTTGCCATTATACTCAAACACTACAATATATGCCTTCAATAAATAGCAGCTATAAATGAAGCTGATTGTGATTTTCCGAACATGATATGCTATCTCACTTTTCCATAACCTAGAATAAGATTTCTCAAATTTGGCACTATTAACATTCCGCGATGACTAATTTGTTGTGGAAAGTGCTTCTGTGCACTGTAGAAAGCTTACCAGTATCTCTGGTCTGGACTCACTAGATACCAGCAGCACCTGCTCCTCCAGCTCTGACAGCAGCCATTGTCTAGGTCTCTACACATTGATAAATGTCCTCTGGGTACAACATTTCTCAGCTGAGAAAGACTTAGTACATACGTTTTTCTGTGCTAGGAATAACTTTTTTCTTAGCCTTGCTCAGCTGCATACAACTGTCCATACATTCTGGAATCACCTTGATGTGTCATCTCCACTTTAAACCTTAATTGAATCACCCAGGGAGAAATAAGGGCTTCTTTTATTCTCTTTGCACTATGATGGGTTTATATCCCTGTTAAAATTTTTAGCATAATACATTCTTCTTTTATTCTGCTTGTAAGAGTATCTTGATCTCTTACTTCCTCTACTACTTAGGTGAAAAATTAAGGGTAAGTATGTTACCTTTTTCGATGGTGTTACCTTTTTCCCAGATTCTACCATAATTCCTGATACATAGTAGGTATCCAATAAATATTTATATGAATGATGAAATAAATGACTACATGAATAAATGGGGCTAAAAATTTTATAAAAAGTAAAATCATAAATATATTTTTACCTTTATACAAAACACTTTTCTGGAAAATAAAATTTTTAAAATTTTTCCCTTAAATTCTACAATAGGGAATTTTGAAATTATAAAGAAGATGTACCAGTTAGAGTTTGAATGTAGTTCTAAAAAGTCATTAAAATTTTATAAATAAAGAAGGGATCTTATATATCAAGTTTTTAGAAATGGTATCTAATGAGATTATCACTCACACACAAGATACCAGTAGCTGATATGAACCATGGTTAGTTCCTTTATTCTCCAATGCCAAGGTGCTAATTAATGTTTGTTAGTGACAATGAAATGCAAAATTTTAAACAAGAAATATTTTTTCTCACTAGTTACACCTACTGATCAATTGCTTTGGAACAAATTTCCTTTCAATAAGATAGAATTTCAGGGCTTTTGTAGCCAATATCATCTTATATATTATCACAGTAGACTAAATAATGCCCCCACTTGAAAACTGCCTGGATTAGAATTTCTGGAACCTCTGAATATGTTATGTTATATGGCAAAAAGGACTTCGCAGATGTGATTAAGTTGAGAAGGGAAGATTTTCCTGGATTACTCAGGTGGATCCAGTGTAATCTCAGAGGGCCTGATATAATCAGAGAGATAGAGACAATATGACAATGGAAGCAAAGAGAGATTTTAAAATGCTACACTACTGGAGCTGATGATGGATTAAGGGCCCATGAACTAAGGATGCTGGTCCTAACCATGGAAAGTAGACCTGCTGGCACTTTGAATTTTGACCAATGAAACTGATTTCAGCCTTCTGAGCTCAGTATCTATAAAACAATTTTACAGATTAAAATTGTTAAATAGTTTAAGAAAACTTTCTGTTGTTTTAAGCCACTGAAGTTGTAATTTGATACTGTGGTGACTGAAAAAAAATGCAATCATTATGAGAAGAGTCCTTTTGACTTATTCTCGGTAAGAATTTTGTATTGAATGTGTAGCTATATATGTTTAGTTATCATTTTCCCATTATCTACAGATAAACATTGTTTGAGACTATACACCATTCCATAAATGTACTGGAAGTATTCATCCATTCCCATCCATTCTATCATCCATCAAGCCACTTGCTCTGGGATAGTGGACACCATGAAAAGTACACCTGGGCAGCTGCCAGTGTTCAGTGACGCTGTGAATAAGCTTATGTGTAGATCCTGATGCCCCCCTGATGGGGTGTCCATCTATGCCAAAATTATTCCCTTAAAATCTGTCTGAAGTATAAAAGCTTTATAGTAAGTATTGCTATCTAGAAGTTCTTATAACTTTATTTAAGTGTCTTGACTAATTTGGCCTTTTGTATTCTTGTGATTTTTATGTGGTGTTTCAATGTGTCTATATTTTGAAATAGAAAGAAATGACATCTTTATAATATTGACTATTTGGATCTTCTTTACTGCATCTAGTAAGCTTTTCTATAATGCAAACTTGGACATCTTTTGTTTGATTTACTCTTAGGTACTTATTTACTTTTAATTTAAATGTTATTTTTTTTTCTAACTTTGTTCTTACCATATAGGAATAAATGGACTTTGAATTCAGTAACCTAGATTAACTCTGTCGTAAATTCTAATAATTTATTAGCAGTTTATTTAGGAGTTTTTATGTATACAAGAACATTATCTACAATTGTTTTTCCTCTCATTTCTTGTTCCTGGCTTAATGAGCTGGCTGAGAATGGAAACACTGATAACAGAAAACCTTATCTTGTTTCTGATCTCAAAGGGAAAGATTTGAACACTTCAATTTATATATCAGTGTGCTGAAATGGCTTTTGTTTTATTGTGGAATAATTTGAAGGTAGAACAAATAGGATTTTATGACAGAGTTCATGTTTCAGTGCATTGAAAAAAATGTAGTAAAATATGATTTTTTTTGTAGCTTGATAGAATGCAGTTACTATGCTAGGAGGATTGGAGGAGGCTGTAAAATCAAGAGCCCAGTTTAAACATGTTAAATTTGAGATATATATTAGACAGGCAGGTGGGTGTGGAAAGCAATCAGTTGATATTAGATTAAACTTCTCCAGAGAAACAGAACAAATAAGATATATAGAGATATATAAGAGAAGATCTAGTCTGAGCATTGGCTTATGTAATTATGGAGGCCGAAAAGTCCCATGATATACCATCTGCCAAGTGGGGAACCAGGAAAACCTCTGGTGTAATTCAGTCTGAGTCCAAAGGCCTAAGAACTAGGGGAGCTGATGTTGTACATCCTAGTTCAAGGCCAAAGGCCAGAAAATTGGGCAGGGGTGAGCCATGGGTCAGACAGGGGAGGTGTTATTATGCAAGTCCTGAATTCAAAAGCCCAAGAACAAGGAGCTTTGGTGTCTGAGGGCAGAAGAATATGGATGTCTCAGCTCAAGAACAGAGAAAATTCACCATTCTTTCATGCTTTTGTTCTATTCTGGCCTTCAATGGATTGGGCGATGCCTGTCCACATTGGTGAGAGTGGATCTTCTTTATTCAGTCCACTGATTAGAATAGTCAGATACTAATCTTTTCCAGGAGCCCCCTTACAGACACTCCCCAAAATAGTTTTACCAGTTCTCTGGGCATCTCTTAGCCCAGTCAAGTTGACACATAAAATTAATCATCACAAGTCCGCTGCTTGTCAGCTTGGCATTCGTATGTATCTCCTTAAACCATAAACAAGCTCCAAATAAAGCAAAGACATAATTCTGCCTAACATGTTACAACCAACCTGCTTACACCAAGACATGTACTAATCTCTTCAGAAGAGTTGGTGAAGTCTTTGAGTGACTTTTACCCTTCTCCTCATATTCTCCTGTAACTTAAACACGACATAAAATTACCAATACTCAAATACTGATATAAAATTAGTACGTCTTATGTTACTGAATAAAGGAATAAGAGAGGAAAGAACAAAAACATGTACTTAATATACACATATATACACACAATATATTCATAACAAAATAAAAATACCCATGACAATTATTAGTTCTTATTTCTCTAACTGCTTATATGATTCTAGCTAGTATTTATAACTACACTTTCTACTCCATATTCTGTATTCCTTTTGCTATTATTTCTGCTAGGTGGTTATTTGTAGTCCTCACTGAATGAGGTTGGTGTAATTTTCCATTGACCTTGATCACAGGGCATGGCAATACTAGGAGATATTCTAAGGAAACTTTTTGCCTTAGTCCTGCAAGATATCACCAACTAGTTAATCCTACAGCTGAATCTTCAAAAGGCCATTTTATCATCTATCCAGCCAGTTGCTTTGAGATAGTGAAGATGGTAAGACTAGTAATGCTATGAGCATGGGCCTATTGCTGCACTTTTTTGGCTGTAAAATGTGTACCTTGGTAAGGTATGCTGTGGTGGTGGAGAAGGTATTCTGTAAATCCACAAATGATAGTTTTGGAAGAAGCATTGCATGTAAAAGAATGTAAATTCATATTCAGATTAAGCATTTATTCCAATAAGGACACAATTCCACTTCTTCCGTGATGGAAGTTGTCCAGTGTAATCAATACCAGATACCTGGATGATCACCTCAGGGAGTGATGTTATCTCAGGAGCTCAGTGTTGGTGTCTACTGCTGGCATATGGGCATTCAGCATTGACCAAAGCCAGATTAGCCTGGGTGAGGAGAAATACATGTTGCGGAGCCAATGCTGCCACCGTGGCCACTTTACTAATGAGCCCACTGGGAAATGATGAGTGACTGGGGAAAGCAACTGATTGATAGCCACAGAATGGATCATCCTATCCATGTAATTATTAAAATCCTCCTCTGCTGACACATCCTTTTGTGAGCATTCAAACAGGACACAAATACCTTTATGTTTTTTCCCCATTCTGAAACATCTAGCCATACACCTCTTCACTTGGTTTCTTTTTTGAGACGGAGTTTTGCTCTTGTTACCCAGGCTGGAGTGCAATGGCGCGATCTCAGCTCACCGCAACCTCCACCTCCTGGGTTCACGCAATTCTCCTGCCTCAGCCTCCTGAGTAGCTGGGATTACAGGCACGTGCCACCATGTCCAGCTAATTTTTTGTATTTTTAGTAGAGACGGGGTTTCACTATGTTGACCAGGATGGTCTCGATCTCTTGACCTCATGATCCACCCGCTTCGGCCTCCCAAAGTGCTGGGATTACAGGCCTGAGCCACAGCGCCCGGCCCTACTTGATTTCTTTGCCACCAATTTTGTTATCATGTTCCTTTCAAGTTCCTGATCATCCAGCCAAACCGTTGATCATAGCCCATGAATCAGTATACAATTCCATATCTGGCCATTTCTCCTCCCAAGCAAAGTATACAACCAGGTGCCATGCCCAAAGTTACGTGTATACCTAACCCATACATTCATAAAGTTGGGTTTGAATAGCACCTTCCATTAACAAATGGAAGTCATATGTATGTGATAGGGTCTGAACAGCCCCTGAAGGCATAAGTACGTTTCATAAAAAAGAAACCCAAATGCCCTGGTATCCACTCTTGCTACGCTACATTCTCTCTCCAAACATGCACCTACAGCATCATGAGGAGTTTACTATGATCAGTTGACAGAGGAAGAGAAGACTTGGTCATGGTTTACATATGGTCTTGTACAATATGCAGGTAACATCCAAAAGTGGACAACTGCAGCACTACAGCTCATCTCTAGGACATCCCAGGAAGTCAGTTGTGAAGGGAAATGTCCCGTATACAAAATATCTGCACTGGATATTTGTTATCAACATCTTATAAGAAGCAAGGATATTTTTGAACATTTGGGGAAAATCAAGGTGAGAGAGAAGTTTTGCATCTGGCCCCTACTACAACCAAGAAAGATACAAAACACTCAGTAGGCCTGAATGGATTTTAGAGGCAATTCACTCAGTTGAGAATAGTGAAAATCTGATAGTTTTGAGTGGGACCCAGAATACAAGAAGGCTCTGCAAGAGGTCCAGAATTCTGTGTAAGCTGGTCTGCCCCTTGGAGCATCCAATGGTGCTTCAAGTGTCGGTGACAGATAGAAATGCTGTTTGGAGCCTGTGGCAGGCCCTTATAGCTGAATCACAGTGCAGACCTTTAGGTTTCCAGAGCCTTTAGTTTTGATGCTGGGCCTTAGTAAAAACAGAAAGCTTGATCTTGGGCTGTTAAGTAACCATGTGACCTGAGCTACCTATTATGAAGCTGTATAAATGGTTCATAAGATGGACCACCAGCACTCTTTTTTTACTACTGGAAGTAGAGTTATCAGTATATTTAAATCTAAACATATTAAAGAGCCAATCCCAGAAACCACAAAGCTAACTTAGAAAACTCATCCTTAAAATTGTTTCTCTAGAACCCAGAATTGGAAAGAACCAATCCCAGAAACACCAAAGCCAACTTAGAAAACTCATTCTTAAAACTGTTTCTCTAGAACCACTCTTAATATCAAAATAAAATATGTCTTGATTTTAGAGAAAATGAACAAGAGAAGAAATGATGCAAATTATCAATGCCTGAAGTCTATTTAAAACCTTAATACTGAGTAATATATCAAGGCATAAAAGGTAGATTTAAAAAAAAAGTTGGGAGAAGCTTTCCCTGACACACTTGACAATTAGCAGTTCAGAGTGATAAAGAGAAGCAGCCAGTTCTGGAAGCAATGGCTGGAGACGTAGGAGGAAAACCAGAAGAATGAATGAAGTATCCTTGAAACCAAGAGTAGAAAATATGTCAAAAATAAGGAAATTTGCTTAAACTTCCATTTTTATTATATGAATAATGCTTAAATACATATTCTTATATCTATGTTGTAGCTCACTTGCAGTAGTTTTTCTGGTAGACCAAATTTCTACAGCAGAATTTTGGGAAAAAAACCTATGTCAATTTACAATGTTGGCAGGTGTTTTACAATTGCTACTAAAAGAGGGAGATTATACAAACTTACTTATCTGTCCTTAGTATAAGAGAATACAATGGAGAAATACATATCTTGCTCCTGATATCTTTCAAGAATAAAGACATTTTGTAAGGTTGTCAAAGACAGAACCTGAACTGGTTTCCCATTTATAAACAATCAAAGTTAGAAATCTCTGATTTTCATTTGAACCAGACAAAAACCACCACTAAATAATAAACTCTAAAATTCAACATATAACCAGGCACACACTTGGCTCTCCCTGAATGAGACTTTTCTACAGTAGGTTGGCAAGCCAATCATATTGGAAGCAAGTAAGAGAAGGTTATTATGATTACCTAAGAGATCAGATGTGATCAGGAGAGCTACAAGTAAATCACATCTACTTCTAAGTCTATGCTTTCAAACTCTTCAGACATCTAATTATCACTTTCACTACTTTTATTTTATCCATATGTGACCTTGGGCTGTTAAGTAACTGTGTGGCCCGAGCTACCAATTATAACTGAATCTGTATAAACAGGTCATAAGACGGACAACCAGCGCTCTTTTTACTACTGGAAATATAGTTATCAGCATATTTAAATCTAAACAGATAAAGAGCCGATCCTAGAAACCCCAAAGCCAACTTAGAAAACTCACGTGAAAGTATATGTGACCTATACTTTTAATCATTTATTATGTATAAAATCAATTCACTTTCTTTCGCCTAAATCTACACTAGAAGAAAAATTTATGTCACTGTTATGAATGGGAAGAAGGTATCACTTGTCATTAAAGGAAGGTAACTTCAAGAATAAATACAATCAATACAAACAATGTTGTTAAATTTAAAGTTGATGTTATTGCTTGCAAATGGCTTCAAACCTATGGAATTTAAAGCAGAAAGTATCAAGGGTTAGAGAAGAATTAAAGGTATATTTGCTTTTACTTGGTATGCTTATTGAATTGTAAAGGCCTGGATTGAAAACTTAAAGTCTGAACAGTATCTTGTCATAGAATTTTTTACTCAGAGCCGCATTCTAGACCCTTAACAAAATAAAAACAATTTGTAGCTCTTATCTTTCTATTAGAATCACAACTGCTATTGAACATGAATGTTAGACCACAGGTCTTAAAGCAAACATCAGCATCTATCTCATGAAACCATAATAAGAATTTTTGTTTAAAAGAAGCCCTAAAAATTAGCTATTTTTAACGCTCTTCTTTTTGTCTAGGAAAGGTTATGCTTAAGCCATGTTATTATTAATGATCTCTAGAGAAAGACTTTAAAAAATTTATATTTATGTAAATAATCTTAGATTATTTTTATAGCTGAGGAGAAAGTCCAGAAATCATCCAGTGTGATAACTTCACTTTTTTGTTAATAAAAAAACTGAATCTTGGACACCTTAGTGGAAGTCTGAGAGCAGAAAACCCACACAATGGGTACAGGCTGCAAGTCTGTTTAAAGTTAGCATTTCTTGGACTTAGGACTCTGTCTTACAACATCCTTTTTAAAAATTTCTGTTTTATCTCAAAGTCTTAGAAAAATCTATTAGAAACTTTAATTGCTTTAAAATCGAATAGATGGATGATTATACATTTGCATTAATTATAGAGAGACTGCCCTAGTGGAAATATTTTAAAGATAGAAACTGTAGTCATGTCAGAACACGGAGAGCAAATGAAGCAACATAGAGGAAAAGCTTCATGAAGATGAAACACCTATTGCTGAATGTTTGAATGTTGGTGTCCCTCCTAATTCCTATGTTGAAACCTAACTCCCAAGGACATGGTATTAAGAGGGGAGGCTTTTAGGAGTTCATTAAGTCAAGAAGGCAGATCTCTCATCAGTAGGATTAGTGCATTTATAAAGAGGCTTGAGGGAGCAGGCTAGTTCCCTTTCATTATGTGAGGACACAGCAGCAAAACAGTATCTATGGAGAAGGAAGCAAGCCCTTACCAGACATTGAATCTGCTGGTACCTTGATCTTGGACTTCACAGCACCCAGAACTGTGAGAAATAAATTTCTGCTGTTTATGTATTACCCAGTCTAAGAATTCATTATAGCAAGCTAAACAAACTAGGACACCTTCCATTAAGTTTCTGTACACACAGATGCTCTCTGCCATACCCCAATATACTGGTTACTTGCTCCAAAAACTAATTTTGATTTTGTATGTTTCTAAGTGTTAATTGCATAGACAGTACATGAAAAAAAAGAAAATGTCCTTAATCATAATAGCTACTCAATATTTTAAATAACAAATATGTATAGAGTGCTTATTATGTTCCAAGCACTCTCTTGGATGCTGGGTAGACTCTTCATGTCATTGACCAAATGAGAAAAATGAGCAGTAAATTAACATTGTCTATTAACTGCTGCTTTTTAGGAGTCAAGAAAGAATTGCTGAAACCACTATTATCATTTACAGGGTCAGTAAATGAATTGGTACAGGCTCAAATTTGCCAGTGATGCTTAGAGGACAAGGAACTGAAAAGGCACATGATAGCATAAGAATTTGTTTGAGTCCCACAACTCTCATATCTTATGAATTACAGTTTTTTGTGTGTTTGTTTTACTTTAACCTCATGCCCAATGAGAAACAGCTTTTGTTAGAACGGAGTTACATTAGCCATCATGACTTCGGCTTCTAGCTACTCCCACAAATCTTTCAAATTTCACTTGTAGAAAATGTAACTAAGACTAAAACTAAATAAACAAACCAATGCCCATTAAAATTGTTGGTTTTGTAACTTTAAGCATAAAAATGTCTTTTTTGAAACCTGACCTATTTTTACAAGGGCAAGCATATGTGGTCTTCACATTTATTATGGCAAACAAGGCTCCACATTCCCCTACTGGAAAGAGGCAGCATTTTAACGCTGATGAAGCTTTGTGCTGAGAAGCAACATCCTCCTGATCACTGCCGTCTGGACACTATTTGTGCTTTATTTACACTTGCACTATCTATTCAAAATGAAAGTTTTGCTCCAAAACACAAACATAGTAAAAACAGACAATCTCATTCTTTCCCCTTACATCTGTGTACATTCTCTCTTGCTCTTTACTTTTCAGTTAAAACTGAATTTATCTGTAGACTATTTCTAATGTTTTTAGTAAATTTATTCCTGAAGAAAATAGCATAGAACTGCCTAAGTAAAGTTATACGTAGTATAGAAAACAGACACAATACAAAACAAAAATTAGTTTACCAAAAAAGAAGACTAAAATCAACTTTTATATAGGAATATGGTTAGACAAGAACATCCAATTAGTTTGTGTATGTTGTATTGGTGTGTATGTATTTCGTTGCAAATGACTTAACGCTGGAGACCAAAAAAGGGCTGAAAAACACAAACACCACACTATTGTTTTAGCTTATTCTATCTGAAAAATAATTTATTTTTGCTATTATTGGTAGCAATCAACCAGTTAGTAGAATTTACTGAAGATTCATTGTTCACTATAATGGTTGATGCAAGGAGAATATCATGATTCCCATCTTCATGCTGTGGATGTTAAAAATTCAGTTTCATTATTTATCAATAAAGCTTTGAGACATTCAAAATTCCTAAATACTGGTTATGAAATATATTCTACATTATATTAATTTGATCCATACATACACAATGTACAACTATACCAATTATATGTGTGTAATGAACACTTTTAAATATAAGTATATTAATAAGTTTTCATTAGGTGGTATGCTATATGTGTATTTTTTCTGTCTCACACTTTTATTTGCCAAATTTTAAATGACAGAAATGTTTAGCTTATTATCAGATTAAAATAATACATTTTATATTGGTATTATCTTTGTGTAGGAGCCTAATTTAACTCATAAAAGTGGGTAATATGTTTAAAAAAGGTTAGATCAAAGATCCAGTTTGACATGTTTACAGACTACTCCAATACTGTTCAAATATGAGAGACTATGTCACGTGAAAGACTCATAATCCCAGCTACTGTTTCCTTTCTTTACAAGACCAAGAATAGCAAATGTTGCATGGTTATTGTACATGGCAATGCATAAGGGTCTGTGTTTCCTCCAGAGGTTTACCATAGAACTCTTTAATTTATACAACCAGTCACCTGACAGATATCTTCTGCCTAGAGTGAAGTTTAACACTTTTAATTTTCATTTATTTAAATTTATTTATTTATTTTGAAAGAGGGTCTTACTCTGTTGCCCAAGCTGAGTGCATTGACATGATCACTGCAGGTTCACCTTCCTGGTCTCAAGCAATTGTCTTGCCTCAGTCTCTCAAGTAGTTGAAACCACAGGCACACACTCCTCCACAACCAGCTAATTTTTTTATTACTTGCAGAGATGAAGCCTCGTGATTTTGCCCAGGGTATTCTTGAACTCCTAGACTCAAGTGATCCTCCTGCCTCAGCATCCCAAAGTGCTAGGATTACAGCTACCAAGCCAGGTTTAGCATTGTTTTTTTTTTTTTTTTTTTGAGACTGAGTCTTGCTCTTGTTAGCCCAGGCTAGAGTGCAATGGTGTGATCTGGCTCACTACAACCTCCACCTCCTGGATTCTAACAATTCTGCCTCAACCTCCTGAGTAGCTGAGATTACAGGTGCTCACCACCATGCCTGGCTAATTTTTGTATTTTTAGTAGAGGCGGGGTTTCACCATGTTGGCCAGGCTGGTCTTGAACTCCTGTCCTCAGGTGATCTGCCCGCCTTGGCCTCCCAAACTGCTGGGATTACAGACATGAGCCACCGCGCCCAGCCAGCACTTGTTAACTTGAAGAACGTTCATCTCTCTCTCCCAGAAACATCTTAGTTCTCTGATGTTTCCGACACCCCTGTATTTTCTGTTTTTCACAATTGTGCTTCTAAGGTTTGTTCTGTGCAGGAGATGCACGAGGGAAGAAGAAAAGGCACAAAGGCAATACGTTTCAGGGTAAATAAGCTTTATCCCACGTAAACAGCAATGGAGGTATAATAAGCAAATGATATAAGCAAATAATATAATAAGCAAATTGATATAATAAGCAAATGATATAAGCAATGATATAATAAGCAGATTGATAAAATAAGCAAATTACAATGGGAAGGGGAGAAAGGAAAGAGATTTACATTCACCATACTATGGAGGATTCACCACCAGACTGGAAGCAACAGCCTGGGTTTCAGATAGGATACCATACTCAACAGACTATGGAAGATTCACCACCACACTGGGAAGCAGGAACCTGAGCTCCAGAGTCTGCCACTAGTATGTACACAGATAAGCAGTGGTCTCATGAAGCTTCAGCATAGTCTGGGACACTAGCTCCTTTTGTAACAAGTTTGGCATGAGACTCAGTCACCAGGGCCCTTCATGACTGGAGGAAAGAAAGGTCAACTTGTTTTTGCAATTGTCTACTGTTTTTCAATAACTAATGTATATGAATAGATTGAAATAGAGATTTCTCCAAAACGGTGCTGGATGAAGGCCTCCAGGGGCTAACACAACCTGTTCTGGGACTTGGTGACTATGGCTTGTGTCCATGTTCAGTTGAGTTCACATTTTTATTTAACTTTTCCTCCGCAAGTTTCTGTTTATTAAATATGGAAACTTCATGGGATTTTATTCTCAGGCATTATCTTTTATATAACTATCTCTTTTCCTGAGACAACTTATTTTCTTTTAGAATATGTATCACCATCATATTCTCTCATCTATTTCAGTTGTTCACATGGTTTCTAGTGTATTTATGTACAGTTCTCTATTCAAATATTTTACCGTGACATCCCATCGCAATCTCAAAAGCACATATTCGAAATCTGCATATTCTTCTGCAGCTCTGCTAAACCCCTACTCACTAATTGCTCAATATTTAAACACATTAGTTTCCTTGGCGCCTTTCAAATTTCACTCACTCAGCAATGTTCAAGTCTGTTTGTTTCTAATTCCTAAAAAAATCCTGAGTGTATTCACTATTTCCCATCCTCAATGCCATCCCTCAGGTCCCAACGTCAATCATTTCTTTCCTAGACTGCACAAAGAGATTTCTAACTGATATCTTTACATCTATTCACTTCCCAGTCACCACAAATGGTCTCCACAATAGTGCAAAAATTATCTTATTATTAATTTTTTTAATGGCACCAGTTCTTTATAAAACTGTCTTTTCTTTTTTTGAGACAGAGTCTTGCTCTTTTTGCCTAGGCTGTAGTGCAATGGCATGATCTCGGCTCAACCACAACCTTCTCCTCCCAGGTTCAAGTGATTCTTCTGCCTCAGTCCCCCAAGTAGCTTGGACTACAGGCATGTACCACCACGCCCAGTTAATTTTGTGTTTTTAGTAGAGACGGGGTTTCTCCATGTTTGTCAGGCTGGCGTCAAACTCCCAACCTCAGGTTATCCACCTGCCTTGGCCTCCCAAAGTGCTGGGATTACAGGTGTGAGCCACCATGCCCATGTTCAGCTTTTTAAATCAACTTTCTTTTTCTTATTTTTAGCCTTTACACAAATAGTTTCCTCTTTAAAAACAAAACAAAACAAAACAAAACAGAGTCTCACTCTGTTGCCCAGGCTGGAGTGAGGTGATGCAACCTCTGCTCACTGTGACCTCTGCCCCTGGGTTCAAGCAGTTCTTTTGCCTTAGCTTCCCTAACAGCTGTGCTACCACACCTGGTTAATTTTTGTATTTTTAGTAGAGGCAGGGTTTTGCTATGTTGGCCAGGCTAGTCTTGAACTCCTGACTTCAAGTGATCTGCCTGCCTCAGCCTCCCAAATTGCTGGGATTACAGGCATGAGCCAACGGCACCTCGCCAATTCCCTGTATCTTGAATGGCCCTTTTTGACTTATTTACAGGGTAAATTTTTACATTCTTCTCAGTCTCAATTTTGTGAATAAATTAATGAAGAAATCCATGAATTGGGAATCTAAGTTGTTTGAGGAGCCACAAACATAAATGCTAATTCTGGACATTTGAGTATAAAAGAACAAGATAAAAGCAATAATCTCTTTATATTTGCATTATATCCTAGTACATCGGTAACAACACTGGAGAACTTGAGAGGTGGCTTCCAGTAGGTGAAGCAGATGTCAAAGATGGTGCTTGACAGTGCCAAAGGAGAAAGAAAAGATGGTTCCTGTCCTTGATGAATCTACACTATAGTGAAAGAGACAGAGTGGCTAATACGTATAATTATAGTCATGCTTTAAAAAATTGACATATATTAAAGGAAATATAAGAAAAAAAACCTGAGGGCTGGGCATGGTGGCTCATGCCTGTAATTCCAGCACTTTGGGAGATCGAGGTAGGTGGATCACTTGAGACCAGGAGTTCAAGACCAGGCTGGCCAACATGGTGAAACCCTGTCTCTACTAAAAATACAAAAATCAGCTGGGTGTGGTTGTGGGCACCTGTAATTCCAGCTACTCTGGAGTCTGAGGCAGGACAATCACTTGAACCCAGGAGGCATTGGTTGCAGTGAGCTGAGACTGTGCCACTGTACTCCAGCCTTGGTAACAGAGTGAGACGCCATTAAAAAATAAAAAGAAAAAAGAAAAAAAAAAAAGAAACAAATTTTTCTGGATTATTAAATAGTTTCATTAAATAAAGTGACTTTATTAGATAAGGAAGATGAATGTGAGAGTGGTAGAAATTGAGGAATAGAAACAAGAAGAAAAAAGCCCTCAATAGTAACTTTTAGTTGAGAGAAGCATAACTGTAGGAAAGTCACTCCACTGTGCATCCATCTTTCTGGGGTCTGAAGTATATATAGTCATGAAGACCATCTTTCAGAAAATAAACCTAAAATTACAAACACAAAAGTAGTACAAGCCAAATATAGAATGAGAAAAGAAATTACACAACTTACAAAACACTCAGAATGTCACGAAGTAACAGCATTTTCAATGTTTTTTATGCAAAAGGCATAATTTACATAAAATATACAAATCTTAGAAGAGTTCTGTGAGTAATCAGCTATCTAATCAAGATATAGAACATTTCTATTAGTGCAGAGAGTGTCTTTATGCTCCTTTCCAGTTAATCTTCACTCCCAAAGGCAATCACTGTTCTGATTTCAATAATCATAGAAGGCTAGGCATGGTAGCTCACAAACATAATCCCAGAACTTTCAGAGGCCAAAGTGGGAGGATTGCTTGAGCCTAGGAGTTTGAGACCAACCTGGGCAACATAAGGAGATTTCATCTCTACAGGTATGGTGGCATGTGCCTGTAGTTCCAGCTACTTGAGAGGGTGGGGTGGGAAGATGCCTTGAGCCCAGAAGATTGAGGCTGCAGTGAGCTGTGATCAGGCTATTGAACTCTAGCCTGGGTGACAGAGTGAGTGAGATCCTGTCTCAAAAAGAAAAACAAATATATATTACTTTAGCTTCATCTTAACCTTTCCAAAAAAAGAATTGTTTAGCATGTAGTTTTTATATAAATGTATATACATGTATATGCACATGTTAATGTATGGCTTTGGCTCAATGTACTAATTTGGAGATTCATTGATGTCATTATATGTATCAGTAGTTTGTTTCTATAGCTATGCTGTATTCCACTATAATAATGTGTCATAGATTTCTTACTTATTATGGCATATTTTAATGTTTAGTTTGGGATACCATGAGTTAAGCTGCTATGGACATACAAGTCTTTCTGTGGACATAAATTTTCATTTTTTATTTAACATGAGCAAATACCTAAGAGAGAAATTAATGGGTTATGGGTCTGTTTGTGTATAATATTACAAAAATTCATCAAATTGGTTTCCAAAATATTCACGCCATTTTATATTTCCAACAGAAATTTAGGAGTTTCAGGTTTGCCAAATACTTAGTTTTTGGGGAATGTAGAGTACTATTTAATTTTGCTCTTAATTTGCATTTCCTTTGTAAGGAACCAGCCCCACATCACACTGTGGG
Source organism: Saimiri boliviensis (assembly GCF_048565385.1). Classification (NCBI taxonomy): domain Eukaryota; kingdom Metazoa; phylum Chordata; class Mammalia; order Primates; family Cebidae; genus Saimiri; species Saimiri boliviensis. Next base: position 175,854,312 of record NC_133450.1, on the reverse strand, counting down.
TACCCCGAGTTCAGTGGCAATAAAGGAATGAGGAAAAGACATCTTAAGAGAGATAGTGGGACCAGGGGGCCATCACTCATTACTGGAGAAGACAGTGAAGGCCCCAAGCTCTGATCATTCACACTATTTATTGGTTACAATAACTTTGATCTATAGGGTAGGGGTGAAGTAATGGTGGGGAGAGGGTGAGGTGATGATAGAGTGAATCAGTAAGCCAGAAGTGAATCAGTGAGCCAGAACTGGTGTGGCATTCTAAAATTTGATAACAGTGGCAGTTTGGGAGTTTCATGAAACAAGAATATGTGGTTATCTTTAGCCTATTATCTATGTGCAGCTGGCAGAATGCAGGCCTTACAAGGAGCCTACAAGTCTGGCTATGTCATAATCCTATGAAGGGGTTTTACTTCCTTGAACTCAGTGTTTATGGTGACAGAGCCTAGGTCACACTGCACTGGAACAAGAGGCATGGAGAAGTTTGCCTCCCCAGAGGCCTCCTGCAGTTTGCTGCAGTTTGCTGTTCCCAATTTACATGTTATTCATAATCAATTTATGTAGGCACTCTGTAAGTCCTTTCTCCTTTGCTGCTTCTTCCAACATCCCTGATATCTATGGATGTCACTAATTAGTGAGTAAAAAGATGTTCAACATTAATCGACATCAGAAAAATGTCGCAATTTTAATTTTCAAAAAAATTCCAATAGATTTTTCTTTCATTGTTACTGCTTTTTGTACTGTTAATTCTTTTCCCACACTAAGATTTGTTCTTCATTATCCCACTAAGGCAATATTTGGATTGTCTCCATATTTAGGGTATTATAAGTGAAATTGCTACAAACATGCATAGCTATACATATTCTCACTTACTTGTCCATTCACATACAAGTATTTGATATAACATAATTCTTCATTTACTATGGGTAAATTCCTGAAAAAGAAATTATGCTATACCAACTACTTCTTTGTAAAGTATGCATTCATATCTCCTTGTATTTTTGTTTATTTACATATATATGTGTGTATGTGTATATATATGGGTGTGTGTGTGTGTGTGTGTGTGTGTGTGTGTGTGTATGTGTGTATGTATTTCTTTGTTTGTAGAGGTAGGGTCTTCCTCTGTCACTAAGCTGGATGCACTGTTGGGATCATAGCTTGTTGTAACCTCCGACTCCTGGTCTCATGGAATCCTTCTGCCTCAAACTCCCTAGCAGCTGGAACTACAGGTACAGGTCCCCTCACCCAACTAATTAAAAAAAAATTTTGTAGAGACAGGGTCTCTCTTTGTTGCCCAGGGTGGCTTGAACTCCTTGATCCTTCTGCCTCAGACTCCCAAAGCACTGACATTACAGGCATGAGCCACCACACCTGGCCCATATTTTCTTTTAAATTCATCTTTATAAATTCTTTATATATTATGACTTCAAGTCCTTTTGAGATTCATGTTTTGAGAATATTTTTACTGAGTATATGACTTTCATTTTGATTTTCTTAGTGTTTTTAATGAGCAAAGCATTTAATTTTGGTGAAGATAATTTTCTATTTATTATTCTATGTTTGGTACCTTCTCGCTCTGTCAATGAATTTTTTTCTGTAAGATTAAGAAGTTATTTTTCTATGTCATCTCAAAAGGACATATAAATTTAGATTTTATGTTTATGTCTTTAACCCAGATATTTGATATGGTGTAACAGGCTTGTAAAGGTAATTTTCCCCCTATTCATATACAGTGGCTCAAGCAGAATTTGTTGAAAATAATTGTCTATTTTCTATCAGAATATCTTGGACCATTTGACAAAAGTCAATTTTATATATATGCAAAGTTTACTTCTGAACTCTTTGCTTTGATCTACATATCAAAGCAAAAATATTGGCTTATATTGTATATAAGCCAATACAACATTGATTTACTTACAGTAGGCACATGGTAAGTTGTTTTTTTTTTTTTTTTTTTTTTTTAGTAAACAACTTTAAATTTATTTAACAAAATAGGCAACTTTTAGTAAAATTTACAGGCAATTCTAAGAAAAACTTCTATATTGAAACAAGTTGTCTTTATTAGAAAATATAAAAACATTAAAATATATAAATATGTATATTATGTTCATATATTTTTGATGCTCAGATCACTAACAGAAAGTTCTTGTCCACTGATTTACACAGATATAGTATTTTTAAAAATAATTTTATCATATTGATAAATTGAGAAACAGCCAAACTGTCATCCAGAGTGCATACACTGCTTTTATTCCCATGAGCAATGTATGAATAGTCTAGCTTCTCAACATCTTTTCCAGAATTTAGTGTTTTCAATATTTTTTTAAGCCACGAAAGTGTGTGATGGTATCTCACCATGGTTTAAATTTGCCTTGTTCTAATAGCTAATGGTGTTGAATATCTTTTAATGTGCTTATTTTCATCTAAATGTCCTTTTCAATAAAATGTCTGCACACAATTGGCCGGGTGCGGTGGCTCAAGCCTGTAATCCCAGCACTTTGGGAGGCCGAGGCGGGTGGATCACGAGGTCGAGAGATCGAGACCATCCTGGTCAACATGGTGAAACCCCGTCTCTACTAAAAATACAAAAAATTAGCTGGGCATGGTGGCGCGTGCCTGTAATCCCAGCTACTCAGGAGGCTGAGGCAGGAGAATTGCCTGAACCTGGGAGGCAGAGGTTGCGGTGAGCCTAGATCGTGCCATTGCACTCCAGCCTGGGTAACAAGAGTGAAACTCCGAAAAAAAAAAAAAAAATGTCTGCACACATCGGTCACTCATTTTCTAATTACATTCTTTGATTTTCTTGTTGTTGTTTTTAGAGTTCTTTATACTATAATACTAGTCCTTTGTCAAATACGTAGTTTGCAAATTTTTCTTTCAGTCATTAGCCTGGCTTTTCAACTCCTTCACTGGTCTTTTTAAGAGAGCATTTTTTTTTTAATTATTTTGATGAGGTCAAGTTTATCATTTCTTTTATGGATATTCCATTTGGTGTCAAGTTCAAGAGCTTTATCTTGCTTTGATCTTAAATACATTTTCTATTTATTTTCTGAAATGTTTAGAGATTCACATTTAAATTTATGGTAAATTTTGAGTTAAAGTCTGAGATTTAGATAAAGATTCTTCCTTTTTTTGTCTATGGGTTTCCAATTGCTCTGTTTGTTAAAATCGCTCTCCTTGCTCCATTACATTGCTTTGTTCACTTTAAAAACCTATCTGGGACTATTTGAGTGGGGCTCTCTGCTAGGTCCCACTAACACCTGGAGAAGGGGAAATGAAGAGAAGTTAATTATTCATTATCTGTCCCTCACACAGTCTCATTAAGTCATTTCTACTATGTGAGGATAGATGCTCAGGTCTACCAAGGTGGAGGAATCAGAACACTGCTTGCTTCTGCTGTGCTGGGAACAATCAGCTCCCTGCATGCTCTGTCAACACCACCCAAGTAGGGGAACGAGAATGTCACTTCTTGTTTTCATGGAGTGGGGTTGTGGCAGTAGAAAATTTGTGTTCCCGAGAGCCAAATCATGAGTGAACTCCCATTCACAATTGCTACAAAAAGGATAAAATACCTAGGAATGCAACTAACAAGGGACGTGAAGGACCTCTTCAAGGGGAACTACAAACCGCTGCTCAAGGAAATGAGAGGACAAAAAGAGATGGAAAAACATTTCACGCTCATGGTTAGGAAAAATCAATATCATGAAAATGCCCAAAGTAATTTATAGACTCAATGCTACCCCCATCAAACTATACCATTGACCTTCTTCACAGAACTGGAAAAAACCACTTTAAACTTCATATGAAACCAAAAAAGTGTGACAATCCTAAGCAAAAAGAACAAAGCTAAAGGCAGCATGCTACCTGACTTCAAACTATACTATAAGGCTACAGTAATTAAAACAGCATGGTTCTGGAACCAAAAAAGATATACAGACCAATGGAACAGAACAGAGGCCTTGGAAATAACACCACGCATCTACAACCATCTGATCTTTGACAAACCTGACAAAAACAAGCAATGGGGAAAGGATTACCTGTTCAATAAATGATGTTGGGAGAACTGGCTAGCCATGTGCAGAAAGTTGAAACTGGACCCCTTCCTTATACCTTATACAAAAATTAATCCAGGTAGATTAAAGACTTAAACATAAGACCTAACACCATAAAAATCCTAGAAGAAAACCTAGGCAAAACCATTCAGGACATAGGCACAGGCAAGGACTTCATGACTAAAACACCAAAGCAATGGCAACAAAAGCCGAAATAGACAAATGGGATCTAATTAAACTTAAGTTTCTGCACAGCAAAAGAAACAATCATTACAGTGAACTGGCAACCAACAGAATGGGAAAAATTTTTGCAATCTACCCATCTGACAAAGGTCTAATATCCAGAATCTACAAAGAGCTAAAATAAATTTACAAGAAAAAAACAAAAAAACCCCATTCAAAAGTGGGCAAAGGATATAAACAGACACTTTTTAAAAGAAGACATTTAGGTACAAACAAACATGAAAAAATGCTCATCATCACTGATCATTAGAGAAATGCAAATCAAAACCACATTGAGATACCATCTCATGCCAGTTAGAATGGTGATCATTAAAAAGTCTGGAGAAACAGATGCTGGAGAGGATGTGGATAAATAGGAACACTTTTACACTGTTGATGGAAATGTAAATTAGTTCAACCATTGTGGAAGACAGTTTGGCTATTCCTCAAGGATCTAGAAATAGAAATATCATTTGATCCAGCAATGAAGTTACTGGGTATACACCCAAAGGATTATAAATGGTTCTGTTTTAAAGATACATGTACATGTCTGCTCATTGAGGCACTGTTCACAATAGCAAAGACTTGGAACCAACCCAAATGCTCATCAATAACACACTGGATAAAGAAAATGTGGCACATATACACCATGGAATACCATCCAGCCATGAAAAAGGATGAGTTCATGTCCTTTGCAGAGGTAAGGATAAAGCGGGAAACCACCATTCTCAGCAAACTGACACAAGAACAGAAAACCAAACACTGCATGTTCTCACTCATAAGTGGGTGCTGAACAATGAGAACACATGGACACAAGGAGGAGAATATCACACACTGGGGCCTGTTGGAGGGTGGGAGGTTAGGGGAGGGATAGCAAGGGGTGGGGGATTGGGGAAAGATAACATTAGGAGAAATGCCTAATGCAGGTGATGGGTGGTTGGCTGCAGCAAATCACCATGGCATGTGTATCCCTAATCAACAATCCTGCAGTATCTGCACATGTACCCAGAACTTAAAGTATAATTAAAAAAAAAATTCCTGATGAACTCTTCTGAAGCATAAATAAACAGCAATTAAAAAGTTGAGTTTGTAATTATACTGCTTATTTAGAAATGTACAACGGGGGAACTGGATAAAGCAAAAATATATGGAAAATATACTGTAGTTGTATTTAACAATGCTTTCTTAGGTTATGTAAGACACATTTGAATGAATGTGATGCTAGTCATGGAACTCTACTGCTGACTATGTTTTGAATACATCAGCTGATAAAATTGATGTTAGTTTTTTATATGTTCTTATAATGAAATTGGGTATAGAAATATGCCTGTGTTTCCCATGTGTCAAATAGATAACACTTGGGTTTATTTATCTATATGGTACCTCTAGGTTAATGCATTATAATATTATAAATAAAATTATTATGCTTTGAAAAGAAAAAAAGAAAGTCTGTGTCCTACTTCCCCCACTGAAGCCACAGAATGGGAACAATTTATTCATTTGTGTTTGGGTAGAATAGTATAGGTATTGCCTGAAAGTTTTCTGTTTTGTTAGGCCACCATTTTTCTGGTGCATTGACTGGGAGGAATAGGTTTTTCTTAGAGTTTTTTTCTATCTGAGCCTGTTAGTGGTTGTTTTGGAGTCTCCTGTGATATACATGGGAGGCCCTGTCTGGTATATACGGAAAGCAATAAGAAAACCCAGGGAACTCATTGCCACGTTGATATAGTTTGGATGTATGTCCCCACCCAAATCTCATTTGAAATATAATCCCCACCTTTGGAGGCAGGGTCTGGTTGGGGATGATTAGATCATGGGGGCAGATTATTCATGAATAACTTAACACCATCCCTCTTGGTACTGTCCTCCCAACAGCAAGTTCTTGTGACATCTGGTGGTTTAAATGGATGTAGCCCCTCTCACTCTCTTGCTCCTACTCTGACCATTTGATGTGCCTGCCCCACCTTTACATACCCGGTATGTTTGTAAGTTTCTTGAAGCCTCCCCAGAAGCTGAGCAGATGCCAGCCTCATGCTTCTGTACAAGCATGAAGAACTACAGCCAGTTAAACATCTTTTTATAAATTACTCAGTCTCAGGTACTCCCTTATAGTAATGTGGGAAAAGAATAATACACATGTCGTGAATCAAGTCCTGAAATTCCTAGGTGGTCTGTTTTTCTCTTTCTACCTATAAAAGTCTTATTCTGCTTGTTTGTGCTGTTTGTCATGGCTTTTTAGTTGTAAGAGGGAAAACCTGGAAAGAATCAGGCTATTGCATCTTGATTAGAACCAAGGTCCTCCAAATAATGTTTAAAACATTGTAAAACATTTGTATTATCAACATACGTTGTAGTAGTACATGTATTGCACTTCCTTATGTAATTAACAGCTTGATGTATAATTGTATGTCTTTCTACAGAAAAACAGACATTTGAAAGGAGTACTTTGCTATCGTTTTTATTTGTTAGCTTTATGTGCAGAAATTATTAAATAATACTTTAAAATTTTATCATCTCTATCTTTTTTTTAATTTAGATTTTATTTTTATTTATTATTTTTTTAAAGATGGGGTTTCACCGTGTTGGTCAGGCTGGTCTTGAACTCCCGACCTCAGGCGATCCGCCTGCCTTGGCCTCCAAAGTGCTTGGATTATAGGCATGAGCCACCACACCTGGCCCGTATCATCTCTTTCTTGAATATATTTAACATATGGTAAGTTCTACCTTTTATTTAAAAAACTCCAAGTATTGACTCTATAAAAGTGCATTTATTGCACATGTCTACTTCCATTGTAAATATATGATTCCTCTAATACATGCAAATATCCCTTGCAATCTTAAATTTATATTAACTGAATGTTTCACAATCTAAGAAAAAATCATGTAACTAAAAGTCATAGCTTCCATTCAAATGTATTTTTATATTTTAAATTATCTTGTTTCTTTTTACTTGAAATACTTTGGGAAACCTTATGCATACAAATGGGAGTATTAGATCAAATTATTCCATGTTAGCATTTTAAATATGTAGATGCATTTGCTCACTTTAAATTTTATATTTATATTAATATTCTGAAGTTTTCTAATCTTCTAAATGAACTTTCACTGTGTTATTTTTCTTCCTGTGACACTGAAGATATATACATCTGTTATGTAACTGTTTTTTCATTAGCTGTTTTTCTATTTGTAGTACATTCAAACCAAAATTGGCAATTCCTAAAATAATCTTTAATGTTTGTAGTTTCAATGATACATTTGCAATGACGCTATTATGTAAACAACAATATCTAGATTAGTCGATTGTAAATGGTTACAAACCCTCAGTAGACCTCTTAGGATTTAAGCAGTCTCCCAGGTCACATTCTGGATCTCAGACTGACTTATCATTCATTCCTTATTTTCTAAATTGCAGTTTACAGAAGTTTAAATATATTTATCTCTTAAATGGAACTCACTTTCTTCTTTCTTTAGGCTGTTGAAAATTAGCTCTTTTCAATGTCAGGTTTTATCGCTAGTTACTAACGGAGAATAGGAATAACAAAGAGCAGCAGACATGGGACAAGTCCTCCAGACCTTAAATACTCCCGTTCCCCAAAAGCAAGAAATTGTTTCTTGTTTTCTCCATTCTATTATTATGAGCAACATTTATTTCTCCTCTTCTTGTCCTGAACTCTGCACAGCTTTAATTTCAGTTTCCTCTAACACAACCAAAATTTACTGCAGAAATCGACTGGTGCGGCCTTTTGCTTGGTCCCAACTAGAATTACAGAAGTGTTTTTAGGAATCTCAATATACTTTTTGTTTATTAAGCAGTTCAGTGGAGGGAGGGTAGCCATTTTAAACAAACGGAGCAATTAGAAATTCGCAGGCAAAGAAAATGAACTTCAATCTAAACTTCAGAACTTAACTGAAAATTGATCATAGACGTACATGTAAAACTACAAAACTTTTAGAAAAAAAGAAAAACTTCTGGAAAATCTTTGAGAGCTAATTTTTCGGTACCATAAGATGTATTTCTGTGGTAAAGAAATACACATTTTTTGACTGATGTGGTGATTATTTCGATAGTCAGTGTGGTAGTGTTAGTTTACATGAACATATTAAGTTATATATTTATATTATAGTTTATATTATAGCATAAACTTATTATCAAAATGCAATAACAGCCATTGGTTTTAAGAAGGGACCATTCACTCTTGAAGACATCATATCCAGGCAGACATTTAACATGGAAGTGAATGAGAGACATCTTTGGCCCCTGCTCTCACCCTGCTCAACTATAAATGGCAGGTGCATACAAAAAAAACACATGGTGACCTGAAAACTAAGAGGAGTGTCAGCCTTTGAGGAAAGCTGTGCTTCCTATGCATTCCAGGGTATTAAGGACTTTATTATAGCTAAACTATACCCTGGGCTACTGAAGCCTAGGAATATACTTAATACAGTAAAATTAGGCAAATAAATGCAAGTCTTGCTGTTTTACATTACATATTAATCCAATCCAGCTCTCTATCCATAATTGATAGAAATATTGTTTTTATAAAACACTAAAGATATTATTTATAACTTTAATAACATATATTGTGTTATATATTGGAAGTAACATGTTCAGTGAAGAAAATTAGGAAAATAGAAAAAAGAACACAGAAACCTTAATGACAAGGTAGTCCCAAAATCCAGATTATTTTATTATTTAGGCAATATGTTATGTGTGTGTGTGTGTGTGTGTGTGTGTGTATATATATATATATATATATAATACATATACATTTGTATATATTATAAAAAGCATCCGTATATAAAACTTTGACTCCTTGATATTGATATTGCGAACATATTTCTTGTTTATGATTTGCCTTTAACTTGCATAGTGTTTTTAATGCAATTTTAAAATTAAATATTTTTATATAACCACTTGTATCAGAGCTTTAATTATTACTATATAATTAAATCATTCTGTTAGGTGATTATTATTTAATAGTAAATTATATTTATTTTTAATTGACAAATATTTTAGATATTTATGAGGTATGTGTGATATTTTGACACATGCATACAATGTGTAATGATCAAATGCCAAAAAGGGAATTGGCAGATCCATTACTTCAAACATTTATCATGTCCTTGTGTTGAGAACATTCAAAATCTTTCATCTATTTGTTTTAAAATATAAAACAAATATCTGTTAGTCCTACAGTTATAGGGCACTAGAATTTATTGCTCCTGTGATACTGTACTCGTTAATCAGACTTTCTCAATACCCCAATATTCTCTACTCTTCCCAGTCATTGGTACTACTATTGTACTCTGCTTCTATGGGATCAATGTTTTAGAGAGAGAACATAAAGTATTTGTCTTTCTGTGCCTGACTTACTTCAGTTAACATAGTGTCCCTCTAAAGTCATAAATGTTAGGCTAGACTAGAATGTTTATACCAAAAGCACAGAATATGTCAAGGGCCAATATCAGTAATGAATCTATTTGAATTGTCCAACAGGTGAATAGTGGTATGGGCAATAAATGGGAAAACTGGATAAAACTGGTAATTATTAGAGATTACTTAATGATATGAGGAAAGTTCAAAAAGAAACATTCTAAAGGGTTTTGATGCGACATATAAGGTAATTTTCATATGCAAATCCATTCATTATATAATTAATTTGCACTTTTTCCCATTGTCCTCAGGAAAAAGCATAAACAACTTGGAATGTCCATGAAGTTCATAGATGATGTAGCCATTGCTTACTCCTTTTAATCCTAACATTTTCTTATCCAAGTACAGAGTATACTTCCATTCAGACTGAACTTTTTTCATACTCCTGAATGTAAAATTCTTCAATCTTCAAGGATTTATGTGCTTTTATTCCCTCTGCCTATGTAAATTACTTCATTCCATCTGATCATTACATCTTGTGTGTTTACAATTTTCGCCTCAGAAAATATGATTTTATGACTTACCAAGTTTGGGTTAAAGATCCATTTTCTATATTGTCATAGTATCTATATTTTTCCATCTAAATACTCACCAAAATTTATTCTTTCTTATCTGGTTATTCTCCATGATTACTATATGCTATATGATCAGGGGCCATAATATTTTCATCATCTTTTGGCAAAATTATGAACAGTGCAATACAGTAGTTTTAAAATAGTTTTTACACATCCTTGAATAAATGAGCTTCTTAAAGCTGTTCTTTAAACCACTCATTAATTTTCTATAATATTGATTTTGCAAGTTAGGGTTGAGAATATATTTATAAATTATTAGAGTATCTTTATTTTATTACATCCTTCCTTTATATTATCATGCCCATTAAGGTATTGTTGGCCTCTCAGCAAAGCTCTCTTCTAATCTTAATACTTCTGACATTTTTGGGTCTGTGTCTCTGCTCAAATCACACGCCGAACTAATCCTCTAAGTTGGTGGTGAAGCATGTGTGAGGTGATTGGATCTTGGTGTTGGATTTCCCCTTTGGTACTGTCATTGTGATACTGAGTGAGTTCTTGTGAGACCTGGTTGTTTAAAAGTGTGTAGCATCTCCCACCACTTGCTTCTCTTGCTTGGCCATATGAAGTGCTGGCTCCCTGTTCACCTCTGCCATAACTGTAAGTTTCCTGAGGCCTCCCCAGAGGCAGAAGCTGCTAGGTTTCCTTTCTGTACAGGCTGCAGGACATTAGCCATGGTTTGAGACATTTTTTCTTTATAAATTATCCAGTCTGAGCTATTTCTTTAGATCAGTGTTAGAACGGACTAATACAACTTCCTACTTACATCCTCTTTTATCTCATACTTCATAGTGCCAATATATCTTTGAATTTTTTTCAGAGTAAAAGGCATGATTTGTGGTCCTCAACAGAAAGAAGCAACCCGAAGTTTTTTAAGTATATGAAAAAAATCATTATAATTAATGCCAAATAAACAAATAGCAAACTCAGGAAAACATTATTTACCAGACTGCCAAATATAAAATTATTTTTATGTATAGAAAAAAATAAATTTATTAACTGAGGTTTATTTGGTAACAGGAGCTATAAAAATATCAATGCATATGTACTTTAAACTATAATTCCAACAGAATTCAGACACAAATCTAAAACCTTAATTCAAAACATATTACAGAAAGCCAGATATGATGTTATATTACTGGAATGAGGAATTAGTTCAGTAATATCTAATATGAAATAGTTATTGAGACCTGTGAAACACAGTTATGTTTGTTACATTATTTGAGCCTCCCATACAACTTGCCATTTCCACCTCCATGTTTTGTTAGGGCTCTTTTCCTTGCTATTACTTTAAAGTCTTCATCATTTCTCTTTTGAGGAAATATGTAAGGCATCTCCTCTCCTCTTCCTGTTTCAGTTATCTTTCTAAAATATAGATATAATCCTGCTTTTATGTAATATTCACCATTGTCTAACAAATAGAGACCAAATTCTTTTGCATGAAATGCAAGGTCCCACAGTTTAAATTTCATTTTCTACCATCAAGTCTATTGAGGTACACAGTTTTATGAAGAAGGAGGTCTTTATTCTTTTGTCTCAATGACTTTGCATGAAACTAACTCAGAACCACACAGCTTCATGGTAGGCTATTAATTGCTGTCTCAACTTCAGCCCTTGTTATTGGTCTATTGAATGTTTCAACTTCTTCCTGGTTTAGGCTTGGGAGGGTGTAAGTGTCCAGGAATTTATCCATTTCTTCCAGGTTTACTAGTTTATGTGCGTAGAGTTGTTTGTAGTAATCTCTGATGGTAGTTTGTATTTCTGTAGAATCAGTAGTGATATCTCCTTTATTATTTTTTATTGCATCTATTTGATTCTTCTGAACTCTTTTATTTTTTATTAATTTGGCTAGCAGTCTATTTTGTTGATCTTTTCAAAAAACCAGCTCCTGGATTTACTGATTTTTTTGAAGGGTTTTTTTGTGTCTCTGTCTCCTTCAGTTTTTCTCTGAACTTATTTATTTCTTGTCTTCTGCTAGCTTTTGAGTTTTTTTGATCTTGCACCTCTAGCTCTTTCAATTTTGATGACAGGGTGTCAATTTTAGATCTTTCCTTACTTCTCATGTGGGCATTTTTTGATATAAATTTCCCTCTAGATGCTGCTTTAAATGTGTCCTGGGGATTCTGGTATGTTGTGTCTTCATTCTTGTTGGTTTCAAAAAACATCTTTATTTATGTGTTCATTTCATTTTTTATCCAGTTAACATTCAGGAGCCAGTTGTTCAGTTTCCATGAAGCTGTGTGGTTCTGAGTTCTTAATTTCTTAATTCTGAGTTCTAATTTGATTGCCCTGTAGTCTGAGAGACTTTTTGTTATGATTTCCGTTCTTCTGCATTTCCTGATGAGTGATTTACTTCCAATTATGTGGTCAATTTTAGAGTAGGTGTGATGTGGTGCTGAGAAAAATGCATATTCTGTGGATTTGGGGTGCAGATTTCTGTAGATGTCTATTAGGTTTGCTTGGTCCAGATCTGAGTTCAAGTCCTGGATATCCTTGTTAATTTTCTGTCTCCTTGATCTGTCTAATATTGACAGTGGAGTGTTAAAGTCTCCCACTATTATTGTGTGAGAGTCTAAGTCTCTTTGTAGGTTGTTAAGAATTTACTTTATATACCTGGGTGCTCCTGTATTGGGTACATATATATTTAGGATCATGAGCTCTTCTTGATGTCTTCATCCTTTTACCATTATATAATATGCTTCTCTGTGTCTTTTGATCTTTGTTAATGTAAAGTCCATTTTATCAGAGACTAGGATTGCAACTCCTGCTTTTTTTTTTTTCTCTCCTTTTGCTTGATAAATCTGCCTCCATACCTTTATTTTTAGCCTATGTGTGTCCTTGCACATGAGATGGGTTTCCTGAATACAGCACATTGATTGGTCTTGACTTTTTATCCAATTTGCCAGTCTGTGTCTTTTGATTGGGGCATTTGGCCCATTTCCATTTAAGGTTAATATTGTTTGTGTGAATTTGATCCTGCCATTTTGTTGGTAGCTGGATGTTTTACCCATTAGTTGATGCATTTTTTCCATAGTGTCGATAGTCTTTACCATTTGTTATGTTTTTGGAGTGTCAGGTACTGATCGTTCCTTTCCTTGTTTAGTGCTTCTTTCAGGAGATCTTGTAAGGCAGGACTGGTGGTGATGAAATCTCTCAGCAGTTGCTTGTCCATGAAGGATTTTCTTTCTCCTTTGCTTATGAAGCTAAGTTTGGCCAGGTATGAAATTCTAGGTTGAAAGTTCTTTTCTTTAAGGAAGTTGAATATTGGACCCCACTCTCTTCTGGCTTGTACAGTTTCTGTGGAGATATCCACTGTGAGTTTGATGGGATTCCCTTTGTGGGTAACCTGACTTTTCTCTCTGGCTGCCCTTAGCACTTTTTCCTTCATTTCAACCCCGGTGAATCTGACTATTTTGTGCCTTGGGGTTGCTCTTCTTGAGAATATCTTTGTGGTGTTCTCTGTATTTCCTGGACTTGAATGGTGGCCTGCCTTGCTAGGTCATGGAAGTTCTCCTGGACAATATCCTGAAGAGTGTTTTCCAGCTTGGATTCATTCTCTCCACCACATTCAGGTACACCTATCAAATGTAGATTAGATCTTTTCACATAATCCCATATTTCTTGAAGGTTTTGTTCATTTTACTCTTTTCTCTCTATTCTGCCTTCTTGTTTTATTTCATTGAGTTGATCTTCAATCTCTGATATCCTTTCTTCTGCTTGATTGATTTGTCTATTGAAACTTGTGTATGCTTCACGAAGTTCTCGCGCTCTGTTTTTCAGCTCCATCAAGTTGTTTATATTCTTCTCTAAGCTGTTTATTTTAATTGGCATCTCATGTAACCTTTTTTCAAGGTTCTTAGTTTTTTTGCATTGGGTTAGCACATGTTCTTTTAGCTCTGAGAAGTTTGTTATTACCCACCTTTTGAAGCCCGTTTCTGTCAATTCATCAGATGCATTCTCCATCCATCTTTGATCCCTAGCTGGTGAGGAGTTGTGATCCTTTGTAGGAGGAGAGACATTCTGGTTTTTGGTGTTTTCATCCTTTTTGCACTGGTTTCTTCCCATCTTAGTGGCTTTATCTACCTGTGGTCTTTGTTGTTGGTGACTTTCAGATGGGGTCTCTGAAGGGACATCCTTTTTGTTGATAATGAAGTTATTTCTTTGTCATTCTTAGTTTTTATTCTAACAAGCCCCCATGCTGTGGGATTGCTGGAGGTCCACTCCAGACCCTGTTTACCTCGGGATCACCCATGGGGGCTGCAGAACAGTAAGGGTTCCTATTGGTTTCTTCTTCTGTAATATTCATCCCAGAAGGGTACCTGCCAGATGATGGCCTGGGCTCTTCTTTATGTGGTCTCTTTGGGTATACATGGGTCAGGCAGCTTCTTGAGGAGACAGTCTGTCCCTTATAGGAGCTCAAGTGCTGTGCTGGGAGCTCCATTGTTCTGTGCAGAGCTGCTGGGCAGGTACTTTTAAGTCTGCTGCAGTGGAACTCATAACTGCCTCTTTTCCCAGGTGCTCTGTCCTAGGAAGGTAGGCTTTATTATAAGTTCTGGTCATGCTGCTGCCTTTTTTCATAGATGTCCTTCCCTGCAAGGAGTAGTGTAGTCACAGTCTGACAACAGAGGTGTTGCTGAGCTGCCGCAGGCTCTGCCCAGCTGCTGTGTGAACTGCCTCAGTAGTGGCGGACTGCCTTGGTAATGGTGGTTGCCCTTCCCCCCACTGAGCTGGACCGTCCTGGGTCCAGCTGAGCTTGCTGTGAAACTCTCACTCCAGAGCGTTTTAGATTGCTTGATTTGTGGGGGTGGTACCCATCAAGCCAAATCACCTGGCTCCCTGTCTCTACCCCCTCCTTTTCATTTGAATGAGCGGCTATGTCTCCCAGGTGTTCCTAGTGCTGGTTGAAATATTCACCCAGATTTGTGTGAGTTTCTGTGCACCAAGCTGGCACTGGCTGAAACCGCTGTGCTGAAAACTTGCTGGGCTTTTTGGACCAGGAATCTCCTGGTCTGTGGACAGAGAATATTTGTTTGGAAATGTGGTGGACACTCACCCTCTGTGTTGTTCTTGCTGGGAACTGCACTCCAGAGCTGTTCCCATCCGGCCCTCTTGGATCTACTAGCTCTTCTTTATACAGCTGGTAAAATTCAGCTGTGAATCCGTCTGGTGTTGAGATTTTCCTGGTTGGTAGGCATTTTGTTACTGATAAAGGAGATTGTTTTAAATATTTAAAATTGATATGAAATATTTTTAGTTTGTATGTTTTATCTGCTGAACTAACACTTGTTACTTATTTTTTAAAATTAAACATTTTTTTCTGAAGACCTTGTGTCAAAGGTACTAGCAAGGACATAGTACTTAATCCTTCCCATCCTTAAGGCAATCCTTCTCTGCAGTACTATGTGATGAAAATATACTAGCAAAGGCAAAGTTCTTTAGAAGAGCTAAGACCTTTAGAACTGAGATAATTAATTCAAAGTAAATACCTGAAATGCAAACCTGAACAATATGTCTTAGACCAAATTTAAGTAAAAGTATTTAAAATATCAAACTATTTGGATAAGCTTTTTACACTCAAGTTTTTTATTGTATTTGTTTGTTTGGTTTTTACCTGCAAGCAGAATTCTATGACAATGAAAAAGTAAAGCCTCTCAAGCTAAGTATAATGTTTGTAAATATCTTCAAAAATGCAAAGAGCCCTAAATTGACATAGCTACTTGTTTAGGTTGAAATAGTGCATACAAAGGAAATTTATATACTTCATTTATTCTTAGGGTGAGCTATTGAACTAGAACAAAATTTAAAACCCTTGGAGATATGCCCATCCATACAAAAGGCAGAAATATTGGCATATAGAAGATAAAAATTTGCAAGATGGCACAATGCCCAGAGAAAAATAGAAAATCTGGGCTCATTCCCAATTCTATTGCCGACTTTCTGCATAACCTTGAAGCTTATCATTTAACTCTTTCAGAACCTTTTCCCCAACTGTATAATGTGATCCTTAAGAAACAAATGTATTTTATTTATATGTATCTGAATATATGTAGAGTATCTTTGTGAGGATACACAAGATTCTGGCTATGTTGTCTGCTTCTGGGGAGAACTCCTTAGTCAGTGAAAAACAAAGATGTAAGGAAGACATAATTTTTAGTGTACACTCATTTACTTCTTTTACATTTTGTTTCCTATGTATGAGTTATTGAGAAAGAAAAAGAGAGAAAGAGTGAAAGAAGGAAGAGAAGCTGAAGAGAGGAAGAGAGAAAGAAAAAAGGAAGAAAAAACTAAGGAAAGAAGAAAGAAAACAAGGAAGGATATTTTGGATTTATTTACATTAACAGCTAAGCATAGGCTTTGGATAACTGACATTTATTTTCTTCAAAAACTTTGGAAAAAATAAGATATTTATATTATTATGGCTTCTTCTTTTCTTTTTTTTTTTTTTTAGGTGGAGTCTTGTTCTGTCACCAGGCTGGAGTGCAGTGGCGCAATCTCGGCTCACTGCAACCTCCACCTCCTGGGTTCAAGAGATTCTTCCACCTCAGCCTCCCGAGTAGCTGGGACCACAGGCACATGCCACCATGCCCGTCTATTTTTTGTATTTTTAGTAGTGACGGGGTTTCACCATGTTGGTCAGGATGGTCTTGATCTCTTGACCTCATGATCCGCCTGCCTTGGCCTCCCAAAGTGCTGGGATTACACGTGTGAGCCACCGGGCCCGGCCATGGCTTTTTCTTAATATCATTTGGTGTTATTTTCTTCATCTTACATCTTAAATACTGCCTTGTTTATTTCAGTGTATTTATTTTCACCTCTTATCATCCACACCCAAGAAACTGGGTAAGCAGGTGCACAGCAGTCTATGAAATAATCACCATAAAATGAAAAACAATGTTACATTATGTACTTGTATTATCTATTAACAAAGAAGCATCTGTTATTTGTTAATACAATATATAGGGATTCCTTGGAATTTCACAAGCTTGAACAGGAAATTAGACATGTATCACTTCTTAATCTTTCAACTTCTTGATCATGTCATTCTACTTTTGAGTATAAGCTAACTCAGGTCAACGATTTTAACAGTAGAAAGGAAGGTGAGGAGGACACAAGGACATTTAAAAACAACAATTGACTAAATACAGTAAATGAAAATAAGGTGAATGCTTCAAGTGTTTTATGTTTAGGTGATAGGGGGAAATTGTGCTAGTTCTAGCAATGAAATAATGGGAGATATTTTATTAAGGTTACTGATTCAGCCTGCAA
This sequence comes from Saimiri boliviensis, assembly GCF_048565385.1. Taxonomy (NCBI): domain Eukaryota; kingdom Metazoa; phylum Chordata; class Mammalia; order Primates; family Cebidae; genus Saimiri; species Saimiri boliviensis. The sequence goes on along the minus strand of NC_133450.1, from coordinate 175,836,775 downwards.
ACTCTAAATTTACCTAGGTATGAGAGATGTGTGGTTACTTGGAAGGAAAGCTTGCAAGAAAAGAAGTCTTTGGGGGCAAGAATTTTAATGTGTATGAGCCACTACACTTCAAAGATGGACACCAAATTTGAAATGTTGCGGCACTGAGGTTCACATGAGGCTGTGAGATACAAGCTCAGTCATCCTAAGCTTTTGAAGAGGAAGCAACAGGGGGCAAATCAAGAAACACATCAAAGTGTCTTTCCTGAATTGCCAAGGAAAGGTGAAACTGCAAGTGGCTCTGTTAATAGTGTTCTGTGTGCTGAGGCCACAAACAGTGGATTGCTTGGAACTCAAAGGGCTCTTCTCATTAACTTTCTGCTTCTCCTATGAAACCTCCCAGTGTGCAACAGAGTTCTGTCAATGAGCTTGCATCCTTCTTCCTTGAGAACTACTGACTGTGCAGTGACTACAATTTTATATGTTGTCACCTTACTAGGAGGCAACATATTATCAATAATTTTCATGAACTTCCTTAAGATATTTTCAAGTTGCTTTAGGCAATCCTTGCATCCCATACACTAAGAAAAACTCCAACTCTCTCCTAAATGCAGTACATGATTATTGTAAATATATCATGCTTTGTCATTATTTCTAAGTTCTTTGTGCAATGCTCTTCTAAAAGTGCATTTACGTGTGGTATCCAGTGTTGTGGCCATTTTAGAAAATTGAGCTATTTAGTATTCAATAAAGCTACAAGTGGGATGGCCAGTGGACCTTTCCTGAATACCTACTATGTTCTTCATACTGTAATATACGTTGTTGACACATTAGTGAATAAATATGGATTTCTTCCTTCAACAACTGTATTGTAGTCATTCCATACTGACAAAAATTAGTTGCATTTATTTTCTATCACAAAGGTTCAAGTACCAGCTCCCTAACCTCTGTATCTGTGGTTTATTTCTCCACACATCTACCCCACCAACTCCTCACATCAGACTTCTTAAACATTTTTTATCATGTTGTACCTTTAGCAGCCAAAGGAAAATCAGTGAGCCTTCATTGGCTCTTTTAAACATGCAAATGCTTTATCCCCGCTATGCTTTAAAAGCAACAGAATAGGCCAGGTGCAGTGGCTCATGCCTGTAATCCCAACACTTTGGGAGGCCAAGGTGGGTGAATCATGAGATGGGAGTTGGGGACCAGCCTGGCCAATATGGTGGAATCCTGTCTCTATTAAAAATACAAAAATTAGCCAGGCGTGGTGCCATGAGCCTATAGTCCCAGCTACTCAGGAAGCTGAGGCAGAAGAATCGCTTGAACCCGGGAGGTGGAGGTTGCAGTTAACTGAGATTGTGCCACTGCACTCCAGCCTGGGTAACAGAATGAGACTCAGCCAAAAAAAAAAAAAAAAAAAAAAAAAAAAAGGGCAACAGAATATTTTGTTTCCTCCTTACCCTGGTTAATGCTATGTCTCCTTCTGGAATAACCTTCTTTATGTTTGTCCACATGACACAACCCTTAATCATCTATCCAGGCCCAGTTTCATTTTTGTTTTTATAGCTTCTCAAATGTTTTCTCATCTGCCGCCTGAGAGTACTTATTCCATCACTTGTATTCCTGTTTTACTTTTAAAACTGAAGCCAGATCAATGTTCTATGGATATTTATTTTTCTGCCAGTTTTAGCCATTGCCCACTGAGCACTTTGTGGTTAGAATGATAATAGCTTACTCCTGTTTATGAAACAAGATTAGTTAGACATATTTGTGTTTTACTGACTATGTTTCCAAAAATCAATCTGAATCATTATCAATTATCTTCAAAACCTGTATGTTTTAGTGATGTCAGCAATGATTTTATATAAATATAGCAAAATAGAAGAAAACAATGTATTTTTAAAGGTATTGTACAAAAAGTGAGCACAATTGTTGAAATAAAGTTTATTTCTAAGGTGTTTCAATAATTTCCACGCCAAAGAATACACAAAAATATCAATAAAATAATTCTTAATTTCTAATTTGAATAAAAAAGCAGGCTGGCTTTAAGGATTGGACCTCAAGGGGTTCCTAGACTCATTGCTTCTGGCAGCATCACAGGAAAAAAATTATAGTGCTTTGGATTGATCTGTTTATCTGTTTTGCTTTACTCTCTTTATATTCTGCCATGACATAGCATAAATCTTTTGCTTCTCTCTGAATATCGTTTCTTTAGAAATAAATAAAATAATCTTCCTTCCTGAAATTCATTAATTAATTTGACATAAAACTGTTTTTCTCTTCCGTCCTTGTAGTCTGGACCAGGAACATGCGTTCTGTACTTCCCAGCTCACTTTGGCCCTTGTTCTGCTCACTTCGATTTCCTCAAGGCATTCACTGAGTTTTACTTCAGTTGAAGGCTAACTCTACAGACCATAATGTAGTCTCCATAGTAGAACATCTATTAGAAAGGGAACAGGGCTGGGCATGGTGGCTAAGGTCTGTAATCCTAGCACTTTTGGAGGCTGAGGCGGGCGATCACTTGAGATCAGGAATTTGAAATCAGCCTGGCCAACACAGTGAAACCCTGTCTCTACTAAAAACACACACAGAATAATTAGCCAGGCACAGTGCTGTGCATCTGTAATTCCATCTACTTGTGAGGCTGAGGCAACAGAATCTGTTGAACCTGGGAGGCGGAGGTTACAGTGAGCCTCCTGAGTGACACAGCAGGACTCTGTCTCAAAGGGGGAAAAAAAAATGAGAACAGAGAAGACTCTGTGTCCTAAGGCATGGAATCGCTCTACTCTGAACTCTTCAGCACAATCCAAGAAGAATATACACATGGTTCCTTTAAATAATTTTTTAGAATGTAAATATCCATATAAATTATAACAGATTTTCAATGTCAAAGAAACAGCTTTCTATTAAAAGAAGTTGCCATCTAAGATTTTCATAGCTAGAGAGAACTCAACTGCCGATTACGTATACCAATAGAGATGCATCCACAAGTTTTTAAATACAGTAGACTTTGAAACTCACATATAAGTTATATAGTATTCTTAATTATGTATAAAACATAATATATACATGCATAAGTTGGTTTTCTTTTTCTAGGTAGTTTATATTTGTTAAACTGATATAAAATATATACTATATTGACTATAAAAATAATGCTTTACTTTAATGTTATCCACATTAAATTCAGTAATATTATTATAATTGGTTTGCAGTTGAATATACTTCATTCTTCACTGTCAACAACTTGTGCTGCTGATTAAATTTAATCTTCAGTGGTTTAAAAAATTTAATAGAAAAAAATGTCATTTCTCTAGATTTTTAAGTATTGCCTAACACATGGGAAACTTCAACATTTACTGGCACTGTATCACATGAAGCTTTTAGTGCAATGCAGTGATTAAAAGTATTAGGAAGTATCTGAATACGTGTTTGTGAGAGAAAAAGAAAAGATCTGTATCATGGTTAATTCTCAGTATTGCCTTTTCCTATATTCCTACTAGACATTCTGCATTTTATTTCCATGTATACCATATCAATCCATATTAATGTCAATAAAATGATAAGGTATTTTCCAGTCAATAATGTTGTTTTTTGAGGTGAATGTTAGAAAAATACTAACATATACTATTTTAAAAAATATATTCTTACTGGATTGGGTCACCCATTTGCCATAGTATTTTAATGGTAACCATGACTACACTGTGTGAGCTGGACTGTCCAGTATCTGTTCATCTCAGCTCACTCTATTCCTGTTTACGTCAAGGAGATGCACAAAGCCATTTTGCTGTAACAGTGAGAATGACAAAATACTATAGGCATAGAGATTATAAAATAAAGGGCACTCTTCACATCTCTACGTCTTAGGGATTATTTGAAGGGTAATAAAAGCTTGTGGCTTTCAGAAATGATATAAAATATTAGCATAAGAAGAAAGCAAGAAGACAGTAAGTCAGTAACTAAATAAAATGAGTAAGTGGATACATTCAACATACACACACACACACTCACACACACACACACACACACACACTCACACAAAGGAAAGAAAGAAAAGCAGCCCATAGAAAACAGAACTAAACTAATATCGTTTTCAGCAGATGAGAGTTGAAAATGAATGCTTCTAGTGCCTATCAATAGATTGCAAAAAAACAACTGATTTTTTTAAAGCATAAAGATAAAAATAACAAAAAATTATTTTAAGAAACCAGTATAATACAAACTCTATTTCACAGAAAGAACTGAAGGAATAATACAATTTTTACACAGAGTTATGTGTACATCTTATTGTTCAATTTAAAAACTAAAAGTGAACTAAAAGCATCAGATTCAATAACCATTCATACATAGGCATACCCTGTTTTATTGAGCTTCACAGGTATTACGTGTTTTGTTTTTGTTTTTGTTTTTGTTTTTGTTTTCAAATGGAAGGTCTGTGGTAAACTCATGTGGAGCAAATCTATTGGCACTGTTTTCCCAACAGCATATGCTTATTTTGAATCTCTGTTACATTTTGGTAATTCTCACACTTTTTCATTATTATTAGATCTGTTACAGTGATCTGTGGTCAGCAATCTTCGGTGTTACTAATATAATTGCTTTGGGTCACCACAAACTGCACTCATATAAGATGGCCAATTTAACCAATATATGTTTTGTGTGTTCTGACTGCTCCACTTACCAGCCTTTCTCCATCTCCCTCCTTCTTCTATTCGCTGATATACAACAATATTGAAATTAGGACAATTAATAACCCTACAATGGCCTCTAAATATTCAAATGAAAGGAGGAGTCACACATTCTCATTTTAAATTAAAAGCTAGAAATTATTAAGCTTAGTGAGGAAGGCATGTCAAAAGTCAAGATAAATAGAAAGCCTGACCTTTTACCAAACATTTAGTCAACTTGTGAATGCAAAGAAAACATTCTTGAAGGAAATTAAAAGTGCTAATCCAGTGAACACACAAATGATAAGAAAGCAAAATAACCTTATTGTTGATATGGAGCAAGTCTCAGTAATGTAGATGGACTATCATACCAAGCACAACATTCTCTTAAGCCAAAGGCTAATCCACAATAAGAGCCTAACTTTCTTCAATTCTATAAAAGTTAAGAGAAGTGAGGGAGCTTCAGGAGGAAAGTGTGAAGTTAGTACAGATTGGTTCATGAGATTTAAGAAAATAAGCCATCTCCATAACATAAAAGTGCAAGATGAAGCAGCAAGAGCCGATACAGAAGCTAAAGCAAGTTATCCAAAAGATACAGCTAAGATCACTGAGGAAGGAGGCTACACTAAACAATAGATTTTCAATGCGGACAAAACAGCCTTCTATTAAAAGAAAATGCCATCTAATACTTTTATAGTTAGAAAGAAGTCAATACCTAACTTCAAAGCTTCAAGGAACAAGTTGATTTTCTTGTTCGGGGCTAATGTAACTGGTGACTTTAAGTTTAAGCCAATGCTCATGGACCGTTCTGAATATCTTAAGACCCTTAAGAATTATGGTAAATTTACTCTGCCTGTGCTCTTAAATGAAAGAACAGAGACTGGATGACAGTACATCTGTTTACAGAATGCTTTATTGAATATATTTTAAACTCACTGTTGAGAACTCCTGCTCAGAAAAAAAAAATTCTTTAAAAATATTTCTGCTTTTTGACAATACACCTGGTTATCCAAGAGTTTGATGCAGATGTACAAGGAAATGAATGTTATTTTTATACCTGTTAACACAGTATCCATTCTGTGGGTCATGGATCAAGGAGTAATTTTGAGTTTCAAGTCTTATTATTTTAAAAATATATTTTGTAAGGCTATAGCTGCCATAAATGGTAAAGCCCTGATGAATCTGGGTATAGTAAATTGAAAACCACCTGCAAAGGATTCATAATTTAGATGCCATTAAGAACATTCATGATTCATGGGAGGTCAAAGTATCAACAGGGTGGGTGGAAGAAATTAATTCCAATCCTCATGAAAGTCTTTAAGGTATTCAAGACTTTAGTGGAGAAGTAACTACAAAGATGGTAGGAATAGTGAGAGAAGTAGAATTAAAAGTAGAACCTGAAGAGAGAACAAATTCCTGCAATCTCATGATAAAACTTGAAGGGATGAGAAGTTGCTTCTTATGAATGAGCAAAGAAAGTAGTTTTTGAGGTGGCATCTACTCCTGGTGAAGATGCTATGTTAAAATGACAACAAAAAATTGAGAATATTATACAAACTTAGTTGATAAAACAGCAGCAGGTTTGAAAGCCTTAACTCTAATTTTGAAAGAAGTTCTACTGTAAGTAAAATGCTATAAAGCAGCACCTCATGCCACAGAGAAATTTTGTGAAAGAGAGTAATTGACTCTCATTCAAAAAACTGCATTTTTGTTTTATTTAAGAATCTGCCAAAGCCACTGCAAGCTTCAGCATCCACCACCTGACCAGTCACCAGCCACCAACTTCAAGGCAAAACCCTTCACCAGCAAAGAGTATGATTGGCTAAAGGCTCAGATGATCATTAGCATTTTTTCAGTAATAAATATTTATTAATTAACATATGTACACTGCATTTTTAGACATAATGCTATTACATACTTAATAGACTACAGTATAGTATAAACATAATTTTTATATGCATCAGAAGACCAAAACATTAGTGTGTTTATTCATTGTATTGCAGTGTTCTGGAAGTGAATTTGGAATATCTTCAAAGTATGCCTCTAATAGGTTGAACCAATATGCATCCTGAATGTGCTCAAACCTGCTTATATAGCCCTGGAAACATTCTTTAAAAATTTAAATAATTTAAGGTCCTGCAAACCTTATTCACTAATCTGTTTAAATTCTGTGTCTTTTACTGGTTTTGGTAACTGTGGGCACCAGATTTTAGCTGTTTTTGCCTCAGTTTCCGGCTGTATGTCTTTATATGGTCTACGTCTCTCCAACTTAAAAGTAATGGATAGAACATTTGACTCATAATACTTCTTCAAACATTTAAAAAAGATAAAGAGACAAACTTGTAAAAGAAAAATAGAAAAGAGAAATAGATCAGATCTTAGCAAATAAAATTATAGGATATCAAGTTATAAAGGTCACATAAGTGGAAGATAATATCTTAGTATAAATGTTGCTGACCACATGTTCTTAGGCTCCTAGGTAATAGAAATTAACATGAGGCCAAGTCAGTTTCCCAGACAAAGCGTTATTAGGGGCTTATGCTTGAATTCAAGAGAGACAGCACTGGAACAAGGGTTTCCTGGCTGGCTCCCTGAGAAGGACTTTTTGGTGTATTTTATTTGGAGAGAGAAAGGGGTTAATGTTAAAGAAAAAGTATGTAAGTATAGAGAGGGGTCTCATCCGTGCAAGCACAATGTGGAAGCATACTTCTTCATGTATCCCATGATCAATAAATGGCACATAAGCCCCTCCCTGGGCAGAGATTTTAGTGCTATAATGAGGTAAGGTGTAAATTGGTCATTAATTTGGTCTTGTGTAGGTGATAGGGTTAACTCCCTTGAGTAAGATTTAAGGTGGGGCACTGTGGGTATGGCACCTTGATTAAATTTATGGTGGGATGCTGCTTATCTTAGTTTCTTCAAGTCTCTTGTCAGTGGGTAAGAAACAGTATGTTAGCGGAGGTTGAGGGGATAAGGTCTGTCCCTACTCTATCACATAAATATGCTTTAAATATTACATAGGACAACCCTACCATAACCCTAAATAGACTAGTAATGGAGCAAGAATAAAAAACAGTTAAATGGACAAAAGCTACGGGTTGGCTGAGCACAGTTGTCTGGAATATGACATACTGTGGAGTTCAGAAACCAATATCCCCAAATACTGAAGTATGTCAAAATACTGAAGTATGTCAAAATACTGTATTTGGGGATATTGGTTTCTGAACTCCTCAAGGTCTCTCTAACCTTCCCTCTACCCCTCACCATTTCTCCCAAAAGGCTGACATTTCCTTATGTGGCTATGATCTAGACCCACCAGGAATAATAGCTTTCCGTCCCTCTCTGTAAGACCAAAAGGGTAACTGCTCTTGAACAGACCTGTCTTCTCAAGATAAAGACTGCCTCCAAGGACCCATTTAAGTTCCAAAGAGAATTATTTACAATATTAGTCTCCGTTCACTAGTCCATTCACTCTTATATAGTATATATAGTATATATAGTCTCTCTAGAATTTCTCTTCCACCCCCTCATAATCTCTTTCATCAGGATCCAAGACCCCCCATCTAAAAAAATGTATACTATCTTAAGTTTATTCTTTCTGTAAACTTAAAATACTATAACTTTTTAATGCTTTAGGAAGAAAGAGACTTTATTCTGAAGGCCCCTGTGTATACACCTTAAATAAATGTGGATGCCTTTTTTTAAAAAAATTAAACCATATGCTCATGTCAATGACTTTCAGTGACTATTTAAAGGGCCAAGATCACAAGCATTCCTATACACCAATAACAGACTTAAAGAGAGCCACATCAAGAATGAACTCCCATTCACAATTGCTACAAAGAGAATAAAACACCTGGGAATACGACTAACAAAGATGTAAAGGATCTCTTTAAGGAGAACTACAAACCATTGCTCAACGAAATAAGAGAGGACACAAACAGATGGAGAAACAGTCCATGTTCATGGATAGGAATAATCAATATCATGAAAATGGCCATACTGCTCAAAGTAATTTGTGGATTCAATGACATCCCCATCAAGCTACCAATGACCTTCTTCACACAACTGGAAAAAACCACCTTAAACTTCATATGGAACCAAAAGAGAGCCCACACAGCCATGTCAATACTAAGCAAACAAACAAACAAACAAACAAAAAAAACAAAAAAACAAACAAACAAAAAAAACAAAGCGGGAGGCATCACACTACCAGACTTCAAACTATACTACAAGGCTACAGTAATCAAAACAGCGTGGTACTGGTACCAAAACAGAGATATAGACCAATGAAACAGAACAGAGGCCTCGAAGGCAACACTGCACATCTACAAACATCCGATCTTTGACAAACCTGACAAAAACAAGCAATGGCAAAAGAAGTCCCTGTTTAATAAATGGTGTTGGGAAAACTAGCTAGCCATGTGCAGAAAGCAGAAACTGGACCCCTTCCTGACTCCTTACACTATAACTGTTTATGATTAAAGACTTAAACATAAGACATAACACCATAAAAACCCTAGAAGAAAACCTAGGCGAAACCATTCAGGACATAGGCATAGGCAAGGACTTAATGACCAAAACACCAAAAGCATTGGCAACAAAAGCCAAAATAGACAAATGGGACCTAATCAAAGTCCACAGCTTTTGCACAGCAAAAGAAACAGTCATTAGAGTGAATCAGCAACCAACAGAATGGGAAAAAATTTTTGCAATCTACCCATCTGACAAAGGGCTAATATCCAGAATCTACAAAGAGCTAAAACAGATTTACAAGAAAAAAACAAGCCCATTCAAAAGTGGGCAAAGAACATGAACAGACACTTTACAAAAGAAGACATACATGAGGCCAACAAACATATGAAAAACTGCTCATCATCACTGATCATTAGACAAATGCAAATCAAAACTACATTTAGATACCAACTCACACCAGTTACAATGGCAGTCATAAAAAATCTGGAGACAACAGATGCTGGAGAGGATGTGGAGAAATAGGAACACTTTTACACTGTTGGTGGGAGTGTAAATTAGTTCAACCATTGTGGAAGACAGTGTGGCGATTCCTCAAGGACCTACAAATACAAATTCCATGAGACCCAGCAATCCCATTACTAGGTATATAGCCAAAGGATTATAAATCATTCTACTATAAGGACACATGCACACGAATGTTCATTGCAGCACTGTTTACAATAGCAAAGACCTGGAACCAAACCAAATGCCCATCGATGATAGACTGGACAGGGAAAATGTGGCACATATACACCATGGAATATTATGCAGCCATAAAAAACGATGAGTTCATGTCCTTTGTAGGGACATGGATGAACCTGGAAGCCATCATTCTCAGCAAATTGACACAAGAACAGAAAATCAAACACTGCATGTTCTCACTCATAGGTGGGTGTTGAAAAATGAGAACACATAGACACAGGGAGAGGAGCATCACACACTGGGGTCTGTAGGGGGGAAATAGGGGAGGGACAGTGGGGAGTGGGGAGCTGGGGAGAGATAGCATGGGGAGAAATGCCAGATATAGGTGATGGGGAGGACGGCAGCACATCACACTGCCATGTGTGTAGCTATGCAACAATCTTGCATGTTCTTCACATGTATCCCAAAATCTAAAATGAAAAAAAAAATGGTCAAGAACCTATGGCCCCCATAGTATCAAAAATTTTAATGCCCATGGGACAAAGTGAACAAAACTGTTAGTAAAAGCAAAGCCAGACTTATTTGCCATGAAGAGGGAAAAACAGAGTTAAAAAGGAAAAAACCAAAAAGATTCCTATCAAAATTAATCTTCAATTCTAAAACTAGTGGAAATACAATGTTGAAATAAAATGCCACAGTACAAACTGTTGGTTTATAAGTCTATAGAAATAATATTAATACAGTTAACAATTCAAAATATTAGCAACTGTTTTGGAATAAGTATGTTTCTTAAATACATACATAAATATCATTAAAAGCAGTTAGGAAACTATTAAGAAAAAGGTAAATTTAAAAAGTAAATAAAATATATATTAAAAAGATCTCATTTTTCAAGCTTTTTTGATATATTATTGACAAATAAAAATTGCACAAAATAGCTCAAGATTTTCCTGTCCATTGCACGGAAAAAGTCAATACACTGAGACAAAAGGTACTGCAGTAGAGAAAGTATCTAATTATCACAGGGAAGCTAAGGGAGGAGATGGAAAATATTTCTTAAATCTACCATCCCAAGAATTTGGAGGTGAAGGTTTTTAATGGTAATTGAAGGCAGGAAGCTAGGACATGGTTACTAATAATTGGTTGGATGAGGGTTGAAATTAAAGGGGTGTCAAAACTGTCTTTGTGCTCTAAGTAAATTCCTGGGAGGTCATCAAAAGACCAGTTGAGTCAGTTCCTTGGTATAGTTCACCAATCTGGGTGGAGTCAGTTGGTCCACCAGAATACAAAGTCTGAAAAATATTTCACAAACAGTCTTAAGTTTCACAATAGTAATGTTATCTATAGGAGCAAGTGGGAAGTTACATGTCTTGTGACCATTAACTATGTGACTCCTGAGCAGTAAACACTTAAAAAAAAAAAAAGGCAAGCAAGGAAACAATTACTGGTTATTATTTAACTCTGCTTATCAACTAACAAAATTCAGGACCCCCCACAATTTCAACTGTGGCCTTTAATTAACTTTATAAAGGCATTTTCAAATTCAAGGGGGACAATGTAATGATTTGATATATGTCTACATTGTGAAATGACTACTACAGTTAAATTAACCAATACATTCATCACCATACATAGTTACTCTGGATGTGCATGGGAGTTTAGGACACTTAAGATCTATTCTCTTAGCAAATTGTAAGTAAATAACACAGTGTTATTAACTACAGTCACCATGCTGTCATTTGATTTCCAGAATTTATTCATCTATAGAATCTGGAAATCTAATTAACATATACTGAAATCTAAAACTTTCAATATAACTGAAAGTTTGTACCCTTTGACCAACATTTTACCATTTCCCCATTGTCCCAACTCTTGGCAACCACCATTTTACTCTGTGCTTCTAACAGTTCAACTTTTTTAGATTACACATTAGTTTGTATAGTATTTGTATTTCTGTGCATTATTTTACTGAGGATATCTTTCAGATACATTTACGTTGTTACAAATGTCAGGATTTTCTTTGAAAAAGAACCCATTATTATATTAAAAGCCACTGATTGTTTTACTGAGTAAATTGTGTTATATGTGAATTATACCTTACTAAAGCTGTAAATTTAAAAACCTGTGATATGTTTGGCTGTGTCCCCACTCAAATGTCATAATGAATTATAGCTCCCATAATTCCCATATGTCATGGGAAGGACAGGGTAGGAGGAAATTGAATTATGGGGGTGGGTTTTTTTTCCCAGGCTCTTCTCATGATAGTGAATAAATCTCATGAGATGTGATGGTTATATAAAGGGCAGTTCCCCTGCACACAATTTCTTGCCTGCTGACATGTAAGCCATGCTTTTGCTTTTGCTCCTCCTTTATCTTCTGCTATGATTGTGAGCACTCCCAGCCATGTGGAACTGTGAGTCAGTTAAACCTCCTTTACTTTATACATTACTCAGTCTCAGGCATTTCTTCACAGCAGTATGAGAATGGACTAATACAGTAAATTGGTAAAGGTAGAGTGGGTTACTGCTATTGAGATACCTGAAAATGTGGAAGCCACTTTAGAACTGGGCAATAGGCAGAGATTAAAACAGTTTGGAGGGCTCAGAAGAAGACATGAAGATATGGGAAGTCTGGAGCTTCCTAGAGACTTTATGAATGGTTTTGACCAAAATGCTGATAATGATACAGACAATGAAGTCCAGGCTGAGGTGGTCTCAGATGGAGATGAATGGGGAACTGAACAAAGGTGATTCTTGCTACACTTTAGCAAAGAGACTGGCAGTATTTTGCTCCTGCCCTAAAGATTTGTGAAACTTTGAACTTGAGAGAGATATTTTAGAGTATTTGGTGGAAGAAATTTCTAGGCAACAGTGTGTTTAAGAGGTAACTTGGGTGCTCTCTAAAACATTGTTTTATTTATTAACAAAGATAGGGTTTGGAATTTGAACGTATGTTTAAAAGGGAAGCAGAGCATAAAAGTTTGGAAAATGTGCAGACTGATGATGTGATAAAGAAGAAAAACACATTTTCTAGGGATGAATTCAACCAGCTGCAGAAATTTGCATAAGCAATGAGGGGTCAAATGTTAATCATCAAGACAATGGCAAAAATGTCTCCAGAGCATGTCAGAGGTCTTCATAGTACCCCTCCAATCACAGAACCATATATCTAGAAGGAAAGAATGTTTTCATGGCTGGGCCCAGGACCTGCATCCTAATTGTGGCTACAAAGGGTGAATGTACAGCTCAGGCCATTGATTCAAAGGATACAAGCCTCAAGCCTGGGTGACTTACACTCGGCGTTGGGCCTGTAGGTGTACAGAAGTCAAGAATTGAGGTTTGGAACTTCTACCTAGATTTCAGAAGATGTATGGAAATACCTGGATTTCCAGGCAGTAGTGTGCTTCAGGGGTGTAGCCCTCATGGAGAACCTGTGCTAGGGCACTGCAGAAGGGAAATGTTGGGTGGGAGCCCCCACACCAAGTCCCCACTGGAGCACTGCAGAATAGAGCTGTGAAAAGAGAGTACCATCCTCTAGAGCCCAGAATGGTAGATCCACCAACAGTTTGCACCATGCAACTGAAAAAGCCACAGACACTCAATGCCAGCATGTAAAACAGCCAGGAGGGGAGTTGTAGCATTCAAGCCATAGCAACAGGAACCCACCTCTTGCATCAAGATGATCTGAATGTGAGATGTAAAGTAAAGGAGATCATTTTGGAGCTTTAAGATTTGACTGCCCCACTGGTTTTTGGACTTGCATGGGGACTGCAGCCCCTTTGTTTAGGCCAATATCTTCTATTTGGAATGTGTATATTTACCCAATGCCTGTACCCTCATTGTGTTGAGAAAGTAACTAACTTGCTTTTGATTTTACGAGTTCATAGGGAAAAGGGACTAGCCTTGTCCCAGATGAGATTTGGAATGTGGACTTCTGAGTTAATGGTGAAATGAGTTAAGATTTGGGAGATTGTTGGCAAGGCACAATTGTTTTGAAATGTGAGAACATGGAATTTGGGAGGGGTCAGGGGTAGAATGATATGGTTTGACTGTGTCCCCACCCAAATCTCATGTTGAATTTTAGCTCTCATAATCCCCATGTGTAACGAGAGTGACTTGGTGTGAGGTAATTGAGTCATAGTGCTTATGATAGTGAATAAGTTTCATGAGATCTAATGGTTTTATAAAGGTCAGTTTCCCTGCACATGCTCTTTTGCCTGCCATCGTGTGAGATATGCCTTTGCTCCTCCTTTGATTTCTGCCATGATTGTGAAGCCTCCCTAGCTATGTGGAACTGTAAGTCCATTAATCCTCTTTTTCTTTAGAAATTACCCAGTCAAAGATATTTCACAATGGACTAACACAGCCCATTAAGGCTCTTTCTAAACATGTTGAAAATTGTATACACAAAAACACATTATATGTATATTGTGTGTATATGTATACATATAGAGAAATTGTGTGAGTGTACAGAGAGAGAAAAGGATGGATAGCAGGAGAGGAAGAGAGAAATGAGAAAGTACACATTAGTGAATGGAAACAGTTCCTCCATTATGTCTGATAGACAAAGAGATTAAAAGTATCAAAGAAAACATATAAACCACCTAAAGGGAATTTAACTTATCAACTGATTTTTTAAAAGCAATATTGGGATAAGAAGACAGTGAAATAATATTTTCAATAGGCTGAGAGAAATAACTCTTAACCTCAGAGTCTACACATATACCTATTTGTCTAAAAGAAAGACATGGCAGAGAGTGCTCTGATTTCACCAAAACATTGTTCCTTCTCCTTCTGAGGTTAGTACATACTGAGATTATTTCCTCCACACTTTCTTGAAATTAGGTGAAATCATGTTTGAATTCTTGGCAATAGAATGTGGGTAGGGCTTGTGTATACCCTATTCACATTCTTTCCTTTTTCTCTTTTCCTTGCAAAATATGTATTTGAATAATCCTTCTCTTTTCTTCTTAATTTATGCTTTCACAAAGTGAAAACTTAGATATCTTAGTGGATGTCAAAGACACAGGATAAGAGGGGATGCCCAAATCATTGAACGGAGGTGGCCTGCTGAATTCCTTTTTATTCAATATAAATGAGAAAAAACTTATGATATCAGACATTGAGATTCAGTGTTTTGCTTATTATAATATTAGGAAGAATGAAAACATTTTAGGAAAAACAAAATCTGCATTTATATCCAAAAGTCTCACATTAGGAAAACTCTAGAGCAGGAATCCCCAACCCCCAGGCTGCAGGCAAGTACTGGTCCCTGGCCTGTTTAGGAGTGAGCTACAGAGCACAAGGTAAGCGGGGAAGAGCAAGCATTACCACCTGAGCTCTGCCTCCTGTCAGATGAGTGACAGCATTAGATTCTCATAGGAATGTGAACCCTATTTTGTACTATGCATAAGAGGGATCTAGGTTGTGTATACTCATTAGGAGAATCTAACTAATACCTTAATGCCTTATGACCTGAGTTGGAACAGTTTCATCCCAAATCAACCCCCTGCTAAACCTACCCATGGAAAATTTGTCTTCTATGAAACTGATTCCTGGTGCTAAAAAGGTTGAGGACAGCTGTTTTAGAGGATGTACTTCACTGGAATGCAAAAAAAAAAAAAAAAAAAGAGAAAAGCAACCAAGAGCAAGGACATCCTTCAATATTTAGTGGATGAAATATACATGTAGAAGAATGGAAATTAGATCAAAATAATTTGAAACCTTTTGTATTATTCAAAAGTAGGGTAAAGATAATTCATTGTTATACATGCATATTAAAATATCTTGATTTCTAAAATTCTAGACATGGTGTCTAAAACATCTATACAAATAAAAGGAAAAGTAGAAGGGAAAGAGAGAGTTAGAGGGAAGAAAAGAAAGCATTCAAATAAAAAATTTAAAAAATACACAAAAGAAATAAAAATCATAATAATGTAGGAAAACATACCCACATGCAATTCTAAACACAGGATGTAGGAAATATTTTTAAGAATTCATCTATATGTTATATATGGAATACACATAAAGCCAAGGTTACAGAAATAATAAAAGCTAAAGTGTATGAACATATGTACGTTGGGAAAATACTAAACAATATTTTATGATAGATAAATTGTTATTGTGGAAAAAGTTAAAGTAAAAACAAAGCTGCTCACTTAGTAATAAAACAAAATTTTGGTTCTCAAAAAGATTCAGTATACCATGATGTCCTTAACAAAGCTTAATTTTTATGGAATATGACACCCCAAACTTAGAGCTAACATAACATCATATTCCAACACACTTGTAATATTAAAATAAAATAATTTTATACAAAGCCACCAAGCTTATTTTACCAAATTTGAAAGGATTGGTATTTTTGAAATAACACTATCAAGCAACAATGCAATTAATTTAAAAGAATATATTTAGAAACGTAAAAACATAGATCTAATATCTCATGCCTCAAATAAGAAGTCATATTTGAAATAAAAAAATACATAGAAGAGAAAAATATATAGGTTGCCACTAAGCACAAATATAAGAAAATAATTTTATACAAAAAAGACTGATATTAATTAATGAACAATGCATTTAACAAGTTATAAGCGAACAAAAAATTTGAGCAAAATAAAGTATAAGTAAAAATATAAAATAACAAATTTAATAACATTACGTAATTCAGTTATACAAATCAGAGACAATCAACAGTGAAAAACAGGTTCTAAGGAGATTAATGAAATAAAAAATTTCTTGCAAAATTTAGCAAGAAAATGGAGAAAGACATTAATAAATAATGTCAGGAATACATTTTGCATAGCCACAGATGCTGTAGACATTAAAATAAGTGAATATTATGAGTTAAGCTGATTGTCTACATTAAGCAAACCTGTTTAAAATATGAAAAATAAAGTAATTCAATAAGAAAGCAAAAATCTTCCTTCAACAAAACCCTGGTACTTGATGAATCTATGCGCATTTCATCAAATATTCAAGAACACTACAGTTTCAAAATTACCCACACTATTTCAGAGAACATAAAAAGAGGGGCTACTCTTCACATCATTCTCATGTATATTAGTTGCAGAAACCTTTATTTTCAAGCCAGAGAGGCCCCAAACAGGAAAATTACAGGGCATTTTTATTTGTGATTGTAGATACAGAGATAAATCCTAAAGAAAATATTATAAAATGTAACATAACAATATTTATTTTAGCAATACAAATTTGATTTAATATCAGGCAATTTTTAAATCCCTCTTACTCTGCTCTGTGAAAGCTGGGTTAGAAGGCAAAAACCAAATTTCCCAGACTCCTTTGTCAACTGGTTTCTCAGTAGGAGACTGGCAAAACCAAAACGAAAACAAAAAAAAAAAACAAAAAACAATAGGTGGGAGAAAAGAAAGAAAATCTGTTCCTTAGAAATCTTTCCCTCTCTCCCCTGACCTTGTACCTCACCATCTCCCTGCTTCATAGGCATCGTTCATGGGCATCTCAAATTCCTGAGTCTTCTTGGCAACTCTACCTTTAGCCTTAGCAACCTCTCCTCAGTCGTCACAGCTTTAGCCTGATTGGTCCCTCTTCAATTGCTACAG
The DNA here is from genome assembly GCF_048565385.1 of Saimiri boliviensis. Lineage (NCBI taxonomy): Eukaryota > Metazoa > Chordata > Mammalia > Primates > Cebidae > Saimiri > Saimiri boliviensis. Next base: position 175,819,399 of record NC_133450.1, on the reverse strand, counting down.
CACCTGCATCAGTTACAATGGCACCTGCAACATAGCAATAGCACGTACAGTCTTGGACTCCTACAGCACCCTGCCCACCACCACAATTTTCCCATCATTATTATTCTCTGGTTGCTTTAAGTTTTTTTCCCTCTTTTATTGAAATAGAGTAGTTTGTACATATTTTTGAGTTACATGTGATATTTTGATACAAGTATAAAATATGTAATGATAAAATCAAGGTAATGGAGATATCCATCATTTCAAACATTTAAACTTTCTTTGTGTTAGAAACATGATTCTTCTGTTCTAGTTATTTTGAAATAAACAATAAATTATTTTTAACTATAATTTTCCTAATGTACTATTGATTACTAGAACTTAGTATTTGATTGTTGCAATTCACTATTAGCAGTTTAAAGGAGGAAAACAATATACTATGCTCACTAGATGCAGAAAAATATTTAATAAAATTCAAATTCAACTATGATTTTTAAAATTTCAAAACAATTTTATGGTAAACTGTACTGAAGTGAAAAATTTTAAATTGGTGTAATGTGTCTACAAAAAATATACTCACGAAACAAGTGATAAAATATCAAAACTTTTTTTTTTTTTTAACAAGCCAAGGATGTCATCTACCTCTTCTGATTCAGCAATCCAGTATAGGTGCTATTTGTTCAGAAATATTTAAAAAAATAAATTGCCAAAAGTTGACAGATAACATATAATTTTGTGTGTCACATTCAAAATAATTAATAAGCTTATAAGAAAATTTAACAAAATTTCTGAATATAAAACTGATATTAGAAAGTCAATTGGCCAAGCATGATGGCCCACACCTGTAATCCCAGCACATTATTTCAGGCAGCTGAGGTGGGAAATTTGCTTGAATTCAGGAGTTCAGGATCAGTGTGGGCAACCTACTCCATCTCTATTTTTAAATAAAATATTCTAAAAATTAAAATAATATAGGGTACTTGTTGCCATGGGAAAGTGTAGGTTGTATTTTTTATTCTATAAATAATACTTCTGTTGTTTGCTATTGCCACAAAGCAAATAGAAAAATAAGAGCAAATGAAATACAAAATAATCAGAATAAAAGAAATTATAGAAGAACAGAACTAACACCAAATAACGATAAACAGAAGTATAACAACAGAGTTGATTAAAAAAAATTAAGGTTAGTTCTTTGAGAAAGATCTCTAGCCAGAAAAACAAGGATTTTTAAAACCCCACAAATTACTAATATTTGGAATGATAAAAGACTCAATTGTTAAAATGTCTCTTCCAAATTGATATGTTGCTTCAACTTTCTTACAATCAAACCCATAAAGATTTTATAAAGTAATTTTGTAAGCTAATTTTAAAATTCTTGTGGAAATGCAAATGACCTTAAAAAATGCAAAACAGCTTTTAAAAATTTATTTAAAGGGAGGACCTACAGTGCCTGATATCAACAGTATTTATAAAGTTGCAGCAATAAAGATAGGGTAGTATTAGTATCAAAACACTCAAATACATCAATCAAAGACAAGACGGAGTTCAGAAACAGACCTATACATTACATCAATTGACTTTTAATAAAGGTGAAAAGGTAATTCAGTGAGAGAAAGCATCATCTTTTGACAAATGATTAACAGAGGGATATTAATATCAAAAATATAAAAAAGTGATCTATACATTGTACAATATGTCAGAAAATGTTCTGAAGACATAAATTTAAAACTCAAATATTTTAGAGAAAATGAAATAACGCCCACATGACACTAAATTAGGCAAAATTGATAGATATAATACCTAAAGCAAGGCTTATATAAGAAAAATCAATATAATAGTCTTCAGGAAATAAATAATTTCTCATAAAAAGACATTGTTAAAGAATGGAAAGACACAGACTGGGAAAAGATATTTGCAAATGACATATTGATAAAAGATTTATATTCAAAATATATAAGAACTCTTAAAACTTATGAAACAAACATTCAATAAAGCCCTTTCAGAATGGTGTAGGAAGAAACTTTGCTTTCCATAAAAGCAGTAAGAACAGTGGCATAAACTCTCAAAATCAACTTTTTCTGAATTCTAGGAATTAAAAAGGGCTTGTAACAATCTGAGGTGCATTTATTCAAGACAGACAGTTAAAAGATCAATGACAGTTGTAGCATTTTAACCTTACCTAGTTATATTTTTCTCTTCTCAAACACCTTAGCCTTGAAAATCAGCAGCCTCAGAGCCACTGCAGCTGTGAAAACGAGCGGCCTAGAAGCCACTTGATGGAGCAAAACAAGTTTGGAGCTCCCAAAAGGGTACACCGGAGATAATTACCACTCTTTGACCTCTCTGTCAGCTTTCTGAAAACACACCATTTACAGAGCTTGCCTTTATTTGATTTGGCTTTGGGCTCATATAGAGAGGAAAATCTAAACCCTAGGATATTTGTTGATAATTCTCAGTGGCTATTGTTTAACATGGCAAATGCCTAAAGCAGTAATACTAGTTAAAATTAACAAGAGGCTGATCAAAAAACTTAAACAAATAAACTGGGAAGTGAAATGTTTATTGAGGGCTTTGAAAGAGCTTGCAGACCTCTTCTGGTCATGATTTTCTTGATTGACTATGCTGTGTCATGAGGTATTTGAAGTATAGATGTCTGAGGGAATAAAAACTACATGTTCTGATATGTCAAAAAGATAATTTGGGAAGGAACAGAAAAATTTTAACCTTTCAATGTATCATATTATCAAAAGCAAAGAGTTGAAGAGCCAAATAAATGGTAGTAAAGAAAAAAAGAAAAAGAAAAACTTCTAAATATTCTAGGGAAACTAGGACACTCCAAGTATGTGCAGGACTGTTTGCATGTCCAGGAAGAGTGAGTTGAGAAGGCCTGAATCTCACCTGGCTAGCTTAAAGGTTTTGCACAAGCACACAGCTTTAAACTGCCTACTGGAGCACTGAAGATGTTCCTTGACACATTCATTTATTGGTTTAAGACATTTAAGAAAATCCATGTGTAATCACTAATTGACACAAAGCTAAAAAAGCCAACTTCGGTGACCATACAAAAGAAAAAATACAGACTTTAGAGAAAGATCTGGGAAGGTAACTTTAAAAAAAAGTAATAAAGAGCAATAGAAACAAAAATAAAAAACAACAAAAACAAACCTGAGGTGGGGAAGATACTGGATTTTCCAATTTGCCACATTCTATTATTTAAAGTGTTCAGTTTCAACAAAAAAAAAATTATAAGACATACAAAGAAACTCAAGAACGTATTGGCTATAAATAGAAAAGCTGTTAATAGAAGCCTCCTGAGAAATCCAAGGTAAATAATTTAAGTAAATATTATAAATATATTCAAAACACTAAAGAAATTAACGTCTGAAAAGGTAAAAGGAAGTACAGAAATTACGCGTCACTAAATGGAGCATATCAATAAAGAGATACAATTATTTTAAAGAACAAATAGATATTCTAAAGTTGAACATTACCATAACTAAAAGAATAACTTCTAGAGATGATTGAAAGTGGATTAAGGATGACAAAAGATAGAATCAGAAAACCTGAAGACAGATCAACTGAGATTATCAGTCTGAGAAACAAGAAGGAAAATAATAAAGAAAAATAAATACAGCTTCAGAGATCTTTGGGGAGACATCAAGTATAACAACATACACAGAAATACCAGAAGATAGCTAAGAGAAATTATAGTAAGAATGTTTGAAGAAAGAGTGGCCAAAAGTTTCCAAATTTAACGAAAAAGATTTATCTATATGTCAAAAAATTAAATGAGGCAAGATGGTGGAATAGAGGTCTTCACTAATTGTCCCTCCCATAAGAACACCAATTGAACAACTATCTACACAAAAAGAATCAAAAATCAGGGGAACAATCACAGTAACTTGCTTTTAACATCATATTGCTGAAAGAAGCACTGAAGAGTGTAAGAAAGACAGTCTTGAATCACAAATGCTCCCTCTCCTCCCTTCTTCCACCAGCCACTGCACGGCATGGATAATCTGTGTACTTGTGGGAGGAAGATGGCAGCAGTGAAATCCTGCATAGAACTTCCCTGTCATAGTGGGAAGCAAAACAGGACCAAACTCAGCCAACGGCTACCAACAGAGGGAGCATTTAGACGAGCACTAGCCAGAGGGGACTAGCCCATCCCAGCAGTTGTAACTTGAATTTTGGCAAGCCTTACCACCACAGGCTAAAGTGCTTGGGAGTCCTGAATGCATTTCAAAGGTCATCTAGGCCACAAGGACTGCAGTTCCAAGGCAGGTCCTAATGCTATGCTGTGCTCAAAGCCAGTGGATGTGGGACGCCGGTTGGGTGAGCTATGGAAGTGCTTGTGCCACCCCTCTCCCAAAGCCAGATAGCTCAGCTCACAGCCACAAAAGTGACTCCTTTCTGCTTTCAGAAGACAAAAGAGAAAAGCAAAGAGGACTTTGTCAGGCATCTTGAATGCCAGCTCAGCCACAGTAGGATAGGCACTGGGAAGAGTCACGTGGCCATTATTCTTTGCCCTACCTCCAAAATGATATATCCAGGCATACCCTGAGCAAGAAGAAAACTGCCTATTTTGAAGGGAAGAACCCAGTCCTGGCAGGATTAATTACCTGCTGACTAAAAAACCCTTCGGCCCTGAAGAACCAGCAGCAATAACCAGGTAGTAAGCCATGGGCCTTGGGTGAGACTCTAAGGCATGCTAACTTCAGGAACCAGGTTGGCCGCAGTGGGGTAGAACACCAAGTGAACTTCTGGGGTCCCCAATTCCAAGCCTTGGCTCTTGGATGGCATTTATGGACCTACCCTGGGCCAGAGCAGAGCCCACTGCCCTGAAAGGTGAGTCCTAGGCTTGGCAGCATTTACCAAACACTGACTTAAGAACCCCTGGGCCTTAAGTGAACATCAGTGCTAGCCTGGCAATACCCTCCTTGGGTCTGTGGTGGTGGTGTCCATGGGGAAAGGCCCCTCTGCTTGTGAAAAGGAGAGATGAGATTGGGAAGAACTTTGCCTTGTGGTTTGAGCACCAGTTTAGCTATAATAATATAGAGAATTAGGTAGATTTCTAAGGTTTTTTACTCTATCCTTTGACTTCCAGACAGGATCTCTGGACCCACCCAAAGCCTAGGGGAGCTCACTGCCCTGAAAGGAAGGACACAATCCTGGCTGGCCTCACAACCTGCTGACCATAGAGTCCTAGTGCCTGGAGCAAACAAGCATTAGCCAGGTAGTGGTTCACATTGGGACTTTGGTGAGAGACAGTCCTATGCTGGCTTCAGGTCTGACCCAGTGCAGTTCCAGTGATGGTGGCCACAGTGATGCTTGTGTCCTTGCAGCCTTAGCTCTAGGTGGCTCAGTACAGAAGGAGAATCTCCATTTGTTTGGGAGAAAGTAAGATAAAAGAACAAGCGTGTCTGCCTGGTAATCCAGGTAATTCTTTTGGATCTTATTCAAGACTACAAAAGTCGTTCCTCCATAAGTCTGCAAAAAATCACAGCACTACTAGTCTTCGGGTGCCCCTTAATACAGATATAGCTAAGATCACACATTCAAGTCCCTTTAAATACTTGGAAAGCCTTCCCAAGAAGGATGAGTACAAACAAGACCAGACTGCAAAGGCACATTAAATACCTAACTCTTCAATGCCCAGACACTGATGAACATCCACAAGCATCAAGGTAGGAGGAGCCCGAAGTATCCAGATGACAATCTTAACTTCCAGTTTAATGAAATTGTTGTGTATCTTGGTGGCAGTGTTCTTTCCTCTGGAACTAAGACCTCTAGGTCAGTAGAACATAATGTCGTGGGAACAGGAAGCAAAAATTTTGCTAGTGGGTCACTAGGAGTGATGGCGAGTGGTGCCGCTTCCACTTCCAACCCTTGATTCCTGGACCATAAATCCTGGCCATGGGAGTAACAGTGACATATACTGGATGCTGATTCAGAGCACACAATGGCCTTGTGGAGAACTGTGCCCCTGCCCTGCAAAGTACTGTCACTTAGTTAGCAATGTAATTGTGACTTCAAAAGGTCATTCCATCGTTCTATTAATCCAGCTACTTCAGGATGATGGGGAACATGGTCAGAACAGTGAATTCCATGAGCATGAGCCCATTGCCACACTTCTTTATCCATAAAGTGAGTGCCTTGATCAGGGACAATGCTGTGTGGAATACCACGATGGTGGATAAGACATTCTATGAATCCACAGAAAGTAGTCTTGGCAGAAGCATTGCATGCAGGATAGGCAAACCTGTATCCAGAGTGTCTATTCCAGTGAGGACAACCCTCTGCCCTTCCCATGATGGAAGTGGTCCAATATAATCCACTTGCTACCAGGTAGGTGGCTGATCACCCAAAGGAAAGGAGCCATATTGAGGGCTCAGTACAGGTACCTGCTATTGGCAAATTGGGCACTCAGAAGTGGCTACAGCCAGGGCAACCTTGGTGAGCGGAAGTCCATGTGTAACTTCCATCCCTGCCGCCATGGCCTCTTTGTTCATGGGTCTATTAGGCAATGACAGGGGTGGCTGGAGAAAGAGGCTAAGTGGTGACCACAGAACAGTTCATTCTATCTATTTGGCTATTAAAATCCTCCTCTGCTGATGTCACCCATTGGTGAGCACTCACATGGGAAAAGAATATCTTCACAGTTTTTGACCACTCAGAAGGGTTCATCCACATAGCTCTTCCCGAAATTTCTTTGTCACCAGTTTTCCAATTATGCTTCTTCCAAGTCCCTGACCATCCAGCCAAACTATTGGCTACAGCCCATGAGTCAGTATATAATCACACACCTGGCCATTTCGCCTTTCAAGCAAAGTGCACAACCAGGTTCACTGCTCAAAGGTCTGTCCGCTGAAAATGTTTCCATTCACCACTGTCCTTCAGGGATGTCCTAGAAAGGGGCTGCAGTGCTGCAGCTGTTCACTTTCCTGTGGTGCCTGCATATCATGCAGAACCATCTGTGAACCAGGCCCTAGTCTTCTCTTGCTCTGTCAACTGATCATAGGGAACTTGCCATGAGGCCATATTTGCAGGCTGGTGAAGAGAAGGCAAGGTGGCAGAAGTAGAGACTTTGGGCATTCGGGCCACTTCCCCATGTAACTTACTTGTGCCTTCAGTACATGCTAAGTCCAATCACATATACCACTTTCATTTGATGATGGAGTGATGCTGTGCATGACCTATTTATGTCAAGATGGGTCAGAAAGCACCCAGTTCATGATAGGCAGTTCATGATGCAAGGTGAATTGATGACCCATAGTCCAACACCCACTTCCCACCAAAGTGCACTAACAGGCCAAGGGCAGTCTCTCAAAAGGAGAGTACTTAACTGCAGAAGATAGCAGGACCTTGCTCCTAAATCCTAAAGGCCTCTTCTATGATTCAACTATGGGGGGCTGTCAAAGGCTCCAAACAGCATCCCTATCTGCCACTGGCACTTCAAGCACCATTGGATCTGCTGGGTCATATGGCCCAAGTGACAGAGCAGCTTGCACAGCAGCCTGGACCTGTTGCAGAGCCTTCTGCTGTTCTGGGCCAACTCAAAACTGGCAGCTTTTTGGGTCACTACCTAAATGGGCCAGAGTAACACAACCAAATGTGGAATTTGTTGCCTCCAAAATCCAAAAGACCCACTAGGCATTGTGCCTCTTTCTTGGTTGGAGGAGGGGCCAAATGCAGCTACTTATCCTTCACCTTAGAAGGAATATCTCAACAGGCCCCACACTACTGGACCCTCTCGAAATTTTACTGAGGTAGAAGGTCCCTGAAATTTAGTCAGATTTATCATATATATATATATATATGTATATATATATATATATATACATATATATATATGTGTGTGTGTGTGTGTGTGTGTGTGTGTGTGTATGTATATATATATGTTTATTAAGTAGTATTAACTCACACAATAACAAGGTCCCACAATAGGCTGTCTTCAAGTTGAGGAGCAACGAAGCCAATTAGAGTCCCAAAGCTGAAGAACTTGAATTGTAACATTTGAGGGCAGGAAGCACAAGAGAAAGATGTAGGCTGGGAGACTAAGACAGTCTAGCCTTTTCAAATTTTTCTGTCTGCTTTATATTTACTGGCAGCTTATTAGATGGTACCCCCCCAGACTGAAGATGGCTCTGCCTTCCCCAGCCCACTGACTCAAATGTTAATCTCCTTTGGCAACACCCTCACAGAAACATTCAGGATAAATATATTCATTCAGAATGAATACTTTGCATCCTTCAAACAAATCAAGTTGACACTCAGTATTAATTATCTCAACTACCTCAAGGCATTTAATAATAAAGTTTCCAAATGTAAAGGATAAAGAAAAAATCCTAAAAACAGCAAGGAAAAAGAAATAAATAACATACAATGAAGTTCCAATATATACGGCAGCAGGCTTTTCAGTGAAAATTCTACCGGCCAAGAGAGAGTGGCATGACATATTTAAAGTGCTAAATGAAAATATTTTATTCTAGAATAATATATCTGAAACAATAACTTTCAAATATGGAGGAGAAAGAAAGACATTCACAGACAAACAAAAACTGAGGGATTTCATTAATGTCAAACCTGTCCTATAATAAATGCTAAATGGAGTTTTGCCATCAGAAAGAAAAGAAGATTAATGAGTAATAAAAAATCATCTGAAGGTGCAAAACTCACTGGTAATAGTAAATACCCAAAAAACTCAAGGCTATAATAACAATGTTATTGTAGCATGTAAACTAATCTTAAGTGGAAAGACTAAATGATGAACCCATCAAAAATAACTACAACAGCTTTTCAAGAGATAAACAATACAAAGAGATATAAATAGAAACAAAAAGTTAAAACATAGACAAAGTTAAAGTATAGAGTTTTTATTAGTTTTATATTTGCTTGTTTTTGTAATTAGTGTTGAGTTCTCCTCAGTTCAAAATAGGTTATAAGACAGTATTTGCAAGCCTCAATCAAAAAACATACATTAGGACAATCAGAAAGAATATATTTCTAGTGAAATTTTAGAGATCCTCAATTGTCTTCTGGTCAGAGTGGTATAACAAGATGGTGGAATAGATAGCTCCACTAATTATTCCTCCTGCAAGGACACTAAATTAACAACTGTCTACACAGAAAAAAACACTGTCATAAGAATCCAAAATCAGGGTCATAACAGAAATTCTTAGAGAAGGAGTGAGAAGCAGAGCATGTCTTGGGCATAGTTGTCAAGTCTCCCTCTTTGAACCTGCTGATAATATACACTGCTGATAGGACTCCTGCATGTCCAGCTTTGCCAAGAACTTCATGTGCTTTCCACAGCAGATAGTAAATAATACTGTGAGAGTCAACACACTAGGATGAATGAATCATTCTTGGGGACTAGAGAAGTGCCACTCATTTGGCAGATAGAAGAGAATAAAATGTCAAGAACGTGAAATGGCATGCCTTACAATTGTGGATTGGACAGTCAGGAGCAAGACTGAGGAATAAAAGCCAAACCTCAATATTGTCTCATCAACCAGTAATCAGAATCAGATTATGGAGCAGTCCATTGGAGAGAAAACAAGAAATCAGGCTAATACATCAAATAAAAAATATGCTTGAGGCATATTGAATTGTTTACCTTGGCTGTCATCTGCCCCTTAAATCACCTTGACCCAATAGGTATTTGGGATCTTTTTTTTTTTTTTTTTTTTTTTTTTTTTTTTTTTTTTTTGAGACGGAGTTTCGCTCTTGTTACCCAGGCTGGAGTGCAATGGCGCGGTCTCGGCTCACCGCAACCTCCGCCTCCTGGGTTCAGGCAATTCTCCTGCCTCAGCCTCCTAAGTAGCTGGGATTACAGGCACGCGCCACCATGCCCAGCTAATTTTTTGTATTTTTAGTAGAGACGGGGTTTCACCATGTTGACCAGGATGGTCTCGATCTCTCGACCTCGTGATCCACCCGCCTCGGCCTCCCAAAGTGCTGGGATTACAGGCTTGAGCCACCGCGCCCGGCGGTATTTGGGATCTTAAAGGTTGATCTCCTATTCCCTAAGCAAATAAAGCTTTACTACAGTTAAAAGAAGTGGAATGCCAGGAAAGGAGAGGATGTGTCAAGCCATCTGCCTTTTTTATTTTTATTAATTTTACTTCTCGGTCTATAAATGGCCATTACTTTAAAAGAGTTACTCTTGTTGAAAGGTAAATAAATTCAAGTAATTCAAGTAATATAGTGATGTATTACACATTGTTGACAACATTTCTTAACACCCCTTAGAAACTATAAAATAAAAAATATTTATGGATTCGACTTACTCCCCAAAATACAACTGTGAAAAATCCAATGGTGACTGATGGATCCATAGATAGTTGAGTGATTGGAGCAACCATCAGGAAATCAATGATGGTTGATTTCCAAAAAGGAAAATTCTTTTTCTCTAACCTTTCTCTTGCACTGCCTTTGGATTATTATTCTAGCCTATAATTTCATCCATTGATACCAAATCAAGTTGATTGGCATCTATGTGGTTGATTTGGAAGGTGGAGTTGAAAGTTAATGAGAAAGTTAAAGGCTGAACATGATTGACAAGTATTTACTCAATCATTTCCCTCTGTCATTCCCTATATCCAAGTCCTCAAGACTGATAGTTAATGTTTAACAGTATTGCCACTTTTTGCTAATTCTTCACCATGAGTTTAAAGATGAAACTGATGAAAGGAAAGCAAACTGATATTATTAATATTTGGTTTATTGTGCTTCAGTTCATCTACTTTAGAGATTAATCTCTCTTATCTCCTTGAACTCACCAGGACTGAGACGACTAGGGTTTTGCCATCCGCCATTCCTCTATAGATATCATCAAACAAAGTCACTCATAGAACTGGGGACTATGACCTAAGCAAGCCAATATAGCTACACATCTGAGCAGTTCAAGTATTATTTTAAAACAAGATTAATTTTTCTGTAACATTTTACACCCTCATATACCACCATATTTGTGGAATAGGTGGGTCGATAATATAAAATAGTCATGATAGACATTTAATTAAAGAAGCTATTATTCATATAATAGAAATCATATAAATAAAAAGAAATTTTTATTTAGTGAAAATGTTCAGTATAAAAAAATTGTTGTTCAAAGTTTCATTCATTTACAAAAGAAATAAAAAATGATTACTGATTTTCAGTTGGATACCTAGACAGTTACAATGTGGGAGCATGGTGAATGAAATACAAACAGAATGTTATCTCAAAAATGTAGCCAAATATTGAGTAATCTGTTTCTGAACATCATTTTTAAAAGACACTTTAGAAAATAAATACTGAGAAAACCTTTTGCTAGAATATACGAATAAAAAGAAATAGTAATAAGCAGAAGGAAATGATGACAGACATAAAAGTAGAAAATTGTAAGAATGCATAGGGAGCAATAAGAAAACTACACGTGGGTAAATATAAGTAAATGTTTGCTGAAAAACAATAACAATCCCTTATGAGATTTAAATGTATGTGGAATAAAGTGCAGGACAACAATAACATCAAAGATAGAAGAAGTTAAATAGAAGTTTTTGAAGACTTTGACATTGTTGGTAAATGAAAAGTCATTTTTACTTTTAAGACTAGACTAATTGAAAGACGTATCTTTTGAATAACTAAAAGAGAAGCCCTATATAAAATGTTAAAGATAAAAACAAAACGGTAGGATAAAACAGCTAGTTGATGAATCAAACACTATGGTGAAAAAGAAGAGAAAAAAGCATATATAACTACAAAGTAAAATGAAAGAAATACAAGATGTAACACTTTTTTAAAAGTTGGTGTATTTTTACTAAGATCATAGTAGAAATTGAAGCAATCAACAAGCCTAGATATCAAGTAAGTCATGCCAGTAATGATCAAAGTTTGCTCCAAAAGAATGATATCACAATTCTATATTTGTATTTAGAAAATAATACAACCTAAAAATGCATAGGGTTAAAAAAAATGTCGAAACTAAGAGAAAAACTCAAGAAATTCTCAATTGAAGTGGACATCTTTAACACATATTCCTGGATAGTTGATAGAACAAATAAAAAAATAACCAGTAAGAATACAGAACACATAAAAAACATCATGGATGAATTTAACTGATATAAAAAAGTTAATTGCTTTTCTATATAGCAGTATCACAAAAATGTGAAAAATAAAACACCAAGTATCATAGAATAAACCTATAAAACTAAAAACAACAAACGTTATGAATGATATTTAAAATAATTCAAATATATAAAGAAATCATCTTCATGGATTGGAATACTTCATAAAGATTTCAGTTATTCTCAGATTAGTTTACAAATTCAATGCAGGAAAACTTTGGCTATTATTTTAGGGGTAGCATCCATAAACATATATTTAGATGTCAAGTGGTTGAAATACAGAAAGAGAAGAATGTATTGAGATGACTGAGGTTTTCTCTCTCAGTGGCTAGAAGGGTAGAGATGCCGTTGTTTGACATTACATTTCTCTCTCCAGAATTTAGGTAACAAAATGCAGGCATATAGAATTAGTCACATACTTTCTTATGAGGTTTCTTCTGAAATTTCTACATAAATGCCAAAATTATTTTGAGAAATTTTGGAGTAAGACAAGAGTTTTGAAGGAAAATGTCTCGAAATTGCTGCCTTTGCTGCCCCTTTGATAAGTTAATGGAACCTGGTTGCAAATCTAATCTATATTTATAGCAGGTTTTGCTTTATAAAAAACACCATTGAACTAATTCTAGTCATTTCCTAACACCTCAAATAAGGTATCAAGTATTTCCTCAGAACGTTGCTTTGCTAACAAAAATAAATAATTCACTTGTATTGAGAAATTTGGAATCTTCAAACATTATTGTGTCTGAACAGACCAGAAATTTAAAAGAAATAATCAAGGGGAAAAAAATGATAGGATACAAACAATACTGGCCCTATTACTAAATCTTGGGAAGACACTGAGGAATTTATTAAAAATTCGAGTTAGGCTGATAGATTTTTGGATTCTACTCATATATATATGGCATTCATCTAGAACTGCTGTTACTGACTTCTAACTAAAAAATTCCTGAGTAACTCTGGCTTCGTTGCTCACAGATCTATTCCATCCATCCATCAAGCATCAAGTTTACACACAGGAACACACACTCACACATGTGTGTGTGTATATATATACATATATATATATACATACTGAGTATATATATACTGTTTCACTGTTTACCCAAAATATATATGCATGTTATTTTGAATTAAAAGGCTTTGTAATTTAATATTGTTAAATTTATAACAAATTGGTACAGAAGTAATTATGGTTTTTGATTGTGAATTTTAAATCACAAGCTTAAGCACATCTATATTAATCAAAATAGGAACCATTACAATCAACATATTTTTGCCAACAAGAAATAAATTTGCTTACTCCCACAGGATAAAAATCCATGTTTTTGGATTCAACAACCTCTTGGAAAGCATTTTCTGCCTCCTGCTTGTTGTGGAAAAGATTTCCCTGCAAAAAGTTGTCCAGATGCCTGAAGTAGTGATAGCTGATTGGTGAGAGGTCAAGAGAATATGGCAGATGAGGCAAAATTTTTAGCCAAATTTATTCAACTTTTGAAACATTTGTTATATGACATGTGGTCAGGCACTATCATAGAGAAGAACTGGACTCTTTTGGTTGATTGCAGTTCCTGCAGTTTTTGGCACATCTCATAGATTTGCTGAGCATATTTCTCAGACATAATTGCTTTGCTGCAATTCAGAAAGCTGGAGTGGAGCAGACTGGCAGCAGACCACCAAGCTGTGATCATGACTTTTTGTTGGTGTAAATTTGTCTTTGGGAAGTGCTTTGGAGCTTCTTTTCTGTCAAACCACTGAGCTGGTTTTTTCAGGTTGTCATATAAAATCCGCTTTTTTGTTGCTCATCACAATTTGATCCGGAAATGGTTCATTGTTGTTGTATATATAGAATAAGAGAAACAACAGTTCAAAACAAGAATTTTTAAAAAAATTTTTGCTCTGTTCATGAGGCACCCACTTATCAAGATTTTTCAACTTTTCAATCTGCTTGAAATGTTGAACAACAACAATAGAATGATAGATGTTTAGTTCTTTGACAACTTCTCGTGAAGTTGTAAGAAGATCAGCTTCAATGATTGCTCTCAATTGGTCAATGTCAACTTCCAATGGCTGGCCACTACACACTTTATCTTCAAGGCTCTTGTCTCCTTTGCAAAACTTCTTGACCCTCCACTGCACTGTACATTCATTAGCAGTTGCTGCGCTAGTGTTGCTGATGTTGTGTGAGTTGTCTCCACTGCTTGATGACCCATTTTGAACTCAATTAAGGAAATTACTTAAGAATAAAAAAAGGGGGCAGTTCCAGGATGGCTGAATAGAGGCAGCTCCAGAAGGCAGTTCCCAGTGAGACAGACCCAGAAGCTGAGTGGTCTCCACAGTTTCAAATGAGATATCACATTGATTTTCTGTGTCTGGTTGGACAGTGGATATAAATAAAAGAGGGCAAGTTGAGGCAGGGCAGGGCACTGCCCCACCCATGAGGCATGAAGCAACTGATCAGAGGACTGGGGCTCTCTCTCCCTCCGGGTTGGATATTGCACTTCACCCAAACCTTCCACAACCCACAGGACAGGAGATCTTCACCGGGCTGAAAAGCCCTGATGAACTGCCTGAACAGAGCTGAGAAGCAACTCCTGTGGTGCTGGTGTTGTCAGCACAGATCTAGGTGGAAGCACTAGCTGACACTGAGAAAGCCCATGGGACAGAGCTACCCACCCCCCCATAAAGAAAGGGAACTGAAAACAGGGAATCAGGAAATGCAGCTAGGAGGATCCCTACCCCACAAAGCCCAGCAGGGTGAAGCCCTCTCTCTTGAGAGTATTGCAGCCAACACATTAGTTAGAGTGCAACCAAGAACAATCAAGCAGGTGGGGAAGGGCAGTCACAATTGTGAGGTAGGCCTAATCTTCCTGAGCAAACAAAAGACGCAGGAAATCTACACTGCAGCTTCACTAAATCTGTGGCAGCCCAGCAGCACCTCTGCAGGCAGACAAAGGAAAGGCTGCTTCCCCAAGCAGCTACCAGAAATCAAAGCTAGATAAATCTAAGAAGATGGGAAAAAACCAGGGCAAAAAGGATGAAACCATCAAAGACCAGAATGCCTCACCCCCACCAAGGGAACCTGACTGCTCACCAGCAAGTGAACAAAACAGGATGGAGAACAAATTTGATGAACTGACAGAAGCAGCCTTCAGAAGGTAGATAATAACAAACTTCTCTGAGCTAAACGAACATGTTCTAACCCAATGCAAACAAACTAAAAACCTTGAAAAAAGGTTAGACAAAATGCTAACTATTTTAGAGAAGAACATAAACGAATTGATGGAGGTGAAAAACACAGTACAAGAACTCCGTGAAGCATATACAAGTTTCAATAGCCGAATCAATCAAACAGAAAAAGGACATCAGAGATTGAAGATCAACTCAATGAAATAAAATGAGAAGGCAAGAAAAGAGAAAAAAGAGTGAAGAGAAATGAACAAAGCCTCCAAGAAATATTAGATTATGTGAAACGACCTAATCTATGCTTGATTGGTGTACTGGAGGATGATGGGGAGAATAAATCCAAGCTGGAAAACACTCCTCAGGATATTATTTGGGAAAACTTCCCAAGCCTAGCAAGGCAGGTCAACATTCAAACACAGAATATACAGAGAACACCACAAAGATATTCCTCAAGAATAGCAAACCCAAGGCACATAATTGTCAGATTCACCAGGGTTGAAATGAAGAAAAAAATGCTAAGAGCGGCCAGAGAGAAAGATCAGGTCACCCACAAAGAGAAGCCCATCAGACTCACAATGGATCTCTCGGCAGAAACCCTACAAGCCAGAAGAGAGTGGGGGCCAATATTCAACATCCTTAAAAAAAAAAAAAAACTTTCAACCCAGAATTTCATATCCAGCAAAACTAAGCTTCATAACTGAAGGATAAATGAAATTCTTTACAAACAAGCAATTGCTGAATGATTTCATCACCACCAGACCAGCCTTACATGAGTGCCTGAAGGAAGCACTAAACACGGAAAGGAACAACCAGTATCAGCCACTGCCAAAAAGAACCAGATGGTAAAGGCTAATGATGTATGAAGACACTGCACCAACCAAAGGACAAAACATCCAACCAGTAACAAAATGGAATGATCAGATTAACACATAACAATATTAATGTTCAATGTAAATGGCCTAAATGCCCCAATCAAAAGACACAGACTGGCAAACCGATAAAAAGTCAAGAACCATCAGTGTGCTGTAATCAGGGGACCCATCTCATGTGCAAAGACATACACAGACTCAAAATAAAGGGATGAAAGAAGATATAACAAGCAAATGGAGAGCCAAAAAAAGCAGGGGTTGCAATCCTAGTCTCTAATAAAATATACTTTAAACCAACAAAGATCAAAAGAGACAAAGAAAGGCATTATATAATGGTAAAAGGATCAATGCAACAAGAAGAACTAACTCTTCTAAATCTATATGCAACCAATACAGGAGCACCCAGACACATAAAGCAGGTTCTTAATGACCTACAAAGAGACTTAGACTCGCACACAATAATAGTGGGAGACTTTAACACTTCACTGTCAATATTAGACAGATCAATGAGATAGAAAATCAACAAGGATATCCAGGACTTGATTGCCGATCTAGACCAAGCGAACCTAATAGACATCTACAGAACTCTTCACCCCAAATCCACAGATGTTCTTTGAAACCAATGAGAATGAAGACACAACATCCTAGAATCTCTGAGACACATTTAAAGCATATCTAGAGGGAAATTTATAGCAATAAATGCCCGCATGAGAAAGAAGGAAAGATCTAAAATCGACACCCTATCATCAAAATTCAAACAGCTAGAGGAGGACGATAAAAAAATACTCAAAAGCTAGCAAGAAATTAACTAAGATCAGAGCAGAACTGAAAGAGATAGGGACACAAAAAATCTTTCAAAAAAAAAAAATCAGTAAATCCAGGAGCTCCTTTTCAGAAAAGATCAACAAAATAGATAGAACACTAGCCAGACTAATACAAAAGAAAAGAGAGAAGAATCAAATAGATGCAATAAAAAATGATAAAGGGGATATCACCACCAATTCCACAGAAATACAAACTATTATCAGAGATTACTACAAACAACTCTATGCACACAAATCAGTAAATATGGAGGAAATGGATAAATTCCTGGACACTTGTAGTCTCCCAAGGCTAAACCAGAAAGAAGTTGAAACACTGAATAGACCAATAACAAGGGTTGAAGTTGAGGCAGAAATTAAGAGCCTACTAACCAAAAGAAGTCCAGGTCCAGACAGTTTTACAGCCAAATTCTACCAATATCTTACTGAATGGACAAAAACTGGAAGCATTTCCTTTGAAATCTGGCACTAGACAAGGATGCTGTCTCACCGCTCCTATTCAATATAGTCTTGCAAGTTCTAGCCAGGGCAATCAGGCAAGAAAAAGAAATAAAGGGTATTCAATTAGGAAAGGAAGAAGTCAAATTGTCTCTATTTGCAGATGGCATGATTATATACTTAGAAGACCCCATCATCTCAGTCCAAAATCTCCTGAAACTGATAAGCAACTTCAGCAAAGTCTCAGGATACAAAATCAATGCGCAAAAAGCACAAGCTTTCCTATACACCAATAACAGACTTAAAGAGAGCCAAATCAAGAACAAACTGCAATTCACAATTGCTACAAAGAGAATAAAATACCTAGGAATACAACTAACAAAGAACGTAAAGGACCTCTTCAAGGAGAACTATAAACCACTGATCGAGGAAATAAGAGAGGACACAAACAGATGGAGAAACATTCCAGCTGACGGTTAGGAAGAATCAGTATTGTGAAAATGGCCACACTGCCCAAAGTAATTTATAGTTTCAACACTATCCCCATTACGCTACCAATGACCTTCTACTCAGAACTGGACAAAACCACCTTAAATTTCATATGGAACTACAAGAGAGCCCGCATAGCCAAGACAATTTAAGCAAAGAGAATAAAGCTGGAAGCATCATGCTAACTGATGTCAAACTATACTACAAGACTACAGTAATAAAAACAGCATGTTTTGATTACTGGTACCAAAACAGAGATGTAGACCAGTGGAACAGAATAGAGGCCCTGGAGGCAATGCCACACATCTACAACCATCTGATCTTTGACAAACCTGACAAAAACAAGCAATGGGGAAAGGATTCCCTGTTTAATAAATGGTGTTGGGAAAACTGGCTAGCAGTGTGTAGAAAGCAGAAACTGGACCCCTTCCTGACACCTTACACTAAAATTAACTCCAGATGGATGCAGGCATCCCCAAACTTTTTACACAGGGGGCCAGTTAACTGTCCCTCAGACCGTTGGAGGGCTGCCACATACTGTGCTCCTCTCACTGACCACCAATGAAAGAGGTGCCCCTTCCTGAAGTCTGGCGGGGGGTGGGGGTGGGGGGGGCAGATAAATGGCCCGCGGGCCATAGTCTGGGGACGCCTGGATTAAAGACTTAAACATTCAGGACATAGGCATAGGCAAGGACTTCACGACCAAAACACCAAAAGCACTGGCAATAAAAGCCAAAATAGACAAATGGGATCTAGTTAAACTACACAGCTTCTGTACAGCAAAAGAAACAATCATTAGAGTAAACCATCAACCAACAGAATGGGAAAAAATTTTTGCAATCTACCCATCTGACAAAGGGCTAATATCCAGAATCTACAAAGAATTAAAACAGATTTACAAGAAAAAAAACAAGCCCATCCAAAAGTGGGTGAAGGATATGAACAGACACTTTTCAAAAGAATACATATATGAGGCCAACAAACATATGAAAAAATGCTCATCATTACTGGTCATTAGAGAAATGCAAATCAAAACCACATTGAGATACCACCTCACACCAGTTAGAAGGGCAATCATTAAAAAATCTGGAGACAACAGATGCTGGAGAGGATGTGGAGAAACAGGAACACTTCTACACTGTTGGTGGGAGTGTAAACTAGTTCAACCACTGTGGAAGACAGTGTGGCACTTCCTGAAGGACCTAGAAATAGAAATTCCATTTGACCCAGCAGTCCCATTACTGGGTATATACCCAAAGGATTATAAATCGTTCTATTATAAAGACACATGCAAATGTATGTTCATCGCAGCACTGTTTACAACAGCAAAGACCTGGAACCAACCTAAATGCCCATCAGTGATAGACTGGACAAGGAAAATGTAGCCCATATACACCATTGAATGCTACGCAGCAATAAAAAACAATAAGTTCATGTCCTTTGGAGGGACATGGATGAATCTGGAAATCGTCATTCTTAGCAAACTGACACAAGAATGGAAAATCAAACATTGCATGTTCTCACTCATAGGCAGGTTTTGAGCAATGAGAACACATGGACACAGGGAGCAGAGCATCACACACTGCAGTCAGTTTCAGGGGAGCTAGGGGAGGGACAGTGGGGAGTGGGAAGGGTGGCAGGGATAACTTGGGGAGAAATG
This sequence comes from Saimiri boliviensis, assembly GCF_048565385.1. Lineage (NCBI taxonomy): Eukaryota > Metazoa > Chordata > Mammalia > Primates > Cebidae > Saimiri > Saimiri boliviensis. The sequence goes on along the minus strand of NC_133450.1, from coordinate 175,799,847 downwards.
CCAGATATAGATGATGGGGGGATGGAGGCAGCAAACCACCTTGCCATGTATGTACCTCAGCAACAACCCTTGATCTGCACATGTACCCAAGAACCTAAAGTACAATTTAAAATAAAAATAAATAAAAAAGGAAAAAAAAAGAAAATTACTCAAATTTGCTTTTGGTCTAACATCATTCCCATCTTCTAAATAAATGCAAAATAAATAACAAGTAATAAGCCATTAGCAAAAAGTCATAAATTGAGAAACAAGCATTTAAATGGTGTGTAACACAACCACATTCTTTTAAGGACGTATTCCAATATCAACAGCAAATCTCAACAATGTTAAAACCACAATTACATTTGCACCATCCTAATACTGTCTGCCATTATGCCTTTTCTTTATCAATGATATAACAGGAGTTTATCCATAATAATTTTTAATATCATTGTAATGGATTTTTCATGATTGAAAATGCAAAAATCACAACCCAGAATATAATAATTGATCATATTAATTATAAATTTATTGTATGATGTGCCATAATTATGAAATTTTTATTAACATAATCTCTTAATGATTAGTGTGCAATCTCTTCAGTTTTACAGTGTACAAAATGCTTTCCTATGTGCTCTCTCGTTGACTTTCTAGCTAACCTGGTGAAGTAAATTTTATTATATACAGATGAAGAAAATTCAGAGAAATTAAATTGCTTGTTAAAATATCATATAGCTTCTCTAAGTGTCCCTACAAATATGTTGCTGCTTTTATTCTGTGTTACTATGACATCTCGAAGACATTGAACAGGTTTTTAAATTTTAATTCTTGAAAGATTAACCCTCTATTGTGTCAAAATATTCAGATCTTTAAATTCTTTTTTAACCTCGAAATGGTATTGCAGAGGGTAAGTAGATAATGGGAACATATTCTGATCATTTTGTAATTTCAACAACTACTAACTCTGGTTTTCTACAGCTGTTTGCTACATCTGTTTTCTCACACTAAAATATCCTAGGCTCTTGAGATGCAGTAAAATTTGAATGTAGACGGAAATGAATTTGTGTGTGTGTGTGTGTGTGTGTGTGTGTGTGCCCGTGTGCGATTCACAATGCTCTGTACAAAAATAGCCTTGATGAAAGAAGATCAGAATTTTTCACATCAATACAACAAAACAGAGCATTTATGCAAATATCCCCATCGAGTGTTTCCATTATCAGACTATTCTTCATTGATTCATGCAACAACAATACCAACTTGATACCATAATGACTCAAAAAGAGCATCTCTGAAGTGTGCTTTTCCTTGAACAAATAGAATTCAGTGACTAGCTTTATTACAACAAGGCACTTTTAAATTCTCTGGATATCTTATAGCTGTTTCCATTCATAAAAATAAAGGTAAACTAGACCATAGGTAGGGAAGATACAGATGGTAGTGAAAGGCCCAAAAGAGAAAGTAGCATGAATGTGGAGGAATTGATATTAAAAACATAATCTGTATCAGGTGCGTTCTGAAAACTGTACATATTTAGTAAGTGTGGAGTGTACAAGTAGCTATGACAAGAGATCAGCAGAGGTCAGAACACATAGTTGTATGATAGGCTTAGCAATCTCAAGATAGCAGATTGGATGTTTGTGAATAGTCATTTTGGATTCACTGTGGACAACAGAATAGAGATATAAAGAATGGAAAAATGGAAATCAATCTGAATACTTCAGCAGCACAGGTAAAATGTATTACAGGCTTGAACTATGGCAGTAGCCATAGATATGGGAAGAATGAACGGAGTTGGAAATATTAGGACATAAACCATGAAATGATTCAAGTGTTCATGTAAGTGGCATTTGTATATTTTAGCTTAAATAGCTTGAGTTCTCTCATTTGCTCTGTTGTCTTACAACACATTGCATGTAAAATTCTAAAGGGAGTGAATTTGACTTCAGACTTCCTCCCATTTTCCAATCACATGATTTCAATTTGACCTGTTGCCTACTTAGTTTCCCACAAGTTGGCCCTATATACTAAAGTTTACTTCCAAGCACATGAACAATTAGCCTGAGACTTCTATCCTTTATTCAATGTAATTATTTTTTTCCAGATGTCTCCTCTATGATAATTGAGAATAATAAAACCAACTAAATCAGAGATGTCCAAGATTGACTTTACATTAGAATCATCTGTGTTATAAGTTGTGGGATGTCTAAGAAACTCAGAGCTATAGAAATGGAACGTATAACCAGGAATGGGGCTTACTTTTAAAAACATTTCAACATTAATTCTCCATCAAGTCCTTGGTATTTTAATATGATTGTCACCACAAAATACAGGGTTACAAGCTAGTTTAATAGTTTGTTTGCTGCTATATTCCCTCTTAAACAACTTATTTCATTTTGAGATCATTCTTATTTGTTGAAGAGTTCTTCTATGTAAGTTATAAGAAATATTTTGTAAAGTGAGAAAAAATATCTTACTAAGTTTAACGTGCCAGACATGGAAGTATTTTATTGTAGGTGCTTTCTCTGTTGGAGTAGAGAAGGTGTATTTGATTCTACCTTCTCACTTTGTCCTTCATTATTATTTTCATCTTCTTTTAGTATTAAGATCAGCTATTCTGCTTCTATTGTAAAACCTTCTTTTCTACAGATTACCTTGAGTGTCCTACATTTTTACCTCAGTTGGCTTCCAACTAGAGTACTTTGTGTAAGAAGCTGTATATCAACAACTGTGATATGGAATGCAGCATCACAGTTTTCTTTGTTTCCGGAATAGATAATGCATGTGCTCAGGGTAAGTTTTCAGTGAAATCCTAACCCATTGTAATATTCAATTGAGGTGTTACAACAATACAGCCCTGGTATTTTAAAATGCCATCAATATGCTTTGAGAGAAATAGGCATATGTTATTATTGCCACCACTCATACCAGATCTGACAAGGCTGCAAAACAATCTATTTACTTTTTTAGCATCTGGTAAGTATACTTTCTCAATGAAAGTCAATCACAGGTAATTACAGAAAACTAATGTAGTTTGTATATTAAATTCCATTTTGGAGTGAATACTAATGAACTCAAAGCTATGGCTTTTACCTTACATGGAAGAGAAAAGAAATGAAATATTTATCAAGGTCCCGCTATGTTCATATTATATTCACAAAAATACTGGGCATTGCTATTCTTCTTACATTATCAAAGAGAAAGTTGGGGCCGGGAGGAATTTTTTTTTTTCTAAATTTGCACAAACAATAATGCAGTGAAATCTGAAGGTTTTTCAATTGCAAATCTGTGTCCTTTTCATCTGTGTGAAACCCCTATGTATACACTAGCCCTCTTACTTGCTTTCTTCTTTCCTTTCTCTGCTGTTGGGAACACCTGGCTCATGACTGTTGAGTTTCAAAGTTCTCAAGTTGCTCTTTCAAACCTTCCCCCCAACCTCCAATCAGATGACATGTTGTCACCTGATTTGCAATGTTGGTTTCTCATGATTTCTTTTGAACTTAGTCTTTGACTGTTTTACTTTTCAGCAGGGTGGAAGTGGGAGAGGATGCTGGCCTAGCTTTGTCACCATTGCTCACATTCCCTTCAAATTTCTTCTAACTTTCCTTTATCTGACTCAGCACATTTTCTGCCCATAGTCCTTCAAATTCATGTCTTTCTCACATACAAAATACATTCATTTCATTATAATAATCCTTACAATCTTAACTCTTTACAGCATCAACTAAAAAATTAAAGTCTGTTCTAAATATTATCTGATACAAGTGAGTCTCAATGTATGACTTATCCTGAGGCAAATTCTTCCCCAGTTGTGAACCTATAAGTAAGTTTTGTGCTTCCCAAATACAATGTGAGAGGCACAGGATAAGCATTCCTGTTCTAAAGAGGAAAAGGGGAAAGAAAGGGGACACAGAATCCAAGTAAGTTCAAAACCAAACAAGGAAAATAACATTAAATCTTCAGGCTTCAAAATAATCTCTGTAACTCTGTGTCCCACTCTCTAAATACACTGGGGTAGGTGCTGAGTCCCCAGGGCCACAGGGTGGAGGGGCGGTGCTTACCTTCACTGCTTTGCTAAGCACAGCACAACAGCAGATCTCATGGATTGGAATTCAGTGCATGTGGGCTCTTCTAGGCTGGCATTGCATGCTGTTGACCCTACAATTATGGGTTCTCTGAGGTAGCCTCACCCCACATCTCCAAAAGGCTTTTCTCTTGTGGGGACTCTCTTCAGGGTTTTAGCCCCACAGTGTCATCTTACTAGGAGCATTCTGTGGCATTTCTCAGCCTGGTCCCCAAGGCTCTTCAAGGCATCTTTTACAATCAAAGTCAAGGCAGCCATGCTTTCATAGTTCATAAACTGTGTGTGCCTGCAGAGTTAGTGGCACAGGGACATCTCCAAGGTTTACCACCTGGGGCCATCTAAGCCACAGCTGGAGAGGCCAAGGAGTGCTGTGCTAGAATGTATGGAGCAGAAACTTGAGGTCATGCTAGGCAGTGACCTCTGAGGTCCCATGGGCACTATGAGCCTCTCTCTTAAAACCATCCTGCCCTCAAGAGCCTGGCACTCTGGGCCTATGATGAGAATGACAGCCTCAAAAATCTCTGAAATGCATTTAGGATCATTCTTTCATTGTCTTGCTAAATAGCATCTGGCTTCCTTCTATTCATACTAACGTCATTATCAAACGTTCACTTGGCCACACTCTTAGTATTTTCTCCCTAACATACTTTTTTATTTCTTACAATCTGGCCAGGCTGAAAAAGTTTCAAATCCTTAACTTTGGGATTTTTCTGTTGCATTTTAGGTTTGGGGGTACATGTGAAGAACATGCAAGATTGTTGCATAGGTACACACATGGCAGTGTGATTTGCCTTCCTCCCCATCACCTATATCTGGCATTTCTCCCCATGCTAACTCTCCCCAACTCCCCACCCCCTGCTGTCCCTCCCCTATTTCCCCTGACAGACCCCAGTGTGTGATGCCCCCCTCCCTGTGTCCATGGGTTCTCATTGTTCAACACCCAACTATGAGTGAGAACATGTGGTGGTTGATTTTCTGTTCTTGTGTCAGTTTGCTGAGAATGATGGTTTCCAGGTTCATCCATGTCCCTACAAAGGACACGAACTCATCCGTTTTGATGACTGCATATTCCATGGTGTATATGTGCCACATTTTCCCTGTCCACTCTATCATCGATGGGCATTTGGGTTGGTTCCACGCCTTTGCTATTGTAAACGGTGCTGCAATGAACATTCGTGTACATGTGTCCTTACAGTAGAATGATTTATAATCCTTTGGATATATACCCAGTAATGGGATTGCTGGGTCAAATGGAATTTCTATTGCTAGGTCCCTGAGGAATCCCCACACTGTCTTCCACAATGGTTGAACTAATTAGGATTTCCTGTTTAATAAACGGTGCTGGGAAAACTGGCTAGCCACGTGCAGAAAGCAGAAAATGGACCCCCTTCCAGACACCTGACACTAAAACTAACTCCAGATGGATTTAAGACTTAAACGTAAGACTAACACCATCAAAACCCTAGAAGAAAATCTAGGCAAAACCATTCAAGACATAGGCATAAGCAAGGACTTCATGACCAAAACACCGAAAGCACTGGCAACAAAAGACAAAATAGACAAAAGGGGTTTTTTGTTTTTAAGTTGTAATTTCCATCTTTAAATTATTTCTCTCTTGCTACGTTTTACTGTAAGCAGCCAAGATTAGCCCTGCAGCTTCTTCCATATTTTGCTTAGATATTTCTTCCATTAAATATCCTAGCTCATTGCTTGCAGGCTCTGTCTTCCACAAAGCATGAGGACACAGACATAATTCAGCTCAATTCTTTGCCATTTTATAACAAGGACAGCCTTTCTTTCGGTTTCTAATATCTCATTTTCCATTTCCATTGCAGATCTTACCAGAAATACCTCTTGTGTCCATATTTCTACCAACATTATAATCATGACCACTTAAGTAACCTTTATGAAGATTCAAGCTTTCTCTACACTTCTCTTCTAAGCAATCACCAGAAGAGCACTTTAGGTCCAGCTTCTATATATAACCCAGCTCCAAAGTCATTTCCAAATGGTATTTGTTATAGAAGCATGCCACTTTCTCTCTCTCTCTCTCTCTCTCTCTCTCTCTCTCTCTCTCTCTCTCTCTCCCTCTTCTAGCAAACCCAGCCTGAGAAACATAGCACTTCTCAGTACCAACTTCTGTCTTAGTCTATTTGCACAGCCTTACCACATACCTGAAACTGGGAAGCTTATAAACAACAGAAACTATGAATTTTGAAGGGTGAAAGTCCACGGTCACTGTGCTGGCAGACTGAGTTTCTGGAGAAAGCTTCTTCTCTACTTTAGGTCTTTTAGCTGGGAGGCCTTTGTGCCTTGCAAAATAGTGCCTTTTAGCTGTGACCTCACAGGGCAGAAGGGAAAAATGCTGTGTCCTCACATGGTAGAAGGCAGAGGGGCGGAAGGGATGAAGGGCAGAAGGGCCTGAACTCATTCTCTCGAGACTGTTCCCATCCATGAAAGTTGAGCCCTCATAACCTAATCATCCTGTAAAGGGCCCATATCTTAACACAATGCACTATGGATTAAGTTTAAATATGAATTTTGAAGATGACACAAAACATACAATTCACAGCATCAAGAAATGTAGCATATGTGTTCTGCTTATCCAAGTAAACATAAGAATGTAAATATCTATATAAAATGACTGTCAATTTATCTATTTTCATGTTTAAGTAACCTTTTGTTGAAGGCGGTGAACTGAATTTTAGATATAATAGGATCAGGCACAGGCAAAACTAATTAAACAAACTGTTGATCACTTGTATTTCACTAAAAATAGCCACAATCTTCAGGAACTTGTAAATTCCCTAAGGATCCAAGAGAATCTTGATGGATGTACTTAATAAAAGATAATTAAAGTATAAGAGGCAGAAAAGAACGGTCTATCTGATTCTGAAATAAACCTTATCAATTACTTGAAGTAGTTTATAATTATTTTATTGAATTTCAGAGAATCATCTCAACTTTATATTGCCTAATAATCCCCTAATTCATATTTTCTTATATATTCATTCATTGAATAATTTTACAAAAGTAAATGTCTGACATATACCAAACTTATGTTTCCCATGTGACAGAAACTGTGATTGGGGTTGATAATAGAACAAAGAATAAAACAGATATGGTGTCCACCATCACAAAAGCTGGAGTCTGTCTGAAGAGAGACATTATAGAGGTGATGACATAAAAATTATAAAATTATCATTGTTAGAAATTCCATAATGAAAGCAATCACTGGATGCTGTTAAACTACATGATAGAGAAAAACAAATGTAAATTAAGGTCGGTAAATTGGGCAGTTTGTGAGTCAAAACTGTGATGGGCAATGACACATTTCTGAGATAAAAGATCTTAGTCAATCTAGTATAGTAAAACAGAGAATAAAATGACTAAAATACTGGGTAATAAGAATTAGGATAGTGTTAAGTATATGATCAGGCAGACAGTATTGTGAAGAATACCTGACTGAAATATTAGGTCCATGCAAAAGTAATTCCAGCTTTGCCATCAAAATAGAAAGAAATGTTAAAGATTCCTTACAGTTATCCTAAAATGAAGAGTAGAATTTAGTTAGGTGAAGAAAGGAGTAAATGATGTTCTAGACCTGGAGAAAACTCAATGAGAGGCATAAAGATAAGGCAAGGCACTATAATTATTGTACTGTGCTATTCACGGAATTGGCAAGTAACACTACTGGAAAGGTAGGCAGAGTCAGAAAGCCCACCAGTCCTGATGTCTTTCCTCACTGTGGATGCCAGATATTCTTGATCTTGCCATATCATTGAAGTTCTAACATGTGTATTCCGATACACGGGTCTCAGAGGGCAACTAAAAGATGGTTTTTTCCACAATGATTCTGAATTCCCTAGCACATTATAGCAGAGATTTTCAATGCATGGGTATACAGAACAGTTGCCAGTTCTTTCCCTTGAATATAACAACTACTTACTGCCACCCTGTGGTAGTCTTTAAGTTTAAGTAAGCATGAATATCTAACATGTTCTAACACAGAGATTCTTTCAGATCTACAATTGGAATGTTAATTTTTAAAGAGATACGAGAAAGCCCAGTGAGTTTTTCCAAGAATAATCATCCGTGTCTTCTGTGAGCCTTAGATTTCAATCTGTAGCATTAAATCAGACATTAAGCTACACCTAACTCTGCATTACAGTGAATTGTAAGTATGTTTGTGCTTAAGGTTTAATTTGTTCTGATATTTATTATTAGTCTTGTTTTCTTATCACTGTTATATTAGATTCTTCCACATAGTTTGACCCTCCATTCCAATATCCTGCCTTTCTTGTTATTCAAGTAAGAACTGATTCCTTGGAAAATCTTTATTTTTACCCTCTCCACTAATATAATTTAGCTCTGTTGTTTTTCCCTGTAAATACTAAACTCTTTAATGAAAAATTTTCTTTGTCTCATTCTGGCTCATGTACAGTCTCTGCTGTAGAAGAAATACAGCTAGTTGAATCTTAGATGTTCTATATATAAACAAAGATTTAACATCTTGGAGGTTATCAAACATAACTGAAACTTAAAAAGCATTTAGATAAAAATAAGACCATTTAAGGCCTAATGCTATATTTTTTGTGTGTTCTGTTTACTCTAAGACTCCTATTAAGCCTTCCTTGTCTGAGAATCCCTTTATAGCATGCAACCATGTCTACACACATTATAATCCTTGGGAGAGTTTACAAAAATATATTAGCTGAAATAGTCCCCACCGTTGATGAATTAAATCAGAATTCTGGCACTGACATTGGTAATTTTTAAACACTATCCAAATGATTCTAACATGCAACCAGAGTACCACTGCCTTATATTAAAAAGCTTCCTTAATTTAGGACATTATAGAACAAACGAAGGAATTGATAGAAAATAAATGGGTAAGAGATACTGAATGACAACCACATACAGGTCAATATTTAATTAATAGACATCTGTAAGTATCAGATGGCCAGGTGCAGTTGCTCACGCCTGTCATCTCAGCACTTTGGGAAACCAAGGTAGGAGGATCATTTGAGGCCAGGAGTTTAAGACCAGCCTGGACAACAAGGTGAGACCCCGTCTCTACCAAAAATACAAAAAAATTAGCCAGGCATGGTGGTACATGCCTGTAGTCCCAGCCACTTGGGAGGCTGAGGTGGGAGAATTATTGAGCCTGGGAGGCAGAGGTTGCAGTGAGCTGAGATCGTGCCACAGCAGTCCATCCTGGGTGACAGAGTAAGACCTTGTCTTAAAACAAAACAAAAATGTATATGTATATATACACGCACATATATTTGTACTCATATGCATTTTACTGCATTACATCACATATTTATGTGTATATGATATAATGCAATAAAAGTTGAATTTCCTACTTTTGTTTTCCAAGAAACTGATAGAACCCCGTTGGTAAATTTAGCTGGGAGAACTGATTTTGTTGAAATATATTCCAGATTTATATTACAATTGTATTATCTAAATTCTGCTGTATCTCTTCATTTTGTTTTAGGATATTCCGTTATCATAGCAGTGTGCAGTTGGAGAAGTAGTTCAGTATGTCAATCAACGTTCTTATTTCTACTTAAAATTGTATTTTGCAATAATTCCAAGTCTTTACTTAACAGAGAATTAATCTACCAAGGAAGTCTACCTTCTTCCAAATGTATTTTGAAAATATCAGCTTGGGCCAGGGGCTGTGGCTCAAGTCTGTAATCCCAGCACTTTGGGAGGCCAAATCAGGTGGATCATTTGAGGTCAGGAGTTGGAGACCAACCTGGCCAACATGGTAAAACCCCGTCTCTACTAAAAATACAAAAGATTAGCCAGGCATAGTGGTGCATGCCAATAATCCCAGCTACCGGAGAAGCTGAGGCACAAAAACCACTTGAACCCAGGAAGTGGAGATGCAGTGAGCTGAGATCGTACCACTGCACTCTAGCCTGGACCACAGAGCCAGACTCTTATCTAGAAAACGAAAAAAAAAAAAAAAAAAAAAAAAAAGTTAGTGCCTTCTCTCATATAATTGAAAGATATTTTAGCATACTCTGAACATACATCCTACATTCAGTGCCCTTAAACATACATTCAATGTTCTTGGCCACACATGGGAGAATTTTATATTAATTCTCCCTGTAGGATTTTATATTAATTCTAAATTTAATGCTGAAAATAAACTCCCTTCTCCATCCCACAGACTGAAACATAGTTACCATGATATTGTTTGTGTAACATAAATTTGAGTCACTTGTGCTTGCAAATATGCAAAATCCAACTATATAACCATTTTATAGTTATTTTGATATATATAGCATAACCAGTAGATTTTTCTATTTCTAATTGAATATTAATATCAAATAATATTTGTTCATCATTGGAATATATACTTTTCTCCTTCAATTCTTCCTCCCATCTATTTATGTCATTCCAGCTTCATCTTAATATTTTCAAAAAGTTCTGGTAAATGAATACACCCTAAAATATCAAGGAATAATTAAAGGATACCTCCTTTCGGTGACACAATGGACTCTTATAGATCAATACATTTGATTATTAAAATACATCTCCAAGAATAGATGCACTTTTAAAAGTATAGGTTGGCTAAAGCAGAGGCAGTTGGTATTGTGTGATAAAATGTATTCCCCTGAACTTCTTGGATCACTTTATTTACTTACAATATTTGCTTTCCTCTAACTCAGAGTTGCAGTCTCAGACATTTGTAGATTACGTAAAATGTGCCATTGGCTAGGAATCAGTAGCACACAACTCTGTTCTTAAGGATTTATGTGTATAAAGGTAACTTCAAAGCAGTGTGACATAGGTCTAGCTCAGATTTACAGGGATGCATGTAAGCCATCTAGAGTTAGGGAAAGATTCTTAGAAGAATACACCTAAAGTTTATCTTAAAAAACAAATAGGAACTACCTCTAAAAAAGAGAAAGATTATTCAAATGGATGAATCAATACAGCAAAGGCAGACAAATGGAAGCCTGAAGTGACATGCTACCTTTCAGAGGCTACAAGTAGTTTGGCATTACTGAAATGTAAAATGCAAGACAAGCAGTGGCTAGAGATGAGGTTGCAGACGAGCTTAAAACCTACTGGCATGTTAAAGATCTTGAAATGTAATTTCTTGCCATTTTTTTTTTAAATCATGCCTTGTGTAACTTCTCCAAAGATATCAACAAAATAGAGAGTTGCTTTCTAGCCCCACCTCTTATTCAAATAGAGCAGCTCAGTTTCTGCCTGTTGGTTTTCATTTATATTGACATGTAATACTTTACCCAATCAAAGCTTGTTAAGGCTAAAACCAAAAATTCATACCTATATTGTCAACAGTAAGGAACCAGATTTTTTTTTTAACCTAAAGATGATGATCATCAGATTTAATTGTAAGTACATCTTTCTGGTAGTCTTTGTAGATTATTATTTCAAAGTCAAGACTTGTAGCCAGAAATAAGTTAGCAGGTGAGGCTTTGAATATTAAGTGACTTGCCTAAGTAGCCAAAATTACAACAAAAAGTTAAGAGTAATTTGCTGATTCCTTAGTTTCTACAATAACTCTTTCCTTTCCTTTGGTAAAAGACATGCTCCTAATGAAATAATAATTGAATTAAGATGACGAGTACACATTGTAATAGAGTATATTTGCTTTTACAATTCTCACAATATCTGCTCCTCTAGACTGGGCCCATATTAAGTGCTTGTCCTTGATTCCTCTATTTTTTATTGCAGGGTGCTCCATGGTCCTGCTCTGAAGGGCTTCACTGATATGAGTCCTGGTTGCCTGGGGCAATGAGGGAAAACCAGCACATATCTTCAGCACCACTAGGCCAGTCCTGGTTCTTCATCTTCTAGTTCTGGGGTCCCAAGACAGAAACAAGGAACAAGCCTTGATGCCGAAGTCCTTCTTAAGTCTCTCATTTCAGGTTTGCTAATGGCCAAACCTAAATCAAAGAATCAAGCCCAGATGGAAAGGTAGAGGGAAAGATGCTACAGCTATTTTTTTAAATCAAATTTATTTATTTATTGTATTTTAGGTTTTGGGGTACATGTGAAGAACATGCAAGATTGTTGCATAGGTACACACATGGCAGTGTGATTTGCTGCCTTCCTCCCCCTCACCTATATCTGGCATTTCTCTCCATGCTACCTCTCCCCAACTCCCCACGCCCCTCTGTCCCTCCCCTATTTCCCCCCGACAGATCCCATTGTGTGATGCTCCCCTCCCTGTGTCCATGTGTTCTCATTGTTCAACACCACCTATGAGTGAGAACATGCAGTGTTTGATTTTCTGTTCTTGTGTCAGTTTGCTGAGAATGATGGCTTCCAGGTTCATCCATGTCCCTACAAACGACACGTACTCATCTTTTTTGATGGCTGCATATTCCATGGTGTATATGTGCCACATTTTTCCTGTCCAGTCTATCATCGATGGGCATTTGGGTTGGTTCCAGGTCTTTGCTATTGTAAACAGTGCTGCAATGAACATTCGTGTGCATGTGTCCTTATAGCAGAATGATTTATAATCCTTTGGATATATACCCAGTAATGGGATTGCTGGGTCAAATGGAATTTGTATTTCTATGTGCTTGAGGAATCGCCACACTGTCTTCCACAATGGTTGAACTAATTTACACTCCCATCAACAGTGTAAAAGTGTTCCTATTACTCCACATCCTCTCCAGCATCTGTTGTCTCCAGATTTTTTAATAATCGCCATTCTAACTGGCGTGAGGTGCTATCTCAATGTAGTTTTGATTTGCATTTGTCTAATGACCAGTGATGATGAGCATTTTTTCATATGTTTGTTGGCCTCATGTATGTCTTCTTTTATTAATTGTCTGTTCATATCCTTTGCCCACTTTTGAATGGGCTTGTTTTTTTCTTGTAAATCTGTTTTAATTCTTTGTGGATTCTGGATATCAGCCCTTTGTCAGATGGGTAGATTGCAAAAATTTTTTCCATTCTGTTGCTTGATGGTTTACTTTAATGATTGTTTCTTTTGCTGTGCAGAAGCTATGGAGTTTAACTAGATCCCATTTGTCTATTTTGGCTTTTGTTGCCAATGCTTTTGGTGTTTTGGTCATGAAGTCCTTGCCTATGCCTATGTCCTGAATGGTTTCGCCTAGGTTTTCTTCCAGGGTTTTTATGGTGTTAGGTCTTATGTTTAAATCTTTAATCCATCTGGAGTTAATTTTAGTGTAAGTTGTCAGGAAGGGGTCCAGTTTCTGCTTTCTGTACACTGCTAGCCAGTTTTCCCAACACCATTTATTCAACAGGGAATCCTTTCCCCATTGCTTGTTTTTGTCAGGTTTGTCAAAGATCAGATGGTTGTAGATGTGTTGTGTTGCCTCTCTGAGGCCTCTGTTCTGTTTTATTGGTCTATATCCCTGTTTTGGTATCAGTACCATGCTGTTTTGATTACTGCAGCCTTGTAGTATAGTTTGAAGTCCAGTAGTGTGACGCCTCTCGCTTTGTTCTTTTTGCTTAGAATTGACTTGGCTATACGGGCTCTCTTCTTGTTCCATATGAAGTTTAAGCTGGTTTTTTCCAGTTCTGTGAAGAAGGTCATTGGTAGCTTGATGGGGATAGCATCGAATCTGTAAATTACTTTGGGTAGTATGGCCATTTTCATGATTTTGATTCTTCCTAACCATAAACATGGAATGTTTCTCCATCTGTTTGTGTCCTCCCTTAGTTCATTGTCAGTGGTTTGTAGTTCTCCTTGAAGAGGTCCTTTACGTTCCTTGTTACAGCTTTATAGGAAGGGCAAGTAAGTCACATTGCAAAGGGGGTGCATTAAAAATAGGAAGAATTTGTGGCCTTTCTTTTTTTTTTTTTTTTTTTTTTTTTGCAACCTTTCACAAAGTATGTTTTGCCCAAATATTCCATGTGAAATTACTTCTTTGCAAACTACCATAGTCTTTCCTACATTGATTATGTATTAATTATACCTTAAATATTTCATAATACACAGGAAGTAATATCACTAGTATGAAGTCATTCATTGTCACAGACTGACTCATTTTGACTTGAAATAGCTTGCCTTGGTTCCTTCACACTTTGTCCAGTACCTGCTGTGGCTTCCGCAGTGGCTGCCCTTAAATCAAGAGCATCTGCTTACTTGTTTTTGAACTAACCAACTGGATTTTGTTTAGACTGAATTCACACCTTGACCTCATCAAACACTACATTCAAAACAATTAAAATAGCTGTCTTAAAGTGAGTATAAATATAAATTAAGTTATGAATGTCATAATTCATAGACATGATTTTGATATCTTTACTCATAATTTCATTATCTCATTCATACAATAGGTTTTTAACATTCAAACTGGCTTCTACGATTTTTAGTAAGTCTTTTAAACACTGTTTTCAAATTATGCCTTCTAAATATATCTTCATCTAATTTCCTCCTCTGTTCTCAGCCTTACTCATGAATCTATGTTAACTCTTCATAAGATTAGTAATTCATGGAATGTTAAATTTAGAAAAAAAAATTGAGGTATAATATAATCCAAAGTCCTAATTTTTTTATGAAGAAAGTAAAATGGAAGTAATTGACTTACCCAAAGTCACACAGACACTTAAAGGAGATGCAGAAATTTAACTTGTCTTTCCCATTTTTCCTTCTTCAGTATTTTTTCCCTCTAAATCACTAGATGTTCTCTTTTATTTTCAGTGGTAGGGCAACAAGCAATATTTAATCATGGCAAGGTAATTAGGGCACAAGAATCAAGAGAAAAGTAATAATTATTATTTAAGAAGTAATACATCGCTTTGTCAAGTGATTTTTTTGTAATATATATGTGTGTGTATATATATATGTGTGTGTATATATATGTGTTTATATATGTTTATATATATATATATATACACACACACATACACATAATTTTCACTCAGCCTCTTAAGTAATCAACTATATTTTAAGTACTCTGGTTTTCCAGTAGATGATGCTTCCAAGGCATGGATAAAATGGATAAATTTCATGCTTATTTTGTTTGTAGGTTATAAAATTATTCCTTGTTTTTAAGCCATGTATTTTAAGGTATATATATATTAACATTAGGAACTTTGTAGAATTTTTGAAACATCTATATATTTTCTTGATCTCCAAAGCATCTGAATTTGGCCAAACACAATAAATCAGACTTTTTGTACTCCCAACACAATGCCCCTCTAAGGTAATACCCTTAAAGTGTCTGTGGTCCAACTGCTAGTGAAAGCCTCACTGGAAAGGTAATGATTGTGGGGAGTTATATTAAAAGCACACAGGCCATCTATCTTTCTAAGCAATCTATGAATTGTCATTGGATCAAGCTGTATCAATGAAACGGAAAATGTTGGACCATCTAGTCTTGGAGCCTTGCATAACTTCATTCAATAGTTTGCATTTTGGCAAGATGGTAGATTTCTGGGAGAGTTACTACAAAATGTTTTCCTGTGGTATTCTGTCAGGTGATTACTCATTGCTCATTATCTCATGTGTGGCTAAGTGCCTCCCCTTTTGTTGATGTACTCTGTAAAAAATAAAATTATCTTATAGCTAAATGCAAGAAAAGAAAATAATGTAGTGTTTTGGAATGACTAATTAGAACCATGTAACTAAATATGCTTCCCTTTTTTACTTTGACTTTCAGGAAACAGAGCAAAATACATGACTCAGCTATACAATTTATATAAGCTCTTAAGACTTGTTCAATTGTGTATTATTCACCTCTCCCCTACTCAACCTCTATTTCTGATCCACATTTGTATTTCACCAAATTTAATATACTATTTTTAGTTTTAATTTCTGTAAGAGATTCCATATTTATTGTAGAATAAGGCCTTAAAGTGTGGGCTGAATGGTTGAGTGAATAAATGCATACATAACTGCATATATTTTGAATAACTACTGTAATAGTTTTCTTCTGTAGTTATTTTTTCATATGTCATTATACTATTCTTTTCCATGTAGGCTTATGGTATAGATACTGATAATTTAGACTAGAAAACTGGAGTTTAAAAGAGTTAAATTGCTCAAGTTTACATCAGCAATAAAAAACAAAAAACAAAAATACTAAAACTCAGGGTTACCAATTACAATACAATCCTCTTTATATTATGCTATGATCCTAATAAAATTTCTTGTAAATTTGAGATAAAGTCAGCTACTGAGGCTGAATTCTTTCAGTAACATAAGTCCTTTGCAGCATAACAATTTGAATAGACAGTCAAGATCATGGGTTTCTGCTTTTCTGCATAGAATTAAGAAATATTTTGAAGTTTTATAAGATAGTATGTCATATATGTTTTGCTTTTCAAGTTTATTAGCCAAAATTGAATTTATTTTGTTTTTTAACATGACAGTAGAAAATATTCTACCAATACAGTTTCTGTTTTTAAAGAAAAGTACATTAAATTGTTTTGTGATTCTTTGAAGCATCCTGATTGAATTCTCTAATCTTTTAGATGAAAATTATATGTCCTTTAGTTGAAGCATCAAGTTTTTGTTGATTAATAATAATAATGGTGATGATTATGGTAGACAGTATTTATAGGTTTGTATATGTGAAGCTTTTATAATTTACTTTCTCATTTAATCATTTCAAAATATTAATAGATATTTTTCATTTTAAAAAAATTTAAAAATTCAAAATGGATATATAATGTTCTGAGGAGTTCACACTAGTATACAGAAGAGCAAGGCTTTGAGTTTGCGTATGTCTGGCTCTAGTGCCTATACTCAACATATTACTGCTATAACAAATACGACTACTGCCACAACTACCACCACAAGCAAACAATACATAATGCTTATTCCAGCCAGATACTGTCCTAATGGATTTAAGTATATTAACTTATTTAATTCTGAACATGATCTTAGACAGTTTCTCATTTTAGAGAAAACAGTGACTCAGGGAGTTTAACTTACAGTTCAAAATTTTAGTTATTCAATTACAGAATCCAGATTCTATCCTAAGCAATCTAGTTTCAGAAGATACGGACTTACCCATCATTTTACATTCTCTTTCTACTTGCAGTTATTTCTTCTCTGCTTTTCTTAACAATTGTTTATGTTGTGAATAATTTTCAGAAAGAAGTGCATTCTGATTTTATGAAATGGGCCCCATTTAAAACCCATCTGGTTTGTTTAGTCCCAAATTCCTCACATTTGTTGTCTAGAGATACTGACTTTATTTGTAAATTTTGTAAAAATCTAATGGTACAGAGAGCAGGAGGAAAGAAGAACTTGGAGATAGCTGTAGAGCTTAAGACCTATGTATCTGACTTCTCTTTCTATTTTGTTCATAGAAAAATACTCCCTGTAATTCTACGTGTGATTATTTTGCTCAATTTTGGTGGTCATACTCCGTGTATGATCCTTTCAATATGCAGATGAATTTAGTTTTATAGTATTTTGTTGAGGATTTTTGCATCTGTATGCAATGGGAATATTGGCCTATAGTCTTCTTCTAGTGTTCTTACCTGCCTTTGGTATAAGAGTAATTCTAGCCTCATAAAATCATTTTGGAAGTATTCCCACTATTCAATTTTTTGAAAAAGTTTTAGTAGAATTGGCATTAATTATTTATTTGTTTTCCTTGGTAGTGTCCATTTTTCCGGTTTCTTTGTGATCCATATGGCCTTGCATTGGTGTCTTCATTTTACATTTGGAGGAGATAACACATCTTCCAGATTTTATAGCTTGCTTTTGGCAAATAAAGGCCTTCTCATGTTGAGTGTCGGGACTGATGGGATTACTGCAGGGATTGTAGTCAAATAGGGTTAAAGCTGATCATGTGGCTATTGCAGGGTAGGCAGAAGGGTCTGTGGTTGTGACCAGGGGCTTGAGTGAGTGTTGATTATGTCTTATTTTTGGATGGACCAGCCTGCCTTTTGCACCTTGGTCAGTAAAAATAATACATAACAAGGGTACGCTTCAGAGTCTGCAGTTGAGTCCACAGATAGCAGGCCTGTTACCACATGTACAGATAGTGTGGCTACTGCCAGATCCCTGGGAGAGTTCCTGCCAATTCATTGGGTAGGTTCCTAGGCAGGCAACATTGACCGTGGACCAGGACTAAAAGGGGCTAATACTGAATCACATCTGCCTCCTTGGGGCATAGATAACTGTCTCTGTGGCTCCCTGGACAGACAGGACTGTTCCTGGACCTGCAGCCAGGTTACTGGGCCATCTCAGGGTCCACAGTCAGGACCTTCTGTTATCTGAGGTACAGTGGGTATAACTCCTCTCAGTTCCCTTAATGGAATGCACTGGTGGAAACATCAATGCCAAATGAAGCCATGGAGTCCACAGGAGGACAGGACTATTTCTGGGTCTGTTTCCAGGATGTAGGTCAGTAAGCCTGCCACTTAGGTTTGGGCCAGCCTTCTCAAAATGACCTTCCTCAGTCTTTGGCTCTACTGGGTTTTTGCAGCCTCCTACCTGGATCCTAAAGCTCCTACAAAGGCACTTCTGTCCCTTGATGGCTGCCAAACTGTAGTTACTATGTGGAGATACAAGATGGGGCTTTCTATTTCACCTTGCTGATGTCATGAGCCTGTAATTGTCTTATATGTTACAACCATGTAACTCCAATAGCTGATGCTATCCATCTTGCTTTCAACTGTCAAACGTATTTTAGAGAACTCAAGAGAAAAGTCTATTAAATTTACCTATGTATTTCCTAATTCTATTGCTCTTTATTCCTGATTTTCCAAATGTCTTTCTAGTATATTTTTCTTATTCTCATTTTCCTTGGCAATTCACTTAAAATAAGTGTAATAGCCACAAGTTGTTTTACTTTTACTCTAAGAATGTTATTTCACTTTCATTCTGAAAGATATTTTCAGGATAAAGAATGAGATGATAATTATTTTCTTTCAACACTTTCAAAATATTGTATTATTTCCTTCTAGTCTCCATGAGAAATATACTGTTATTTGAATCATTGTTTTCCTATTGGCAATATGTCATTTTTCTGGATGCTTTCAATATTTTGTTTTTTACTTTTACTATTTTTATTATGATGTGTCTACACATTAATTTCTTTGGGACTATTCTGTTTACAGTTCTTTGAGTCTATTTAACCTCTAAGTTTATGTATTTGACAAAATTAGTAAGTTTTCAGCCATCACTTCTTCAAAAGTTAGACCATATTGTTCAATAGTTTCCTGATGTTCTGTTTATTTCTTAAAATCATTATTTCCTTTGTTCAGATTCAATAACTTTTATTGATATATCTTCAAATACACAGACTATCACTTTCACTTTGCTATTGAGTCCTTCCAGTGAATTTTGTATTTTGGTTATTGTATTTTTCAGTTGGTGACTTACCATTTGAACTTTCTGAATATTTTTTCTATAACATTTTAAGTTTGTTCCAAAGTTGCTCACTCAATGTTTTTTAAAAAGCTGCCTTAAAGTCTTTATTAGATAATTCCAACATCTGTATCATCTTGTCATTGGCATGTGTTGCTTATCTTTTGGCATGTAAGTCGAGATTTTCATGATTCTTTGTATTCTGCTGAGTTATTTTGAATTGTATCCTAGGCATTATTAATATTATATTATGATACTCTGGGTCCTTTTTAAATCTTATGAGCAATGTTTATACTTTTGCAGGTACTTGTCATGTTTTGGTTGAGGCCAGATGTCCAACTCAACTACATGGGCTATGTTCAAATGTTAGCTCAATGTTTAAAGTTTGCCCTGCTACATAGATCAGTCCCCCATGTGTGACACCCAGAGTTCAGCTTGGAAACTGTGTGGAGGTATGTACATTATCTCAAGTCTCTAATTTGTATGCCAATTAGGATCAGATTAATGCATTTGTAGGTCAGGGCTTACTTTGAGTTTTTCGGCTTCAGGCAGCTGGATGTGTTTTATGTTGCAATCAGAGAAAGAATATAAAAGAAAGAGAACATGTTTGGTTTTGTGTAATGAGAAGCCTAACAAGTTAAATTCAGGACATGAAAGCATGAGAACATGAGTTCAGAAAAGACATCAAAGAGGAACTATCCATTAAGCATTTGGAATTAAAAATCTATATCACAGGAGAAATCAGTGTTACTTCTCAATGAAGCAAATTTTCTAGAAATAAAAAAAGTAGTCTTTTATACCCAACGCTCCATGTTAAAATCTGTCATTTGGAACAAATATTTTGTATGCATCAAGTGACCAATTTGTAAATGGCACCAGTAATATATTTCTAAGTCCCTTTTAGGTCTCAATGAGAGGTCTTGTATGCTTGCCAGTAATAATTAATACATATTTCCTTGACTCACCACCCTTTGGGGAAAAGAAATTTCCTGTCCTATTACAACTATGCTACTGCTATGCTTTTAAACCAAATGGTGCATATCTTTGTAAAGCCTAGAGGAGTTGCTGATTATGAATCTCAAGGGCTCTTGTTCAAATTTGGCTTCTTTGAAGTGCAGGACATACACACACACAGCAGGCATAGATACTAGGTGGAGACCCTGCTGAGTGGTTAAGTCTCTGCTTGCTGTGTCCAAACCATTTGGCAGGCACAACAATCTTCTTTTACTTCACAAATCTAAATTTGTCCCATTTGGCAAACAAATAGTAGACCTCCATCAATGCATAAAATCATCCAGTCATGCTTATTGGCAATTGAAAAAATTATGCAAGGGAGTGAATCAATCTAGTATCTTGTATTTCACTTAGAATAATTGAATTCCCATCTCATTTATCTTTCAGTAGATAATGAAAAGATTATATATCAAGGAAAGATAAACATCCTAGATAAAAATATCTAGTATATTTTGGCAATAAATAATTTCTAAACCTAAGATATCTTATTTGGTCCTATGCATTTCTGTATAGAAGGCAGGAAAGTCACTCTGAACAGTGATGTAAAAATTACTATTTTTTTAAAAGTAGAAACCTGACCACATTTCTCTCTTGCCCATAAAAATTCAATAGCATATCCAATATTTGATAAAATCCATGTTTCTTTGTATGGTATAAAATTTTGATTCTCAAAATAAGATCATTATTACTTGTGAGCTTGATAGAAATGCAGACTTTCAGGCTCTTCCCCAGACTTCTCTACTCAGAATTTTCATTGGAATAAGCACCTCAAGTAAATTTCATGCACATTAAAGTTGAGAAGCACTGCTATATATGATTCTTTAGAATCTTCCTCCAATCTGATACTTCTTTCCTTACATCTAAGATTCATTCATCATGTTCACTAGGCTAGCCTGAAGATTCTAAAGCCAAGCCACCATAATATCATCTTTCTCTGAACTTCCTTTTCCCTTTCTTTCGGCCTAGGCCTTATTATCAACTCCTTTCTCAAGTGGCAATCTACATTTTTAGGCCAAATTCAAACGTCACTTCACCTTCCTCTAAAAGAACTATTCTCTTCCGTTTCTGGACCAAAGGAACCAAATAGAAAACCCTAGCCCTCTTTCTTACCTCTATTATTGCTATTATACTGTACTTATGGATAAGGGAGTCATGATGTTTAGAAGAGGCGCTCTGGTGTCAAAGAGTCCTAACTTCGAATCACTGCATTTATTAACTAGTGGATGTTGGAAAAGTCATTAAAATCTTTATGTTTTCATCATTTTGTTTACAATGTGCAAGTAGTAACAGCACAAATGTCATTGAGTTGTTATTGTGTTTGAATTATATTATGGATTCAGGGCACAGATGCATATAGGCTAATTTTCTTCATGACTATGAATTTACCTGTTTATTTTCTCACTAGATTCCGTAGATTAGGAGTTCTTTAAGGACAAACAGTATATGTAGGTCATTCTGTTAACCATTCCCACTCTGCTCCTACCACAGAGTAAACATTTTTAAAGTGAGGAAAATGAGAAGCAATGACTTGGCAGAAACTACATTGCAAAGTTTTGAATGGCATCAAGGCTAGAATTCATGACTGTATTTTTCTAACATGCACTCATCCCTCTGCCTGTCTCCTATATATACACTGTGCCTACATACACATGCATATACACACACAAGTATATTCACACAGACATGGTGATACACTTTCTAAAAGTGTAAGGTAGATACTTTAGAACTTTCTCTGAAAAAAATAGACACAGAAACTATTTTAATGATCTGACACATTGGCTGTGGTGGGAAGTAAAGATCGTTTTATAAGAAATATGAAAAACCAGTGATTCAAGCAAAATCCAGCCAAATCTTCTGAAATAACTGAGACTCAAACTGTCAATGTAGCTCATACATGGCTTCAAGCACTATGTCATTTCCAGTGGGACAGTGGAAAGATTCAGATGAAGATTTCAGAGGCAAGAAAATATAGATAATAAGAATGAGATCAGGGTAAAAGTATATCAGAACAAGAAAGATGTGATCCTAAGACATAACCATTATATGATACTCAGCTCGTGGTCTGACAAGGAATGGTGTTAAACTAGTTTGGACAGCCTTACTGGTAGGCAATTATCTTTCTCTGTCATGCAGACCTCTATTTGGACTTGGAAATTTGCATGGTAACTTCTGTTAGACAGTGGGAAGGAGAATTACAGATGAAAGTTAGGTCAGATGCATTGGCTCACACCTGTAATTCCATGACTTCGGGAGGCTGAGGTGAGTGGATCACTTGAGTTAAGGAGTTTGAGACCAGCCTGGACAATAGGGTGAAACCACATCTCTACAAAAAATACAAAAATTAACTGGGCATGGTGGTATATGCCTGTAGACTCTTTTACTCAAGAGGCTGAGGTGGGAGGGTCCCTTCTGCCCAGGAGGTCAAGTTTGCAGTGAGCTGAAATCATGCCACTATACTCCAGCGGGGTGACAAAGTGAGACCCTGTCTTAAAAATAAAATAAAATAAAATAAAAGTAAAAATAAGTTGACCGCTTGTTCATAGTTCTTAGAAAATGCCTACATACAGGATGTAAAAATTTTATTGGCTAAAATAAGATTTCCTGATAAACCTCACTGTCCTACGCCAGTACCTACTGCTACAGATGAAGGAGATTCCATTCTTTTTATGAAGATTATTTCATAATGAGTTAAAAACTCATAATATATTATGAGTCAAAGTACTCTTAAAGAGTTCAAGCATAAATGATGTTTTTACAGTAGCTGTTTATGCTTGAATTTTAGCTCCTCTTTCTCAGTAAGACATTTTAGCAGTACAACTCCAAACTGAAATAATAATAGCTTGCATTTATTAAGCATTTGCTAGAAACCAAATGTGGATTGGATTCCACGGATCTTCTCTAGACAGAGCTAATACAAGCTTTCTGGTTGTGTTTAAAGAAACAAACAATATGACATGAGCTCATCATACTGGTAACTCCCATTCAAATTCAGGACCATGGACTTCCATTTAATCTCCCCATTTCTGTACATCTTTCTTCCAAGGTGAGAAATCCAAGAACCCAGCCAAACAACGTAATTATTCATTCATTTCACTTTGCACACATAACATTTTTGAAATAACAATGCTAACATTACCATTTACGATGTAAATACAAAAAAGAGTTTAAGAGTTTTTATTCTATTCTTTTCATTCTCAGAATGTACAGTCAAACTATCATGTCTTAAAAATCATTTAAAATAACTTATTTCTATGTGGTCATGCCACCAACTTGAAAGATAGGTTTATTTGTTTAATCATGCTATTATTTTAAAGATTTATTTTATACACTTATTTTTGCTTTAAAATTATTCCAAAGGTTTATGTGGTCCCAGAGTCAAATCTACAAATAATTAAATTTAGAGAACTCTAAATTCTTCTTTTCAAAATCCAGCTATCTGTTCTCCTCTAGATGTAACTGCTTTCTCCTCAATAAAAAAATCATTTTCAGTTTTGACTTTAATTTTTCCTTCTTTAAAATCAAATAAGCAGTGCCTACTCCACACAAGACATTTATTTGTATACTTTTCTTTTTTAAGTAGTAGCTTATTACACCCATCTTGTGTATCTTGTTTTGCTGACCCTTCTATATTTGATTTTTCATAGTTCATAAAAAAGAATTTAACTCCCATTATTAGGTAGGTGTTATGTAGGAATTAGATAAAATAGTGTGCAGAAACCAGATTTAACAGTAATTCAGTGACTGTTAGTAAAAGTCAAATGTAAAGTAGGATTTTTGACATTCTTATGAGAAATTGGAAGGGATAAGCAGTAACCTTGTCTTCATATTTGGTGTGTGGTCTTGACAAGTGTGACAAGGGCTACAGGGTATAGCTTCATCTGATAAAATTGAAAATTCTTGGGGAACCAATCAATCCAAGTGTGAATTTTATGAACCATATGGAAGTAGATCAGAAGAACAGCAAATAATATCCTATATCTGTTTTTCTGCTGCACTTCTTCTGGCCAAATCATAACCTAAAAACTGGCAAGACATGCATCGTGAAGAATCACTAGATTAGAGCTGATTTCTTGACAATAAAGTGAATCTTGTAATATTTTCAAACAACCGTGCCTCTATCTCATGGGCATCACTGTGATTCCTCAAGCATTTGATTTTAAGTCTTTATAGCACCCTTGTTTCTAATAGAGTGGGAGGGAGAGAAGGAGAGAGAAAACAGAGGAAGAATGAGAATGGAGAAAAAAGGTGGAGGGGAGACAATGGAAAATGCATTGATTACTACTGTGGGCAACACATCTCATTCATTGATTTAGTGACCAAATAATGTTCAATGCGGCTTGCTTTGACTCAGGAACTAAGTGTGACATCACATCAATTTTTCCTTCAGTGTCTTTGAATTTGTCTATTATTCTAACTCAAGTAATTTGTCTATTATTCTGACTCAAGCTACCTAATAATGGGAGTAAAGATTTTTACATATATCACTTTATTTCTGTGGGAGACATAATAATACACCCTACACCAAAGATGCTCAGGATCTAATTCCTGGACCCTGTGAATATTTTACTGTACATGGCAAAAGGAATTATGAAAATGTGGTTAACATTAAGGACTTTGAAAAGGAGAAAAGAGCATATAAAGATGAGATGTTGGAATAAGAATAAGAGAAATGCAAGAAGAGACTTGAGTGATTGGCTTTAAAGATTATAATGGAGACCATGTACCAACAAATATGGGCAACCTCTAGAGGTGGAAAAGGCAAAGAGACATATTTCTCCCTGAGGGCCTCAATACAGCCCTGCCGGTATCTTGATTTTAGTCCAATGATAGCCATGTTGGACTTGCGACCTATAAGATAATAACTTTGTGTTGTTTTAAGTCACTGTGTGGTAATTTGTTACAGTGACATGAGAAAACTAATATACTTTTATTCAGATCTCTAAATAATGCCACTTGTATAAATAGGGATTTTGTCATTTATCTATCTACAGCAATCACCAGTCAATGACTCTCTAGTCCCTTGCCCTGTGTGTTTTTCTTCCAAACAACTAGTATACCTAAGATTAAATAATCTGTTTATTGCTTTTCTCTCTGCAGCAACAGAAGGTAAACTCAATTAAGGAAGTAGATTTGTTTTTATTTTAGGCACACCCCAGTAACTAGAAAAATGCCTGGCATATACTAAGTAGAACCCCAAAATTATTTATTGTATGAATGAGTTAATGACTTTTAATTCCATCAAATTAGTTAGTAGTATTGAACAAGAGAAACCACTTAATCCAAGGGTTCTGGAAGGTGTTTGGGGTCAGTAAATGTTAAACTGCATTAGGTATTTTTATAGGTATTGATATGCTTGAGCCCACAATGGATTATAAAGCTGATGGCAGAAACTTGGTTGTATCTGTCCCTGGGTCTGCATCCCATAATAGGCTCTGAAGAAATATTTGGCAAATGAATATGTATTTGCATGGCGATTTTGGGGGCAGTCATGGAGGAAGTTGATAAATGTTAATTTTTAGCTGAACATTATTGCTTTAACCTGATGTGAAATAGCTATGGGTTTTTCTGCTATTGGTGAGAGAAAAGCTGACTGAAATAATTAGAAATTTTCCCCTAGAATAAGCAAACTTACAATTATATCCAAGTCAATACATTTTAAAAAAGAAATAAAAGAATATTCTTCATTCAGAAGAGCACTTTTTTTTTTGCTTGAAAACGCTAAAGATATTTGTTTTGATATGTTTTAAGTGAAGGAATCCAAGTAGTTCATAAGAGAAAAAGAAGTAAAACTAGGATTGTCAAGACAAGACTTGAAAATATTAACTGGCTCCCTAATAACTACCTGGATAACAGTTTTTTAGAACAGTTGTCAATAATTTTTTTTTCTCCCAAAAAGGTGTTTGGGATTGCTGTGACCTGATTTTGGACGCTACTGGGGCGTGTGTGTCGAGCAGTTATTTTTACAGTTTTCTTCCATCACATCGCAGTCTCGATGTTACTGACAGACTAAACGATGGGGTCTGTGTATAAGCAACAGTAACTGAGTTCTCTCCTCCACCTCTTCCTCATCATTTCTCTTCTCATTCTTTTCTCATCTCCTATTTACTATAATATCTATACTCCATATTAGGTAGTGTGCTTGTTAATTCTGCCAAAAGGGAGCTTGTTGTCTATTTTTACCATGCATGACAGTCATTAGCAAAATTAACTGATTTGTATTGACTTGATGCTGTTTTGTTAATTGTGTGCTTTGTGACTTATCTTCTCTGATGGCACCATGTGGCTGTTCTTGGGTCTGTGCTATTTTTATGCACATACGAAACAAAAAAGATCATTTGTTAAAACATCAGCCAAATTCCCTCAAAGGTATAACATATATCATCATTTCAAAGTGATTTGGAAGATTATATACATTTTCAACCATGTTGCAGTTATTCTGATATTGTCTTTTTGTACTTCTTTTGTAATTATTAGTTTTGGAATCTATAAAACTAAATTCTTATCTCTAAAATATCAAGATAATAGAAAAGTTGAGTGAGCATTTCATTTTAGTGGATAAATGGATATTCTCTGAAATGTGCTCACAGGAGAAGATCTTGAGTGTCAAGGTAATTCTGGGAACTTGAAGAAAACACCATTTTTATAGAAACAAAATCTGAATTTAAAGATCTCAAAATAATGAAAAATCTCCTATATGGTATGATACGACATGATTTTGACACAATATGTAAAGAAATCTCATTAAAATATAAGTTAGCTTATATTCTGCCCAAACCCCCAGTGGATGATCCTTTATTCAGAGTAAGAGTCTAAATGACTTTGAATGATGTCTGCCCACACTGCTGACAATTATGTGTCTATCTGCCCTTGTTTCTTACCACTCATTTAGGTTCTCACGCTAGTCACACTGTCCTCATGGTATTTCTTGAATCAATCTGGATCTCATGTTAGGGTATGTAAATTTTCTGTCCCTGCTGACTAGAATATTCTTCACCAAGGTATTTTCCCACACTCTCACTTATTTCCAGATAGTTATTTGATCATTTTAAGATTTCACTATTATGAATATATAATACTCCTATGAACATTTGTATACAGGTTATTTTGTGGACATATCTATATATTATCATTTCGCATTGGTAAATATGTAACAGTAGTTCATATAATAATTATATATTTAACTATTTTAATGAAACTATTTATTTTGAGGTAATAGTAGATTTACATACAGTTGTAAGAAATACTACAGAGTTATCCCACGTACCCTTTAGTCAGTTTTTCCAGTGGTAACATTTTGCAAAACTGCAGTACAATATTACTACTGTGAAACTGACATTAATACATTGCATTGATTTTATTCAGATTTAACCTGCTTTATAGTACTTGTGTGTGTGTGTGTGTGTGTGTGTGTGTGTGTTTATGTGTGTGTAATTCTTCATAATCTACCACTGAAGTCCTGTGTGTGTATATGTTTACTTCTCTGTAATCTACCACTATGGTCAAGATACAAAGCAGTTTCACAACCACAAAGATCTCTTTTAACCCTTTTATAGCCACAGCCACCTCCCTTCCCCAACACCAACCCTTATCTAATGGGTAACAATTACCAATATGTTATTCATCTGAATAATACTTTCAAGAATATTATATAAATTCATAAAGTATATATATTATTGATGTTGCCTTTTTGTCTCTGTAGAATTCCCTTAAGATTCATCTAAGTTGTTGCTTGTGTCAAGAGTTTGTTCCTTGTTATTGCTACTTAGCATTCCATTCTATGGGTATACCACAGTTTGTTTAACCATTTATCTGTGCAAGGACATCTGAGTTGTTTCCAATTTTTGGCTGTTATAAGTAAAACTGCTATGACTATTTTTATGTGCACATAGTTTTTTATTTCTATGGGACATAAACCTAAGGGTACAATTGTTCAATCACAAGGTAATTGAGCATCTAGTTTTATAAGGAATATCAGATTGTTTTTTCAGTATTAGCCTTACAATATTGCATTGTCACAGGTAGTATATGACTGATTCAATTTCTCCTTATCCTTTTCAGCATTTTTTTTAATGTAGCTGTTCAGGCAGGTAAGCTAATATATCTGGTTGTGGTTTTAATTTGCATTTGCCTAATGGTAATCTGAACATCACTTCCTTTGCTTATTTGCCATCTGTATATCTTCTTTGATAAAATATCAGCACATTTTCTATTTGGAGTGTTTGATTATTTTAAAGGTTGATTTTTTTGAGAGGTCTTATATATTCTGGGTGCCAGTTGTTCTTTTTGTTTGTTTGTTTTTTGTTTTTTGTTTTTTTGGTAATGTGTTTGTGTGTGTGTTTTCTTTCCTGGCCCCTAGCTTATTCTTTTCATCCTCTTAACAGGGTCTTTGGAAGAGCAAAGATTTTAAATTTTCATGAGATTCAGATTATCAGTTTTTTAATTTATGGATGATGCTTTTGGTGTCCAATCTAAGAACTCTTGGCCAAGCCCAAAATCCTGAAGATTTTCTTCATTTTGTTCCCTAAAACTTTTATAGTTTTATATTTATTATACTTTAAGTTCTGGGATTCATGTGCAGAATCTGCAGGTTTTGTTACATAGGTGTACACATGCCATGGTGGTTTGCTGCACCCATCAACCTGTCATCTGCATTAGGCATTTCTCTAATGCTATCCTTCCCCCAGCCCCGTACCCCCTGACAGACACCACTGTATGATGTTTCCCTACCTGTGTCCATGTGTTCTCATTGTTCAACACCCACTTATGATTGAGAAAATGTGGTTAGTTTATAACTAACATGTTTCTGTGCTAGTTTGCTGAGAATACTGATTTCCAATTCATCCATGTCCCTGCAAAGGATATAAACTCATCCTTTTTTTGGCTGCATAATATTCCATGGTGTATATGTGCCACCTTTTCTTTAACCAGTCTATCACTGATGGGCATTTGTTTGGTTCCAAGTCTTTGCTATTGTGAATAGTGCTGCAATAAACATACGTGGACAGCATGTGTCTTTATAATAGATGATTTATAATCCTTTGGGTATATACTCATGGGATTGCTGGATCAAATGGTATTTCTGGTTCTAGATCCTTGAGAAATCACCACACTGTCTTCCACAATGGTTGAACTAAATTACACTCCCACCAACAGTGTAAAAGTATTCCTATTTCTCCACATCCTCTTCAGTATCTGTTGTCCCCTGCTTTTTTAATGATCACCATTCTAACTGGCATGAGATGGTATCTCATTGTGGTTTTGATTTGCATTCCTCTAATGACCAGTGATGAGTTTTCCTTCTTCTGTTTGTTGGCCACATAAATGTCTTCTTTTGAGAAGTGTCTGTTCATACTCTTTGCTCACTTTTGGATGGGGTTGTTTGCTAACCTGTACTCCAAAGCCAAGTTCTGTTATTTCCTCCATTGTCCATCCATCCTCAGAATTGCATACTTCAAACATGCAGAACAATTTGTAACCCTTTAAATGTTCTATGTTGTATTTTTAGCTGAGTTTGAAACGTTTTCCCTCACCATGGTTCAAATACATATTTGCATGAAGAATATGTAATTATTTTAAAAATATAGTCAAAGTCTCACCTCTGTGAGAAAATGCTATACATTCTATGGGTTTCAATAAATGTACTAATAACATGCGTCCACCATTATATCATTCAGAGTATCTTCACTGACCTGAAAATCCTATGTACTCTGCCTGTTCATCCATCCCTGACCCAGCTACTTGAAACCACTGATCTCAATGTCTCCATAGTTTCGCCTTTTTGAGAATGTCATACAGTTGAAATCATACAGTGTGCAGCTTTTCAAATTGGCTTATTTCCCTCAGTAATATGTATTTACAATCCATTTATGTCTTTTCGTGGTTTGACAGCTCATTTCTTTTTGGCTCTGAATAATATTCTTTTGTCTGGATGTAACACAGTTTATCTTTTTGTCTACTGAAGGACATCTGGCTTGCTTCTAAGTTTTGGCAATTATAAATAAGGCTGCTATAAACATCTGTGTGCAAGTTTTTGTGTGAACATAAGTTTTCAATTTCTTTGGGTAAATATCAAGCAGTGTGATTGTTAGATCATACGATACAGTATGTTTAGTTTTGGACGAACCTTGTGAATTGTCTTCCAAAGAAGCTCACCATTTTGCATTCTCACCAACAGCAATTAAGAGTTCTTGTTGCTCCACATCATTGCCAACAGTTGGTGTTGTCAGTGTTCTGGATTTCAGCCATTCTAATAGGTCTGTGGTGGCATCTCACTGTTGTTATAATTTGCATTTCCTTGCTTACATATAATCTGAAGCATCTTTTATATGCTTATTTACCATCTGTATGTCTTCTTTGGTGAGGTATCTGTTTGTCTTCGGCCCAGTTTTCAAATGATCTTATTGTTGAGTTTCAGAGTTTTTGTGTATCTTAGTAAAAGTCTTTTATCAGATATGTCTTTTGCAAATCTTTTCTCCCAGTCTTTTCATCCCCTTGACAGTAACTTCCACAAAGCGAGATTTTTAATTTTACTGAAATCAAGTTTATCAATTCTTTTATGGATTATGC
Source organism: Saimiri boliviensis (assembly GCF_048565385.1). NCBI lineage: Eukaryota > Metazoa > Chordata > Mammalia > Primates > Cebidae > Saimiri > Saimiri boliviensis. The sequence continues at coordinate 175,768,903 of NC_133450.1, read as the reverse complement.
CTTTTGTGTTACATCTACAGAGTCATCTCCTAACCCAAGGTCATATGGATTTTCTCCTATATTATTTTCTAAGAGATTTATAGTTTTTGTATTTTACATTCAAGTCTGTGTTAAATTTTGAGTTAATTTTTTGGTGAAAAGTATAATGTTTGTGTCTAGATTTACTTATTTTTTTTTTGCATGTCAGTGTTCAGTAGCACCTTTGCTGAAAAGACTAACTTTTCTCCAAAGCATTGCCTTTGCTCCTTTGTCAAAGATTAAATGTCTGTATTATATGGGTTTATTTCTAGGATCTGTATTCTGTTCCATTGATTTGTCTATTATTTTGCCAATACAACACTGCCTTGACTACTGAAGTTTTATAGTAAGCCATGAAATTGAGTGGCGTCAATTCTCCAACTTTATTCTTCTCCTTCATTATTGTGTTTACTGTTATCTTTTGATTTACTTTTTTCTTCTGTGAAACCTGCATTGTCTTATGTTCTATATGTGTCAGTTATATATTGATCTAATAATTCTGCATAACAAATAATCACAAAGCTTTAACGGTATATAATAAGGAACATTTATTTTTATTCATGATTTATAAGTAGCATAGGTTGCTCTGCCGGTTAGTATTAACTCAGTGATCTTAGCTAAATTCACATTATCTGAGGTCTACTGAGGCCTTGAGTGGGAACAGTTTGGTCCAGGATGACCTTGCAGCTCGCCGTTATGGGAGACGTAACATTCAGAAAGAGTAGAAATGTGCAAAGTGTCTTCCTTTTTTTCTCAGTATGAGTAAGTTGATATATATACTTTTTAATTTAATTTTTAATTTATCTGGGTACATAGTAGGTGTATATTTTCATGGAGTGCATATGATGTTCTGATAAAGACATACAATATACAATAATCACATCACAGCAATTGGGGTATTCACCACCTTGAGCATTATCATTTTTTATTAGGAATATTCTAATACCAATCTTCTAGTTATGTTAAAATATACACCAAATTATTGTTGACTATAGTCACTCTGTGGTACTAAAAAATGCTAGATCTTATTCATTCTCTCTAACTATATTTTTGTATCCACCTACAATCTCTACTTTTCCCTCCCTTCCCACAATCCTTCCCAGCCTCTATAAGGCTTCTTGAGGCCTATGGTTGGAACCACCACACTGTCACTTCCATCACATTCTACTTTTCAAAACAAGTTTAAAAACTAATTCAGCTTCAAGTGTTGTACAACGTTACCCTAAAAGGGGCTTGGATATAGCGAAATAATTAATTGAAACAAAAAATATAATCAGTGTATCATATTGCATGGTTATTTGTATACTTTGCTTACAGTGTCCTTTGTTGGAATCTAAGCTCTAAAAAAATAATTTTGTCTATTTTGTTCGCAAAATGCCTGCAATTTGTCTGGCACATAACAGAAACAAAACAGAAAATTAACAAGGATATCCAGGACTTGAACTCAGATCTGGACCAAGCAAACCTAATAGACATCTACAGAAATCTCCACCCCAAATCCACAGAATATACATTCTTCTCAGCACCACATCACACCTACTCTAAAATTGACCACATAATCGGAAGTAAATCACTCCTCAGCAAATGCAAAAGAATAGAAATTATAACAAACAGTTTCTCAGACTACAGGGCAATCAGATTAGAACTCAGAATTAAGACATTAACTCAGAACCACACAGCTTCATGGAAACTGAACAACTGGCTCCTGAAATATTGACTGGATAAACAATGAAATAAAGGCAGAAATAAAGATGTTCCTTGAAACCAACAAGAACGAAGACACACCATACCAGAATCTCTGAGACACATTTAAAGCAGTGTCTAGAGTGAAATTTATAGCAATAAATACCCATATGAGAAGCAAGGAAAGATCTAAAATTGACACTCTATTGTCAAAATTGGAAAAGCTAGAGGAGCAAGATCAAAAAAACTCAAAAGCTGGCAGAAGACAAGAAGTAACTAAGAACAGAGCAGAACTGAAGGAGATAGAGACACACAAAAAAAAAAAAACTCCTCAAAAAATCAATAAATCCAGGAGCTGGTTGTTTGAAAAGCTCAACAAAATAGACCACTAGCCAGATTAATAAAAAAAGAAAAGAGAGAGCCGTCAAATAGATGCAATGAAAAACAATAAAGGGGATGTCACCACAGATTACACAGAAATACAAACTACCATCAGAGATTACTACAACAACTCTATGCAAATATACTAGTAAACCTAGAAGAAATGGATAAATTCCTGGATACTCGCACCCTCCCAAGGTTAAACCAGGAAGAAATCAAAACACTGAATAGACCAATAACAAAGGCTGAAGTTGAGGCAGCAATTAATAGCATATCAACCAAAAAAAAAAAAAAAAAAAAGCCCAGGTACAGAGGAGTTCACAGCTTAATTTTACCAGACATACAAAGAGAAGCTGGTACCACTCCTTCTGAAACGATTCCAAACAATACAGAAAGAGGGAATCCTTCCCAAATAATTTTATGAGACCAACATCATCCTGATACCAAAACTTGGCAGAGACTCAACAAAAAAAGAACACTTCAGGCCAGTATCCATTACGAACAAAGATGGAAAAACTTCTATAAAATACTGGCAAACCGACTGCAACAGTACATTAAAAAGCTTATCCACCATGATCAAACAGGTTTCACCCTGGGGATGCAAGGCTGGTTCAACATAGGAAAGTCTATAAACATAATTCACCACATAAACAGAACCAAAGACAAAAATCACATGATTATCTCAAGAGATGCAGAGAAGGCCTTTGACAAAATTCAACAGCCCTTAATGCTAAACACCCTCAATAAACTAGGTGTTGATGGAACGTATCTCAAAATAATAAAAGCTATTTATGACAAACCCATAGGCAATATCATAATGAATGGGCAAAAACTGGAAGCATTCCCTTTGAAATCTGGCACTAGGCAAGGATGCCCTCTCTCAACACTCCTATTCAATATAGTACTGGAAGTTCTAGGCAGAGCAATTAGGCAAAACAGAAAAATAAAGTATATTCAATTAGGAAAAGAGGAAGTCAAATTGTCTCTATTTGCAGATGACATGATTTTATATATAGAAGACCCCATCGTCTCAGCCCAAAATCTCCTGAAACTGATAAGCAACTTCAGCAAAGTCTCAGGATACAAAGTCAATGTGCAGAAATTACAAGCATTCTGATACACCAGTAACAGACTAATAGAGAGCCAAATCAAGAGCAAACTCCCATTCACAATTGCTACAAAGAGAATAAAACACCTAGGAATACAACTAACAAAGGATGTAAAGGACCTCTTCAAGGAGAACTACAAATCACTGATCAAGGAAATCAGAGAGGACACAAACAGATGGAGAAACATTCCATGCTCGTGGTTAAGAAGAATCAATATTGTGAAAATGGCCATACTGCCCAAAGTAATTTATAGATTCAACACTATCCCCATCAAGCTACCAATGACCTTCTTCACAGAAGTGGAAAAAAACCACCTTAAACTTCATATGGAACCAAAAGAGAACCCACATATCCAAGACAATTCTAAGCAAAAAAAACAAAGCCAAGGCATCACGCTACCTGACTTCAACCTATACCACAAGGCTACAGTAATCAAAACAGCATGATTCTAGTACCAAAACAGAGATATAGACCAATGGAACAGAACAGAGGCTTTGGAAGCAATGCCACACCTCTACAACCATCTGATCTTTGACAAACCTGACAAAAACAAGCAATGGAGAAAGGAGTCCCTGTTTAATAAATGGTGTTGGGAAAACTGATTATCCATGTGCAGAAAGCAGAAACTGGATACCTTCCTGACTCCTTACACTATAACTAACTCCAGATGGATTAAAGACTAACATAAGACCTAACACCATAAAAGCCCTAGAAGAAAACCTAGGCAAAACCATTCAGGACATAGGCATAGGCAAGGACTTCATGACTATAACACCAAAAGCATTGGCAACAAAAGCCAAAATAGACAAATGGGATCTAATTAAATGCCAGAGCTTCTTCTGCACAGCAAAGGAAACAATCATTAGAGTGAACCAGCAACCAACAAAATGGGAAAATAAATTTGCAATCTACCCATCTGACAAAGGGCTAATATCCAGAATCTATAAAGAACTAAAACAGATTTACAAGAAAAAAAAAATAAACAAACCCATTCAAAAGTGGATGAAGGACATGAACAGACACTTTTCAAAAGAAGACATACATGTGGCCAACAAACATATGAAAAAATGCTCATCATCACTGGTCATTAGAGAAACGCAAATCAAAAGCACATTGAGATACCATCTCATGCCAGTTAGAATGGTGATCATTAAAAAATCTGGAGACAACAGATGCCAGAGAGGATGTATAGAAATAGGAACACTTTTACACTGCTGGTGGCAGTATAAATTAGTTCAACCATTGTGGAAGACAGTGTGGTGATTCCCTGAGGACCTAGAAATAAAAATTCCATTTGACCCAGCAATCCCATTACTTGGTATATATCCATAGGATTATAAATCATCCTGTTATAAAGACACAGGCACACATATGTTCACTGTGGCAGTGTTTACATTTGCGAAGACCTGGAACCAACCCAAATGCCCATCGACGATAGACTGGACAAGGAAAATGTGGCACATATACACCATGGAATACTATGCAGCCATTAAAAACAATGAGTTCGTGTCCTTTGTAGGGACATGGATGAATCTGGAAACCATCATTCTCAGCAAACTGACACAAGAACAGAAAATCAAACACCACAAGTTCTCACTCATAGGTGGGTGTTGAACAATGAGAACACATGGAACATCACACACTGGGATCTGTGTGTGGGACTAGGAGAGGGATGGTCAGGAGTTGGAGAGGGATAACATGGGGAGAAACACTAGATGTAGGTGACAGGGGGATGTAGGCAGCAAACCACATTGCCGTGTATGTACCTATGCAACAATTTTGCATGTTCTGCATATGTATGCTAGAACCTAAAGTGCAATAAAATATTTATTTTTTAAAAAGTTTCTTGGATGAATAAATGAATAGAAAATGGTAATAGGTCTTAGAAGGAAAATGAAAAAGAAATTTTTTTCCAACGGTATCAACTTTCTTATTTAAAAAAAAATTTTTCCAAATGTTTTCTTCTGATTCAAATAATTTAGAAATAGTCTCTTTAACAAAAAATTGAGTTAAGGGCTTTTGAAATAATTATGGACGTTTTCAGTTGCATATGGCATATAAAGATGAGAAAACAGAATCTGCATAAGGCTATGGAGGAAAATATGAACATTAAGATGTGCAATGTCCTCCTAATTGAAGAGATTAATTGTAGAAATTAAACTATAATTTGGGTTCTAGGATTATCCCTCGAGTCTCATTAAGGTTAACATGACTCACCCTTAATTGCTTCTACCAACATAGCTTTTCCAGACTGCCAGACAGAAAAGCCTATTGGCTTTGTTTAAGTCCAAGTCTATTACAGACAAATGGCCTAGAGAAGTATCATCCTTTCACTCTAAAATTATCCTGGAGAAAATTTCAACCTGACTCCTTGACAGTCATATTAACTGAAAGGAATTTGGCAAAACAGACTATATAGAATATTCCTGTATCCTTGTTTGTTGAGTCAGACGATATTTTAAAAAATAATTTACAAATACATAGTGTTATGGTTTTATGCATTTTATGAAGACTGTGCTATGCATTTTTGATTTATACTCTTTTGTATATATCATTTTATGCTTAAATACTTTTATAAAGTTATATCATATTTTAATATATATTTTAACTAATATATTTTTATGTTCATATTCTTAGAGATTTAAAGCACTTATGATATACAACATCAAATTTGAAACTAATAAAAGCATGTGTTTATTTTAATTTCTATTACTTTTAAAACTTATTAACCAATCTGAACTGCTATGTACTACATAAAATTGGTAACATAAATGAACTTCTGAATATGCCCTAATAAAAAAAAAAGCATAACTTAATTCCCTTTTCCTTTGAATGTTATGAAATGCATCATTGGCTTTCCACATCTCCTCTTTGCCTCTACTTCAGCCTACTAAAAAGGTGTTTCATATTATTTATGAATTTCTTTATACATCCAGTGAATTTTTCTCACCATAATGAGGAAAATAAACTAAACCAAAAGTTCAGTATTGGGACATATTATATTTTATTCTCTCTGCTATTTGCATTTTATTCCTATGGAAGATCTGATGTATTTAAGTTTTGGAAGTAAAAATTCTATTATTTGAGGATAATTTATATATCTTCTCAATACATTCCAAAATCAGTTTGTTAATTTGAGGGGAAATACCTCATGGCACATGGGTTTAAAACACTAGAGATGATTCTACTAAGGACATATTTCAGATAATTATTACTCATAGCTATATACGTATTATTCAGTGAGAGATTTAAAACATTGCCATGTAGCTTGAACCTGGGAGGTGGAGGTTCTAGTGAGCCCAGTTTGTACCACTGCTCTACAGCTTGGGCAACAGAGTGAGACTCTGTCTCAAAAAATATATATATTGCCATGTAAAGGGGCTGATAAGAGAATCATTGCATTTAGAAATTAGTTTAACGGACTGCCAATGTTTACTTTAAGGCTACAAAAAGAATGTAAAGGCTGAATTCAAAAAAAGAAAGCTGAATTTATCTGACTGTATTGTGATAATGACAGATACGTGCAAACCTCCTATTCAGACCCATAGCTAAGTTCCAATTTCATGAGTTAGATATTCTGAGATAAAGCAGAAAGAAAGGTGTTAAAGATTAGACTTGCAAATTTCAAAATACATAGTGTCAGTCTAGTGATGTTTAAACATCCATTTAGAATAACTCACAGAGGAACTGTAGCATATTACAAAGTGGAATCATGAATATGCAATTGGCAAATGGTTCTGGAGCCTGATCACCATCTCTGTCAATTACAGCAGTCACTTTCTGTGATGGTACCTTGGCATTTTGACAGTGATTATACCTTTACATGATGTATTGCAGATATTATGGTTCAGTTGTTTACAAATAGAACCATATCTTACTCTTTCACTATAAGAATAGCGTGTTTGAAGTAAGGAAAATATTCCTCATAAGAAATCTTCCACTTAAGTCACTCACGCCTAATCAGACTGGGAATACTATACGATGTCAGTATGACATGATAAAAGCAAGTTCCAAAATCCCTCTTTTTATTATTCGTAAAAGCAAAGTAATGTGGAGCTTTTTTTCAAGGTAACTGAAAAGAACCTGCACAAAGGATTCATTTACAACACAGTGCCCATCACTCTAAAGGAGCAGGCTAGTAAAAAGAGAAATCCATTTTAAAACCTGAAGCAAAATGCCAAGGAAAAGGTATACAGATGTCAATCAAGGCAAAAATTACCTGGTTATGAGGTAATTTGGCTTGCTCCTTTATCCAACAAAACATTGTCTATTAGCTTATTTGTAGTCATCAACTTTGTGTAAACATGGAAACTCAATGGTTTTCTTAGATGGTAATATTCTCCAAAGCCCATTTGCTCAAATTTAATGTAAAACTATTATGGAGATTAAATTATCAGATAATTCCTCAGTTTGCCACTTAATTCTGTCTATATATCTCTATGAATAAAAACTCCAATATTTAAGACTGCGACAGTATATCGGAACCTACTCAGATACCTACAAGTCCCAAGATATTTGCTGTCATGCAGATAATACATATGAATGTTTTATTTACTTCTTTGCAAATTTTTAATCACATAAAATTTTATACATCCAACTTTATATTTAGCCATTACACAGGAGGACAAGAAATTCATAGTTATGAAATACTACAGCTAAATTAAACTTTGGAAATCATATTGTTCAAATCACTTTACTTTCACCACTTTCCTGTGCAAAAGTTTTCCAGTTGAGAATGAAATTTGCTGCAGGTCACATAGCTAGTGTCAAAAGCAGATCTTCAAACTAGAATTCCTGTTTCACAATCAAGTGCCATTTTCAAAAAATCACAGCCTTTTAATATGTTTAACATAATGATATACAGGAATAGTTACAAGAGATGGAGGGAGGTAGAGAAGGGAAAGAAGTAAACCGTGGGACTAGTTTCCCTGACAAAACTGTGGTCTTAGACTTACACACAAAGATACAGAAATAATCCAGGGCTTGAAAATGTTCTCTCATACTTATCGACCTTTCCTCCCAGACTAGATGAACTAAATCCTGGTACAGGACATTAATAAACAAAAACAAACAAACAAAACAAACAAACAAAAACAATCCAAATGGATTTAAGGTATTCTAAAAACAAATGCTTGCATTTCAACTCATCTTTCCTTGGTAAAGTCTTTCCACAATCCACCACCATTAGACTATAGAAGGGGAGATACCACACAAAATGGCAACCTACAAATTAATGCCTATTTCAAAGAAATTTTTTACACCTCTCATTGAGAGATTCCTCAATTTCTCACTGAGAGATGTAAAAAAATAAAAAGTGTGAAAAAGGTAGAAATTCAACAACACTGCCTCAGAGAAGAGAGAATGTGAAAACTGCTGCCCAAACATGAGCAATATAAGAAAAAAACCAGTGTGGCAGTTCTGCTTCATAAGTATTAAATAAGAACAAATAGAGCATAGTATGCAAAAGGTAGACAAAATGCATAGCACTGAAGAAAACATTCATGAATCAAGAGTTACATTCAATCACTTCAAAGTATAGAACAGTTTTGTATGACTAATAACCTTAGAATTTAAGCATAGGATTGAAAGGTATATTTGAGACTGCAGACTTGCAAAAAATATAGAAAAATCACTAAAGAACAATAATCTCAAACTGACCAATAATCACAGCCGAAAACTGAGTTACTTTTGAAACTGGGATCTCATCATAGAGAAAAAGATTGGAATAACGCTAACCAATGTAGATAAAGAAGGCAAATCAATGAGGCCATTCAGAGAGAACCTGAAAAATCCAGAATATGGATTAGCCTAATGAAAATAGTTATGTTTGAAGTAGAAATGTCATCAAATGAAATGGAAGATATATTTAAATATTTACGATAAGTTCTCCTACAGTGAAGAAAGAACTATATCTATAAATCAAAAAGTACAGTATTCACGAAAAATGTAAAACTGGACATATAACATCAAAATGTTTTAGTTAAGCTACTGTTAAAAAGAAATTAATTAACCAAGGGATAAATCAGACTGGCACCAGATTCACCATAGAAACCATCAATGTCAGAGGAAAAAGCAATATTTACCATCTTCTAAAGAAAATCAATTGTGATCTGATATTATACCCAGCCCAAACCTCATTCTGGTGTGAGCATAAAATTGGAGATGCTCAATTATGAAAAAAATCCATGAATAATAATGAGTAATATAGCATGACTCACAGCATGAGTCCTTAAAAACAATAAAACAAAACAAAAGCCCAGGGGTGATAAATTTGAGCTCATTAAAAGATAAATAAGAAGTCAAAATAATAGTGGAATGGAAAGCCATGATAAAATGATTATAGATGACATGTGATTCCATTTAAATATAGAACAGATATAAGATAATTTCTTAAATTGGTACTATATGATCAAATTTAATGCTATAAAATATACAAAATTGAATAAATAAGAGCATGAGGCAACAAATCTAATGTCCTTATTTTTCATATCACAGTAAAGAAATAATGTTTAAATTTGAAGCACCATATTAAAAAAGGAAAAAGAAAAGAGATTACAACCAATTACTGTTCTTCGTAATCTCATTTCTTACCTTAGGAAGAAAATAGCTTTTAAGATACAACCTCATATAGTAAAGAAATATTCAGCTGATGGTCAATAATTATTTTACTTAAGTTTGATTTTAAAATTTAGCTTCTGGAGTCCTCACTTTGGCAGCATGTATACTAAAAATTAGCTTGTGGCATTATGAAGTAAAACCTTTCCAACAAAACAATTCAAAAACTGAACAAACATAGGACAAAACAGTTTTTAGAATTTGGACACCAAGCAGCAGAAGACTGTGGTCACTGAGAAGCCAAGTAAGAAGAGTGAGCTCCAGGATTCCACTAACTTTATTTCTAGAGGCAAATTCTTAACCATGCTTAACCATGATATTAAACAGATGACAAGTAGAGCACAGTGGATTTGTTGAGTAGAGCAAACAGGGATCAGACCTGAGGGAAGGTGAAATGACTAAAAACTGGGACAATGCTGTAGAGAGAAGGGAATTACTAAGGAAACAAGCCCTAGAAATCTATATAGGGATCCTCTTGAATACTAAGCTATACATGGATGAGGTAGAACTTTAAGACTTGTACAATGACCTTCAGCAAGTGGAAAGCTAAAAACTTCTCATAGCTTGCATAGTGCTATGAACCATATGAGCTTTGGAAAGGCAGAGTGAACATTTGTTGATCACTCAGTACATTGAGTAGAGACCAGAAAAGAATTATGGTATGGTAGTAGGGAATACCCATTTCCAGAGTAAAACCTATTCCAAATGAGCTCTTATAAAAAGCTTTAAAACATGCCTTGAAGTAACCAAACTGATCCATAAGTAACAGTTGCATGCCTGTACAAAATCCAACATTTTAAAGAAAGACAACAGACCTAACACACAGCAACACACACTCAAAATATTGCAATTCCTGTAAAATAGGTATAAAGATGACAAGAAGCAGGAAACTTGTGAGCCTTACCCAGTAGAAAATCAATCAATGAAATGATAACAGAAAGACTTTAAAACAAATATTATGAATATGTTTAATGTGCTCAAAATGTAAAGGTTTACAGGAAAATAGTAAAGGAAAACAAACACTATTTTAAAAGGACAAAATAGAACTTCTAGAGTGGAAAAAAATAAAAAGTTTACTGGATACATTTAAAATTAGCATAGACAAGGAGAAAGTAATAAATAAGGCTGAAAAAATTGTACAGAGCTTCAAGTGTGTGTAAGATGTCAGGTGGTCTAACATATGGGTCTTTAGAAAACAAAAAATGAGAAGAGAGCATAAAAGTTTTTAAGAAAATAACATCTATGGGTTCCAAATTTAAAGAAAACTCTAACCTTACTCATTCAATAATTTTACTAAACTCCAAGGAGAATAAACACAGTGAAAACCACAGTAAGTCACGCCATAATCAAATTGTTAGAAAATAGTGATACCAGATCTTTAATAAAGATCTCTAACTTCAGATCCTACATGGAAAGAGTTTGGAAGTTGTAACTCATCCCTACACCAAAGAAAAAACTGAACAAACTGAAAATCAGTGAGTTTTCTTGGACTCATTAGAGAAGCAGCTTTGCAGGATAATTTATTACCACAAAATGTGGAGAGATAGATGAGTCAAGAGTCACAGGGCAAACCTTACCTGGAGTGAAAGCCACTGGAGCCATAAATTGATAAATATACTTAATTGGTCATTTTGATGAAATGTTGATAGCTGATTGCAGATGAGTTTAAGAGGGGGAAACTACTGGGGCTGCAATGGGCAGGGACAGTGGAAGGGCAGGTGGAAAACTGTATGTTTTCCCTCTAGGAACCCTACCAGGACCACACAGTGAAGATCTGAAAAAGATCCTTTTGTGGCTCTAGCAGAAGGAGGGAAAAATAAATAAGATAAGAGCATTCTTCTGCTACAAACGCCTGCTGTTCACAAGATAAAACTTTGCCATAGCTTTATCCTACTTGGAGGAATGGCCTTGTTCTCACTCCAACCCTCATGACCCTCCCATTTCATGCATGGTGAAAGAAGGAAGCTTAGAAACATTTGTGAAGGTCAGAGCTCAGGAGCACTGGCCCAATAAAATACTAAAATTTAATCTTCATATCATAGAATGCTTCCTCTCTTTCACAGCTTACCACCAAAAAATATAAAATAAAATAAAAAAGAAACAAAAAACAAAAAACAAACAAACAAACAAAAAAAACAGAGCTCCAAAATAATAACGTTATATTTCAGCTAAAAGAGTTGTAAGACACAGATTCTTTGAGGAGGAATACATAGGGAAGCCCAAGTCAACCAGTGAGACAAAAATAAGCACACTGTAGGAATCTGAAACCTCTGATACCTACAGACACATACACATTAAGCATAACCCATCAAATATTAAATACAGTTTAAGCTACCCAGATTAACTAAGGACTTTACACTAAAAGCATACTTCAGTTTTTACTACCTGATATATCATGTGTGACTTTAAACATGACAAAAGGAAAGAACAAACAGATTCTGAAGATAAAAAAATATCAAAAAAAGATGCAGATACAAAGTAGATAACGGAATTATCAGAGGGAATTAAAAGTAACTATAACTAATATATTAAAGGCTTAAATGAAAAAAGTAGAAATTGTGTTCTAAAGTTTATTTGAGAAGATAAAAGACCTAAAATAAATAGTCAACCTGATAATGGAGAAGAACAAATTTGGGGGACTCACATTACCAATGGAAGGAATCAGGGTTTCTGTGACAAATATCTAAGACTTGAACAGTTAATATATAAGATTAGTTTTTAGCATTTTATAGTGTCTGAAAATGAGAATTTAAAAACTGAAGCAAACATGCTAAAGACAATGACGTAGTATGTCAAAGGGGCTAAGAGTCACCTAAAAGAGTTCCCGTCATCCAAAGCTGAAACCATCTGAACAATAAAATAAAAAGTGGTATTGTATTATAAGCCAAAGCATAAAGTACCCATGTAATTTTCCATGAATCCATCTTGATATAAATAAATGACTGAGTAAATAAATAGATTGAGAAGAATGTCAAATAATACATGTAGATACTCTACCTTCAAAGGGGTGAAACTTAAATCTTTATTACTCAATTGTGAATTATGGATAGTGACTTCCTTCCAAATGATGCAGTATGGCAAAGGAGAAAAAAGAGTAACTTTACAGTAAAGAAATCCAACAATACTACCTCAGCCAGGTAATCACAGTTTACATCTACAGTGTTAGGTACACTTGACATACTGTGTTGAAATAGCTTTTCCACGATGCTTTATCTCCATACCTTACTTTTGTGCCTTTGCTCCATGTATCCCCATCATCTCAGTCTAATAATGAAAAATCATCACACAACTCTTATAGTGGGACATCCTCGAAATACCTGACTGTACTCTAGAAAACTGTCAAGGTTATTAAAACAAGTTTATTAAAATTTTTGTTTGAGAGTGTCACAGCCAAGAGGAACTTAAGAAGACGTGATGACTAAAAGTAATTTAGCATTCCAGTGAGATCCTGGAACAAAAAAAGAACATTACGAATAAAATATGAATAAAATATGATGTAATTAATATGTATAAATATTGCTTAATTAATTGTAACAAATGCAACACACTAATGTAGGATGTTATAATAGGAGAAACTGCATTTATGTGGATAATGGCAACTTTGTACTCTCTTCACGATTTCTATGTAAATCTAAAATGGCTCTAAAACAAACAGTTTATTTTTTAAAAAAAGAATAGATATTAAGACAAGAACAAAACTAAAAGTAATACACACTATTCATTAGACAGTAGGAAAATACTACTGAAGAGCTGAAGGAAGAAAATTGTAAACCTAGAATTTTATATTCATCAAAAATATCCTTCAGATCCTTCCTATTATATACAGAAATAAAACATAGATGTTTACTATCAGTCTATCAGCATTGTACTGAGGAACTAACTCATCAAACAAAAAGAAATATGAGCTATTAGGCTGGAAAAGTGTGAAACATTGTATTTCAACCCAAATTCTTTCCCCCTTCTTTATATCTGTTCCTTTTGTATGTTACTTTCAAGTACTGTCCAAGTCTGGGCAGGGAATTTTACTCAGTTCTTAATGTTGTGATTCACTATGCAATAAGCTCTGCCCATCTGCTGTTAGTGAACAGGACATGGAGACTTTGCACATACTTCTATAATTGGACTTGTTTACCTTTGCACCTCTACTTTCACCATGAGAACTTGCCCAAGTTGTTCTGATGAATGACTGTGGGACATATGGAGCTTCACTCTAAATATCTGGCTAACTATAGACATGAAATGTAATTCAGGAAGACAAAACAAAACAAAAAACACCCAAACAAAGAAACTTCACCAAACCTAAATTTCTGATTTTCAAATTCACAATCTGAATAATTTATTATTAGAACAGTGAGTTTTAAGTCAACATTATATGTAGAAAATTCAAAATAATCTACAAACCATTATAATTCAAAAATGGATCCAGGAAGTTGGTTGGATCCAAGGTTTATATGGAAAATTTATTTGTGTCTATATACACCAACAATAAACAATTATAAATAAACATTTTAAATATGACTAATAACTTCATAAAAATTCACATAGTAATGAGGCAGTAAAAGATATGTAAGACTTTTATTCTAAAAATTTTGAAATGTTATTTAGAGAAACTAAAGAATATTAAAATCATTGGAGAGTTTATGTTAGGTCAATATTGTTAAGATGCCAAATTACTAAATATTGATCTATAAATTTAATATAGTTGCAATCAACATGCCAGCAATTTTTTGGTGTAGATTAATGAGCTGATCATATAACTTATATAAAAAACAAAAGGTCTCAAAAATGCCAAGACAATCTTAAGTAACAAAGACCAACATTAGATGCCTTATACAATTTCAAGACCTTATAAAGTTACATTAATTCAGGAGTTATTTGCACAATATTAGACAAATAGACCAAAGGACAGAAAAGAAAAATCCATAAATACACCTACACGTGTAGAGTCATTCAATACAGTCACTTAGTGCAGAAGAGGATGGACTTTTCTTAAGTGATGCCGTAATGATTGGTTACCTGTATGGAAAAATTATGAATCTTGAGACTTACTTCATACCATTCTTAAAAATAAATGTGAATTTTATCTTAGACCTCAGCACAAAATTAAAGCAGTCAAACTTGTGGGGAAATAAAAACAAAATATATTTATGGCTTAGGCTAAGGCAAAGATTTCTTATGACAGATACAGGTGAGGGGACGGAAGGCAGCAAACCACACTGCCAAGTGTGTACCTATGCAACAATCTTGCATGTTCATCACATGTACCCCAAAACCTAAAATGCAATAACAAAAAATACAAAAAAAAAAAAAAACAGAAAAACCAATGACAACAAATACAAAAATCAATGGAATGACGTTAAAATATAAAACTTCCTTTTCTCAAAATCATAATTAAGAATTGAATAAGCAATCCACAGACCGGAAAAAAAAAGACTTACAATACAACAATCTGCTAAAAGCTTTATAACCAGAATGCATAATACACTCCTTCAAATCAATCAGAAAGAGGCAAACAATTCAAATTTTACAATGGCAGAGATGATCAGGCAATTCATAAAGTAAGATATTGAAACCAAAGGTTTATGAAAAGGAACTCAACATCATTACTATCATTACTCATCAGGGAAATGAAAAGTAAATTCAAAGCAAGATTATAATTATACCCTCACCAGAATGTTTAAGTAAAAAATAATGAATACTAAGCGTCAGTGAAAATGCCAAGAATTTTGCTGGTGAGGGAAACATTTTTACAATCATTTTAGCAATCTCTTTGACATTATCTACTGAAATAAGACATAGACTACCAGGTGACATAATTCCTCTCAGTGCATTCTCAGATAAATCTCTGCATAGAAACACGAAGCGCACGTGCGATACCCTAATGGAGCTTTATTTGTAATAGCTAACACCTAGACACAATGCAAATGTTTAACAGCAGAACAGATGGTGGTATATTCATATAAGGTAACACTGCACATTCATATTAAAAAGAACAAACTGCTGATACAATAAATAACATAAATAAATCTCTAAAACACTAGGTTGTGCAAAAGAAACCAGGCACAAATGAATATACATTTTATTATTACAACTCTATGAACCTGAAAGTCAGGGCAAAATAACTAAATTCTATTCTGCCATCCTAACCTTATACAGGAAATTCAAATTCTCATAAATTCTTGTTCTTAGTTAATAGTCATCTAGCAAGTCCTGACCCTGATTCTAAGCCTCTATTAATGTCCAGATCAGCAACTACCCTCATGGAAAAATGGTAAGAAATCTTTTGTTGCTTCACCCTCCCTGGAGAGATTTACACTCCTCCCTGTTTTTCCCATGGATTCGTCTTTAAATGTGTCTTTTGTTCATTACTCCTGTGAGACTGCAAGAGATTCAGCTCTACTTTTCCGAAGCTTTGGCTAATTGTTTTTACCTCCTATCTCTCACAGCTTCAAAAATGAACAAAAATATGGAAGGATAAATTGTCTCTGTGAATGATTCTCCATTGCTCCAATTTTGTGACTTCATTGTGGGACCATCAAAAATTCCTCGTTTTTCTGTCTTTCAGAAAGTATTCTGTCAGTCAGCAGGTTTGTCTTATTTCAGATTCCAAAATTGCATTCAGGTTTAGAATGACCCCAGTGGGATGCAAATTCTCAGCTCATAGCTTAAAACTTACTTCCTTTCTGGAATTGTTACTCCCATCATCCTCTTTGCTTCCACAGTTCACTGAACCCTTTTTTATTCTTATTTTCCTTCGACATTATTGATGTATGATTGACAAATAAAAGTTGTTTATATTTAAGATGTATCATGATGTTTTGATAGGTGAGAACATTTAAGATCTATTCTCTTAGTAAATTTCAAATTTACAGTGCATTGTTATTAAAGATAATCACTATGCTGTCTATCAAATCTCCAGAACTTATTCATCTTATAACAAAAATTTGTACCCTTGGAACAAAATTCCTTCATTTTTCTCAACCTCTAGCCCCTGGAGACCACCAGTTTACTCTGTTTCTGTGAGTTAATTTCTTTAGATTTCATATAAAGTGAGATTATGCAGTACTTATTTTTCTGTGTCTAGCTTATTTCACTAAGTGTAATATCCTTTAGGTTCACCGTATTGTCCCAGAGGATTTTGTTTTTTCTATGTCAAGTAATATTTAATTGTATATATGCACCATATTTTCTTTATACATTCAAACACTGAGATATACTTAGGCTGTTTTCATATCTTGGCCATTATTAATAATGCTGCAATGAACATGGGAGTGCAGCTATCTCTTCAAGATACTGATTTTAATTTCTTCTGGATACATATCCAGAAGTGCAATTGTTAGATCATATGGCAGTTCTATCTTCAGTTTTTTGAGGAACCTCCATAATGTTTTCCATTATAGTTGTACCAATTTATATTCCTGCCAACAGTGCACAACTGTTTCCTTTATTTCACACCATTGCCAACACTTATTATCATTTGACTTTTTTATAACAGCCATCCTAACAGGTGTACGGTGACATGTCATTGTGGTTTTGATTTGTATTTCCCTGATAATTAGTGATACTGAGCACCTTTTCATATACCTCTTTGCCATTTGTGCGTCTTCTCTGGAAAAAATGTCTATTTGGGTTTTTGTGTGTATTTTTAAAGTTTGGTTACTTGCCTTTTTACTATTAATTTGTATAAATTCACTATATATTTTGGGCACTATTCCCCTAACAGATATATAGATTGCAAATGTTTTTCCCATTCCATAGTTTGCTTCTTCATTTAGTTGATCATTTCCTTTGTTTTGTCACAACTTTTTAGTTTGGGCCAAATGCAATGTCTCATGCCTGTAATCCCAGCACTTTGGGAGGCTGAGGCAAGTGGATCATCTGAGGCCAGAGCCTCACGGCCAACCTGGTCAACATGATGAAACCCTGTCTGTTCTAAAAATACAAAAATTATCCAGGTGTTGTGGCATCCACCTGTAATCCCATTTACCCAGGAGGCTGAGACAGGAGAATCACTTGACCCTGGGAGGTGGAGGTTGCAGTGAGCTGAGATTGTGCCACTGCACTCCAGCCTGGGTGACAGAGTCAGACTCTGTCTCAAAAAAAAAAAAAAAAAAAAAAAAAAAAACTTTTTAGTTTGATCTGATCTCATTTTATTTTTGTTTTTGTTGCCTGTGCTTTTGGTGTCATATGCCAAAAAAAAAAAAAATGTTACCAATACCAATGTTAAGGAGCTTTTCTCCTGTTTTATTCTAGTACTTTAACAGGTTCTAGTTCAATCATTAAGTCATTAATCTCTTTTGTGCTAATTTTCTTTGTATGGTTTAAAGTCAGGGTAGAATTTCATTATTTGCATGTGAGTATAGTTTTTCCACCACCATTTTTAAAACAGACTGTTCTTTTCTCATCATGTATTCTTGGTGCCTTGTTGAAGATTAGTTAAGCACAATTGCTTGAGTTTATTCTGTTGGGGGCTTTCTGTTGTGTTTCATTGGTCGATGCGTCTGTGTTTATGCCAATAGTATACTCCTTTGATTTCCAGCTTTATAATATGCTTTAAAACCAGGCAGTATAATATCTCCAGATTTGTACTTCTTTTCTAAGATTGCTTTAGCTATTTGAGGTCTTTTGTGGTTCTATATGAATTTTAGTATTGCTTTTTCTATTTATGTGAAAAATGGGATTAGAATTTTGATGAGGATTCACTGAATATGTAGATAGCCTAATTAGTAACAGGAAAATATATATAGTTCAATTCAGAATACTCTAATAATGTAAAGTTGTTTTATAAATCATTCTTAACTTCAATATAAAGTTTAAAAGGCAAAATTATTAAAATAGCATTAGCTACAGTATTTTATTAATAAATACAAAATAAAAGATATATATTGTGATATTAAAACCAGAACATGTGAAGGTGGAAGAAGAACCAAAGATGTTGAGTTTTTGTATGCAATTGAATTTAAGTTACTTACAGCTTACAATAGACTGCTATAACTGCAAGATGTTGTAAACCTCTTGGTAACAACAAAGCAAAAAGCTATGGTAGAAACACACACACAAAATAAATATATATAGAGAAAGAAACTGAAACACACCACTACACAGCATTAAATCACAATGGAAAATGACATGAGTCAAGGAAAGGTATAAGGGAAATACAAGAGTCAGAAAACAATTGGCACAATGACACTAGTAAGCCCTTACCTACTGATAGTTAAACATAAATGGATTAAATTCTGTCAGCAAAATGCTTAGAGAGGCTAAGTGGATTAGAAGAAAACAGACCTAATTTATACTGCTTACAAGAGACTCACTTTAACTTTAACAATATACATAGGCTGAAAGTGAAGGAATTGAAAATATTCCTGTAAATCTAAACGAAAGAAAAGAGGTATAGTTTTACCATTTCCAACAAAATACAGTTTAAGTCACTGATGCTTTTAAATAGTTATATCTTTGGTCATTTATCAAGGTTGTTTTTAGTTATTCTCAATGGAGGACCAATCTTCAAAATCCCATCATTCATAGAAAGTCAAAGCCATGCCATCTATAATATTGTGAACACAAAGATGACTGGATTTCTACTGGATTAGATGTGAGTTTTGAAAGAATCAAAAAATGACTTCAAGTTTTGATTTTGTAAATTTGACAGAGGAGAGTTGCTATATACTGATAAAGAAACAGTAACTCAGAAGATAGAGAGAGGACAATATATAAAGGAACATAAATTAATTCAAAATAGAGCAAAGTCCTAGAGAAAAGATCAAAAAGGAAGTTCTTCAAAAGATTGATAAACGATTTTATTAAGATTGAACAAGAAAAATGTTAGATGCCAAGGGTATCAGCAAAGACACTACAAAAAAATATGTTAAGCAAAGTATACGGACAATTTAGAGCAAATTTGAAAATGCATATGAAAAATTATCTAACAATATAATTCATAAAAACCAATAGACATATACACAAGAAACCTTGATTTTTAGACTTCATAAATTAGAATTTTTAATGCACTTGAATAGAAATATAATTTACTCAGCAAGAAACCACAGGCATGAACCAGTTTGTGTTTTACAAAATAATTGCATAATAATTTATACCAATGCTATATAATATCTTTCAGTAGAAAACACCTTAAAATACACTTTATAAGTAGTACAATAATATAAACACCACAGACATAAGACAAGTTCTATCTAATTTAATATAAGAATTTTAAGCAAACTAACAGCAACTGAATCCATTCACATATCGGCAAGAGACCATTTCTTTGGTTCTAAAAACAAGATAATTGGTGAAACCTGAAAGAGACCTGAGGATTAGATGCTAGTAATAGCCTGGTGTTAACTTCATGATGTCGTTTGTTATATCAGATTTTATAGGAGGATGACTTATTTGCAGAAAATGTACACTGCACTACTGGGGTGTGTTAGATTAGAAATTAAGAAAAACTATTTGTAGTGGTTTTGCAACTCTTTTATAAATTTCAGATTTTTTTTCTCAAAATAAAATTTAAAAACTATATAATGGCTGTGATTAGGCAAGCCACAAGCTCACCAATGAGAGATAGTACTTTTACTTTTTGTACTTCCCCTTTCTTCAGAAATTATTTTCAAAGAAAAAGCCACCTTCTTTTGACTTTGAAAAGACAAACAAGTGAATAATGATGGCAGATGGAAGCGATGAAAAGAGGTTCTTAAAGCAGCCTATATCTCCTACGTGAGCCTTGACATTCCACATCTTGAGACAGCACCTTGTTTCCAAGCCTCTTTTAATATGTGTCTCTGGTACTTATGGAATATTAATAGTTATACACATGCTGAAAATAATTCAAACCTCTCATAATCAAACAATCTAAAATTAGGACTAAGAGTATGTTGTTAAAATTGATAGAGAACAAATTGGAAAAATATTAAGTAATAAAGTGCAACTCTCCAAAATCACATTTGATATTATAAATGAAGTGGCCTGTTTTGGGGGAAAACAGATATTACTCAAAAATAAAGACTAAAGGACAAAATTGAAAAATCTGAATAGACACAAGAATAAAACCTGATAATCTCATGAAAGAAATTGGGAAAGTATTTTTTTAAATTCCTGAATATATTTTGGTTAAATTTAAGAAACATGTAATTCCCAGGACGGACACACTGATTCAGAATATAAAAAATGATGTCAAGCTATGCAATATAACTCATAATGACAGAATACCAAAGTCTAACAAAGAGGACCCTCTGAAATAAAAGTGCAGGATAACTGCACTTAAAAAAATATATATATATATGTTTATATATATACTTTAATATATACTTATATATATGTTTACGTATATGCTTATATAGAAACATGTTTTATATATATTTATATATACTTTAATATATACTTATATATGTTTATATATGCTTATAAACATGTTTTATATATACTTATATATATATGTTTATATATATAATCAAATGGAAGCCAGTTAAAATCAGTATTTCAAAATAATTTTATACTGATATTGATAAAGATATACAAGAGTAGGGTTACTTGAATTAAATATATTAATATAATAGCTAATATAATGACAAAGAAAACTGTATATTACAGTTGTCAATAGGCACAAAGGTCAATGAGACTGTGTAAATTATAAATAGATGATTTCCTTAACATAATCTTTCTTTCCTGTCCTTTCCTCTCTCCTTTTCCACTATTATTCTCCCTTGGAGCCCCTCCCACATTTAGTAATACAGAAAGTTTAAAAGCATTTGTTTTAATACCAAAAATAAAGGATGATGGTTTCTATCCCTTGCTAAGGACACTTGAGCCTGCAAAGAGAGTTATCTATCCAGAGAGCTATATAGGAACTAAAGCATAGAGGATTGGAAATTTGTTATAAGCAAGTCATTTATAACTAGGAATCAGAAAGAATATCTAATTCTGAAAACAATTTGTTGCATCCATTTTAGTGAACTGAGCTTAGGGAACTTTACAAATAGTTTTCTGCAGCTAAATATAGATTGTGAAGACTGTTACTAAGAAATCCAAGTGACAGCCTGCAGCTTCATTACAAATACCACCTGATTGAATCATTTTGAGGGGTTGTTTTCAATATTCATGCGTGTTATATCTTAGACTGAAGTGGGAGAAAATTAAGGAACTTTCAAAATGAAAACTGATTTCATAAATTACAGCCCAGAAAATAACAAAAAGAGCTGTCATGCCCTTTAGCAGCTTTTCCTTTAATTTTTGCAGAATCTTTTGTCTTCAACCTTTGAGCCTCAGTATTGTCTCTATTGTAGTCAAACCAGGCCTTTTTTTCTGCAGTGCAAGTGCTAGAAAAGACATGATGATTTTGTGCTGATTAGAGGAGAATGTGCATGTACAGCTAACTTTTGAAAGATCACAAATTGTGCAAGTTAGAATACATGAAAGCCTGAGAAACATGACAACCACAAAATTAGTATTAGCCAAAATAAAGTTATATTATATTGTATGATAAACACATGAAAGATAGGCCTAATTCATTAACCTGTTATCGGAAGGATAGTTATATAAAACTGTGGCCAGATGTCTTTAGAAGAATGAAAATGATACTGTCTTACCCTTCGCATTTGAATAGGTATACCCACTAATATGAAGAACATTTTGTGTTTAACAATTTCTTAAAAACTGGTGTTAGTTTTTAAAATTCAAAACTTTATTATTTGTTTTATTAAGTTTGTATTTTGCTCAAACCTATACAAAAGACCAAAGTAAAAGGGAAAGTATATATTGTGGCTTAAGTTTGTTATCATTTCATTCACTCATTCATGAATTTATTTACTAAAAAATTGTATATCAAGTACATCTATGTGCCAGACATTGTAAGTAACACAAACAGAACTAATAAATGCCATCTACCATAAAAGAATATAGTTGAAATGTTACATACATTTAAAGAGATTTGTTTTATTAACAAAACATGCTATAAAAGGACCCTATAATAGAAAAGTATAGTGAAATCATTACAATCAAACGGTGAAGATTTTTGTTTATGAGAAAAAAAGTCACTTTATGTGTTTTTAGCAAAAGGTTAAGTCTTCTTAGTAATGAAGGCGACTGATAAGAGACGTAAATGTGATAGACGAATACAAGGAAGTAAGTAAATAAAAACAACCTCAAAGGACAAACCCAGGAAGTTGAAAAATATCATTGATATGTTTTTCTGGAGTTGTGTGTGTGTGTGTGTGTGTGTGTGTGTGTGTGTGTGTGTATACAGATAGTGAGTCGGATATACAGATGACATCTCAACTGGCTATGAAGAGCGGGTCATGCTTTTCTTTTTAAAATCTGTAGATTGTTAACCCCTTGTCTAAAATATTGCTGTAGAGAAGTAGAAGGTAAAAGACTAGACTTCTAATACCTCTCACCCTACCTCAGTTCACCTTTCTAAATGTTTGAAGAATAAGCCTTTTAAAAAACATTTCTTAAAGATTCAATAATGTAAAGAGAATATGTTTTGATTTGCAACATTCACTGTCAAATTTTTCTGGATCATGGTAGGATTTTTTATTTTAAAATCTAGTAATTAATTATTTCAGGGACTACTTATTTTATTTAACATTTTTACCCACTATAATTTTCCTTCCGTTGGTAAATTGCTGATCAAGGGATACAAAGTGTGAAATACTAAAATATATCTTTTATTAGAATTCTTTTAAGATTATGTTTTAAAAATATGTCCTAGGCTTATCTCAAAACTTCTTCCTATAATAATCTAACTTATAGTTTATTGATGTTGTTAACTTCTTTAATAATTTTTCCTAAAATGTGTTTCTTTTAGACAATCAATCCTCTATAATCTATGTTTATATTTACATCAAATGTTTTTCTTGAGAAAAAGTTTTCTTGAATGATACTCTTTTTTTTTTAGTGCACAAGGAATTGCTTTTATTTCTGTATGCATCCATATTTCAGTGTTTAGTGGTCCTTAACAGCAAGTGGAAAGACACAGCAATTTGCCAGGAGGTCAAGCCCTCCAGTTTTGGGGATCTTCTGTGCACATTGGGTTCTTTAATTCCTGCTGAGGATCTTGAGAAGCAGTAGCAGCACCGAAACCAAGGCATGCACCAGATTCAAGGTTGTGTTCCAGTTGTCAGATTCCAAACTAGACCCCAATGGCTTGCAAGATGACCAAATGAAAGCCCTGTTTAAAACTTCTTCAATTTTTAAAAGCAAAAGCAACTACAGGAAAGTAAAACAATTCAGAAGGATCATGTGTGTCTTCATCAGGTTTTTCTATGAGTTCAACCACCAAGGACTCTGAGAGCTGGCAGGTCTGAATAACCCTGGTGACTATTCTTTTCACCTTATCAAAACTTGAGCTAAAAGCAATGTTTCAGCTGATGACAGCAGAGGGTCGTAGGACAGAGGACTCAGTGTTCATTTCCCAGGCCGGTGGAGAGTGAATAAGTATGGTTCCGAAACTAAACAAGGAAAGTCACAGATTCTTTCCAACCTTACCTCATGGTTTCTGGCCAAAGCAAGGAAGTGTCACAGAAGGTGTTGGTTGGTGACGGTGCAAAAGGAATTTGAGGAGGAGGGTAGAAAAAGCAGCACACTTCAATAAAGGTCGAGGAGAGAAGCTATGGGGAAAGCCCTGAATTCCTCACCAAAGGCCAAACTCAGAGGGGAGTGGAAGGGTTACAATCTGTGCTTCAGCCAAGGGCAGGAGTGGAGGAGAATGGGGACAGGATGACAGCTTGGAAGAGGTATCATTTAAGACTTAAAGAAACCAGGGGTAAAAGGCGAGGCACCCCCCATGCCCAGCAGTAGTCCCACAGGCTGCGACCTGAAACCTTCACATCTACTCTAATAAGCTCCCCAGGCTAGAGTGCTGTTGTTGCAGGGAGGATGGGAGGCAGGAGGGTGGAGGGAGAAGGCAGAGACCACAGGCTGCATAATCAGCAGCAAGGTGATTGCGTGATGTGTCTTTTCACAGTTGAGTTAGACGTCTCCCACCAGTTATGATGGGAATCAATTTAAATAGATTTTCTTGATCCCACAAGTTCAACTAGTGGACAGTGATTATACTTGACAGGATGATTTGTTATAGCACAACTTACATATCTCAAATGGACAAGAAGTTAGTGTCATTTACGTTATCTTAAGGTATATTTCCCTTGAATGGGAGCTTCCTTTGCAGTACTCTGATGTCTACAAGATGTATCCTGAAACTTTACTACTGTGGAAAATGAAGACTGTTTAAATTGAATGGGGGGAAGGGGAAGGGCCTGTGGGCTTTCTTTTTGATTAATTGCTGTAACACTGTCTTTCAGGTTGCTGCCAGAGTTTCATATTTTCTTTAGATATCATTAGGCTCTGAAGCTCTTGCAAGACAACTTTGATGCTATATGAATTCTTCCATTTTGCTAGCACTGATATGGCTCTTGGGTCCACCACTCCATTAGAACTATTAACTTCATTCATGTTAATTTTTGGAAATGATGGTTATCTTACAAAAATATGGTGAAAATTGTGTGATATAAATATGAAGAACTGAGCACAATGTTTGACATATGTAAATATTCAAAAAACCATGCCATCTAATAGCATTAATGGTTGGTTGAATGACTTGTAACTATTATAACCACTTAATGTCAGTACTATTCTACCACCTGAATACTTTTTCACTTTCTTCCCCAATCCCACATTCTGCCAGCAGTGGTTCAAGCTTTACAAATGGATGGATTGAGTTACAATGCTGCCAGTAGGGTGAAGTCTGCCTAAATAAGGCATTGTGTTTTATGATCCATTTCTGTGTAGAGTACAAATAATTCAGAATTTACTCTTTAAAATAAAATTATCTTCCAAATATTAACTGAAGGCAATGAGACAATAGCCTAAAATCTACTCTCCATGTAAGTAGGTTTTGTCCTTCAGAAAATGTGTCTTTCTGGATAGTTCAGTCTTAATGAGGATGCTTCCTTGGATTATCAAAAGTCAGAAAGCAGAACTAAGTAGCATTCAGTTTTTGCACGTTTATATAAAGACCTTATCTATTTTCAAAATTATAAACTAGGTCAATGCTGAACAATCCATACCTCTGGCTTTAGTTAGTAAACATGTATTTCATTTACATCTCTATAGTACTATGGACAGAAATGATTTGTTTTGAAACCCAGGATCTAAAGTCAAGTTAACCCTAGGTAAGATTGTGAAAGAAGTCTAGTTTTTCTTGCCTCAACTTCTGCCCTTCTAGTTTTGGCCCATTTTGCTTTTTCTATCGCTGTGTATTTTCTCCTTGTTTAACAACCATTTACTGCCATGAACTGCTACCCCCTGGCCTGCCCATCCTGACTCTCTCTACTGAGCATTTTAATTCTGCCCAATCTCTTTTTTTTTTTTTTTTTTTTTTTTTTTGCAATTTCAAAACTTGTTTGTTGAATGTATCATTCTCCCAGAGTTCCGAACTTCATTTTCAAGGTAAGAGCTAGCTAATTAATTAGCTCCTGTGTTTGTTCTCCACCTTTATCTCAACTACTTGTAAGCTCTGTGACGCCAGGAAATTTGTCTAATGTTTTAGGGCCTAAGTATCAAGCATGTTTTTACATTGATAATTTATTTTTATTTTTATACTAAAGGTAAATGTTTTGAAATGAGGTAAATTATGCCCAGTTGTTACATACATCAGAAATATTATAGATTTCAAGATGATATGAACTCCAAAAAACATGTCAATGGACACACTATATTATAAAGTTACCTGACTCAAAAGTTTTTCGATTTTTTTTATTCTACTATGGTAATATTGTAATGTTTTAAATCAAAGTATGATACATAAAAGACTTTGAGCCCCATGGCAGACAATTTAAAATGTTATTTATTTTATGGTTTGATTTTGCAGATGGGCAATGACTACTTTACCAGTAGTCTAGCCATTGAATGTACAGATACAAATATTAAATCACCTATATACTAGTTAGAAATTCTCAGTACCTATGTCATTTTGTTATCTGTTTGTTGGTAACTTTATATCATTTATTTCTATTTCTCCAAAAAACCTATGTTTTCTGCTATGTTAGGTTCTTGTGAGAGGAAAAATGCTTTATGTTCACCCATTAAAAATAGGATTATACTAGGAATACTGGCACTCCAAATTTTTTTGAACTAGAATAAGTTACTGTGATGTGGAATAATATTTAAAATTTCAAAATGTTTTACATATTGATTAGTACATGCCAGAAAAGCAAAATTGTTTTGGCTGAAAAAGTAAAATCATAGATATTTTGGACATTCCCCAAAACAAATGCCTCACTGCTTTTATCATGAATAGAATAAAATATGATCATATTTGCTCAGAAAGAAGAATCTTTCTTTTCACTTCAGCAATTGTATATATACACATATATATCTCAAGTTGTTATTTATTTTTACGAGGGGGAAAATAATCTTTTATTATAGTGAAAATATACTTTTTTAATACAATAGCTATCAGCAATATACTGGTGTTGATGTTCCAAAGAGAAAGAAAATACACGTATTCTATATAAGCTTTCATTTGCCTGTTCAAGAAATTCCAAAAAAAAATACTCCATTCTATTCAACATTATGGCTTGAGAAGTTGACATTTTTCCATGATAAAAGTATAATTTGTGTGGCCCAAACCTTGACTATTTATAAAGGATGGAGTTTTTAAAAGCCAGTATGTATCAATAATGAATGCTCCTCTTTGAATTAAACACTTAATTCAAATTAATGTAAGAAACTGGTGAATCATTAACTGAAATTTGTATCAAAATATTCAAAAAAATACATTTGTATTTTCTCTCCATTTTTACTCTGTAGATATTTTCTAAATGGGTTTAAGTGCACAGAAATAAATGCTGTCTACACACAACTTGAGAGATTCAAAACACAATAGAAGTAAATTTACCATGCCTAAATCCTAGAGTTGATCCACTTAGTGTAAGAATAAATGTCAGCGGCCAGGTACGGTGGCTCATGCCTGTAAACCTAGCACTTTGAGAGGCCAAGGCAGGTGGATCATGAGGTCAGGAGATCGAGACCATCCTGGTCAACATGGTGAAACCCAGTATCTACTAAAAATACAAAAAATTAGCTGGGCATGGCGGTGCGCACCTGTAGTCCCAGCTACTCGGGAGGCTGAGGCAGGAGAATTGCCTGAACCCGGGAGGTGGAGGTTGCAGTGAGCCGAGATCGCGCCATTGCACTCCAGCCTGGGTAACAAGAGTGAAACTCCGTCTCGAAAAAAAAAAGAATAAATGTCAGAAATCTCTTAATTGTATACAGATTGCTCAAGAATTTAAAGATGAACTATGAAAGCCAAAATTATCAAGAAATAGTCTTATTTGAATTTTATTACAAAAGTGAACAGTGGAAAACTGGCTAGCTATGTGCAGAAAGCAGAAACAGGACCCCTTCCTGACACCTTACACCAAAATTAACTCCAGATGGATTAAAGACTTAAACATCAGACCTAACACCATAAAAACCCTAGAAGAAAATCTAGGCAAAACCATTCAGGACATAGGCGTAGGCAAGGACTTCATGACCAAAACGTCAAAAGCAATGGCAACAAAAGCCAAAATAGACAAATGGGACCTAATCAAACTCCACAGCTTCTGCACGGCAAAAGAAACAGTACAGTGAATCGGCAACCAACAGAATGGGAAAAAATTTTTGCAGTCTACCCATCTGACAAGGGGCTGATATCCAGAATTTACAAAGAACTAAAACAGATCTACAAGAAAAAAACAAACAAGTCCATTCAAAAATGGGCGAAGGATATGAACAGATACTTTACAAAAGAAGACATACAGGAAGCCAACAAACATATGAAAAAATGCTCATCATCATTGGTCATTAGAGAAATGCAAATCAAAACCACATTGAGATACCATCTCACACCAATTAGAATGGTGATCATTAAAAAACCTGGAAACAACGGATGCTGGAGAGGATGTGGAAAAATAGGAACACTTTTACACTGTTGGTGGGAATGTAAATTAATTCAACCATTGTGGAAGACAGTGTGGTGATTCCTCAATGACCTAAAAATAGAAATCCCATTTGACCCAGCAATCCCATTACTGGGTATATATCCAAAGGATTATAAATCATTCTACTATAGGGACACATGCACACAAATGTTCATTGCAGCACTGTTCACAATAGCAAAGACCTGGAACCAATCCAAATGCCCAACGATGATACACTGGATAGGGAAAATGTGGTACACATACACCACGGAATATTACACAGCCATCAAAAATGATGAGTTCACGTCCTTTGTAGGGACATGGATGAACCTGGAAACCATCATTCTCAGCAAACTGACACAAGAGCAGAAAATCAAACACCACATGTTCTCACTCATAGGTGGGTGTTGATCAATGAGAACACATGGACACAGTGAGGGGAGCACTACACACTGGGGTCCGTTGGGGGGAAATGGGGGAGGGATGGGGGTGGGGAGGTGGGAAGAGATAGCATGGGGAGAAATGACAGATACAGGTGAGGGGACGGAAGGCAGAAAACCACACTGCCATATGTGTACCTATGCAACAATCTTGCATGTTCTTCACATGTACCCCAAATCCTAAAATGCAATAAAAAAAAAGAAAAAAGAAAACAACAGAACTGTATAGAAAATCTGCATCTGCATCAAAAAAGAGTTTTATCAACTAGAGTAGAAGAGAGCTTTCCAAATGTCAAATACAAAAATTTCCCAGAATCCCCTAGAAAACAGACGTTTCATTCAGACTCCAGTCTCCTCATTGAAGTAGAACAATAAAAGTATTTAAATGAAAGGAAATAGATTTGTTAGTTGTAAAAATAAAATCAGATTATTTCCATTATGTCAGTTTATATACTGCATAATTTGTCTACCATGAAAACTTTATGTCCCAAATTTCTCAAGATTTTAAGCTATGCTCTTTCTACAAAGATACAATAGGGTTAAATCATGTTGTTGGATCATCCATTTTACTAGCTAGCTTTTGACCTTTTACCAATTTCCATTTCGTTTGACTAACTTCCCTGATGAAGTACTATCTGTCTTTCTAGAGAGAAAAATAATTCTGTCTTTATCAAAATCACAATAGACCTGCCTTCCTCAAACATTCAGAGGAATAGAAGGATTTTAAAATAATACTGCTCAGGAGTGTATATTTTAAGATAATTACTATACTTGTCTATCCTTGATTCTAATCTTCAATAACTCCATGTTCATACAAATAAAATTTCCACTCTAGAAGAAGAGGAGTAGCCTGTTAGGAAAAGGATTTTTTTTAAGGGAAGCCATGAAGACATCTCTTTCATAAACACAATTTTACTTGGTGAGTCTTTTGGCTACATCATTATATGCTATTTCAACCTCATTATCAGTGGGACAGGTATTGGTGAACTCATTCCTATAGTATGCATTAATTAGGTATCTCCAGATGCCAGTCATTTCTTTGGGATGATCAAAGTTGTGACATTTTTTGGCTGCCACCTTGATAATATGCAGTTCAGGAAGCAGGTTGCAATCAGCTAATGTCATTTCATTGCCATTCAGAAATTCATGTGTAGAAACTTAATGTCCTCCATACTATTTTCCTCAATTTCATCAGTGAGAGGAGAATTCAGATATTCACCCAGTTTCTGCAGGGTTTTCAAGAGAACTGTCTCCCTGCTTCATTGGCCTCTGGCCTTGAATTCTTGATATATGCAGAGAATTTGGCAGTGATGTCCATTTTAGCAATATTTGCTTCTGGGTGTTTTGATGAAAGCTTTAAGTACTTGAGAGGGCATAAGACTTACTCAAGAAATTCCTTAATCTTATTTACATCCATTTTGACTTCACTGTTGAAAGTTATATTCCCCTCTCTTTAATTTGGAAACACTCCACCACAAACATTTCACTTTAGAGGTAGCTTGCCATCTCTCAGGAGCCTTCACCATTGTGCCCATTCACTATGTATAGATGGCAGAACTTTTGAGGTACAATGTTTAATTGTTAAAATAGTAGCCATGACTTTATCAGGCAGCCCCATGGAATTATTCTTTGTGCATAATGCATGGTACAAGGAATATTTGTGTATTTTGGGGAATTTTATAATATTTAATAAGAGTATATGAGAGGATTGCTATTGTATCAGAAATATTGTTTCAATTTAGTCTATTCTGGATATGTACTAAATAATATTACCACTAGAGAAGACAGCTTTCTACAAAAATCACTACAGATTGTGCTATATTGCTTTGTAGATAGATTTTTACTTTAGCCTGAAAACATTTATCCTGTACACCAATGGTAACATCTGACACAACCATATAGAAGCTAAAAGTTTAGAGCGAGAAAGGGTTTTCTCAATACCTTCCTCAAGCATTTTAGCTTTATAAGAGAAATTGATGGTAACCTGATACTCTGTCTAAATATGTTTTGTTATGTGTGTTTTGACCTGTGCCATTCATTTGGAACATATTGCTTTCTTTATTTAAAAAAAAAAAAAAAGCTTGCTTTTGGGTAACATAGAGCTTGCTATTTGTACATCTTTTGAGCAACACTACATAAACTGATACATAGTTGACTTAGCTATAGCAGTACAATGATTAGTAATGTAAAAATTAACATAGAAATTAACCAAAGAAATGGTTCATATTGACAGTTGCACCAGTAGACTGTCATATAATATTACTTTTATCCTTCATGTCATGTTGTTATTATTGTTTTAAAAGTTTATTATGCTTGTCATTAATCTCAAAAATGACCACGGATGTTTTTGGGTTTTTGTTTGTTTTCTTGTTTTGTTTTTCTGTGTGCCAGCAAACCATTTACTCTATTACACTTTTCTTTATATAAAAAGAAAAATAAACTTAAACAGTATTTGAGGTAAGTATAGATATATACATACATACATAGACACATTTCCTATATTAGTGTCTTTATTCAAATAAGATTTATATACAGTGAAATGCACAGATCTTTAGAGTTCAATTCAATGAGCTTTAAAGAATGTATTCACGCCTACAGTTAATCCTGATCAAAATATGACAGACAGGCAACCACCGTACTGACTTCAATCAATATATATGTTTTATCTTCTTTTGAATTTCATATAAATGGAGTCACAGAAAGTGTATTCAGTCCGGCTTCATTCACTCAAAATAATATTTTTGCAATGCAACAACCCTTAATGCTGAGAGATTTTGTCACCACCAGGCCTGCCTTACAGCAAATCCTGAAGGAAGCATTAAGCATGGAAAGGAACGACCAGTACCAGTCACTGCAAAAACATACCAAAATAACCAATAGCATCAAATGGCAGAATCAAATTCACACATAACAATATTAACCTTAAGTGTAACAGGCTAATGCCCAAATTAAAAGACAGAGACTAGCAAATGGGATGAAGAATCAAGACACATCAGTGTGCTGTGTTCAGTAGACCCTTCTCATGTGCAAGGACACACATGAGCTCAAAATATAGGGATGGAAAATATTTACCAAGCAAACGGGAAGCAAAAAAGAAAAAAGAAAAAGAAACAAACTGGGGGTTGCAAACCTAATCTCTGATAAAACAGACTTTAAACCAACAAAGATCAAAAGACACAAAGAAGGGCATCACATAATGGTAAAGGGATCAATGCAACAAGAAGAGCAAACTATCCTAAGTACATATGCACTCAATACAGGAGCAACCAGATTCATAAAGCAAGTTCTTAGAGACCTACAAAGAGGCTAAGACTCCCACAAAATAATAACGGGAGACTTTAACACCCCATTGTCAGTATTAGATAGATCAATGAGACAGACAATTAAGAATATTCAAGAATTGAACTCAGCTCTGGACCAAGCAGTCTTCATAAACATCCACAGAACTCTTCACCCCACAATTTAGACGTGCGTTTTTCTTAAGAAACTGATAAAGAATTGTCCAGAGTGGTTGGTCTATTTTGTATTACTCACAACTGTTAAAGTATTGTTATATACCATCATCATAATTTATGGCTGTCAGTCTTTCGAATTTCAGACACTGTAGTTGGTATGGGAAAGTATCTTATAGTGGGGAATAAATTGCATTTTCTTGATATTATTTATATTGAAGACATATTAATGAACTTACTGAGATTTGTATACCTTCCTTTACAGAATTTCTTATAAATTTATTTGGGATTATCTGACTTACTATTGAAAAAGTAAGTTTTCATATATTGTGATAATTTTCATATAACTTATGAAAGTAATTTTCATATACTGATTACAAATCCTTCAAAATTCATATTGCAAATATTTCTTCAAATGTGTCTTGCCTTTTCATTGTTTTAACAATGCGTTTGATTAATAGAAGTATTTATTTTGAGCGGAATCCATGTTATCACTTTTCTATTTTTAGTATCCTTTCTAAAATGTCTTTACCTACTCCAAATTCATAAAAGTATGTTATGTTTTGTTTTAGAAATATAGTTTTGGTCTTTACATTTGGATATCAGTTATTCCAGCACTAGCTATTGAAACTCTTTTCCTTTCTTAATTGTATTACCTTGGTTTCTTGCCTATATATGGAATCTCTCTTTTGTTCTATTGATCCCATTGTCTATTTATATCAGGTACTATTACTTTGTACTTAAAATTTGTGCAGTTAAAGTAATGCAACCTTGTTCTGTTATTTAAGTCTGTTTTGGCTATTCTAAGTTTTTTGCATTTCTATAAACTTCAGAAACAATTTTCAAAATAGTGTTAGAATTTCAAGTCAAATTGCCTTGAGTTTACAGGTAAATTCAATGACAGACAAATCTTTATAAAATCAAGTCTTCTAATTCATGGACTTGGTATTTCTCATTGTTAGATCTTTAATTGCATTTAGCATTTTTTGTAGTGTTCGCTGTATAGATTTTGTAGATATTTTACATTTTATGCCTAAGTACAGTATTATGTTCTTGATGGAATTTTTTTAGAATTTTATGTTCCAACTATTTTTTGCTAGTATGCAGGAAGACAAAGGACTTTTGTACATTGATTTTGTATCTTGCAATCTTACCAAATTTTTATTTTAGTGTTTTTTAGCATCTAGATTTTTTCACATAATCATATTGTCTGCACATAAAAACATTTTTGCTTTTACTTTCCAAACTTTATTCCTTTTGTAATTTTTTATTGCCTTCATGTGCTGATCATGACTCTTCTTATAGCACAGTGTTAAATATAAGTAGTAAAAGAGGGCATATCTATCTTTTTACCAATCTTGGGTTAAAGCATTTAATATTTTGTTATTAAATGTGATGTCAGTTGTTATTTTTGTAGATTCCCTTCATCAAGTTGAGGAAGTTGCCTTCTGGTTTTAGTTTGCTAACTATTTATTTTTATTATTTGTTTAAAATTATACTTTAAGTTCTGGGATACACGTGCAGAATGTGTAGGTTTGTTACCAAGGTATACACATGCCATGGTGGTTGGCTGCACCAGTCAGCCCATCATCTACCTTAGGTATTTCTCCTAATGCTATTCCTCTCCTATCTCCCCACCCCCTGAAACAGGCCTCTGTGTGTAATGTTCCCCTCCCTGTGTCCATGTGTTCTCATTGTTCAACACCCATTTGTAAGTGAGAACATGCGGTGTTTGGTTTTCTGTTCCTGAGTTAGTTTGCTAAGGATGCTGGTTTCTAGCTTCATTCATGTCCCTGCAAAGGACATGAACTCATCCTTTTTTATGGCTGCACAGTATTCTGTGGTGTATATGTGCCACATTTTCTTTATCCAGTGTATCATTGATGGGCATTTGGGATGGTTCCAAGTCTTTGCTATTGTGAACAGTACCACAATAAACATACTTGTGCATGTGTCTTTATAGTAAAATGATTTATAATCCTTTATGGTAAAATAATTTATATGCTCTTTAACGAGATTGACAGGTCAAATAGTATTAATGGTTCTAGATCCTTAAGGAATTGCCACATTGTCTTCCAAAATGGTTGAACCTAATTTATACTCCCACCAACAATGTAAAAGTGTTATTTCTCCATATTCTCTCCAGTATCTGTGGTTTCCTTTTTGAAGATCACTATTCTAACTGGAGTGAGATGGTATCTCATTGTGGTTTTGATATGCATTTCTCTAATGACCAGTGATGATGAGCTTTTTTTAATGTTTGCTGGCCACATAAGTGTCTTTTTTAGAGAAGTGTCTGCTCATATCCTTCACCCACTTTTTGATGTGGTTGTTTGCTAACAACTTTTAATCATAAAGATACTGTTAACATTTTTTCAGATGCTTTTCATAGATTTATTAGTATGGCACTGTGATTATTCTTTGTTATTCTATTCTTTGGCAGATCATATTGATCAATTTCAAATGTTGAATCAATCTTCCTGCTCCTGGTAAATTCTACTTTGTGATAATGTATTTTAATTTTTCTTCTATAATGTATTTCAAGTTCCACTGGAGTGTAAACTTCTAAATTTAGAATTTCAATTTTTGTTAAGCAATGTCAACAGTGTTTTCTAATCTGGTTTCAGAAGGCACATATTTCGCTTAGTGTATCGGGGAGTGATGCTCATCACATGCCATCTGTTTCATCACCACCTTCCCCACCCCTGAAATTAGTCAGAGCTATATGGCAGGTTTTTGGTCAATGGGCTGTGAGTGGAAGTCACCTGGGACATTTTGCAGCCAAAGCATAAAAAAGCTGGTGCATGACACTCCCGCTCTTTCACTCCTCCCCTACAAACTGTGGTTTTGGGTTTTCATGCTCCAGATGACATAGTGCGAGGTGGTGTTGTCATTCTCTGCCCACTTTCCCGAAGTCTAAGTGGACCAACCCCTCAAATATCTTACAATATAAATTGATCATAAACAGAAAATAAACTTAATTCTATGAAGCCACTGAATCTTTAAGATTATTGGTTACTGCAGCACAGAGCAGCTCAATCTGATCAATACTAATAATGGAAATTGAAAATATAACATTTTTATCTGAAACAAAATTAAAACAATAAATCTTTGCATAGATTAATGGAATATTTATATAACACATTAGGCAGAAGTGCTCACTCAATAAGTATCAACAGTAGCGATACATGAGATGGAAAGCCTAACAATGAAAATAAAATAGTTTTATTTAATTGCTAACAATCATTAAATTCCATAGATCTCATCTTCGATGCAGTAACAGTATTTCAAGGAACTTGTAATAAATTATTTAAATTATTTATTTTATTCAACATATATTTTTATTGACTACCAACTATATTCTATTCCACAAATAAAATAGTTTCTCTTCTCATTTACAAAACGCTTAGTGATATAAAGATTTGTGTAACTACATTTAAATGGAGCTCAGTAATCATCTATAGAGACAATATGGTTACAAAATTCATGGACAACTGGCTCACTGTTCCTTCCTAACCATACTCTGAAGATCGTATCCATTGAGTTCACGTCTTTTGCAGGGACATGGATGAATCTGGAAACCATCCTTCTCAGCAAACTGACACAACAGAAAACCAAATGTCGCATGTTCTCACTCATAAGTGGGTGTTGCACAATGAAAACAAATAGACACAGGGAGGGGAACATCACACAGTAGGGTTTGCTGGGGGGTTGGAGGGGGTTAAAGAAGGGATAGCAGGGGGTGGGGAGATTGGAGAGGGGTAACATTAGGAGAAATACCTAATGTAGGTGACAGGGATGGAGGCAGCAAACCACCATGGCAGGTGTATACCTATGTAACAATCCTGCAAGATCTGCACATGTAGTCCAGAACTTAAAGTAAAATTAAAAAAAAAAAAAGATTATATCCATTTTATTCCCTTGCCCTTCTAAAAGCAACACTCTTAGTGTCCAGCAAACCAGTCCAAAGGCAAGGAGAGAAGGGAGGAAGGGAAAGCAGCAAAGGATAGAACTACTTCACTGTATAATCAGTTCTTTATAAAAGAGAACTGATCGTCAATTGAAAACTTTCATTAAATAACCTGTTATTCAGAGGCACTCCTCTCAGCCATTTGGGAGAGGGCACAAAAATAAAGTATATATTTCCATAAGTTTTTTCTTCCTCTCTGACCTCTACATAAATTAAACCACTTCACTAGACACCTGGGAGGAAGATAAATACCTTTGTCTAATACCTAACTTGGGTTGACTTCTGGTTTCTGTTCTAGCTCTAATGACGAAATGGTAGTGACAATTCCAGAAAAGAAAATGCCAAAGATAAAAACCTTTAAAATATAACTTAAAGGTGAAGATCACCTAGACCAGCCACCATGCTAGACCAAAGAAGAGGCTCAAAATACGGAAAAAGTAAGATTGCAAAGGCAATTCAAACACTCTCCCCTCTAGTTTGAAAATTCTAGATCCTGATTTTGCTTTTGATTTTGTTTGCTGTCTTGGCAAAGAGACTCTGCATATATGTAAAGTCTATATTATGCCTGTCTAGCTATACGCTGTCAAAGATGTTGCACTTGCTAATTCATGGACTATTTATCTTCCTGTTTACGTTCTAACAAAATGATGACTGTTTAATTATACTACAAATGAGTTTTGCCAGCCAATTGTATGGCAGATGTTATTTACTCCCAAAACAACTGTCAGAAGACCAAAGCAGCACATCTAACAAACTAAGTATCCTGTATTGGGTTACATTTCACAGCTAACCCCCTTTATCGCCTAGCCACAGGCTCTCCATTATAATGACAATGGGAGGGGCAGCATCCTGAGTATAGTCACCAGCCAGAAATCTGATTGTCAATAATGAATAGGATTGAAAGAGATGTAATTGAGTAGATTCTACCTTGAGACTAAAGGGAACCCTGAGTAAACATTTAAAAAAATCCTTCAAATTTGCTAAATGTTATGTATTACGGCATTCATCAAGTAACTCTATAATGACAGAAGGGAAGAAAAAAACATCTTCTCTATTTGTATGGTAATTGAGCAACAGTCACTGAAGTATACTTCTTCTCATGAAATTTATGAATGCTTTAAGGTGGAGAGAATGCCTTTAGTTGGAGGGTACCATAACTGAATCTAGAAGCACACTCATGGTAAACTTGCTGTGTGTATTGCTGAAACTTTTCTAAGCTTGTGGAAACATTTTATTATGCCTACCACTTGCTTCAAATAAAATTTCCCAGGGAGAGCACTGCTGTGGCCCTCTTTTATGTAGTGTGCTGGTAACATGCCAAGGTTTTTAATAAGGGGAAAAAATAAGAACTCTTAAAAGTTTAAAGCCCAATAATCTAGGAGCTAAAATCTGATTAAGTATAAAATAAACTTTCTACAATTAAATGATTCAGTAGCAGATAAAATAGAAACAGAGTCCAAGAAATAATTCTTACCAATTTAATTTTGCGTACTGCAACAAATTGGAATGATATCTCCCTGTTTTGCAAGAAAATACTGAGGCAAAAAATAGGCCCTCATTTCTTTCAGCCAGAATTCCATGCCATTGTGAAAGATCAACTGCTTGACTTTCTTACTGCAGGTAACATGAAAAGATTTTTCTATGTAACTCCTTTCCATAGCTCATTTCTACCTAACATATTGGCTTTATGAAGAGACAAGTGATTATAGAGCACTACCGTATGCCCATAAATCCAATCTATTATCCCATAGTTACTTCCCACTTTCCCTCATTCTGGAAACAAGCAAAACAAAGGCTTTGTTTAGTGGGGAACATGGATGACCTAGTGTTCTGTCTTTCTGGCACTTCTTACAAGCAGGGGCCTCCTGTTTGAGACACAAGCATCTGCTGACTTAGCAGGAAAATAGAGTGGCTAAGAGTAGAGCTAAGGGAACTGTCAGATTTTTAAGCATTTATATTTAAATTCCAAACCAACATGATGAGAATTTACTTAACAAATTATTACCTTGGCTTCCTTATGCTTCTTTTATGTTTTCTCATGCATGCTTCTTATATATTATTATTTTACAATGAGAACATCATTTAGTAGCTACTAATATCTATAAACTGAAATTATTCTGCATATGAGAAAATAGTTACTTTCTAACTTAACTAAGATACAGAGATACGGGGTGTTACTTGAATGAATAGTAATACAAATATTAATTATGTTCTTGATAATATAGAACGAAACTGACATTTATAAATCATATGCTTGCCAAAAAAAAAAATTATACCTTCACAAGCATCTTAACTAGACCCCTGCATTTCTCTAAATTTCCTAACAAACCTCCTCCCAACTGATGGTGGAATTTTTGTCAACTTCTGTTTAGATCATCAATAAATTATTGATAAGTACATTCTTCTTTGTCTTTTCATTCTTTCTTATCTCTTATAGGGTTGTATTAATAATAATAAATAACTCCAAATATATGATACATTATATCCATTGACTGTAGCATAAGCCAGCTACTTAAGATAGTTGCTTAAACTTGGGGCTAAACGATAAAAATCTATGCTCTTAGCCTGTTGGTTTTAAGAGCCTCTCCCATTCAGCCTTAAGCTACCCCTGACCTATCTGATACTGGAAGCTCGTAGGCTCCAGTGTAGCAACAGACATTGGAGATGACATGAAGTTTGCACAACACCTGCAACTGGAGATTTCACAGATGAAAACTACAAAGAGGAAGATACCATCTAAATAATGAACCAAACAGAGTATATCTTCCTTAACCACAAATGTTGCGCTCTTATAAAAAATCATTAACCCCTCTTATATAGTTAGGAGTAAGAAAGGAACATCTATTTTTTTAAAGCTCTACATATTATTTTTATGCGTAGTCTAATGCGGAATGTAAAAATCAGAGGAGCATTAATGATAAAGCACAAGACTGAGATTAACTATTAGTAGAAAGCTGAATGTGACATTACCCTACAAGTAGGACTGTCTTAGAGATTTCTGAGGAGAGCTGGCTGTTGGATATGTATCTGATAAGTAA
The DNA here is from genome assembly GCF_048565385.1 of Saimiri boliviensis. Taxonomy (NCBI): domain Eukaryota; kingdom Metazoa; phylum Chordata; class Mammalia; order Primates; family Cebidae; genus Saimiri; species Saimiri boliviensis. The sequence goes on along the minus strand of NC_133450.1, from coordinate 175,729,235 downwards.
ATTTCTTAAGGTACAGCGTACCGAAGACAGTTGGTGGAATTGGAATAGTCCAGGCTTTAAATTGAGGGCAGACCTACTGAGGTTTGCTTTGTTTTGTTTCTTACTGATTGACTGTTTATATGCAATTATGTAAATTATTGAGACCTCCTATGTCTCAATTTCTTAGTCTCTGATATAGGATTACACTGCTTATCTTAAAAATTATAATGACAATTAAATAAGATGATATTAAGTGGTCAATAGGTTACTCCAAACTACTTAAACATATACAGTGTGATTAAACTGTTTCTACAAATAGTAAAATTCCATAATTATACTTTTAGTGAGATTACAAATTTGTTGAACAACACAGAACACTTAATTCTGAAGTTAAAAGAATATTAAATCATTGGACCCTACAATAAATTAATTGGGATGAAAATTGTACAAATAAAAGGGCCCCGATTTAATTTCAAGTTTCTAAGTACACAAGTTCTGAGTTTTAATAGCTCATAGATTAGGTTGCAATTTAAGTCCCAAACTTAATAATAATTAACACCTTGTTTGAACTCTCTCTGCTGTCAGAAAACAAATGTCTTTCCTCAGTTGTGTTTCCCAAGCTTTGTTTACATAAAATGAATCATATCTTTTAGAAGTTTTGCCATTTTGTTAGAATTAACTTTGTGAAACATCCACAGAATAAGAGATATAAGACAATAGATAAAATGCTCATTTGATTTAGATTCTTGCAATACAGATGTCAATAAGAACAGCACACTTTTCTATTTGTGTAAAATGTGATTAACATGTATGCATAGATTTATCTAAGAAGATAATGAAGTGGTAGAAACACAACCAAACATTTAAGTGTCAGGTAACATGCATGTCTATGTTCATTTCAGCACTATTCACAAGAGCAAAGGCATGGAATTATCATAAGTGCTCATCAGTGATAGACTGGAGAAAGAAACTGTGGTACATATACATGATAGAATATTATGCCACCATAAAAAGAATGAGATCATGTCTTTTGCAGGAACATAAATGGAGCTGGAGGCCATTACCATTAGAAAACTAACAGTGGTTTATTAACTATACTAAAAATGCTGTCAAGGAATAGCTAAACAATTAGGATCCACTAGCCAAATGGCCTAAGAAAATAGAATAGCCCTAGATGTAATATTAGCAGAGAAAGGTAGTGTTTGTGTTATGATTAAAACCCAATGTTGTACCTTTATTCCAAACAACACTACTCCCAATGGGAGCATAATAAAAGCCCTCCAAAGACCTACTGCTTTATCAAATAAGCTAGCTAAGAAATTCTGGCATCAATAATCCTATTTCAAATTGGCTCAAAAGGTGGTTCAGTCAATGCAAAGAAACTATAACTTCAATTCTTACCTCTCTAACAACTGTGATAATTATACTTCTTGTTACATGTTGTGTTATAACATACATTCGAGGACTTGTACAGAGGCTAGTAGACACGACTCTTCTAAAATATCCCCAACCTCTCCACCACCCTATTCAGATAGATTACTTCTTTTAGAAAAACAAACAGAACAACTAAGCCATACATATTAAGAAAATTTTCAAAGAAAAGAAAACTAAAAATTCAAGATGGGGGATTGTTATAGTGAACTCCAAGATTCTCTTCAAAGAATCAGTATGTTCAACTCTCTTATTCTTTAATTCCTTATTTTAAAGTTTAATTTCCTTTAAACTTGAATTTCCTTTACTATAATTCCAGTAAACAACCTTCTCCACCAATTCTAACCAGTAGTTTACATCTGTTCTTCTGGCCCCCGGCTCCATCCTGACTCATCCTGATCACCTGATCACCCCTGGCTATCTGATTTACCTGCTCTAACACGCCCGTAACCTTCCTGCGAAAACATCCACCCTGCCGTTCCAGCTTGGACCCCTGCTCTTTTTAAAATAGCCAGTCGGGAATAGTCTAGCTTGTGCAGTCTAACCTCAGCCAATAGGGGACGACAAAGCAGTAGGGACAACCCCTGTCAGGCATAAGAACCCCTTCTATCCAAGTACGTGGCCACCATTGCTCTATCCATATGCCACACCGTTCTAAAGAAGTAAACTGTCTTGCTGAGAAGACTGAAACAAAAAAAGAAAACTAACACAGGAACAAAGAAAACAAATACTGCATGTTCTCACTTATAAGTGGGAGCTAAGTGATAAGAACACATGGACACAAGGGGAAATAACACACATGGGCCCAGCAAAGGGTCGAGGGAGAGGATGAGGAAAAATAACTAATGGGTACTAGGCTTAATACCTGGGTGATAAAATAATATGTACAGCAAACCCCCTAGGCACATGTTTATCTGTGTAACAAACCTATCCATGTAACCCTGAACTTAAAAGTGTCAGGTACTGAAAGTCTATTTCCATTGTAATGGTAATTTTATAATAAATGGAGCTAGTTCAATGGGTTGTCAAAGGAAATTAGTGAGCTGTCTTTTCATAGCTATTTAATATAAACTTTGTAAATATATATAAACATGAGTTGCAAAAACAGACTAAATCACTTTTACATATTGTTTTTCAAATATTCTTACCCATTAACATGAAATGGAATCTATCAGAAAAGACAGAAACGAAAGTAAAACAAATATATAGCGTGTACAGTAACCTCTCTTAAATTTTAGTCACCTTTACTTTCAGATGTCTATCTGATGTTTACATTTGAAATTCCTCAGAGAATCTCATACTCAGAAGATCCAAAAGAAATCCTCTATTTTCATCTTGCAATCCCAAACCTAGTACTTAGCCTACCCTCCTTTCCACAGTCTTTAAATCTTGCCCTATCCCAGGTATCTAGTCATTCTCCAGGTCCTGTTGATTCAGCCACTACAACATTTCTGTAATTCTTTCTCTCTACCCAATTCCACCTTGCAACCACTCTTTTAGACTCTGATAATTTCTTTCACAGATTATTATAACAGTTGTCTAATACACCTCTCTACCTCAGTCTCAACCCCATACTCAATTGTGTAAACTGTGCCTTTCATGACACCCTTCTTACCTATCACAAAGAGAAATGTATCTTTACAATGAAGAGATATGTAAATCTCTCAGTCACCACTTTAACCAAGTGATTAAAGGTGGCATCAACAATAGCGGGGTAACCTGATGTCACATTCCTCACAATGCACTACAATAACAGACAGTTCACCAATAGTTTCTTGCCAAAAATGTATAATCAAAATTCAATCATGAGGAAATAATTTTTCAAGAAAGGAATATGGTAACTTCTACAAGACAACTGTTTTCTCAAAAAAAAAAAAAAAACAAATTAATATTGGGGAAAAGTCTAATTGCAATACTGCAATCTAGTTGCTTGCCAAGGAAGAGAAACGTATAATTTATCTTCTTGTTTTTGTTCCTTATTCTGTAAATTATTAAATGTGAGTTTTACTTTATGAAAGGTGGTGGATTAACAATCTTCAGAGATGTGCTGGATATTTGGCACACAATGCTTGCTGTTGGGAAGAAGTGCATCACTGGTAGCTTCTCATGGGCAGAATATGCTGCAAACATTACCCACAATGAATGTTCTGTCACAGGGGAGACTGGGCACAAGCATCTGTTAGACTCTTTTATGACAGATCAGTATACAGGCAATGTTGCCAGCAAGAGTTTTTCTCCATTATAAAACAACAATCTTCAGTAGAATTGGAGTCACTAAAAGCAGGAAAACAGCTTGCTTTATGAAAGATGCCACCTTTTCTGCAGCCAAGAAATCACCGATCTGATGTTAAGTTCCTGCTATTAGTCTTTCTTCAGCTGTGCAGGTGGCAACTGTTCCATGTTCCAGTTCAGCTCCCCAAGGTTACAGCTGTGAACTTGGGTAATGGTTGTGTTTATTCTCTGCCAGGTTTAAAAATCTTCAGGGTAAAGCTTTTTTCTTTTTCTTGCTGTTCATTGAAAATTCCTTCTGGAGCAGATGTGCCTCTCCCCATCTTCTGTAGTTTCTGTGCTTTTATTAAGCTCAGCAGTTTTTGTTTGTTTGAGGCCTTACTTTCTAACCACTTGCGACATAGCCAATTCTGAAATTAGTTTCTGTATATCCAAAGGCTCTTCTCATGTCACCAAAAAAAAAAAAAAAAAAAAAAAAAAAATCATGGTAATCTGGATGGCAAATACCTTATGCCCTGAGTACTGCAAATGACTATTGTGTTTTATATTGTAGTCTATGTGTGCTTATGCCTGGGTTAAAAAATTTGGATGAATGGGACAGTAATAACCTTTATTTATTTATTTATTTATTTATTTATTTTGCTACTTTGTTTACTTGTATTTATTTCAGGGACTCTGGCTCCTCCAAAGTGGCCTCCCTTAACCCAATCATTTATGGACGTATATTAAGTGGCATCTCATAGTGGCTCTTGAGTAAGTCCTGTCATAATATAGCAGGCATCATTTCTTCTGCCTGGTGTCAGCTTCCTTAAAGAGCATTAGGCGTCTGCATTTCCAGCAACACTCCTACTCTTCCAATACGCTAGAATCCCCATAGGTCTCAAAGTAATGCCAGGATATTCTCTGGAGTCCCCATTCAGCAAAGCTAATAGAGAATACATCCCTCCTTTTCTTCCTTCCCTCTTTTACATATGCAATTAACAATCCATCACTAGTATGATAAGGCTAGCACTGTGTTAGAACTGGAGAGAAAAAGAATGACACGCTTCTGGCTTCATGTTTTTGATCTATCGGAAAAATACATTAAACAAATAACCATACGTTCATTAAGTGTCCTTATTGGAGTATTACAGGGTGTGACGAAAGCAAGTATTTGTGAGGGACTCTGTTAAGGAAAACCGAGTCCTCAAGGGGCGTGCTTTCAAAGGCAGGAAATTCCCAGTGCCAAGCTTCCATCCACCTCCCCATCTGGAAGTCTAGAGCTCTTTGACTTTCCCGAATGTGGGATAAGCAGAAATTCCCAGTGGGCTCCTTTGTTTAAAAAGCTCTCGAAAACTCTGGGAGGAGGGGCTCCCAGTTGAGGAGATAGCAGCCAATCCAGTATCAGAGTTGAAGATCAATCACTCCAGCAGAAGTTTGGAAGAACTCCTGTCATTGAACGAGAACATGAATGGGGCAGGAATAACTCCTGGGTTAAAATCCCACTGGGCCTTACCTTTGTGGATTCCTCCCTTGGATCCCCTCCCACGGCAGCGTTGGAGTTCTCTCTCCTTGTCTTTTTCTTTCTCTGCCTAATAAATTGCTCTCTCCAAACCTCTTTGGGTCCACGATATTCACTTGAATGGTAAGCTCACTGCACCTCCACGACCCCTTCCCCCATTTCTGGGGCAAGAGAGGCCAAAGACCTGGGCACATAGGATTGGGGAAACTGGGAGCATCTTTAGGACACCCCCACAGCTCTGCTCCCATCCTCCGGTTACATCTTTAGCATGACGGGACGGGAGCTGAGCCCCTGCGACCCAACCCCTCCCCTGGTTACAGCTTTGGTGATTGACAGGGAGGGAGGTGAACCCGTGTCCCCTCGCCCCCGTTAAACTTGAGTACTAAACCAAATCCAAGACCTTGAAAAGGCTTCTCTGATGAAACTGATAACTCAGGTGAGTATGATTTAGCTAGGTGAAGAGGAAAGGATAGAGTATTCCAAGTAGAATAAAGAACATAATTTCAATCAGACACTACATCTGCATTAAGTTTGTAGCTGGCTCTTTAATGAAATGTGCTGGCTATGTCAATATTTCAGAAATTTATTTTAGTAAATAGTCTCTTAAAATTCTGCTTTCAATAAAGAAAAAGGTTATAAAATGAACATTCATGCACCTATCAATTACTGAATACAGTTTTAAAATCTCTGTGAATAATAGCAGAATTGCCATTTATAGTTAATTTTTCATATGTTTTAAAACCATGTTAGATATGAATTCGTTTAAATATTTATATAATTCTGGTTAAATGAGGTTAAATGAGTTCTGCACTTATCTACTAATCGATTTTAAGTTTTTTTTTTTTTTTTTTTTGTCTAAAACTAATATGCCTACACCAAATTTTATTTTAAAACCTATTTTTGTGTCCTTATATTTCAAGTGTACCTAATGTAAAAAGTATATTGGCAGATTTCCTTTTTAAACTGTCTGAAAAATATCTTTTGCACTGGAGATCATAAACCCATTATCACAACTAATGTATCTGCATAAATTTCTACTATTCTATTTTGGGCGTTTGGCTTATGTCATTGTTTTTATTTTTTCTTTGTCGCCTCCTCTTGAGTTTTTTAATGGCACTTTTGAAGACATCTCTCTATTCTATTTATTTGGGGTTAATTTTAGAAAATTTTCCATGTATACTAAACTCAATAGGATATAAAGATATTTTATATATTTACTTTCCACAGAGTGCCTATAAAATTATAACAACATTGGAATTTTTTTAAAGCTGTCTGTCTCTTCATCCATTTAATCACATCACTATCAGATATTTTAATTTTTTCACACATAATTATGAAAAATATTATTATTGTGGTCTCATACAATCACTTGTTTAGATTCATCAATATGTTTATCGATATCATTGCTTACTATTTCTCTTTGCCTCTTATAAGTTCAATCTAAGCTCCTTTATCTTCTGTCTTAAAATTATTTTTAATAATTGTTAATAATTCAATACTCGAAAGCAGAAGTTTTTGTATCTCAATAAAAGGTCTTAACCTTGCCCATATTCTTTGAGACGTACTGGTCATACAATTCTAATATTGACAGTAATCTTTCCTCCACACATGAAAGATATTATTCAATTAGGTTAAAAAGCAATATATTATCAATATAATATGTACATGATTAGGTTCTCTTTATCTTTCATGTCTCTCAGTTCACTGTGATGCATCTAGGTATAGCTTACTCTTATAAAATTATATTGGGATTTCTGGGATTGCAGGTAATGTCTTCCAACAACCTTGGAAAAAAATCTCAGCCATTATCTCCTCAAATATTGTTTTTGTTCCACTGTTTCTATTATCCAAAACTTGGAGGAGACAAATGTTAATCTTCTCACTCTATAATATATGTGTTTTATCCTCTCTTTCATGTTTTTCCCTTTTCCTCCCTACTCATGGATAATTTCCTCAGACCTCAATTCCATTTTGTTAATGTTCTTTTTAATTTTGACTACTCTGTCATTTGATTTATCTTTTATTTTTAGAAAACCTTTGTGTTTTCTCATTTCTACAATGGTTCTTTAGGAAATCTGCTTGGTCATGTTCATAGCTCTTTAATTTATGCTCATTCAAGAATTTTTATTTCCTTTAGAATATGAAATGCATTTATTTTATGTTTTAGATTTTTTTTCCTTTTTTATTGCATTATAGGTTTTGGGGTACATGTGAAGGACATGCAAGATTGTTGCATAAGTACACACATGGCAGTGTGATTTGCTGCCTACCTCCCCATCACCTATATCTGGCATTTCCCTCCAATGCTATCTCTCCCCAACTCCCCACCCCCTGTTGTCCCTCCTTTATTTCCTCCCCCTACTGGCAAACCCCAGTGTGTGATTCTCCCCTCCCTGTGTCCATGTGTTCTCATTGTTCAATAACCACCTAAGACAAAAACCACATGATTATCTCAACTGATGCAGAGAAGGCCTTTGACAAAATTCAAAAGCCCTTTATGCTAAAAACCCTCAATAAACTAGGTATTGATGGAAAGTATCTCAAAATAATAAAAGCTATTTACGACAAACCAACAGCCAATATCATACTGAATGGGCAAAAATTAGAAGCATTCCCTTTGAAATACAGCACCAGACAAGGATGCCCTCTTTCACTACTTCTATTCAATATAGTATTGGAAGTTCTAGCCAGAGCAATCAGGCAAGAACAAAGAACTAAAACAGATTTACAAGAAAAAAACAAACAAGCCCATTCAAAAGTGGGCAAAGGATATGAACAGACACTTCAGAAAAGAAGACATACATGAGGCCAACAAACATAAAAAAAAAAAAGCTCATCATCACTGGTCATTAGAGAAATGCAAATCAAAACTATATTGAGATACCATCTCACGCCAGTTAGAATGGCAATCATTAAAAAATCTGGAGACAACAGATGCTGGAGAGGATTTGGAGAAATAGGAACACTTTTACACTGTTGGTGGGAGTGGCAATTAGTTCGACCATTGTGGAAGACAGTTTTTAGATAATTCTAATACAAAAAGTCTTTATGTGTCTCTTTCTGCTGTTTGCTTATTTGTTTTATTAGCTCAGGAACATGGGTCTTGGTGGTACAGTTGATCCACATTTTTCTTGGGTTCTGTAATTGTGAATTTATCTACTCACTAAAATATATTTGTAACCCTGAAAACAATACTCCTGGTACTTCTGTGGTAATATGTGGATATGCACAATATAGCAAAAAAAATAATAATAATTTGAGTGACCTGAGACAGTCCCAGCTGAGGTCAAAGTGAAGTTCTGCCTCTTGTTTCAGATCTCCTACTATAAATAAGTGTCCTGTTTTTGCAGTCTATTTAGAGCCATGTTTTTCACATTATATTTTTTTTTCTCACATTTAAAAATGGCTCATAAGTATAGTGCTGAAGTGTTTTTTAGTGTTTCTAAACACATGAAGGTTTTATTGTGCCTTCTGGAGACAAGGTATCTTAACAGCCAAGGAACTAACAATATATATTAACGTATCTTTAAACAGAGACATACATAATAAAAAGTGATATATTTATCAGTTAATGAAAACATTGAGACCACAAGCTTGTAGGAACCTAACCCCATATGTCCCTTAGGAGCAATGGTTCAGCATTTGCTAATCCAGTGTTCATAGCAACTTTATAGAGCATAACTACTGCAAATAGTAAGAATTGACTGCATTTTCTTACTTATTTTACTGTGAATTCACATTCATTGGACTTTATCTAGTAAGTTATTCTATAAGAAAAGTTATATTTTTCCAGAAGTGGTTTGTATTTTCTTTGCTAGTTGCTTAGAAGCAATACAATCCCAAGATGGCTTTAAACAAAACTATCTGCTTGAGGTTTTATAACTAAACAGTTTGAATGAATTCAGTCCACACAACTATGTGGATGACTATTTAGGTTTAAATATTCTCAATAGTTTGTTTTTTTTTTAATCCTACCATGCACGAGGTTGGGAAATTCAACTTTTCTTTCACTAATATTTTCTCAGAAAGAGTAACCACTTTGAAGGCCCCAGATTTATGTGGGAGCCTACTATTCTCTTTTCAGGCTGGCTCCAGGAATTATTATTTTCCACACTTTGTACAACTGTCAAAATGGAATCTCGGTGTTACCAGTCTTGGTAGATTATCACAAGAAACATTCTGACTTTGGTACTTGTTTTTATCCCAGGATTACCTTTTCAATTCATTAAAAATAAAAAGTAAAATCTTTGTAGATGCCTTATTAATTATAAAACCAGGGACTAATGTTCAAAAATATTAAAATAAATTTTATCTTTCTTGTTTTCTTCAAGAGATGCACTTAATATACTGGCAACATAATTCTTCTATTCCAACAGGTTTATAATTCCAAGCTATTGTCAAAATTTTAATGTAGAGAGAATTGTCAGCATAAAGTGAGATGATCTCCTACCAAATCTTTTTCTTTGATGCTTTCTAGCTCTATGAATTAAGGCTATTGATATAATTATCTGATTTTCATTGTGTATTTCTTCAAAATAGGGTACATTGAGGTATCATATAAATTGTTATAGAGAAGACTGTCAAATAAGATGGTGCATGTGAAAGTATATATCATAGTGCGGTGACACGTTTGCATATTAATTAAAAGAGGGAGTGTGATCTAATGCAAAGTTCCAGAGTTTGGGGGTGAGAAACAATAGCTTCAGAGAATAAAGTCAGTGCTCATGCATTTATTTCTAAGAAAGTGGATAAAATCGCATTCCTTTCAAACACTTCCAAGCAATTACATACTTTATATTTGATTTATGTTTTATAACATAAGGAGAACCATGCATGTGCTTCTGCTCACATTATAAGAATGTTGCTAACTTGATGGCAAGTTTGCATGACTTTATATTTGCTGTCTTCATGACTCAGGTTTTACTAGGTTGTCAGTAGTAATAATCATTAAAGTAAGTCTTGTATTTTTTTCAAGTAACAGTAATATTAATAAGTGAATATCAATGCTAAGTTGGCATTCATTATTCAATTGTTTAAAGTCCAAAAAAATAAATATTATACTGCTGTATTAGACTAAGCTGCATTACAATTAGAACTAAATGTGTATTATGTCTAAAATAAAAGTTTATTTCATACTCATATTACCATCTAACATGAGTTTTTCTAGCTTAAGTCTGATTCAAGGTGTCAGACTATCTGTGGTTTTAGCGTCTTTTAGAGACATGTTGATGTCCGAACAGTGGAAGAAGAAAAGTCAGTGGATATACCTGCTTCTTAAAGACCTTGGGTCAAAAATGATGCTCATATCACTTTCTACTCATTTTTCTTTGGTTGGAACCCAGTTATATGGCAAAACCCAACTCCAAAGGAATCTGGGAATTTTAGCGTGCCTGTATGTATGAGAAGAAAAGGAATTGAATATTTTGAGACAAACGGTATTGTCTGCCAAACAAAAATGAGTAATATTACCTAGAATTGAAAGAAAATATCTTTTCCATCAACATCTGAAAGAGCACTAAACCATTTTCTACCTAAGGTTAAAATTAATTTGCAATACACATTAATTTTTAGAAAATAAAGTGTAGTTGAGTAAAACATAACCATTCTTTATTATACTTAAATTTCTTCTTAGGTAACACCTGAATAGTAAATTTTGTATATATAACTTATGCATTATAGCTATGATTATTGAATGATGTTTATATTTTAGCTCATAGTAAAGAAATTACTTCTTTTAGTATTTAAGTTGTTGAAAAAAATTGCTTTATTTTTACTTTCCCAATTCAGGATATTTGTGAAAAAAAAAATAGTTAAAATGGCTCTAATACTTGGTAGCAGAAACCTAAATAAAAGTCTATCTAAATCAAATGTCAAGCACCATCCTTGGGCACAAATTCTTCATGGGAGCAAAGCGATTCAATATGAGAGTTAAAGGAATGTGTTTTAACAATGGTATGTCACTTTGTCAGGGATGTCTTTGTAATGTCTAAGAAGCAGGTTAATAGGATCGTTAGAATGAAGGCTAAATATGACAAAAGCACAAAACACTTTCTTCATGTCATTCCTCTGAGATATGTGGGTGGCACATATTATCTCTGTTTTGTAGATTGAAAAATGAAATAGTTTAGGTACTCAGAGGCATTTTACTGACATTCAGATTTTTAAACAGGTGTAGTTCCTTTTTATAGATCTCTAATAGTAATTACATCAGCTTTAGGCTCCTGAAATATTTTCAAATATCTAGGGTTGTTGAAATAATGGTTTCACTCTTCATTCTGTTTAGTTCTTCATAAATCCTTTAACTCTCTTTAGATACTAAAGTGTTAGACAAAAATGAAAATGTTATTTCTGATTGCAAAGAGAATACCTAATATTTAGAGGTGATTTTTAAATAGCATTTGTAAGATGAATCTCATTCTTGTCCTTTATGTAAGTGATACCAAAAACGGCTATTTGACACATTTATCATCTGTGTTTTTGACCAAAATGCAAACAATATCCAGAAAAGCCAAATTTTTATCTATCATAGTACTGTAAGTAAGAAAATTGAACATCTCATCTTAAAAGTCCAAGACTAAATATTAAGTTTACCATTAAAAATACTGTGTAACTCTGAAGAAAATTAATGGAACTTAAATGGTTTTAATAAATTAAAATCACAGTGCTCAGAAGTAATGAATTATATAACTAATACATCCTAACAGCAATGATTCTCTCTCTGCCAATCAACTGAGTGTTGCATAGGGATCCTGTTAGTGTCATTTCTGATCACGACAATCATTTCTCAGACTCCTGTTAAGGCTACACTCTCTCACCCCCAAAATTTACCTTAATCCATAACAATGATTATAAATATTAGTGTCAATTTTCTGAATTAGGAAAAAAGCATGAGCATTTGCTATTCTAATAAGGATACTATTCTATAATCTTCATCTGGAATTCCCTGAAAGTTCCATAAAATTCTATATAAACCAAGCAGATTTATACAGGAGTATCCAAAACTTCACTTGTTTCTATACACGTTTCTAGGGGAATAGAAACAAACATATTTTATAAAAGTCAATTTCCTTATCTCTCATTTATTAGAGATCAAGTTTATGGCTATAAATTTTTAACAACAAAAAAAGTATTGTGGTTATAGGAATTTATCTATGGTAATTGCAAAACAAATTAATTAGAAATTCAATTTTATTATTTACGTTGGCCTTCCTAGACTTTCTAAAGCAATTAGTCTTCATCTATCTTTACTTAAGAAATGATCCAATTTAGTTTTATGGCATTTTCTGCCATATGGAAATGTATTATATGATACTGCAGTTTACAAATTTGACATTGTTCAATAATAAATTATGTGTTGCTTTGTATACCATGGAAATTATCAAAATAAAAATATTCTTAAATATGTAGTAGATATTTAGCCCTCAAAATTAGCTTAATCTGTTTAAGGCTAATAATCATTAAATTATTTTCATAAGCAAATGAATCTTTAATAAACTTAGCTTTCTGGATTCTATTACTATTTTTTCCATGTAGCATTTATATCCTTTCTTTGTATAATAAACTCAAATAAACTCTAAGGACTTACATTTTTACTTATTACAAATAGTGGATAACCCATTTGGATCCAATTAGCAACATCTATGTCTTAGATATTTGTTTGTGCTGATTTCCTAATTTGTGTTGGAAAGCTATTATACAGAAAGGAAGGGAAGAAGGCAGGAAGGTAGGAAGAAAGGAAGACAGAAATAAGATGTAAAAATTCTGTATCCTGATAGAGTTCTACCAAGTGGGATACTGAAAAGCAAAAACTGGAAACAGTCTAATGCCTATCAACTGATAAATGGCTAAACAATATGTGGTATATCCATACAATGGATTATTATTTAGTGATAAAAATGAAGGAAATACTGATACTTGCTGTGTCATGGGTAAAACTCAGAAATGTTGTGCTACATGAAAGAAGTCACACATAAGAGACTAAATATTGTATTGTTGTATCTGTTTATAACAACTATACATAAAAGGTAAATACACACACACACACAGACACACACTTGCGCGCACACACACAAAGTAAATTCATTGTTTTGTATTTTTAGTAGAGGCGGGGTTTCATCATGCTGGTCAGGCTGGTCTCAAACTCCTGACCTCAAATGATCCACCTGCCTTGGCCTCCCAAAATGCTAGGATTACAAGTGTGAGCCACTGTGTCCGGCATGTGAAAGACATATTTACAGAGCTAAGATATTTGCATCATTTTTTAGGACAGATTTTATTCTTAAATATGGTTTTTCAGCATCTGCTACAACAATTCCTTTTTTTCTTTATCAAATTTAAAACTTGTTTTTGATACATCAATTTGTGACATACAAATCAGAAAATTAAGATGTACCCTACTAAGGTACTTGATTGGCAAAGTTGTCCCTTCTCTGATTAACTTCAAAGGAAGTGAACATGTCTATAGAAGCACCAAGTGTGACACAGTAAGAATAAAGAGAGTACTGGTTATAATCGAATGTCTAAAAAATGCAAAGGCTTGTCTGCAGAAAAACTAAGACTTGATCTTTGGGAGATACTATAGTGTGTGAAGATTATGGTGCAAAAATTGGTTTGTTATAAATATTTTATTATGTAGAAAATAGACGAAAGAAACTATATGTATATATAGCTTATTTTGACACAGTGTTGAGCCTTTTTATTAACTATGTATTTTAATGTTTTTTTGATGAGAAAAATTACATTCAGTGAGTGTAATATAGTACAAGTAGTGACACAGACTCACCCTTTATAGGCTCCCATTTCTCACAGAAATAATATAAAGAATAAAAAGTTGAATATGTACTTATTTTCATAAAATGAAAAAAATACATGTCAAAAATTTAGCAAATGTCAACACAACACACTGCAGAGTATTGAAAATGTTATGCTTGGAGCATCATTTCAAAGCCTGATTAATTCAAGAAGCATATATGTGTTCTTAACAAATCTCTGTTTCTACATATTTTCTGTTGTTAGTATTACTGCCCAAGAGACAGTATAGTGGTCTGTATAAAACATCAAAACATATCAAGTGATTTGCTTGACAGTTAATTCACCATGATAAAACATAGTTATATGCATTTTAAGGTTTTATTAAAACCTTATCAAACCCGGAACATATGTATTCAAGGTAGTCATCTCCCATGAAAAATTTTATAAAACACTTAATCAAAAGTATAAAACCTGTTCATGTCACCATATTAATAAAACCATTTAAAGTTATTTCTTTTTCCTTTAGTTTTTAAAGGCTTGAAATATTAATTTCCTAGAGACTCTGAAATATTTTACTATTCAGTGGAGAACATTACCAGTGCCATTACCAAAATAGCACAGTAATATTTGGGCAGAGTGTGTTCTGTGATAGTAAGTTTATACATGATGAGAACACAAAAACAATATTTAACTTTCATCTCTGAGCTTAGTGAAGTGGAAACTATGCAATTTTTTCTGTCATTGTCTAGTAGCTTTCTGACTCTGTAGCAGCTTTTCCATAAAGTGGGTTATATAACTATAAGGTAAAATTTAAGAAGGCAACAGAAAAACTAGAATGTCGAGCCATAAAAATCCTCTTTAAGCAGCTGAAATTTTAGAAAAGATTTCTTTGGAACCTTAAATTTTTTTGTCCAGATGAATATTTATATGCATGAATATCAAGTAATTTAAAAATATGTCACTATTCAAAACTTTGTATAGAAAACTACTATCTAAAGCATCAGTATACTAATGAGAATCAATATACTTCCTTTAAAATTTAAAAATAATTTTAAGTTTTGCTCCCCCTTGAAGAAGCAAACAACTTAGCTATATACAGACACACATATATGCATCAATCTTGGGGTAATATTTCATATATAAATGTATTATATATTCCATATATTAAAATATATTTTACATATATTAAAATATATTTCATATCTATATTAAATGGCATGTATCAAGATTGATTTATCACAGAGTATAGAATAAAATATTGTAAATAAACTTTGATGTTAATAATATTAACTTGATGAAGGTATATCTGTATTAGTTTACATGCCAATAATCTATTTTTTTAACTTCATCAATATTAGTTAAGATGTGCTTTATGACATGTATGGATAAACATCAAACAAGAGTGAAAGGGCATTCTGGGAAGTTGATGAAAACAGTCACAGTTTTCCAATATCCTTGGATTCCCCAGACAAAACCAGACTCAGGAACTAAATGGGAAAGTCAGAAATTCATGGGCAGTCTGGGTAATAAAACTTAGTTATGATGTAACTGATGAACCCCAAAATAAGTGAATTGAAAAAAAATTCCCAGTAATAGCCAGAAGTCCAGCTATTATCCTTGTCTGGAGGGGAGAAAGCAAAGGAAAGCAACAGTGAATCTAAAGTACCTGAGAATGGAAAAAAAATTCAAACCCCTAACAGATATTTATTTAAAACCACAATGGCATAGATTTCATTTGTGTACAGCAACTAAAACTGGAGTTTTACCTACAGGAAAAGTGGGTAAGTGGAAGTGTGTTTAAGAAGATATGAAGACCTGGAACAGTCTTTCAAAATTGAACAGCTAAGGCTCATTCCAGAATAGCTAAAATATTTGAAGACTATGGTAAAAAAAAAAAAAAAATGAAAGAAGGTAAATAAGAATTATACAAAATTCAAAATGAGACTATATAACTCAATATATAATTAGAAAGGATCTTTCTGATTATGAAAACCAGAATAGAGAGACTACAAAAGCCTATAAATAAAAAAAGATTAAAGCCTTAATAGAAGTAGTCAGATGGATGAAAATCTTAAAACTCAAAAAGAAATTGAAAATTGTTTTAAAAATAGATTTGAGATAAGTAATAATTAAAGAAGGTAATGAAAAGGAAATCCAAAGCAGGTAATAGTTGTTTTCAGGAATAAAAAAACAAAACAAAACAAAACAAAGGAACACAATAAATAAAATCAATTACAATTCAAGTAACTTTTCTTAACGATTAAACAATTTCAGGTGACATCAGTAAAAATGGCTGAATAAGGAATTACAAAAGACTGTCCCTGCACAAAAGAAGTTAAGAAACTGGTAAGCACTGTCAGAAGCAACTTTATTAGAACTCTGGAAAAACTAACCATAGGTTTCTGGTAATCAGGAAAATGCTTCATCACACACACAAAAAAACAAGCAAACAAAAAGAAAGAAAACTGATTATTGGTAGTATATATTATTGTGGGTTTTAATTGTCTTGTCAGCATCTCCCACTTCCCACCTGTGATGCAACCTTGAACACAATAATTCTCATTTTTAACACAGATTATAGGTGCCTAGCACTAGGGAAGGCAAAATAAATCTCATTTTTAAAAAAGTATGGCTGTTTGTTTTGATACATCTGCTGGTTCCCTGAAGGATCCCAAATTTTGTCTTTATTTTACTGAACTCTGAACTTTCCCGGTACTGAAGTGGCTACCAGGAAAAAAATTTGTCAAAAATATTTTAAACAAATGCATTATTCATTGCCACCTAGGGCAAGGGATAACAGTTGGGGTAAACAACAGACAAAGCTAAAAGTCTGGGAGTAAAGCCTAGAAAATTAGATGCTTCTGGTAATAAGGGAATTAAAAATCATCCACATACTACTGGGAACCTCTGAGGCTATAATACACAGGTTCAGAAAAAATGTGTTAAGGCCCCAGGGTCTCACTGTGGCTTGAACTCTGCTTAATCAGAAGAAAAGCGTTAGGCAGAATTGCAATCTTCCTGTCTCAATGTGAAACATGTGCCCCAACACAGAAACTCTATCTTCAAAGAGTGGAGTTTTGATGTTTTGTTGTTGCTGCTTCTACAAGTTTAAGGAAATCACTATTAAATCACAAGCTGACCAACAAGATAATGAAATACAGATTTTAAGTAACACCAAGAAAAAATTTAAACTTTACAAAGTTAGTACAAAAAGCCACTTGAGACTCAAACAGCAAAAAAACTACAACATGCAGATGTAAACCTCTGGGGAGGAGACCATGATCCTGAGAATTGTCATATAATAATATTCAAAATATTTCCTTTTCAAGAAAATAATTATAAGATATGAAAAGAAATGAGAGTATATAACCCCCATACCAAAAATACAAACAGAAATTATGAGAATTTTTTTCCTGAGAAAGACCAGACATGGAATTTACTAGACAAAGACTTGATTAACTATTTTATTTTATATATATTTTTTAATCATATAGTCAACTATTTAAATTATACTAACATGGCTGAAGAAAATCATAGACAAAGAAATAAAGAAAATAATAAGAACAACGTCTAACCAAGCAGAGAATATCAATAAAGAGATAGAAATTTTGAAAATAAATGAAATAGAAATTCTGGTATAGAAAAGTATAATTAAAATTAAAAATTCATTGGAGGAAGTCAGAAGATTTGAAAAGGCATAAGAGAGATTTGATGGTAGGTCAAATAAGATTACCAGGTCAGAGGACCATAAAGGAAAAAAATAAATAAAAATGGAGAGCCTAAGAAATCTGTGGGATACCAAGCAAACAAAAATATCTATATAGCAGTTCTATGAAGAAAGGAAAGGGGGAAAAAGGAACAAAAGAAGTATTTAAAGAAATAGTCTGGGTGTGGTAGCTTATGCCTGTAATCCCAGCAGTTTGGGAGAGGCTGAGGTAGGTGAATCACTTGAGGTCAGGAGTTCCAGACCAGCCTGGCCAACATGGTGAAATCCCATCTCTACTAAAAATACAAATATTAGCTCAATATTAGCACATGCCTGTAATCCCAGCTACTCAGGAAGCTTAGACAGGAGAATTGCTTGAACTTGGGAGGCAGAGGTTGCAATGAGCCCAGATCATGCCATTGAACTCCGGCTTGGGCAAAAGAGTGAGATTCTGTCTCAAAAAAAAAAAAAAAAAAAAAAAAAAAAGCAAAGAAAAAATGACTGAACTTCTCAGATTTGATGATATAGCTGAACCTGCATATACAAGAAGCTTAATTAGAGTCAAGGTAGATAAACTCAAAAATATCAAAACTGAAAACAAACCCAAAGAGAAACCTAAAAGCAGCAAGAGAGCAATGACTCATATAAAAGGGATTCACCAAAAGATTAACAGCCGATTTCTTATAAAAAAACTATGAAGGCCAAAAGGCTGTAGGAAGGCATGTTTAAAGTGCTGAAAGGAAAAAGAAAATCAAAAAAGAATTCTATATGTAGCAAAAACAGACTTTACAAATGAAGAAGAAAGTAAGATATTCACACAGACACAGAAACTAAAAATGTGTTGCTGGTAGATAAGCCCTATAAAAAATGCTAAAATAAGTCCTTCAAACTGAAATCAAAGTATACTAGGCAGTAGCTCAAATCTGTACAGAAGAATATAGAATATCAGTAAGGGCAATTACACAGGTAAATACAAAATTCAATGTTAATATAATTTTGGTTTGAAATTCTTTTTCTTGTCCTCTTGATTTAAAAAAGTTAAATAAAAAAATAGAAATCTATGTTAATGAGCACACAATAAATAAAAATGGAATTTGTGGTATAAAAAAATCAATGAAGTGGAGGCAGTTAGGAACAGAGTTAATGTACACTATTGTAACTAAAATGGCATTAATTCAAATAACATAAAAAATGTTGTTACAAATTAAGGTTTTTTTTGTAATCTCCAAAGGATCTACTAAGAAATAGCTAGAAATATTTAGAAAAGGTAATAAGAAAGGAACCAAAATGGAACACATAAAACAGTTACCTAACATAAGATAAGGCAGTAAAGAAAGTGTTGTAAGACAAAAATAAAAGTACAAGATATTACAGAAAGCAAATATCAAAACAGCAAAAATAACTTCTTCCTTATTAATAGTTATATTTATAATTAATTATATTTTAGATGTATTAAACTCTATAATTAAAAGATACCTTCATAAGATGAGCTAAAATAATCCAACTATATGCTGTTTATAAGAGATTCACATTAAATATAAATACATAAGTAGGTTGAAATATACTGAGCCAGAGTGGCTATACTAATATCAGGAAAACTAGACTTTAAGTCAAGATTTGTTACAAGAGACAAAGAAAAACATGATCAGTACTGATTACAAGACCTACTTAAGTAGTTAAATATTAAATAGATGTAGTAAATAGTAGATGAAACTTCCAACAAAGAAAAGCCTAAGACAAGATGCTTTCAATGATCAATTTTACCAAAGATCTAAAGAAGAATTAACACCAATTCCTCTCAAGTTTTTGCAAAAAAATAGAATAGGAAATGTGTTAGTCCGTTTTCATGCTGCTGATAAAGTCTTAGCTGATACTGGATGATTTTCACAATAAAAATGTTTAAATAGACTTACAGTTCCACACGGTTGGGGTGGACTCATGATCATGGTGGAATGCAAGGAGTAGTAAGTCACGTCTTACATGGATGGCAGATGCAAAACTTGTGCAGGGAAACTCCCATTTTTTTTAAACTGTGGGATCTTGTAAGCCTCATTCACTATTACAAGAACAGTGTAGGAAAGACCTACGCTCTACCCCAATTCAATCACCTCCCTCTGGGTTCCTCCCCTGGCATGTAGGAATTGTGAGAATTACAATTTAAGATGAGATTTGGGTGGAGACACAGCTAAACTGTATCTGGAGGGAACACTTCTCAGGTAATTCATGAAGCCAATGTTATATTCACTTCTACATCAGACAATGACATCATTAGGAAAGGAAATTGCATCTAATATACCTTATGAATATAGATACAATAACCTCCAACAAAATACTAACAAGCTATGTTTGGCATCATATTAAAAGGATTATATATCATAATCCAGTGGAATTTATTTCAAGAATGCAAATGTGGTTCAACATGTAAAAGTCAATGAATGAATATACCATAAAAATCCACACAATTACTTCAATTAAAGTAGAAAAAGCATTTGAAAATATCCAAAACTCCTTTATGATAAAAACAAATAACCAACTAAACATAGAAGAAAGCATCCTTAACTCAGTAAAAGATATGGAAAGGTTTACACGAATTTCTGCAAGGATTTTCAGGTCTCACTGGACCTAAAAATAGACTCAGTTGCCACAGCAGTCCCAGTTTCATGAGAGCACCTGTGAGCAGCAAAAGGAACCCCAGTACCTTTACTACTTGCATGAGTCTGATGAGACAGACACTTCCACAACAAGGCAGGCAAAGCACCTTTATTAGTGATAGGCACCAAGTATAAGCAGAAGCCAAGGATCCATGGTGAATTAGTCCCCCCAGGACTCAGGAAACCTGCCCAGGCACATGGAGTCTCTTCTGTACATGTCTCAAGTGACACTATATCTGAAGGATCATGAAACCACTCAGCTCTCAGTTTTATACCCTGAACACAACTTGGATTGCTGAGCTCAAGCATTGCAAAACATTCTGTTCTGGAGGAAACAAGGACATAGCCCAGATTGTTTCAAACATTTCTTCATTACTTCAGAATATTGCATTCTTGGTACATTCTATATAGAAGATGGAGAAAACCTACTTTGATCAGTCAAGATTATTCAGGGACTTGTGTTCCTGTGGGGTATTTATGAAAAACTAACAGTTAACTATGCCTAATGATAAAATATTTTTCCTAAAGATTAAAAACAAGTCAAGGATGTTGCCTCTTGCCGGTTCTATCCTACATTGTACTAGAAGCTCTAGCAACAATAATATAAGTAATAAAATAAAATGCATTTAGTTGAAAATAAAGAAATAAAACTTTCTATCCACAAATGACGTGATTCTTACCCAGAAAACCCTAAAAACTCCATGGACAGAAAAAGTAAGTTAGAATGAGTTAACACATTTAACAACTATCAGGATATAAGATCAACATACTAAAGTTCACTGTATTTATATACATTAGCAATTAGCATTCCCATCAGGAAATCAATGAAAAAATCCATTTACCTACTGTTAAGAACCTAAAATACTTACAAATAGATTTAATTAATAAGTTACAAGATATGTACAGTGAGTACTATTAAAACATTGTGAAAGTAGGTTTTTAAAAACCTAAATAAATTGAAAGATATCATGCGATATGAATTAGAATACACAATATTGTTAAGGTTAGTATTCTCCTCAAATTGATATACAGATTGAATGCAATGTATATCGTATTTACTACCTTCATGTAAAAATGAACATGCTGATTCCAAAATTCATATGGAATTCCTTCAAGGAACACAGAATAGCAAAACTCTGTTGATAAAAAAGAATAGAACTGGGGACCCACACTTCCTGATTTCAAAACTTGCTGTAAATCAACAATAATCAAAACTGTGTGAAATTATCAGAAGGACAGATATAGAGAACAATGGAATAGAATGGAGAATACAGAAAATTAGCATCTATGATCAATTTATTTTTGAGAAACTTGCCAAGAAAATTTTCTTTTTTTTTTTTTTTTTTTTTTTTTTTTTTTTTTTTTTTGAGATGGGCTCTCACTCTATTGCCCAGGCTGGAGTGCAGTGGCACAACTAAGGCTTACTGCAGGCTCAACCTTCTGGGCTTAGGTGATCCTTCCACCTCAGCCTCCTGAATAGCTGAGACAACAGGCACATGCTGTCACACTTGGCGAATGTTTTGTAGCTACTGGGTTCACCATGTTGCCCAGGCTAGTCTTGAACTCCTGGGCTCAAAGGATTTTCCAGCCTTACCCTTCTAAAGTGCTAGGATTACAGGAATGAGCCACCTCTCCCAGCCCCAAGAAAAATTTCTCTGGTTTCAATGTGTCCTCCAATTAGCATGTGTTGGAAACTTAATCCCTAATGCAATAGTGTTGGGAGGTAGGGCCTACTGAAAGGTGATTAGGCCATGAAGACAGAGTGAAATAATTAATGCTGTCAGTGCAGGAGAGGGTTTATTATTGCTAAGGTTTGCTATTATTTAGCCATAGTAAAAAGATTTTGACTGTTTTTACTCTCTCCTTTTTTCTCTCTCTCCCCTTCTCTTTGCCCTTTCACCATGGGATGATGTAGAAAGAAGGCTCTTCCCACATGTAGCTCTTTGATCTTGGATTTCCAGCCTACAGAATTGGAAGGCAACAAATTTCTGTTGTTATAAATTTAGTCTGTGATAGTCATCATAGTGGCACAAAATGGACTAAGACACTATTAAATTGGGAAAGAATAATATTTTCAAAAAATAGTACTGGGACATCTGGATACAGACATACAAAAGAATAAATTTGAACATCTTTTTCATGCTACTTGCAAAAATCAATTTAATGTAAGAGCTTAAACTATAAAACTCTTAGAAGAAAATGTGAGGTAAATATTTATGACCTTGTATTTGGCAATGGCTTCCTACAGATGACCCCAAAGCACAAGCAATTCAAAAAGAAAAATATAATAACTAGACTTTAACAAAATTTAAAATGTTTGTACATTAAAAAAAACTATTAGGAAGGTGAAAAGATAATTCATAGAATTGGAGAAAATATTTGCAAAAATCCAAAATACATAAATATCTTGTATAATTCAACAACAAAAAAGAAAGCCAAACTTTAAAATGGGCAAAAATTTTGAGTAGATATTTCTCAGAAGAAGATAGGCAAATGGCCAATAAGACAATGAAAAGATGTTTAATATCATTAATCATTGATGAAATGCAAATTCAAACCATGAGATACAACCTCACCCATGAGGATGCCATAATTTAAAGAAAAAAGAAAAAAACAAGAAAACTATGTGGCTATGAAAAAACTGCAACTCGACTATATTCCTGGTGAGAACACAAAATGGTGCAGCTGTTATGAAAAAACTGATGATCCTCACTACTTCAGTTATTGCTATATATCCATGGGAACTGAAAACAGGTATTAAAACAAAAGCTTGTACCTAAACATTTACGACAGCATTATTTACAACACCCAAAGAGTGGAAATGACCCAAAAGTTCATCCAATGATGAATGGTTATGTAAAATACTGTATAAGCATATAATGGAAAATTACTTAGCCACAAAAAGGAGTGAAGTACTGACACATGCCACAGTTTGGATGAACCTTGCAATATCATGCTAAAGGGACAAAGCCAGACATAAAAGATCACATATTGTATGATTTCATTTATATGAAATGTACAGACTAATAAAAATCATACAGGCTGAAAGCAGGTTAGTAGTGGGCAAGGGTTAAGGGGAGAGTGGAAGGAGAAGTGAGAGCTTAATGGTTGTCAGGTTTATTTGGGGGGTGATAAAAATATTCTTGAATAAGTAAGTAGTCATGGTTTTGTAACCTTGTGAAGTTCTAAAAATCACTTAATTGCACAACTTAAAAATGGTTAATGCTGTGAATTTTATGATAATGTAAAATAGAAATTACATAATAAAATGCATAGCTGCATACCTGAAAATATTGAACCACAACAATCAATATAGAGACATAGTCTAGCAAACTTAGTTGACTTTAAATAAAACTCATTTAGGCATATAAATAAAAAGCAAATTATAAGGAAATAGATTATTATCAGATTTAATAGCAATATTTCATATTAGAAGAAAATTGAGATATTTAAGATACTCAAGGAAAGAAAATGGGAACTCAACATTTTATAGCTAGCAATATGTGACATTCAAGTGAAAAAACACAGTGTTTTTAACAGTCAAAAACTCAAGAAATATTATTTCTATAAACTCTTCCTGAATAATCCATGTAGAATGAACTTCAGACAACAGAAAAATAAAAAGACACCAACATAAGATCTGGTGGTCAGTATTATGTATATATTTATTTTAGAGCTAAATGAAATAAAGCTTAAATAAATCTAATACATAATAAAGCATTTATCTGAATGTATATATAGCATAGCTATAATAATTGAGTCAATTTGGGTATTTTATACTTCTTCAGGTGAGATGAGACAATTATGGACATCAAGTCAGCTCTATTAATGTCATATATTTCAACATTTGCTGCATATTGAGTTTCATCTCCTTTTTAATTCTTAATGCCATTTATTTGTTCTTGCTTTCTCTTTCTTTTTTTTCTTGCTTAGTTTGGCCTAAGGTTTTGTATTTTTATTAGTTTTAGCAAAGAACCAACTTCTGCCTTTGATGACAATCTATTATATTGTTCCCAGTGATTTCTGCTCTTTATTGGTTCATTTCTTATCATTTCTTTGCTTTTTTCCTTAGTTTTTTTTTTTCTCTTTAATTTCTTAAGTCAATTACTAGCATATTAGCTTTTAGTTTTTTAAAAAATTTCAATAAACATTTTAGGGCTATAAATTTTCCTCAAAAATCATATTAGCTGCTCTCAAAGTATTGGTAAATGTTATTTTAACTATTGCTAATTATCCATTGTTAGCTCTCACTTGAGTCTGCTCAGGCTCCAGACCCCACTTTTTGTTCCTGTGATCAGCACATGGGCTGTTAAAATCCAGCCACTAAGTCCCTCACAGATGGTAGATATCTCTAGAGGTAAGCTTGACTCCAGCATTCTCTTAGCACTCTATATTATCTCGTCACTTGTATTCTTTGAGGGATTCATTTGAATTCTGCTACACGTTTGAAAACATTATATTATGTAAAACATTTTGGTACTTTTTCAGAGTACATTTCTCTGTCCATTCCATATACCTAATCTTATCAAAAACAGACATTCAGCAATTATTCCTATAAATATCTTGATAGTTGGAACATCTAAAGGGCAGAATTTGTACCTAAATGATCCTATCTCCTAAGTTGGAAGGTCTGACATACTGGCTTTTTTTTAAACTGTGAATAAATAAATGTGTGCCTGGTTTTGACAAATATTTAGAAACCAAATTACAAAAATCTATATAATATTATGTACTAAAGCTCACTTATTTTAAAATGTGAACACATGAATTACATCCTCTAACATCATTTTAAATAAACATTCTAGAATCAAATGTATTACAATTATTTTTACATAATAAAAAAGTAAACCTTTCTGATTTCTTAAAATACCCTGAAGAGGGAAACAGTAATTCAAGTTTTAATGGCTTTCCAAACAGACTAAAGCCTAAATACTACAAAGAAGTTTTGAATATTATTGGCAAGTGCAACTTTAGTTAATGTGAATTTCTGCCTTTATCAATTCTAAAACATCAAAGAGAAGAAATAGAGCCTTACTAATCAAAAAAACAGGAAGAGGAGGGTAATTTTCCATGGCTGCAACAAAAACTTTAAAACACACACACACACACACACACACACACACACACACACACACGTACATGCATACACACGCATACTCCCTCTGTGGACACAGACATAATTTCTTTGTTGGAATTTGCCCAGTGTACAAATTTAACTCCTTTATGTTAATCAAACTACTATGGAACTTATAATAACCATCATTCTTTATGTCTAATCCAAGAGATGGGACCGCCAACCAGCTCAATTCACTGATATCCCACTGTGGTTGTGAATCACCACTGACTCAGATGCATACCTCCTAGTGAATCCCTCACAACACATTTTCCTTAGGTTTTAAAATCTGACAGATCAATTGGGTACAATTGCACAGGTGGAACATTTAGGTTTAATTTTTTTTTTCACATTCTTTCTGTCATTTTCCCCTGCATCATTGGTCTCATTTTCCCTGCTACTAAAAGAGAATTATTTCCCCCCAAATCTCCTGTTTCATTTCTTTTATACTTATATTCTCCCCTTCTCTTCTACCTCTTTCTTCCACTTCCCTCTTCTAAAATATCACCTTTTCTTTTTCTCTTTTTCTATTTGCTTCTCTGCTGTTCTCTACAGTTGTTTGATGTTAATATTGAACTTTTCGCTTCTTTTCCTTATCAAGGTTCAATTTAATCGACTTGGTGAGAGGATTAACAAGTAAGATGTCCTTCTAAATCTTGCTTCCTTTTGTTAGTCTGAAGGAGAAAAACAGCTTCGAAAAGGTCTAATTTCCTTAGAAGTTTGAATTGTATCCCTTTGAGTTTTGTCCTAAAGCAGATTCATTTGACTTCTAATTGATATGTCCTTCTGTTGGTCAGACTTCAGCTCTTCTTAGAGCTCAGAATAACTTTTCTCTACTTATTGCTGTTTTGGTTACTGTTAAAGCTTTCTCATGTCAAAGCCACAGTGCACTGACTCGGGTCTCTTGTTTTTCTCTTCACATTTTTCATGCTGAGTAGTGTTTTCTGGATAGCATAACTCTATAGTTTTTTTTTTTTTTCTCCTGAAGAAAATGGACGTGAGGGATCCAATTATGGAAGTCACAATGTCTATAACAGATATGTGAGTTTTGAGCAGTATGTATGATGTTTCCAGGATTCTTCAGAGAGACCTGAATCACCAATTCTGTCCTGTTGCTGTTATTGCACATGTACCACATCTTTATAGCTGTTCTAAAGAGGAGTCATTTTAATTAGAGAACTAAATGTTTGGACTTTTTTTTTTTGAAAATTTAAACGTTTACTTATGTATTATCACTATCTAACACATACTGAATACCCACCATGTGCCAGGTGTTGTTCTAAATACCTTAAACTATTGCATCATTTACTATCCACAGAGACTCTGTGAAGTTGATAAAATGGTCTCTATTTTTACCTGCAGAAATGGAAGCACAAGAAGTCTGAAGTCACACTCCATAGGAAACCTGGTGGTCTAGCACCAGGTCCTTAGGCTTACTTATCATTCCACAGCTACCTGTTTGGATAATCCTGGTGACTTTGATTTGGGGAATTTAATATTTATTGTCATTTAATTTTATGTCTGGTTGAGAATTAACAGTTTGATTTTAGGTTTCTTGATATTTCTTAGCAATGACGCCCAGTTTGCTGCTTTATAGACCAGCACACATTTTACTTCTTGAGATAGGATGAGGACAGTTAGACTTTATTAATAGAAAAGTAGTCAGAGTAATTTTACTAATGCATTATTGTTAAATTTTAGTTAGGAAAAAGCAAAAATTGGGGAAGTCTAAGGAAAATTACATATAGCTACTTAGATAGACTTACAATCTCACAAATAGAACTGTAAATAAAAACACGGTGTTAAGATATGCTTTATGCAGATAATCCCAAAATGTATTTAACTAGCACTTATTAAATGTGTTGTATTATTACTATTTAACAATCACTGTGCAAGGTACAATGAGGAGAGTAGCTTCAATTGTAGGGGAACTCCTTTCAGAGGGAAGGTCTTATGAGTGTCACCTGTGTATAGAGCTGGTCACTCTCAATCCCCTCTCAGAAGTGTGAATGATGATAAAAATACCTCAATGAATCTTTATGAAATGTCATTTAATAATAAATTCCAATGCCCTCTCTAAAATCCATTCTTATCTCAGCGACTCTGTGATCAGCAATATAAGAAACGCAAATATGGATAAGATAGGAATGAAAGCAGTTAAGTGAAAATGGCAATTGCTCTGGTGGCTAAATCAAATAGTGTAATATAAAAAAGGTCAGATTCGTTAAATCCTTCATTTACCAGCCCAGTGCAGTTGCTCCCAGTTCCCCACTGTCAACTTCCTGTTCAACTCCAGGAATAGGCATTCTGACAACTATCTCATCAGCATCCTCCAAATATTCAAACTAATGTTCCTTTTAAGACTTACAATATAATGAAGAGAGATATTTAAATCCCAAAGTTATTTAGAATTTAAAAGATGACTTTCAAATTTTCCCCTTAAGGTCTCCATTTCCATTTGCTGCCATTCTGAAAAATCTTAGAAGTGACTGATCAAGAAATGATTCACAAGGTCACTCATTCCCAGATATCCAAAGAGTAAGGCAGGCAAAAAACTACTCTTCTCAATTAAGTCAACCTCAGAGTTCCTGGAAAGCTTATTGACAGCTTACCCAAATGGTTATGGCAGTTTTAATTCCCTGGACTGTTTCCAGCTTGCCCTTCGGTAAATGAATGAAAGTTGGACAAGCATCAATTTGCAGTATTGTCATTGGCAGGGAGAATGTCAGTGTATTTGTCATTCCAGAAGAATTACAAATCCCTGATTATAGCTCAGCTGTGTCTACTCAGAGAAAGTCAGATGGAGAATGGAAGATATTGGACATAGAAGTGGACAATTTTCTATTTTAGTGGAATAAAACAGAAGTCTGAGTTTGAGCCTTAGTTTTTTTTTTTTTTTTTGTATTTCATCTTATTTGTTTCAATAGCCAGAGAATTTAATGTATATAGTATAACCCAATGCAATTTAATGAATTGCTGTCCTACCACAATAGCTCCAGCAATTTATCCAGACTTTATATGAATACATCCACTGACAGCATATCTCCTCATGAAAAAGAACTATTCATTTTTCTGCTTTATATGTCTAACAGTTTAAAAATAAATGAGAGCTTTCCTATTTTTGAAAATCTTCTATTCAGCTTAGTAGCAGTCTAGGACATACCTCGTCTATGTGACCAAGCTTCACATATTTGGAAATAGTTGTCAATTAGTCAAACTCCATGATTCATTTCTCTGTAGCTAAAATCATCCATCCTAATTCAAATTATTTAAAGTATTCTTTTTTTTTTTCTTTTTTTTTCACTTTTTAAGGTTTGAGAATTTTATTTTGGCCATTTTCATGTTTTTTTTATTGCATTTTAGGTTTTGGGGTACATGTGATGAACATGCAAGAATGTTGCATAGGTACACACATGGCAGTGTGGTTTGCTGCCTTCCGTCCCCTCACCTGTATCTGTCATTTCTCCCCATGCTATCTCTTCCCACCTCCCCATCCCCCCCGCCCCTATATTGTTTTCCAATTCTTCACTACCTTGGTCACCCCCATGGACGTGATTTTGTTGTGCAATAGCTTGCAACAATGTGGTATACTGCCCAGTGAGAAAGAAAAAAGCAACCTCTCAGCCAGGAGCAGCCCTCACACTCACAATAACGCTATAGTGTTCTTCCGTTGTACATAAATAATTTACAGAATTGTTTATGTAAAACCTTAGACAAGTTTGCTCTGTGATCATAGTGGATTAAGCTAAAAACCATTCTATAGGTATTACACAGAAGTGACAAAATATTCTTAGTTCTAACTAACATGAGTGCCTGCTGGATTTTTTTTTTCTTTTTTTTAACCAATTATAGCTTTAGGCTTACTTCATTCCTCCTATTTTTTCAGTTAGAATTATTAAAATACCCCATCATAAAACTGACAACTGGGTGAAAGTAAGGCTAAAAGAAAATACGAGCAATCATTTGATATATGGTCTGAGAGATTAAAATAAAGCAGTAATACTAGTACTATTATTTTTATTCCAAATAAAATAATAAAATCAGAGCTAGTATTTATTCATTGATTGCTTGGTCCTGATGATGGCAGACTATGTGACAGACAATTGACCTACATTACTCTTTAATGTACACAATTTATAAACTAAATAGAGTTGTCACATTTTACAGATTAGAAAAACTGAGGTGTGTGGAAGTGAGTAGCCAGCCTAAGATATCTCTGCTAAAATTAAATTTTGAAACCAAGACCTAAAATCTACAAGCCAAGATTTTATTGCCTCAGTTCAAGGCAGTAAGTAGGACTGACATTCTTGCAGGGGTGGTATCTAACAACAGGAGGGATACCTTTTGAAATTTGTTTGACCAAAAGATGTGATGTGCTTATTGGAATTACTCAAAAATTTGTGTGCCAACTATGAAGCCTCTTAATGCAGGAAAAATCCATGCCAGTCTTAGCTTAAACATCCCTTTTGAAGAATTTCCATAAAGTTCAAGCATTTTTAAAATTTTCTATTAACTCTCAGTTCCAAATAGATGTGCCAATTCTTATATGCCAAGTATCAACTAGAAGATTGTTCTGTATCAGCCAAGTTGTCATGGTGTTTCATCCCTCACTAAACTCCCACTGTCTCATCAAAAGTTGGAAACATCAGTACCCAAATTCTATTGTGTAACTAATCAAGATTATTATTTGCCCCTATAATCTTACTTTTACCAAGAAGATTATACTATTTTCTAAAAAATATTTTTAGTCTACCTTTAGAAATTCACATATTCTTTATCGTGATTTATATTGATTTAAAAAAGACAATAATCCAGTCATACTGGATAGAAAAGGTTAGGAGCAAATTGCCCACCAAACACACAGATTTGTCATCATGAAAAGCCTCAAAATTATAAACATTACAAAATGACAAAAATAATTATCAATGTATCAGAGACAATGGGTGAAACTCTAATGTTAAGAAAAGACTCCAAGCTCTTCTTAGAAAAAAAAAAATAAGCAAAATGTGTTATTCGCCCATTCCAAAAAATGTCAACCAACTCAGCTAGTAATTTCAGGAAATAGCTAATATAGGCAGTGTCAATTTCTGAGAAAGAAAGAATTTAGTTGTGTAGTTACCAAAACAGTAACAATTTTTTAGCTTCCATTTTGTGCCAAACGGTGCCATGCTAAATGCTTTGGGTATGGAAATCAGTCTCTGTGAGTATTCCTTGATTATGTATGATAAAAGATGGCTACAGGCAACTGACTCCCTCAAAAGTCTTAAAACAGTAGTACAAATTAGCATGAGGCCAACGATCTGCAAGGAATTAGAAATAATGTTATAGGCAAGTGAGAAATGAGTTTAGTAGATGCTGAAAAGAGTGTCAAGCTAAGCATCATAGAATAAGAGATCTGGAAAGAGTTTTACATATAATGACATAGCTTTATAGATTTTGATTTTATATTTCTCTTCCATTTATTGTAAGTTGCATGAAGGCAAAGATCATTTCAGTCTTGACCAATATCATATTACAATTCTTTAAGAGAACAAATGAGTGAATGGAAGAATGGAAGTCTTTATTAGCCCTGTTACAACACACCTATTATTTTGTGTGCCCAGCATTCACTCTACATTTATCTCATAGTAGGACTTCTGTTTTCCCCAAGGGACTGACAAGTTTCCTACTCTCGGCCCACTATTTAATTAGTCTTGTTATGTAACTCTGTGTTGACTCATTAGTACACTTCATCTCTCTAGCTACAGAAACCAAGTCTCAAGGATTTGGGGAAACTTTTAAGCTGGAATTTTTGGTGGTAAGAAAACCTGTGTTTTCTAAAGGTTACCATATGGTAAATTCTTTGCTGAGAATTAAGTTAACATAGACTAAGAAAAAGCAACCAGAAATAGAGAGTACACACACACACACACACACACACACACACACACACAAAGTAAGAGAAAGAAAAAGATACAGAGAGAGCATTCTGGTAAATTTGGTTTGTTTTGGCCATTCCTGAGCTTTGGTTTTCTGAGCAAATAAGTTATTTTTTATGCTTGAATTATTTTAAACAGAGTTAATTTTAGTCGTAATAAAAGAGTTAATAATACACTCTTCTCTGTGCAAATGGAGAAACGAGTACAGAGGAGAAAAGTGGCTTACACTTTCTTAAGTACAATATGTTATAGTGAAAGAATTGCCACTAGGGCCATGGCTCTTAAACTTCCAATTCTTTCGACAATGCTACATTGGCTTTATTAAATAATGGATTTGTTAAAGACATGGAATATTAAGAAAAGAAGTATCACAACTTTCTTGGGGAAAATAACCAAAACTCTACTATCTCCACAGGATGGACCCCCTTTTCTCACTTACATTCCTTCAAATAGGAGGCAGGAATTCAAATCTCTGAATTCATTTGGCCATTTAGCTTTCTGCTGAGACTGCCTGAAGAGGCGACAATTGTACCCAAAGGGCAGTCTAATCAATAAAGTAAAATTACTCATTGAAATACTTATTATCAAAAACAGCATTTGTTCATTTGGCAGGTAATTTGTAGTAATGTTTAGTAGTTGATAGCAGTTTGTAGTAATTAAATGCCAAGCCATTTCTTCACTTCATATTGGTTTCACTTTAGTAAACTCAATACTAGGAAAAGGAATTAGTAGTTGATGGCCAGGTCTGGTATTTAAATGCTTTAACAAGCAAAGTAAATGCAGAATTGAGAAGGAAGTAGCTAATGTACAGGGACAGATTGCCTAAGTGCTTCTGTGCAGAATTAAAAATCTCATACTATTTATTAGCAAACATTAAATTTGGGTAAAAGGAAAAAGAATACAAACCTGGAATTCACTGGGAATTTAATAGTTATGAATTGCCAGATAATCTATTGTCTTTTAAGTTAACTCCCAAATCTCAAATCTCCCTTTTTCTAGAGAGATTACATAATTTATAGCTATTAAGTTTCTAGGAAAGATTTTGAGTCCATTATTTGAGTCTATAATTGTCACTGGGATAATTTATAAATCAGTAGATCAGGATAGAATCTCATTTGCTAGAATGGAATTTCCTTTACAATGTACTTTCATTTTAGAAAACATAGAAAGAATTTCATTTTAGAAGACATAGAAAGAAGACTTTCATAGCCAGGATTTTATTTGTTATATTGAACATTATACAATTGTTAAAGGGTTCCATACAATTACCAAGTTGCTTGATTCCAAACTCCAGCGGGCTTAAAATATCATCAATCATGAATTTCATATAAATGCATAAATCTTCAGAAGTAAGTTTAACTTGAGCATGTGCAAGTAAATATGTCACAGGATACAAATTTTCAGTCAAGTGTTTAATCTGCTTTTTGATATACTGACTACTACCCTTGTCTCTCTACCTTCTTGGTCCCTTCCCCATTTTTTCCCCGTTACCAGTTCATCCCAGCATCTTGTAGGGGTATTGTTTATTATTGTTTTATGACCTACTTCTCAGGGTTGTATTGTTTTTATTTTGCAGAAACTCTTTAAAATTCCATAGCTCTAAAAATGTAAGTGCTACAATGTTCAAAAATCAATATCTAATCTTGAGTGGTCTAGAAGGTTTCAGAAGATAAATTTTCAGCATTCATTCCATCTCAGTAAATAATAAGGAATTTACATATTAGTAATTTGAAATCCTAAGTAATTTAAAGCATATAAAGATGAAGCAATCATTATTCAATTGCAAGTGACAGAACTGCCCTGAATCAGTGATTGTAGATGGACATATAACTTTTTCTTCTAGGCCCTTTTCTTAACATGATTATTTGTGGTCTGGGTAAATCATTGAAATCATAATACAACTCTTTTCAATCTCTAAATATGTGAAAGAAAATAATATTTTGAAGCCATCAGTAAAGTAGACTGACTGAAAAGCAGCAAAAGGAAAGAAGCTTTATTTCTAAGCCCTTGAACTTTTAAATTCTCCTGGGTTATTGATCTGTTTAAATGCACAGTGGTTGGACTATCATCAAAATGTGATGACCTCTTTTGTCATTGAAACAAAGCCACTGTATTGAATTGGGGGGGAGGGGGAAATGTCTAGTTATGTAACTTTCTTAAAAAGTAAAAAAAAAAAATGGTTATATTGTAAAGTGAAATAAGTTAACTTCTAGTTTCTGTTCACTTGCATACATCGTCTTTCACACTTCTCTCCTTCCTCTTTCTTCAACAGCTCAGTGTATCTACACTACTCCAAGTCACCTAGCTTCCTCCTGCAATACTCTCCTCCAAGAACAATGTTGTGTATTTTGAAACAATTGCTCTTTTCATAATTATTTATAATAATTTTTCATAATTGATAACAACTTCTAGAAGTAATAGAAGACTATGGTAAAAGAGATTGGGCTTTGCAGACAGACAACCTTACAATCAGATCCCTGGTCTTAAGTCTACTAACTTGTGTGACATAGAAAAACTGCTTTCATATCTTTCAGAGATGTTTATTTGTTTTCTTTCTCTCCCTCCCTCCCTCTCCTTCCTTCTTTCCTTCTGTAAAAACAAGATTCATCAATTTGGATGTTGCCTTAAGGAAAAAATGTGATTAAGTTTTTAAAAGCACAGTGTTCAGCCAATGCTATTAATTTTCCCATTAGTATTCAGATAGGTATCAATTAAGGACGAACTCACCAGTAATACTGGTAATATTTATTGAGGGCTTGATAGATACTAGGAAACTTTTAAGACCTATTTTGGATGTTTCCCCCTTCCTAAAACATTTAATAATATCCCCAGTTACTACCATTTCTTTTTTGTTTGACTATCATAAACACTTCTTTTGTATTGTGAAAGTACTCACATTTATATTTGTCTTTCTTACTTTCCTTACAAGACTAACTTCTTGAAAAAAAATAGTCTGTTTGAACATCTTTTAGACAGGACATCTTTCCTATCTAATCACACATTTTTAGCATAGAATTGCACTTGGTCAACAATAAATTGAATTAAGTTAAATTTAAAGAGATTAATGAACACCCCTGTGCTGAGGTGTACCTTTTTCATACATACTTACAAACACACATGTGAGTACCTCTTATGATGGTTAAATGAAAGACTCAAAAAGTCGTTGCTGAAGGAAATGTTTTTGATTGATCTTGGTGAAGAAATGTGTCCTAACTTACATTATACAAATTACTTCTTAAATAATTACAATACAGACTCTTCAAATGGCCTTATGATATGTCAACCGGGATATGATTATGTTCTTTCTGTTTTTAAAGCATGTGTATCTTCTTTCCATTAGCACAATGTCTACACATCAGGTGCCAGGGCAAAATAAGAATCATAGGTAGAACAGCTTTGCCATGGTTACAAAACTGTTTTGAAGTTACAATCTAGAATATTGTTCAGTTCATTTTATAATGACTCTCACAATAAGGTCTTCTCAGAGTTCACAGTCAGGAAAGAGTTACTTTACTAGGGAAAAGAAAAACCCAGGATTCCTTTTATTAGCTAATAAAAACCATGTAAACCTTTGTACTTCTCTATTTTGTTAAGAGTCAGAGCTAAATTTCATGCTCAAGTAATTTACTTCCTTGTCCTCACTCTACCGCATTGCCCCTTGTTAAACCAGTGTTTTAATGTTTT
This sequence comes from Saimiri boliviensis, assembly GCF_048565385.1. NCBI lineage: Eukaryota > Metazoa > Chordata > Mammalia > Primates > Cebidae > Saimiri > Saimiri boliviensis. The sequence continues at coordinate 175,694,272 of NC_133450.1, read as the reverse complement.
TGTAATATCTTTGCCTTTTAGTAGAATACGAATCCTTTTACAAAAGTAAACAAATGAATGCAATGCTTACTCTTTTTTATAACCCCACCTTCACAGTTAGACTGAATGCTTTTTATTGCTGTGGTAGACTCTATGATGTCCTGCCAGCAACGCCTTCAATGAAAACCTGTTACCCTGCCCATAAGAGTGCTTGGTAAACAGCTTTCTGCGTCTGCCTCTTCCAGAATTGCCTCATCTGCAGATAGCCACATTATTTAAGTTTACACTTCTTCCTAGGGCAGCCCACAAGTAATAGCTGGTCAATGATCAACGAAAATTGGGTCATCTCAGTACAACTTAGACAATTCTGAGAGAACTTTCTAGCTTTAGAGTGTCCCCTGGGGTTTCCCTAGTTTTTCATTGGGATTGTATCACAGATTACCTTCTCCCTCTGTCCAATCCCATCTACTTACCCGATCTTTCACAAGTTTTGATCCCAAGGGGACTCCTTGGTAAAAATCCTAAATACCAAACCCCATCTGAAAGACTGCTTCTCAGGAAACCAAACCTGCAAGAGTTGCTACCAGGAATAGGCCAAGAAATCAGCTACCAGGATTGGGTTCTGGAGCTGGATAACTTGCTTTCTGGCTGGCAGCAGGACGACATCAGTAGTGGTATGTGGTGCATATATAGATACTGGCACAAGGTGCCTGTTTAATTGTTAAAATCTTCACTGTTGTTAAGTAGGAATAATATAGTGGTATAAGAGAATGTATTAGTTGGTTCGATTCATCAAGATTTTGAGAAATATGGGGAAAATGATCATTATAAAACCAGTATATTTGGATGGTTATGAAACTCTGCTGAATTTCTGGATAATATATTAAAAAGCTAAGAACTATTAATCTAACAGAAAGCTAAATGTGAAAGTCAGAGATGGCCTCTGTGGTGACACATTTAAAAAGCTCTCATATTCTGCTGAGTGAGAGCAGAGAAAGTTGAACATCAGGTCAAAAACTTCCAACCAAAGAAGGCCAGTCTTGTCAAGGTCAGGGTCATGTTTAGCAAAGGACCAAATAAGCTAGAGACATTAGGGATGACATCCATGCATGCTTAGAGTCTCCAGATTCCCCTTGATCTTGTGAGTTTATAGAAGTGGTAGAAACATCTCTATGAAAAGCTAGTATTCCCCTCTTGCTTGAAGATGATTCAGACATTACTCAAGACAATACATGCTCCCACTACTCTTCCTGGTCAAAATATCTATAATTAGAGTTAAGTCATAACATAACCCAGATAGAGATGTGATGCGTGGTGCATAGAAAGTACCATGGCATAAAAACTCTGGAGACTTTATGACATTAGTGGTATCAGTGATGAGAGAAGCCATTTAGAGATTCTGGCAAGTACCAGTGAGAAAATCACAACACAGATTGCTGAGGGTCTGGAAAAAGGTCATTCCATCAGAATCACATGCCTTTTAAACAAAAACCCTTGGCATACTACTGGGCCTGCTATAGATACAGTAGCTGATCATGGAGTACCAAGTGATAATTGAGCCACACCTGTCTGTCATGAGCTGGGTTCTGTCAAGCTCTCAGATTAGAAGAATCTTACAGCAATTCATTCAGAGTTCTAAGTGATACATCTAGAAGTAAGCTCATGCAGGATCAGAGGGTCCATGCAAGCTGTATAAACAAATTATAAACTACCCATGTCACCCACCAGCACCTCTCCCCCAGCTCACACCCACGGCCAAAAAGAGGATCGTTATACTCAGCAAATGGTGGAAGACAAGGCACATGATTCATTCATAAAAGGGTCAGTTCAGCATATGTGTAAAATCTGAAATTAGATAGCAGATAATAGATAGCATTAGCTAGTATTTATTACATAGTATTATTACATAGTATTATAACCCCACTTAGAAAGGGCATTGAAAGAACAGTGAGAGAAAATCCTTTCAATGTACAGATTCTTGGGTTGTGGTGGGGGTAGAGAGCAGAATGTGGTCATATATTTTGTGTAAAAGAAAAATAAAATTAACCCAAGTTCAGAACATGTGTGAATTCAAGGACAGTAGCAAAAGGCTTGGCTAAGTGATTAGGAGCCTGAAGGAAGAAAGACAGGAGAAGATACTACATAAGAAGTTCTATAGTAGAGGCATGTAGAATGAGTACATGGAAGAGAGTATGAAGCATGACAAAGCTTTTTGTTGTATGCTAATACTCACTAGACAGCACCCATCATGGAAGAAGCACTGAACAATCAGGAAGACAAAAACTTGTTCAGTTGGTATTAATCTCTGTCATCAGCTACCCCGGTGCTGGTATTATAATCACATGAAATGGCTAAGGAGGTAAGAATGGAAGTTACACATGGGTCCAATCTCTTAGAATCTAATGAACTTACCAAAATTAATTTATCTTGCTATTTGTGTTGGTTGATTTTGCTGCTGCACACACAAATATCTAACTGTCATCAATAAAGGACAATGCTGAGTTGTCAGTAGAGCAGCATCCCTCAAGAAGACCAGCTGAACACTTAGTGACAGACCACTAGAAGGACAAGTACTTTATTCTGGTAGAAATGGACATGTATTTCAGGTCCGTATTTGTCTCTTCTGCTTGCATGGCATCAACCAGTACCATTATCAGAAGACTTAGGGAATTCTGGGTACTGGATTCCACAGAACAAAATGACTAACCAGAAAACCTAGTTTATAGCGAAGGCGGTACTAAGGCAAACCTCTGACCATGGGATGAATTATCAATTAGTATACACCACCACTCAGAAACTGGTAGAATAGAAGTCCCAGTTGGAGCCAATTGTTTCTGAGGATGCAACGCAATCCTCCATGCTGTGGTATGCTCACCGGATTAGTAACCTGTGTAACTGTGCCTCCCCATCACAGTAGGAAGAACACATGGGTCTAAGAACCTACTTGTACAGAAAGCGTAAGTGGGCTCACTTAAATGACTTCAAGTTACCCACCTGCAGATTTATTTTTCCTATACCTTCCATTCTAGGCTTTGTAAGTTTAGAAGTCTTGGTTCCCAAAGGCAGGGCACTTCTGCCAGAGGACACAGAAAAGGTCACATTGAATTGTAAGCTGTGACTGCCAGCTGGGAACTTTAAATCAGCAGACAATAGCAAGAATCATCTTAGCAGGGGGAATAGACTATGATGCTTAGGAGGAGGCGGGGGCTGCTGCTACACAGTGAAGATGGAAATAACTTGTGTAACACCCAAGTGGCCTACTCGGGCACCTCTAGTATTTCTTTGCCTAGTTGTAAAAATAAATGGGCAAGAGCAACAACTTTAGCCTATGAAAGGCATGGTGACTAGGGACTTAGGTCCTCAGACTCCAGCAGAGATGGTAGTAGAGAGTGAGTGGAATGTAGACTGGATAGTCAAAGAAATGATGAGCATCTGTTGTCCCCCTACACCCAGACAAGCTGCGGTGACAGTGCCTATTGCTTCCCACAAACCTGCTTTTCCATTTTCTCCATGAATAGATATCTAAAATAATCTCTGGGAAGCTTCCAGAATTGTTATGAAGAAAACAATCTAAGCACGCAAGAGACAGACTGTGGAGGACCACCACATTTGACCACATGTTGGTCAAATATCCCTTCAACAAAGAAATTGTTCCCCCAGAAGATGGGAGTTTGGACAATAGTCAGTCTTTAGCTGTCATCCCTTTCAGGGATTATCTCAGCTGCAAAGAGCTTCCTTATCCAAGGAACTGCCTCTTCCCTTGGTAGACTGCACAGAAAATTAATAAATGAAGAACTATAAATACCAGATCATCAGTCCAATTTGGAACAACTATGAGAGTTATTCTAGCTCCAGAACTTCCCGTGGTAACAATTATGCCTGTCATTGAGTCTACATTACAACTTGACATTTTTCTACTGATGACCACACTTCTCTCTTCCTTTCACAGGTACTGATTACAAGAGCTCTGTTTAATAAACATCGTATAATCTAAATTCTGTTTTAGAGTTTGGTTCCTGGAGTACTCAACTTGTGCACCTGCCAAACAAGGCAATAATCTGTGTAAGTATTCCAGCTAATGAAAATATATCTGATTAATTTAGAGAGTAAGGGTTTAGGTTAGAATCCCAATGTATTTCTTGACTTTGTTACAAGATATATAAGAAGGCAAACATCACTGACAAATTATTCAACCTTTTAGAAAATTCCTCTTCATAACCAATATTCTCTTTAAACTAAGAATTGGCTTTACATATTTTTTGCTAAATTTAAAATATGCTCAGAATGGGTCAAAAGTCAATTTAGGTAGCTATATTTTGTGTTATTTTTAAAAGAACTTTTTACTGTACTCCACCTCAAAAAGGGCAAGGCTTAAGAAGTTTTAATGATGCTAGAAGATCAAATATCATTCCACCTATAATTTTCACCATTAAAATAATATTTTACAAGACTATTCAATAAGGTTTTTTAAAAGTAAAAACCTTACATTTATAAACCCCAAGCACTTAATAAATGTTACTAATTTAGGTGTAGCCAAAGCCAGGTAGTTCAAGGTACAGATTCTGGATTTTGTTTCAGCCTTTGAAAACCAATAACCTAGACTAGTTAATTTTCAAAATTGTATTGCTGGATACATCTGAAGCAATCAATGATTTTATCATTTTATTTCTTTTTAAAGTGTTTATTGAAATAAGACATATGAAGAATACATGAAACTGTGTTCAATCAGTTTTCACAAAGTAAATGCAATTTTAAAAAACATAACCAGCACCTCAGAAGCCCTTCTCACGCACTTTCCAAGTTGCTACTTACCTCCCCAAAGAAAATTACTATTCTGACACATCAGCAGGGAATTTTGCATGTTTAAAATACTATATCTAAACATAACTTATGGTATGTGCTTTTTTTAACATGGCTTCTTCTATTCAACATTATGCTTGTGAGAGTCACCCATATTGTTGAATTTATCAGTACTTTGTTCATTTTCATTACTTTATAATATTTTTATGAATATTTCACATATTTTCCTAACCCATCATTTCAATTTTTTTTTTTAGCTATTATGAAGAGAGCTGTTATAAACATTCTTGAGCATGTCTATTGTTGTAAAATGCACTCATTTTTCCTGGGTATATATCCAAGAGTAAAGTCAGTAGCTAATAAGACTTAGAAAGTTTGTATTAGATACTGAACATTTTTGTTGAACACTTTTTACAAAATAATTGTTCATATTTACATTTATACCAGAGTTCTAGTAGCTCCACATCTTCAACACTATTTAGCCTTTTGAAGTCTTTTCATTTAGCTGTCATTTCTGTGAAATGATAGTCCCCACCACTAAACCCACAAAGTGCTTACCGTATGTACCATGCAGACAATACTTAAGTCATACTGACCTGTTATGTACATTCTAAATTAATGTTTAGATGTTTCAGGTAATTTTCCCACATGGCCAGCAAATAGTAAAGTTAGGGTATGAGTCAAAGTAGTCTGACTGCAACTTCTGACCACTTGTTGCCTAGTAACTCTCCTTGAGCTGTGGTGATCCCTATACTATTTATCAAACACCCCAAGATGTAATAAGGGATCAGTACATATTTAGTTGAATGACTAATATTTAAATGTATGTGCATAACATGGCAGAAAATACATAGCGCGACAGGAATAAGGAAAAAAGAGAAGGGAAGGGAAGAAAATCCTTTATGCTGAACCCACTGTAATTTAGGTCAATAGGTTTTAAAGCTCTAATCACTTGGCAGTTACTGTCTAGAGCTCTCACCTGAAGATTCTCAAGTTCTATTAAAGCTTAGGGAGAAAAGTCACAGATATATTAATAGTTTAGGGGTTCAGGGTACAAGGAATCATATTAGCACATATTCCATGCAGATGGCCTATCCTTAAAAATGACATGCTAAGACTTTCATATATGCTCCTTCAAAAAGTTTGCGTAATTCCCTGTAAGATAGGTTTACTTATTTCAGATAAGAAAAGTAAATAAAGTCATTAAAGCCTGGGTCTCTTCTTACATACAACATAATGACTGAATAAGAAAATAGTGAAAAATCAATTGGAAAATGCCTAATTAAATCTTTAAATGGGACAAATGAGTGTGTGACTATCCTAGAGGTTCCAGAGGGTTATACTATCTAATAATAATCTCCCTCATTATCTATTTTGGTAGCTGTTACCCTTTCTGGCCCTAACACATACTTGGTCTCAGTCAAGTGAGTCCGGTATCAGGTAGATACATTTCAGTCTCCAGAAAAACATGGAGAGGATCAAAATGAAAGAGTTTGCTGCCTTTTCTATCTCTAAAAGGAAATAACTTTTTTCTTCTTGTGATTCGTTTGCTTGGTTGCCCAGGCTGGATTGCAGTGGCACGATCTTTGCTCACTGCAACTTCCACCTCCCAGGTTCAAGGGATTCTCCTAACTCAGCCTCCCTAGTAGCTGGAATTACAGGTATGTGCCACCACACCTGGCTAATTTTTATCTTTTTAGTAGTGATGGGGTTTTACCATATTGAACAGGCTGGTCTCCAACTCCTAGCGTCAAGCAATCGACCCTCCTTGGCTTCCAAAAGTGTTGGGAACACAGGCATGACTTACCCTGACTGGCCAGGAAGAATATTTTCTAGGAGTCAAATCCTGTCATCTGGTTAGAGCTGTTCTGACAAAGAACCCTGAGTGTACAGTTTTATAATAAAATAGTAGTGTTTTCCAAGTTATCAGATATTCAGACTCAGACACTTTATAAATTAGCAAATGTTTTCTGTATGTACTCCACAGAATTTTATATCTTAGAAGTATTACCTAGTGACTATAAAAAACACCTTCTATTTTTGGTTCAGTAAATAGTCAAGTATTTCAGGGTAAGTATCTCCTTGTTGCCAGAAACACAAATCTTGAGGAAGTATATTTTACAAAACTAGAAGACCTTTCTTCCCACCACTATCCTTTATTACTCTGTAATCCTAAGCACCAGGGTATAGTGTATAACTGAGCAATTAATTTCTGACAATGGTATAAATTTAGGCTTGTTAAGACAAGGATTATTAATATTCCCTCAGGTTATCACCCTGGCCTAATTTACTGAACAATAAAGTATAATAAAACACAGACCTGTAATTCTGTGGCTCAAATAAAATGCCCAAGGAAAGAGAGAGGCAGAAAAAAGGAAGAGAGAGACAGAGAAAGAAACCCACAAACACAGTATGAGAGGCTAATAAAGTGAATTGCAGTAATCATACATTAAGTAGCTGGGACTTTGCATTTTATTTTACAACTAATAACTGCAACAATATTTAATTATTGTGATAACTCCTTATAGGCCAAGATGACATTACATTTATAACATACTGGTCAATGAAATTCCAGAAGCCTCAACTCTTGCCTTTTTTATGAAAAATGACCTTCTCTAGGCTTCTGTGACAGAAAAAAAAATTTAAAAATGTTTAATTATGTCACTGCAATTTAGTGTCCTTATCTCTCTTGGAGGTAGTGTTATTGATGAAAAACTGGTTCTCTTACATGAATCTTTTGAGATACCAGATAAATCTTACCAGACCAGCAGAGTAACAGGAATGTATTGGAAAATCATCAACTTTAGTGTTATAGAGACTTGAGTTCAAAACTAAGATTTGCCACTGACAAACTGTGAGACTGTAGCAAGTCTCTTCTGTGGACTTCACTTTCCTCATCTATGAAATAACGACAGAAATGGGGTTCATATCTTTACCCTAGAGCATGATATACAGTCATTCATTCATAGCAATACATTTACATGATAAAATAATTACATTAGGTAATTACATAAAGCCTATGAGTTATGCCATATTTTAAATATATTAGGTACCTCTCATGTAGTATGAACTGAATAAATGGTGGCTTCTATCTTTGTTACGTATCGATTACTCTAGTTTTCTGTGTCTGATGGTAAGCAATGTTTTTGTGAAGGATTAAAAAGCAAACATTTTTTAAAAATTAAGATCACATATACATGCACACACACACAGAGAAAGAGAGAGAGAGAGAGAGAGAGAGAGAGAGAGAGAGAGAGAGAGATCAGGTCAGAATCCATTGTTTTGGATGTATACTGCTATAAGCTAATTATTTAACTCATGATTTTACCCCATTTATTTTTTTTCTTGTTTTTTTTCCCAAGGCAAGATCAGACTGTTAATACACTTAATGAGGCAAAGAAGCATAGCAGTATATCTGAGCAATTAAAGCCCCTTCATTCAGACAGTAATAAAACCCACAATTGTCTCCTTTCTGCCTGGAAGAACAACTTTATAGTTTATTAAATAAGTAAGATTTTGATCCAACTCCAACTCTTCTCCTTAAACATCCCTCCACTTTCCTGTCCTCACCTAACTCTCCAAAGGATTCTTTAAATGGAAAGAATCACAAATCAATATTATCAGTACATATCCAGGTTAAGTACTTTCTCCAGGCAGTGTTCCTATAACAACCCCAATGAAACAGACTTCTCTGGCTGTTGCTCAACTTCCTGCTCTTCATCAAAGTTTTCTTTTTTTTCTCCTCTTCTATGTATGAAACAAACATGGTGGCATCCAAGGACAGCCATGTTTTTTCTCTATTGGACATGTTGTAGTATTTCCTGGCAGTCAAGTATCTCCCTTATCAGAGTTTTGTACTAGTAAATCTTCACGTTTACTAAAATATTATGCTTGACAGATGTGACCCTAAGAGTTTGAAGAACATGAATAGGACTTTTAAAAAAATTTTGAACTTTACCATAGACTTTCCCTGAGCAAATATCTTTTGGAGACACATGTACAGTTCTACTTTCTCTGACTTAAAGAGGATGGAAAAAGTCTCTCTGAAAAACTGCAATGGAGACTCTGAGGAATGCCATAAATTGATTAAAAGTTTAGACATAAAGTTAATGAAGCCTTAATTCTGCTTCCAATTAAATAGGCTGAAAGAGTGATTTTGCAGTCTTTGAGTAAGGAATGTTTCAGCAAATGGTGACAAATTTCTTGTGCTCTCTAAGCACATTATAAAAGGAAACACGTTTAAATAGCAGAATAAAAGATTTGGAAAAAGTTAAATGATGCCAGGAGTTTCCATAAGGATGGTATCTGAAGTTACCTTTAAGTGATCTAGGTTCTTATCTGTCTGGGAGATTTGAGTAGATGTGCGTAGCTGGTTACCTTCTCAGGTCACTTTTGAGTCCCCTGAATCCAGTATTAACCAGCGCAGAGAAGAATAAGAACAAGAAAAATATGGGAAAAAAGAAGAGGGGAAGAAAAAAAAAGAAAAGGTGGAGGATCAGGGAAAAGAGGAAAAACAGAACCTAGGTTTCTCTACATTAAAAATAAAAAATCCTGCTGCTTTCTGTGACCAGATGAAAGAGATAGCAAACCCTATGCAGACACTGAAGTCTCTCTCTGATCTACTTACCAAAGCCATGCTGTCATCAGTGAACAGGCATCTTAGACAACCTAACTCACTCCATTTATAGTAAATGCTTCAGGTCTTTGAAAGAGCAAGCAACCTGACTCAGTGTGATATAAACCACTATACACTAACAAGAAAATAAAACTCACCATCACTCCTCAGGTTATAAGAGCTTATAGCACTAAAAATTATAGGAACATTAAAAAGAAACACACATACAAACACCATGTTTACACACTCATCTCTTAATATCAATTCTGGACAGAGGATATGCCTTTAGAAAGCACAAGTGCCTGAAATTACCAATCAAATAGCAACATCATTGAAACCTCTCTCCCCTGCTAAAGATAAACAAACAATTCAATACCAGCTTCGTAATGACCACATATTTTCAGCCACAGCAGGTTGCTGCCTAGTCCCTGAAGGAAAATGACAAATGAATGCTGTTTAATATTTTGCTTGAACAGTTTTTTCTTTCAGAGAACTATTTGCAATGCGATAATGAGAAGAGCATAGCTGCAGAGAGTAGCATTTTGTAAGGATGACTACCTTTCTAGGGCATATCATCTGATACACACTTTGTTTATCCAGAGTGAATTCAGTGGTTAAAATGATTAATTGAACCCATTTTGTGTTACTCATACTAGCTCTTGCAAAGGAGGTGACTGCTATTTTTTCTTAGTGACTCATACAAAGACGCTAGCAGTTCACTGGCAATAACAAAGTGACATTTCTAAATTTAGCAGTTCATAAATCTTAAAAGATGCCAGCCACATCCAGCCCCCTTCCCCCACACTCCTCTCCCAGTCCCTGCTCAAATGTGCAAAAGACTTAAATGTGCATGGAGACAAGACAGAGACTTCATCAGGGCACATCTATCTCCTCCTCTCTCAGTACCTACCAACACCACTGTGCACTCTCATAGGAACAATATGTCTATTTCCCAAATGATAGCTTTTATTATCCCATTAAGATGCTAAATGTGTCTGGTAAAAACATGCAGATATGTGAATGTTTTCAAAGGAGCCCAATTCAATGAATTATTTTCAAGGGGCACTGTGGAAACTAGCAAATTTCTTCTGTCCTCCTATGTTATCTATTCCATGACATGAAATACACAGTAACTCCCAGCCTTAGGAAAGAAAAAAAATTTACCTCTATCATTTTCTGTGGTTTACGTAAGGCACTTACTTGCCCTCCTTATGTCTTTTTGCCATTGTTCTGAGACTTCAGGGCTGCAATTGACCTCCAGAAATTGTACTGACATATGACTCACACAGGTAGTCTGCAACAAAGGAGACAAGAGAATTAGACTTGATGAACTAAAAATCCACAGGGCTAAAAAGAGATTACTGAGCAAAGGGACATGCAAGTCTTGTTTTTTAAAATAGTTGGCTAATTTTAATCCCTCCCTCTCACAACTTCCTCACTACGGAGATCTTCTCATCAGTGAATGAAGGAACTGAGAGAATTGCTTTCCAACTACTTCAAATTACTTTCTAAAAATGGTAACTAGGTAATAACTTTTTTGCCTCTCTTCTATTTTTCTTCACATCTCCCATTAAAAATATACCCTGTTTCAGGTCCACAACAATGACAAAACTGTCATTTAAAAGTAAATGTATTCAGCAAATGTTAGATGATTACATCAAAAGCCCAAAATTGATAAGGAAACTCCTTACAAAATACTAGCTTCTCAGTGGCAAAGCCGAGTAGTAGAAATATGTAAATTATAGGAAGAATTAAGTTTTATTTAAAGTAGGGATGAATGTTTTTCTTTCCTTCTCTACATCTAGTATTATGTTTCTACTATTTTTTTCAACTTACTTACTTGTGACTCCTCCCCAAAATGCTTTTTACTGATGCAACTTTTGAAGTAAAGCCAGCAGGATTAGAAATTTATGCCTACGGTTCCATTATTGGAACACTGAGCATGTGGGAGGTATTTATACCCTACTGCTCAAGGTTATCTCCAAGGTCTGATTGCAAAAATTTTTTTAATTGCAACCTCAGGCATAAATTGGATAACTTTCAGAGGTAGCAATTATATTCATTTCACTGATACACAATTAATTTTGATAAGGTTTTGTGAAAAAATAAATAATTCCTTCTAAAGAGATCTAGCACTGTGGAAGAAAAAAAAATTTGTTTGACACAGGTGACTAGGCTAAGCAAAACATCCATCTCTCTTTGACATATCATACACCTCTATTGACAGAATTTGTCCTAAAGATAAGGGCTTCTCAATTACTCTTTTTGTTTTGTCCACTGTGCTTGCTATTTATATTACACAAATAGAATGCTGTATATTTGGAAGCAATTAAGCTAAACAATTAATTCCTGACTTAGAATATGAGTGATAATATATTTTGAAGACCCAGGGTATGAGACATTACGGCAAGTAACCGACTCAGTTAAGTATCTCTCCGGTAAGCATGTAAACTTTATTGAATCTATTGAATACATTTGCCTATTCATTAGTAAAACATCCGGAAAACTAGATATGCAATAAAATAAAGGCATCTTAATCCAGTGTCCCCACTGATTTAAGAAAATAAAGTAATCAGCTTTCCAACTGAGTTCAAGATAATGGTTACTCCTTGATTGAGAAGCAATTAGGTCAGATTCTATTTCCACAAAGAATCAGGTGATTTCCAGGCTGCCCTCGGAAGATCTAGTAAGGATAAATAGTGCTTCCAAGTATGTTTAAAGTTAGGATACAGGGAAAAACATGTCCCAAACACATCTTTATTTTATTTTTTTATTTTATTTTTTATTGCATTTTAGGTTTGGGGGTACATGTGAAGAACATGCAAGATTGTTGCATAGGTACACACATGGCAGTGTGGTTTGCTGCCTTCCTTCCCCTCACCTTTATCTGTCATTTCTCCCCATGGTACCTCTTCCCACCTCCCCACCTCCCCATCCCTCCCCCATTTCCCCCCAACGGACCCCAGCGTGTAGTGCTCCCCTCCCTGTGTCCATGCCAAACACATCTTTAAAGTGATAATTTTGCTGAACTTTGCTACTGTATGACAATAATTAAAATTGGCACACTATTTCTTTCTACCCTTAGTCTTAAAACATGGGGAAAAAAGCACTGTCACTCAGAATTTCTCTCTACTGGTGTTTCCTGTCAAGATGTACACAGCTATGCTTTTCTAAAAAAAATAGATTTAGCTATTATGAATCATTTATAATATAGAAATGATGGTTTGAGTTCCTTTACAATGATTGGTTCTCCCACCCCTGATCTCAAAGTTATTTGCCAAATAATGGTTGGATACTAGGAGTGCAGTGATTGTGAAATTCTGGGGTTTTTTGTCTGTTTATAGTCTATAGTGGTTCCTGCTGTGAAGCAGTAATTTGGCTTTTCATTAACCAGTAACAGAAATCCTTCCTGCTTCCCTCCCTTTCATTCTCCCTAAGGGAAAAAATTTATTGGCTGGATGCTGAAGATATCCAGAATTTTTAGCAAAACAGCCATATGGTCTTTTCATCAATACAGGACTTTAAAATGAGGTTAAATTTTTATTTAAGAGATCTCTGTGTGAAGATGGTAATCCATCAACTATGTGTGTGTGAACTGTGGGGAGGAAGCACTGACTGACTCAGGTAACAGGTGTTGATGAACAGCTAATGTCACAGGAAACAATGATATGAGAAAGTGGCCTATGTTGATTAAGTTGGGCTATTTTCACAGCTAACTTTAGTAAATTCAGGGCAGCACAGAAACTAAGCTGTCAGTCCAATTCTACCCTCTGTCTCCAGATATCATAACTTGGCTCCAGAATTCTAAGAAAAGCAGATGCTCACTCTGCCCCTGATACAAAGTCACTATTTACTGGCATCAGTGCAATTTAGCTAGGCTGCTTCAATCCCTTTGGACACAAAGCTTTCAAAATAACCAGGGAAATAGACAGACATGGCTTGTCAAGACCAAACTCCTCAATAAATCGACAGGCAAAATGCCTTCCACCTAAACAGATGCTGCAAAGCAAATGTGTGAAACCAATGTAATTTTGTTTTCCCTTTTTTACTGCCTATGGTGGATCCTCCTCTGCCACAGAAATTCTACACCTGCACAGTGCAAAAAAAAAAAAAAAATGAGGCCTTTGATCTACTATAGTTTTAATGTGGATCACAGAATTTTCTTCTTCTTGAATAAGTTACAGCCATTTTTTCTTTAAAAATGTGAAATCTGAGATAATTAAAAAGCAGCTCAAGGAGCTTTCCAAACCCTAATCTCTTTCCTTTATAAGAAATGGGACCAACCAAACTTTCATTAAATTAACCATAAAGAAGAAAAAAAGATGAAAGCTCACAATACTGAAAAATATGACTTTAGTCAACCTTATGCCAGTATCTGGGCAGCTGGAATGGGAATTTAGTTCACAGCATATTTTTCTGCTCTGCATTGTGAAAGAGATTACTTGGTAGACTTAGGAAAACAGGGAGATAATATTAACATTTTATATAAAAATCAAGCTGGAAGAAATTTTAGAAATAATTTAGGGCAACATCTCACCTCTATGATAAGCTAAGTGGGACAAAAGGCAGTTAGTGATCTGCCAATGGCTAAAATTTACTTAGAAACAGAGCTAAGACTGTCAAGCAAAGCTTGAAAGAGCAAGCACTCTGGAGTCAGAGGAAGTCTCTTTGAATGCCAGCTTAAACTCAAGCATAAATTCTTCAACCGTAAAACAGAATTGTTAACACCTATAGTTGAAACTTAAAGAGTTATAGGATAAAATGGAATAATGCAGTGCTCCATGGAAGTTACTAATAAAGCAAACAAACCTGTTTTAAATTAAAATCTGAAAACTATGAATCAGAACTGAACAATAGTGAAGTTATTTCGGTACTCAGAGAGACACTATGAGAATTACCAATAACATCTAAAGAATGAGACCACTTCTTTTGTTTTAGGTTGTTCAGTCCAAAGACATGGAAAAACAAGAGACCCAGGCAATTGTCAGCAATGACCATTCATGCAATGCTCAAGAAAAGAGGCACGTTGTCAGGCTGACCTGAAGATTTAATTCCCTGGACAAATAAACAAGTGTAGAAATGGACATGGTTGCTTAAAGCATTGAGCATTTAAGTCTTAAAACTAACTCTTTCTTTTCTAGTGTGTACCAAACAAACCTTTGCTGATATGACTTCCCATTGTAGTTTGAGTACTGAGAAAAAATATCTCCGTAAATTAAAGTATTTCTATATGATTTTCATGAGAACTTTATTAGGGTGAGATGGCATCTCCAAATCTAATCAAACTGGGAAACTCCATAAAACCTTATAAGCCTGCGTGAATGTAAGGCAAGCCCTGACTCTGAAGACATAACAATCAAGGTCAACCTATGTATCTCTATAGCCAACCAGCTTTTCCCAAATTATTCCATCTCTGCATTTTCATACGCCATACAGTTTTTCTATTTGTAACTTCTCTAATAACCACTTCACAAAACTTTTCAAATGACCTAGCATATATTATATTTAAAGCATACAGGGCAAAAATTTCAGTATATAAAGTCTCAATACATGTTCTTTTCTTTCTCATTTTTAATCCAATTCATTTTCTTCCCAAAGGAAGTAAAGCAGAGCCTAGCTGTGGGGAAGAGGAAGAGTCCCCTAGAGGAGGTGATAATTTAAATTTTGTAATAAAGAGCAAGAAATATGTTTAGAGCAAGAGAAGAAAGAGGCTAAGAGAGTAATAAAGGATAATATGAACAAAGAGCTGACAGCGAAACAGTACAGGGCACTAAGGGAAATTAAAATTATTCAGGGTATTTTGGAAGTTGGGAATTTATCAGAGAGAATAGTTAGCCATTACAGGGTTTTGAAGTAGCATAGTTAATATAGTGAGTATTTATTTTAGAATGAATCATCAGGCTGTAGTCTGGATGCTTAAATAGAGGGAAGTAGGAGAGAAGCTTGAGACAAGGAGTCTAATTAGTGATTTGTTGTATAACCAAAATATGGATTGTGGATATACCAATGGGTATAGAGAAATATAGACTGATTTAATAAATGTTTAGTTGGTACAATTTCCAGCATTTGGTAGATTTTGTTTGAAATTAAAGACAAGATGACCTCTAGGATGATGGTTCTTGCAACTGATGGGATGCTTTTGCCCTTGTCTGTTGTCAGGAGCAGAACAGAAAGAGTACAAGTAGAAAAAGAGTACAGATAACAGGCCAACACAAAGTGTGTTGTGTTTCAGAGTCCTGTAGATCAACAGATATTTGGATTGATGAGGAGAAATTTCTAAGCTAAAGGTTTTTCAGTTATTGGGAAATAGTAACACGGCAAACACAGATATTTAGTGCCTGACTCCACGAGCCTTTATAGAATGGTCAAACCTCTTCTTCATCTTTTTAAATTTTTTCAGACTTGCATATTTTTAAAATGATATCACTAAGATCATAGAAATGGTATAAAAATGTGATCTTTCCTCACCCCTCTTTTTGGAAGTGTCATAGGCAAAATAAATAAGATCAGCAGTATAATCATCTAATTCTTACAGGTAAGAACATCTGCTTAAATCCCTGTGAGACAAGAAATAATTTAAGATTACAAATAACATGTTATTAGGCAGAATAATTCCCACCCCCCAAATATATCCACTATCTAATCCCTGGAATCTGTAAATACATTCCCTTACTAGACAAAAAGGATTCTGTAGTTGCAATTAAGGTTAATGATCTTGAAATGGGAATATTTTCCTAAACCATCCAGGTCAGCCCAGTATAATGACATGACTTCTTAAAAGCTGAGAACATTTCTTGTCTGCATTCAGAGAAAGAGATGTGATGGCAACTAAAGCAGGGTCAGAGGGTTAGGACATTAAATCTCAATCTACAGTTTCTGGCTTTGAAAATGGAAGAAGGGAGCCATGAGCCAAGGAATGTGAGTCCTCTTTGGAAGATAAAAAAGAATAAGGACATTGAGTTTTTCCTAGTGCCTCCAGAAAGGAAGACAGCATAGATGACATGTTGATTTTAGCCCAGTAAGACTCATTTCAAATTTCTAAACTAATGTAAGATAATAAATTTGTGTTGTTAAATCCATTAAATTTTATGATAATAATTTTATACTACCAATAGAAAATAAATATAGCATGGTATAGAGGTGATGCTATATAGTAAAGAGTGTGCTAGTTTGTAGGTTACAAAATCTACTTTGGAACATTTTCTCCCTTCCTTTATCTGAAAAACTTATATTTACCCAACAAAATGTGATTCAGGCACCAACCACTGTATAAAGTAGTCCCTAATCCTTGTAAAAAGTACAATTAGTTATGGCCCTAAACTACTTTTATTGTTTGAATATATTTTACATTGTACATAATTGAGATTCTACCTGCTTATTTTCCCATTTGAGATTAATCCTGCAAGTGTAGGTACCGAAAAAATTGTTTGCAATATCCCAATGGGTTAGAAAACTATCTGTTATATAGCATATGCCTGATAAATGCTTTAGAATTGAACTACTTATAAATTGGGTGAACTTGAGCAAGTCACTTAATCTCTCCAAACCTCCATTTTCTCATATGTAAATAACAAAATTGACATTCACAGTTGCTCAGGAGATAAAATAAGATAATATACCTTAAGGGATTAGTGGCAAGGAAAGTACTATATATAATTCATTATTGAAAATATCTTTAAAACCCTTAGCACCCATAAATTTGGATCAGATATTTATATCACTGCTAATAAATCCCTCAGAAGGATTCTTCCTACTCTGTGTAACAGTAACAAAAGAAACAAAAATTTATCTAATAGTGGGACTCTTAAAAACACAATATAAGAAAATATTGAGAACTAATAATACTTTTTAGCAGTATATTATTTTCATGCATAAAAATCTGGACCCAGTGGAAAAAATTAATAATTCTAAAAAGCTTTGCTTTACAAAGTTAATTTTCTGGAGACAACTTGAGAAGTAAAATATCCCTAATGACATGGAAAGAAGCTGTAATAAGAGTAAATGATCCAGTGCAGATAATTGCAAAGATCAATGAAGAACAGGAAACACTCTGCTAACTATTAATTTAGACACTATTGTCAATGTTGCTTCACATAACATTGTTCTATCTATTGTTCAGGAAATAAGCTATTCTTTTTAAAAGTCCTCTTTTCACCATTTCATATCAATGGATGACAGAACAGAGAATTTTCAAGTGCATTATTGAGAAAAACTTTGAATGCTTTGACCATTTTACTTTTTTAATAAAGAGTACATTCTATGTATTATCCTCAAGTGCCACAGTCATCCAATCACCTAGGGTAGATTCATTTTTGTTCTTGCTTTCTATCACATATACAAAGCTACTTATCTCAAAATAACTAATCTTTCATATTCTTTTACTTTCTACTCTTCATGAGGCATATTTCTATTGGTAGTAATGTTTTCATGTTATTGTTACCTCCTGACCATAAAAATGAAATTATGTGCCAGTGGAGCAAAGTTTTCACTCTGCACATAAAAGTTAATGGTTTTTAAAACTCTATGCACTTCAATCAGATAGTTTTGTAGCTAACATTAAGTTGGCTTTTTGGATGGTTGACTTAGAAAGTTGGCTATCCAATGTGATGATGCCAGTTCAAGTATAAAACTAAAGTAATAATTACCGTTCATCAATAACTACAAATGAAGAAATTATAGAAAAAAAGGTTTACTCTTTTTCCATCTAAACATAGAAAATCAAAATTAGAAAGTGTTTTTGTTTCAAAGTGGCTATTTGTTTAGTAAAATACATTATTGTTTAAAAATGTTACAGGAATGAATATGAAACATGACAAAGGGGTATTTTAAAATGTTCGAGACACTAAAATAATGTATAATTTAAAATTTCTAAAGAGTTATTTGAAATAATAATTTATGAACAATCACATGTAAAACTCTTACCACAGGGTTCATTGTCAACTAAGTCCTCAAGCAATGATGCCATTTGTTGCTTTCTATTGGCCAATAACCTCTATCCATTGTATAAATACTATATAAACACAGAAAGATATTAGCAACTTATAAAATTAGTGAAGTAGTAACATGATATAACCATTGGTCTATATCCAAACTGAAATTTGAAGCAAAGTAAGATCTCTGTTGGTATGTATTGACATAAAATTCAAATTATATGTCAATGAAGAAGACATAATAAAAGAGTATCAACTGTGGTAAGCCAGAGATATCTAGGTGAAATACTCATCACTATGTGCTCTGTGTCTTAGAGAAACTTTGGGCCTCTCTTCACAGAGACAGCAGGTACTATTGGGCCATGTCAGTGTGTATCTACCTCTATAGCTTACAGATGTCAGTTGTATTATGAGCAACATTTAACTTAACTACTGGTGTTAGGCCTTCCTTTTGAATTTTTAGAAACATCAGCGTACTTAGCACACTGATCCAGACATCTCTCCTGAGAAAAGTGACAGGATCCACCATAAAAAAGGGGCTGACATGCTTCTATACACAGAATCCATCAAGTTGGCTTCTCTTGGTCAGTGCTATGCAGTTACAGATTTAAGGTTGGCATGGGTTTTCTTTCATTATTAGAATAGTTGACTCATATCATACAGCAAAGGCTTTTATTATGCAAAACAGGGCCCTATATCCTGAGAGAGCTCACAATATACAAAGATAAATGTATTTTCATAAATAAAATTGTTCTTTTGCAATCACCAATACATCCATTCCTTTTGATTTTTTTCTGAATTTCAAAATCAAAGATTAAGTCATTATAAAAAAAAAAAAACTCTCAAAACTCTTGAATTATAGCTGTTAAAATTATGGAGTAAAAAAATTACAAAGCTTTAAAAGTGACAGTTTCTTTTAATTTTATCATGATGTTAAGGAAGTAATTTTAAATGATAGTATACTTTGTAACTTTCCACACTGGGGAATGGAGCAATATATACACACAGAAGCACACACATAGTATACATATGGCAATATGTATGTGTTTGTGTATATGTGTGAAGTATTAAAAACATGAAAGTGTGGGTAAGGAGGTGAGATTAGTGACATATTTTTTCTTCCACTGTAACCTCGAGCCAAAGTCTGGCTTTAAGATAAACTTTCAGGAGGGGGAGGATCCAAGATGGCTGAATAGAAACAGCTCCAGAGTGCAGTTCCCAGCAAGCATAACACACACGGTGAGCACCCATTGATTTCCAAACAAATTTTCACTGCCCACAGACGAGGAGATTCCCAGGCTGAAAAGCACCACTTTTTAGCACAGCAGTTTTTAGCACAGCAGTTTCTGTTGGTGCCAGGTTGGTGCAAAGAAACTCACACAAATCTGGGCAGCCGTTTCAACTGGCACCTGGAACTCGGGGTAGACAGAGCCACCCATTCAACTGAGAGGCAAGGGGCAGAGACAGGGAGCCAGGTAATCTGGATCAGTAGGTAACACCCCTACAAAACAAGCAATCTGAAACACCCTGGATTGAGAATTTTGCAACAAGCGTAGCTGGACACAGGATGGTCCAGCTCAGTATGGGGAAGGGGGATGACCACTACCAAGACAGCCCAGACAGTTCACACAGCAGCTAGGCAGAGCCTGTGGCAGCTCAGTAATGCCTCTGCTGGCAGACTGTGACTAGACCACTCCATGCAGGGCAGGGCATCTATGAGAAAAGGCAGCAGCATGACAGGAACTTACAAATAAAGCCGACTGTCCTAGGACAGAGCACCTAGGAAAAGAGATAGTTATGAGTTCCACTGCAGCAGACTTAAAAGTACCTGCCCAGAAATTCTGCATGGAACAATGGAGTTCCCAGCACAGCACTTAAGCACCTATAAAGGACAGACTGTCTCCTCAAGCAACTCCCCTACCTGCATATATGCAAAGAGACACCTAATAAAGGAGAGCTAAGGCTAACATCTGGTGGGTACCCTTCTGAGACAAATATAACAGAAGAAGAAACCAGCAGCAACCCTTACTGTTCTGCAGCCCTGTGAGTGATCCCCAGGCAAGCAGGGTCTGGAGTGGACCTCCAGCAATCCCGCAGCATGGGGGCCTGTTAGAAGGAAAACTAAAAAAGAGAAAGAAATAACTTCATCATCAACAAATAGGATGTCCACTCAGATACCCCATTCGAAAGTCACCAACAACAAAGACCACAGGTAGATGAAACCACTAAGATGGGAAGAAACCAGCGCAAAAAGGATGAATACACCAAAAACCAGAATGCCTCTCCTCCTACAAAGGATCACAACTCCTCACCAGCTAGGGATCAAAGATGGATGGAGAATGAATCTGATGAACTGACAGAAATGGGCTTCAGAAGGTGAGTAATAACAAACTTCTCAGAGCTAAAAGAACATGTGCTAACCCAATGCAAAGAAACTAAGAACCTAGAAAAAAGGTTAGATAAGATGCTAACTTAGAGAAGAATATAAACGACTTGATGGAGCTGAAAAACACAGCATGAGAACTTCACAAAGCACACACAAGTTTCAATAGCTGAATCAACCAAGCAGAAGAAACGATATCAGAGATTGAAGATCAACTCAATGAAATAAAGTGAGAAGGCAAGAATAGAGAAAAAAACGAGTAAAGAAAAATGAACAAAGCCTCCAAGAAATATCAGATTATGTGAAAAGACCTAATCTACATTTGATAGGTGTACCTGAATGTGACAGAGAGAATGAATCCAAGCTGGAAAACACTCTTCAGGATATTATCCAGGAGAACTTCCCAACCTAGCAAGGCAGGCCACCATTCAAGTCTAGGAAAGACAGACAACGTCACAAAGATATTCCTCAAGAAGAGCAACCCCTTCATTATGATGAAGGTACATACTCATCAGATTCACCAAGGTTGAAATGAAGGAAAAAATGCTACAGGCAGCCAGAGAGAAAGGTCAGGTTACCCACAAAGGGAAGCCCATCAGACTCACAGAAGATCTCTCTACAGAAATCCCATAAGCCAGAAGAGAGAGGGATCCAATAATCGACATCCTTAAAGAAAAGAACATTCAACCTAGAATTTCATGTCCAGCCAAGCTAAGCTTCCTAAGTGAAGGAGAAAGAAAATCCGTTATGGACAAGCAATTGCTGAGAGATTTCATCACCACCAGGCCTGTCTTAAAAGAGCTCCTGAAAGAAGCACTAAATATGGAAAGGAACAACCAGTACCAGCCACTCCAAAAACATACCAAATGGTAAAAACCAATGACACAATGAAAAAAATAAAACGTGTCAACTAACAGGAAAATCAGCCAGCATCAAAATGCAGGATCAAATTCACATGTAACAATATTAATCTTAAATGTAAATGGGCTAAATGCCCCAATCAAAAGACACAGACTGGCAAATTGGATAAAAAGTCAAGACCCATCACTGTGCTGTACTCAGGAAACCCATCTCATGTGAAAGGACATGCATAGGCTTAAAATAAAGAGATGGAGGAAGATTTATTAAACAAATGGAGAGCCTAAAAAAAAAAAAAAAGCAGGAGTTGCAATCCTAGTCTCTCACAAAATGGACTTTAAGCCAACGAAAATCAAAAGAGACAAAGAAGGTCACTACATAATGTTAAAAGGATCAATGCATCAAGAAGAACTAGCAATCCTAAATATATACACATCCAATACAGGAACACCCAGGTACGTAAAGCAAGTTCTTAATGACTTACAAAGAGACTTAGACTACCACATAATAATAGTGGGAGACTTTAACACTCCACTGCCAATATTAGACAGATCAATGAGACAGAAAATTAACAAGGGTATCCAGGACTTGAACTCAGATCTGGACCAAGGAGACCTAACAGACATCTACAGAAATCTCCACACCAAATCCACAGAATGTACATTCTTCTCAGCACCTACTCTAAAATTGACCACATAATTGGAAGTAAATCACTCCTCAGCAAATGCAAAAGAAAATAAATCATAACAGTCTCTCAGACCACAGGACAATCAAATTAGAACTCAGAATTAAGGAACTAACCCACAACTGCACAGGTTCATGGAAACTGAACAAATGGCTCCTGAATGCCAACTAGATAAACAATGAAATGAAGGCAGAAAAAAAGATGTTCTTTGAAACCAATGGAACGAAGACACAATGTACCTGAATCTCTGGGACACATTTAAAGCAGTGTCTAGAGGGAAATTTATAGCAATAAATGCCCGTATGAGAAGTGAGGAAAGATCTAAAATCAACACCCTATTGTCAAACTTAAAAGATCTAGAGGAGCAAGATCAAAAAAAAAAAAAAAAAAAAAAAAAAAACTCAAAAGCTAGCAGAAGGCAAGAAATAACTAAGAACAGAGTAGAATTGAAAGAGATGCAGACACAAAAAAAGCCTTCAAAAATATCAATAAATCTAGGAGCTGTTTTTTTAGAAAAGATCATCAAAAGAGACCACTAGCCAGATTAGTAAAAAAGAGGAGAAAAAAATAAAAATAAATAAAAAATAAATAAAAAATAAAAAATAAAAAAAAAGAGGAGTGAAAAGAATCAAATAGATACAATAAAAAGCAATAAAGGGATATCACTACTGATTCTACAAAACCACAGACTACAATCAGAGATTACTACAAACAACTCTATGAACATAAACCAGTAAACCTGGAAGAAATGGATAAATTCCTGAACACCTGCACCCTCCCATGTCTAAATCAGGAAGAAGTTGAAACCTTGAATAGACCAGTAACAAGGGCTGAAGTTGAGGCAGCAATTAATAGCCTACCAACCCAAAAAAGTTCAGGTCCAGATGGGTTCTCAGCCAAATTCTACCAGACATACAAAGAGGGGATAGTATCATTCCTTCTAAAACTATTCCAAACAATACAAAAAGAGGGAATTCTTCCCAAATCATTTTAGGAGACCAACATCATCCTGATATCAAAAACCAGCAGAGAGTCAACAGAAAAAGAAAACATCAGGCTAATATCCATGATGAACATAGATGCTAAAATCTTCAATAAAATACTGGCAAACTGATTGCAACAGCACATCAAAAAGCTTATCCATCACAATCAAGTAGGCTTCATCCTGGGGATGCAAGGCTGGTTCAACATACACAAGTCTATACACATAATCCACCACATACACAGAATCAAAACAAAAAAACCATCTAATTATCTCAACAGATGCAGAGAAGGCCTTCGACAAAATTCAACAGCCCTTTAGGCTAAAAACTCTCAATAAACTAGTAATCAAAGGAACATATTTCAAAACAATAAAAGCTACTTATGACAAACCTACAGCCAATATCATAATGAATGGGCAAAAACTGGAAGCATTCCCTTTGAAATCAGGCACTAGGCAAGGACGCCCTCTCTCACCACTCCTATGCAATATAGCACTGAAAGTTCTAGCCAGAGCAATTAGGCAAGAAAAAAAAAATGAAGGGTATTCAATTAGGAAAAGAAGAAGTCCAATTGTCTCTATTTGCAGATGACAGGATTGTATATTTACAAGACCCTATCATCTCAACCCCAAAACTCCTGAAAATAATAAGCAAATTCAGCAAAGTCTCAGGATACAAAATCAATGTGCAGAAATCACAAGCATTTCTATACACCAATAACAGAATAAACAGACTAACAGAGAGCCAAATCATGAGCAAACTCCCATTCACAATTGCTACAAAGAGAATAAAATACCTAGGAATACAACTAACAAAGGATGTAAAGGACCTCTTCAAGGAAACTACAAACCACTGATCAAGGAAATTAGAGAGGACACAAACAGATGAAGAAACATTCCATGCTCATGGTTAGGAAGAATCAATATCATTAAAATGGCCATACTGCCCAAAGTAATTTATAGATTCAATGCTATCCCTGTCAAGCTACCAATGACTTTCTTCACAGAACTGAAAAAGACAACCTTAAACTTCATACGGAACCAAAAGAGAGCCTGCATAACCAAGAGAATCCTAAGCAAAAAGAATAAAGCCTGAGGCATCACACTACCTGATTTCAAACTATACTACAAAGCTACAGCAATCAAAACAGCATTGTACTGATACCAAAACAGAGATATAGACCAATGGAACAGAACAGAGGTCCTGGAGACAACGCCACACATCTATAATCATTTGATCTTTGGCAAACCTGACAAAAACAAGTATTGGGGAAAGGAATCCCTATTTAATAAATGATGTTGGGAAAAATGGCTAGCAGTGTGCAGAAAGCAGAAACTGGACCCCTTCCTGACACCTTACACTATAATTAACTCGAGATGGATTAAAGACTTAAACATAAGACCTAACACCATAAAAACCCTAGAAGAAAACCTAGGCAAAACCATTCAGGACATAGGCATAGGCAAGGACTTCATGACTAAAACACCAAAAGTGTTGGCAACAAAAGCCAAAACAGACAAATGGGACCTAATTAAACTCCAGAGCTTCTGTACAGCAAAACAAACAATCATTAGAATAAACCATCAAGCAACAGAATGGGAAAAAAATTTTGCAATCTACCCATCTGACAAAGGGCTGATATCCAGAACCTACAAAGAACTAAAACGTATTTACAATGAAAAACAAACCAACCGATCCAAAAGTAGGCGAAGGATATCCACAGACACTTTTCAAAAGATGACATATACGAGGCCAACAAACATATTAAAAACTGCTCATCATCACTGATTATTAGAGAAATGCAAATCAAAACCACATTGAGATAACACTTCAGGCCAGTTAGAATGGTGATCATTAAAAAATCTGGAGACAACAGATGCTGGAGAGGATCTGGAGAAAAAGGAATACTTTTACACTGTTGGTGGGAGTGTAAACTAGATCAACCATTGTGGAAGACAGTGTGGGGATTCCTTGAGGGCCTAGAAGTAGAAATTCCTTTTGACACAGCAATCCCACTACTGGGTATATACCCAAAGGATTATAAATCATTCTGTTATAAAGACTCATGCACATCTATGTTCATAGCAGGACTGTTTATAATACCAAAGACCTGGAACCAACCCAAATGCCCATCAATGATAGAGTGGACAAGGAAAATGTGACACATATACACCATGGAATACTATGCAGCCATAAAAAATGATGAGTTTGTGTCCTTTGTAGGGACATCGTTGAATCTGGAAACCATCATTCTCAGCAAACTGACACAAGAACAGAAAATCAAACACCGCATGTTCTCACAATGAGAACACATGGACACAGGGAGGGGAGCATCACACACTGGGGCCTCTTGGCGGGGGGCAAGGGAAGGAATGCAGTGGGGTGGGGAGGTCTGGGAGGGATAACATGGGGAGAAACACCAGATATAGGTGATGGGGGAGATGAAGGCAGCAAACCACATTTCCGTGTATGTACCTATGCAACAATCCTGCATGATCTGCACATGTATCCCAGAATCTAAAGTACAATAATAAATTTAAAAAAAGATAAACTTTCAGGTAGAATTAAGTAAATTCACACTAGTATGGTTTTGTTTTTGCAATACCTAGACCTGCTTAGGATATTAAAAACAATTGAAAATCTTTGTTTATAAACCTTGATTTCAGAAACATCGCAATGTTATTTTGGGTTTTATTAATTTGTTCTCTGGTTGACAAACTTTTAATGAATGGTTATTAGGTTCTCAAACTTGTGCTAGGACTAGTGATAGAGAAACGTAAGATAAAGGACCTCTGTCAAATATGTTTTAGTCTTCTGAGGAAAACAGAAGTTAAGGAAGGGCCACCACAGATGATGATAAGTACCCAAATAATAGCATGTGGATACTGATGGGGGACAAAGAAATGGTTACTTCCCCATACTGGGCATCACAGAAAGCTTGAAGCTGAGTTGAAGAATGAGTAGAATTGGCAAGAAGAAATATAGAAGGGCTCTCTAAGCAGAGAAGAAAGCAAGTGAAAAGTTGCCAAAATTTGTCATTTAGGAAATAATGAAGAATTCAGTATGATGGAAAGTGGAACATATGGGAAACTCCTGAGAAATAAGACTGTGGAAATAGGAGAAATGTTTTCACATGTTTCACAAATATCTCTTCCTAGGACAGAACAAGAGAACAGTTCTCCAAGCACTGAGAAACATTTCATGTGAGGCAGCATAGCTCAATAATTTATAAATATGGGCTCAAGAATCAAATAACCTTGAATGCAATCTTCGTTCTGTCACCTACTAGCTAAGTGGTCTTGAGTAAATTTTGTGAGACACTGATGGTATCTCACAAAATCATCTATAAAATGAGGATTAGTACCTACCTCCTCCTGGTTTGTTGAAGATTAAAAAGAGCTAATATATATAAAGCATATAAAAGAGTAACTGACATAATAAACTGTTTTCCTACTTTTATAAGGAGAACAAAGGAAACGGAGTTCTCAGGAGGCAGACCTGTTTCATCCAACCATGTCATAAGAACCAATTTTGTAGAGTCAAAATACAAAGTGGGGCCTCTTGACATCTTGATAAGGGAATGAGAAAGAACTCTGCTCAGAGGGAGAACAATTAAAGCACCATTCATTGTTTACATGTTAGTGAAAATGAGCATGTAATGTCCATACTTTAGAAAAGGAAATTATATGCAGAAAAGGTAAGGGAAATTAATAAACATAAGCCATGAAATGGAAGAGGACATAGGAAGGACAAATACAGATCATGGTTAAGCCCTTTTCATCTTCTTAAAAAAATCTGTTCATCATTTTTAACCTGTGCATAAAGACTTCATCTTGTACTTGCATCAGACGTAGAGTAGCAAAACCTCTTAAAAGACCCTCAAACCCCAGAAGAACAGTTTTCTGAGTGGATTAATAGTGCCAACTGTGTACTGGCTTTGTTCTGAGATTGGGCAAGGCAACAAAAGCAAGTTATAGTAAAGGTGTAAATCTCTATTCCAAACCACAGGGATTGAGTCTTTGTTGCCACTATTAATTAGAGGCTCTAAGATAGAAATATTCATATATTTTCACACAAACACCTTCTCTAATACTGCAATTCAGTTATGTCAGTAACTTCCCAGAGCTAGTGCAGATCCCACAGATCAAGGGCATAGTCCCCAGCAAG
Organism: Saimiri boliviensis; assembly: GCF_048565385.1. Taxonomy (NCBI): domain Eukaryota; kingdom Metazoa; phylum Chordata; class Mammalia; order Primates; family Cebidae; genus Saimiri; species Saimiri boliviensis. The sequence continues at coordinate 175,666,872 of NC_133450.1, read as the reverse complement.
ACTGCTCTCAATTTAGATGCCAGAGGGAAAGGTCTAGGAGGGTCTTCAAGGTCCTCGCTTCATGGATTCAGGACATGTCACCCTCCCAGCACATTGATGTGTCCTCAACCAAGAAGTTCATCTGAGCCCCAGTGTCCAGAGTTTTTACTGGAATTTTTGCTATGCGGTGTGATTGACTGAATCATTGGCCATATAATTTAATTCAATCTCCAACCCATCTCCCTTGCCCAGAAGTTGGACTGACATCACCTCTTTCAAAGCACCAACCTTCTAATTACACGGTTGGTTTTTCTGGCATAGCCTGCCCCCATCCTGAGCCACCTTGTTAACATAAGCTATCTAAAAGTCCACCGTCAGTTACCTTAGAAGCATAAATATAGAGACTCTCATGAACAACAAAAATACTCCTATTCCTTAAGAAATGTCTGGGTTTTAGAAGTTCTATCCCAGGAATCCAGGAGAAAGACCACAAAATTTTTTATTATCCAATACACATACACAAATGTGCATATATGTAAATGTATGTATACACACATGTGCACATATACACATTTATTTGTTGAGTAGCTAAATAATAGATATATTACATATACTGTTGGAGATACTGAAAGAATAATAAACAACCTCTAAACTTATGAAACTTAGAGTTTGATTACTGAGATGGAGGTGGATAGAATGCTACCAGAATATTTAGTAATGTCAGAATCCAGGAGGAAAAGACAAGCAAAATGTAAAAGACCAAGAGCACGTGCCCACAAATAACACTAACCTCATCATTTTCACTTTCTCTAGCACACTTAGGCACAAAAGAGAATGAGGTCAGAATTCCATTTTCCCAGTAGGTTTGCTGTCTTTAACTTAGCTTCTTTTTATAAGATCAGTAAAATTATAACCCTTTGAAACATAAAATTTTGGTTCACTTGAAAGCTTTTATTAAGATAATAGGAGAAACTTTACTAGACATTTGGAATGGATTGAACTATTGCCTAATTATTATACTAAGAAATTCTTTTATAAAAAGAGACTTGGGTGTCCAAATCATTTAAGAAACTAAAAAATACCATTTTAAATGAATTATTATGGTATTTATGTATTAAAGCTCTCCCAAAAAAGTATAAACTGAAAACTATAAGCCTAAAATGAATATTTAAAAACCATTAGCACAATGTTCCTTGTTAATTGTACAATTTTATATACAGTGAAAATTTAGAACAGCTTCAAGTTTTCATAGCATAAGCCCTTGTGAATTTGAAATTTTATTTTATTGCATTGCACTCTTAATTTACTGGTTAGTACTATATTAATACCATTGTTTAACTTTCAACTTTCTGTTTCTAAATTTCTTTTATTTTTAACTCCCCAAGAATCTTTAAAACAAATGATAGTGCATAGGCAAGGCACTACAACTCTACTTGTCTAACCTCAGATGAAAAAAGACATTAAGTGAATAAAATAGTCATTAAAGAATCTTTTACAGTTGGCTGAGGGATTGTTATGATTGGGATGGGAGGGACATTAACTTGCACATTACTCAAAGCAAAGTATAATGATATATTTTACAAGTTAAAGAGGCTTTGCATTGTAAAAGATCATTTTCAACAATATAGAGGAAAGAGCTGAGACGTTTCAGAATATCTTTCTATCTAAATATGCTGAATTTAAGTACATTTGACCTCTAGTAAGTCTTAAAAGTTGGGTACAAATGTTCACTGTGAATGCAGAACCAATATGAATATGCCTCCACCATAACAGCTCACTTCTTTTATATGATTTGGGTGCTTAGACTAGAAATCTTTTTCTAATAGAGAAGCCTATTTAATACTGTGACAAAAGGCTCAGTTCAACCTCATTCTGTTGTGATAATCACATTATAACTTTTTTTTTTTTGGTAGGAGGGAAGGTGGCAAACAAATATTAGGTTAGTATTTAGATGACTTAACATTGCTGAGCTTCTCTTTGTATTCCATCCTTCTGGTTCTCCAATGCCACTAATGGAAAAGGAATATGGCTACAATAACTAGTATTTGGCATATAATCCTTACAAAGATAAGTGGAAAGATTCAAAATCTCACAAATTTATTTTTTTTTTTGGTCTAAGAATATCCACAGTTCCTCAAATGTGATTGTGTGCATGCCCCTCACAGTTCCTATTTTCACTAGTATCACCTAAATATTCTGCTCTATTCTAATCAGGAAACCAAGGTTCAGAAACATTAAGAGAGATAGAGATAGAGAGAGAGAGATAGAGAGAGAGAGAGAGAGAGAGAGAGAGAGAGAGAGAGAGAGAACCCACAATGTTCAAGTCATAGGTCTAGTAATAAGTTAAGCTGGGAATTTAACTCACATTTTCAATAAGTTAAGCTGGGAATTTAACTCACATTTTCTGATGCTAAAACCATTGTTTGTCCTCCTGCAATAACTTCTACTCTAATTTATACACAACATTGGACTTTACCTAAGGTTAATATAATTTTGTAATCACTAGACAATTTGGATCATCTTCCTCTATCTCTGAAGGTTGGTTCTATTGGGATTACTGTCTGGTTGAGATTTACCGTATTTACCCTAGATTGAAACAATGCAAACAATTTTAATGGAGTGCTTATTATATACAAATCTCTACCCCAGTATTGCTGGAGAAGACATATGTTTATGAATAAACTAATCAATGGATCTCTTTGTTCATATTTTAGAGAATAATATAACTTTGCAGATGCAATCTTATCATCTTCAGATATTACACTGAAATATTGCCAGTGGCACAGCATCTATCCAATGACTGGCTTAACTTCCCCTAAATACGTGCTATGCTTTAGTTATACAAATATTTATTGAGTGCCAACCATGGACTAGGTATTTGGAGGACAATAATGAACACGGCATGCAATGACGGCCTTGTCCTTATAGAGTTTACACTGTAGATGGGATGAGACTATATAAGAGAACAGAAAAGTGAACAAAAGAATGATAAGAGATGTAAGGAAACATTTTAAAGAATGAAGGGATAGAGACTGAATGGGGAGGTTATTTTGAATTATATGGGAATTCAATTAGATGAAAATTTTTTTTTTCTAATTGAATTAGATGGAGCATCTTTTTCTAATGAGGTAACACTTGGACTGAGACCTGATGAATACTAAAGGAGAGTATGAGAAAGTCTCAGGCAGAGTTTTATTAGTAGCCAGAGGAATTAAGCAATTAGAGAAAGAAATAAAAGGCATCAAACTTGAAGGGGCAAACTTAAATTGTACATACAGAATCATATAGAGTATATATAGAAAACTCTGAAGACTTCACTAAAATACCATTAGAACTAATAAACAACTTTAGTAAAGATACAGAATACAAAATTAGCAACAAAAATGCTTAGTATTTCTATATACTAACACAAAACTATCAGAAAAAGCAATCAAGAAAATAATACCATATACAATAGCTACAAAAAAGAAACCCAGGAATAAATTTAAGCAAAAAGGGGAAAGACCTATATTCTGACTACTATAAAATGCTGATGAAATAAATTGAAAAAGACACAAATAAATAAAAAATATTCTATGTTCACAGATTGGAAAAATTAATATTGGTAAAATATCCATATAATTCTAAGCAATCTACAGACACAATGCAATCACTATCAAAATGAAAATGACATTCTCCACAGACTTAGAAAAAGCCATTCAAAAATTTGTATGGAACACAAAAAGACCCCTAACAGTCAAAGCAATCTTGAAAAAAAATAATAAAGCTGGGAGCATCACACTGCCTGACTTCAAAATATACTACAAAACTATCGTAGCCTAAAAGCAGGATACTGTCATAAAAACAGACATGCAGAGCACTGGAACAGAATGCACAGCCCAGGAACAAACCCACACATCTATGCTCAATTGCCCTTTGACAAGGATGCCAAAATACGCAATGGGAACAGAATAGTCTGTTCAACAAATGGTGTTGGGAAAATGAGATATCCAAATGAAGAATGAAATTGGACCTTTGTCTTACAACATATACAAAAAATGAATTCAAAATAGGTTAAAGACTTAAATGTTAAGACCCAAAACTGTACGATTATTTGAAGAAAACATAGGACAAAATCTCCATGACATTGATCTGGGCAATACTTCTTAGATATAACCCCAAAAGCACAAACAACAAAAGAAAAAATAGATCAATGAGATTACAATGAACAAATGCTTTTGCACAGCCAAGAAAAAAAAAATCAACTGTGAGGAGACAATCTACAGAGCAGGAGAAAACATTTGCAGACTACACATCTGATAATGTATTAATATACAAAATATATGAGAAATTTAAACAACTGAGGGCAAAAAAGAACAAGCCAACTTAAACATGAGTGAAGGACCTGAAAAGACATTTTTCAAAGAGAGACAAACAAATGGCCAACATATATATGAGTAATGGTTCAACATCACTAAGCATCGGGGAATGGCAAATTAAAACCACAATGAGCTATCACCTCACATCTATTAGAATGGCTATTAACAAAAGACTAAAGGTAACAAGTGTTGGAAGGATGTGAAGAAAAGGGAAACTTTGCACACTGTTAGTGGGAATGCAAATTAGTACAGCCATAGGGAAAACAATATAGAGGTTCATCAAAAAATAAAAAATAGAATTACCATATGATCTAGCAGTCCCCACTACTGGGTATATATCCACAAGAAAGGAAATCAGTATGTCCAGAAGAGAACATAACTCTGACACTGCCTTGATTTTAGCTCAGGGAGACCCATGCCAAATTTCTGAAGTATAGACTGTGAAATAATAAATGCATGCTGTTTTAAGATAATTTATGTTCATTTGTTTTGGCAATAATAGGAAATTAATGCAACACCTTTGAGAATTTTTTATACATAATCTCCAGTGCAGCATCTGTATTCACACCTTCTCCTGCCTAATGCATGAGTATTCCCTGTGGGTAAGATTGGCTTAATCACTTTAGCATCTTTCAACCTAAATATGTATTTTTGTTTGTTCGTTTGTTTGAACCTTTTGCATTTTAGTCTGTAGTTAATATTTTAGCTTGTGAATCAAATTTTCATACTTTTGGTATCATACTTTGGTGTTTACATATCAATTTCCACTGCCTGTAAGCTTTGAAATAGCCAAGTCTCTGTTTCATTCAGCTAGTGTATAGCATATGAAAGAAACTTGAAATATATGTGGCAACAAGGAGTAAGAAAGAAAAAATGGAAGGAAGGAAAGAAAGAGAAGGAAGGGGGGAAGGAGGAAAGGAAGAAAGGAACAAAGGCAGGGAGGGAGGGAGGGAATGAAAAATATCATGATAGTAAATATATAGCAAAGTTCAAGTTTACAGCTTCACGCGAAGAACAGTGCTTGCCTAGTCCAAAGTAGGTGTTTTTTAAAAAACGTATTTGCTGATAAATGGTCCCCATTTGTTTAAATAGGTTTTTGTTGTTGTTATTGTTGTTATTAAATGAAAGCATATGAAGCTTTCTTAAGTTTATATGATCAGCACATTTAGGAGTACTGCATATTTTGCCATGGAGCCTTTAACTTTTTACAAGTGAACAATGGATTTTGGTCAAAGATTCCAAAGGAACATGTATAGTCAGGAAGTAAGATAACATGAAAACTGCAAATATTTTAGCTTTTGTAAAGACAGGTTGCACTTTGCTCCTATTTCAAAAAAGAAACTTGCAATTTTATATGGAAAGCTGGAAAAATCACTAAGGGATTGTCAATTTTACCATGAAAATTCCAATATAATATGAATTATATGATCCTCCAAGATCGTGCAAGAAATTGCTTCCTTATACCTCTAGAACTTTTAGTATCATTGGCAATGATTGTGCCAAACCATTTTTAAATGTGGTACCTGAACTCCTGCCTCTTAACTCTATCACAAATACTTATAAAATACTTCAGGTAATTTAGTTCATAGGACATTACTGTATCACATTTTTCTTCTGCTTGAATTTTTTCTGTTAGACTCACCTCTCCTTAGGTGGGTGGTGGTTGTTGTTTTAGCATGCAAAACTGATATGCTCCTTTAAATGGTTGACTTTTTTTTTACCAATTATCTTAAAACCAAGCGTATACTCGTCTGGCTTTTGCTAAAACAGAGCTGTTTATCTACAAGCTGCAACTATATTTTCTTTCCTAGTGATTAAAACTTTGAAAGCCATATGCTCATTCTTGTCTAAGTCATATCCTTTTGGGTTCTTTAGCCTTAGTCTTCCCCGCTATGGGCAAACAAAAGGAAATGCTTCTAATATGTCGTGCTTCCCTCTAGTGAAACCTATAAACACAAATGGGACACTCACTTCTAAAGGTGGATTTAGTTTTAAATTACCTTTCCAAAGCAGGTAAATCTCCTGGCTCGCTCTCTTATTGATCTGCCAAGCCAGCCACTTTGCTAGCATTAGCATGGCTTGAATTTGAGAACTACAGAGGGTGAAGGCATATAAACTTAGCGGTGGGAAAATCACACTTCAGTAAGGATTTCTAACCAGCATATACTATGAAATGAAATCTTCATTTGCCTTTTGATAACAGATACTACATGCAACTTAAATGATTGACTGCATAAGAAATCTCCTAGTTATACTTGCCAGTCCTGCGCTGTTCAGCAGTTCTGAACACTAAGACAGAAAAACTCTTTCTAACTAGGTCAGAGATCTAAATACTATTAATGAGTTGAACAAAAGGTATTTTCTGTTAATAATTTATCACTACAGTTCCTTTAGTCTTTTTACATATATGTTCGTTTCCATTTTACCACTGTATTTATTAATATAATACTTACAAGAAGAATTATGCCCGTTTTCTGTTGTTTATAAGTCATGTTTTCTTGATATCACTGTCTTTCATTCAAGCAGAAATGTGCTATTGATCCTGCAATCTTTAAATATTGGTATTCCACGCAAAATAAAAAAGAAATTTCGCCTTACTAGGTTTGATTTTTTTTAAGTTTTACTTAAAAAAAAAAAAAACTTTTTAAACTTTTATTTTAGAGTTACATTTATCATTTTACTCTCTAAACTGTGTGGCCCCTATTAGCATCTATGATCTTTAAAATAAGTACCAGAATTGTTTCCATGTATTGCAAAGGAACTGTGAAAATCAATGTAGTCTAGTTGGTTGAGATTATTTATATTTCCTCATAAAATCATTATGCTTTAAAGGACATATTTGTTTTCTCAAAGTATAAAGCCAGTCACACTAGGATCTGAATATTTGCCACCATGCACTATCTAGAGCATCACCAGTTATTTAAGAAAGTCAGTAGATGTATCAGATGAAGAAAACATTCTTTATTTAGTTGTTACTACTTTTAACAAAATTAAATCCCTATTAAAGAGAGAAATTCATTGTAAGAAAAGTTTATTTTGTCACCAAGTTGATGTTCACTATTAGCTGCAAATCACGCTTCCCACAATACATTGCAATTGGGAGAGAGGGAGGCAGAGAGGTCTGTATGTATGTGGCACAACTGTTCAAAGAACTAAATGTTTAAAAATTATTGTACCCAGATGCACAGTCCCACAAACTCATGGGAGAAATAAATACCTAAACCATTTAGTAAGCCTAAACAAAAGCTACATATTTCTTAAAATTAAATAAAGCACCATTTCAGTTTCCACAGTAAAACATATCCATTTTAGAAACTCTAAAATTTACATACAATTATGTATCATTTAATCATCATGAAACGCTAAAAGTTGGGAACTATCATATTCCTGTTTTATTTATGGATAAACTAAAGTCCAAAAAAAGAAAAATTCGCTCTAAGTACAAAAGCCATAACTGGTAGAGTCACCGAGCCTGAATTGTTATCATATGGTTTGTCATGTTTTTTAAGAGCACAAACAAAGATATTTTGTCAGTCTAAATTTTCCTTTTAACTTGGTTTATTATATTGTCCATAATGCCTTAGATCTCCCCACTTCCATCCTGATCAAGAAATTTTCAATCTTTATGAATATACGAGAACATACAAGCATTTTTCTTCCATAAGCTGCCTGCAATTCTCCATCTTGAAACTCATCCTGGTGTCTTCAGTACTTCATAAAAACATCTAAGTACACAAAAAATAAGAGACACCCAGCATAAAACCTCCTTTCACTTCATTTTGCCTTATGAAAAAGAGCTGTTATTTTCTAAATTTAATTTATAAACATTTCATATGCAATGTGATACACTATGAAGAAACAATCAGTGGATTAGATTTCCACATTGTGTTCAGACCTTGGCCATTTCACGTCATTTTATTTGAAAGTTAAATGTACTGTCTTTAGAGTTAGACAGACATAAATTTAATTAAATTGTCCATTATTTAATAAAATTAAGTTAAATTTTTCATCATTTAATAACCCTGATGCCATCTGCAACTTATTTAATTTCCCTCTGACTTTGTTACCTTGTCCTGAAAATGAGCATATTTGGTTTCTTACCACTCAGCTTTGTTGTGAGAATTAAATGATGTAATAGATTTAAAGCACTGAACCCAATACCTAGCTTATAGTAATAGTTCCATTATTATTTTATGCCATATAAATAGCCTTAAAGTTCCTAAATTACCTGGCCTCTTCCTAGCTCAAACTCATCTTTTAAGCGGTGCAATATAGTACAAAAAAACACGATGTTTGGAGTAGTATGTCTAGGTTGGAAAGATATCTCATCCACTTGCAAAATAAATTGTCTAGATAAATTAAATCGCTTAGCCTATGTGGTTCCAAAACTTTTTCACATCAAGGTGCACAAAAATTAATGCTTTTTTAATGGCACACTAGGGTAAATGGAAAGAACTGTTTGTAGCCAGTGACCCCAAGTCTCACTTTGCTGTTCTTTCTGTTGATGGAAATCAGTATTTCAGCGCATGCCTGTTTGCCTGTGTCAAGTTTCCAATTTTTAAAAACACAACAATGACACTAAACTCACAAGGTTTTAGAAAAAAATAGAAAGATACCTGAAAAACAGCTGGCACACTGATGAGCAAATAGTGTGTTCTCAATTATTCTGGCCTCTTACTCATCCAACATGTCCTCTATGGTGTAGCTATATGAAGCTGCTAAAAAGTTCAAATGATGGCTATGCTTTTTCACATCTCTTTCATTTACATGTCATTCCATCTCTAAGGAATGCTGTGTCAGTTATCTATTGCTATTTAACAAATTACTACACACTCAGAGACTACACACACACACACACACACACACACATTTATTAGCTTATTATTTCTATACGGTCAAGGGTCCCGGCATGGCTTTGCTGGGTACTGTGCTTAGGGCCTCACAAGGCTGCAATGAAGGTATCAGTCAGTGCATATTCTTATGCAGAAGTCTGACTGTTTGCTTCCAAGTTCACTTAAATTGTTGGTCCAGGATAGGCCACTGGATTGGTATCTAGACAGTAGTAGCACAGTTAAAAAATCCTATTCAAGTAAATAGACAAAACGCACTTAGTCAATCTCTTCTCCATTCCCTTTCTTTAAATTCTAAGATTGTGGGTGGCAATCTAGATCAGGCATCCCCAAACTTTTTACACAGGGGGCCAGTTCACTGTCCCTCAGACTGTTGGAAGACCACCACATACTGTACTCCTCTTACTGACCACCAATGAAAGAGGTGCCCCTTTCTGAAGTGTGGCAGGGGCCGGATAAATGGCCTCAGGGGGCCACATGCAGCCCATGGGCCATAGTTTGGGGACTCCTGATCTAGATGAACCACCTTGTCTGAATGCCGGGTGTTGCCTGGTGGAGGATTGCAAAGAGAAACTATAGTCCTGGACTCTCTTCCCTGAAATTAGGCCCTTTTTCTTTTTCTAAATTCACTTGAACATACAGAGAGGAGGGCAAGGCCTTGGGCATTGCATAGTACACAGTATCAGAGACAGTAAGTATACCATCAAAGTGAAATGAGCACCCAGGGAAGACAACTAGATGTATAAAGATTGCGAGGACTACTAAAGAAAGACAAACTCAATAAGCTCTCCAAACGTTGGAATGGATGGATCAATAATTTAAAATAAATGTAATATTTTAGAAGATAAGAAAATATATTAATAAGAAAAATCTGAAAAGTAAACTGGTGGAAATTATGAACATAAGAACGGATCAAAGATGATACATATAAGAATAAATACATGAATTAGATAATATTAAAAAAATCCAAGAAGGTAGGAGAAAAATATAAAAAGCGAAGCTCTAATATCAAAGCTAAAATACATGAAAAACATGTAGAAATGACATTCAGATGTCAGAAGTTTTGCTATAAAAAAAGACTCACATTGAAAACACTCCTGCTAGAAAAGCTCAAGTAAGATAAAAGAACGATGTCATCAGGATTCCTAGTATCCCAAACATAATGATAATCGTGAAGGTTGGAATCAAGGAATGTGGAACAGGTGGCCATGCTGTGTGCCTCCCTAACACCTCATACAAAGCTCTGTCACATGACTTACCATTCTGCTTTGATATAGTCTGCTCATGTACATGTTTCTTCTGGTAGTAAGTAATAACTCTTAGAAAAACAAGTGTGAAATTATTTTACCTTTGTATTCTAAATTTTCATAATCTATCACAAGTGCCGGCATACAATGACCATTCTCTATATTCTGGCAAAATGGAACAGAGCTGATTTTTACCTACCTCTCTCAATTCTATTGTTCTTTTACTTGATCTCTTGTGGTCTTCTGGTTTTCAGACCTCAGAACTTAGTTGACCTCAGATAACTGTTTTACCATCTATCTGTCTATCTGTTTAACTGTCCTGCAATTGGTCCTAATGCTGTCCCATTCTCTGATCAGTCTACCTGGTCTTCTGACCTGTTACATTGCCTGGCGGAGACAAAGAGGAAAACGAGATAGCCAATCCTGCTCTCCACGCTGTTCTTATGTGCCTTTGCTGGCACTGACCTTTAGAAAAGTGTTAAGTTTTAGGTTGAATAGAGGGAAGAATGAAAGGAATTATAGAATGAGAAACACTACCAGACACACTGCACAAAGTATTGAGGGAAACATGCTGTCAGACAGCCTTAGAAATAAAGCAGTCCCTTCCTTAAGTAGTCTTATCCCCAAAGTAGAATACATGTGCACACCTGAAGAAACTTTTTTAGGAGACAAATTAGATGAAAGTCTGGCCTACTCTCTGATTTTCCTCCCTTGCCTATTTAAATTGTTAGTAGTTTCCCTTGCTGTTGATTAGGATATACATGTAGAATTATCTCTGCAGTTAACTTTGTGTTTGAAGTTCTCACTTTACTACAATCTTTCTGAGCCAATTAAGCATACCTTTATCATGCCTCCCAGTGGGGTTATTCAGTATGTGCTAAATTGTTTAATTAAAATCTGTCCTGTTTCCCTAATGCCCATTTGGAGGAATACCTTTCTCAAAATAGCAATTAAATATATAACTATACATTACTTGTGGAAGAAAAGAGAATCACCAGGTGTCTCTGAAAGATAAACAAGTAAACTTTCAATGATCTCATTTAAAATCTTGTTTTATAAATATATAATGGTATTTTCTTCTTTTTTCCAACTGTATTGGTCAACCTTATGCAGTTTTAGAAATTTTGATGTCTCATAGTGGAAATTGTCTTATGAATATTATTAGAGTGACAGGGAAATACACAGTTACAAATACAGCGATGTTGCCAATAGGAAGGATCTACCATACGATAGGGAGAGCGTAGGCTTTGCAGATGAATCCTCACTAAGTCTACTATTAGTCAGGCACGCTACCAACCACTTTATAAATGATCTCGCAAATTCTTATGAAGTTTAATATTACTCCCATTTTTATAAATGATGGCAGTGAGTCCTTGAGAGGTTTAGTAATTTCCCCCAAATCACTCAGCTAAGTGATTTGGGGGAAGTAAGACAGAATTTGAGCCCAAGCTTGCCCAACTCAAACTCTGTGTGTTCCATAAATGTTCCCTTCCTTCCTTTTTGGCAGAAACTAATACAGAATGCTATACCTTACACAAATCACAAACCAAGTTGATCTGTTATATGTCATGTATTCCAACATTTGTCTAAGCTTTACCTTACTTATTTTTCCTAAAATCTGAACTTAAATCTCTGCTCTTCCACTAACTAGTGATATGACCTTGCTCTAGTATACCCCTACTTTGGATCTCAGATGTGGTGGGATTCTCCTAATTTTACAGTGTAAGATGCCTTAGCTAGGAGACAACATGGCAGTCAGAACGTGCCTATGGTTGCTTACAGAAATCAATGTTATGTCAGAGACCTAGAGCCTATATAGAAGAGGAAGTTGAAGTCATTAAGCTAGATAGTGGGCCCTAAACTAAGGGATAAAGGACATGAAATATTATGATTGAGGTAAATTGCTGAGATATTCAATCTTTACATTGCTGTGTGCTTAGCCAAATTCCTAGCTTTCATTCTTTAATAAGGCCCTGACATGAGGTGGTTTCATATACTTTACAGAATTCAATGCATCCTGGCTTCAGCTGGTCCTCCCTAATCATGCCTAATGTAGACTGGCAGAGCAGCACTCCTGAATCCTAAATAGCTAACCATTTCTGCTAGATCCATTATGTAGGGAACAGAAGACTTAATTCTCCAGTCCGGACTCTCATGCATTTCCTGCCAACAATAAATTCACTCCAAATGAAAAGAAAACATTAAATTTTAAACCTATGAATATCTTTAAATGGCGAGGATATGCACCAGAATTGAGTTGTCTCTGTACTTACTAAGTCTATCCAATGATTGAAAATCATTTCAAAATGTTGTTCTAAATTCAATGATTCATTTACAATTGTTCTGGGAATCTCTACTTTTGGCGGTTTCTTCTGTGGCTGATAAAGCAATCCTTGAATATAGTAGCCTAGAATTCACTCCACATAGAAAGAAGTCACTTAGATTTGCTGGTTCAAGTTATGATGGACTTCCACAAATGCATTTTTACAAAGGCAATTGCTGTTAATCCCAGAGCACATTAGTTTTCCCAAAATAGCATCATTTAAATCAAGAAGCAGGCGCGTAACAAAAAACAGAGAAGTGGTATAGAAGATGCTACTTAGGAACATGTCTTGAACAACATATGTTTGCTTATATAGGATATGTCTGATGTGAATTTAGAATCACCAAGGCAGAGATTGAATTTACAAAAGTTAGGGTGTGAGGAATGAAACCTAACCAGGAATCTACGTGCAAAGGTTATCCGAACAAGTTCACTACATGTTACAGAAAAATGGGAAGGAAGACAGTATTTGAAGTGGTAGATAGGATTCAGCCAGGCTCACATAGACTTCTCTCAGAAAACTAAATGAAAGGAACCTCTCAATGATTTAAAAATAAAAAATAAAAAATAAAAAAACAGCTCCGTCACTCAACTCTGCTTCCATGGGCATATCAAGGCAATAGAATCTCTCACACCAAACTCTCACTTGTTTTTCATCTTTGTTTTACTTTTCTGACATTTTCAATGGAAGCCCATGGGCTCTCCAGCCCCGTGCTGTGGCCTGCTTCAGGGTAACACAGCCATGTTGGAGCATGAGTAGTAATTAGAATTGTTCACTCTTTTTTAAAGCACTAACAAGTCTCCTTCCAAGTTACTGAAAACGCTTTCTTTACTTCCAAACACCAGTCTTTCTGAACAACTATATTGCAGGGTGCAATTAGAAATCAGATAATCATCCTGAAAAAGGATTGTAGTTATTCCATATTTTAACATTTCTCCCCTATTCTAAATAGTTAATTATGAATTTCAAGCATTAAAAGAAAAAGCCTCGCAGCCTGTGCAGAAACTCTTAAAGAGATTGTTTTCAGAAAAGTGCCGAAAGTACCTCATCTTCTCCCATAAAAGCCAGAGAATATGATGACAGTCCAGCTGCTTGGTAAGGATTGCTCACCCTTTATGGGCTCCCAGAAGCTTCTATGCAACATAAAGAAATTCATATTTTTATTGCCTCATACCCTCTCAGCATGAAGAGGAATTTACATTTCTTAATTGGATTTCTTTCTCTCGGCACAAGAAATTGCAACAATCTCACTAGACTCCATTGCTTAACAGCCCCAAGAAGCAGTTGTATAACTTATTTATAAGGCAGGGTGTAGGGCAAAGTTTTTCAGTAAAGTTCAAGGACGACTTATATCAGGATTCCTAAAATGCATTGTAAAAATTCAGAGTCTTAGACTATGCTCCAGAGCTACTGAATAAGAGTCTCTAAATGTGAGACTCAGAAATCTGCATTTAGAAAAGCTCAATATAATTTTTGATTATTCATAAATTTGATAATTACCAATCCAACATAAATGACAGATTTAGGAACACATCTAGGAAAGTCTTTCTTTAACTGTTTCCCCTACCTCCACGCCCCTCTGGGGCTAATTAGTATGAAATGGTAACTTACACATGTGCTATTTAAGTTGTAAGAGTACTACTACTTGAAAGGACCCAGAATTCATTTAGTTAAAAGAATCCTCAACTTTTTAATCCATGAAGGAAACTTGGAGAGTCCTCTAACGTCACTCTTCTGTATTACAAACAGAGAGTATTTTCTCTACAACTTTGAATTCCGGAGACACACTCTTATGCCTTAAAATATAGTCTAAAATGAAACCATGTCCCATTTCAAAGTGCCTCTGCAGATGGCCACTGCTATTCAGGGTCTGTAATCATGTATCTGTATCATAGTTCTGGGGTGTAGTAATAGGGCCACAGCTTAGCTGTTGATTTGAAAGTTCAGGGTAGCCCTTTTGTTGATAAAAGTACAAAGGTGGCGGATGGCAAAAAGCATGGTGGGCCAATCTTACTGTAATTCTTGCTCCTATAAGCTGCTTAGGTTTCTGCATTTGTACAACATAATTGTATACTTCTTAAAAGTATTAAATTGCTAAGCTGGAAATTCCTAGCTCTTCCCTGTTGATAGCAACCTCATCTACTACAGAGAACTGAACTGATTAAGAAGAAAAAAAAAGTCAAGAAAATGAGAAAATATGTGTGGCAGATACTCAGATACTTCTGCAATCTATGTGTCTACAAACATTCTCAGTTAATTCTAATCCTGAGTGTAGAGTATATAGTTTCCATTTTCCATATGAAAAAACAGAGAGGTTTCTGAAAGGAAATACTTTTCCATAGTTATTTTGACCAAGAGATAATTCGAGTTAAATTCTGACTAACTCTAAAGCCTGTGCTTTCTCCAAAGGAATAGAAGAGAAGCAAATGCCAGAAAAGAAGGGAAAGAGACAGAAGAACAAATATAAGAGGGAGAAAAAAACAAGTTTCCATGGAATACTTTGCTGAAATTAAGAAATTTCTAAAAGAAACTATTGTGGTGACCCCAAAAGCAAAGACTAGGGCCGATGGTACATGTTCTACAGGCAATTTAGTTAGCCTGTAAAATAAGTTGTGGGCACATCTGTAAGAATCTGCTATTTCCTAAGAAAGAGTACAGGTCTGGTATTTCATTCTGGCATTAACCCCACACAGCTACAGTGACTTATCAGCATGCTTTTATCCATTAGTATAACCGAGGGAACAAAAATATCTGCTAGTCATTTATTTCTGCAAACAGAGCTCAAGTGTTTTGCAACAAAGTTCTTTTTCTATGCTTATGCCAACTAGAGACATTTTGACTCCTATCACAACATTATCACTAAATCTTTTCAGTTACACATTTCTTCTTTCTCTTGGATAAAAATAAGTTACGGTGCCTAAAAAGTAGAATTATCCTTTAAAATGTAAGTCTCCAAATAGTTTGAATCTTTATATGTAGAAATTTTCATTATGAAATGTAAAAGATTCTGAGATTTAGCCATTGGAGTCTATAACTCTTTTCCCCATTTTTAAGTTCAGAAGTTCATGTGAATGTTTCATATTCTATTAAAATTTTAGCTTCTTAAAGCTTTTCTTTTTAGGCTTTCAGAGCCAGGTGTGATGGGGTGGGGTGCAGGGAGTTGTATAATATTTACAACCAAAAGAGAAAAGATGTGTGAATTAGACTCAGTGGTAGCTGAAAAACATTAAGAGCCAGACAGTTTCCTTCTCAAGCTTTGAATAAATATTTTATGAAATGTCAATAATATTTTTCTAAAGATTAGATCTTTCTTCCTAACAACGTTCTTGGTATCTATGAGTGGAGTATCTATATTGACAACCCTCAAACTATAATGAAATGTATGTCACCAGTAGTATCCAGCTTCGAACACTTTTACACTGTTGGTGGGAGTGCAAATAAGTTCAACCACTGTGGAAGATAGTGTGGCGATTCCTTAAGGACCTAGAAATAGAAATACCATTTGACCCAGCAATCCCATTACTAGATATATACCCAAAGAATTATAAATTGTTCTATTATAAAGACACATGTACACGTATGTTCATTGTGGCACTGTTTACAATAGCAAAGACCAGGAACCAACCCAAACACCCATCGACGATAGACTGGTTAAAGAAAATGTGGCACATATATACCACTACACAGCCATAAAAAATGATGAGTTCGTGTCCTTCATAGGGACATGGATGAATCTGGAAACCATCATTCTCAGCAAACTGACTCAAGAACAGAAAACCAAACACTGCATCTTATCACTCATAGGCAGGTGTTGAACAATTAGAACACATGGACACAGGGAGGGGAGCATCACATACTACGGTCAGTTGGTGGGGGCTAGGGGAGGGACAGTAGGGGTAGTGGTGAGGGATAATGAGGTAAGAAATACCAGATGGTGATGGGGGATGAAGGCAGCAAACCACCTTGCCATATATGTACCTATGCAACAATCTTGCATGATCTGCACATGTACCCCAGAACCTAAAGTACAATTAAAAAAAAAAAAAGAATTGGGTATTCCAAAAAGAACCTGATTTCGTGAAATATGAATTATGGTCAGACTCATGGGCAGGGTGTGTATGAAAAGTCACTGCTTTGGGACAAAATGATTATATAACAGACTATTTAGAAGCTACCTTAAAAGCAAACATATTCTTCTATTGCAATGGGATATTTCTGAGTTTCCTGCACCTCTAAAGCTCTTCTTGTTGCATTATTAGCTATGTTAGGAAGTCATAAAGGGGATAAGGGTGTTAGCAGAGGACAGGGATCTATTACCCCATACTTCAAAAACACCATTGCTCAGTTCTATTGGTTATATATGAAATTTGAATAACATGATGTATTTTAAAAAGTATTTCCACTAGGTGAAGAGAGATGGGTGAGCATATAGGGTCAATATTGAAAACTTTTTCTCTACAGCACTATTGAACTAACACTTTCCCAACTTTCTAGACACCTCACATCACACAGTGGAAAATTTCTATCCATTTGACTTATACATTACTAAGCAGCAATAGCTTTCTTAAAATGTTCATTTGTTCAAGTTAACATTTTTCTTAAAAATCTCAAAGAATTTTCATATAACTCTCTTAAAATTGCTATTATTTCCTCTCTATCTTCTACTCACACACACTTAATATTTTACTGTAAAAGAAGACATTCCTGTATGTGGATGCTAACATCAACCAAAACTATTATTTGCACCTTGTCTACCTGAAATACTTTCCTATTATCTCCAAACTCACTTTCAAAGTGCTTTGTAAAGTACTAAAGAGAAAAATTAGAAAAGGGCATGAGAAAGCAATTCATATAAGAAAATAAATAGGTAATAAAACTGAACTAACATCTATATTTCTGAGTCACAAAAATGAACTAGAAACCACAATGAGGCATTATTATGCACCTATCAAATTGACACATATGAGAAGATAGAAGTAAAAGCATCAATTTTACCACAAAAATTAATTTGAAGGACAAGTGTAGTATGAGAACCCATTGGCATAATAATCCAGGAATTATACAGACATACTCCTGTTATAGGCAATGCTGAGTCAAAACATGTATACCAATTTGTAAAGATAAAATATTGCTCTCTGAGGGAAGCTGCGTTCTAAGACAAAAAAGAGTGGAAATATTCCGAGCATGTCTAATTAATTTTTTCCAAATTTACTAATCAAAGTGAATCACTCCATCTTTTCTGGTATGTAGTGAATGGAAGAGCAGAGAGAGGCAAGGAGTATAGCACATGGAAGACCACATTCACCTGGAAAGAAACATCAGGACTGAGGACAAGAATTCCTCTCCGCGTCTCCTCCCCACCCACTCACCCTGCCAAATTACCATACAAAAAAAGTTTCACTAGCTGGTCTATCATGGCCTTGGAAAATCCAATAGTAGAGATTCATTTATTCGAATAGAGTTTCTTTTTTAATGAAAAGTGACCCCAGGAGGCAAAATACCAGTAAGTCCTAAAATCTTTACAGTGTTATCAGAAATTAAAGCAGCCTTAGGAAAGGGAGAGATCAGACTGGAAAACAGAAAGTGGGGCTAGATTACTGATTGAGACCAGATGAAGTATTACAATACCTGGATCACAGGCTGGGTTAGGAGCTCTACTTCTGGTTTTGATAGGTTTCTTATCCTCTCAAAAACTTAGTTATTTCAGCTACAAAAATTAGCTAGTTGATCTCCTTGAGGTACAAGGCTCAATCCAATACTCTGTACCAATTGTGGGGTAACTGGAAGTAAACACAGAGATAGGACTGCAGTCTCAGTTGCTGTGGGTAATAACAGCAGAGATTGCAGCCTAAAGGGAATGTGTGGCATGATCAGATGCATACAATCTGTTTTCCACTTCTCTATTGTGCCTCCGCTTCTCAAGGTTAAATACGGAATTTTTTTCTATTTTGCTTTATCTGTCAGTAAAAGATAATTAAAAAGAAGTTAACTTCCTTCATTTATCTTGGATTGCATGCACACTTTATTCTCAAACCTAGAGAAAATGCAAAGTAAAAGTTTTATAAATGTACATACCACATAGTTTTATAGATATCTACGTTCCACTCTTAAGCCAGGGTCAAAGTACAATTCTCTTTGGTCTCTCTTTACTTAGAGAAACAGAAAATGAAAGATCGAGAGAGCAGACTGTGATGGAAGCTTCATTATAAGCCGCAACCTGAATCACCATAATTACACAGTTCATAAGTGCAAATGGTGCCCATCTCTTGGCAGATTAAAAAGCTGAGTGATGAGTAATATTGCTGAGCTAAACATACCTGTTTCATAAGCAACTCAAATCAACACTCCTGTTATCCCTTGACACACAGGCAAAAATTGTATCTGTAAGCCTAATAAAATCTCATTTGTTTTACCTGAAGGTCCTATGAACCACCTGGTGCCTCTCTTTGCACTTCTTTTTCTCTATTAACTTATGCTTTGTAGAAATTAAGCCTTTAATATGATAATTCCTTCTACTAGTTTTTAATTATTAGGTCGATGTGTGAATTTGGAGCAAGCGGTCCAAGGTGAAACTACCAGGAAAAACGTTGAAAATACTGAATGATATTAGAAATTTTAGAAAGTAAAACTTAGACAATAATCAGTCTTCCGGTTTTTCATAATGACAGTCTGTAGGAAATACATGTTGAGTCTCTAATACAAAAATTCAAAATTTGAAATGCTCCCAAATCTAAACTTTTGATTGCTGACATGATGCTACAAGCGGAAAATTCCACACTTGATTTCATGTGACAGGTCTCAGTTAAAACACAGACAGAACTTTTTCAGGTACAAAGTTACATAAAATATTGTATAAAATCATCTTCAGTTTTGTGTAGACAATGTATATTAAACATAAATGAAGACTGTGTTTAGACTTGTGTCCCATCCTTAAGATGTCTCATTATGCATACAGAAATAAATATTCCCAAATCTTTAAAAAAATCTGAAATCTGAAACACTTCTGGCTCCAAGCATTTTGCATACGAGATACTCAATCTATATCGTACAATGCAAGGTTATAGTAACAAAATACTTATTCCCAATGGTTTCAATTTTTGATTAGAAAGTTGTTATTGTAGTAGGTAAATCTATAAACTTTTTAGCACATCGGTATGGTAACTACTACTCGTAAATATACAATTTATTTTTTGGCTTTAAGTTTAATGACTTATCTTTAAAAAACAAACCAATAAGCAAATACAATTTATGTTTTCAAATTTAAAATACTTTTACTTAAGAGTTAGATTTAAGTTTGGTGATGAGAAAAAAACCTGAGACATTTCTTGAGATACAAATATTGTAGCCTTTAATCATTGTTTTCAGAAGAAAAAATTAGCATCCAACTATTTACCAATAAAGCCTTAAATAATATGTATTTTAGATACCTTATTCGTAAACTTATTTTCTTTTTTCTTGAGGAAATCAGCCATTCTACGAAAAAAAAAATACTCAGAAAGTTTTGTAAGTCAGGTAAAGGTTTGGTCTGATCATGGGCCCAATTATGATGCTTCCTTTGAAATTTGTTCAAGTGTGGCAGAGTAGGACAAAAATAGTCCCAGTTTTTGTCTATATATGAGCAGAGCAAGAAAAAAATGTCTATTGTTTGTCAAGTCACTAAAGTTTGGCTTCATACTGCCTATTTCGTTCTTTTTATTTTTTCATTCTGTTTTGTCATCTCTCGTTGGGGATTAGTGCTCTCACAAAAAGACACATGAGAGGGCTTGCTTCCTTTTGCCTTTCCTCCACGTGGGACTACAAGGGAAAGGCAGGCATTTGGCACCCTTCACCAGACACTAGATCTACTGACACCTTCATCTTTGGCTTCCCAGCCTCCAGAACTATGGAGTCACTAAGCTACCCAATGTGTGGCATGTCTGTTTTAGCTGCCCTATTTAACACACATGGAGGACAGTAGACAGGACACAAGCCCTCACATATCTCTTTTTATAAGGGCAAGAATCTCATTCCTAGGGTTCTGCCCTCTTTACCTAATTACCTCCCAAAGACTCCGCTTATAAATACTATCACTTTAACAATTCAGCTCCAACACATGAATTTGCGGGTAATGTTATGCAGATATTTAATCCATAGCATCCTGGGACTTCCTCTTCTCTAATCCTCCACCAACCCTTGACAATCAAAAGGAAACTGACACAAACTGTATAACTATTTTTATATTTTTGCTTATATTTTTTCTAACCCCATCTGTTGCTGGATCATTTTCTGTAACATCTTTGCCTTACTGCCTTCTAGAATGTGAGTTTATCCACAGAGAGCTCATTGCTTCCCAAGACTTTTCAATTATGATTTAGACAACACTAATTACATTGTTTTTTAAAAGATGTTTTCCCTGTATTGAGCGAAAATCTTTATCCCTTAATTTTCCTCTAGGTTCTAGTTCTGCCACCTGTCTTCTACATAACAACTCTTTCAAAATAGGAAACTTCAGATTTCACATGCTTCGGAGTTATTTGACTATTCTCCATAACAAGTATCAACCATTGTTTCTACCATTTCTCACATAAGGCACTCCTTGCTGTAACTGAGGAACACTGTGGCTTCTACCCTAGGAGGAGAAACTGCATATTTGAGGTGGTGAATAAACTGATACTGAGTGTGAGAAGTAAGAGTGAATGGGTGTGAGAAATCTAGTTGATATAATAATCCTGAAAAAAAATTGACATTAAAAGCATGTGGCCAAAGAAGATATTCTTAGGCAATTTTCATTGAAGTCTATGTAGATTTCTTGCTTTTAAAAAAGTATTTAAAAGCAGAGACTGTAATGACAACACCTGGTTTCAAATGCCAGCCCACTACAGCATAGGTTTGTGATGTTGAGCCAACTTCTTTACTTCTCTTAGTATCACTATCTAAAAGTGAGAGTCATTAATCTGAAAAGGAGATAATATTAATAGATTTAAAGTGCTTTATTGCGTGGTGAGCTCATAATATTTCACTACATATTAGTTCTGTTTTTATATTCACTGGAAAACAATCAAGAGTTTTTCTATAAAGAGGACAGATTGCAAAATGGGGAGGGTGGATATCTACAACTTTTATTATTTTAACTGGGAAAGAAACTTAATACCAAGAATGATAATAAATATGGTCCCAAATTTTAGAATTAGAATTTTTTGCTAATATCTAAAGATACTTACCATTTATTAGCATCTTTCGGAAAGCCTGGAAAAGGAGAAGTTTGCCAAATAAATTTAAATAACTTATCTGGAATCCTAATTTCTGGTTATTATAAAGATGGTTTTCAAGTAGTAGCTGCCACAAGTTAGTAATGGTAAAACTAATACTATTTTCCTAAAACAAAATGGTTAAAATGCATTATCAGAGAATAAGGCAATAAAAGTTGATGGCTGAAATGTGAAAATCTGGAGTTCTGCTTACTGAATAAACCAGGAGCATCCAAGTTTAAGTTACCATTAAGTATATTATAAAGTGAATTTATGTTCCTTTATACATATAAAGTATTATATTTAAGGTATATTTACATATAATATATGAATAATATACATTTAAAAGCAAATTTGTGGGTTTATATATAAATAACAAGTAAAGGTAATGAAATAACTGAGTATTAGAATATTTAATATTTATTTTATGGATATATTAAACACACTGTGTTTTTAATGTATTCACTTCTATTAGATATTCAGAGATACAATGTGTCTGTGAAGAATTTAACTTCCAATGCACTGGTTTAATAATTGCATGGATAAATCCTAAATGAACTAATAACCACATATTTGCTGTGCATCTACTATATACTACATACTGTCCAATGGACATTATATAAATAATCTTATTTAACCATCTCAACCACCATGAGATATAATTAAAATTGCCTATTTTGACAAATGAGGATCAAAAGAGAAATCACAGCTCTCTGAGAATGAGTAATTTACCCAAGACTTGGAGCTAAATGGGCCAAATTTGAACGCAGGCCTTTCTGAGTCTGAAGCCTATGCCTTACCATGGGTTTGGTATGGGTATTTTAATCAGGAGGAAGTAAGACCGTGGGTATTTGCATGACCTAAAAAATTATTCTCTGTTGTTCAAGTCCCCCTTTTTCATGATTAACAATGTATGACTTTCAATTTTCTTGGGAACATTTTGAAACTCTTGTGATACTTTAAAGTTTTACTATATAAAATATGAAGAATGCATTCCATAGGTGCTTTCCAAATAGTTCAAAGTATCTTGTTAGAGCCTCTTTATCTGTGTTTACATGCTTTTTGTGGGTTCTAAGAAAAAGTGCTTTCTCAATAATGCAAAATGCATAAGATCCATAAAATGGTTGTATTAAGGAGTAAAGGAGACACTGCTGGGCCTGATACAGAGCCCTGGGTCTCCTGCTTCACTAAGAACTTCACTTTATTTTTACCAGATGGTGCTGTATTTTCTGTTTCTTTATAAAAGAGGCTACTTAAAAAATTTTATTTCAGACCCTGCGCTATATTCAGTTAAATGGGTAGTCATTGTTATGTCAAAATAGACAAAAATTTAACTTGGGTTCCCTAGGCTGTAGAGAATTTTAGGAGTCTCTCTCACAAATAGTCTCTTTTCTCATGTTAAACTCTACTTCTGTTTGAAACTCTCATTATGGTAATATTAGGTATCATTTTAACTCTTTGTTTTAAAAGTCTAAAATTGCTAAAACTAAAATCATGTATACTGTTCAACATATCATGTGAGCCAATGAGGCTGGCTATTTAGAAGGTAAGTGTTTTAATTTACATGGCAGATTTTCAGGCTACATAATCACCCTAATATGATAGTCTGATTAGAAATATTTGGAGTGTATGCTTTTTGATTAATAATCATTAGAAACTACATGACTGCTTATAACATGTTGACTTTAGAGAAGCCATTTCTTTTATATCTTAAAAAAAGTTTCCCTCTATTTTAACTTAATTTACATAAGGTTTACCCATAAAATTATACACATGCAATAATTTCATGGCTAAATCCTAGATAAACAAATAACCAAACATTTTCTGTAGACCTATAGGTTGCCAGTTATCTTGGAACGTGTTTTACATAAATCATTCCATTTAATCTTCTCAACAACTTTAAGATATAACTAATATTGCCCCATTTCAAAAATGAGGAATGAATGAGGAACAATTATTGAGACTATGTGAATTATAATTTTCTCAGTCTAATAATAAATTCTCAATAACACTGTATTTAAAACTAAAAGCACATAATAGTTTATTTTTACATAAAAAAGAGAGAAATGGTTTCAAATAGTATATAATGTGTAGATTTCATGAATTTAATTAATTAATTCAACCTATACTTTTTGAGCAAGCACTACAAGTCCTTTGTTGGAATACCAGTTACCCTGAAGCTGAGATTATAATTTATTTATACTTAACATTTATTGGACCTAGCATCCCTATCTCAGTTTCTTTGCCTGATCTACAGCTTCTCATTTGGAAAGCTTTCTGTTGCTGTTTTCCTGCTTAGAGTATGTACTTCTGTTTTTGCTTTTCAGACCTCCAGATTCTCTTGTAAATCCTCCAAGATTTGTCTGGTTTTCTGTCTCCATCAAACAGCTAAGTAGTCAGCACCAAAAAGTCCTTAACGCAGAAACTGTAAATAAGAAAATGAAACTGAGGTAGAGATCAAATTATTTGTGATCTGATCCATACTTCCTGCCATGAATGTGAAACTTGTGTCATTTCCATTTGCTCAGGATTGCTGTGTAAAATGCAAACATTTCTAAAGGAAGTAGAAAAAAATAAGCTAAAACTCTGCCATGTTCTACCTCAACTCAACTGCTGATTAATGTAGTTATCCCTGTGAATTGGATGCACACTGATTATGTTTCCTCTATAACATGGGGTGGAAGATCTACTGGATTAGAAGATGACCGTGTGCATTGGGACAAGCATGTAAATAACTGTCTGATCACTGGTCCATAATGTGAACATGGTGTTCCCTTTCTCATCTTAAATTCCTTCAAATTATGCATTGCGCTGCTGCCTTCTGCTTCATCCCAGTGTGAAATAACTTAACTGGAAAAGAGAATCTAGTAATAATCAAGCACTTGGACATCAGCAGCTTAGCAGCAAAGATGATGTGAAATAAGTTGATAGTGAGTCTGAGTTTCTGAGCTGTGAAGTTAATTTTTTAATACCATTTCTAGTCAAACAGGAGCAGAGTTCTCCCTTTACAGGCTCTGTTAGATCTGAAAACAACAGCGAAGCTTTCCATCCAACCAAATAAATATTTAAAAGGCACTTGCTATGTGTGATTTTGTATGAATACAAAAAATACCTAATATTTATTTTAGATATTATATTCCAGGTACTATGTTAGAAACTTTATATGCATTATCACAGATTAGGAAACTAAGCTTTACAGAGGTTGAGTAATATGTCCAAGTAACATAGCTGACAAGTGGCAGAACCAAAATTTGAATATATAACTGTTTATTTTCAAGACATGGCTTCTTAACTGCTACTCTAATACGGTTTTTTTGAAAACTAACTCCATTGTGCTATCTGCCTATAAGCTCATTTTCAATAAAAGTTATGGATAGGTAGAGACACAGAGGCAAGCAAACCACTAATGAAGACAGCAAATTATAGATGCAAACAAACTTTAAAACAAAGTAAGCAAAGTAAAATCCAAAAGAGATGAAGGAAAGGATAATTCCAATGATAAAGTTATATTCATTCTACCTTACAAGGAGCCAGAAAAAGTTGTTCTTCATACTCATATTTTTTTATCCTTTTAAGCTATTATTTTTCTCATCTTGCAAGAACTCCTGCCTGTGATAGACACACCAATTATCTCTCTGTATTTGTTTTTCCTTCACCAGAAAAATATACGTGGATGTTTTAGTTTGACACATGACTCTCTGGAATAGAGGCTCAATTTCAATGTGAATGGAGTCACATATTTTTGTCTTAAACAGTAATCATAGAGCTTTATATGATGAACAAATTTCATCATCATTCTGCAAGGCAGAATGAATATAACTTTAACATTTGACTTACAGAATGTGAATACAAGTATGTGTATGATTTACAGAAAGTTATCTTAGTGGGAGGAGTATTGTGTTGTGTCTTCTGTTTTCTCTTTTCTAATAGGTAGAAAGTAAAGCTGGACCAGTATCTTGGGCCATGACCTGATTTGCAAGTGGTGGCTACCTAAGGAAGAGCAATAAAATGTATGAAGACCGACAGAATGGGTTGCCCTACTTTCCCTAAAATGCTTGCCTCAAAAATTTTACTTGACAATAAAATAAACTCAATATTGTTTATTGTTGTAATTACAATAATCAGAATCTTACAATTCAGGCTTTCTGACTCTCACCCTGAACCAAATTCTAATTAATCTACCCTCTTTTGGGGGGGCTTATGAAATCAGTATTATTGTTCTTCAATGCCATCATCTGTTATCTTCTTTATTAGTTCCTCATATTTATTAACAACATAGTTGAAATGTGGCCCTCGTACTTTCTTTCGCTCTAACTCCCATCATCATTATGAATAACTTCAATGTTTCTAGAATTGATCTTATTGGTTTAAGTTTTTTAAATACTGTATATATGCCATGTCTTCTGCCAAAAATATTGTATCATCTATTTTGTCTTAAACAGTACATCATAGAGCTTTATATGATGATGAGTATCAGATGATTTTGTAAGGTTAATGACCTTATGTAAAGAAAATTATACCGAAAGCTGTGATAATGTACCCAATGACCTGGAGGAGCTTGTTGGCCTATGACCTCCACTTTTTATAAGTAATTTCTGAGAACTTGTCTTTTCCCTTTTGCCCTTTAACTTTTATTTTTACTGGTTTTTTGTTTGTTTGTTTGTTTTAGTTAACATACTTTCCTGTTTCATCCTAAAGGGAGTTTTCTATAGCAAATTCTGAAATATATTAGTGCCTCATAGACTGGGAGAAATTCAGTACTTTGCTGATACAAAGGGCCCTGTAGCAACCCATAGGCTGTTTTTTTTTTCTACTTTTTACCTATGAATACCAAATTTATAGGCTTACTGACCAAATTTCTTAACACTGCTTTATTAATTGGACAATGCAATATAAACGCTCACTAGACAATCTATGTGCTCACAATGGTGTCTAACTGATATTTCTTAGGCATTATGGGCTTGGTTCCCATGGGTCACTTACAAACTGGATTCACATAAATATAAAAACATTCACACTACCTAGGTTATTATTAGTGTTCCATTTTGAAATAAGAAATCTGTGTTAATTTATTTGAGAACCTGCCATCACTGAAACATTTATTAGCCACATTACCTAAAAAATACTGCTTTTTAGTAACCAGGAAATCTAAATGGCATTTGTATCAAATATAATCATAGAATCTCTGTCAGTTGGGCATCAGGATTTAAACTTCAAAAAACGTAGCTGACTGATGTTGGGAGTGACACGTTTCTCAGGTCTTTTTATTCATTCACATTCTTCTGTCTAGTGGATTTACTTCAGTCTATTCATTTTTTGCTATAGAAATGCCATTCTCAAGGTCTTGAATTTCATTCTTATGCACAGTGATTGCCATTCTTAGTCCCAAAGTATACTGCAGTGAGATGTTAGATTTTGGTGATCCTTTGGTTGCTGAATCCAATATATGTGATTATATTTTACTGTTTGGTTCTTCAATATGTTTATGGCAGAAAAAAATTACCGCAGCATATATTGAATGTTTAAAAAAAGAGGAAAAAAAATGTTATTTATGGCATAGCCATCTCCTTGCTACAGCTATTTTAATTTTCTTTTCTTTTTTGACAGTCTTGCTCTTTTGCCCAGGCTGGAGTGCACTGGCACAATCTTGTTTCACTGCAACCTCTGCCTCCTGGGTTCAAGCGATTCTCCTGCCTCAGCCTCTCAAGTAGCCAGGATTACAGACATCCACCACCATGCTCAGCTAATTTTTGTATTTTTAATAGAGATGTGGTTTCACCATGTTGGCCAGGTTGGTCTCAAACTCCTGGCCTCCAGTGATCCATCTGCCACGGCCTCCCAAAGTGATGAGAATACAGGCATGAGCCACTGCGCCCAGTCTATATATTGAAAGTTTGTATTTAAGTTATGATAATCTAGCTTTGTGTTTCTAAGTTTGGAGTATCATCGAAAATTCCTTTGGTGGTGCCCACCAAGCTCACAATGACCCCCTTATCTGAGAGTTATGTCTTTGAGATTGTGCTTACTATTTTTTTGAGTTGGGGGAGCAAATTGGACCCAAATTGAGTCCAAGCTATTCTTTCTTAGAAATTTGGAATTGCGATTTAGGAAAAAAATATGGCTGTCTTGGCTCTTGGCTGGACTCATAAATGGGGGAGAAACTTGACAAATAGGGATAGTTGTGTACACACAAAAAAAATAGAAAAAAAAAATTTAATAAGATAATGTGCAGTGAGAAATAGAGACAGAGGGTAAAAACAGCAAAGCCTCCAAGATTCCTGATAGTTTGCTTGTCTTTGAATTCTGTAAGATTCCCAGGACAGTTTCTTTTCTTTTCTTTTCTTTTCTTTCTTCTCTTTCTCTCTTATTCTTTCTCCCTCTCTTTTACTCTTTCTATCTCTCTTTCTTTTTCTCTCTCTCGGATATAAGTGAGGGATAGTGGGAAGGAGACTTAAGTCTGTACAAAGTGTTTTTCTTCTATTTTTAAGACATGCAAAATAGAATGCCAAATTATTCCTAGCACTCAAGCTCCAATCAAATGGTGATATCAGAAAAATAATAACTCTATAAAGAAAAACATTCAGCTTCTCCCAAATTCCTGGCCACTCCAGTCTTGTCCATATATTTAGAAAGAGATTAAGAGTACCATGTTGAAGGACTGTGTGAAGAGAAGAATTATAAGAAAAATAAATGATCTCACTTAAACGTTCACAACAGATTCCACTAGTCACACTATTTCACCACGAAAGAAACAAAACCCCCACATTTCTAAGATGACTACACACACACACACACACACACACACACACACACACACACAGAATCCACTATGTTTATATATGTATATATATAGTCTGCACACTATGTATATTTATGTGTATATATATATATATATATATATATATATATATATATAGTCAGTCATCTTAGAATATATGTATTCATGCAATTCTATAATGGTATTTATAACTAACATGACAATTGGGCATAGTTTACTCAGGACCATATTCATTTACACAACTCCATGATATAATTCAAAATAGTATCCCATTAACTCACAAAAGTATTTATATTGGATGATAAATGTTATGACCACTCATGTTCACATTTTTTTAAGTTTTAAAAAACACAATATAGCTAGGAGTAAATTGTTACATTGCACACTAAAAACAAAATAAAACAGGGAGGGGAACATCACACACTGGGGCCTGGGAGTTGGTGGGGGGGTAAGGGGAGGAATAATAGGGGGTGGGGGAATTGGTGAGGTATAGCATTAGGAGAAATATCTAACATAGATGACAGGACAATGGATGCGGCAAACCACCACCATGGCAAGTGTATACCTATGTAACAAACCTGCACGACCTGCACATGTACCCCAGAACTTAAAGTATAATTTAAAAATAATAATACAGCAGCTAGCAATTTAAATTTGTAAGAATTCTCTGAACTCTGAATTTTATGACCCAAAAGTTTTAAGAACTGAATATAAGTCTCTCATATTTTATATTTCCCAGGGTACATCACAGTCTGTCCGTGAGGTCTCATAAGGACTTGTAAAACATAAGTAAATATATAATGATACTCATGAGATACATAAGTTATAGGTTACTACATATAAGTCCTGTGGCATTAGGTTAAGACTTGTCCAGCAAGAGATGATGTACTAGGTAACCGTTTTATAGGAAAAATGGCTGTGGCTTTACAAAATGTGTGGGTTTAAGTGATTCAAATTTCAGAAAGTTTTTTTTTTTTTTTTTCACAAAAATTCAAAATTAAACAAAGATTGTGCACTTAGAGTTGCCAAGTTTCTATTTTACCAATAAAGGATTTTACAAAAATAAACTGCTTTCTTTATTAGCTTATTATAGCAGGATCAGTATTTTCAAGTCCAAACAGTAGAAGGATATTTATTTCAGCAACAGGGCATTGACATACAAAGAATAATAATAATAGAAGTAATTTTTGTCAAGTTTTAAACCTAGAAACATAACATTATGACAATTTGATATAACATGATGATACACAATTTGTCTTTATATAAACTTGCCTGACAGTAGAGATATTCTTTAGTAATAAATAAACATAAATGGCTTACAATAATATAAATTTATTTCTTGTTTATGCTAAATAGCTATTTCACTTCAACTGGAAGGACTTTTTCATGTCTCCTGAGATGGAGAACCTGGTTAATGGAGATTCCACTACTTGGAACATTTCCAACTGTTGTGGCAGTAAGAAAAATAATATATGGTGAACCACACACTTGTTAATACCACCATGTTTGTGAAGAGCACTATATTTACCAAAGCAATCAAATACTGTAAGCAAACCCATCTCTAAATTTTGTTAACCTAATCCCTGTCCCTATCAGGAGATAAGAGAAATAATTGGAATGCTCAAGGCTAAAGGCTCCATTCTTCTCTCGGTTCACTGTATTTTCCTAAATTACTGTAAATAGAAGGGAATTTTTCCTAATGTTTTGTCAATCCACCTACAACTTTAAAAGTCAATATTTAATGGTCAGTTACGGTGGCTCAGGCCTGTAATCTCAGCACTCTGGGAGACTGAGGCGGGCATACCACTTGAGGTCAAGAGTTCAAGACCATCCTTACCAACATGGCGAAACCTTATCTCTACTACAAATATAAAAATTTGTCTGGCATGGTGGCACACGCCTGTAGTCCCAGCTATGCAGGAGGGTGAGGCAAGAGAATTGCTTGAACCTAGAAGGCGGAGGTTGCAGTGAGCCAAGATTGCGCCACAGCACTCCAGCCTGGGTGACAAAGCAAGATTCCATCTCAAAACAAAAAACAAAATCAAAAACCTCAGTATTTGATGATGTAATAAAGTACCCGAGCAAATTTGCTATTTAAGTGCTACTTTATGTTGCTGATTCTTCCTATCCATGAGCATGGAATGTTTTTCCATTCGGTTGTGTCCTCTCTTATTTCCTTGAGCGGTGATTTGTTGTTCTCCTCTAAGAGGTCCTTTACATCCCCTGTAAGTTGTCTTCCTAGTATTTTATTCTCTTTGTAGCAACTGTGAATATGAGTTCATTCATTATTTGGCACTCAGCTTGTCTATTATTCATTATAGGAATGCTTCTGATTTTTGTATATTGATTTTTTATCCTAAGACTTTGCTGAAATTGCTTATGAACTTAAGGAGATTGGGACAGAGATGATGGGGTTTTCTAAATATGAAATCATGTCATCTACAAACAGCAACAATTTGAATATCTCAAAATAATAGGAGCTATTTATGACAAACCATGATAGCCAGTATCATACTGAATGATCAAAAGCTGGAAATATTCCTTTTAAAAACTGGTACAAGACAAGAATGCCCTCTCTTATCACTCTTATTCCACATAGTACTGGAAGTTCTGGCCAGGGCAAGCGGGCAAGAGACAGAAATAAAGCATATTCAAATAGGAAGACAGGAAGTCCAATTTTACAGTTCTAACAGCAGTTGTTCTATATCCTTATAAACACTAGGTAACGCCAGCCTTCAGTCTTCTACTCCAGAAAAATCTCTTTGGGATTTTAATTTATATTTCCCTAATACACAGGTTATTGAGCATATTTTTACATGTCTATTTTTTGTATATTTTATTTGGTAAAGTGTCTTCAAATGTTTGCCTCCTTTTATAAACACTACTATGTTGTTGCTATTTTTCTTACTGTAGTTGGTATAATAATGTTCATGTATTCTGAGTAAAAGTTCAATATCAGATACATGTTTACAAATATTTTCTCCCTGTAGCTAGTTTTTTTGTGTGCTTAAGAGAGCTTTTTAAGCTCAAAGTTTTAAATTTTGGCAGGTTTTGACTTATTAATATATTAATAAATATTAATGTATATTTTATGGCATGTTATATCCTAATCAAATAATTTTTGCTGAATCCAAGTTCAGGGAAATGTTTTTCCATTTTTCTATTTTGAAAATAAGTTTTATAGTTTTACTCCTTAGGTTTGGTTGTATGATCTATCTTTAGTAAATATTTACACATGGTTTAAAGTAAGAGACTAGATTTAAGGTTGTTTGTTTCCTTTTGTTCTTTTCTTTCCAAAATGAATATCCAACTGTTCTAGCAATATTTGTTGAAAAGATTATCCTTTCCTCCACTGAACTGCATTGACACTTTTGGAAAGAAACAACCACATTAACCACAATTAATTTCTAGCTTGTTCTGTTGATCAATATCACTCTTTATGCAAATAAAATAGTCATGATTGATGAGGCTTTAGACAAAATCTGAAAATCAAGTAGTATAAATTCTTCATATTAGTTATTTTTCATAATTATTTTAACTTATTTTTCATATACATTTTAGAATCTTAATATCCACAAAAATGCTAGCATTTTCATTGGTATTATACTGAATATATAGATTAGTATACAAAGATGTATGAGGATAACAATGTTGAGTCTTCTGAACTATGAACATGTATATGTCACACTTTTTAGATCTTTTTAAATTTCAAAGCAGTTTATAGTATAGAGATTTATACATATTTTGTCAATTTTATCCCTAAATATTTCACATTCTT
Organism: Saimiri boliviensis; assembly: GCF_048565385.1. Lineage (NCBI taxonomy): Eukaryota > Metazoa > Chordata > Mammalia > Primates > Cebidae > Saimiri > Saimiri boliviensis. Next base: position 175,634,331 of record NC_133450.1, on the reverse strand, counting down.
GATCGTATTCTAAATGCTACTGTCTATTTAAATTTAATTTTCAATTGTTTGTGGCTAGTACATAGTAATACAGTTAGTTTTTATAGGTGCAATTTATAGTATACAGACCTAGTAAATGCATTTATTGTTTTCAGTTGTTTTTGGAGGATCCTTAGAATTTTCTATATGAAAAACCATGTAATTTTTAATAGAACGTTTTAAATACACTTTTTATTACTTTTTATTTTATTATTCTGACTACAATATCCAGTAAAATATTGAATGAAATTGGTGAAAGCAGAACACATACTTGTTCTGCTTTTAACATTAGAAAAAAAGCATTAATTTTCTCACCATTTGGTTTTTTTTTTAATTTGGTTAAGGAATTGATCAGATTTTCCCTCCTGTTTTCACTGCAACTAGAAAATGACAAAATATGAGACACAATTGTTTTCAGATATGGCAAAACATGCAGCACACAGCAATGAACCTGAAAGCAGGTAACGTGGGCATTAGCATTGTCCTGGCTTATTTCCAAGAAGGATATTCAATGAAACATCACAGGAAAGGTTTCAAAATAAATATAGATCTTAAGAGTTTGGCTGACTTGTGAAAACAAAGAAAAATTTGAGGAAACAAGGTTGGATGGAATTTATGGGAAAGACTATGAAAGAGATGTGGAAGTAAAGAGAGAAAGAAGAGCAAAGTAAGGCAGAGGAGAATCTGTGAATCACTGCTGAACACTGAACTGAGCTGACGTATTAGAAAACTACATGGCACTAGAAAAAGAACCAATAAAAAATAGGCAAAATTATCCATGGACTTCACACAGGCCTGAAAATATAGGATCACGCTAGTCAAAGTGGACAGACTCCTAATAAGGGAGACATTGAGTAAACTTCTCACAGTGTAATAGCATTAAAAGTAAGCCCAAATTAGCCTTAGAATAAAGGGTCTTATTTTAAGATCAAGGCTTATTACCTGACTCTGATAAATAAACTATAATCTCAAACAAACTCAATGCCATTTAAAGAAAGATCCCTAAATCCATCACTCAATAATGTAAATTTCATAATGTCTAGTATGCCACGAAATAACTAGGCATATGAAGAAGTAGAAACAATGACAAAACCAGGAGGAAGCATGATTTAAACAGTCCCATAAATGTTATAAATGGCAAAATTAACACAAAAAATAATGAACACAGCTATTATAAATAAACTTAATATATTCAAAAAGTAGAGAAAAATGTGAACATGAGGAGAAAGAGAATGAAAGACTGAAGGATCTACAGTAGACATTCTAGAGCTGAAAATATAATAGCTAAGAAACTGCACTGGTTTGGATTTATGGGAGCTCGGAGACATAAAAAGAAAAAAATAGTAAATTTGAAGACGTAGACAAAGAAATGATCTAAAATTAAACACAGAGAGGATAAACAAAATAACAAAAGAAAAATGAGCTGAGCATCAATTATATGTGGGGAAATATTAAACAGTCTAATAGAAAAGCAATTGGAGGCACAAATCAGAGTAATTAGAAAGGACAGAAGAAAGTATTCAAAGAAATAATGAACAAAATATGACAAATTTAATAAAAATTAGATAAGAGATCCAAAAAACTTAAGGAATTACAGATAGAAGAAACACAAAAATAATCATATTTTTGTTACATTCCCACTTTTGTAATATTGTCATCCACTTCTAGATAAGTTATAAATTCCATAGTACAGTATTGTTTTTATTTTAGAGAACCAACTATGTATTAAAAATTTGAAAACATTAAAAATATTTATCCACACAGTTATCATTCTGACACTTTTCATTCCTTTGTATGAATTTGTGTTCATTTTTAAGTATCATTTTTCTTCAGTGAATTCCCCTCAATAATTTCTTCGATATTTGTTATAGTGTAGCTCTATTAGTGAAAAGTTCTTACAACTTTTATAAATTTAAAAAAGTCATTAATTTGTCTTTATTTTTGAAGACATTTTCTAGGTTGACAAATTTGGGTTTTATTTTGGCATTTTAAAGATGGCCTTCCCACTACTTAACACCTTGCATTGACTTCATGAAAAAACAACATAAGTTTTTATCAGTGTTCCCCTGCATGCAATGTGGGTTTTTTACCTGGCAATGCTTTTCAGGTTTTCTACTTATATTTTATTTTTAAAAATTTTGACTATGCTATGTCTGGAGTGGATTTCTTTATCTTTATCCTGCTTGATATTCCTTGACTTTCTTGGCTTGGCTTAATTAATAGTTACCATAAAATTCATAATTTTTCCAGCCACTATTTCACTAATTTTTTTTCTCCAATCTTGCCTATGTTTCTTAGACTTTTACATGTATATTTTAGTCTGTTGTTGTTGTTGTTGTTGTTGTTGTTGCGTACTTTCTTTCCATATCATCGAGGCTTGGTTTACTTTCATCAATGTTTTTATGTCTGAGGATCAGTTTCTGTTCCTCTTTCCTCATGTTCATTGTTCTTATTTTCTGTGGTGTCAAACTTGCTATTAAACTCATCTGTGAATATTCCAATTTGGATATTCTTTTCAATTTTAGAATCTTCTTTTTAACAGTTTTTTCTTTTTCTTTTTTGAGATGGAGTTTCACTCTTGTTACCCAGGCTGGAGTGCAATAGCACGATCTCGGCTCACTGCAACCTCTGCCTCCTGGGTTCAAGCAGTTCTCCTGCCTCAGCCTCCTGAGTAGCTGGGATTACAGGCGTGCGCCACCATGCCCAGCTAATTTTTGTATTTTTAGTAGAGACGGGGTTTCACCTTGTTGACCAGGATGGTCTCGATCTCTTGACCTTGTGATCCACCTGCCTCGGTCTCCCAAAGTGCTGGGATTACAGGCGTGAGCCACCGAGCCCAGCTTTTAACAGTTTTAATCTTAGATTACCCACATATTCACTTATTATGCAGTTTTTCCTTTAAAATTTTACAAATATTTTTAAAACTTTTGAAATTTATTTCTACTAATAATTCTCATATCTCATTTTGTTTCTTTCTTTTTCTTAGATTACATAATCTTCATATTCTACACAAGTCTAGTAATTTCCACTGTATTGGGACATTGTAAGTAATACATGGATGAGAATGCAGACTTTTGTCATCTTCTTTCCAAAGTATTGTTTTGTTTTTGAGAGCAGTTAATTTACCAGCAGATCATGTTATTTTTTAATTTTGATAAGAAAGTTTAATATGACCAACCCTCTTGCACTGGAGTAGTGCTGTTCATAATGCATGGCTTTTATGGGAGTCTCAACTGAACACCCAGCTCTTGCCATGTTACCTGGTCTGACCGCCTACATTTTCAACTACTTTGGGATGTCTGTAATTGCTGTTCAACTCATTTACTAATAGCTCTCTGTTATGCTTTATAAAAACATTATCTGTGTATATAATCTTGGGGTTCATTCAAAGAGTTAATGTTACTGCTATGATAAGTTTTGGAGCTTTTCCTCTGTGCATTTCTCACCTCTCTCTAACTCTGCCCACACCTAATTGAGCTTCTCCAGAAGCCCCAAACTTAGATCTTTAATTTTTCAGTTTAATAAAACCACTGTGGTGTACTTGGGCTCTACTTTCTTACACTGTGATCCAGAAAGTGCATCCAGGGTAAAATCCTAAGAAGTCATAAAAGTTACTGTTTTCATAGGAATCATAGTTCTCCACTACCTGTGGTAAAATTTCTAAAACTATAGATTTATATGATTTGTCCAGTGTTTTGTTTTTTGTTTGTTTGTTTGTTTGTTTTGAGATGGAATCTTGCTCTGTCGCCCAGGCCTGGGTGCAATGGTGCGATCTTGGCTTACTGCAACCTCCACCTAATGGGCTCAGACGGTTCTCATGCCTCAGCCTCCCGAGTAGCTGGGATTACAGGTGTGCACCGCCTGGTTAAATTTTTGTATTTTTAGTGGAGATAGAGTTCCAATAGGTTATCTAGGATGGTCTCAAACTTCTGACCTCAGATGATCTGCCTGATTAGCCTCCCAAAGAGAGGGATTACTGGCGTCAGCCATTGCACCCAGCACGTACAGTTTTACATAGCCCTTTATGTCAGAATGGCCAGAGAAGTTACTCTTTATTTCAGCATGGTCAGGGCAAAAATCCACCTTAAAACCATTTTAAATCATAGGATAGATAGCTTACTTTTTCTCACCACTGAATTGAATTGCAGCTTAATCTCTGCAAAGAGAGTGATTGTTCCCTTGAACAAGTAAAGAAGATTTAAGATAAATTACTTCAAAGAGGATTTATGAGGACCCCAATCTCACATTGTACTTTATCTTCCATCTCTCTGCAACTGCTAGTACTAATGTTAACTTGTGTTAGGAAATTTGGCTTTTTCAAATCTGCAAGCTCTAAATTAACAGCCGCTCTTGGTCAAAGTGGATTTCAGGCTGCAGACTGAAAAGACTGCTCTTAGAAATGCTGCATTTCCTTCTTTTTTCACTTTCAGATCAATCTTATATAAAAGCAAGCTTATTTCATGTAATGTTAAGGGCCTAGAAGGATAAGCTCCAATCATGCTTGATTGGGGTTCTGGCTCTGTGATTTTCTTGATTTCATTCCTCTGTGTGCCAGATTCATTGCCTTGTTGACTTCCCTCATGTTGCAGACATGATTACATCATTTCTGACTTTTATATGATGCACAATATCATATAGAAGAAAGGTTACTTGTGATACAGAATGTTTATAAAAAAGTCTTGAGCAGGCGTCCCCAGACTTTTTACACAGGGTACCAGTTCACTATCCCTCAGACCATTAGAGGGCCGCCACATACTGTGCTCCTCTCACTGACCACCAATGAAAGAGGTGCCCCTTCCTGAACTGCAGGGGGTGGGGGCAGATAAATGGCCTCAGGGGGCCGCATGCAGCCCGTGGGCCGTAGTTTGGGGACGCCTGGTCTTGAGGGACATATAATTGGCTTAATCTAGATCACATGCTTCTCCATTGGGTCTAGATAGATCCCCAGAGAAGATAAAGGCTTAAGTAAAAGGAAAGAACAGGTGTACTCTTGGGAGACATTCTGTTTATTACCTTTGTATTATGATTTTATTTGTTTAATTTGTATCACAAGCACTTTTCCAGCCTTTAAAATTTTTGGTTAAGATAATACTGACTCCCTTTCAGAATACTGAAGAGATGGAGAAAAATAAATAAATAAAAAGATAATACTGACACAATAAAATATACCAAATACATTTTCTTAAACCCTCCAAGAGTAAAAATATTTTCAGAAAGATCTGAAGAGTCCCTGCTGATACATTATTTGAGAGAGATTATTGTTTTTTTCTTTATTATTATTCTAACCATGTCACTATAAAAATAGTCAAAAGACGATTATTCTACCCACCTTCCCTCTTTTACAGGAAAAAAACCAGCCTTAGTATGCTTAAATGGTTAGTCCAAATTCATGTAGATACTAAATCAGTACAATGCTATTACATCAAAATTTCATTCATCAGACTACATCCAGTTTAAAATACGTATCTATGTTATAGAAAATATGGATAAAATCATAGCTTAGATCAGTTTACTTAACATTTCAAATAAAGAGGTTTAGCGTTCTTCAAATTATTGAAGATAGGATACTATAAATTATGTAAAAGTACATAATGGAAATTTATTTCTAAAGGTTAATTTATAGCTCATTTTAGTGATATACAATCCTTTGTCCTATCGTTTTGTTAATCATTACTTATAAATTATTATGTTCCACCACATATGCATTATTCATTCCTCTAATTTTTTTTAATTAAATTAGTACTCAGTTCTGTGTCCCTCCTTATTCTCTTCTTTCTTCTTTCCTCTCTCCCCTCACCCCTAATTACCTCCAAGCCTCCAAGACATGATAGGTAAAATGAAAACGCTTGAGTCACAACAGTTCTACTGTCATAAAACCCTACCACTGTATTAAGTAACAGAGTATTACTATAATTGTAACCCAACTATATCCAACCTAAATTTATGCCAGAACACTGCACAGCATACTAGAATACTGTATCTTAATTATATAAGTATTTCTTACATAAATTTTAACATCTATAAAACTCATATATTGCTAATAGTCAAGGTAGAAATAAGTCAGATAATTTATATTTAGTACTTAGTACATTGCCTGGACAAAGTAAATACTCAATAAATATTAACTCTCTTCATTAAGTGTTATAAGTACAAATAACTGTTAATTAAATTATACCTGAAACAATAAATAAAATGCAGGATAAAATTCTTAACTGAAGACTCACCTACTGCAAAGCTATGCTACTCCCTATTCTAAAGTTGTGTGTGTCCAATTTAGCTTGTAGAAGGCACTACAGACAGTCCCCAACCAATGACAGTTCAACTTACAATTTTTTGACTTTATGATAATGGGAAAACAATACAGTCAGTAGAATCCTTCCTTCAAGTATCCATACAAAATTTTGCTTTTCATTTTCAGTATAGTAGCCAAAAAATTATTTAAGAGATTCAATATTTCATTATGAAGTAGGCTTTTTGTTAGATGATTTTGCCCAACTGTAGGCTAATTTAAGTGTTCAAACATATTTAAGGTTGGCTAAGCTATGATGTTCAGTGCATTAGGTATATTAAATGCATTTTCAACCTAAAATATTTTTAATTTACAATGGGTTTATTGGGATGAAATTCCATCATGAGTCAAAAAACATCTGAATTATGCACAGAGAATTAGAGTTTTCCATGAATTCTCCCAAGAATCTAGGCTATCCCTGTTTAGAGATTTCAGGGAAAAAATCCAGTGAGTTCTATGATTGGAGCTATAAGAAATTCAATAGAAAAATCTAAATTGTATTCAAGAAAGAGATTTGGTGATTAGAAGAGGCTGAGAATTGATATTCTTAGGCTATAATTAGCATTTTAAAAGGATGAAATTCTACTCTTCTTTTTGAGTTGCTTGATTTATCCTATTACTTTATTCAGATAAGAACAGCTGAAAATTGCACAAGATGAAATGTTTTGCATGAGGCCAAAGACTTTGTAACCTTAAATAAGATTAAAGAGCTTTTCTCTTGAGGATCAACTTAGACAGACCCTGAAGTGTTTTCCTGGTCCTCTGACCTCAGACAGGGCTCTCTAGCTCAGCATCCCACTGGGCTACTGGTTACCACCCCTCACTGTGGGGCAGAATTAATTAGTGTCTCCGAAGCTCTTCCAAACTACTGTCCAAAGGACATACATAACAGTGGCCCTGCAAGCATAATCATCCTGTCAACCTTTTACCACCCCATGGCCCATTTACACGGCTGGCGTTTTAACACTTACAGTCCTGCAGTAAATTTAGCACAGCAACATGCAAGGTGTTTGTTACTGTTCTCCAGAGAGAGCATATTTAATATTTTCTTTTGCAGAGTAGCAGACCCAAATTTACTCCATCCTTCCCGTTATTCAGAATAGCCTGTATTTTGGCATACAATCTTAATAGAACTGTTTTTCTAAGCATTTGAAACATAAACAGCCTCAGAACAATTTCCAGGCAAAGCACCAGACGAGAGCCTGTCGGAATAAAGAAGTGCACGCTGTAAAAGGATTGAAGATGACTACACATGCACCGTTCGTCATGTTTCTGTTTGAGGCACAGAGTGGGGAGAGTTTGTTGCCTCTGCTGCTCCTGGGACGGTACAGCCTATCAATCTAGCCATTTCAGCAATGCCGCTATGCTTTTCACTCTTTACTCATGTTGGAGATCTAAAGTCATTCTGCAGATGATCCCTGCCCTTCCATCTGCTTTGGCATCTGTGCTAGGAGCAGGAGCAAAGCTTCACAGCTGTGGTTTTCCTCGCCCAAGCCTCTAGGACCAACTCTGCAGATGCTCTAAACACGATATAATTGCTATAGTCTTTCAACCGCTGTTCATGTGTTCCTTTTGAGTTATGCAGAGAAAAAAATAAAACACATCAGAAGTAATCGTAAAAAGTTCTCCTTTGATCAGAAGAGCCGCAGCAATTTACCAGGTAAACAATATACCAAGATTTCTGCTAAGGATGATTCAAGGCACTGATGGTCTCCTGTGAGACACCTAGAAAGAAACACTCTGTGGCATGGCAGATAAGAAAATAAATATAAAACAAAGCAATAGATTTAAAATTCTTTGTATTTCCTAACTTGTTGGTATGTATGTCTCATTCTACATTATGCAACTGTAACAGAATAACACACACTGAGTAATTTATGAAGAACAGATGCACACTGTTGGTAGGGAGACTGTACTCTATTTGCTTCTCGGTTAGCTTGCGATCCTAGTCCAACTCATAGTCTTATCTATAGAATTAGTATGGGCAGGTAAGAAACCAACAGGTCTAAATACATCAGACACAGTCCCATGGTGCACAAAGACTTCAGGCATCAATGTGAGAAGATACAGTGCCACTTTTATCTGGAACCCCTTGTCTGCATTCTTCTAATGAAATCGACAGTGCCACTTTCATCTGGTAGCTTCCCACTCCAACTCATAGCCCTGCATCTGCATTCTTCTAATGAAAATGTCTATTTGCTCTTCACTAAAGTGTACTGATAAGACTATGAAGCCCCATCTACTATCCAAAGCTCCAGTTGGAGATATATAAGGATTGGTTGGATCCTTTATCTTGTCAGAAAGGAATGAGAGAGAAAACGGGGGAGAGAGACAAGGTTTTCTTCTTCTCTGCCCGTATGCTATGCCCTTACATCATCTCTCTGGCATTTTTCCTCTGTGGTGTTGTATATTTGAAATGGATCTGCAGAAAACTCCGGTCAGGGAAAAGCATACAATCATCTCATCTTGGATGTAACTCCAAATATTAACAAAAGATAAACCCAGAGCTATCTTTTTTCCTGAAGACTGGGAGAAAGTAGAAGGGAAATGCATTATTGCTCCACAATATTGTCCTGTCCCAACTCTTCCTCTTCAAAATGAGATCAATTCCTTATTTAACCGATCTTATGAGAAAAGATAGAGGAAAGTGTAGGACTTCTACCTGCCTACCCTTGCTCTGTAACTCTATGTTGGGATCTCCAGCATTTCTGTCTTAAATCCCTGAATGCCTATCAGCACCTCCATACCACATCCTTCCCGTTAAGTGTCACAGTCTAGTCCTTTACCATAATTACCTTCATAGCTAAAATAATGTATACGACTAAACAAAGATCATACTCCCAATATTACTGAAATATACAAAATCACAAAATATCTTTGAAACCAGTAAAATGCTACATCTGACAAGGAATTACTATTTCATTTGTTTCAGAGCAAGCATGTTTGTGGAATTGAGAGAACACTCAATAATGGAGATCAAGCTTAAATTGTTATGGCAGTCCTGGATATTAGACACGGAAAAGACATGAGGAGCTAAAAATATACTATTTTACCCTTGCTTTTATTCTCATACATTTTTACTGTTAATAAGCATTTATTATATGCAAATTCAAGTACAGCCTAAAAGAATTCTATAAACTATTAATTTGTTAAACCATTGTTTCATAAGAATTTTAATAAGACTTTTTCATTAAAGCTTTTTAATTGAAACAAGGGAAATGGAAGAGAAACTGAAGAATATTTACAAAAACACCTAAAAATAATAAAATCTGAAAGACATGGTTCATTACTAGGACATTTGTCTTTAGAAGAACAGCTAAAATATTAGACAGAGCTTCAAGCACAGGAGGAGGAGGAGGAGGAGGTATCACTCCTTCCCGCACCAGCAGGCTTCTGCCTTTCTCATGCTTCTCTTGAAATAATTCTCCATACAAAAAAGAAACAGAATGGAACTGCTGTAAGTAATAGTGGTATTTGCCCATCATGAATGTAGCCTTCTTTCAAGCATGACTCAGGTCTTAACCATGCCGAAGAAGATTTTCTTAGTTGGGAATTATCTGGTTGCATGGAAGAGAAATAGTTATACCAGCTAAGTTAAATGGCGGAGAGAAGGAGTTACTGGAAAATTTCAGAAAAATCTCAATAAACCACAGAAAAGGAGAGAAGACTAGGAATCAAAAATTAGCTGGAACTAAAGTAGCAACTCTCTGGAGCTAAATGGTCATTTTTTTTTCTTGCTTTTCTCTAAATGTTTCTGCTTTATTCTCTTTTGCTCTACATATCAGCTTTTTCTGATCTACTTTCCTATGAGCTACCACTGGCTATGTCGACCCCAGCTTGCTTAAGTGTTCTAAAAGAATGACCAGAATAACTGTGCCTTAGATCCAAATTCCTGGGGAAATAACCTAATTAGGCACTTACAAGCCAAAGGGTAAACTCCTGCTGGATTAGCTGTGGACAGGAAGTCTAATCGTTTAGTACTAATGCTGTCTTTCCTAGGACTATCAGGGAAATTTGAGCTGGGCTGAAAATTTGACCTAGTTTCTACCATAGGCTGTAGCTAAAAAAGCACTGCAGATTTCTTGTTAGCCAGGGCCCCCCAAACTCAGCTCCAAGAGAGCTAGAACCTTGCCTCAGTCTATTTGTACACAAATTAATCTGTTTATCTAACTTTGTTCCCAGACTATTGACTGGTTGACATTTTACCAATTATAGTGACCAAGAAAATTGTTTTCAGAAAAGATTTTATCCAATAAATTCTTAATTCTGGTGTCTGTTAGGATGGGGTTAGAGTGCCACCTATATCAGTAAGCATTTCGTCGACAGGCCTGAATTTTGGCTGCCAGATTTACTTTACCCATGGCTCCAGTCCCCTCAACTAGCTCTATGAACACCAAGACAAAAAAAAAATACTAAATAATCAGAATCAAGCAATGTCACCATTTTTTGAATTCTAATTCTGATACAGATTTTCTTAAGAATTTATATATCTCTCATTCTTCTTCTTCCCCCTTCCCTTTCCTTCTCTTCTCTTCTCTCTCCTCCATTGCAGTCCAAAGGTCATTCAGTAGAGTCAAGCAGGTTAGGTACCCACATACTAGGGAGGTCCAATAGCCTGGCATGGGATGCTGGAACCCAAGGGCGATGGCCATGACATCTGTGTAGGAAAGTAGCACAGAGCCCTGAAGAGAAGCGTGAGTGGGTATCCATACAGAAGGGCATCCTAAGGTGGGCTGTCAGAACCCAAGCAAGTGGTGAGCGTTCCCACGCAAAGGGCAAGAGCTCCAGGAGCCTGATGTTCAGATCATGAATGAGGTGAGGCGAGTGTTCATTCAAGCGGAGCGGAAATGTAGGGGTTTGCGCAGAGTGCCAGAGCTCAAGCAAGCTGAGGGGGCATTTAGGTGCAAGCTGACATGGATGATGCAGTAGCAATGACAGTTCCAATAATTACTTGAATGTGTAACCAAAAAGAAAATTGGATCAAGTAAATAACTACATTATGGATAATAGGAATCAAGTTTCTCACTATCAGAGAAGGGAAACAATGAGAATTAACCCCTGTGGAATTGAATTTAAATTGCAGATATTGGAGTCAACTCATGGTTTAAAACATGCAGAGATAGAACTATATAAATATATAGAGAGAAAAATAAATATGTTTATAGTTAGATATGTAAATATTGACTTGTAAAGATGAAATATTTCCCAGGCCTATCTACTGAGAGGGTTGATCAGCAAGGAGGGTTAATCACGTTCAAAACCGTAAGCAAACCTGCTTCACAGATCTTGATTGCTAAAAGCTATTCTCCACAATAAGAAAGCATGCATTCCTGGAAAAATAGCTAATTCACAGTGGGAACAGACAAATATTACATTATAAGGAAATACTTGAAGATATGATAAGGGCAGGGCAAAAGGATACACAACTAAGACTGAAGAGACTCCTACAGAACAAATCTGGAATAATCTGACTATAAACATTAATTGTTACAGATTATAAACCACTGAATAAACTTGTATCCTATGAGATAATAGTGATATAAAAATGTAAATGGATATATTAAAATTATGATGAGGACCAGAATTTTACAAAGCTTTGAAGTAGTTCTACACAAAATACTTAACAACTACCAAGTAGAGACAAAAACAAGCTATGAGGAAAGGACTCCCTATTCCATAAACATGAGCTAACTGGCTAGCCACATGCCAAAGATTGATATTGAACCTTTTCCTTACACCATATACAAAAATAAACTCACATAGATTAAAGACTCAAATGTAAAACCCAAACTATCAAAACCCTTGAAGACAACATAGGCAATACCGTTCTAGACATAGGCCCTGGCAAAGATTTCAGGACAAAGATGCCAAAAGCAATTGCAACAAAAGCAAAAATTGACAAATAAGGTCTAACTAAACTAAACAGCTTCTGTACAGCAAAATGAACTATCAACAGAGTAAACAGATAACCTAAAGAATGGGAGAGAAAGAAAACTATGTATCCAACAAAGGTGTAAAAATAAAATCATTAAAAAGTGGGCAAAGGACAAAACAGACAATTTTCAAAAGAAAACATACATGTAGCCAACAAGCATATTTTTTAAAAAAAAACCTCAATATCACTGATTCTTAGAAAAATGCAAATCAAAACTGCAATAAGATCCCATCTCACAACAGTCAGAATGGCTATTAATAAAATGTCAAAAAATAACAGATTCAGGCAAGGTTGTGGGGAAAAATGAACACTTATACACTGTCAATGGGAGTGTGAATTAATTCAACCATTGTGGAAAAAAGTGTGGCAGTTCCTCAAAGAGCTAGAAACAGAATTGCCAGTGAACCCAGCAATCTCATTACTGGGCATATACCCAAGGAATATAAATAATTCTGTCATAAAAACACATGCACACATATGTTCCTTGCAGCATTATTCACAAAAGAAAAGACATGGGATTAACCTAAATGCCCGTCAGTGACAGACTGGATAAAGAAAATGTGGTACATATATACCATGGAATACTATGCAGCCATAAAAAAGAATGAGATCATGTCTTTTGCAGGAACACGGATGAAGTTGGAAGCCATTATCCTGAGCAAACTAACACAGGAACAGAAAAGCAAATGCCACACCTTCTCACTTATAAGTGGGAGCTCAATGATCAGAGTATCTGGGCACATAGAGGGAGAAAAACAAACACTGGTACCTACCTTCGGGTAGAGGGTGGGATGAGGGAGAGGATATGGGAAATTAACTACTGAGTACAAGGCTCCATACCTGGATGACAAAATCATCTGTACAACAAACCCCTCTGACATGAGTTTACCTATATATTGTAGCATACCTGCACATGTACCCCAAATTTTAAATGAAAGATTAAAAAAATAATAATTACAAAGGGCACACAAGTAAATTTACAGTGGAAAAATCTGTCATATGCCACCTTAATCTGGTAATCAAAATGAATATTACTCGTAATGAGATACATAAAAAAAAGTTCCACTTGATGACATGAGAGGAATATGGCATTACTTATTTAATATTCTTGTCAAAAATACAGAATTTAAATCTAGTTTATGAGGATATATCACAAATCAAAATTATGGCATATTTTATAATACAGATGGCCTGTAATCTTCAAAATCAACAGAGTCATAAAAATTAAGGAAAGTCTGAGAAAGTACTCCAGATTTAAAGGAACTAAAATGTCATAAAAACTAAACATGTGTCTTTTTATTATAAAGAATATTATTAAGAAAAGAGGTAAAACTTAAATAAGAAATAAAATAGTAATAAATACATGTAAATTAACACCTGACTCTTAATATTTGTATTTTGATAATGTAGAAAGATTCTATTCATAAAAACAGTATATATTCAAGTTCCAGCATTGCACGAGTCTAGGAGCCAGGAAATTAGAGGCAGACAACAGAAATGAAAAGAACATAGAACGATGAAGTCTTAGTGTTAACTTTTAATAACTAAATACGCAAACTGAGAATTCTCTGCAATTAATTGAAGAGAGCATTTATTAAGCATTTTTAATACAAGACACTGCAATATGTTTAATATATGTTCTCTCACTAGAAAAAGAAGAGGAGGAGGAGAAGGAAGAAGAAAGAATTATAATTTTCATCATTCCAATGCAAAAAAACAAAGAAACAAAAAACCACAGGTAATAGAATGGTTACATGCCCAAGATTACATCATTGATAAACATTAAGGCCAGTGGTATGCTAGCCAATACTTAACATCTGGCTCCCTTGAGGGCAAAAGTACAGCAACAACAACCAAAACCAGGAACAAAACCCTGCTTTATAGCATTTGTCAGTTTCTATGTTATAAGTAATCCCACGAAGGCCAGTTTCAAGCCAACGAATATGAAGTCTCTAAACACAGGAAAAGATGCATGTACTCTCCTTATCCAAGCCAGGGCAAACCAGCTTCAGGACAGCACTGGTTAAAGCCAGGTTTTGAAAACAGATTTAAGTCCCTGGCCCATTATGATATAATGCCTAAATTTAAACCTTGATATAAAGTGGGGGGAAATCATTTCAATGTGGAGCATGGAGGTATTGAAAAAAAAAAGTTAGAGGATTGCCTTCTCACAAAACAACACAAAAACAGAATCTAATGAGAATCATAATACTTGGTTACATATTTCACCAATAACTAGTCAAAGAAATAAAAAAGTAATACAAAAACACACTATACATTATTTTATACACAACTATACATTTAATATTTGATTATATACGTATATATGTGTTTGTGAATAGGTTTGGGTAATAATTCTAAAAGACAGTCTGGAATGCCATAATACCAAATGTTGAAATTCCAAAAGATCAAAATTCCTAAAGTCTAAAATCCCCCAAAACACAATCTTGAAAGATAGAAGTCCCCAAAATATGATTCTGGAAAAATTAATTTTAAAACGTTATTTAAAAGACACTTAGGTAAAGCCTAACACAGAAAGTCAAATATCACATGTTCTAACTCATGTGGAAGATTAAAAAGTTGATCTCTTGCAGGTAGGGTATAGAATGATGGTTACAAAAAGCTAGGAAAAGCAGGGGTGTAAAATGAAGAGAGGTTGGTTAATGGGTGCAACATATAGTTAGAAGGGAAAAGTTTACGTGGATACATATAATGTGTATCCAACTACTACATACACCCCATAAATATGTAGTTTTATGTACTGATTAAACAACAAGAAAAAAATAAAAAGGATCATATACGTAAAGAAATATATTTAATTACATTTCTAAAAATTTTATTTGGGAAACAGATAAAAACATGACAGAATACGTCATAGGCGACTTTAAACAATAAAATAGGTGATAATATTTTTTGTAAGCATAAGCACTCAGGTATACTAACAACAGTCACGTGATTATAGCAGTTGTGAGGAGACAAACTATAGTTATAGAGAAACAGGCCAAAAAGTAGTATGTATAAATGCTTATCACTACGGTTGGTAGTTGTGTACACTCAGCTTTATATTTTTGGTCATCTAAAATACTGTGAAATACAATCCAATTTTTCTGATGGGATCAATCAAAAACCACAATGTGTCACCACCTCATATGCAGTCACCCAAAGAGCTAAGATCTCAAGAAGTTTCATCTTTCACAAATGACGATGTACTACAAGGACATCTCTTCATTTACTGAGAAAGATTCAACATCTTTATGTATACATACAATGCTTACCCACAAAGTCAGTATCATGAAAATGCACTTTTATGCAGCCAAGTTTGCAACAACAAAAAAAATCCATAAAACAAGTTAGAACTCTAAAAGTCTTTACATAATCCATACCTCCAAGTTTGGAACTAATATGAAGATGAAATATATACTATAGCATAGCAAATTGGTACGATATGTGAAGGGGCAGAAGTTGTGCATAATTGAGCAGTTTGGCAGGGGAAGTTTTTTGTTTTTCACCTAGATTTTCACTTGTAAGATCTCTGAAACACTCACTGCATTTGCAATTGGAGAGTGCTGTGGTCACCAAATTTTGCAAGTATATGATGTCCAATTGAAAGTCTGGTTGTTGCTAAGGGATTTCAATTAAGCAATTTCCTGCTTTTGCAGCACCAATAATAGTTAGCTTTTAAAATTTATCTAAGTAGACTCATAAACTTAACCTCACAACCTTTTTATTGAGAAAAGTTTCCACTGCAGGAATAGATTCCCTATCGTAGGGAATACAGAAGAAGAAATGATATTTGGCTTCCTCAATATCAAATCTGTATAAGTCAGGATCATTCAGAGAAATGGAAACAATAGGATATGTATAATGATTTATGAGGTGATTTATTAGGGGAATGGCTCATGTGATTTGGGAAGCTGAGAAGTTACATGTCAGGCCACCCCCTAGCTGGATCACCTGAGATGCAGCTGGTTGTGTGGCTCAGTCCAAGCCCAAAGACCTAAGAGCCAGCGAAGTGAAAGGTGTAATTCTCAGTCTAAGACTGAATGCCTCAGGAACCAGAGGGCCACTTGTGTTAAGTTCTGGAGTCCAAAGGCTGGTGAGCCTAGAGTTCTGATATCCAAGGCAGCAGAAAGCAAGTCTCTCTCATTTCTCAGAGAGACCAGCTCATCTTCTCTGTTTATTTTCTCCAGGCACCTGTCTGACTGGATGGTGCCTGCCAACACTGAGGATATATCTTCCCCACCTAGACAACTCAGACTTACACACTAATCTCTGGAAACACTCTCACGGATAAATCTAAAATAATGCTTTACCAGGTTTCCATGTATTCCTCAATCCAGTCAAACTGACATCTAAAATTAATGCCACAAGTTCACCCTTTGTCAACTGGCACCCCTACGGATCTCCTTAAAAGATATTTAATTCCCAAATATAAGACAGTAGCAAGGTTAATAGTTCTGACTGGCATGACACAACTAAAATGATGCAGCTATCTTCATCCAACCAAAAACGCACTAATCTCTTCTCCAGTGTTTGGCTTTCAGAATTTCAACACTTGGAATTTTAATCTCTGGAAACTGTAAATTTTTTTTCTTGTCTGACTTTTTATTTGTAAATATTCTGTTCAGGAATTCAGAGAGAAGAAAACAGAACATTAAGAGATCGGTGTGTCTAATCAAAGCATGGAATAGCAAGCGCCAGCCAAGAAGCGAATGATCAGTAGCAGTGAGAGTTTGCAAAGAATGAAGAAAGGTCATTAAGGTGGTTTTATCCCCATTGGAAGAAATTTAGCTTCGTTGATTTGGGAGATGATTTTAGAGAGAGTCAACAGAGTCTTTCTCTGACCATGAAAAGGAAAGATCAGGCAAGGGGTGGGCAGACAGGTAGGGAGAAATCGGTGGAGGAGGATAAAGGTGTCAGGTGAGCTGGCTAGTAGTTAGGCACATGGTCTCAGGAGCACCTGGGTCCAAATCCTGGCTCTGGAAATTGTTATTTTAGGATTTTAAATATTGGGGATTTTAGACTTTAGAGATTTTGATCTTCCAAGATTTCAGCATTCCAGTGTATGGTCTTCAAGACTGTGTCTTAATAGTATGATTGGCACCCAATTAGTTGCTACGTCTTATGAGATTGGTTGATTGACAATATGTAAGTAGACAGATATGAACAGATAGAGGTAAAAGTGAGATTGATGTATTGTAATGTGATATATTATACATTATAGACTATATTACATATTGCATATATAATATAGATACGTGAGATTGTTTGACATACCTTCAAACCAGTGGTTAATTTATATGTCACCTTCGCTGGGATTATTCTATATGTTTCTGTAAGGGTGTTTTTGAATGAGATTTACATTTAAATCGGTACAGCCACATTGCTAATCACTCACTCTTGGAGGCTACCTCTAGGTAAATTTTTTCTTCAGAGTGAAGAAACAACTAAAGCAACAACTCTTTGACCTGCTGAACTTTTATTTTTGGTAATTATTTAACTGTTGCTGATACCATTCATTCAGATTCACTGTTGTCATCAAACTACCTTGCTGATTAGAAATATCAATTCGTTTATCTTTTTATTTTTGAGACAGGGTCTCACTCTGTTGCCCAGGCTGAAGTACAGTGGTGCAATCTCGGCTTACTGCAACCTCCACCTCTCGGGTTCAAGTGATTCTCCTGCCTCAGCCTCCTAAGTATCTGGAATTACAGGCATGTGCCATCATGCCCAGCTAATATTTGATTTTTAGTAGAGATAGGGTTTCATCATGTTGGTCAGGCTGGTGTCAAACTCCTGACCTCATGATCAACACACCTGGGCCTCCCAAAGTGCTGAGTTTACAGGCGTGAACCACCATGCCTGGGCTAGTTTTTGTTGTTGTTGTTGTTGTTGTTGTTTGTTTTTGTTTTTTTTTCCAGACTCAGAGAACTTGTAAAGTTAGTACAAAAAATTAACTTATTAGACTCTAGATTGAAAATCAGACTCGTATTTGTGGTCAAAGGGACACTCATAAATTTAACCAAGTCAAGGCTTCAGATAGTCCAAGCTGCTGTCAAAACCTTGTCAGAAAAATTCTCTTGGAATTTTCCCTAAGACTGTACCACATGATCACCACACCGTAAATGCATCTCAATCACCTGCTTATGTTATTCTTAGTTTGTTACTTTTTTAGTGCTGGTTTCAGATTAAACGTCTTGGTTCTTCTCTATTTGTTTCCTCTGCTTTCCCCAAACATGGCTTTCCCCAATCATGAGTTTGTCTTTCCAATTAGTGACATCTATAGCAGATTATGATATCATTTAGTTAATAAATAAGGAAATGTAGGCTCAGGTGAAATAAGCACTCTGCCTGAGGATAGGCCCAATGATAGATAATGCGTAGTTTGTAGGGCTGGATTTACAATTCTCAGTTCAGAGTAGAGTACTGGGGTCAGCAGATTCTTACAATTGAATTTCTTCCCTTGGAAAATACTTATCTTTAGCAACCCTCAGACATGTTTTATATTGTATTCACATGGCAACTATCTCACAATTACTAGTCATTTTTAATAAACATCTTTATGTTCACATACTTTAAACAGGCTATGCTGTTATAAACAGAACCAATGAAGAAAACAGCTCTGATTTTGTAGCACATGCCACATAATTGTGAATACATATAAAATAGATGGAGATTGACAAAGAGAAAATATACCGTTCTGGATTCGAACAAAATTATCAAAGTGTGTCTGTGTTGTTGCTTTCGTTCTTTTTTGAGACGGAGTCTCACTCTTGTCGCCCAGACTGGAGTACAACAGTGTGATATCAGCTCACCGCAGCCTCCACCTCCTGGATTCAAGTGATTCTCCTGCCTCAGCTTCCCGAGAAGCTGGGATTACAGTTGCCACCACCCCCCTGCCAAATATATATATATATATATATATATATATATATATATATATATATATATATTTAAGTAGAGACAAGGTTTCAAAATGTTGGCTTGGCTGGTCTCGAACTTCTTACCTCAGGTCATCCACCTGTCTCAGCTTCCCAAAGTGTTGGGATCATAGGCACGAGCCACTGCACCTGACCCTTACTTTCATTTTTAATACATTTTTTATGCCTCATGTCCCTAAGGAGGAGAGGTACTAGGAACAAATACTTAAAAAAATAATAAGTTGTAGGGACATGGATGAACCTGGAAATCATCATTCTCAGCAATCTGACAAAAGAACAGAAAATCAAACACCACACGTCCTCACGCACAGGCAGGTGTAGAACAATGAGAACACTTGGACACAAAGAGGGGAGCATCACACAGTGGGGTCCATCGCAGGGAGCTACAGGAGGGATAATGGGAGGGAGCGAGGGGGAGGGATAACGTGGGGAGAAATGTCAGGTATAGGTGATGGGGGGTTGGTGACAACAAACCACTTGCCATGAATGTACCTATGCCACAGTCTTGCATGATCTGCACATGTACTCCAGAATCTAAAGTACAATAAAAATAATAGTAAGTTTTATAAAGCAAAAGAGACAAATCATAGAATAGAAACACAAGGTGAGAAAAGAGAGTCCCTTTCAAATTATTCTCTGGAATAGCAAACCAGCCGCTCACCTCACCCCGACAACAGCAAGGAAGAGTTGAAAAGTCTATTCCTCTGGTGCCTTCTTTCTCGATTGAATTTAACACCACCAATATTTTCAAATGATATAAAATTTGTTTCCATGCTGTATCTTTTTATGCATGAGTTTACCTAATCACTGTAACAACTGAATGAGGTATTATTATTCATAATTTATAGAACAGACAATAAAAATCAGGAGATTAAATAACATTTTTAAGCGTTAAGTGAGAAAGTGAGATTAAGCACTTTATACTGAGATCTTATGAAATCTAACACGTGTCTGCCTACCATGGCTGTTTCCTGTGGAATCTGTTGAAACCAACCAATATATGGGGCAGGGAAGAGAGAAGCAGTTATGATGATGTAAGAATTTATATTGATCTCAACAATCCAGCCTCAAAGGCAACATCTCACTCAAAAGCATAGTTTAGAAATAAAAGAAATTCCAAACAATTTAAGATCTTTAGTTGCATTTTTCAAAGTAGAGTGAAGGGAGCTTACAACCCATAATGACGCTTCTTTAAAATGTCCTTTTTGTCACTGATTAATTTTTTTACCCTACTATTGCTCCTACACATCAGAACTTCCAAAGTCTCTGCAAAGCTTGCTTCTAAGCCCTTACTTGCATACGCCTTTTCCTTTTCTCTCTTGATTTTATTTCTTGTTCTGCATTTTCAAGCTCTGAAAATCTTTGCATAAATGACCTTATTTACTCCTAACACTATGGCAAGATATTATACTTAGAGAGGTTGATGTGCCCAAGGCCTTACATCTAGAAAATGTCTAAATAGATGTATCTAATTTCAAAACCATATTTTTTCCAGTATACCACACTATCAGTTTTATACATCAAAAAATCCTATAAGCTATTATAGGAAACCTGAATTTTTAATTTTCAGATGTTTCCCCCTCAGAATAATTAATGGCTTCATTTCATACATATATGGGTAGGTGTCCTCAGCCGAAACAGAATTAAAAGTCTCCCATTAGAATAACCAGAAGATGCTGGTTGACATCATGAGAATCACTTGTGTTCACACTGATGCTTTATATCAACTAATCTTGATACAATCCTAGAGTGGACAGAAATTTCTCTATTCTGTATATAAGAGTGGGCATGTGGCTTCCTAAGTTTAATTTAAGGTCATTAGACAGCATGCTGAAGGAGCTTCTCTTCATGCTGAAGAGATGTAGAAATGGCTTACAAACTAGCAGAGTAGCATTGATTTTCCTACCACTTATTAACCCTTAGAAGCCCTTTCTAACTTATTTTCTAAAAGGATATTTTACTTAAAAGATAATAATTTCCCAATTTAGATATCTAATGACTGAACCCCAGTTGTGCTTATCATCATCTTAGTCCTGGTCTAAGTTAAAGATAATGGTTTAGGAAACTTAGATGATTTTTAAAGCCCTTAAGATTGCATATAATGGAACCTAAGTGATGCTGCATTATTGGCAATCATCCTGGAACTAATAACAGTAGTTATTGGGCCTATAATCTGCTAGGAATTAACAGACAACGTCTTTTTTCTCAATTTCCAGGACATCATCATTACCATTAAAAGGCAGTTAAGATGATAATGTGCCACTGTAAATTCATATGGTGGACAGCAAAGGGTTATAAGTGAAAGTGCTGAGACAGCAGTTCTGACTCAGCCTATAGTCTTGAATGTTCTTTCTTTGGGGGTGCTGCTTGGAAAAATGTGTAAAGTGACAGAAGAGTGGGCATCCAAGATAAGTGGTTTTGTTTGTTGGCTCCCATCCTAATGGCACTGCAGAAATTTAGTATTTTCCCACCCAAATAACAGAGTTTTCTGTGGGACCGCTTCTGCAAGAATTTATAATAATGACCAAGAATTTCAGAACACAGGAATGCAATTACAGCACACAAAGAGATCAGGAAAACAGGCCAAGAACGGTGGCTCATGCTTGTAAAAGCAAGCACTTTGGGAGGCCGAGGTGGTGATGACCTGTGGTCCGGAGTTTAATACCAGCCTGACTAACATGGAGAAACCCCGTCTCTACTAAAAATATGAAATTAGCCACGCATGGTGGTGCATGCCTGTAATCCCAGCTACTCAGAATCTGAGGCAGGAGAATCACTTGAACCTGGGAGGCAGAGGTTGCCGTGAGCTGAGATTGCACCACTGCACTCCAGCCTGGGCAACAAGAGCCAAACTCTGTCTCAAAAAAGAAAAAAAAAAAAGAGGACAAAAACATTAGGCTTAAAGAAGCAAAAGCTATAAAGATCATCCAAGGTAAGGCAAGGCAAGCAATGTGCAAAGTGCAGACAAAAAAATGACAGAGAAATATGATTGACATCAGTAAAAATGTGGTGAATCCTTACTGTGCTGCAGGCACTATGCTGTACACAGCTGATGATACAGAGAAAACAACTGACATGGTCTCTTTCCTTCTGGCGCTTACATTTGTCTGAGAAAAGCATGCATGATACATATTTTAAACACATGTGCTAAATATGTTTAAGTTATAATGAAATGAAAAGTATGAGAACATACAGCGTGAGATTCTAAGCAATCAAAAAGAAAACAGTAAAAAGCAGTACAACAAAACATAAAGAGTTAAATGAACCAGTAAGGATTGATAGCAAGACCATTAAAGCCTTAGAAATCTTCAAAGTAACTGGAAATTCAATAACCTGCAGAAAAGGTAGTTAAATCACCACCATAGTAATAATAATGATGACTGCCAATTACTTAGCGCCTGCTTTATGTCCTGCTGTGAGCTTTTATAAGATATTTTATTTTAATCTGTATGACAACCTGATCGAGTGGGTATTAGCACCCCATATTTCCAGATACATAAACTGAAATTTAGATAACTTTTTCATAGTGGCATAGCTACTAGCCAGGAGTTGAATTTAAGTCAGACAAACTGCATGGTCCGTTCTCTTGACCAAATACTAAATAGATCCCCAATACCAAACAGAGAATAACACCTGAGATTCAATAGCTAGATCAATTATATTAAAAAGAATATAAGGGACTACAGTGAAGACTAGTGAATAGAGGAAATACATTGATATTTGGGCCTGTAAGAACATGAGTTCTTTATTACCAATGTGCTATGAAGGTAGGATTGATGTTCAAGCTTAGCTGTCCTGGTATTGGTTATAAAGAAATAATGATAAATAAATATAACTGGTTAACTTAGAATATCTATAAATCTGAAGTATAATCTTAGTTTCTCAAAATTTTGTTATTTGAATGATCTTTATTCATTTAAAGGATATCCACTCCAAAACACATTTGAGACATCTTAAACAAGGAGGGAAATACAGTGAAATCATTTATTATTAGAAATAAAAAAGAATTAAGAAACAAAAGTGGTATGGAATTTTCAAAAATTCTGATTGAAGAAGGATAGGAGAAAATGAGAGAATAAGATTTCAGTCTGAGCTTTGGAGAAACAAAGGCAAAGAAAGTTAAGATCTGATATGTAGGTCACATTTTCTGCTTGAAAAGCAATACATTTAATCAGAATAAATAAGATTTTTCTTCAGCCTAAGCATTAAGAGGAATCTGACACTGTGATCTTCATATATGGCAAGTTGAGCAACATAAGGAATCCATTAATATTCTCCATAATTATCTTCTTATAGCATTTTCAAATAATTCCTTCCTTTTTGAAGACATGTGGAAAACAACTTCTGAAGTATCTGCCTAACTTATAAGCCACAGAGCCCAGCTGCCTCATGCCTGATACATAACCCACGTTATGATAATAAGATTCAAAAAAGAGAATTTGGCCTTCTAGGTTGACTGGTTGGAAACAGTGGGTTACACTATGGTGGAGCTTGAAATAAAAATTTATTTCTTCAGTTGTTCCCAGGGTATCTACCTTTCTGAGGCTTGGTTTTCCAATGTTTTCTTGAATTTAATGATATGTTCAAGAGGCTTCCAAAAAAAATTTTTTTTTTTTTGGTAGCTAGCTTGAGTTAGTTTCTTTAATTTGCAACCCATATTCTTAATACAAGTCAGGATTTAAGAATCATAACAAGGTATCATTTATAGAATACCTGAATCAATATTGCTCTGGATTACCAACTAGTTTTAACTCACACTAACTCTGAGGCAGCCATGACCAGCCCTACTTAAATTACAGAAGAAAAGGTAAACATTTTAGAAATAATGTCTAAACAGAAATTTACATCACAGATAATAAACTGACAAAGGTTTAATATGCTATTTCTGCCTTCTCCCTGCAATATCTTTAAAAAGCAAATAGCATTAACATTGGTGGAGAAGTTACACACAAACTATATATATGTTATGCACATATATATAAATTAGTTATGCACAAACATCAAACATATATGTGTAATAAAACAGTATATAAATATTGAACACTAACTTTGTAGCAAGTTTTATGTTACATATTTTGCATAAAGTTTGTCTTTTCTTAAAAGTGTGTTTTAGTATTCGACAGCCCTGTGTCTCTTATATTCTGGATCTTTTAAGGTATAAAAAGCAAATATCATCAAAATATCAAATTTGCAGAGGAGGGCAGGGTAAGATCTTAGCATCCAGTCTGGGCCCAAGAACAATATGGCCTTTTTCTTCTTTTCTCTGGACACATGTTACCCACCAGGCCACAGTAATGTATCAACTGCAGTTTCCTCCTTGTTCATTTTAACTTGCTTGGTAAACAGATGAAAATCTGCATGTAAGGAACATGTCAAATCAAATGAAGAGAGAAAGAAGTAGAAGCAGCTAATTTTGAAAATTCAATATTCTTTCTCCAATCAAAAGAGAGAGAAAACTTACTCACGTTTCTCCATTAGTGGAGTAAGATGTGGAAAAAGAAAGCAGAGTATTGTCCTGATACCGTTCTACCCTGAACAGTAAATTCCCCTCCCCTCTGTGGTACTCTTACGACATGTCAGTAGTATTATCTCTGTTTGAGAAAAATGCATCAGAAATCGTGAATATTTTGCCTAAGTGGGTATGAATTCAAACACACATATTTTTTAGTTCAAAGTCCATAACAGAGTATTTTAGAGTTATGCCATTCTGAGGACATTTTGGAGTAATAAGTATAGTCAAAACATGGGAATGATGAGTTTAGACAGCAAGAACAAAAGCAAAACAAGAACATATGTGCATTTAATTAAAATTGGGATAGGCAGCACAGTGGGTGAATGTGCTATCTTGGCAGGCAGGGGAGTCAGGCATATCATCTTCTGTGTGATGTGACCTGCCTGGGCAAAACACTGGAACCCATAGGGACTTCATTTCCTCATATTTAAGGTGACTTGAAAACATTATGAAAAAGTTAAGCAAATTAAGAATTTCTATTTTGCTTTCTTTGCTTTTGTTCTCTCTCTTTTAAACATCTTTGAAGAGCATGGTACAGTGGAATTTGCCCAAGCTAAATTATAGTCACAAAATCAAGACATTTCCTTTGATCTCATCCACACTTTAGATAATCTGGGACAAAGCACTGTGTCAGTCACTGCCCTCTTAAATTCTTCAAGTTCTTGCTTCAACGTACAGGCTTAGACCTACCTGTCCTTTAACTCAGTTATGACATAGGTAGCTACTGCTTATGTATCCTTAAAAACAACAGGCAGAGGGGACTGCGGATCTTTTCATGCTAAGCTTGGTTTCTACTGTGACTAAGATTACTTGGTTTAAAGGTCTTGCTAACAGTGGAGTCCAACTGAACTTATCTCAAGTTCTAAATCTCTGCTTAGCTCCTACCCTGTCCTGACTCTGGGTCACCAGCAGACCACAGATAGTACCCATGCCCCTAGTTCTCTAAGACCATGCTCTTGTGGATTAACTATGATGTAATAACAACACTCACCTGCCTGTAAGGATACAGTAGCTAAATGCATCTTCTGATGGCATACCTTTTCTACCACATTTAACTTCCCTGTATGTTGCCTCTAGTCTGATTCAAGCTTGTCCCCTATCCTTACCCCCTGCAGTGCATCTTGTACCAAAATTATAATCCGTGTTCTTTCCTCCAATGCAGGTCTTTCACTGACCTTACATTCTCCTCTTCCCGACTAGCAAGCTACCTCTGTGGCAGCAAATAACACACAAAACCCATCTAATTTATGATAGCTTAATCTTTTAAACCTTATGGTCTCCACCTATTTAAGAAAGACCAGCAAAATAATTTAAAAAAAAGTCTCTTTAAACTCTGAATTCCTTCACAACCGTGAATTACATACCTAATATGACTCCAAATGTTCCTTTAGATTTTATAAGTGTCTTCTTTCAAACCTTACATTTTCTACTTATTGTAAAATCTTAGAGATTAAGGCCTTTGTTTTCTTCAGTTGTGTTCCTTGACTTCTCATTCCTCTAACATCAATCTTTCTTCTAGTGAATAAAGTAATGCCTTGACTCTAAGAAGCACTCAAAGTTTATCCAGTTAAATTGAAGAGATTTTCCTTAGCCAGGGAAATTATAAAACAATTCTTTGAAGGGAAGTTCAGACAGCTATTAAAATAAAATAGAAACAGAATGATAGTGGTAGCCATGGTTTAAAAAGTAAAATTCTTGATATTTTAAAAATTAAAATCCAAAAGGACTTGCTGAGAGATTGGATATATGAGAACAGAGGGTGTCAATGTCATCCAGAAGCTCCCCAAATATTTCTGTTCTCCATTTATCAGAGCAGATGGTAAAATTTTCCTTTCTGATCAGATATTTTCTTATTCTGGCCAATGAGTGAAAGCCCCTCCTGGACTGAGCATTTAGATGACAGTAGCCCTCCAGAGTTCCCTTTTTATATCCCTCAGTTAACACAGAGATCAACAATGCTTGAGATGGACTCCTTCACCTAATCAGAAAACACCCCAAGATCCCCATATGACTCATGATGAGTATGTAATATGAGTGAGAGAATTCTTTGTTGTTTAAAGCATTAAAATTTGGAATTTAATTCTTACAGCAGAACAAGACTTGTCTTCCTTAATGATAAAATAATGTTTCCTAGAAATACACCACCACTCTAACAAAACCTAAAATGTATGGCATTGGTTTTGACTGGCTGGTATGTGAAAAGGAAAGGGTGGTACTGAAGAGCAGTGCATTGAGTTCATACCATACAAAAGTACAGCATTTGGTAAAAATATCACCTGTGGTGACCTAAAAAGCAAATAATAAACCCAGTGAACTTTTAGCTTTATAGGAAAAATGGAATATTAGTATGTGGTGACTGCCATTGGCAGCTTTGGGCAGAGTATTGTAAGAACAATTTTCAAAACTTGACCGGTTTGCAAACAGGAAAGAAAAGGAGTAAGAAAGTTCCAAAATCAGAGAATTTGCAGCTCTAAAAAGAACAACTGTAAAAGAAAAGTAAAAAAGAACAACTGTAAAAGAAATCTTTTAAACAGCAAATAAAAATTTATACAATGTGTTGAATGACAAAAGCCAGTCAAATCTCATTGTGTCAAGGATTAAGCCAAGAGCCTCATCATCACAGTAATTTTTTTTAAAAGTCAGCACTTTGGGAGACTGAGGCAGGCAGATCACCTGAGGTCAAGAGTTTGAGACCAGCCTGGCCAACATCATGAATCCCCATTTCTACTTTAAAACACAAAAATTACCTGGGCATGGTGGCTGGTGACTGTAATTCCAGCTGCTTGGCAGGCTGAGGCAGGAAAATCACTTGAACATGGGAGGTGGAGGTTGCAGTGGGCCGAGATTGCACCACTGCACTCCAGCCTGGGTGACAGAATAAGACTACATCTTAAAATAAAATAAAATAAAATAAAATAAAATGATTAAAAAATTTTTAACTCTTTGAGCGAATTAACAGGTTGAATAAAGTAAGCTAATATTGGGGAAATCCTAGAAGTTCTACAAAATGGGCCCTGGAAATGTGTTCCTCCCACCAAAGTCTCATGAGATTCAAGAAACCTGCAATAAAGTTGACAAGATAAGTAAAGTCATATCACAAAGAGGACCATGGGTTTGACTATTGGTACATGTTTCTGACTGGAATCAAGTAAAGAAACAGCTAAATACATTTCTGAATATGTTATTCTGGTTAAAAAAAAAAAAAAAAAAAAAAAAAAAAGGACCATCAGTTTGGACTACAAGAGACTGCAACTGCTTAAAATCAGAAATGACCTTCTGTGCCTGGCTTTTTTCACTTACAATAATGACCTCTGGTTCCATCCATGTTGTCGCAAATAATAGAATGTTATTCTTTATGGGCTTGTACACTTCTGCTGGCAGGAATTAGGCTGAGAACACTGCTCAGTAACCAACGAAAGTTTATTCTTAATTGCTCTTGTGAATATGGTCAAGGAAAAAAACAGAGAAAAAGGAAACCCCAAGAAGATGGAGTCGAGAGTTATAAAGAATATTGAACCTGGAATTGACTGAGGACCAAAGTAAGCAGCAACCTTCATCCCCAGGGTAAGATATCTTAAAATTTTTAATCAGTTGGGTGTTTATTCAGCAGAAAAGTAAAATCCCTATGTGCCTCCCAATCTTTCCCTTTCTCAATTAAAGTCTTATTACCATTTCTCAATTGTATATTAGGTAAATTGTACATTGGGTTTGTGTTAGTCATCAGTTCAATGTCTACATTTTTCATCATCTATAAACTTCTGTCTCTTCGAGATCATTTGCATGATTTCTCCTCTAGTTTCTTTAGTAATATACAGGGGGAGAGGGAGAAAGATGTTGTTTTCACAAATGACTTGTGAATGGAAACAATGCATGTCACTATAGGGCAAAAATTTAATTACCAGTGCAAGACTATCTTTTTTCTTTCTGGCCTGGGGACCAGGAATTTTCAAGTAGGTCATTACTCTACCAGTCTAGATCCCTGACTGGTTACAATTACAGAGTTTCCCACTTATCCATAGTAGAAAGCCAAGGTGGACAAAAAGTTAATCCATTTTATTGAAAGCCACTAAAATTGAAGGCTGTTTGTTACCACAACATTAATATGCCTATTCTGACTGTTATGTGAAGGAACATTTCCATATAACTATTTGTTGCAGTAAGAAATTTGTTCTTCTGTAATGACAAAATTATGTTTTATTTATATTTTCTTACTCCTATAGATAAGATTGGCTAAGTCAAGGTTAATTAAAGGCTTAATTTCTTAAGAGATACTTTTATTTTTACTTTTACTAAAATTTGTACTTTTTAATTGACCATTCCTTTCTTTAAAAAACAAAGTAAAATGATCAAGTGATAAAATGACTCAGCACCACTGATAAATGTTAACCAGACAGCTATCTGTTTGTTTTATTATTAAAAACTCTTTCCAGTAACTCAGCAATGTTAGAGTAATTCCATTTGGAATAGTCATAGGCTTAGAGTGACATGTAATATGTTTTTCTTCTATAATATTACATATTAAGATTTAAAACATAATGAAAAACTCCAGTGAAAACAAAGAAGATCAACATAACCACAGACTGCAGATATTCTTTTGACTTAAGATCATGAATTTATTTCAATAAATATCATCACTGAGAAATAAATAGATAAAACTACAGAGAACTGAAACCCTCTGGGGCAGCTAAAATTATTTGAGTCTCTTAAGAACGATGTCGCCTAACACTATTTCTTTTATGCTAGTGGAAAGTGACAGCTTCTTCTCATTCCCTAGGGCCCATTTCAAATTCTGTGTTTAGAGATCTAACTCTTAAAGCCTAAATCATCCTTGATTCAGAAGTCAAGAGTGTGTGTGAAAACAATCAGTTTTTCTGCTCAATCTAGTTTCAGTCAAAAATGTAGATAATGAATTTATCAGGATTGATTTTGTTTTTCCCAGATCATAATATTCACTTTTCATTGAGCCAGTGAGGTGGTTTATCTGCTGGTTTAAGTTTTTTTATTTTTTATTTTTTTATTTTTATTTTTTTAATAGAGCTCTTTTAATTATTTGGATTTCTTACTTAACCATTATCAAGTGGCCAGAATAAAAGGGATTAATTTAATTCAGTCAGCTAAAATCTTCTTGGGCATAGGCTAAAATCACCCAGTAATATAAGACTATCTATCAAGACATTCCAAACGAAGCAATTAAAATTATCTTTTCCTCTAAATGCTTGATTTCATGCACCCTGTAGCCTCTGTTCTGTAACAGAGGAATTGTTTTTGTATCTTTCACTGGAACTGTCTTATCATTTTTTCTTCTTATAAGAAAACAGCTTTTCTAGATCAGATATTAAAAACTGTTTATAATCCTCTAACATCAGGGCCTCGCTCCTAAAGAGATACTAATTCATTCAAACACTAGCTACTCAGGAGGCTGAGACAGGAGAATTGCTTGAAACCCAGAGGTGGAGGTTGCAGTGAGCCAAAATCATGCCACTGCACTCTAGCCTAGGCAACAGAGTGAGACTCAGTCTCAATAATAATAATAATAATAAAATTTTTAGAAAAGAAAAAGAAAGAAGATAATAATGAAGAGTTAAGCCTTCAAGTGAAACAGACCTTGGGAAAGTTAATGAATTTTTCAAAGTCTCCTTCCTAGGTCTGTTAAATGGGTATAATAAAATCTATCACAAATAGTGACTGTATAACTTTGAATAAAATGATACACATAATGTCATATATAAATGCATTTAATATCATTTAGTTGTGTGCCTAGTGATAAGTAGTGGTGGTATAGTTGACAACTACTATTAGCTCATGAGAGGAATTACAAAAATAACACAGGAGTGTTGGGGGATAGATTTGTATCAGAGTCTAATAGGTTTTTAGTTGATAAGATGAGAGCAAAGATAATGGTTTATAAAATGTTGGTTGCTTTAGAGCAACTACTATGTACAAAGTAGGTATTTAATAAATGCTTGTTGAGCAACTGAACTTTCACAAATATAAATGAAGTGCAATGCCCATTTTGCATTATTTTTTGCAAGTTTGTGTGGTGGTGGTGTTTACATCTTCAATCTATCAATTTCCTGAAGGTTTCATGTGGGTGTAGCTATGAGAGAAGGGATTTATTGTTTACTTTGGGATGCTATTTTTATTTGGCAGCTGTGTACTATTCAGCATAAAATATTTTTCCATAGTAGAAGGTAGTAAGCTACAACCCAAACTTTGGGGCTTCTAATTTTATTCTCAATTGGCAAAAAGACATATTTTCATTTTTCAACAAGACTTAAAATGCTCAAACAGTTGCAAACAACTCTTGGAAAGAACATTTTAATGAGTCAAATGTAAAATATATGTAAATAAATTAAACCCACACAAATTAACTTTCCATAAAAGCACTTATAATTAAAAGAAAATGTGTCTGACAGTAGAAAGTTGGGTTTTGCTTAGCTTTAGCTAGCCAAGAAAAACAAATTATGTCCAAGATTATCCTGGATCTATTATGTCACAATGTAGAAATATGACTAATATCCTTGGGTTTTCACTGGCAGAGTAGCTCCCAAAATTTAAGACCAATTCAACCTGCAGAGGGAATCCACTAGTATCCAACCCATGTTTTATATGTTTTTCCCCAAATTAGTGCAGCAGCTAGAGAAAAGAGTCTAATTTAAGAAAGGTAAACCTAAGAGGCAGAATCAGAAAGCTTATATATAATCCTATTCCTCTCCCCTCCAGATTACTGCTATCTATATTTCCCTCACATTTGTAAGCATTCAGACCTAGGTAAATCTGTCTTTAATGTCTATTCATCCATCCAACATCTGCCTGTTCTGAATTTCTATCTTAACCATGAACATAAACTTTTTTAAAAAATACGACCCTTTAATATAATCATCTTTCCGGTAGATTTCTTTTCAACACCCACTTTGCCTTCTCCTTCCTCACAAAGAGACTTCCTAAGAACTTCTGCCTATTTCTTTTGTTAAAACTCAGACTACATCAAGAAATTTCCCATAAATAGCAGTTTCTCACCGTAGTTAATGTTTTTTACACACTTATTACAAAATTAGTAAGGAGAAACAAACCTAAGTCTTCTTTTTAATACTGAGTTCTGAGTTCCAGCAGCATCAAGAACTCCATAACAGTTTCAAAGAAGAAATTACGACATTGAGGAGACAATCTCTCTATTTGCTGGACAACCCCTACAGCTTTCTCTCTCCCTTAGGTACTATAGAAGCACTCTAGCTCTGTAGAATCTAACCTAGGCAACTGTTGTGTGAGTTCTCAAAGCTCAAAGCTGGCTTTTTTTTTTTTTTTTTTTTTTTTTTTTTTTTCCTGAGCAGAAAGCTCC
The DNA here is from genome assembly GCF_048565385.1 of Saimiri boliviensis. Classification (NCBI taxonomy): domain Eukaryota; kingdom Metazoa; phylum Chordata; class Mammalia; order Primates; family Cebidae; genus Saimiri; species Saimiri boliviensis. The sequence continues at coordinate 175,602,297 of NC_133450.1, read as the reverse complement.
TTTCCTTACAGTGTAGGCCAAATGCTCTTCGGTCCTCCCCCAGATTCTTCATAGGAGCTTGACTCAGGCTGTAATAGGGTCCGCCTTCCCTGGCACTTTCCACTTCAAATCTATTTGTGCTCCAGGCAAACATATCCCTCCATAGGATAATGAGAGATTGGGAGGCCTGCTGAGTTTCGCTTTCGTATTCCTTGATAAATCATGCTTCACATCTTGGTGGTGTCTGTCCCTATTCTCTAGCTTTGCAATTGTTTCTTTCCATAAAGATCACCTAGACCAGTAACACTTTTAATGCAAGATCTCTGTCTACAGAATCTTCGGCAGACTTTTAAAAATACCTTCAGTGACCCTCCCTTGCTTACGTATTCACTGTCACTCATTATAAACAGATTAAGCCCTGTTCCAGGATACAGCAATTAATAATACAGATACTATTCGATAGCATTAAAAAATCCTCTGTGATCTGAAAGGAATCTACATTTTTAGTGTCACCTCCCACTAGTGAAAAGAGACTAACATATATAAGCATGTGTTATAAACCAGCAACCATGCATTTTAATTTTCATAGTTCTTACAATCTTCCCAGTAATACTGTGTAGGAAACATACATAAAATAACAACTTCTTGCCCTAATATTGTCACCCTTCTTACAGACTGATTGCAGTATCTATTGCTTTGTTTTCTCCAACCCTTATTGCCTTAAAAAGAAAACAAAAATGACCCCAAGATTTTAAAGGTGTTTCCAGTTCCCATGTGCTTTCTCCTATGCCATATAGTGCCTGTGCTTAGCTCATATTAAATGTTTAGCAAACATTTTTAATAAGTAGATAAATAAGTGAAGTAAAATAAAAATGGTAGTATTGTTTTGCTATTTTGAAACTGCCTTTGATCTGAGACCTTCAAAAAACTCTGTGGTGCTTCTTATAAAGAAAGAAATGGTAGTAAACATATGATCCTCAACAATTTCTGAGAAATACATCTTATGATCAATGTTCTCTAGCTTTTCAGTGATCTCAGAAGTTGTTCTCAAATTACCCTGCATTTCCGTCTTTTGCCTTTAATAAATAGATTGCCAACTACCACAAAACATTAGCTTTAAAGTGGATAAAATGCTACTTGACTCATAGGTTGGCTGAACTGCAGAAGTGTGAAGGCAATGTAAGGCCACTGATGAATTTTATTTACTGACTTAAGGGAAAAAAAATCCATCACTTAATTTATAAAGCCTGACCTAGATGAAATCCCCAAGAGCCAGACTCTTTCTTGAGAATGCACATCAGTGTCTTCAAATTGGATTAGTGTGATTTTCCAAGACATAACCACAGCTCCCAGCAAAGTGTACAGCCACTGGAAATACAATCAATCATGCCGGGAATTATAAGCTTAATGCAAAACCCTGAGTGCATCATAGAGACACAAGAGGGAAATAACTAAAAGAAAAAAAAAAGATAAGTAAGGCCTTGTTAAGCAAGCATAACTCACACTCAGAATTCAAAACTTTTCTTCTCCCATCCATTGGAAGAAGATTTCATGCTGACAATAAATAGTGGAGATTTGATACCTGAGCAAATCTCCTTTGGAGACATTCTTCGGTAAAAGGCTAAAAAAACAAACAAAAATATCCAAGAGATATCTATTTATCCTGGCATATAAATAATACAATTGTAAAGCACCTTCAAGAGCATTCTCTTACATGTAAACAAATTAAGCAATTGAGTGACTTATTTGAAGTTAGAAAACTCAGTGTGAGAAGGACTGGAACCCAAACTGAAGCCTTTGGTCTCACCATTAAGAGTTTTGGCCACCCTACTATGAAAGATCCTAAAATATACAAAACACTCTACTATTTTGGGATAAGGATAATGAGAAAGAGGTATAAATTTCCTGCTTGTCAATGAGCTTTTTCCTAATATAATGCTTTCTTAGATATAAAAGGACACTTACAGATAATCTACCCCAGACCTCTGATAGTTTAAAGATGAAGAGACTACGTTCACATAGATAATATTTATTTAAGGTTACACACTTATCCATAAAGTCTAGTCTAAAATTTAATTGTTTTAACCCTTAGCTCATTGTTCCCATGCTTCGCCATGGCAGGTCATATGGTAGGACTAGGGGAAGGGTGCAAGGGTGGTCCTGGCTCAGGGTCAATCTGAGACATGGATGTATCTGCTGAGTGATGTTAAGCAGCACTGCTCAAGCGACATTTACACCATGACTTACAGGAAGGACAAGGAGCCTCCTGGATGAATAATGCAGTCACATCCGTATCTGGATTGCAGTTATCACAGCAATGTCTGACAGATGGGTTAGACACCAAAGAAACTAAATTGCCAGGAGAGACTAAGAATTCCTCCTCCTTCTAACCCTAGTCACTTTCTCTAAGTGAGGGAACTATCAGGTGCAATGAGCCAAACTGAGAAACAGGGATTAGAGGTTGAAGAAGAAGCAGGTCAGGGGTGATCAGTGGCTCATACTCACTTGGCAAAATGTGTGTCATGTCCTAGGGATTCCCCAAATCACTTAAAAGAACACAGCACTCTGAAATGGGGACTGAATGGTTATTATCACACAAACAGGGGCTAATAACTAATACGATTCAAGTAATATGTTTAATGTACCCTTGCTGTCACCCACACATTAGAAATCCTTGAGTAGCTGTAGTTCTTTTAAAAATACCTTCAATGACCTCCCTTGCTTACGTATTCATTGCCACTCATTACAAACATTTTAAGCCCTGCTCTAGGATACAGCAATTAATAATACAGACACTATTTGATAGCATTAAAAATCCTGTGATCTGAAAGGAATCTACATTTTTAGTGTAGATATGAGTCTCATATATATATGAGACTACACTAAAAATGTGTGTATATATATATATATATATACACACACACATCTACATACACACACACACATATATATATATATATATATATATATATAAACATACATATATATATATGACCAGGAAATGCTTAATAAAGAGTAGTCGACGGCCCTGGAGACTCGGTGTCATGGAACTAAAGAGAGTGGGCAGCATTGGGAGCTGAGCTGATCAGGAGTGGCTACAATGCCATCTTGGAGAAAAAGTGGTAAAACTGAAAAGCAAGGTCGAAGAATGAAACTCCATAAGCAATAGCATCTCTTTTGAATTCTTGATCCTATCAGTGAGTTCTGATTTTTAATTAAGACTAGAAGAATATCCTATATAGAATGAGTTTCCATATACAGACTTTATTCTTAAAGAATTCTATGGCATATATAATTTCAAAATAAATTTAAATATCAGGACACTTTCTGAGATTATTAGAGAATACCTAGAGATAAATACTAGGCCTGACAATTATATGAGATATATGAGTTAAATACTACTTTGTGAGTTATTTATTTCTAGTCTGTCTATAAAACGAGATCTCTAAGATTATAGCTAACTCTCTATACAGTGGTAGATAATAATTTTTTAACTGGAAAAATATGAGAGATCATCTCCTTTGTTTTTAATCTGGAATGGATACCAGAGACAATATAAAACAATGGCAACATCTATATACTGCCTTATTCCTGATTTAGACTCCAATGATGGCCTCAAGTGGAGTACCTTTCATAGAACCCAGTCCCCATCCAATGCTCCAGCCACAGGAAATAATTAAACAGACACAGCTTCAATACCTTAAATGTACATTAGATCCATTTTAGCACAGTTCTAATTATTTGAGGATTTCTCCATATGCTAATTCATGATCCATTTCCCTCTATTGTCTAGCCACTTATTTTGATTTAAAAGAACAGAAAAACACAGAAAAATTATATTGCCTCCACTGTAACTTGGCAGGCTTTTTTAACCTGACATATGAGGAAACTACAATTTGCAGAAGTAATCTGACTCATGGCAGAAGTGCAATTAAAACTCAAGCCTTCAAGCCTTAGTCCAGTGCTCTATCCGCTATGGTAGGCTCAATCCAAAAGTTGCTCTCACTATTGAAATGCTATGAGCTTTTTCTGTATCCCAAGGCTATGGTTCTCTATCCTATCTAACTCAATGGCCTTTTATATAAGATATATTAACTCTCTCTTACTCTGTTAAAATGTGGATAATGCAACCTACCTACACACATAACTTTAAAGAGCGATATAAGTATAATGAAGTAATATATTTTAAAATACGTTGTTTTTCAGTATCAATGTTTGTGCAAAACTACACTAGATTAGAAGAATGCCTACACATATGTCCAGAATGCTGTAAATTAATGGCTACAGGTGCAGGCTGACCCAGGTGTGTTGTCATATCATAAGCAGCATTGTGGAGAGTGATGTGCATTTGGAAAATAATGAATAGCCTCAGGTAAAAATGAAATGAAATGTATTTTAAATACAATTTTTATAGTAGTAGCATTCCTGGAAAATTCACTTATGTTTAAACTGTGTGAAATTATTTTGCATTTATAAATTAAAATGCAGTTTGTTTCTTAGTTCAAAAATTATAAACAGGTTATTTAATGTACATTGATATCCTGTGAAACATTCAGAGTTGTAAGGAAAAGGAACACAATTTATTATTTATGACTCAAGCATTAAAGACATCTGGCCCTCCTAAACAGTAGTCAATGTCACTCACTCCAGTAATGTCACCTCTAATTATTAGAACAATGAATACCATCCCAATAAATGTCCAAATATCTCAAGGGAGGGGAACCATCCTTATAGAAACCAAAGCCCAGGCAATAAGTATAAGAATTATAAGAGATCTCCTGACATTGATTTCTACAGAAACATATCAATACTAAAAGAGAGCTTAAATATGAGCAAATATCTCCTTTTATATAGGAGGAAATTTTAATGTGGACCTCTGAAGCCAAAGATAACAAAGCAGGGAGGAAGAACTCAAGCTTCCTGATTCCTGAACTAACCTTCAGAAGCCTCAGTCCTATCCTCAGCAATGATGCACTTAAATCAGTTTGGAGGGATGTGGCAAGTATTTTTTGTTTGGTTGTTTTTGTCAAAAAAGATTTAAACTATTGCAGTTTGACACAGATGTCCCATTTTTGTAAATAAATAAATTGCTATATAATACTTATTTATAAAGTGGGAATTTTACATTACTAATGTAACTGTATAACTGTATTTGCCTTCTATACTAGCAAAATTATTAACAGTGCTCACTTTAACTCTTAAAATGTTCTATTTTTTATAATAAATTACCGTCATGGTTACCTTACTCCCATCTTATGTTTGCTCTAACACTTACTGAACGGTTTTGACTGATAGACTAATACTTCTGACTGCAAATCATTCTGATAAATGTGCATTGTCTTCCTCTCAATCTGCTTTACTCCATCAATTTTCTCCCTTAAAATTTGCTCATGCTTTCCAAATTATAAGTTGCATTAAAATGATTGATAGTCCTTATATGTTACAGAATGCTTTTCTTTGAGCTAATATGTATTACAAATTAGAATAAATACAGTAGAATTTATATTAGAAATATAAGGACAACCAGCCTGGATTACTCCTTCTGTCTCTGGTTCAGTCTGTTTCTCATGATTAGCTAAAAAGAAGGGTCAATGGTCATACTTTCATTGCAAGGAGAAAAAAAATCTGTTGAGATGCAGAAGGTGCTGGTAAGAGAGCTCTGTGGTTGGAGTGTAACCAAAGATAAACACCCATGGGAAGCAGAAAAGGAAGAATTAGAATCGGTCATCATGGTGCATTACAAATGATCACTTATTATGGAGATGAAGATAAATTGCCCTCAGCAAAATTAAATGGTGAGAATATTATATTACTGTTCCCAAGTTTGGCTTTCAAACCATGTCAGTTTTCTAAGTCCTAGGTTTAGTAAATTGGAGGAGGCAAAAACTATTTCCAACACACCGTGCCACCTGTCTATTTGATCAAAATATTTGCTAAACATTAGGAGCCTAAATACATGAGGAATACATACTAGTATTCAATTGCTAACAAATTACCAAAAGTTTAGCAGCTTTAACCAATACAAATTCATTATCTTACTATTCTAGATATCCAAAGTCAGATACAGATCTCACTGGATTAAGATCAAAGTATTGGCAAGGCTGCATTTTTTTTTCCTAGAGACTCTAGAGGACAATCAATTTTCTTGCTTTTTCTAGATTTTAAATATTATAGACCTTCCTTGGTTCATGGCCCCTTTTCTCTCTCTTTTAAGCTAGAAATAGTGGGTTGAATTCTCCTCTCAAGTTGTATTTCTCTGACATATCAGAGGTAGTCACATCTCCCTCTAACCAGAACTAGGATACATTCTCTGCTTTTGAGGGTTCATATGATTAGATTGGGCTCACCCAGCTATTCCAGGATAATATCCTTAACTCAAGGTGTTAAACCTTATTCACATCTACAAAGTACTTTTCCACCTATAGGGTAATATATTCACAGGTTCTGGGGATTAGAATGTGATTATCTTTGTGTAGCCATTATTCTGCCTGCCATAGTATTAAACTGAAAAACAAGTCAAATAATCTAGATACAAGTACTGTCTTTAATGATATAAACAAAACAAGCAATTATATCGTATGAATGACTACTTCTTCACTGAAAATGCTTATATCCTCTACCTGTTCATATTTAGTTTTTATTACCTCTTCCTGTATATCTTAAGTGTTCCCTGGATCCTCCACAGCCTTTAGATATTCAGAGCTGGTTAAATTATTTTGTATAGGCATTCATAGTTTAAGATGCTTCAAAACACTGGTAGAAACTGTCCGTTTGGAAATATGGGGCAGGATGTATTTTCATGTTTCATATTCATTGGCATTAATTTTAGAAATATCAATGGATGCTCCTCAGAATGGTTGAGAGCATGGAGAACTGGAAGAACATATGATATAGAATGAGATTCTTATCAGTTTGAGTCATAGCTCTTCTACTTACCAACTTTGCAAAGCTACTTAAGTTCTCTTAATCTTAGTTTCCTCATTTGTGTAAAATATATACTGGATAGTTATTAAAAACATTAAATAAAAAGGAAGTATTTTAAAGCGATACATAAATTAACGGGACATATGCTCTTAAAATGCTGTTATGTTTGGCTTCCAGAATATATGTATTCTGTCAAACTGTGAAACACTTATCTTTGACTTCAGAGTAAACTGCTACAGGGTTTAACTGGCATGCTGATTTTGTTCAATATGTCATAAGATGTATTATTAATGTAAAATCAGGAATGTGTTTCTTCTTAAATATCAAATTTATTGAAATTATACATATTTGGGACTTAGAAAACTAAGAAACTCACTGTGTCTTCACAATTTTTCCCATCCATTCCTTTCCACTTGTGCCAATAGCTACTTCCCTACAGGCTTTGTATTACTTTCACCTGGAATATTAAAATCGTTTTCAAAACTGTATCCACCTCAAATTCATTTTAAAAAATAGTCCTGTTGCCATGGCTTCATTGTGTTTAGCTCCAGGATCACTGTGTCCCAGCTGTTGGCCAATAGACATATTTTCCTAAGTGTAAAATAACTTTATCAGTGTAAATGCTTAAATTAAACTGAAATATAAAATGAAAACTGAAGTATACACTTTTCTCAACAACAAAAAAAATTCATAACATTTTCGCATTTAATAACATGTTTTACAGAATCATAGAATATTGGAGCTGTAAAGAACCTTAGAAATTATCTAATACAAACTCATTTTGAATATGTTAAAAATAAGGCCATGGAAGATTAAGCAATTTACTTGACTGAAGTCACACACTAGACTAATTGTTGCCAGAGTTGGAATGAAAACCAAGGCAGCCTAGCCTTACTAAGGGTTCCTAAGCTCTACGTACTTTTTGGTTTGGGGAAAATCAGTGTATCTGTACTTAACAACTAGTTGTATTGGGTCATAGTTCAACTTTAAATATTTACTTCAAGGCTCTAAAATTCTAAAATTAAGTTGGCAACCTGAAAAAGAAAAGGTAGCGTTGTATATGTGTATATATTCAATGTTAGCATTATTTTTGCATTAAATAAAATATGAGCCACACTAAAATATCCACATCTGTCTACAATTGAGAGGGGACTCATTCTAGATCAGTTTTCAATTCATTTGTGTGGAGAACACTGAAATTGAAGGTTATTGAAACTGTGAAGGTTGGCCATTTCTAATCTGCCTGTGGAAGATCAAGACAATGCTAAACAATATGTTAGCATGAACAATTAGAAAGAAATTAATTCTAATAAATGGTTATTGATTCTGATAGAAGCAAGCATTTGGACATCCAAGTCAATTTATTCCGGTTTGGTTTTTATTATTATGCCATTCTACCTCTCTGTCTCATGATGATTCAAATTTCTATCTTGGTTTTTACTGATGCATGAATATAATGCATAGATGTAAGAAAAACATGATTAGACCCCATAACTAATGGGCAAAAACATATTCAATGAAAGTGAGAAATTCCATTCAGTTGCTAGATGATTTTACATTAAGTATTTGACAAATCTGATAATCTTAAAGAATTATTACATTATTTATTCAGAGGTAAATTTGTGAAAGTTGTTATGATCCCAAAATTTATTTTATCCCAAAGAGACAGAAGATGGTTCATCAAATAAGACAAAGGAAAAAAGAGAAAGCAGTAAAAGCTTGATTCCAGCAAGAATCAGGATTAAAAAACACAAGAAATAGGTGAAGAGATAACGATTTGGAAAGAGGAAGACTGTTTAAAACCATGCAGCATTAAATCAGTTCACTAGACAGGAATAAAAGTTCAATAAAACTCATAGAAAAAGAAATTCCAAATTTGAAAGTCTAAAAAAAGTAAGAAATATCTCCTAAGAATAATATTAAAGTACCAAGAACAGAAACATTATTATAATTCAAAACAGAATTTACTTTGTTTACATTTAATAACTGATAGATTACATTCTAATTTTGGTAATATTAAAGAGAAAAAAATCCCTTTGTTGTGCTTGGTCTCAGCCTTTAGCATGATTGTGAATATTCTCTTGTGCCTAAGATTAAAAAGTAAAGGCCAATTTAACAAAGCTTTAGATTATTTACTGTGTGCTATTTTTTTAACATGTATATCAACTCTCTTTGTACATAATGAACCAAATATCTTTAAGACTTTCACTAATTTGAATTAAAACAATTTGCTATTTCTTACTCTACCTTCTCATACAACATTCTCCAGTATTATAAATCATTTATTCGGTAGCCAAAATTTGGTATTCATTTCTAAATTTAAAGTCTCCTTTTATCATCTCTCTACAATTTATTAATATTACTAGAATAAGACAGTCTCCAAAATTACATCAGAAATGTCCTTTCTTTGATCAACTTTTACATAGATTTCCCCAGATAATGAATAAATATGGAATTACTTTAATAAAAGAAAATCTGATTTCACAAGTTCTTGCCCCCATTTGCCCACACAAAAACTCCAATTTTCCCTACAGTGCTCCTTCCCCCCAAAAATGAGAGTTCAAACTAGCACACAAGGTCCACCTACTGCACAATGACACTCAAGTTCTTCAATGTTCTTTAATCTTTTCATCAATCCTTTTAACCTTAGTTACCTAAAAATGCCAGATTCAACATATTTATAAAAAGACTAGTATCTCCTGATAATGGTTTTTATTTCTTTCCATAATTACTTAATGTGTTCTTAATTATAGTGAGTACTCTTCACCATTTCACCGACTTTAAATGCAATTAAAACCCAGGATGTCATTCATAGAGCACTTATGTTAAGATTCTGAATGGCACCTGATATGTTAGGAAAGAAAACCAGAATTCAAAGGACCACTAAACCAGAAAAGAGGGATTTGTTCTGTTTTGTTTTCCTCCATTATCTTCCAAACTGAAATCAAAAGTGACAAAAAAGCTGGAAATAACCACTAGGTGAAAACAAAAAGTTCCAAGAGAAGCCCATATTTATTGTCCAAGGACAAGAAAAAATAACTGAAGAATCAAAAAATGGGGAAGAAACCCGGATTTTTATGGTTTTTTTTCTTTCTCTCCCTGCCCCTAGTTAGTGGTGGTAGTACTAATAGTGGTTTCTGGGTAGACACAAAAAACTACAAAGACTGGAAATTCTTCTCTTAGACCAGTTGATCAGTAGTCCCAAGAGCAAATCTCTACTGTTTTCTCCCCCCTAGCTTTTCTCCTCATAGCCCCAGATAAAGACAGCCTCAAGAGGTATGTGACAAAGTAGGTAAACCAAAACCCTAACTTTTCAGTCAGAAGTTCAGGAAAAGGAGTACCTGATAATCAGAATATTTTAGTGATTTAGGGCAGAGTAGAACCTCAAGAAATTGACCTTTTAAATTTACACGTCAACTTCTGGGCTCGGCCTTGAGCTACAAAAGGGTGGATCTGACCCGGAGTAGCACACCAGGGATTTTTTGGAAACTTAGCTATAAGATAAAGCACTTCCAAGATCCGAGACTAGCCACCAAATACTACATATATGGGATAGATACAAATTCCACTGAAAAGATTTTGGAAAACTAAAATAACATTGTACCCACAGTTTACAAAAGAAGGGTAAAAATGCCCAACCTGAAACTAATCAGGTCAACTTCATGCTAAAGTAAAAACAAAAAATATATATGTATTCTCTATATAATTTAAATAAGACCTAGATTCACATCACAAAATGCAAAAGGTACTAAATACAGTAGAAAATTATTCGACATAAAAAAAATCAAAATATTTCAATATCTCTCAAAGGAAAAGAAAATCAGCACATACCAACAATGATATGACACAGTAGTATAATCAATAATTGAAAAGCAGCTATTATAAACATGCTCCAGTATGAAGGATAATTACTGTGGAAATGAATTGAAAGGTATGAAGTCCCATCATAGAAATAAAATAATATAGCACAGAACCAAAATCATGTAGAACTGAAACATTAGATAATCAAAAGTAAATATCACTCAGCTCAACAGAAGACTGTAGATGACACCAAAAAAGTCAGTGAAATTGAAGACAGATCAATAAAAATTAACCACTATGAACAGAAAAAAAAGGGGAAAAAACAGATTTCTGAAGTTGTGGAAAAATATTAATAGGTCTAACATTCATGAACAGAATACAAAGAAATTTTTTAAATAATGTCTTAAAACTTCTCAAATTTGGCTAAAGTCGTAAACGTATAGATTCAATAAACTCAATAAACATCAAATAAGATAAACTCAAAGAAATTTACAGCAGGAACATTAGAATCAAAATGATGAAAAACAACGAGGAAAAAAAATTCCTAATGTATCTATATACCTAAAAACAGAGCTCCAAAATACATGAAGCAATAAGTAAAAGAATTCAATGGATAAATGGAAAATTCTATAATTAGAGGTATCATCATTTTTCTCTCAAAAATTGATACAACAAATAAAAAGAATATAGAAGAATCAAAAAACATGAGTGACCAACTCTATCTAATGGACATTTAAGTAACACTTTAGCCAGTAATAGCAGAATACAAATTATTTTCAAAAACACAAGAAACATTCACTCAGACAGGCATGGTGGCTCATGCCTGTTATCTCAGCACTTTGGGAGGCTGAGGCAGGTGAATCACCTGAGGTCAAGAGTTTGAGACCACCCTGGCCAACATGGTGAAACTCTGTCTTTCCTAAAAATGCAAAAATTAGCCATGTGTGGTGGCACATGCCTGTACTCCCAGCCAACTGTGAGAGTGAGGCAAGAGATTGCTCAAACCTGGGAGGAGGAGGCTGCAGTGAGGTGAGATCGCACCACTGTACTCCAGCCTAGGTGACAGAGAAGAAAGAAGAAGGAAGGGAGGGAGGAAGGGAGGAAGGGAAGTAGAGAAAAGGAAAGAAAGAAAGAAAAAAGAAAAGAAAAAGAAAGAGAGAAAGAGAGAAAGAAGGAAGGAAGGGAGGAAGGGAGGAAGGGAAGTAGAGAAAAAAGAAAGAAAAAAGAAAAGAAAAAGAAAGAAAGAGAAAAAGGAAGGAAGGAAGGAAGACTGATTCACTAAACAGACAAAATATCCTGGGTCATAACATCTCAATATATTTTTAAAAATTAAAATTTCACAAAAATATATTTTTTGAGCACAAAAAAATTAAACTAGCTATGAGTAATAAAACTGGGAATACCAAAATTCTTGGAAATTCACATACTTCTAAATTACTCATAAGTTAAAGAGGACACTACAAGGAAAACTAGAAAATATTTTAGCTGAGTCAAAATGAAAATGAAACGTATCAAAATTTTAGGGATGCAACTTAAATCAGTGCTCACAGAAAAAAAGCAGTAAATGTTTATATTAGAAAAGAAGGAAGACACAGATTAAATTATGTAAGAAACAATTTTAAGAAAAATTTTTAAAAGAGTAAAAAATCATGTAGAAGGAAAGAAATTATAAAGATCAGAATCTGATGAAATTTAAAATGGAGAAGTAATAGGAAAAGTCAATGAAATCAAAAGATTTTGGGGGAAAATATCAATAACATTAGTAATCCTTTAGTCATATAAAGGAAAAAAAAGAGAAGATTCAGATTATGAATATCAGAAATAAAAGAGATATTAGCACTACAAAGCCCACAGACATGGAAAATATAACAAGATGTTACTGTAATCAATCTTATATAATATAACTTTAACATCTTAGATGAAATGAACCAAATCTTTGAAAGCTACAAACTACCAAGGCTCATCAAAGAGGATATAGATAATATGAACAGTCCTATATCTATCAAAGATATCAAAATTTCCTAATTAAATGCATCCAAGGGGAAAAAATACTCCAAACCCAGATATTTTTACTAGGAATTGTTTTTTTAACAGTTTGAAAGAAGAAATACACTGATTATGTATACTTGCTTCCAGGAAATAGACAGGAAAGGAAGATTTTCCAACTCATTTTATGAGACCGTATTATGATACTTTTATGAGACATATTCTGATATAAAAACCTGTCAAAGAGAATAATTTTTTAAAAAATGAAAGAAAAGAACACTACAGACCAATATTGCTCACGAACATGAATGTTTTTACATGAGAATGGGACAAAAAGGCCAATGTTCATTTATACCATTTTTATTCAATACCATAAAAATCCTAGCTAGTACAGTAAAGCAAAATAAGAGTAATGATAACAATAAATTTTTAAATATTTTTACAAATTGATAGAACATAAATATATATTCTCAGATCTTATAATCATCTACCCAGAAAATTGCAAATAAAAGAAAATTTCCTAAACCTAATAAATCAGTTTAGCAGAGTCACAACACACAAGATCAACACAAAAACATTATGTTATTATGAGAAATGAACAACTGAAATTTCACAAATTACCAAAATTAAATTTTAAAAGCTAAAATATGCATGTATAAATATAATACGTCATGATTGCTATGCCAAATCTTTATGATAACAAAAATCTAGGAACAACTTAATAGATAAAAGCGCCTATCATTCTCTTGAGTTGAAAGATATTAGGTTGATACAAAAGTAATTGTAGTTTTTGTGATTGAAAATAATGACAAAAACCACAATTACTTTTGCACCAACCTAATACAATAAATAGAATAAACAGTCTATTAACAGGCCTCAACAAATAAGTCAAATTGATTTCTGACGAATGGGCAAAAGCAATTAAATGGAATATTGATTGTATTTTCAACAAACATTGGGAAAAATGAGCATTCTTATACCCAAAAAAAAAAGCCACAACAATCTTCCATCTAAACCTCACATCCTATACAAAGGCTAATTCAAAATGGATTGTAGTGCTAATTATAAAATGTGAAACTACAAAACAGATAGAGGAAAACAGAAGACAATGTTTTCTAATCAAATGTAAACCGATCAAATCAACTCCCTAATTTTTGCATTGCAACAGACACTGACAAGAGAATTAAAATGACTTATCTCTAGAATATATAATGAACTCCCAATGATCAATTGAAAAAAAAAACACTTTTTTAAAATGAGGAGAAAGATTTGAACAATTACTTCATCTAAGAAATTATATGGTTAACAAATAAGCCCATGAATATGGGCTGAACATAACTATCCATTATAAAAGAACTGACAATACCAAATACTGGAGAAGATATGGAGCAACAGGAAATCTTATAACTCGCTAATAAGAATACAAAAACGTATAACACTACCACAAAAGAGATTGTCTTTTTCTTATAAAGTTTTTCTTTTTCTTATAAAGTCACTTACCCAATGACACAGGAATCAAATTTCTAACAGAGAAAAATAAAACAAAACTTATATTCACACAAAAACTTGTGCATAAATATTCTTGGCAGCTATACTTCTAATTATTAATATCAAAAACTAAAAACAAATGTTCTTCAAAAGGTGAATGAATAAACAAACTAAGGTATATCTATATAATGGAATAATATTCAGCAATAAAGAAGAATGAACTATTAACAAATGCAACACTATGGACAAATCTTAAAGGCATTATGACAGTCTCAAAAGGTTATATAATTTGTGATTATATATATAACCATGAAGACAGTCTCAAAAGGTTATATAATTTATGATTGCAATTATATAATATTATAGATGAGGCAAAACTATAGGAATGAAAAATAGATCCACAGGTTCCAAGGGTTAAGGGTGACAGAGGGTTTGACTACAAAGAATCTGATGGAATGCTTCTACAGACTAATTGTAGTGATGGGTACATGAATCAATACATGTGTTAAACTCAGAACTGTATACCAAAAATGTAGTCTCCTGTATGTAAATGTAAAAACCAGCAGCAACAATAATAAAAATGAAATAAAATGAATCTCTTTCTTAATTTATTAAGGAAAACTGTTTACACAAAGTATTTTTGTTTCTTAAGTGAAATGTGGAATTTTTAATAAATATTTACCCTTTTATCTTCTTTTTCATTTTTTAAAATTAGTATTACCTCTATATACCAAATCCTTGTTTCCTATTGACTTTTAATAGGACAGTTTTACCTGTACCTACTCTATATTCTAGGAACAAAGTGAAGAAAGAAAAGGTTGAATCTAGGGTTTTCAGGAGGTTCAAATCCAGAATGTTGTCTCTGAAAACTTTTCCCAAAAATATAAGAAGGCTCTCTTAGGATTTCTGTTGGGACAATGGGACAATCCCCATTTCCCTGAGGTGGCTAAAAGGGGATCTTCCCACCACCAAATCTTCTTCCCCTGTCCTTAGATCTATGCCCTTATTTTCCTTTCATTTTGTAACTACGGAATAAGTGACATTTCTCTGGGAAAATAACAATCCTTATATTTTCATTATTTTTCCCATATCCTCTTGGCTACCTAGGGAATAATGGTAAAAGCTGGAGGTCAGAGTCTACTTGACATAGTGCACTCAGAAAAGGTCTCTCAGAGGAAGTTAAATTTGCTCTGTGACCTGAAAGTTGAGAAAAAGCCCTTCCTTTTCCTAAAAGCAATATGGATGGACCTGTTTAAGCACAGTATGTGTCAGTGGCAGATTCTAAGGTTAGTGGCAGTATACCTGGCAGAGATGCACTGGGCTAGACCATGTAGTTAGAGGCCATATTAAAAAGTTAAGATTTGATTTCAAGTTGAAGAACAAGGAGGGAAAGCGGGATAGACAATAGAGTGGCATGATCTGATCAACATTTTAGAAGTACCGCACTCTAGTATGAAGAGAATTGATTAGAGGCAGGTAGAAACAAAAGAGTAAGCTTAGAATTAGATGGAGTTAGTAAAAGGAAAGAAATGCAAGGAATTATATATATATATATGAAGAGAGAAATGGAACATTTTAAAATAAAATGTTCTGATTCAAATTCAGGCATGTGTTTGTTCCAAAATGAACCCAGCATCATTCCAGAAAGACTATCACTCTGATTAATCTCTTTCTGTTAAAAACACATTCCCTATCTAACCTAGGCACAAAACTTCCATCATCTTTGCCTGCATATTTCTTGTCACCCTTCAGATCCAAGTTCTGCCTAGCCCTATAGCAACATCTACTGCCTGGTACCAGTCCCACCGACACTCAAACTTTATCCACATCAGCTCTTACTTCAATCACTACAAACCCTTTCAGATTGACATCTCTGCTTCCCCATTGTCCTGGCTTCTATCCATCCTGCAAAACTCTGACAAATGTTTGTAAATCAGTGTTTTGATTTTTGTCTCAACTTCAAAAGAAATTACAGCTTTTAAGTATTTGGTGACTTAGATAATAATAATGGCTAAAGCCTATAACTTACATGGCACAGTTTAAGTCACACTAGCTGTATTAACTTGTTTAATGTTTCAAACAAGAAATACAGTGTAGTATCTTGTCAGATTACATAGCTAAAAAGTGGCAGAAAAGGCATTCAGACTGCACGAATTAAAACCCGAGCTGATATTCTGAACCATAACATATAAGACTCAGCATAGGAATCCTAGTTCATCTTTTGCAGATTCACTTATCATTTGTTTCCTACATGAACCCTATCCTCCTAGTTTTCTCCGTGCACTCTAAACCAGCTTTGCGTTCTTCCCTATTCAGCACTGCTCTTTAGATTTAGGGGAAACAAACACATTTTTCACCCATCAAAACCTTTATCTGGAGAAGAGCCAGGATGGCCAGGAAGAGCTGATCTTGCCAAAAGACCAGACCATCAAGATGACTGGCATATTCCAAGCAGATCTTTGGAAAGACTGCATTGAGAGTGGATGTAAAGAGAAAACAGATGCTGGGCTGAAGGAGGAGGGAGCTGGGAACCCTGCATGAGATTGCAGAGGACCAGGACTCCTTCTTGGCCCTGAGTGCCTTCTAGGGAAGGCGTAAATTAAATAAGCATTGAGACCTCAAGTCTCTCCACCACAGACCTCAAGAATTCTAGCTGCCAATGGCCCCATGACAACCAGGGACATTTGAGCTGACAGAGAGAGCTGCTTGGAGAGCTGGAAGGGACAAGACTCCAGCCTGTGTAAACCCCAGAGAGTTTAGCATGATAACAGCTGCAGAGGAGTACAGCCAGGGATGCCCAACCTCTAAGGCTCACAACACTCCTCTAGGTGGCTTTGGCCTTTGTTGGCAGTTGTGCCTGGACAGAAGAGAGCTAACTTGCCTGCGAGTTGGTATGAGTCTGATCTGGGCATCCCCTCTATCTGCTGATACCTCCCAAGTTTCCTGCCTGGCCACAGCTTCAGATGCACAACCAAGTCACCACCCAACAGCCAACACTCTAATTCCTTTGCTGGCAGACCCTTACTAACCATCAGAGAGCGCAGATGGTCCCTCACTGGTGTACACCTGCCCTCAGCCTCTTCCCACCACTTTGTGAGTGCACACACTCACCCGCAGTCTCCCCCGTTGTTTTGCTCGTGCATACGTGCAGAACTCACCATACTGCTGCCACCAGCACATGTGTGCACATGGAAATCATGGGATATATGCATGTACAGACCCTGCCACCACTGGCATCCATATATGAGCAAAGACAACACTGCCACTACACTGACAAAGTGAATTTGTTGGCACCACCTATTAAGAGTGTTGTTGCTGGCACAGCCCCCTCCCCCATCAAAGGGTTGTTTCCAGGATCTGGGAACCTCTCAGCTTCTTCAGCATACCAGATGCTCAACCTTGAGAGGCCAGAGAACAAAGCTGTGAGCCTGGTTAAAGCATGCCACTCAGGAGTGCTGAGTTGATCCTTGACCCCCTGAAATCATCTAGAAATAAAGCAAGTCAACTGAACCCAAACTTATACCATAGTCAAACCCTCAAGGACATCAAATAATATATAAGCAAAAAGCTCCATACAAAGAACAGCAACTTCTACGATTAAGAGAACATCAGCCCACACAGATGAGAAGAACCAGTGCAAGAACACTGGCAACTGAAAAAGCAAGAGTGTTTTCTTACCTTCAAATGACTGCACTAGTTCCCCAGCAATGGTTCTTAGACAGAAATGGCTGGAATGATAGACAAATAACTCAGAACATGGATGGCAACAAAAATTACTGAAATTGAGGAGAAATTTGAAACCCAATTCAAGGATTCTAAGGAATTCAGTAAAATAAAGAGGAGTTGAATGACAAAATAGCCATTTTAAAAAAGAAACAAACTGATCTGATAGAGCTGAATAACTCACTACTAGAACTTTTTCATTCAATTAGAAGTATCAACAGCATGATAGACCAAGCTGAGGAGAGATCTTGGAGCTTGAAGATTGGTTCTTTGAATCAACTCAGTCAGACAAAAATGAAAAAGAATAAAAAAGATTGAACAAAACCTCTGAGAAATATAGGATACATAAACAGAACAAATCTACAACTCACTGATGTCTCTGAAAAAGAGGAAGAGAAAACAAGCCAGTTGGAAGACATATTTAAGGATACAGTCCATGAAAATTTCCCCAACCTTGCTAAGTAAGTCAACATTCAAATTTAAAAGAAGACATATATGAGACCAATAAACTTATGAAAAAATGCTCATCATCACTGGTCATTAGAGAAATGCAAATCAAAACCTCATTGAGAAACAATCTCATGCCAGTTAGAATGGCAATCATTACAAAATCTGGAGATAGGTGCTGGAGAGGATGTGGAGAAATAGGAACACTTTTACACTGATGATGGGAGTGTAAATTAGTTCAACCATTGTGGAAGACATTATGGAGATTCCTCAAAGATCTAGAAATGGAAATTCCAATTGACCCAGCAATCCCATTACTGGGTATACATCCAAAGGATTATAAATCATTCTATTATAAAGACACATGCACACATACATTCATAGCAGCACTGTTTACAATAGCAAAGACCTGGAACCAACGCAAATGCCCATCGATGATAGACTGGACAGGGAAAATGTGGCACATATACACCATGGAATACTATGTAGCCATAAAAAAAAAAAACGATGTGTCCATGTCATTTGTAGGGGCACAGATGAATCTGGAAATCATCATTCTCAGCAAACTGACACAAGAACAGAAAAATCAACCACCACATGTTCTCACTCATAGGCGAGTGTTGAACAATGAGAACACATGAGCACAGGGAGGGGAGCATCACACACTGGGGTCTGTTGCAGGCAGTTGTCGGGGGACAGCAGGGGATGGGGAGGTTGGGGAGGGATAACATGAGGAGAAATGCCAGATATAGGTGACAGGGGATGGATGCAGCAAACCATTTGCCGTGTATATACCTATGAAACAATCTTGCATGATCTGTACATGTTCCCCAGAACCTAAAGTATAATTAAAAAAAAAAAAGAAAGGAAAAAAAATAGCATTCAAATTTAGGAAATGTACAGAACTTCTGTAAGATACTATACAAGATAACCATTCACAAGACACATAATCATCAGATTCTCCAAGGTCAACATGAAAAAATATATATTAAAAGCAACTAAAGGGAAGCGGCAGGTCACACACAAAGGGAATCCGATAAAGCTAACAGCACAGCTTTCAGCAGGAATCCTACAAGCCAGAATAGATTGGGGACCTATATTCAGCATCTTTAAAGAAAAGAAATTTCAACCAAGAATTTTGTATCCAGCCAAACTAAGCATCATAAGCAAAGAACGAACAAAATTCTGTCCACACAAGCAAATGCTAAGGAAATTTATTACCACCATACCTGCCTTACAAGAGGTTCTCAAGACTATTAATGACCACTACAAAAACACACTTAACTACATAAACCATTGACACTATAAGGCAACTACATAATCAAGTCTACATAACAGCTAGTTAAAAACATAATGACAGATTAAAATGCACATATCAGTATTAACCTTGAACATAAATGGGCTAAATTCCCCACTTAAAAAACACAGAATGGCAAGTTGGATAAAGATGCAAGACCCAATTGTATGCTGTCTTCAAGATGACCAACTCACATGAAAGGACTCCAAGTAAAAGGACAGAAAAATAAAATCTATCAAGCAAGCAAAAAACAAGTAAGAACAGGAGTTGCTATTCTTATTTCAGGAAAAGAAAAAAAAAACTTGAAACCAACAATGGTCCAAAAAAGAAAAACCCAAAACCAAAGAAGGGCACCCAGATTCATAAAACTAGTTCTGAGAGACCTACGAAGAGAGTTAGATAAACATACAATAATACAGGGAGACTTCAACACCCTACTGACAGTGTTAGACAGATTGTCTAGGCAGAAAACTAACAAAGACATTTGGGACCTAAACTTGACACTTATCCAAATAGACCTACCAGAAATCTACAGAATACTCCACTGAACAACAGAATATGCACTCTTATCACCTGCACATGGCATATACTCTAAAATTGACCCCATGCTCCATCATAAAGCAATTCTCAACAAATTCAAAAATCCTGAAATCAACACCGCTCTGGGACTACAGGGCAAGCAAAACAGAAATCAATACAAAGATCTCTTAAAACCATACAATTACATGGAAATTCAACAATCTGTCCCTGAATGACTTTTTAGTAAATAATAAAATTAAGGCAGAAATGAAAAAGTTCTTTGAAATTCATGAAAAGAAACATAGAATATACCTCTTTTTAAGAGGAAAGTTGAAAGTGTTAAATGCCCATATCAGAAAGTTTAAAAGATTTCTAATTAACAATCTAATTGATTTTTATTTTAAGTTCCAGGGTCCATGTGCAGGATGTGGAGGTTTGTTACATAGGTAAATGTGCACCATGGTGGTTTGCTGCACCTATCAATCCATCACCTAGGTATTAAGCCCAGCATGCATTAGCTATTTTTCCTAATGCTCTCCCTTCAACAACACCATCACCCAACAGGCCCTAGTATATGTTGTTTCCTTCCTTGTGTCCATATGTTCTCATTGATCAACTCCCACTTATATGTGAGAGCATGTGGTGTTTGGTTTCTGTTTCTGTGTTAATTTTCTGAGGATAATGACTTCCAGTACCATCCATGTGTCTGCAAAGGACAGGATCTAATTCCTTTTTATGGCTGCATAGTATTCCGTGATGAAAAAGTGCTACATTCTCTTTATCTAGTTTATCATTGATGGGCATCTGTGCTAATTCCATGTCTTTGCTATTGGGAATAGTGCTGCAATGAACATGCCCATGTTTGTATCTTTGTAACACAATGATTGTTTACATTGAAGTATATATCCAGTAATGGGATTGTTGAGTCAAATGGTATTCTTGTTCCAGATCTTTGAGGGATTGCCACACTGTATTCCACAATGGTTGAGCTGATTTATATTCCCACTAAGGGTGTAAAAGCATTCCTATTTCTGTGCAACCTCACCAAAATCTGTTGTGTCTTGACTTTTTAATTGCCATTCAGACTGGCATGGATGTTATCTTATTCTGGTTTTGATTTTCATTTCTCTAATGATCAGTGATGTTTCAGATTTTTTTCTTTCTTTCTTTCTTTTAAGATGGAGTCTCACTCTGTCACCAGGCTGCAGTACAATGGGACAATCTCAGCTCACTGCAACCTCCACCTCCTGGGTTCAAGTGATTCTCCTGCCTCAGCCTCCCAAGTAGCTGGGACTGCAGGCATGTGCTACCACACCTGGCTAATTTATATATTTTTCTTTTCTTTTTTTTTTTCTTCTTTTTTTATTGCATTTTAGGTTTTGGGGTACATGTGAAGAACATGCCAGATTGTTGCATAGGTACACACGTGGCAGTATGGTTTGCTGCCTTCCTTCCCCTCACCTGTATCTGTCATTTCTCCCTGTGCTATCTCTTCCCACCTTCCCACCCCCCATCCCTCCCCTATTTCCCCCCAACGGACCCCAGTGTGTAGTGCTCCCCTCCCTGTGTCCACGTGTTCTCATTGTTCAACACCCACCTATGAGTGAGAACATGCGGTGTTTGATTTTCTGCTCTTGTGTCAGTTTGCTGAGAATGATGGTTTCCAGGTTCATCCACGTCCCTACAAAGGACACAAACTCATCATTTTTGATGGCTGAGTAATATTCCATGGCGTATATGTACCACATTTTCCCTATCCAGTCTATCATCGATGGGCATTTGGGTTGGTTCCAGGTCTTTGTTGGTGTGAACAGTGCTGCAATGAACATTCATGTGCATGTGTGCTTATAGTAGAATGATTTATAATCCTTTGGTTATATATTTTCATAAAGGTGAGGTTTCACTGTATTGGCTGGGCTGGTCTCTAACTCCTGACCTCATGTTCTGCCCAACTCAGTATCCCAAATTCCTGGGATTACAGGTGTGAGCCACTGCACCCGGCCTCAGCCTTTTCTCATATGTTTTTTGGCCATGTGAATGTCTTCTTTTGAGATCATATCCTTTGCCCACTATTTATGGGGCAGTTTGGTTTTTTTCTTGTAAATATACTTAAGTTCCTTGTAATTTTGCCATATTAGACCTTTGTCAGATGAATAAATTGCAAAGATTTTCTTCCACTATGTAAATTGCCTGTTTGCTGATTATAGGTTTTTTTTTCTTTTTTTGCTGCACAGAAGTTCTTAAGTTTAATTAGATCCTGTTTCTCAATTTTTTCTTTTGTTGCAATTGCTTTTGGTAATTTCATCATGAAATCTTTGTCCATGCCTTTGTCCTAAATGATATTGCCTACATTTTTCTTCTAGAGTTTTTATAGTTTTGGGTTTTACATTTAAGTCATTAATCCATCTTGAGTTAATTTTTGCATAAGGTGTAAGGAAGGGATCCTGTTTCAACCTTCTATATATGGCTAGCCAGTTATCCCAGCACCATTTATTAAATAGGGAATCCTTTCCTCATTGCTTGTTTTTGTCAGGTCTGTCAAAGATCAGAGAGTTATAGACGTGTGATGGTATTTCTGAGTTCTCGATTCAGTTTCATTGGTTGATGTGTTTGTTTTTGTACCCATACCATGCTGTTTTGTTTACTGTAGCCTTATAGTATAGTTTGACGCCTGCAGCTTTGTTCTTTCTGCTTAGGATTGTCTTGGCTATACAAGGTCTTTTTTGGTTCCATATGAATTTTTAAATTGTTTCTTCTAATTCTGTGAAGAATGTCAATGGTAGTTTAACGGAAATGGCATTGAATCTATAAACTGCTTTAAGCAATATGGCCATTTTCACATTACTGATTATTTCTATGCATGAGCATGGAATGTTTTTCCATCTGCCTCTATCACCTCTGATTTCCTTGAGCAGTGATGTGTAGTTCTTCCTGAAAACGTCCTTCACTTCTCTTGTTAACTCTATTCCTAGGTATATCATTCTCTTTGTAGCATTGTGAGAGTTCATTCATGATTTGGATCTCTATTTGCCTGTTGTTGCTGCATATAAATTATTTTGACCTTTGCACATTAATTTTGTATCCTGAGACTTTGCTGAAGTTGCTTATTGGCTTAAGAACCTTTTAGGCTGAGAAGATGGGGTTTTCTAGATATAGGATTATGCTATCTGCAAAAATTTGACTTCCTCTCTTCTTATTTGAATGTGCTTTAGTTCCTTCTCTTGCCTGATTGTCCTGGCCAGAAATTCCAATACTACATTGAATAGGAGTCATGAGAGACAGCAACCTTATCTTGTGCCAGCTTTCAAGGGGAATGCTTTTAGGTTTTTTCCATTCAGTATGATATTGGCTGTGGGTCTGTCAAAAATGGCTATTATTTTGAGGTATGGTCCTTCAATACCTAGTTTATTGAGAGTTTTTAATACAAAGAAATGTTGAATTTTATCTAAGGCCTTTTCTGAATCTTTTGAGATAATTTTGTGGTTTTTGTCTTTAGATCTGCCTGTGTGATAAATTACATTTATTGACTTGCGTATGTTGAACCACCCTTGCATCTAGGGCATGAAATCAACTTTTTCATTATGGCTAAATTTTTTCATGTGTTGCTAGATTTGGTTTGCCGGTATTTTATTGAGAATTTTGCATCCATGTGCATCAGGGACATTGGCCTGAAGTTTCCTTTTTTTGTTGTTGTATCTCTACCAGTGTTTTGGTATCAGGATAATGCTGGGCTCATAGAATGAGTTGAGGAGGAATTCCTCCTCTTCAATCATTTGAAATAGTCTCAGAAGAAAGTGTATAAGTGTATCTGCTGCTCTTTGTACATCTGGGAGAAATCAGCTGTAAATCTATCTGGTCCTGGCCTTTTTTTTTTTTTTTTTTTTTTTTGGTTGATAGGCTATTTATTACGGCCTTAATTTTCAAACTTGTTATTGTTCTATTCAAGGATTCCAATTCTTTCTGGTTCCATCTTGAGAAGGGTGTATGTGTCCAGAAATTTATCTATTTCTTCTAGATTTTCTAGTTTATTTGTATATAGCTGTTTATAGTATTCTCTGATGGTTGTTTGTATTTCTGTGGCATCAGTGGTGATATCCCCTTTATCGTTTATTATTTTGTCTATTTGATTATTCTTTTTCTTCTCTATTAGTCTATATAGTGTTCTATTTCATTAATTTGTGAAGGGTTTTTGTGTGTGTGTGCCTCTATTTCTTTCAGTTCCACTCTGAGCTTGGTTATTTCTTGTCTTCTGCTAGCTTTGAAGTTTATTTGCTCTTGGTTCTCTAGTTCTTTTAGTTGTTATATTAAGGTGTCAACTTGAGATCTTTCTAGCTTTTTGAGGGATCCATTTAGTGCTATAAATTTCCCTCTTAAGACTGCTTTAACTGCATCCCAGAGATTCTGGAACACTGTCTCTTCGTTCTCATTGGTTTCAAAGAACTCCTTGATTTCTAACTTGATTTCATTATATACCCAGGAGTCACTAAGGAGCAGATTGCTCCAATTTCCATGTGGTGTTGAGTGGGTTCTTAATCTCGTGTTCTAATTTGATTGTGCTATGGTCTGAGAGACTGTTGGTTATGATTTCAGGTCTTTTGAATTTGATGAGGAGTTATTTGCTTCCAATTATGTGATCAATTTTAGATTAAGTGCCATGTGGCACCAAGAAAATTGTATATTCTGTTGTTTTGGGGTTGAGAGTTCTATAGATATCTATTAGGTCCACTTGATTCAGAGCTGAATTCAATTCCTGAATATCTTTGTTAATTTTCTGTCCTGATGATCTGTCTAATATTGATAGTGGGTTGTTAAAGTCTCTCACTATTATTGTATGGGAGTCTAAATCTCTCCGTATGTCACTAAGAACTTGTTATATGAATCTGGGTGATCCTGCATTGGATCCATATATATTTACGATGGTTAGCTCTTCTTCTTCCCCCTGAAAAACTATTGATCTCATGAGACTTGTTCATTATCATGAGAACAGCACAGAAAAGACCTTCCTCTATGATTCAATTAACTCCCAAAATTCAAGATGAGATTTGGGTGAGGGGGGCACAAACCAAGCCATATCATTCCACCCTTGACCCCTTCCAAGTCTCATGTCCTCATATTTCAAAACTAATCATGTCTTCCCAACAGTCCCCTGAAGTCTTAACTCATTTCAGCACTAACTCACAAGTACACAGTACAAAATCTCATCTGAGACAAGACAATTTCCTTCTGCCATAAGACTATAAATTCAAAAGCAAGTTAGTTACTTTTTAGATATTATAGGAGTACAGGCATTGGGTCATATACAACCATTCCAAATTGGAGAGAATGGCCAAAACAAAGAGGCTACAGGCCCCATGCAAATCCAAAATCCATCAAGCAGTCAAATCTTAAAGCTCCACAATGATCTCCTTCGACTCCATGTCTCACATCCAGGTCACACTGATCCAAAAGGTGGGTTCCCATGGTCTTGAGCAGCTCCACCCCTGTGGCTTTTCAAGATCCAGCCTCCCTCCTGGCTGTTTTCATGGGCTGGCATTGATTATCTGTGACTTTTCCTGGTGCATGGTGCAAGCTGTTGGAGGATCTATCATTTTGGGGTCTGAAGGATGGTGGCCCTCTTCTCATAGGTCCACTAGGCAGTCCCCCAGTAGGGACTCTTTGTGGGGGCTCACACCCCACATTTCCTTTCCACACTGCCTAGCAGAGGTTCTTCATGAGGACCACCTCCTACAACAAACTTCTCCTGGACATCCAGGCATTTCTATACATCTGAAAGCTAGGTGGAGGTTCCCAAATCCCAGTTTTTTATTTCTGCACACTTACAGGCTCAACACCATGTGGAAGCTGCCAAGACTTGGAGCTTGGACCCTCTGAATTCATGGTCTGAGCTTTATATTGGCCCCTTTCAGCCACAGCTGGAGCATCTGGGACACAGGGCATCCAGTCCCTACGCAGCACACAGCACCAGGACCCGGGACACAGCCTACAAAATCACTTTTTCCTCCTAAGCCTGCAGGCCTGTGATGGGAGGGGCTGCTGTGAAGACCTCTGACATGCCCTGGAGACATTTTCTCCATTGCCTTGCGGATTAACATTCAGCTCCTTATTACTTATGCAACTTTCCATAGCTGGCTTGAATTTCTCCTCAGAAAATGAAATTTTTTTTTCTATTGCATTGTCAGGCTGCAAATTTTCTGAACTTTTATGCTCAATTTCCCTTATAAAACTGAATGCCTTTAATAATAACATCCAAGTCACCTCTTTAATGAATGGTTTGCTGCTTAGAAGTTTCTTCTGCTGGATATTCTAAATTACCTCTCTCAAGTTCAAAGTTTCACAAATCTCTAGGGCATGGGAAAAATGACACCAGTCTGCTAAAACATATGAGGCACCTTTGCTCCAGTTTCCAACAAGCTGCTCTTCTCCATTTGAGACCACCTCAGCCTGAATTTCATTGTCCATATCATCATCAGCATTTTGGTCAAAATTATTCAACAAGTCTCTAGGGAGTTCCAAACTTTCCCACATTCTTCTGTCTTCTTCTAAGCCCTCCAAACTGTTCCAATCTCTGCCTGTTACCCAGTTCCAAAGTCACATCTACATTTTAGGTTATCTTTTTGGCATTGACCCACTCTCAGTACCAATTTACTGTGTTAGCCTGTATTCATGCTGCTAATAAAGATACACCTGAGATGGGGCAATTTACAAAATAAAGAGGCTTATGAATTTACAATTCCATGTGGCTGGGGAGTCCTCACAAATATGGGAGAAGGTGAATGGCATATCTCACATGGTGACAGACAAGAGGGAGAGATTGTGTAGGGAATCTCCCCCTTAATAACCACTAGATCTTGTGAGACTTATTCACTATCATGAGAAAAGCACAGCAAAGACCTGCCCCCATGATTCAGTTATCTCCCATAGATCCCTCCCACAACATGTAGGAATTCAAGGTAAGATTTGGGTGGGGACACAGCCAAACCATATCAGCAAGCAGTATGATTCTGTAACTAGAAAAACTACAGTCTCTGCCCAAAGACTCCTAGATCTGATAAACATCTTCAGCAACATTTCTGGATACAAAAATCAATGTACAAAAATCAGTACCATTTCTATACACCAGTAACATCCTAGATTAGAGCCAACTTAAGAACACACTACCATTCACAATAGCCACCAAAAGAACTGAATACTTAAGAAGACAGCTAACCAGAGAGGTGAAAGAGCTCCACCATGAGAATTACAAAACACTGCTAAAAGAAATCAGAGACAACACAAAGAAAAACATTCCATTCCCTTGGATAGGAAGAATCAATATTCTTAAGATGGCCATGCTGTCCAAGGCAATTTACAGAATCAATGCTATTCCTATCAAACTACCAACAACATTTTTCATAGAATTAGGAAAAAAAAAAAAACCTATTACAAAATTCATATGGAACCAAAAAAATTTATGAAACAACCAAAACAATCCTAAGCAAAATGCACAAAGCTGGAGGCATCATTCTATTCAGCTTCAAACTATACGAGGGTACAATAACCAAAACAATGTTGTATGGGTATAAAAACAGACACATAGACCAATAGTACAGAACAGAGAGTGCAGCAACAATGCTGCACACCTGAAACCCTCTGCTCTTGCATAAAGTTGACAACAAAAAAACGATGGGAAAAGGATTCTCTGTTTAATAAATGATGCACGGATAACTGGCTAGCCATATGCAAAGGATTGAATTTGGGCTCCGTCCTTTTATCACAAACAAAAATCAGCTCAAGATCAATTAAAAATTTAAATGTAAAACCTAAAACTATAAAAACCCTGGAAGAAAACCTGGGACATGACAAAGACCCCAAAAGCAATTTCCATAACAAATAAAATTGAAATGTTGGACCTAATTAAACTGAGGAGTTTTTTCACAGCAAAAGAAATTATCAACAGAGTAAACAGGCCATCCACAAAATGGGAGAAAATATTTGCAAACTACACATCAAAGAAAGATCCCATATCCAGCTTCTATAAGGAACTTAAACAAATTTACAAAAATAACTTATTTAAAAATGGGCAAAAGAATGCACAGACTTCTTAAAAGAAGAAATACACACAGCCAACAAGCATATTAAAAATGCTCAGTATCATTAATCATTAGAGAAATGCAAATTTACACATCAAAATCATAATGAGATGCCATCTCACCCCAGTCATAATGGCTGTTATTAGAAACTCAAAAAAATAACAGATGCTTGTGAGGCTGCAGAGGAAAAGTGAACACTTATAACCACTGGTAAAAATGTAAACTAAGTTAGCCACTGTGAAAAGCAATTTGGAAATTTCTCCAAGAACTTAAAACAAAAATGCCACTTGACCCAGCAATCACATTACTGGGTATATACCCAAAGAAATATAAATTATTTTATCATATAGACACATGCATGCATACGTTCATTGCAGCACTATTCAAAGTAGCAAAGACAAGGAATCAACCTAAATGCCCATCAATGGTAGACTAGATAACGAAAATGTGATACATATACATCATGGAATTCTAAGTAGCCATAAAAATGAATGAAATCATGTCCTTTGCAGCTGGAGGCTATTATCCTGAGGCAACTAATGCAGGAATGGAAAGACGAAGTACTGCATGTTTATCTTACAAATGGAAGTTAAACATTGAGTAAACATGAACACAAAGAAGGGAATAATAGACTTTGGGGCCTACTTGAGGGTGGAAGATGGGAGATGATGAGAATCGAAAAACTATCTATCAGGTACTATGCTTATTACCCGGTTGACAAAATAATCTGTACAACATACACTTATGACATGCAATTTATCCATGTAGCAAACCTACAAATATACACCTGAATCTAAAATACAAGTTAGAAAAAAGAAGAGCAAGGAGCCCCAGAGACACAGGTTTTACTTCTGATGACAATTTAAAAAGCCTTTATCTAACCTTCATTCACTCAAAATATATTCATGTGTGAGTCTTGATTGAGGGATACATCAGTGAAAAAATAAATAAGAGCCAACCCTGTGAAGCTTATGTTCTAGTAGCGTATAGGCATATAAGGGAATGGAAAAAAATGGAATAATGATGGGTTAATTTTGGAAGAAACAAATATTTCAATATAAATAAGTAAATTTAAATTTTAGATATTCCATTTTTACTTTCAAAATATGTTTCAAGTCTGTCTTTTTAGAATTCCTGTGTTCCTTTTATACAGAATGGAAAAGATAGAAAGTGTCACGGAAAAACAAAAACACACGGAGTTAAGAGGATCAAAATATACAACGGGAGTAGTGAGTTTGGGAAGATTGGCTGCAAGATAGTTTTCAAGGCAGGTCTCATGGAAAAGGGGTGATTTGATCAAAGACTTAAGGAGGTATGGATGCCGTCTATATGGAAAATACAAGAATGAGCACACCAGAAAATGGAAGCAGTCAGTCCTAAGCTCCTAAGTTGAGAAAGCTTGAAGTATTCAATGACTCTCGAAGAGGCCAGAAAGCTAGAAGAAAATGAGCCAGATGAGGAAAAAGAAAGATGAATTCAAGTGGTACTCAGAAACCAACTTATGCTGGGTCTCATTGGACTTGGTAAAAACTTTCTATTTTATTCTGTGTACAGTAGGAAGCTACTTCATGCAGAATTAGAGTAGACTTGGGATATGACCTGATGTAAACATTAAAAGACTCCCTAATTGTGGTGTTGAGAATAGACTTTAGGGGCAAAGATAGAAATAAGTAGACCAGTTAGAAAGCTGAAAAAATTATCCAAGTGACACATAATGGAAGCTCAAACTAACATAGTAAAAGTGGTATATATGTTTAATTATATATTTAATATTTTAATTAATATACACTTAATATATAATTTCTGTATGTTATATATTATACATAATATATCCCATATACTATAGATTATATTATGTATATGTTATATATATATATATATATACACACACACACACATATATGAGAGAGATAGAGATTGTAAGGGTAAAAAAAAAAAAAACAAACATAACCTGAGATTCGTTCTTAACATGATTTTAACTGTACAGGGCAGTATTTTTAACTGGATGTATGTTGTTGTATAGTAGGTCTCTAGAACTTTTTCAATGAAAATACTGAAATGACTAAAAAGCCCATTGAACAGCCCCGTTTCTTCCTATCCCCAGACTCTGGCAACCACAATTCTACTTTCTGCTACTGTGAGTCTGGTTACCTAGACAGCTTATATAAATGGAATCATGCAGTACTTGTCCTTCTGTGACAGGCTTATTTCACTTAGGATAAGGTCCTCATAGTTCATCAGTGTTGTAGCATATGACAGCATTTCCCTTTTTTAGGTAAAATAACATTTCATTACATTATATATACACACATACATATACATTATATAGTTATATGTATTATGTAGTTTTATATAGATAATAAATATATGCATATATACATGCCACATTTTCTTTATCCAGTCATCAATAAACATTTAGATTGTTTTCACCTCTTGGCTCATGTAAATAATGCTGTAATAAATTTGGGAGTGCAACTATCTTCTAAATCCTCTTTTCAATTCTTTCGTATTAAATACTCAGAGGTGAGATTACTGGATCACATATGGGTGTTTTATTTTTATTTTTTTGAGAACATTTATAGTGTTTTCCATAGCAGCTGCATCATTTTACATTTCCACCAACACTGCAAGAAGAGTTCCTATTTCTTCACATCCATATCAGTACTTGTTATTTTCTTTCTGTTTTGTTTATAATGGCCATCCTAATAGGATGCTTTCTGCTCCTTTCTCATTGGATCCTTTTTGTTTATTTTCTTGCATAGTTTATCTGGCCAAATCTTCTTAGTACAGATTGATTATTCCTAGTCCAAAAATTCAAAATCTGGAATGTTACGAAACAAAACATTTTGAACACCAACACGATGTCACAAATGGAAAATTCCACACCTAATCTCATGTACACAAACTTTGCTTCATCAACAAAATTATTACAAATATATAAAATCATCTTTATTTATGTATATAAGAAATAATGTTCTTGTTCAGGACTTGAGTTCCATCCCCACAACATCTCATTATACAGATTCAAAAATATTACAAAATCCAAAATCCAGAACACTTCTGGCACCAAGCATTTCAGAAAAGGGATATCCAAACTGTTTTATTTTGAATAGAAGTGGTAACAGCTACCTTGTACTGTCCTTTATCTTGAATGCAAAGCTTTCAGTTTTTCATCATTGAATATGATGTTTACTCTGGGCTTTTCATATACAACCTTGGTTATGTTAAGGTAATTTCCTTCTATTCCTAGTTTTGTTAGTGTTTTATCATGAAAGGGTGTTGAATTTATTAAATGCTTTTTCCTATTCTCTTTCCAGTTTTTATAACCAAGAATGTCTTTCTCAGGGACCTTAGAGCCATCTGTTTGAAATGTAATCATCAAGGGAGATAGCAACCCTATCTTGTAGTCTCTCTGGGAGACCAAGTGCCTAATTTTGATAAGTGCTAAGTAGGAAACACAAATGACCTAATCTCTTTGACCAACCTCTCCACTAAAGTTCATCCTCCACTACTTCTCCAATAGCATACCCAGCTCTTGAAAATCTTCCTGCCTTTTGTTTCAGCTCAATCAGGGATTGATTCAGTTCAATTTCTCTCCCTTATTGCAAAAGCCTTGATCCCTATTGCAGTGATCTTCTTCCTTGTCTTCCTGGTCTGCTGTAAATTTTCTTTGACACAAGCGAGCAAGAAACAAAGTAAAGAGAATGTGATAGAAGTCAAGTAAAGAATGAGTACCAAGGGAAAGTAACTGATTGTATTAGTCCATCCTTGTGTTGCTATAAAGAAATAACTGAGACTAAGGAACTTATTTTAACAAGAGGTTTAACTGCTCAAAGTTCTACAAAGTGTACAGAAAGCATAATGCAAGCATCTGCTTCTGGGTAGGGGCCTCAAGAAGCTTACAATCATGGCAGAAAGTGAAGGCAGAGGATGTACATCACATGATGAGAGCAGGAGCAAGAGAGATCAAGGGAAAGGTACCAAGCTCCTTTGCAGCTCTCACATGAACTAACAGAGGGAGAACTCCCTTATTACCCTAGGGACAGCACCAAGCTATTCATGACAAGTCCAACCTCATAACCCAAACACCTCCCATTAGGCCCCATATCCAACAATGGGAATCACAGTTCAACATCAAATGTGAAAGAGACAAACATTCAAACTGTATCACTGACTAAATGCATTTGATTAATGAGTACAAATGAAAGACCGATAAATTTAGCAATAAGAAGGGCATTGCTAACTTTGAGAAATATTGGCCTTACAATGATTGAAATAAGAGACTGATAAGTGTAAATTTGAAAGAGAATGGAAATACGTAATGCTTTACAGGAGAAGTAAAGCAAATGGGGGCAGAAAAATGATTAGTATCTGGAAGGGGAAACTTAAGAAATATTATAAAATTGAGTAGTAGCTGGAAGAAGAAACTTGTTTCAGAAACATTATGAAAATAAGTTTATTCAAATAGTTATTTGAAAGTGCAAAACTTACTCGCTTAAATGTTAAGTTTTAGATGCTGAATGACTTTAGACATTTTAAGAAATATTTGTATGTAAATATGTTAAATGTTTAAGGAAAACTACTAAGACAATGAGAAAAAAATTCATTTCCAAATGAACAAAATAAAATAATTAAATTGAAAATTTTATGTACCTAATTGAATGCAAGAAAAAAGTAAAAAGAAAAAATAGGCAAAAATCAGAATAGCAAAAAGAATACACAAATAAGAAAAGATATAAATGAGATAATTGAACAATCATGAGTTCTTTCAGATTGAATTTATTTAAAATTAATTTATTTAATTGCATTGTAATCTGAAACCAAGTTCTCTCAATACCACTAAGTTATATTTATACTATAAATAGTATAAATGTTAGTAAAAGTTTGAAAATAAAATGATGCATATCAAAATAATCCATGACTAAAACATTGAATCATGTTTACGAATTGCTAAAAAAGGAAAGCTAAAAACATTTATAACTAATGATAATAAAAGTAATAACTCTCAAAACAAAAAGTGGTATAGGCATACAATTTTATTGCACTTCATTGTATTGTGGTTTCCAAATACTGTCTTTTTTTTTTTTTTTTTTTTTTTTACAAAATGAAGGTTTCTGGCAAGTCTGCCTTGAGTAATTCTTTTGGTGCCATTTGTCTAACAGCATGTGCTCAATTTGTGTCTCTGTATCACATGTTGGTTATTCTCCCAATATTTCAAACGATTTCATTATTATTATGTTTCTTATAATAATCTGTGACCAATGATCTTTGATCTTTGATGTTACTATTGTTATTGTATTGAGACTTCACAAATGCACCTACATAAGACAGTAAACTTAACTGATAAAATGTTTTATGTGTTCTGACAACTTTATATACTGGCTGTTCCCCTATTTCTTTCTCTCTCCTCAGGCCTCCCTGTTCCCTAAGACACAATAATATTAAAATTAGGCCAGTTAATAGCCCAACAAAGACCATCAGGGTTCAAATGAAAGGAAGGGTCACACATCTCTAACTTTAAATTAAAAGGTAGACAGTTATGCCTTAGTGTGGAAGATGATCTCAAAAGCTGAAATAGACAAAAGATCCACCTCTTGTGCCAAACAGCCAAGTTGTGAGTACTAAAGAAAAGTCTTAGAAAGAGACAGGAAGTAGTACTCTGGTGAATGCATGGATGACAAGAAGGTGAACCCGGCTTACTGTTGATATATAAAGTTGTTGGGTCTCAACAGAAGATCAGGCCAACTACAACATTTCCTTAAACACAAATCTAATGCAGAGTAAGGCCCTAACTCTCTTCAATTCTGTGAAGGCTAAATTAAAGAAGTAAAGAAGTTACAGAATAAAAGTTTGAAGGTAACAGAGGTTGCTTCATGAGACTTAAGAATCCGTCTCCCTAACAAAAAAGTGCAAGGTGAAGCAACAAGTGCTGATGTAGAAGCTGTAGCAAGTTATCTAAATCTAGCTAAGACAATCCATAAAGGTGGCTACACAAAACAACAGCTCTCGACTGGAAGGAGATGCTAGCAAGAGAGGAGAAGTCAATGTCTGGCTTCAAAGCTTCAAAGAACAGGCTGAATCTCTTGTCAGGAACTAATGCAACCGGTGACTTTAAGTTGAAGCCAATGTTAATCTATCATTCTGAAAACCATAGAGCCATTAAGCATTATGCTGTATTTATTCTTCCTGTGCTCTATAAATGAAACAATAAAGCCTGGATGGCAACATGTCTATTTATCACATGGCTTACTGAATATTTTACTCAGTTCTCTTTATTGTTGGGACTTACTCCTCAGGAAAAAAAAGATTTCCATCAAAATATTACTGCTTATTAACAGTAAAGGTTATCTAGGATCTCTGATGGAGATGTAGGAGATAAATGTTGTTATGCTTATCAAAACAGCATCCATTCAGAAGCCCATGGATCAAGAAGTAATTTATATTTTTAAGTATTATTATTTAAGAAATACATTTTGTAAGGCCAGAGCTGCCATATGTTATGATTCCCATGATGGATCTGGGCACCGTAAATTAAAAACCTTCCAGAAAGGATTCACCATATTGATGCCATTAAGAACATTCATGATTCATGGGAGCAGGTAAAAATATCAACATTAAAAGAAGATTTGAAGAAGCTGATTTCAACCCTCATGGATGTCTTTGAGGGGCTCAAGATTTCAGTGGAGAAACTAACTGCAGATGTTGTGAAAAGGATTAAGAGAACTAGAAGTGGAGCCTGAAGATATAACTGAATTGCTGCAATCTCATGATGAACCTGAACAGATGAGGAGTTGCTTCTTAGGAATAAGCATAAAAAGTGCTTTCTTGAGATGGAATTTACTGCTGGTAAAAATGCTTTGAACATCATTAAAATTACAACAATAGATTTTGAACATTCCATAAACCCAGCTGATAAGGTAGTTTAAGCATTTGAGTGGATTTTCTTTACTTCTGAAAGAAGTTCTACTCTGGGTAAAATGCTATCCAGTAGCATCACATACTGCAGAAAAATCTTTCATGAAAGGAAAAGTCAATCAATAGGGCAAATTTCATTGTTAATTCAAGAAACTACCACAGCCTGCCCAAACTTCAGCAAGCATCACCCTGAACAGTCAGCCGTGATGAACATGGAGGCAACCCTCCACCAGCAAAAGTTTATGACAGGCTGAAGCCTCAGATGATGGTTAGCGTTTTTAGCAATAAAACATTTTCTAATTAAGATAGGTACATTATTTTTTCACATTTAATAGACTACTTTTACATGTACCAGCAAACTAAAAATTTGTGTGACTTGCTTTATTGTGATTTTTATTTCATTGTGATAGTTTGAAACCAAACCCACAATATCTTCAGGCGTACCTATAAGAACATTTATACTCTTAAATAAATTTCTTCAATAACAACATGACTCTTTAAATACATCAGTTATATAGTCAACTCAGAACCAGGAAAAGAATCATAGGGTTAAAGAAGAAG
The DNA here is from genome assembly GCF_048565385.1 of Saimiri boliviensis. Classification (NCBI taxonomy): domain Eukaryota; kingdom Metazoa; phylum Chordata; class Mammalia; order Primates; family Cebidae; genus Saimiri; species Saimiri boliviensis. The sequence continues at coordinate 175,566,588 of NC_133450.1, read as the reverse complement.
AAGAAAAATAAAATATAATAAAATCAAAGAAATAATAGAAATTGTTAAAGTTCCAGGCTGGAGTGCAATGGCACGATCTCGGCTCACCGCAACCTCCGCCTCCTAGGTTCAGGCAATTCTCCTGCCTCAGCCTCCTGAGTAGCTGGGATTACAGGCACGTGCCACCATGCCCAGCTAATTTTTTTTTTTTTTTGTATTTTTAGTAGAGACGGGGTTTCACCATGTTGACCAGGATGGTCTCGATCTCTTGACCTCGTGATCCACCCGCCTCGGCCTCCCAAAGTGCTGGGATTACAAGCTTGAGCCACCGCGCCCGGCCAGAAATTGTTAAAGTTTTAATGGAACCCGTCTTAGTTGGCTTTGGCTGCTGTAATAAAATGCCACAAATTGGGTAGCTTATAAACAGCAGAGATTTATTTCTCACAATTCTGAAGGCTGGAGATTCAAAATTAGGTTGACAGCACGGTTGGGCTCTGGTCGGGGCCTTCTTCCGAGTTGCAGACTGCCAATGTCTCATTGTATCATCACATGGTGGAGAGTAGTGCAGAGAATAAAAGCACTCTCATGTGACTCTTTTATGGGCATCAATTTCATTCATGAGGACTACACCTTTATGACCTCATCTACTCCTAATTACATCTTGAAGGCCCCACCTTCTAAGTCATTGCACTAGAGATTAGATCTCAACATATGAATTTTAGAGAGACACAAACATTCAGTCCATAAAGTTATTCTTGAAGATGGTTAATGAGATAGACAAATCTCATGCAGTTTGCTTCAAGTATGCAAAAGAAACAAAAAACTAACAATATTAAAGTATCGGGACAAAAAATTCTGTAGCAGGACTGCTTTCTTCTTTATCATTTGATGTCCACCTATGTTGGGCCATCTTTCACTTTTCAAACTTGGAAAAAACACCATACTAACGGTTGGGTGCCTGGATTTCTGGGAGATTATTGAGAAGCAGGCTTATACAACTCAGAAGGGTGGTGGTGATAGCGCTCCCTTCTTTCTTTCCTATGGATTCTTCCAAGGTAGAGTTCTTTTTTGTGAGTTTTCTGGAGAAGCACTGAGAGTTTAGACATCATCTAAGAAATATGCTATCTATATAGGCACAGCCTGGGCTATTTATCACATCTCCTTTTCTTTGCTTCCCTTTTACCCTCTCTACTTTTCTTTGAATCTTTCCAATAAAATGTTAGCAATTTAATACCTCAAATTCAGTTTTATAGAAAAACTATTCCAGGACCATTGGGACTAATAAGGGTATCTTACAACAAATATAGTAGAGAGAAAAAATAAATTATAAAGTAATGCTACAAGTAATTTTAAGTAAACATGTTTAAAATCTTACATGTTTACTTAAAATTATTACTTAAAATAAACATGTTTAAAATCTAAAAATAGAAATTTTTCAAGACAAACATAAATTCCTAAAGTCATCCTATTTATAGGATAGAAAGCCTGACTAAATTAGTAACAATTCCTTTAAGAAGGTACAAGTAAAGTCTATTCCCAAAGAATGACCTAAAAAAATAAATACAGCTTTACAGATAATTTTACAAACCCTCAACAAATGAAAAATCTTTGTTTTGTGAAAAATTTCTTTAATTAAAAAAGAAAGCTATGTGCAAATACCTTGAAAGAAAAACCAGAGAATAATCAGAAAAGGAAAAGAGTAACTCATTGTCACTTATATATACAGACACAAAATATCCAAAATAATATTCAATCATATTAAATATTTTTATACTAAATAACATTTATTTCAAATAATAAAAGGTAGTTCAACGTCTGAAAAGCTATCACTATAATCTGCTACATTGCCTCATTACGAAAGAAAAAACACAAAGCTAGGTATGGTAGCATGCAACTGTAATCTCAGCAACTAGGGAGGCTGAGGCAGGAGGATCACATGAGCCCCAGAGTTCAAGACCGGCCTGGGAAACACAGCAGTGAGACCTAGTCTCTAAGAGAAAATGAAGGGAAAAATACAATAGATACATAGAAAAAATCCATTCATATAATCTAAAACTTATAGCTAGTTGATACAGAAATATAAAGTCCCACCATTCTTGCCCACATTTGGGATAACTCAACAGGCAGTTTCAACTCTAAAGCCATGGGATTGGCTAAGGGCTAGGCTGGGCCAAAGGTGAGGCCAGCGAAGCATCTAGGGCAGAATATTTGGAGCACTCTCAGGGTTGTGCAAGTGCGACCCTTCACTTGTTGACCCTGCATGTGTACAACTCTGATAGTCAATGTCTCCTTGAATTTTACACCCTAGCTGCTTTCTCTTTTAATTCACACTTGTCCCTGCCATACTTTTTTAATAATCATAAGCCTACCCCAGATCAAGTGGAGAGAACATAAAGCACATAAGCTCTTTTGGTTTTTTGAGAGAGTTTCACTCTTGACACTCAGGCTAGAGTGCAGTCGCCAATCTCAGTTCACTGCAACCTCTGCCTCCTGGGTTCAAACAATTATCCTGCCTCAGCCTCCCAAGTAGCCAGGATTACAGGTGCTTGCCTCCACACTGGCTGGTTTTTGTACTTTTAGTAGAAATGAGGTTTCACCATGTTGGCCACGCTGGTCTTGAACTCCTGACCTCAGGTGACTGCCTGCCTCAGCCTCTCAAAGTGCTGGGATTACAGACATGGGCCACCATGCCCAGCCAAGCACAGCTCTTAATGGAGGACTATTAACGTATATTGTAAGAAAAGCATGTGGAATCAGAGAAATGTCACAGCCATCTTTGAAAAATAGAATCTGCCCCACTGACATTATCAAAGTTCCTAAGGGTGAGACAAATCAGTTACTCTCATAAACTGCCAGTGATAATGCAGTTTGGTTCAGTGACTCAGGAGGACAATATGGAACATCAAAAGGCATATACCATTTAATATAGTATTTCTCCTACTATTTTCTCTATACACTTAAATACATTTATTAAAAATTGTGATATTTTAAAAGGAAATAACCTAAATCTTCCTCAATAATGTATTACATTATGATTATATATACATATATACATATATATATATATATATATATGTATATATATATGTTTTCATTCACAGTACCTAGCTCATACTTTCATAACTATTGTTAGAGTATTTTATTATAATGTTGGGGTAATTTGGGCCTGAGAAGCAGACCTCAGGAAACAAAATCTCTGATCCATTCTTATACTCCTTTTACCTGCCCAAGGCAGGACTTTAATCTGGTTGTGAGTCATAAGACCCTCATTCCAGAGAGGGTCCTGCTGGAAGAAGGACCCTGTGGAGTAAGGAATGTTGCACAGAGAGACTAAGAAGGATCACAACAGTCAGGACTTGCTGGGTTTAGATCATACCCTTTTCATCCAATTACATTTTGATACAATTGTCCATGCTTCAGTCAAACAATAAGTCTCCAGAAAAACCCAAGCGACAGAGTTCGGCGATTCGAGAAAGCGGACCGGGTGATTCCTCCAGGTTTCTGGAGGATAGCGTACCCAGTGAGAGTGTGAAAGTTCCCTGCATCTTCTCCCATAACTTACCTTACGCATCTCTTTATCTGCAGTCTTCGTACTATCCTTTCTAATAAACTGGCAAAAATAAGTTTTTCCCTGAGTTCTGTGAGATGCTCCAGGAGATTAATCAAACCCAAAAAGAAGGTCATGGAAATCACAAACTGAAGTCAGTCAATCAGAAGTTTCAGGGGCCCAGACTTGCAACTGGTGTCTGGCGTAATGGATCTGTCATGGCGACAGGGCCTGAAACCTGTGGAATCTGACACTATCTCTATGTAAAGTATTTGAATTGAATTTGAAGGCACCCAGTTCATGTCTGCTGCTTAGTGTGTGAGGAAAAATCCCCATATATTTGGCCACAGAATTCTCCTTCTATTATGATGTTTATATTGGTGTAAGAGCAGAGAAAAACACAGTTTTAGAGAGTTTTGCCGTCCAGAGAAAGAAAACTTATATGTATGATTATTATCAATTATTTTTTAAAACAAACAAACTACACATACGCACACAATGAATTGATCTCAAAACCAATGTTGAGTAAGAATTTTTTTGGACAAAACTTATTTGCATGACAACTGTTATGTAAACTTAAAAAAAGTTTGGCATATTTTCTGCCAGTGAATATATATTTACCTAAGTCTGGAGAAAAGATTTTGACCTGGATTTCTGCCTCTAGAAATATATCAGAGCAGATACCCCAAAAAACTCTCATTGTAATTTGAAATGTTGGCTAAAATACTGGAAAAAAATTAACTTGGAGCTTAGCCCTTAAGGAAAGGTGTAAAACAAAGATAAAATTAACACCACCAGAATATTAAGAATATTAATACCAAAATATTTAGCTGATACGGAAACTGCAGCTGCAGTAAATGTGTTTGTTCATCCTGGTAACAACAGTCTTGAGAGAAAGCAAAGAGACAAAACTAACAGAGAACAAACACATACTTCATTTTAAGGTCTTAAAAAGCCAAATCTACATAGACAGAGAAAAAGAGTACAGAGAGATACTGACTGCAAAGCATATACAAATAGAAATTTTAGGAGGGTAATACAACTGTTCTATAGTTTGATGGTAGTAGCTGCATGGCTCCTAGCATTAGGAAAAACTCATAGAACTGTACACCAAAGGAGTAGTCATTTTTAAAATAAATTATCAAAAAATTACTTGAGAAATTCCCATTGTTTCTAAATTAGACAACACACTTGACAGTAACCACAGGGTTAAGAAAAAAGTCATAAGTTAAATTTAGAAATATTTTCAACTGACGCCGGGCGCGGTGGCTCAAGCCTGTAATCCCAGCACTTTGGGAGGCTGAGGCGGGTGGATCACGAGGTCAGGAGATCGAGACCATCCTGGTCAACACGGTGAAACCCCGTATCTACTAAAAATACAAAAAATTAGCTGGGCATGGTGGTGCGTGCCTGTAATCCCAGCTACTCAGGAGGCTGAGGCAGGAGAATTGCTTGAACCCAGGAGGCGGAGGTTGCGGTGAGCCGAGATCGCGCCATTGCACTCCAGCCTGGTTAACAGGAGCGAAACTCCGTCTCAAAAAAAAAAAAAAAAGAAAAAAGAAATATTTTCAACTGATAAAATGCAAGATATCAAAATTGGTGAGATGCAGCTAAAGCAGTACTCAGAAGAATATTGATTGATTGATTGATTGATTGATTGATTGACTGAGATAGGGTCTTTCTCTGTTTCCCAGGCTGGGGTGCAGTGGCATGATCATGGATCATTGCAGCCTCTAACTCCTGAACTGAAGACACCCTCTCACCTTACCCTCCTGCATAGCTGGGACCACATCTGGCTTACTTACAACTTTAAATGTTTGTATTACAAGAAAAGAAGATCTTAAATAAAATATCTGTGTGTCCATGGTAAGAAGTAAGAAAATAAAGAGCTAATTAAACATTAATATGTAGAAGTGAGGAAATAGTAAAGATCAGAACAGACCAATGAAATAAAAAATGGAAAACCAATAAAAAATTTATGACACCAAAAACGGGTTCTTTCCTCACTAGATCAAAATTACAAAAAAAAATACTTTTTATCAAACATAAAATACACCTCAATCATGTAGTTTTAAAATAAAAATATTTAGCAAGTAGAATTTGGCAATATATAACTTATAAATTTCACTGGCTTACCCCAGAATTGCAATGCTAGGAGGTGAAACAATCTTTATTTCCACAGAGACCAAAAATGCATTTGATAAAATTCAAAACTATTCCTAATTTAAGAAAGATTTTAAGTATGGAAATAAATGAATATTTCCTTAACTTTATAAAAAAATCTATCAAAATAAAAATCCTCCTCAATAGTGAATTATAAAAATCCCAGGTGTATGTTAATATTTATATTTATTCATCTTTCAAAATTTATCTAAAATATAACCTCTCCAAATATTTTTGGTCCATCTTTTAACATTCTCCAATAATTTGCTATTATCTCTATAATAATAATATCTATCATCTTATACTTAAATTTGTTCATTCAAATGTCTTTCTTCTAAATTTGAATATAAACTCCTTAAAAACTGGAACTTTGTTTTATTCTTAGTAATTTTGGTTTCAAGGGTTTAGAACTTTTTTTAGCGCATAATGTTTAACATATGGTTCAGATTTTTTTAAGTGCATATTATTTTATTTTTATATTCTGAAAGTTAATAATTATTCTTATTTTAGAGATTTAATAACTTTAATAAGTTGCTTAAAGTTACTTAACTAAAAAGTAGAACTGAAACTCTATATGAGATACCTACCCAGGTCAAATGTTTTCACTTCAATAACGTATTAGTTGCCATTGCTGCTGTAACAAGTATCAAATATTTCTTGGCTTCATACTACATAAATTTATCATTTTACAGTTCTCTCCAGTGAGATCTATGTGGGACAGATTCATCAATCCCACATAGGTCTCCCTGGGATAAAATCAAGGTGTTGGCAGAACTACATTCCTTTCAGCACACTTTGGGGAAGAATCTATGTTCTTGTCTTTCTTAAGCTCTGCAGGCTGCACATCTTGCTTGGCTTGTGCCTGTCTTCCATGTCAGAGAAAGCAATTGCTGGTCAAGTCTTTCTCACATAGCAGCACTCTGCTTCTGACTCTTGTCTCTTTCCTTCACTTTTAAGAACCTTTGTGATAACACTGGAACCACTTACATAATTCAGAATAAACTCCCCATTTTAAGGTCAACTGACTAGTGAACTTAAACCTCCCCTTTCCACACAACACAACATGGTTCTGGGGAGTAGGACATGGATATATTTTGAAAGACATTATTCTGCCTACCATACAAACCAATTAACATGATCCACTTAAATGTTAATGAGTTAATGAGTTAAAATATTGAATATGAAAATAATTCTGAATCTATAATACTTTTAATATATATTACTTTTAGAGTATAATATTTTAGTGTATAAGCAAATAAAAACATATCTATATATAATTTTTGGGAAAAATGTATTTCTTATATCATGATTTACATCTAAATCAAAGGATAAATGTTGTTCTACAAGACTCAAACCAAATTAAGTGGCAAGTAAAAGAAAAAATAGACGTTATTAGATTTACAACAAGCAATTGTTGAGAATAGACTTTACAGTGTGTGGTAGTTTCAATCTATTCTCCGGAAACTGTAGTATTTTCCAAGCTCCAGAGAGGCGTCCTGCTTTTAACACTGAATAAAATGATCTTTTTTCCAATTTGCAAGGGGAAAAATATGTTACGTGAAAATACATTTTTTCCCCAATTTTAGCTTGTTCCCCCTTTAAAAAAAAAAAAAAAGAAAAAAAAGAAACCCTTTTGGCACCTGCTGCCACACTTCCTCTATTAAACACTAGCAGATAATAAAATTGATCACTGAATAATTGGAAAATAAGTTTCTTAAACAATAGTAAAATAAATCACTACCAGAAAGAGAAAGTCTCAGTTTAACATTGTTTTTCTTATTTTTTACATGTTTGTTAAGATTATCTTTAACATTTTGGAGAGATAATAAGATGAGGGCCTGGAACAGTTAGTTTTGTGTCTTCCTATATCTTTAAATAAACGATTACTTAAAACTTTATTATCAGAAATCCTCAATATACATATACTGTACCTCTTCCCTCTCCTTTCTATTTATATTCATATCATGTCTATGTGTCACATTTAATTCAATTTCACATGCTCCAAAGCATCTCCAGATAATGCCAGCAAATGTCACCTGATCCTGTTCACTGTGTACATATAATTATGCATAGACATGGCTGTTATATGGTGCTAATAAAACAGTGTATTCTTTTCTATATACATTTCCCTATATACACTTGCATATATATGTATTTCTCCACACACAAATTTCTACCCTGAAAGGCAGATATAGCCATATATCTATAAATGGCTTATTAAAATCACTCAGAGGGATAAAAATAGAATAATTAATATTTAGCTTTTCTTACTCAAAGTAAGATTTTGCAGTAAAAAATGGGCTTGAACATTTAGTACCATTGAAATGGATTTTGGTATACTTCACAGTTTATATGAGTTGTCCAGAGAGGAAGAGGAAAGAAGGAAATTCCCACCCCTTGCAATCCCAGGTGTTTTGGGACCAGGTGTAGAAAACGAGTAATTTTAGAAACTGCTAGATGAGTAGAGGAGTGGCCAAGCACATCTAGGTAGCAGCAGAGTAGCAAGGAGAAACCAAGGCTTTAGAAGTTTACACACTGACTTTTTCAATTCAGCACCGGAGCTTCATGGCTGAGGTTGTAGTGTGTCAAGAAACATACACAGGAAAAGCTAAAGCTGTCCTTGTAGCTTTGCATGACCTATGTGTAAGAGACCAAGAAGTCTTTGCAAATGAGGAGAAAGAACAGGACACTTTATGAAAAATCCCTGGATCTAAAACAAAGAGGCTATCTCTCTCTGCTGAGGATTTCAAGCTCAAAGACCAATGATACAAGAGCCCTAGATTCCACAAGGAAGACTGCAGCTTTATCCAGATAGCTAGAAACAATCAGTTGCAGTGCAGCAGGCACCACTCCCAAGAGCAGACCACATCTGCAAAATGTATCTAAAAAACAGTATGATTGGAAAGCTCCATTTTCTCTGCTGCCATGATAACACAATAAGACTCCCTTTCACTTTCTGTCTCAACACTGTTAGAGAATGGAGCAGATTTGAAAAACAGTCCTTTTCGTGAAATATCCAAGAAGAGTTTGGGTTGCATAAAAGGTTAATGACATTGTTGGTTTGCCAGGAGGTCATAAGATGGGATTGAATTTCTTTCTTTTTACCCAATAGACTACACTTACAGACAATAAAAAATTATATATTCATTAATTACAGTGTGGATAATGTTGGAGCCTCAAGTTGTTTAATTGTCTTCAATGCATGTCCTGACTTTGATATGTTTACTTTTGGCACAGTGCTAGTCACAAAGTAAACATTAATCCTTGATTAACAAACATACCCTCCCCAAGTGTCCTTGTGGAGCTTCGGTCTATCTGTGGCTCCTAACAAAGGCTGATACTGCCTTCTCAGGAGGTATTGGTACTACAAGGAAATTTTTTTGCTTTTCACAATGGCTAGGGAGTGCTATAGCATTTTAGTGGTTGGAAACCAGGGTTGCTAAATGCCAGAAAACAAGGAACATTCTGCACTATAAAGCATTGTCTTACCTGAAGTGCCAACAGAAACTCCACTGAGAAACAGTGATAAATGGAGTCACTATAGTTACAAATATAGGACAGATAAAATTACAAAACAAGAGAAGAGCATCACAGTATGCAAGAATAGAAAGAAAAACAAAAGAAAGAGAGGTAAATGCATATCAATATTGCTAAGAGATAACTACAAAAGACCATAGAGAGAATTGTTTAAAAACACCAAAACCACAGGCCATTTGGTCTTTTTCAAAATGATCACTCACTAATGTGCACTATTGCTAACTTGTGGTTCACAGACATATGGCTCTCTTGAACTCTCCTAAAAGCTCTAAGAGATGCTGGAAGACATGACAGTGGCCATGGGGATGGAGGTGTAGGGATGTACATAGAGATGATGAAGGCAGTAGGTCAACTTCTTACCCTGTACAGTTAAACCTCTGAGTAAAGATGCTAGCCTTCTGACTTTAGTGGAAACAGATGGAGACTAAGTCATAAGTTCACAGCCCCTCTATGGCAACAGGAGAGAGAAAGGTCATAAAACAACTAAAAGCTTACTCAGAAATGTTCATACCTTAAGCCAAACTATATGGAGAAAGACAATGGAAATCTCTTCCAATATTTCATTTTTTAAATACATGTTTAAAATCATTCTTCAAAATTTGAGACTGACATCTCCTTTAAAAAGTTCAATATGACTGGCTACCCTTCTTCAGCTTTGTATACTGAACTACCAATAGTATCAGCGGATGTAAAAATGACTCAGCTCTGTGCACCACATTCTGAACCAATGAAATATTTACTGTTTTGCCCATCAAATATACATATTTTACTCTCTAATAAATATGAACCCATAGACAAATGAAGAGTTTAAAACCTACTTCCTTGTATCAACCTTGCCAATAAATTTTAGTAAATTACAAACAGAAGAAACATTATACTTAAGGTGAAACGAAAAGATTTTTACTCTTTGCAGTAAAATAAAATAGCTATGTACCTTTAGGTCCTTGTGTTCCCTATAGTTTCTCTAATAATTAGCCTTCATACACCTGCACCAACCTTGAACCACTTTTCTCTTTTCTAGGCGTTTGGCTGTATAAAAAAACAATTGCAATCACTATGAAAATAGTCACCGACTCATATAACAAAGACTGTACAAAAATAGAGAGGAAAAGAAAATAAAATGGTATATAAAAATACAATGAACATATTTTGATCCCTGTTTTTAATTTCCTCCTTGCTTCCCTATGTAGTTGGTGCAGGATCTCAGAGACCATTAAGAGTGAATGTTTGCAATCTCTCAGTATAGACAGGTGGAAAACAGAAATCAGGACCGACTGGCTTGGAAGTGAGCTTAATTGTGAATATAGGATCCACCCAACTCAATTTGCTGTTTTTAAACTGAAAAAATCATCTTCATAGCCATATTGATAAAACTGATGAAATTAGAAGAAACAAGTTCTTAGTTTGAGAACTGTTTCATTCACTTAATATCATATTCAAGTATCTATGAAGTCATACACACATGCCACACAAAGCAAATTTGTAATTTGCTTAGATAATATCAGAGCCTTTGATTATTCCATGTAGAAAGATATTTAAAAATCACTGTCCAATCGTTAGAATCCATATTATAATATCCACTCTAAAAACAAAGGCAGACTTTCAGCCAGAAAATAAATACTAATTTTTACTTCTTCACATTTGACTTTTGAAAGGAGAACAAGTAAAAATAAACCTTATCCATTGACAGAGTATTAACATATGAGAAAATTGATTAACAGGATTTCTTGGTGGAAATTTAAAGCTTAGGAAATACAAAGACTTTTATGAAGCCAAAACATAATTTACATATTACCTTTTTTTTTTCAAATGAACTGAGAAATGATTTTAGAAAATTGAAGACAAAAGAAATATTAAGTTTTATTTTTGTGACTCTTTGTTGCCTCAACTTAATCCATGTTTTAATTCAAACGAGAGAAATTAGTTTATCTCCGGAATAATGGTTCAGGGTTAAGATGTGGAAAGGAGATGTGTGATTTCTTCTCTACTCCATGAAAAATTCCCTTTGCTCTGCTGTTACCTGAATAATTTAGGTAGCCACTTCACCACTTTATAGCCCACAGAAAAAGAAAACAGGTGTAAGTCATGTTCCTTTTAGGGATATGAGTTAGAATTTGCATACATCACATCACTAATATTTTATTGGCTGGGATTTCAGAGATGTCTACCCCTAGCTACAAGGAAGGTTGGAAAGGGTACTGCTGAAACAAGCATTCATGTAAACTAGATAAAAATTACATGGTCAGTGACTGAAAGGAAAAAGGAATTTTGGATACTAGGAGACAGTAACAGTCTTTGACCTGTGAGTGATTACCTCTCTTCAAGGGAGAACAGAGACCAGGGGTCTAGAGTAAGAGAAAGACCTATTTTTCACTGTATCCATTTTGTTCCGTGTATATGACCTATGATAGTTTCAATTTTATACCATGTACACTTGTATTTTATTAATATTTACTTAAAGTAAGTTTATAAAAATAATTTAAAGAGTTTAAAGAATTAAAAACTATTATAAATAGAAACACATAATGGCTTTTCCCAATATCTTCAAAACTTGACACTAATTGAAGCTTAATCTTTACCACTAAAGTATGCCAATATACATGCTTGTGCTTTAAGGCGTAAACACACACTTTTAAACTTTGTTAGCAGAGTGGTTAAGAGCACTGTTAGGAGTCAGATTGCTAGGTTCAAACACTGGCAAGACTGCAGCACCTGCTAGTCATGTGATCTAAGGCAAATTACTTACTCATTCTGTCTATCTTGCTTCCTCATCAATAAAAAGAGTTAACAGCAACACCCACCTTCATTAGGATGTTGCACAGATTGAATGGTTTTATAAACAGCAAGTAGTATTATAACAGATAATGTTTGTTATTGCTAATTATTAAAACATATTGTAGAAAACATACATAATTGCACGCCCAATAATCATTCTCCCATTCCTTGCTTAGTAACAATTTCAATTGTGTTCTAGAAGGCAAAGTATGCAACTAAAAATATTCGGCTCTATGCTACCCTGGGAGATAGGCATATATATTTAAGCAATTTGTCCAATGAAATTAAAACAGAAGTCATTAGGTAGGCATGCCATTTGTTACAATACTGACATCTGTCTTGCAACTGGAAATAGATTTTTCAAAACTTTGTAAGCATTGAAAACCACCCGTTATCCAAAAGAGATTTATAAAGCTAGGATAAATTCTCTGTATTTTGTAATATTGATTATATTTTAAAATTCAGATTATGGCTTCTAAAAATGAAACACTTCTCACAAGATTTGTAGATTGCAGCTATAGAGCATCTAAAATAATAAAGTATTCTTTCATCTGAGTTTTCCGTACTATTTTTGTGATTTGGGTTTTCATTTACTCTAAACCTTTATTGGTTCCTCTTTAAAAGCAAACCATCCTTGGTTTCCAAAAGCAACAATATCTGATTTCAGTATCTACCCAGAAAAAATAGTATCACAGGACTAGCACCAGCTTATCATCATTTTTCTTCACATAAATTGCACTATCCTCTTTCCCCAGTATATCATGCTTATTTTTTTCCAGACTGAATAAGTTCATCTTTTCCTAAAAGGCAATTTTACTTCAAATAAAAGGGATATTACAATTTAGAAATTTGAAAGAAAGAAAAAGAAGAGAGAGTCTTTCTTAAAAGGAGAAATGCTCTGTAAATATTGCTTAGGATTTAAAAAAACCTTGTTTTATGCTGTAGTATTTTTATCTGCCATAGAATCTATATATATAGCAGCAGAAAAATTTGTTGTCCTAATCCTTATAAAGTTTAGTTAAGTGTAAGATAAAGATTTAAATTCTTACTTACATAATTAAGAATTTAATTAGCATACTGGTAATTACTAAGTAGAAGTATTAGTATCAAAAGATACTATCAAAGGCCTAGGGGTCAGAGAAAGGTTTGGTAAGTAAATGACATTTTAATGGAAATGTCAAAGATCGCTTGGTGGGGAGAGGAGGATAATATGTTACTGAACAAGTCAATAGTGTACTTTAGAGCAATTATTAGGGAAGAGCATGGAGCAGGTGAGGAACCAATGGACCAGAGTTGATCAAGCAATGAGCAGAGATGTGTGAAATGCTGATGAGGATCTTAGAATTTATCCTAACACTTCATACACATTATAGACTATCATATATCGTAATTGTTCTATCAGTCAGGATATGCTAGTTTATGCTGAATAACAAACAAAGCCCCAAATCTTAGAGGCTTAAAGATATAAATTTTTTTTTATTTATTTATTGAGATGGAGTTTCACTCTTGTTACCCAGGCTGGAGTGCAATGGTGCCATCTCGGCTCACCGCAACCTCCACCTCCTGGGTTCAGGCAAGTCTTCTGCCTCAACCTCCTGAGTAGCTGGGATTACAGGCTTGCACCACCATGCCCAGCTAATGTTTTGTATTTTTAGTAGAGATGGGGTTTCACCATGTTGACCAGGATGGTCTCAATCTCTTGACCTTGTGATCCACCCGCCTCGACCTCCCAAAGTGCTGGGATTACAGACTTGAGCCACCGTACTCGGCTTAAATTTTTATTTCTTAACCACACTACACCTCCATCATAGTTGAACTGGAGACCCTGATCACTTTGTGATCTAGACTCTCAAAGCTCTAACTACCTGGGACTACCTTGTAGGTATCTGTGGCAGAGAGCAAAGAAAGCTGTAAAAATGACTCAAAAACTGGCAATTCAACGTTTAGACAAAAAGCAGCACAAGTCCTTTGGCTCGCAGTTCATCAGCCAGAACTGGACAAGAGCCCCACCTAATCACAGAATGTGAATAAGTACAACCCTCCCATGAGCTCAGGGGGCAGACAGCTAGAAACACTTTGTGAACAGCATAATGAGAATCCTACCACTGTTGAAACAAATCATTCATGTCAATGGTTAAAAACATTTTATATACAAAAGTTTAGGGGGGAAATAACCCTAAAATTCAGTCTTTAGAAAACTTGGAAAGATTAACACTAAATACTTCTCTATAGCGGAAATATGCATACTTTAGATTGTACGTGCTTTTTGTGTTTGCTCAATGTTGTTCAATAAGTACTTTTGTTATCTAAGATGCTCTTTAAGGAAGAGCGTAGAAACACTCAAGACTGAGTAAAACAATATTGAAATCACTCTCTTATATTCAAAAAGCTTAGAGGTAGTCATCAAGGCATGTTAGAGCACTCCAAAATGTAAGGCACCTAGGTTTTCTCCTAGTTTGTAAATCAGGAATGCATGGCTTCCTTCCCCCAAGGTCATCTCACAGCCCAACGTGGTTGTCAGAGCTCCAGCCATCATCTATTTTCCAGGAAGGAAAAAGGAGGAAAAGCAGCAGGTCCTCCCTTTAAGAATAAGAATCAAGCATGCTACTTCTGTTAACATCTTTCATAGCCCAACTAAGTTCAAGTTAGACTGAAAAAAATTAAGTATTTATTTACATATAAACATATACCGGCCAAATATCAGGGGTTGTATCATCGCAGGAGTTTTAAAACATTGATACAGGTGTAACTTCTGGTTGCCTCCTTGTCACTAACATCAGCTTTTTTCTCCAGTATTTCCCCAGACTGCAATCTGAAGTATCTTCCTCAAATCGCTTATTTTTAATGGTTCTGAGAAGAGTCTAAAATTATGATTGTTGTAGACATGTCCTTTATGCTTCTTGCCTTTTCTAGCAAAGTATAATACACACACACAGTACAATTATAACAAAAATATAATTCTTATTTTCAATAAAAGCATTGTTCTGCTTTTGCATTTCCCTTCCTACTAATTTAAAAACAGATCTTAAAACTTAGTAAGTTTGTGTAATTCAGTTTAAATCAGTCTCTCCCACGGAAGGATTAAGATACCTTATAATTCATACTCTTGATATACTGCCCGAATGAAAGGAGCAGACCTACCACCACGGAAGGGAGGTAAGTGTTTTGATCATGAAACTGTCTCCTTTGCTGCTCCATTTTACCTAGTATTTGGGTGTTCATTTCTGTCCCTTCAGTATCCACAAGAGTTTCTGCAGCTGGTATCAATCATCAGCCTTGATCTTAGCATGGGCCAGGCCAGATGACCACTCCCAAAGCACTCCACCACCTTCCCTGTTGAGGTCTTCATCTTACCTCTGCCTGGCACTGTAGATCTGCTAAAGCAAGACAGTTTTTTCTACTTAATCCATTTAATTCTTTTTTTTCTCTGAAGATGGCTTATAGTATAATTCTATTTTCAGGCCTTCTGAAATTTTATTTTAATTTATAAAGCAAAGCTTTTGGAATGCAGAATTCCTTTTTCTCTCTTACCAAAGCTTAGTTTACAAGGTTACGGCGTCACAAGAAACATCAGAAAAGCAGTTTTAAACCTCTTAGATCAACAATGATTGTTTTAGGCATCGTGCTCTTAATACATTGCATGGGGAAGACGCGAGGTCCTATTATTTAAGAAGAATTATGTACAAATGATTTTAGTAATTTAAAAATATTGCACCATTATACATATCTCATGACTTCTACATTATAAATACATCTAATATTTTTGAGCACTTATTTTGTGTCAGAGACTGCTTTATAAGTGCTTTATAAGTGACAATTTAACTTCCCAGTAACCTTATGATTATTTTCATTATTTTTTTTTTGTAAATGAGAATAATGAAACACAGATAAGTTCATTGTCCAAGGCTGCACAGGTAATGTGCAGAATGAACCGAGCTCCAGAGCTTCCAATACCATACTGCCTTTCATATGAATGTGTCCTACAGATGTAAATGACATCTATAGGCTGATGAGTTATAAATTCAAATCTCCTATCTTCCCTTAATTTCAGACTCAAATGTTCAGTAGTAACTCAATTTCCATTTGGATTCCTAATAGTCATCTCAAAAACAGAATCTCCCAACAAATTACTTGATTCCTTTGTACCATCTCCTGCTCACATCTGTTCCTCATATTGTCTTTCTGAGTCTAGTAAAAAGCTTCATCATTTCTCCAACTGTTCAAGCCAAAATACTGGGATCGCTCATGACTTTTATTTTCTTCTCGTTCTCCATACCCACTCTATTAGGAAACCCTGTTGGCTCTATCTTCAAAATATAAACAGAATCCAACCACTTCCCAATACCACCAAGGCTTACCCCCTCTTCCAGCACACACCATCATCCCTCCCCTGGATCATCGAGAAGCTTACTTCCTGGGCCCTCTGTTTCCATTCTGTCCCTATGGGCTGCCAGAATGATCGTAATTTGTATCGTGATGCTGTTTTGCTTACAACTTTTTGATGGACTTATATACCACTCAGAATAAAAGCCAAAATCCAAACAATTGAGTGTGTGGCTCTATGTGGCCTCGCCCAGCTGGTCTCCCTGTCACCTCATTTTCTACCATTCTTTTCCTATTCAGTCAGCTCCTCTTTCATCACCTCCTTATTTTTTCAGCTCTAGACTTCCTGGCTTCCTTGATATTTTCCAAATGCAGCAAGCACAGTTTTGTCTCTAAGCCATTGCACTTATTCTTCCCTGGGCCTGAGAGGCTCTTTCTCTAAATATCTGCTATTTTTCTTATTTTAGGTGTCTGCTCTTAGATAACGTTGCTTTATTGAAGAGGCCTTCCTGACCACTTCATATGACATAGCAGTTAAACCCACTTCTCCAATGCCTTCCTTCCAGTCCCCTTTCTCCACCTTATTTTTGTCACGCTAGCTGTTACCATCTAACACATTTGTTCATGACATGTCTCTTTACATACACTAGAATATTAACAGGAAATGTATCTATCTCAAACATGGTCATATCTAAGAGCCAAAAATTTACATGGCACATGATAAGTATTCAACAAATACTTGTTAAATAAATTAATGACACGCACAGCTATACAGTACTGCTTAGAACTCTACAAAAGCTCTTTATATTTTTTGTCTTTACATGCTCTGTTTACTCTGCCAGCAACGCCTTTTCTCCTCTTCGTCTTAGCTAACTCCTGCTTGTACTTCAAAACTCACTTTCAGAATCACCTTTGCCAGGAAATCTTGTCTACACTAGATCATACTCTACGATAATACTGATTTTCTACCACCAGCTTCATTGATTCACTTGAGAGTCTCCCCATTAGACTATAATTTCCTTAAAGGCAGGGATTCTGTTTTATGTAGTTTTGTACTCACTCCATTTAGCATAGTTCAAAAGACCTAAATACTGCTCAATATATATATTTCTTGAATAAACATACGGTCGTGCACCATACGACACTGCATTCCATG